>NC_059427.1:132118823-135011827 GCF_021028975.2 Sphaerodactylus townsendi | reverse complement strand
GTAATTCCAAAAAAAACCCCCTGTCAATTAAGTCAAGGAGACTTCTGGGGCAATCTGTGAAAGAGGTTTAAATGATTCCTTGAATTCCACTACAGACCTTGGAACTGTAGTAATTTGGCCCTGATCAGAAACGGCAGAATGTTACAATGTATCTATTAAAGGACAAACCAATAATTCATTTGCTTCATTGATCCCCTACCTTTCTTCCCTACGGAAACCTAAAGCAGCTAACAATCATTCTGTTCTCCTCCATTTTATCTTCACAACAATCCTGTGAGGTACATTGTGTTGAGAAAGTGTGAGTAGCCCAAGGTCACACAATAAGCTTCCATGGCACAACAGGAATTTGAACCTGGGTCTTCTTATCACTATACCACACTGAAAATAACCTGGTGCCTTAAGTGTCCCAAGATTGTGTTATGCACTGTTATCATAAAGGCAATATTTGCTTGGTCTGCTTGCATTTTCTTGACATAGATTTGACTTTAGAGACAACTTTATATGTTTTCACCTGCCTTTCCCTTAGGTGAGTTCCCATACCACACGCAAACACCCCAGTAAAATCCATTAAGACAGAACCTACTGCAAAGCCATACCATATATCCTCTACAATACAAATCCAACAATCAGCAGAAAGCCCTCCAAAACAGCATTGCACCACAAGCTCACCTAAAGGGATATTTATGTGGCAGTCTGTCCTCCCAAAGTGGAGGCACCACCAAGAAATCACAATGATAGGCTGCAAATGACCTAACCTAACAGAAAAATCTGAGAGCAAAAGTAGTGAAGATGGCAAAGAGAACGGTTCTTCAGGCAGAGGCAGTCCTTATATAACCATCACACCCTCCTTACAAATGAAGTTTTTGGAAAGTAAGTGAAAATGTTTGAAGCATAAAGTTTGTATTAACATTGTTTCAACCATCTACAATTAGAAGGTACCGCTATGTCAGGCTATCATCTTTGACCTTACAAAATTATTACACGCATGAATCTGCCTTATACTGAAGGTCAGTATTATGTGCTCAGACTAGCAGAGTCTCAGGTGGAGGTCTCTCATATCACCTACTGCCTGGTCCTTCTAAACTGGAGATGCTGGGGCTTGAACCTGGGACCTTCTATATGCAAAGCAGATACTCTACCTCTGAGCCATGAGCCATCCCCTTAAATCCTTCACATGTCAAACCAGAAGCAAGTCCTGGGAACTGCTATTGTTTGAAGGAGTTCACCTTACATAAAACCATGAGTGGAAGTGGAGTTGCAATGCAGAGAGGCAGCTCCAGGCAGCCAGGAGGACATGGCTGGGATACTCTGCAGCTTAGTGCACTGGGACCAGGGGTTATGCCATGAGACTCTATCTGTGACTTCTCCCTACTGCTGTGCATGCACAACAGAGTCCCATGCAGCCTTGTCCAGATGCAACAGTAAGTTGTGCAGGCCTTCAAAGTAGTGTCTGGGCACCCAATAAGCTTCCATAGCAGTGCCCAGGGTGCCGTGACGGCACATGCAGCAAGACAGGCATCCATACCCCTAGCCTCTGACCTGGCTGCTGTGGCAGCACCCACCTTCTGCCTGGGGCAACTGCCCCTTCACCCTTATATCTCACTTTGGAAATGGCCAGTGCAGAGAAAATGGCTTCCAAACTTTCCCACTCGAATGGCAATCATCCAGGCATTATCGCAGTTTTCCCTAAAACCACAACAAAGCAGATTTGAGAAAGATAGGGGGAAAGCCAAGGTAACCTTTGTGAGGTGCACATTTTTATCATGATGCTGTGGGAAGAAGGGAAGGAAACAAAAAGCTTCCCTGCAGCATCAAATCCATGGTAAATAACCTGTGTGGAAATGGCCCAGGTTATATGTGGAAGTAGGAGTGAAAGCCAGAGTAATCTGAAATACAGTAAAGGCAATTTAAGACCTGGGTGGGACAATACTCTTAAGATCCATTCTGCAGCTGGCCATGAGCACATTTTGGCAGTTTCATTTCACTCTACCAATATGCCTTCTAAATGTCACTTTTCTACATTTGGTAGCAAAGGAGAACTTGACAAAACTCCTTCATAGCACTTTGAGAGGCTCTTTGGGAAAGAAAGTGAAGAGGTGTTCCTCCTTTCCAGCACTGGTCTCCCCCCAGAAGTGATATCATGCTACATGCAGCAACAACATTGTTTTAAAAATTTCTCCAACTGTTGCTCAGAATGGCAACAGGTGACAAGGGATGCTGGTAGGAAGAGTTAGAGTGGCATGGGAAGCTACTGTACATGGCCCGATAATATACATTTGTCAGCGTTGCCATGTTTTTCTGGAGAGGTAGTCAATAGCTTTTATCAGATTCTGAAAGGGGTTTCTGATCCAGAGCAGGTAAAGAACATCTGGGATGTGGTGCTGTTTCCTTTGCCGAACTGTTTTCAAGAAGCCCTTACAGTAGTGTTGAAACCTGAGTCCTGCAGTTCAAAGTCTGTCACTATTCAATATCGTATCGTAGCTCTGTGGGTTTGGACCTAGATCTATCAACATCTGTGGTGTTCTAGTGGCAATGTCCGGGCTCGGCCAAAGCACCCGACTTGCCCCGCTGGGTCACGCACGAGCTGGCACCGTGGGAGATGGGAAGGCTGCAGTGGAGCCTCTGGATATAAGGAAGTGGGAAAGGGAGAGTCAGGAGCTGCCGCAGGAGCAGGGCATGTGGGTGGTGGTGTGAACAGACAAGGGAAAGGGACAGCTCAATGGTGGGAAGTGGGAAGGGGGGAAGAGGACCCTGGAGCCCAGACCCCCTACCAGAGCCTAGGGCACAGTTTAGGCTGGTCCCAACCCTGTGCAGTAACAGGGTGGGAGTCTTTCACACAGGCTGGAAACACCACTCCCTGTGAGGCAACAGGGGAGAGACAAACCCCTGGAAACTTCAACAAGGGAGAGAGTGAGGGAGGGTGCGAACTCTAAAGTCAGCCAGGGGAAGGAGGGCAGAGAGACCTGCTAGGAGGAGGGTGGCGTGGGCAAGGGCTGCCACGTACACCAGGCGCCTTGTGGGCGCAGCTGTTTCGTGGCCCCTCAGGCCAATTGGGAGAGTCACCGTCTGGGGAGACCAACCCCCAAGTTAGGGTAGGAGGGAAGGATATGCCGCCCAAAGGGCCCGGGCGAGGAGGGGGAATGCCACAGGCAATTTTTGCCAGTTGTCTTTCCCCCTAAAGACCTCCACTTTGCCCCCTCACTATTCCTAAGAGTATTTGAACCCCGCCCCCAAAATGACCTGGGGTGGGGCAGTGGGCTGCAGCAAGAGTGGGGAGATGGGAAAATTCCATTCCTCAACCTTTGTCCTGTTCGTGATACTTTGCATCCAACGTTTTATTTATTACTCAGTACATACAAATCATCACTTCTTTGGCCAAGGAATCTGGCTACATTCTGTGAAAGGTGCTGAAATTATTATATTGTGTTTTGATGTGTATGCAAGTTACCAAAAAGTATTTGAAAGCCATAGATCTGAATGTCCTCAACCTCTCAGTTGAAGTGGGATCACTCCTCTTAAGAGCACAGATAGCTCACAGTGATAAGCCCTGGATATCTTTTTTTCACAAACTAATTCAGTGTGTATATTCTCCAAATGTCATCTTGCATAGAAATAATGTGCAAGTCACATCTAGTAGCCCAGTAGAGCTCTCTGGCTGGCATTTCTAATGTCCTTAATGTTATTCATCATGTCCCTTCTACTTGGCACTCCAATTAGAAAGCCAGAAATTGATTGGAGGATTTGGGTATCAACTACTAGAGAAAGTAATAGGAATGCAAGAAATGAGACAAGAGGGTTAAAAAATAGCTTCATCTTCCATTCAGAAATAGACTGTTAATCCTTTAACAAGCAGCAGTGCCACACGCAGTTCCAGTAATCGTGCTGTTCCTCATCATAGCTGTAGCATAAAGTTTGTGTGCAAATCATTATTATGTCTTTGCATAGTGATTTTCAAATGTCATCTTTCAAGGGAATGCTTTCTACATTGATTGGTTCACTGAGGAACCTCTGAGCATCTGCCATAAAATTAGTGTGTGCTGCAGAGAAATCTGGTACATGTTAGAAAGCATTTTTCATGCAGGGCATTCATTGGTCGAGCGAGGCAGACCTTGCTGTCAGCCCACTCTTTAGCCCACAAATTGAGGTGTGCATGAGTTGCAGAAGACCAGTAGTGTTAGAGTAATCCCCTTTCCCCTCCCCACTGCAGACTCCTCAACACTCACAAATATTATTAGATGTGGGTTCAGAAACCCCAAGGTATATAACTTTGCTGGAGTCAGAAATTCCTACTGAATGGGAGGAGAAAGTACATACGCTCTGCAAGTATCAGATCCTTCTGCTGACAGATTGCTGGACCCAACTCATTGTCATCTAAGCCTGAAATGCCCTCATCTTTATAGGTTTTTTGGAAACAGCGGCTTCCAACCGCTGCCGTGCGAGCACAGCGGCTGGAAGGCGCCATTTCCCCCCCTTTCCCGAACGCCTTACCATCCCTCCGGCCTTCCGGCGCATCGCATCGCTACAGAGCTGTCGTGCAGGGGAGGGGGGGCATGTCCCCTGGCCTGTGCGACGCGCCGGAAGGCCAGAGGGACGGTAAGGCGTTCGGGGGACGGCGCCATCTTCCCCACCCCTACCGGGACTGTCCATGCGAACGGTCCCGGGGGGGGGGGGGTGCGTCGGCGTCGTTTACACCGATGCACCCCTGCAGTGTGGCCATGTGGAAACGGCCCCAGTCTCATTTGTTGATGTTTTAAAGATAACCATTCTGACTTAGTTGAGGGGAAGACAAAAATGAAACAGACATACATACACACCTTCCAACATGTCATTTCTGCTAAACAAACAGGTTGCTGTTGATTGTGTTTCCAGTGGTCAAGATTTTCTCTGTATTTTCAGATTCTTGTCCTGTCATACTCTTCTGTGACATTGGAGATTTCATGGCATGTGCACCATATGGGTGAATACATGGCCCCCAAAAGGCTAATCCTCCTCCTCTTCCATTCTCTTTCATATATATACATCTTAAATTCCCAAAAGTCAACAGTGCGGAAGAAGAAAATGGAGCATATATTTCTGGGCTGGACTTGTTTTCATTTAAAAATATTCATTTTCATTTCATTTAGTATTGCATTCATTGATTTTGCTGGAAAACTCCCACAGATCACCAGCAATATTTTTGATTTCCATGTCATTAGATGATATTTTCATTGTACCCTTGTACAATGAATGTGGCTTCACAATTGGAATGGAAGTGAATTGAAATGCTCTATAACAGGGGTAGGGAACCTGCGGCTCTCCAGATGTTCAGGAACTACAATTCCCATCAGCCCCTACCAGCATGGCCAATTGGCGATGCTGACAGAGGCTGATGGGAATTGTAGTTCCTGAACATCTGGAGAGCCGCAGGTTCCCTACCCCTGCTCTATAACCTTGAAAAGGGATGCCAGCCTCCAGGTGGTTTTGGTATCTCTGGTTTGAGATCCCTTTATATTACAATAGAGAGCACAGTAGCAAAACTGCTGGGATTTGGAAAGTGCCCGTCACACAGTCCAGTAATGAAGGCGTTATTGTTGCATGCTAATTAGTTAGTGAGGTCAGAAGTCAGTGATCAGGTAATTGATACTTATTGGTTAAGCAGACCTGGCATGAGCTACATACAATCCCACATGTAGGCATTAGATATATATTCTTTGTTGCACTCTGCACGTGCTCAGTAGCCTTTTGTTAGCCATGTAAAAGTCAACCAACAAGCTCCATAGCTAGCTAATCAGATATTTCCTGCTTTTGTTTTTCCAAGTTACCCTTCCCTTTATTTTTGCACCTAAACCATTTTTCTATAAGCAATCGCCTCTGTCTCAATATTGAGCTCACCCGGTGTAACGTAAAAAGGGCACACCACCCTGACTGGGGAACACAGACACAGACAGAAAGAAACACTGGAACAGATTTTAAATGAACAAAACTGAGAATGTTTATTTATGGCTTGAAAGAGGCTTCTCAGGTGATTTGAGAGGTTTCAAAAGCTTGTCGGTTACAGAATAAGTTTGTCTTAAGCACAGCGGTTGCAGAAGGAAAAACTTATTTCTTGAGATGTTACCTCACAGACACTAGATGGTCTCTGTTCCACACAATTCCCTTTCTCTTGCCCTTCATATACCTAAGTCTAAGTCTGGTAGGACTGGTACATCACTAGGGCCACCTACTCCTATCAGTCCCTCTACTCTAGGCCTAAAATGCCCCCTTTCTGACTGGACTTCTGGCATGACTGGGTTTAGGAACAGGGACGGACAGACTATGTCTGGGGCAGGCTAGCCAAGCCAGGCACCTGGGCTGCGGTTCACACTCCACTCAAGACTCTGGGCCTTCCACACACTCCCTCAAGCTTCCTCAGCTTGAGTCAGAACTCCTTCCTCTGTCAGAGCTGACAGCACTGCCCAACTCTGCTCTTGCCTCCTCTGACAGCCTCTGATCAGAACTGAACTCCACCTCCTCCGTGCTCAAGCTCTCCACTGGCTCCCCCCCCCCCTCAGCTTTTTCCAAACATTACTGGACCTTTTTCAACCAATCAGGTTGGTTCTCTACTTGTGGAGCCTTTTTCTCTTTTTCTGGCTGTTGCTAAGGCCTTCTCCCTTTGGCCTGCTGTACGCCAGCCCTTCAGGGTGGGGCAAGTTCGTTACACCCGGTTTTTGATTTCCATGCTATTAGATGACATTTTTATTGTACCCTTGTACAATGAATGCTTCTTCACAATTGGAATGGAAGTGAATTGAAATGCTCTATAACCTTGAAACAGGGATGCCAGCCTCCAGGTGGTTTTGGTATCTCTGGTTTGAGATCCCTTTATATTACAACAGAGAGCACAATAGCAAAACACAGGAAAGTTTACCCAGGCATGTGTAAAAAGATGGGTTTTCTATTCTAATCTACCTAGCTGGATCAACAGAGATGCTGTCTACATACCCCCCCCCCCCCTCATGTTGCAAGATGGAGAAATATGCGTGCAAGAAGAGTGCATGAGGAGAAGCTGGAAGGAAGAGTTGCAATCTGCACATCAAAGGGATAGTGTCAAAGCAGTAAAGGATGCCCAGTGTCTTGACTCTCTAATCAAGTCCCCCTCTCTCACTGAGGTAGAAGACAGCCCAAAGTCCTTCACTTCCAACAGGAGGGACCTGGAAATCCCCCAGAAAAACATCTCATCTCCAGTCCAGACTTCAGACATCAGTTCCGTAGGAGAAAATGGATGCTTTGGAGGGCAGATTGTGGCACTGCAGCCTGCTGAGGTCCCTGTCCTCTCCAGGCTCCATCCCCATATCTCCAGGAATTTCCCAACAAGGATCTGGAACCCTACCCCCCATTCCTCACTGGATGTCAGTGCTTGTCCTGTTGGAGGTCCCATGTGCATTGATGGGGGTAAACTTGATTTCCCCCAAAGGGGCAAAAAACAGCCCTCAGGACAATTTCCGTCTGGTAAAATGTCATTGGGGAGGGGGGGAACCTTAATCACCTCTCCTTGTGTTGGCAACTCCAGAATGTGAAATTCTTGGAGATTTGGGGGGTGGGACCGGGGGAAAGCATGGTTGGGGAAGGGAGCAGAGGTGGGATCCAGCAGGTTCTCACAGGTTCTCGAGAGTAGGTTACTAATTATTTGTGTGTGCCGAGAGGGGGTTACTAATTGGTGATTTTGCCACGTGATTTTTGCCTTAGTTACGCCCCTCCTCTCAGTAGCAGCGCACAGAACTTGAAGCAGTCTAGCAGGAGGTGCACCGGCATGCGTGGCAGCCTGCACCTGCATGCATTTGTTTTCCACCTAAGGACCTTGCCACAGCCCCACCCAGGAAGGCCCCGCCCTCGGGAAGGCCTGCTCCACGCCTCTACCGTGTACCTCCACTCCAGCCCTTGCATTGGCATGCTTACGCCACAGTTCTCCTGAATCCCTACCTACCTATGGGGTGAACTCTGTGCTATACTAAAATTTTTGGATCCCACCACTGGAAGGGAGTGACCGTCTTTGGATATATTCCGTAGAGTGCATCCTCCAAAGCAACCATTTCCTCCAGAAGAACATCAGTTGTAATTCTGTGAGATCTCCAGCCCCCACCTGGAGACTGGCAGCCTTACGTTGTATGTTGTGGTACCAGTCTCAATTGTACCTGCTTGCTCAGTTCTCAGCACAGAACTTGCAATACACAGCAGACCACATAGAACCAGGAAAAACATTAATGTGTAGTTAGACCTCCAGCCATCTGGAAAATTGTGCCTGTGAAGGTTATCCTGCCAGCTGCTATGCTCAATTCCTCTGAATGTGTAGATCCAAAAACTTTGGAAACATGACTTGTTTTGAATTGTGAAGAAACCATCAATACGAGCATATGGGTGCTTAATTCTAGGCCCATTCTCCAACTGTAGATGTTTCTGCAACTGTTAAACTAATTTATTCTTCTTTGCTTTAGGTAATGGGGCATCTTCCAATTGGTCATCTTTTTTTTATAATCACATGAAGCTGCCTTAACCTGAGTCAGATCATGGATCAGTCACAATCATTATTGTTATTCTGACTAGCAACAATTATCCACAGTCCCAGGCAAAAGTCTTTCACACCACCTACTATCTGATCCTTTTTATAATTAGAGATGCTGTTGCACCATTTACCGTGAAATTGGGGGGGGGGGGGCTTAAGCTGCAATGGAAGTGGTAGAAAGGTTGTACCAACGCCCGGGCCAGCAGCTCTGCACAAAGTGACATGGATGCTGGCACAGAGGAACTTACCTTGGTTGTGGGGAGGCATGGAACTGGAACCCTGAAGTTTCTTCCCTCATCATCGCTTCTGTGCCGCAGGAGGCTGTGCTGGCATGGAGGGAGCGTTCCCAGATGCGGAGACAACTTTAGTCAGCTTTCAAAGGAGTTTCAGACTGGGAATAACCCCTTCAACAGTACAGGGTTACATCACCAAAAATGGTGGCTTAAGTCATATCTCTCTCTACGCTTTACCGGGAGGGAAAGGAGTTCCCCCTTATCACCTGGCCTCCACCCCACCTATTGCCTCTTTTGAGGTTGTTCTACAGTGGCACCGCCGGCTGCCGCTCTACTGCCCCCCCCTTTTGGATTGGGCTGTCCATCTCTAGCCTATAATAGGAAGTCTAGTTTATGTTTTGGTGACCTGAGGGTTTGCTCAAATTTAGGAGAATGGCTCCAACACAGATTGGCAGCATATAAAAGGAGAATGTGGACCTTTTCAGACTGAGTAGCTCAATACTGCATTACCCGTTCTGGGTTGGGAAATTTCCTGCTGATTTTAGATTGGAGCGTGGAGTGGGTGGGTTTTGGAGAGGGGAAGGGCCTCCGTGAGGTATAATACCATAGAATCTACCTTAGAAATGAGCCATTTTCTCCAATGAAACCAATCTCTGTTGCCTGGAGATCAATTGTAATTCTGGGGGCTGTGCAGGTACTATCTGGGGGTTGAAGGCTGTAGTGTCCCACAGAAATGGTGCTGCATAAAGATTTCATTTACTCCATGATATGTTGCAACGTACTGTTGAGCACAGAGGCAAAACTACTGTGAGGTTTTTTGAGCAGCAACAGGAGATACCTTCTTTTCATCCTTCTACTTTTTCTATTTTCTACCTTAATCCACTGAAAGCTGCTGATTAGAAGTAGAAAACTGACTTTATTTTTCAGTTAGATGTTCAAATCTTATTTTGCCTGGCAAGAATAAGAAGACTGTAAATGAGGATGACATGAAAATTGTGTATTTGGTTTGAGGGCTGAGGCAACCCAAAAGGCACTATGTAATTTAGGCCATTTTAGTTTGTCGATACAGTCCTGCCTATTTGGCGAATGAAGTTGTGTGTTAGAACTTCGTCAACACAGGCCCATTGTGTTTTTGTGGATCTGATGGCTAAGAAACCATCAAGCCAAAGCCACAAAATAAAAATAAACTGTGCATCTCATCTGGATAGTTAACCATGAATTGCTGTAAACATGCATTGTTTTAGATGATATATACCAAATAAATTGCTGAGAAACTGGGACATACCACAAGTAATGGAGTGGGGGATAAGCTAGTCCAATGAGAAGTATATCCCAGAGCCCTTCGGGGATACTGCGGGATATAAATAAAAATAAATAAAATAAATAAATTTTATTCCATTGGCCTTACTTCCAGGAAAATGACTTTAGGATTGCAGGCTACTCTCTCACCCTTCCCACCCCATCTCTCTCATACACACCCCTTTGAACATTTCCTCCCTACTGTGAGTCAGACTGGATGAGACAATGAAAAAGTTGTAAATAGATTTCCTGAGAAATTATTATTATTATCAAATAGAAATTCTTTGGGAGGGCAGGACTACTTGTATCAGGATTGAGTGACCGAGGAAAGAGTTTTAGCTTGTTCCTCTCATGACATTTTCTTAACTTCAAATATTCCCACTGAAGCTACTATTTGTGCCACTGTGAGAAACATACAGGCAATCTGATGTTTCCTCACTGAGGCAAATATGAGCTCCAAGGTGCCACTTTATGTTGGCTGAATGGTGGAGAGAGAAAAAAGTTAATCTGATCTGCTTTTTGATTCCACCATAGCTCCAAGCCAAATTGCCCCTGGGAGCTTCTGTTTGCCAATTAAAAATGCTTCAGTGATCCATTCACAACTCAAACAGCTTGTCATTGCAGAGAGTGCCTGCATAAGGTCAATAGCCTGTGGTCCTAAAATCATGGATAAATAATAATCACATGCTAAACTGCAATAATTATTCCACTGAGTAGCCTTAGAGTAGATTTGTCTCCTACCATGTACAAAGCATTGCAACTAATATTGTATGCTGTATACAGTTTATCCATGTAGTAATACTGATGGTGAACTGAAGTTTGCAATTACCATGTGTGACAGGACTGGGCATCCTCCAGGCAACCTGTGGCACTCGGGCTCGTGGCAAACTGGACAAAAGTCTACATTCCATTAGACCTGTTCCCCCATGCACACACCAGACTCTCCAGTCAGTTATGTCAATAGTTTATTCAGACTGGCTGTTGTGAGTTTTCCGGGCTGTGTGGTGGTGGTCTAATCATGGACATACAGTCTGGAAAACTCACAACAACCAACTGATTCCGGCTATGAAAGCCTTTGACAATTCATTGTTTATTCAGATGTTTCTCCATACAGTTCAAGGAAGTTATTAGCAGCACCCTTCCTTCCTCACGGCTTACAAGTTCCCCTGCTACTCCATCTGCCACTCCCCCTCAGAAGCACCTGGCTGTTGTTTTTAAGCCTTGCCTTAAGGAGAACTTTGGCTTGGCTGACCTGCTGCTCCACCTACTCCCAGCAGCTGCTCAGTGCTGCTGATTTGCCTGTCTTCAGGGTAGTTACCCCTCACCACCTAGGGGTTGCCTTTCCTTTCCTGAACAGGCTTCTCAGAGGAGCTTCAAGTCTTTCCTCATGAGGTGCACATCCTGGCCTCAGATAAGTGGGTTCCTTCACCATCTCATTGTTCCCATCTCATTATGCCTTTGCAAAAGTTCAACAGACCTTGTTCCCATCTCATTATGCCTTTGCAAAAGTTCAACAGACTATTATGGTTTGGAAAAATTCTGTGACGTGTGATTTTTCAGTGGCTTTTGAAATCCACAAAGTGTCCCGCAACTTACTATATGAATCCTCTGATGAAGTGGCTGCTGGCCACACAAATCCGTTTCAGACTTTTCCTGATACCGTTTTCTCTAGCATTTGTTTATCTAGTACATGTTGGATTTCTTCATCCTGTTTATTTTATGGCCTGGCAAAACTTTTTGTGAGCAACGTGTATTTTCCTACAGCATCCAGAAGAAAAGGTATTTAAAAGGCTGGCACAACACCAGCCCATTAATCTTGAACATGTTGACCTGGGTCATAAAATAAGCTGGCACAGTTGATGGAAGCTCCCTAAAGTACTAGCAGTAAGCAATCGTGATTAAAATTGCTAAAGAAATGCAGAAGAAGCCATCTTCTAGCAATGAATTCTTCAGGTTTTTCATTTTAGAAGAGAGTTGTGAGCCCCTCAGCAGGCAGTACCAGTCTGAGTTGAAGGGCCTTGAGAGCCAGCATGGTATAGTGATTAAGAACAGGTGGATTCTAATCTGGGGAAACGGGTTTGATTCCCCACTCCTCCACCTGAGTGGCAAAGGTTTATCTGGTGAACCAGATGTGTTTCCGCACTCCTACATTCCTTCTGGATACTCAGAGTTATGGACCCTCAAAGGGGTAGCCCCCATCTCCTGTTAGCAACCATTGGAAACAATGGAGGATGTGGCACCCCCTTTGGGGTCCATAACTTTGGCCCCCCTGAACCAAATTTTACCAAACATGGGTGGTATCATCAGGACAGTCTCCGGATGAGGCCCTGAAATTTCGGTGCTGCTGTCTTAAAAAATGCGCCCCCTCTAGGCCAAAATGTGAAAAATGCCAAAAAAAACCAAAAATTCAAATGAATCCAAATTTTTTGGATATAGCTGAATATTCAGGTATATCCGAATATGTTATTTGTCTTATTTGAGCATACAGATAATTTTATGCCCAAATAAATCCGAATCCAAATTTTACCAAATGCTTAGAGTATTTACTAAGCCTAGTGTCAACTCTGGTGATGATGTCATCCCCTGGGGCCAACCAGATGCAAAACAACTGGCCTAGTTGGTTTGGGGTTGTCTGCCTCCCTTTCCAGAAAAGAAGGAGGAAATCTATTTTTCTGCTGTGGCCAGATTTTCTGCAGCTATTTGTTCATTCCAATATGTTTTATTCATGTATTGGAACACTCTGGGTTCTTGGTGACACAATGAGCCTGCCTATATACATTTGGCATATATGTAGTTTGCAACAGAAATTATGACAAGTTGGTCATAGGAATGGGACTATAGCCACAATCCAGTTTCCCCATACTCATGCTGACTATGTGGACTTATTGCACAAATAGTCCTTGGATATTTGCTTTTTCCGAAGACCAAATCAGAAGTAACCTGGAGAAAACCGACATGGACATGGGCAGGGCGTAGTAATATCACCTGTTAAATAGCATCAAGCCTCTATCAAAGGGACAGGACACTTTCTCTCCAGGCTGTTGCCAACACTAATTGGAAGTGACATTAGTATTCTTTACTCCATCATGTGAAAACCATTTCGTCAACGATTGCCCTCCAGTTAGAGGCAACTGCTTAAATTGGGACCCAAACTACAAGCAATGCCAGTGTTGATTATTAAGAGTTGTAACGTGTGTAATTTGACCCTGAAAAGCAGTTGAGGGTTAGGTATGCATTAGGTCTGGGGTATTATGAAAGGAGGTTTCTCATACTTCCTTCCTTAGTTTGAACCCTTCCCCTCCTGCTGTTTTAAGCCACAGAAGAGGAAAAGAGTGCTTGTCTTTTTTCTGTCTCGGTGCTTCAGGAACCCTGAATATATTTTTGATGCCTGGGAAATCCCCCTCTTCTCCACCTCAGCAAATTTGACCCTTTCCCTTTGCATCTTGGCAGCTTTTTAGGGTCAAATCAGAGGTGGGATCCAACCAGTTCTCACCACTTCTCTAGAAGTGGTTACTAATTTTTTCTGAGTGCCGAGAAGGGGTTACTAAAGCAACCTCCCTGCCCAATAGGGACTGGAGGTGCGTGTGTGCGGCGGCAGCACTGTTCAAATCCCACCACCATCGGAACCTGTTATTAAAATTTTTGGATCCCACCACTGGGTCAAATTATGCATCTGGAGCATGGTCATAGTTTGGTCTCAATTTTAAATAATTGCTCCTAAATAGGGGCCTAACTATTGAGACAAAATGTTCACATGATAACTATTCATGTGAAACTGAATTGACTTTATTTGAAGGGGAGGAATATATTTGAAGCTCTCTTAGTAACTCAGGATTCATCATCTTTTCATTCCATATTTCAGGAGACAGAAGGTTTACAGAGAGGAGCGCAACCTCACCATGGACTCGTTGATACAACTAAGGCAGGAAGCAAGCTGGTTCCAGTTCCACCTGGGAATCAATCGTGATGCTCTCTATCAACGGTCCAGCCCTGCTGTTGACCAGCTTCTCCAGGACATGCCTGGTTTCAGCACCATTAGTGCTGGTAAGTTGGCTTTCTGAATTCTCAATCAGCTGCCACTATTCAGGAAAATGGGAGCACAAGCAGTTGACTATCTGGTTGGGATTAAGCTTCAATCTTTAGTCCACATCTAGTCCAAAAATTGCCTCCAGACACCAGTTCAGGGTTTCTCCAGCCTTCCTGGGACAATCCAGCTCAAATCTCTGAATGACCTCACCCAGCAGTTTCATGTAGATGTTAGTGGATGAGATGGAACCTTGCAGGACTCCACAAGCCAAAGGCCAAAGGGCTGAGCTGCAGTTCCTACCACCTCCTTTTGAAACCTATCATCCAGTTAAGGACCAAAACCACCATAGAATGTTGCCTCCCTATCCTAGCGCACTCCAGAAGGATACTATGATCTATTGTATCAGCAGCTGTTAAGAGGTCCAGAAGAATCAACAGACTCAGTAGTCCTCCTATCCATCTCCTGGGGTACGTCATTCATCAGCATGACCAAGGCTGTTAACAGTTCAATAATTAGGTCTGAAACCAGATTGAAAAGGACCTAAACTATCCACTTCATGCAGGAATGCTTGAAGTTTTCAGTCCCTTCCAGCCAATCACTTTGCTCAGGAACAGATTACTTGAGGCAGGTCGATAGCTTTTGAGATCTTGGGTTCAGAGCAGACTTCTTTTGAAGATGACACCAAACAACATGTTTCAAGGCTGATCTGACTGACCATCCTCTCTCTTGAAGAGGCATTTACCTGTCAGATGCAGTCTGCCAGCCCCCCACCCTGGTAGATTTAAGTATCTAGGAAGGTCTAAAACCACAGAAGCAGGTGGTAGGCATCAAACCTCCAAGGAGCGTGTCCATATCCTCAGAATGACTAAACGGAGAAGTATCTCAAGCAACTGAAGAGGCTGGCACTGTCTGAACATGTCACTGCTAATGCAAGAGTCTGAGTTGGAATTGGCTTGAGGCATTTTGTTTGTAATCTGTCTTCCCTCCTTGCCCTAGTCCTTCTGATCCACTCATACCAATTTACTTTAATTAGTGAACTTCCTGTCTGTTCAGTATGATATGATAAACTGAGCAATATGACTTCAAATTCAGTAGTTTACATGTGATTTATAGGCCTGGAATGGGAGGGAAGTCAGCATGGGTATAGCTTGGTCTTGTCCAGGGGTAGGGAACCTGCGGCTCGAGAGCCGCATGCGGTTCTTCTGCCCTTGCACTGCGGCTCCACGAGCCGAGCCGCTGGCCCCATCCTTGCCCGCCCTGCAGGCAGCAGGGCGGGTGCACCAACTGCCCGCAGTTGGCTGGGCCATGCTGCGGGCTTCCTCTCTCACCTGCCCCGTTGGAGCGGGGCGGGATCTTTCCCGGCGGCCGGTGAGGCTGAGCCGCTGGCCCCATCCTTGCTCCGCTCATTCTGAGAAGCTCATTTACTCCGCTCATTCTGAGAAGCGCATGGATGCATCCGCCCTGCTGCCTGCAGGGCGGGCGCATCCATGCGCTTCTCAGAATGAGCGGAGTAAAAGGTAAAAAAACCCAATATATACAGTGTTATCTTTATTTTAAATGTCAAAAATTATTTGCGGCTCCAAGTGTTTTCTTTTCCCATGGAAAACGGGTCCAAATGGCTCTTTGAGTGTTAAAGGTTCCCTACCCCTGGTCTTGTCAGATCTCAGAAGCTAATCTGGGCAGATTCTTGAAAGGGAGAACTGCAGAAGAAGGCAAACCACCTAGCTTCTCACCTGCCTTGAAAGACTCTTGCTGGGGTCACCATAAGTCGACTGCACTTGGCATCATTTTACACACACATAGGCTTGGATCTCCCGGAAATTTCCACTGGAGGAAGGGGGCTCTGTTAGCAGACTGGGAATTTCTGCTCTCTGCTCCACCTGCTATTTTGAGGGGACAAATGCTCCAAATCCTCCAAATGCTATTCTGGGGGGGGGGGGGGGGGGGGACAGGGGACTCTCACAATCAGCTTGAAGGCTGAGCTAGAGGTTTGCATTTGGGGAATTATAGCATAGCAGTAGAACACCTGTTTTGTGTGCCCCAAAACCCAGGTTAAATCCCTGGCACCTCAGGTGCTCTGGCTAGGAATTAACTTTGCTTGAGATGGTGGCAAACCACTGCCAGGCAGAATAGACAGTACGATGGGCTCAGTGGACCTGTACTTAGTCCAAGGCAGTTTGAATGGTCACGTTGTTGCATTTTATAAGTAGAATCATAGAATCATAAAGTTGGAAGGGGCATACAGACCACCTAGTCGAACCCTCTGCTCAATGCAGAATCAGCTTAGAGCATCCCAGACAAGTGTTCGTCCGGCTGCTGCTTAAAAACTGCCAGTGAGCGAGAGCTCACCCCACCCCTCCCCAGGCAGCTGATTCTACTGTTGCACAATTCTTGCTGTAATTTTTTTCCCTAATATCCAGTTGGAACCTTTCTGCTCATAATTTATACCCATTATGGCAGGTACTATCCTTTGCTGCCAACAGGAACAACTCCCTGCCCTCCTCTGTGACAGCCCTACAGATATTTAAGGAGAGAAATCATGTGTCATTGGAAAGGTCATGAATCAGGGTCATTATTTAGGGGATGCAGAGGAGGAGGAGAAAGCAATCCTGTCAGCACACATCCATAACCACTGCAATAACATCTCTGGAACAGCATTTCTTCCATAGTTTAACTGTATAACTCTTCTTATAAACAACAGTGTGGGCTTACGTACCAAGTATGCATGATGATGGCACCAATCTCTTTGCTTTAAGGAAGAAAGAGAGAGAAAACGGTCTGGGTTCATAATATTGCTCAGGATATAACGAGATTTTCAGGTGTCAGAGTTCCAAAAATAGAGGACATTGATGTAACGCTATGTCTGAAAGAAACATAATTCATTGGAAGCGTGAATGACAGAATGGTGTAACAGAAACACCATACTTGTTTGAACATATTTGAAGCCAAGTTTGGCAGCTGGTCACATCCGGGTTCCTCCAGATTGTTTTCATTTTTTGTCATTTTCTGTAACGGCTGCTTGCACTTACACCAGCCCATAATGTCCATCAAGGACACAAAATTCCACTTTTACTCCACTTTTTTGCCATCAAGTCACATTGATTTATGGCAACCCCTGGTGTGGTTTTCAAGGTAAGAGACATTCAGCGGTGGTTTGCCATTGCCTGCCTCCACGTCACAACTCAAGTATTCCTTAGAGGTCTCCCATCTAAATATTAACCAGGGTCAACCCTGCTTACCTTCTGAGATATGAAGAGGTGAGGCTAGCTGGACTAGCCAGTGTGATCCCCACCCCACACCTCCGTTAAGCAGCAGATCTTATGGGTTATCTAAAATGCTTTTGTAAGCTTCTTCAGTTACAAAAAGAGGTCACTAAGGAGCATCTTCAGCTGCTGTTCAAGAAGCACAAATGAAATTGATTGTACAAGTGTGTGTACACAATTAATTTATTGTGGGATTTTTCAAAATTATACTCTTTATCAGTAAATACATTTAAAACTCACTAGCCCTCTTTTTGGTGTTTCAGTCTAGAATATATAGAATTTTGCTGTCTATTCCCTGTCCCCCAACTGATCTTTGTTCCTGCCTACAAAAATATTTAACAGTGCCCCGCACTCCATAAATAACAGAGAGGCTCCATTGTCAAATCCTCAGTTGTTTGAAGAACCTGAATGTCTATGGGCCTGAAGATCGTAATGACCCTGAGCCAGTCACATGAATCACATGATATGTCCATTCCAAAGAACGTCCATGTTCAATGGGTTCGGATTTCATTGGTTTTCTTTTCATTTCAGATTACAGTCAGGATGAGAAAGCATTGCTGGGTTCTTGTGACTGCACACAAAGTAGGTGAATGCCCCTATTTCTGTTACATGCCCTTCATCATGGATTGGGTTGCCAACTTCCAGGCAGGAGCTGGAGATCTCATGGGAATACAAGTGATCTCCTGACAGACATCAGAGATCAATTCCCTTGGAGAAAATGCCTGTTGGAGGCTGAACTCTATGGCATTGTAGCCTGATGACACCCCTTCCTTCCCCAAATCTTGTCTTTCCTAGGCTCTACCCCAAAAATCTCCAGGAATTTCACAACCCAGAACTGGCAACCCTATCCATGTGTCATTGGGAGTAGTTTCTACTGAGCAGAATTTTAATCAAACAGTTTTAGCTATTAACCTTGCCATTATTACTTCTGGACCTTAGATTAGTTTGCAGCTCGCCCAGTCCCAAATATTTAAGTCTAATTCTACTGTGTGTTCCTCTATCAGAGCGACATTTGTCTTGAAGGTTTTGTCTGGCAATTAATTAGTACCTTGATTAGAATTGGACAAATTCAGAATGTCATTGATGAATTAAATGTACATAGAAATTAACTAATACTGGATTAAGAGCACCCAGATTTGTGGGAGGTGGAAAATAATTTGGATTCTCCACAACCAGTGGTGGGATCCAAAAATTTTAGTAACAGGTTCCCATGGTTGTGGGATTCAAACAGTGGCGTAGCGCCAATGGGGCTGGGCGTGGCACAACAGGGGCATGGTCGGGCATTCCGGGGGCGGGGCATTGCTGGGTGGGGCTGTGGCAAGGATGCAGCCACTGCGCCGGTCCTTGGGCGGGAAACGAATGCACGCAGGTGCAGGCTGCCACACACGCCGGTGCACCTCCTGCTAGACTTCTTCAAGTTCTGCACGCTACTGCTGAGGAGCAGAGGAGGGGCATAACTAAGGCAAAAATCACGTGGCAAAATCACCAATTAGTAACCCCCTCTCGGCACACACGAATAATTAGTAACCTACTCTCGGGAACCTGTGAGAACCTGCTGGATCCCACCTCTGCCCACAACCTATGCCACAGTTGTGAGAAATTGCTGAGCTGTATGAGTTCCTTCTTGATTAACCCACTCTGAATCTTAGCTACTAGTTCAATATTATACAACATGTATGAAAAGTTAGAATTGTTCGAAGTCTGTTTTTGACTGTGGGCATGAATCTCTTCCATTTCTCAGTTGTAAAACCCAGTGGAGTGCATTTGAAACTAGTACTACGGTTCCAGGACTTTGGGAAAGCTATGTTCAAGCCTATGAGGTAAATTTACTTCTCCTGTGAATATGTGTGTCCTTGTATGATTTATAACTAAACGTATCTAGCACACAGCAAGTTTTTACCTAAAACTTGTAGAGTGGGGCTTCCCCCCCCCCCCCAACCAGTAGACATTAATTTGCTCATCCCAAGCACATGTACAGAATAATGCACTTTCCAAACCGGTTTCAGTGTCTCTTTGAAGCTTCGCGGAGACAGGCAAAATCCAATTTGCAAAACAGTCAGGAAAGTGGTTTGAAAACACATTATTTTGCGTGTGCGGAAGGGGCCAATGAGAGGTTTGGCAGGTGGTCAGTAGAAAATGATAGCTGGACATCAGCCACTGTGTGGTGGGGGAACTGAGCAAAAGGTAGTTTTAAGTAACAGTTTCATTTAAGAGTTTGCAATTATTAATAATATTGCTCAATATCTAAACAACCTTGGGAACTGGTAAGTCCAGCTTCTGCTGTTTCACAGTCAAAGTTCAGGGTAAAGGTTAATGTGCAGTCACTGAAGGCTGGAATTGCTCACTGTTGTATTTCCCTACTTTTTAGTTTACATTGTGATACTGTCATGTTTTAATTGGTTCTTCATGAAGATTCTTATGCCATTCAATTCTATATAATGTAGTTGCTGGTAGATTATTTAACACATTTTGACTAGTTCAGTCATAAGGGAATCAAAAGTTTTAAGATACGTCCCAATTAGATGAAGCCCTTAAATTTGGCATGTATATATGCCAACAATCTGCAACAAGACAATCTGAAACAGGACATCAGACACATCTTCCTCAAAACTAGGAATTCAGAATACACCTTCAAAATGGCTAATGTATTTCCAGGCCACCTAGAAAGCTGAAACCTGGTACACATTTAACCCAAGACACAGTAATATGAACATGGAACTTTTTGCACATGACAGTCAAACTTGGGGTATAACATTTACCTCACAGTAGAGACCAGCATACCAGAATATAGGGAGCCAACTGAACTTCTGAGAGTGCTACTTCTATTGTGTTGTTGGGGGGGGGCGTTGAATGGGGTTGAGCTGCTACTGCTCTGCTAGATGTTGGAACCATAAGAACATAAGAACATAAGAACAAGCCAGCTGGATCAGACCAAAGTCCATCTAGTCCAGCTCTCTGCTACTCGCAGTGGCCCACCAGGTGCCTTTGGGAGCTCACATGTAGGATGTGAACGCAATGGCCTTCTGCGGCTATTGCTCCCGATCACCTTGTCTGTTAAGACATTTGCAATCTCAGATCAAAGAGGATCAAGATTGGTAGCCATAAATCGACTTCTCCTCCATAAATCTGTCCAAGCCCCTTTTAAAGCTATCCAGGTTAGTGGCCATCACCACCTCCTGTGGCAGCATATTCCAAACACCAATCACACGTTGCGTGAAGAAGTGTTTCCTTTTATTAGTCCTAATTCTTCCCCCCAGCATTTTCAATGAATGCCCCCTGGTTCTAGTATTGTGAGAAAGAGAGAAAAATTTCTCTCTGTCAACATTTTCTACCCCATGCATAATTTTGTAGACTTCAATCATATCCCCCCTCAGCCGCCTCCTCTCCAAACTAAAGAGTCCCAAACGCTGCAGCCTCTCCTCATAGGGAAGGTGCTCCAGTCCCTCAATCATCCTTGTTGCCCTTCTCTGCACTTTTTCTATCTCCTCAATATCCTTTTTGAGATGCGGCGACCAGAACTGGACACAGTACTCCAAGTGCGGTCGCACCACTGCTTTATATAAGGGCATGACAATCTTTGCAGTTTTATTATCAATTCCTTTTCTAATGATCCCCAGCATAGAGTTTGCCTTTTTCACAGCTGCCATGCATTGAGTTGACATTCCCATGGAACTATCAACTAAGACGCCTAAATCCCTTTCCTGGTCTGTGACTGATAGCACTGACCCCTGTAGCGTGTATGTGAAGTTTGGATTTTTTGCCATGCACAGTGAGAGAACCAGAGACAATGGCAGGTAGAAGAAGAAGAAAGGATCGCCTTACTACATCCTGGTTCACTAACATCTGGCTCATCTCCTCTCAGACTATATCTTCCAACTGCCCCTGACTATGACCTAAGAGACAGACACCTAAAGAGGAGAGAGAAGAGGAGAAAAGAAAGAGAAGATCTCAGAGTGAACTGGAAGGGGCATTTTGAGCAAGGAATGGGGGTCCTGGTGTCAGATTGAATCTCCAAGTAGAAACTGGAATCAGTATTTGGTTGTGATAGGAGATCCCTGGGAAGAAAGGTCTAGAATCAGAACATTTCTACTACTTAACTGGCAATAGGCCTAGTTGAAGACTAAATTGGAACTCAATTATTATTTCCACCCTTTCATAGATAGAGTTGTCATCTCCAGGTTGGGAAATACCTGGAGATTTTGAAAGTGGAGCATAAGGAGGAGAGGGTTTGAGGAGGAGAGGGACATCAATGGAGTAAAATACCATAGAGTCCACTTTCCAAAGGATCAATACTTTCCAGGACTTTTTTTGCCTAGAGTTGTAATACTGGGAGTTCTCCAACAACTACCTGGAGGTTGGAAACCCTATTGTTAGATGAAGCTTAGATGAGTTTCTAGTGATCCCTCAAGAGGACAATATCATGGCTCAGTTTTCTCCCAAATAGTTGTCATCCCATCCACCCAACTGCCATTTTTTTGTTTTTAAAAATCCCTGTTCACTCTACTCGGGGATCTGACAGCCCTAAGGCGGAGCTTGCGGAGGAGAGGAGCCTCATTGGGGCATAATGTCATAGAGTCAATCCTCCAATGCAGCCTTATCTATTGAAAAACTGATCTCTGTAGCCTGGAGATCAGTTGTAATTCCAGAAGATCCCCAGGCCAAAATGGGGGTTGGCAACCCTTGTTGGAACCCGTGAGGGCTGAGATGAAAGTGGTAGTTCTCAGATTCCTTCAGCACTTGCCTTAGTTCTTACTTGCCTAGGCATGTTGCTAGTTTGTATTATTACCACTGGGACAGAAAGTGTTTCAGAAGAGTTCATGAAGCATCACCTTGCCTGGATTGCCTGGAGCACCTATTTGGAAATATTTGCCTCTGTCATAGGTGGTTGCTTGACTTGAAATCCCCCAACATTGTGTGATTAACTGCAGCTCTCCTGGCACATGTTTTGTGATTAGCAGTGTTCCCTCAGTCTCCTGCAAAGCAGTCATTGTTGTTCAGATGCTTGCTACCTGTTTTCCAAATTCTGGAAGTGCTCAAAAGTTCAAGAAGACTGAGGTCTCTCAGAAGGCTTATATTCCTCACACCTTTGTGTTCATGAGCCCCACTTTCTCCATCTCCATAGCATACAGAAACTTTTTAGGAGGAATTCTTTGCAAGTATAGTTAGAAACAGTTTTGTCTCTACCGTGACCAGGTTTCATCAGAGCTGTTCAGTTCAATTACTGGGACCCATAGAGAGCTCCAGTTATTTCATATTCCTCCTTGCTTTTAAGATGTATCATGCATATAACGAACACTTTGAAGCCATGGGCACACCATTATCTAACTGTCAAGGATATTCAAAGAATTTGGTGGAGATAACTGTTATGCTATTACACAAGGAATAATCCAGAACTTCCCAGCCCTTGCAGTAGTCCTACTAAGGCTCATTCCGCACATGCAGAATAATGCACTTTCAAACTGCTTTCAGTTCTCTTTGAAGCTGTGTGGAATGGCAAAATCCACTTGCAAACAGTTGTGAAAGTGGTTTGAAAATGCATTATTTTGCATGTGCGGAAGGGGCCTTAAGAGTGCTTACACACACATTGGATAACGCATTTTCAATGCACTTTAGCAATCATTTGCAACTGGATTTTCCTGTTTCAATAATCTGGCCATTAGAGGTCATTTGCTTTAACCCAGTGATATTCAGAGGCTGGGGAGCCCCATTTGACATACCATCTGTAGCTCTTTTGGGCACCATGCTCCAATGCTTCCCTGGCCCCGTGTTTCAGGAAAGTGGGCCAGGCCTTTGACTAGAATGGCTTGTGGTTGGAAGGAGCTTCCTAACATGAATGAGGTCAGAGGAACAGAAGCGAATGTGGCTCTTTTGATTAATGGTATCTGTGAGCTGAAGAGTGAGTATTGCTGCTTTAACCATTCAAATGAATAGAAATAGACTAAAGGAAGAAATCTGCTTGGTGTGTGTGTGTGTGTGTGTGGTGTGTGTGTGTGTGTGTGTGTGTGTGTGTGTGTGTGTGTGTGTGTGTGTGTGTGTGTGTGTGTGTGTGTGTGTGTGTGTGTGTGAAGTGCCATCAAGTCACAGCTGACTTATATCAACCTCAGCAAGGAGCTTTTAAGTCAAGCTGGAAGGAAAGGTGGTTTACCGTTGTCTTCCTCTGCAGAATCGTCCTTAGAGGTCTCCCTTCTGAGTATTGACCCTGCTAAGCTTTTAAGATCTCATGAGATTGGGCTAAGGTTGGACTATACTGTGATGCCTTCCCTCCATCTGCTTGCTAGGCCATTATTAAATGCTTTTTCTTGAACTCTCAATGATGTCAGCTGCTTTTCAGTGAGTGTCGCTTTTGAGTGTCGCTTTTCTGGTTCAGTAACCCTTACCTTTCTTTCAGACAGACCCGAGAAGAGGAGACTCCAGAAGACTTTTTCTATTTTGTTGACTTTCAAAGACACAATGCGGAAATAGCTGCTTTTCATCTGGACAGGTAATTCACATGACAGCAGCTTGAAACCTGAGCTAAGTGGGAACAGCAACACTCACAGAAGGGAACTTCTTGAACTTATATCTTCCACTACAGCTCTCTGCATGCACCCATTCTGCCCCCAGCAGTCAGAGGACCCCCAGGACAAAATGTGGGCAAAGTGCTAGTCTGCAGTGGGATGGAGAAGCTGCTGAACATTTGTTTGCCTTATGCAAGAGCAAGAGGAGCTGAGGATCTCTGCCCGTTTCTTCACCCCTTCCTTAGTTGTACAGCTGGCAGCTACCCTTGTTGCAACTACAGACAAACAAAATGCTATTTGCCCTGGTCAGATCTCCGTAAGCAAAGGAACTGTCATAAAGACATATTGCTTAGAATGGGTTGGGGGGGGGGGGGGGGAAAAAAATCCAGACTTCACATAGCTATTTACAGCAAGAATTTCCATTGGAGGAGGGAGGCCAGACTATTTTGAGGACCATCAGTAAGAAAGCTGATGGAAACCAGGGATAGTTAAATGTTAGGTTTTGGGATCTTAAGTCAATAAACAGACTCTGCGGTATTGATCAGTAGCATTTGTTGATGAGGCATTGAAGTACTAAATCTTGGCATAACCCGTTCTGACAAACATGGCATTTTCCATCCCCTTTATCCCCATTGCAAGTCCCCCCTCCCGGTTTCCCAAGAGGTTGTGAAAAACAGTCCCTGGAGTTGAGGCGCCCCAAGGTCGATGACAAATAGTAGCAGAAAGCCACCTGGCTTCCTGCCTCAAAAGATAACGAATGTAATTCTTTTTCTCATGGGACCAGGGTGTCAGGGGAAGCCTAGTTATCTACAAAGTGTGTGAAGCCATAAAGTAAAGATCAAGGAAAGAATGCTCCAGATGGCAATGGTTACATATAGCAGATTGGTTACATATATCTTTTAGCAGCTTGGATTTGTTGTTTTAAGCAGTTACACTGAGTTAGGAATGTATCTCAATCACATAGATGCTATCCCCCAGACACTAACAACACATGCTTCTATTTTTTAAACAGAGGAAACTGCGCTAATCAGCAGGTTAATTCACTCTTGGCTATTGGAAGTACCATACTGAAGTGTGTATTCCTTCTATACACATTCCAAAGGGAAAGTCTGAATAAATCTGAATTTCACCCCTGACACTCACAACTCTGCATTCTCTGGATGGGGGAGGAGAATGTAACTTGCGAACTACAGTATTAACACAGAGCTGTGTGATGACTCATCGTCAAGAAAAGGTTATTTCCCCTGGCTAAGAGAAAATAATGGGGGAAGGGGGAGAGAGAATCTGCAAACCTGTAAGCAACTGACATTGGAGAGGAGAGTACAGAAAAATCTCTGCTGGCCAAAGAAGAGCTGGCACCAAAATAGGAAGAGATTTTGAAGCAAGCTTCTGCAGTTGTTATCCAGTATAACAGGATCCAAGATATATATCTGAGACTATAGAACATACAGGCCATGGGGAGGAATAGTTTTTAACTACTTACTTTTGGTACAGAAGAGTCTAAAGGTAGCAGCAAGGGCCACTCACGTTTTTAACACTATCATACTGTGACTACAGTTAGTGACCACAGTCATAGCCAATGTGTGTTATGACTCCAAAGAAGAGAACATAGGCAGGTTCTGTATGTTATTTAAATCCACAAGTGCTGGAGGGGATGAGCTACTTGCCAGCTCATCCTCCACTCTCAAGCCCTGCACGTACCCTCTTTCCTGCTGCATGAATAGGACTCTGGTCTCCGTGTGAGCCACACAGCAAGCAGTCAGCCTTCAGGATGTCTCTAGTATCTTTTTATCCTACCATTCCTGCACAGAGTACAGGGTGACAGTTTTCATTTTATCTTTGTAATAATAACCCTGTGAAGTAAGTATGAACATCTCTACCCAAAGAATCTGACTGCAGCATGGGGATGTGAGCCTATATGTCCCATCTCTAGCACTCTAGCCGCTATATCACATTGTCTGAGGCAAACGGCATTTTGCTGGAAATTCAAAGCAGGGACAGCTCTAGCGGGGGGGGGGGGGGGGCAAGAGGGAATAGGTGCCCCAATCAGTAGGCAGAGAGGGAAACAGTAGGAGATGGGGGAGGCTCAATTGCCCAGAAGAGATTTTGGAGAATGTGCACCAATTCCCCCAATTAGGCTGCTGCTGGAAAGCGGGGGAAATCTCAGTTCACCAGAAGAGATGACTTGTTCTGCAGTGTGCACGCTCTGACCCCCCACCCCCCCCCACCCCCGGTCAGGCTACTGCTAGGAGGTGGGAGAGGCTGAATTCCCCAGCAGATTGCTTGTACTGCAGCACGTGTGCCCCCTTTCCTTGAATAGGCTGCTGGGAGGTGGGGGGGGGGGGAAGGGAGAAGGAGACTCTGGACCCCAGAAGAGAGTTGCAGCTCTGGTTAAGGCAGAATCTGTGACTGTTAGTTGGGCAAGATAATGGCAAGCAAAGAGAAGGGGGAGCTAAAAGTTCTTGAGGAGATGCTCAAAGATGTCAAGTTCTATGCAGTGGGAGACATAGACCCCCCCAGGTAACTTTTCCTGGCCTTGCTAATTGCACTCCTTCCCCTGCTGAGGCACTCTCTGCTCTTCCACCTGCAGGACTTTCCAGTTCCCTGCCTTCTTGCCTTTCAAGGACCATGCATTGACTGTGGCCAAGGAAGGCCTTAAGCATGTGGACTTCTGAGAGAAGCTTAGGATGTACTCTAAACACTCACAGTGGGAGAAGAGTTTTGGGGTCTGGTGACTGGCAATGGCTTAGAGTGCCTGATGCACCCCTTTTCCCCATTACCCTACCTTGTGCTCTGCTGTGGAGCTACAAGGCCCAGAGCAGCCTGGAGTCGAATGGGGCTGAGGGGAAGAAGGCAGGCACTTCTCTTGCCCTCCTGCCTCACTGCTTTAAAGCTGGGAGCTGTGCTATGCTTGGCTTTGCCAAAGGCCATGAGTAGACCTGCCCCCTGATCTGATAGGCTTGGCCTTCCTCCAAAGCCTGATTTTACACCTTGGGAAGTGGGGGGGGGGCGAGAACAGTAATGGAGGGCCTGTTCATGTATGCCGGGTGGCATCAAGACACATCTGATTTATGAGTCAATGATCTCGAAAATGTCCTCTTATAAACATCATTGCTCAGTGGCATACCTGAAGGAAATGGTGCCTAGGGGCAAATACTGATTGTGCGCCCCCTCCCCAAATTGCATCCTCCCCACAAAATTGCACCCCTTCCAATTGAGGCAAGCAAGCAAGCAGGGCGGACAGTGGCAGCAGGCAAGTGGCTAAATGAGCCCCCATGAGTGGCACCTGGGTCTTGAGCCCCCTCATGCCCCCCCCCCCCCCCGAGGTGTGCCATTGGTATTGTTCTGGTTATGCAAACTGTGGTTTCCTTTATTGTGTGAATTCATCTTATGGTAGGTCTCCCTCTTTTCCTACTATCTTCTGTGTTTCCTATTGTCATTGTCTTTTCCAGTGACTAAAATATAGTAGCTTCAGTTTAGCTATTTTGGCTTCTCGCAGCATAATGGCCAAATAAAGTACAGCCCAAGAAAACCTTTATCAGCTTGTGAAGGATTCTGAGGTGTGTTCGATGTTGCTCATCTAAATTTTTTAAAAAAAAATCTGGGAAAAGGCTAGGCTGGGTTGGGATTTTTTGTTGTTGCTTGGGGGGGTTGCGCAGAGGGGTTGAGGGAATTTGCAAACATTATAGCTAGGTAAAAGAATGTCAAAGTATAACGATTCATTAAGAGTTTATAGAGGTCAACATAATTTATTGTATCATTTAAAAGAGTTGTTAATTATATACATTGATTTTATATCTATATATAAAGAAAATATGTATATAATATATTGGAGGGGTCATTTTGTACTATTGCCTCCCCCCTTTTAAAAAAGTGTAGACCCAGCCCTGCTTCAGAACAACTACTAGATTGTGGCAACAAGTTGTTATAAAGCCCTCTGATGGGGGTGGAGCCATGGAAATGTAGGGGAAACTCATGGAGTGCTTCATTACTACCACAATAAGAGATACACAAAGAATCATTGCAGTGTGGAAGCAGCCTCTAGAAAGCAGACAAAAATTGTTATGTCTATTTAATTTACATTTTCATCACCAAAAGTCCTGGGTGACCTCTCCATTTTGTAGTAAATAAAACCATCTATTTTCTTTATCTGCAAGGGGATAGTTATCTGCTCTTCAAAACAAAACGCTGCTATCAAATAACGTGCTGTAATGAGTAGGCAAATGTTCCTCCTTTGAAAAGACTGCTCTTTGTTCCAGTTCATCGTAGCTCTCTAGAACCTAATTGGTGGGTATCCCAGATTTCCAACACCCAAGTTCCAGAATGACTCATTTTCATAAAGACAGTTTAATTAGGCAACCTCAGAAGTAGATCAGGCCTGTGAGATTTATGACACACCAAGTCAAACAATGCACCAGCTCTGGATGGTAGCCTACCACCCGTGTTCAGCTCAGAGTGCCCAAACAGGGCTTAATGAATAGCTGTTTTTGGCTTGGCATGTTAGAAACTGTTCAGGCCTGAGCTAGATCCAAACGATTGTGTTTGTGTGTCTCTGTGTGTGTGTGTGTTTAATGCTCAATAAGCGACAGACTAAAAAGTCAGTTCCATCTGTCCTGGGGGCCTTTCCTCTGCCAGCATTACTCAGCCTGCCTGGTGGTTACTGACTCACCAACCAATAGTGTTTTGTTTTGCTGACAAACAGCACCGAGTCCCAGAGCACCATTTGCAGTGTTTGTAGTATGAATCAGCCTAGACAGCAGCGGCATCTCCCATTTCAAAGTATCTTCCAACCTTCTGCAGGTTGTATGGGGCTCTCATTAGTTCTGCAGATAATAGAGAATTGGTTCAATGCTGAGGATTACGATAGTGGAAACAAACGAAGCTACAGAAGACTGAAGCCATAACGGATGGGTTGGGTCCCTCTGATGAGTTGTGCATGCTTAATAGTCCCTGTAAAAGTGGAAGACTAAAATTAATCCTTGCTGTCTTGCTTGCGCTAAGGGAAAACAATTGTACCCTCCCTATCTTTTCCATGTAAAAAGTCATAGCATGAGGTATTTCTCCTGATACCATTTCAAAACTAGAATGCAATAATGTGGCCCATCTGTTGTGTCTGCTCTGTGTGCATGTTATTTCTTTAAAAACTACTGTCAAGTATGATATGTTGCTTCAGCTATTGTGCTACCACTTGCACAAGCAGAACTAGGTAAATTTTCTTTCTGCTTATTCATTCCTGGATCCATCCCCATGCAAAAATTACATGCACGAATGTGAAGGATGCCAAGACACAAGTAGTGGTTACATTGAGAGTAACCCAACGCAGAGAGGGAATCTTCTAGCTTTACCAGCTGGCAGCAGAGAGAATTTCAGCCAGAGCAGCCTGAAGTGCAGGAATGAAAAAAGCTGCACCTGCTAAAATTCTCTCTGGTACAACACTATTAAAGTTCTTGCCCTCCGCTCCATTGAGTAACCTGAGTCATATCACTCCTATTGGGTTAAACCTAAATCACCCATCCATCCCTAATATCTGCAGAAATGCAACCAAAGTTAGATGAACATCCAGGCAAGATTGAAGTCTGTGGGGACTTACACTTAATCTGTTAGGTATGCATTCTCCTCCACCAGTATCTACATGCAAAGGAATCTTTTCACCCAGGAATCTTTACAATACAGTGTGGTGCTGTGCTTTGCCTCATATCAGCTATTACTGAATTGTTCGGTGTTTTCCTGCAACTGAGAACTTTCCTTTGGTCTTGTGTTAAAGAAACAGAACCATTTTCTGTATTGCTATGAACCTTGAAGTAGTAGAAGCAAGAAGAGGGCTAATCATGGGCTGTTGAACAGCAGCCTGAGTTCAAATTTCACCTGTGCAGAGTATCAACCATAACATTCATTCCTTGTCTGTATAAAAGCAAGCTAAGCAGCAGATTTTGTGCCCTAATAACACATCTGGCCCTCCTGCTTCCTGTTAGGCTGGCAATCATTTTCTTTTCTTTTGCCATCAAGTAACATCTGACTTATGGCAACCTTCATGGGGTTTTTAAGGCAAGAGACTTTCTGAGGTGGTTTGCCATTGCCTGCCTCCACGTCATGCTCCTGATATTCCATGGTGGTTTCCCACCCAAATACTGACCATGGCTGACCCTGCTTAGCTTCTGAGATCTGATGAGTTCAGGCTAGTCTGAGCTATCCAGGTCAGGGCTACCATTACAGTAAATTTACTATATAATCCAGCGCTGCATTCAAATGATGAGTGTTTCCCTAAATATATACAAAGCAACATGTATCAGTTTTAAGGCTGCAGTGAATTTATACAATGCAGCGCAAGATATAGATCAGGGATATTCTTAGAACTGGAAACTCCAGATGATTACTACAGAATTGTGAAAACAGTGCAACAAAAAAAATTTCTGTGGGATTTTTTATTTACAAGTGGGGGCCCTCAAAAACTGTGAGGGGGGGATCCAATTCCCCCAAAACTTTAAGAAAAAAGAAGAGGGCTGTGGAGAGGGGAGGTCTCACCAGCCCATCTGTTCTGAGCAGCTTTGGTGAGCTGGTAAGAGTGGAGGGAGGGGAAGAGGAAGGCCTCTTTGACTTGCTCACCTGAGCGGTCCCCTGCCACCCCGGGGCAGGGGAGATCTCACCTGCCTGCTTGCTTGCCCTGAGCAACTTTCAGCAAACCAGCAAGGGGGAAGGGCCAAGCTTACTTGCGCTCTTGCCTGCCTACCCAAAGCCACTCTGGGTGAACAGTCCTCCACCCTGAAGCCATCTCTGCATGGATCACTGCATCGCCACTATTTCAAGAAATAAATGTGCAGACAATGCATTTTTTAAAAATCTGAAGAATTTAAAACCCTTGATTTTTTTTTTCATTTTTAGATTTTTCTACAAACTTGGGGAGTACTCCAGGTTTGAAGAAACATCTGCTTTGGGTGAGTGTGCCCCCACCTATGGATTTAATTGTCCTCAGGCAGAAGGCATTCTTGACTATAAGACACATAGATCAAGTTATCTGGAAGATCAGGTGGGGGAGACAGATGGTTCCATTTTTTTAAAATCCCTCTTACCTGTTTCCAGGTTCTACTTACATTATTTATATGAAAACAGCGAACTGGCTATAGCTAAAAGCAGTCTTCCTCTTGTTCTTTCAGTATAGCAAAAGTGATGTATAACCACCATACAACACAATGGGAAATGAAGTAAAGGACCACAATGAAATCTCAGTGGGCAATCCCACTTGGAGTCTGGGTTAGGGACAGGTGTACTACATACAAGGAATAAACTGACCAGATTCGGTTCAAAAACGGAGCGATACTAAGTAGGTGTACTGAGAAGTAAGTTTCATTTTGTTCGATGGGGCTTACTCCTAGGAAAATGTTCTTAGGATTATAACCAAAGCTGAACTTACTTTCCAGTGGGTTAGTGAAATTGATCTTTTTCTTTTGTTTACTCTGAAAAATGTTTTCCTTGGTCAACAAAGTTCTGTAATTCTAATTGATTCTCAATCTTTTCTCCATCCCCCTCCCTCTGCCCCCAGAATATTGGATTTCCGTCGTGTCCCTCCGGTGGTTGGGAGATTGATTAATATCACCAAGGAAATTTTAGAGGTCACCAAGAATGAAATTCTTCAAAGTGTCTTTTTTGTGTCACCTGGTAAGCCATTATATACAGAAGGTGAAAATATTTTTAATGTATTGTTCCTGATGCTGCAGTAGAAGAGCCACTTTGGAGGGATGGCACTTTTATGTAGAAAAAGAAAGTGAGAAAACTGTGCCTATTCATCTCTTTTGTGCCAGAAAACCCTGAGGGAATCACCGCTTCCCAAACAGCGAACATACAGTGAAGTGTAGACATGCATATTCTGCACATATGATAGTCCACACAGGCTGCATGTTTTTTTGCCTCCAAAGAGGAGCTACCTGTGCTGGAAATTTGTCCCATTTAAAGTGTCCCTTCTATGGGGTGCTGTGTGGTTTCCAGGCTGTATGGCCGTGTTCTAGCAGCATTCTCTCCTGACATTTCGCCTGCATCTGTGGCTGGCATCTTCAGAGGATCTTCAGAGGAGGATGCCAGCCACAGATGCAGGCAAAATGTCAGGAGAGAATGCTGCTAGAACACAGCCATACAGCCTGGAAACCACATCGCACCCCTGTGATTCCAGCTGTAAAAGCCTTCAACAATATATTGTCCCTTCTATGTTAGAAATCAGAATGTGAGATAATGATCTCCATGGTGCTTGCCCTGCTTCCTGATAGGTAAACTTATCTGTAATGAATGGCAACGCTGCTATTGCTAAATGTTCAAAACTGCCATGGAGTCAGCCATGGATCGCTGTGTTTAATGAAGATTAAAATGTGTGGCCTTCTAAATTACTACCTCGTGGTTTTCTAAGTTCATGATGCAGTTTATATTTTTCCTCCACCCCACAATCCTAAGAATTAGAAATTGATCCCTTGTTAACAATTTTAAAAACTGACCTTGTGATTTTACTAAGAATATCCACGTTACGAAAGTTGTGCTGTCTTCCTGTCACTCATCCATCCTGCTCTTTCCATAGCCAGCAATGTGTGTTTCTTTGCCAAGTGTCCTTATATGTGCAAGACGGAATATGCCGTATGTGGGAACCCTCATCTGCTGGAAGGATCTCTTTCTGCTTTCCTGCCCTCTCTCAACCTGGCTCCAAGAATCTCCATCCCAAACCCATGGATCCGATCCTACACCTTTGCTGGAAAAGAGGAGTAAGTGGGTAAATGGACCTCTCTCTTTGCCTACTACTAAGCACATTTATTGCTACATGTCTGGTACATACACTACGTTTTGACCCTCTCAGAAGTCATACAAGGTATTATTTCCATTTTACAGATAGTAAAGCTGAAAGCAGAGGAATTAAAACCCAGGCCTCTCAAACCTCAATCTCTGTTTCTAATTCTCTGATCACTGGATTGCATAGGGCTAGACAACAGAGCAGTCGTCCTCAACCTATGAGTCAGGACCCAGGTGTCCCACCAATACAATACAATCTACTGCCTGAAGAGTGTTTAAAATGTAATTAAATCTAATTGGGAGGGGAGAGAAGGAGTTCTAACTTCTGGTTCACAAGTGCAACCACTAAAACAGATTAACATTCCATTACCATGCATGTAAGGGAGGGGCAATCCTTTAATTAGTCTGATAGATCATGGAGAAATATTTTCCCCACACACATACTTCTGTTCCAAATACTAACAAGGGCTTGCTACTATATTACCTTTAAGTACATTCTGAGTTACCAACCAGGGTGAGAAGAGGTAGAGACAAAGACTGACAAATAAAGGGAGGATTAGAAGATGGGGAGAGAAATTAGAGCACATCATGGAAGAAAGGCCCCTTCTGCACATGCAGAATAATGCTCTTTCAATCCACTTTCATGATTGTTTGAAAATGAATTTTGCTCTTCTACGCAGTAAAATCCAGCTTCAAAGAGCATTGAAGGCGGATTGAAAGTGCATTATAAGAGAGCAAAGCAGAGAAGTGTGGGAAATGAATTTTTTAGAGGACCTGTTTCATCTGGGGGGATGCTCACTAAAGTGAAACAATAGCTCCATGGGGTAATAATTCTCCAGTTTTGTACATGTAATTACCATCTGATACCTAAACAATATCTGTAAATTAATGTCCCTGAATACCAATTTCACATGACAATAAAAACTAACAGCAATTTTTGCAATCATGGTACTGGGCAACTGGCAACTCCATCAGCACGCCTCATTTTAACACCTTATTAAAAATCATAAGGTGTGCATTAGAACAGATTTATGATGGCAGGAACAGGCTTGATGAACACCCCCCCCCCCAACAAATTAGACAACTCCTTGGGCTTAAAAACATAGATATATTACTCTTTTCACATCCCCCTTGGCAACTCTTGGCATAGGACAGTTTGACACCATTGGGAATATCAGTTGTAAAACAGCCTTTGCATGGAAGAGAACAACAAACCGATCAACCATTCCAGAAGAATCTGCTGCCTCCTCAGAAACAGAGGGATAAACATAGCACCAGATTTCAATCACTTCCCAAACCTGAGAATGAACTTGTGAGAACAGCAGTGTCAACACTTAACTTCTGTGATATTTCTTTCAGATGGGAAGTGAATCCGCTTTACTGTAACACAGTGAAGGAGGTTTACCCTTACAGCAGCGGCAACCGGCTACTCAATATCATTGACATGGCAATATTTGATTTCTTAATAGGTAAGTGGAAACAGCCTAATAACAAACTCATCGATTCGACACCCCATCTCAAGGCTTTAAGTATATCTTGTCAGCTTGAGTTTAGCTGACTGGGGAAAACTGTGATACTGTAGGAAAATACCCTGTTTCATGGTGCTATAGAAAATAGTAAAAATGTACAGGGGCTGCATATCTAGGGCCCCTTCCACGCATGCAGAATAATGCACTTTCAATCCACTTTCAATGCACTTTGCAGCTGTGCAGAATAGCAAAATCCACTTGCAAATAAAGACACACAAAGCAGAGCAGGAGTCTAAGCTAAGACTTCAAATGAACAGGGCTTCCATGTTTTCCAGTTTCTGCTGCCTTCCATGGCAGTTGTCCTTTCCTGTCCCCTTAGCTGCTGCAAGCTTTCTTTGAAACATGAAGTTCCTTGTGCCAAACATATGCTGTTGGTCACTGAGGCTGATAAACGTTTGGAAAATATTTTATTTTTGCTCAAAACAGACTTTTTTAAAGTTACTTTTTCCTGAAGTCACCTTGAAAACTTTTGCTGCTTGCTGTCTGGAGAACAGGAAATGTTTTATTCTTCCTACTTGACTTGTTAAAGTTCTCACTTCCATTTTCTGATCTGCTTGCACCCGCCATTTTCTGCTGCTTCAGGATTCTCCATACCGCCCACCACTTGCAGAACATTCCCCAGATGTTTACTTGCTTTGCAGCCGCCTGCAATTTTAATGTTTAAAGTATGGGAATAAAGTTAGTTTTGACTGCCGATTCCCCACACATGTCATTTTTCCTTTTGTTTTGTTTTCAATTAGATGTCTTCGAACCTATGCAGACTCAAATTAAGTGCATATTGCCGATTCTCGTATCAAGTCTGCGTAGCTTCAATGGTATCTAATTGGAAAAAAGGGCAAAAAATATACATGGAATTGGCAATCAAAACTAATTTTGGTTGCTATTTTATAATTACTATGAACAGACAGATGGGGTAGCTATGGGAAGCCTCCTCAGCCCGGTGATAGCCAATTTTTACATGGAACATTTTGAGAAACAAGCCCTCAAAACAGCACCCAGGAAAGGCGCCGTTTTCTCCAGTGCCAGGAATGACGCGTGCTGAGGGGGTGCGACAGCGGCAGCATCGGGGCGGCTGCATTGTCGCCGCCCCTGTAGTGGGGAATGCCGCGGGACCCTGCGCTACTTGGCCCGAGTAGCGCGCAGCAGAAGGTAAGTGGGGAAAGGCCCCTTGTCATAAGTCTTGCGCCCTCTGGCTACACCCAGGCTAAATACCTGCAAATGAAGGAGAACAAAACACAGTCCAGATCTTACTCAGCTGCTGCTTGCAAGATGTCCCCACCTTCTCCCCTGCTAAAGAATATAGTATTCTTCCTGTGTCTCTGCAGATACTAATCAAAATCCAGCCAAAATTAAAGACTTAAGCTTTATTGATTTACATGGAAAAGCTGAACACATGCTAAACTCTCTTCCATTGGTTAACAGGCTTGAAAATACTTATCTTTAGCTGAATCATGCCCTTTGTGGGTTAGAAACGGCTATGTGAGCATAAAGAAGGGTACTCTTTCTGGAACAGCAGGGTATTGCTGTTCTCCGGGAATCTACAGGTTTTATATTTCTAACGAGAACATCTAATTGTCGGTTACTGCTTCAGAAGTGCCTTGCTTATATTAATTAAATGTGTGCTTTAACAAATGTGTGTGCACTCATCTTCCATATGGCCCTGTGAAAAAAGATCTGCATACACTCTGCAAAGTGGATTTCCTCACTGACCATTTTCTTGCTGAACATCCATTCCTAACCAACAACAGTTAGGAATCTCCCACATACTGCAGTATTTAAAGATCTACCATCATCACAGTATTGATGGCCAAGACCAGGCTGCGCTGTCAGCCCTCCAAGTGTCAATTAAAACAGAAGTCTCCTCCTGAGACTACACAGCCTGTTTCCTCAGCTCTAGCCAAAGGAAGAGGGGAATATACGTCTAGCACATAATCCTTCATAATCCTTAGAGTTCAGAACCCAAGAGCTCAGATAAAGAACCCTGCCTGCTATAGTGAGTCATAGCCTCTCCTGTAATGGTGGTTTTCTGCACACACACACCCGGCACCCGGCTACATCAATATTAATACCTGTTTAGTTCAGCCTGAAAGTGCAGGCTGGAAAAAGCGACCTGTTCACTTGAGGCTGAAAACGGCCTGGTGGAAACTACAGTTCCAGGAGACCTTTGGGCTCGCAAGGTCTCCTGGGAAGTGTAGTTCCCACCAGGTCGTTTTCAGCCTCAAGTGAACAGGCCGCTTTTCCAGCCTCCACTTTCAGGCTGAACTAAAGTAAGTGGGGGGGGGCAGGGTGCCGTGGGGGAGCGATTTTCCTCTCCCCCGGCATTTGCCCGGTGCAATGCGCATCCCCACTTCCCCCTGGTAGCTCCACCTCTGCACACACTAGCCCCACCCTAGCATGTTCACCAGCTTGTGATCACAGAGTCTAGGTGTATAGACTCTGTCTCTTTGCTTACCAATATTAATAAAATGCAGCATTCCGGTCACAGAACCTACATGTGTTAGGTTCATGCTCATAAGTGAGTGATTGCACATAGGCAGGCGACAGAGCTTTTCACAAGCATGTGCCCTCCTTCTCTATGTGCATCAATTTCAGCACACAACGTGCCAATCGTAGAGGACTTGTCAACACAAGTACAGCATCTTCACACTACTCCAAACACAAGTGCCGACTAAAGCATACCACAGCTTACTGGAGAGAACAGCATGTTGAACAGCGCTCTAATCGCAACATCAGTGTATCACATTTTAATTCCCCCCTTCCTCCAAGCTGCTCAGAGCAGCATATGTGTTTTCTCCCATTCTGTCCTCACAGCCACCTTGGGATGTAAGCTTTGGCTGAGAGAGAATGGCTGGCCCAAAGTTACCCATTGAGTTTCATGGTGAGAGGCTACAGCTCAGCTGTTGGACATCTTTGCTTGAACTAAGTCCCAGGCTAAAAGCATCTCCAGTTAAAAGGGTTAGGTAGTAGGTCAGGGGTAGGGAACCTGCGGCTCTCCAGATGTTCAGGAACTACAATTCCCATCAGCCTCTGTCAGCATGGCCAATTGGCCATGCTGGTAGGGGCTGATGGGAATTGTAGTTCCTGAACATCTGGAGAGCCGCAGGTTCCCTACCCCTGTAGTAGGTGATGGAAAGGGCCTCTGCTTGGAACCTTGGTGAGCAGCTGCCAATCAGAGTAGACAATATTGACTTTGATAGACCAGTGGTCTAACTCAGAATAAGGCATGTGTGTTCATGTGACTGATGAAGTAATTTGAATGTAGGCTTTTCTCCTCTACTATACAACTATACAACCACTATACAACACTGGCATAGAGAGTAACTATTAACATACACTAAACCAATTGTGCAGCATTAGGAAGATTTCTACGGAACTTAAAAGCGTGCAATGGAATATTTTGATCAATTAGTGGGTCCAGATAAAACATATCAACCCTGTCTTTGAAGTGTCTTGATCAAAACTACTATTGATATAGCTTAAATATTGCATACCTCATAATAAAACCGTAATAAGGTTGGACTGGATTAATACTCAGACACCATTACTGAATTTCTTTCTTTTCAAAGGCAACATGGACCGTCATCATTATGAGATGTTCACAAAGTTTGGGGATGATGGCTTTTTGCTTCACCTGGATAATGCAAGAGGGTAAGGCACCTAGTGAACTACTTTTAGGCCCTGGGAATTGATGTCAAGAATTGCAGAGTTTTGAAGGCATGATCTTCCCTGGATCACTTGAATATGCCACTTGTTATCAGGTGAGCAGAAACAGATTAGAAACTGAGAACAGAAACAGAGAAAAAGAGAGATGTTGACTTGAGCTAAAAGTCTTACTAAAATCCATGTCTTGTAGGCAGGCATTACGAGGGAAAGGACAGAAACCTGTAGTTCAGTCCACCCAAGGAATTCTGGGGAATGTAATTGTGTGGCGAAGGGAATCAAGATCTCTAATGGAGAATTCTATTAGTATTCATTGCACTACAATTCTCAGGATTCTTTGATAACTGAGCACATAGTGAGATAAAGCCTTAATTACAAGCTCCGTAAGTAATATGAAAAATATATTTAGACTTAATCACACTCACTTATACTTTCTACTAAAATGTCTCAGTTGTAGTTGATGGAGGTAAAAAATAGTACAGACATACATACACACAACACACACTCACAGAATACATTGAGAGGGTTCTGTTCTTTCATCAGAGACTGGTACCGATAGAGACAGGATGATATGTGGTCTAATGTGTCACATTTTCTTTAGATGATTTAGTGGACAGACTGTGAAAGTCAGTCAAGCCTAAATCTCCCCCATCCTCCTCAGTCAGACTGCTCAATGTCTAGGGGGAGAGGTCCACACGAAGCTATTGTTCTACAAGCCATTCTTACCATCCAGCCATTCTTTGTTTATGAGACACTAAGATCAAAAGTTTGACTGGGGAGCAAGTACAGATAGAGGGAAGTGGGTGAACCTCCCTTGTGGCAAGGATGAGGGAGCTGTCCCTTTCTGGTTTACATTACTGTTAGATATTTCTCTCTATTTCGTGTTGCTATTCTCGGGAACCATCCCGTCAGAGTCAAGCCATATATGGTGTAAGTCACCAAATCCATCAACCTCTGATGATTTCTGAAACACCTTTTCAGGTGTCACTGACTCAATTGACCTGTGATACTTTTTGAAACAACTTTTATAAATTTATTCATATTCATTTCTATTTTTTTTCAATTGCTTCTTATTTTTATAGCTTTGGGAAACATTCTCATGATGAAATCTCCATACTGGCTCCGCTTATACAGTGCTGCCTGTAAGTACATAACATTCTGCGGGAACAACAATACCACTGCATTTCCTTCACGCCTCTCCCTGCTCTGTGTAATAAGACATGCATGGTAAGTTCTGTGGTGGGAACTTATTTCCCAGGCATGCACAGGCCAGTTTGGGTTAGGAACATGGTGCATAAGGGCTTAACCCTCCCTGTACACTATTTTCCAAACCTCAAATAGCCCGGAAGAGGCAGTACTATCGGCCTTCTGGGGAAGCCACAGATCCTGTTGGGCTTAACTTAAGTTTCTCCAAAAGGGCAAGCTGAGAGTCCTGGGGCCATTTCAGTTCAGGAAAATTGCTCGGGAGGAGAGGTTTAAGCACCCTCTCTCATGTTGCAGTTCTGATCCAAATCAGCCCCAATTCCTGACAATGAAGTTTCCCTCACTGCAAGTCTGATTGCATGGATCTTGGGAGAACACATGGAAAGGGTCACATGTGGGCCACACTGGGCTCATCCAGCTAGTCACCATTGCTTTGAAGCACTATGCTGGCATTCCAAACTGGAATAGATTAATCTACTGCATGGTCACTGCCTGGGATCAGATTTCTAATGGAAAGTCATGATCATCAGAAAAGGTAGGCATGAAAATGTAAGAGTACCCATTCCATATATTGACCAAAGTTAATACCTCCGAACCCATTTTTGGATCCAAGTTGTTACCGACTTTGTACTGCAGCTATCAAGCATTAGTGATAATGGATCAAACAGCAGTCCAAATGAAGCTTCCTTTGACTTTTGGATCCAAATGGACTACGCCAGATCTGGCCAGTTTTCTGGCAGCAGCACCAGTTGAGATCCCATCGGTGCAGAGACGTTGTTGACACTTGCCATTTTTCTTATGCTATCTTGAAGTTTCCGTTTCTCTGTTGTGGGGAAGAGGGAAAGTGTAGTGATGGAGTGACAGATGTGTTGTCCAACCAGAACACTAAACTCATTTTCACACCATGTCATGAAGTCTGTCATTGGAGGAAACAGGAATCACACTGGCAGCTCACAGACAACCAAGTCTGCAGCATGAAGGCCCGACTTCTACTCGCCCTACAGAGTTAGGCAAAAGCAGAAGTCTGCAACCTGCAGCTCTCCAGATGTTCATGGACTACAAATCCCATCAGCCCCTGCCAGCAGGCCAATTGGCCATGCTGGCAGGGGCTGATAGGAATTGTAGTCCATGAACATCTGGAGAGCTGCAGTTTGCAGATCCCTGGGCAAGAGAAAGATCAGATCCTTTTGTGGAAGACATCTTTCTAAAAGCAGGCCGAGGGGAACAGCTACTACACCTCCATCTGCAGGTAATGCAGGATTGGCCTGTTTTAATTATTAATTTTATGAGTATGCCAACAAAGGGAGGCAAACCCTGCTCCACCCACCCTATCTTGGTCATATTACCTTGCTGGCCAGATCTTTGTATTGTTCCCTGCCTGCTCAGCAAATAAAGATTTGAATGGTCTGTCAAGGGGAAATGCTTTCTTTGTGAGAAATCTGAGAGTGAAGATATCTTAAATGACAGGTTTCAATTTAAGAATTTCATTCCAGTTGATGGAAATCAAAAAGAGCTGCAGATGAAACACATTTTCCCACTGAAACCAATGCAATCACCAACTGCAGGCAACTACACATATCTACAAAATGAGGGGAAGAACATTTTAAACAGACAAAAAAAAATTATGTGCACACTGCTAGAGGGCATCCCCAGGTTACCTGACCCAATAAAGTCTTCTGTGGTCCTCCTTGAAAATTGACCCCAATCACAATGCTAAGGATACATTCAGATGGCAGCACTTGTATTTGGGAGAGAAGAGAGCTATTTTTGGTCACAAAAGTGCATCTCCTGTCATGTGGCTTGCATAGTCTACACAGGTCTCATGTGATTGCAGCCACCTGCACTGCAAACTGTCAGCAGCCACAGCAGGGGGCTGGCACAGACTGAATAGAGATGGAGCAGCCGCCACAAATGGCAGGTTTGGATGCTGGATTTTTGGAGTCCATACTTTCCTAGATTGCATTTCCCCCACCCAGACACCCACCCCTGGAATCCAGGCCCAATTCAAAACAGATCAATTTCAGCTGGCAGTAGATCCAAAGAGCTCTCATCCCCCCCCCCCCCCCCCCCCCCAGCTTATCCATGTTGGGAGATGGTGGGAAGGGCACACATGTGCCTCAAGTCCTGGATCTGCTGCTTAGGTTTGCACCAACATCCAGAGATTCTGGAAACCATGGAAACTACATTCCCCATAGTTCCCCATGTTCCCATGGGGAACCCACAAGTCCAAGGCTCCGCAAAAGCAGTTCCCAGGAACCCTCCTCTCCTCATACCGCACTCAGTTAAATTTAGAAAGGAGAAGGGAGTCTTTGAAACCTGTGTGCTAAAAGCCTAAGGCTCTTTGAACCTTTGGAGGCAGAGTTCAGATCAATTTCAAACACTTGGCAGATTTTCTAGAAAATAATCCCATTCCAAACATGAATTTCCCGAGCAGTTTGCAGTGGGCCTGTCCACTGCTCAGAATGAAGCCCCAGGTACATATATGACTTCAAGGTCTGGATGTATATTCGTCAACTTGCCATTTGTCACCATTTAAGAGAATGGAGACATTACTTCTGATCCCTGTCAAGAACATTCACATTTTCATCTTCTTCCAAAGCAATGAAAAAACCTGAATGTCATCAGTTACATTTTTTCCCCTAGAGGCATGTGGAGGGGGCAGAGATGGTTATAAATCCTACCGTCTAGATCCTCCTTCAAGCTGCTTCTTTACTCATTCATATAAATCAAGAACTGGCCATTTAAAGAGCTATGGCGAGGATTAGTCATCCTCCGGGCTTCTACTTGTTTCTGCCCGTCTGATTCCATCATACCCCCCCCCACCCCCCGCCGTGCGCTTTTGTGTGCTACCTGATGTCAACTGCATCATCTCAGGCCATAGTTATATTGAGCCTCCAGGTTGAGTTTCAAACACTATTATTCACACCTTGTGAGACTTCTGGTTTATAATTAGAAGGCTGCCAATAAATCCTTTCAGTGAACTCCAAGTCGGAGTGATTTAAATTGGCTCTTGCTCCCACCTAGCCTGAAATAATAACCTTCTCTCAGTCGCAAAGTTTGATTTCTACCCTTGCCCCTCCAGTATATTAAATGCAGTCAAGATGGGGCCTGCAGCATATCCGTTGAAGAAATCAAGCATAAATATAGCAGAGCCCATCTATTTTTTCCCTCCATCTGAACATGGGCAGGGAAAGGGGAAGTGATACCATTTCTAAGAACATGCAGATTAGAAGGCAGCATACTGTGTTACTTCCTCTGTTTTTCATATAACAGGTACAGTCAGAACAAAGAACATGCTGACGTCTCACTCTCCCAGAAGCTTCACTCCAGAAAGTTCAAATAAATAACTCTTACAACCCAAGAGACACTGAGGCTTCAGCTAAGGCTGTGTACATGCTGTGCCAATTTGGTCTAACAAGCTTCAGCAGGCTCACCAGCTGAGGCTGCCCTCCTCCTGCCTCGCCAGTCCTGATCTGGTCTGGCAAGGCTGCTCTGGGCTCGCCAAGCAAGGCAGCGTCTCCCCCCGCCCCCCAGTGGTGACAGCCTTCTCCAGTGCCAGTGTGCAGTATGCTTTCCAGTCAATGTAGCCAGCCCCTGCCCCCAGTGCTGATCTCGACTGGCGAGCCTACTGGGTGCTCACCACTGAGACACACACACCCTGCCCAGGCCCAGGAAATTACATTGATGTAACAAATGAGTTTGACATCCCTGCACTATACACAGCCTTAGTCTGAGCCTTTGCTTCTCTCCAGAAACACTGGGGCTTTTTAGCAGCCAGCATTAAGCTCTGAAAATGGTGAAGTTTCAATGTGTTTTGTTTGGGGTTTGCTGTATAGTTTAAATGAATTACTTTAATCATGTAGCCAACCCTTAACCTGGGGGGAGAACAGGGGATAGAAAATGAAATAGTGCTGCTGGCAGAGATATTTATCATTAATTAAAGCAATAGAGTACAGAATATCCAACCAAGGGGTTGGATATAGATTAGGACTTGCATGGACATAAGAACTGCTGCCTGTAGACAGCCACTTCCCCCTTCTCCACAGCGGCCTGAAATACCCCCCCCCCCCAGGTGAGAATGTTATACTCCATAGGAGAAAATCCTTGTGCCCATGGATAGGGACACTAGGTCTGGACCCAAGCCAATGGGTTGTATTGCATAAAATGGCCTCTGAAACTGCAAACTATAATGTGGATCAGCCCCACCAGAGTTGGCTCCATGCAGCCACAGTGATATGGAGAAAGCCCCCCTGACCTGGATAGCCCAGGCTAGCTTGATCTCATCAGATCTCAGAAGCTAAGAAGGGACAACCCTGGCAAGTATTTGGATGGGAGATTTCCCAGGAATACCAGGGTCATGACCACCTCTGAATGCCTTTCCTTGAAACCCCCACCAAGTGGTGCCGTAAGTTTAAAAAATTGCCAAAAAAGGGGAGAAATCCAGAGCAGAGGGCTGATCAGTGAGATAAGCAAGAATATATATACATTAGTTCACCACATGGAGCAACCAGAACCATCCCCTAATTTAAACAACATGAGATGCATCCCTGAACTGGCAAGGGCAGACACAAAAATAAAAGGAACTTTTAAAAAGCCAAATATGATTCCAGGTGCGGACAAAAGCTGTTTAGCTCCTGCCACCTGGCCAAAACAGTCCCACATCAGTCCCATATAGATCTGCTCCAGGATTAGTTTTGTACTGCATTATTCACCAGCTACAAATAATCATGTTATTTGAGGAGGGTTTCATCATTTTTTCCTTCCTGCTGGCAGATCCGCACACTTCAGCCTCTCATACTGTTTCTGGAGGCCTGATTCCAGAAAGCTGAGCAGCAGGCAACAGAAGTGGTGAGCTCCACTCAGGCTAGATAGGACCTCACTCCCCCACTCCCATAAAGGCTACATACACCCACTATCTTAAGCATGTGGGCCATGTATTAGCAAAATGGCAGTTCCCATATCATCTTCTCAAATCCAGGATACATGAAATAAAGATGGCACCTCAAAACAGGTTCAGAATAGCACAAAAAAGTTTTCTGTGGGTGGGTGAAAACAGAGGAAGTCCACAGTAATTGTATACTATTAGTGGATTGTCATCATCAGGGGACAATTCATTCATTTCAGACACCTTCCTTCACACTGGAAGGAGTCATCTTTTGAATTCAGTTGGTGACTCCTGATGTAGTAGTGTAGATTTCACAGTATTTCTGCATCAATTCCAATCCTTTTCTGCTATTTAAGGATTTGGATGCTACTTTCTTCAGGTTTGATGCCACCATTCCATATACACAACCAGCATCCGGACATCTGAAATAAGGAGGGTTTCCCAGATCAGAGAATTGGATGTATAGGTTTGAGCTTTAACACACTCATAATTGAAAATTAACCACTGTTTACACAAATGGTGTCCTTTTTACATCTTTCCGACTATGAGGAGAAGGTGGTTATTTTTGTAGAGTTGATTCAGATCTCTTTTTTCTCATCCAGAATAAAGAAGACAACATTGTTACGGTTGCAGCTCTTAGCTCAGCCAGACTACCAACTCAGTGATGTCATGCGGGATTCCTTGCTCCGGGACCGCCTGACCCCTGTGCTCACAGAACCACACCTTTTGGCACTGGACAGGAGGTTACTGATCATTCTGAAGACTGTGGAGAAATGCATAGAAATCAATGGAGAAGAGATAACTGTAGTTGATACTGAGCCACTGGATACACCTGCATTTGACAGAATGTCACGATCAAGCTAGAACCCAGGAGGAAACAGGGACATGAACTTAGTTGATTGTTCTCATGCACCCAGAGAAAAAAAACTGGATGGCCTGGGCAAGATACCAACTGAGCTGCTGGGAGTCTAGTAAGAGCTGCAAGTTTGGTATCAGTTGCTAGCAAACATATATTTGATCCAGATCCCACCACCAATGACCTCTGTGCCTGTGCTGCAGGAGACACCCAAAATCTAAGTGGTACATAACTGCAAATTATGCCCTTGACATGCTGGGGTATGTACTTCATAGGATTTGTTTAGGACCCCATCATCATGAAGTGCAATATTAGACCTATGGAAGTTTGAATAAATGGGTTAGTATGCATACTGTATGTGGGCAGACACACCCATCTCAGACTTTAGGAGAACATATACATATAACTCAGCAACACCCACTTTAGAGAATTACAACAGGCATAATAGACCCTGGCTGAGGGCAACTGATGCTCTCAAGAAATGGGAATTTCTCCCAGTTAAGAACATACAGAGTAGAAGTTCACAAACTTTTTGAGCCTGCAGGCACCTTTGGAATTCTGACACTGGATAGTAGGCACAACCATGAAATGGCTGCCACAAGAGGTGTATCCAACCTCAGACTCTCAGGGAATTAGGTCATGCATAACTCTAATAGTAACTTCAGCATTTCAGTCAGAAGGTCTGTTTAACAGAATGCCTTTTTAAAAGACTATATTAATTTTTTCTTGCATACATGTAGCTTATTTTCAGTCATAAAATGAAGATCCTTGTGCCGTGGTAGCCCTTGCTGCTGAAGCAATGTTTTTTAAAAATCTGTATACGCCAATCAGATCTCCAGTGGCCAATCAGCAGTCCTGATGGCCAAAAGCCCCATCTGACCTGACCCCACCCATTTTATAGAAAATACTCGATAGGCTGCAAGAAATGTGTTGACTGGCACCATGGTGCCCAGGGGCATCATGATGAAGAAACCTGGTGCAGAGGTCACAGCAACAATCAAGTTATCAGGGATAATAATGCAAAAGGCAACTTTATATACAGATAGGCGCTCATACTAGCTTAAAATACACCACAGAACACCACCAACTGAGAACTGTCTTTTATCTGGTAGTTCTCAACATCTTAATAAAAAGGAAAAAGCCAACAAGGACATTCACAACAGTGAATAGTATGTCTCAGTCAATCGATCTCAGTGCCATAAACCTGTGCTTTTTCCCTACATTTCCCCGTAAATTCAAGTTTAACTGCATCAGAGCATAGAGGGGTTTTTAAGTGGAAGTTTTCTTTAAAAAACAGTCTCTGATCCAGTGACCATAACACTACAGAGTAGTAGTATAGTAGCCTGCAATCAATGAAGCAAAATTTGCACACCGAATGTGCTTATATAAGATACATACAGCTTCTGGATTAATCAAACAGTTATTAAGGGATTAAGCCTCAACACACTTCCTTCAAAGTAGCCCACGGAAAGAGGGCAGGGCTGCTAACGGTAATCTCCAAGCTGGATTTTTATTGGTCAAGATATGGTATCTTTGGCTTCTGCAATCTTGTAAGATCATCTCTGGTTATTCATTGTTCCAGTGCAAATGGGGGATTTATGGGAAATGAATATGTTGTCTTATCCTAAAGTTCAAAGCATAGTGAGAAACCACAGCTAATTTCTAGGAATCAAGGTACAAGAATCAAGATGGAGAAACCTACATACTTTGATTAAAGGCCTTCTTCTCAAATGCCTTTATAAGGAGGGGTTGATCAAGGTTATTTGGAGATGAAATACTAAAATACTCAGAATGCCTCAGCATTAAGAAAGTTGTGCACTTTACGTTTTTACAGAGGCAGTTGGGGGAACAGGGCGAAAAAAGACCCCAGGATTGCTAGCCTGTTCTAACATGCCAGCAAAATTAAGGGGTCATCTTTTGCAGGGCAGGATGGGCATAACACTTCAGATAGCAGAAATCACATTTTTAAGTGCTCTCCAATGTAAAATGGGCACATCAGGATGATAGTTATAGCCTATTCCTCTTGATTTACTAGTCAGTGTATTGGTGTATGTACATTGCATCAGGAAGACTTCAAAAGTGATACCCATTTGCATTTTGTAGTGGTTGTATGCCACTCCCTCATTCTTCTGCATATGTAGCTCAAGCTGTTCCTGAAAATGGAAAGCTGGCATCATGAATACAAATCATTTGTTTGACCAGAAGTACTTTAGGGAACCAAAAATTGGTGGGCGGGGGGGGGGGGGGCAGATCTGGGCAGTTCGGACTATAGTCCGTGTACAATTATACACGCACCTCACCTGACAAGAACTGTATATGCCAGTATTAAAAATATTTTGCCTTCTTTCCCCATCCCAACGTCTGTTTCTCAAATGTATATTCCCTATAAATATATGAATGCAATCTGAACTAAAGTTATATGTTCAGGATGTTTACAAGTTCAACTACTAGCACATTTGTGATGTTTATGCAAGTATACCAAAATGATCTTCCCACAAATCCACCCACTGGCATAACTCTTGGGATGGGATGGCAAATATTATGGGTTTCCCACCCTGGCACAAGTATTTGTGCTTGAGGTAGAAGGGCACAAACTCAGCCTCCCTAACTCATTGGCATCCTTTTCAGGATAAAGATGATGCCAGATTTGAGAAATTATCTGCCATTTCCTGGATCGTCTTTGTTCTAGAATGTGCCAATTGGGTCCTGGTGCCTACCTAGTTCTGTCCCCAAGGCACTAGAACCCAAGGAGAGCATTCCAGAACAGAAGACAATCCAGGAAATAGCAGATGAATTCTCAAATCTGGTGTCCTCTTTATCCTGAAAAGGGTATAGCATAGGACAGACTTTGCCAGCCTGTTTGGAAGATTCCCCAACAGAACGGCAAGACTGGATTACTAGTCTTTCACTTGCATTTGTCTGTTCAGCATTACACATTTCATGGATATTCCTCATGTTCATCTTGGGATTAGTTCCTTCTCTGTGTGGATTATAAAACAAGAAATGTACTCTGACAAGTGTTGTGGTACAGCTCCTTCTACTGATGACTTCTTAGCAGCACAGTTCTACTGATGACTTCTTAGCAGCCAAGGGCAATCTTATACTTATTTTGTACAGAGGCTGCACTGATGAAGAGATGTGTAAAATACACATCTAGTTTTGATACATCCCTCCCTTCAAGTGTTCATTATTTGAAAAAAAATCCAAACTGCCTAGACTTTTTAAAAATTACAACCTTTTCACTTGCTAAAAGTATTGTTGTGTGGACCCAAATTGATTAATATACTTAACACCCAAGCATTTGGGTTTTCACAAAATTACTGGTTTACGTAAAGTTAAAATTAAAATTCTGAACCAATTTTGGGCTGTTATGAAATTTGGTTCAGAAATTTTGTTTGGTTCAGAATTTTGGAAGGGAACTTACAAAAATATGATAGCTACATCCTGTTTTTACACAGGGTTCCCAGCTGTCTTTATCCAGACCAGTAACCAGATCTGCACCTTCCCAACATCAACAATTCTATGTCGCCAGGTGTTCAGACTCTTCCCACTGGGCCCAAATCATGACTGTTAACCAAACAATGGACCATATCTAACACACACAGAAAATATGAGGAAATCCTAGACTAATGAGGACATCCTGGAATTAGACTAACCAGTAATACCTCTAGCATTTCTGTTGTCTTTTTCTCATGGGATTTTTGTCTCCACAGGCTAGAGGAGGTGAAAAATTAGAATGCCATCCAAAAAGGTTAATTCTACTTCCAGAATCACATCAAAAACACTGTGTAAATGCATACCAACTTGACCCTTTGAAATTATACCTATAATATCCACAAACATTTGCTATGCTAAATTTCCATTTTCAGATTTATTTATTTTTTTGCTCACAAGTTACTTCCATTAAATAAAGATATTTCCAGAAACAGTACAGGGAGCTTTCATTCTGCACAAGAAGGAAGCAGCCACTAACACTTATGAATGCTGGCACCCATGGCTGCTTTCTTTGAAGAATCAAAGGTACCAATTAGCAATGTAGGGGAAATCTACTCGGTTAGATTCAGGTATCAACAGGAAGATGTTAATCCAGAAAAATACAAAATGGTCTTCAGACTTAATAGGAAAAAAACATGCAAGATTTAAAAAATATACCAAATAAATAGTTGAAGGGATCTAGAACAGTGCTTTCAGTACTCCATGCTAATAGATTTTAAATCCAGACATTACCTACCTAGCTACAAGAAACTGTTTGCAAACCATTTAATTTAAATGCCAGGTTAGGGAAACACCTCTCAGTCAGAGCAATACTGAACTAGGATGCAGGAAGGGCATGATCAAATATACGTCTGGTTCCAAAATAGTTTGCAGGGAAATGAAAAATGAGACACTGATTACATTTAAGAATTTAAATCATTTTATTGCTTTACCTGCCAATAGGACAATCTATAACAAAAGGAATATATTAGCACATACAGTAAGTCAGACTTATAGTCAGGTAACAATACAAAAATGGTCCTCTGGTTGACTATAGCACTCTAGGGCAGTAGATTTTAAAATCTGCTAAGGTGGCCTAGCAAGAAAGATTACCTCTAAAGCCCTGAATGTTAGCTAAGGCAAACTATACCAACTGTGGATTCAAACATGTTTAAATTGCACACAAAGGTAAAGCTTTAACTGTGATTAATATTTAACTCAGACGTAGCTGGTTCATCTTAAAATCTTGTCGGCAAAACTACAAAAGGGAGTAAACAGCAAGCTAAAAAGACGCAGTAGTGAAACTTGATTAGAAAGCCTTATAAAAATGTGCATTTTGTGGTGCTCTAACTAGCTTACACAAATTTAAAATCTTTTTTTTTCTTTTTTGGTGCTGCAACAAGGATCAAATCAAGATTCAGAAGTAACAAACGTATACAGAAAAAAAAATCCCTGGATAGATTCAAACTGAATAAAAATTGAGAAAAAAGCATGTATGGACTCCTGAGGAGTACAGATGGAAATCCTCATCTTGCTAAGGTCTTTAGGACAAATACAAGGAATTCACAATACAAATTTTATAGTTCATCCTTACCTAGAATTGTGGACATATCAACAGCTTCCTATAGTTTCTTATTCTAAGGCGCCTAATTCTCAAACTTTAAATATGATTAGCAAACATTCTTCCAACAGCCAACAAGTCAGAAAAGTGTATACCAGGTACAACTGTCTGGAAAAAAGATATGGGAAGTAGTGGGAGTTGGAGTCATAACAAAACTGCAAAACTAATGCAAAATACTTGCTGTCACTCCCAAACAAAACCCTACTCTAGTTTTAGACAATTTACGTTTTATAAGGAAACTCAATCACCTACATTATCCAACTGTGACATTCCATAAAGCTAATGGGCAGCACTGGGTGCACACAGAATATTGTGACACAAACCTGGTAAATACTGAAACACATTTCAGACTTGACAAGAGGGTTACCCTTTCCATAAACAGTTCTTGTCCTGACAGGTCAACATGAGAATCCTGGGCAAAGCAAAATAAAATGAAAACTTGGTTGTTCAAAATGAAACTGTTCTAAAAAGGCTAGAAGTTAATAAAACTTCTGATTGAACAAGAGATTCTCAATAACGACATAAAGTTTGATAGGAAACTGATCTTCTGCTTTCTGTCTTGCACATGAACTACACAGCCTTTCTTTCTAATCTTTCTAACTGAGATGGTGTATTTTATCCTGCACTTAATGTCAGCTATGAGAAGAGAACCAGTTAATTCTCAGGTTCCAGCGAAGCAAGTCTTAGAAGAGATACGAAGAAAAGCAAAAACAAAGGATGAGCCCTTCAGATTCCTGTTCTACATTCAGCACAAGGGGTGTGCTATTTGGCACTAACTAGGGAGCAATGTAATTCTTATGCCAGTGTGCACTGACAGTTATATTCCGGTGTTTAACCCACTGGTTAGCTTCTGAGTATCTGAACAGAAAAAATTAGAAGGGCAAATATATGAACATTCACAACTGAGAACAGGCAAAAAAGGTCTGCCGTGGCAAATACGAGCAACAGTGGTAGCGTTTTTGCCAAAACGGAAGCTTTTTCTCAAAAAAGTTAATAACCAAGATGCCTTGAACCAACTGAGATAGGTACAGGCGCACTGAATTCTCAAACTTCTAACTCTGATTTTACTAGGAAGTGATCTCAGCAAACCAAACCAAAGATAACCATAACATTTACGTTGTCCCTCTCTAAGAGAAGTACAGTAGAAAATGACCACAACTTAAGAAATGTAGGATTCACCAGTTGAGAAATGTATGCCTTTTAACTCTTCACTGTTACATCCTTACTCTATGGCAATAACCTTGGTGCCAGGAGATATCCCCACCAAAAAGGAATGACAGTCATTGCCCCTGTTGGACACTGTACATTGCACAGGGAGAAACAGTAACAGCAAACATCTCCTTGTAACTTTCTGTTTATTTAAAATGGGACTGGGAGCACCAAACTAATGCTGTAAAATTTAAAATGGTGCCATGAAGAGCAAATGTTTTCCTCCCCCAAACAGACAGGAAGCTGCAATAGCCAGTGGCCATGTGGCTCTGCACAAGAGTAATGAAGCAGTCTGCATTTGTGAAGCATGTATTGAGAAGGAAGGAGACCTCAGACAGACAGTGAAACAAAACTGTTGTACTGCTGGATGTTTCGTTTGAGAATATCTGAGCACGGACCCAAGACACGCTCAAATCGGGGTCGGTCAAGCTTTACACATTTCAACGGGCCACGGGCAACAACAGTGGCAGCACGAGGACGGTTCATCAAGAGAGCTATTTCACCTACAGGAACAAAAAGCCACAGTGTTTAACTATGTATATTCCAAGGTAGTTTCAGACCAAGCAATAGAAAAACTGATTATTTAAGAGTAAACAAAAACAGACAAGCCTTCTATTATAACTTAACTTGAGAGGTACTTTTAAGGCAAGATCAAGGCAGCTCCATTTCCAATCTTGTAAGAAACCTTTCATTCTCTTGTTATTAATTTACCTTTTTGCCATGAAGCCACAGCTGACTTATGGCAACTTCGTAGGGTTTTCAAGGCAAGAGATGTTTGGAGGTGGTCTACCGTTGCCAGCCTCCACGTCACAATCCTGGTCTTCCTTGGAGGTCTCCCATCCAAACACTAGCCAGGGTCAAGGCTGACAGTATGTGACTGGCCCAAGGTCACCCAGCCAGCTTCCATGGTGGGAGTGGAAATCTGAACCTGGGTTTCCCAGCTCCTAGTCTGACACCTTGGCCACTACCTCATGCTGGCTCTCACACTTATAAGCAATATTAATAAAACAGCAGGTTATTAATACACTGCAATTATTTGGATGCAGCAAGCTACAGCTTGTCACTGTGGAAATTATGTAGTCCAACTCAAAGTTTTAGCTTCTCCAGTACCCTAAAGCTCATTAACATCAAAGCCTGCTATGTCATATTATTAAATATGTACTATATATGACAGTTATGTCATAAATTCATCGGAAATTTTGTTCCAGACTTCATTCAAATTTTCTTACCCACCCACTGAAATTATGTACACTGATTTCTCACAGCAACTTGGGTGTTTAGGGTTGAATAATGTCAGTTGCAACGTTTCCTCACTGGCCAGATACTGCTAATTCATGCACCATCCCGAGAAGTATACAGGACCGTGGGAGCTTATGAGAGCCTTATGATGTGGGGCAAAGCAAAACGTAGAAGTGGACAGCATTTCTATAATATGTATCATGCAGTCTATATAACTAAATTTTAAATTTCAAACAATACTGTAAATTTAGAGGACTCACCAAAATAATCAGAAGGTGCAAGCCTGCCCACTTCAACAAATTCTTCATGCTCTGACCTGCGCTGTAACACGGCAGCTGTGCCCTAAATGAATTATAGCATTGATAAAGTTTGCAAATGGAAGCTGGAGCAATGTCATCAGTTTTCATGACACTTTCACAGACTTATAATCCTATTAAGCAGCTTGGCCTACCTTGGTCCCATTAGCTGTAAAAAAGGGGTACCCAGAAAGGGAGATTAATGATTTTACACACTACACAAATGTAGATGTTCCAATTAAATTTAGCATTCATTTATGCATGAGCACCTCTGCTGGGTTTGTGTACTGATTTTCTGTTCTATAGGAAAGAATTAGCCACATAGATAAATACAAGCTGGGGACTTGCGAACAACTCAGGGTGGATTAATCAACTACAATTTCCCCCTCCTTAGCTGAAATTCAGTGGCTCTCAACATTCTGTACTTCTAGACTATATTCAGACATGAGCCTAAGTTTTTTTTTTTTTGGGGGGGGGGGAGAATGGGGCTTTGATAACTTTCTTCATGCTTATGGAATTTCGAACACTGCTCACAAGTACGTTTTTTTTAAAAACCAGAATTTATACCAGTACTGGGTGGATTTTAAAGTTACAGACACAAGAAATAAAAGAAACCAAGACAAATTCCACTAGAATAATATGCAGCACAACTTTGTTACTTCTGCTCACCTCAAGTATAATGAAGAACTCATCTCCTGGCTCTCCCTGAACTACAATCTTCTGGCCATCCTCAAACTGCACCGGTTCTAAAGCATCAGCCACTGTAAGACGCTCCCATTTATCCAGGGATTCTAGATATTAAAAATGTTCAGCTCTTAGTTTCATTTGAAGGTCTATAATTCTGGCAACACACATGGAGATATGAAACTCCCACCCACATCTCCATTGACACAGCAACCTATTCTAATGCAATAACTGACAGGAGAAAAGAGCAGCAGCCACCATGTTCTAGAGGCAACAGCACACAGTCAAGTATAAACTTGCTTTTGCCTTCTTCTGCAACTTGAGCCAGTCACTAAGGAATACTTTTCAGTACTAGTGGTGACCAGGCACTTGAAGAGTTTTGCAGTTCTCTCTCTAGATCCATATTGAAAACCCCACTTTATAATACAAGTACAGTCTAACAGAACAACAACACTGCAATGCAGGTGTGATATTTATTTACGTCATATCAGAAGGCAAACGTTCTCACGCATGCAACATTGCCATTTTACTGGGAAATACTTCACTCACCCAATATTGACACTTTACTTAGAAATTCTTCATACATCTTTCTCTTTCTCAATGTGCTTCCCTAGAAAGAGAGCAAAGACAAATCTGTACATTATTTTTCTTCTATAGTATTTCAGAGTATATTTACAAGCCGTAGAAGCAGCTAAAGATTTTAACTACCATAACTGATTACTATCAGCCTTATGACATCTATGTCCCACCAAAAGATAAAAATGCAGTTCTGTGTTGTTCAGAGGAAGTGAGTTTTCACTGTAGAAAAAAGTCCCAATTTTAAAATGACTGCCACAGATAAAACTACTTGTATCTCTAGAAACCCTTGGGCTATCACAACGGTTTTAACTGCATTCTGCTCAGTGGTCCCTAAGGATTATCCCCCATTTTTTTTAAATTCAGACCCCCTGATTATTCCAAAATGGCCAATATATCCATATCTCTGGAATCCTGTGACCTATCACAGCGGTTTTAATTGCATTCTGCTTGAGGTCATGTTGGGATTCTTCTCCACCTATCAGCTTTTCAAAACTCAATTGTCGTCATTTTTTCCTGGTCTCCTAATATGGCTACCATCTCCTTTCAGTACAAATTCTTATGCCTGAGGTTGTTAAGTTTGTTGGTTTGGACATGCCTCAGCTTTAGGTAATGTTATAATTTTAAAATAAATTCCAGATGCTGTTTTGATGACCTACATTGCAGTTTTCATTCAAACATCTACTGTTAAGAAACTTAAAACTATTATATTACACTTTAATAATCCATAAATGCAAAACAGGAAAAGAAAGCATCTTGTTAGCAACAAAAAAACCTAGCATGAAACAAAGTAACCAAGTTCTAAACATGACACTATTACTATTCCTTTCACAAAATGCAGTTCATATTTATCCTTTGTAACAAGTGGCAGAATTCTTCTAAAGAGGGGTTATCAATATTAGCAAACAAATTCATGTTTTCAATTGTAATTAGCTTGAACTAATAACCATATTTAAATAGGCCACAACCAAACATACTTAAACATTTAAGCACGTGCCTACATTTGTCTAACTGAAACAGTGGATTTTAATGTATTTAATGCTGACTGGATCATGTCCTAACTGCCCAAAATCTAAATATCTAAAAATCATAGCAGGCCTTCCTTGCCTCAATTGCCAGCAGGAGGTGCAGGGTGGAGAAAGAGGGTATATCAAAACAAAAAAGAAAAGAAGCAGAGTAGATTAAGGGGAAGAAACAAAGTGGATTCACAGCAGAAAAGTGGGGGATGGAAACGGGATATAACAAGGGTGGCAGGAAGAAAAGTGGGAACCAGAGTAGGTGGATAAACGGAACATGGTACAATAAAAGCAGGGGAGGACAAAAGGGATTTCTTGGGTCCTCTGTCAAGACAAGTTAAAGACAATTCAAAGCTTAAAAATAATTCAACTGAAGCACAAATATACTCACAAAAACATCCAACTATATAATTTCCTCTCAAAAACATAGAGCACTTACCATAAGGATTCTTCTGTAACTATCTCTATCAATACCCCACAGTTTCACATTGGTTTTTGCTTTGACAGTTGCTGCTCTGGGTGTACCATAGATCAGTGCAAGTTCACCAAAGCTGCCCCCTTCTCCAACACTGGTGGCCCATTCATTGTTCACATATACCTAAGAAGGTGACACGCAAGGAGGCAGAAAGGTTTTATTCACACTGGAAAAGCCTGAATAATAATACTTAAAGTAAATCACTTCAAAAGGATGAACTAAATAATGTCAGCAACTACATTAATTTTTAAATGTTTTTATTGCTTGTATATATCTGTGAGAATGGAAAAATAAGCTAATAAAACAGGTATTAAACTGAAAGAAATTCTGAAAAGAATTCCTTCCAAGTTTATTTGAATCTAGATCTTTTATTCTGAAATTTCAGTTTAGTCTGACAAGCAGGTATCTTGACCAAATATTTAAATATATTTTTATACTGCTTTTGCTAAAATAAGTCCATAGTGATTTCAAGAGCCACACTGTTTCTGTGTTCAACACTTAAAAGCATTCAAAAGAATCAATATAAAACACATACAGTCAAAGGACTTTATAAAAACTCAGTCCTGCATTTCTTTCTGACCAACAGAAAGGAAAATACAGCTCACTTTATTCAGCAGCATGCTGCATCAGGGATAGCTGCCACAGAAAACATTCTTACCAGGCTGTCTCATCTTCTCTTAAAGAAAGAAGGAAAGGAAGATCATAAGATTTGCCCAAGCATGTAAGGGGAGCAGCCGTCCTTCAAGAATGTGGGTCCTAAACCTTAAAGGACTTCAAAAACAGCACTCTGAACTAAACCTGGAACAAATTGCTAACCACTGTAATTTATCTAATACTGATATACTAACAAAGATAATCCAGCTGATTTCTGTCAAACATTTATAGTTGTAGGGGTCTTCCAGGACAGCTCACTTAAGGCAAGTCACAATAATCTTGTCTTTTTTTGAGAAAGGAACTACTAGAAAGAGGCACTCTAGCATTACTGGCCTTTCTTTACTGCAAGGCTAGATCCAAGAGCACCGCAACATCCAGCGCTAAAGACATTCAATCAAAAGTAGGCAATGAAATCTCCACTGGGATAGTAGCCTTCCTGATCAATATCACTTCTATCTTGCCAGGACATTTGACCACAACATCCAGTTGTGGTCAACTCAAGGACTCAACTCAAGGACTCAAAGATTAGTAGATGCATATTTTACACAGGCAGAGAAAAGTATTAATATGGTGGGAAGGAAATCCAGCCCACAATATTTCTTTAACAATATGTACATATGCCCTTTTCCATTACTGCACAATGGATTGGATCCAACAATGGCCTTCCATTGTAAGAAGGCATCACTGAATCCAACCTATATCCTGAAATCATCCAAGGGTAATAAATTAATACAATTTAGCAAAACTTACATCCATTTCTCCTTGATCAACAACATAGAAGTTATCCCCTTCATCACCTACAGAGGGATTAAAAAAAACAATTTACAGTAAGTTATTACAAGCATACAAAATTAGAAAGTGCACATACAAACCCTCTGGCAGTTTGTAGTAAATCTTATCATATACTTATAGCAGCATGTACTGAATTGTATCTTATACTTGGCATTATTTGAAACACCAACACTTTAAACATTACACTAAAATACATCCATGCAAATGAGTAATAACACTCTATTCACACATTGAAAAGATAGGAACAAATATTATTGGGTAGTTCAGAAATCTGAAGCAAAGCTCTCTATCTCAAAGGTTAGGGATCCAAAGAAAGTTCATTTAGGCACAAAAGCAAGTTAAAGAGCATGTGACACTGGGCAAAGATAAACCATAGCTAAACCATTCTGAATTCTCTACCTGGAATTTATCCCAGCATTTTTGTAGCAAACGTTTTGTAGCTGTAGAGCGGCTTGCAACTGCACGCATTCAGTGCTTATAAGACTGGGTACTTTTACTAAATGAAAAGTTTAAGTACTATTAGAAAAAGTATGATTACTTGCCTTGCTGTATCACAGTCTCACCAGCAATATAGGTAACTGGAAACATCGCATCAAAAATGTCACTGCAAAAGAGTTCAGAGTGAGTGACATGTGGGATAATGGTTGAAATAGCCTGCCTGAGGAGATCAGGAAGGCTCCTGTGCTTCTGTTATTCTGCCAGCTATGTAAAACAGAGTGGTTCAGGAGACCATTTTTAGAAAGTCCCATAGTTCTGGGGAAAACTTCTTTAAAAGGAACAGGACTAAGAGCTATACTACTGAGTCTAATATGTATTAAATGTTGCCCACAAGTATTATCCTGCTCTCCTTGCTTTGCTTTTATATTACATTGTTTAACATATTATGTCTAATGCTTGAGTTTCGTTTCGGACTGCTGTAGTCCTACTACATTGGTTATGAGATGGTTTTAGTGACTGTGTGTGCACGCGTATGATTTTAAACTGAGAGCTGGGAAAGAGAATTGGGGGGTGAGAGGGAGATGAGAGAGTAATATGATTGTTTGATTCTGGGGTGTGCACATGGGAAGATTGTGCTGAACTGGCAGAATGTGTCAGAGAGTCAGAGAGAGGAGAAGATGACAGGATTTCAAAGTGAAAGGACAGGGAGTGTCAAAACTCTAGTCAGAGAAAGTTAAATCTCTGTGTGAGCATGGCAGAATGTGTTAGAGCTTCTGAGTGAAAAGATCCAGTGCTGAGAGAATTAGTCAGTGTGTCAGAGGGTATACAGAGAAAGTCAGAGGAGGATTCTGCATTGGCCAAAAACAGAAGTGTGAAAGCAATGTAAAATGGTTTAAAACGGTGTAAAAGGGTTTACACCATTTTCACACCACTGTTTTTGGCTCATGCGGAATCCTCCAGAGCCTTAACAAACGATTAGACAAAATAAAGACACACTCTGAGGGAACTATGAGAGAAGCTGTGAGAAAGTATCAGAGTGAATTCATGTTGAATGAAGTCCTCAAAGTATTTGTTGCCTCAGTTCGATTTTTTTATTTTGTAAATACTTTGCCTGAAACCTTGGGGTTACCTATCAGTTATAAATAAAGTCTTACTTTGTTTGAAGAAACATAGAGATCCCACCCTATTTTCCCTAAGACCATGGAAGCCATCAACTTTGCCTTATAAGCTTATACATGCTACCAACAAGAGATAAAGAGCTTTTAAAAAAATATTTTCCTGGGTGGCAGCTACCATATGGGAAAGAATTAAGGGAACCAATATTAGGTGGCACTTAAACAAAAAGAGTGGACGTCACTTTTGGTGGCTGTGGGAAGAAGGGTCACCACATTCACCTTACTGGATTGCACTGAGTCTCAGTGAAACTTGTGGACAAATAATAATAATAGCAAAAACAACAATAAATAATGACTGAAGACCAAGCAGGGCAGTTCCATATATTCTGATGTGAGGACAAGCAGTATGGCACTTGCACAAGCACTGGTCTTGAAAATGTAAAACAGGTTGTCCTGCTAGCCTAACCTTGATTTGTTTTTAGTGCTATCTTTATATGAATTTATAACTTGTATTTTATGATATTTAATAAATTGTATTTTATTTATATTGTTAGCTGCTCTGAGATCACTCCAGTGGGAAGAATGGGATATTAAATTGAATAATAATAACAACCACCTCCATGTTTAACACATACAGGTTGTGTAAAATACAGACATCAATATTGCTGACTTCTTTCCTCATCATGTCCAGCCCACAAATATCTTTATACCAATTCTGCATCTCCATAGTGTCCATGCTGCATCAACATGGCATCTTGCCACTTCCTGACCCTAAAGCTGCTGAAGTCAGAATCTAAAAGTCTTAGTTCAATGAAATTCACAGAAGTTGCTAGAGAAAACACAGTAGCACGTATGTATCGAATAGCAAGAGCATAGGTCATAGCCAACCAATAACTCGAATGGTATGTTAAAAACTAAATTCTACAAGCTTTTATTTAAGAGATACAGGAAGCAAATAGAAGATTTCCTACCTTCTTTCATTGTCATCCAGATGAGCAAAGAGCACATTTTTCTCAATAGCTTTTGCCAAAGCAGCCATAGTTTTGTAATCTTTTGGAATAACCTACAGAATGGGAATGACACAAGCAGCTTGGGTTAAAAACTACAGAAACAAATAATTTTTAACTTTCTATAAACTTTTCCACAAAGATTAAAGTGCAGTCAGTTGTGATGCGGCAGAAGAGGAAATAGTACGCTTCTGTATTAGAAAAAGTCCCAAATGAATATCAGAATTATCATACATTTTCAAGCACTGCTTTTGTCAAAACCATTATTCCATGCATATTTAAAGATGGCTCGGTAGCCGGGGAGCATGAACAGGCTAAGGATGGGGAGAAATGAACAGAATGTTTTTGGAATAGCTGGATACAACACCTTTCTAACATAGGATGCAGCATCCTCTTCTGTATAAACCTCTGCACTGATAGCACCACGCCTTCGGCGACCCTTAACTACTGGGTTCATCGGTGGTGGGGGTGAAATCTCATCTTCACGTGAGTCAGTACGTGTGGCTGCTTTTTGCTGATTCACAAATTGTTTTGTTTCTTCCTGTAGGAAAAAAATAATTAAGTAATGCATGGTGCAAAACAAACAAAAAACCACCCCACAATGACAGCTGCTAGTACGAAGACAGTTTTCTTCCTTTGCTATTATAACTTGAAAGGAAGAAACATGGAAAAAACAACAACTCTTCCTGGGGACAGATTAGTTCTGAAATGACACACAACATCTGCAAGAGTTTTTACCAAATTCAAATTTTAGATCTTGTCGTACCAGCATTAGCAAACCCCTAATTAAAAGATTATTGAATTGAGAACACCACTGTTTGAAATAATACTGTCCAGATTCCATGAAGAATCTGAACAAGCAAACCCGCAACTTTTGTTCAGGGCTATCTATGTGCATATTTATTCACTGATGAGGCACACAAGCACATTGGCACACATGCTGAAAATCAAGTAGGTTTTTGAACCACAAAAAACAAGGGTCAGTACAGTACAATTTTTACTTATAAGAAGTGCTCAAAATGCAATATGCAAGCATCACAGAATTCCTCCTCAAACTGCATGTTCAAGAAAAAATGTTTAAATAAAACATGTGACAGCAAGGCTTTGACAGTGATATGCAAGTCCACCATGCAAGCTTCATGGCTAAGGACAATTCAACACATTACACTGCAACAAATACAGATTTGCTACTGTCTAAGCTTAATATGGAACTGCAGCCAAACCTGATATTTTCACAAATGCCTATATATGAACCTACTTCCCCACCCATGCACATTTTCAGTGCATACTTAAAAACCTTTACAACATGAGATAGTCCAAAACAAGCACATGAATCCAGACCTTATTCATTCATGTCCAACACACTATCCTCCACACTGAACTGGTTCAATCAACAAAAACCACAGGAAATACTCTGTGGGATCCAAGCAAGCAAAAAGTAATGACAACCATTTTGTGTAAGCATTATGAGCTTGTGGAAGCATTATGAAAAAGTGGTAAATGGTTATCAGATTTTGCAACAAGAAACTTAATCTTAAGATTTTCCTTCTTATAAGTCTGAACAATATTCATTCAAGAAACTGACTGATTATCAAGCTGAAGCTATAAATTAAGCTGGGAAATAATGCATGGCATTTGCATCTTTAGATAGAATATAAGTAAACAGAACATAAGTAAAATAGAAGTAAAATGCTCAAATCATTAATTGATTTAACTTTTGCCATTTTTAGAACCAGCATGGTGATTTCCTCTGTAAATTTAGTTCCATCAGTCTGCTGACTGGTAACACACAATGAGCTACACTTGAAACTGCCATCAGAGGATGGGCAAGAAACAGCCACAAATCCCATAATCATGTCTGCATCAAGTGCAGCAGAGTCAGTCCTTGCCTGCAGGAAGCATCCGGGCATCCTTTCATCCTAAATCCAGTAATGCTCAGAATTCTGCCCCATGAAATAATTGATTTTTAATGTAGTGTTAGTTTTAAATATTAACTCTTGTGAGCTGTTTCACAACCGGTTTTCCCCAAAAGCAAAACACAAAGAAACTTATTAGCATTTGAAAGGTTCATTCTTGTACCAGTGCAATTTTCTGGTCAAGTTGCCATGGGTTTGGATTTTTTTTTTTTTTTTTTTGGGGGGGGGGGTTCATCATGAAGTAGTCACAGCTGACTTATGACAATCCCACAGGGTTATGACCCTGGTATTCCTTGAAGGTCCCCCATCCAAATACTAGAAGCCAGGGTTAGGGCTGAGAGTGTGTGACTGGATCAAGTTTGCAAGGCATGTGTGTGGATTTGAATCCAGGTTTCCCAGGTCCTAGTTTACCATCTTAACTACTACATCACACTAGCTCTCCTGTTCCACCATAGTCTTTCTACATTTCAAAAAAGAAAGAGCAGTGTTCTATCTAGGAAACATTACTGAGCTTCGTAATGGCTAGTACATTTAAGAATTTTAGCCTGGTTTTTCAACGTTGCCTATTATTCAAGGTAGTGAAAAAAGCTAATATGCTAGATAACAATGTATTTTACCCCTTTATACATAAGGAATGTAGGATCATGCTAACATTTCACAATTTTAAACTCAGGACTTTAGAACATTGGGATTTAAAAACATATTTTTAAGATTTCTACCAATCGCTCTCCTACTGCAGACCCCCAGAATTCAAACAGCACTGCTTGCTCCTATAGGTCCTTTGAGCCCCTCTGGCAGGGCTTCAAAGTAGGAGCCAACAAGAAGCAAAAAGAGTGATGGTATTCCCTTCCTCCTCCCTCCTCACTGCAACCCATGGCAATTACTCCACACATATGCTCCAATCCTAGGAATCAACTGACTGGGTCCAACCCAGTTATTGTTTCCACTTGAAGCAACCTGGTGGAAAAATTATCATCTGTTATTTAAACAAATTATCATCAGCTATTTAAAGTGTTATCCTCTGCACACCAAACACACAATGCAGCCAATGCAGTTCTGTGACTTACCCTTGATATGCAAGCTGTCCTGGGCAGAATGATCTACTTAGTGTTGCTCTTCAGACACTGAACACTCCCCCCTCCCTGTAGCTATATAATTTACTATGCCATTGTAAAGCTTAATTATCTAATTTAGCACAAGTTATTAAAATTACATAACAATTTCAATTCAGAGTTTGCTACAACCAGTCCTACTTGCTTGCCTTGGTTTCCAAAGGAAGACAACAGAAATAGATAAGGCTTTAAGACATTCATGAAGTTACAGTTAAGCTAAAACTAAGCCCAAAATAAAAATACAGCTAAAGGTGATTATTCCCTAATAGTCCGGTCCTGTCTCTGAGACAGAGGCAGATCCTCTTGCTAGAATACAAATATACTAGATCTACAAATTTCAGTTATAGTGGTAAAAGGGAGGAAACTGATTCCATTTATCATTCTGCCAAACCATTAGCAGCCTAATAGAATGTAATAATGGACAATGAATTATAGATGACCTGTAGCATGTTTCCATATCTTTGAGTAAAAAGTATTTTACTTGTCCTTTGTATTCATCTTCTTGTCAAATATAACTGCACTGCAGGACAATTTGCGTTTTATTAGAAATGGAAAATGACACGTGCCTGGTTGATCATGATCCCCTAAAAGCTGGGCACAAATTAACTCTCAGCACAACCCATATGGTAGAAAGCACAGGAAAAAGTACAGCCTTCCAATAGTTTTGAAAACAGTGGTTACCTGATCATCACTTCAACAGATTAAACAGTATATGCTAAGAGTTACCCTAACGTTGGTTTGGCCCCCTTTTTTCCCCAATTGCTTAAAGGTGCAATCATCTGAAAATACTACAAAACATTAAAAAGTCATTTGTTAATTATAATATTAAGGGGATCACATTTACTGTACGATGTCCCCTATTATATCTTCATGAAAGTAGTCCACAACACACCTAATTAATTTTTACGAGTTCAAGATGGCATGATACCTGACGATCAAGGTGAAATTTTGCTATTATTAATAATGCATCTGAACAGTTTCAACAAGTAGGATGACCAACCATTTCAAGACTATGATTAAATTAGCTGGAGTTGATCAAGTTTGCAAAATAAGCAAAGACCCCTGAACATCTGCAAGGGAATTTGCAGTTTAATCAAGAAAAGCTACTCTCCAAAGTCTAAAAACTGTATTTTTAAGGTCACCTATTAAACAAGACTTCCGAAGATCATCTAAATTATCAACTTAGCTGATTCAGCGATTGCACAGATTAAACTTGCAACACTATTTTTTTTAAATCTAGAGTTCCATCCATAAGTAAAGCTCACACAATTACTTTCCTTGTTTCAGGAGACTGAAAAGTTTGAAACTTGGTTCAAATCAGAATGCAAGACCTCTGGCTAGATCACTAGCTTTAATAGCAATCATGTGTTTTTACATATTCATAAAGGCTGGATTGAAAATGAGAATACAAAATTACAGACAGAATGCTTCTTACAAATCAAACAAAGAACACATTCTTTCAATATGGTGATATATGCCAGATTCCCAATGACTGTGAGAATTGCTAAATATTGGCCTAGTGGCCTGAATGCTACCAACCATCTCTTTCCAAAGAATGTTGACACAGACTTTAGAAGCTGTTTGCAACATAGCAGTCAAAGTACAAAAGGGAAAAAAATATTTTGGTGGTCTCTCTGTGTAGCCACCAAAAGTTACTGGATTAATAATCAATCCCTCTTCTGCAATTTGGGTGTCCAGTATCCTCAAAAGGAATATTTAAAAAATCAACACATTATAGAATTTTTATGTTAATACACGTATAAAACTGAAAACTTGTCCTGACCTGGATAGCTCATGTTGGCCTGAATATGACAGATTTGGGAAGCTAAGGTCGGCCCTGGTTTCTATTTGAATGAGAGACCATCAATGAAGCCCCTCGGAGCCCCTTGGGGATAGGGCGGTATAAAAATCTAATAAATAAATAAATGAAGGCGAGATTGCCATGCAGAGGCAGACAATGTGGCAAACCACCTCTGAATGTCTGTTGTCTTGAAAACCGCACAGGGTCACCATCAAGTCAGCTCTCACGGCAAAAGAAAAAAAGGAAACTTGAGTGTTTCCTGGTGAAACATTCCAATCACCAACTCATAGCTTCAGTTTACACTATCTGTTGCAATTAACTCTTTCAAAATGTGAAGCTCCAAAGAATTCTGATAGTATGGCATATAAACACGGCCATAATATTTTACTGGTTTGGGCCAAGGTTCCCCGTGGACTAGTCTCCAGACTTCATAAGAAAAAGTAGTCCAACTATTGATATACTCCCCTTGCTCTCACTTTTTAAAATGAGCACTTCCTTATTACAAGTGCACACTGAGACTCAAATACTGTGGCACTTCAGATTTCATGCCACTATAAAAGTCCTAGTAGTAAAGTATTAAACTGGTTTGAACAGCTCCTACTGACCCCTAGTGCTTGCAACATTAAGGGATGGAAGTACTCGATTTCTCCTCTCCTCAGTTCTCAAATATCCCAGGCCCTCAGCTTCTTGCCCCCATACAGTTTACATGGAATATCTCAAGAGAGCTTGTACTTGCACTTAAGAAGGGCCATCTCCCTTGACAGCAGAACCACATATGAAAGTACATATAAAAAGTTCATATGTTCAGAAATGTGAGCTGGAGGTACACAATTTTATGGCTGCAGAACAGGTATTTTTACTAGATTGTGGCTTCTGGCTCCATTCATTAGACTAAATATGTAATTATGATGGTGAATCGAGTGCAATAGTGCCATTTTTTCACTTTATGAGATGTAAACAGCAGTTAAAACCCAGAAACCTTTTCTACTGCGTTAGGCAAGAACTGAATTATTGAAGTTTATGTTCTACTTACAGATCAAAAGAAAGTCACTGTGTTCTTCTGCTTAACCATTATAGCCCTTCTGCAAAAGGTTCATATGAAGGTTCATATCTAGGTCATGGGGGCACAGTGCAGAAGCAAAATCTCAGATGGCACTCCACCCTGCTAATGAGACTTTAAAACCTTTCCCACTTTCTTGCCAAGGGCAGGATCACCCTCTATTTCTTTTTGACTTCTGGCTATAACACTGCTTTTATGTGGGTTTAGGGATTTATGGGCCAATCCTATGAAGGGTGGCAATAGACTGATGGAGGTGGTGTAAGGCTGCATCAGTGTTTTTGCCCCCTCCACCGGAATAAGGGGCACCCTGCCAGAAGAGGGCAGAGGCACTGGCAGTTTGGCACCCCTCAGTGGCAAAATGCACAAATGGTTGCCACCGCAGAGGAACACTGACATCTCATTGGATGTTTTTTGGGGGGGGGGGGTAGGCCAGGGTGTTCCCAGGGTTGGAGCGAACATAAGTCAGCTTCCACCTGTGCTTTAGGCCAGGAACATGCTGGCCAAGGCCTTGGACTTATGCCACCCAAAAATGTGGTTAAACTCCATTTAACCCTATAGAGCGTTTTCAGGTGGCTAGGGAGTTATTTTGTTTTAGTGCTTCCCCATGCTGCCTGAAAGTCCTCTGGAGGCGGCAGCAGTGCTATCCCTGGCTACCTGGGGCTTTAGATTGGGCTGCCCAGTCTTTTCTTGTCCACTTTGAAAACCTGAGCCACAGCTGGTGAAAAGGGTTGTGCAGTTAATATTGTGAGGGCTATAAAATCCTCTCAAAGATGCACAAACACATAGTTTGCCATGCATTCAAGTCAGAGTTTAATATCTTAAATAGGGAAATAACTCTAGTTTTTTGAAGCCCTTTTGCACTGCTAATTTAATTTCCCCCCTCCATTTATATAAACATTGTGCACAGATGTTTTTCCATAAAGTACACTAAACTAAATTAGGAAAAAGGAGTTTATTATACACTACTTTTTTAAACAGTTCAACAGCTGATTACTTTAGGCCAAAAACAACAGTCATTTTAAGTTATTTTGAGAGAGGCTACAAAACACTTTGCCATTCTCTCGCATTCCCCAAGCTTATTTTTACCTTTTCCAGTCTTTCAAAGTATTCCCGGAGGAATGCCATAGGTCTCTCAGGTCGCACTGTACATAGTTGAACGATGCAGTCCTTCAGGAGTGGCTGGATATTATGTTTCTGAACATAGTGCTCACATTCACGAAGACTACGTTCCTCTTCACTGGTGGAGCTGGCAGAAGCCGCCATTATTGTCGTCTGAAAATAAGACATATTTGATGTATTCCAAGAGATGCCCTGCTGTGCTGCTGATGCACATTAATGTGGGGAGCAACCTGCCATTAATTTATCTACAGAGATAACTAATAAACAACCAGAGAAATAACTGAAGTGATGCTTAGTTCACATGCTTGATCTCTAAGTCCTGAAGTACTTGAGGAAAGTAGAACAGAAAGAACTGAAGACCCTAGTTTTTCACTGGAATATCTCTAGTTGCACAAGCTACATCACAAGCTACAGCAGTCACAAACAGCTTAATGTGATAAAGTCAAACAAATCAACATTTGATCTCAGCTCCAGGGCAGAAGTTTAATAATAAATAATTGTCACAACTCATAAATAAAAACGTTCAGCATTTTTTCTTCATAAATAGGTTTCAGAAATAAAGCTCTATGCAAATCAATAATACAAAAAACATTTAAAATATCATTCTCCAAAATTAGAAGCAAAGCAACTACTCAACACTTACTTGAAGGGGAAACTGCAGCTACAACTACAGGTATGCACAGAATTTCAAGGAGGATGTTGATCCCAGTATCACCTTTCAAGAAGGAAGTAAGAAGTAAGAAAGTGAATAACAAACTACCAAGTGTTACTGGCCTATTAATACATGTCTTCCTAGGGGACAGATTTAGAGACACTGCACACATGGAAGTATACTTGTGACAACAAACTTGCGCCTCTGATTTCTCTTCCTGAAGATTATATGAGGGATAAAGACAATGCTGTTTTGCTACAACACCAAACACATTGCACTGTTGTTAACTGTAAACTCTACAAAGAGTCTAAGGATCATGATACACCTGTTTCTAGTCAAACACCAACATATACGGTATTTACATTGGGATGCCTTAGAAATCCTACAGTTGTTCCCTTCCTTTTGACAACTTGCATAACAAATGTCAAAATTAAATGCCTTGATTAACTGTCCAAAAGTTATTCTGTGGCTCCATGGCAGCCTGCAAATTAGTCTATGGAAAAAGCATCACACTGTTGATAGACAGCAACAGGCAATAGTGTTCAAACACAACTACAAGATGACAGGTATGCAGCAATCTTCTGGCACTTAAAATATGCACAGTTTCATGTAACAAAACTTAGCAAAATAGAATAAAACCTCAAAGATATCCATTTTAATGATGGTATACCCAAAATATTACCTTTGTACAGTGCTCTGGTTTTGCAACAAGAGTCCCAGGAATGACAATTTGATGATAAGGTTTAGGGAATATAAAAGAGAGAATCTTCAAGTCATTTCACAGAAACACTTGCAGGGGCTCCAATGCTACCACACAAATGATGACAAGGGGTTTCTATAAGGGGATGTAAATAGAGCATGGTACTTGTAAGACTAATTCTACCCAAGATTCCTGGGTCAGTGGATTGTTAAAGAAAGAACGTGACACAGTGGCTTCTCTCATAAAAGGAAAACTAATGCACCTGCAATAATGCTCCCATCTTGCATAAGAGTTTTAAACAGCAAATCAATTAATAACAACACCCTAACAGCAGTAAGCAAATATAACCAAAACAGCATGAAAACATTCTGAATTTCTAAAGAGTCCTCACTTCCTCCTAAAATATCAGATGTAACTAACACAGGCTCTCTGTATCTGAAAAGATTGACAGCTCTAACCTGGAGCAGTCCTGAACCACTTATAGCAGTCATTCAAATTATCTTTCTGGAGCTCCTACAAAGATCTAAGAAACCTCCATTATGCTAGGGCAGCTCAATTAAGCTGTGGCTCATTTCCCCAGGAAAGAGAAACAAGAGTCCAGCAATTTGGGGCCACTTAATTTCTACTAGAACAAAACTTTCCACGCTTACTTAAGAACTATGCGCTTCCGGGGGAAAAAAAGACTCTCTTCTGAGAAAAACCATGAAAACTTATTTATAAAAAGTTCCATGCAACACAAACACTTCTAAATCAGAAGGACTGTCTCAAGCTTAATTAAATGTATTTTCAAATTGTTCTATCCCCATTTCTCTCTCTCTGATGGCTACAGAGCTAATATATATTTTGTCTTGCCAAACCAGCTCTGTATGAAGGAGCCCACCCCCATCCTGGCACTACTCAGGACAAAACGCGTATTGTGCTCCTAAGAGGGCCTCCCTCCCAACCATTCCACGGGCCTTTCGAAAGCAGTCAGCGTTAGGCAGCTTTCTGTCAGAAGAACCAAAGCCCTCGATCCACAACACCGGGAAGGCATCCCCACAACGGGGGACTTTGCTCCGGCCTCCACGGCCTCTTCAGCCACCCTCCCGCCGCCCCATTCGCCAAGACCTCCCCAGGGCCCCTGCACGACCCTTCGCCTTCAGTCCCCGAAAACGACCGCCGTTTGGCAGAAAAGGACCCTCACCCGCAGTCTGCTCTCTCTCTCCCCTCCCCACCACCTCCATCTCCCACCGCGGGGAGTCTCCCTCAACCCCCTACCCGGCCTACCGTAACGCTTTCCGTCTGCGAAAATCCCTGCACCGGTCGCCACCCTCAACACCTTCGGGGCATCACTGGGGGACCTTCTCATACCCACTCCCCCCCCGCAACGTTTTTTTACCTCACACCTCAGCGGTGATTTCCCCACCCCTCGGCAGAGGCCTCCGCCGCCTCCCTCGCCGCCCCGTTCTCCTCAGGGAAGCGCTGCTCCTGCCGCGCGCCCCTCCGCCCGCTGACACCGGGGCCCACCCCGGACTTACCGTAGGCTCCAAGCCGCAGCTCCCCGCCTGGGCCTCTCTGCGCCCCCCCTCCCCTGTCCCGAGTTGTGGCGGCCTCCTCCTCCTCCTCAGCAAGCGCTCCCACCGGAAACGCGGCTCCCTCCGCCAATCGCCACCCGGCCTGACGTCAATGAGCCTCGCTCTCACTCGGCGAACCGTCGCCGCGGTAACCTTAAAGGGGACGCGCTGCGTTCTCTCTGCGCCTGGTCCGAAGAGGAGGCGGGGAGGGAGAGAGAGACGCGGCACGCGAGCGCGGCCTCTCCCTTTAAAAGAGTCACTGACGTCAGGCTGGGGGGGGGGGGGCTGCGGCCGTTGCTCTTTGTCCCGCAAAATGAGTGGTTCCCTTACGGCGGAGGAACGTGGAGTGCCAGATGCGGAGGGAACTACTGCGTTTCCTTTCGGATCCTAGCCCTGCTAACTGCTGCAGTTATTCCGAATGTATTCCCACGGAGTACAAATGCGTGGTTTCCTTTTACTACTCCTTCGCCCCTGCCTCTTGCACTACTAGAGCCTGGCATTTTCACTGCCTTCTTCAAGCATAAAACGTTGCATGAGAATGGGACCCATTTCTTGATCCATGAGTAGAATACTCTTTTTGTTTGTTATTTATAGGTCTACACGTGCCCATACATCAACTTTTAGATTCAAATGTTGCATACACATTTACTCTATATATTCTGTGCACCACTCAGGACGTTTGAAAGGGGAAAGAGGCAAAGGCAGGCAAGGACAAAATCGTATAACACAATTATTTCTGATTATTCTATGGGATTGCGGGCATTTCCCCACTTACCTTTGCTGCGCGCTACTCTCAGTGCGCGTCATCTCTGGCGCGTGCTCGGGCGTAGTGGCGGATCAGCTCCAGAAGTTCCTAGATCAGTGGCGGCAAACCTTTGGTGCTCCAGATGTTATGGACTACAATTCCCATCAGCCCCTGCCAGCATGGCCAATTGGCTGATGGGAATTGTAGTCCATAACATCTGGAGTGCCAAAGGTTCGCCACCACGGCCCTAGATGATACTAAAGTGTCTGTTTTCCGCCCTGGCCATGGGACTGGGACCGTACTGGTTGCTGTTGTAGACGAGCGCCGATACCAGTTAGAGGCGGTTCGGGGCTGCTGGTGTTATTAGACCTCACCACAGCGTTCGATAAAGTAGATCATTATATTTTGGTCCACCGCCTCTCTAATGTCGGGGTACGGGGGTCCGCCCTATGTTGGATGACCTCGTTTCTCCGGGACCAAGGACAGCAGGTGATGTTGGAGGAGGAAAGTTCCAGGCAGTATCCTATCCTTTCCTCGATGCTTTTTAACATCTATATGCACCCCCTGGCTGAGCTGGTCCAGAGCTTTGGGCTGTGGTTTCATTAATAGGCAGATGACACCTAGCTTGTCCTTACAATGGTGGGCCATCCGTCCTTGGCCCCTGAGGCTCTCCAGCAGTGTCTTAAGGCTGTGGCTGGTTGGTTAAGAACTAGTAGGTTGAAACTGAATCCAACAAAGACGGAGGCCCTGTGGGTGGATCAGGGGGAGATGCCAGCCAACTTTAGTCTACCTGCGGTTGATGGTGAGGCTCTATATCTGGCCTCGCCGGTTACTAGTCTGGGGTGATCTTGGACTCCAGAGTTTCCTTGGGGGCTCAGGTCACCAAAATGGCCTTTTATCATCTTCACCAGACACGACAGTTAGCCCCTTATCTTTCCCGCTCTGACCTAGCCACAGTGATCCATAATCCATGCAATTGGATTATTGTAACTTGCTTTATGCTGGCCTGCCCTTGAATCTAATCCGGAAATTAAAACTTGTTTAGCACACGGCCACGAGCTCCTAGTTGGAGCCTCCAGCAGGGACCATATAACACCTATCCTGTACTACCTTCCCTGGCTGTCTATTGAGTTCCGGGTTATTTTCAATATACTGTTTTTGACCTTTAAGGCAGTTTTTGACCTTAAGGCGGTCTTGAACCCACTTAATTTAGGGACTCCCTTCCCCGTATTGCCCAAGTAGGTCCCTTGGTTCTTCGGAGGAGAACCTTTTGGAAATCCCTGGCCCAAAACCTATCTGGTTAGCCTCGACAAGGGACAAGGCCTTTTCGGTCCTGGCCCCTACTAGGTGGAAAATGCTCTGACTGAGATCAGGGCCCTGCGGGACTTGAATGGTTTCTGCAGTGCCTGTAAGATGGAGCTATTCCGCTGGGCTTTTTCTGGAGGGCAGCCAGGCTGACATCTTTTTTTTGGCCTCCCAGAGGGAAATAAGCTGGGGTGTGTAAGTCACTGCCTTGGGATTGTTTTAAGTCATATATATTGTACAAATTGTAAGAACATAAGAACATAAGAACAAGCCAGCTGGATCAGACCAAAGTCCATCTAGTCCAGCTCTCTGCTACTCGCAGTGGCCCACCAGGTGCCTTTGGGAGCTCACATGTAGGATGTGAACGCAATGGCCTTCTGCGGCTGTTGCTCCCGATCACCTGGTCTGTTAAGACATTTGCAATCTCAGATCAAAGAGGATCAAGATTGATAGCCATAAATCGACTTCTCCTCCATAAATCTGTCCAAGCCCCTTTTAAAGCTATAAAGGTTTGTGGCCATCACCACCTCCTGTGGCAGCATATTCCAAACACCAATCACAGTGGGGGGGGGGGGGGGTGGGGGGGGGGGGGGGTGGGGGGGGGGGGGGGTGGGGGGGGGGGGGGGTGGGGGGGGGGGGGGGTGGGGGGGGGGGGGGGTGGGGGGGGGGGGGGGTGGGGGGGGGGGGGGGTGGGGGGGGGGGGGGGTGGGGGGGGGGGGGGGTGGGGGGGGGGGGGGGTGGGGGGGGGGGGGGGTGGGGGGGGGGGGGGGTGGGGGGGGGGGGGGGTGGGGGGGGGGGGGGGTGGGGGGGGGGGGGGGTGGGGGGGGGGGGGGGTGGGGGGGGGGGGGGGTGGGGGGGGGGGGGGGTGGGGGGGGGGGGGGGTGGGGGGGGGGGGGGGTGGGGGGGGGGGGGGGTGGGGGGGGGGGGGGGTGGGGGGGGGGGGGGGTGGGGGGGGGGGGGGGTGGGGGGGGGGGGGGGTGGGGGGGGGGGGGGGTGGGGGGGGGGGGGGGTGGGGGGGGGGGGGGGTGGGGGGGGGGGGGGGTGGGGGGGGGGGGGGGTGGGGGGGGGGGGGGGTGGGGGGGGGGGGGGGTGGGGGGGGGGGGGGGTGGGGGGGGGGGGGGGTGGGGGGGGGGGGGGGTGGGGGGGGGGGGGGGTGGGGGGGGGGGGGGGTGGGGGGGGGGGGGGGTGGGGGGGGGGGGGGGTGGGGGGGGGGGGGGGTGGGGGGGGGGGGGGGTGGGGGGGGGGGGGGGTGGGGGGGGGGGGGGGTGGGGGGGGGGGGGGGTGGGGGGGGGGGGGGGTGGGGGGGGGGGGGGGTGGGGGGGGGGGGGGGTGGGGGGGGGGGGGGGTGGGGGGGGGGGGGGGTGGGGGGGGGGGGGGGTGGGGGGGGGGGGGGGTGGGGGGGGGGGGGGGTGGGGGGGGGGGGGGGTGGGGGGGGGGGGGGGTGGGGGGGGGGGGGGGTGGGGGGGGGGGGGGGTGGGGGGGGGGGGGGGTGGGGGGGGGGGGGGGTGGGGGGGGGGGGGGGTGGGGGGGGGGGGGGGTGGGGGGGGGGGGGGGTGGGGGGGGGGGGGGGTGGGGGGGGGGGGGGGTGGGGGGGGGGGGGGGTGGGGGGGGGGGGGGGTGGGGGGGGGGGGGGGTGGGGGGGGGGGGGGGTGGGGGGGGGGGGGGGTGGGGGGGGGGGGGGGTGGGGGGGGGGGGGGGTGGGGGGGGGGGGGGGTGGGGGGGGGGGGGGGTGGGGGGGGGGGGGGGTGGGGGGGGGGGGGGGTGGGGGGGGGGGGGGGTGGGGGGGGGGGGGGGTGGGGGGGGGGGGGGGTGGGGGGGGGGGGGGGTGGGGGGGGGGGGGGGTGGGGGGGGGGGGGGGTGGGGGGGGGGGGGGGTGGGGGGGGGGGGGGGTGGGGGGGGGGGGGGGTGGGGGGGGGGGGGGGTGGGGGGGGGGGGGGGTGGGGGGGGGGGGGGGTGGGGGGGGGGGGGGGTGGGGGGGGGGGGGGGTGGGGGGGGGGGGGGGTGGGGGGGGGGGGGGGTGGGGGGGGGGGGGGGTGGGGGGGGGGGGGGGTGGGGGGGGGGGGGGGTGGGGGGGGGGGGGGGTGGGGGGGGGGGGGGGTGGGGGGGGGGGGGGGTGGGGGGGGGGGGGGGTGGGGGGGGGGGGGGGTGGGGGGGGGGGGGGGTGGGGGGGGGGGGGGGTGGGGGGGGGGGGGGGTGGGGGGGGGGGGGGGTGGGGGGGGGGGGGGGTGGGGGGGGGGGGGGGTGGGGGGGGGGGGGGGTGGGGGGGGGGGGGGGTGGGGGGGGGGGGGGGTGGGGGGGGGGGGGGGTGGGGGGGGGGGGGGGTGGGGGGGGGGGGGGGTGGGGGGGGGGGGGGGTGGGGGGGGGGGGGGGTGGGGGGGGGGGGGGGTGGGGGGGGGGGGGGGTGGGGGGGGGGGGGGGTGGGGGGGGGGGGGGGTGGGGGGGGGGGGGGGTGGGGGGGGGGGGGGGTGGGGGGGGGGGGGGGTGGGGGGGGGGGGGGGTGGGGGGGGGGGGGGGTGGGGGGGGGGGGGGGTGGGGGGGGGGGGGGGTGGGGGGGGGGGGGGGTGGGGGGGGGGGGGGGTGGGGGGGGGGGGGGGTGGGGGGGGGGGGGGGTGGGGGGGGGGGGGGGTGGGGGGGGGGGGGGGTGGGGGGGGGGGGGGGTGGGGGGGGGGGGGGGTGGGGGGGGGGGGGGGTGGGGGGGGGGGGGGGTGGGGGGGGGGGGGGGTGGGGGGGGGGGGGGGTGGGGGGGGGGGGGGGTGGGGGGGGGGGGGGGTGGGGGGGGGGGGGGGTGGGGGGGGGGGGGGGTGGGGGGGGGGGGGGGTGGGGGGGGGGGGGGGTGGGGGGGGGGGGGGGTGGGGGGGGGGGGGGGTGGGGGGGGGGGGGGGTGGGGGGGGGGGGGGGTGGGGGGGGGGGGGGGTGGGGGGGGGGGGGGGTGGGGGGGGGGGGGGGTGGGGGGGGGGGGGGGTGGGGGGGGGGGGGGGTGGGGGGGGGGGGGGGTGGGGGGGGGGGGGGGTGGGGGGGGGGGGGGGTGGGGGGGGGGGGGGGTGGGGGGGGGGGGGGGTGGGGGGGGGGGGGGGTGGGGGGGGGGGGGGGTGGGGGGGGGGGGGGGTGGGGGGGGGGGGGGGTGGGGGGGGGGGGGGGTGGGGGGGGGGGGGGGTGGGGGGGGGGGGGGGTGGGGGGGGGGGGGGGTGGGGGGGGGGGGGGGTGGGGGGGGGGGGGGGTGGGGGGGGGGGGGGGTGGGGGGGGGGGGGGGTGGGGGGGGGGGGGGGTGGGGGGGGGGGGGGGTGGGGGGGGGGGGGGGTGGGGGGGGGGGGGGGTGGGGGGGGGGGGGGGTGGGGGGGGGGGGGGGTGGGGGGGGGGGGGGGTGGGGGGGGGGGGGGGTGGGGGGGGGGGGGGGTGGGGGGGGGGGGGGGTGGGGGGGGGGGGGGGTGGGGGGGGGGGGGGGTGGGGGGGGGGGGGGGTGGGGGGGGGGGGGGGTGGGGGGGGGGGGGGGTGGGGGGGGGGGGGGGTGGGGGGGGGGGGGGGTGGGGGGGGGGGGGGGTGGGGGGGGGGGGGGGTGGGGGGGGGGGGGGGTGGGGGGGGGGGGGGGTGGGGGGGGGGGGGGGTGGGGGGGGGGGGGGGTGGGGGGGGGGGGGGGTGGGGGGGGGGGGGGGTGGGGGGGGGGGGGGGTGGGGGGGGGGGGGGGTGGGGGGGGGGGGGGGTGGGGGGGGGGGGGGGTGGGGGGGGGGGGGGGTGGGGGGGGGGGGGGGTGGGGGGGGGGGGGGGTGGGGGGGGGGGGGGGTGGGGGGGGGGGGGGGTGGGGGGGGGGGGGGGTGGGGGGGGGGGGGGGTGGGGGGGGGGGGGGGTGGGGGGGGGGGGGGGTGGGGGGGGGGGGGGGTGGGGGGGGGGGGGGGTGGGGGGGGGGGGGGGTGGGGGGGGGGGGGGGTGGGGGGGGGGGGGGGTGGGGGGGGGGGGGGGTGGGGGGGGGGGGGGGTGGGGGGGGGGGGGGGTGGGGGGGGGGGGGGGTGGGGGGGGGGGGGGGTGGGGGGGGGGGGGGGTGGGGGGGGGGGGGGGTGGGGGGGGGGGGGGGTGGGGGGGGGGGGGGGTGGGGGGGGGGGGGGGTGGGGGGGGGGGGGGGTGGGGGGGGGGGGGGGTGGGGGGGGGGGGGGGTGGGGGGGGGGGGGGGTGGGGGGGGGGGGGGGTGGGGGGGGGGGGGGGTGGGGGGGGGGGGGGGTGGGGGGGGGGGGGGGTGGGGGGGGGGGGGGGTGGGGGGGGGGGGGGGTGGGGGGGGGGGGGGGTGGGGGGGGGGGGGGGTGGGGGGGGGGGGGGGTGGGGGGGGGGGGGGGTGGGGGGGGGGGGGGGTGGGGGGGGGGGGGGGTGGGGGGGGGGGGGGGTGGGGGGGGGGGGGGGTGGGGGGGGGGGGGGGTGGGGGGGGGGGGGGGTGGGGGGGGGGGGGGGTGGGGGGGGGGGGGGGTGGGGGGGGGGGGGGGTGGGGGGGGGGGGGGGTGGGGGGGGGGGGGGGTGGGGGGGGGGGGGGGTGGGGGGGGGGGGGGGTGGGGGGGGGGGGGGGTGGGGGGGGGGGGGGGTGGGGGGGGGGGGGGGTGGGGGGGGGGGGGGGTGGGGGGGGGGGGGGGTGGGGGGGGGGGGGGGTGGGGGGGGGGGGGGGTGGGGGGGGGGGGGGGTGGGGGGGGGGGGGGGTGGGGGGGGGGGGGGGTGGGGGGGGGGGGGGGTGGGGGGGGGGGGGGGTGGGGGGGGGGGGGGGTGGGGGGGGGGGGGGGTGGGGGGGGGGGGGGGTGGGGGGGGGGGGGGGTGGGGGGGGGGGGGGGTGGGGGGGGGGGGGGGTGGGGGGGGGGGGGGGTGGGGGGGGGGGGGGGTGGGGGGGGGGGGGGGTGGGGGGGGGGGGGGGTGGGGGGGGGGGGGGGTGGGGGGGGGGGGGGGTGGGGGGGGGGGGGGGTGGGGGGGGGGGGGGGTGGGGGGGGGGGGGGGTGGGGGGGGGGGGGGGTGGGGGGGGGGGGGGGTGGGGGGGGGGGGGGGTGGGGGGGGGGGGGGGTGGGGGGGGGGGGGGGTGGGGGGGGGGGGGGGTGGGGGGGGGGGGGGGTGGGGGGGGGGGGGGGTGGGGGGGGGGGGGGGTGGGGGGGGGGGGGGGTGGGGGGGGGGGGGGGTGGGGGGGGGGGGGGGTGGGGGGGGGGGGGGGTGGGGGGGGGGGGGGGTGGGGGGGGGGGGGGGTGGGGGGGGGGGGGGGTGGGGGGGGGGGGGGGTGGGGGGGGGGGGGGGTGGGGGGGGGGGGGGGTGGGGGGGGGGGGGGGTGGGGGGGGGGGGGGGTGGGGGGGGGGGGGGGTGGGGGGGGGGGGGGGTGGGGGGGGGGGGGGGTGGGGGGGGGGGGGGGTGGGGGGGGGGGGGGGTGGGGGGGGGGGGGGGTGGGGGGGGGGGGGGGTGGGGGGGGGGGGGGGTGGGGGGGGGGGGGGGTGGGGGGGGGGGGGGGTGGGGGGGGGGGGGGGTGGGGGGGGGGGGGGGTGGGGGGGGGGGGGGGTGGGGGGGGGGGGGGGTGGGGGGGGGGGGGGGTGGGGGGGGGGGGGGGTGGGGGGGGGGGGGGGTGGGGGGGGGGGGGGGTGGGGGGGGGGGGGGGTGGGGGGGGGGGGGGGTGGGGGGGGGGGGGGGTGGGGGGGGGGGGGGGTGGGGGGGGGGGGGGGTGGGGGGGGGGGGGGGTGGGGGGGGGGGGGGGTGGGGGGGGGGGGGGGTGGGGGGGGGGGGGGGTGGGGGGGGGGGGGGGTGGGGGGGGGGGGGGGTGGGGGGGGGGGGGGGTGGGGGGGGGGGGGGGTGGGGGGGGGGGGGGGTGGGGGGGGGGGGGGGTGGGGGGGGGGGGGGGTGGGGGGGGGGGGGGGTGGGGGGGGGGGGGGGTGGGGGGGGGGGGGGGTGGGGGGGGGGGGGGGTGGGGGGGGGGGGGGGTGGGGGGGGGGGGGGGTGGGGGGGGGGGGGGGTGGGGGGGGGGGGGGGTGGGGGGGGGGGGGGGTGGGGGGGGGGGGGGGTGGGGGGGGGGGGGGGTGGGGGGGGGGGGGGGTGGGGGGGGGGGGGGGTGGGGGGGGGGGGGGGTGGGGGGGGGGGGGGGTGGGGGGGGGGGGGGGTGGGGGGGGGGGGGGGTGGGGGGGGGGGGGGGTGGGGGGGGGGGGGGGTGGGGGGGGGGGGGGGTGGGGGGGGGGGGGGGTGGGGGGGGGGGGGGGTGGGGGGGGGGGGGGGTGGGGGGGGGGGGGGGTGGGGGGGGGGGGGGGTGGGGGGGGGGGGGGGTGGGGGGGGGGGGGGGTGGGGGGGGGGGGGGGTGGGGGGGGGGGGGGGTGGGGGGGGGGGGGGGTGGGGGGGGGGGGGGGTGGGGGGGGGGGGGGGTGGGGGGGGGGGGGGGTGGGGGGGGGGGGGGGTGGGGGGGGGGGGGGGTGGGGGGGGGGGGGGGTGGGGGGGGGGGGGGGTGGGGGGGGGGGGGGGTGGGGGGGGGGGGGGGTGGGGGGGGGGGGGGGTGGGGGGGGGGGGGGGTGGGGGGGGGGGGGGGTGGGGGGGGGGGGGGGTGGGGGGGGGGGGGGGTGGGGGGGGGGGGGGGTGGGGGGGGGGGGGGGTGGGGGGGGGGGGGGGTGGGGGGGGGGGGGGGTGGGGGGGGGGGGGGGTGGGGGGGGGGGGGGGTGGGGGGGGGGGGGGGTGGGGGGGGGGGGGGGTGGGGGGGGGGGGGGGTGGGGGGGGGGGGGGGTGGGGGGGGGGGGGGGTGGGGGGGGGGGGGGGTGGGGGGGGGGGGGGGTGGGGGGGGGGGGGGGTGGGGGGGGGGGGGGGTGGGGGGGGGGGGGGGTGGGGGGGGGGGGGGGTGGGGGGGGGGGGGGGTGGGGGGGGGGGGGGGTGGGGGGGGGGGGGGGTGGGGGGGGGGGGGGGTGGGGGGGGGGGGGGGTGGGGGGGGGGGGGGGTGGGGGGGGGGGGGGGTGGGGGGGGGGGGGGGTGGGGGGGGGGGGGGGTGGGGGGGGGGGGGGGTGGGGGGGGGGGGGGGTGGGGGGGGGGGGGGGTGGGGGGGGGGGGGGGTGGGGGGGGGGGGGGGTGGGGGGGGGGGGGGGTGGGGGGGGGGGGGGGTGGGGGGGGGGGGGGGTGGGGGGGGGGGGGGGTGGGGGGGGGGGGGGGTGGGGGGGGGGGGGGGTGGGGGGGGGGGGGGGTGGGGGGGGGGGGGGGTGGGGGGGGGGGGGGGTGGGGGGGGGGGGGGGTGGGGGGGGGGGGGGGTGGGGGGGGGGGGGGGTGGGGGGGGGGGGGGGTGGGGGGGGGGGGGGGTGGGGGGGGGGGGGGGTGGGGGGGGGGGGGGGTGGGGGGGGGGGGGGGTGGGGGGGGGGGGGGGTGGGGGGGGGGGGGGGTGGGGGGGGGGGGGGGTGGGGGGGGGGGGGGGTGGGGGGGGGGGGGGGTGGGGGGGGGGGGGGGTGGGGGGGGGGGGGGGTGGGGGGGGGGGGGGGTGGGGGGGGGGGGGGGTGGGGGGGGGGGGGGGTGGGGGGGGGGGGGGGTGGGGGGGGGGGGGGGTGGGGGGGGGGGGGGGTGGGGGGGGGGGGGGGTGGGGGGGGGGGGGGGTGGGGGGGGGGGGGGGTGGGGGGGGGGGGGGGTGGGGGGGGGGGGGGGTGGGGGGGGGGGGGGGTGGGGGGGGGGGGGGGTGGGGGGGGGGGGGGGTGGGGGGGGGGGGGGGTGGGGGGGGGGGGGGGTGGGGGGGGGGGGGGGTGGGGGGGGGGGGGGGTGGGGGGGGGGGGGGGTGGGGGGGGGGGGGGGTGGGGGGGGGGGGGGGTGGGGGGGGGGGGGGGTGGGGGGGGGGGGGGGTGGGGGGGGGGGGGGGTGGGGGGGGGGGGGGGTGGGGGGGGGGGGGGGTGGGGGGGGGGGGGGGTGGGGGGGGGGGGGGGTGGGGGGGGGGGGGGGTGGGGGGGGGGGGGGGTGGGGGGGGGGGGGGGTGGGGGGGGGGGGGGGTGGGGGGGGGGGGGGGTGGGGGGGGGGGGGGGTGGGGGGGGGGGGGGGTGGGGGGGGGGGGGGGTGGGGGGGGGGGGGGGTGGGGGGGGGGGGGGGTGGGGGGGGGGGGGGGTGGGGGGGGGGGGGGGTGGGGGGGGGGGGGGGTGGGGGGGGGGGGGGGTGGGGGGGGGGGGGGGTGGGGGGGGGGGGGGGTGGGGGGGGGGGGGGGTGGGGGGGGGGGGGGGTGGGGGGGGGGGGGGGTGGGGGGGGGGGGGGGTGGGGGGGGGGGGGGGTGGGGGGGGGGGGGGGTGGGGGGGGGGGGGGGTGGGGGGGGGGGGGGGTGGGGGGGGGGGGGGGTGGGGGGGGGGGGGGGTGGGGGGGGGGGGGGGTGGGGGGGGGGGGGGGTGGGGGGGGGGGGGGGTGGGGGGGGGGGGGGGTGGGGGGGGGGGGGGGTGGGGGGGGGGGGGGGTGGGGGGGGGGGGGGGTGGGGGGGGGGGGGGGTGGGGGGGGGGGGGGGTGGGGGGGGGGGGGGGTGGGGGGGGGGGGGGGTGGGGGGGGGGGGGGGTGGGGGGGGGGGGGGGTGGGGGGGGGGGGGGGTGGGGGGGGGGGGGGGTGGGGGGGGGGGGGGGTGGGGGGGGGGGGGGGTGGGGGGGGGGGGGGGTGGGGGGGGGGGGGGGTGGGGGGGGGGGGGGGTGGGGGGGGGGGGGGGTGGGGGGGGGGGGGGGTGGGGGGGGGGGGGGGTGGGGGGGGGGGGGGGTGGGGGGGGGGGGGGGTGGGGGGGGGGGGGGGTGGGGGGGGGGGGGGGTGGGGGGGGGGGGGGGTGGGGGGGGGGGGGGGTGGGGGGGGGGGGGGGTGGGGGGGGGGGGGGGTGGGGGGGGGGGGGGGTGGGGGGGGGGGGGGGTGGGGGGGGGGGGGGGTGGGGGGGGGGGGGGGTGGGGGGGGGGGGGGGTGGGGGGGGGGGGGGGTGGGGGGGGGGGGGGGTGGGGGGGGGGGGGGGTGGGGGGGGGGGGGGGTGGGGGGGGGGGGGGGTGGGGGGGGGGGGGGGTGGGGGGGGGGGGGGGTGGGGGGGGGGGGGGGTGGGGGGGGGGGGGGGTGGGGGGGGGGGGGGGTGGGGGGGGGGGGGGGTGGGGGGGGGGGGGGGTGGGGGGGGGGGGGGGTGGGGGGGGGGGGGGGTGGGGGGGGGGGGGGGTGGGGGGGGGGGGGGGTGGGGGGGGGGGGGGGTGGGGGGGGGGGGGGGTGGGGGGGGGGGGGGGTGGGGGGGGGGGGGGGTGGGGGGGGGGGGGGGTGGGGGGGGGGGGGGGTGGGGGGGGGGGGGGGTGGGGGGGGGGGGGGGTGGGGGGGGGGGGGGGTGGGGGGGGGGGGGGGTGGGGGGGGGGGGGGGTGGGGGGGGGGGGGGGTGGGGGGGGGGGGGGGTGGGGGGGGGGGGGGGTGGGGGGGGGGGGGGGTGGGGGGGGGGGGGGGTGGGGGGGGGGGGGGGTGGGGGGGGGGGGGGGTGGGGGGGGGGGGGGGTGGGGGGGGGGGGGGGTGGGGGGGGGGGGGGGTGGGGGGGGGGGGGGGTGGGGGGGGGGGGGGGTGGGGGGGGGGGGGGGTGGGGGGGGGGGGGGGTGGGGGGGGGGGGGGGTGGGGGGGGGGGGGGGTGGGGGGGGGGGGGGGTGGGGGGGGGGGGGGGTGGGGGGGGGGGGGGGTGGGGGGGGGGGGGGGTGGGGGGGGGGGGGGGTGGGGGGGGGGGGGGGTGGGGGGGGGGGGGGGTGGGGGGGGGGGGGGGTGGGGGGGGGGGGGGGTGGGGGGGGGGGGGGGTGGGGGGGGGGGGGGGTGGGGGGGGGGGGGGGTGGGGGGGGGGGGGGGTGGGGGGGGGGGGGGGTGGGGGGGGGGGGGGGTGGGGGGGGGGGGGGGTGGGGGGGGGGGGGGGTGGGGGGGGGGGGGGGTGGGGGGGGGGGGGGGTGGGGGGGGGGGGGGGTGGGGGGGGGGGGGGGTGGGGGGGGGGGGGGGTGGGGGGGGGGGGGGGTGGGGGGGGGGGGGGGTGGGGGGGGGGGGGGGTGGGGGGGGGGGGGGGTGGGGGGGGGGGGGGGTGGGGGGGGGGGGGGGTGGGGGGGGGGGGGGGTGGGGGGGGGGGGGGGTGGGGGGGGGGGGGGGTGGGGGGGGGGGGGGGTGGGGGGGGGGGGGGGTGGGGGGGGGGGGGGGTGGGGGGGGGGGGGGGTGGGGGGGGGGGGGGGTGGGGGGGGGGGGGGGTGGGGGGGGGGGGGGGTGGGGGGGGGGGGGGGTGGGGGGGGGGGGGGGTGGGGGGGGGGGGGGGTGGGGGGGGGGGGGGGTGGGGGGGGGGGGGGGTGGGGGGGGGGGGGGGTGGGGGGGGGGGGGGGTGGGGGGGGGGGGGGGTGGGGGGGGGGGGGGGTGGGGGGGGGGGGGGGTGGGGGGGGGGGGGGGTGGGGGGGGGGGGGGGTGGGGGGGGGGGGGGGTGGGGGGGGGGGGGGGTGGGGGGGGGGGGGGGTGGGGGGGGGGGGGGGTGGGGGGGGGGGGGGGTGGGGGGGGGGGGGGGTGGGGGGGGGGGGGGGTGGGGGGGGGGGGGGGTGGGGGGGGGGGGGGGTGGGGGGGGGGGGGGGTGGGGGGGGGGGGGGGTGGGGGGGGGGGGGGGTGGGGGGGGGGGGGGGTGGGGGGGGGGGGGGGTGGGGGGGGGGGGGGGTGGGGGGGGGGGGGGGTGGGGGGGGGGGGGGGTGGGGGGGGGGGGGGGTGGGGGGGGGGGGGGGTGGGGGGGGGGGGGGGTGGGGGGGGGGGGGGGTGGGGGGGGGGGGGGGTGGGGGGGGGGGGGGGTGGGGGGGGGGGGGGGTGGGGGGGGGGGGGGGTGGGGGGGGGGGGGGGTGGGGGGGGGGGGGGGTGGGGGGGGGGGGGGGTGGGGGGGGGGGGGGGTGGGGGGGGGGGGGGGTGGGGGGGGGGGGGGGTGGGGGGGGGGGGGGGTGGGGGGGGGGGGGGGTGGGGGGGGGGGGGGGTGGGGGGGGGGGGGGGTGGGGGGGGGGGGGGGTGGGGGGGGGGGGGGGTGGGGGGGGGGGGGGGTGGGGGGGGGGGGGGGTGGGGGGGGGGGGGGGTGGGGGGGGGGGGGGGTGGGGGGGGGGGGGGGTGGGGGGGGGGGGGGGTGGGGGGGGGGGGGGGTGGGGGGGGGGGGGGGTGGGGGGGGGGGGGGGTGGGGGGGGGGGGGGGTGGGGGGGGGGGGGGGTGGGGGGGGGGGGGGGTGGGGGGGGGGGGGGGTGGGGGGGGGGGGGGGTGGGGGGGGGGGGGGGTGGGGGGGGGGGGGGGTGGGGGGGGGGGGGGGTGGGGGGGGGGGGGGGTGGGGGGGGGGGGGGGTGGGGGGGGGGGGGGGTGGGGGGGGGGGGGGGTGGGGGGGGGGGGGGGTGGGGGGGGGGGGGGGTGGGGGGGGGGGGGGGTGGGGGGGGGGGGGGGTGGGGGGGGGGGGGGGTGGGGGGGGGGGGGGGTGGGGGGGGGGGGGGGTGGGGGGGGGGGGGGGTGGGGGGGGGGGGGGGTGGGGGGGGGGGGGGGTGGGGGGGGGGGGGGGTGGGGGGGGGGGGGGGTGGGGGGGGGGGGGGGTGGGGGGGGGGGGGGGTGGGGGGGGGGGGGGGTGGGGGGGGGGGGGGGTGGGGGGGGGGGGGGGTGGGGGGGGGGGGGGGTGGGGGGGGGGGGGGGTGGGGGGGGGGGGGGGTGGGGGGGGGGGGGGGTGGGGGGGGGGGGGGGTGGGGGGGGGGGGGGGTGGGGGGGGGGGGGGGTGGGGGGGGGGGGGGGTGGGGGGGGGGGGGGGTGGGGGGGGGGGGGGGTGGGGGGGGGGGGGGGTGGGGGGGGGGGGGGGTGGGGGGGGGGGGGGGTGGGGGGGGGGGGGGGTGGGGGGGGGGGGGGGTGGGGGGGGGGGGGGGTGGGGGGGGGGGGGGGTGGGGGGGGGGGGGGGTGGGGGGGGGGGGGGGTGGGGGGGGGGGGGGGTGGGGGGGGGGGGGGGTGGGGGGGGGGGGGGGTGGGGGGGGGGGGGGGTGGGGGGGGGGGGGGGTGGGGGGGGGGGGGGGTGGGGGGGGGGGGGGGTGGGGGGGGGGGGGGGTGGGGGGGGGGGGGGGTGGGGGGGGGGGGGGGTGGGGGGGGGGGGGGGTGGGGGGGGGGGGGGGTGGGGGGGGGGGGGGGTGGGGGGGGGGGGGGGTGGGGGGGGGGGGGGGTGGGGGGGGGGGGGGGTGGGGGGGGGGGGGGGTGGGGGGGGGGGGGGGTGGGGGGGGGGGGGGGTGGGGGGGGGGGGGGGTGGGGGGGGGGGGGGGTGGGGGGGGGGGGGGGTGGGGGGGGGGGGGGGTGGGGGGGGGGGGGGGTGGGGGGGGGGGGGGGTGGGGGGGGGGGGGGGTGGGGGGGGGGGGGGGTGGGGGGGGGGGGGGGTGGGGGGGGGGGGGGGTGGGGGGGGGGGGGGGTGGGGGGGGGGGGGGGTGGGGGGGGGGGGGGGTGGGGGGGGGGGGGGGTGGGGGGGGGGGGGGGTGGGGGGGGGGGGGGGTGGGGGGGGGGGGGGGTGGGGGGGGGGGGGGGTGGGGGGGGGGGGGGGTGGGGGGGGGGGGGGGTGGGGGGGGGGGGGGGTGGGGGGGGGGGGGGGTGGGGGGGGGGGGGGGTGGGGGGGGGGGGGGGTGGGGGGGGGGGGGGGTGGGGGGGGGGGGGGGTGGGGGGGGGGGGGGGTGGGGGGGGGGGGGGGTGGGGGGGGGGGGGGGTGGGGGGGGGGGGGGGTGGGGGGGGGGGGGGGTGGGGGGGGGGGGGGGTGGGGGGGGGGGGGGGTGGGGGGGGGGGGGGGTGGGGGGGGGGGGGGGTGGGGGGGGGGGGGGGTGGGGGGGGGGGGGGGTGGGGGGGGGGGGGGGTGGGGGGGGGGGGGGGTGGGGGGGGGGGGGGGTGGGGGGGGGGGGGGGTGGGGGGGGGGGGGGGTGGGGGGGGGGGGGGGTGGGGGGGGGGGGGGGTGGGGGGGGGGGGGGGTGGGGGGGGGGGGGGGTGGGGGGGGGGGGGGGTGGGGGGGGGGGGGGGTGGGGGGGGGGGGGGGTGGGGGGGGGGGGGGGTGGGGGGGGGGGGGGGTGGGGGGGGGGGGGGGTGGGGGGGGGGGGGGGTGGGGGGGGGGGGGGGTGGGGGGGGGGGGGGGTGGGGGGGGGGGGGGGTGGGGGGGGGGGGGGGTGGGGGGGGGGGGGGGTGGGGGGGGGGGGGGGTGGGGGGGGGGGGGGGTGGGGGGGGGGGGGGGTGGGGGGGGGGGGGGGTGGGGGGGGGGGGGGGTGGGGGGGGGGGGGGGTGGGGGGGGGGGGGGGTGGGGGGGGGGGGGGGTGGGGGGGGGGGGGGGTGGGGGGGGGGGGGGGTGGGGGGGGGGGGGGGTGGGGGGGGGGGGGGGTGGGGGGGGGGGGGGGTGGGGGGGGGGGGGGGTGGGGGGGGGGGGGGGTGGGGGGGGGGGGGGGTGGGGGGGGGGGGGGGTGGGGGGGGGGGGGGGTGGGGGGGGGGGGGGGTGGGGGGGGGGGGGGGTGGGGGGGGGGGGGGGTGGGGGGGGGGGGGGGTGGGGGGGGGGGGGGGTGGGGGGGGGGGGGGGTGGGGGGGGGGGGGGGTGGGGGGGGGGGGGGGTGGGGGGGGGGGGGGGTGGGGGGGGGGGGGGGTGGGGGGGGGGGGGGGTGGGGGGGGGGGGGGGTGGGGGGGGGGGGGGGTGGGGGGGGGGGGGGGTGGGGGGGGGGGGGGGTGGGGGGGGGGGGGGGTGGGGGGGGGGGGGGGTGGGGGGGGGGGGGGGTGGGGGGGGGGGGGGGTGGGGGGGGGGGGGGGTGGGGGGGGGGGGGGGTGGGGGGGGGGGGGGGTGGGGGGGGGGGGGGGTGGGGGGGGGGGGGGGTGGGGGGGGGGGGGGGTGGGGGGGGGGGGGGGTGGGGGGGGGGGGGGGTGGGGGGGGGGGGGGGTGGGGGGGGGGGGGGGTGGGGGGGGGGGGGGGTGGGGGGGGGGGGGGGTGGGGGGGGGGGGGGGTGGGGGGGGGGGGGGGTGGGGGGGGGGGGGGGTGGGGGGGGGGGGGGGTGGGGGGGGGGGGGGGTGGGGGGGGGGGGGGGTGGGGGGGGGGGGGGGTGGGGGGGGGGGGGGGTGGGGGGGGGGGGGGGTGGGGGGGGGGGGGGGTGGGGGGGGGGGGGGGTGGGGGGGGGGGGGGGTGGGGGGGGGGGGGGGTGGGGGGGGGGGGGGGTGGGGGGGGGGGGGGGTGGGGGGGGGGGGGGGTGGGGGGGGGGGGGGGTGGGGGGGGGGGGGGGTGGGGGGGGGGGGGGGTGGGGGGGGGGGGGGGTGGGGGGGGGGGGGGGTGGGGGGGGGGGGGGGTGGGGGGGGGGGGGGGTGGGGGGGGGGGGGGGTGGGGGGGGGGGGGGGTGGGGGGGGGGGGGGGTGGGGGGGGGGGGGGGTGGGGGGGGGGGGGGGTGGGGGGGGGGGGGGGTGGGGGGGGGGGGGGGTGGGGGGGGGGGGGGGTGGGGGGGGGGGGGGGTGGGGGGGGGGGGGGGTGGGGGGGGGGGGGGGTGGGGGGGGGGGGGGGTGGGGGGGGGGGGGGGTGGGGGGGGGGGGGGGTGGGGGGGGGGGGGGGTGGGGGGGGGGGGGGGTGGGGGGGGGGGGGGGTGGGGGGGGGGGGGGGTGGGGGGGGGGGGGGGTGGGGGGGGGGGGGGGTGGGGGGGGGGGGGGGTGGGGGGGGGGGGGGGTGGGGGGGGGGGGGGGTGGGGGGGGGGGGGGGTGGGGGGGGGGGGGGGTGGGGGGGGGGGGGGGTGGGGGGGGGGGGGGGTGGGGGGGGGGGGGGGTGGGGGGGGGGGGGGGTGGGGGGGGGGGGGGGTGGGGGGGGGGGGGGGTGGGGGGGGGGGGGGGTGGGGGGGGGGGGGGGTGGGGGGGGGGGGGGGTGGGGGGGGGGGGGGGTGGGGGGGGGGGGGGGTGGGGGGGGGGGGGGGTGGGGGGGGGGGGGGGTGGGGGGGGGGGGGGGTGGGGGGGGGGGGGGGTGGGGGGGGGGGGGGGTGGGGGGGGGGGGGGGTGGGGGGGGGGGGGGGTGGGGGGGGGGGGGGGTGGGGGGGGGGGGGGGTGGGGGGGGGGGGGGGTGGGGGGGGGGGGGGGTGGGGGGGGGGGGGGGTGGGGGGGGGGGGGGGTGGGGGGGGGGGGGGGTGGGGGGGGGGGGGGGTGGGGGGGGGGGGGGGTGGGGGGGGGGGGGGGTGGGGGGGGGGGGGGGTGGGGGGGGGGGGGGGTGGGGGGGGGGGGGGGTGGGGGGGGGGGGGGGTGGGGGGGGGGGGGGGTGGGGGGGGGGGGGGGTGGGGGGGGGGGGGGGTGGGGGGGGGGGGGGGTGGGGGGGGGGGGGGGTGGGGGGGGGGGGGGGTGGGGGGGGGGGGGGGTGGGGGGGGGGGGGGGTGGGGGGGGGGGGGGGTGGGGGGGGGGGGGGGTGGGGGGGGGGGGGGGTGGGGGGGGGGGGGGGTGGGGGGGGGGGGGGGTGGGGGGGGGGGGGGGTGGGGGGGGGGGGGGGTGGGGGGGGGGGGGGGTGGGGGGGGGGGGGGGTGGGGGGGGGGGGGGGTGGGGGGGGGGGGGGGTGGGGGGGGGGGGGGGTGGGGGGGGGGGGGGGTGGGGGGGGGGGGGGGTGGGGGGGGGGGGGGGTGGGGGGGGGGGGGGGTGGGGGGGGGGGGGGGTGGGGGGGGGGGGGGGTGGGGGGGGGGGGGGGTGGGGGGGGGGGGGGGTGGGGGGGGGGGGGGGTGGGGGGGGGGGGGGGTGGGGGGGGGGGGGGGTGGGGGGGGGGGGGGGTGGGGGGGGGGGGGGGTGGGGGGGGGGGGGGGTGGGGGGGGGGGGGGGTGGGGGGGGGGGGGGGTGGGGGGGGGGGGGGGTGGGGGGGGGGGGGGGTGGGGGGGGGGGGGGGTGGGGGGGGGGGGGGGTGGGGGGGGGGGGGGGTGGGGGGGGGGGGGGGTGGGGGGGGGGGGGGGTGGGGGGGGGGGGGGGTGGGGGGGGGGGGGGGTGGGGGGGGGGGGGGGTGGGGGGGGGGGGGGGTGGGGGGGGGGGGGGGTGGGGGGGGGGGGGGGTGGGGGGGGGGGGGGGTGGGGGGGGGGGGGGGTGGGGGGGGGGGGGGGTGGGGGGGGGGGGGGGTGGGGGGGGGGGGGGGTGGGGGGGGGGGGGGGTGGGGGGGGGGGGGGGTGGGGGGGGGGGGGGGTGGGGGGGGGGGGGGGTGGGGGGGGGGGGGGGTGGGGGGGGGGGGGGGTGGGGGGGGGGGGGGGTGGGGGGGGGGGGGGGTGGGGGGGGGGGGGGGTGGGGGGGGGGGGGGGTGGGGGGGGGGGGGGGTGGGGGGGGGGGGGGGTGGGGGGGGGGGGGGGTGGGGGGGGGGGGGGGTGGGGGGGGGGGGGGGTGGGGGGGGGGGGGGGTGGGGGGGGGGGGGGGTGGGGGGGGGGGGGGGTGGGGGGGGGGGGGGGTGGGGGGGGGGGGGGGTGGGGGGGGGGGGGGGTGGGGGGGGGGGGGGGTGGGGGGGGGGGGGGGTGGGGGGGGGGGGGGGTGGGGGGGGGGGGGGGTGGGGGGGGGGGGGGGTGGGGGGGGGGGGGGGTGGGGGGGGGGGGGGGTGGGGGGGGGGGGGGGTGGGGGGGGGGGGGGGTGGGGGGGGGGGGGGGTGGGGGGGGGGGGGGGTGGGGGGGGGGGGGGGTGGGGGGGGGGGGGGGTGGGGGGGGGGGGGGGTGGGGGGGGGGGGGGGTGGGGGGGGGGGGGGGTGGGGGGGGGGGGGGGTGGGGGGGGGGGGGGGTGGGGGGGGGGGGGGGTGGGGGGGGGGGGGGGTGGGGGGGGGGGGGGGTGGGGGGGGGGGGGGGTGGGGGGGGGGGGGGGTGGGGGGGGGGGGGGGTGGGGGGGGGGGGGGGTGGGGGGGGGGGGGGGTGGGGGGGGGGGGGGGTGGGGGGGGGGGGGGGTGGGGGGGGGGGGGGGTGGGGGGGGGGGGGGGTGGGGGGGGGGGGGGGTGGGGGGGGGGGGGGGTGGGGGGGGGGGGGGGTGGGGGGGGGGGGGGGTGGGGGGGGGGGGGGGTGGGGGGGGGGGGGGGTGGGGGGGGGGGGGGGTGGGGGGGGGGGGGGGTGGGGGGGGGGGGGGGTGGGGGGGGGGGGGGGTGGGGGGGGGGGGGGGTGGGGGGGGGGGGGGGTGGGGGGGGGGGGGGGTGGGGGGGGGGGGGGGTGGGGGGGGGGGGGGGTGGGGGGGGGGGGGGGTGGGGGGGGGGGGGGGTGGGGGGGGGGGGGGGTGGGGGGGGGGGGGGGTGGGGGGGGGGGGGGGTGGGGGGGGGGGGGGGTGGGGGGGGGGGGGGGTGGGGGGGGGGGGGGGTGGGGGGGGGGGGGGGTGGGGGGGGGGGGGGGTGGGGGGGGGGGGGGGTGGGGGGGGGGGGGGGTGGGGGGGGGGGGGGGTGGGGGGGGGGGGGGGTGGGGGGGGGGGGGGGTGGGGGGGGGGGGGGGTGGGGGGGGGGGGGGGTGGGGGGGGGGGGGGGTGGGGGGGGGGGGGGGTGGGGGGGGGGGGGGGTGGGGGGGGGGGGGGGTGGGGGGGGGGGGGGGTGGGGGGGGGGGGGGGTGGGGGGGGGGGGGGGTGGGGGGGGGGGGGGGTGGGGGGGGGGGGGGGTGGGGGGGGGGGGGGGTGGGGGGGGGGGGGGGTGGGGGGGGGGGGGGGTGGGGGGGGGGGGGGGTGGGGGGGGGGGGGGGTGGGGGGGGGGGGGGGTGGGGGGGGGGGGGGGTGGGGGGGGGGGGGGGTGGGGGGGGGGGGGGGTGGGGGGGGGGGGGGGTGGGGGGGGGGGGGGGTGGGGGGGGGGGGGGGTGGGGGGGGGGGGGGGTGGGGGGGGGGGGGGGTGGGGGGGGGGGGGGGTGGGGGGGGGGGGGGGTGGGGGGGGGGGGGGGTGGGGGGGGGGGGGGGTGGGGGGGGGGGGGGGTGGGGGGGGGGGGGGGTGGGGGGGGGGGGGGGTGGGGGGGGGGGGGGGTGGGGGGGGGGGGGGGTGGGGGGGGGGGGGGGTGGGGGGGGGGGGGGGTGGGGGGGGGGGGGGGTGGGGGGGGGGGGGGGTGGGGGGGGGGGGGGGTGGGGGGGGGGGGGGGTGGGGGGGGGGGGGGGTGGGGGGGGGGGGGGGTGGGGGGGGGGGGGGGTGGGGGGGGGGGGGGGTGGGGGGGGGGGGGGGTGGGGGGGGGGGGGGGTGGGGGGGGGGGGGGGTGGGGGGGGGGGGGGGTGGGGGGGGGGGGGGGTGGGGGGGGGGGGGGGTGGGGGGGGGGGGGGGTGGGGGGGGGGGGGGGTGGGGGGGGGGGGGGGTGGGGGGGGGGGGGGGTGGGGGGGGGGGGGGGTGGGGGGGGGGGGGGGTGGGGGGGGGGGGGGGTGGGGGGGGGGGGGGGTGGGGGGGGGGGGGGGTGGGGGGGGGGGGGGGTGGGGGGGGGGGGGGGTGGGGGGGGGGGGGGGTGGGGGGGGGGGGGGGTGGGGGGGGGGGGGGGTGGGGGGGGGGGGGGGTGGGGGGGGGGGGGGGTGGGGGGGGGGGGGGGTGGGGGGGGGGGGGGGTGGGGGGGGGGGGGGGTGGGGGGGGGGGGGGGTGGGGGGGGGGGGGGGTGGGGGGGGGGGGGGGTGGGGGGGGGGGGGGGTGGGGGGGGGGGGGGGTGGGGGGGGGGGGGGGTGGGGGGGGGGGGGGGTGGGGGGGGGGGGGGGTGGGGGGGGGGGGGGGTGGGGGGGGGGGGGGGTGGGGGGGGGGGGGGGTGGGGGGGGGGGGGGGTGGGGGGGGGGGGGGGTGGGGGGGGGGGGGGGTGGGGGGGGGGGGGGGTGGGGGGGGGGGGGGGTGGGGGGGGGGGGGGGTGGGGGGGGGGGGGGGTGGGGGGGGGGGGGGGTGGGGGGGGGGGGGGGTGGGGGGGGGGGGGGGTGGGGGGGGGGGGGGGTGGGGGGGGGGGGGGGTGGGGGGGGGGGGGGGTGGGGGGGGGGGGGGGTGGGGGGGGGGGGGGGTGGGGGGGGGGGGGGGTGGGGGGGGGGGGGGGTGGGGGGGGGGGGGGGTGGGGGGGGGGGGGGGTGGGGGGGGGGGGGGGTGGGGGGGGGGGGGGGTGGGGGGGGGGGGGGGTGGGGGGGGGGGGGGGTGGGGGGGGGGGGGGGTGGGGGGGGGGGGGGGTGGGGGGGGGGGGGGGTGGGGGGGGGGGGGGGTGGGGGGGGGGGGGGGTGGGGGGGGGGGGGGGTGGGGGGGGGGGGGGGTGGGGGGGGGGGGGGGTGGGGGGGGGGGGGGGTGGGGGGGGGGGGGGGTGGGGGGGGGGGGGGGTGGGGGGGGGGGGGGGTGGGGGGGGGGGGGGGTGGGGGGGGGGGGGGGTGGGGGGGGGGGGGGGTGGGGGGGGGGGGGGGTGGGGGGGGGGGGGGGTGGGGGGGGGGGGGGGTGGGGGGGGGGGGGGGTGGGGGGGGGGGGGGGTGGGGGGGGGGGGGGGTGGGGGGGGGGGGGGGTGGGGGGGGGGGGGGGTGGGGGGGGGGGGGGGTGGGGGGGGGGGGGGGTGGGGGGGGGGGGGGGTGGGGGGGGGGGGGGGTGGGGGGGGGGGGGGGTGGGGGGGGGGGGGGGTGGGGGGGGGGGGGGGTGGGGGGGGGGGGGGGTGGGGGGGGGGGGGGGTGGGGGGGGGGGGGGGTGGGGGGGGGGGGGGGTGGGGGGGGGGGGGGGTGGGGGGGGGGGGGGGTGGGGGGGGGGGGGGGTGGGGGGGGGGGGGGGTGGGGGGGGGGGGGGGTGGGGGGGGGGGGGGGTGGGGGGGGGGGGGGGTGGGGGGGGGGGGGGGTGGGGGGGGGGGGGGGTGGGGGGGGGGGGGGGTGGGGGGGGGGGGGGGTGGGGGGGGGGGGGGGTGGGGGGGGGGGGGGGTGGGGGGGGGGGGGGGTGGGGGGGGGGGGGGGTGGGGGGGGGGGGGGGTGGGGGGGGGGGGGGGTGGGGGGGGGGGGGGGTGGGGGGGGGGGGGGGTGGGGGGGGGGGGGGGTGGGGGGGGGGGGGGGTGGGGGGGGGGGGGGGTGGGGGGGGGGGGGGGTGGGGGGGGGGGGGGGTGGGGGGGGGGGGGGGTGGGGGGGGGGGGGGGTGGGGGGGGGGGGGGGTGGGGGGGGGGGGGGGTGGGGGGGGGGGGGGGTGGGGGGGGGGGGGGGTGGGGGGGGGGGGGGGTGGGGGGGGGGGGGGGTGGGGGGGGGGGGGGGTGGGGGGGGGGGGGGGTGGGGGGGGGGGGGGGTGGGGGGGGGGGGGGGTGGGGGGGGGGGGGGGTGGGGGGGGGGGGGGGTGGGGGGGGGGGGGGGTGGGGGGGGGGGGGGGTGGGGGGGGGGGGGGGTGGGGGGGGGGGGGGGTGGGGGGGGGGGGGGGTGGGGGGGGGGGGGGGTGGGGGGGGGGGGGGGTGGGGGGGGGGGGGGGTGGGGGGGGGGGGGGGTGGGGGGGGGGGGGGGTGGGGGGGGGGGGGGGTGGGGGGGGGGGGGGGTGGGGGGGGGGGGGGGTGGGGGGGGGGGGGGGTGGGGGGGGGGGGGGGTGGGGGGGGGGGGGGGTGGGGGGGGGGGGGGGTGGGGGGGGGGGGGGGTGGGGGGGGGGGGGGGTGGGGGGGGGGGGGGGTGGGGGGGGGGGGGGGTGGGGGGGGGGGGGGGTGGGGGGGGGGGGGGGTGGGGGGGGGGGGGGGTGGGGGGGGGGGGGGGTGGGGGGGGGGGGGGGTGGGGGGGGGGGGGGGTGGGGGGGGGGGGGGGTGGGGGGGGGGGGGGGTGGGGGGGGGGGGGGGTGGGGGGGGGGGGGGGTGGGGGGGGGGGGGGGTGGGGGGGGGGGGGGGTGGGGGGGGGGGGGGGTGGGGGGGGGGGGGGGTGGGGGGGGGGGGGGGTGGGGGGGGGGGGGGGTGGGGGGGGGGGGGGGTGGGGGGGGGGGGGGGTGGGGGGGGGGGGGGGTGGGGGGGGGGGGGGGTGGGGGGGGGGGGGGGTGGGGGGGGGGGGGGGTGGGGGGGGGGGGGGGTGGGGGGGGGGGGGGGTGGGGGGGGGGGGGGGTGGGGGGGGGGGGGGGTGGGGGGGGGGGGGGGTGGGGGGGGGGGGGGGTGGGGGGGGGGGGGGGTGGGGGGGGGGGGGGGTGGGGGGGGGGGGGGGTGGGGGGGGGGGGGGGTGGGGGGGGGGGGGGGTGGGGGGGGGGGGGGGTGGGGGGGGGGGGGGGTGGGGGGGGGGGGGGGTGGGGGGGGGGGGGGGTGGGGGGGGGGGGGGGTGGGGGGGGGGGGGGGTGGGGGGGGGGGGGGGTGGGGGGGGGGGGGGGTGGGGGGGGGGGGGGGTGGGGGGGGGGGGGGGTGGGGGGGGGGGGGGGTGGGGGGGGGGGGGGGTGGGGGGGGGGGGGGGTGGGGGGGGGGGGGGGTGGGGGGGGGGGGGGGTGGGGGGGGGGGGGGGTGGGGGGGGGGGGGGGTGGGGGGGGGGGGGGGTGGGGGGGGGGGGGGGTGGGGGGGGGGGGGGGTGGGGGGGGGGGGGGGTGGGGGGGGGGGGGGGTGGGGGGGGGGGGGGGTGGGGGGGGGGGGGGGTGGGGGGGGGGGGGGGTGGGGGGGGGGGGGGGTGGGGGGGGGGGGGGGTGGGGGGGGGGGGGGGTGGGGGGGGGGGGGGGTGGGGGGGGGGGGGGGTGGGGGGGGGGGGGGGTGGGGGGGGGGGGGGGTGGGGGGGGGGGGGGGTGGGGGGGGGGGGGGGTGGGGGGGGGGGGGGGTGGGGGGGGGGGGGGGTGGGGGGGGGGGGGGGTGGGGGGGGGGGGGGGTGGGGGGGGGGGGGGGTGGGGGGGGGGGGGGGTGGGGGGGGGGGGGGGTGGGGGGGGGGGGGGGTGGGGGGGGGGGGGGGTGGGGGGGGGGGGGGGTGGGGGGGGGGGGGGGTGGGGGGGGGGGGGGGTGGGGGGGGGGGGGGGTGGGGGGGGGGGGGGGTGGGGGGGGGGGGGGGTGGGGGGGGGGGGGGGTGGGGGGGGGGGGGGGTGGGGGGGGGGGGGGGTGGGGGGGGGGGGGGGTGGGGGGGGGGGGGGGTGGGGGGGGGGGGGGGTGGGGGGGGGGGGGGGTGGGGGGGGGGGGGGGTGGGGGGGGGGGGGGGTGGGGGGGGGGGGGGGTGGGGGGGGGGGGGGGTGGGGGGGGGGGGGGGTGGGGGGGGGGGGGGGTGGGGGGGGGGGGGGGTGGGGGGGGGGGGGGGTGGGGGGGGGGGGGGGTGGGGGGGGGGGGGGGTGGGGGGGGGGGGGGGTGGGGGGGGGGGGGGGTGGGGGGGGGGGGGGGTGGGGGGGGGGGGGGGTGGGGGGGGGGGGGGGTGGGGGGGGGGGGGGGTGGGGGGGGGGGGGGGTGGGGGGGGGGGGGGGTGGGGGGGGGGGGGGGTGGGGGGGGGGGGGGGTGGGGGGGGGGGGGGGTGGGGGGGGGGGGGGGTGGGGGGGGGGGGGGGTGGGGGGGGGGGGGGGTGGGGGGGGGGGGGGGTGGGGGGGGGGGGGGGTGGGGGGGGGGGGGGGTGGGGGGGGGGGGGGGTGGGGGGGGGGGGGGGTGGGGGGGGGGGGGGGTGGGGGGGGGGGGGGGTGGGGGGGGGGGGGGGTGGGGGGGGGGGGGGGTGGGGGGGGGGGGGGGTGGGGGGGGGGGGGGGTGGGGGGGGGGGGGGGTGGGGGGGGGGGGGGGTGGGGGGGGGGGGGGGTGGGGGGGGGGGGGGGTGGGGGGGGGGGGGGGTGGGGGGGGGGGGGGGTGGGGGGGGGGGGGGGTGGGGGGGGGGGGGGGTGGGGGGGGGGGGGGGTGGGGGGGGGGGGGGGTGGGGGGGGGGGGGGGTGGGGGGGGGGGGGGGTGGGGGGGGGGGGGGGTGGGGGGGGGGGGGGGTGGGGGGGGGGGGGGGTGGGGGGGGGGGGGGGTGGGGGGGGGGGGGGGTGGGGGGGGGGGGGGGTGGGGGGGGGGGGGGGTGGGGGGGGGGGGGGGTGGGGGGGGGGGGGGGTGGGGGGGGGGGGGGGTGGGGGGGGGGGGGGGTGGGGGGGGGGGGGGGTGGGGGGGGGGGGGGGTGGGGGGGGGGGGGGGTGGGGGGGGGGGGGGGTGGGGGGGGGGGGGGGTGGGGGGGGGGGGGGGTGGGGGGGGGGGGGGGTGGGGGGGGGGGGGGGTGGGGGGGGGGGGGGGTGGGGGGGGGGGGGGGTGGGGGGGGGGGGGGGTGGGGGGGGGGGGGGGTGGGGGGGGGGGGGGGTGGGGGGGGGGGGGGGTGGGGGGGGGGGGGGGTGGGGGGGGGGGGGGGTGGGGGGGGGGGGGGGTGGGGGGGGGGGGGGGTGGGGGGGGGGGGGGGTGGGGGGGGGGGGGGGTGGGGGGGGGGGGGGGTGGGGGGGGGGGGGGGTGGGGGGGGGGGGGGGTGGGGGGGGGGGGGGGTGGGGGGGGGGGGGGGTGGGGGGGGGGGGGGGTGGGGGGGGGGGGGGGTGGGGGGGGGGGGGGGTGGGGGGGGGGGGGGGTGGGGGGGGGGGGGGGTGGGGGGGGGGGGGGGTGGGGGGGGGGGGGGGTGGGGGGGGGGGGGGGTGGGGGGGGGGGGGGGTGGGGGGGGGGGGGGGTGGGGGGGGGGGGGGGTGGGGGGGGGGGGGGGTGGGGGGGGGGGGGGGTGGGGGGGGGGGGGGGTGGGGGGGGGGGGGGGTGGGGGGGGGGGGGGGTGGGGGGGGGGGGGGGTGGGGGGGGGGGGGGGTGGGGGGGGGGGGGGGTGGGGGGGGGGGGGGGTGGGGGGGGGGGGGGGTGGGGGGGGGGGGGGGTGGGGGGGGGGGGGGGTGGGGGGGGGGGGGGGTGGGGGGGGGGGGGGGTGGGGGGGGGGGGGGGTGGGGGGGGGGGGGGGTGGGGGGGGGGGGGGGTGGGGGGGGGGGGGGGTGGGGGGGGGGGGGGGTGGGGGGGGGGGGGGGTGGGGGGGGGGGGGGGTGGGGGGGGGGGGGGGTGGGGGGGGGGGGGGGTGGGGGGGGGGGGGGGTGGGGGGGGGGGGGGGTGGGGGGGGGGGGGGGTGGGGGGGGGGGGGGGTGGGGGGGGGGGGGGGTGGGGGGGGGGGGGGGTGGGGGGGGGGGGGGGTGGGGGGGGGGGGGGGTGGGGGGGGGGGGGGGTGGGGGGGGGGGGGGGTGGGGGGGGGGGGGGGTGGGGGGGGGGGGGGGTGGGGGGGGGGGGGGGTGGGGGGGGGGGGGGGTGGGGGGGGGGGGGGGTGGGGGGGGGGGGGGGTGGGGGGGGGGGGGGGTGGGGGGGGGGGGGGGTGGGGGGGGGGGGGGGTGGGGGGGGGGGGGGGTGGGGGGGGGGGGGGGTGGGGGGGGGGGGGGGTGGGGGGGGGGGGGGGTGGGGGGGGGGGGGGGTGGGGGGGGGGGGGGGTGGGGGGGGGGGGGGGTGGGGGGGGGGGGGGGTGGGGGGGGGGGGGGGTGGGGGGGGGGGGGGGTGGGGGGGGGGGGGGGTGGGGGGGGGGGGGGGTGGGGGGGGGGGGGGGTGGGGGGGGGGGGGGGTGGGGGGGGGGGGGGGTGGGGGGGGGGGGGGGTGGGGGGGGGGGGGGGTGGGGGGGGGGGGGGGTGGGGGGGGGGGGGGGTGGGGGGGGGGGGGGGTGGGGGGGGGGGGGGGTGGGGGGGGGGGGGGGTGGGGGGGGGGGGGGGTGGGGGGGGGGGGGGGTGGGGGGGGGGGGGGGTGGGGGGGGGGGGGGGTGGGGGGGGGGGGGGGTGGGGGGGGGGGGGGGTGGGGGGGGGGGGGGGTGGGGGGGGGGGGGGGTGGGGGGGGGGGGGGGTGGGGGGGGGGGGGGGTGGGGGGGGGGGGGGGTGGGGGGGGGGGGGGGTGGGGGGGGGGGGGGGTGGGGGGGGGGGGGGGTGGGGGGGGGGGGGGGTGGGGGGGGGGGGGGGTGGGGGGGGGGGGGGGTGGGGGGGGGGGGGGGTGGGGGGGGGGGGGGGTGGGGGGGGGGGGGGGTGGGGGGGGGGGGGGGTGGGGGGGGGGGGGGGTGGGGGGGGGGGGGGGTGGGGGGGGGGGGGGGTGGGGGGGGGGGGGGGTGGGGGGGGGGGGGGGTGGGGGGGGGGGGGGGTGGGGGGGGGGGGGGGTGGGGGGGGGGGGGGGTGGGGGGGGGGGGGGGTGGGGGGGGGGGGGGGTGGGGGGGGGGGGGGGTGGGGGGGGGGGGGGGTGGGGGGGGGGGGGGGTGGGGGGGGGGGGGGGTGGGGGGGGGGGGGGGTGGGGGGGGGGGGGGGTGGGGGGGGGGGGGGGTGGGGGGGGGGGGGGGTGGGGGGGGGGGGGGGTGGGGGGGGGGGGGGGTGGGGGGGGGGGGGGGTGGGGGGGGGGGGGGGTGGGGGGGGGGGGGGGTGGGGGGGGGGGGGGGTGGGGGGGGGGGGGGGTGGGGGGGGGGGGGGGTGGGGGGGGGGGGGGGTGGGGGGGGGGGGGGGTGGGGGGGGGGGGGGGTGGGGGGGGGGGGGGGTGGGGGGGGGGGGGGGTGGGGGGGGGGGGGGGTGGGGGGGGGGGGGGGTGGGGGGGGGGGGGGGTGGGGGGGGGGGGGGGTGGGGGGGGGGGGGGGTGGGGGGGGGGGGGGGTGGGGGGGGGGGGGGGTGGGGGGGGGGGGGGGTGGGGGGGGGGGGGGGTGGGGGGGGGGGGGGGTGGGGGGGGGGGGGGGTGGGGGGGGGGGGGGGTGGGGGGGGGGGGGGGTGGGGGGGGGGGGGGGTGGGGGGGGGGGGGGGTGGGGGGGGGGGGGGGTGGGGGGGGGGGGGGGTGGGGGGGGGGGGGGGTGGGGGGGGGGGGGGGTGGGGGGGGGGGGGGGTGGGGGGGGGGGGGGGTGGGGGGGGGGGGGGGTGGGGGGGGGGGGGGGTGGGGGGGGGGGGGGGTGGGGGGGGGGGGGGGTGGGGGGGGGGGGGGGTGGGGGGGGGGGGGGGTGGGGGGGGGGGGGGGTGGGGGGGGGGGGGGGTGGGGGGGGGGGGGGGTGGGGGGGGGGGGGGGTGGGGGGGGGGGGGGGTGGGGGGGGGGGGGGGTGGGGGGGGGGGGGGGTGGGGGGGGGGGGGGGTGGGGGGGGGGGGGGGTGGGGGGGGGGGGGGGTGGGGGGGGGGGGGGGTGGGGGGGGGGGGGGGTGGGGGGGGGGGGGGGTGGGGGGGGGGGGGGGTGGGGGGGGGGGGGGGTGGGGGGGGGGGGGGGTGGGGGGGGGGGGGGGTGGGGGGGGGGGGGGGTGGGGGGGGGGGGGGGTGGGGGGGGGGGGGGGTGGGGGGGGGGGGGGGTGGGGGGGGGGGGGGGTGGGGGGGGGGGGGGGTGGGGGGGGGGGGGGGTGGGGGGGGGGGGGGGTGGGGGGGGGGGGGGGTGGGGGGGGGGGGGGGTGGGGGGGGGGGGGGGTGGGGGGGGGGGGGGGTGGGGGGGGGGGGGGGTGGGGGGGGGGGGGGGTGGGGGGGGGGGGGGGTGGGGGGGGGGGGGGGTGGGGGGGGGGGGGGGTGGGGGGGGGGGGGGGTGGGGGGGGGGGGGGGTGGGGGGGGGGGGGGGTGGGGGGGGGGGGGGGTGGGGGGGGGGGGGGGTGGGGGGGGGGGGGGGTGGGGGGGGGGGGGGGTGGGGGGGGGGGGGGGTGGGGGGGGGGGGGGGTGGGGGGGGGGGGGGGTGGGGGGGGGGGGGGGTGGGGGGGGGGGGGGGTGGGGGGGGGGGGGGGTGGGGGGGGGGGGGGGTGGGGGGGGGGGGGGGTGGGGGGGGGGGGGGGTGGGGGGGGGGGGGGGTGGGGGGGGGGGGGGGTGGGGGGGGGGGGGGGTGGGGGGGGGGGGGGGTGGGGGGGGGGGGGGGTGGGGGGGGGGGGGGGTGGGGGGGGGGGGGGGTGGGGGGGGGGGGGGGTGGGGGGGGGGGGGGGTGGGGGGGGGGGGGGGTGGGGGGGGGGGGGGGTGGGGGGGGGGGGGGGTGGGGGGGGGGGGGGGTGGGGGGGGGGGGGGGTGGGGGGGGGGGGGGGTGGGGGGGGGGGGGGGTGGGGGGGGGGGGGGGTGGGGGGGGGGGGGGGTGGGGGGGGGGGGGGGTGGGGGGGGGGGGGGGTGGGGGGGGGGGGGGGTGGGGGGGGGGGGGGGTGGGGGGGGGGGGGGGTGGGGGGGGGGGGGGGTGGGGGGGGGGGGGGGTGGGGGGGGGGGGGGGTGGGGGGGGGGGGGGGTGGGGGGGGGGGGGGGTGGGGGGGGGGGGGGGTGGGGGGGGGGGGGGGTGGGGGGGGGGGGGGGTGGGGGGGGGGGGGGGTGGGGGGGGGGGGGGGTGGGGGGGGGGGGGGGTGGGGGGGGGGGGGGGTGGGGGGGGGGGGGGGTGGGGGGGGGGGGGGGTGGGGGGGGGGGGGGGTGGGGGGGGGGGGGGGTGGGGGGGGGGGGGGGTGGGGGGGGGGGGGGGTGGGGGGGGGGGGGGGTGGGGGGGGGGGGGGGTGGGGGGGGGGGGGGGTGGGGGGGGGGGGGGGTGGGGGGGGGGGGGGGTGGGGGGGGGGGGGGGTGGGGGGGGGGGGGGGTGGGGGGGGGGGGGGGTGGGGGGGGGGGGGGGTGGGGGGGGGGGGGGGTGGGGGGGGGGGGGGGTGGGGGGGGGGGGGGGTGGGGGGGGGGGGGGGTGGGGGGGGGGGGGGGTGGGGGGGGGGGGGGGTGGGGGGGGGGGGGGGTGGGGGGGGGGGGGGGTGGGGGGGGGGGGGGGTGGGGGGGGGGGGGGGTGGGGGGGGGGGGGGGTGGGGGGGGGGGGGGGTGGGGGGGGGGGGGGGTGGGGGGGGGGGGGGGTGGGGGGGGGGGGGGGTGGGGGGGGGGGGGGGTGGGGGGGGGGGGGGGTGGGGGGGGGGGGGGGTGGGGGGGGGGGGGGGTGGGGGGGGGGGGGGGTGGGGGGGGGGGGGGGTGGGGGGGGGGGGGGGTGGGGGGGGGGGGGGGTGGGGGGGGGGGGGGGTGGGGGGGGGGGGGGGTGGGGGGGGGGGGGGGTGGGGGGGGGGGGGGGTGGGGGGGGGGGGGGGTGGGGGGGGGGGGGGGTGGGGGGGGGGGGGGGTGGGGGGGGGGGGGGGTGGGGGGGGGGGGGGGTGGGGGGGGGGGGGGGTGGGGGGGGGGGGGGGTGGGGGGGGGGGGGGGTGGGGGGGGGGGGGGGTGGGGGGGGGGGGGGGTGGGGGGGGGGGGGGGTGGGGGGGGGGGGGGGTGGGGGGGGGGGGGGGTGGGGGGGGGGGGGGGTGGGGGGGGGGGGGGGTGGGGGGGGGGGGGGGTGGGGGGGGGGGGGGGTGGGGGGGGGGGGGGGTGGGGGGGGGGGGGGGTGGGGGGGGGGGGGGGTGGGGGGGGGGGGGGGTGGGGGGGGGGGGGGGTGGGGGGGGGGGGGGGTGGGGGGGGGGGGGGGTGGGGGGGGGGGGGGGTGGGGGGGGGGGGGGGTGGGGGGGGGGGGGGGTGGGGGGGGGGGGGGGTGGGGGGGGGGGGGGGTGGGGGGGGGGGGGGGTGGGGGGGGGGGGGGGTGGGGGGGGGGGGGGGTGGGGGGGGGGGGGGGTGGGGGGGGGGGGGGGTGGGGGGGGGGGGGGGTGGGGGGGGGGGGGGGTGGGGGGGGGGGGGGGTGGGGGGGGGGGGGGGTGGGGGGGGGGGGGGGTGGGGGGGGGGGGGGGTGGGGGGGGGGGGGGGTGGGGGGGGGGGGGGGTGGGGGGGGGGGGGGGTGGGGGGGGGGGGGGGTGGGGGGGGGGGGGGGTGGGGGGGGGGGGGGGTGGGGGGGGGGGGGGGTGGGGGGGGGGGGGGGTGGGGGGGGGGGGGGGTGGGGGGGGGGGGGGGTGGGGGGGGGGGGGGGTGGGGGGGGGGGGGGGTGGGGGGGGGGGGGGGTGGGGGGGGGGGGGGGTGGGGGGGGGGGGGGGTGGGGGGGGGGGGGGGTGGGGGGGGGGGGGGGTGGGGGGGGGGGGGGGTGGGGGGGGGGGGGGGTGGGGGGGGGGGGGGGTGGGGGGGGGGGGGGGTGGGGGGGGGGGGGGGTGGGGGGGGGGGGGGGTGGGGGGGGGGGGGGGTGGGGGGGGGGGGGGGTGGGGGGGGGGGGGGGTGGGGGGGGGGGGGGGTGGGGGGGGGGGGGGGTGGGGGGGGGGGGGGGTGGGGGGGGGGGGGGGTGGGGGGGGGGGGGGGTGGGGGGGGGGGGGGGTGGGGGGGGGGGGGGGTGGGGGGGGGGGGGGGTGGGGGGGGGGGGGGGTGGGGGGGGGGGGGGGTGGGGGGGGGGGGGGGTGGGGGGGGGGGGGGGTGGGGGGGGGGGGGGGTGGGGGGGGGGGGGGGTGGGGGGGGGGGGGGGTGGGGGGGGGGGGGGGTGGGGGGGGGGGGGGGTGGGGGGGGGGGGGGGTGGGGGGGGGGGGGGGTGGGGGGGGGGGGGGGTGGGGGGGGGGGGGGGTGGGGGGGGGGGGGGGTGGGGGGGGGGGGGGGTGGGGGGGGGGGGGGGTGGGGGGGGGGGGGGGTGGGGGGGGGGGGGGGTGGGGGGGGGGGGGGGTGGGGGGGGGGGGGGGTGGGGGGGGGGGGGGGTGGGGGGGGGGGGGGGTGGGGGGGGGGGGGGGTGGGGGGGGGGGGGGGTGGGGGGGGGGGGGGGTGGGGGGGGGGGGGGGTGGGGGGGGGGGGGGGTGGGGGGGGGGGGGGGTGGGGGGGGGGGGGGGTGGGGGGGGGGGGGGGTGGGGGGGGGGGGGGGTGGGGGGGGGGGGGGGTGGGGGGGGGGGGGGGTGGGGGGGGGGGGGGGTGGGGGGGGGGGGGGGTGGGGGGGGGGGGGGGTGGGGGGGGGGGGGGGTGGGGGGGGGGGGGGGTGGGGGGGGGGGGGGGTGGGGGGGGGGGGGGGTGGGGGGGGGGGGGGGTGGGGGGGGGGGGGGGTGGGGGGGGGGGGGGGTGGGGGGGGGGGGGGGTGGGGGGGGGGGGGGGTGGGGGGGGGGGGGGGTGGGGGGGGGGGGGGGTGGGGGGGGGGGGGGGTGGGGGGGGGGGGGGGTGGGGGGGGGGGGGGGTGGGGGGGGGGGGGGGTGGGGGGGGGGGGGGGTGGGGGGGGGGGGGGGTGGGGGGGGGGGGGGGTGGGGGGGGGGGGGGGTGGGGGGGGGGGGGGGTGGGGGGGGGGGGGGGTGGGGGGGGGGGGGGGTGGGGGGGGGGGGGGGTGGGGGGGGGGGGGGGTGGGGGGGGGGGGGGGTGGGGGGGGGGGGGGGTGGGGGGGGGGGGGGGTGGGGGGGGGGGGGGGTGGGGGGGGGGGGGGGTGGGGGGGGGGGGGGGTGGGGGGGGGGGGGGGTGGGGGGGGGGGGGGGTGGGGGGGGGGGGGGGTGGGGGGGGGGGGGGGTGGGGGGGGGGGGGGGTGGGGGGGGGGGGGGGTGGGGGGGGGGGGGGGTGGGGGGGGGGGGGGGTGGGGGGGGGGGGGGGTGGGGGGGGGGGGGGGTGGGGGGGGGGGGGGGTGGGGGGGGGGGGGGGTGGGGGGGGGGGGGGGTGGGGGGGGGGGGGGGTGGGGGGGGGGGGGGGTGGGGGGGGGGGGGGGTGGGGGGGGGGGGGGGTGGGGGGGGGGGGGGGTGGGGGGGGGGGGGGGTGGGGGGGGGGGGGGGTGGGGGGGGGGGGGGGTGGGGGGGGGGGGGGGTGGGGGGGGGGGGGGGTGGGGGGGGGGGGGGGTGGGGGGGGGGGGGGGTGGGGGGGGGGGGGGGTGGGGGGGGGGGGGGGTGGGGGGGGGGGGGGGTGGGGGGGGGGGGGGGTGGGGGGGGGGGGGGGTGGGGGGGGGGGGGGGTGGGGGGGGGGGGGGGTGGGGGGGGGGGGGGGTGGGGGGGGGGGGGGGTGGGGGGGGGGGGGGGTGGGGGGGGGGGGGGGTGGGGGGGGGGGGGGGTGGGGGGGGGGGGGGGTGGGGGGGGGGGGGGGTGGGGGGGGGGGGGGGTGGGGGGGGGGGGGGGTGGGGGGGGGGGGGGGTGGGGGGGGGGGGGGGTGGGGGGGGGGGGGGGTGGGGGGGGGGGGGGGTGGGGGGGGGGGGGGGTGGGGGGGGGGGGGGGTGGGGGGGGGGGGGGGTGGGGGGGGGGGGGGGTGGGGGGGGGGGGGGGTGGGGGGGGGGGGGGGTGGGGGGGGGGGGGGGTGGGGGGGGGGGGGGGTGGGGGGGGGGGGGGGTGGGGGGGGGGGGGGGTGGGGGGGGGGGGGGGTGGGGGGGGGGGGGGGTGGGGGGGGGGGGGGGTGGGGGGGGGGGGGGGTGGGGGGGGGGGGGGGTGGGGGGGGGGGGGGGTGGGGGGGGGGGGGGGTGGGGGGGGGGGGGGGTGGGGGGGGGGGGGGGTGGGGGGGGGGGGGGGTGGGGGGGGGGGGGGGTGGGGGGGGGGGGGGGTGGGGGGGGGGGGGGGTGGGGGGGGGGGGGGGTGGGGGGGGGGGGGGGTGGGGGGGGGGGGGGGTGGGGGGGGGGGGGGGTGGGGGGGGGGGGGGGTGGGGGGGGGGGGGGGTGGGGGGGGGGGGGGGTGGGGGGGGGGGGGGGTGGGGGGGGGGGGGGGTGGGGGGGGGGGGGGGTGGGGGGGGGGGGGGGTGGGGGGGGGGGGGGGTGGGGGGGGGGGGGGGTGGGGGGGGGGGGGGGTGGGGGGGGGGGGGGGTGGGGGGGGGGGGGGGTGGGGGGGGGGGGGGGTGGGGGGGGGGGGGGGTGGGGGGGGGGGGGGGTGGGGGGGGGGGGGGGTGGGGGGGGGGGGGGGTGGGGGGGGGGGGGGGTGGGGGGGGGGGGGGGTGGGGGGGGGGGGGGGTGGGGGGGGGGGGGGGTGGGGGGGGGGGGGGGTGGGGGGGGGGGGGGGTGGGGGGGGGGGGGGGTGGGGGGGGGGGGGGGTGGGGGGGGGGGGGGGTGGGGGGGGGGGGGGGTGGGGGGGGGGGGGGGTGGGGGGGGGGGGGGGTGGGGGGGGGGGGGGGTGGGGGGGGGGGGGGGTGGGGGGGGGGGGGGGTGGGGGGGGGGGGGGGTGGGGGGGGGGGGGGGTGGGGGGGGGGGGGGGTGGGGGGGGGGGGGGGTGGGGGGGGGGGGGGGTGGGGGGGGGGGGGGGTGGGGGGGGGGGGGGGTGGGGGGGGGGGGGGGTGGGGGGGGGGGGGGGTGGGGGGGGGGGGGGGTGGGGGGGGGGGGGGGTGGGGGGGGGGGGGGGTGGGGGGGGGGGGGGGTGGGGGGGGGGGGGGGTGGGGGGGGGGGGGGGTGGGGGGGGGGGGGGGTGGGGGGGGGGGGGGGTGGGGGGGGGGGGGGGTGGGGGGGGGGGGGGGTGGGGGGGGGGGGGGGTGGGGGGGGGGGGGGGTGGGGGGGGGGGGGGGTGGGGGGGGGGGGGGGTGGGGGGGGGGGGGGGTGGGGGGGGGGGGGGGTGGGGGGGGGGGGGGGTGGGGGGGGGGGGGGGTGGGGGGGGGGGGGGGTGGGGGGGGGGGGGGGTGGGGGGGGGGGGGGGTGGGGGGGGGGGGGGGTGGGGGGGGGGGGGGGTGGGGGGGGGGGGGGGTGGGGGGGGGGGGGGGTGGGGGGGGGGGGGGGTGGGGGGGGGGGGGGGTGGGGGGGGGGGGGGGTGGGGGGGGGGGGGGGTGGGGGGGGGGGGGGGTGGGGGGGGGGGGGGGTGGGGGGGGGGGGGGGTGGGGGGGGGGGGGGGTGGGGGGGGGGGGGGGTGGGGGGGGGGGGGGGTGGGGGGGGGGGGGGGTGGGGGGGGGGGGGGGTGGGGGGGGGGGGGGGTGGGGGGGGGGGGGGGTGGGGGGGGGGGGGGGTGGGGGGGGGGGGGGGTGGGGGGGGGGGGGGGTGGGGGGGGGGGGGGGTGGGGGGGGGGGGGGGTGGGGGGGGGGGGGGGTGGGGGGGGGGGGGGGTGGGGGGGGGGGGGGGTGGGGGGGGGGGGGGGTGGGGGGGGGGGGGGGTGGGGGGGGGGGGGGGTGGGGGGGGGGGGGGGTGGGGGGGGGGGGGGGTGGGGGGGGGGGGGGGTGGGGGGGGGGGGGGGTGGGGGGGGGGGGGGGTGGGGGGGGGGGGGGGTGGGGGGGGGGGGGGGTGGGGGGGGGGGGGGGTGGGGGGGGGGGGGGGTGGGGGGGGGGGGGGGTGGGGGGGGGGGGGGGTGGGGGGGGGGGGGGGTGGGGGGGGGGGGGGGTGGGGGGGGGGGGGGGTGGGGGGGGGGGGGGGTGGGGGGGGGGGGGGGTGGGGGGGGGGGGGGGTGGGGGGGGGGGGGGGTGGGGGGGGGGGGGGGTGGGGGGGGGGGGGGGTGGGGGGGGGGGGGGGTGGGGGGGGGGGGGGGTGGGGGGGGGGGGGGGTGGGGGGGGGGGGGGGTGGGGGGGGGGGGGGGTGGGGGGGGGGGGGGGTGGGGGGGGGGGGGGGTGGGGGGGGGGGGGGGTGGGGGGGGGGGGGGGTGGGGGGGGGGGGGGGTGGGGGGGGGGGGGGGTGGGGGGGGGGGGGGGTGGGGGGGGGGGGGGGTGGGGGGGGGGGGGGGTGGGGGGGGGGGGGGGTGGGGGGGGGGGGGGGTGGGGGGGGGGGGGGGTGGGGGGGGGGGGGGGTGGGGGGGGGGGGGGGTGGGGGGGGGGGGGGGTGGGGGGGGGGGGGGGTGGGGGGGGGGGGGGGTGGGGGGGGGGGGGGGTGGGGGGGGGGGGGGGTGGGGGGGGGGGGGGGTGGGGGGGGGGGGGGGTGGGGGGGGGGGGGGGTGGGGGGGGGGGGGGGTGGGGGGGGGGGGGGGTGGGGGGGGGGGGGGGTGGGGGGGGGGGGGGGTGGGGGGGGGGGGGGGTGGGGGGGGGGGGGGGTGGGGGGGGGGGGGGGTGGGGGGGGGGGGGGGTGGGGGGGGGGGGGGGTGGGGGGGGGGGGGGGTGGGGGGGGGGGGGGGTGGGGGGGGGGGGGGGTGGGGGGGGGGGGGGGTGGGGGGGGGGGGGGGTGGGGGGGGGGGGGGGTGGGGGGGGGGGGGGGTGGGGGGGGGGGGGGGTGGGGGGGGGGGGGGGTGGGGGGGGGGGGGGGTGGGGGGGGGGGGGGGTGGGGGGGGGGGGGGGTGGGGGGGGGGGGGGGTGGGGGGGGGGGGGGGTGGGGGGGGGGGGGGGTGGGGGGGGGGGGGGGTGGGGGGGGGGGGGGGTGGGGGGGGGGGGGGGTGGGGGGGGGGGGGGGTGGGGGGGGGGGGGGGTGGGGGGGGGGGGGGGTGGGGGGGGGGGGGGGTGGGGGGGGGGGGGGGTGGGGGGGGGGGGGGGTGGGGGGGGGGGGGGGTGGGGGGGGGGGGGGGTGGGGGGGGGGGGGGGTGGGGGGGGGGGGGGGTGGGGGGGGGGGGGGGTGGGGGGGGGGGGGGGTGGGGGGGGGGGGGGGTGGGGGGGGGGGGGGGTGGGGGGGGGGGGGGGTGGGGGGGGGGGGGGGTGGGGGGGGGGGGGGGTGGGGGGGGGGGGGGGTGGGGGGGGGGGGGGGTGGGGGGGGGGGGGGGTGGGGGGGGGGGGGGGTGGGGGGGGGGGGGGGTGGGGGGGGGGGGGGGTGGGGGGGGGGGGGGGTGGGGGGGGGGGGGGGTGGGGGGGGGGGGGGGTGGGGGGGGGGGGGGGTGGGGGGGGGGGGGGGTGGGGGGGGGGGGGGGTGGGGGGGGGGGGGGGTGGGGGGGGGGGGGGGTGGGGGGGGGGGGGGGTGGGGGGGGGGGGGGGTGGGGGGGGGGGGGGGTGGGGGGGGGGGGGGGTGGGGGGGGGGGGGGGTGGGGGGGGGGGGGGGTGGGGGGGGGGGGGGGTGGGGGGGGGGGGGGGTGGGGGGGGGGGGGGGTGGGGGGGGGGGGGGGTGGGGGGGGGGGGGGGTGGGGGGGGGGGGGGGTGGGGGGGGGGGGGGGTGGGGGGGGGGGGGGGTGGGGGGGGGGGGGGGTGGGGGGGGGGGGGGGTGGGGGGGGGGGGGGGTGGGGGGGGGGGGGGGTGGGGGGGGGGGGGGGTGGGGGGGGGGGGGGGTGGGGGGGGGGGGGGGTGGGGGGGGGGGGGGGTGGGGGGGGGGGGGGGTGGGGGGGGGGGGGGGTGGGGGGGGGGGGGGGTGGGGGGGGGGGGGGGTGGGGGGGGGGGGGGGTGGGGGGGGGGGGGGGTGGGGGGGGGGGGGGGTGGGGGGGGGGGGGGGTGGGGGGGGGGGGGGGTGGGGGGGGGGGGGGGTGGGGGGGGGGGGGGGTGGGGGGGGGGGGGGGTGGGGGGGGGGGGGGGTGGGGGGGGGGGGGGGTGGGGGGGGGGGGGGGTGGGGGGGGGGGGGGGTGGGGGGGGGGGGGGGTGGGGGGGGGGGGGGGTGGGGGGGGGGGGGGGTGGGGGGGGGGGGGGGTGGGGGGGGGGGGGGGTGGGGGGGGGGGGGGGTGGGGGGGGGGGGGGGTGGGGGGGGGGGGGGGTGGGGGGGGGGGGGGGTGGGGGGGGGGGGGGGTGGGGGGGGGGGGGGGTGGGGGGGGGGGGGGGTGGGGGGGGGGGGGGGTGGGGGGGGGGGGGGGTGGGGGGGGGGGGGGGTGGGGGGGGGGGGGGGTGGGGGGGGGGGGGGGTGGGGGGGGGGGGGGGTGGGGGGGGGGGGGGGTGGGGGGGGGGGGGGGTGGGGGGGGGGGGGGGTGGGGGGGGGGGGGGGTGGGGGGGGGGGGGGGTGGGGGGGGGGGGGGGTGGGGGGGGGGGGGGGTGGGGGGGGGGGGGGGTGGGGGGGGGGGGGGGTGGGGGGGGGGGGGGGTGGGGGGGGGGGGGGGTGGGGGGGGGGGGGGGTGGGGGGGGGGGGGGGTGGGGGGGGGGGGGGGTGGGGGGGGGGGGGGGTGGGGGGGGGGGGGGGTGGGGGGGGGGGGGGGTGGGGGGGGGGGGGGGTGGGGGGGGGGGGGGGTGGGGGGGGGGGGGGGTGGGGGGGGGGGGGGGTGGGGGGGGGGGGGGGTGGGGGGGGGGGGGGGTGGGGGGGGGGGGGGGTGGGGGGGGGGGGGGGTGGGGGGGGGGGGGGGTGGGGGGGGGGGGGGGTGGGGGGGGGGGGGGGTGGGGGGGGGGGGGGGTGGGGGGGGGGGGGGGTGGGGGGGGGGGGGGGTGGGGGGGGGGGGGGGTGGGGGGGGGGGGGGGTGGGGGGGGGGGGGGGTGGGGGGGGGGGGGGGTGGGGGGGGGGGGGGGTGGGGGGGGGGGGGGGTGGGGGGGGGGGGGGGTGGGGGGGGGGGGGGGTGGGGGGGGGGGGGGGTGGGGGGGGGGGGGGGTGGGGGGGGGGGGGGGTGGGGGGGGGGGGGGGTGGGGGGGGGGGGGGGTGGGGGGGGGGGGGGGTGGGGGGGGGGGGGGGTGGGGGGGGGGGGGGGTGGGGGGGGGGGGGGGTGGGGGGGGGGGGGGGTGGGGGGGGGGGGGGGTGGGGGGGGGGGGGGGTGGGGGGGGGGGGGGGTGGGGGGGGGGGGGGGTGGGGGGGGGGGGGGGTGGGGGGGGGGGGGGGTGGGGGGGGGGGGGGGTGGGGGGGGGGGGGGGTGGGGGGGGGGGGGGGTGGGGGGGGGGGGGGGTGGGGGGGGGGGGGGGTGGGGGGGGGGGGGGGTGGGGGGGGGGGGGGGTGGGGGGGGGGGGGGGTGGGGGGGGGGGGGGGTGGGGGGGGGGGGGGGTGGGGGGGGGGGGGGGTGGGGGGGGGGGGGGGTGGGGGGGGGGGGGGGTGGGGGGGGGGGGGGGTGGGGGGGGGGGGGGGTGGGGGGGGGGGGGGGTGGGGGGGGGGGGGGGTGGGGGGGGGGGGGGGTGGGGGGGGGGGGGGGTGGGGGGGGGGGGGGGTGGGGGGGGGGGGGGGTGGGGGGGGGGGGGGGTGGGGGGGGGGGGGGGTGGGGGGGGGGGGGGGTGGGGGGGGGGGGGGGTGGGGGGGGGGGGGGGTGGGGGGGGGGGGGGGTGGGGGGGGGGGGGGGTGGGGGGGGGGGGGGGTGGGGGGGGGGGGGGGTGGGGGGGGGGGGGGGTGGGGGGGGGGGGGGGTGGGGGGGGGGGGGGGTGGGGGGGGGGGGGGGTGGGGGGGGGGGGGGGTGGGGGGGGGGGGGGGTGGGGGGGGGGGGGGGTGGGGGGGGGGGGGGGTGGGGGGGGGGGGGGGTGGGGGGGGGGGGGGGTGGGGGGGGGGGGGGGTGGGGGGGGGGGGGGGTGGGGGGGGGGGGGGGTGGGGGGGGGGGGGGGTGGGGGGGGGGGGGGGTGGGGGGGGGGGGGGGTGGGGGGGGGGGGGGGTGGGGGGGGGGGGGGGTGGGGGGGGGGGGGGGTGGGGGGGGGGGGGGGTGGGGGGGGGGGGGGGTGGGGGGGGGGGGGGGTGGGGGGGGGGGGGGGTGGGGGGGGGGGGGGGTGGGGGGGGGGGGGGGTGGGGGGGGGGGGGGGTGGGGGGGGGGGGGGGTGGGGGGGGGGGGGGGTGGGGGGGGGGGGGGGTGGGGGGGGGGGGGGGTGGGGGGGGGGGGGGGTGGGGGGGGGGGGGGGTGGGGGGGGGGGGGGGTGGGGGGGGGGGGGGGTGGGGGGGGGGGGGGGTGGGGGGGGGGGGGGGTGGGGGGGGGGGGGGGTGGGGGGGGGGGGGGGTGGGGGGGGGGGGGGGTGGGGGGGGGGGGGGGTGGGGGGGGGGGGGGGTGGGGGGGGGGGGGGGTGGGGGGGGGGGGGGGTGGGGGGGGGGGGGGGTGGGGGGGGGGGGGGGTGGGGGGGGGGGGGGGTGGGGGGGGGGGGGGGTGGGGGGGGGGGGGGGTGGGGGGGGGGGGGGGTGGGGGGGGGGGGGGGTGGGGGGGGGGGGGGGTGGGGGGGGGGGGGGGTGGGGGGGGGGGGGGGTGGGGGGGGGGGGGGGTGGGGGGGGGGGGGGGTGGGGGGGGGGGGGGGTGGGGGGGGGGGGGGGTGGGGGGGGGGGGGGGTGGGGGGGGGGGGGGGTGGGGGGGGGGGGGGGTGGGGGGGGGGGGGGGTGGGGGGGGGGGGGGGTGGGGGGGGGGGGGGGTGGGGGGGGGGGGGGGTGGGGGGGGGGGGGGGTGGGGGGGGGGGGGGGTGGGGGGGGGGGGGGGTGGGGGGGGGGGGGGGTGGGGGGGGGGGGGGGTGGGGGGGGGGGGGGGTGGGGGGGGGGGGGGGTGGGGGGGGGGGGGGGTGGGGGGGGGGGGGGGTGGGGGGGGGGGGGGGTGGGGGGGGGGGGGGGTGGGGGGGGGGGGGGGTGGGGGGGGGGGGGGGTGGGGGGGGGGGGGGGTGGGGGGGGGGGGGGGTGGGGGGGGGGGGGGGTGGGGGGGGGGGGGGGTGGGGGGGGGGGGGGGTGGGGGGGGGGGGGGGTGGGGGGGGGGGGGGGTGGGGGGGGGGGGGGGTGGGGGGGGGGGGGGGTGGGGGGGGGGGGGGGTGGGGGGGGGGGGGGGTGGGGGGGGGGGGGGGTGGGGGGGGGGGGGGGTGGGGGGGGGGGGGGGTGGGGGGGGGGGGGGGTGGGGGGGGGGGGGGGTGGGGGGGGGGGGGGGTGGGGGGGGGGGGGGGTGGGGGGGGGGGGGGGTGGGGGGGGGGGGGGGTGGGGGGGGGGGGGGGTGGGGGGGGGGGGGGGTGGGGGGGGGGGGGGGTGGGGGGGGGGGGGGGTGGGGGGGGGGGGGGGTGGGGGGGGGGGGGGGTGGGGGGGGGGGGGGGTGGGGGGGGGGGGGGGTGGGGGGGGGGGGGGGTGGGGGGGGGGGGGGGTGGGGGGGGGGGGGGGTGGGGGGGGGGGGGGGTGGGGGGGGGGGGGGGTGGGGGGGGGGGGGGGTGGGGGGGGGGGGGGGTGGGGGGGGGGGGGGGTGGGGGGGGGGGGGGGTGGGGGGGGGGGGGGGTGGGGGGGGGGGGGGGTGGGGGGGGGGGGGGGTGGGGGGGGGGGGGGGTGGGGGGGGGGGGGGGTGGGGGGGGGGGGGGGTGGGGGGGGGGGGGGGTGGGGGGGGGGGGGGGTGGGGGGGGGGGGGGGTGGGGGGGGGGGGGGGTGGGGGGGGGGGGGGGTGGGGGGGGGGGGGGGTGGGGGGGGGGGGGGGTGGGGGGGGGGGGGGGTGGGGGGGGGGGGGGGTGGGGGGGGGGGGGGGTGGGGGGGGGGGGGGGTGGGGGGGGGGGGGGGTGGGGGGGGGGGGGGGTGGGGGGGGGGGGGGGTGGGGGGGGGGGGGGGTGGGGGGGGGGGGGGGTGGGGGGGGGGGGGGGTGGGGGGGGGGGGGGGTGGGGGGGGGGGGGGGTGGGGGGGGGGGGGGGTGGGGGGGGGGGGGGGTGGGGGGGGGGGGGGGTGGGGGGGGGGGGGGGTGGGGGGGGGGGGGGGTGGGGGGGGGGGGGGGTGGGGGGGGGGGGGGGTGGGGGGGGGGGGGGGTGGGGGGGGGGGGGGGTGGGGGGGGGGGGGGGTGGGGGGGGGGGGGGGTGGGGGGGGGGGGGGGTGGGGGGGGGGGGGGGTGGGGGGGGGGGGGGGTGGGGGGGGGGGGGGGTGGGGGGGGGGGGGGGTGGGGGGGGGGGGGGGTGGGGGGGGGGGGGGGTGGGGGGGGGGGGGGGTGGGGGGGGGGGGGGGTGGGGGGGGGGGGGGGTGGGGGGGGGGGGGGGTGGGGGGGGGGGGGGGTGGGGGGGGGGGGGGGTGGGGGGGGGGGGGGGTGGGGGGGGGGGGGGGTGGGGGGGGGGGGGGGTGGGGGGGGGGGGGGGTGGGGGGGGGGGGGGGTGGGGGGGGGGGGGGGTGGGGGGGGGGGGGGGTGGGGGGGGGGGGGGGTGGGGGGGGGGGGGGGTGGGGGGGGGGGGGGGTGGGGGGGGGGGGGGGTGGGGGGGGGGGGGGGTGGGGGGGGGGGGGGGTGGGGGGGGGGGGGGGTGGGGGGGGGGGGGGGTGGGGGGGGGGGGGGGTGGGGGGGGGGGGGGGTGGGGGGGGGGGGGGGTGGGGGGGGGGGGGGGTGGGGGGGGGGGGGGGTGGGGGGGGGGGGGGGTGGGGGGGGGGGGGGGTGGGGGGGGGGGGGGGTGGGGGGGGGGGGGGGTGGGGGGGGGGGGGGGTGGGGGGGGGGGGGGGTGGGGGGGGGGGGGGGTGGGGGGGGGGGGGGGTGGGGGGGGGGGGGGGTGGGGGGGGGGGGGGGTGGGGGGGGGGGGGGGTGGGGGGGGGGGGGGGTGGGGGGGGGGGGGGGTGGGGGGGGGGGGGGGTGGGGGGGGGGGGGGGTGGGGGGGGGGGGGGGTGGGGGGGGGGGGGGGTGGGGGGGGGGGGGGGTGGGGGGGGGGGGGGGTGGGGGGGGGGGGGGGTGGGGGGGGGGGGGGGTGGGGGGGGGGGGGGGTGGGGGGGGGGGGGGGTGGGGGGGGGGGGGGGTGGGGGGGGGGGGGGGTGGGGGGGGGGGGGGGTGGGGGGGGGGGGGGGTGGGGGGGGGGGGGGGTGGGGGGGGGGGGGGGTGGGGGGGGGGGGGGGTGGGGGGGGGGGGGGGTGGGGGGGGGGGGGGGTGGGGGGGGGGGGGGGTGGGGGGGGGGGGGGGTGGGGGGGGGGGGGGGTGGGGGGGGGGGGGGGTGGGGGGGGGGGGGGGTGGGGGGGGGGGGGGGTGGGGGGGGGGGGGGGTGGGGGGGGGGGGGGGTGGGGGGGGGGGGGGGTGGGGGGGGGGGGGGGTGGGGGGGGGGGGGGGTGGGGGGGGGGGGGGGTGGGGGGGGGGGGGGGTGGGGGGGGGGGGGGGTGGGGGGGGGGGGGGGTGGGGGGGGGGGGGGGTGGGGGGGGGGGGGGGTGGGGGGGGGGGGGGGTGGGGGGGGGGGGGGGTGGGGGGGGGGGGGGGTGGGGGGGGGGGGGGGTGGGGGGGGGGGGGGGTGGGGGGGGGGGGGGGTGGGGGGGGGGGGGGGTGGGGGGGGGGGGGGGTGGGGGGGGGGGGGGGTGGGGGGGGGGGGGGGTGGGGGGGGGGGGGGGTGGGGGGGGGGGGGGGTGGGGGGGGGGGGGGGTGGGGGGGGGGGGGGGTGGGGGGGGGGGGGGGTGGGGGGGGGGGGGGGTGGGGGGGGGGGGGGGTGGGGGGGGGGGGGGGTGGGGGGGGGGGGGGGTGGGGGGGGGGGGGGGTGGGGGGGGGGGGGGGTGGGGGGGGGGGGGGGTGGGGGGGGGGGGGGTCATGAACTACAATTCCCATCAGCCCCTGCCAGCATGGCCAATTGGCCATGCTGACAGGGGCTGATGGGAATTGTAGTTCATGAACATCTGGAGAGCCACAGGTTACAGACTTCTTTGTTGCTCTAACAAAATTAAAGGTTTGATCTGGCAGTTGCTTAGACCTTTCTTTGTCAGCCTGCTTTTTTAAACACTGAGTTTTGGATCCTTTGCAACAGACCTGTGGGTTATGGGATTCTTGACTAGTGGGTTTGCCTAGTCATTAGTGTATGTTGTATGGCTAAAACAGGAGTTTTGAGTAACAGGATCAGGGATGTTCAGATTGCATGTGTGGATGGGTGCGGTAGGGGAAAATCAGGTAGGTAAGGAAATGCAGCATGGCAACGTTTTGTGAAAGGCTTAACTGAAGAAATGGATCTTGAGGAAGGAACTGGAGAGGAAAATGAGATTGCTGTTTCAGGCACATAGGAGATGGGAGTTTGAAAAGTAAATGAAGTAGCAGGTGAATAAGCTCTGTCTTGTTCGTTGTGTATGTCCAAATAGGTTCTTTCTGTGTGTCTCACTGATAGACTTTCTGACTCCACTTTTGAGCACCAGTATGAAAATATGAGGCTCAGGCAGGTCCAGTCCTTCATAATCAATAGGAGACAGACAGATGTCACAGTAGGTGCAGATCCATAAAATACCAAGGATCTTCAACTCCTCTTAGACAGAACTAAGGCTGAATTCAGAGCTGAATTACACATTGAGAAATACCATTTAGTGAGGTCCTTCCTGACTGTATCACTTTAAACTGTAGGTAGAGGATGATATGTTTGAATGGTTCCTCATATACAAAGGTGAGATAGAAAATTCTTAAACAAAAGGTTATTGCACTTGCAACATTAGTCCGTCGGGCAAGGCGAATGTGGAACTGTTCTCCCTGACATTCTAACTTTCCAGAGGTGGGGAGTTTAAAACGGAACAATCTAGGAAAGGGTGTATTGCATGGTATATCTGCTTAGTTTAGTTTATTAGATTTTTATCCCATCCCTCCCTTTTTAGGCTTGAGGCGGTTCACATCATATCATTGCAATGTAAAACAATCTAAACATTAATATATCGAACAATAATACACACATTATAATAATCACAAGACGGCAAGACCAACAACCTTCCACACCCTCAAGAGATTGATGATGGAATTCAGTAGGAAAGAAGGCAGTGGCAGGGGAGCCCAGATGGTATCATAGCTGCCTGAACTGTATACTTGGTGGAACAGCTGTCTTACAAGCCTTGTGAAACTGCCTTAGGTCCGCAGGGATCTGGTTCCATTGGACAGAGTGTTCCACCAGGCTGGGGCCACAGCCTGGTTGAGGCTAGCTGAACTTCCTTTTGGCCAGGGACCACCAGCATATTATTATTATTTGCATACCTAAGCACTCTCTGGGGAACGTACCAGGATAAAAGGTGTAATTTCTTAGTCTTTTTCCCTCCGCTTAATAACCTCTACACCTAATGCTGACCGATGGAACTTGGTGGCAGAGAACAATAACTCAGATTATGTTCAGTTGTCATGTGAGTTGCTGAACTGTGGAATAAAAACAAATGAATTATATTCAGGCTGTATCTTGGACTATCCATGGCTAGTCCTTGCACAATAGATACAGTGTCATCCAGATTTGGCGGCTTCATTGGTACGTCACTCTTGAGCTAGACCTTTCTGGATCTGCTTCATAACTAAGGCTGTTTCTTGGTTGCATCACATTTTTTTCTTCACTGATTGGTTTCTGTGTTCACTACTTGACAGATTGTATGTTATTTTACTGGGCATCTGAATATTTTTATGCAATATCTTATTACGGTTTAGGTTCTCAGTAAACAGGAGCTTGTTATTTAAGCATGTCAGCAGAATGTGCACTTTATTTAAGCATTTCAATCCTATCTCTTTGGACTCAAGGCATTTTAAGAAGGGAAGGTGCAATTGTTTTTGCAGCTACCACTTCCTCTGGTATGAATATGCTAGGAACCAGAGTAGGCCCATACCTGCAGTTTGCTGTACGGTACAGATGTACATTCAATACTCCTCCAGCCGCCATCGTAACCTTACGATATAGGGGGCTTACAGGTTTATCCACCCACCCATCTTTTTATCAGTCCTGCTATCAACACATTAAGTCACCAGTTTTTGGCGGCTATCAAGACTATCTCTAGTTTGCATATTCACTCGGTGCTAAAGAGTAAAGTCAAGGGCCCATTCATGATCTAACCACATTTTTCACACATATTGTATAGGAGTTGGGTGCCTATTTCTGATTCTGAGGATTTCCGTTTTTGATTCTAGTGCTGCATTAAGTGGAATCTCTGTTGGTTGATTGAGAGACATTTTCCTACAGGACATGTCTTCATTTTCCCAGTTACCTTCTCATTGGTGATGTCAGCCAGAAATTCTGAAAGGCACAGAGATTTGCTTGTAAATGTCATGTGTTTCTGACAGGTGGAGGTGGCAAAACAGAAAGCTTCTTGTTTGCAGTCTTTCGGTATTTTGCAAATTCATGTGTTTATGTTGCTGAATAAAAAGAGTGGCAAGCCAATTAAGTCTGCATGTTGTGCAGACCTCTTGTCTTCAGTTTTCATCTTGGGATATTTTAAGCTAGCTGTCAAATTAAAACTTTACCCTACAACTGCTTAGATCAATCAAGTTAGCATGACAGCAGTATAGGTAACACTTGGTTCAGTTACGGTAACTTGCTCTCACAAATACAAGCCTTGTTTCTGGTGAGCCCTTCTCTGGTAAAAGTGTGCATATATGACACACTTTTCAAAATGGATACCTTGTCTTATGTCTTAGTTTAGCATCTTGAACTTTGAGCAAACCACTTTGATTCTTGTGTTTGGAACCTCTGATGTGACATTTAGCCTCAGAAAAGCTGAGAGGGGATTTTGGATTGAGGCTCTGGTGCTGGAAAGGGGAATTAATTATTCCTGTCTGTTTTGTTTTCCTATTTAAAGTGATCCCTTCTTTGTGCTTGCAGCCCTGTACCCAAGGTACAGCTAAAACCAACTTGCATAAAGGATAATTTTGTGTGTTTGTGTATAGAGAAAAATTAGAAGCCTCTCCTTCCCCCTATGGTACTCTCTTCCACAATAAATGTAGGGTAACTTTTCAAAGAGTTTGTGTAAATGCTAAATAGGTTCTCCTGTATTCTGAGACTGTCCACATACAGAATTTAGTATTGTCTGCTGAATTCAGCAGCCTGAGAATTTCTTTCCTTACCTTCAAGGCAATTATTAGCCATTATAGTTGCAAAGGCTGGATTGAAAGTGTGCTGACAAGCCCTAATAAAACGTTTGGTGGTTAAGGCAAGAGGGGTGGCTTTGGTGCTGATTGTATGCTTTGTGCCCTGTCCAGATACCATCTGAAATCCACTTTACAACTCTCCCTGCATGAGTAGGGATCACTGAAGGCTCTAGAGGCCACTTGGCAGAGCTCTAATATTCAGGGGTAGAGCCACAGGATCTTGTGTTGCTCTTTGGTTCTTCCCACTGTCTTTGTGGACTCTTTTGACAGTTGCATATTCTGCCCTCTCCTATTGTTTTACAATCTGATTTTTTCTTTTGGCTAAAATATTCCAGATTGTTTAATGCTTGGAAGCTGGCTGTTTGATGCAGAATTTAACCAAGATTATATGTCTCTAATCAGTGTTATCTTTACAGTTCCCTGGCCATTGGAACCAAAACTGGATACAAACTTTTTTCCCTGAGTTCTGTGGAGCAGCTGGATCAAGTCCATGAAAGCAGTAAGTCTGTTTTGGTTTTGATGCAATAACATATTGGTGGATGATTTTGCATTGTGTGTGTGTAAAGTGATGTCCCGTTGCAGTGGACTTATGGGAACCCATTAAGGTTTTCAAGATAAGGGACTAATAGAGGTGGTTTGTCATTGCCTTCCACTGCATAAAGACCTTAGTATTCCAAGGAATAAAGTAATTAAATAGTGCGGTTACTCAGAGTTAACTAAGAGCTCAAAGAGAAGAAGAAGAACCGGAGTTTGGATTTATATTCCCCCTTTCTCTCCTGTAGGAGACTCAAAGGGGCTTACAATCTCCTTGCCCTTCCCCCCTCAAAACAAACACCCTATGAGGTGGGTGGGGCTGAGAGAGCTCTGAAAAGCTTTGACTAGCCCAAGGTCACCCAGCTGGCGTGTGTGGGAGTGCACAGGCTAATCTGAATTCCCCCAAATAAGCCTCCACAGCTCTTTCGGCAGAGCAGGTAATCAAACCTGATTTCTCCAGATTAGAATGCACCTGCTCTTAACCACTACACCACTGTTGTTAGCGTGTCTGTTAGCGCATCGCCATCTTGGGGAATCCCGACTTTAGTATTCATTAGTGGTCTCCCATCCAAGTACTAGCCAGGGCTGACCCTGCTTAGCTTCTGAGATCTGATGAGATCAGACTAGTCTGCATTACAGCATTTTAATCTGTCTCCAAGGAGCAATTCCATTTCTTCTTCTTAACCGGAAGGCAGATGGCATAACATTTCTGGGATTTGGTCTTTTCTTGTATTCAAACTGTACTCAATGCAGTTTTGTTAAAGGGATAGTCACATGCAAGGAAAACACAGAACAGAACAGTGCTGAAAGTTCTCTCATTCTCAGCACAGCCACTCTCAGAATTGAATGCCAATCAGCAGCAAGATCAAGAAGATCAAATGCACAGATGTATAATCTTCAGCCACTTCCAGAGATGAGTTTGATGTTTTCAAACTTTCCAAAATTAAATCTGCAAAACAAATATGCATGATTACTCCTGAAGCAGCTAATTTGTGCATTGATGTAGGTATTTGGAGGGTTGGAGAAGAGGATGAACTTCACAAGATGGATGAAATGTAAAGCCGTGACTTGGTCATTGAAGACAGAGTTAGCTGGCCTGGAATAAGCCAGCTGTGTGAACACCCAGAATGTGATTTTAATGAGAGACTCCATTATTGCCCCAGCTGAATGGGTCACCTGCTATCCTTAATTTCAATTAAAAGCAGTTACATCATAGTATGAAGAGATCCAATCAGGATGATGACAGTGGAACTAGCACATTCTGTCAACACAGTTTCCTAGATAGAATCTCTGTACTCCCACGGATGAGCAGATCCTATGGGACAAGGGTTAACGTAAAGGGAAGACATGGGGAGAAAGAGTTTATTGCCCCCCTACCTCCATACAATCCAAATCTGCTCTCCCACCTCCAGCTGGTTTTTTTTAATGAATTGGAAGATCTGATCACAGATCTTTTGTGTCTTGTCTAGTTGAGCCTGGATATACTTGTTAGTTTTGCAGTGCAGTTGGCAGGATTTTACTTTTAAAAACTCTGGATGAATGGTTCTTACCTCTTTTTGGGGTTACACTCTTTTTTGGGTTACACAAAGCTGTAACAAAAGTGAAATTAATAAACTTAGGCCAGCTGTGTGTACAAAACATCTGGTTTTCATTAAATCTGCAGATCAGCTGGATCAGCTACTGGTCACACACCAACTTTGATTTCTTTATACATTATAAATACTTGCTATTTCCTTGCTTACCTCACATTGAACATCCACAGTTCTTAAACAGTATTGTAATTTTTGTTGTTGTTCCAGACCAGTTATTACAGTGAACACTTGCAAAGACAAGATTTTTACCTTAAAATTCACACTGACCTGATGGGAACAAAGATGTATGTCTCCCATGATAACAGCAGGGTCAATTTTCTTTAATTTCTAACAAAGGAAAATGATTCTTAAAATGGTAATGATGATGATTCTACATTACCTATCTCTGTCAAGTAGCACCATGATAACATGATTTGACATAATACATTTATTCCCACAAAGACAGGTTCCTAAGTAATGGGGGAAATCAAAGAAAAAGAATTTTTTTTGGTTCCTGGTTCACAAACCCCCTGAAGCTCATCTATGAAATGTCAGATCTCCCTTTTTTTGAAGGCGTCAAAAGTACAAAATGACATTTCCCCCCCCCCCCCACACACACACACACGCTGGATGGATGCATGGATGCATGGATGCATGATAGATGGATAGATGGATGCATGATAGATGGATAGATGGATGATAGATGGATGGATGATAGATGGATGATAGATGATAGTTAGATGACAGACAGACAGACATAATTCACATATATAATATAGACATATAATCAGCAACTCTTTTAAACAGTAGTTTTCAGGGGGGGGAGTGATCTTTATTTAATTTTCTGTCGTCTTTTTGCTGTTAGATCATCTGGCACATGGTGGCACTGGCCCCCGAGGGTTTTCAAGGCAAGAGATGTTCAGAGGTGGTTTACCATTGCCTGCCTCCAAATCATATCCCTGGTATTCCTTGTGGTCTCCCATCTAGATACTTGCCAGGGCATGGCTTGAGAGTGATTTGACTGCCCTGGTCACCAGGCAGGCCTCTCATGCCAAGGAATGGGAACAAACCTGGACGGGAAGATCTCTAGTCCCATAATTTCTTAATCACTACACCCTACTGGCTCTCATGAAGTGACCAGGTCTTCCTAGAATTCCTTTTGCTGTGTGAAGCCAAGGGAGTTCATAGTCAGACATGTATGTTACATTTTAGGTATACAGACTTTAAAAAACTCAGAGGCAGGATAAGAGTGGTTGAGATCCCCTCTCTATTCCCTGGGTGGCCCTTCTCAGCTTAGCGTACCTCACAAGCTGTTCCCTGGGTGGCCCTTCTCAGCTTAGCCTACTTAACAGGGTTGTTGTTCCTAGGATGAAATGGAGGTAAAGAAAACAATATTTTCTCCCTAAACATCTATACAAATAAAGACTATCCAGAAAATGAGCAGAGTCAAGTTTTCCAGCTTGTAAAGCCAGGGTTATAGCTTCCCGCAAACTGGCATGAGTAACTACCAGCCCTAAGAACAACACAGCAGAGATGATCTGAGCCAGACTGAAATGATAGTCTTGCCTTGAGTGTTTTTAGTTGTTGTCCAAAGAGGGTTTCTCTGCCTTTAACACATGTTGCCCCACAGTCTGCAGTCCAAGCTCTTCCCTAGGGATTAGGTCACTTTGACCTTCTCAATCCCTGCCTGACACTCAGCTGCTAAAATGGCTCAGCCAGGCATTTTTGTAAAGGAAATAGAGCTCCATCATAACAGATTGCTCCAAGAAGTGTGAGCGTGTGTGTGTCTATGTGTCTGTTTACTGAACAGGATCACTGTGTGGAGGTGGGCAATGGCAAAGCACCCACGTTCATCTCTTTGCCTTCAATGCCCTGTGGGGTCATTGCACATTGGTGCCTCCCCCCGCCCAGTTCCGAGCCCAGCTGTAGCACCAGGAGGGTCAGGCCAGTCAGGATGGGGGGCCTCTGCCTGAGAGAAGCTCTGAAGTCCTGGTGTTTGCCGCATGCTGCCACCCTCCTTGACCCTGGAGGTTGGCCAGAGAGGAACCCTTTGTTGAGGCACAAAAGAGCGACCGGTGCAGCTCAACTGCTGGACGCATTTTCTGCCCTGGTAGATCCCACATGGGGCACTGCTGGGGGTGTGGCTGAAGCATCCCCTTCCTTCCTTTGTGCTGCTTTCTGCCCCTTGGAGCTGCCCCAAACTGGGGGACGGAAAGTGAGAGGGTGGCTGCCAGTGGCAAACTGGGGCTCAGAGGGAAGTGTGCTGGCTGAGGCCGGCAAGCCATGAGCCTCACAGCAGCCCTCCTCTGCCACCCAGCCAGGTCCTGTTGGGAGCTGCTTGCTGCCGCCACCCCTCCTCTTCTTGCTGTTTGGGGCAAGCCCCTGCACCCCCTAGATCTTTCCCTGCATTCATGAACACTTTAGGAGTCTGTAGACCACAAGCTAAGAACTCCTTCTCTTGATTTAGGCTTTAATCTAGGAGTAGACTAGGGTGACACTATCATACTACTTACAATATGATCCTGTAAGCAGAATGATGCCACTCAGTGGTCTCTGAAATCAATATTGGGTGACTGGAATGATTTTGAATAGACTGCATTGTCAGTTAAAGGCAAAGGTTTGTCAGCCAGAACTGAACTGCCGTTTAGTCTGTATCAGTTTAATATTGTATCGTACTTTCTTTGACTGCAGTGCAATGATCCAATTTTAACAGCATAGCTTGTACTACCTTCCGCAATGTCGCTACAGCTCCATCTCTCCTCTCCTTTAGCACCAGCTGAAGCATCTGAACAGTCTTACAGGGCAGCCTCATGAGTACTGTTACAATCATCCGGTCTGGATGTTCCCAAGGTGTGTGTAACAGTAGCCAATTCTGCTTTCTGGAGGAACAGCTATAGTTAGTCAACAGCCTAAGCTACGAAAAGGTGTGAGATGCTATTTCTGATAGAACAGGAGGGTTTTTTTAGTGACACCCATATAGTGGAACAAATTCTTTTAGGAGGTCAAATTTTATGTTCTTTGTGTCAAAAACTGAAAAGGGTATTGGAGAATTCAGTAGCGTAAACCACCCTCATTTGACATCAGGAATGATCAATTTTGAGGGGATGCCAAGAGCCAACGAAATCTTATTCCTTCTTTTGCAGAACGGATAGATTGCGCACTCAAGATTTAACCAGATTTATTGATTACAAAGGACAGCGAACAGCCCCAGACATGACAGATACCAGCAATCCATATTCCACTTTAAATGCACCCATCTTTGACCAAAGGATACACAAAGAAGCTCAATTGCTCTCTGGGATTTTGCTCTCTGGGATTTTGCTCGTTGAAAATCATTTATGCTGGCACCAAACCAAAGATAGAAATCTCACCTATACATTGGCTAGCTGTTGAGATTGTACAAGCAATTCTTCTGCCTCTCTTCTTTGCACACTGCATGCTGGATTATGGTGCCTCTGGTTCCAGCTTTTCCTGGCTAGCAACTGGCTAGCAACTGGGCCAGATCCTTCACAATGGGGGCAGTTCTTCTTCCTTGGGCATTTCTGAGGTGGATCTTTCCCCCTGAAATGTTTCCCTGCCATCTGGCATATTGCAAGAAGCAAGCTGTCCTGTCCTTGTTTTCTTGAAAAGAAACAGTAAGATTTTTTTAATGCAGAAGTCAAAAGGATGGAACTTATTAGTGGTACAAGAAAAGCCAAAGGTCTAGCATCTTATCTCTCATAGTTGCTTCTGGAAGGCAAGACCCTTTGTTTTCCCTCTAGTGCCTGCTATTCATGGGGACACGGCCTGAGCAGTCACGATGTTTAAATAGAACCTCTATAACCACTGATGATTTTGTCATCTATGCTAGGGTTCTCCAATGTGTTACCCTTGGGCGCCATGAGACCCACCAACACCTTTTCTAGTACCCACAAAATGTATTTAGAAGGGGGGGGGGTATGCTGAGCAAGGCTTCTGATTGAGCATTGGAGAATGTATTGGCTCTGCAGACTTTTAAATATGTTGCTTTGGCAGCAGCTGCCACCACAACTCAAAGATCTTCACTGTGTGAGTGAAGCTGTCGCATCTGTTACATGGGTAGCCATCTTTGGTAGCCATTTTGTGCCCACCATATTGTGTCAGCATTCCAAAGGGATCCTCAAGCTTATAAAGGTTGGGAAACCTGGTCTATGATTATGTTTCATTCCTGTTTAAAGTAATCTGAGCTAAATGCTATCACTGCAGCCCATGGCAGTGAGTCTCATAATATAATTGAGCATTATGAGGATAGGGTATCATTCAATTTAGGATTGTACTGAGAATCTCTTTTTTGTGTGTGTATTGCAGAGCTTCAAGCTCCTCATACTTTGTCCTAAGGGAAAGTGCGGCCTCCCCTCAAGTCATTTGAGTTGTCCTTTCCCAAAGCTCTTCCAGCTGTACAATATTGTTGAAAAGGGGTGGCCAGACTATACACAGTATTCCAGTTCTGGCCACACCATAGAGCCACACAAACATTTCACAGCACCTACTAATCCCTTGCATAGAATTTGCCTTTTTCACCATTGCTGCATGTTGAATTGACATTTTCACTGAGCTATTCATCATGACCCAATGATCTATCTCTTGATCTTTTTCTTTCAGTTCAGATCCCATCAGTATTTATTTGAAGCTGGGATTTTTTCCAACCATTGTCCCTCACTTTGCCCCTGATGACACTGAATCTAATGTATTGCATCGCTGCCCAGTCTAGAGGGATCATATTGGAACTTTTCAGAAAACTTGGACACACACCGTACATTTCCAGTTCCAGATCATTTATAAACAAATCAAATAACATCAGATATAGCACAGACTCCTGAACAAAAATGAATTCCAATGGTGGGCCCACTGGATTGTGCTATCACCATCTCAAGGAAAGCTCCTAAAACATATAATTCAGCAAATGCAAATGGATGGCACCTAGGCTTATGCACAGGGTACCATTGTTCTGTGTCTTTGTTGGGAGTGGATGCCTATATGTTATTCCTGTGGTAAAAGACCTGAACTGGCTGCCTATCGGTTATCTGGCACAACTCAAATGTCCTGTTACTTACTTTCAGGCCTTAAATGGCTTGGGATGTCTAAACAAGTATTTCCTCCTGTATTATCCATTTACCAGTTAAGCATGAATTCTTGTTTGCTCTCACAGAGACTTTTATCCATATAGTTATCTGCTGGCCATAACAATGTTATTTTAACCTCTGCCCCTTTTACGGGGCAAAAGGATATGCTCTGATTAAGAACAAATGCTGCATTAGATTTTGTCATCTGTGGATTAATAGCTGCAGAAGGAATGGCTTTTGAATTGTTCCTATGATGGATATTGCAGAGAGAGGTTGACATGAGACATCCCCTCCCCCTCTCTGGCAGTCTTGAAGCAAGTGCTAGACAAACACTTGTCAGGGATGCTATAGGCTGATCCTGCATTGAGCAGGGGGTTGGAATAGATGGCCTCTATGGCCCCTTCCGACTCTGTGATTCTGTGTCATTAACCCCTGCCTTCTCCAGCAAAATGCCAAACCCACCACATGGCCACAGTGAAGTTCTGCCAGGTGTTCCTAATCTTGGGAGAAGCCAAACATTAGCATTTTACCCTCTCAGTAAGCACAATGGACTTATAGTGTTTTTCTTCCCTTTGAAAATGGTCATTTATATCTCTTTGCTGACCAGATGAAATTCCGGATGTGTACATTGTGGAGCGGCTCTTTTCTAGCAGCCTGGTGGTAGTGGTCAGTCATGCTAAGCCTCGGCAAATGAATGTCTATCACTTCAAGAAAGGGACGGAAATCTGCAACTACAGCTATTCTAGTAATATTCTCTCCATCCGACTCAACCGGCAGGTGAGTGGCCAAGTGCTGTACGTCGTGAACCTTCTTACTTGCACTGGTTAAATGGCAGGCTTGCTATGCTGCCTTCAGAAAAATTAGGCCTTTCACATTACAAGCAGCTACCCAGCCTTTCACATTTAGAACATAAGAGCAACTGCTGTACTGGATCAGACCAATGATCCACCTAGTCCAGAAGCCTGTTCCATGTTGTGGCCAACCAGATGGTCACAGGGGGAGCGCGAAGGCTAAAGTTTTCCCCTTATTGCCCCCTAGGACTGGTTTTCAGGTGGTTGCTATCTCTAAACAATGGAGGTTCCATTTAGTCATTGTGGAGAAAAGTCATCAATTAGCCCAATCCTCTGAATTTGTCCAATTCCCTTTAAAAGCCATCGTTATGTCCTGTGGCTGTGAATTTTGCAAGCTGATTAAACTTCTGAGTGAAACACTACTTACTTTTGTCCGTCTCGGTGTACTGCCTGTCATCTTCATTGGGTGCCAGTGAGTTCTAGTATTATGAGACAGAGGGAACATTTTCTCCTTTTCAACTTTCCTTTGTAATTTGGTATGCCTCTGTGATGTCCAGTCCTTAGTCTTCTTCTCTTTGAGTTCCAAAACCCCTCAAATGCCTTAACTTTTTTTTGTAGAGAACATATGCTAGTCCGTTTGGTCATTTTGACTATGCTGCGCCCTTTCTGTTGCACCAATATTATTTTTGAAATCAGGTGATCCGAACTGTACAATGGCATTAGAATACTGGCTGTTTTGTTTTCAGTCTTTCACCTCTATATAATAATTCTTAACATATAACCTGATTTTTCAATACTGTCACAGACTGAACAGCTAACACCTTAATCAGTCTGGCAACAGTGACCCAAGACATTTTTTAGGTAGTCACTGCCAATTCAGACCCCATGAGTGTGTATTTAAGTTTAAGATTTTTTTGCCCTAGTGCAGTGATGGCGAACCTTTTTGAGACCGAGTGCCCAAATTGCAACCCAAAACACATTTATTTATCGCAAAGTGCCAACACGGCAATTTAACCTGAATATTGAGGTTTTCATTTAGAAAAAACGGTTGGCTCCGAGGCATGCGTTACTCGGGAGTCAGCTTGGTGGTAGTAGTTGGCTTTGCTTTGAAACAACCATGCAACTCTTCGAGCGGGTCAATCACAACCCTAGGAGGGTTTACTCAGAAGCAAGCCCCATTGCCAGCAACCAAGCTTATTCCCAGGTAAAGGATCGTACTTTAGTTCTTTGCATGAAAATCAGTGGGGTTTAACAGCGCTAAACAGGGTTACCTACACTGCTTCCCCAAAACTAGGTCTTAGGTTTAATGCTGATAATCGAGCCCAGTGGCCCAGACTAGCCTAGATGTGGGGAGGGGGGCGATCCCCCCCATGATGAGTTCTGTTTGCACGTGCCCACAGAGAGGGCTCTGAGTGCCACCTCTGGCACCTGTGCCATAGGTTCGCCACCACTGCCCTAGTGCATGTCAGTTTGCAGTTACCAGTGCCGAACCACATTTGCCACATAGTTGGCTGCTCAGCCATTTTGGAAGGATCCAGTCAGAGTTCCTCACAAATTCACTTCTGTTCTCACCGTCCTGAATCTGTTGCTCTCCCTGATTTCAGTTAGTTGTGAACAAAAACCATAGTCCAAATGCACTTCTGTTATTGTTTTTTCTCTCTTTCTCACAATACTAGAACCAGGGGGCATTCATTGAAAATGCTGGGGGGAAGAATTAGGACTAATAAAAGGAAACACTTCTTCACGCAACGTGTGATTGATGTTTGGAATATGCTGCCACAGGAGGTGGTGATGGCCACTAACCTGGATAGCTTTAAAAGGGGCTTGGACAGATTTATGGAGGAGAAGTTGATTTATGGCTACCAATCTTGATCCTCTTTGATCTGAGATTGCAAATGACTTAACAGACTGGGTGCTCGGGAGCAGCAACTGCAGCAGAAGGCCATTGCTTTCACATCCTGCATGTGAGCTCCCAAAGGCACCTGGTGGGCCACTGCGAGTAGCAGAGAGCTGGACTAGATGGACTCTGGTCTGATCCAGCTGGCTTGTTCTTATGTTCTTATTGTGGATTTAAATCTTTTTTGAGGGAAGTACTTCCCAGTAATCAGCAGTGGTCTATCAAATTGTAGTGAAGCTACTCCAACGTATTCCTTGGTGGCATTCTAGGGTCTTTAATTGATGGTATACATTCAGCATCCGAGAGACTGTGCACCTGCTATGCTTGGGTATGGACTACCTTACCTCCGCTACATTCTTGCAGGTCACCCGTATTTAGCTGCATGTCATCCTCTTCATCTCCCCTTTTGTGGAATGTGGTATTATCACTTGATGTAATATCCTAGGAGACCAGGAAGGGATGTCTGCGTGGCAACAATAATCTGTTTAGTTCAGTTCCAGCTTTTCTGGTTAAAAGTACCAAAATTATGACGACTATCAAAGTTAACATGAGAGCAGAGATCTTGGGCAAAGTTTCACTTTTCTCAGTTGGATTCTTCAGTGGAAAAAATTTGAGTTTGCAAATGGAAGAATCCTTGTAAGTTGAGTTGCTGAAGCCTTGTGGTTTAGGAACAATTAATTGCACATGTTGGCAAAACTGTATGTTGGTTTCCAGATGATGAAAGGACTGACAAGTGAAATGTAGAACTCTAAAAACAAGATGGTGAATGTAACCTTAGGACCTGCTGACTGTGTCCTCATCTGTTCACATCTCAGGTCAGGGTAGGGGTGGGCTGCTTCAAAACTGTGCGGCCCGGCTTTTGGACAAAATATGTCACCAAGTTTGCTTCTGTTTGGAAAGACCGAGAGTCCTATTTCAGTGCTTTCAGCTACTCCAGGTCAGATGCTGGATTAGGGCTTCAGATGATGAAGGCAAGTGATGCTGGATTCAGAGTGGCCTGTGCAAAAGAACATAAAGAACTAGGTAGCTGGATCAGACAGAAGGGCTTCCTAGTTCAGCATTCCAACAGCAGTCAGCTATACCTTAAACTTACATACATAGTATACTGATCTTTAAAAATGACACAGTGAAATTGGGCCAGGTGTGCAGGTGAAGGGGGCAATCTCAATGAAATAAACAGGGCTCCTAACTATAGGTTGTCTGAAGCAAACACAAAAGATTAAGGTATATGGAAATAATTCATGAGATAGACAGGGACATCTTGGAGAGGAAGTAGCTGAGAGGTGATAGGACAAAATTCAATAACAGGGATTATTTTTTTCTTTCACAATAGCTACTAGAGATGGTTTTAAAAATTAAACTAATAGCAGATTTGAGTAGGCCAGGCAAGTGCTTCCAGAAACTTATTGTCATAGGAAGCTCTGAGAGCTGTGATATGCAATTGCATTTTGTTTCTTTCAAGTAACATTCTAAGGCAGCAAAAATGTCCAGACAATATTCTTTCATTCTCTATGTATCAGATTAATGAGAAGTCTTTTTTGTTCCCTGACATAAATATGAGGTACTGAAAAATGCCTGTCATGGACTATTTGTTTGGAAGGCACTGCTGAAATGACTTAGTTTTGTTATCTTAGCAATTTAGCACTGGAGATGCTATAGTGAAAAAGACGCAAGATTTTCATTTCCTTAAAGAACCCTTTAGTTCAAGTAGCCTTCAGGTCATTTTCTCTGAAGATAAAATCTCAGACCTGGATTTTCCGATCAGTTGCTTACAATCTGTGTTTAAGCAGCTCTCCAACTTCTGTATGGAATTGAGGCTCCAAATGTTCTGCTGCTTTGCTGGCATGTTCTTCATGAAACAACTTAGCTATTTTCAGTTCTCTGTCTTTTTTTTTTTACTTGCCACATAAACAGCCCCTTCTGAGCTGAGTGACAATTTCGTTGACAGACTGGCCATTGGCAAGTCCATACTCTGTCCCTTTCCTGTTGTGATGCTGAATACATTGGCAACTTGCCTGAGCTAATGTCTTGCTCCTGTTTCTACTGTACAAAGCTGCGTGATCAAAGAAACAGCCTTTGTATTTGCATTGTGAGACTCTTTACCTGTCCGGAGCTGGTGTTACCGGCTGGTCTGGATTTCCCCACCATGCCACCAGTCACTGGGGGAGAAGTGGGGATGATGGCAGCGACAGTGGGCTGGTGACCTTCCCCTCGCTGTGGCAAGCAGAACCTCCAGCAGGGAAGGAAGTGGGCGAGGTGAGACCTGCCCAGATGGGGAACGATGTCCTGGGTGAACACTCAGTGGGGGGAGCCTGATCTTGATGCAGGTGGGCTACAGAAAGGCCTCAGAAAGCCAGGCCACAGCTGAGAGGAGACAACAACAAGAAGAATCATGTGGATTTATATCCCACCTTTCCTGTAAGGAGACTCAAAGGGGCTTAAAAACTCCTTTACCTTCCTTTCCCCACAATAGACACCTTGTGAGATAGGTGGACTTCTAAGAGAACTTTGACTAGCTCAAGATCACCCAGCAGGAATGTAGGAGTGGGAATACAAATCTGGGTCACCAGATAAGACTCCGCTACTTATGTGAAGGAGTGGGAAATCAAACCCGGTTCTCCAGATTAGAGTTCACCTTCTCTTAATCACTATACTGTACTGGCCTCCACCTGAGGCCCGCCCACCAAGAACCAAGGCCAGGCTAAAACCTGAGTGCAGGGCTCAACAGAAGCCAACAGACCAGCTCGTAAAATGGGCCTAAGATCGCCCATACACGGTAGGAGGGATGGCAGACGGACTTGGAGCCAGGCTGGCCCACAGGGCCTTCCACATTACCTTTGGGTTTTTTCCCCTGTGTTTGTTACATCTAGTTTCGTCCCTTCAGTGACCTTAGCATTCAGCAGTCTTGAGTTGCAAGAGGCATGGATGAGAGCCCAACTTCAAAGCCAATCCAGTAAAAGCTCAGGTTAACCATATTTGGTGTCATATTTGCCATTGCTGTCAAGATAAAGTCTTCCATGGTTTTTTATCCCCCCCCACCCCTCCTCACTGGAGCATCCAAAGCATGTGTTTTCAATCTTGCTTTATGCAGCCTAGAACTTTGGTGTCAGTAAGAGGTTCAGAGCAGCCTTTGTAAGTTTGTTGCCTTTTTAGAGAAGACAAAAATCGGAGAATCTGCAGTAACCTGTTTGTGAATGTCTAGGTAAAGCAGGTGGTATTGGTGTGGAGCAACAAGAACACACAGATTCACCAGTTGTCCATCCTCTCAATCCTAGCAGTTTTTCACAGAATTGGGGTCTACATTTTACATATTAGGAGGAACTTTGGTCCGTTGAAGGTTATTACAGTGACACTAGCATCACTGATTGTTCCTAGGACAACTGTTAAACACTATATTTTCAGTATACATCTGGAAATCTAGAAGCTGAAAACCTTATGCACAAATAAGGTTTTGCGCTTTCTGAAATTTTTTTTTTCTTTGTGTGTATCTTCAGTAGAATCCAGGCAGTTAAGTGTGCAACTGTGCCCTACCATTAGGATTTGGTACTCTTTTGCTTCCATACTTTCCCATAGTAAAACTGTATTGGAAGTAAGTGCTTTCTGGTCTGAGCCCCTGCCTTACTGCTGCATGCTCTACAGCAGATCAACATGGCTTACTGAAGCCCGCTTAAGGTCCAGATTGTAAACCAATTGTGCTATGTGCCATTTTCAAATGAAGACTCAAGTGAAAGGACTTCAGAGGCTTTAGGCCTTTCCCCACTCGCTTCCAGCCCCCTATGCCGCGCGCTGCTCTCAGCGCGCGGCATCCCAGGCGCGCGCCCAGGCGTCCCCACGACCCCGCGCTCTGTGCGGGGTCGTCAAAAGGCGCCGTTCAGAAGAGCGCCTGGGATGCTGCGCGCTGAGGGGCGCGAGAGCAGCAGCTTCGGGGCGGCTCGCTGTCGCTGCCCCTCTCAGTGGGGAGTGCCGAGGGACCCCGCGCTACTCTCCTCAAGTAGTGCGGGGCTTAAGGGAAGTGGGGAAAGGGCCTTTGTTTTGCTGCCTTCCCTTCAGAGTGAAACTTCAGGAGGTAGAGTCACCCTTTCCATATGATATCTGAAACTCCTCCCAGACACTCAGCGCTATATCTAGGGTGGGGCAAAGTGGATACCCTGGGGGCACCGGCCAGTGGTGGGATTCAAATGATTTAACAACCAGTTTCGGTGGTGGGATTCAAATACTTTAACAACTGGTTGTTTACGAGCACCATTTTAACAACCAAAGTGGTGCAAACTTGCCGAAGTGGCGCGAACCTGATGAATCCCACCACTGGCACCTGCCATGCCCTGCAGCCTCTGGGAACAGCTGCACCACACACCCAAAACTCTATATGGAGTTTGGTGGGGGGAGGCAAGCGCACAATTGAAGGTTGAACCCGGCCGGTGTTCAATTGAGCTTGCCCCACGCTCTTTGTGGAGTTCAGGTGCTGGGCTCAGTTTGTCCAGGTTGAGCTTTAAACTTCAGGCTTCGTGCTTGCAGTTTAAAGCTCAACCCAGCCTGACTGAGCCCAGCTTTAAATTGAGCACCCATGCTGACTGGCTGTAGCTTTATACTTCTGGCTCTGCCCCCAAGCCGGTGCTGGATCTATGGCTACCAATCTTGATCCTCCTTGATCTAAGATTGCAAATGCCTTAGCAGACCAGGTGCTTGGGAGCAGCAACTGCAGCAGAAGGCCATTGCTTTCACATCCTGCATGTGAGCTCCCAAAGGCACCTGGTGGGCCACTGCGAATAGCAGAGAGCTGGACTAGATGGACTCTGGTCTGATCCAGCTGGCTAGTTCTTATGTTCTTATGGAGTGCTAGAGCCAGCCAGACCCCGGGCTCAGTTTAAGGCTGGCCTCAGCTTGGCTGGGTCGAGCTTTAAAGTGGAGCTTGGGGTGGGGCGTTTTCAGCAGACGCAGCCCTGCAGACAGTCTTCTGAAACTCAGGTATTGATAGGCTTTTGGAATGTGGCGCTTTTCCCATTCTTGCATAACCATTTCGGGTTTTGTTCTTGCAGAGACTGATAGTTTGTCTGGAAGAATCTATTTATATCCACAATATTAAGGACATGAAGCTTTTGAAAACTATCCTGGACACTCCTCTGAACACAAAAGGTAAGATCATCAGAAGGAGAAGTTGAGAGGAAAGGCCCTAGTATAGGAGATCTGAATGCTTACTAGAAGGGTTATATGATAAGAAGGAACCACTCCCCACTTTTGGGGTTTCAGTGTGTCACTGTGATGTTGTGTTAAAGCCCTCAGGATTCACTCTTTTAATGGAAAAAACTTCATCTCACCTTTTTAAAATGTCCAGAGGAAAGGGCTCTCGCAGCTTTCTGCTTCTAGGTGTACATTTTCCTTACCTCAGAATTGGTAAACAGACATGAAACTCATGTAAAGAGATATGTGGGGTAAGAGAGATTAAGGCCAAACTATATTTCAAGGAAATGCTTTTCCTCATGTTGGCCAATTAAGCAGAGAACGCTTACCTCGAGGCTCTTCTCTCCACAACGGTCTTGCAGAGACAGAGTGCCAGAGAAAGCCCCTACTTGTGTTGTTTCTTTGCAGAAGCCACTATGTCGATATACTGATACAAGCATTTAAAGAATCAGGAAGGAGTCAGAAACAGGGAGGAGGGCGAAGAGGAAGCGTGCAAAGCAATATGAGGGAGTGGGACGGTGAGGCTAGGCAGGCTGGCTGTGGGCAGAGGGAAGAGGTCCGGGGCAAAGCTGTGCTCACTCTGGTTGCGAAACAAAATTAAATTCCTGCTGGAAATGGTCTTGCTTGCTACAGGGGAATAGAATGTGAGAGTGCTTGAGGAAATAGGTCCGCACAAGAAATCTTGCAGCAATGCATATTTGCCCCCATCATTCAGCAGATGCCTCATGCAGCAGATGACTGTCGTTTCAATAGAGCAGACTTTTAAAAAGAAATGTTTTCTCTGTCTCACTGTCATTATCATTTCGAGTTAAGATGCCCTTAGCCAGCTGAATGAGAGAGACTTCCTGATACCCTTATCTGACCCAAATATTCTGGCAGTCTAAGTCCATTCTGACAATGGAAACCCTAGCGTGGGTATTTGGCATGAGCTGTCTTATCTATACCATGAAGTACAGTGCCTGTTCTGACTCACCAGCTTCAGCTCAGTCACTTCAGTGTTCTTTTTAGCCACTTTAAAATATGATTTGAGCAGAATTGTTGCCATTGAGAAAGCTTGCCTTTTCGATTGATTTAAGTATAATGCTGGCTGTGCAAAACAAAACCCTTATGTGGCTTTTCATGTGCCAGTTTGTGATGTAGGTGGTGCTGGAACATTAATGCAGCATGTACGGATGAAGCTGTCTGGTGTAATGAGCTGCCAGCAAGTGCTTGCTGTGCCTGCATGCCCCCGGTGTTTCTGGCATAGTGTCAGCCTGCAAATGCTGTTTAGTCAGCTGAGAGAAGCTCTATTTTGCTGTGTCACTGTGCTCAACCTTAGCCAAGCCATTTCAGGACGGAGTTGCATAAGTGCGGAGGTGGTGATAGCACTGTCTTGTCTTCCTCCTTGCTGCTGTTTACTTCCAGCAAGCAGCTCTTTGCAACTTGACTCAATATTTGCCATATCCAGGGAGACAGCATGGTATAAGTGACTAGTGCTAGGCTAGGATCTTGGATCAAAAACCCCACGGCCTCATAAATTTGCTACGGGGCCTTGGGCCATTCATATTCTCTCAGCCTACCTCACAGGTTTGTTGCTGTGATGATCACATGGTGAAGGAGGTGCGAGTAACTTTGGGACCCTGTTAGGGAGAAAAATGGCATATAAATGTCTAAACAAATAAATACACAGCGCATTCTAAGAACGGAAAGCTTTTGCACAGACTTCTTTTTTCTTAAAGAATGGCGGGTTGAGGCCATAGTATCAGTTATTGTCAAGCTGGAAGAAATTCCTCTTTCTCAAATTGATAATGGACCAGTGAGAGGGAGGCTGACATTAATGAGGGTGCCACTGGTTTTTATTTTTAATAGCATCACAGAAAGAGCAGACTCTAGCTTGATCAGAATGAACATCATGTCCTTCTGGTCCCCAGCTTGAAAAGTAACTATTCAGACCTTCTTAATGAGCAGGACTTCTGGCAAGTTGCCACTGATATTGAACCCAATAAAGCCTGTCTTTTCCAAGCACTTCCTGCCTCTTGCCTCGGGTTGCAAATCATGTGCAGCAGCTAATTGCCTGCTTTGGTCCTTTCAAAGCCACTTCTGGTCTCCAGAATGACCTACTTCAGGCTCTTGACAGATGGCCTCTTGGCGTGGCTTAAGCTCATTTAAAGCTTTGGATGTGATTAAATGATATTTTGAAATCCTCCACCACAGTTCCCAAAGACACTAACATCCATTGGGTATGGTTTCCTTGTACCTTGAATGAATTCCAGTCTTGGTTCAGAATTGATAGCAGAATGGAACCATGCTTACTAAACAGGCTTCAACATGATGATCCTGGAGTTTTTATTTTTTAAATCAGAGGGTTGATTATTTGCAGGCCAATCTTATTTATACGTATTTAGAGTTAGAACCGATCGTTTTTTATGGGGATAATTGTGCAGCTTTGCATCCTGATCCTATGTTTGTTTGCTCAGATGAAAATCTGTTGAGTTTAGGGCCCAACTGCATATGCCGCTAGCATACTCATGTTCATCGTTCCTGGTTTTGCTTCCAGTCACATGTAATTGAGAGAGTGGTTGTGTGAGATGTAAAATGCCCAAGGGGCAACACAGCAGAAGACATGGGACTTTTCATTTCAACATGCCCACCTAGGTGTTTTTGGTTTGTTTTTTAAACAGCCTGAATTAGGTAATATCATATTTCCCCGAAAATAAGACAGGGTCTTCTATTAATGTTTGCACCAAAAGATGCATTAGAGCTTATTTTTGTGGTAGGGCTTATTTTAGGGGAAATACGGTACTTTCACAATTCATTAAGGCGGGCTCTCGGCAGCCCTGTTGCTTCCCAGTCTCCTGTGATGCAAGCTGCATCCTCATTGGCAGGGGGCACCCTGCTGGATCACACCATCCTGATCTGTAACTACCAGTAGTGCTTATTTTTGGGGTAGGGCTTATTTTTGGGGAAACATGGTATAGTCTATGCAGTTTCCTTCTTCTCAGTCATGTCACTCCTGTTTTTTCATATCAAAAATGGGCACTGGCCTGATTGAAGTCCTTCAGGATGAGTGAATCACAATGTTTTGTGTGGGTGTGTGTGGGTGGTAAGACTCAGTTTTTGTTTCTCTCACACACATACACTCTGCTGTTGCAACGTCTGTTTCTCTGCTTACCTTAAAAACAAAAATATGCTGCGTAGAAGTATCCAGAATACAGCCAAGGCCATATTTTTGGGTAATGTTTGAAAGCCTTAACCCGAGTATGCCATGTAGAAACTTCAGAGAAGATTTCAAGAATGGCAGGATCCAATATAAATTACTAAAGTGATAATGAAGTGAAGTGACCCTTGTTTCAAATCCACCATTGGCCACAAAATTTGCTAGGTGACCTTTCATAGCAACCTTTCAAGATGTGGAAGGGGCTGGAAACTTGTGGCATATCTCCACTGGCGCTTCCTCTGGTGCAAAAGAGCCAATTGAGCACTGGAGGCCAACTAAGGTCGGCTCCGCCCCTGGATCACACCCAGCCACGCCAGTGCAGCATTTTGTGCTGGTGGTCCTGGGTGACATAGGATCAGGTGCTGCGGAGCTGCATGACACCCAGCCACCCAGGTAAGCTGCCCTTCTGCTGGCATATTTGCCCCTTGCACCAGTGGAATGCAAACTCATTCTGGTGCATCGGTGCGCTGGCTCTAGAGGGGGAATTGTGCTCCTCTCCCTCCCAGGTTGGGCTGCCCATCATCCCATGCTGCTTTTAAGCTGGTCCAAAGATAGTATTTTCCCTATTTGCATCTCCCATGTTTTGAGGCCAGCAATACAAAAACAGCTGACTGTGCTTTGAAAATATTATATGCTTGGCCCAGTGCCAGACAGAAGAGCTGTTTAGTGACAGTGTACATTCTGTACATGTTCAAGATGATTAGAGCCCCTCACCTGTGACAGGATTGTTGTGACATCTATAAGCATTAACAGATTTACCCTTGTAAGGGATGTTTGCCACTAAACCAACAGCTAAGCTGTATAAAAAGAATAGTCATTACTTTGGTGCTAAGCCAAACAGTTTTTAAATGCTCTTAACAGGATGCCTGTAATTCATTTTTCTCTAATCTGTTTTAGTTAATCGAAGTAAAGCCCTCTGCAGAGATGTCTTATAGGTTAGACCCTTAATTCTCACCTGGATTTGTCTTTTTATGCATTAGTGCATAATTAGTATTTCATTCAGCCTTTAGTGCATTAGTGAACAAGCCACAGCAACAAAACAATTTCATCACAGTAAGACTAACAAATTCCCACTTCATTTTCAAATAAGAAATTAAAGGACGAAAGGTCTCAAAATAAAATCACAATAGTATACTTTACAGTCCAATGGCCAAAGACTCACAGTGGAACAATTATTGTGCAGGTCAGCTGTGTTTCTATAGAGTTAGTAGCAGAGGTGGGATCCAGCAGGTTCTCACCAGTTCCCGAGAGTGGCTCTTCTCTTTTCTAAGTCCTTAAACCTCATATTAAAAAATCTTGCAACGTTATCACAGACTATAACTTGTTTAGCCTCCTCTTGGAATGATAAACGAGTTTTAAAGGGAAACCACCCCCTTCAAAGAGATATGTCTTTAGTACTTCAAAAGACCCAAATAGCAATCCTGATAGGAAAACACAGACATAATTACAATAAATGGTCAAATTTATGGCAAATAAAAGACTCTATTAGCAGTCTGCTGCATATTCCTAAGCAAGCCGTGCCAGTTTTGGAATACAATTTTCTCCCTGACTGCAAACACTATCGTCGTTTAGTAGTAAAGTTCACAACCCAGGAGATACCAACTCTATTGCTGCAGAAATCAGGTATCTTCAGCCGAAAATATGATCTTTGTTTTACTAGAGTTTTTAAGGACACTCATAGGAATGTAATTGATTTGAAGGCGGCAAGTACTAATGTCAACCTGCTCAAACAAGAAACAAACGTCTGCGCAAAAGAAATTCAGAAATTAATCATAAATTGGAAGCAGATGGAGGAAGGAGTAATAGAATTTTTAGAGTCACCAAGTATAAAACTTAGGATTGAAGAACCAGTAACAACTCATGGAAACATAAAGTCTAACAGGCTAACAGATCAAAATGTCCAACATCATATGGGAAATGATGGGAGAAATATGGGAAATGATGGGAGAAAGGCAATTAAAGAGAGTTTGATTATTAAACATACTCAAGACACCCTGGCAAGTGCTATGGACTGTAGGCATACTCCAACCGATGAGGACTGTAGGCACACTCTGATCAATGAGGAAACTAACCTGATATCATTGGAAACACACCAAGTACAGGAGGTTGAGATGGACTGGCGTATAACAAAGGTATTAGAGGGCTCAATGCCCCGATTGACCCCCGGCAAATCTTGGGCCAAAGAATTGGAAGAAGTGGTCCTCGTTTCATCTATAGCTCCTGCTAAAAATTCCAATGTTTCAGAAGTACCAAACGATGACAACGACCATCTCTCTTTAAGAAATGATTTATTAGAGGATTCTGATTCTTTCATGATGAATGATCATACAAAAGTGGTTAAAAGACCTGAAGAGTTCACTATAAAACCATCTAAACCCATGGATCTACAAGGCAACCAACGGACTATTACGTGCAATGTAGACTTTATTCCTGTTGCCAGCATTCCATCCATTATCCTTCATTCGGCTGACAATGCCAACAAATCCTTGCGAGAAGAACAGCCATCTATCACCCTAGAACCTGCTCCCCAATGTTCAGATTTAGACTTGGTTGGAAACAATACTAAAGACCTTATCTGTGGAACTACTAGGGAAGCAGCAAATGGATGCGTGAAAAATCTTGAAATGAATATTGAAACAATGCCGGTAGAGGGCTGACATAATCCCCCCACCCGTGCAAAGATGATTTCTTGGAACATTGCTGGGTGGGATAAGAAGTTGAACATTGCCAGTTTTAAAGATTACTTGAAAGGATTTGCAGTTATTTTAATTCAGGAGTCTTGGTGTTCACAGATTATTCATTTTCCAGGATACAAGGCCTTTTGCCTTCCAGCCACAAGGGACAAAAACTTTGGCCGCTTTTCAGGAGGCTTACTTACCCTGATCTCCCAATCTGTTAAATCTAAAGCTCTTAATAGCTGTCCCCCATTAGCTCAGGCAACTTGGGTTAAATTGGGCCTCCATCCTTATGTGATAGTGAATATATATCTACCTTCCTACCAATATAAAACAACCTTGGACAAAAACTGGGGTAGATTGATTGACTATTTACAGAATCTTGAAAGAAACTTCCCAGATACTAATATAATTATTGCAGGGGATGCAAATGCAAGAGTGGGCATCAATTTTCCCCAACAGTTATTAATGGAAGGATTCGATCAAGAACTTATCCAAACGTTACTTACTCCCCATCTGAGAAACCTGAGGGATAAGATTACAAACCTAGCGGGTCTCCATCTAGCAAAAATGGCCCTTGTAACAAATAAAATATGGTTAAATGGACTAAACAAATTTAAAAATGCCACGGACTTTACATTTGTCTCTAAACAAGGGTGCAGTGTAATTGATTATTTTTTGATGCCCAGGTTTACTCCAGCATATTGAGGATTTTGAAGTTGGGAATTATTTCTTAAGTGACCATCTCCCTATTATCCTTACTCTTAACTATTCTCCCTTGCAGGAGATAGAGATTTGAATACAAGCCAAAGATTGCATAGGAAAATAACTTGGTCAAGTATTATTAATCATGAAATGACAATTTTTCTGCACTCCCCTACAATACAAGCAAATAAACAGATGATTATGAATGCTAAATCACCCTCTGAGGGGGGTAAACTTATATAACCAAATACAACAGGAAATTACTAATCATTTTGCACATTTATCAGTAGTAGTAACATCTCCTCAAAACAGACCAAGAACCTGGTTTGATAAAGAATCTATAGAAATAAATAAACAAATAAGGCTACTTTATAACCTATTCCGTCAGAATAGGGACCCCAGGTTATACAATCATTTAACATCCTTGAAAAACAATCTAAATAACTTGATAAAGATAAAATCACAACAAAATCTAGAGTATGAATGGGAACGTCTATTTCGGGCCTTGAATTCCAAAGACCCTAAACAATTTTGGAGATGTGTTAATAAATCCCTCTTGTTGAAACAGGCCCCTCAATATTGTATCTCTCCGGAAACATGGTTTGCCTACTTTAACCAAGTATTTAATGATAGCAGCATACCAACGAGTGCAGACATCAATCTAGAAAACATCCCACAGTGGCCGCCTGTATCTCCTCAAGAGATAAATTTTCTAATAAAAGATCTGAAATATGGCAAATCTCCAGGCCCTGATTTAATTACTTCTGAATTGATTAAATCCAACATAAGCTGGTGGTCACAACTCCTGTCTTCTGTTTTTACCCAGGTAAATTCAACAGGAAAAATACCAAAAACATGGCTCGAAGCGATAATAGTTCAATCTATAAACAAGGTGACTATCAGGACCCTGTTAACTATCGCCCCATCAGCCTGCTGTCTGTAGTGGGCAAATTATATGCCAGGTTTCTCCACCTTAAACTAAACAGGTGGATTCAAGAGCAAGAAGGTCATAGGACACACGAACAAATAGGTTTTCCAAAGGAAAATCTACTTATGACCACGCAATAGTCCCTGGCCCACCTTGCCCAAAAACAGTTAAAACAACGATCAGGCAAGCTTCTATGTTGCTTTTTTTAGACTTTAAAAAAAGCCTTTGATTCACTATCTAGAGACTTGTTATGGAAGAAAATGGAGGATTTGAACATCGACCCCAGACTGCTTTTAATCAGGCAATTACACACTAACACCTCTTGCGGGTAAAATGCACTCAGGAGGGGCATTGATAATAATATCTTAAGCAACAAAGGGGTGAAACAGGGGTGTATAATTGCTCCGACCTTGTTTAACATATACTTAAAGGGACTTACCACTGGCACTTGGGGGTATTGGTGGACACAGCACCAAACTGGGAAATCACGCATTTACGGCTTCTTTATGCAGATGATACTATTATAATGTCATACACTAGGAGTAAGGCCTGTTACGTTCAATGAACAGATGCTACAGTTACTGCAAATTAAACAAGCTGGAACTTAACTTTGATAAATCAAAAGTTATGGTGTTTGCTAGATCATGGAAAAACAACCCTGGAAAGTAGCGACAAAAGAAATTGAACAAGTCAAGAAATACAAATACTTAGGTATTTTGTTCACTTATAATCTTTCTTGGACAGCCCATGTCAAAAGCGGCATCAGTAAAAGCTACTCAACTGTAAGCGCTTTAGTGAATTTCTTTTACACCAAAGGACACCAATACATTCCAGCAGTAATCAAGGCATTCAATGCAAAGTAGTTCCATAGCTTCTCTATGGCTTTCCAGTCCTTTTCTTAGCCCAAAACACCAGTCTAAACACTCTACACTCTAAATTTCTGCATAGGATTATGGGTTTCCCCAATTGCGTGTCTTATGCAGCCTTACGCATTGAACTAGGCCTATGTTCCTTAACTACCTTGGCTTGGATTAGGTCAACTATATACTGGTTAAAAATCCACCATCATTCCAAGCCAGGCAGTTTCACATGCTTACTGCTCTCTGAACTTAACACTTCAAACTGGCATGATAAAATAGTTGATAAGATTACAGAAATTGGCATATCTATGGATGAAATATCAATGTTATCTTATTTAGAGGCAAAAAAATTGTTAAAAGAAAAATTCCTTGAATGGGATTATCAAAGATCTTTAATAGCAGCAAATTCAACTTGCTCACCTCTAAATCAATCACTAGTTGAAGCAAAGGGTTGTATGTCTCATTATTTACTTTATATGATTAATTTTAGATTGAGACGTGCATTCTCTTTAGCAAGATTCAATATTTTGCCATCTGCTCTACTCGAAATTGATTCCAAAAAATACCAAAGACCGAAAGATTATGCCCTTGCAACAGCATACAAGTAGAAACACTAGAGCATATCATGTTTCACTGTCCAAATAGGGAATGCTTAAGGTATAAGTATCGACCATTGTTTACATCTTTTAATGTAGATATGACAGATGATCAAAGGATAAAGTATTTCCTGGATGGATCAAATCAGGATTTTTCTGAATTAGTTGCCAAGTTTCTGTTGGATATAATTGGCACATCTGCTAAGGGAGATTTAAATGATGGTTATTTGAGTTGTAACTATGTTATTCTGGTTGTAAAACGTTTCTGGTTACAAATTGTTTTACTGTATGATGCCAATAAAGGCTTTGTGTGTGAGTGGGTTACTAATTATTTGTGTGCGCCGAGAGGGGGTTACTAATTGGGTCCACTTTTCCGTTAGAAATTCCATTAGGTCCAAAAATCATAAAGTCCTGTTGTTTCCTATATGGCTGGTTAGCGAAGGTAGAAAACTGAATAATTCTCCCTGTTGGGCTGTTTTAGAAACATGTTTTAGAAATATGGTAAAGTTCCTTGTTTAAGGAAAGTATCCTTCTTTTGATTTCTAGAAACAAAATTCAGTATTTGAAAGTATTAAGTATTTGACAGGCAGTAAATTAGAGGAGAAGTAGTTGTTTCTGTTGGCAGTAGACGATAGGACTTGCTATAATGAGTTTAAATTATGGACTGAAAGATACCAACTGGAAATTAGGAACTTTTTTTTTACAGTAAGAGTTTTTTACAGTAACAGAGAAATTATTAATGCCCCTCCCCCAGAATGCCCGGCCACGTCCCCGTCGTGTCCCGCCCAGCCCCATTGGCGCTACGCCACTGTTTGAATCCCACCACCATGGGAACCGGTTACTAAAATTTTTGGATCCCAGTATGTGGGCATACTGGATGCAACGAGAGGGCAAGAGTGCTTCTCAGAATGTGGGGGTACTGTATGGAAGAAAAAGGCTATCTACCCTGAAAGCTCTGATGGTGCATGTACAGTTAGAGGTTTCTGTGGGATGAGTGAGGGCATCTGAGCCCTGTGCATGGATCCCAGGAGTGGGCGCACAGGCAGTGGTGGAAAGACATAAGTGGAGCGAAGTGCAACCAGAGCCTTTTTTGCTTGCATGGGCTACAGTTCCTGGTGCTGACAAAGCAAAAATCTTTCTCAGTCTTCTCCCCACCAATCCCCACCAGCTGACTTATGTTGAGGCCAAGTAGAAAATTGACTGGAGGTCTGCCAGCTCAGGAACTTTAGCCTGTCAGAGACAGTATGTCAGTTGAAAATAATTTCCAGTTTTCTGGGTGGACGAAGAGAAGGAAAAAGAAACCTGTGAAAAGTGAGAGTGCACATGACTTTTCTGAACATTAACTGGATGGTAATTGAAAGGGACGGGGCTGGGAACACAGGGGGGAAATATAAAGCTATTTGTAGAAAGAAAATGAAGACTGGAAATTTAGGCCCCAAATTAGAACATCCAAATAATGGAACATGGTTGGGAGTGTCCAAGTTTGAAAACAAGTTACCTGTTCACAACTGCTAGAGACTTCATGACAGAAAAGATGCCCAAAGAATAAACGAGATGGCAAATTTATATTAGTTTTCAAATTAAGGTTAGAAAAAATGTTAAAATGGAAAAAAATCTAAAAGTTCAAAAATGAATATTAATAAAAGCTGGTGGGGGAAGGAATTTCATTGGCTATTAATACAAAAGAAACTGTTAACAATTCTCTCTCTCTCTCAAAAGTGTGATATACAGCTATTAATTCCAGATAATTTTAAATAAGTATTTTATTGTTAAAAATAATGTTCTTTGTAAAACTCCGAGTAGTTTTAACAAAATTGTTTTCATACCATGATTAAAAAATGAAATAAATAGTAAGTTTTAAATATACTGGCCACACTTGAATCACATTCTGTGACTTTTTAAATTTGACCCCAGTTGTCTACTATATTTTTCTTGCTGTACTGTATTATCTCTTTAGCGTTCTGGATTGGGCTGACTACCCCAAATATTTCTTTTGGGCTGAACGTAGGTTTCGGAATTGCTGTGGCATAGTTAGGGGAAAGAGGTAGCCACAGGGATTCTTGTAGTAAGCGCATCAAAACGCAAACGCCTGAGATCAAAATAACTCCATCTATCGGATCCAGATTGCTGACTTGGACAGTTTTTGGATTATGCAGGAAAGGAGATTTTAAAGCTTCAACCTTCAGCCAGTTTAGCTCTTTGAAACCAGCCCTCCCTTCCACACTGCTGTTAGTATTTTAAAGAAGAGGTGTGTTTTTTCCCCCGAAGGGCATGAGGTTAAAATGCTAATAGCAGATGGGCCTTGGTTTGAAACAGTGAATCGTCCATTTCCTGCTTGGTCCCAATTCAAAATGAGTCTGTAAAAGCCTGCAACTTGTGTTTTATGAACCTGTTGTTTGAACTCTGAAGTGGCAGCTTTCTATATGAATTGTCCTGCACTTGGATTCTATGCTTTTGAGATATTTTGTAAGAGACATATGGAGTGTTTTCTTTGTAATTCTGAGGGATCAATTTCATGTGATTGTTTGGCACAAAAACAAGGCAGCTCTGCAGTGATTGTTCTGTCTTGCTGGGCAGCAGCCATCTTGTTCTATGCCTTTGAAAAGTCAACTCTTACTTTCTTTCCCAGGCTTTTCACAGCTTGGTTCCTGCTTGCCCTCCCAGATTAAATCCTTGCCTGCAGACTTCACCTGGTGGCTAACTATTTAGCTTTAGGATCTCACACCTACCGCGTTGCCCCCAAAATAAGACCTACCCCCAAAATAAGCCCTATCATGATTTTTCGGGCTTTTTGGAGGAGGCTTGAAATATAAGCCCTACTCCAAAAATAAGCACTACTGGTAGTTACAGATCAGGGTGGTGTGATCCAGCAGGGTGCTCCCTGCCAATGAGGATGCAGCTCGCATCACACGAGATGGGGAAGGGCTGCCGAGAGCCCGCCTTAATGAATTGTGAAAGTACCGTGTTTCTCCTAAAATGAGCCCTACCCTGAAAATAAGCCCTAATGCATCTGTTGGTGCAAACATTAATATAAGACCCTGTCTTATTTTTGGGGAAACAAGGTAGAAAATGCTTTCCAAGCATACAGGTTTATTTCATGCTTTCCTACTCAGTGTGAGCGTAAGGTTTTCCTCTTCAGGATATTTTTTGGCACACTAGTTGTGTTTATCTGACTTGCATGCTACATAGGCCAGTTCCTGTATAAAGCCATACATGCATTTCTTTCTGAGTTTGCACGTCTGCAGAGTTTTGGAAGCATGACATTTGCAAGAATGCAAGTTTCATATCTCAGATGTGCTGTGTGGTCATTTCAGCATTGGAATAGTTTCCTATGATCTAAGTCTTACAGGCTAATTGAGACATCCATGGGTGCCAAGATGATACTAAATCCCCTGGTGGAAGCCTGAGACTTGGATAGGGGAAGAAAGAGCGATGTGTTCTCTTGCTGAGGTCTGTTTCAAAGTACAAATGTGATGTGAACACCAGGGAGACCTGAATGTCTCACTGGGGTCAGATATAATGTTCTGGATAACACAGCAGCTAATTTAGGAAGTAATTATTAAGAAAGAAGTGATTTCTCAAAAACTGAAGTTGGGAAGTACCTGATCAGACTTAGCATATTTAAATATATTTGGTAGCCCCTAAACGTGTACACAGGCAGCCCGGCAGAGGGAGAACAGGAGCGTGCACGCTGTCCGCCTGCAGCGGCGTTGATTTTGAACTTAGGATCCATCCTTGTGCTCAGGAATGTTTGAAAAGCAGGGCTTCCAATCATGAGAATGGATTCTAAGTTCAGTTCTCTCACTTTCACTGGACTGAAGGTATACGAGTGGTCTCCAGCCAGCTTGTCTGCTGGTGAAAAAGGGAGGAAGTGTTCCCTTTTGACCACCTCCAAGGCTGCTCTGGGGATCATGAGATCAGCATTGAAAAAAGCCATGTGGGACAGGAGCTGCAGTAAGGCTGAGAAGTGGGCAAGATTTAGTGAAAAAGCTGGCTGGACCTGCCCCTATTTTTCCAGTTCCAGCCTGCGCTCAAAGGTGGTGATTGAGCCTCTTTTAGGGGGAAAAAGGGGTTGTAATCTGTATTGTACTGTCTGGAGCATCATGTTAACACCCTAGTCTTCGGGGCTAAATGGGCATGTTCCTGACAGTGTGATTAGGATTACCCCCCACCCCTCTTTAGAGGATGAGTTCCCCTTGACCAACTGAGGAACTAGCAGAAATTCAGGTGGTTGGGAAAGCCTTCTCTGTTAAATTCCTGCCTGCCTTGCAGCTATGAGCGCACACAGCCTCCATCAAGAAACACAGTGGCGGCTCTAAAGATCTGTAACTGTGCGTGTAAAGTATATATTTTTACTCTATTTTACTTTGTTTATCACCCACTTTTCTCATTGCTTTTTGGTAATTTTTGAGAACCTTGGTAATGTGCTTAGGGGAGCCCTCTGTTTCAGGGGTTCTATAACCCTGTATAAAGGACTCTTCACAATAGAGATATTGTTTATTTGGGATACACTTCTTTCCGTCAACTTGTTTAGATGTCATATAACATTCTCCATATATCTCATCTTCTCCAAATACATATCCTTGGTAGCTTCAGTGCTCCACTGGGTTTGGATGTAATGAAGGCATTGTGCACAGATCTGGCAGTTGCACATCATCTTTGACAAACTCTGTTAGCAATACCCTGTCTCTGTTCAGAAAGCTGTGGCTTCCAAGCTAGGATGGTACTGCAGCACTCGCCACATGGCTGGCATGATTACCAAGCAAAAAGCCTTTTAAAAGGCTACTGTGTAGTTTTTGGTTGTCAGTTTCTATCTGTCAAGTTACAGAGACAATCACAGATCAATTCCTAATAAAATGCAAAAGCTCTCCCCGTACCACATAGCCAAATGAGCTCATTATGTGCTCCTATGCATTTTGCTTTGCACATTGTGCATCAGACCATGAATCCTGGCTTGCCAGCAATTTCAGGAGGCGTCTCTCTTGCAGTCTTCAAAACAGAACAGTCTAATTGTTTTGAAAGCAGACATTACGACGTAAGGGGGGGATTTGCATGATTCGAAAAGAGTAAGGTCAAATTCTCTGAGAGAATGAAAACACCAGATGGAGCTTTACCATCACTCACCTTTAGATGTCACCAGAGTCAGAGAAATTTCTTTCTGCAAATCACCTAGCCTGAGGCTGATAGGAAGTGCTAGGTTGAACTTCTTTCCCAACAGATACAGTTTTTCAGCCACTTAAAGCTATGTCTGATAATGTCTTTCTTCTCTTTTACTAGGTTTATGTGCCCTTTCGATCAACCATTCCAATTCCTACTTGGCGTATCCTGGTAGTACCACTGCTGGCGAGATTGTATTGTATGATGGAAACAATTTGGTAGGTATGAAAGTAACTTGCCAGCCCTTAGATAATTTTCTTTCAACAGTTAGTTCGTTTTGGCAAGCCTTCAGCATATTTTGACTCCCGCTCTAATTGAGAGGGGAGCTAAAACGATGAAGCCGTAGACGTACGTCTACGGCCACCATTTCTGTGGTACTTTTTACTAGGTGGGTGTTAGTGTACTGCAGCTTTTGCCAACACTTCCAGTACACTATAGTCTGCTTTTAGATTGAGACTCATTATAAAACGCTCCATGTTTTTATCTTCTGGCTGGGTTTTAACTTACACTATCACCTTATGGTGTGTAATATTTTTATCATGTTTTATTTTGTAAGGCATTTTGGGCAGGGTCCCTGGACAGGTAACATAGAAATGTTCTAAATATATAAAGCAGGAGAGAAACTCTGAACACGTAGGGTTGCATCATAAATTCTCCTGTTTTGATTTTGGGGCCAAGAGTAACTGTAGGGGTGGTATGTAGGAACATATCTTGTAAATTACCCTCGATTTTGGCAGTGGTCATCTTGTTAAAGTTGTTCTCGTTGCCATTTATTTTCTGTGTCTGCTGCCACTTTAGGGCTTTCCCCCCATTCTAATTACTGCCTCCCCTTCCTGGGAATAGAATATGTTTGCATGATTTCCGCTAATAAACATAGAATATGTTTGCATGATTTCCGCTAATAAAGCATCACAATGTTAATGGAATTATAATTTCTACGTTTCAGTGCTTCACAGCTCATGCTTCATTCTATACTCCTGGAATATTCAATGTTTCAAAGATCCCCCCCCCCCCAAAAAAAAGAAAAAAAGCAGATAAATTCTGCAAATAAATAGGCAAGGGAGAATTGAGTCAAGCTTAGAAAATGGTTCTGAGGAGGAAATTCAGGGAAGCAGAGAAGCTTGGGAAACATAGGCTGACTCCACATGGGCCAAAAACAGCAGTGTGAATACGGGGTGAAAATGGTGTAAAAGGGTTTATACTGTTTTCACACAGTTTTCACACCACTGTTTTTGGCCCATGCGGAATCAGCCATAGTCAGCAGATTGCACACCAACTGAAGACGTCTTCAAAACATTTCAGTCAGAGAATCTTTTTAAAGGGGGAGTTCATTTAAAATGTTTTGAGGCTGGAAATAAAATATTTTGGGGCAAAACAATGTGGAACTGCATGGAGGAAACATTTTATTTCCTGCCTCAAAATGTTTTTAAAAATTCGTGCAGAAAGGGCCACTATTTTGTATTGGTTGGACTCAAGGAAGACATCTGCCAGACTTGGAAGTAAAAAGGTTAATTCCAAAAACAACAGGAATGTCTCTGGTTTTCTGGGAAATACTACATTTGACAGAGCTTAGTTCTGATGAAGCTTAGATGTCACCATAGAGGAAAAAGGAGGATGGAAAGGAATTGATAGGATAATGTGGAGTGTTTCCTGATTATAAGAATAAAGTAGAAACTGGTTCTGGTGGGTTTTCCGGGCTGTGTGGCCTGTCTGGTGGATTTTGTTCCTAACGTTTCGCCTGGATCTGTGGCTGGCATCTTCAGAGGTGTATCACAGAGAAAAGTAGAAACTGGTTGAAAAAACTACTGCAGTTGCTTAGAAAATAGTCTGGTTTTGTTCATATAGCTTAAAGAAAAACCAACAATTCTTTCTGTTCTTATTTTGTCATGGGTCCAGATGATTTAAATAAGAACCCAAAACTGTCTTTACTTTCCTACTTATAGAAAGATGTCTGCTTAATTCCTGCCCACGATGGTTCCCTTGCTGCCCTGGCTTTCAACTCCACAGGATCAAAACTGGCAAGTGCTTCTGAGAAAGTGAGTGTGCAAAACCCCAGTCACTTCAAATGTCTCACCAGTTTTTGTGCTACTTAGGGGGCAGTGAGGTTTCAGAGGATGCTTGGAAGACAGTCCCCACTGTGAATTAATGTGTGATTCTGGCAAATTAGTGGCTGTTTGCAGGAACAAAGGTTTCTGATATAGTTCTTTCTGTTTAATGTTTATTCGCCTGCAGATGTGGAACAAGGAGAGGCAAGCCCCGCTTATTTGATTATTTATTCACATGAATCAGTGGGGATCTGTGGCACCCACAAGTCAAACCCCGTTTCAAACCCATTTGCAGTGCAGGCGATTGGTGGGTTGCAGAAGAGTCAGACTGGCTAAACCAACTTTGACTAGTTTGGATGTTATAAGCCATTCCCATGTTGGCGCACTTACGAAAACATTTATGAAAATCACTTTTATATGTATCTGCTCCCTACAGACCCATCAATATGAAATATGAGAAATAATATAAGGGGAGGGCTTGTTGAGGACAGGGAAACATAAGGCTGTGCAAATGACCACTTTTGTTTCAACAATTTCACTCTTTTTTGTTGGTTTGTTGGTTTCACTAGCTTGCATTTCCAGCTGTAACTTCTTGTCTTCCGTTCAATGTGGTTGAAATTTTCAGGGATTTTATTTGTTATCCAAGGAATTGTTCTTGCCAAATTTCAGACAAAAGGGGCTCAGTTTTATGGGCAATTAAATTCAACATGCGTACCAGAAATAAAAGGTTCTGATGAATGATTGAGCCCTTCCTGTAGGTCAGAGCCCTATCTTTTGATTTCTCAGATCTCCCTCCCCCTCTATCTGACCACGCAGTTTCACTTTGGAGGTGGACTGAATGCTTCCTGTTTATACGAGAATTCATTCGGAGACACTAATGTCACCACACATGCTGTGATAATTGGATAAATAGCTTCCTAGGTGCTATAATATTGATTAATTTAAAAGCAAAATGATTAATAAGCATTTATTTAATTTCCTAGAAAACTGGTATCCTTCTCCCTATCTCTCTGAAATGGGGCAGGAGTGATCTTTTGGGTTAGGGATAATATTTTGGACTAGGTCATCCCAGTAAGATGAGAATCAAAGATGTTAGGGATGGAAATATTTTTTTGCCATTGAAGCCAACAAAAAAAATGAGGTTCTTTCATTTATTTTATAACAAAATTAAAATTTGTTATTTTATAACAAATTAAAATTATACCAGTCTGGGGACTGGTTCTTTTTGTTATTCATTTTTGTTAGGATTTTACAAGTGCCTGCTTCATTCAGTCAAGCAAGAGTTAACTGCTGAAGTCGCTTAGAATCACATGAGGTTCTGGAAAGATCTGTCTTTTCTTCTTCCAGCAACAGAGGACAGACAGACACACACGCACATAATTGTCTGCACAGACACCCAGACTGAGCACTTGTATAGATAGAGTTTGCTGTTCCTACATTTAGTGTAAATTTATTTGTTATCTAGTAAAGGTCTACAAAACGACTCACTGACATCTCTGCCCTATTATGTGCTTTGCTAATTCACTGCAATACAACAATTTGAAATCACTTCCCTGTTGAATAGCTCATTTGGTTGGAGGTAGATGGTAATTACTGTTCTAAATCTTGCTAAACATGACTCAGGAAACTATCTGCCATATAACCTGATCCTGCGCATACTTACGAGTCCAGTAAAGGTTATACTGAAGTGGGTGTGCACAGCATTGCAGCTTGTGGGACCTGGGAAGAAAATCCATTGGACACAACTGCGCTTCACTGCAAAATAAATATTCACCGGAATAGGTGCATGATTGCATTTCTGTTCATGGTTCCCTGGACGTTACCTTCCACTGCAAGCAGTGGGACTTGCTACAGATTAAACAGGCTTGAATAGCAAGTTGCTAAGCGGACTAGTAGATGAATCCGGGCAGCCCAATCCACTGTTGGATGGGGTGTTGGATGGGGACTGTACAGGTGTGCTGCCTTCACGGAGGTTCCTGGCAGCGTAGCAAGATAAAAAAAAAACTTATCTTCCACACTGAAAGAGTCCTACCAAGCCCAATGGGCTGTGTCTGCCTGTTTGCTGATGTAAGTCAACATCAGCAAAAGGGAACATTCCCAGGCTTGAAGGCCTGAAGAAACTGACTAAAGTTTGCTCTGCCCCTCAAATTCCCGCATCAGCACCAGCATAGGCTTCAGCAGCAAGGGAGTGCCAGCACAGCAGCACTATTTGCCGCTGGGCGATGCGGAGCTTGTGTAGCTTCCCATTGTCAGTATCCACGCTCCCTCGGATTTGTATTGAGATAAATGGAATTTATTTCTGTATATTGTGTACAGGACAGAGTGTTTTCTTCTGGCGGTGGAAGATCTTTATGCTGTTGTGCCTTAGTATTTAGAGAGGGTCAAGCGTATGTTCATGCTTGTCTGTCTAAACTACTGTTGTGTGTTCTAAACTCTTCTTTGGAGGCATCCAGATGAACTTCTGCTGATGTTGGCTCATTCGATTTGTGTGCTGTGTACATTTTTGTGCCTTTACATATTTTCTTTCAGGGAACTGTCATTCGTGTATTTTCCATCCCTGAAGGAGAAAAACTCTACGAATTCAGGAGAGGAATGAAGAGGTCAGTTTGTTGTTTTCCTCCAGTTACAGGGGTGCCATGGTGAAGATGGGTTGGGACACCCTTCAAAATGGTTTCCAGTCTACAGGCCCTTGACATGTGGTGGCTAAAAGTGACAGGGATAAAAGGGATAGTGGGAAATCTTCCCTCTGCCAAACTTAGGATCTCTCATCTGGAAGTTCAGCTTAAGTAACACTATTTCTTTTGGCCACCTAGAAATCTTCTAAGAATTGATTGGCATGTGGATCCCTCCTATCTGTGCTGTGTAAGAGAGGGTAAATATGAGTTCCTTGTCATGGCTTGGATCTCAGCTAAAATGTATATGGGTGGGAGGGTTCCAGGTCTGTCACTTCCATATTCTTACTACATCCCAAAATGTTCCTGAAATTCTGCTTCTAGGTGACAGAGGATCCCCAGGAATAGCTGGACAGGAGTTGGAAGTCTGCCATGGGAGGAGGGAATGGGTGTATTCCATCTATAGACATTTTAGGCAGAATCCAACCACATGTATTTCTGTTGCAGATTCTCCACACACATACCCCCCAATTGCTTTCCACCCCATTATAATGAAAAACCTATATGGGGGGGGGGGGGGAACTTTTCTCAAAGTTGTTTTAAGCTGCTGATTATGTAATTTGCTATCATTGGAGATATTTTTAAAGTTTACATAGCTGTGTTGAATTGTGCACCAATACTCAGGTGCTATGTGATTATGGTGGATTAATATGGAGTGGAGTGAGTTGACTCAATTCCTTGAAGTCGACTCAATTCCTTGAAGGCTGCTTCTTTGTGGTTGTGATTTCCCTTGTAGCTGATTTTGCTGTATTAGCAGTGACAGTGGAGCATTCACGTTTCCCTCTGTTTATATTGTATCTTCTGTGGCCACTATCTCCTCACCCCAATAATACCACAGGTCTTTGTTAGGGTTTTTTTAAAAAAATTAGTAATCTCTGTAATGTCCTCTGAATTCCCAGCGTTCATTTTAAAAAGTAAGTCCAAGTAACTGTTTAATGTAAGCCAGGGATTCAGCTTTCATAAGAGCAATATGTCAGCTGCTGTGTTTTTTTCAAAAGCCCTCCAGTGGTGGTGGGCCATGGGAAGGTGGAGGAAGGAAAATGGTGTTGATGAAGGTAAGATCAGCAAAATATGCAGCACAGATATTTTTCTAAGTAATCAAAGCTCTTCAGTTGCATTTATGTTGGTAGTCCATATGTCAGGACTACAACTCCCAGCAGCCACCAGTCCTCGCCATTTCAGCTAGAGAAGCGGGAAACTGAGCGGGAGGCTGCGGCCAATAGAAAACATGCAGTTCCGAAGGAGCCAATGTGGGGAGCAGGGACAGGGGGACACGGGGGAGTTGATTGGTTACTGTTTGTTTTAGAAACAGAAATAAATACTGGAACTGAGGACAAGAATCCTCAATTCCAGCACCCTGTAGCTAGGGCAACATAGTTAAATAAAGTTCGTTCCTTTTTGTTGTCGACTGGGTATGTTCAGCCTTACACCATATGGCATCTCTGGAAGGTAGGCCTGTATTAATCCCCTATAGCAAATGGGAGTGGGTCATGGCTGAGAATAGTGGCTCGTGTAAAGAAGTTCAGAGATGGAAGTAGGATTTTGAACAGAACAGCTCATTCTCTTTATGACAGTGCCACACTAGCTCTGCATAGACTTTGTCCCTGTGCTGCAGGCAGCGGAACCCGGTATGCCTGATAGAGTGAACAGCTCTTTTTGATATAGTAGTTAACCACCCTCTCACACAGACCTCTCAGATCTGCCTGCTTTGAACAGAGCCTAGTAGAGATTGACCTTGTTAGTTTTGTTGCCATAACTGGTTGTCAAAACCCTCTCTTTTCTTGGCCTTAGGTATGTGAATATCAGCTCTCTAGTATTTAGCATGGATTCGCAATTCTTGTGTGCATCGAGCAATACTGAGACAGTGCACATCTTCAAGCTGGAACATCTCACAGACAGGTGGGCAGAACTCCAATAAGTATGCTCTGAATGGGCTTATTGGCTTTGTCTTTTTCTTGTGATTCTGGCAAAAATGCTTGTTGTTGCTGTGAAAATCTGCCAATTTAAAAAATCTTTTCTGGTGTGTCCCGTGCCCCTGCTATGCCACGCCTGCCCCCCACCCTGGAACATCCCCCACCACGTCCCATCCATGCCCCTGCACAGGCATGCGCTTGGGGCGTCCTGCCCCGTTGGCACTACCCCACTGGCTAACACACACAAATCCCCTCACCACATTAAGGCATGCATCCAAGAGGGATGTGTGCATGGTACTTTACATAAATAGTGAAGACATGTCTCTCCTCCAAAATTTTACAGTCTAAATGTTGACAATGTGGGAAAAACTAGTGATAAGAAACATGGATAGCAAAGTATGAATGTGAGCAAATGAAGTGGAATGTGTTTCATTTTCATTTTGCTGCTGTAGATCTCAGATGGACTCTTGATGACTGATACTTTGTCATTCATAGCCGACCAGAGGAACCGCCATCCTGGAGTGGTTACATGGGCAAGATGTTCATGGCTGCCACGAATTACCTCCCTTCTCAAGTGTCAGGCATGATGAGCCAGGACCGGGCCTTCGCCACAGTGCGTTTAAACTCCTCTGGACAAAGGAACATCTGTGTGCTCTCCACGTACGTAAGCTGTCACTATAGCAATAGACCAGCAGCTTCTACTTACACAGAGGCAGCATAGAAAATAACCTCTTCATTGTTGCATTGAATATACCTTGGAAAGTTTGCTGGATTGCGTCTGGGCTGTGTGGGAAGCGTTTTGTGCCCTGAATCTCCTTTTCTGTGTCTCCTGCATATTCACTTCTTCCATATTGCAGGAAGCTACTAAAAGCCTGTTTTACAGGATATGATGTTTTACAGGATATGATGGAAACAGAATGCAGAAGCTATTCGAATCTGCAGCTGCTCTGTTTTCATGCTCTGCTGTATTTTTTAATAGATTTGTAATGCTAAGAACTATCCAAAGTTGGAGGGAACAATTGTAAACTTGCAATACTGTCTTGTTACGACTTTGCTGTCTTCCAGGAAGTAAGCTGAGGATTCTCTCAGTAGAAAGCCAGCAGTTGCCGGCAGTGGCTTGCATCTTGGGAGATAATTCTTGCAGACAGGAGGGATTTTCATCAGCAGAGTGGACCATCCTCACCTCCCCCCGCAGCTCAAAATGCCCCCCCTGCCCCAAGTTCTGCTCTGGGAGGGCAGTATTTGCAGAAAGAACACAAGGGTGGGGTTAGAGGTCTGCAAGAGTGAGGACCTCAGCAGAAATCACCACCTCTTTTCTGTCATGACTGTCCTCCATTGGTACCAACCTTGTGCCCACTGTTGTTCCTATAGCAGCATCATTGTCGCTGCTCCTCCCAGTGACTGCATTTGAAAAGGTTTAATCTAGTGGAGTTTCCACACTAAGGTGATGGGTAAGACAAGTCCTGTGCACCACAGGCAATATTTCTGCATCATTTTCCTTCATTGTGTCCTCTCAATCTTTGAACTTGTAGTTGCCATTGAGACAAGTATTGTGACTACACAGGTGCAGAATCTGCTCATTCATCTGAGTTCCTGGCTTTCAAAAACATGATTGGCATGACCCATAAACCACATCTTGTGCTTTTCTTGATAGGATCCAGAAGTTGCCACGGCTTTTAGTTACGACGTCTGATGGACACCTTTACCTCTACAACTTGGACCCTCAAGATGGGGGGGAGTGTGTTTTAATCAAGACACACAGGTACTGATGTAGTTCAGCTGTTCTAGCAACACACTGAATGGCGTGGAGGTCAATCTTGTGCGGTTAAAAAGAGAAATCAACCAGCTGTAGTGAAATATTGCCCTACGTCTTTGGTAGTTCTTGTAAGAGAAATCAGCCTGCTCTGCCCTGTGGAAAATCCAGAACTGCCCTTTCTTCTCACAGATTGGTCTAAATCAGTCTTGTTTCATAATTCAGGGTAGAAGTCTCCACTTTACCTATCAGCACTGTGACTGACTGTGGGCCAGTTTTCAGTGTGGTGGCAAACCTCTGTCTAGACCAGTGGTGGCGAACCTATGGCACGCGTGCCAGAGGTGGCACTCAGAGCCCTCTCTGTGGGCACACGTGCACGCACAGAGTTCATCATGTACGGGGAGCAGAAAATCACCCCCCCCCCACACACACACACATATCTAGGCTGACCTTGTTTCTGAGTAAACCTTTCTAGGGTTGCTTCACCAAGCTTACTCCCGAGTAATGCATGTCTCGGCGCAAACCATTTTTTCTAAACTAAAACCTCAGTATTCAGGTTAAATTGCCATGTTGGCACTTTGCGATAAATAAGTGGGTTTTGGGTTGCAATTTGGGCACTCGGTCTCGAAAAGGTTCGCCATCACTGGTCTAGACTGTACTTTTTTTTAAAGTGCCAAGGTAGTCTCTTTTTGAGCGTGGCTGTCCACATATGTCTGGGTCACTGCATGGTGGTTTCCTGTTGGCAGAGAACACATTGTACAGAGCAGAGAGGCTTGGGAGCAGAGTATCCCACCTCCCCAGCTGTTAATCCAATTTAATCTACCCATCGAAACATACAAATACAATAGTGGAGTTACAGCACAGACTGGAGAAGTTGACTACTTTTAATTCTTTCCTTTCTGGCTCATACAATTAGATTGCTGGGCTTGGAGAAGACAGAAGAGAACAAAGAGAATGATCTGCAGCCTCCAGTACCTCAGACTTATGCTGCAACAGTAGCCAGGCAAGGTTCTATGCCTTCACCTTCTATGATGCCAGGTGAGTGTTGGCTTGGCCTAGATTGTCACTTTGGAAAGGAAAGAACATGGGCAGATGATTTTAAACCCAGTCAGATTCAGGTTAGCAAAAAAAAAAAAAGAATAATGTCAGGTGTTCCATGTCTAGATCTGATGAGGTGTCTAGTTGATCACACACTCCTTTGCTTGTTTGCTGCACATTCCTTCTGAAGCTGCTGGTGATGCTGTTTTTACAGACAGCATTTAGACTGGGATGGGTGTCTTTAACTCATTATAACAGTTCTTGCATTCTTTCATTGGGCCTCTTCTCTGCATTCCTCACATGTGGTCAAGTTAGAATGTGCTTTCTTGGTCCAAAGAACACTGTGGTCATTATAGTGGCTGCACCCACCTCGTACTTTATGGAAAGCCAGAGTCTTGCCATGTTAAAGCCAGAGGTTTGTGCCTTTCTCCAGTTGGGCATTGATTGGATTGGCGTACCTCACCTGTCCATCCCCTTCTCCCGTTTTGTCAAGCCCCAAATGGTTGTTGACTGGCAATTCCTACTCTTTATTTTCTTGGGTTCTCCTGCATTTATCCATAGTGCTTTGGTAATTTTTTTGCAGGCTACTCAGAAGATGGAGGAGCCCTCCGTGGAGAGATTATACCAGAGCATGAATTCGCCACTGGGCCCGTGTGTCTGGATGATGAAAATGAATTTCCACCTGTGAGCATTAGGAGTACTTGAGACAGCAGTGTGGGCCTCATGTTGGGAAAGAAGCATTAACCTCTTCATCCAAAAGGGATATTCCTTCATCTCCTTTGTAACAATTAACCCTGTTACACTCTTAGAAATGAATAATACCTTCCATGATAGGGCTGGGCTTGGGGAGCAAGACTTCTTATACAACCCCATATTTATAGTGGGTTGTTTTAGTCTCCTGTTCTTACAGAGGTTGTTAGTGAACTCCTATCCATGGTACGGGCCAGGGACGTATCTGCCTAGGGCCGGAAGTGCTGTAGCATCGAGATGCCAGTAGACCATTTGCTTGGACCCCTATGCAGATCACACTGTCAATTAGCAGTGGGTCTCTGTTGAGAGTGTAAATCTGGATTTCTGCATTTGCAGTGAGGGTGCGAGAAAAACATTTCCGATGTCAGCAAGAGGAGCTTTTAAGCCAGTCTACCTGCCCCTGTTATATTTTCAGCTGCTTTTAAGATTTTAGAGAATGTGGCTAAAACAAAACAAGTGAAACTGACCAACAGAGCTGACTGGAAGTTTTTGTGGGGATTGGCCCATTCCCAAACTCTTCTAAGCCCCCGTCTGGGACCGTGCTCCTTTTCCACCCTGTCCTCATTTCCTTTTGTGGCCCAGTGTGGTAGAAGAAGGGAAAGTCCTGAAGAGGGGGACAGGAAGCATCACTTGCGGAAGAGCGCTGGAGACAGGACAGAGGGTCTTGCTTGCCTGTTGCTAAGATCCTGAAAACACCAATCCAGTGTCTGGTGTGGTGAAAGTGGGGCAGGTGCCCATCTTTTGCTGATCTTTAATGCCAAGATTGCAGCTAAACTAGCCTTCCTTAAGGAAGAGTTGAAGCATAAAAGGAGGGCGAAGAGAGATAACATGGCATTTTTATTCTTAAAGTCTCTTGATCTGTTATTGGAGACAACTTTAAAAAATGTTTTGGATTGCTTATGTTCTATTATCAATTTGTTACTGTGCAATTAAGGCCCTTTAGTATTGTGAGAAGCAACAGGTGTTACGTTTGCTTTTGAATCTTAGCAAAGGGTATGTGTTACCACTTCTAATTGACTAATACTAGCAGGCAGTGGGAGTAGAAGACCAGGAAGCGCAAGTTTTATTGTGGGGAGGTCTCATGTTAGAAACAATCCTAAGGCTTGTTGAGGGGTGGTGGTGGTGGAATAGCATGGTTCTTTCCAAATGACCCCACTTCCTGTCATGTTACTGGAGAGGCATAGAATGCAGCCCTCGGGAAGAGGTAACTATGCCATTGCTAGTAAGTATGAAGGGGTCCAGGTTTATGCTGGGGTGGCGGGCGGGGCTAGGCATTTTCCTGACCCATGAACTGCCTGCCTTGCGCTCAGTGCTGCTTGCTGTTCTTTCACCTCTTTTCTGCAAAGGCTTGCCATTTCACCTGGGAGATCTGGCCAGAACAGTGGTATGTACTACACTCTACAGACTGTCACAGTGCTAGGGAGTTTGTATGTCCTACCATTCTTTGCCTTAAGGCTTTGACTCTTCCAGTGTTAGGAAGGGCACAGTTTGCTCTTCTTCTACTTACTTTGGGCAATTGCTGCAGTTCACCCTAAATGCTTAGTGAAATCAGCAAATTGCACCTGATGGGGAGGACATGATGGACTTAGTTTTGCAATCTATCACTGAATGGCTAGGTTCAGAAAAACAAAACTTGGTGGTTGCTGGGTTCCTCATTGCCAAGATTCCTATTTTGCTGTGCGATTAAGCAGCAGTTTGTTTGTTCGGTTAATTTAGGCATTTTATCCACACGTGGCTCTGAACAGTTTGTTAGGGAGTATTCTGAAAGAGTATTATATTTAAGTGTGTGCTTCTGTTGCTGATTTGTCTGTTTGATTTTTTGTGGGGGTTTTTTGTTTTGCTTTGTTTTTGCTTTAGCAGTGCCAATATATGATTACGCAGCTTCTAGGGTATGCTACTACCTACGCAGCCATACTCAACTCAGCAGCCTCCTTGAGGTGACTGGGATGGCATTGCGCTTAAGATTGTTTCATTTTACCTTTGGCTGCCTTACCAGAAAATGGTGGGTTAACTGGTATTTATCTCATTATTTAGCTGTTTGACCTCTCTGTCTTGCATACATACACCAACTTTTTTGAAGATGTAACTTTATTTTTCCTTCTCAGTATTCTGTGGAACTCATAAGACTGTTAATAAAGCACCTTTTCTTAGGAAAATGGTCTTCTCAAGTGTATTGTTAACAAGCATTTCGTTCTTGTCAGTAACTGCATTGATGGACATCAAAACAGCTTGTTTCTCAACAAGAGTGGTAGCCTGATCTGCTCTACGTTTCTGTGACCCCTACCCCATGTCCAGTTTTATTTCATCTTTGGGCTGTTTTATACATTTCCTAAATAAATATGTTTACACCATGTGAGAGGCTCAGACACGAGAAACTTCCGAACTCTGATCTGATTGGATTTGGAAATAATCTGGGCCAAACAAATCAGTTGCCCAGACATCTGGACCCCATCTGCAAATTCACCTTCTGATGCCAAGAGACCTCCAAGTCCTTGCACATCGCCCTTGCATGTTAGGGCCTGGTAGCCTCACATTATTCTGGTCTTCACCTACAAATTGACTATGCCCAGTTATCCTTCCATTCCTGCTTATTCTCCCAGTTATGCTGCTTGGTGTGCAGCATAAAGAACCATAGTTCTGTGGTTGGAGCCCTCGCTGGTCAGAGTAAACTAATGGTTGTCAACCAGTGGGTCCCAGATGCATAACTGGGGAAATGGAGGGAAGGGGGCAGCTCCACTCTGGGGGTGGGTGGGTGGGTGGTCACAGGAAGAGCCTCCACCTGGATTGATCTAGCCCAGCCTCACTTCCAGGAAGTAAGTGAATCTTAATTTTAAAGCAACCCGAGGCTTTTTTGGTGGCAGCAGGAGAGAAAAGTGACCCACATTCCCTTCCCGCTGTTGCCAGAAAAATAGCCTCAGGTTCCTTTTAAAATTAATTTACTTTCAGGCAAGTAGCAGTGCTATTGGGGGCAGAGACAATGCCAAGGAGGGTACTCTTTCCCTGGTCTGTCCCTGCCCCTGGTCTCCTCTCCCAGTCTCCTCCTGGCCGCAGTGCTCCTTGCCTGAAAGTAAGTTAATCTTAATTTTAAAGCAACCGGAGGTTTTTGTGTGTGTCATGGCAGTAGGGGGAACATGGGCAACCTTCCCCCTCACTCCGCCACTGAAGCTTTCTCTCTCTTCCCCCCTTTCTTTCTCTTCCCTACCTTTCTCTCTGGATGGAGGGTGCACTTCTAATCAGCAGTGTATGAGAACAAGATCTTGGGGTACAGGTGGACAGTAAGTTAAATATGAGCAGTCAGTGTGATGCAGTGACAGAAAAGACTAATGCGATCTTGGAGGGTATCAAAAGGGGTTTAACATCCAGATTGCAAGAGATTGGGGGGGGGGGGGGATGCAGTTTGAGAGCTTGCCCCAGGCGCCATTCTCTGTAGATACATCCTTGAGGGTCCAGAACCCCCTCATCTGAGTTGTACAGCCCCAGCTGCTGTTTTATGAGGCCCTTTAGCCACAGTTTCTGTTGCTTTTTTGGAAAGACCTGCTGCTTTGTATGCATAGGTAGAGGGGCATTTTGTGTCCTGTCCCTTTCGTGCAGCTAGTGAATGAAGCAGCCTGGATGGTAAGGCAAGGTCACTCAGCAGTGAAGATTCCTTTCTCAGCAGGTAGATTCCAGGGTACCCATACTCACACAAGATCTTTCCATCCTGCTCAGCTATCCTCCACATTCCAGCTGTCAGTCTACTTTGGGCTTTGTGGGAAGGGGCTGTAACTCAGCGATAGAGCATCAGATTAGCATGCAGAAGGTCTCAGGTTCAATCCCCACGATCTTCAGTTAAATTCTCTGGCAGTATATGATGGGTTTGCAGCATAGAGCCCCTCCTGGATTAGATCACAACTCTGGCTTCTTCTCCTGCCACGTGACTGAGATGTCATCTGACTTCCTTTCCTGTGCTTTTTGCTTAGTGCGTGTCATTCTGTCACCTGATGGTTCGAGGTGGCTCCTGGTCTGGAAAGGCTAATGGCTACTGGAGTAGACAATACCAAGATAAACCATTGGTCAGACCTGATGTAGGCTTGCTTCAAAACTTCATGGTGCATCCAAGGAAGACAGGACTCACTGAATATGCAGTTCCCATGATCCATCTCATATTTCTAGGAGTACATAAGGCAAAATGTGTCTATATGCTTTCATCATGTGTAATAGTGTATATTTTTTATACTTCTATAGAAAAACTGTTATGTACTGCAGACATCACTGTGGAATTCAGCCAGTGTTTAGAGTCTGCTGCTACATAAGATCTGTGCTAGCAAGATAATTCCTATCTACAGCAGAACTAGCTCACATAGTTCCATTTCAGCACAATAGTTCCCAGTCATGAGCAACGGTTTAGCATAGACAAACCACTATATAAGGCTGGTAGGATTAGTAATTACAAACTTAAGAAGTTTGTAAGCCACCTTGAATCTCCTTACAGGAGAGAAAGGCAGGGTATAAATCCAAACTCTTCTTATTGTAATACATCTACCTGCTGATGCATAATTCAGATGTGTCCTTATTTTCTTAGGAATCAACTAAGGCTTTTGACAGGATAAGAAACCACAGCAGCCAAATCAGTGGAAAGCTAAGGGACAAAAAGACGTTGCATGGCTGTGACAGAACGCATTGACTGAATGTATATTTTTTTCAAAAAATACAACTTTCACAGCCATCATGCTAGGATGGCAAGAATCCATGCAGACCTTTCTCTGTGTGCTTCTTGTCAGTTTGGAGGCTTTCCACAATGAAAATGGTTTCCTTATACCAGCAGGATATTAATTGCATCTGCTCTTATCCACTTTGTAACTGGTAGGCCTTCTTAACAGCCTGACTATAATGTAATTTCTGTCAGAATGCAAATTTGGTTGCTTGCTTAATTTTGTGATTTAAATAACTGACCCTTGAGGTGAGCTAGCATATATATTATGTTCACAATCAAGACAAAGGTATAATCCCTTGTTTAAACAGAAATATACTCTGGATTAGTTGCCAAATGGGCAATGGATCTAATTTGTTCCTGAGCTAGACAATGCCTATAGATTAAGGACAAAAGGACAGAATGACCCACAGAAATTTACACACACAATGTCCTCTGCATGCGCACAAAGCCTGCTTACAGCACGCCTTGCTCAACAGCACATTACTGGGAAAAGTAAGGCCCTTTTGTCTTGATTTTGGTAGATAAACATGTGCCGTGGAAGCCAGACGAGCAAAGGGAAGAGGCCATGAGGAGTGGCAAACAGCAGAGCGCAGAGCGGCGAATGGGAGGTAGTTTGGAGAATTAAAACAAAAACAGGAATATGGAAGAGCCCACAAGCGAGGGGGAGGCCAGCACCCTTCTGATTATGTTAAACACAGCATGGGTATTTTTTGCTGAACTTTTCTGGCCCCTGGTGGGTGTGTTTTAAAGTGCTACATGAGTATCAATGTACTGTATATGCACGTTACTCCATATATGAGAACCACACTGTAAATTTCATCTTGATCAGAGTTGTATGTAACCTGAATTTTATACATGTCTAGCCTTTTTCTAATTTATGTCATGTGTAAATGTACTTATGAAAAGTCTACTGGCCTGTGTGTTTGTACAGCGTATGCGTAATGTTTTTACCCTTGCAGAATATTTTTGCAGTGACCTTCTAGGAAGACAAAAAGAACCCCAGTTTATTATGTTGGACTTCTGTTGGAATACCTATTAATAAAGTCATTCTGGCATCCGCAGTAGCTGTCCTTTGCCTACATCCTTCTTGTTTGCAGCTGACCCCTTAAAGTTGACAGGCTTATGTATTTTATTAATAGAACTGCTCTGTGTGTGTGTAGGCGTGTGAATGGAATTCTTCTTCCTTCTACTTACCAAGCAGTCTTTTACCCATGCCAGAGCTACTATTTTTAGAGAATCAGGCACAGCCTTTCTTCAGAGGAAAAGTAAGAGGTATATTTTAATTACTTGCTGGATACATTGCTGAATACACTTTCAACCTTATGAAGAGAAATCTTTATAAATATGATGGAAATAAACAGAAAAAACCCTACAACTGTAGCAAGAAAACCTGTTAAAAACACCTGCGTGGTCAAAATGTCTTGAGTTTACTGTATCCAAATTTTGTGACTGAAGCTGGTTGGGACCAACTTCAACAACATCTAACCCTTTCCCCTAAGACGTTTAAACTACACCTTAGTGTTATCACACATGCTCCTACCATGAAAGAAACCAAAAAAACTGCTGCATTGCTATCTCTTTCAACCACCCTCCATAATACAGAATGTAACCTGCATATCTATCTAGCGCCAACAGCCAATAAAACCTGTAACTTTGTGAAAGCAGCAGGTAGAACTACTAACTATAGATATTATGAAGGTTGAAGGGGAAATTAAATAAGTTGTCCTTTTAAGTGAACATATATGTCACAGCATAGAGTAACATTAGTTACAGGTGAACAACCTGTTACAACAGCGGCAAGAAAACACAAACTGTTCAAAGGGTTAAACCTCTTCAAGTTTTGTAGTTTAATGCTCCCATGTTAAAGTATCTTGAAAGGAAATATCCCAATTTTAAATACAAAGCACAAATTAAAAACAACATCATGGGATTGTGTCTCTAGTGTGCACTAAGGTGCTCAGTTACTGCAGAAATCTACTTGGACGCCTTTAAAAGAGAAGAAATTAGTCCCAAATGCAGCACTGTAACAGTGTAGCTGCCTTATGCATTTTCTGAGGTCTGACCTCTAGTAAGTTGATTGACAGCGGCAGACCAAGTGCTGTGGGTTGCAGCAGGGTATCACTGCTGGGTCATGAGAGTAATCTGCTATAGAGACGTTGTCGGTTGCAATACCCTGAAGAATGCCCATCAGAGCCTGGTTTACCAAGGGCAAGACTTTGTGGTATTCAGCAGACTTGCTGTCCAAGGGTGTCTGTTCCTGAATGTCATGCTGTAGGTTAAAAATGAGAGGCGGATGGTGGTGTTCTTCCTGTCCAATGCTGCCATTACAGGCCTTTGCCCCACCTGGAAAAGAGACAAAGAAAGATTCGGAGGGAAGTGATAATCAAGTAGAAGGATTTTGACTTAAAATAAATAAGGATATGGTCATGGAACATCTGGTAGCTTTAAATCTATACATGTTCTTGGGACCTGATTAATTGTATCTTGGGATGCTGAAGGAGTTGCACATCTCACAAACAGTTAAGAAGGGGATGATAAAGTCTGTCTCTGGAATGTGCCACTTCAAACTTCAGATGGGAGGAGGAACAGGGAATACTTTCAGTGCACAGAATATAGCAGCAAAAAGAGCTAGGCTAGAATTGTATCTTCTAGTTTTGTACATGCAGGGAAACATACAAGTGCTGGCATAGGCAAAGCTACCATGGGGTGGGGGGAACAAACGCCCCGGAAGCAGGCGCGGGAGAGGGGGAGAATTGCTCCCCCGCTCAGGCTGCCTCCATGGCCCGGAGCAGGCTGCTCTTTTAACTGTAAAAGGTAAATGAGATGTGTTTGGGGGGGCGTGGGGTGCAGGCACCATTTTGCCCCGGGCGCAGTTTTCCCTTCCTATGGCACTGAGTGCTGGTAGTGGGCAATCAGGTCCCTGATAGTAGTATCCTAGCCAAAAAAGCCGGCAGGATATACTGGGAAAACATACCAGAGGAAGTTCAGCAATCTAAATTTTGAGCAGCAACAAGACTGCTTTTCTAGCTGAGGTAATAACAAAATTAGAGTGAACTTTTAGCACAAAAATGTAACTACCATTGGGATTCTTTGGTCATCCTGTTTACATGGTTTCCTGGTGCTGACCCACATTTGACCCCATGAAAAATGAGAGTTTGCCCAGGTCCAAGAAGCAAAGCGCTACATAGTTTGTAATTTGCTAGGAAAAGGAACCAAAATTCCAAGGGAAACACAACAGTAGCAGCACAAAAACAACCACAGAGATATACAGCGTGAAACCTGAAAAAATGAAGTCCTGAAAAGGTATACAAGCAGGGGCTATACTGTTATAACGTAGGGGGATGCTACAGTTTAAAGTCTAAAGTCTTGCTGGTGATGGGGACAACTGTAGGATTTAGAGAGTGGAGCAAGTAGTCTTTTTGGTCCATCCTTCCTGGAGAAAAGGCAAATGAGAGGATTTTAGACAAGAGTAAAAAATCAGGACTGTAACTTTACTGAAATAATGTTGTTTGGGGGCAGGCTGGACATTGGGAGGGGAAGAAGAGGCAAGATATATGTGCCAGTATACTAAGTTTAATGGAAGCCAACTTTCAGAATAGGGTATGGACCAAGATTGTCAACTGGCCAGGAAAAAATGTTGTTTTTAATAAGCAGAAATAGCTGAAGTTTTTCCTGGCATGCAGCTAAATTATACCACCTGAGCCTTACTGATATTAAAAAGATAGCTAGAGGAACTAGTTACACAACCCCAACAGAAATGCAAACATGTGGACATGAGAAATATTCACCACCAAGCAGCCCAGAATGGAGGAGTGAGGTAGGAATTTCAGCCAGAGAACTTATCCTGAGGCAAGAAATGCCCTGTGGCTTTCACTGCACTGCACAGTAAATCCCTGACTATTTTGCCAGAATGGATCGAGGCCAACATTTCTGGGTGGCCCCATCCAATTTTATTTTTGCACACTTCATGTTCACCAAGAGAAGTTGTACATTTGCATCATTGTTCCTCAGCTGTAAATAAAGTTTATTTTGAGGACAAAACTGAGAAAGAACAAAAGGAGTGGCAGTTAGTTTGCTCATCTCTAACCAAAAAAATATCAGGGAATCTTCAGCACCCAGATTTTGGGGGATGGGGAACTTTAGTAGGTGTTGAGAGATACAACTGAGAATCTGGAAGAGTTCTGGCACTGGGAAACGATGATGTTTTATTGATATTTGTCAATCTAGCTTTGTATTAAACTGTATATTTTAAAAAAAGGAACCAGAATGCTTTCACTGGGCCCTATAAAGAACATGTAACAAATACAAACATTATACCTGTGACATAAAATGCCTTGTACTGATTCACACGAAGAGCCTGGAGGTTTCCATATTTTCCAGCTGCTCCACTGTTAGGATGAAATAATGTCTAGAGGAAATAAGAATCCAAAAGATTAGGAATTTGGCCCTTCTGCTCAGCAGAGCAAGAGCAGCAAAATACATGGACTCGGGTTAGATATTATGCTAAGCATGGGTTTGCTGCCCAAAAAGTTAGCTGTGCAGCTAATATATCTTCCTCATGAGATAACATATAGGACCAAACTATACATTACGCTGATGATTGACAATGGGATCACCTAAAGTGTTTTCTTATCTCAAACAGCAACAGGGGAACGGGAATGCATGCTGCAACATGTTCCCACTATTAATCAACATTATAGAATGAGCTCACTCATATGTACAAAAAGGGGCATCCTGGTGCATGGATGTGATTTGTGGCATCCCATGTTTATCTAACATGATGTCTAATTTCAGCCTAAGGCTATGCTCCCCAACGCATCAGCCTAGTAGCTACCCAAGGGAGGCCCATTTCCGCCCTCTCACCCTTGGCACTGATCAATCCTTGATATTCATCACCATTACGGCTATCCAAGCAATGTCCCAAGTGTCTTCTTGAGTCAAGTGGCAGAATGTGCCAGATCATATTATTTTGAAAATAGCTGGAGAACGTTCAACGACTGGGGCAACTAAAGCTACTGGTGCTAATTAGGATCCTCAGAGATATTTTTACAAACTAGGATGTGGTCCATTTAGGATCATTATGAAATCACGATCCAAAAGGATATAAAAAAGGACTCAGAAGACCAACTTCCAAAGTCAGCTTTGCACTCGCAGTATAGCTTTTGGCAGACCTCTTAAGTTACTGCCTCAGTTTCTGTCTATACAATTGGAATAAAACTTCACAACATGGTTGTCAGCGCCAAACAATATAAAACAAGAGAGAAGAACTACTAATCTATGTGGGGGATGAAGGGAATCTAAAAATATCTGGATTTATTCAAATAAATATCCAAAAAGTACCATGGGAAATCAATCCATTAAAGAAAGATGTGTTTCTAGCCAATGCACTTTATCAGATCCCAGTATTGGCCCAGAATAGATTGTGTGAATTCCAGTAATGAAATAAATTGTTAAGTGGTTTTGGATATCCTCCTTCTGTTTTTCTTCCAAGGCAAACAAGAAAAAAAGAGTTTTTTGCACACTCTAATTGCTGTATAATCTGTATATGGATAGAGGAAGACATTAGGGGTCCCCCCCCCTTTTCTTTCAAAGAACTGAAAGTGGTTTGAGGGAGGGATCACTGCTTCATTCACCTCACTTTTGTCTCTGGCAAACAGATTTTATCGATTTTGGTACTGTTAAAACATTAACCTGCAAAACTTGTTTGCCCAAGGGCAAAATGTGCGTGTACACCCTCACGAATGACGCAGTTCCCAAATCTCTTTCCAATCTTTCAAATACTATTGTCTATCTCCAAGTAAAGTATCACCATCCCGGCATTGTGCAATCCTTGAAATATCAAGTGATTGAAGGGGGAAGGAAGCGTTAAGACAAGTTTCATCTGGACTTCATTTGACTCTGCTGCCACATGTGTCTGGAACAACTACCTTACCAATTGTACCCTCAGCAGCACATGCAGAGAGACAAAACTTCTACGTCCAAAGTGCCTAAAGACAATAGGAGTCCAGTGCACCTTCAAGACTCCCGTTTTTTTTAAAGAACAAACTTTCCTGAGTCAGAACTCATTGCACTAGATACACAGAAGATGTTTTTATGTTTTCAACAGAAAGATAAATGGGGAAGGGACTGATGCTATTAAGAGAGGCCAGTTTTTTAAACAAGATCCAGTCACTTTGCTGACAGCAGGTGAGGGACCACCACAGTAATTGCTAGATTGCAACATGGCACTCACATAAAATCTCGTGCAAGATGAGCAGATATCACAGGAAGCCAAGGAAAGATATGCAGAAGGATAGCACGTCTAGTGAGGATGGATTCTCTCAATGTTTCCTTCTCTGTATTGCTTGTCCAAGGCCATCCAATCAGGATATAAACTTGTATTTTACCTTCATAGGCTCACATGCTTAGACTAACACTGAACAACTTTTTAAAATAATCAAACATCCTTTTTGGTGCCAATCGACAACCTTGAATTAATTTGATTAAAACTTCCAAAAGGTTTCATTCTCTTGTCCTGGAGGCAGAGGCGTAGCAAGGGGGAACATACACAGCCCAGTGCACTGATGTGTCCTCCCCCCCATCCCGGAATGCCCCCAATCCACCCTCACCACACCCCCACAGGGGCGTGTGACCAGCTTGTTCCCCACCCCCCCGCCTTAGAGCTACGCCTCTGCCTGGAGGCATGTCTCATGTCAGTGTATTTCTCCTTCCTCCTGCCCTACACCGGTAAAGCCAGTTTGGTTACTCACTTTCCCTTCACATCTTTAATCCCTTCCAACTGTTTAATCTCTCTGGATCACAGTTTACCATACATGCAACGGTTACAACAGCATTTCTGTGCCTCGCAAGACTTTTATAAGGATACATACATTCACGTGACTGTTGGATGATATAAGTACCATCAATAAATATAAATATATGTGAGAAATCATGTCCAGCAATAAAGAACAAATGCAGGAAAGTGCTCCACAATGTCTACTGTGGTCCTTCTTCTATAATATAGCTTGTAACTGCTACCAGAACAAGAAAAGAATGAAAACAACGGGCCTGGGGAAGGAGAAAAAAGGTGCCTTATGTTGGCTTCTGTTGATCCCTCCTGACCTCCTTGTTTCTCAAGGTAGGGAAACCTTGGGGCCAGTTTCTTTCCTCCAGGAGCAATAAACAAGTGATAATTGTGCCCCGGAGAGTGCTGATCATCCTTTCCACCATCTCTTTATATAGTTCACTCTTGTTTTTACATTTTGGTCCTGAGTGGCTTCATGCAATGACTCTCTATTATTTGAAGCATCTGCAGGCATCATGCAAAGAAAGCAGTGCTGGGGATGTGGATTTTGATGTCTCAGTCTAAAAGGAATGGTACTTTGGCTTGATGATCATAGATATCCCCTTTGATTGCCTTAACTGGCGGGAAATGTTTCTATCCATGTATCCATCAGGGCTTGGAGGAAGTGAGCTTATTACCTGGCTGAAGGGGGGTGGAACCAGGTAGGTGTGTGTTTCTATGTTTTAAAAAAAGTACTGATATGCTGAAAGAAGCAGAGGATTAGCTGAAACACTTGGGGAGAATCCAGGATCTCTCCCTCTCCAAAAATGCCATGTCTCCAGTTCTCTCTTCCCCAAAGGGCTGCCTCTGAAACTTCCCACCACTTGGGGAAGTAACAATAATGAGGGCTTTGATTATGTTCCGGCACAGTCTGCTTTTCCTCATCCCCTCCAAAGGACAATACGGCAGAGCATTCAAGAGCCACGGACAGACCGCATGTCGCTTACCCTTTCTCAGCAATGAAGTGCTTATTACACGTTTCCTGATCCATTGGAGCAGCTAGGTTTTTATTATGGTCCGTATGCCTTCCTCATAGATAGGGTCATACATATCCTACCTTAGAACTCAAAAAACCCCTAAAAAATCATGAAAGGTTCAAAACAATCTCGGGAACAGGGCAACGCTTATGAAGAAGCTCATGAATGTGCTGCACTTGTGAGCAAAACCAGACCTGGATGGCCCAGCTTAGTCTGATCTCATCAAATGTTAGAAGCTAAACAGGCTCAGTCCTAGTCAGAACTTGATGGGAGACCACCAAGGAAGTCCAGAACTGCTATGCAAGGGCAGGCAGTGGCCTCTGAATGTCTCTTGTCTTGAAAACCACATGGGTCTTTCCATAAGTCAATGTAACTTTGGTGGCACTTTCTACCACAATTGTGCAATGAAGGCCTTTGGAAGCATTCCCAAGGTGGATTTCCCTGGCTATTTATGTGTCCATAAGTATTAGTCCCAAGTGCGAAAGGCAGACAGCTGTAGGGAAAGTAAAGTTGCAGATTTCATAATGTTCCCTGCCCACCCGCCGCCCCCCACCCCCAGCCAGGGACTATCCCTGACTTCCTTCTCAATGTCTTCAATAAATGTACTTAGTGATTCGTGTGCTGATTTCACTTGTCCATCTTGCTTTCTCCTCAGTCTTTAACAAGACTTTCCACTTAACAAAAACGTTTTGAAGAACATCATGATTAGTTATGCTGTTCATATAAATATGAATTGTTTAAGATTCATATAAAAGGCACCATGAAGTAACAAGTAAGTTATAAGGAACTGTGGTCTTTTCTATTGGATAAAGTTTGTAGTAGGTTGGATCCTGTTGTGTAATTTTGCAACATTTAATGTGTCATGTTAACACTTATGCTTTGCTTCAGTTCTGTTTTTTAGATCTCTGGTTGGTTCTACAATCTAAATCCTATTTCATTGTTTACAGAATGTCCCATCTTGTTGATTGTTTTGACTCTCTCTCTCTGTTACCCATCTTGAGTCCAAGTGAGAAAGGTGGACTATAAGTAATATAAATAATAAATAAAATGTCTCTACCATTATTTTTAAAGCAGTCCATGATATCACAAGCTCCATTCAATCCATTCAATTAGTGACAGGGCAACGTGCTTCTATGACAAACACAAATTGCTTCAGGACAGGGAATCCTGATCGTATAAAGTTACCTCATACCAAGTCTAACCATTAACTTAACTTTGTTGTGACAGCACTTCTACACGGTTTCAGAAACAGAAATCTTTTCCAAGCCTGCTGCCTAAAGTCCAATTAATTGGAGATGTCAACGTTCAAACTTGGGACTTTCTGCACGCAAAGAATGTGCTCCACCATAGGGATCAATGTGCATGCTTTCGCAGTGACTCAACTGTTCATATAGTTTACACTGTAGTACCTGTAGAGTTTTGTGAAGAATGATATATGTATCCCTCTTGATTTCAGAGCATAATGAAGTGCAAATTCACAAGTAGCCAAGCCAGATATAGAAGGTGCAACTCGGGATGCTATGAAAAAGTATACTAAATAGCTTTTGGATGCTAGAAAACCGTAGACTAGTGTGCTGCTTTAAAATGCTAAAAATATTATTGAAATACAAATACCTGTTTAAATTTTTATGCTATCAATCCACAGCTGATTCCGTGTCATTACTCTTATACATCTTGAAGGTCGCCCATCCAAATATTTACTAGGGACAACCTTGCTTAGCTTCTGCAATCTGACATGATCAGGCTAGCCTGGAGCTATCCAGGTCAGGGCATCATATATATATATATATATATATATAAGGTGTTCATATATGTAAGGTGTTCATATATTTATATGAATACCTTACATCACTGTGGGACTGCAATACTACCTCTGGTGTCCAGATATAGTGGAAGCACATATTCCATCCCACTATTTAGACAGTAAGGCTGTTAATTATAGGACATTTTAGAGGTCACTGATTCATCGGGTTACCATGAGTCAGAAGTGACTTGATGACATTTATCACATCCACAACAGTGCAATCCTAAGCAAAGTTACACCCTTCTAAGGCCATTGAAGTCGATAAGATGAGCAATCCCCTCTGGCTATGATTAAAATCTATTTGGTGGCACCAATGTCTAAGAGATCTTTATAGGACTGTGCAGGGTCAGCCACAGATGCATCATTTCGCAATGACTTCATGCCTTTTGCCTAAGCAGCATAAATTGTACTTTTGCTGCATTTCTGGAAGAGAACAGTTCTTCTCTGTTGACTTCATGGCACGCTCAGCTTCATCCAACTGTCTGACTCAAAGTTCCCATATTAAGGATTGTTACTCTAATGAAGAGCAGGAATGGAGAGTTAGCAACTCATGTCACGGTTCCTGCTTTCTGGCATCCTGGTTACAAGCAGAGACAGACAAACTACTCATCTGGAAGGAAGCAGCATAATAAAGCATAGGCAAATGCCTCCATTAAGCATCCAAGTCTGACTGGCTGTCTCATCTGGAACTGTGGACTTTCCATGTGGGGATAAGGAAAGCTTTTTGGCTGGTAAAATGCTGGAGTTATTCATAACTTTTTCCGCTGAGCTGAAAATGAGCAATAACTGCTGAAAACCCCAGGGCAGCTATCAGGCCAGTAATAGTAACAGCACTCCTCCCAGATGAGTTGTAGTACAATTGCTTTGTACAGACTATTGTAAGCCTTTGTGACCTCATCACCCTTCCCAATTCCAGCTCTGCAATTCAAACTTATATTCTTCCGAATAGGTATTTTTCTTGGAATACATTCTCTGATCTTCAGGAGATGAAGAGTCAGCTGTAAAGTGACAATATTAGGTCCAACACTGACTATTAGGGAGGAAAGGAGGTGTTGTCTATGTCCTTACAGTGTATTTCAAACTTCATGTGAATTTAACCACTGTAATGTGTCACAGCTGACTCAGGGCACCCCCATCCAAGAGTGTTCCAGGCAAGAGATCAGCAGAGGTGGTTTTAGAGGTGGCTATAGTTTTTCTCTGTGTAGCAACCCCAGTCTTCCTTGACCATCACCTACTCAAGTCCTAATCCTGGTTGGCTCTGGTTAACTACTCACCTACTCAAGTGCTAATTCTGGTTGGCTCTGCTTAACTACTCACCTACTCAAGTGCTAATTCTGGTTGGCTCTGCTTAACTTCCAAGTTCTGATAAGCTTGGGATAAGCTGGGCTATTTGGACAGTTCTATGTTTATTGAAAAGGTAAAGGTAGTCCCCTGGACAAGCACTGGGTCATTACTGACCCATGGAGTGAAGACACATGCAATTTTTTACTAGGCAGACTATGTTTACAGGGTGGGTTGCTACTTCCCCAGTCGTCTACATTTCCCCCCCAACAATCTGGGTACTCATTTCACTGACCTCAGAAGGATGGAAGGCTGAGACAACCTTGAGCCAGACACCTGAAACCGACTTCTGACAGGATCCAATTCAAGTCATGAGTAAAACTTGGACTGCAGTACTGCAGCTCACCTCCCTGTGTTATGAGGCTCCTCTACATTTATTAGGAAGTATAAAAACCAGTATTCAGAACACATACTTTTCTGCTTGCTTTTGCAGTAGAATAATTAATCAAAAATGGGTCTCTGAACACTGCAATAAACTGATGACCATTAACATCTCTGGGAGATGGGTAAAGCTACAATATACTGGTAGCTACAACTTTTGCACCATTCCCAATGCCTCTCTTACGGATGCATTTTGGGGCAGGAATAATGTTGCTGTAGATTAGATAGTCTACAGCAGGGATCTGCAACCTGCGGCTCTCCAGATGTTCATGGACTACAATTCCCATCAGCCCCTGCCAGCATGGCCAATTGGCAGGGGCTGCTGGGATTTGTAGTCCATGAACATCTGGAGAGCCGCAGGTTGCAGACCCCTGGTCTATAGTTACTGTCCAAGTAAGATAGCTTCAAGATCATTTGCTTGAATCATGTGGAGCCATCTGTTTTTCTGGCACTGTGATATGGCGAATGTTGTTGAGTTTTGCTACTTGCTTGTGGGGTGCTAAAATTTGCATATTTTTTTTTAGAGGGACTGTGAAGAATAAGTATGGTTACTTGTATTTTTGTGTTTCTTTGTAAGCTATTTGGAGTCCCAGGTAAGGAGAAAAGTGGGGCAGGAATGCCTCATAAATCAGCACCCTTCTGGCCCTTCCCCACACCCCCATAATTCTATGGCACTACTTTTGGGACTGTTGCCATTTGTTTGACATTGAGCAGTGGAACCAGCAACTAAAGAACAGAACAGAAGGTGGCACACTAATGCACCGACAAACAGTAAGTACTGAATGAACAGGCAGGAAAGCAAGAAGCTTCAAATACTAAGATGTCAAGATGCTATCAATTGTTTTTTATAGGTCTGCCCAAAGTCAACTATAACTAACAAATGGACAGTTCAGGAAGTAATATCAAAATGTGTGTGCGTGCGTGCGTGCGTGCGTGAGAGAGAGAGAGAGAACTTCCTCTCTTTCAGGTTTTAAGCCTTTCTTAAGCTGGCTACAACATCTGTTGCCCTTCTGTAGATATGCTTTCAGCCTAGTCTCTACATTTAAGGCTGGCCTCAAATATTACTTCTTTAAAGAAGTGGGATGAGCCTGAGAGAGGACAATATACAAACAATTTTTTTTTAATTACTGAAAATTCTTAGGTTTTTTATGACATACAAAACACATATCATGTGCTGAAAAAGTGTTAGAAATATAGGCAGACTGGGTTGTGGAACTTACAGATCTCTATTTTTATTTATTTTATTAAACTTGCTATCCCTCCCTTTCCCAGTCAACAGGCAGGCTCAGAGAGACTAACAAACATACTTAAAATAACATATAAAATAACGCATAAAAACATATGAATTTCCTAAAATTTTGTGGAAATAAAGAATCATAGATATCACTTCCTGCCCCTTTGAGGACACATCTCTAATTGTAACAAGTGTATTGCAAGGAACCTGTTCCCCAAATAAGTTTTGGATATGCCTATAATTAAGGCTTTATTTTTCTCCCAACTCTGTGTGGAGTCCTCATTAGTTGTAATTTATTTGTAGTATGGTGTACTACAGGCAGGTTGTTTCTCTGCACGCTATCTTATGGTTTATAGTTGAAGTTCAGTGAGGCATTTGCCATGTTTCATTAAATTTGTTATTTAGGTCTTTCGAACTAGGATTTAATTTTGACCAAGGTCACCACGGTTATATTTATGGTTGGATTGTCCTGTCCATGTTGCCGTTACTTTATCACATCCTTCTATGACAGTGGTGGCAAACCTATGGCACTCCAGATGTTCATGAACTACAATTCCCACCAGCCCCAATTTGCCAGGGGCTGATGGGAATTGTAGTCCATGAACATCTGGAGTGCCATAGGTTCGCCACCACGGTTCTATGAGAAGCACCATGTGGGAGAGACACACTAGTGGAGAGTCTTCTTAGAGTTAGTAATTAAGGAACTGTGTGAGTTTTACTTACCTGAGGGTAAAATACCAAGGTTTTTAAACAAAGTGCTAGAAAGCCAACCAGAACACTGTAATACTTATATGGGAGTATCTAATTTGTTTTGTCTAAAATTGAAGTCACTGTAACAACAGGAAGGCACTAAGGCCCCTTCCGCACATGCAGAATAATGAATGTTTAATCTACTTTCACAACTGTTTGTGAGTGGATTTTGCTATTCCGCACAGTAAAATCCAGCTGCAAAGTACACTGAAAGTTGATTGAAAGTGCAATATTCTGCATGTGCGGAAGGGGCCCTAAGATAGGACCTGTATAAAACATGAATCAACTAGAAAAAAAGTTACTGAAATAACTTGTAAATAGTAACCTCTCAGAAACCAGCTTCACACATACACACACAGAGATCGATATATAGATACATTCCTTTGCCAGTAAAGCTCTTTTGCTTAGTTCCTGTAAATAAAATCTTTTAATTTCATGGTTCAATGTTACAAGTCTCTGGTGCCAGTTTATTATTTCTTGTCAGCAAGAAAACAGGTTATTTCGGTGTCCCTTCAGAGCAGCTCCTATGCCAAACGGAAAAGTGCCCTTGATGAGAAGCTAAATAATATTTTGAAAGTTTAATAGAATGCTAAATGATTCTTCTTTGCTATGGTTTGCATTAAAAGAGGGGTTCCTTGAGGCAAAGAGAGACTAGTGAATCTGGTCAAGTTGACAAAGGCAGATTCCACATGGGCCAAAAATAGCGGTGTGAAAACGGTGTGAAAATGGTATAAACCCTTTTACACCATTTTAAACTCTTTTACACCGTTTTCACACCACTGTTTTTGGCCCATGCAGAATCAGCCAATGTGAGTTAAAAGAAGGCTTCTCAAGATCTCAAATGACTGCCAGTTTGCCTGTCACCTTCTCTCTAGCCATACATCTCCATGGAGGTCCCAGTTTTCAGACGGAGTTTTTTTTCTAGCTTTCAACACTTCTTCTAGAAGAACTCCAGCCATGTGCTTACCATGATATGGTTATCATTATATTCCTTTGAAGTCAGCTGGAGAGATTCGACTTTTACCATGAAAATAACCACAAAAATAGTTGTCTCTCTCGCTCTTTTTAGTGGCTTGCCGCTTTAATATTGCAGATCCTTTGCCAAACTGATCAGTGCCATGTGACCTTTTATGCCTTATTCGCTCTTTAAGAAGTTATTTGTAACACAACTAAGGAACTCATTTAGCGTTATAGGGGGAGGAGGGGTCCCTTGCCTTCAACTACCATCAGGAATGGGCTCTGCAAGTAAACATAGATACACAGACCCACAGTAAACTCTGAAATTCCCACCATAAACTGTTGTGAAGGAACAGGCAGAGCGGCACAGTTTTCAAGGCTGAGAGAGGCAAGAAGCCAAGGGTTTTTGTAATGCTCAGAAAACATACTTGGCAATAACTGTCAAGCAAACTGTTTTTTAATGCTTGAGTTTGTAGCTCCTATTATCATGTGGATCTGGCAGGACATGGATGATCTGCCCTACTTACAAATCTATAATGGACACAGTTGCCTGAGCCAAGACTTCAAGTGACTGTGAGCTTAAATTATGTCCCTATTCCTCAAAGCAAGCAAAATCTACCAAAGTTGCCTACAAGTGCCTGAATCAATTTTCTTCTTCTTTTCATTTAACACACTACCAAAGGAAACTAGAAAAGAAAAAGAAATCTGCTAGAAAAAGCAAATGGCAGTGCTACCTAGCATAGGAATCTGAGAATTGCCTAAGTAATGGCAACTCAGAAGCTCATGATGAAGTATGTTCTGTTAGTTTTAGGACAGTGCTACCCCACTCATGTGGTATTGACCTTGAAATTAAGTATTTAAAGTCCATCCCATACCTCATGTCCTTTGTTTGATAGCCCAAAGAGGACCTCCGATATATCCATACCATCGAAACATCTATGCGGAGGGAGCCTTGCATTTGCAAGGGACACCACCGTGGGGAATATATCTAAAGTGCTGCAAGAGAGAAGAGATTGGGGTCAGAAGAACAGACGGATGCAATGTCCCTGAAACTCTACTCACCTCATCATGAAGAAGGACTTTGGGACAGATAAATTACGGATGACTGTACCTCAACAACAGCACATTCTAGGGCAAAATACAATGTTCATATTTATCTCTTAAAATGGACCGGCGAAAGTAGCAATGAAATCTTTAGAACACTTTCCTGAGAGTTAAGCTCCACTGAATAGGCTTGAGTAGCACTCTAAGTACCCCTGCTTAGGATTGCTGTAACAGTGCTATCCTAAAGAGAGTTAAACAAAAGTCAATTGAAATCAAATAAATACAAAGTCTTTATTGGCATCTTACAACAAAACATTTTACAACCAGAAACATTTTACAACCAGAATAACATAGTATAGCTCAAATAACCATCATTTAATATAAAAAATCTCCCTTAACAGAAGTACCAATTATATCCAACAGAAACTTGACAACTAATTCAGAAAAATCCTGATTTGAACCATCCAGGAGATGCTTTGATCATCTGTCGTATCCATGTTAAAAGATGTAAACAAAACTCGATGCCTATACCTCAAGTATTCCCTATTTGGGCAGTGAAACATGATATGCTCTAACGTTTCTACTTGTGTGCTATTGCAAGGGCATAATCTTTCAGTCTTTGGTATTTTTTGGAACCGACCCTCGAGTAAAGCAGACGGCAAAATACTGAATCTTGCTAAAGAAAATGCACGTCTTAATCAAAGGTTAGTCATGTAAGGTAAATAATAAGACATACGACCCTTTGCTTCAACTAGTGATTGATTTAGAGATGAGCAAGTTGAATTTGCTGCTATTAAAGATATTTCTTAATCCTATTCAAGGATTTTTTCTTTTAACAGTTTTTTTGCCTTCAATTGAAATCCATCAACTTACAAAGGGAATAACTCTGCTTAGGAAAGCACTGCAAGAAATTCCAATTCTGCACTCGACCTAACTTTAAAATGAAAACTAAAATGTGCAAATACTGATTTTCTGTTCTTTTTCTTACTTGGGGGGAGGGGGGGACAAAAATGGACAAGAAAATAACACAGTGATGTGGGAATGATGGCAGCAACTGTACAGGCGATAGGAGAAGGAGTGATCAAGATCTATACAGGACACTGAGCCCAATACCAGTTCAATTGTTTACCAGATATAACTATAATGGTTGCATAAGGACTGCATCTCTTTGGGCCATTCAGCTAATTAGAGCTCCTAGGACTGATACTGGCTCCTTGCCACTAATCAGCATGTTTTTCTGTCTCAAAGATGATTTGGGAGAGGGGTGACTACCTGGCAGCAGTTTTACAAGCTGGCAACTTTTGAAAGAGGGAGAAACCAATTATGTCTTCTTCCATCAAGGCAGAGAATCTTGGTCCTCATTCCTAGAAAAATGACAGGGCCCTATTTTGGCATAAGATTACTTCACCTTCTGTCCAGATAAAGGACTCCTCCTGCACTCCCTGATGTACCCTCACAAACTTACCTAGACCCTAATGTGAGAATCAGTGGGCTAAAGTAATCTTTTATTATATATCACAGAGATCAATTTTATTGTTGTTGTTAAGGGCCAAGTGGTAATATTCTTCTGATGTTAATGCAAGAAAAGGCAAAAAATTTCTTTTGTCTTTTCGGTGTTGTTAAGCTGTTTTAAGTGTTAATAAAAACTTTTTGCAGAAATCAGCAGCACGGAAACACTACAGTGATACAGTCCCTTAAATGAAAGCCACCATTACCAAATAAGCAGCCGAATAGACTACAATGTCTTCTTCTACCTTTATGAAATCTCCTATTTGCCAGAATTGAAACTTTTAAAAACCTAGGCTTATTAGTACGCTACGAAACCTGGACATGGAAATTGGAATCTGAAGGAACCAGAATGCCATTCTTTGTCCTACTCAACTAATTTCAGCCAGGCTGCTAAGAGACAGACAGGACAAATAGACACACACACACACCACCTCTGTGAAGTACTGAAAATCAGAGACATTGCATCTGAGTTTTTGAAGTCAAGTCTTCAAGACACTTGATCAACAACATGCCTCTAGAATAATGAAAATACATGTGTGTATGGTATTTTAACGCCCCCCCCCCCCCAGTGTGCTGTGCAGAGCCCTGCCCCCCCTGCCGGGCCAAGGGAGAGGCTCTGTGCCTTGTCACACTTCTACCTCCCTTGGCCCCGCACATCATGGGACAAGGCACAGAGCCTCCCCAGACTTTGTCCTCCCTGCCTCGGCCCCAGGATGACATGGGCGGGGTCAAGGGAGGGCGAAGGTACTTTGGTACCTTCATCCAGTTTTGCTGTCAAATCACAGCTGGCTTATGTTGACACTGTGAGGTTTTCAAAGAAGAGACTATTAGAGGCAGTTTGCCTTTGCCTGCCACTGTTTTGCAACTCTGGGCTTCCCATCTAAATACTAACTAGGACTGACTCTGTTTAGCTTCCAAGGTCTGATAAGTTCAGACTAGCCTGGGTTATCCAGGTCAGAACATCCAGTTCAGAATCCCATATAAACAAAATGATTCATTTCAACCTATTCACTTTAAGACACACAGAAATTCATCAGCATGGCTAAAAAGTACAACGTGAATCTTATCAAGTGGTCCAAAGCATTACCCCAAGCAGGTGGTCTTCACTTTAGTTGAGGGAATTAGCTGGAAACAGACAGCAAGAGATCGGGATCGATGTATACCAGAATAATCCTGAATTAAAAAGCTCAAATGAACATGCAGTTGGATAATTAAAAATTGGTTTTGTTCAAGAATAAAAATAGTAAAACAAGAAATATATTTTAAGTAATGAACACCCACAAAACAAAGCATACAAGAGCTGACTAAGATAAAAAGGAGGAAGCTGGACAGGGTTTCAGGGATGGGTAGTAGTTACCAGTCTTGAAGGGAAATCCAAGGAAAGAAGTGATGAAGAGGAAAATGACCAGCGTTTCCAGGAGCAAAAGGAAAAGCCCATATGCAAATGGGGGTGCATCCATGGATCCAAGACACACATACTATGAATAGCTAAAATGGGTCCTGACGTGGAATGAGGTAAGCTGGCAGAAAAGTCAGAGGCAAATAATTGCTTTTCCAGGATTCCAGCAAAAAGATAGGAAAGGCGTGATGATTCATCAGAACCCAAGGAATACCTGGACTCAGAGGCATACGGGGGGGCCAAACAGGAGCTAGAGACAAAACAAACTCTGGGACTTGCCCCCCCCCCGGCATGCTGCATGGAGCCCTGCCCCCGCTGCTGGGCCAAGGGAGAGGCTCCGTGCCTTGTCACACTTCCACCTCCTTCGGCCCTGCACATCATGGGACAAGGCAAGGAGTCTCCTCAGACTTTGTCCTCCCTGCCTTGGCCCTGGGACGACATGGGCAGGGCCGAGGGAGGGCGAAGTCTGATTAGGCACAGAGTCTCCTCAGGCTTTGTCCTCCCTGCCTCAGCCCTGGGATGACGTGAGTGGGGCCAAGGAAAGTCAAAGTCTGACTAGGTACAGAGCCTCCTCAGACTTCGTCCTCTCTGCCTTGGCCCCAGGATGATGTGGGCGGGCCAAGGGAGGGTCCCTACTCCCTGCCTCGGCCCCGCATGTTATGGGTAGGGCCGAGGGAGGCAGAAGCCTGGTTAGACTTCCACCTCCATTGGCCCCATGACGATGGGGGCAGAAGTCGAGGGAGGCAGAAGTGTGATGAGGCACAGAGCCTGGTCAGACTTCCACCTCCCTCAGCCCTGCCCATGTTGTCAAAGAGGATGATGTCGGGGGGGGGGGCTGGGGGCGGCCGAAATCTGACAAGGCTCCATGCCTCATCAGACCTCCCCCGGCCTGACTCTCTGGTCACTTGGGGGGCCTATTTTGCCCCCCACCGTGACCAGATTTGTTGTGCCCCATGTCCCCCATGTGTTACCCAGTGTCCCCGGGCAGATACGCCATTGCCTAGACTACTCTCTTGAATATTAATTGATTGCTGGGATGGGTATAGATAGGGTAAGTAATGGTCTGCTCAGAGCACTGACTGAACCATTTAGGGTGACATAATGGGAATTAGCTAGCTCCATAGTCTAGCCAGACACATATTAGGGCTAGGGGAAGAGTTAAATTGCCACCCACCTTCTGGCCCAGGTTAACACACAAAATGGATCCCCAAGCTCTTTGAAATTCATCCTTTTTGTGGGGAGCAATGTCTCGCTCTTTCTAGTGTTTTAATAATTAACTAAACTTCCCTCTTCTACTGTAGTTAATTATAGCAAATTACATTCGCTTTGTTTAAGATTACATAACTAAAAGTATTTGTAACAAAGGAGAAATTTCCTTTACTACTGTTTCACTTCTTTATATGCTGTTGTATTTTCTTTATGTTCACCTTGAAATAAAGATAATTTTTAAAAATGATTTCATTTGGAACTCCTCCTTAAACCCTGAAACAGGGTGACCTTCTTTCTTGGGATATTGCCCTCAATCCCCTCAGTAACCTACTATTTCCCTAAGATAACACAGAATACCTGTCCTACTGCCACCTTTTTATCAGCCCCTGAGACCAATGTTCTATACTACATACTATAGTTGTCAGAGTTCTTTTCCTTCACAGGGCAAAATCTAACTACCTAACTATTCTCCTGGTATTTTTGTCTTTTTTTCTGTTGCATTCCCAAGCCCCATCTGAGGCAGACTTTCACTCTCCATAATTCTCCTCCCCACACACAGAGGTTCCATGGTTTCTCATTGGCTGATGTTGTTTAGTATCTGCCTACTCCTCCCTGCAATGTTTGGAGGGTAGAACTAGAGCAGGGGTAGGGAACCTGCGGCTCTCCAGATGTTCAGGAACTACAATTCCCATCAGCCCCTACCAGCATGGCCAATTGGCCATGCTGACAGAGGCTGATGGGAATTGTAGTTCCTGAACATCTGGAGAGCCGCAGGTTCCCTGCCCCTGAACTAGAGGCTGTCCATCGGAAACTCACTTCATTTCTTTCCAAGGATTACTGTCTATCCTAGAGAAGATGCAGACTTCCCCTCCAGAAAGAAGACCAGAGTGTCCTTACATGGATATGAGATGAGAACATGATAAATTAAGAGTTAGACTACAGACAGATGACAACTTTGTTAAGTTCCAAAAGGGATCTCTCCACACAAATGGCAGAACTATTTGACACAGACACTCCACAGAAAACAGCAGCTCTGGGTCAAGTTCTCCATTTTCTCCATGTATCATTTAATCCTGGTGCTTCCTTGAGACAAGAAAATGAAAAGAATAAACTTGACACATACATACATAGTTTATTTACGGTCATTGACCAGCAAGATCCAAAAGAATTAAAATCATAAAATGTACAGATATTGCAAATATACAGATTAAAACAGTTAACAAAATACAGATAATAGACCTCAGGAACTCAGAACATCAGCTCAAGATAATGAGTGGAAGGTCAGTCTCATAATAATTAATAATAAGGATTAGCTGGCAGAGCCAGTAGTGCTCTGTCGGGCCTTCCTGATTTTACTTGATATCCAGGCAAACTTGGCAACAGAATATGTTAGATTTTTATTAGTATCTGATAACAGTATTTTAACCTTTTCTTTCTTAGCCAAAGGAGTGTTTGTCTGGTCAAAGGACAGAAGCATCCAACGTATCTCATCATAGTATGAGCATTCAAATAATATATGTTCTGAGTTTTCAACACCTCCTATTTGACAACTGCAAATTCTGCTCTCAGTTGGTACTCTGTTGTAAATCCCGTTGGTATAGTTAGATGAAAGGGCGTTGTAACGGAGTAGGCTGTAGGCTCTTCGATAGTTAACGTTAAACAAAGAAGTAAGATAAGGCATTATTAAAAGTTTATTCAGCATTATTTTACTGAAAATTGGGTGTTTGAGTTTATTCAGGCCCCAGACCTCTCTTTATATTGCCTTTGTGGATTTTAAATCCGCCTTTGATTCTATCTCAAGAGATTTACTTTGGGACAAATAAACTTGACACAGAATTGAATTTCATTTCCACCCTTATGTTGTTTCAGAGGGTGGTTGTGTTGGTCTGCGGCACAACAGCTAGAATTGAGTCCAGTAGTGCCTTAGAGACCAACAAGATTTTTGGTGTCTGAGCTTTTGAGAGTGTCTGATGAAGGCAGGGCCAGAGCAAGGGGAAATTGTGCCTGGGATACGCGTGGAACTTGGGCCCCTGTCGCAGCGCCCCCCACCCCGGAGTCCCCCCCCCAACCGGACCACGAATCCGCCTGGGGCGTCGCCCCCGCCACCCCATTGGTGCTATGCCACTGGATGAAGGGAGCTTTGACTCTTGAAAGCTTATACTCCAAAAATCTTGTTGGTCTCTAAGCTCCTACTGTACTCAAATTTAACCCTGTTTTGGTCATCACATATACCTCTGATCTGAGTAACTGGCCAACAAAACAGCAGATATAATTCAGTGCAAGTAATTGGGAGATGATGCATGCTTAGATTAATGCTTACATAAAAAGTCCCAACCACAGATTCAATGCTGGGACCTAAATTGGCTCAGTCATCTATCCATTTAGGTTATAGTAGAAAAAGTTCACAGCAAACATCAGCTGTACTGTACGTGCTGTTAAAATAAGAAGGAACGCAATGTCAGAAATTATAATGAAAAGAAATGGAATTTTAAATAACTATCCTAATGCAATTACATAAATTATGGTGTCCCAAAATTAGGGAAATTGTATACAGCTCTTGGAGCCCTGTCTCAAAATGTTATTTTAGAGTTGCAAAACTATAGGAAAATGTTGCTGAAATATCTGCGTGCCTCTTAAATCTGTCTACCTTCCTTGTGGAAAGAAGATGATAAAGCTGGGTCTTTAATTATTTTTTTTTAATGATGTTGTCATGATAGAAATTAATACAGTTACGAACGTTGTGTGGAGAGTGAACAGAGGGAAATTATTGTGAAAGACTAGAATTAGGGATTATCAAATGAAACTGATTGGGGGGAGGGGTCAACCAGGACCAATCAAAGGAAGTACTTTATGCAACACATAGCCAGTTTATGAAAATCACTGCTATGGAATATGTGTTGCCAGAAGCACACAGATTATTAGTAGACAAATACATAGCTGTTAGTTCTTAGCCATACATACACCTCTGTTATCTATAGTTTGGATAAACAAAAGGGGAAATTTTTCATTCATATGCTCTGTTTCTAATCTTTGGCTGACCATACACCGGATACTCTTTGTGCAGTTCAATAGATTACATTGGTTTGATTTTCTTTTGACCTGTTCTTAACTGTGGAATATTCTCACCTTTTGTACATAAAGCTGGTGAGGCTAGTTCAAAATAAGGCAAACTCTGATGGATAACTTGCAAGATATGCCTTTAATAATAAATATTATTCTCCTCTCTCTCTCTCTCTCTCTCTCTCTCTCTCATTTCTGCACTTAACTGTCTCCTCTGTGTTCAAGTTATGCACTGGCATGATGCTCCTTGTTTAGACGTGCCACACTGCAAACAAGAACTCTTACGTAACACTCATGCAAAAAACATCCACGAAAGAACATTGCACAACGTGCAGACTTTTGCTAAGGGACTTTCCCCTTGGACTCAAGGTTGACCTACTTTACTGCCCTACTTTTTAATGAGAGGGATATTCATAAAGGTATTACAGGTGCTAATAATTAAATGACATTAATCGAAACAGTTTACATGGCTTATTTGGGCAGGAAAGAATTCATTCCAACCCTTGTGGCACGTGAGTTGGATAAAACTTCTTAAGGAAGGGAGAAATGTCTGTCAATTTCCTGGCTATATCTGCAAAACATTATTCTGTATAGGTGCACAATCACTCATAAACAGGGAAAACTGTGCAGTAGGAAGTAGCAGCCCCTTTCTTCAAAGATCTATTCTTGATATATTGTTGAGGATCTATGCTTGATGTATTGTCGATCTATGCTTGCTTTCCTTTTCAGTCAGCCCATTTGTCTTTATAAAGCCTCTTGGCAGCATCAACTAGGGGAGGGACACACGTCTACAAGTTATGAAGGCCGTAATGAAGCGTGACTGGAGATAAGTGAGCCTGGCTCCATTATGGCCCAGATTACTGTTGAGGGTGAGGTTTGACTGCCACCTGTTCTTTGGGATGATGTAGCATTTTGATGCACACATACACACACCATGGGAAACTGTCCTCAAGGATGCACCAGAGAAATGTCTCCATCACAAGCTCCTGGGAAATTTCTCGGTGTACAATTGTACTGTAATTCACAAATTCCCAATCAAAACATTACTAGTTGTTTTTCTGGGAAGATTTTCAAGTTTGTGGCTTTCCACCTTGCTGGACTGGACTTTCCTACAACCTCTGACGAACACCATTTCTTCACTTCACCGTATATAGCTTGAAATGCATACTAGAATTCCAAAAGCACTCAGAAGATGGGTTTTAAATTTTTTCTCTCTCATTACCCGCAACTGTAAACAGTAACCCGTGTTCATGGCACAACATCTTTTCCTGTCCGTCCATCCGTCCGTCCGTCCGTCCGTCCGTCCATCCATCCATCTTGAAATTTAATTGGATTTGTTTTACGCTGCTATAGAAATTTACGGGTTTTTAATGTTATTTATGTCTATTGTTGTTTTATTGCCGAGATGGCCTTGTACACTGCTCAGAGCCCTTCGGGATGTTGAGCAGTCTATCAAGTTTTAATAATAATAATAATAATAATAATAATAATAATAATAATAATAATAATAATAATAATAATAATAATAATAATAATAATAATAATAATAGAATAGTTCATTCCAATGGTTTAATTCAGACAGCCCAATGAACACCAGTTAGTTCACCAGGCATAAGTAGTAATTGTGCACAAACCCGTTTGTCTGCTTTTTGCCACCTCTAACCTTTCAATGTGCTCTATATACTGCCATTTAGTTGGCTAGGCACCGGCTGGATTTAGTACAGCTCAATAAATTCAGGCATCGCAACAAGTTACAGTTAAGCGCAGACTGCAATGAATAAACTGACACAATCCTTATTTTAAAATCTGTGCATTTAGTTTTTACAAATTTACAACTAACTGGGTTTGGTTGAATCATGTTAATAAATACTTTGTTGTGGTAGGTTTTCCAGGCTGCGTGGCCGTGGTCTGGCAGTCTACCACACCACGGCCACACGGCCACACGGCCCACCACAACAAGTTGAATCTGGCCGTGAAAACCTTCAACAATACATTAATAAATAATTGTTTACCATGACATTTGAATGTAGTGAATGAAGCATTTCAACTCTTTATGCATTGTTTACTATTGCACATATGCTCTGTCTGATGCTTAACCATAGGATTCCCTTTTGAGTTCAGGCCACTCAGAGGGTGGAACGGGGGAACAAAAGTCAACTACAGGGCCCCTTATGTCAGTGTCATGCTGCATTCAACAAACATATTAAAAATGCCTACTGCAGTTCTGGCTGCAGCCACTAGGGGCAGAGGGATGGCAGAGAATGGCAAAGGGCTCTGACTCTGGTTTCTTGGACTTTCAACAAAGTTTACTACAGGACGAGATAAATCATTTGCTGATCAGATCCTGCTAAACCCATCAGCCAAGCTACCACTGCAGAAGGCACCCCCCCCCCAAATGGACAAGGTGACCTCATTGTCAGGTTGCAGCCTCCTAACAAGGTCATAATCTGTCGTTTCACCCAGCTCCTGCACAATCACATCTTGCAAAGGAACAGACAGATCTGTTAGTATGTGGTAGCAAAAAAAAGTTCTCTTTCCCTACATTTTTCTAACTTTTCCCCAAACTTTTTGTCCTCCTTTCATGATCTGCCATTTGTGTATCTCCACTTCTAACACTCCTCTCACGCCATTGCCGGTACCTATTTTTCAATCTAAACTCCTCATCCATCCTGGTTGGAAACTTAGAACATATTTAACAGTAGGATAGCAGTAGATAGAGTCCACTTGCTCTTAACCACTACACTACACTTGCATGTATTTTTGTATTGTTATAGCCAATGGCTCAAACAATAAATACTTGACTGACTGACACTACACTACACTCAGTTTCAATGACAAAGTGTGTGTTCAAATCTGTGATCTTAATCTGAAACTCAATGTTGCATAGGTTTCTGTGGGGAGGCTGCTGTTGAACAGTGTCAAGCAATCGGGGGCAGGTGTGGTGAGTTGTATAAGTCTTATGGCAGCAAAGTTGCCAGACTTGGCCTCAAGTAGTCCTCTCTTGAAGGCCAAAACAACCCTGGAAAGGGCCCTGCCCGCACCCCCTGCCTTTTATGATAGAAACCAAGGCTTGAAGACTTGCAAGACAGTTGTGGTTGCCTAGCAATGGCCACAGTAGCCAATGACACAGTATTAGATTTTTAAAACTGCAGGCACAGCTTCTATAGTTTTGGGGGTGGGGGACTTAATCCCCCCATTTTTTGTTTTGATTCCAGATTTTCTTGTGATCATGGGAGTTCTCTCAGGTTTGCAGAAAGATCTGTCTTATCAATCATGCCTCCAATTATTCATATATGGGGCCATGCTGAAAATTAGATGAACTGATAATATTCCACATCAAGAAAAAATGCATGGCACTCCAAAACTTACTCACCATAAATTGCTAATTTATTTTTACACCATTTCCAATGTGCAGCGTAAAGAGTTTCCATATTGGAAAGCATAAGGAAGAAGGTAGTATGAAGATGCACCCTCAGGGTCCACATACTTGGTTGTGTTACGAAATGACTTACAACATCCTTAATAAGTCTCCAGAGCTGACAAACACCATATACATCAAAGCAATTGTAAGCTTATTTGGACACTGACCACTATGCCATGCTGTGTTTTGTTTACATTGTTTGGATTTGAGCTAGACTAAACTTTCCTGCATGGGACAGAGCTTACTTCCACCACCCCACTGTAGCCCACTGATCTCCACAAAATGCTCCTCCTGGGAAATAGGGGTAGGGGTGTGAATTTGGCAATGCCACCCCCCCCCCCCAAATGGTAGTAATATAATGGGGCTGAATAGTAGATCTCAAAAAATGCTGAATTTCTTAGGCATTTTTGGGCCACTTTGGCCTTACCACCATTTTTAAAAGATGGGGGAAACCCCTCTCCACCCTCCCTCTCATTCACCTGCTGACTACTGCCGCCTCCAAAGTCCACATGGTTTTGGAGGTGATGGCGGTGCAGAACTGCACTCTGAGTCCAGCAAAGTCAAGCCCAGCATGCAACTGAGCCCTGCCACCTCTGAAATACACATGGAGTTTGGAGGCAGTGGCAGTAAAGAGTTGAATGTTGGGCTCAGCTGAGCTGAGTTTTCAGCTCTGCCCCGCCATCTTCAAAGTCCAAGTGGACTTTGGAGCCAGCGGCACAGAGCGAAATGCTTCCCCATCATTATCTACTTGATTCTTTTGGTTAAAGATGTCAGGATTAAATCTGAGACTTTCTGCATGCCAAGAGGATACTCCTCCTCAGCAAGATATACATAATTGTATCTTAAGAGTTGTGCTCATATCTGGGAGGAGAGGGGTGCAAGAGATCAGAAACTAAAGTGTTGAAGCATAACAGCCATGATGTGGGAAATGCACACTGTTCCAGGATATTAGTCATTGGCATAATTTTTTTAAAAAGCCAGATAAGCAATCCACAGGAAGTGAAAACAGGTCATAGTGTGGACAGGGACAAAGGGCAGACAAGGAGGTACTAGAAACATAAAAAGCACCTGCAGATTGATTCTCCCTGAGAACTGAGTTGATCAAACTAGCAGTACAATGCAAAATGAAATCTCATTGGTTCCTATTTAACAGGCTGCTGTGTCAGCTTGGGCTTGGCAGATAACAGACTTGATATATGCAGCCAGCTGTCTTTGCAATACCCAACTGCAGAGGAAAAGCAGAGATATGTACGAATAGCTCTTTACAGCATAATGTACTGGTTAAGAGTGGTTGACTCTAATCTGGAGAACCAGGTTTGATTCCCCATTCCTCCACCTGAAGCCTGCAGGGTGACCTTGGGACCTTCTCAGAATCTCCCAACCCTACCTACCTCACAAGGTGCCTGTTGTAGGGAGAAGAAGAGAATGTGATTGAGATTCCTTAAGGTAGAAAAAAGTAGGGTATAAAAACCTATTCTTCTTAACAGTTGCCATGGTACTGATGAGGGTCAGAAGCTACATTTTGACTGCAAGGGTCCCTTGTTCAAAAACCTTACACTGATAAAACCCATCACAAGATTGACTTTCAAATCCATGCAAGAGCCAGGATGTTTATCAATGGGCCTTAGGAGATGTTAGTTCAGAGGCTTATTTTGAGGGTATAAAGAATATATTGTAGCCTGTTCTGAGCCCAGGCTATGGGCCAATGATAACTAATTTTAGAACTACTTTACTTGATGGCTGAGGTTAGCATAATCCCAAGGCAAACCCTGGATTTCTGCTTCAGTTCCTTTCTGGAGCAATATGCAATATATTATCTAGTGACATCAAGGAAACATACTCCACTAGCTTCTTATGATGACAAGGACAGGGACGCAAAAGAGCCTTGCTATACTTTCCATTGTTTAGATGAGCAATGCCAGCTGCTTAAAATAAACTCCCAGAACTACATTCTTAGTCTGACAGCAAAAGTTATGAAATATCTGCAACTCATCACCTTGGTCTGGAACCCATGGTACATTTCTGTTAACAAAAACAGGAGGATTTTAGTTGATTTCTCTCCTCCTGCTGCAGATGCCCAATTCATCTGTCATGTTACTCCTAAGCCTCCTGTCCTCCAGCAGCAGCATTCTGAACTGCAGCAGGTGGGAGAAGATGCAGAAATCCAGTTTTGCTGACAGAAATGCCTTCCATTAGTGGCCTTTTACTGCAGGTTTCAAACTCTTGACTGCCTCCTTCAGGTAGGGCAGGTAAAACTGTCTAGCTATGGAGGTTTACGGGCTGAGGTTGTTGTAGGAGACTATTTGTCATCAGCATGGGACTTGTCCTGAGGGCTTCCAGGTTTTAATCTTCATGTAAAGCCCTTAGGAGCCAGTGTGGTATAGTGGTTAAAAGTGGCAGTCTTTAATCTGGAGAATTGGGTTTGATCCCCCACTTCTGCACATGAAGTCTGCTGGGTGACCTTGGGCCGGTGACAGTGCTCTCAAAGGCTCTCAGCTCACACAAAGGCAGATAATGGCAAACCACTTCTGGAGGTCTCTTTCCTCGAAAACCCTAGGGGGTCACTAGAAGTCAGCTGAGACTTGACAGCACTTTACATGCACACAAAGCCCTTTAGGGGAAAATCATTTGTAGTTTTGGAGTAGATTTTATCAATATAATAACAACCAGCTTTACATTTCTCTCTCCAAATGCCTAATGATGCTCTACAGGTCAGTCCTATTACCTAAATTGGACTCGGGGGGGGGGGGGGGGATTAGCTATAGAAGGGCTTCCAGAAATAGATGATGCAAGATCTTGTAGCCTGTGAATACCAGGGTGGATCCCAGTACTGATACCCTAAAATAAAATTATGAGGTAAGAGAGAATAAGAGATTGTAAACACACACAAATAACTTTATTGTATATAAAATAAAATAATAAAAACATTAAAAAACTACACTAAGCACCTGAGAACTGATTCCCTGAGTGCTCTCTCTCTCTCTCTCTCTCTCTCTCTCTCTCTCTCTCTCTCACACACACACACACACACACACACACACACACACACACACACACACACACACACAAGAGAGAGAGAGAGAGAGAGAGAGAGAGAGAGAGAGAGAGAGAGAGAGAGAGGTGGGATCCAACCAGTTCTCACCACTTCTCTAGAAGTGGTTACTAATTTTTTCTGAGTGCCGAGAAGGGGTTACTAAAGCAACCTCCCTGCCCAATAGGGACTGGAGCTGTGTGAGTGCGGCGGCGCCACTATTTGAATCCCACCACCATCGGAACCTGTTATTAAAATTTTTGGATCCCACCACTGCACGCACGCACGCACGCACGCACGCACGCACGCACGCATGCATGCACACACCCAACAAGAGGGAGCACTTTATTAGAGGAAAAAGGAAATAAACTGGGAAGTTTCAGGAAGGGTCATAAAATCTTAAATCTGGAGCTTGAAGTCTTGGAGTGAATACAGTTGAAGTCCAAGAAGCACAGTGAGGAGCCAGGAAAATGAGGAGAAAAAAACAGACAGAGTGCAACAGATGTTCTCGGGAGGAAACCAGAATTCTGACCAGCGGAGATCTGGAATGGAGATGTGAGGAACAGTGTGGCTGGAACTTGGGGTCTTGTTTTTTATGGACAGAAGCTCTGGGTCCCAGTGAGAGTTTGGTGGTCCTGACTTTGGATTGGGCTGAGATAAAAAGTATGAATCTTACTGGCAGGTTTAAAGTTAGCTGTTGTCAAACTTTGGTGGGAAAAAATTGTGGCAATTACCTTGATTAGGCTATTGTGAGTCAGACCTGCAGGGGCCCAAAACCTGGACAAGGCAGAAATGGTTTAAGAGATTAAAGTGGAGGGTAACTTAATCACTTAAACAGTTTTAATTCCTTCCTCATCCCTGACTCTTCCTGAAATTTCATACCCAATGGCACTTAGATTCTAAAAGAGAATGTACATCAAAACAACTAAGTTCAAATAAAAAGGAGGAGTCTTCTTTACTGGGTGAGCACTGCCCAGCCAAGGGTACCACCAAGCAACACCCCAAGGCCTCATCTGGGCCCAAAGAATCCTAGAGGAAGGCAACAGCAAAGGAGGCAGGGTGTGACCTGGCCTAATACAGAGAAGACAGATCCATGAGAGAGCACCTGGTGGGGTAGGCAAGGGACAGGCAGTCCCAGCCTCACTTGGGCCAAGCAGGCTGGAAGCAAGCTCCCATAGAGGAAGCTAGGAGGTAGGACAGAATGTGCCCAGACCCAGGGGAAGCTCCACTGGTCCTAGCTCCTGCAGTCTACAGGGCCTAGTCCCTGGGCTAGAGGGACAAGGAGAGGCCAGGGATGTCTCTCCTCTGAGAAGCCCTTCAAAAGGCAGATCTAGGACAGGACAAACCACGCCTGAGGATGCAAGGATGAACACCAGAAGTGAGTGAACAGGGTGCAAGCAAACCACGCTGTTCCTGATAACCCCGCCATTCCTGCCTAACATCACTGTACTTGCTAGAAATGCAAATGTTAATATGTCTAATATATTGACAGCCCTGATCTGAACAGCCCAAGCTAGCCTGATCTCATCAGATCTCAGAAGCTAAGATGGGTCACTATTTGGATGGGAGACCACCAAGGAATATCAGGGTTGCTATGCAGAGACAGGCAATAGCAAAACTACCTCTGAATGTCTCTTGCCTTCAAAACCCTATAGGGTTGACCAAAGTTGGCTGCATCTTGAAAATGATTAGTGTTTTGATAGTAGACGGAAGATCAGATTTCAATGAGATCAAAGTTATCTGCTCTGGGATTCGCTTGGGGTGGGCTGCAGGGAGGCAAAATTTTATACGGTGCCTTTTTATCTTTTCAAAATCAATGAGTTCTTTATTGTTAAGAATATTTTAGACAGGATATAGGATTCTAATCATGTCTAACTAGCTAGGATGAATGGAGAGGTATGTCCTGCTGTTGTGGTGCCAAGAAGCGTGTGGATAGATTGTACCAGCTGGAAGGAAGGAGGATTTCCTGAGACTAGCAATCTATGCAGCAAAGATAGCATCAGAGCAGTAGAAAGGGAGGATGCTCAGGATCCTGACCTGTTCACCTCTCTGGCTCTCTAAAGTCCCCCTCTGAAGTTTGAGAGACCAAATACTTCTATGTGAGCATGGTCACCCTCCGTTTTCCACTCCTTGCATCAGAGGTATGATGCCTTTTTACACTGAGGCTTCATTAATCCATCATGGATGACAGCTGTAGGTAGCTATGCTCCAAGAACTTGTCCAATTCTTTTTAAGCCATCTAATCTACATCGTTAGAACCAGCAACAAATGTTGTGACACGGAATTTCACACATACTTTTTTTCTTTCTGTTTTTAGTTTGCACAAAAAAAATTGCTAACTTTTTACAAAAAAAACAAAACCAAAGACATTTCTGGCAAATGAGGTCAGTTATTTTTATGCTGCAGAAATGTTGATTTTATGCTGCAAAATACAACTTCAGACAAGTCCTGAATTTCATAATTGCAAGTTCATCTCTGGTAAATGTTTCAGTTTGTGGCCACTTCACCACGCTGACTCTGAACAACTATCCCATATATTTACGTTCAGTTACTTTAAAAAAGGCACAGCTGTTACTTAGTAATACTTTTGAACACCCATCACGTGAGTACCAGTAAGTTTTCAAAAAAGCTTTCTAAATCCTTATCTGAAGCTGTCACAATAGCTCTGGAGAGTAGTTTATATAAAGCTTTAATTAACGAAAGGGCTCATTGTGGAAATTATTAGAAATCACAGACCCTTCCACTCCCAGAAACACATGTTCTCTGCAGGTCTGATGCAAGAAGGAATGGTTCAGCTGCTTCCAGCATTTTAACATTTGACACAGTTCTGGATTTGGCCCTATTCCTCCATTTCTGGCAGGATGACGCAAAGGATCCCATAACAACAGCCCAAAACAGCAATAATTTTGTTGTTCTACCTCAACATCATATGACTCGTCACATTTGCTGGGATCTTCCCTGCCCAGTAGGCTATTGTGGGAACACGGTGTCCCCCTTCCCAAGTCGTTCGCTTGGCTGAGCTTCCATCTGTGAAATTAAACAGAAAAAAAAAGGATTTTCAGAAGCTTGTCTGCCAGAAGCTTTTCCCTCTTATGAGCCAAGGTTGCAAAACAAGGCGATCATTCAGAGCCAGGAGGACAGGTCCTTTTCCAGAAGTACAAGGAATCCATTAAGGGATGGAGGGATGTGCCAAACTAAAACACATAAACATTATAGCAAACCTACTGACCTCATAGATTTCTTCCATGCTGCCTGTTTATTTAGGGAAAAGCTCAATGCAGTGCTAAACCTGGGATATTTTTAGCTTTGTGAGTACAAATAAGTTTCTGGAGATTCCAAAAAATTATAAAGCATTGGCATGATGAGGTGGCAGGATGCTAGATTTCTGCCTGATTTTAGGCAAGTCCCTGTCTCAACTTGAGCTGCCCATCTGTAAAATATGGGAATAAAAACTACCGAGGTCAAAGAACAAGGATGAAAGCACAAAAGATACAAAACGACATAGTAGCATTACAAATACTAGTAAATCACCCATATAAAAGCCCAATATAATTAGTAGATAGGCAATGCTACATAGATAAGCAAGTGCAGCAGGTTCTCTGCCCTGCTGCTGGTCTGGAAAGTCACTGGCATCCCCTCAGCAGTGAGGGCAATTATGATTGATGGTTGTGGCAGTAAGGAGTGGTTTGCCTTGAATTGGCCTTAATTCATTCCCCTTAGTAGAAGTGAAACCAATGCTGCTAAGAGAAGTGAAGAAAGATTCTACACCACTACAGGAATATCAGAAGGAGAGGATAAGCCATGAGGAAAAGAATGCAGTCACCTTTTCAGCAGCAACATCATAAAGGAGATCACAGATGGCACACATCCCATATTTATTCACTGTTAGAATTCACAACGGGCACTTGGGAGTTTAAAAAGTTCACTTTTCTCAGGAAATGTGTTTATTGTATTGTAAATTCTATAGATCCAGTTAGGCATAGTTAGATTTGTTTTAGGTTTAGTTTAGTGATACGAAGCTGTATTTTTTAGATTAGTCACTAGACTAGGCTTATTGTACTGGGGCTGTAGATTGGTTGGGGGTTAGTCTTAGCTCATTGTGCTTTCTGTAGTCCTAGGCTACAGAAGGGGAAAGTCACCACCTATACTTATTATGTCTATGTATGTTATGTATGCTGCTATGATTTTATGTATGCTGTTATGCTGTTTATGATGTTATGATCAATGATGTTCTTGTTTATAACGCTATGTTTATAATGTTAGGCTTATTGATCCTTTGTTTACTGATGTTTTGTTGCTTGATATTATGATTACTGATATTTGTTATTATGCTGTTGTTGTTCACTGTCCTGAATTATTTTTAAAAAAAAGAATAGATTTGCACAAAGAGCTAAGAGGAGGGAGGGGCAAGCAGTATTTATGAACATGAAACCTTTTGAGCAGAATACTCCACAACTCTTGGGCTCTTTGTGTGCATAGATAAGGCAGGAATGCATGCAGAAGTGCAACCGAGAAATGTAAGCCCTGGTAGCCCAAATAAAACTGAAGATAATTCACCTTGCAGTACTCTAAAAATTATCTATGCATTTCTAATACTGTAACAAAATCAGAGCCAGCATAGTGTAGTGGTTAAGAGCAGGTGGATTCTACTCTGGAGAACCGGGTTTGATTCCCCACTCCTCCACCTGAGTAGCGGAGGCTTATCTGGTGAACTAGATGTGTTTCCGCACCCCTACTTTCCTGCTGAAAAAAAAATGTAGAAAACCATTATTTAAACCAAGTCTTACTGGGTAGTGATTTAAATCAATTTATTTTAAATCAAATCTACTCTGCCAACTGTTAATCATGACAAGATAAATGTCTGCCTACTGTTTCACTGCCAAGAGGCATGAAATAGTTTTCAAAAGTCGTGTAAAAGAAAGAGCAATCCCACTCATTAATATTACATTTCACTTTGGAGTTTGGATTCAGTGTCCCAGCTTTTAATAAATCAGCTTTTTAATAAAGCCAGGCATCCAAGTAGGCCACTTCTTGGACCATTATTTGGAGAACTGCATGGCTCATGATAGTTTGCTGTCCTTTCTGCAGAGTGTTCTTCCAGTTCTCCTAAATGCTATATGGCATGTCAGTTTATATTCAATCAGTCCACTCTTTTACTGGTGCTGAAACCTGCACTGACCCATTCAGAAAACGGCTACTTATCTCCTTCCCATGTGATGTCAGCTCCTTTGCTGCTACCCTCTGCAGTCTAAAGCAGCTGCAAATGCAAGAGAAGGGAGAAGGGAAAACTTTGACAAAATGACTCTCCTGTCCACTGAAAATCTTCATCTGGGCAGGAAGAAGCAATCTGTGCAATCTCTGAAATAAACTATTTGTGGAAATGTGAAGAAGTCTCATTATGTGGCTCAGGGGTGAATCTAGGCAAACTGGAGCCCGGGACAAAATCTGAGTTTGGTGCCCCCCCACCCCAGGTATGGACGACCACCCTCCCCCACAACGACCAAACAATGATTTTTTGCACCAGCTCACAAAACACCTCCCACCACCAGCAAAACATACATGGCTTTCTCCCCACCAACTCTCTTTCCTAATTGTGTCCTCACACCAACCCTATGAGGTAGGTATACCAGCCCCATGAGCTCCAAGCCAGTGCATGTGGGAATGAACTTTTAAGCATGTAAATCTCTCACAAGTCACCCCCCCATCTGGAAGGCTCTGCTGCTAAACATCAGCATCATCTCTCACAGAAATCACCTCCTACTCCCCCCCCCCCCAGCAAAGCAGGCATGGCTCCCCTCCCCACCACTTTCCTAATTCAGGGGTCCTCACACCAAATTCTGTGAGGTGGTAGGCTTTCTGCTAGCCTGAGAAACAGCTCCAAGCCAGTGCAAATGGGAATTAACTTTTAAGCATGTAAATCTCTCACAAGTCACCCCCCATCTGAAGGTTTGCCAAGCAAACATCAGCATCATCTCTCACAAATCACCTCCTACCCCCCAGCAAAGCAGGCATGGCACTCTCCCCACCACTTTCCTAATTGTGTCCTCACACCAACCCTGTGAGGTAGGCTGCTAGCCTGAGAAACAGCTCCAAGCCAGTGCAAGTGGGAATTAACTTTTAAGCATGTAAATCTCTCACAAGTCACCCCCCATCTGAAGGTTTACCAAGCAAACGTCAGCATCATCTCTCACAAATCACCTCCTACCCCCAGCAAAACATACATGGCTCCCTCCCCACCACTTTCCTAATTGTGTCCTCACACCAACCCTGTGAGGTAGGCTGCTAGCCTCAGAAAGAGCTCCAGTGCAAGGGGAATTAACTTTTAAGCATGTAAATCTCTCACAAGTCACCCCCCCCCATCTGAAGGTTTACCAAACAAACGTCAGCATCATCTCTCACAAATCACCTCCTACCCCCAGCAAAACAGGCATGGCTCCCTCCCCACCACTTTCCTAATTGTGTCCTCACACCAACCCTGTGAAGTAGGCTGCTAGCCTGAGAAACAGCTCCAAGCCAGTGCAAGTGGGAATTAACTTTTAAGCATGTAAATCTCTCACAAGTCCCCCCCCCCCCCCCACATCTGAAGGTTTACCAAACAAACGTCAGCATCATCTTCAGTTCTGCTGCTGCTTCTGGGCTCCCTGCTCAGCTTGCCTTTTCCTGTGCCTGCCGCCCGGCTGCCGGGGAGAAGGCTTCTGAGTAATGCCACACTTAATTTAAGGCGAATAAGGCATGCTGGGTTAGAGGGAGGGGAGGCGGAGCTCCCCAGTCCTGCTCCTGGGAGCCCAGTGGGACTTCTCCCCCGCCCCCTGGACACTCCAGGCCACCGTACAGAGTCCGCTGCTTCAGTGCCTGCTTTCTAGGGCTTGCTCAATCCCTCGCTGTGTAGGAGGATGTTTTGGCTCCCCCCACGTGACCTCAATCGATGCGCCCGGGGACAAGGGGTACCCCATGTCCCTAGGCAGGAACGCCAGTGATGTGGCTGCAGCTCCCACTGGGTCCCAAGGGCTCCCTTCAGGAACAGGGGGACAAAGATAAACAAAAGCTTTTCATGCCTGGAAGAATTTTTTTTTTCACCAGCAGGGCAGTTTGACCTTTCACTTACTGGAAAAGTTCCATGGCACTGCTGCCTTGGAGGGCCACTGGTAGCAGTTCATGGGCCAGGTATCTTGCACCCAACTTGCAGCAGCAACAGTAGGCCCACCCCAGTGGTGGGATTCAAACAATTTAACAACCGATTCTGGTGGTGGGATTCAAATAATTTAACAATTGGTTGTTTCCAAGCACCATTTTAACAACCGGTTCGGCCAAAGTGCTGTGAACCGGCTGAATCCCACCACTGGCCCACCCATGACCATTGACCACATAGCTACCAGCCAGGCTACCAGCACTGCTAGCATTGTAGGGCCACACAGCTAAGCTGCGATCCATCCACCTGGGCATATTACTGTAACATTTAACTGATATAAATGCACACATCAATAAAAGCAGCACATAATTTTATAAAAGCAACAACATAATTTTACAATAAAAGCAACAACATAATTTTACCTCACGTAATATAGATAATATTTCAGATCAATCTGGCTCTATTATACTGAATGCTGCAACTTGACTATTAGCCAGAGATAGTCAGAGCATGCACATTACTCCCATTCTGCAGATACTCCATTGGCTACCTATTTGTTACCGAACACTATTTAACGTGTTGGCTTAAGAGGGCCCTCAGCCCCTCTTATTTGTGGGGCGCCTCTCTCCATATGCTCCACCACAACAAGTTCCCTCTTGTCAGCAGGGGCTTTTGCTGGTGCCAACCTACAAACATCAACAATTGTTCATACATGTGCTTTCTCTGTTGAAGCTCTCGCCTTGTAGAATGGCCTGCAAGTCAGGAAGGCTCCCACTCTCCTGGGCTTCCACACATTACGCAAAACTGAACTATTCAAGAGGGCTTTTCTGTACAGATACTGTACAAAATGGTTCACAAACCTGCTTAAACGATTGAGATTGTGGTCTATACTGCTTGTTGTAAGTAGGATCCTATTAGGTTTTTTCAATACCACTTAGTGTGTCATGTGAATACTTATACTATGCTTCAGTTTTCGTAAAATCCTAATGCATTGGTTATTGAATGTCCCATTATGTTAACTGTACTGACTCACTATGTGTAATCCTCCTTGAGTCTCTGTGAGAAAGGTGGACTATAAATTAAAAAGGTAAATAGAATGAAATCCATGTTAAATACTCCTGAAGAATAGGAGAGCCAACATGATACAATGGTTGAGGTGTCACATTTTGATCTGAGAAACACTGCCATGGAAACTTGCTGGGTGACCTTGGGCCAATCACACACTCTCCCTTTCCAGGCCTATTTTAGCCTTTGAGGCAGGACTCACTGGGGCCAGGACTAGCTAGCTCCAGGTTGGAACATTTCTGGAAATTTTGTGGCAGTGTCTGAGGAGGTCAGGGTTTGGGAGGAAAGAGGCCTCAGTCAGATATAGTGTTGTAGAGTCCACCCTCCAAATCTACCATTTTTTCCAGTTGAACTATTCTCCATAGTTTGGAGATCAGTTGTAATTTTGGGTGATCTTTAGGTCCCACCATTTCCAAGCACAGAAGGTAATAGGAGAGCAAAATATTACCCCTCTGACTGCTCCATTATATAAAGCCTCTGAATATGCAGGCCCAGTACAGATACTGACCTAATTTCTGCTTGCTTCATTTCAGGGTTCATCTTTGTCATTCTCCTCGCTCCAGTACCTGACCGTTGGGGTCATGACATTGAGCACGCAAACTGAGGCCTAGGTGTGTCTGTTTATTTCCCAGACACATTCTTTACAATGTAGTTGGACTAAGCTCGGTTTATGTGTTTGTTGCCTTCTATTGTGTTTAATTGTCTTTTGTATGTACATGTTTTAAAGACAGGAAAGATATGGCTTTGAATAAATCTGCGATGTGTTAAATTAGAACAAATTAGAAAAAGAGGAAAAAATTAGAAAATTATCAATGGAAGAGATATTACATGAAGATCCTTCTTGGAGGACAGTTGAAAGAGCAATACTCAAATAATAACTGACAGTAGGATCTGCATTTGTAGTTTATGATGAAAAAACAGCACTTTAACCAATTTTTGTGAATGACAAAATCATTTAAAATGAGGGTTTCCTTTTTTTAAAAGGCAGCAAGTTCTGGGACTGAGAGTTCCGTAGCAGCTTTTTACCGTGCCTTTTTTACTATTCCTTTCTATATTTGGAAGCTGCCAGGAAACAGATGTGTCAATAAGCTGCTGCTTCTATTCCCCACACGCAAATAGGAAATATGAAACACATGCATATTCTCCAAGTGTAATAGCAGTAGAAGTAGGTAAGAAGTGCTTTATGCTTCTACCTGCCTCAGAAAATCTGGTTAAATTCTGTATCTCTAGTTCAAACATTTCAGGTAGTAGGTTTGGGGAAAGACCTTCCTCTACCAGACCTCTGACAACTATAGCCAACCAGAGTAGATGGCGTGTTAGACAGAGCAGTGGCATACTGCCTATGGAGACATGGGGCTATCCATGTCGCCGGGCACATGCCTGTGGGGGTGCCCAGCAGGCTCCTGCCTGCCCCCCCCGCCCGCCCGCCATACCACCGCCCACCCTCACTCACTCATCCTTTCCTTTCTCCACAGGCATTAAGGCTCGGCTTCAGGGAAGCTGCCACTCAGGCAGCTTGTCTCTATGATTTTCTTAAAAGGGCAATGGTACAAAGATTGCTTAAGCTTGCCCTTTTAAGATTGCCCTTTTAAGAAAGTCATAGAGACAGGCTGTCCGACCAGCAGCTCCCCTGAAGCCGAGCCTTAGAGCCTGCAGGGAAAGGAAAGGGTAAGTGAGTGAGGGGGACGAGGCGTTGTGGGAGTAAGCGCTGCGGCACTTACTCACAAGTAAACAGGGCTCTGCCGGGGGGGGGGGAGAGTGCCCGGAGGGTTTTTTGTCTCCAGGCGCCATTTGGACCCCGTTTTCCACTGAGACAGAGCAAGAGTCTGATTCATCATAAGACAGCTTCTTGTGTCCAAATAGACCAGCCCAATGCCCTTCTAGTTGAGCAGAAAGACAGAAATCATCATAGTTCTCTTCTGAGTCCTCTTTGTAATGAAAAAGATGTGAAGAACAAAGAAAGTCCCTTCTGCAATCCATATTCCGTAAAGAACTGTACAAGAAGTCTAAAATATTTAAATGAAACCACTGGGAGAGATCATCCAGAGGTTTGGAACACAGTAGTATTGAGAGGTCTGACCTAGATAGATTAGGGTAGCTGATCTCATCAGATCTCAGAGGTTAAGCAGGGTCAGTCCTAGTTAGCATTGGGATGGGAGACTCCCAAGGAAGTTCATGGCTGGAACACAGAGGCAGGCAATGGTATACCACCTCTGAACGTTTCTTGCCTTGAAAACTCTATGAAGCCACTATAAGTTAGCTGTGACTTGATGGCATTTTCCACCATAGCACTGAGAGACAGAGAGAGACCACACACAACCACTAACATTGAGCTAGGGGACATAATAGAAATCAGATCACTTTGAAAGTGTGATCTTTAGCATGTGGGAGAAGGAGAGGCCATTAACTCAGTCTATTAACTGATACCAAGTCACTCTCTTCCTCCAAACATGTGGAACCACTTCATTAAAAGATAACCCCTAAAATTAGGCCATTTTCCTTCAGAATGTGAATCCTGTAGCCCCTTAACTGACAACATCACTTTCTCTCTTTCCAAATATGTGGGACTACTTCATTAAAAGATAACCCCTAAAATCAGGCCATTTTCCTTCAGAATGTGAACTCTTAAGATTACATGCAAGTTGATTCTGATAATACACTGTAGTTATTACAGTTACAGGCAAGGACTTGGGTTGAAGGTGTAGTGACATTGATCCTAAAACTCTGGTGAGAACTGGTGCCAACAAAATAATACAGAATCTTTCTCCTTTTGAAGTTTATGCCTAAGACTAAGCTATTTTTTTTTCAATATGGTGTGTGCAACTAAGCAATTAGCCTCATATATAAAGATCCCCAGGACAGTTTACACCATGACTATTTCCTCAAAAGTTATAGAAACAACTCAGGGCCTTGGATTAAACTTTTTTTCTTCTGACAATGCTAGTATTTTGCAATCAATCACACAATAGTCCAGATTGTGCACAGTATGCAGAGACACTTGTTTACACTTGCAGATATTTAATAGCTAAAAAAAATAGGTAGTGTTGGGTTCAGAGCAAAGTCCAAAATAATATCCATTTATTAAGATCAACCAAAAATAGCCTATTGTGCAAGTCATGTTCTCCAGAACTCAGAGTCCTGGAGAACTCAACAGCTTGCACAATGTATTTTGTTGTTTTGCATGATTTTAATAAAAGGTATTACAAAGGGTTTATTTTTGGATTTTGCTGCAGATATATATGGCTATCTACTTCTTTGCTCTCCAATACTGGAATTCAGCTGCTGAAGAAAGGAAACTCTCACTTAAAAATTTGTGAAACTACACTTGGTAATAAAATCATAATTTGCCTTATAAATCTTTACTTAATGGATCAATTAAACTTATTCTCCAGTATTGTTAATATAAGGACTGCTACATTTTTCTATTGTTCTCAATCTTTTAAGGAGACTTTGACCAATTATTGGTTGTAATTTATTCAGCGGGATGGCTTCCATTTTGCTGCTCCTTCTCCTTCCCAGCAATCAGATATCAGCTAGTGATACCCTGTGCCCATTTAAGTCACCCAAGCATCCTGCACAGGACGAAAACAAAGAGCTACAACACTGCAGACTGAAATATTTTTTCTCTCGCCTTGCCCCCATCTGGAGAACCCAAATGTTTACAGAAAATGCTTCTTTTTATCAGTAACACAAAAAAATCCATTATAGATCTTAATAAAATAATTCTGGCAACTAGTTACCTCTTTTTCTTTGCCACATCCCAGTGTATGGACCAACACTTCCTGCAAACTCACACTTCTCAGACCAGGGGCCATTATCTCCTAGGAGAAAATTAGTAACTTGTTGAAAAAAAAACACAAGAGGGCAAATGTAATTCAAAACACAGAAAGCTGGTAATCGTAAAGCTAGAGAACACAGCATGGTCCAGTCCTTTTAAAAGCAACATTACTTATTATAATCAAGCTATTTCCAATATATGTTTATAGATGGTCTCAACATTGTTCCAAACTATTGCTACCAAACTATGGAAGAAGATACCCGTGAATTCTCAGGAGGCTTTTTAATTCCTTCTGCAGCGAAATACACATCTATTTTGTACATTTATTTCTAAAGTGGGATACACACATGAGGATATCCCAGAGAAGTATACTGGCGAGGGGATCTGAAGGTGGTCCCTACCAACAGTGTAGAGAAATCCCCCTCAATGTTTACTAGCTGGTTTAAATAAGGTTTACTAGCTGGTTTAAATAAGGTCAAAATAAGAGGCCTGGTTAATGGGAGGGGCCAAATGGTCTCTCAGTCAAGTTCAGCTTTTCAAAAACTGTCTGCTTAGGCCCGAGTGTTGGTCACTGCACAGGGACTACAAAGAGATTAACTCAGCTTCCCAGGCATGTTCAAATAGAAGTACTGCGCTACATTTTCTCAGTGGGGAGGAAACTATCCTTCCATTCTAATAACTGGGTCACAAGAATGAGGGGAAAATACAGTAGCAATCAGTAGTTTGGCTTGGGTTTTAATGAGCCACACAACAGTTAATGTCAACTGGAAGAAAGCATGGTGACCTCATTAAAAGGGGATTTAGGAAGTAGGTATTTTATTTTTAGACATGTGTGCCAAGATTTATATTTTTGACTACAATAACATGTTTGGATGAAAGTACCCGAAGTCAACAAATTTTCCATGTTTTGTGCTGCCTCAGAATCGAAAACAACAGAGCTGTCAACGAAGAATCTGGATACCAGTAACAAACCTCTTAATAAGGCAAACTGGACCTATCTGATCATTCATATCTCCATGATATACAACCAGCTAGCAAACTGAAGTCTTTTCTCAGCTTTCTGCCTCCATTTTCTAAAGAAAGGGGTTCTTTTCCACAGGTAAAACATACATGGCAGTAGTTTTCCATGAGGCTAATAATGCATTATTTGATTTGAGACTGAGGGCCAAAATACTGGGAGATCTGTGAATGGATCTTCTGGTAATTTTTAAAGGGCCACAGCTGCTACAAAAGACCCTGATTTGGATTGTTTGTTTGGGACCTGAGAAAGTTCAAGTTAACTGAAACACTACAGAGATGTTTCAGACTTTAAGATAAACACATCAATAGAATAAAATACTTTGCTTGGAGATGCTCTGATCTTCTGAAGAAAGAGATGTAACTGTGCTAAGTCCCCAAGCTATATGAATCCTCAACTTTAGCTCTTCTCGCTTTACTGCCACAAATAAAGAAGGGTTATCTTGCCGTGATTTCCTTTTTCAAGTTTCTAGTTCATCTCTGCAGAAAGGAAAAAAAGTGGACGGTCCCTCAATACAATAATCTGCAGAGAAAAATGGGAGTTGGTGGTGGTGGTTCTAACTGATAAACAGATGTCCAGCAGGTACAGGCTCTCATGTCCACCAAGGTATCATGTAGGTCTTTTTAAATACCAATATAAGGGGGTAATATTAATTAAAAACCAAAATCTACTTTCTGTGGGAATATTATTCACATTTGTACCCTGCTTCTGAGGATCTCACAGTGCTGTACATGGATTTCTCACACTTTTACTCCCAAGACCAAACTATGAGATATTAATGCTGACAGACAGTTAGTGGCTCAATATCTCATAATGGACTTCAAGACTGTAGGCCCAACCACATTTCACACTGTCCCGGAATATGTCCTGGAGCTTCTCATGCATTGGAAATACTATGTTGGGGACTATCTGAGATATGTGAAACTTAAATCTTATGCATTCATGCACTGGATGGGGCGGCGGGGGAGGGGGAGGGCGGGGGGGGCTGATTTTGATTGGAACCATACTGCACATGGAGAGGGACTCAAGTCTTCCTTTGCGTCATTTTATTCTGCATTTGTTAAATTATTCAGTCTACTTCACCTGCCTTTCCACTGAAGAAACATTATCCCAGTTCAAATCAAACAAGTCTCCCATAGACCTGTGTATGCTTTCCATTACAAAAAGTTATCTAAGCAATCTCTGTTGTAGTAACAGACACCTTAGGGGGTGGGCGGGTTATGAAGTTGAATTAATAATAATAGTAACAACAACAGCAACAACAACAACAACAACAACAGAACTTTACAGCTTTACCTGTGAACCAAAGGAATGTACTTTCCTTCACAGTGCTGTCAACTTTGGCCTTTATTTGTCCCACCAGGGCATCCATCTCCCTCAGGTTTGCTCTATATGGATCTTGACAAGGCAGATTGCGTGTTGGCTCTGTCTTTATCAAAGGCACATGCATATGGGCCAGGGCCAAGTACAGGAAGAATGGGCGGTCACTCTGGCTAAATAAGAAAACAAAAGAATAAACACTGATTAATTAAAGGAAGAAGGACATGATATGGAGAATCATAGCAGGACAAAATAGTATTTAGCTTCTCTCCAGTCGCCTTAATGCAGTGATGGCAAACCTTTTTGAGACCGAGTGCCCAAATTGCAACCCAAAACCCACTTATTTTATCGCAAAGTGCCAATGCGGCAATTTAACCTGAATAACCCCCTCAAGCAGGGGTCAGCCTGCTGTAGCCTCCAGCAAGTCCCACGTGTGCCACTCTGCACCTCTCTAGCATCTCTGCCGCCTCTGCCCCCCACCCCACCCCGGGCAGCAGCCACATGGAGCACAGGCACCAGGCCTGCCAGCCGAGTCCTCCCTGCTCACTGAGGTGCACGCACATCAAGTCCAGTGGACCAGGCCAGCCAAGATGCGGGGGGGGGGGAGGGGCGATTTCTCCCCCCCCCCCACATGACGAACTCTGTGCGCGCGTGCCCACAGAGAGGGCTCTGAGTGCCACTTCCGGCACCCGTGCCATAGGTTCGCCACCACTGCCTTAATGTACTTTGGCTAATGTGGAGTGTTTGCAAACTGGCATGTTCTCTGCATGTTCAGTCCTCCCTGGGTTGAGGGCTGGGAGTGTGACACCCCAGCCCTCGGACCTATCCCACACTATGGGGCTTTTCGGTGGTGGTGGGCTTCAGGCCTTTTCTAAGCTCCCCATACCAGTGGAAAGCTCTCTTGGAGGCAGCGGGCCTGTGCTGAACTGGCACCACATCCCATTGCCTCCAGGTTTGCCTGGTATATGCAGACACTTGACCCCCTCCACACCTGGTTCAGAAGCCTTGTTTTTTAAAAAAGAAAACGCATGTTCTGCAAATCACAAGATTTCTGCAAGCTTTTTATCAAAGGTTCTGTTCAGGGCAGGCCAGCTAATACAGGAAGTTCCATATATGCCATTTGTAGCGATAAGGGTGCCAGTCATATAAGGATAATGTTATATTAAGATAAGACGAAATAAGCACAAAGAGAAGGTACAAAGGATGCAGAAGAGTCTGGACTACCTGTAAATGATAGATTCAACTTTATGGAGTGGTGTGGCTCTGTCCTCAAGGACTGATCTGTGTAACCTCAACAATATTGTTCTATGCAGTTTTTCTAGTCCAAGTACAATAAGGTTAAACTCCTTTTAGTTCAGGGCCTGTGCTTTTCCCAGGCTTGTCTATGGTTAGAACTCAATCCCAAGGCACACAGGGGCTCAGTTCAGGTTGGGAGAATGGTGTGTGTAGAGAGAGGGCTTAAGTTTTCCTCCCCTTTACTGTTTTTGAGACCTGAAGCAGCTCCTGGAAGCTGCTATTTGTCCCACTTACCTACTATGCACGCACCTATCAATACACATTAAGTTTTCCAAACAGGGAAAATAGAAGTTTGTCAATGCCATTTCAGGTTGGGATAACAACATGCACATCAGGCTCCAGATTCAAATTTTGCCCTATGCACCTGAGAACTGATTTCTAAACACAGAAATCCCATATGTCATCAGTCAACCAGACCCAGAGACTGCTCCAAGAAACGGTATATGCCATCATTTTATGCCATTGCTGGGATACAGAGATCTCTAGTTAAAGTACATAATAAAAAATACCAGTGTCTCAACGCATATAAAAACATTTTAATGGGTTTTCACAAATACAACCTTAACTGATTCTGTTATCAATTCTATATAAATCAATTTCGAAGATGTAAATTTCCAGAAATGTTAAAATCACAGGGGGGGAAATCCTGTTTTTTTTCCTTCTTCCAGATATTTGAGATGAGCTGCCGCCAGTATGCATATGAAACTCAGCTCTATCTCATGCTATCAACAGATCACAGGGAGGCTGTAGAAACCGTGAACAGATGCCTGTAGGCAGTTTTAAACTGGATGAGGGCTAACTAGATGTAACATAATCCGGCAAAATGGAGGTGCTACTAATGGGGGGAAGGTCTGACATGGGAAATTGGTTATCCCCTGTTCTGGATAGGGTTGCACACCCCATAAACAAACAGATTTATTATATTTTGGAAGTGTTCCTGGACCTGGGCCTCCAGTTAGATGAACTGGTGGCAGCAATAACATAAAAATTATACTATTTGGCATATTGGTGGAATTTAAAAATACACGTGTTTTTGTTTTCTATAAGAAAAACTGCAAATATACCGAATATTTGAGACGGAATTGCAGACAGCTGTACGCTCTGCTAGCACAGCATATGAATCTTTAATATTTGCTATCAGAGAGGTAGGAAAAATAATAGTTGAAGGAAGTACATTTTCTTTTGTTTACCACAGAATTTATTCCGACAGAAACTCTCGTATAGATTCACAGCATGAATACCTACCAGCATGCCTGGAAGTTACACTAAACTTTATAACACTGAAAATGCTTAACTATTTAATAATATATTATCATTAAATCCATTATAGCTTATTTACTTGCTGCCAACATGATTTACATTTAAACTAAAACAGTCTTGAAATGTATATGTCTACAGTATTAGTGTTTCAGTGCAGAAGTTTTCAATTTTTCCATTTGAAGTCCTCAGACATTTTTATCCTATAGATATTCCATATGCTTCAAATACTTTGTAACACAATTTTTTACTCAAAAAAGAGAAAATATTTCATAGGTTTTTTTGTCAAAACTCTAATATTTCCCTCATACTTTCATGCCATACATTGGAATGAGAAAACCCTTGCCTTAAGCTTTTCCTTATTCTAAAAGAGAAAAATAATCATAAAAGGTTTTTTTTCAATGTTCCCTGAATTTTTCTGATTTTTCCAATGGAAAAATGGGGGTGGGGAAGAGAGACTATGGAGAAAGCCACCTCCAAATTACAATTTTTTCTCAACTTTCATATCTTTAATAAATTCATATATTACCTAGTTAAAGAACACAAAATTACATTAATTTGAGCTATGAATAGTTGTTGTATGACCACGGATAACAGAATTATAACCAATTTACTGAATTAAGATTATTGGCCATTGTGATTTACGCTGCTCCACCTTGCCGCTCTTGTGGGCAACGTGTGAACTGGGAGAAAGATCATCAAGAGAAAACACACCCTAATACTGTACACCTCTAATGTCTCACAAAACCTAAATGTTTTACCACTTGCTCTGCCACCACTAGGCTTGCCTTAGGAACTGACTGAATCCGTGAAATTCTTTTCTACTTGCCTGTGATGCAACTACACAAGACTGTTTGTACACAAATCCACAGTTCATCTATAGGTATGCTACAGAGCAGTACCATTTACACTGTACCCGAGCTCTTTGGGGGAAGGGTGAGTTAATAAAAAATGAGATTGATAATAGATTCTAGCATCTGCAGAAAAAGCTTTGGCAGCTGTGTTGTTCTTTCCTATTATAAGCTGAGAATCAGATTTTCCTTCCAATTCTGTTTCCATAATTTGAGATTTTTCTGTTTACTTTCCCTTCCGCTGTTGCTAAGTGCCACTTCAGGAGTTTGAGGCCTACCAATAAGAAAAAGGAAAAAAGAAAGCTGACAGGCCATTTCCTCTCCCACAGTTGAATTCCTAATCTCATTACCTCTCACTTCCCTCAAGTACAGCAGTTACAGCTTCCCTGCATATTATTTCTGTTTGTCACTTGTCAGAGCAGAGTTTGTGCAATCTCAGCCTTGCTTTGCAATCTGACTTGACTGTACCCTGAATAACTATGAGCTGCTTCCCCTGTTTTTTCCCTATATTTTTATTTATCTGTTTCATCCTATTAAATTTCAGTTCTCATTACGAGAAGAAATGCTAATAGCCTTTCCAGCTGACTGAAGTAAAAATGTAGTTTTATAATCTTAATTTATGAGCTAGATTCATTTTCCCCCATCCAGAACTGGTGGTATATATCACTCAATTTATTTCATTTATACCCTGCTTTTCTCCCCAGTGAAAACCCAAAGCGACTTACATTCTTCTCCTGTCCTCCATTTTATTCTCACATCAAACCTGTGAAGGAAGTTAGGCAGAATATATGTGACTGGCCCAAGGTTACCTAGCATGTTTCCATGGCAGTATAGGCATTCAAACCTGGGTCTTCCATTTCTTTGCCCAACACTCTAAGCACACTATGCCACACTGGCTCTCTGCACACAAAAGTAATCTTGCATCAGGGTAAACAGTTGTAATTAAACACATCTTAAGCTCTCCTATGCTAACCTTTATACTGGGGTTGCCAGTAACTGGTGACCTGTCAACTGGTGGAAGATGAGGGGAGGCAGGTATTTACTATGGAGGGGGCAGCTATCTTCATCGTTGTGCAATGACATCTCTTCCAGTGCGATCTGGAAGGGCCAGCATTGCACTCTAGCATTAGCCCCCAAACCCTATGGAGTTTCTGAGCAAATGCAGAGGACCACCCCAATGTGATGCTGGCCCTTCCAGGTTGCACTGGAAGAGATGTAATTGCAAGATGATGAAGATTGCTGCCCCCACACCATTTTGACAGCCTACTTCTGCCTACTGACCAGATGAGTGTGGGCAGGTATCGGCAACAATTACCAGGAGTTTGGCCTCCATTAGAAGGCACTTGGTAAGTTTGCTTTTGCCACTGATCCAGTGCAATTGATTCTTGACATACAGAAGATTGACAAGTTCTCGGCTACCTGAGATGCCACAATTGAATCTAGAACCTCGGTCATGGAAAATGTATGTATGGAAGTTGATAGGTCTGCAGGACAAAGGAGAGGAAAAGTGGAAATGTGAAGTTCTGCCCTCTCTTCTCTTTTTCATGCTGCTGGGTGAAGTGAGCTCCAGAGCCTCCTTGGAAGTTTAAGCCTCGCAAACCAAGTGTGAAAGAGTCATAACTCATAGAACCACAGCCGGAAGGTAACAGAGTTGGTGTCCTCCTAACAGAATTATACTCTGGAAAATGCTCTCCATCTTGCCCTGCAATGTAAAACTCATTCCTCTTCAGTGCCCATCAAGCTAGCTTATGCCAAAAATGGTGGGAAGAAAGCTATAGAGGCACGTTTAATTCTTTTACAAATGGAGAATTACCAGCAGGAAGGTCCTGACTTTTCAATACTTTAACAGATGTTGAAATAAAGGAAGAGAACAAATGTACCCTGGGCTCCAGGGCTCACTCAGGGATGACCAGACAAGATTAAGTATTTTCAAGTAACAGGAAAGTGCATTTAAGTTCTCAGAGTAGTTCAGAAAGACTTCCAAGAAAAATAGTTAGTGGTTTTAAAATTGGAGATGTGGTTTCTCAAGAATGCTGTAGTGATGGAGCAAAAGATTAGATTAAAACAGCTGCACCATTTAGCTGACACAGAAATTTCAATGAGTTCCGCAGGGCCTGCAAGACTGAGCTGTTCCACCAGGCCTTTGGGGAGGCTGGCTGCTGATGCCCCCCCGCCCCCCGTTAACATCTGTGGATCCTGCCGTCCCTCCTCTCTTTTAGGGGATTGGTTAGTAGGTCGCCTCTTGTATTATTTATTGTATTTGATATTAACACGCTGCTTTTAATGGGGTTTTAATGATTCAAAGACTATAGAGCCATTTACTATGATTTATTTAACGATTTGAGATTTATTGATTTTATTTGTGCTCTATTTGTATATTCACGTTCACCGCCCTGAGCCCTTTGGAGGAGGGCGGTATATAAATGTAATTAGTAAGTAAGTAAGTAAGTAAGTAAGTAAGTAAGTAAGTAAGTAAGTAAGTAAGTAAGTAAGTAAGTAAATACATACATACATACATACATACAAACATACATACATACATACATACATACATACATACAGGATCAGATCCATGAGATTGACAAACACATTCTGCTTCTATAGCCAGGGCCCTGAATTATTTCAGGAAAGTGGAAGAATTCATAGCCATGAGTCCCATGAGATTTTTTTAAAAAAAATTCTAGAGTATAAAGATGCCGAGAGATGACTTATTTTCTCAGTTTTGGGATGGTCTGATTATAATGGGATGGTCTGATTATAATGATTCTAAGGGCTGATTTGGGATTCTCTTCAGCTTCTACCACAAGGTATGTCTTTAAGAGTCACTTTAATGGATAACAGACACTAAAGGTGTTAATGGACAGACCACCAGAAAGTTTCTAACATATATAATCCAAAAGAAGCAAGAAAATACTCCACTATACAATATGCAACTGTATTCTAAAGACACAGATGGGTTCCTCACTTTAAAAGGAAAGAAGGGCTGAGAATAAGTCAAACAAAGGAATAACTTTGTAAATTTGAAATGATTCTAATGTTCCCACAGAGCTGAAAGCCTGCAAAGCATGCTGTCAAGAAGGTCTAAGTTATCAAAACAGGGTTAGGAGGGAGGGGTTAGAACGTCATTCAGGCACTATTTTTAAAACATCAGAGAACACATCCTGTTTTCTTGTTTACAACTATATTTATCTCCTCAAAAAATGCCTGCTCTTCCTCAGGGCCCTCCAAGGGAAATGGGTGGTATGATAATTGAGAAGGAACAGGATTGCTTTGTTTGTTTGTGTTTGAAACTTTCTGTGTACATGGACCTTAAACAAATAAAAGCAAAACTGCCTGTTTCAGAGATGACATGCAAATACATCTGTCCAGCTACCAGCCCTTGTATCAAGACTTCTAACACTTATGGCACACAATCCATAAAAATTTAACACTAGCCATTTTCACACATTACAGTCCACACAAAATGGGTCTGAGGTCCCTATCTTGTCCTTTAGTTAGACATAAGTTACAGATTCCCTTCAATTCCCTTTTGTGGAGCGGCCAATTTGGATCAGACTGCCATGCACAAGGAGACAGAGCTTCAGCTTTCCTACCACACCATTTTCCGAGGGTGCTTGTTCATTTTGTTGAGGAAACCAACACATATCCCATTTTTTCCCATAGGGCAAATAACACTCCCAGGGCCATTTCAGGTAGGGAGCATGGCATTGGTGGGGGCTGAGTCCCTGTCTCCCTGTGCACAGTGGTTTCAATCTAGACCACGAACCACAGGCATGGTGGTTGAGAGAAACTTACAACTCACATCTGCCTGAAAGGCAGAAGACGAAGAGTTGGATTTATATTACACTTTTCTCTTATCACAAGGAGTCTCAAAGCAGCTTACAACTCCTTCTCTTCCCCTCCCCACAATAGACACCTTGTGAGGCAGGTAAGGCTGAGAGAATTCTGAGAGAACTGTAACTAGTACAAGGTCACCCAGAATGTTTCATGTGTAGGAGCAGAAAAACAAATCCCATTCTACAAATTAGAGGGCGTTTCCCCACTTACCTTGGTCCAAAGGTTGCTGCGCGCAACTCCCAGGCGTGCCATTTCTGGCGTGCGCCCGGGCTTCCCCACGTCATCAAAAGGCGCCATTTCAAAAGGCGCCAGGAATGATGCGCGCTGAGGGGGCGCGACAGCGGCAGCGTCGGGGCGGCTGCGTTGTCGCCGCCCCTGTAGTGGGGAGTGCTGGGGGACCTCGCGCTACTTGAGGAGAGTAGTGCGCGTCTTAAGGTAAGTGAGAAAACACCCAAAGTCAGCCGCCATGTGGAGGAGTAGGGAATCAAATCCAGTTCTCCAGAATAGAATCCATCACTCTTAACCACTACACCAATGGTGGCGAACCTTTGGCACTCCAGATGTTATGGACTACAATTCCCATCAGCCCCTGCCAGCATAGCCAATTGGTCATGCTGGCAGGGGCTGATGGGAATTGTAGTCCATAACATCTGGAGTGCCAAAGGTTCGCCACCACTGCACTACACCATGCTGGCTCTCAGAATGGAAACTCCAGACAAAAACTGTGAAAACTGTAAAGAGGTAATCAGCCCCCAGTTTTCACAAGGACAACTGCCTCATTTATAGCAATAATAACCCTGTAGAATACTTTAAGCTTGAATCAACTCCGAAGGCCCCTGGTTACCGTCCTCAAGCTACAAAGACATGGGACACTGGCATTGAAGTGCATTGTAAAATACAGAAAAACTGAAAAATGAGCATAAATCTACCCACATGACCACCAGCTGACTCAAAAACTTGGTACCAAACTCATTTTAGAACCGTGTTTCTGTTTTCTTCATGTGCTCGTTGGGCTGATATGAATTGAACTCAAGACTTGACCTTCACATGAGTGTGGGAAACCAGTTTGTTTAAACCTAGGTTACTTATCCATTCACATATAAAGTGAGGACAGCGATCTGATCTGTAGATCAAAAGAGAGAACAGGATGAAGAATGACAGACACTCCCCTACTTCTCACAGGACTGCTAGTGATGTTAGGTTCCATGTATACATTACAAAGTCTTTGTGTTTTGTTTGGGAACAACTATGGGTCACCATCAGCATTATTGTGAAATTCATATGTAGACATTTAAGCAATATGTGGCTCCATGTGAAGATTTGAGGATGCAGCAGTGGCATAGTGGTTAAGAGCAGGTGCATTCTAATCTGGAGGAACCGGGTTTGATTCCCCGCTCTGCCGCCTGAGCTTATCTGGGGAATTCAGATTAGCCTGTGCACTCCCACACATGCCACCTGGGTGACCTTGGGCTAGTCACAGCTTTTCGGAGCTCTCTCAGCCCCACCCACCTCACAGGGTGTTTGTTGTGAGGGGGGAAGGGCAAAGAGATTGTGCAGGAGAGAAAGGGGGATATAAATCCAAGCAGCAGCAGCAGCAGCAGCTTGCTGCTCCTGCTGCTGCTGCTGCTGCTGCTGCTGCTGCTGCTGCTGCTGCTGCTGCTGCTGCTCCTCCTCCTCCTCCTCCTCCTCCTCCTCCTCCTCCTCCTCCTCCTCCTCCTCCTCCTCCTCCTCCTCCCCCCTCTTCTTCTCCCCCTCCTCCTCCTCCTCCTCCTCCTCCTCTCCTCCTCCTCCTCCTCCTCTCCTCCTCCTCCTCCTCCTCCTCCTCTTCTTCTTCTTCTTCTTCTTCTTCTTCTTCTTCTTCTTCTTCTTCTTCTTCTTCTTCTTCTTCTTCTTCTTCTTCTTCTTCTTCTTCTTCTTCTTCTTCTTCTTCTTCTTCTTCTTCTTCATCAAATGGCCGGGGTGGGGGTGGGGGTGGAACAGCCACTCCTCCCTGAGCATGGTGATCACTAACAGAGCACAACTGATGTGTGTCTGGAAGGCACAAAACTCTCATTGCACAAAGTCCTCATGTCATTTCCCAATAAACACAAGGACTCTGAACCATATGGATAGAGCCTTACTTTTCTCTCAGTCAGAGTCCGATACAGAAAATAAGCCCAATTGAAGAACAATTTAGACAAACAGCCCTACTGCTGTAATTTCTGTGAGAATACTGCAAATAGGAAAAATCACAAAAAAGAAAAATTGATTTTCTTACAAAGAACCTAGCAAAGAACCTAGCAGTATCCCTCTCTCTTGTTAACATTTCTCATTTTCCCAACAAAACAGTTACATTTTGTTGCCCACATCAGTGTGTTTTTCTACATGTGTCACTCAAAGGTATTGATGTCTTCTTGAGAAAGACACAATGTAAGTGCTGTAAAATGTGTGAACTGTATTAAGGTGGGCTCATAATGTAAATGTACAAACAGCATGCAGTTAGAGTTCCCATCTGATTTCCCATTCACATGTGGTTCACTGTTCAGTATAAAGGACAAGATGCTCCACTGATCACCCATCTAGTACTGAAGAGCATATTAGCAGATGAGTAGCCAAGCTCATTAGTTCTTCATCATTCATCCCTTTGAGTCATTTTCTGGCTCGTATCATCTGGTTTCCTTCCATAGATGCTAACCTGGTCTTCATTTTGGGGAAAAATGGTAGATACTGTAGTCTCATAACCATCAAACGTATACACAAACAAACACAAGGCAGGCTACTTGGTGTAGCTCTGTTGAACACACACAAAATCTGCCTTATGCTGAATCAAACCATTGGTCCATCAAGTTCAGTACTACCTACTTAAACTGGCAGCAGGCCAGGGTCTCTAGGGTCTCAGGCTAAGTTATTTCACATCACTTCCTACATGATCCTTTTAATTGGAGATGCCAGGAATTGAACCTGGGGTCCTCTGCATGCCAAGTAGATGCTCCACCACTGAGCCATACCCATCCTCAGAGGCTGTTCATATTATACTGAACCTAACCCTAACCGACCCACACATGTGGACATCCGTTTTGCAAGAAGGAGCCAACGCACTTTCGCTTTCTGAATGAAACCTGGGACCAGCACCTGGATAAATGTGGGATTTGCAACACACATTCAGCTGTACGTGAGTTGACTGTAACATGAAAATTACAAAAAGTACATACAAAAAAACAATCAAGTGTACACTGTACATGGGTGGCACATACATTTTCTGTAACTTGTGAGCAGAGCTTCTGTCACTGCCAAATGTTTGGGGTTCTGGGGAGATGTGAAAGTTTCAGAGGATGCAAACTTAGGATGCAAACTTAGAGCAATTTCACACATATTGTTTTGACACTCTTCATAGCTTATTTATGGATGACCGATAAATGGGATTTGGCCCATTTAGGTGCCGTGCAAAAGCTTTCCCTACATGGACAGGATGTAGCCGTAACATAATTCATGTCAATGCTATTTAGCCATGAATCCTGGTTGCTTCTCATTCAAGTCAAGAAAAAAAACTACACAAGGAACTTTCAAGGGGAGGGGTCCCAATTAAGTTTAATTAGTAACTCCAGAGTAGGGCATTCAGAACAACTACTGTCACCTTTGTACTTGCGGTGTTTTCTGCCCCAAATGTTAATTCTGCTTAAATGGGTAAGAACAACATCATCACAAGGTGGGTATCGGCAACATAGCTAGTTGAAAACAAGCATGGGACTTAATGAACACAGTGTTCATTCAGAGTCTAACAAAACAACAGGAAATTAAAAAATATTAAATTATCAAACTGCTTTCACACAGCAATATGCCTGCTGAACCACTTCCTGGATTAACTTTGCTGACATGAACAAATTATTAACTGGATCCATCAGGAACTGATATCCAATTAGACCCCAGCATGGTGTACAGGTTAATAGCAGGGAACTCTAATCTGGTGAATCAGGTTTGATTCCACACTCTTCCACCTGAAACCTGCTGTGTGACCTTGGACTTGTCACAGTTCTCTTTGAGTTCTCTCAGCCCCACTTAACTCACAAGCTGTCCGTTGTGGGGAGAGGAAGGGAAGGTGATTGTAAACTACTTTGAGACCCCTTAGGTAGAGAGAAGCAGGGCATAAAAATAAACTCTTCTTCATTAACCCATGTCTAGTAGTAGCCCTGACCTGGACAGACCAGGCTAGCCCAACCTCATTACAACCAAGCAGGGTCAGCCTGGGCTAGTATTTTGGATGGAAGACCACCAAGAAAATCCAAGGCTGCTATACAGAGGCAGGCAATAGCAAACTACCTGCAAATGTATTTTGCCTTGAAAACCCTATGAGGTTGCCATAGGCTGTAACTTGATGCCAAAACAACACCAAAAATACAAAACAACTTAAACATACTTAAAAATACAAAACAATGTGCAACTTAATTTCACATGGGTACAAGTAGTTCTGAGATTGTAATAATACTAAAATCAGATATAGCACTTCAGATTCGGATTTTAAAAAGGTCACAGGCAAGTATCCAGATGCTAGCAATAGGTGTGAAAATATTTTGATACACATTAGTAAGATCCAGTTCTGGCATCTGCAGATCTCTGCAAAATACCAATCACCTAGAAGAGTCAAGGACGAAGGTAAGGAGGGGTTCTCGGGTTCAAACCCCCCCCCCCCCCATTACATGTCTGAAGCTCTGCCTCCACTTGTGGGTTTTTTGTATTTTTAAGTATTTTTTGTTTTTGGCCTGCAGGGGGCACAGTTTTTAGGCTAGCAGCACAAAAATTTCAGGGATTGTTTGAGAGACTCTCCTGATGATACCACCTAGGTTTGGTGAGGTTTGGTCCAGGGGGTCCAAAGTTAAGGACTCCCAAAGGGGGTGCCCCATCCCCCATTGTTTCCAATGGGAGCTAATAGAAGATGGGGATACACCTTTGAGGGTCCATAACTTTGGACCCCCTGAACCAAACTTCACCAAACCTGGGTGGTATCATCAGGAGAGTCTCCTAAAGATACCCTGAAAGTTTGGTGCTGCTAGCTTAACAACTGCACCCCTGACAGCAAGCAACCCCCAAATTTCCCCAGATTCTCCTTTTAAATCCATCACCTTCGGCATGGATTTAAAGGGAGAATCTGAGGTCCCAAGTTTAACCATTGAAGTGATGCTGTTTCAGGGTGGGGGATAATCCACCCCAAAACAGCATCACTTTCAATGTTGTTTTAACTGGGGTCCCCAGATTCTCCCTTTAAGGTGGATTTAAAATCCACCCATGGGGGTGGAGGGCGCAAAACTCAGAATTTGCTCCGGGCTCCATTTTCCCTAGCTATGCCTCTGTCCAGAGGGGAGGGCAGAAGGGACTGCTGGCTGCTGGCTGGGAGCCCAGCCGATAGGAGGGCGGGGTAGGCCAGGGCAGCGGACTCTGCCATCCTTGGCCTTGGAGAGCTGCTTTTATAAGCACTGAGGCCGGGGGCAGGGCTTGGGGAGGCATGGCCACGCCCCCAGGGGCGGGTGGGGGCGTGCCCCCAAACCTCCCATAAAAAATCTATACCTATGTCACTGAGAAGAGTACATCTGCGTGATCTCTGCGGAGAAAGTTTATAACGTACACATCAAAATGGAATCACATAATTTGATTTCTGTAGATTACCAGGGCAACATTAGCATTATAACCTGTTAATGTGATCCTCGTGGCATGATGTTAGGGCCAGCAACAGCACCACTAGAATTTCTCACAAAGTGCACATAATTATATAACCATGGGGTAGTGATTGTATAACCCACTGCATAATATTTTGCTAAGTTCTCAGAAGAAGCAAAGAGGAGTTTTTCCTCATTATCCTTATTTAAAAAACAACCTCCTTACTTTTGTCCTTAACCCATCCCATTGGAGAACTAACTGTACAGAAGAACATATTTAAAATCTTGACACGGCCTGCCAGACAACACAAGGAGGGCATTTCCAGGGGAAAACTGGCAAGTAGACGAAGGGATAAGTTCCACTTCCTGTCTGCTAATTCTTCCTTTAAAATACTGTCCACGGTGTCTGCATGGGGATTACAGGACAGGCTCCACTCTACCAGCAGTATCCTGGTGTCCCTTCCAACCCAGCCATTCAGAATGCCCCGATGCCACTGAAGTTTTATGGGGCCACCCAAACAGCCATAGCTTTTTTCTTTTTCTGTGAATCCCACTGGCTGTGTTCTTTCTTGTCATATGGCTCACATGGGTCCTCAATCTGTGAATTTTACAGACAGCAAAATGACTGCTAGCTGCAGTCAAGACAGGAATGCTGTATGGCAAAAGCAAGACAATGGTGCTTGTTTCTGAAAGATTCTGTCTACAGAAGTCAGTTTAAACATTTCACAGAAGAGACCTGAGTCTGCCATCAGTTGAGGTTGGAATGATACCTGAACAGAAACTGACAACCAAACTGGTAGATTCTATTTGTCATGCTGGACAGCTGCCACCAGTCTGAGAAGGCAATGCTAACCCTGACAGACCAATGGTCTGACTCAGTATAAGGCATCTTTGTGTACTCACTTCATGAGCTCCCCTGCCTCCTCTACAATGTGCATTTCAACTTGCATCATCATCTGACAGCATACTTTCCTGCCCTGTCAGTCAATGGTGAGGAGCAGGGAAGGGGAGTAGGTACCACTCAGCTTCACATCACAAAAAAAATGTGGAGGGAGAGGGGGGAACTTTACATAGGACTGCTTTTCTGCCAGTTTGTAGGAGAAGAACACGGTGGTAATGAAAACAGTCCCAAGTTTGCAAAAACAAACTAAAAAAAAAACCGTTGGGGGTTAAAAAATACATTCACACACACACTGTGCTTTAAATTAGTTGAAAAAGTAAAAACTGGAGAAGAACAAGATAGACAGGTGAAGCTGTCATCCAGATCATTGATGTGTTGTAGAATGTGTTGTAAAGGCAGAAGGAAGCCATGAACATTCTACAGTAGAAAAAATGTACTGAGTTTTATTTAAAGTGATGTCTGTATAGGATTCTGATATAGGCCTCAAAAGCAGAGATTCAGCACCACAACCTCTGGCCATGCCAGCTTCCATTAGACAGCACAAATGTACATCACCAGGTTTCAAACATCATTTTCAATTCTGTCATGGCTCAGTAAAGTCCAAGAGCAACTAAGTCAGGTGTTCACATTTTCTGCTTCAGCACAAAGCTTGGATTGGTTGAATACCATCACACATTGTAAGATGACACTATTGCATTTCCCACAGCAAAGCCATCTTAACCACATTATAGGCCCCTACCTACTTAACCATTCACAGGAATAAAAATTTAAATGGTCGATAAATTCGTGATCTTGAATAATTACTACATGCTTACCCTACAAGTGGTCCTAATGAATCTCAAGGTTCCATCTTTAATAACCAATGGCATAGAAATATAATCAATATCATTGCTATTAACTGCTAAGCAAGTTGAAGTGACATTAACATATACGCTTTTATGTTATGCTGTGTGTGAGATACGTACACATATATGCATGTATGCTTGAACAGCTGACTGTGATACTAAACCAAACCAGAGGCGAATGTCAACATCAATGTGCACTTCTTATCAATGTATACTTGTTATAAAAACTAGCATTAATATTGTTTGTTATCTTTGCACATACTAAATATGCATTTTCCAATAACAAATATTTACAGTTTCGTATAGTTTCGTATGGTATAGCATAGCATAGTATAGTAAGAACATAAGAACGAGCCTGCTGGATCAGACCAGAGTCCATCTAGTCCAGCACTCTGCTACTCGCAGTGGCCCACCAGGTGCCTTTGGGAGCTCACATGCAGGATGTGAAAGCAATGGCCTTCTGCTGCTGCTCCTCCCGAGGACCTGGTCTGCTAAGGCATTTGCAACCTCAGATCAAGGAGGATCAAGATTGGTAGCCATAGATCGACTTCTCCTCCATAAATCTGTCCAAGCCCCCTTTAAAGCTATCCAGGTTAGTGGCCATCACCACCTCCTGTGGCAGCATATTCCAAACACCAATCACACGTTGCATGAAGAAGTGTTTCCTTTTATTAGTCCTAATTCTTCCCCCCGAGCATTTTCAAAGAATGCCCCCTGGTTCTAGTATTGTGAGAAAGAGAGAAACATTTATCTCTGTCAACATTTTCTACCCCATGTATAATTGTATAGACTTCAATCATATCCCCCCTCAGATGTCTCCTCCCCAAAGAGTCCCAAACACTGCAACCTTTCCTCATAAGGAAGGTGCTCCAATCCCACAATCATCCTCGTTGCCCTTCTCTGCACTTTTTCTATGTCTTCGATAACCTTTTTGAGATGTGGTGACCAGAACTGAACACATAGTATAGTATAGTATTAGTATAGTAATAGTACAGTACAGTATCTATCTATCATCCATCTATCATCTATCATCCGTCCCTCCGTCCCTCCGTCCCTCTCTCTCTCTCTCTCTCTATCTATCTATCGGCAGCAAGTCACAACATATGTAGACTAGCACAGGCCCCTCTGTTAGTGCGGGCCCCTGTACAACTGCCCATTATGCCCAGGCATTAAGATGCCCCTGCCCCACAACAGAGTCAGAATGTTTTGTCAGCACTCCCTGATTTCAGAAGTGTCCTCACCTTGCATAGTTGATAAACTGAATTGCTTTCTCTGTGTACTTTGTAGCCAAGCTAGTTAGGTTCACAGGCTGCTGGATGATAGTGAGGTTTTCATACAGCGGAAGTGCCACTTCAGGATAACAACCTCTCAGGTGGCTGCTGGACAGAAACATCAAACATGTTTCAAAAAATTATGAATTTGAAGCAGGAGATAAACACAGAATTTTACTTCAAACAGAATGTCAGGGAAGGGGCTACAGCTTGCAGGAGGAGCATCTGCTTTGCATGCAGGTGGTCCCAGGTTCAATCCATAGCATTGCCAGTTAAATGATGAGGTGAAAGACCTCAGAACCTGGAGAGGCACAGCCAACCAGAGCAGACAATACTGACAGTGATAAACCAATGGTCTGACTTAGAAGCACTTTGTGCGTATCTAATTTTTTATTATTAAAAGTATTAATTTTTAAAGCTGTGTATTATTAAAAGTTTCTATTATTATTCAAAAATTTTATGACCATTGTTATCAGTATGTATGCGGAGCAGATATTTATAAAAGACAGTTATAGAATAATTCACAGTTTGGACAGAGTGAGTAACGGGGGACTTTCTTGCTCTCGCAGTTCAGCATTGTAAAGCAAAGCATACTTTTACTCAACACCTAACTCATTTATGGAATTCATGACCATGGCACTTCTAGCTGACATGGCTTTAAAAAGGGATTGCATAAATTCAAGAAAGACAAGTCCACCTTTTGTATATCCCTGATTACCTACTACAAAGAGGGATAGCTATCTTCCTTATTCATTTCCAAGGGGATTCAGCAAAACAATTCAGGGGATTAAGCAAGAAAATGAACCATCCCCCCGCCCCCCATTTAGAAAAAAAAAACTATTGTGAATTCCAAACACAGAACTTGAAGTCTTCCTTAGTCTGACCCTAATAAAAAATAACTTTGTGTGTTTCTTAGAATATATGCAATAATCTCAACTGGAAGTAAGTAGGTCAGAGCCAACGAGTAGTGCAGTCCTAGTACCAGTAGTTATACCCTTCTAAGTCTACTGAGGTCTAGTTAAGATTGCACTAATAGCGTAGTTGTTAAAACACTAAGATCTAGGAGACTCAACTTCAAATTCCTACACTGCCGTGAGGTTTAGTGGACAGACAAGAGGCACCAAACTCACTATCAGGATAACAAGGTTGCTGCAAGGAGAAAATGGGGAAGGAAGAATTATGTATACTGTCAGCTCTTTGAAAGAAAAGTAGGATAAAATGTGAGTGAGTGAGTGAGTGAGTGAGTGAGTGAGTGAGTGAGTGAGTGAGTGAGTGAGTGAGTGAGTGAGTGAGTGAGTGAGTGAGTGAGTGAGTGAGTGAGTGAGTGAGTGAGTGAGTGAGTGAGTGAGTGAGTGAGTGAGTGAGTTAGTTAGTTAGTTAGTTAGTTAGTTAGTTAGTTAGTTAGTTAGTTGGGTGGGTGGGTGGGTGGGTGGGTGGGTAGGTAGGTAGGTAGGTAGGTAGGTAGAAGGTCGCCCAAATTGTTCAGCTCACAGTCTGTTGGACTAAGCAGGAGGGTGAAAGTAATGGAGGGACAAAAATCTGACTGAGAAACACTGATGATAAGGATGCCATTGCTTATCACTAAAGAAGCCATACCTGGTGATGGTAGGGTGCTGGGGGCAAGCTGGGCAAGGAGGCAAGTTATAGCCAGGTGTGTCAGTGCAGCCCATATCATGGCTGTATGGTATTCCAAAGTAATAATCAAAACCTAGGATTAAAACCACAGTATTAGGACATTTAAAGCCACCTGCTCTTAATGGAAAAATATTAAGCTGCCTTAAACACCCTTGCTGCAGACTGAATTTGTTAAAAAAGCACACAATTTCATGAGGTGTCAGTAGTAAGTGGAACAGATACGTCTTACGTTCTTCTTATGCATGACCCTCACTTGCAGTCTGAACTGGGGAAGTGAGGCTGATGTCTGTATCAACTCTATTCCAAGAGAAGAAAAATAATATGGAGTCCTTACCACGAAAACTGGGATGATGGAGACCATTGTGCCCCAAGTGCCATTTACCTGCAAGGAAGCCATTAGGAACAATCTTCAGCAGAATATATGCAAATCATGTACTTTAGTGAATCAGCAAAAGATAGAATGTTTTCTAGGCCAACTGTGGAATGCTGATGTTGGGGAGGTGATTTTTCTTATCACGTTTTTAAGCCTTTAGCTGTCTGTGTGTAAAGTGACGTCAAATCACAGCTGACTTATAGTGACTCCAGGGGCCTTCAAGGCAAATGAGAAGAAGAGGCAGTTTGCTACTGCCTTCCTCTCCAGTCTTCCTTGGTTGTTTTCCTTTCAAATACTGATCTTCTTAGCTTCCAAGATCTGACTAGAGCCATGGTGGCGAACCTATGGCACTCCAGATGTTCATGGACTACAATTCCCATCAACTCCTGCCAGCATGGCCAATTGGCTATGCTGGCAGGGGCTGATGGGAATTGTAGTCCATGAACATCTGGAGTGCCATAGGTTCGCCACCACTGGACTATAGCATGCTATACCATACCTTCCCTCCAAACCTTTAGTTAGCAACACACACAAAGCAGGTCATACATAACACATTCAGATAGCTTTGAAAGCAAAGCATCTTCTTTTTGGCCTTGTGATTATTTATTTATTTATTTATTTATTTATTTATTTATTTATTTATTTATTTATTTATTTATTTATTTATTTATTGCATTTGTATACCGCCCTCCCCGAAGGCTCAGGGCGGTTTCCAACAAAATAAAAATTTAAAACATCATATATATAAGTTAATTAAAATACATAAAATATTAGACTAGAGATGGCTTCAGCTATTCTATTCCCCCTTTTATGAACCCACAGGAGGCCAGATGTTCGCTTTTTATTGCAGTTGATATCATCCCGGCTGGCCAAACGCCTGGTGGAACAGGTCCGTTTTACAGGCCCTACGGAAACTTTGTAAATCCCGCAGGGCCCTGATCTCACCTGGAAGCCTGTTCCACCAGGTAGGGGCCAGAGCCGTAAAAGCCCTGGCCCTTGTAGAGGCCAGCCGGATCGCCTTGGGGCCAGGGATCACCAGTAGGTCCGCCTCCAATGGAGGGGCCTAGAAGGGCGATATAGGGAGAGACGGTCCCTTAGATATGCATGTCACTCAGAAGCATGATTGAGGGAATGGAAGCCTCAGGAAATAGCCATCATTCTTCGTGCCAAAGAAAAGGGATGGAAGGTTTTGCATTTAAGTCAAATATCAGTGTGTAGCCTAGATCTGCAATTATGCCTCCATTTCATTGCAATTTGAATGCCTGTGGATATTTCTCTACCATCACTAATATGTAACTAATAGGACATACTGCATTAGCTTCCCAAAAGCTACTACAGAGGCTCACATGCTTGCAGCAATAGGGAGTAGCCTACTAAAAATGTACCAGAAACAATGCTGCTTTTGTGATCAGTGCAAGATGCTACTGACAATTTAGTATCCCCAGTCACAAAAAAAGATCACTAAAGGGGAGAGCCGCCCTGAGCTCATAAGGCGAAGGGCAGCATATAAATTTAATGAAATAAATTAAAAACCCTATAAAGTACCAGGAAACCAACTGTGCTGAGTTTATGGCGGATTCCACATGGGCCAAAAACAGCAGTGTGAAAATTTTATACCATTTTAAACCATTTAAAACATTTAAAACAGCAGTGTGAAAATTTTATACCATTTTAAACCATTTTATACCGTTTTCACACCACTGTTTTTGGCCCATGCGGGATCCGCCTAACCTCTGTCAGCCACGTGAATCATTCCATACAACTGAATGGCATCAAAGCCCATTGCAGAGGCATTCCTAACAGCTACTGCACTGCAGTGACCTTCACCGTTGTTGCTGAAGTTGGATCCAATTCAGCAGATTCTATCCTTGTCAGGGAAATAATTACCCTTATAGTCTAGTGTAGAATTATTGAGGCTAAGAGACTGGAATATTTCTGGGTGGTAGGAAAATATGTCACACACACCCGCAAAGCATCCTTCCTGCTGCTGGGCGTGGGGGGGGGGGGGGGGGTCACTGGCACCTCTTCTTTCCAATTTTGACCTCCTCACCTGGAAGAGGGGGAAATTTCTGGGTGGTTTTCTCTGTGGAAAAGGAAGTAGCAGATGGGGACACACCCACTCACCTCTCCGGCTGAGCAGGGAAGGCGTGCATCTTGAGGAAGCAGCAGGGGCAGGGGGCACAGGAGGAGGTGTAGAGCAGGCAGTGCAAACAAGCTTCTTGAGTGTGTGTGTGTGGGGGGGGAGTCTCTGGCTTCTCCCTGGTAGCTGCTTGAAGCTGCTGCACATGCTGCTACCTGCCCCCTGATAGAAGCCTGAGTACAGGGCAGGTAGTTGGCAGTGGCTGAGGTGGGCAGACAGCCAGTAGCCACAGAGGTGGCAACTCAAAGAGGTGGGACATGGAGGCTGGCGGGGGGTGCAGGAGGAGGGGGAAGACAGTGCAAACACTCTAGCTCCTCGCTCCTGGGTGGGGGAAAGGAAAGCTGAACCCAACATGATCTCCCCAAGTTGTGCCCAGGGGTTGAGTCCCCAACCCCCACCCCCTTCACAACACATGGGTCACTATATCCAACCCATATTCTAAATTTTATAGCCTTACTAAATGGGTCGAACCTACCCCTCCACTATGACTGCAGCATGGCGTAGGGGTTAAGAGCAGCAGCAGACTCTAACCTGGAGAACCAGGTTGAGCTAGTCCCAGCTCTCTCAGCCCAACCACTCACAAGGTATCTGTTGTGGGGAGGGGAACGAAAGGTTATTGCAAACAGCTTTGAGACTTTTTAAAGGTAGAAAAAAACCAACTCTTCTTCCATTGGGTAAAGTCTGAAGGCTTCCTTCAGCCTGTGGAGCCTTCCTTCAATGTTAGTAACTCTTCTGTTGGAGGAAGAGTAACAAGTTGGAGAAAGGCTCCCTGAAGGATGGCTGGATCCACTCCATTAATTCCAAATCCTGAAGCAATTCTCACCTACTATGCTCCTCTCCTTCCATAAATTGACGTGAATGTTCCTTGACAAATGTTTAATAAATTGCTTGTAAGGAAAACTGGAAAAATGGGCTCATTTTCACTTAGCAGTGGGTTGAGTTACCTATCACAGCAGTGAGGTAGCCGGTTTCCTTTAGAACTTCAGCTAATGTTGTCTCATTCAATGGGAGGCCACCCACTGATGTCTCAGCAAAATTGTGGGTCACCCCATTGCGCAGGCCAAGACGTCCTGTAAGCAGAGAGGCACGAGAAGGGGAGCAGGTAGATGCAGCAGAATGGAAATCTACAAATCTAGAAGCAGCACAAAGAACAGGTTTCATTTGTTACTTACAATTCATCGTGTTCTTTTTGTCGTAAGCAAACCAGTTCTGTGCCATCTATGAGCTGAAGCTTTAATGATGACAGTCATAATCCCTGCTCTTTACCTCCTATTTATAAAGCCCTTAGGGTTCTTAGATCAATTTGTGGCACACAAAAAAATGTATGTTGGTCCTTTTATATGGCAGAGACAGTGCTATCCATTTCATGTCTTTCTGCTCTTTGTTAGATCAATTCAATAAACCAGTTTCTGCATTCAACAGTCTGGTTATTGTAGAGAGATTGGCAGAACCTGACACTCCCCCTCTCTGTTGTTTGCTTATTCAGCTAGAGCTGATGAAGCAATTGCTGGAACTATGAGCTGGGAACCACCAGGTTCAATTTTTTACCTTGGCCACAAATTCACCAGGTGACCTTGGGCAGGCCACTCCCTACATCTGTATTTAATGTGCACCAAAGGGAAAGTCATATTGATCTACCATTACAAAGCTATTGTAAGAAAGACTGTGGCAGTATACACAAACTATAACGCATGGAAGCAACACGGCTTCATGGTCTGCATGAAACCTTTCTATTTCTGTTATGCTGTTTGACCAGGATTTTTATACAGCTGGCCAAACATGGGTGCCTTAAGGGTAGCCTATATTGTAACTGAGAGATAACTGGTCAGCCAAAATACTTTTGATCCTCTGTTTGCTAACGTGCCAAGGTGGAATGAAGATAACTGTCTTCTTGGAGGATGACACATGATAAAAATGTACATAGTAAGCAATGCAAGTCCTTATCACTGCTACTATCTCAGCTCCTGTCTGGCCAGGTTTTACAAGCAACTGCTGACGTCTTTTGAGGAGCTATAAACTCTTTAAGATACTGAAGGTTTTCTCCATCCTCAAAACATAACCATTAATTAACAGAGAGAATGTTGGTATTTTTTTAAACAAAACCTTTTTTTTTCATTCTTGCAGTTATACGGAGAAACTTGAAAATGTTCACATAAGGCATATTTTAAAACAACAAACAAAATGCCATTTCTGATGAGTAAAATCTCCATGCCATATTAAATAGGTAAGATGCATTTCATCAAATAGCTTAGAAGACTGTTATTTTGAAAATAAAATGCTTATAATGTAACTTTGGAAGTAATTGTCAATACAGAAGAGGATTGAACAATTATATATGGAATAAACTGGCTAACAGTAGAAATTAACAAAAATGTAATAGCAGAAAATAAGACTGTTTTTGTTAATTGCGTCGCTTGAGCTTTAAGAATAGGTTCTTGTGTTTTACACAGCAGTTACAACAGTTCTTGTTGTGGTTTAAACAAAGGAAAAATGGCATGCTCAAGATCCTTTGAAGAGCCATAACAAAGAAATATATATCACTGCCGCTTTATCCTCACAACACCCATACAATGTAGGCTAGGATGTGAGTGAGAGTAACTTGCCCAAGATCCAGCGAGCATCATGGTTGAGGGGGATTTAAGCTCACGTTTCCCAGATTCTAGTCTGAAATGCTAACCTCTAAACTGTATGATACTGATCTATTAACGACTGCTTGTCCTGATGGCGTTTTCATGCTAATCTCGCTGTGTATCTGTCATCAGTGCACTGAGGGAATATGCTATTTATGCGGTTCGCAATTCTACTTCCTTTGCAAATCAAAGGGAACTGGGAAAATAGATGCTAGGTGCCAGTTTTAAGTTTACCTCATCCCTTCCATTGCCATCTTATCCAAGTTGGGAGTGTCTTTTCGTTTGCCCCAGTTGGTGCCAAGGTCTCCCCATCCAATATCGTCTGCTAAAATTATTATGAAATTTGTTTTTTTGGAGCTGGATTTTTTCCCGCCCGAAGAGATTCCTGGATGGTGATAGGAGAAGAGTCCAACAAAGCAGGTGACCAACACCAACACTTTAAGGAAGAGAATCTCCATGGCATTAAGAATGCTCTTCTAGAAGACGTGGTATGAATGTGAAAGCTTATCTTCAAAATAGCCTCATAATCATGATCAAACTCCCAAGTCTTGGTTTCCTCAGAAGCAGCATAAAACTTCATACCACTTGGACCATTTCCACAGTTCTGCAGAAAAGGAAATCAGAATTAGAGATAGGGGAAACCCACAGATAGTAGCAACAAAAGTGTGTCAACTGCAAAGTGTGTGTTATGGGATCTTGTGGTACAGCATCTTGGAGACAGGAGTCTTGTGGCACCTTTTCACCTGAAGTTCACATCTTCAGCTGAAGAATTGGACACTAGTTGACAAAAAGTTATTTTTGAATGCCACTTCCATTGCATTTTGGAAATGTTAGTTCCAAATATAAAATTAAGTCAAGAATAAGCATTATCTGATTGTTTTTCCCATTTTGCTGCACTTTCTTTATTAATGCTATTCCTCAAAACTATGACAACAATGCTGGATATTCATTTTCACGTTTTTAATTCCACACAATGCCTTGACATTGCAAAAGAATGTTACATTTCCTTTTTTCTAGAGGGCCATCCTTTAATTTTATTTATGGAGGGCTAAATGTCAACTTACACCCAATATTCCTGTGCTAGAAAGCAACAAGAAATCAGAATTGGGGTTAGGGAGACTGTGTTTTATTGCAACAGACATTAGTACACCTTGCCATGAATGAAGTTTTTTAAACTCTTCTAAGCGCAAATTCCTATATTCATCTCTCTTGGTCTCTTTCCGTCTCTCTCTCAAGAGGGGCTTTTAGAAACGCCTGGATGAAGCAGTAGATTTTAGGTATCGCCAGGTGTTTTAAAAAATGGCCTTAAACTATTTCCGAGAATTATGTTCTAAGAGTCTATATTTATATTGTATTTATATTTAAATTATGAGAGCACACTTTTGTTAAGTCATGTTATGTTGTTTACGTTGTACACCACTCAGAGCCCTTTGGGGGTGAGCAGTATAAAAGTCTAAATAATAATAATAATAATAATAATAATAATAATAATAATAATAATAATAATAATAATAATAATGATGATGATGATGATGATGATGATGATGATGGTGATGATGATGTTCCCTTTCATAATAAAATTTAATTGCACCTGCAATTCATAATCATCACCTCGTATCAGATCTAACTTCTGTAAAGTCATACCGGAACCCTCTTCTATACTCTTAGGAGCTGAGACCAATTAGAAAGGCAATTTTTGTCAATATCTGCAGTATGACTGAAAACAGGACATGCACAGAAAAGATCAGACAGGAGTCACTAGCCTGTGTGCAGATAGCAGACAGGCAAGCAAACACAGTAAACATAAAGATTTACAGTTGTTTTCAAGAATGTACAAAGGCTACTTAGCAAATTCGTTTAGATGCACATATCTTAAGTATTCGCAGTGAAGAGATGGCAACATTCACTTAGGAACCAAGCTAAATATAAAAAAATCCAACTTGCACTTGTGGATGTTAATACCTCAGGGAGAATTTAATCTAACAATTCTGATATTCGGCTACCTCAGTCTCAAGCAAAAGACAATCAGACAGATTGGTAAAGAAATTCTACAACTGTGCCAAATTGCGACTTGCACACATTACTGCCAAATGATAGACCCAAATCTACTTAGGCCACATTCAGACATTACAATTCTCTGTTATTTATAAACCATGTATAAGCCATGATGTGTTCAAAAAGTCCAGTTAGCTGTGACATCTAGATGCAGCTGAGCCAACATTTTGGGACTGACAGTAAAGCAGGATTTCCAACTGGGATTTCCAACTGTATTTGTATCTGCACCTTGTACTCATCTCTATTGTGATGTCTGAATTTACCAACCCACAGGTTTTGAGTGTCAGAGGCCCTTGCAATTGCCTGGATACAGATACAGAAATGTAGACAATTTATCCTCCCTGGAGGGAAGCAGAGAGGATGCAAGGAACAGACATACCCTTGGGTGGTTTACACACCAACTGTGATTTCTTACTTATGTTTTAATGGTTCTTCAATAAAGTAATTGGTATTTTGTGAACAGTGTGAGGCAGTTGGTGATACAGGGAATGCCCCCTCCCCCAAAACCTTCTGCACTTGTCCAGGAAACCAACTGTACAAGGTGATCTGTATCTCTCATCAACCGCTGCCAACAATATGGACCAACAGGAACCAGTATGGGCCAAAATACCATCTTGAGGTCTGAAACAGAACTTCCAACCCTGCCCTCCACTCAGGCAGAAATAGTCAAAAAGTGTGTTACGTTTGACACAAAAATCTTCTGTACTGTTTCAAAGCATGCTACCTCATCACAGTAACACCAGCCAGTGTTAATGCCAGATGTTTAGCTGTCTTAGTCTGTAGGAACCAAAGTTCAAAAGGAGGATGACACACAAAACTCCTGAATTAGAATTTGTGAGAAGATTCAAAACAACATACCTGCCCAGTGCTTAATAGGGACCTGGGAATCCTAATTCACTGTATGTGCTAATATCCTGCAAATTCCACCCCTTTCTGATGTTAATTACTTCAGCTAAACCTCTACAGAAAGTTGATTCATTTGAAAAGTGGTGCTGGTGAAAATGTTTATGGGTACTATGGACCACTAGATCAAATCAAGTCTGAACATATCCTAGAAGCTAAAATGACTAAACTGAGACTATGGTACTTTAGTCACATTATGAGAAGAGTCACTGGAAAAGACAATAATGCTAGGAACAATTGAAAGCAGCAGAAACAGAGGAAGACCCAACATAAGATGGATTGATTCAGTTAAGGAAGCCATGGCCCTCAGTTTACAAGACTTGAGCAAGGCTGTTAATGATAGGATGCTTTGGAGGACATTAATTCATAGGGTTGTGATGAGTTGGAAGCAACTGACTGCACTTAATATACACAAACATGCCTCTATAATATCCTGTTGTGTCTGCTTATCTCATGTCTAGGTTTAGCCTATCTAACAAGAGTGATCTGATTACTGAATTAACTAATTACGCTTTCAATTGAATCTCTTTGGTCCCTTCCGCACATACAGAATAATGTACTTTAAATCCACTTTCACAATTGTTTGCAAGTGGATTTTGCTATTTCACACAGTAAAATCCAGTGGATTGAATAGTGCATTACTGTATGTGTGGAAGGGGCCTTTGTTATACCCCTTTCTGATGAATTCACACTCTTCTGACTTATGCTGGAATATATTTGGCAACCCAATCCAAATCCTGTTTTATACCCAACAATGGCAGTTCCCAGGCTATATGGGATTTTATTTTCAGACTAACAGAACAATCATTGTTATAACACACCAACTACACACATACATCCTTCAGACAGCGCGTTCGTGTGCTGCATTTTTGCAAACTGTTTAACAACTTGATCTGCTGAGAACTGGACAAAACTGACAACTTCCAGAGCTGGAGGCTATTTGTTCATAACCATCAGCACCAGCCTAATCTGCAAGGACAATAAAAATGTTATCAGAAAGCAACACTTGAAAGAAGAAAGCAGCTTGAATATCAAAGACCCGAAAATAAACAGTTGGAGGTAGATGGAAATGGCAGGCTGAGTCCAGCTAAGACCAGTATTATGACAGATGTTTCTAGTTGTGTATCAATGACCTTGGGGAAAGAATGTGCAGCTGAAGATACAAAATTAGTGGGTCAGTCAACACAACAAAGAGGGTGGGGGAGAATGACCTAGATAAGTGAGGGGCATGAGTAAATACTTGGATAAACAAAACCAACCAGAGCTCTGAGATAGCAAGGAGGGAATCCAAGGAACGCCCTCAGCAAGTCAAGAATCCAGCCTGTTCTCCAATTAAGTTCATGCTGAATGAATGGGTGCGTGTAAGCTTTTGAGAAATGTCTGCAAGTAACTAAACAAGGGAGCCTGAGGGAGTCTCTGAATAAGGGTGTAACATATGATTAAAACAGAGGCTTTCAGCCATTGAGCAGCTGTGAGTTTCCTATGGGGAATTAATTCTGATATGCTGCACAGGTTCAGTTTTGATTAGGAATGCAGCTTGGGAAAGGGACTTCGACCTTCCCACCTTCCCAACTCAAAAATTCCCTGAAAGGGTTTTGTGTGCCACACTGGAGGGTTGCATGAAAACTGGATAACTGCACAATAAGACCCATTTCAGGTTGGGGAAATGGTGCAGGGAGAAGATGAGTCCCTACTCCCCCTGAGCTATGGTCCTACGGGTCACCTGTGGTGATTCACAATTGAGTTCCCACAAGGAACTCGCTGTTGCCCTCTTGCTGCAAGTCCCTGTGACAATCACATATTGCACTAGGCCGATTAGCCACAGCTCTGTTCTGCCCTTGCCCCACTCTGGCACAAAAGTTGCATCAGAAGTGCTTTCACTTTTCATGGGGAAAGCGAGAAACATAGGTGAGGCAAGAGCAAGCAAGTTGGGACAAGAAATCTTGCCCTGACACACTTCCTCTCTCGGTGCATTGCAGGGAGGAAGAGGGTCAGGACAAGATTTCTTGCCCCAACGCGCTCCAGCTGCCAAAGCACAGCAGCTGCCTGGTGGATAATTGGCTATACAGTCTAGTTTAGTCTCAATATCACATTTGTAACACTATCATAATCAACAGACGCAGAATAAATGTGCGTAGCTAGTACAAGTCACAGAGGTTCAGTGATGAAAATCATTTGTGTTACCCTTGTACGGGATACTAGTTTTGAATGCTGTAGAGTCATGTGTCAGAAAATGCACAGATGCATCTTCAGTAGGCTCTTGCAAACCAACGGCCCAAGGACAATTATTTAAAAATAAACAATTGCAATTTGTTACTGTTATTGAAAGAGGTGGATATTGTATTCCCTTCATACAAGCTGATTTGCAGTGAAAATTCACTGGCAATGTAGGGCGAATAGGAGACCAACATTCCCTTCCCTGAACTAGTTCCCAGGCACGGATGCAAATTTTAACTTGCCTAGCAGGTGCTGAGTCACCAGGTAACCTGATTTCCTTGATGCACCAACCTATATCCATTGTAAATCATCAAACAGCTATGTTCTTGAGTTCTTAGAATCATAATCATTAAACAGACACAGCGTTGTAATGCTGCTTGGATTGTCTCTTGGAAGCGACAAATGCTACAAGCCTTGTTTGCGTCTCTTCCCAAAGCTTTCGGTTTTCCCCTCTAACATAAATTTGTGAAATAGCCTGTATGAATGCACACAATACACACATCCCATTTTGCTCAAAGGAACACCCAGAACTTTAAGACAAGATTCTGAAATGACCCTATTCATCCGAAATGAAATTAGCAAATTAAAAATCAACATGTTTTCTAACTGAACGATTTAAATGGGTGCGACAGTGCAAATTCTAACGTTCTCTCTTCCACAAAACAAGCATGGTGCAATGACAATTAAAAGTGACAGCAAACACTCTATCCAGACCAGGGAAAGAAAAACTGTACTTCCTTTTGGAGCAGCAGTGGCGTAGGAGGTTAAGAGCTTGTGAATCTAATCTGGAGGAACCGGGTTTGATTCCCAACTCTGCTGCCTGAGCTGTGGAGGCTTATCTGGGGAATTCAGATTAGCCTGTGCACTCCCACACACGCCAGCTGGGTGACCTTGGGCTAGTCACAGCTTCTCGGAGCTCTCTCAGCCCCACCCACCTCACAGGGTGTTTGTTGTGAGGAGGGAAGGGAAAGGAGATTGTAAGCCCCTTTGAGTCTCCTGCAGGAGAGAAAGGGGGGATATAAATCCAAACTCTTCTTCTTCTTCTTCTTTTAATGTAACAGTCCATAACAAACAACTACATATCATCAAGTCTGCTAACAGCCCATGAGACAGGGTGAAACAGGTAATGACTTGCCTACAGCCACCACAGCAATTAATAAAGGTGAAACGAGTAGAACCCAGGTGTTGCTGAAATATGTCCAACTCCTTTGGCAGTCACTTGTCAATCAACTGCACTAACTGCGCTAATAAATGAGTAGATTAGTATGCTTTTAGAACACTCACATTTGAAGTATCTCTAGCTACCATTAACATGCCCCAAACTTTGCAAATAAGTTCAGTTGTGAAGAAAACACAGTGGACAACCCAAAATGGATTTATGAGCCTAAGAACACTGAACAATCTATCCTGACAACTATTTGCAAAGATAGAGGGATCCTGCTTGAGTGCAATCTGCAATACAATGCCAGAGAAAGAAAGCAGAAGCCCCCTGAACATAGGAAGGCAACAGAGAACAGGAAACAGGAATTACTGGTGGTAAACTTCAATAACTAAGAGATGCCAGATAACCGAGGAAGGGTTGTCTGCAGCTACTAAGCCCAAGGGCAAGGTTTTGGCTTCATATGCCTCTCTTCTTCCTGTGCTGATTTTTTAACAGCTTGAGAACGTTTGTATGCAATTTCTCACCTAAAACTACAACCCTTTGCTGCTAGATAAATATAGTGTCTAACAGTAAAAGCCTACAATTAATTCCTCAGGAACAAAGATCTGTTTCATACAATTCTGAACAGAGAAGTGACACACCATAAAAAGTCATCAGGTTGAGAAACCCTCTCGGAACATTGGTTACCAACAAAAATCAAATCATGTTCACTGTTACATAGCAAATAATCTCCCAGGAAGCAACATTACTGGAAGGGCAACTGAAGTCATACTGGTCTATTTAAACAGAGGCCTACATACTGTGGGGCTACTGCAGAGTTACTTAACCCCTCCATTGCCTTTCCTAATGGCAGAAACAAACCACTGGAAACTTATGCCATAATTCTCAAATGTGAGGGATGCTGCTCACATTTGCGTCTTTTTTTAAAAGAAATGACTTAACCTTAAGAAGTCTTCTCTGTAAGTGCCTCATCTACCACCTGTTTTATGCCTGTATATAGCTGACGGAATGCCATTCATCCCAATTCTCACCCAGTTCAGTGGCAGATGAAGATGCTGCATGGATTTTATATATAATAAATACAATTCAACTGATTGTCTACACTCTGCATATAAAATGCATAACTGGTTCTGCTAGCTATTTGACAGATTTTGGTTTTCTAGGCTGTAGAATCTGTGTACACATTTCCATTTCAAGTTAATTAAAGTTTCTATTGATCTCGTAAGGTTATATTAGTAACTGCTTCAGCAAAGCCGAAGGTAGCTCTGCAAGTTTTGATTACCATGACAGTGTACTAAACTTCTGTAGATCACAAAAACTATAAGTCAAACAAGGTGAGGTTTACCTTATTGCCAATCCAGTAAATGTTACCACTTATTACATGAGAGAAAACCCCCCACAGAGTTCCAATGCAAAAGATATTAACAATTAACGCTCTGAGGATCAGAAATCCAGAGCTTTCAATGGAGTGGAGAAGTGTTCACTCATGTATACGTGTACACTTGTTTGTGTAAGAAAAGGATTCATTAAAAAAAAAAACCAAGACTAACCAGAACTTAATCTTCAATGTTGTTACACATGCTCCAAAGACAAGAAGTACGGCTCAAGCACAAAAATGAAAAAGGTATACGTCATAGTTTAATCTAAAGTACAAATAGCTTATATGCAACTTATCCCTGAAATCAGGCTCCATCCCTGAAGACTGGAAGATGGCCAATGTCACACCAATCTTTAAGAAAGGATCTAGGGGGGACCCAGGAAATTATAGGCCAGTCAGTTTGACATCTGCTCCTGGTAAATTAGTAGAATCTATCATTAAAGATAAAATTATAAAACATGTAGAAAAGCAAGATCCTGCTGAGGAAGAGTCAGCATGGCTTTTGCAGAGGCAAATCCTGTCTTACAAACTTACTAGAGTTCTTTGAGGGTATAAACAGGCAAATGGATAAGGGGTAACCAGTGGACATTGTCTACTTGGATTTCCAAAAGGCTTTTGACAAAGTTCCTCACCAGAGACTATTGAGAAAACTCAGCAATCAAGGAATAAGAGGGGAAGTCCTCCTATGGATTAAAAACTGGTTGAGAAACACAAAGTAAAGAGTGGGTGTAAATGGGAAATTCTCACAATGGAGACATGTAGGGAGTGGTGTCCCCCAAGGATCAGTTTGGGGACCAGTGCTCTTTAACCTATTCATAAATGAACTGGAAGTAGGGGTGGGTAGCATGGTGGCCAAGTTTGCAGATGATACCAAATTATGTAGGGTGGTGAGAACCGCAAAGGATTGCGAAGAGCTCCAAGCGGAACTTGATGAATTAGGTGAGTGGGCTAAGAAATGGCAAATGCAGTTCAATGTAGCAAAATGTAAAGTGATGCACATAGGGGCAAAAAATCCAAACTTCACATACACGCTACAGGGGTTTGGGCGTCTTAGTTGATAGTTCCATGGGAATGTCAACTCAATGCATGGCAGCTGTGAAAAAGGCAAACTCTATGCTGGGGATAATTAGGAAAGGAGTTGATAATAAAACTGCAAGGATTGTCATGCCCTTATATAAAGTCGTAGTGCGACCGCACTTGGAGTGCTGTGTTCAGTTCTGGTCGCCACATCTCAAAAAGGATAATGACGAGATAGAAAAAGTGCAGAGAAGGGCAACGAGGATGATTGAGGGACTGGAGCACCTTCCTTATGAGGAGAGGCTGCAGTGTTTGGGACTCTTTAGTTTGGAGAGGAGGCGGCTGAGGGGGGATATGATTGAAGTCTACAAAATTATGCATGGGATAGAAAATGTTGACAGAGAGAAATTTTTCTCTCTTTCTCACAATACTAGAACCAGGGGGCATACATTGAAAATGCTGGGGGGAAGAATTAGGACTAGTAAATGGAAACACTTCTTCACGCAACGTGTGATTGGTGTTTGGAATATGCTGCCACAGGAGGTGGTGATGGCCACTAACCTGGATAGCTTTAAAAGGGGCTTGGACAGATTTATGGAGGAGAAGTCAATTTATGGCTACCAATCTTGATCCTCTTTGATCTGAGATTGAAAATGCCTTAACAGACCAGGTGCTCGGGAGCAACAGCCGCAGAAGGCCATTGCTTTCACATCCTGCATGTGAGCTCCCAAAGGCATCTGGTGGGCCACTGCGAGTAGCAGAGAGCTGGACTAGATGGACTCTGGTCTGATCCAGCTGGCTTGTTCTTATGTTCTTATCCAGCCAAAAGGTGTTCTTCCTCTGGAAGCTGAACAAACATCTGACATTAGCTTTTGAAATGTTTGATGTAATCTTGGGAGCTGCATATTAGTGAGCTGAAATCCAATTCTGAAGTCAGCCATACTCCCATCAGCAGGCTGTGGACAGAAACCGTGACATTCAAAATATAGAGAAGATGTGTAACAACATCCCTCAACAGAGCTTATGCCACTTCCTGAGAAGAATTATCCTTTCTGCTACCACCTGAGCAAGAAAACGTGTCTGGTTATATTACTGCCTTAAGAAAAAATAAAATGAGCATTTTGTAGCACTGTAGAACGTTCAAAGCACATTATGTACAAAATGCATGTGGAAATCACGCATATGCATAACTGCTAATACTAATCATTTCATTACAGAGGAAGTATGGCTTAAGTTCATGGTGAGGACTTCCAGTGTAGCTCCAGATTAAATCCTAAATCAACTTTCCAGAAAATCTATTTTCCATGGGTGCCATGGTGCCCACAATGCATTTCCGGGTATGTATGGCTTTCCCCTAACTCACCACAGGAAAGGTTTCAGAACAACCCAGGAAGCAGGGATAATTCAGAAAGAGCTGCCTCCATCATAGGATATTTGGTTTGAAATCTCTCAGGACTTTGTGATTACCCCTAGCCCAACCCCCAGGCCAGCTATTTAATTTTTTTTTACTTACAAAATGCATCTCTCCTTTCTGCCCTCAAAGAGGTTAACAGATTGAAAACAGAAACCAGCTTTTAAAAAATTCTAAGATTAGGGCTATAGTGTTGGACCACCATAGCAATCCAATGCAACCAAATGCTGATGATATAACACAGAATTGCTCTGTCACTAGAGTTTGGATACATTAAAATCCTATGGGGCTATAATATTAATCTCAGAACATTAGAACAAAGGTGAAAAAGAACATGCCACGAAAAAAGGCTGGGAGAATAAAGCAGCACTATTTGAAATGGCCAAAATGCTTCCGAGTCCTTTACAGATGGCTCACAGGTGGATTGAAATAAACTGTATGAAACGTGTGTCCCTATATCACTTTCCTTGGAATTGGATAAACAACAGATAACCTCCAGTTTAGTACAGCAATCTGAAAGGGGCCATAGAATAGGAAGCAGGGAATGCCAAATGAACCAAAAAAGTCTTGCCAGAAGATCCTAGCAGAAGCAAAGCCAAGGGAGAGCATCCCAGAGCATCACTGGGGAGCGCATCCCAGAGTTTTGGTGCCCTCTCCCCAGTTGCTGCCTGCTTAATTTCATAAGACCAGGACCCTGAAGCAGGATTTTAGAAGATTACCATAAGTTTATAAAGGAATAGGCAGTCCTTTATGCATGCTGGTACCAAGCCTTATAGAGTTGCAAAGATCAACACTAGCACCTATTGTGGTGGCATCCACTACCTATTCTGAAAGTTCTAAGTCTTAACAAGATTGGAAGGCCCTTTTCGAGGCAGTAAGGTCCATTGGACTCAACTAAACTTGTGTGAATAGAATCATATAACTGAAAAGAGCTTTACAGACATACAAACGCTTCCTCAATGCAAACTTTCAGTTACTAGTCCCTTAGGCCAAACTAGATGGTTTAAGGAAAAGCTAATTAGCAGCCGCAGGAAGCGGCTGTGGAGATTGAAAAGGGGACTTTATGAAAGGGCATTTAATGTCTTGAATTTAAATAGTCCCTTCAACACTGCAATTAGTCTTATGAAAAAAAAGACACATGCATGGATCTGATTTTCCTAGCTAGAGGGCTAACTGCAGCTTTGGAAGGAACTATTTAAATGGTAGAAGATGTCTGGAAGAAAAAGATTAACACTTTTTTCCTCAGGGGGCCCTTCTGGAATTTTCAGAGTTGCTACCCCAGGCTGCTAATTACCTTTTAAAAGTGATGCATCAAATTTGGCCTCTACATTGACCCATAATAAGCAACCTCTTTAAGTAAATGCTGGTGGCATTTGCCAACCAATTCACAATTATCTCTCTGGCTTCTATAACCCACAGAATAAAACCCATGCTACTCAAAGATATTAGTTTGGTCAGCTTAAGTGTTTGCTGTGTCTCTTTAGCTCATGAAGTATTTGAAGGGCAACAGTACAAGTATGTTTGGTCTCAGCAATATAATAAACGTGTGCCACAAAAACCTTCAAAAACCTAGATGGTTTTAAAAATATTTTAACATATATTAATATTTATGTTAGGCCCCTTAACGAGACTGTTGGCAGCTAGAAGCAGGTTATTATCAAAATTCTGATGATACCCAGTTATATATCTAACAAGCCACTGACTTTCTCTGTCTTGGTCAAGTGTCTGAAAGCAATTGTCTACTAGCTGAGGGAGAGCAACCTGAAGTAGAATCCAAATAAGACAGTGGTTATTCTGGAAGTGCCACTATTTTGAACTGGACTGTTCTTCCTACCATTAATGGCACAAACACCCGGTAAGAATATACTGTTGTTGGATTTTGATCTCCTATTAGAGAAACAGACGTCTGTGACTGTAAAAAAATGTTTTTCCCCCAGCTACATCTATTGCTGCATATGCCTAATGTTATGATTTTCAATGATTGCTTGGACTTGTCAACTTTATCACACAACCTTCCAAATATATCTAAATTGCACAAACCGGCTGCAGCTGAAATAATAATGAAATTACTGGTAGTACACTGCACTCTTAAACTTTCTAGGTAGAGCAGAAGTCTCATGGATTTCAATGAGGCATTTTGAAAACCTGCAGACCTGTAATCAGACCCATAAAATCTATTTTAGCAGAACCAACCGAATTAACAGAAAACATTGTACAAGCTTTCACTAGGCTGAATGTTAAAACACAAAAGATCAACCGCGGGTAGAAGTCTGAGTGTTTCAGGGTTTTATGTCTGCCTCCTGTGTGGATTTTCAGGCAGCCTTGAACAGATTGGGAATTGCTGGGCAGAGCTAGTATCAAGGTGCAACTTCAGTTTTCTAGGAAGAAAAAAATGGAAATGTCAAACATAAACATGCACTAGCAATAGATCAAATGTCTTTTAACACCAAAAAAACACAGGCACCTTATAAGACAACAAGCAGAAGAAAAAGCATGGTAGTCAGATTAAAATGGAAAATTGACTTTAGATGATGTTTCAGGTAAAAGGGTCAGTTAAATTCAAATAACCTATTACCATTATCTTGTGTGGGGTGGGGGCAATTTCCTCAGACGGAAGTTCTGTAGAATTTTTAAGTCACAATGATCTTCCTTAGAACACACCCCGTGGCAAAATAAACAATGTTCAAGTAAAGACTACCCAGTATCGTTTTGCATATAGACAGCGAGTGATCTCCACTCCGATGTAATGCTAAACACATTAGGATTAATAAAAGCATTAAAAAAGGTAGAAAGCTAGTTCTGTAGTACATGAGAGCTCCATGTTAAAAGCATTTAACTTTGTGTAAAGAACTCGATTTCCTGCATGTGCAAAACACTCAAGAGCCATTAAAGCAGCTGCTATGGCAAATGATGCCACAGAAGCGGGTTTCGCTTCACAACCACAAAAATCCACGAATTGGAAGGGGGGCGGGGAAGTAGTAGACACCCAAGCCGGCAAAATCGCAAATTCAAGGCAGAGATTGCAAACTGCTGACGCCGGGGAACAAGCCTTGCAACACAATGGCCCTTTGCAAGTGGGGGATGCTGATGGCTTAGCTTTGCGCGTCGCACACACAGCTAACCCACTGAGTCATCAGCATTATTACCCACTGGAACAAGAAGCGCTCAGCTTCCGGGAGATTACGAGGCTCTTGTGCATACCCGACAGAAGCCAGCCGCACACCCAAACTGGCAAAAACCTGTTCTGCCCGGATCCAGCAGCAGCAGCACGAGCTCAAACCTGGGGAAGTGGGACGCGCTCGCGCCGCCGCAGGAAAAGCGCACGCGCAGCGTTGCTCGCGCCCGGAACGACTGCGCTGCACGAGCCGGCCGCTGGGGGGCGAATCTCACAGCTCAGAAGCCAAAGAAGGCAGCCGGGCGTCATTGATGAGAGCAAGCAGAGGGGCTCCTGTCCTGGTCCAAAACTTGGACATTTCTACCGTAACCGGGAGGCTCATTCCTACATTCCAGGACGGATTGTCCTCAAAATTACAAGCAAACTGGTGCAAGTTTCCTCTTTCCTCCGAACTGCACTTTTGCAACGTGGCGCGCGACTCTATTGTTCAGAACGTGCTGTCGAAATAATCTCGCAATAGCTGCTCACTTTTCGGGACAGCTCAAGAGCCCGCTGTCCAGTTCAGCCGGTGGACTCGGACTGTCTAGTTCAGCCGGTGGTCCAAACAGCCCGCCGGCACCCCGAACGGTTTCCTAGGAAACGGGAGGAGCAGAATTCCCTCGTCTCTGCGCTTTTGCCGGCAGTGTCTGTTATCTAGGATGCTTAGCCAGGGTTGCCGCCAGCAGATCCCGGCAAAACATGACTGTGCAGCCCACGCGGCCGCGCTTGCTTTCCAGCGCTATCATGGGCCGCACTGCGTGGCTACCACGCTTACACAGACGTACAGGAAAACAGCATTTTGCAAAATGCAGCCAGTCTTGCAGCTTGTATGAAAAAGTATTGGGGGGGGGGGGGCTGGTTTTGAGCTACTCAAATGCAGCGTCCCCCTCAAGCGGCAGGATTCTACGTTCTGCAGTTCGCCTTACATGACCTCACACCCGTCAGGCATTTCGCTACCCCCAGTGGGATTGACTGACCCACGCCGCCATCCCATCCCTGAGATCACAAATTCATGTCGCTAGACCAGAGGGAAGGAAGCCGGCGTAAAAGAAAGGCCTGTAGATAAGGACACATACGAAAGGAAGGCGAGAGACAGGCTGATGTGTTTGAGGGGCCACCCAGGAAGTAGGGGAGCGTACCCTGGTCGTTGGCACAGCAAAAGCGGTTCAGTTCCTCTGCTGCGGCGTTTTGGATGGGAGAAGGGGAAGGCTCTGGGCGGGGGAATCCTTGAGATGTAGCCCAACAAAGACCGCAATCCCAGAACACTTCCCAAGAAGTCCCGTTCTATTGTATTGTCGAAGGCTTTCACGGCCGGATTCAACTGGTTCTGGTGGGTTTTCCAGGCTGTGTGACCGTGGTCTGGTGGAAAACCCACCAGATCCCGTTGTATTCGTGATGAGAAGCTGGCTGAGGGCTGTAAGGGGGGGGATGTCCTTTTGAGCATCCAAATGGGCCAAATTGCCAACTTGCTTGCCAGAAGAAGGCCGTCTTTGCTGTAAGGGGCCCGCAGCTTCCCCATCTCTCGGTGTTTAGCGAAAGGTGCGCTGAAAGAGCCCACAAAGTCTTCCAAGAGGAAGGAGACGGGGGGTAACGTGGAAGAGGGGAAACGCGTGTCTCCTCAATTAAGCGACAAAGGATATACGGGAAAGGGACAGGTGGCGCGCCAAGAAGCGGACGCGACTGCAAAGAGCCTCCCGCTTCGGCCACATCCCCGCCGCTCGTGGCCAGCTCTCGCCTTCCCGCGCTTGCGCTCCCGCTGCCTCCCGGCGCGCACCCCGCATGGCTCTGCTCACCTCACCCCCTCCCCTTTGAGCGCGCGGAGGCCGCCGACTCTTTTTGCTGCAATTGCAAAGCCGGGCCCGGCGCGCACATGGGCGCTGCTGAGCTACAGCGCGCGCCGGGTCCGCCGGCAAAGACCGGCTCCAGCCGGTATAAAAAGCTGAGGTCGAGAGTAGGGAAACGGAGGAGACGGCAGTAGTTGCAAGCGTCGGGAAAGCGGCGAGCCTGGCAGGGAAGAGGCTGCAGGCGGAGAGCCGGGGGAAGGGGGCGCAGAGCGGGAGAGCGACCCTCCAAAACGCCGAGTTGGGCATGGGGCAGCCTGGGCTTCGGCAGCGCGAGCCTAGCGTGAGGTAGCAAGACAGCGCCTTGCTCCTCTGGCCCAGGACGGGGGTAGCGGGGAAGTCTCCCGAGCCTGCAGGCGCCACCTCTCCGCGAGGAGTCGGGGCTGGTTCCTTGGCTGGAGTTTTTAAGCGCGGGGGGTGTTGCGTGTTGCAGCCAACCCCCTCAGCATGTTACTGACCAGATCGTAGCCCAAAGCTGCGCTTCTCAGCGACTTGCGGGAGTCTTTTCTTCCTCATCTCTCTCCCCAAGTTGCAGTAGCAACACCTTCTACTGACTTGGTAAGTGATTTTTATCTTGGACACTGAAGTTTGGTTGCTTTGCTGCCATGGCCTTTCCCCCACTTTTCTTTTAAACGTTGTTTTTCTTCACCTGAAGAGCATCAGTGTCTGCTTGTTTTTAAAGTGCCGCAATTGGAAGCCGTCTGCACTGTGCGTTAAAGATGCACAAAGTGATGGAGAAATTCTTTCCCCATGAGTACTTCCTTCCCTGCAGCCAACATCAGAAAGTAGATAAGATTTCCCCTCTTGGTGAGGTTTAATTGGTCCACCCCTTTGGAAGATACCCCTCCCCAAAGGAACCTCCTCGCCTATATTCTCACCTATTTTCTTCTTCAAAAAGCTCCTTGAGAAGTACTTATTTAGTGCTCTAGACCTGTGCATCTCTGCATTCCTCAAAATGTGACAAGCAAGGCACGTTAATTGGATTGAGGGGAACTGCATGGTGCAACCTAGCCACCAAAAGTCTGATTTGAGAGAGTGCAGGTTTCGCAGACATCTGGACCTGATTCAGCAAAGCTTACGTGGCGTATTACTTAAACCCAGGTGCTCATGTTGCAACCAAATACTTCTTTAAGAAGCAATAGCAGCACCTTACAGGCACACTTTAAGTGCTTTGCTGACATGGAATACCTGAAGACCATTCACAGCATTGCACACTTTGCAGAAGTGTGCAAACTGGTATTACAGCCTGCCTAATGTAGCTGGGATAAAAGCAGGGATCTCTGGAACATTTCTGGGAAAGCTACATCTACAGACTGGTATATTACAGTACAGTAAACCTTTATTAGGCATAAATAATTCTGCATACAGTATGTTTGTATGATAAACAGCAATACAACGAGGAATCCAGTTCACCAAGTTAGGACAAATATGACTGGTATATTATAGAAACTACTATAATCAAGTATATTATAGAAACTACATCCCCACCCTTTCCTGACCCAAGTGAGGACAGGTCCCCTGTTTTTGGCAATACTAACACATTTTTGGGAAGCGTTCATTGAGGAGAACATTTTTAGCCGATTTAGAACAAGGTAGAACTATTGAAAAGTTTTATTAAACCTTATAATATTCTATGCAGCACTAGGCTGCCACTAAAGCACCCTGAAACACAAGTTCATCAGGGCAGAGGCTGCAAATAAGTACCTGCAAATTGCAGGCTTTACTAGAAAAAAAGTTGGTGCTAGCCAGTGCTTGCTTTGTGGCTAAATGATACGTATTATGCATATCTGCTTGGTATTGCAACAGCTCGGGCTGCGAGCATAGATGCATTTGATGAATGCAAAGAAAAAAGTTGTTCTTCAGTACATTTATTGTTAGTGAAGTTTGAAAGTGAACCTCCACTCTGAAGCCCTGACCCCATGTTTCAACCCTGTGGGATCAATTTGAAGAGACAACACTATGATTTCTGGTATGAAGCTCCTGGGAAGTATCTCCAAATATAGTTTCTGATTGGCATCAAATGTATTAACAATTTGCTATTCTCCCAAAACAAAAAGCCTAACTACTAGGTTAACTGCCACAACATGAGAATTTGTTTTTAGAAGAACACTGGAGTAATATGCAGAACATAATTTGCATGGTTACAAGAGTTCCATAGTAACTTGTCCAATACTAGAAGTTGAATATCTACATATCCCATCCTTCCTCAGAATGATGTATATAATTCTCATGTCCATTTAATATTTACAGTAACCCTGTAAGGTCGGCTTGGCTGAGAGAGTGACTTGGCCCTAGACTACCAAGCAAGCTTCCAAGCCACAGCAGAGATCTGAACTCTAGTCTGACTCCTTTTCTCTCACAAACATCACACAGGTTTTGTCGAAGGCTTTCATAGCCGGAACCATTCCCCACCCTGGGACATGGATAATATACCACACTAAACTTTCCCTTCTCACTTATACACAGTGAGAAACAGACTTTTCTCTGTGATACACCTCTGAAGATGCCAGCCACAGATGCAGGCGAAACGTTAGGAACAAAATCCACCAGACCACGGCCACACAGCCCGGAAAACCCTCCAGAACCAATCACACAGGTTGTTTGAGACAGCTCAGTTAAAGAGCGATTATTCTACTTCTTTCAAATCCCTATATTACAAAACAGAAGCACTCTGGAGAGGCAGAAAGACTGCAGCATATCTGCAGTGGACTGAATGATTACAACATGAAACCATCAGGAGAGTGGACATTTGTACCTGTACCCAGCCTGCCATTGCTCTGCTGGTGTTTTTGCCTGAAGGTGATGCAACAGCTTTTTAATAATTTCGTTCAAAGCACATTACTTTTCAGAAATGTCAGCAATGTGTAAACAGCTTAAAGTGTACAGATATTTCCAAGAACCACTAGAGGGCAATGAGCAAGACTATCCCAAAAATAAATCTGAACTATGTAAATAAATCTGATTGATAGATTGTTGCTCTGGAGTGAAGTAGGTAAAAACTCAGTGGAAGTTCCTTAAATGTAGACAGCCAGTCTTCATACAAAAAATCCAAAACAAGAACAATTAAAATCCTGTAGTTTACATAACTTTCCAGCTATGGGAAAAATATGTTAAACTGCCCAACATGCTTATGCTGTGGCAGGACTCCTATCTGGAAGTTAAACGGGCCAAGTTATTTCCAGAAGCCTCTTGATTTTCTATTAAGGTGTACAACAGGCAGCCCAAAACTGTGACTAAGAACATCTTTTTGCAGCATTTGGGTTAAGTCATGGGTTTTCCAGAAAATTGCCTCTTTCCACTGAATTTAAGTCAGATGACTGTTTTCTTAATTGCTCCTTCTTGAATTAAAACAGCTGGTTCTTATGATGAGATGCATTTTTCTGGTTCTTGTTTCAACTTGTCCACTGATCATAAAAGTAGAAACATCTGCTAGGGTACTATATTTAAGTCCAAAGACTCAGTCAGATGCTCCTTGCTTGCCAATACTCTATGTCCTATGAAAAGGCTGTTGTCACGCACTATAATTACATCTGCAACTCTAATCCCATTTAATAGTAAACAAGCCCCACTAAACTCAGAAGACATCCTTTCCAGCAGACATGTTTAGAACTGGATTTATGACACATTTTACAAGATGTCCTAATATTTTTCCCCTTACCTTCTTTATTCCAGATCAAAAATGACTGTCAAGGCTACAAGAATGTCATGCATCACTCCAAATATTTATGCTGAAGTGCCTGATGGAGGATGGGGCTGGATTGTGGCATTTGCTTTCTTCTTTATAGAAGCCCTGACATATGGCATCATCAAGTCTTTCGGAGTCTTCTTTACAGACTTGGTAGAAAACTTTGATGAAACAAATAGCAGGATATCATGGATAATCTCAATATGTGTATTTGTGCTAACTTTCACAGGTGGGTATGCAGCACATTCTGCATTTAAACTGTGTCTCTTAACAGTATGATTTTGAGCAAAGTTAGGGTATGCCTAAATCTCATTCCAGCGAGCTTAATGCCTTGCTATCCAAGACTTAGTGCTGTGTAGGTCAACTAAAATCTAACAGGATTGGAAACTATGCATGTGTAACATCCATATATTTCTTTTGACTAAAAAACTTACAGATCACTTGGGTCTGGAAACCCTAAAAAGAAAATTGGTCAAATTCTGGCTTTTATTTGAGACCCTATTTATATACCTAGCTCATTTTTTTCATACTCAGCTGCTTCTGCAGACTCACCTCCTTATGGGACTGGTGCGATGATTTATGGGACAGCTGTTTTGCATTAGTCACAAGTACAGGCATCTGCTGGCTCATATCATGAGACAAGTGCCACTTCAGGAATGATAAAGAGAATGAAAGGTGTAGAAAGGCAGGGACGAAGAACAGATGCACAGAAACAATATCAGAAGCACAGTAAAAGTGTTTTGGGGCACAGTGTTCTACTCATGAACCAATTGTGCAAGGGTAGTGTTGATTTCAAGTTCGGCTGGAACAGAAGTGGACCCTCCTTTTGGATTGTTGTTCTTAATGTTTGTCCCAAATCAGACAGCAATCTTTTCAGTTTAGGACAGCTTCTCTTTATAATGAAGGAGATATTGGAAAGAGATACCAGGACAATTAGGGCTTCTTTTTGACACAGAGTTGTTTTCTGATTTAATCCAGGTAGCCTCTTGGAAAGGCACTGCTTCTAATATCCTTCTTTAAAAGAAAATCTATTTCTCATAGGAATTAAATTTGAGTTCATTGACACAGGAAGAGGAAAATACCACTAACATGAAAGAAAGCACAGAACAACTACTTACTTTTAAATCACTGGCGCTGTTGTACTCGGTAGTGATCCAGATAATTTATTTATTACTTTACATTTATAACCTGCCCTCCCCAGAAAGGCTCAACAGTTTTCTTCATTCACGTTTCCTTCCCTTTTAATCCATCTTATTCTTGGGGAAGCAGGTAAATATCATAGGACTTTACTAATCTAACATATCTCTACAAAAGAAGAAAACTGCTGTTTGTGTTTTGTTTCCTTGAGATACCAGCAGGCATTTCCTTGCACAATTACACAAGTGGGTTTTACTAAACCCAAAAAAGCTTCTTCTCAAAAACCACTCAATTTATACAGCCCAAATTGGGAACTCTTTTTATAATTCTAAGCTAAGAAAAAACACAATAATGCCCATTCATATGTTCTATCTTCTGCAGCTCCCCTCTCTACAGTCCTGTCTAATCGCTTTGGTCACCGTTTGATTGTGATGATTGGAGGAGTACTAATCAGTACTGGAATGATTGCAAGCTCCTTTGCACACACAGTTGTTGGAATGTATCTCTTAATTGGCATAGTTTCAGGTGAGTTACATGGTTCCTCTTTTAGAAAAACTGCCAACTACGCTAATTTTGCAAGATAAACATTTAAGATTGGTAAAAGCCTAGGCACCTAGTAGCCAAGTGGTCTTAAAAAAATTAATTGGTTAATAATTCCTATAATCACAATAGACATAACACAATTTGTAATTTTCCCTCCCATTGGCAGTGTGCATTCTGATATTTTCGCATTAATAAATCTGCATCCCAATGATTTTAAAATCTCAGTTATTGATATTATTGAAAAGTGACCAGATGTGCTACGTATCAGGAAGGAGACCACAAATGGAAGTATGTAGTGGTAGATACTAGTGCAGTGGTGGCGAACCTATGGCACGGGTGCCAGAGGTGGCACTCAGAACCCTTTCTGTGGGCACACGTGAACAGAGTTCGTCATGTGGGGGGGGAATCACACACCCCACACACACATATCTAGGCTGGTCTGGGCCTTGGGAGTAAGCTCGGTTGCTGGCAATGGGGCTTGCTTCTGAGTAAGCCCTCCTAGAGTCATAATTCACCCGTTCGAAGTGTTGCACGGTTTCTTCACCAAGCTTACTCCTGAGTAACACACACCTCAAAGCCAAGTTAAATTGCCGTGTTGGCACTTTGCGATAAATAAGTGGGTTTTGGGTTGCAATTTGGGCACTCAGTCTCAAAAAGGTTTGCCATCACTGTACTAGTGTATGTAGAGTAAAATGCTTTAAATTACAAGGAAAATGAGAATTCTATGGGTCTTAATCCAATATCAGCATTTCCCAAACTCTTTCTTGCATTAATGGCATTTTTGGCATTTCTTCACAGGCTTTGGATACTGCCTCGCCTTTCTTCCAACTGTCACCATTCTGTCACAGTACTTTGACAAAAAGCGTTCATTAGTCACTGCAGTTGCTTCTACAGGAGAATGTTTTGCTGTCTTCTCTTTTGCACCAGGTACTGAAAAACACAATTCTTTAATTTCTCCACTGGTCACATACAGCTGGGCAGCCCCATCTAAGGGGCCAGGTTTCCACCACTGATTTCCACCAGTGGATTTTCCCCCTCCTCCCCTGGGTCATAAATCTAACATGCATCTACTTCTGCTTCTTTGACTTTATGGTGCAACCTTTCTATTTGGGCATTCTGTCAAACTTCCTCCCATCCATACTCATCTGGGTGTGGTTGTGGAAGCTCCCTAAGCCCATGTTTCCAGGTTACACGATTCCTGTGGCTCACTTTGCTCTTGATTATGACAAGCAGTTGGAATTGAGACCAACTCTGATTTTACAATACAATAGGATAAAACATGCTGAACACAGTCCATCCACTAGACAACACTAGTGCCAAAGATGTTTTTGCATTCTGTTCTGGAACTTGATGCTTCACATAATGCACTAATCATCTTTCCACACAGAAGTGGGTTAGGGGAGTAGTAGTTTGTCAAAGAACCATGGACAGCCCAATTCAGATGTGGGAGGGACCAAAAGGCCTTTTTAAGCAGTGGTGGGCCACACAGATGCATTTGCCCCCCCACACCAGCGTGTCTGGCAGCTCCATAGCTCCACCCCACAGCAAAACTGGAAGTGTTGCTACCATAGAGCCACACTGGTGTCCATGGACTCTGGCACAGAGTGTGTGTGGATTGGAGCTTTCCTGGGGGTGGGTTAGGCCGATTGTAGTCTGCTTCCAATCAGTGTTCCAGCCCAGGAACATCAGCCTCAGAGCCACCAGACTTTTGCCACACTTTTATGCAGCATAAGTAAGTTTTGGCTATGGGGCAATTTGGATGGTAGGTGAGTTTATCAAAGTACCCTCCTTTATGCGCCACCCAAAGCACCTGTAGAGGCTGTGCAGCCTCACCTTCGCCACGCCGTCCCAAGCTGTTTCCGCATTCTCTCCTCCCATCTGGATTGCACTGTAAATTTCTCAGAAACGTACAAGATACAGGCAAGACCATTAGAATGCATGTTCTTTTGTGAGCAACAGAGGTCACTCACCTGAGCACATGGGATTTTTTTGAAAGAGAGGTTAAACTCAAGGTAATTACAGTCTTACTTTTCCTTACAAGCATTCAGAAGAAACCTTGCAAAGGGAATCACCTTCCCTCATGCATGTACTGTCTAGTGGCGCTAACTTTTTTGGTTGTGATGGGCATAAATGCTTGGGGGCAGGGTGGGGGGCAACTCTGGCATTATTTTCACGATTTTTGCTTAGCAAAATGACCTGTTACAGTATCTGATAGGTTCCTGGTAATGATTTCTTCAAGCTAAGCAGTAACTCTACTTCCAAGAGTATAAAGCAGAGTCTGCCTGTAAAGATATTTGGTGTACATGTATATATAGACCACAGCATTCATCACCTATGAAACCCAAAACCTGGGGTCACGAATAGTTGCAACTCCTTTCTCCTAGTACTTTTCCATCCAAGAAAATAGCTTTTCTACAAAAGACTGCTTTGCTTTTTGTGACCATTTAACCGATTTTTTTTTTGTTAGGCTGATTCTGCATGGGCCAAAAACAGCAGTGTGAAAACAGTGTGAAAACAGTATAAACCCTTTTACACCTTTTTAAACACTTTCACACCGTTTTCACACTGCTGTTTTTGGTCCATGCGGAATCAACCTATGTCTTTCAGGTACTGCTGGCCTCCTATGTTATATAGGAGTGCGGAAAGTATAAGCTTACATTAACTCCGGGACAACTTTTACACATTTAGGCATATTATATTCCAAAATCTGAGCTCTGAAATATTGTTGAACTTTAGTGATTGCTGTTCCATTAATGAAGGATATGTATTGCTTTATTCCCTTCTGTAGCTATCACAGCTTTCAAAGAACACTTTGGCTGGAGAAGGGCCCTCCTATTCGTTGGTTCACTGCAGCTTGGAATCATTGCTTGTGGAGCATTGCTGCGACCCATCATAGTCAAAGCACAGGAAGAAGTGAAAGTATCACCAGCTGAAGAGCAGAGAGAGACCAAGTACATGCTTGAAAATGAGAAGACACGCACCTCAATAGATTCAATTGACTCAGGAGTTGAAGTAACTACCTCACCTAGCAACAAACACAGAGATGCCAAGTTAGAACTGAAAAGCGAAGAAGAACCAAAGGAAAACACAGAGGTGCTCATAGAAGCTAGTAGCATCCCTAACAAGGAACCAAAAATTCAACTCCTGGACTTCTCTGTGATGAAAGACTACAGCTTTATTTGCTATGCACTTTTTGGTTTATTTGCCACTCTGGGATTCTTTGCTCCTTCCTTATATATAATTCCCCTCAGTATGAGTCTTGGCATTGACAAAGATCTCTCTGCGTACATACTGTCAGCAATGGCAATTGCTGAAGTCTTCGGCAGAATCGGTGCCGGCTGGGTCCTCAACAAAAAGCCTATCCGAAAAATTTACATTGAACTCATCTGTGTCATTCTCCTAGATATTGCCCTCTTTGCTTTCCCTTTTGCTTATGAATTTTGGGGGCTAATGATGTGTAGCATCTTCTTTGGGTTCATGCTGGGAACTGTGGCAGGCACACATATTCCTATGTTGGCCGAAGACGACGTAGTTGGCATCGAAAAGATGTCTTCTGCTGCTGGAGTTTATGTATCTGTTCAAAGTTTGTCAGGATTGGCTGGACCACCTCTTGCAGGTAAAAACAAATATATGATTGAAATACCTTGGTGTTCTCTCATTATTAGTGCCTTGTTTAGTGTTAACAGAGTAGAATTAAATATGAGCATATAGAAAGTAAAAGTCACAAAGTGAGGCAGGTGCTTTCAAATGTCTTGGGTAAGCTGAAAGTACATGTATGACAAAAAGAAGAAGAAGAATTGAAGAGCTTCACAGCTGAAGTGCAAGAAGGAAATTCCACAGTATTTCAGAAGCTTGAGCTCAATAGGATGACATTCAACATGCATGTCCATTTTGCTGAAGTCAATGGGACATAGTTCCCACTACATGTTCAGCTTGTAATCGGGGGGAGGGGGGGATCTGCAGTTCATGGGGGACTGAACATGCATTTTGCAGGGACCCCCCCTCCCCCGAAGCTGTTCTTAGGGAATTGCTCTTTAACTTCCAGCCCAGCCCAAGCTTAGGGGTTTAGCAAAAGGGGTGATCAAGAAGTAAAACTGGGAAAATATTGTTTGTGCATCTTTGCTACCTTCTCAGTTCCCCACCACCACCATCACATTTCTCATTAAACTGTTTTTACACAAAGTCCCTAATCTGCTTTTATTTTTTTAATTTGGGGAAGTAATGTTTAAGATTTCAACAGCGAGAGCCATGAAGAGATAAACCTGAAAAGGAAGTCAGCGCAGACACATCTCCTTGGGAGCACAGCCTGTAGTTTTAGAAATTCTTAACAAACGGCATTTCTAGCAGGCTGTACAAAGCAATACATACAGGTCAAAGTGAAAGTAAGGTTTTAATATATGTTCACTGTTTCTCTTAACACAGGTATGCTAGTGGATAACACAAAGAACTACAGATCTGCATTCTACTCTTGTGCCGTTGGCATGCTGTTGGCTGCTGTGTTCCTTTCTTTGGTGAGGCCTTGCAAGAAAATGCAGTGTCAAAGGAAGAAGCAGCCAGCTGATGAGACTGTTTCAGAATTTTTACATGACGTACCAGATGACTTTATAGAACCTGACCTTGGAAAACGTGAGGATTCTGTGGGAGGCTGTGACAGCATGGCCTGAGTAGAAAATATATGTGTTAACAGACTCGGGGAGGGAGGCAAAGTCAGCTCTGATCTGCCTTCTAAAAACTATATGTTAAAGGGAATGCAAAATCTCAAATGTGAACAGATGCTGTCAATCCTTTCAAAAAGATCAAGTATCTTTACATAGCTTTTGGAAACACATGGGATGCTCAATTTCATGGACTGACCGTACAAAAGCACTCCTATCCAGCATGAAGATGTGGTTCAAATTCCTAACAAGCAATAGACAATTTATAAAAACAAGCAAGCAAAAAAGAAACAAAAAAAACTTGTGGGGTGGACACATTTATTTTTAAGGAAAAGGCAAATATTGGCCATGTAACTTCAATGGTCATTTTACCATTTTCCTATTCCCTGCTAGCATCTTTCACTAGAAACCTTTGCTCCATAAGTAAAAAGTGGAAGATAGTTTATCTGGTAAAACCAACTAATTCTGAATTTTAAAGGTTTGCTTACCAGGTAAAATTTACTTTTAAAAAATATTAATTTTATTAGAGCTAAAGAGGGTTGGCCTGAGTAATATCCTCAGACAACAAGTAGAGGGGTTTATTTTTTAAAAACTCACTTGAATTTTATAAATGCTGGGAAGTTGGAGGTTACCACTTTTATTTTTATGGCCAGTTATTATTGCAGATACTTCATTACAAGATACTTTCATTCCAGTTTTAAAAACATTAGGATTTTACTACTTTTTGGTCACCAGAAAAATCAATATGATTTATCATTTTTTAATTTAAACTAGTATTTATTAAGTTGTTCTAAGTGTATTACAGGGTGACTGTTAGGGCAAATGTATTTTTCTTTAAATCCTCCACAATATTTTCATTGCCTGTATTCTATTATGTAAACAAGTCATTGGTTACAGTGAACATGTTTTTTTCTGTTAAAATATAATTTTAAGGCAACTTATGCTGGAAAAAAATATAGTCTGGACCATAGTTCTCAAACTGCAGGACTCCAGCCCCAACTAGGGGAATCCTATATGGTTCTGAGCATAGTTCCTCATTCCAGTAGAGATTTTAGGCTTTGTATTTACTTAGGATTATAGATGTAGTGAAAATAAAGCCTATGCTTAAATGTTGCGTAAGAGAACATTCAGGATAGAATTCAATTCACTGGATCTTTTAATAAGTTTCAATCAGAACTTTGGTTTGTCATAAAGGATCGGATTCTATTGATTTGTTGGAGGGGAGGGGCAGGGAGCATCTAGTGCTTGTATTAGTGGAGAAAGTAGGTATGATTCAGCCTCTGTGATTCAGACCAATTCTTAAATTTGCTTTTTCTTATGGGGGAACATACAGGGTTGCCAAGAATTCAAACAGGAGACACTACTTGTGTGAAATAGCACCTTCATGTGGGAAACTAATGGCCCTTTGCCACTGGTATCAGTTACCCTTCTCTAACATGTGTTATAACAAGAATAGCAAGGCCTACAGAGAGCCACTCTTTCATACAGTCTATGATTCCCACAAGGCAATGAACATGCCAACAGCCCCACCAGTGTTCAATTGCGGGCAAAATGTATGAACTGGGTACTGACATCTCTTAACATGCACAACAGTAGTGCTAATCTCTATATTTGAATAAATCAGCGTAATTACTGTAGCAAACAGAAACCAGCAAAGAGTGAGCAGTTTGAGTATATAAGTAAAGCTGTTTCCTGTTTGCTGGGGGATATAAATCCAAACTCCTCCTCCTCTTCTTCTTCTTCACACTTGCTTCAGAGAGAGACGAACTGAGCTAGATGGATGGGACTTTTCTCCAGATTTTGGTCAATTATATGAAAAGAAAGGGAATTTTTGAAAGATGGCAACCCTGGCTGTTCACTTGCAACAGATAATTACCAATGAAGACATGAACTTGCTCACTTTTCTTTTATGCATTCTATTTTTGTCAATAGACAACTCAGGGGGACAGAAAATGTTTTAAAAGGTATTTTTTAGTTCTGAGTACATGTAGTACAAGTGAACAAGTTTCTCCATGTTTCAGTGGGAGTGGCACCGCATGCTGATTGCGCTGTTAGAGTGTGTACGTATTATGAGGGACAATCTGGTTTGCAATGTAGGCTTTTGTCCAAGGCTTCCTCTGCAAGGTTTTTTAAAATTTTTGTTAATGCAACCTGCTGGTACCTGAATGCATTACACTGAATCCTTGCAGTTTAATTACGCTTAGGATTTCTGGCTGTCACCCCAACACATGTATGGGGATGCTTGTTGCTTTTCAGTGGTGCATACACTTTAATTAAGTGTCCTTAATGTCAAAGTCAGTGATTACAAGTATACTTATTTGGAAGCATGTTCAGCTGAAGTCATTTCCATCCAGGGCTTTTAAGATGTCCAAAGCACCAGAAAAGGTGAAAGTGGCTTTAGCAATCTGTAGTCCCTCACTGCTTGAGAACAGAACCTTTGATACTTACCATGAGAGCTGCTCTGAGGTAAGGAGGGCATCTTGATCTTGGGTGATTCCCACTGGCTATTCAGGGATTCGAATGGAAATCTCTCAAGGTCAAGATACCCTCCTCAGAGCAAGAACTATGGAGATAATGTTGCAGTTTAGTGTTCTTTGTATACCTTCAGCACTTTATCACCTACAGTAGAACCTTGATACATTGCAACAGTGACTGGAAGACATCCACCACCTTCTCCAGAGGTAGCTGGCTTTTCTTCCACTGAACCGATAAGTAAATTAACAAGCATGAGACAGTGTTCCCAAAATTGTGTGGATTATTTATTTATTTGACAAAACTTTATTCACCATTATACCTCTAGCAAAGCAGTAAATATACTGTACATGTTAACTGCAAAAATTAGTCTCAGTAAAACAAGACAGTATTTTTTTTTACTACTATGGCTGTACTGAAGATATTACAGTGAGGAGCTACATGCAAAATATACCTGTCCTGCAGATTAACAAGGTTCTACTGTAAAATTTTTTACAACAATTTCCAATACTAAATAATAATGTATATAACTGACTGCACAATATTACTATTTATGTACATACCACATCAGCATGACCAGGAATGTGTGTGTCTGTGCACAAAAGACCCAAAACCAGGATTAAACAAGGTCACAGCAGAATTTCTGGATTGTTCTGTACTGTAATTAGTAAACTCTAAAAGTGCTACCAAACAGAGTTTTGCAATAAACTTTTTTAAAGAAAAGACTTCATATTTCTGTTTTAATATTTAATTCTAATCTTCTAGTTCACCTTTTAGCAATGACCGTAATACTCAGACACCATGTACCAGTATTTCACAAATCTAGAATACTACTGGGGGGAGGGCTCCACTGGGGGGAGGGGGGTTCCCCAGGGGATTGTAGGGTGAGAGCCATCTCTATTAGCGGTTCATAAAATCCAACCCGTGAAAACTAGCTGATTAGATAAATGCACATTATATTCTTTTCTTTATCTCAACTGTGAAAGTTTTAATTTTATAACTGGCAGTCATAAATTCTACCACAGATGATAATCCTGCTCTTTTTCATGGTCTCTTAGCATGTAGTCATGTGACAAACAGGCCATGTGTATATTCACCATAGCAAAATAGACATGTTGCTATGTAGGTTGCCTTCAAATATCAGTGCTGGATAACAACTACAGCGGTCTTGGGTTTAATTATTACATTGTAGTTCTTGTGGAGAAGAATACTCTTTGTGGATGGCATCTAGGAATGCCATCCACAAAAAGTATGTTCCTCTACAAGAACTACAATGAAGTGGAAATTCTTGCTGTACAGAACCTGTCTTCTCAACTGAGGAATGAGGGATACCTTCAAGTGCAGGAACTCCATGGGTACAATACAACATATGCAAAACTCTGGTATGATAAGGGGGGGGGGGGATCCTACAAACTGCAAGCAGAAGACTTTCAGTAACACAGATCTTTCCTGCCTCCTCCTTTCCCCAAAAGTCAGTGCAGGGGTCACAAGGCAATGAGAAGGGGAAACAGAAAAGTTATCCCTTCTATTGGGTTTTCCTAACACTAATAAGACTTTGTAGATGGAGTTTTGGGAAATATCATCTAATTCTTCTCACTATCTTGCCCAGTGACATTTACTTCACAACATTCCCATGACTACCAGCATTAGGCATTTAGAGGTCTTAAAGGCTGCTGGAGGAAAGGAAGGCAGGAAAAATCTACACGTGTCAACATATTTGTGCTTACAGGATTCAACACAATGTCTTCAAACTTTTTTTTTGTATAACAGCTCTACAGTTAATAACATGATACTACAAAGTTTAAGTACTTTCTAGTTTGGATAAAATGGGGGTCAGGGCATAAAACATGGAAACACATTGAAAATCTTCCTTTCAAATAATCCTATTTACTCTGCTAGATACACCCAATGGAAGGACGCACCTTTAATGATTTGACTGGCTGGCTGGCCTTGATCAAGTCATATACACTATTCCCATACTCAAGTATCTCATCTCCAGAACAAGAATGAACTTACATCACTGGCTTGCACTTTGGAAAGGAGATAAACTTTTAACAGTGTTTTAATATAGCAACCAAAAGTCTCTCTGTAGGAATACACCTCCTCCCTCTGAAATGAACAAGGAGTGTGTGACTCCATACATGCACCAAAGCCTCATGTAAGCATTGGAGCACAGATAAAAACTTCCCTGCATTATAAGAAGCTTTTATAATTACAGAAGGGTAGCCATGTTAGCCTGCTGCAGCAAAACAAAACAGGAACTAACAAGTTTTTTTTCCTAGCTGAAATTTTCTTGGACTCACTACGCAGACATAAACAAGAATATGAAGGGGATAAAAAGTTTTAAACAGAGAAGGCAATAAAATTCAAGAGCTATAAAGCAAGATGTAATGATGTAAAGTCCAAATGTAATGACAAAAATACAGAGACCATTCATAATAGCAGTAATTAGTTACATAGCGTTATTTCCTTAATTTTGCTAAGCTAATTACTGGTAGAGGTCTCCAATGCATACATAAGGCTTTTGCATATGCATGGGCATCTATACTCATTTTAAGAAAAGGAAGCAAGATCTACTCATGCACAGATATTTATTTTATTTATTTTTATTTATTCTTTCGATTTATAAACCGCCCCATCCCCTAGGAGCTCTGGGCGGTATACAACATTCACACATACAATTAATTAAAATCAATAACAGACAATATAATACTAAAATCCGTTAAAATCTACTTAAAACAGCGGTTAATATCACAGTGACAGGCGCCCTATAATCCAATTCATTAAGATCGCCCCAACAAAAAGAAGAGGGAGGGGCCAGGCTCCTCTCTAGGAGGATGGTAAGGTGGTAAAGTGCATAAGATGGTAGGTGCAAAAAACAAGGGGGGAGGGGGAAGGGGGCGCCACTCAGCGACTGGACACTCCAAAGGCCCGGCGGAACAACTCGGTCTTACAGGCCCTGCGGAACTCACCAAGGTCCCGCAGGGCCCGGACAGTTGGAGGAAGAGTGTTCCACCAGGCCGGGGCCGGGGCCGTAAAGGTCCTGGCCCGTGTGGAGGCCAGCCGCATCATTGAGGGGCCAGGAACCACCAGCAAATTGGCCTCTGCTGAACGCAGAGGCCGAGTAGGGGCATATGGTATTTTACTATTGGAAGAAACCAAAAGGGCTTGGGGCAGTGGATGCTAGACTGCTCAGTCAGAATGTAAAAATGTATAGTCACAGTCATAAAAAATATTCAGGAATATCTGCTTTGTGTTTTTTAAAGTACTCCATTCAATCCTTTGGAAGTTATCCCTTAAAAACCATAACATAATGCACATTCTACTTTTAGATCTTCATTTTAAAAACTGACGCAGGCAGCAAATCTTATTATACAGACATAAAAGTGGGAAGGAGAAGAGATAAAGAACACTTTTGTGTTCACTGCAAAAAGGATTCCGAGCATGTTTCCTTGACCAAAAATTATTTTCTGGTGTACATTTTCAGTGTCTATAGGATATCAAGCAGGACACAAAGGGATGGGTTGTTGTTGTTTTAAAAAAGAATGCATAGTTCCCTCTATAGAAGACAGATCAACAACTAGAAATATAAGTAGTGTTCTTTTTAAATAGGAAAAGCCCCTCCTCCCACACATCTACCTTGTACATTCTCAGGGGCTGTTCTGAAGCTGACAGAATCCTAGAAGAGTTCCCCTTGCTTTGCTATGGCAGAAAGCTCTTAGGTATTTTCTGGGGGAATGGGGAATGGTTTCTAGCTGATTCCAAAAAGAGCAGGCCTATGCTGAAACCCCAACATGATATCCAACATCTGGTTCATTAGGGCAAGGGCATCGAAGGCAGTGGTTCCCAACCTTTTTTCACTTGTTTACCCCTTGGTAACCCATTTTCCTAAAACTGTACCCTATTTTTGCAAACTCATTATGAAAGTTTTTCATGAACCCCCAAACGCACTGGTGCACACCCCTGGAGGTATGAGAACCCCAAGATGGGAACCACTGGTCTAAGGCAATTGAAGTCACACACTCTTAATAAGAGGGCAGTATGATGAAACAGCCCAGGATTAACACCTCAGATTTGCATTTGGTTCTACTGTGCAGAAGCTTAAGTACACATAGCTGGAAGAAGAGCTAAACCTTAATGCCATACATTCTACATAAATCAATCAGGAACCAGTTCTTCCCAATTCTATACTCAGCAAATCACCAAGAACAGGTTCCTACATGACTCTTTCCACAGGGGAACAGGGAGAGAAATATATTGTAGGTGTAGATACAATCCCATGTGGCTTCCCTGATAAGTCTGGACTGGAGCAAACACAGCTCTGGAAGTCACTAAAATAAATTTCCTTCCAGAATCATCAGTCCACAGATCATTTTGGGGAGTCTAACCTCACACAGGTTAGAATCTCCATTTATCCATGAGCAAAAGAAATCCGAGCACACTAGTTGATAAGAGTATGTCTAATGATAACCAATCTGAATGAATATCCCATTAATGTTCAGTTATGTTTCATTGAAATCCAATGGCACTAACTTCCAAGCAAACAGGTTCGTGATTGCCATGTTAAGCATTCAAGCAGAAATCATGCAATACAGAGATTCACACACAAGGCACACTGTCCACGCCTCTCACCTTCTGGATTAGTGTAACAGCTGATAACATCGTGCAAGAGACAAGATAGGGTTAATATAGGGAGAGGAAACTGCATTCTCACACACAACAGGGAGGACAATATCCTGAAACACCAGAAAGGGAGAATCAAAGGATAGAGAACAAGAGGTGGGGAGGTGGGCACCCTAGACCTTGCCCATGTCCATGATGACATGGGCGGGGTCCAGGGCAGTGGGGGCGGGGCCTGGGGGCACCAGGGGGTGGGGCCTGGGGGGCAGAGCTTGGGAGACAATTTGTCTCCAGGCGCCATTTACCCCTGGTACGCCTCTGCTAATATGGGTACAGAAATGAAAGAATTTTTAAAAAGGAATAATGGAGAGGGAACTAAAGTAATTAAAAAAAACTTCCTGACATGGAAAAAGAGAAGTCTCCTCATTCTCTCCTAGCACTCAAATGGAGTCAGCCGATAAAACCAGAGCTGTAGTAATTAGAGTGTGAATAAGCACAGCAGAGAATGAGATTCAAATCCCCACTCACTGGATGATCTTGGACTAATCGTTCAGTCTACCTCAGGGGTAGGGAACCTGCGGCTCTCCGGATGTTCAGGAACTACAATTCCCATCAGCCTCTGTGAGCATGGCCAATTAGCCATGCTGGTAGGGGCTGATGGGAATTGTAGTTCCTGAACATCTAGAGAGCTGCAGGTTCCCTACCCCTGGTCTACCTCAAAGGGATAAAAAGGTCCAGGGACCATTCATGCCACCCTGAGAACTTTGGAAAAGAAATGGGATAAAACTTAATAAATAAAACCAATTGAGCAGCAATAGGTTTAGTACAAAGAAAGTATTTCTTCACACTGTGAAATTAGCGTCTGGAATGTAGTCTCAAGATATGGATTAGGCAGCTTTAAAATGAGATTAGATCAAGTCACGGAAGGTATTAATAGCTAACAGCCATGGCAGCTAAATGTAGGGATCTGTTGCTTTCATACCACACATTAGCATCTGGCTGGCCTGAGTCGGAAACAGCACACTGGACTTGATTAACTGTTGGTCTGATCCAGCCAGTTCTGGTCAACATCAGGTTCGCCTCTTCTAATAAAAGATCAAAAGAAGAAACCAAGTGGAGCACAACAGAGGCAGCAGAGTCACTTCCAAACCGTTTGGATTTGTACAGAAAGAGTCTCACAGGCAGTATGGCCACTCACTTTACCTGAGACATGGACCACCTGTTCCAGAGTTTTCCCACCCAGCCCACAACGGGGAACTGCCATGTGGGACTATCAGTCCACCCCTGAAGATTCTGTACTTGCTCCCCACATCATATTAGATTCCACATTAGAGAAAGCAGATTGTCATCTTGCTTTACTAGTCTTCTACCAACCAAAGGAATAAAATGTGCTTTAAGTGTGTTGTGTGGGTTACATATTCCAGGATCCATGGTCCATATCTGTGCACAGCTTACTCTTATGCATCTTTAGAAGAAGAGTTGGTTTTTATACCCTGGTTTTCCCTACTACCCTTTCCCCCCCAAATAAGACAGGGTCTTATATTATTTTTTTGCTCCAAAAGATGCGTTAGGGCTTATTTTCAGGGGATTTTTTTTCATTATTTTGCACCCCCCACGTGACCAGATCAGCTGCACCAGGGAATCTGTAATTAAAGCTTATTTTTGGAGTAGGGTTTATATTTCAAGCATCCTCCAAAAATCCAAAAAAAAAATCATGCTAGGGCTTATTTTGGGGGTAGGTCTTATTTTTGGGGAAACAGGGTATTAAGGAATCTCAAAGCAACTTACAATCACCTTCCTTTCCCCACAGCAGACTCCTCGTGAGGTAGGTGGGGCTGAGGGAGTGCTGAGAGAACTGTGTTTAGCCCAAGGTCAGCCCAAGGGCTTCATGTGCAGGAGTGGGGAATCAAACCTGATTCACCAGATCAGAGTCTATCGCTCAGAAGCAAGCCTCACTGCAGTCAATGTCAGACTTATAAATAAACAGAAAGGACAATGTCACATTAAGTGCTGTCACACTTAGTGCGGCAGTATCTTCCCTTTAAATGATGCCTTTCTTGTTGAGAAAGGAGATACAATGCGAACAAACAGCTCTGCAACACGGATTAGCTGCCACATTAAGAACATCTATAGCCGGCCCCGAGAATCTGGTCTTCCATCCGGCAGCCTGCATTCGGAAGTGCGGGAGACCAAGCGCCAGGCTTCATTCGCTACCCTCTCCCTTCCGTCCCCGGAGAGAACCCTTTCAGATGCGCCCCGGCGCGTCCTCCTCCTCTACCATTTGAAGGCCACTCAAAAATGCAACTCGCAGGAGGAAACGAATACTAAGCCAAGGACTTGGCGGGAACGGCCTTCTCGGTGTTTGCTCCTCCTCTGGGAGGGCCTGGCGCATTCGGTCCCTAACTCTTCAGCCGGAGAAAAGAATGGCTGCCTTGTCAGGCCGTGCTCAAGGTCTCCACGACGCCATCGTCCTCCCCTCCCCTCCTGCACCCTTCACTGCAGAACAAGTAGCAAATTGGCCACTACTGAATGCCCCCCCCCCCCCGCTTCCCTCCAGTTAGTGCTTGCAGTGATTACGGTCCCGTTAAACTTTGAAGAACTTTTATTGCCGCGCCGAGTAAGCGTGTATTGCTATTATCGGACAGAATCTGCTGCAACAAGCAGGACAAAAAGGTATGCCTTTTTATCTTTTGATGTCTCGCACGCCCCCGCAATCCGGTCACATCCGTTGCAAAACAGTAACCTCGGGGAGTCCGCAAACTGCGACACCTCCTTTGGGATTTAGGGCCATTCTGGCATCTGAGCCCTTCCTACATTTGGATAGCTGGATTGGTTCACCCAGTGGTTACCACCTGCCCCACCCCCACCCGCAAGATAAAGGAGGAGGGGGGGGGGGAACTGTCCTACAGGCGAAAATAATTGATTCACTCACTGGTTTGTGCCGCTTGGAAAGCGCTGGGCCACTGCCGCTTGCAACCAAATTAAGGTTAAGGTACCGTGCGAGCCCCGCCACGCTCCACCCCTTCTCGGGGGGCTGGGTCCCACATGCAAGCCCCGGCTCTTTGCTCGCACGTAGAGTGGAAGAAGCGACCTCGAGGATCCTCCCTCAGCGACGGTAACCGAGCAGCGAACGAGGGCTAGAGGCAGGGCGGAAGCTTCCTGAATTTTCCTGACCCCTACCTGGTTGAAAATGGATGACAATCGCGGATGAAAACTAAATTTCTAAGGGCCTTTTCCTCGGAGTAAGCACCACTGAATTAAATGAGTTACTTCTGAGTAGATCAGCTTACATTCCTCCTGAGGAGTCTCAGGTTGCTCCATTGAAACCAATATAGTTGGACCTATCTGATCTGACCAACTAGCAGATCTGTCACTATGTGAATATGAAAATTACGGTATTTAGACAGTGAGACCCACATACTTCTTTACAAATCAGAGACTTCTGAAAAGTAGCAGTGGTGATTAAAAGCCATGTTGGAAAACTCAAAGTTGTGTTGCTAGGCTCACACACCTTCTCATTCTCCTCTGGCAGTGGCAAAATCAGTTACAATATTACAATAACAATACTTTTTTCTCCCCAAACATTCTGCCTTAAACAGATTTTCTGCAGAGAAGCCTGTACTGAAAAGAAAGCAACAAGCAGGACATATGATCTTTTAAACTTCTGGCTGATCATAATTCCTATTCTAGACTGTGTACCAAACTAGTTCAGCGTGATCTGAGTTCATAACTTCCCTACCAAACTGGTATAAAAAGAACCACAAAATCAAAATACCTCTAAAACTTTTTTCACAACTCATCTCCGACCATACCTACACTTTGAATTGTAAACCTAGTAAAATGTTAAACTTTCTCTTCTGAAATCAGAAATGATGCTCCCATTCACTACGTTTACGAAGTTTCCAGGTCATAGATGGTTTTCAGAGTCTTAAACTCTAATCTTAGAAATCAACCACAGTTTATTTCCACAGTCTTCGGGGAGGAGGTAGACTGCTATTGTGAATCCCTGTAATGTTCACTGGTGATAGTTTCTGAAGGGCAGAAGTAATAAGTTTATTGTTTACAGCCATGTAATTGAGGGTATTGCTTATGGTCTTCTATATGACACTGCTAGGTATTGCTCATGATATAAGTGGCAGGTTAACATTGCAACTGATACCACACGTACATATTTGCTATACTTATGGAAACAGAAGGTACAGTTTCTGCATTGTTCTCTACTGCCTGTACAGTCCCTCAAGGGATACATAACATGAGAGAAAGCTTGTCAACACAGGCGCACCATGGGTAAATTGTCTCCAGGATGCCCCCCCAGGCTCTGCCCCACCACCCCCGACTCTGCCCCCTGATGCCCCCAGGCTCCACCCCCCACTGACCTTGACCCCGCCCATGTCACCATGGACATGGGCAAGGTCTAGGGTACCCACCTGCCCTCCCCCTGCCGGCTGGGCTCCTAGTCAGCAGCCTGCAGTATCTTCTGACTGGGGAGGGGAGGAAGGGAGGGGGGAGTCCGGGGGGGGGTTGAGGATTCTTGGAGGCAGCAGGAAGTCCTGCTGCCTCATCGTTTTTGCGTGCCTCGATTGACACGGATAGGTTGAGGCACGCAAAAACGATGAAGCAGCAGGACTTCCTGGTCACATGGGGGGGGCAATTTTGCGCCCCCATGTGACCAGAAGAGTGGCGCCCGGGGACAAGGGGTACCCCTTGTCCCTAGGTAGATATGCCACTGCTTGTCAAGACCAATGAATCCTAACAACCATGTCAAAGTACTACACCATAGAGTTCCTCAGTACTCCAGGTCATTCTCCATCCATTTCAACCCACCAAAACTTTCCCTTATATTTCTAGAAGTAGAGACCCTACTAAGCAAAAAGGCAATTACAAAACTACCTCCAAACAAGCAAGACACAGGTTTTACTCAGGGTACTTCTTGATTGAAAAGAAGGGGGAGGATACTGGACCTGGGGAACCTAAACAAGTTTCTTGTTGATAGACAAAGAGCTCAGAATGTTACCTATTTCAGACATCCGTCCTTTACTATGTCTAGGTGTATGGTTTGTGAAGCTAGACTTATTAGATACCCATTTCCACATAAGAATCAGGCCAATATCCAGAAATACCTTTAATTTAAATGTGACAGCCTCTTTCTGCAATATACTATCCAAACATTTGGACTAGCTACCACCCTCACAGTGTTCACCAAGGTCATAGCAGTGCTGATAGCTTACCTGCATAGATCTACCTGTACCAAGACATCTTGTCTATTGTACAAGATTCCAAGGTGAAATGCTTATTACATGTCCAACTGACACTGAATATCTGATAGGGATACTGGTTAGGAATCAGCTCCAAAAAGTTCAGACTAGAATTTACCCACTGGGTGTCCTTCATAGGAGCAATTCTAGAGTCCTCCATGGCCAAGGCCTTTCCATGCCCAGACAGAGTCCTAGCAGTTGGCTCCTCCAGCTCCAACCCGCTACTGCAAATCAGTTTCTCAGAGATTATCCACTTTCTTCTCAACATGCATGGAACTGATTCCCAGGAGCCAGGAGAACATTGGCAAAGGAATGAACCACATCATAAGAATGGTGACTCCCAAAATTACTGGAACAGAATGGTTAGTAGACATGCATTCATAGTGCTGAGAGTATCAGAAAGGGATGATGTGATAGCAGCAGGTTCCGACAGATGTTGGAAGTGTGGAGAAGTTAGCACTTTAAATAATCAGAGGTGGACATATTAGAGGACAAATATTTTTTGGCAACAGATTCATAGGGAAGATCTTAAGAGATAAGTTGGAGATGAAACCAGAAATGTATCTGTTAGGAATTATTGATGAAAAAAAAGCAAAATATTGTTCTGTTCTGAGATTTTTTCTACAGCAGCAAGAATCACCTGGGCAAGAAATTGGAAGTCTTCAAACTACCATCGGTAAAAGAATGGCAAGTAAAAGTCATAGAATTTGTTAGAACGGCTAAACTGATGGGTTATGTTTTATGTAAACCTAATAAGGAATTTAAACTGTAATGGAAAGAATGGATAGATTACATAGTATAAGATTATAGGAATTTTATTGTAGTTGGATAGGGCAGGAAATAAATAAATAAATAAATAAATAAATAAATGTATAAATGTTATAGTTAGATAGATTGTAGAAACTAGGTGAAGGTAACTGAAGTTGAGAACTCTGGACTTCTGTTGTTTATGGATTATGTTCCTTTTCTCTTTTCATGGTGATGTTAACCAATATTACTGTATAATTAATATTGTTATATAGTTATATTGTGATAAGCATAATGGTTGACTAATTGTATATGGTATTTTTTATGTCAATAAAGGTATGGAAACATTACAAAACTCCACTGGGGGGTCACTGTAAGTCAGCTGCAACGTGACAATACTTGACACACACATAATAGGTAGATATACAAATGTCCTGTGAGACAAATATGTAACAACAGAGAAGTTGTTTGCCGCCCTGAGCCCTGTTGAGAAGGGCGGGATATAAATAAATAAAAGTATAAATAAAAAAATAAGTATAAACAATCACAGTTTTGGAAACCAAATCCTAAAAATGTTCGAAGTAATCCTGAAGTAATGACGCCAATGAAATAACCAAGAATCCTTTTTATATTGTAGAGGATGGAATCCGGAAATCCCCAAGAAAAACATTAGCCAGGCAAGGTCAAAGCAAAACCAAATAAATTATTCAAGCCCTTGCCTTCCCTTCTGCACCAGGCCAGAACAGCAACAACCATAAGAGTTTGCCTCTTGACATGTAATTGTGCTCTTCGCATGGCAGCTTTTTAATGCATATATTCTTGCGGTGGTGGCAAGTGACAAGAAGTCAAGACTGACTTATGGTGATCCTGTAGGGTTTTCAAGGCAACAGACATTCACAGATGGTTTGCTATTACCTGTGACCCTGAACTTCTTTAGTGGACTTCCATTCAAATACTAACCAGGGCCAATTCTGCTTAGCAGCCAAGATTTGACAAGATCAGGCTAGCTTAGGTCATCTAGATCAGGGCACATATATTCTGCTTTCTATAGTTCATCTATTCAGAATCATAACAAAAAGGAACATTTAGACTGTTGTAAAGCTGTGCAGACATATCATTCTCTCATTCTAATAACAGACTGATTTAAACTTTTATAACAGAAACATGATAATGAACAGGATGCAAAGTTCCGATGTAGGGCACCTACAGTTCTGTAAGCAACAAAAATTAACCCTGAAAATGATGCACAGTAGGAAAATGTTAATTACATCGTTCACAGAAATGGAAATATAACTGGCCCCCAATTTCAATTAAAAACTCTCGCACACAACAGGAAATTAAATGCCTCACACCTATTAATAATTTTTGCCTTTTTTAAAAAAAATGGAGATTTCGTAAATTTACAGCAATTCCAAGTTCTTTTGGAAAAGACAGAGTAAAAGTAATTCCAATCTGCAAATACAACTTGGACCTCATATGTAATCATTTTCAGAACTGGAATTCTTGGTGTTGAGATTTGTTTTGAGTTGAAATTTGTGGTCATGGATTGGCAATGTTCTGTACTCAAAAAACTTTAGCTGATTAGTCAACAAGAACCAATTTTAATTGGTGGGGCTGAAAATTAAGGCCATACTTGCAGATTTTATTCAGATATTTGGGTGTGATATATTACATAAGGAAAGGCCACATTCAGTATTTTCTTTTTCATTCTGTAACACAGAGCAGTAGCTTTTTTTGGGTGTTACAGTAGTTACCTTATGTTTCTTTTGATCTTTCAAAATAAAAGGTAAGGTAGAATGAAAATATATTTCTATTTAATGGATTTTATATAATTAGCCGTTAAAGAGTTTACAGTCCAATCGTAAACAGAGTCTGTCAGGATTAGCTGGCCAAGGCCATTTCTGACAGACCTCTAAGAAATTTTTGATACCGCCAATCATGGTATTCTTCTGGATTAGTAGTTTGGGATGGTTAACTGGGATCACTGTACTCTAGTGATCTCACTCCTCTCTGGATGACCCAACCCTATTGGTTATTCTTTATAGAAAAAGACATCACAGAAATATTCTAACAAGCAAAACCCTGACCACAGTTATCCACACTCAAATCCCATTCAGGTTAGACTGCTGTAAAGTACTTAGTGTGGAGATATCTCTGAAGACTGTTCAAACCCCACAAGTGGTTCTGAACACTTGTGATACTGCTGTTGTAAAAAATTATATGGAACAGATCTTGCTAGTGCTGGAAAAAACTATCCCAGCTCCCAGTCAAACCCCTGAACTGCTTGGAATAAGGGCACCCCTTCCCATGTCTGTTAGTGGAGTTCCTTTTCAGATGTCTCTGCCACTTTCAGAGGTTAAGCTAATGGCAACCAGAAACAGCGCCCTCTCTGTGCCTTACTGAAGAACTCCCTCACCATATTCGTATCGCTGCCTGAAGCTTGTTGAGCTTTTGCCATGACAATATTCTTATTTTTGGTTTTGCCCTTAGATTGCATAAACATGACTACTGAAATATTTAATTATGGTCTTACAGTCACTGATTTTATGCTGTGGTTTTTTATTGTACATTTTATTTAAACTAAGCTATGAATTGTATTGTTGATTTCAAGAAAATTGTTCATTGTACTTTGGGTATAGGATATAATTTTTAATATAAATAGACATGGTTTATTATTTATTTATTTATTTATTCGATTTATAGACCGCCCCATCCCCAAAGTTGTGGCAGGATGCCTTCCCTTTTCTATGACTAGCAATATTATGTCCCAAGTATCTCATACACCAAGTAACGGTTGAATAATCTATAAAAATAGTACAGAATTTGTTTTCTTAGTATGTGTATATATTAATAATTCACCAATAGAATACATTTGTATTTTCAGTTGCTGCAGCTTATTTTAGAAGGCTTAGAAAATGATACACAACTGTGCTTCTGATAAATAATGGTAAGGCTGCAAAATCAAAATCTCAAATATAAGCATGTGTGGCTCTCTACCATTCAGTCTATGTAGCTTATATATTTTGAAATAGGAACAACCAATCATACTGTATGAGGCTGCATCCAATGATTGGAACAATGGTTGATGCTCCAAAATTTGGGATACATGACATTCTATTCAGAAAATCAACAGGTCACTACAAATTTTGCAAGGTATTTAGATTTTAACTTATAAAATAGATAATAAATGTGTCATCATGATGCTTTAGCAGTAGTGTCAACCATGCAAATATGATAATCCCCTTTGGTACTATTTCATATACCTATGGATTTTACTTTTGCAAAACCTCTAGGCATTTCACAATCCAGTCATAGCTTTCTTTAAATGCTTCCACAGGTTTCTGGAAGCCCAGCTGGGCTTCACTGCTGAGTTCAGCTTCTGTTCCATTAGATTCTTCCTCCATCCATCTTTTCAGTGCCTAGAAGAAATGCAAACCTTGATTAACAATCCTATTTCAAAGGGCATGAAGCATTAAAAAAATAACATAAATAAACTAGCTTGGCATGGGACCATGATTCTCGACCAACAATGACTTCTTTTATGCATATTTCAAATCACAGTTCTTCAGAGGATTTGGCTTTTTGACATTTTTATTTCTTGGCTTTTGAGTACAACATACAGCATAAGAGGAAGAAAAATAAACTATAGCCATTTTTGCATCATAGAAAACTGGCAGAAATCAGTACAAAGAAACATTTATCCATTCTGTGTGTGGTAGATTTGTGGAGATATTCCCATATAAAGAGTGAATTGTGTTTAAAATACAACAGGACCTTGAGAAATTCACAATAATTAATACTTCTGTCTGTAATAAGCAGAGCCTTCAGGATATTCTGTGTCATGATCTAGGAGAGTTGTGGACTGCAAACCATAGGATTGTGAAGCAAATTCCATAAATTTGTACAATGTTGTTTAAGGAGTCATAGGGATTTAGCAATAAGGAAACTTTTATATCATAACATATTCCAGGTGCAGATCCACGAGCAATGTTAATATGGCCTACTCGGTTAAAAAGTACCCCATCTCTTCTTGTCTCTCTGAGGCATCAGAGATTTATGCAATTAGATGGGACTTGAGAAAAACACAATGATTGAGGCTACTTTCTGCATTTGATTTCCATTTTCTGGCCTGTGCTATGTTTATGCAGTTCGACCAGAACACTTACCCCAAGTTCACAGCAACATCTATAATAGCTGTTTCTATGTATGTTTTCCTCAATTGTGCATGTGTCCATGTGAATTCTGCACTAGGTTCCGTTTCTTCAAGCCCATGCCTAACTTGACTTAACTTCCCAGTACCCACTAAGGAGCCTATGGGCTTGTTTGGAGAAAACCAAATACTTCAATCAATAGACCATGGCAAGATAAGGTGTGAAAAAGAGCACAGGATTTACCTCATTTAAAAACTAGGCCACTTTTGTCCACCCTTTCCCCTAACATGATCCTGGTGATGCTAAGGGACAGATAGAAAAAAAAAACCTACAATGTGCTTCCATGTGCCCACCCTGCCTGAAATCTGAGAGGAAAGGTACCTTGGGAAAGAGGTAATTTCATTTCAGTTAAATGGATGACCAAAGAAGTTATAAATGGGAATATGTGTTCTATTGAAATCAGTGTAATTTCACATGAGAATAGCCATGCTGGATCAGACCAGTGGTCCATCTAGGCTAGCATCCTAGATGAATATAAATACAATAACTGTAAACATGTGACATAACGTTACAAGGTAATGTTACAAAATGCTCAATCAATAAATGTTTGATCAATAAATGTTACAAAATGTTCAATTAATAAAATAATCCAAACAAAATTTCAGTACACTCCTTTGTGCTTTTTTGATGGGCTCTATTGCTTCTTGTTAAATTATCACGACGACATCTCTGTGTGCTCAGGACTACATCGGAGAAGCTATATTTCTGGTGTTACTCTAGTTCCCATGCTGCTTGTGCAATCTGCGTACTCATTTTTTATCCCACACTTAGTTCTAATATTCAGTAAAAGATGTGAGATCAGAAGGCTGCATAGACAACTCTGAATGGCAAGGTAATCCGCTGCAAATCATAATCTCTTTGTACCTTGTATCTTTCTGTAATATTGAAGCCAAGGGCAGACTGCAACTTGCGCAAACAAATGGGACAAAGATCCAATGGACGTCGATCCGATTCTTCCAGGTGATTGGACCCCTGCATGACACACTGCAACCACTGGCAGTGATGGAGCCCAAAAATGTGCCCAATCTCATGTGTCAGAGTCTGAAATACAGATATGACCAAAATAAGAAATGAAAATAGGTCCGGTCCACCTGGACTGGCAGTAGCCACATTGTGTACCAGGGAGTCTGTTGATTCTCCTCGATTTCTCAGTGACTTTTGATATCATTGAGCGTGGAATTCTTCAGGATGCCTTTATCCTTTATATGCTGGGACTGAGAGACACTATTTTGCAGAGGTTCCCATCCTACAGTAAGGGTTGGTTTCAGAATGGTGCTGAGAGACTGATAATCTGCCCCTTGGCTGCTAATTTGTGAGGTCTTGCAAAGCTCCATCTTTTGCTCTATGCTTTTCACCATCTACTGAAACTAGATTTGAGCTAGACTGTCACCAATACGTGGATGACACTCAGCACTCTCTCACACTTCAAACTGATCCCAGGAAGGCAGTAGAAATCCTGAACCAATGTCTGGAAGCTGTTTGGAGAGGATAGAAGTTTAACCACGACAAGATGGAAATTTAATCACAACAAGATGGAAGTGCTACTGAAGAATAAAGTGTCTGACCTGGGATTTAAGGTATCACTTGTTATAAATGGTGTTGCACTCTCCTTGAAGGAATAGCTCCATAGTTTGGAGGTACTCTTGGACCGAGGCCTAATACTAGATAAGCAAGTGGCAACTAAGGTCAGGAAGGTCTTTGATCAACTTCAACTGGTTAGCCAACTGCTGCCTTTCCTGAGCAGAAATGATCTGGCTATTGTGATACATGTCTTGGTTAATTAGTATTCTATGAGGGCTGCCATTGAAAAGTGTTTGGAAACTTCAATTGGAACAGAATGTTGACTAGAATGGGTCGTAGGAACCATATCATTCCAGTCTTGGCCCATCTGCACTGGCTTCCAATTTGCTTCTGGGCACAATTCAAGGTGCTGGTGTGGAGCTTTAAAGACCTATATAGTTTGGGACCAGCACACCTTCCCTTCCCCTCCCTCTGCTAGGGTGGGCGGGCCATGTCCAGATGCCGGGCCCCCTCCCCTTCCTTGCATGCCATCCCTCACTCCCTCCCCTCCCTTGCATGTCACCCCTCCCTTCCCTTTCCTCCGCTAGGGTGGGTGGGGCATGTCCAGATGTCGGGCCCCCTCCCCTCCCTTGCATGCCACCCCTTGCTCACTTTGCAGGATCTCAGAAGCAGAATACTTGTTACTTCAGGAGTATAATAATCATCAAAAACAGAATAGTTGGTAGGAGAAAGTTTCTTTGTGGCCTTCAACTTGCCTTTGTAGTTTACACTGTAAAAGTCACTGTCATACCTTGCAAAGCTGAAGATCCCTATTCCTTAATGAAGGAAAAGGAAATCAGATTAGAACTGCACAGAAACACCAATGACACAGCAGTAGCAAAAAAACAAGCAGGGTGTTAAATCTACACTTTCCAGATGAATGATGCAGTTTATCTATTCTCATCTTGCCTCCCTTTCTAGAAAGTTAGAGACACCACCTGACAATTCTCATTTCTGAACAGGAAAAGAAAATGACTGCAGAACACATATTTCTTTCTAGCTACTTCATTAGGTTGTTGTGAGGATAAAATATGTATACTGTATATATGGCTTAGAGCAGATGGTTGTGGAACCAACCAGGGGAGAGGTGATCCTAGATCTAATTCTATGTGGGACCCAGGACCTGGTGCAGGAAGTCAGTGTTGTTGAGCCGATAGGGAACAGCGACCACAATACTGTCAGATTCAGTATCTCAGCATGCGAACAAGTGGCAACTACTAATGTAGTTACATTCGCCTTCAGACAGGGAAATTTCTCAAAGATGAGGGGGATAGTGCGCAGGAAGCTGAAAGGGAAAATCAAGAGAGTCAAAACTGTCCAGGATGCTTGGAGGTTATTTAAAAACACAGTAATAAAAGCTCAGCTGGAATGTGTTCCACAGGTTAGAAAAGGCAGCACCCAGTCCAAAAGAAAGCCACCATGGTTAACAAGAGAGGTTGAGGAAATTATCAGAAAAAAGAAAATGTCTTTTAGAAAATGGAAGTCCAGTTTGGCTGATGAAGAATATGAGAGGGAACACAAATGGTGGCAAAAGAGAAGCAAGTTAGCTGTAAGGGAGGCAAAAAAGGATTATGAGGAACGCATGGCCCTGAACATCAAGACCAGCAACAAACAGTTCTTCAAGTACATCAAAAGCAGGAAGCCAGCAAGGGAAGCGGTAGGCCCGTTAGATGACAAAGGAACAAAGGGTGTGCTAAAAGATGGCAGGGAGATTGCAGAGAAGCTGAATGAATTCTTTGCATCTGTCTTCACCCAAGAGGAGGTGAGGAACATTCCTGCACCTGAACCAAGCTTCTTAGGAGGCGAATCCGAGGAACCAGCGAAGATAGTGGTAGACAAGGAAGAAGTTCTGGCAGCCATTGATAAACTAAATGTTACCAAATCCCCTGGCCCAGATTGCATTCACCCAAGAGTTTTTAAAGAGCTCAAGCATGAAATTGCTGATCTTCTCACTTTAATATGCAACTTATCCCTGAAATCAGCCTCCATCCCTGAAGACTGGAAGATGGCCAATGTCACACCAATCTTTAAGAAAGGATCTAGGGGGGACCCGGGAAATTACAGGCCAGTCAGTTTGACATCTGTTCCTGGTAAATTAGTAGAATCTATCATTAAAGATAAAATTATTAAACATGTAGAAAAGCAAGACCTGCTGAGAAAGAGTCAGCATGGCTTTTGCAGAGGCAAATCCTGTCTTACTAGAGTTCTTTGAGGGTGTAAACAGACATGTGGATAAGGGGGAACCAGTGGACATTGTCTACTTGGATTTCCAAAAGGCTTTTGACAAAGTTCCTCACCAGAGACTGTTGAGAAAACTCAGCAATGAAGGAATAAGAGGGGAAGTCCTCCTATGGATTAAAAACTGGTTGAGAAACAGGAAACAAAGAGTGGGTGTAAATGGGAAGTTCTCACAATGGAGAGATGTCGGGAGTGGTGTCCCCCAAGGATCCGTTTTGGGACCAGTGCTCTTTAACCTATTCATAAATGACCTGGAAGTAGGGGTGGGTAGCGTGGTGGCCAAGTTTGCAGATGATACCAAATTATGTAGGGTGGTGAGAACCACAAAGGATTGCGAAGAGCTCCAAGCGGAACTTGATGAATTAGGTGAGTGGGCCCAGAAATGGCAAATGCAGTTCAATGTAGCAAAATGTAAAGTGATGCACATAGGGGCAAAAAATCCAAACTTCACATACACGCTACAGGGGTCAGTGCTATCAGTCACAGACCAGGAAAGGGATTTAGGCGTCTTAGTTGATAGTTCCATGGGAATGTCAACTCAATGCATGGCAGCTGTAAAAAAGGCAAACTCTATGCTGGGGATCATTAGAAAAGGAATTGATAATAAAACTGCAAAGATTGTCATGCCCTTATATAAAGCAGTGGTGCGACCGCACTTGGAGTACTGTGTCCAGTTCTGGTCGCCGCATCTCAAAAAGGATATTGAGGAGATAGAAAAAGTGCAGAGAAGGGCAACAGGGATGATTGAGGGACTGGAGCACCTTCCCTATGAGGAGAGGCTGCAGCGTTTGGGACTCTTTAGTTTGGAGAGGAGGCGGCTGAGGGGGGATATGATTGAAGTCTACAAAATTATGCATGGGGTGAAAATGTTGACAGAGAGAAATTTTTCTCTCTTTCTCACAATACTAGAACCAGGGGGCATTCATTGAAAATGCTGGGGGGAAGAATTAGGACTAATAAAAGGAAACACTTCTTCATTGGTGATTGGTGTTTGGAATATGCTGCCACAGGAGGTGGTGATGGCCACTAACCTGGATAGCTTTAAAAGGGGCTTGGACAGATTTATGGAGGAGAAGTCGATTTATGGCTACCAATCTTGATCCTCCTTGATCTGAGATTGCAAATGCCTTAACAGACCAGGTGATCGGGAGCAACAGCCGCAGAAGGCCATTGCGTTCACATCCTACATGTGAGCTCCCAAAGGCACCTGGTGGGCCACTGCGAGTAGCAGAGAGCTGGACTAGATGGACTTTGGTCTGATCCAGCTGGCTTGTTCTTATGTTCTTATGTTCTTATACACTGCCCTGAACTCCTGGGAGAAACCCCAAGATACAAATATGAAATTAAATTATGATGCATACTGGTAATAGTAATGGTTATATGCATAAATTATGATTTGGAACCCTTATTTGTAAATGAGAAACAAATTTACAACACCCAAATACGGACACTGCAGCAAACACCAGATAGTTTGTCCATTTCCTGCTTTAAAAACTTTTCTATCTCTGCATCGCTTCTGAAGGCACAGAAAATGCATAAGCCCAAGGATTTCAGCTTTGTTTGTACAGTAAATAAACTGTAACTTATAAAGTTTAAATGCAGTCCTAAAGAGTGCTAGGTTTATGATATCTACTTTCCAGAAATACTTCAAATGTGCTATTACCGACCCCTTGTGGTCAACAAGTGTACAGTAGCTCCCACAAATAAAGATCTTGAGAACACAAACATCTGCCCACCTGAAGATCTTCACTGCATGAAGCAGTAACATTATTTTGCTGCAACACACACAACAGTCCTTCTAGAACAACTGGGAGAGGTTGAATAGAATAAATTAAGCTGCATACAAATAACCACACAAACAGGAGTTCCAATACGTTGCCAGACCAGTATTCTTTGCTTTTACTTTCACAATACAAATAACAGAGGTACTTATTCATGAATTGAACACTGATTTATTTGTCAGTTTTGCTCCTCTCTCCAAGGTGCTTTTAGTTCACATTTTTAAAAGGCATTACTTATGTTTCACATACATAAAATATATCTATGTTCCAAAGTGCTTGATTTTTAAAGCAGCCCTTTTGTTTTATGTGCCTTACTATGAAGGCTGACAAATTACTCTAAGAGTGGGGGGAAATGGTGTGAAAGAGAAAGATTTGAGTTTGAGCTATCACAGAACTGTCAATCATTGCTGTGCAGTCAATTTCTACTTCAAACTCACAAAACAAATTTTCTCTGAGCTCTGACCTGACAAATTTAAAAATGGTCATTTTCCCAGTCCACAGTGAGAGCATTTTCAGAGTGGCCGAAGTAATATTTTCCTCATGAGCAATCTTAGGGTTGCCTCATGCTAGGAATAGAAGTTTATCATAGTATCAAAAGTATCCAGCCACATGTCTCATTGGCCTAAACACGGAGTAGTAAACATTGACATACCTTCAGATAAAGAGGCTTGTCCGAAGACAAAATTCCAAGAGTCTCTTGGATAAAGATCTATCATTGTTATTCCTACAATGCAAAAAGCGTCCTTAGGCTTTTTTTTCTTTAAGTATTTCAAGAGGTGCCCTGTATAAACAACATACACCAAATTACTATACCATCCCTAATACACATGCTATATGTATACAAACACAAAGAACAGGAACCAGGAACATGATGAGATGGATAAACAGTATCTAGAGGGCAAAGGGTAATATTGTTATAAAATGAAAATTATGTGTGCCTTTTAGCTTTATATGCTAGCAAGTGAAACTTTTGACAGCACAGAAATCAACAGGATTTCCTGTCCTGCCAGCTTATATACACCCAGCTGCTTTTAAAGGCACAGTGACTGATAAATTAACATATATATGGTAGATCAGGAACAAGCAACACGGAGTATAATCCTAGAAAGTGTCCATTTAGGATATAATCTATCTTGCACTGGTAGAATTGATGTTCTTTGCCAACATCCATAAGGTTGAAATGCTAACATCAATTCTTTCTTTATTATCAAGAGTCAAACAACAGGATAGCAGGGTATTCAGTCCCAAAGGCTCCAAATCATGAAACTGACATAAAGGCTACCAGATTTTGAAAAATAACACAAGATACTTTTAAAAATGTGTCTTCTGATCAGATAAAATATAATATGCACACCCATTCTTTCTTCTGCCATATTACCTCTCTAAAACTGCTTAGATTTATCAAGCATAATTGTCAAAATTGATTCAAGTCATGAAAAAATGTCCAGTCTAGCTGTGTTTTATTTATTCTTAGTACCTGCATGGATCTGTAGATTGTGTGTGTATTCATTGACTCGAAAAGCACAATTTGTTTGCGAAACTGGTTCTGGCCCCAAGATTCTTACAGTCAGGCCACTGTAAAAGGCTTCACAGTAATCCTTCAGCCATCTCATGTAGACATCTGTACTGACTCTAGAATCTCCAAAAGAACCTGCCGAAGACAGTTCAGGGGATTATGAAGACAGGGAGTTATGAAAATGCTTTAAGATAATGCTGAACCATTTGCTCCATAAAATTTATCAAACTACTCAAATAAAATTTTAAAGCATGCCCGGCAGCACCACTAATCTTCCTCTGCAATCTGCAGAAGAACGTGTGCGTTTTAGATCACACAGTGTTCAAGCAGGTACTGGTAAGAAGAACCAACAGATTTGGCAGATGCCTTGCTTGAACTGAGTGTGCACCTTAAAATATGCCCTATAACCTATGAGGCAGAGATACAAAGAATCTTAAAAATACAAATCAGTGTGAAAAAGTTGGGTGGATAAAACCTTAACTGTCTCAGATGCAGGTCTTGACAAATTTCAAGTGCCAATTGCCATTGTGCCTAATATTTTTAGCTATGATTTCACTGTAGTGGTTCTCAGAGATCATCATAAGCACAAATCACTTCTCATCAGTTTTGTATGACATAAAAACACATGTGCATGCTTTATTTGTTGCTTTATATACTTGTTGCTTTATTTCTTAACTTTATATCCTTCGTTGGTAGTAGATAAATTTACTTATTAACCAGTTGCTTCTTATACTGGCTCCAATATTCAATTATATGGAGTTTACAAAGTAATAATGAAATTATGAGAAATTGTGAAGAGGGTTAGAGATTAGAATTTAGTTGTGGTGTTGACAACCAGGGCTACTCCGGTATTTATTTATATACAAAAATTCTTTTGCCATAGCTTTAATAAAATCACAAGAAACAGTAAAGCCAAGTTTAGCTGTCATGGTAGCAACGATTTCAAAAATGTGGTCATTCATATACAAAACCCTGAAGTCTGAAAAATTAGTCTGGTTCCAACATTTTCAGGCTGGCTCCCCAAGCCAAAGAAAATGCAACAAGACCCATTTTTAAAATTGTGCATTTCAAGAATGAGACTTGTTAAGGATTTGTATAACTTGGTCTGAACACTTTATCAATAACAAATCTGATTTCTTCAGTTGGTCAGGTAGGCATTACCAATGGGTTTGATATAAATGTGACTCTTCTGGGGAGATGGTATACTTCTGCAAGGGTCATGATAAAACTGTGCAAAATCTTGGGTGGGCTCTGGGTGCGAGGAGATCCAATCCGAATCAGAATGAAGCGTGATGGGCTTGAACAAAATGCTGTCTGGTTGAAATGCTTCATTGAATAAATGCTTCTCCTTAGACTCAAATTTGTCATAAAGCCTCACAAGCTGTGTGTCCTTGGAGATCAGGGCTACCTTCAGGACCTCCTCAGAATGTTTTATTACCTTCATCTAGTAATGAGAAGGAAAGACTGGTTATAAAATCTGCATTGCATCTGTACACAGTATGTCGTCTTTCATTCCAACACAAATGACCCCTCATAGCCTATTATTCCATTTGTGAGTAACCAGCCAACTACTAGCCCTGTTTTGTACCTTGCTGCTTACTCAGCAGTCATCATGTCCTTTGCATGTGTCATTCAATTTCCTCTTTTTCATCAAGTTTTTTTCCAAACTCAATCTTAGTTTCACAATCAGCTTCTGCTTTTGGACAAGACTAGGTTGCGGCAAGATCAGTCACCAATCTAATTCCATGCATTATGTCTGAGGTTCATGTTATCCTAGCTTTTTGGAAAGAAAAAGGAAATGGTCATTTGTCTACCAGCTCATGTTCTACCAAAACCCCAATGGTTCTTACATTCAGTTAGATCCATATGAAATTCTCTGAATCTACTCCTTAGAACTGTCCTTATGAATCATAGCAATTGTTTATCAAACTTTGCATTCTGTCTTGAACAAACGCCAACGATGAACATTAAGAAACCTTCAGCAGCACAGGGAACTAATGGGATTCTCTGTTCTCTGCCATTGAAGGATGGGTTCAAATTCTTTTTCAGGGCTGCTTGTAACCTGCTCTAAACAAAGTTTAAGAAACTCTCTGAGTCAAGGCATTTCAAATGGCACACCAAGAAAAGATGAACTCTGACACATATCCATTACGCACTAAGTAAACGTGTGTGTCTATGTATAAATCCAGTCTGCTATTAATAATATGAAAGGGCAAATAACCCTGACACAAGACCAGAAATAGAATGTAGTCGTCATGACCAAGCCATGCTCTGGCTTTTCAAAACATGCCCTACCTCCTCCTTTCTTGCATTACAATTCCCTCCTGCATTTTTTTGGTTAATCGCAGTTTGCCATGACATCTGAACTGAGAGGTTATAGTTGACCATTTAAATTGTGGCTTGGTTTGGAAGTAAGCTACGGTAAGCTTGTGCAACTCAGATATGGAAAGCTCTGGTTACTGTGAACGAGGAAATACTTATGAGGGGTTGAAGAAAAGGGAGACCATTGGTATAAAGTGCATTGGCCACAGCATCAAAACTTAGACAATGTCTCTGGCATATAATCAACAATGATTCTGTAACAATCACAGGCAGCTAATCTGAATGGTCAACAGCTAATTAAACATTAAGTTGTTCAGGAAGAGAAACTACCCAAATGCAGTGGACTCAGGGTATGCAGACATTTTAAAATTTATACATTTTATCATATTACAGTTATACCAGACGGCATTTTCGCTATTCCATCAGAATTTATCCATAAACATCCTGGTGATGCACTTCAAACAACTGCTTTGGGACAGGGTCTGAAAAACCCGCCGAACAATGTGTCTTACTGAAACATTTTCACAGCAGACCCTTTTTAGACTGGAATGTATCCCTTATGAATGCGGACCCCAATATTGCAACCCCAGAGCTTATAACTCTTTCAGCGACTCCCAGCTGAATGCAGCAGCGCCTCTGGGACAGCAAAAGAGGCTGCCTTAGTAACAGATTAGAACAAACGAATTCCAGTGCTGTGATGCACTTCTTAGTGTCGTTTATTCAATTTAAGGCGTTAGTGTTTAATTCTGAATTAGAAGCGTGTGTTGTCCATGAATAATTCTAGGAACTTCTACAAGGGCCTTCAACGTGAGAGAAACATAATATTTCTAAGCTCTGAGCACCCAGGTCTGAGAGGGCGACCTCGCCAGCTTACACAGCCCGGGCCTACTCTTTTCCTTATAACGGCAGTCCTCCCACAGACACAACACCGTGCAGCACACCGCGGAAATCTCTTCCCTTCCCACTCTCCCTCCTTCGACAGAGGCCGGCGTCGAGGCCCCCTCGCCCCTCAGCGCAAGCCTGCTGCTCACACGAACGGCTCACCGTCCCCACATAACCCACAAGATGTGTGAACTCCGGTCTGAGGCGGGCAGAGATCGGTGGGAGGGCCGAGGCTCTCCTGTCGTGTACCAACCTCTTGAGGGAGGGCGGGGAAGAGCGATCGAGCGAGGCCTAAGTTTTCTCGGCGCCTCGCGCCTTTCTCACTCGAGCGGCCTCCGCTTCCGCATTCGGCGTCTGTCAGAAATCAGCAACAGACCTCAGTCTCTGTGGAGCGTCTGGAAATTCGTCTTTGCGATTTTTTGGGGGGAGGCACGTGGGGGTGATTGAAGAGAGCGTAATTTGAGCCACCCCCCTTGTTTTTAGGGTTGGCAACCCCGGGGTGGGAGCTACCTGCTGATTTTGGGGTGGAGCCTGAGGAGGTGGAGGGTTGGGGAGGGATTTCGGTGGAGTAGAAGCAACCTTTCGCAGCAACCGTTTTTTCCCCGCCAGGTGAAGTGACCTCAATCACCTGGAGATAAGTTGTAATGATGGGAGCTCTCCAAGCTACCATCTCGAGGTTGGCAATCCTATTTCATGACTAATTTAAACAGGCTGAAAAGCTCTACTCGTGGGAATGCTGATAGGACTATAGTATCTCGGTTAAGGTGGGCTGTCTCACAATATGTCTAGCTAGCATTCCCAGTTATGGGTAGCTAGCATTCCCAGTTAATAAAGACATGCTTTGTACCTGTTGCAGTATGGTTTACCAGGGGTAGGGAACCTGCGGCTCTCCAGATGTTCAGGAACTACAATTCCCATCAGCCCCTACCAGCATGGCCAATTGGCCATGCTGACAGAGGCTGATGGGAATTGTAGTTCCTGAACATCTGGAGAGCCACAGGTTCCCTACCCCTGGTTTAAATGATATCCTGACCCACAATTGCAAGGTAACACCTCTCTAGCTTAACGTTGAAAGCAAGCCTCCACCAGGAAATGCAAGATCTGTACTACATGTACATAATAGAATGCCTCTGAGTATATGCGTAATGCCTTTCTTTTACTACTGGCTAATTTTGGTGTTTGCTGTTAGAAGGCTGTTTCTCACTGGATGCAACCATCTTCCAGAAATGTTCTGTACAACACAGACAGAAAAATTGGCCTTTGCCTCATCACAGAACTAATAACTATGAACGTTTTTATATATCCTTGTTTGTCTCAGAGGTGACAGGTGCCGCTGATGTAGCATTGTGCATACATCTTCTCTAAACCAAAGGGTGAGAATGGCAAACTGATTGACAACAGTAACAAAAAGGTAATCATGTTCTCATCTTTCTTTAATTATTCAGCAGTTTGCACAAAACTCAGGAAGTGGAGCTGTGTCAGAACACTTCCTCATCTGATTTTCAATAGAGGAAAGTACAAAAATTGCTGGTCTGGACACACCCTGAAAAAAAAGCTAAGTTCAGACTGAAGCTTTAAGTTGTAACTGTGAAGTTTCCACAGTTGTCTGGTGAGAATACTGCAATATTAAATGTTCAAGTATTTATTTGGTTAAGTAGTTGGTTAATACACTGAGGTTGCCAACCATGCTTAAGAACACTGCAGGACAATGCAGTTCAATCATATGTATTTTGTTAATGATTGGGGAGAAGCATCTAAAATTCTGCAGATTAATAACTTCATTAGTAAATGTGTTGGTAATATCAGTCTTAATAATATCGATATGTATTTGAATAAACTATCTGTAGCTTGAAAGATAATCTGGACAATGTCTGAGAGGTATCACCAACTGCAGTACCAAAATTAAAATAATTTTGAGCACAATAGGTTGATAACTAAATCAGATATTCACTACATTTAGAAAAGTATATTCTAAACACAAACATTTGTGTGTTGATGCATGGAAAATTTAAATTGTAACAGAGCTTGTTTCAACTGCTGATCCAACCATGTATAAACACAAAACAAAGAAGTTGTGCTAAATGCTGTGGCAAGACAAGGAGAGATAAGACAAAACTAATGTCTCCATTCCCTAGCAACAGAATGAGTCAGTAACTAGGGGTGGAGCAAGAGCAATCAAGGAGTATTAAAAACCAGTCATTGTTGTCTTTACTGCAGAACTTTGATACACATGGAAGAAACAAACCTTGCATTGCAGCAGAGTACCATTGTCCCAGCCTCAATTCTCGTTGAAATCTTCAAATGAAACCTTTCTCAAATGGAAAGTAACGGATAAGCAAGTACAACAGTCCTTGTGAAAGTGCACTCACAGAAACATCAGGCTCTTGCTGTTATTTCTCTCTCCACACATAGTCTAGAATTAATGGATTCAAGCTGTATCCAGTACTGGCATCTGCTGCTTTTCTGTCCCAGAAACCAGAACTGCTACCTTCCCTGTATTCTCATTTTAAAGCAGAGACAGCCTACTTTGAAGTGTGCATGTAAGCAGAGAAAGCTGGGCCCACACTGGACACTAGCACCAAACTCCAGTCTCAGTTAATGTGATGCAGAAACCACTGATGAAATGCAGCCTTCTGTGGAAAGGCCATTTGTAGTTGCTGATCTAAGATGATTTTCACTTAGGGGTCTTGAGTTGTGGAGGCTTATCTGGGGAATTCAGATTAGCCTGTACAGTCCCACACACGCCAGCTTACACAACCTTGGGCTAGTCACAGCTCTACGGAGCTCTCTCAGCCCCACCCACCTCACAGGGTGTTTGTTGTGAGGGGGGAAGGACAAGGAGATTGTAAGCCCCTTTGAGTCTCCTGCAGGAGAGAAAGGGGGGGATATAAATCCAAACTCTTCTTCTTCCTTCTCATATTATGGTGGACCTACATTTAGACAAACAATTGAAAAGATTCTCCACCCTGTTTGTAGCTAGATGAAAGAGCTTGGAATTTACTGTGATGCTTGAACAGACTGAAGACTCCTATGTAAGGATGCTGTCTAGCCAGTTGCATACAAAGTCCATCAAGATGCTTATTCTCCCCCCCCGCCAAAGATATGCTTTTGTGTCTCTAGCATCGCTCAGTGGGAGATTGCAGCTGAACACACTGCTTTAAGGAGCCAGTCTTTAACTAGAAAATGAAATAAAAATAATTCTATAAACATTTGGCTCCAAGCAAGACTTTACCACTCAACAAGTTTTAATTAAAGTTTCTAAATTGCTGTAGCCTAGAACAATTGGGAAGCAAAGCTTCTCATCTGTTATTCATAAAGGGTCTTTCTGGAAGAGATGTACTAGACACAGTTCTGGCAAACACTTGTAGTTCACAGTGTTGAGGCATTAATTAATTGCTGACTGAACTGCAGGAAACTGAATGGTATGTGTAAAATGAAGAGTTAAAGATCTTTGCTTTCAGAAAACAATTTTGTGTGTCGATGCCCACTTGATAATGTTAACAAGTACAAAGAGTATGTGTGTGCTGCTTTAATCCTGACCTTTTCACTGGTTAAACTGTTTAAGGGCATATTATTACATTTTAAATACAGTACATGGTTATTTCCCATTTTTAAAATTGAAAGCCTGGGGCTTCTCAAAATCAGAATATCCTGTCAATAGAACGTGATGAGAAATTAGGTCTATGAGTGAAGACATCTTTCTTGGCTTCAGGTGATTCTAGATCTTTTGTCCAGAATATTCTGGGTGAAATGAGGAACACACAACCAGAAGGCACCTACTCCAAAGAGGACATTTTGAGTCTTGCTACAAATGTTGGTCTTCTGCCTTTGCATATTGAGCAACCTCAAAGCCACTTTTAGAGGAAGACTTGAGAAAATTCACTTGGCACATGTGGGCTTGTTGGAAAAAGTGAGCCCACTTCAGATCAGTCACATGGATGCATTCCATAAGATCATAAAGCACTTTCCAAACAGAATGATTTTAGAAAGTTTCTCAAAATGGCTTTTCCAGGTCAAAAGACTACACTTGGGCAGGTATGTCAGGAAATGAGGCATGCAATCAGTAGATCCCCTTCGGAGACGGGGCGGTATAGAAGCCCAAAGTATAAATAAATAAATTTTCACGCAGCATTCCCCTTGCAGAATTTCAGGTATCAATTTCAAATGATGCACATCTCAGGAATATCTCTTGTATCATTATGGATTAGTTTTTTAGAGTATCCTATTGGAAAGACCACATGAATCTTAGGAATATATTTTTTTGAATAGGAGAGGCTGAAAAATCTGTTCTGCAAGTGGAACTCTGCCTGTGCTTCTTTGGCTGCAGTCACCTAGTATGATGTTCAAGTCTAGTAGCACCTTAGAGACCAACAAGATTTTTGGGATAGAAACATTTGGGAATCAAAGCTGCCTTCATCAGACTTTTATCCCCAAAATCTTGTTAGGCTCTAAGGTGCTACTCGATTGAAATTTGGCTGTTCTAATGCAGTCTACCCTCTGAAACTTAACATGATGTGTAGTTCAATTAAGGGACTGGGGGAACCCATCACCTGGAGACACACCTATGCTTCAAAAGCAAAATGGTTCCAATGTTTCAAATGGGACTTTCCAAACTAGTTCATTCCCTCTGAACTCCCTCCACCCTGAGGATCTAGAATCATATGCAATATATCAGCTGAGACTTTCCGTTCTGAACTTTTCCCTGCAACTTCTGTGCAGCTTGGGTTTAATTTCCAAAATGGCTGTATGCACTAAGACGCAGACAGAGTTAATGTTTTAATTGAAACTTCCAAACCAGCCAGTTGATACTGTCTACATTGCCACTATGGTAAAATACCACATCTGTACAAGAATACAAAATTTCATTTTCAGAATGAGGATGTATACTGTTCATTTACTGTCAGTAATTTATTTTACACAAGGCAAATATTAATAGCTGGAAGGCAACACTTCTGCAAAACATGTACAGAGCAATATACAACTAAAAAGAAGCTTTTATCATCTATCTGTAATCGAACCTTCTTAAAATTATGCCTTTTAAGACCTTTAGAAATAATTTATTGCCAATGCTGAACTAAGGCAAGGGGGACATTTACAAAGTTAAGAGAATCTCTTCATCCCTGGAGAGTTACAAAAGTTAACATGTATATAAAAAAGTAAAGCCCCCCCTCCCCCATTTATACAAAGCTAATACAAATCTTGGTATCATTAGATAAAGTTTGTGAGGCTGTTACAAAATATATCCCGAGATAAGGCTTTATAGAAAACATAAGCTTTCACTGCTGTGGACAGATGGGAAACTTTTCAATAAGCGGAAATAATTTGCTTTCAAGTATAAGGTAAGGAAACTGCAAATGGCACTATTAGAATGCTAAGTAATTCTTATGACATTTTGTAAAGATGGCTATATTAAAGTACCCTCATGGAGGCTTATAGAACACTATATAACAGGAGAATTCGACCAGCATACATTAAGACTACTAAACAATCTGGACAAGGAAGCACTGTAGTCAGAGAAGAGACCTTCTGCCATCATCTTGCTACTTGGGATTCTTAAAGCTAGTTTTTAAACTAACCTTACAGTTACCATCACATTTGGGTTATGTGAGACAAATAATAGACCATATTCAAAAACCTGGAAATCTTGGCCCTTGCCCCAAGTTTTCCCCCTCTTTTCTCCATCCCAAGTACTCTTGCAAATTGCGTTTGTGGAATCAATGTTGCACAGAATCTAACATTAGTCCCATTTTGTATTGACATTTATTTCCTAGTGAGAAAATGGCTTTCTTTCCAACTTTGAGAAATCACTGTTTATACTCTGCAAACTCAACCCCAAGTCTAAGATTAAGGGTTACACTGTAATTGTCATTGGTGACAGAGTGAGACTTATGGAATGGGATCCACCTGCATCTTGAACTACTCCTGCCAGCCACTGAGCCCAGGGAACCCTCAGGAACAGCACGGGAGCCCAACATAGGGCCATACAGTGGGAAGAAGAAACTCCTGCTTCCTCTTCTGCCATCAAAAGCACTGTTCCCCCAGCATAATTAATGTGGAACGGCTACCTAGGACCCAATCCATAGCCCTACAATTCTTTAAAAAAACAACTTTGTGTTACTTTTTAAGAATGACTTCTGTTGTTTTGTTTCAGATTTAAAAGTGTTTCTCACAAATTTCACAGGCAGATTAGTTTTTACTCCACTGTAGTTTTAAAAAATCGCCCCAAATTTGTAAAGTTAAAATATTTAATAGAAACTATAAATATATACATATATTTAAATACTTTTCTGCGAAAAATATTTTTTTCTAATTCAATCTGACAAATTAGCTCTGTGTTTGAAAGAGGTATATGAAAATACATTTCGATATTTCAAATTAACCATTTATCTAAGGATTAACCTTCTAAGGACATCCTATACATTGATTCAAGTGGTGGAATTTAGAGGACTGAGCAAGCTACTTCTGTTAGTAAGAAAGACATCTTGGTAAGTTGTGTTTGGACTGGTAGGAAATTTCTCAACTTTTTAAGAGTTTCCCAGAAAAGCAAAGATCTTGAGAGCATAAGAAAGCCAAATCTTTTCTTCCAGTTCCCTGTCTGGTGCCTTAGACCCAATATAGCTCAGCTTGCTCACTTATCAAGGCAAGGAAAAGGAACAGAGGCAGAAAAAAGTTTCTCTGTTTTATGGGACAATTACTATTCTGTATAGCAACAGTAGCCAAATTTGCCAACCTTCCAAGCTTTAAAATTTCAACCGTCAGAATCTGTAGAGCTGCAAGATATTGAAGTGCTTTTCTGGGCTAATATCTGGGTTGAGAGAAACATTAAGATCGTACTTTACTCATTATGGATAGTTTGGCATGATGTTGCCTGAACAAAGTCTGTAATACAACTTAATTTATAAAGAATGTACTATTAAGCCTTTTATCCACATGAGAACGTGGAGGGGGCAATCCACCAACTTGTAAATTCGTTGTGGGGAATTGGGAAGGGGAAGATGCAGAACTTATTTAGGTGCAAAAGCTGGAAACAAATCCATATAAATCTAAATGTACATCAAACACTGACCTTGGTCCTGGCCCTTTGAATGAGAAACCAGCTTGATTTGCTGATATGTATCTAAAAATGTAACACAATTTAAGTGAACTTGCCTGCCTGCAATAAAGCCTTGCTGATTCCATCTTCTGGACATCACCCCTTTCCCCTCATCCTCTACACTGCCATCTCCTTCCTGTCGAGGCCTGTTAGTCTCTTGAGCATGCAATCTCACACTTGTATATGCACACTTGCATACAGGCCTTTTTGAAACCAATGGGATTTACTGCAAAGCAAGCAAGCGCAGGATTGCGCAGCAACCAAAACAGTTTTGACCCATTAAGACTGGATTTTATTCATACTGTATGCTGAGAAAGCTCTGCTGAAATCAATGGAACTTGCTACCAAGTAAACATGCTCAAGATCCAACACTGAGGATGTGCTTCCCTTCTTGCAGAGCTGTTCTTTCACAGACAGCAATGACTGTAGGCCTCCCAACTGAGGAGAAAGGAAAGGTGGAACATGCTTACACCCTCCCAAAATGGTTGGACAAGAAAATTAGCCAAGCAAAAATGCCCGGGGAATGACAGATCCTACAGGAAACTCTGCACTCTTCTTTTGGTTGTAACAGGCAGCAGTGAAAGTGGTGGCTGCTGATGGGCAGCATCAGAAAAGCTAAAGTGAATTCCACCACCGAACTGGTTCCTCCACCTCATTCCATTTCCACAGGCTCATACTGATGAAAAAAAGGGAAGAGGCTGTGAAATCTTATACATACACACTTATTCCAGCTCCACAAGTCATAGGGGCAGTTTGACAGCTGAAAAAGTAATGGCTGATGCATAAAGAGAAGAAAAGGACCAAGTATGGTGGGAAAACATGAAAGGCACCTAAGGGCCATGGAAGCTACAAAGTGCATTGGTTAGTGAACCGTGCTATACTTGTCCAAGAGCTGCATGTGGCTTCTGAATAATAGACTGGACACTGCTGAATATAGGATGGTGATTGTCTGATATTACTTTATGAAGATGCAAGATTTCTTTCAAATTTCTGATATAAACAGTGATTTCATGTGATAGATATTCGTACCCATATTTACTCTGGCAGAAAGAAACACAGTGGGGGTATTCTGAATGGGGAAACGACTGGTGAAGAAAGGATTATGCACCCTCCCCCTTTCTTCACATATACTTGTAGCCACCCAGATTATTTGTGGTTTAAAAAGGTGCCAGGGACAGATACAGCCACCGTGTTTCTTATCTCATTTAGGCAAGTCAGTTACCACCCATGTAAATAGCCCCCTAATTTTAGTCTCTTTAGCTATAATGCTAGAGCATAGATACTCCCCCCCCCAGAAAATAGTCCCTTCACTCTCTGCTTACAACCATCTGTCTAATGTACAATGGAAAATGTCTTTACATGATCTTCATTCCAACCAGTATATAAAACTGAACCAACAAAACAAAGCTTTTGTCACTCTTATTTAAGCTTATACACCGTCTACATCTGGCAGGAGTCTTGATGGATGCAGTCAAGAATTCAGTTGATTAACACAGTGCTCAGTACATACATGCTTAGTAAAAAGCATTCTGTTTCTTTGTGTTCTGATAGAATTCTAAAATGCAAAAGTGGCAGAAATGGCACCAGCAAAACGTTCAGGATTCTGGTTAAGCTAATGGCAGTCTCTATGCAGAGCTCGGGGAAGGAGTCGTTTTCCTACTCCATATCCCCTACTGCAAAAGCTACTCACAGGGAAACTGGCATTCTCGTAAGGACACTGCAAGGAAAACAAATCAAGAGGCACTTTAGGTTAATAAACTTTGCGTCATTTAACAATGCTTACTGAGGCTGGACTAGGCCCACTGAAGAAAGTTAAACCTATTAAATGCACAATTGGCACAGGATCTGAAATTATCTTCATCTAACATATTACATAAGAAAAATATTTTTTCAAAAATATGGAGATTTTTACTGACTTTCACCCTTTCCCAAAATTCCGTAATAGTAGCCCTTAATGCATTTTCTATCACTCTCAAATGCATACTTTAGCCTATGCCACAGAAAAGGGAAACTGTACTGCTAACCTCTGGTCATGTTAACTGTTAGACCTTTATGGCATTCAAGCATTAGAACAGAAAAGTGTCAATCCCTTTTACAGATTTCTTTAAAGCATAGTATAATACCTGTGAAAGTTTACCAATAATTAAACTAGGCTGACCAGAGATCAACTGGTAATAAATAGACTTTTAACCAATACCTGAGAAATCAAAAGTCACCTCTGGTACCACCAGCTTCCTCAAAATTGAGATGAAAACAATTATCAGTTCAACAACTCTGTTATATTTTCAGTGAGTATTTGCTTGCAAGGCTGAGTTAGAGAGGTGTCATAATTGAGGGGAGGACTTTTATAAAAAATACTTTTATACTACAGTATATCTGGGATGTAATTCAGTTGCTTTAAACTTTTTTCTTTCTGAAAAAATGTCTTGCCTTTTTGGCTACCAATACAAGGGCCAGTACTGTTTCATCTACAGCTGCGTATACTCCCAACACTGTCCTGTTACTTTAATGACATGCATCTGCTATCCAAAACACAAGCTCTCTTTAGCTGGGAAAAAAACCCTTTTTGTTAGCTTCTCCCATGTATTGCTCAACATAGAATCTAGACTAACTGAAGGAAAAAGGGTACAATTGATAATTCACAATTGACAGATACTCCCAAAGCTGTAGGCAACTATGTGGTTTAGATTAGCTTAGCTCCAAACTGTAAAACATGAGAAATTTTGAAAAACTGTTATGATCTCACAATGACCAATCAAGTTTAGAATGTCCCTTTGCATGCCTGATTCCACCTGACATATTCAATGGTAGTAAACCTCTACTGATTTCCTTTCTGGTACCATTTGAGAGCAACTGCTATTGGCATGGAAGCAAAAATGCACTTGTAAACGTAAAATACAGATTAACTTTTTTAAAAAGCATAGCTGTTGGCCATGCAGAATCTCTGGAGGAATAGAAACCATACTTAAAAAGTGGTCTTCAAATGCAAATGTATCACATTTTCCCTACAGCCCTTTCCCATATCATCAAACCTCTTTAATCTATCAAGTTTCCAAAGTGAGTCCTGCAACCATTTCTACAGATAGCACACAACAGTTCAGGAATACAAATTTAACCAGTTTGGAAAGATGGAAGAAGTCAAAACTTCCAAGTTAGCTTTTAAAAACTTGAGGTCTGTTAAGAAATTAGAAATGATTCAAAATGAAACTACAGTGGAAGATATTAAAGCCCAAATTTCAGGAGAAATTGGAAACAACTTGATCAGCAGCAGTTTGTATCCACACAGTTGAGGCCTGACAAGACCAGTTTTTTTTTCTTCTAACTCCTGCTGTAAACGACTAACACAAATCAAAGTCTTCTTGCATGTCACTGTAGCATGAGCTGCTGGAGGTTGTCATGAAGGATGGTATCCTTGACATCACGGAACACAAGGCGGATGTTTTCTGTATTTATAGCAGTGGTGAAATGGTGGTATAAGGGCTTTTGCTGCTGATCCCGGCGCTTGGTACGAAAACAACCTACCAGGAATTTTTGGACATCTAGCAAGCAGTGGGGATCCCCTTCAAATTCTGGGAAATAGTCTCTGATACTAACTTTTTGCACTTTTTCCTCAAGCAAGTCTGTCTTATTTAGGAAGAGAATGATGGAGACATTGCTGAAAACTCGGTTGTTGACTATAGTTTCAAAAATGTTCAGAGACTCTGTAAGGCGGTTTGTTAGTCGATCCTCCATAAGTACCTGGTCGAATTCACTTGATGAGACCAGGAACAGTATTGAAGTGACGCTGTCAAAGCATTCAAACCAACGTTTTCGTTCTGACCTTTGGCCACCTACATCAACCATCTTGAAGGGGACGTTTTTAATCTCAAAATTGTATTCATGGATCCCTTTTGTGGGTCTTCGTGCCAGGAGAATATCTTGCTGGGAGGGAAGGTAATCCTAATAAAAGAAAAAAAATGTCTGTTATTGATCCGCTCTACTAAATGCTACAAAGGTAACCTGTCACTTCAATTTACAGAATATATAGCTTTCAACTGTTAGAAGTTACAAATTCAAGCCAAAAGGCCCTTTAGTACATAATATTGCCTTAAAACCAAATAAGAGATTAAACTTACTGGTTCTCCAAGTTTATCCAAATTGTCAAGAAAATATTTTACAGATTCTCCCTGAAAAGAAAAAAAAAAACACCATTATTAATTTAAATAGACAATATACTTAGTTAGTGGACTATTTTTATAAAATATCACCAGTACAGGAGGACTACACCCCAACCCTAAACCAGTAATACTTTCATCAAGTCAAAGGCCACAACTCAACAGATAAAAGTATATTTATACTCACAGATTTTAAGGGACCAAAGCACCTTTGTAAAGGCCCTGATGTATTTGCACCTAGGAGTGTAAGTCAACATCTTACAAGATCTGTTTCCAAGTAATATGAATAGACATTAGTTCAAGCTTTGTAGTGCTCTTCTGACAGTGCTGTATAAAAACTCTAGTTCATCTCACAGCTGAATAATTCGGTATCCAGTAATAACTGGAAATTCATCAGAAATACAGACACAGAAGCTTCTATTTTTATATGTAAGCAGCTTTAAGCTGGAAATAAACAGCAACTGAATTCTAAGGAAAAGAAGTTCTCTTAAGTTTCATACAGAACAGTGAAACTTAACATTCCAGTCAAATCAATCCTGTACTAGTGCATCTTTATCACAGGGCTCCAAAATACACTTCTCAATAAGCTATTATGTGTCTTATACTGCTTTTCAAATTGCCTTTCCATGCATGTATGAAGCATACTACTGCAACTGGACTGATGCCAAGATGTTTCAAAAAGCTCACTCTCAGGGGGAAAAACCCTCTCCTTACAATATTTTGTTTTTATTGACCCAGTGTTGGGTCAAAAGAAAAATTATAGACAATCTAACTGAAAAGACTCAACTTTCAACAGAAATTGACTAGGAGTTTTGTTAAGCCAAACACTTTGCAAGCGAAATGTTACTAACTCATTGTCTACTTTAACAAAATGCCCATACCTCACAGCTTGTCTTTTTGCACAGACTTGGTTGCTATAGAAATGAACAGCTTGAAATCATCTTTTGAGCAAGTGAAATGAGCAACTCAAGAAGTACTGTCACTAGGTTTACAGAAAATTGTAAGCAATGGCTTGGAATCTTAATCCCTGTGTGTCCCCTTCCCACCTTCAGGACCATTCCATACAGCAATTTGCCATTACAACGGAAACCCAACAAACCAAAAACTGAAAGCAAAGTTCAGCTATGGTTTCCCGCTTAGTATGCAATCAAGCTACGCAATCAAGCCAGAAACCATGGCTTGCTCAGTTCTGCTGTAAGGGTAAATCGTGGGTTGCTAAGAAAAGTTCCGGAGAATATGAGGAAAGATAGGACACATAAACCTACTACAAGGTTTCCCTTACACCAAATCATTAATGAATGATTAGTAATGTAATGTCTAAACTAGCTCAGTACATCTTTGATTGTTTTCTTCAACAACTGATGTCCATGTACAATTTTATTGCTTTCCTTGTCTTATTATTAAGAAAAATGGTAATAATACTCATAAAAACTATGGTGGGATTCCAGAAAGAAGACTGTATGTAGACTGCAGTACTATAGACAATATAGAGCTATGATTACAGAATCTAATTGTCATTTGAATAACTATAATATATAAATGCATCCTGATTTAACAAAAAAGAGCCTCATCTCTATTTCTGATAATGGGTGAATGCAAATACTTAATACTTAATGCAAATATGCTTAACTGATTGAAGAAACAAACAGTAGGGAATCTCAGATGAACAAAACATACTTCTTAACTATTATCCAATTACTTACTTACAGCAGCCAAATTAACCCTACATGAAAACACACATCACAAAACAGTACACTGAACTTACCATGAAGGTCTATTTGGAGGCACTGGGATACTGCCAACCTGAAATCTCTCAAACCAGCCTCACCAGTAAGAGCTGCTACATGTGTACAGACAGCTGCCTAATCTGAAAGAAATAGTCCCCAGCATACTAACAAAGTTCCATGCCAACATTCTGCTACAATGCAAGGTACATAAGAGCCTTTGCATCAAGAAGGCTCCTTCACCAGAGGAATGTACCATGTAAGCAGAACAGTTAATTGGAACGGTCCACCATGAAGGGGCCTTCTCCTGGTGGGCGACGAGGGCTTCTCCTGAGAAAGGGTTGGGAAATCACCCATCCAAGATGTCCACAGTCGTCCACAGAGAATGGATTGACAGGATTGAACCCAAAGTGGGTTGTACAGTGGGAGGGAGTATTCCTAATAGTCAGGAGGAAACTTTTTTTTAACTTGCCACTAACTCCTTGTGTACTAACTAATATTTGCTTCTCTACCTCAAAGTCTACTGGCTGCTGTCTCCCCCACTTCTCTGCTTTACTTACAGATGAGAATGTTTACCAAAAAAAACCCCTCTCAAGACCCAAACAAGGAAAGTTTCTGATTGAAGAAGTTCGGATTTATATCCCCCTTCTCTCGTGTAAGGAGACTCAAAGGGGTTTACAATCTCCTTCCCCACCCTGCCACAACAACACCCTGTGAGGAGGGTGGGGCTGAGAGAGTTTGAAGAACTGTGACTAGCCCAAGGTGACCCAACTGGCATGTGTTTTGAGTGCACAAGCTACTCTGGTTCACTAGATAAGCCTCCACAGCTCCAGTGGAAGAACAGGGAACCAAACCTGGTTCTCCAGATTAGAGTGCACCTGCTGTTGACCACTATACCATGCTGGCTCTCTAAATAAAAATTAAAAATAGCTTGATTCCCCCTATCCAAACTCCAATCTCACATTTTCAATAAGGAAGTATATGAGACACTTTCAAAACATTCCATGTTTCATTTAAGACAATGGCAAAATAATCTTGATTTAGTTCACCTTCTATACTGAAATCTAGCTACAACCCCCACTTTATAGATGTTAGACCAGGGGTTCCACACATAAGGCCCGGGGACTGCATCAGGCTCTCCAAGAGGGCTCAGGCAGCCTGGAAAGCAACCCAGATCACAGCATCATCACAACCTCACTTATTCCCCATTCAACCTGGCTATTGCCACAGTACCAGTTTCTTGCTCAAGAGGAAAAAGCAATCACAGCAGAATACTACTCTGCCACCCTGAGCAAGAATGCCTTGCATCCTTCCTTATTGCACAGACGTGAATGCTCAGGATGAGAAAGCAGCACACCCTTGTACTCATGTTCTTGTACTGAGGTAGGGTGGTAGCAACCGAGCTGGTCAGGGATGGGCAAGGTGCCTGCTGCCTCCATCTGCAGGGATGGGCAAGGTGTCTGCTGCCTGCAGAGCCATGAAAGCTAAGAATGGGATCAATAACACAGGGAAGGAGCTCCAAGACAGCCCCATGTGTGTTCATGCGAGTATAGACTTCACTTCTGCATACTTCCTTTTGGCCTCTTTCCATCTTTGGCAACTGATTTCTGGGTCTAGCCATTTTTGCCATTTTCACATACAATGGGAGAAGAGTCAGCAATTTTGATCTGGGAAATGGCAGAAGAACTCAAAAGGAACAAGCTGCTCTTCAAGGAAGTTTACTAGCTCATGCAAGCTCCTGAAGGGGAAAAATCAGTCTTCCCCATTTCCCATGCATCATTAAAAATTGGCAAACTGAACCTAGGCAGAACAAAGATGGCAAAGCCCCATACATCTGAATTATACACGATGAAAGAATACAACTATTGTGCAGGTAGTTTATTGCACATAGTCACGATCCTTCGGGGATCGGGCGGTATAGAAATTGAATAAATAAATAAATAAATAAATAATAAGTCAACCCACATATAAGTCGAGGCATCTAATTTTAAAGAACTGGGAAACCTTATTGACTCGAGTATAAGTCGAGGGTGGGAAAGGTCCATGGGGAGGTAGGGCGCTGAGCCAGCAAAGGAACGGAAGTTAGGGGAAAGGAGCGCCCCAGAAACCTTTGGGAGGCTTTTTAAGGAGGGGTGAGGCCGGCGCGCGTGGGTCTGGGAAGAGGGAAGAAGCTAGGGGCCGTGGAGGGTGAATGGGACGGGAGGTGGTAGAGAAAAAGGCAGAGGAGAACAAGGCACAGAAAGCGGCTGAAAGGGGGGCGGCAGAGAAGAAGGCAGGAGAGAGAGAAACAGAGAATGAGGCACAGAAAGTGGCTGAAAGGGGGACAGCAGAGAAGAAGGCAGGAGAGAGTGAAGCAGAGAACACAGTGGCTCGTCCCCCTCGCTAACTGACACTTTCTTTCCTTTCCCCACAGGCTCTGAGGTTTCGTTTCAGAGAAGCGGCCTCTCGGGGCAGCCTGTCTCTATGGTTTTCTTAAAAGAGCAATGCTTCAAAGATTGCTTAAGCAATGCTGGAGCACTCCCCTTTTAAGAAAACCATAGAGACAGGCTGCCCCGAGCAGCAGCTTTCCTGAAGACAAGCTTTAGACTTAGAGCCTGCAAGAAAGAAAGCATGAGTTAGTGAGTGGACGAGGCTTCGCAACTTGCGAGTAAGTGCTGTGGCTCTGTGGGGGACCGCGTATAAGTCGAGGGGGGCATTTTTCAGCCTAAAAAAGGGCTGAAAAACTCAACTTATACACGAGTATATATAGTAGTACTTTTTTAGTACAGCATTACATTTAGTACAGCATTTGGTACAGAATTAGTACAGCATTTCAATAGTTTATGCGATTTATTTGACCCAACAGAATTACATTTGTGCTTCAGATCTGGTCCTCATAATAAATAAGTTTAGCACCCCTATGTTAGCTGAAGATCACCCACATAACATACACTAAGTCAGAAACTGAACCAAACTTCACAGGAATATTTGAAAAGAAAGAAGTGAGCACTGAAATTTGTTTGAGGTCATAAAAAATCTGTGGTGAAAGAGGGAGCTGAGCTGAGGTTTCTCATGACCAAGGATAGCATTAAATGATGGGTTTAAAAATGATGGATTTAAAAACATAGCAAGCCATGTTTTTATAATACCCATTACAAAAAATCTGGATAAGCTATTGCAAGGCTATACAGTAGCATGCCTCAAACTGTTGTATCTTGCACTCTTACTACAAAAACTAATTGAAAGATATTACCTACTGCTGGAGTTTTAAATGTGTTAAGTTATGCTGTTTGAGTTGCTGTTGGAGAACAGCCATGTTGGGAGCCGCCTCGAGCCCTTCGGGGAAGAGGCGGCCTATAAGTCTAAAATATAAATAAATAAATAAATACTGTCTCCACAATTATTTGAGACTGGCTTGCGATTTCAGGTCAAACAGGATAGTAGTGATCGGTAGACCAAATGAAGGCAAACTGGGACAGTAAGTTGCATGGCAGTAGAAAGAACTAACCGTGTTCCACTTGCTGAATTGATCTTGTGTGTCTCCGCATTCCAGCTGTAGTTTCCCTGAAAACCCACTCCAAAAGATGAGTAAAACCTCATGAAGGAGTCAGGTATTGGAGAGCAGAGAGGAATTGCAGCAAGAAGGGGGAAACGGTTGAAAACGGTCCATTGGTTCACTTACCGTGAAGGGGCCTTCTCCTGTGGGGCGACGTGGGCATCTTGGCTGGGTGATTCCCTTCCTTTGGCTAGAGAGGCAGGATGTTGATTTTTTCCACTTCCTGTGACGTCCCTGGCCTCCATCTTGGTTCCCCAGAGATCTATTGACAAAGCAGTCACCATCTCCTATGTGCCAGGGGTAACAGAAAGAATTCCAATAACATGCTCTAGATTTCAAACACAACTTTATTAAACATAGAAACCTTTATGTGCAACTTCTTGCTTTTTTTTAGGAGACTGATTGATCTTTTGATCTTTTGGGAGGGCAAGATACTTACGATAGCCGCCACATTGCGGAGAGAAGGCCCTTCACGGTAAGTGAACCAATGGACCGCTCTCCTGAGGCCGACTTAGAGCAGCTCTTGGCTGGGACCTCCCCGAAGCAGTGCGTCCCTGTAACTTGGGTGGGGATGATCAGTCTCCGAAAATGTGCTCTAAGACTCTTGACTCCAAAAGGCCGTTTCCTTGCCGGCCGCAGATAGAACTGGATCTTGTAATGTCTGATGAAAAGTCGAGCTGGAGTGGACCAAGTGGTCACCGCCGCCTGACAGATGTCTTCTAAGCAGGCACTTATGTCTTCTGAACGCCGCATTGGCTGCTGATTGCATCGCGTGTGGAATGTGCTTTCGTGATTCCCTGTGGGATTGGTGCATGTTAAGCGACCCCTGTAGGCTCCTCGGGATGATGCACTGCCTGATGGTGCTACTGATAGTTGCTCTAGACATCAGGTGCTCCTGCTCCAGGTGTCGCTTGATGTTGATGAACAGGCCACCGGTTTCCTGATGGGTTCTGTCCGTCTAATGAACTCCTTCAGACCCCTTCAGCGACATCCAGGCCGCGCCACAGGACTTCCCTTTGGATGAGATGGTTTAGGGAAGAAGGTGGGGAGGATGACCTCCTGTCTGGTGTGGAAGGAGGCCACCTTTGGCAGAAAGGTGGGGTCCAGCGAAGGGCGACCCTGTCCTTGTGAAATAAGCAAAGGTTGGGGTTGACCGATAGTGCCCTGAGCTCGGAAACCCTAGATGCGGATGTAACTGGCGACCAGGAAGAGGGGTTTTCATCCTTAGCCACTTAAGAGTATAAGCATTATTATGGGCTCGAAGGGTGGCTTAGTGAGGGCCTAGTACCGCGGTTGAGCTTCCAAGAGGGAAAACGATGAAGAGTCAGTGGTTGCTGTTGCTGCACACCCTTTAAGAAGCCGGATGATGTCCTGGGTGCCTAGAGATCTGGTGCCCTTGAGCCTTGGGCCATATCGTTCGCGAGGGGTCAGCCACCTGTCCTAGCACTTGAAGTGCTCGAGGAGTCCCTTCTCATAGCCTGCTTGTAGGAACTGGAGAATCTGTGGAACTGAAGGTCTCACCCGGTCGATGTGAGCGGCTCTGGCCTGACTTTGGACGCAAAAGCTTCTCTTAAATTTCGAGGCAGTTGTAGATGTTGGATGTGGGCCGGCCTTCTAGAGGAGCCAGTATAGTGGCTCAGTGACCTTGTCACAGATAGCCCTTCCTCTTCAAGGCCTGGGTCAGCCTCAAGTGCCAGGCGACAAAACAGAAACCACTGGAGGGTTGGGGTGGTGGGCCGGGTCCCTGGGACAGTACATGTCTGAGGGACTTCGGTAGGGGTGAGTCTTGCGGGGCAAATGGATATAGTTGTAGGAGTTGAAGAGAACCATGAGTCGATCTCGGCCACCACGGTTATACCACCAGGATGATTTCTGGCCTGTTCTGCTCTCAGCTTCTTCAGAAGTTTGGGGATGATTGGGACCGAGGAGGAGAGAAGCGACATAGGAGGCTCCTCGAGACAAAGCTGAATTCAGAGGCATCCAGCGGCTTCTCATCACCAGAGGTGGTAAAATCTGGTCATGAAGGTTGGTAGCTGGTGGTTCTGTCACTGGCCATTTCTTGAGATCCATCCGCACCGGCCTTCCAAAATGAAGTCGCGATCTGTTTGAGAAGATCTGGAGTGTTGAGTTTCCACTCTGCCTCAGAGATCTGTTGGGCTCGACTGAGCCACCAATCTGCCAAGGCCCGTGTTGAGGCTGCCTTGGATGTGTTCCTGCTATTGTCAAGGAGTGTAGGTGGAGCCTCCGCCCAGGCCAGTGCACTCTGCTAAGCCTCTCGGTGCAGTGCTGAGGAGGATCTGGACCCTCCTTGGATTGTTGGGATGTATGCCTTTGCTCTGACATTGTGTCCATCCTCACCAGGACATGCTTTGTTCAGCAGTCTCCCTCCTGGAAGTGATTCAGGGCCTAGGTAAGAAATTGCCCTGGTCTCCTAAGATGTTGATGGGCAGTTGTGTCTCCGTGGTTTCACTCACTGACCTTTGTGCACATTCTCTGCCTTTGGCTGTAGGCTGGCCAGCCGCCTGGAGGCTGGCATCCCAGTAAGAAAGAGCTGCACCCTGTCCCTGGGTCAGGGCAGATCTTGCCCCCGCTAGGTTGGATGCCACATTGGAGTCCACCATGGGCGTGAGGCTGTCTTTGGAGTGATTGGGTCAGGGTAGAGTTTTGTTTGTCTTTGCCATGATCAGCAGCTGGTGTGTGGTCGTGCGAGGTCTAGGAACCTCTGCAGCGGTTCTCGCGTGCATTCTACCCCATTGCACCCATGGGGTTCTACTCTGTGGATAAGGAAAACAGTCCCATCAAGCTCGCTTAGCTGGAGTGCAGGGAGGCCCTGCTGTCTGGTTGGCCAAGGGGCTCTGGTCAACCGTTGTATTTTGCTGATCTTCGCAGAGGCATTGAAGAGGGCGCTCGCCTGGATCGCGATGTCTATCACCGCCCCAGGTGTTCCATCGTTTGTGATGGGGGTGAGAGAGCTTTAGGCAGGTTTATGGAGGGGAAGCCGTGGTTTGGTCAGGACTCTCCTGGATAAACTGGTCGACCTCCGCCGAGACCGTATTTCTGAACTTGGACCGAATCCAAGATATGCGTCGAGGTAGGGATGGACGTGGTATCTCCCTCACAATGTCTGAGCTCCATGATGGGGGGTGAGGGAGGACCTTGGAGAACACTTCCTTGGGGCCAAGTGCTGCTAACTCCAAACGGAGAGCTTCTGTATTGGTAGTGTGCTCCTCCGCTGGGTGAACCGGGTAGTAATCTTGCGGTGCCTTGGAGTTGATGTGGGGAATGCTGGAGGTAAGCCTCTGTGAGGGTCTGGCGACGTCAGCTGATCCCCGGGTTGAAGGTTCTCCGTGATGGATCGGAAGAGTTTCCATCCTGAACCTGTAGCTAAGCTTACGTGCTTGTTGATGTATTTGAGGTTCAAGATGAATGCGCCCTCCCCCGCTTTTTTCTTTTGTAGAGTGAAGAAGTGGGAGTAGACTCACAAGAATCTCTCCATAGATGGCACTGGCTCTCATGGCTCTGGATCTCAGAAGGTGTTGGATGGCTTGTTCTGTCCTTTGGAGTTTGTCCAGTCTGGGAGTGGCGCTTGGAAGGTGTGAAGCGTGGCTTTAGTGTTTTGCCAGCTCCAGGGAGGTAACCCGTCCTCGATCACCTCCCCTTGGTCCATCGGTCTACGTGGGTGGCCCGTCCATAAGTCTTGAAAGATGGGACGAAGCTGACGCCCGACCCGGAATGTTCGGGTGGTCAGCTGGCGATTCTGGCCACCCCGGGGCGAAAAAACTGGCCAGTCTTGCCTCCGGAAGTGAAGTGAAATGAGCTTAAAAGAATTTGCACGGCTGTTGTTGTTATTGTTAAGGCCGAAGTTGCCTTGTTTCGAAAGGACTGGTGTTGATAATATGTCCTCAGGTCCATCTCTAGGGCCGAGGCAAGGTCTGTTGGAGTTCTGAAGTTGGTGTGCGATCTGTAGGAGGAGGAAGACGTGTCCCCTCTGATGTATCATAGGTAGGGTCTTCCTGTTTCTTGTTGTCCCTAGCTTCAACTAGGATTGTCCAGCTCCCGTCAAAGTCTGTTTCCGTGGAGGGAAATTAAATGGGTGGCCACCACCTGTTTAGAGTGAAAGTCGGCAGCCCAGGAGGCGCAGCCACGTGTGTCTGCGGACCTGATGCCAGTGCTGAGCCCGCAGGTCCACCATCATGTAAGTGAAGGTGGAAGTCGGCATTAGGTAAGATGTAGCCAAGAGGACTCCTCTCAATGCCCTCCCCTGATCCTCTGATCCTCGGAGGATCATGTCCAGGAGCCTTCTTAGCCACAGGATGGAGGCACGAGCAACAGTTGCTGATGGTGCCAAGATCTTGGTGGCCTGGGCTATTCGTCGTCTTTCTCAGGAAGACGTCTATCTGGCAGTCCAGTGGGGTCCTTCAGGACCCTCCCGAATCCTTGTCACCAGCCCCCTGACTGGAGAGTAGCGGGGCATCCACCATCGTGTCTGCAGCATGTGATGGGCGTGCTCAGGGTTCGCGTACAGTTTCTTGAAACTGGGCGGGGAGCCCCTATTGGAGCTAGATCGAACATTCCCTGGGATCCTCCTTTCAAAATACTCTGGAAGTGGGAAAACCTCCTGCGGTTTTCCTGCCTTGGGAAGATGTCCTGTTTCCCCTGGGGCATCCCTTGATGGGTTTGGTGGTGAGTAGGGGCTGGGGCTGACGGGTCCTCCTGCATTACCTGCATCTTGCAGTTCCAGGGCAGAGATAGTCTTGGCCATTAGTGTAGAGAGGTGTTCTTGTTTGAAAAACCTCATCAGCACTCACTGGACTCTATAGAGAGTCTCCTCGGAATCAGAGAAATGATCCGGACTGGTCCCGATTTCCCCTAGCTGTATTCCTCAGAGGTGTCCCGGGATGGCCAGGGGATTCCTCTCTGCCACGGGCTGAGGGACGGGATGAGGGACCGTGCCTCGTCTGGGTTCTGGGGGCAAGGGGGATCTGGCTCCTGCTCTTTGGTTGTGGCTTTCCCGCCGCTATGGAACCTTGTAATCTCTTCCCTCATGGCCTCTCTAAAGAAGCCCATGAGTTCCCCGTGGAGAGGCGCTCTCCAGGAGCCAGAAACCGCCATGTTCGCAGGGGGGGGGGAGGTTGACCAGTCCCGGCCCGGAGGTTGCCCTGTCCTCCCTGATGGGAGGTTGCTCTGCCCTCCCGGGAGGTAGCTCTGCCCTCAGAAGGGTCTGGGCTGCGGCTGTCGTCCGCCCCCTTCGGTCTTGCCTGGCTTCGGAGGTGTTGTTCTGGCCATCTGCCCCGTCTCCGGTGGCGATGCCTCCGGAGGAGGATTCCCGCCCAGCTCCGCTCCCTCGTCGGCCCACCATGGGCGGAATCACTGGCAGCGGCTGGTTACTTCCTGGCGCCCGGGGAGCCATCAGCGGCGGTGCAGGAGCAACGCCCGCGCTGACCCTACATGGGTCGCTGGCTCCTGTGGGCGATCCCCGGCATCTCGTCAGTCGCGACTTCTTCTGCGCCCGGGACCCAGTCGATCCCAGCCCGCCCGTCGCTGCTGCTGTGGGGAGCTGCCGCGTCTTCAGCGCTGCAACTCCCGGAGTTCTTCTGGGCGGCCTGACTCGCTGCGGATGGCGCCCGTCGCCGCCCGACTTGTGGAAGTCGGGCGGGGGGTGAAAAAACGGTGAGCCATCTGTGGCCGCCCGGATGGGCCTGAAGAAAAAAGCAGGAGAGACTCGGCGTTGGCTGGAGAATCCCTTGCAATCGGTGCAGCTGAGCTTAAAGCGATCCCGCTGCACCCAGCCCCTTGCTGCCTAGCTTCTAAACTATTTAAAAAAGGTTAAATTTGAAGGAAAAAACCTAAACTGGCTGCAAGCCAGTGAAAGACCTGCACTCTCTGCGAAGGCAGGAGAACTTCTGGGGAACCAAGATGGAGGCCAGGGACGTCACAGGAAGTGGAAAAAATCAACATCCTGCCTCTCTAGCCAAAGGAAGGGAATCACCCAGCCAAGATGCCCTAAGTCGCCTCCAGGAGAATGGTTACCCCACTGTAGAGCCACCTTTCCAGTTTCAGTGGGATATAACATCAGGATATAACCCTAGTTAACTCTACAAACAATTGTGGGTGTGACACAGTGATCTAGATGGGAAATGGCAGAAGAAAAAATAAGGATACCGTATATGCTCGAGTATAAGTCGACCCACATATAAGTCGAGGCACCTAATTTTACCACAAAAAAACTGGGAAAACTTATTGACTCGCGTATAAGTTGAGGGTGAGAAATGCAGCAGCTGCTGGTAAATTTCAAAAATAAAAATAGATGCCAATAAAATTACATCAATTGAGGTTAAATGTTTTTGAATATTTATTTCAAAGAAAAACAGTAAACTGGCTCTGTAAGTGGAAAAGAGGGTCAACAAGAACAATATGGTCTCAACAATAACTTTAAAAGTACAAAAACCTTAGCTCAACCAGCAACCAAGCTAAAATACAAGAGTTAAAATCCTTCAAAACTGGATTCCTCATCATCATCTGTATGTCCAAATGTAACCCAACTTAGATTTTAAGAGGGATATTATCAGAAATGGAAAATCTACTATTAGCTTCCATTGTAAACAATGGGGGATGGGGCATCCCCTTTGGGGGTCAATAACTTTGGATCCCCTGACCCAAACTTCACCAAACCTGGCTGGTATCATAAAGAGACTCTCCTGATGAGACCAGCCAGGTTTGGTGAAGACCCCAGTTCAAGTCCAAAGTTATGGACCCTCAAAAAGGGTAGCCCCATCTATCAATAACGTGAAACAATGGGGGATGGGGGGCAGCTCCTTTGGGGGTCCATAACTTTGGACTCCCTGAGCCAAACTTTCCCAAACTTGGCTGCGATCATCAGGAGAGTCTTCCGAGGGGTACCCTGGGAATTTTGGTGCATGTAAACCTAAGCCCTGCTGTCAAATAAGAAAAGTAAAACACCAAAAAAATTTAATGACCAGCATATAAGTAGAGGGGAGCTTTTTCAGCATTAAAAATGTGCTGAAAAATTTGACTTATACATGAGTATATACGGTACCTTGATTATAAAAAGTGGTGTGCAATATAGTGATATGAAGAAAAAAAATTATCTTTATTGCCAAAAAGTTACAAGATGGATTTCAGAATGGTGTCATTCATCCTATTTACCATAGAGCAAAGATCCACGAAAGCTAGGGCGAAATCAAGTATACAAAACAGAAGTATTCTACTGGGAAACCAATTCCCTACTCTACCATTCTATTGTGGCAATATTTGAGTCAGAACTGTTTAACAAAGATTAACAATAGTCTCAATCCAGAAAGCAAACTGGCATCTACATAAGAACCTCTGTTGCACCCTACCTCCACAATGCGTAGTCACAAGTTGCTTTGAAACTCCCTTGGAAAAATGAAACCTCCACACTGGACTATTGAAGCATACCCTATGTAAGGCAGTCTTTGGAGATAACCAGGAATTGGCAGCCTTTGTAAAATGCAGCAGAAGAGCTGGTTAGATGTGCCCATAGAATACCTACATTATAACAGTGGTTGTGGCTACAAATCTGTCTCCAGGCTAAATTCAAGGGACTAGTTATGATCTATAGAGTCTTTCACAATCTGGGACCTCATACTTGAATAAGAGAAACTTAAGGGAAAAACAACAAACAATTTCAGAGTGAAATACACATACATGGAAAGAATCACCTTACTTGCACTGAAGGACTGCTTTCAGTAAAATGTCAACACTTGGAATCAAACAGACTCTTTGGACTCAGGGGTTTCCATTACAAGTAGAGATTTCCCCAAATAACAGTGAATGCTGCATGTTTTTCTGCACACAAGAATTGCAAACCAGCCTTACAATATCTTTGCACCTTTGGTACAAGGCTATAATAGGCCTTCTGTCATTGCGCTGGACTTCAGCCAGTGCATCTGAATGGTCATGGAACATCTGCTCAGTTGTTGAATTCAAGTCATAGCTATCCAGGACCAAGCTCAGCTGCAGGGCTTAGCCTATCTTCAGATATCTAGGAAAACCACAAATGCTGATTATGAGTATGTATTTAAAGGGGGTGCAATTATTCTATTTTCAGAAAGTTTACATAGCATGAGGTTCTCTGCAATCTTGTGATTTTATGAAGAAAGTTAAAGCAAATATGTTAGAACTATTAGACAAGTGCTAGTTTATATGATTCATTATATGAAAGGAAATTCTGCATCTAGATCTTTGATGACACATCTCAAGAAAGATCAGTATTTTCTCCTTAACTGGTGAATTTATACAAGCTAGCCTCTTTCCATTAGAGTCAGACGTTTGGTAAATTAGTCACAGTTGGCTAAAAGGCAACAGCAGTAACTATTTGTATCCTATTAACTGTACACAAAATCAAAGCACTCCTCACATACGATTATCCAGCCTCTGTTTAAAAACCTCCAAAGAAGGAGACTCCACCACTCTATGAGGCAGTGAATTCCACTGTCGAACAGCCTTGACAGTCAGTTAAGTTCCTCCTAATGTTTAAGTGGAATCTCTTTTCCTGCACCTTGAATCCATTACTCCATGTCCTAGTCTTTGAGGCAGCAGAAAACAAGCTTACTCTCTCTTCGACATGAAATCCCATCAAATATTTAAACACAGGTATCATGTCCCCTGCAACGGAGACCCCTATATTCAAGGGCTAGGGAGAGATATGATCCCACCACTAGCCACCAATTGTAACGGGACGAGTGGCCTTCAATCAAGGTTCCCACTACACTGACCCGTGGGGTTTTCCTTTCCCACCCAAAATATCCCAGGCTAGTGTTCAGGGATCTTCTTTTTACTCTGCTGCCACCATTAAAGAGAAGGAACTAGGAATCCCAAAAACTGCTGCTGGCTGCCAAATATATAAAGGATCCCACCCCACATTCACTCTTGGTCTGAGGGGAACGTCCTTCAGAGTCCCACATACAAAAATGGAGGGAACTCAACATTGGCTGGGATTCTAGTCACACAAACAGACCACTCTTCGTATTGTCGAAGGCTTTCACGGCCGGAATCACTTGGGTGCTGTGTGGTTTCCGGGCTGTATGGCCGTGTTCTAGCAGCATTCTCTCCTGACGTTTCGCCTGCATCTGTGGCTGGCATCTTCAGAGGATCTGATGTTGGGAAAGCAAGTGGAGTATATATCTGTTGGAGTGTCCAGGGTGGGTGGAGAAACCTTGTCTGTGAGTAACAAAGAAGATTGACCTGGTTGCCTTCTTTGTTACTCACAGACAAGGTTTCTACACCCACCCTGGACACTCCAACAGATATATACTCCACTTGCTTTCCCAACATCAGATCCTCTGAAGATGCCAGCCACAGATGCAGGCGAAACGTCAGGAGAGAATGCTGCTAGAACACGGCCATACAGCCCAGAAAACACAAAGCACCCAGACCACTCTTCAATCTCTCACACACAAATACAGGCTGGCACGAGGGTAACTTGAACACAACTAATGAAATTTATTTTGAAAACAAAAGAAAGGCTTCTTAAATGGCTCAGAGAGGTACTAAAGCTTGGCGGTTACAGAGAGGTTCTTTTCACTTAGGTTTCAGAGATGTTGTGGGCACTTTAGTTTCACACTCACAAAGACACACGCAGGTGTCTCTTCAGAGATAAGTTTTACTTCAAAATATCAAACTCCTTTACTGACAGACACTAGTCTTCTGCTGTACCTCACCCCACTGAATCAACACACACCCAGTCTATGCCCTGAGATTCTGGCATACAAGCCTTCCTCTCCCACTGTCCCAAATTGGCCAAACTGCCACTGGACTGGGCCTCCCAAGACTGGTGATGAACTGGGTAGTACAGACTCCTGGGTCTGGTCAGTGTCTCCTGACAAGCCTCTGGCCGGTGCTTCGCTCTGCATCAAAAAGCCAGTGCCTTCCTTCCTCTCACAAGCTTCCTATGCTTGAGGAGAGTCACTAGAATCCTGCCAGCTGTCTGAGCTGGACCAGAATTCCTTTTCACTAGAGACAGAGCTGAGAGACTTCACTCCACAGACTCTGCTCTCCACTGGACACGAGCTGTTCTCTTCATAACTCCCAACCAAGAACTGTCTGACAGGCTCTTTCTGTTACCTAGCAGCGTTTTAGCGCCCCCTTACTTTGGCCAGGGGCAACAGTGCTTTCCATCAACCAATCACCTTGTCTTTATTTAAATTAGGGCCTACAGGTAAGTACAATGCTGCTTTTCACCTTCATGGCCCCTGTGCAGTTCCACATGGGAGAGTGGCAAGCTTTTATACTATGGAGGTGGATGTGGAGCTGTCAATGCAACAAAAATTGTAAAACAGCTTTTCCCATTGCCATCTCTGCTTTGGCACTGACAGCGTAACGTTTAATGAAGGTCAAGGGATTCAACCAGGTGGCTGCCTTCCAAGCATCTAGCAAGTTCACCCTTGCTCTGACAGCAGCATAAGCTGCCTGGCTCTCGTAGAGTGGCCCATAATGTGTAAGAGGCACAGAACCTTAGCTTTCTCATATGGCAACTTAATGGCCTTAGTCACCCAACATGTCAGGGTTTCAGCTGTGACCCCTTATAAAGAGGCATCGCCCTTGCAAAAGGTTTTAGTCCTGTCTAGGTAAAAAAATATACTTGATGAACATCAAGAGTATGCAATGTCCTGTCCCCAGGTGATTGTGGGTTCGGAATGAGAACCAAAAACAAAATATTTTGTGACACGTGGAATTGAGGAACCACCTTTGGAATGTGCTCCATGCAGGGTCTTAGGATCACCCCGTCCAGATAGAATTTTGTAAAAGGACAGTCTGTCCTGAGAGCCCAGAGATCACTATTCTCCTGGCAGATGTTATTGCTACCAAAAAGGCCATCTTACATGACAGGAAGTCATAGGCTCAAAGGGCCATCTATGTAAATGCACTAGGACGAAGATGAAAACAGTGCTGCACTTATCTGTAACTGTTCGTCCTTCGAGTGTCTGCTGTGCAGGCACACATCCTATGTGGGACAGCACAGAGACCATGAAGATGAACCAATGAAAAAACACACAGGTGGAAATCACTGTTTTTAACAGAAAGCTAGGACAGGATGAACCCTCCCCCCAACAAGCAGCAGCTCCATTTTGTTGAGATTTTGCTTTTTTATAACTGTTGCTTTGTAGCCTTTGTGCAAGGAAGACAGGCCAGTTTAAGTGCTCATAAGATGCAGCGTAAACAAAAAGTCGAGGAGACTGCTGCAAGAGAAAAGAAAATACATGAATCCCATGTCCCAGTTTGATTACTCTCAACAGCTTTTACTTGTTAAGCCTTCCAGTGCGTGTAATCACACACTGCTTGCAGGGTTCTGCAGTGATGGACCCAGCTTTCTAAAATGGCTTATTAAAAGAAGCCAGAGCGGAAAACTGTATAATTGGCCTTTAGCAGACAACTTAAAGTAATACTGTTCGAAGATGTTCTGCTGAATTACTGATGGAGCGTTGGAAATGGGGAGGGAGGCTTTTTCTCCTTTTGTGACAGGCACGTTTTTCTGAAAGGGACTTTTTAGCTGCACTTTCTTTTTAAGGGTTTATTTTTTATGCTTGAGTAGTGTGTGCCTTGAACCCGCTTTTAGTGGAAAGGTAAGATATGAGTGCTTTAAAAAACAAATCTGCCTGAACCTTTGTACTATTAAGCCTTTCTCTCCCAATATTAAGCTGCAGAATAATTTTACTTTTATTTGTCTGTGGTCAAGATCTCCTTGTAGTTCCTATTCACTGACATATCTAGCATTTGTTTGGCTTTTGAAGTTCTGTAGCATACAACTGTAGGGTGATGGCAAACAGTTTTTAAGCCCGATAGTATCATCAGTGAAACAATGAGCTGACCACAGAAAATTTAGTTCCTCCCCTGTGAAAACGTCACTAAATCAATAATAAATGTTTATGCTACTTCTGCTTACACTATCATATTTCCTCTTTTGAGCATTTCCTGTGTGCCACACCAGATGTTTCAAAAAAGCCAAACCATAGCAAAGTTGTATCTTGCAAAGCCTTCAGGACTAGATTTTTAGAGAATCTTCCACGGTTACTCAACACTGTAAAAGCAGGGGGAACAGTGAAACTCAAGTTGAAAAAGGCTATGCCTACAAAAAGGAAAATAGTATGCAGATTCCATTCTGTGAGCAGATATTCATAACTAATTTATTTCAGTACAGTGGCAAAAGAAAAGGCAGACAAGAACTGGTACGATTGCACCTAGCTGCCCTTTCTCAGGTATAAGAAGCTACAGACAAAGAAAATGCAAGGAAGACAGCTAGAGCAACAGTGGAGTCTGACAAGGCACAGGTCAGTGTTCATTTTAAAGGCTACTCTGTGGCAGGGAGGGTGGCAAAGAAATATTTCTCCATCACCACTGAATTCACACAGTGTAGATCTATGGAGATCTATTGGATTCTGGCCTACAGGAAGAGATACACAGTTCAGCGGCCCACAGCAACAATTTCACGAAATACTTTGCACATAAAACCTTTCACAACTGTTCCAACTGGGATTCTACATTAGCAACCACAGGACTGGATTATCCCAAGGTGTTGATTTGTCCAGCTGGGTGGCATAGCTTTCCTCTGTCAGTTTGAGGATGTGGACAGGAGACCTACCATCTGATTGTACAACCCCTTCTCCCCAGCTATTTGTATCTGCTGGGGGTGGTTTGCAGAGTGGGTCTAAGAGGCAGTAAATGCCTCCCTGAAAGAAAGTATGGGTGCTGCTGCCTTAAAAAGGCCAACTGTGAGTTCATACCTAAAGAAACCTACTCTGCACCCAGGAGAGTTAAATAACTACCAAGTGTACTATTCTTGAGCAAGGTGACTGAATGAGTGATGGATGGGCAATTGCAGGGATTCTTCACTGAAGCAGATTGCTTGGACCCATTCCAATCTGATTTCAGGCCTGGTCATGGGACCAAACAGGCTGTGGTCACCCTGATCAATGATCTTACCAAGAGATCAACAGGGGGAGAGTGACCCTGTTAATTCTCCTGGGACTCTTGGTAGCTTTTAACACTATTGATCATGGTATCCTTCTGAATCACCTTTTTGGGTTGGGACTGGGAAGCACTGTTCTGCAATGGTTTTGGTCCTACCTCAAAGGCAGGTTTCTGAGTATGATTCTGGGTCTCTGCTGCTCTACTCCTTGGCCTCTGGCCTACAGGTTCTATCACATTCCACTTGCTTTTCAACATATATGTAAAGTTGCTAGAAGAGGTCATCTGTAGATTTGGGTGGAGTTGCCACCAACATGCAGATCATGCTCAGCTCTATCTTGGCTTTCCACCATATCCCAGGGAGATCGTGGAAACCATAAACAGGTGCTTGGAGGCAGTTTTGGAATGGATGAGGGCTAACAAACTGAAACTACTCCCCCAAAAATGGAGGTGCAACTTGTGAGGATAAGGTTTGACTCAGCATCTCCTGTTCTGAATGGTATTCCAGGTTCCCGAAAGCAGCAAGTTTATTGCTTGAGGGAGATACTATACCCAGTGGCAGCTGTGGCCAAGGGTGCCATTCACTAGCTTTGGCCTTTGAAGGCTGTCTGTAAACTACAGTTCATAGAGAATGCTGCAGCCAGAATGTTGACTGGAATGGGTCATAAGGAGCACATCGCCCCAGTCTTCTCCAACTATGCTGGCTTTCAATTTGCTTTTAGCCTCAATTCACAATGCTGCTATTGACCTTTAAAGCTCTGCATGGCTTGTGGCCAGCATATCTGAAAGATCACCTTCCTCCATACAAATCTACCTGTCCATCTTCAGAGGCCCTGCCGATGGCCTTCTCAGGAAGATTCATCCGTTTCCCTCTATTGTTGTCTTCTGCCGGTGAGTGAAGTCTTTTTAAATTTTGTCTGGAGTTCCCTTAATCACACTTACTGGCCCTCCTCCCTAGCGTGTTGCACGTTGATACATTTACTGAATTTTAAAAATATTTTGTATATATATTATTTTAGATATGGTTGTTTTTAGCGTTTTGATGTTTGCCACCTCGGAGACCCTATTTGGGTGGAAAGGCCACATAGAAATGTTTCAAACAAATAAATAAGAACTATATAGATACAAACACAAAATACCTCCACCACAGGAGGCAATGCCAGTCATACAATTATATGTGAGAATATGAAAGGCTCTAACTAGGGACATAGCTGTACTAACGGCTAAATCTGCCTTCATCCTGACACAGGCTGGCAGGGCATTCATTGACAAGAATCAGAGAGAAGCAATGTATGTTTACACACAGAGACAACAGCAACCACACAGGGCCACTGAATTATGCAAGGCTTCCTTCCAATCACACATGCTGACAAGCAATTAGCTGGTCCATTGTTAAAAAGACTCCAAGAAGACACACTTGAAAAACATACAGCAAGTAAGTTTTGCTTGATCAATCTATGCCTTTTTAAAGTATTTTTACTCCCAGAGGTGAAATTAACTCATTTTTAACTCTGGACAAAATTAACTCTGGACAAAATGTCTGTATATATGCTATCGCTCTGGTCAGCAAATTATGAAGCCTTTCTCTAAGTACAGAACCCTTTCTCCATCTTAGATTGCTCTGGCAACAAAAAACCATTTAAACTGAAGGCAGGCTTCCAAAACTACAGCAAGGCTTCAAACTCCGCTGAGAAGAGTGATAGGATACACGCTGGTAATTTGTATAAACTCACTTATTTCAAATGCAACAAACAGAATGAATGCTAAAAAAATTAAGTGTTTTACTCATTAAATATAAATGCATAACTTAAAAAGCAGCATACTTCTTTCCTTAGCTGTGTTCCAAAGCCCACTACCATCCAGGTAACAACAGCAGCTTAGTCATTCTATATTTGGGGTACATCCCAGGATCTCCACAGATAAGCACATGATGAGAACTAGTTTGGTGTAGTGGTTAAGAGTTGCAGACACTAATCTGAAGAACAGAACCTTGTACACTCACCGTGAAGGTTCCTTCTCTGAGGTTAGGAGGGCATCTTCCCACATGGGTTATTCCCACCCATTCCTCTGCGAAGCAGGACCAATTCTGAACTTCCTATGGTTAGTCGTCTATCGGCCCCAGGAACTCCATTTAAAACTTTCTAAGCAAGAGAGCGCACTGAACAGAAAATAAAAACAATAACTGGCTAGAACGCCACGTAACCATGCAAATATAGAGAGACAGGATAAAGGTAGAATGTGGCCTAGGGAACGACCACAGGGGTCAATGAACTTGGAAGAATGGAAACATATCTTCCTTGGAATTTAGGAGAGAAGATATAGTTGCCTGTGCAGCTGTGGATGGACCAATGGGCCCATTTCTCCTTGGTGACGAATCATCTCGGTCTTGTGGTGCTAAAGCAAAGGTGTTATCGTGTGCAGTTACTTAGTTGGAGATCTCTGAAACATTTCTCCTTCTATGGATGGGCCAAGATGCCCGCCCAACCTCAGAGAAGAAGGAATCTTCATGGTGAGTATCTAAGGTTCTGTTCTCTATCTAAGGCGGAGGGCATCTTCACAGATGGGATGTTCAAAAGTGGCATCTAATAACATCTTGGGAGGGTCTGCTAATGTTCCAAGATCTGTTCAAGAACCCGTCATCTAAAGGTAACTTGAGATGAGGCCCGTTGATTTATCTTATAGTGACGGACAAAGGTAGAGACCGATGCCCATGTAACAGCCTTGCAAATATCTTCCATGGATGCTTGGGATTCCATTGTTGTGGCTGTGGCTGTGTTTCTAGTAGAATGCACAGTTATCTAACCCCTAGGAGGTGTATGCTTGCTTGCAAGGCACACATGAACAATGCATTGTTTGATGGTATGAATGATGGCAGCATTAGACATCTTCTTCCCCTTCTTGGGAAGAGTAAAGGAGATGAAGAGAGAGTCTTTTCTCCAAATAGCCTCTCAAGATCTAGAGTGTGCCACTCCTTTTCACAGGGGTGAGAAGGGCTGGGGGAGAAGGAAGGAGCAGTTCCTGTTGGCGGTGGAAGGTAGAGTTGACCATGGGGATGAAGGTGGGGATCTGGCCTCAGAGCCTTGTCCCTGGGGAAGATGCAAAGGTCCTTCCTGGCAGAGAGAGGTTCAAGTTCAAACACCCTACAAGCTGATATGATGGCTGTGAGGAATAGGACTTTCATCCTCAGTCACTTGAGCAAGAAGTCCTTGAGTAGCTCAAATGGAGGTTTCGTGAGGACCAACAGAATCACATGTAATCTCCTGGTAGGGAACCTATGGACTGGGGAGGTTGGTTATTTCTGACTCCCTTTAAAAAAGCAACAACATGAGCATGAAGATAAACTGACATGCTGACTATGGAGGGAACAATGGTAGAGGTGGCTACTACCTGACAGCACAGGGTGGAAGCCTTAAGGTTGTCTAATGCCAGGAGCTGACCCAAACCCAGATTTAGGGGGTCCACCTTCATACAGCGGTGCTAACAGACAAAGGCCTTCCAGGAAGCGTTGTAGATGCGCTGTGCAGAGGGTCTCCTGCAGGCTATAATGTTGTCCACTACTTCTGGTTCGTAGCCTAAGGCACTAAACCTGTGCCTTTTAACAGCCAGGTGGTCAAGTAGAACCAGGATGGATCTTGTTGGCGTATTGGTTCCTGGAGAAGGAAACTTGAATGCGGTGACAGTTTCCATGGGTTCTGGACAGACAGTTCTACTAGGGTTGTGAACCAATGGCGGCATGTCCACTGGAGAGTAATTACTATTACCATTGCTCGCTCCACTCTGATCTTCCACAGGACCATGGGCAGAGAGTTGGTCAGGGCAATGTCAGGGCATCTACCTGCTCCATCTGTGGGGGTTGGAAGCAGGAGAAGAATTGGGGAAGTTGTCAATACTGAGCTGATGCAAATAGGTTCACGGAAAACTGCCTGAATCTCTCTGTGATCTTGAAAAAGACTAGACAGCTGAGAGACCACTTGTTCTTGTCCACAGTCTGTTCATCGTGTCAGTCCACTATCGCTATGAAGGTTCCTTGAATGTGCTTGGCTGAGACAGAGAGGAGGTGGGATGAGACCCAGGCAAAGATGCAAAGGGCTTCTTGATGTAGCAACCTTGACCCATCCTGTTTGTTTAGGCTTGGCTGAGATGCTGTTCATGTGAACAAGGATGTGATGGTAGGGAATCTGTTGTTAGAAGTGAAGGAGATCATACCAGATAGCCTGCAGTTCCAGGATATTGGTGTTGACTTTCTGCTCCTGGCGTGACCAGGATCCCTGAACGGGTTTATCTAGTAGAGATGCCCCCCAAAACCAACATGCTGGCATCCATGAACAGGTGCAGGATGCCCCTTCTTACATAGGGAAGGCCCTTTAGGAGGTGCGGGGTGCAGCCTAGGCTGTGTCGGACTCTTGGTGTTAGAGATAGCTGCTTGTCTCATTTGCTGATGATGTCAAGCTGGATCAGTTGGAGAAAGAGCTGAAGGTCCCTTGGATGCAGTCTTGCCCATGGTACAGAGTCCAGGCAGGAGACCATGAGACCCTGAAATCTGGCTAGGATCATCAAGTGCTCTATCACCTTCCTTTGGGTCTGCGCAGCCAGCTGGGAGATCTCATGCACTTTTTCTTCTGGTAGGAACAGAGTCTATGTTTGAGTGTATATGACACCCAGTTGCAGGAGGTGACGTGTGAGAAGGAGGCTGCTCTTGTCCAGATTGATCATGTATCCATGAATTAACAGGAGGTGGATGACATACTGGATGTCCTGACTGGAATCATCTGGGGAAGAAGAGCAGATGCGGATGTCATCCAAATAGGGGTGGACCCCCTGTTGGCGGGCCAGAGTCACTACGCGTACCAGGATTTTGGTCTGGGGTGGCTGCCTCAGCTGGCAAGCCCATAGCAGGCTTGCCAGCTCAAATTGGCATTGGGGGGAGGGGGACTTGCCAGGTCACATGGGAGTGGGGTAGGGTTGATGCCTGGACTGATAGGCCTGCAATGGGTGCCCGATTGGGAGTGAAGAGCAAGTTGCTTCTGCTGGCTCGCAGGCCTGAAAAGTCCTATCAAGAGGCCAGATCTGGTCCCTGGGCCACATGTCTGACATCCCTGGCTTAGTTCTTCACCTCCCTTTCAGATTGCAGTAAACTTTAGCTCACAGGAAACAGCAATATTCACTCATTTTCCCTTCTCACTTCAGCATACTACTTCCACTCCCATAATATTTTGGGGAGTCCACTGGCTCATGGGAAAAACTACAGTTGAAGAGGGAGGCACAACTGCATTGCCCTGAATAGAAATGTGAGCCAAAGGCTGGACCCCACAAAGCTATAGCACTCAAAGGCTGTTCACTGGTATCCACCCACAAGCAGTCACCCCCCCATCCCTGCAAGCCAATGCGAGAAGCCTAGGAAGAATACATAGACAAAATGCCATAAGGCACAACAAACTGGCCTGAAGAGAGGAAACCACCTGAATTCACTTCCAAGTCCCAATGACAGAGCAAGGATAGCAACAGAAGACATGTGATTTATCCAATTACCATTTCTCCCTGCAACTTCCAAATATAGATGGTGCATGCCCCCCTCTCCAGTGTCTTTTGCCAGCAGGTAAAGGCTTCCATTTCATCTGGACAATGGTTATGGCCTCCTTCTAGTGTTGTTCATGCATCTTAATTGTGTTTTCATTGAATTTTTAAAAATAATTTTAACTGTATTGTTTAAATGTTTTAATGTTCCTTATGATCACTGTCTTGATGACCCTGATTGGATGGAATGGCAAAATAAAATGGAATGGAAGGAATGGCAAAATAAAATAACTATGCTGCAGCCTAAGAAAAATAACTTTGATAGGTGTGGAAAAAACAAGAGAATTTATCCAGGGCCAAGATGCTTAACAGCTTCAGAGTTTCAAACTGCGGTTTGAAATATGTTGAGAAGGCTATATGACATTTGTCAAAAATGTATGGTAATGGTGATGGAATGAAATGAACTGAAATTAACATTTACAACTTCAAGTTAAACACAGAAAATCATAGTGCAAAGACAACTGTCCTTTAAGTGTAATAATTCAAATATAACTGGATTCCCAAAAGAACATTCCATTAGAGAACAGGTATTTCCATATGAATTCGTAAGAGAAGAAGCAACCAGATTCAACACTGAATGGAACGCTGAAAAGAGCAATACTAAACCTAAAAGCACAATTGCAAAGAGTAGTTTACTACTTAAGATGATGCGGGGTGGAAGGGGGAAATATGGGACGGAAGGAACAATGATGCAAAAGCTTTGTGGAAAGAAGCAGTTAATACTTGTGAACTTGGCTAGACTTTATAGCTAAGCAAATCACACCTGCTTGTGTTCGGACTACCACATTTCTAGGCAGGAAGATGAGGCAAAATATATGCAAGGTGATTTTATATCCTCTTTCACCTTCAATACTATAAAACTATATTCAAAAGGTCTTAGTCTGTAGTAGCAGAGCACTCAGTACTAACAGTAGTAACTTAAAGATCATCAATTTTTTTCAGGCTTTTGTGAGTCAAAGCTCATTTGATCAGAGATGCTACTGGGCTCAAATTTTGCTCAAGGGATATAAACAATAAGGAACTTGAAACTATCTGTCTTTCAGAACAAGTAATACTGGCATACCCCTCTCTCAAAATGATATAAAGCCTCAAGGATGATAACACTAATAAACTGCCTATACTGAAATAAACAGTTACATAAAAAGAAACACAAAACTTAGTTCGACTTTCTAGACTTTTTCACAGAACACCACCTGTGTTTTTTTAATGATCACTGTGTTTTTTTAAATGATCACTCAGACTCCAACCATACATGACTCTTGTATACCTGTTTCTTTAAACCCAATAAACCACAAACACAGGGGGATGAGAGTCTGGTGTTAAAAGCAGCAGGGACATGAAGGCAAGGAGAGGTGAACTATCATCTTTGCCCACTGTTTCCTCCCCACAATCCCACCTTCTAAGCACTTTCTCCCCACTTAACTGACTTGTGGGGAAAGCAGGTCAAGCAACAACCTGAAATGACGTAAGCTGCATCACCCATATGCACACTGTGTTCTTAATGCTTTCTCCTATACTTTATGGGATTAGGGCAGATCTGGGTTTAAACAAATGTGTGTTCTAGCATCAAAACACTGAATATCCAGCTATGTTTCTCTCAGCCTCCACTGCAGAGTGTATACAGTATGTCCCTCTCTCTTCAAGATAAAAGGATTACAAACGCTGACAAAAGTAAGACGGGAACGTAAATGTGAATGCCTATTGCGCTACATCTACAGCAACAGCTATTTCACTTGAAAGGTCATGAGAGTCAGATTCCACTACATGAAGCAGATAGGAAAATGACAACACACAGGGCTGTTATTATGAACTCTTTCAGAAATGAAGGGGCTGGGTTTACTTGTGTACTTCATTTATATCCAGATTTTCTGTCCAATGGGGATCCCAAGCAGTTTACTGTTGTTCTCCTCTCCTCCAATTTATCCTCACAAGCCATCTGGGATGTAGGTTAGGCAAAGCATGTGTGACTGACCCAAGATCATCCAGCAAGCTTTCATGGCAAAGTGGTGATTCAAACCTGGGTCTCCCCAATCCCGCTGCAACACAAGTTTTCTTTTAAGATGTTATAAAATGACCCTAAAGAATGGATAATAAACATTTCCTTAATGCTTTTCTTAAAAAGAGAAACTGGCTATACAAATTCTGGCTGAACACACCTTTTCCTGTCTCTGAGAACCTGTTCAAAGCTTTACAAGCAATGCCAAACAAGCAGGATTCATGCATAACCGGTGTTCACAGTCTTCTCAGACCACTAATATTAATTGTCATGTTTCCTCAATGAAGTTACTGGTAGCCAAGTTACCAGTAGCTGAATTGAGAAACAGCAACCAAACTGCTAGATCTTGAATGTATGTATTGACATAATATTCAGAGTTCCTGAAGTGATGTGCTTCAAATAATGCACTATTGTTAAAGTTTGTAGCAATATTGTTCAAACACAAACTCCAGTCCTTAAAAAAAAAAACCTATGGGTAGGATCCAGCGCTCATTTTGCATACAGATCCCTCTTCCCAGCTGCAACCCCCTGCACCAAACTCATGACATTCCAGAAAGCCCCTCTGGGGCTCTTCTACATGGGACTGAAATAGACAGGAGGTAGGAAAGCCCAGTTCCCCTCACAGCTCTTCAAACAGTTCTGAAGATCCAACCAAATATAGAAGTAGCACAACTGATTCAAATTTTCCATACTTTGTAGGTATTTCAAATCCTAAAGAATCAAATATAAAAGGCTCTTGTAACTGTCACTGTAATGGAAAGTATGTACAATATTGATATTCTTGTCTGTCAGTATTCTCAGTCACTTCCTCAAGAAACAGGTACTTTTATTCAAGAAGTCAGGCAGTGTAAATAACTCAACAATGTTTGACCCCCAGCCCCTCCTGTTGTTTTATTCCACAAGAGGAACCTTCTTAGTCTGTTGTAGCAAAAATACTCAGAAGCATGTCACCTTTAAGACTACCCAATTGTTATACTGATAAAAGCTTTCCCAAACTGGACCCACTGCTTCAGATGCAATGTAAGGGCTCCTCATCAGGCAGACCTTCCATTTTATTTTATTTTGCCATCAAGCTACATCTGACTTATGGTGACCCTATAGGGATTTCAAGACAAGAGACATTCAGAGATGGTTTACCATTGATTGTCTCCATGCCAAGACCCTGGTATTCCTTGGAGACAGGGCTGTCCCTGCTTAGCTTCTGAGATCTATTGAGATCAGGCTAGTAGGCTGTATAAAACGTAAACAGGGTCAAAGGATCATAACACTCAAGCAGTACAGTATGAAATTAATTATATAAAATTCAAATTTATCAAGGAAACTTAATTCACTAGTAAATTTACTAGCTTCACTAGTCCCAGGTTCCCAGTTATACCTGCTATGTGAGGAGCCATTGCACTGCACCCAGACAAATGAGTTCTAGTCCACAAAAGCTTATGCTGGGTTAGTGTTCAATATTATACTAGATTCTGTTTATAGTCCCTTGGTGTCATCACCAATGTTATACAGACAATGGCATATCATTCAGTTTCTCGTTCCATTGTGACAACTTTGGTGAAATATAAACTGAAGCTGAATGTGTGAATTATGCTAATCAAAATGTACTATGCTTGAGATTCAAGGCATTTGCTTGGTTCAGATGTAACAGCAAACCAAAGTTTGTTACTATGTGAATGAGTCCCAGGGACTTTTGTCTCAAACACATCCTCTTTTGCACAGCTAGGTAATTCTCAGTTTGCAGCAACAATCTGGTTTACACTTGTTCTGCAAACAGGGACTAGACCAGAGATAGTGAATTACCAAGTTACACATATTATTTGTATATGTATTATTACCATCAAGTATGTGTAGTATGTAAAATAAATATATAAAGACTACAATGATATATTCACCTTTAAGGGGAATATAGGCATCAATACAGACTAGCAGTCAAGGAAATAATTTCCAGAAAACACATTGTAACAGAACAATTCTTAGATAATGACCCCGGGAGATTCTGGACAAATTCAAAAAGATATACTCCCACCCCAAGTCTAGGAAAAATTGGAAATTAATTTAAGATTTCCTACCAAATATATATTTTTCAATGAAATACTTAAGACAATACTGTACTCACTCAAAATGTACACAGCATGAACATTTTCATGTAAGTTCTACATAAATCTACAACATTAGAGAATAATTCCTATTTAAATCAAAGATATTTAACATCCAATCCAAAATACATTTCCGCACCAAGAAGTAGAGCAGATACACTGGAGCCTTCTTTGCTAGTTGGCTGCTGCTTAAGCTATATAAAAACATAGCTTGGTGGAGCAAGATCAGCACCCTGGACTGATATCCTCTTCACCCAGCTTTCTTTGGGCAACCTTTGCAGCTCTTAATTAAGTAACCAAAACCCACAGACTGGGAAACACACAGCTTATTGCCCTACCTTGCTGGAGGTGATGTTTTCAAGGAAATGTTTTACAAAATTAGTATGATATATTGCACATGATAACTTACTATTGATCAACTCATCTTGATATCCAAATATGGTACTTCTCTTGTTGTGTCTGTGAGAATGTCCAAACAATATTCTTTTGTTTACTACAAAATTCTTTTTTACCTCTCAGGTGGCAAAAACAAAGATATGTGCGGTAAGGTAGCATAGGAAGCAATCGTAAGCAAGTCTACTTAGAACTAAGACCCATTTTATTCAATGGAACTTACTTTCAGGAAAATGTACTTAGGATTGCAACTACAGGGTGCTGTAACTTGTAGCACTTTTGATTTACTGTGTAAGGTGTATTTGAATTTTGCTTGTAGAAGACTGGCAAATTTCTGAAATTTAGAAATATCAATCACTGAAGTTTCATATGTATACTTATAAGTAATGCAATGTCAAAACAATGCATTTGATAAATATTTTGAAATGAACCCACACAACTGATCTTTATTACTAGCAAGCAAGCATGGATTGTACTGCATTCCAATTATAAAAGACAGCCTGATACCATAGTCCCTCCAATGAGCCTTTGTGCCTAGTAATGTCAAGCCTTCCTGATCATTAATCACAAGTCCTACACATCTGTTTCCCGGACACAAATCTTTCCCATTCTTCCCTAGAAAGTGACAGTTGAGCCTGGAGTCTCAAAATTAAGATGTACTTCATTAACAGGCAGTTTCAGACTTCCCTGAATAGTAGGCAAATCTAAGAACTATCCATTCAAGGGTGAAGATACAGATGTGCCTTGTTGCACAGCTGCCCACTCAGTCACGTGAAGGCTGCCCACATCAGTTGTAATGTGCATTAAGTTGTTCATCATTAGGAATCACCATCAGGCAAGGGTAATTTCAAGAATGTCTTTAGAAGCACTCTTTGCAATACTAGGGCTGAAATCAACCACCTCAGGAAAATAATTTGACATTCAAGCATATTAAACATTGCTTGTACACCTTACACAAAGAAAAAGTGGTAATGGAGGAAAGAAAAAGATTGGCCAGCCAAGAAAAGTCTCCATGCATTTTCATTTAAACAGCTACCTATCCTGCACTACTGAATATATGACTCAGGCCAGCTTGTTCAGTGTTTGCTTCACTTATTCATTGTATTTCCATTCTCTGAAAGACATCTAAACCTTTTGAGTCACTCTAAATACATATTTACATAACCTATTTGAGGTTACTGCATATTTACACAATAGCCCCTCAGAACTTGAGGAAACATGACCTATTGTTCACATCTCAAAATAGCTCACATCAGCTTAGCGTTAAAGACAAATTAACAAAAAGCCTTAAGGTTGTATAACAAGGTTGTAAGTGAAACCAGTGGAACATACTTTTAAACTACATATAGTACATACAGTCAAGAAAAGTAATCATGTTTGTCATTTGCAGCAAAGAGATCCATGGCACCTTAAAGACTAGCTACAAGTTTAATATTGTATAGCACTTTATTTTCTTTTAGGTACCCATGATTAAACATTATTGTTGCATACATTTTGGAGAACTAGATGCATCTGCCTCATACTGTACTTTTGCTGTAAATGGCGTATTTTCTGCTGCTTCTCCACTGATTGGGACTTTTTGGACTTAAACAAAGTTTTGGCTAAACAACCATTTTCAGTCCAGAACATTAAGAAAATCTAATGTAATATTTAATTATTATTATGTTTTAACTATCTGTAAGGCCCTGTAAGTACCATTGGTGGAGAATGCTGAACAGAAATGTTCAAAAATAAACCGGTTTGAACTATCTTTTGCACATCAACCTAACACATTCATGAAAACTGAAAAATACGCATTAGTATCATAAAACCTGGCATAAGAAACAGCTGAGTTTATTTTCTGTGTTCCACATCTGCTGTGTTAGCAACAAAACTACATCTCCTGCATTAGTGTTGATCTGCCATGGAAAATACTGAAATGTCCAAATAAATAACAAGATCTTGTGTGTGTGCCTGGTGAGGAACAAGGTGCGAGGGGGAGTAAAAAATTAGTCAAATAAGGTAACATTATTTAGAGCAGCAAAGTTCCCCAAAAGCCACATCACTGCTTAAAAATACTTGGAAGTAGAAAGAAAATGAAATGGGTAACACACAAACTACTAGCAATGAACAACAGGTTGAATCCAGAGGATCACAAGTGGAGCTCTGTTTGCAGAACCCGTTTCTCTCTCTGCAGCCCAAAGGCTGCTCCTGGGGGCTGGGGCACTCTTCAGAGCAGCATGAAGAATGGCATGGGGACATGGGGAACTGGCAGTGGGAGGGGAAAATGGGCAAAAGTCATTCATCCTACATTGTGCAAACAGAAATGCCTGGAAGAAACGTTTGGATCCAACCCAAAATATTCAGAGGAAGAAAATGAGGTATACTTCACTTCACACACAAAGGTTGGTAGTATGGAACACAGTGAATTAAGAGTGTCGTAAGTTAAAATTTTATTCAACATTATGGAATGCATGAAGGTCTTAAGAGTATGATTCAAGTACATTAGTTCAGGAATGCAGGCATACAAAATATAAAACTTTTAAACTATATGGAAGTCACATTACTCTGAGCATTTGTTGTAAGTACTGTACAGTGGAAGAATGTCTAAACTCACTTACTTTGCCATGATAGTAATTTGACTTAAGAAAAATATACCAGTAACACAGAGACTGCAGGCAGCTCCATAAAAGTTCCCCTAGTTTAAACATACTGATTTCAAGATGCTGAAATTGGAGGAACTCTGCACAGGATTGTACTGTTAGATACAGCGCTGATGTAACATTAGAGACTGGATGCAAACTATAGAACATGATGCTTTAAATGCCTGCTCTGCCCCACCTTTCTTTAGACAGGGTCTCTTTATTTTAGTTTGTAAACCCATCTGGCTGTTTACATGATCACATACTTATCAGAATCTGGGTTTAAACATCACCCACATACAGTATGTTTTAAACGGGGTACACTGGAAATTCTTTAACCTATAATTCACTACCTCAAATACACACATAAATATACATATAAAGTTCCCCCATTAAATACAATATTTATATGCCACCTTTTTTGACAACCTCAACATCTCAAATGGTCGTCAAAAATGTGGCTTGTGGATAAGTAAAAGCAAAAGATAAGAGATACATTACACACCTTTTTGTCAAAATACAACCTGCCTACTTAAAAAGAACATGCTTGCGTTTCTTATAGAAGGCTGACAGCATATGAAGCTGCCACCAAAAAAGCAGCAGAATTCTGTTGAAGCAGAATTGCCACTTCAAAGGGAGTGTTTAATCAAGAAGTGGCCTAGGATCTGAGATGGCAAACAGGTGTATACCAAGCGAAAAGTCAGAATAAACTCCAGACAAAGAAACTTGGTTTATATAAGTATATAAGTATACAATTCAGATATGTCATTCATACAGTCATGGAGACTCTTGGGCCCAAAAGTTATCTTCTTAATATTAGGCTTGATTCCTATTTACTAAGTGCCATTTTAAGTGCCTGGGAGGAGAAACTGGAGATCTAGAATTTAATCACCAGGGTGAAACTGAAACAATTCCACTTTGCCTGCTGTCAGAAGCCACTGTACATTGGACAAGTAGCTGCCTGGGGTTAATCCTAAATTTCCAAGTGTACCCAGAATTTCTGAACCCTCTGCCAGATTGACAGATCATGTGATGGTGCCTTTTGGCCTTTTTAAATAATCACTGGAACACAGAATACTAGCTTTTCCCCTGGATTATTTTGAAAGAGAAGCTGAAAGTCACTCTTTACACACTCTAAAGTCTAAGTTCAAATACCAAGTTCTACTACTGTTCCTGGTGAAAAATGACTTCTACATATCTTGATTTCTTAAAATAAAATCCAGTCTGATTAGGCTATATATCTCTATTTACATCTTAACCAACATTTGTTGTTTCCAAAAAATCTAACCGCTTTTCAATAGCAAAGAAATAGGCTGCTGTTTCAACTGCAACTCCACACACACCCCCGCCACAAGGACTGCATTAAGAAAGATCTGTGTATCTTACCAGCTGAAATTCTCTGCGCCTATCATAGGCATGCTGGATACCACTATCTGCCCACAAGGCTCTTATTGCTGGAAGGTACTGTAAAAAAACCGTGGTCTCCACCATCCCTTGTGCCACCATTGCTGAACGGGTATCGAAAGCCATCAGTTTGTCACCATTCTTTTGGTTAGCAGGATCTCCCCAGGGAATATGCAGTTTCTCTCGAGCATCCACAAGGACTCTTATTCCTTAAACAAAATTGAACAGTCATTAGTTTCCTAATAGCACTAGCACTCAACATTAGACCCAATGACATTTTTCCCCAGAGCAAACAATGCTCACATATATGCAGAAAATTCCCAAACCAACGGTGAGCAATAAGTAACAGGTGGGCAAAAATTGCTTGCAGTAGACCCATTCAGCACAGAAAGACACTACTATCTTCCCATATCAAGACATGGGTGAGAACATGAATCTCCTTTAGCCATGTATAAGGGCAATGCAAATGGCACTAGTCAAAGGTCTCACTAAACTTAAGAACATAAGAACTTAAGAACAAGCCAGCTGGATCAGACCAGAGTCCATCTAGTCCAGCTCTCTGCTACCTGCAGTGGCCCACCAGGTGCCATTGGGAGGTCACATGCAGGATGTGAAAGCAATGGCCTTCTGCGGCTGTTGCTCCCGAGCACCTGCACTGTTAAGGTATTTGCAATCTCAAATCAAAGAGGATCAAGATTGGTAGCCATAAATCGACTTCTCCTCCATAAATCTTCAGATGAAAAGACCTGGGGGGAGGGAATCCTTAAAAATTGGTGAAAAAGTACAACAGTTTGTGGCTCCTTCCCAGTTATTTGGTATATTTACAATTTCCTTGTAGAAAAGAAAGGCAATTATACTTGTATGGTCCCGAAGTGCCCCACATAATATAACTGTATACCTAAATGATAAATGATGCATTTTTGTTATTAAAGCGGTAAAATGTTTAGGTATGACAGGCAAGTAAATACTGCATATATTTCAATTATTTTAAAAAATTCTGAAACAACCCCCCCCCCCCCAAGCAAATAACAGTTTCCCCAGTGCAACTTCAACGCTTATAGAAATTTTACATCTGAATTTTACCAAATCCATTGCAGGACCCTGAGCCAAAGTAGGTACATGGAATACGATACTAGGATTCACTACTTTTGCATACTAGATCCTGTATATGATAGGTCCAGAGAACAGTGCCACATATGATTTATACTATATATAGAGATGATAGTAAAGTTATATATCCTTCCACCAAAAAACAAAGCATTCCAGACCTTCCTTGTTGTAGAATACTCCACCTGGGTCCCTAGTGCCTACATAGCCATGTTCCCCCAACCGTCTGAAAGTTGTTCAATTAACTATAAATGCTCTTGTATCATACCAAGTTCAATAAGGCACAAAATAATGGTTTGGACAAAGGCCGTGCATAAAAATGAATAATATTTTTTTTTATTCCTTTGGGACTACATTCAAATGTGGAGGCACAGCATTTTCTCAACCACTGCACCTCAACTGATTGTACTACCATCTTTCTTTGGAACAGAGTACATGAATATAAAGCAAATGCTGAATCAGGACATTTATCTTTAACAGGGGCATTTCTGAAACTGATAATGTCAAACCATATTTTTCAGTAATCAGAAAATAGAAAGCCATCAGATTTGTAAACATGTTTACAAGTCCTTTTTCCCCAGATAATGAAATATGTTTATCCTGACCCTAAAGTGTAGGCTATAGCTATGATATTTAACTACAGCATTCAGCCCAATTAACACCTTGACTCCAACACATTAATTTGGAAAAAATTATCTTACAAATGTCAACTAACATGCTGATGCTTGATACATAAACAACCAAATTGGGGGGGGGGGGGGGGGAGAATGTTTGGCAACTGTACCAGTTTCAGGTACTGAGAGAGATTATGGTCCATACAATAAAGATCTATGGCTTTTATGAATCAGCATCCAACAGAACACCTTCACATAGTACACACAGGGAATGCTTTGTGTAAAATATTAACACAAAGGAAAAACATTCAGGTTGACTGCATGCAATATTTTGGACATATAGGCCATTTTTGTCTCTTAAAAAGATACCAAAGTAAGCAGCATAAAAGCACAAAGCATCATAAAGTCATCACAAAAACAATTAACAGCATCACAAAACATAAAAACAATCAACCTAAGTCTACTTTCAAAGATCTTTCAGAATAAAAATATTTTTTAATATTGAATAGGTGGCCTAGAAAGAGAGTGCCATACTAAACTTCTAAGAGAGGGAGCTGCATAACCCGGGGGTACAGTTGAAAAAGCCCTCATGTGAATCTGAGAACTTCAGTTTAGATCTGTGGTTCCCAATCTTTTTTCACTCGCATACCCTTTGGCAACCCATTTCCCTAAAATTGTACCCCCATATTAGCAAACGCATTACGCAAATTTTTTTGCGTACCCCCAAACGTTCTAGCGCGTACCCCTGGTTGGGAACCACTGATTTAGATAATGCAGCTCCCACAGGAAGGCCTTGTTCATGCCATACCCTCCTGAAAATTCAAAAAGAAAAACTAATTTAAAAATAGAATTAAAAGGAGAAAGTGTTATAATGGCAACAAGACTGAGAGGCTCATTCCGCACATGCAGAATAATGCACTTTCAAACTGCTTTCAATGCTCTTTGAAGCTGCGCGGAATGGCAAAATCCACTTGCAAACAGTTGTGAAAGTGGTTTGAAAACGCATTATTTTGCTTGTGCGGAAGGAGCCAGAGATAAAAGGAAAAACCAAAGACAGCTGGCACCATAAAGTGGCTAGGGACTAAACTGAGAATCAGTGAGCAACCATCTAGAATTTCACTTGGCTTTTTCAGGCAAGGTTCTTTATGAACCTCAGCCCCTTTCCTTGCAATACAGAGATACGGGCTTACCTTTCTGAAGGTGCTTCACATTCATAATCTTGTTGTAATCCTATTCTAAGGATTACAAGATTATTAACGTGACGCACTTTGGATACTATAGCATATCACAGTTACACAAGGTAAAATACAATGTATGGTACCTGAACATTCTGAACTATTTTGGTGTCAACAAATCACATTTACAGTTTTTGGAATATGTATAAGAGACTTCCATTACCAGCATCTAATGTGGGAAGCTTTCATTCTTAAAAGCTTATACCCCCAAAATCTTGTTGGTCTCGAAGGTGCTACTGGACTTGAATGTAGCTGTTCTTCTATAAACCAACATGGCTACCCTCTGAATTTACTTCCATTACATGATGTTACGTGTCTGATGTCAGACAACAAGGAATTATTGTTGATATAAACTATTTTCCCGCTTGCCACACTGTGTACAGCCAAGGAGTTACTGAAGGCTGCTCTTTAAAATTACTAATTAGGGAGCTTTTCTGTTGTTTGGGGGAATCTTCTAAAGAAATAGGAAGCATTTACTGTTGACAAAAAATGATGTAACAACAATTCTTCAGTCTGTATTCTATAAACAAACTCCATGACTAATCGTGTAAAACAAACTAATCCATGTTTAACATATGCATCAATTGTTCAAAGTGGCACTGTTTAATGCCCAAAAAGATCAGTCATGTAATATTTCCTCTGCAATCTCAGATTAGTGAGTATAATAACTGGGTTGAAAATGCTGAAACCAAATGCTAGCAATTAAATTGGTAATAACATGCACATCCTGATGGCACTTGTATGCATAAAAGAGAAACATGTAATCTGTGTAGGAGTTTAAGGGTGAACAGTCGCCCAGAAGGCAGATTTTCCTAGAACAGACTCTTAATATGACCAATTATATACATCCTTCAGAGAATTTCTAGCCCTTATGGTTGTGTATAAAAACAGGAACAGTCTTGAGGAAGTCAGAAACAACATTATAGCCATCATCTCAATTTTAGAGACATAATTTTAGAATTATGTATATTAGGATATGTACAATGTCAGGTAGTGACCACTGTACAAGCTGAATAAATGTACCAAGAATAATCACTGGCAAGCTGCTAATCTTTCCTGGAGTATTATGTGGCCAGAAGCAGCAGAGACCGTAGTAACTTTCAGACCAGAATAAAGCACGGCTACTTGTTTATCGTTCAACATGCTTTTAACCTTGCAGTCCTTTTAAGAATATTGCCCCTGGCCTTAAAGTATGTCATGCATACATTTACATATTTAATTTTTAGTCCCCCTTTCTCACTGAGACTCAAGGTGGATTGTGCGTTATGAAGCATTTCTTTGGGAAATCAATGGTTTTGACGTATCAGCTAGCTTGTACGCTTCTCCCCCTCCTTAAAAAGTTGGCTTTGGTTTGAGCTATAAAAAAGTGACATGGCATAGTATGAGATTCAAGTTCAAACCTGTTCAGTCTCCTTTTCACTTTCATTGTTACCTAACAATTTGCTATATTGACACAGGTAAATTTTTCTGACATTTGATTTGTATAGCATCAAAAAAATGATCAGTAGAACACATAAATCTACTCAACTCACTTCTATTTAAAAAGTACAGAATGAAAAGACTTTAAGCAATGAGAAAGAGGTATCCAATACTGGACATGTTTGAAATAGACTTCTGATAATACATGTCCTTGTGAAAATATTTCTTTAAAATTCCTTGTAGCATGCCCACCATAGTCTCCCAATTGTACACTCCCTGAAAACTCTCCTTGTTTATCTTTCTGATCCGTTTACATGCATTGTGAAAATTACAGACTATAACCTGAAAAAACTGTCTGTACACTGCTAACAAAACAATTTAATATCCTTCTGGCAATCTTTAAAGCATTTTACCACCTGTGCCAGGTAAGGCTGCTAGGTCCCTATTTATTCCAACCAGATCTAACCACAGTGATCCATACAAGGGACACATGCAGGCTCGGCTACTGCAACTTGTTCTACACAGGACCGCCCTTGAGGTTACTCCAGAAGATCCAGGTGGTGCAGAATGAGGCAGCATGAGTACTGATGCCTTGGTGGTCACACATCCAGCTGGTGCTGTGTCAACTGAATTGGCTCCAGGTGGTACACCAGATCAGATGCAAGGTTCTGGCATTAACCTTCAAAGCCCTAAACAGTCTGGGCCCTTCCTACAAGTATTGTACCAATGGGACTGCCTCTCTTAACTATGCTCCCTAAGGAGCACTACACTCAATGAATAACAGCTTACTGGTGATTCCTAGCTGGAAGGCTGTCCTCGACAAGGGTCAGAGTCTTTTGAGCCCAAGACCAAGCCTGTGGAACACTCTGTCAAGTTAAACCAGGGCCCTGCAGGATTTAATACAGTGGAGTAGGGTCTGCAAGACGGAGCTGTTCTGCCAGGCTTATAGTTGAGGACTGCAGCAGGGTTTCCATTTGCTGCCCTCCCCTTCCTTCCTTCCCAATAAGAAAGAGTTTGATTTTGGTGAGTTTGTTTTAATTGATTTCCCTTAGGAGGATTTATTAGCAGGTTATATTGTATTATTGGATCTTATTACATTTTAACATTACACTGATATACAATGCCCTGAGCCTTTAGGGGGGGAGGGTAAACTGAACAAAATAAATAAATTACCAATAAAACTTTAACAAAAGGAAGACTAACACAATATAATTTCTGACTGTACCCGCTGCTTAATCTGTGCTTGATTCCACTCTGTTCTAATGTAAAGCATCATGAGTGTATCCCTACTGGGTTTCCATTCAATTATCTTCCATCTTTTGCTTTTCTATCCCTCCAAATGTGTTATTTCTCAAGATGTATTTTGACTTGTTGACTGCAAAAGTTAGCCATCCGGGACATTAAACTCAACTGAAGCTCAGTGCTGCCTGCTCTGACAGATGACAGCTCTCCAGAATGTCCAGCACAGAGGGATTTTCCTAGCACCTGAAGCAAGCTTCTTTAGCTAGAGATGCCAGCCATTAGATCCTTTCAGTATGCAAAAACAAACGTTCCTTTACTGAGCCACAGGCCCTCCTTGCGTTTCCCTTTTGATTATGAAACATCAGCTCTTCACAGTTCACACTTGAAACATTTTCACCCTACCCAATGAAAACTCCGCACAGTCAGGTTTTCCATTCATATGCTGCAGTGGATTGCACTTAGCCAATGTAACCCTTACTTCCATGGCCCTACGGCCATTCTCTTCCCTTTACACATGCCAGTCATGTGGCCTATAAAATCATCCCTTGGCATGACACGCCTTCACAACAGCTTCTATATACACCCTTTAAAGTCCCAGCCATAACGTCCCTCATCAAATAACAAGGTGCATAAAAACCACTTTCTGACGTTGGGCTGAACACTGACTCTCAACCTGCCCACCATACTTGTGACCATCGCCCACCTGTGTCATCCTTGCCAGGCTCTCTGACCCAGCACGACTCCTCCTTTACGTCTCAAGGTCACCTGCCCCTACTCGCCCCACTTGTTGCACGAAGTTATCCAGCTCTTCAGAGCCGGGCGGGGTGGTCCCAAGCCTGTCCCACTTCAGTCAAGCGCTCCCCACAGCCCGCCCTTTACGCGGTCCACACCCCACTTCCGCGGCCTGGGCCTCTCCAGCGACTTCCCGGTCATGCCTGCTTCCCTCCTCCGCCCCGGTCGCTTTGCTGCTGCAGCAGCCGGGGCCCTCTCGAAGGCGTACGCCGGCCCGCCCGCCTCCCTCAAGTTTCCTCCACTCCAACCGCCTCTCCCCGCCTCGCTTTGCATGGGTTTCCCCTCCCCCACCCCAAAGGGGTCTCGGCCCCACGCCGCCTCCCTCCCCTCCCCTCCCCCGAGCTGCCTCCCCGCTCACCCTTAATGACGTTGCTGTAGATGGTGGCGCGGAACTCCTCGCGGCCGGCGCGGTCCCAGTCCTGCCCGTGGATGATGCGCATCTGCTTGAGGAAGGTGCTCTTGCCGCTCTCGCCCGCGCCCAGCAGCAGTATCTTGACCAGCCGCTTGACGTAGGTCTTCTCGCGGTAGAGGCACTTGTCGATCTCCTTGGACTTGCGCTGTTGTTCGGCCTCGCTGCTGTTGAGCAGACAGCCCGGGAAGCAGCCCGACAGCGGGGACCGCGACGGCAGGAAGTCCGCCATCTTAGCGAGCACTGCCAGCCAGGGAGCGGCCGTCGCGGCCCTGCGCTGCTTTGCGCCTGCGCGCCGGCCACGGGGCGGGGGGCGGCTGACCGAGCACCGCCTCTTCCAGGAGACCACGTGACTCCGGAGGGCGCTCGGGAGGCGTCACGTGACGGACGGACGATCGACTGGGCGCGGCGTAAGGCGTCCTCATCTGGAGATGTTGACAGAGGCAGGGCGATGGCAGCGACACGTGCAGGCCAATCCCTTCTCCAATGTGGCGCCCCAAGCGGCTGTTCACCTCTCTTGGACCGTGAACCGTCTATTACCTATATATGCGTAGGCATATGTACACTCACACCTATTGCCCCTATCCCATGGCTGCTCGCTGACTTATGTATTTCATCTCTCCCTCCTCTATCTTGGCTCCACGTTTCTGATGAGCTGATGCTGTATACAAACCTTCGTAAAGTACAGTTACTTATGTGTTTTCTCCTCCGTGAGCAGGAGATCTTCAGAAGGTTGGCTTGGCTGTCAGTCAGTGCCTTTTACTAGCATAAAACAACAGTAAAATATAAAATAATAAAATATTGCTCGTCAACAATGAACAAAATAAGTACAGTAAAACAATGGCTATTGGTTTGAAATAATCGTCAAAAAGGTAGCAATTGTTCAAGTAACATCAAAAGAAAAGTCCTAAAAGAAAACGTATAACATAAACAGAACTTTGTATTCTCTTAGACATTAATAGATGGTGAATCAGACATGCTTGTACATCCACATTTAGACCACACTCTAGGACAGGAGTAGGCAATTATTTTTTCCATGGGGCCGCATAAGAAACAGAAAATATTGTGGAGGGCCAGGCCAAAAGGCAGGGGGGGTGAGGCGCTTTTGAAAGCCCTGCAGAAGTCGGCAGCTAAGGCAACCGGCTTCTGCGGGGCTTCCAAAGGCGCCTCGCTCCCCAGCAAGGCAGGGGGGCGAGGCGCTTTTGAAAGCCCCGCAGAAGTCGGCAGCTAAGGCAACCGGCTTCTGCGGGGCTTTCAAAGATGCCTCGCTCCCCAGCACAGCAGGGGGGCCAGTCAGGGTCATCCAGAGGGCCGGATGTGCCCCGCGGGCCGTATAATGCCCAGGTCTGCTCTAGGAGAATAAGGTGTAAGGAGTCAGGAGAGCCACAAAGACAATACCTTTGGTGCTTTGGAATTTGTTGGTATCTACCTAAAGTCATAGCAGAAGGAAGGCCGTTAAAACGGGCCAACATAAAGGCCCCTCGCTGATCAAAAGATAGGGTAGAAACAAGGTAATTTGCTGGAACACCTAACGTACTTGGGGGAAATTCCCAGTGCTCAAGGTGAACAAGTTGCAATCTTTGCTGAATAAAAAAGGTGTCTCTCATGGTTTCTCAACCTATCTTTAATTTGTGTCAAGATAAATTTTTCAGTGCTATTTTGTAATGAAATTAAATCAATTCCTATTTTCCTGATTTTTTGGGTAATTACTTTAAATCATTGTGAAGAGTAATTACCACGAAGAAGATAAGATACAATATTGTCATGTTTTGTTCTGAAATAAATCTTAAACCAGTACTTTATTGTAGTAATCCAGGCCCTAGTCTCGATTAAAGATAAGCCTGACTCAAGTCAAGGTGTGGTATGAGTTATATTATTGGGATTGGGAACACCTATAACTCTTCTCAGAAATAGTGATCGAATTTGTTCAATTTCTGGGAAAAAGGCTTCGATCCATATGGGAATTCCATAAAGGATCTTCGGTATTACCTTGGCTTGAAAAATCTTTAATGCAGCCTCCAATGATTGACAGCCCTTACCATAATAGAATTGCACAGTTCCCAAAGATTGGGATTTCCCTGATGTTACAGAGCAGGTTCCTTTGTTTAGACCAGCTGGAATTATAATGAAAATTTAAGCCAAGATATTTAAATGACTTGACCTGCTCTAAATAAATTTTATCAATTTTTCCACATTGATTGTTGCCAGCTTTTCAAAAATACTACAATTTTTGATTTTGCAAGGTTGATTTTCAATTCATTTAGTTCACAATAATCAAATAAGGCTTTTAAATATCTTTTGAGGCCAATTCTAGTTTGGGATAAAATGGCTGTGTCATCAGCGTACAGAACTGCAACCTAATTTAGGCAGATGACCATCCACTAAACTAAGATAATCATGAAGATCATTTATATATAAATTAAACAGGTATGAGGCCTTCACAGTCACTGATATTCTTTATGCATGGCTGGATGGTGCCAGCATCACCGAGAGGAAACATTGCTCTGATAGCTGATGCAGCTCCCATAATAGGTGCTTGACTGTAAAAGTAACTGTAGGTCATGTCAGGGTACACTCCAGTGAACCTGGGGGTGGATTTACCTGTCACACTGTTTTTGAATGCCGAGGGAGGTTTCCCAGCCGCTGTTGAGGTACCACCCAATTTTTCCCTGCTCCTTTTTTTGTTTTGCATTTCCCCCTCTGTTTCCTGGGACTTACCATCCTGCTGTTGACCCCCCACCCCCATTTTCTTTGACTTGCTGAAATGTATCAGCAAAGGCTGCCCCTCTCCTCCATTACTGCTATGTGTAGTCTCATTGTGACAAGATATGGCATAGTTTGTGCTGTTTAAGGCCTCTTCGTTCCTGCAAAGTGAATATGCCATGTGAAAAAAAAACCTCTGACAGTCTCCTCCTTGGAATAATGATGCTTGAGCCAGTAGCGATGAGACTATCCATCACTGTCCCTGAAAGAGGGCCAAAGCACTTTCCCAACCTTGCTCAACCTGTGCCAAAATGTTGTGTAAAATTTGTGAGACTATCCTGTTTCTCCGTGCCATGGGTCAATTTCTGCCACTGCTTTGGAGGCTTGATTTCTCAGGCCTGGTGTACAGAAGCTGCTGGACATCTAGTGACTCTCCAGTGTATTCCCTAGGTGTGTGTTGCCCTTGGTTACAAATCTACACTGAGCTCTCAGTGCAGTGTGCTATCTTTGCAAGCGTTCTCTGCAACTGAGTGGGAGGAGAATGTTCTGAGCCAGCTCCATTTTGTCCTTTGTGACCTGCATGCTTCTGTGGCTATGTGGTTAGAGTGCAGGTGTGTGGCCTTGGGGGAGAGAGCTTGAAACGAGCCCTGACTGCCTTTCCTCACTTACTTCCTTGACTGCCTTTCCTCACTTACTTCAGGCACCTTTACAGGACACAATATATTTTGCCTGTGTAGATTTGAACCTATTCACTCATCTTGACTTCCCCCTTCCATTGCATGGTTAGTCTTCACTGGAGTGTTTGAACTATCACTGCTGATGTGTCCCCTCTTTGCAAAAACATTTTCCCATCATGCAGTTCTGTGTACATAGTGGGACTTGACCTGTTGGGGAAGAAAGTTCTAAATGCACACTTTCTCCCCAAAGAGCTGTAGAGTTGGCTGATTCCAGTTACTGGAATGGCATTCCTTTGAGTGCTCTGTCTTGGTTTACACACAAATACACACACACACAGGTAGGAAAGCTGTTCTCCTGGAGACAATTGTCAGTAGCCACTGGTTACTGGTTGTCTAACTGGGCATGTTGTTAGTCCTAGACAGATGATGTTTAATGAATTTCTGCTACAGATGTACTATCAGGCCTTCAGCAAGTCATACTCCATTCTCTGTTAAGGTGGGTGAAAGATTTAGCAAATGGCTTGGAATCGGATGGGAGGAGACAGGTGTGGGACAGGAAAGGAGGAAGAGTGGATGCTGCATAAATCAGAGCTGGGTGGACTCTTGAGACTCACCCATATTGGAGAATGGTACTGTTTGTTGAAAGGGAGATGTGTATTTCCAAACACTCAGGGAAAAGTCATAGTTAAATGTAGGGAGCACTGCAGTAGCCCTCTGGCTCATGCTGACCACATTTGAAGACCATTACCCTTTCTGTGTTCATTGTGATACTGGTTAAAGCCCAGGGTGTCCACTGCATACAGTGTCAGCTGGAACTAAGTCTGGTTAAAGCAGCTTGTATTTAGCAAGGCTGAGGAGTTCTTAGCCTGGTTTCCAAAAACAAGATTTCCTTCTCTCTGAAAACATGCCTGAGCATCTTTAAGCAAGATGTAGAGAGTGCACAGTTTTAAATATAGGTTTTACTGCTTTTGATCGGCTGGTTTTTATTATTACCTGCCCCAAATCTATATAATGGATTAGATGTGATTTTAAATAAACATGATGTCTCCAGATATTACTAAGTGTGTTTGCTTGCTGTCTCCAGACAAATGCAATGACTATGAATGGGAAGAAATTAAAGGGAATTCTGTTTAAGAGTGTTTTTGCTCGCCCGTAGTGTTATATATGAGAATTACCTTTCTAACAATGTCTAATCCTTGGAAGGTTCCAAATGGCAAGGGATTTTCTTGAGATACGCTCTTCTCTTTTCTGAGCCTCTCAGCCTTCAACAAATGAACGGCGCTCCCTCTAATGCTAGCAGCTGGAAAAGCTCTGGCACTATGTAAATAAGACCCCTGTTCTCCTTGCTGATTGGTCATGGCAAAGCTGTGTCTGATTCCACTGCTGCCTTTATTTTCCAGTCTGGGGAGTTCCACTAATGCATTTTGCTTGAAATCAGTCACAGCAGCAGCAGAAGCAACCACCTCCACCTTCTTCTCAAACATTGGTTAAACCTATTTTTTAAAAAATTACATCTTCCTTTGTAGCTTTTGTCTTGAACACATAGAGCACAATGACCATCAGACGCATAGATCAAGGCCAGCGTCACAGGCCAAGAATGGCATTCCTAAAAAAGGTAACTTGCTATTATTTTTTTAATATTTTTTCCTGCTAAGCAGATCACCAGGAGCACCAGCTGGAGGAACCCTGAATGCATCTGTAAGATATCTGTTATCTGACAAGAATGACATGTAAATATTACATATGCCAGTAATAGAAATATTATCACAATAGGTTACCTTTTTCAGTTTCTAGTCTAAGGAATATGGTTGATTCTCTTTCCCTGCTGTTTTATTCTAGCACAATTAGAGACAATGCCCTTGATTTTTAGAGTCTCCAAAGGAAAGCAACCTGTTACGTAGCCTTGTTCACATGGCAGTAGTAGAAGCTGCTTGGAATGAAACTGAGTCAGGGTGGAGGTTACAAGCATTATGAATATGTTGTTTTAATTCAAATGTTACATCTTACTATTGTGTTTCTTTTTTCTGTCTGGAAGTTTTCTTTTGGATTTTTTGTTAGGGGTGCTCTTAGAGTAGAGTAATTCTGCGTAGGATTGTACTGTCAGTCTCATTCAAAGATGGTTAATTTCTCTCCTCCTTCCTAGATCATTGTTGCGTATCCTGACCACAGATATGCAAGATCTGATGCTTGCCCACAAAGGTTGTTAATCTAGAATGATTACCAATAATTGATTGACATGGGTTGGAACCCTTACTTGACCTAGTTGCATGCATACAAAGGATGAGGAAAATCCACCCCTCACCTTCCTTCAAGGGAATGACTAATCCATATTAAATGTTCTTAAGTATTTGTTTGTTTAGGTATGCATGCTTCAGGACATGTTTGCAAGGTCTTTTTCAAAGGATGGCACAAGCCCTGCTACCTGCCTGTATAATCTAGTATGTGTTTTTACAATTATTTACATCTTTCAGATGTTATAAAGATGGATAACCGGGTTTAGAAATAGCTCTTCCCTTTCCCCTCCAAGTGTTCATATAAAGGGCATTTTACTAGAGTTCAGGCATGTGAAAATATTTTTAATAGTGAAGGTGTTAGCCCTGCTTTTCTCCCATGAATGTTCTGCCTGGAAGGGAGGGGGGCATTCTGGCTTATCCTATTTTATCCTCATAATCAGAATTAGCTGAATTGCCGGTGACATGTACAGCTGGCCATTTCAGGTCTCTGTGCTGCATTTAAACTCTACATATTTGGAAACAGCACAGTGTATGTATATATATTTGCTTCTCAGCTAAGTATCAACACAAGAGGAGGTGGCAGGATTATAAGTGAGAAAAGGAGAGATTTGAGGGAGTGTGAATTTATTCTGTGTTGAAGTATTTGTCATCCATTCCGGTGTTTGTACTTTTCCTACTCAAAGAAGGTTTCCAGAAGGTTTGGAACTGTTTTACCCGAAGCTTGCGATTCATCTTTTTTTAAAAAAAGACTAATAGTTTATATTCTGTTTTGATTTATACTCCTGCAAATTCCTCAGAAAAAAAATGATTACAGCAGAGATCAGTTAATAGTCTACATGTTACTTGCATGATTTTTAAATTGAGTCAAATAAGCCTTTTGCTGGTTTTTTTTGCCACAGGCATGTATTAGCCTTGTCTACTTTTTATAAAGCAGAACAAGAGAGTTACCTTTTCCGCATAGCAGAAATATAACATTTTGAGGACGTTATGAAAAGCATTTTGGGGAAGAGGTTTGCACAGCGCTCTCTCCCAAACCTCTTCAGAACATTTTATTTCTCTCAACCTGGGTGTTTCAAAAATTGCTAAAACTAGTGATAATTTTTCTTGAAGGCGCGTTGAAGACATCTCCTGGTTTCCTTGTGAACAAGAGCTTTATTTCTCCCTGTCCCCAGCTCTTACTTTCATTTTGGCTGCAGTTGCGCTGGCCATTTTGTATGCAGTTGCAGAGATTCTCTTGTCTCCACCATTTGTTGAAGGTTTCCTCTGCTATCAGCTCATCCACGCATGATTTCACTGTAAAAAGAACATGAAGTTTATTTTGCCTGGTGATGCCGTGTATGTGTCATTCTTCTTTTTTGTTTTGAGGGGAATGTCTGCAAAGCTACAACTACACAACACAGGCATCTGCAGTCTGTACATTTTTGTGTTGTCGTAGCTTCACAGATATCCCACTCAAAACAGAACAAAAAAAGGAAAAACAATAGGTGCATGGGATCACCAGGCAAAATAAACTTCATTTTCTTTTTACAGTGAAATCATGTGTGAATGAGCTGTAAGCAGAGGGAACCTCCATGGAAAGCCAAATGGTGAAGATAGGAGAATCTTTGCAGCCACACACAACGTGGTGGGTGCAGCTATGAAACTGACAAGAGTTCCCTTGGGCAGCAGGTGGAAAAAAAGAACTGTTTTGGCTGGCAACACTTTTGTCATCTGCGCAAAGTAAACCCAAAAAACCAAAACTGATTTTTTATTTCCGCTGTGTGAAAAAGGGCAGTGTGTCAAGCGTACCATATTTTCTAAAATTCCCTAGAAATAGTAGAAACCCATGCTTTCTTATTTGTGGGAGTTCCCCCCCCCCCCAAATGATAGTTAAAAGAGGTTGTTGGGTCTCCTTTTGTATCTTTGTGAGCTCTTGCAATATCACTGCAACATCTAAGCTTATAAGCTTCCATTACCTTTTCCTAAAATGAGAGGAGCAGTTCTTTTCAAGAGGTTTTGAAATTGCATCTAAAAAATGGAGCTTGCTGTGAGATGAGGCTCTATACTGTAATAGAATTAAATTGCTCTTCTGGTGGACCATAATACTACCCTCTGTTAGAGGATTATCATTAAGAGATGTGACAGGATTGCAAGATCAACATTTAAGTCATAAAGGATGCTGCAAAGTGTGGACTTCTGTTTGGCTTGGCTCATTGGAGCAATAGTGGTTTGAAAAGGGGGTGTTTTATAAAATATATGAGATCTGCCAGTTCTAAGAAATGATAATATGATGTAACATCAAGGTAAACTCATATTGTACTGCTGCTCCATCTAGCACATTATAGTCTGCTTTGATTGGTGTGGCTCTTCAGGATCTAGATCTCTAAATATATGAGTGTCTAGATCTCTAAATATATGAGTGTCTGTATGCAAAACCTGTGCTTTACCATTAAGCTATGTTCCCTCCTTGTGCTGAGATGGGTTAAAGAAGATGTGATGAACTATTCATTTGCAGTAGCTTATTATATGAATTGCCACCTCACTGCTGCACACCTTTCATGAACATTTTTGTTAACACAATGAAAACGGCAGTCATTGCACATGGCTGATTTGCCAAATGATAACAGCTGCTATGTGGATCAATTTGAATCAGTCAAGTGGGTGTAACTTGTAATCTGGCCTTTATTCCTATGAATAAGTGGCTAAAAGCATGTCCGCATTAAGCTTTCCTTACTGCTAGTTCTATGCAACACTTCCAAATCAGGCATGCAGAGAGCAGCTGAGTATTGGGAGTGGGGGGAGGTAACAAATTCCTTGGGATTTTGCATGGCAGCTTCCCATGTGAACTGTGCCACTCTGGTTGGCCATGCAATTCCCTCCTTCTGCTTCTTATATCAGGGCATTTCCCTTGCCAACAGAGGGACAATTTTGGCTTTTCCACTTCCTCACACTGCTGTTCTTACCTTCCCCCTTGCCCCTCATCCACATACTTCCATGTTGTGGGGTCCTTCCTGTTTACCTAAATTCTCATAATTGTAAGGAATTCCATAGAAGCAGAAATAAAAGGCTCTTTGGTGAAAAAAAAGACCGTTTATTCAGACATCTTAGAAAGCTCAAGTACACGCAGTGGCAGGAATGACACTTCCCGCCAGAAGCACAGGTTATAACTCCATTCATCCCATCCCCCTCCCTGCTTCCCATGGGAACGGAGACCTCATCTCCCGCGCAGAGATAAAGTCTCCGCCGATGAAGCTGGCCCATCGCCCGGGCTGTGGAATGTACTCAAGGTTAGGCGGCTGCCCTTACCATCAACACCATTGAAACCTTTACACTCTGCCTCCCTTAAAGAAGACCCCTCCCCCCCAGGTTTATGCGGAAAGGCGCGGTGGAAAGCAGAAATAAGGGTGGGGGCGTCAATATTTTCGGAATAAACCCATTGATTATACCCAGAGGAATATCCCACCCAAGAGACTAAATATTGCAAGCGTTTGCGATTAAAGCGAGAGTCCAGGATGGCGTCAATTTTGTAGTGCTTGTGGCCATCAATAATAGTTGGTGGGGGTCTCTCCGGCGGGTCGTGCCACGCATCGGAAGCGGGAGCCTCCTTGAGTAAACTGGAATGGAAGACAGGATGAATGTTACTAAGAGAGTTAGGCAAATCCAATCGGGCAGTGACATCATTAATCACTTTAGTAATTTGAAAAGGTCCCACGAATCTTTTGCCTAGTTTGGAACATTTATGCACGTCTCTGAGATTTTTGGTAGACAAATACACCCAAGCGCCCACACGCAGAGGAAAATCCGAGCGGTGCTTATCCGCTTGCAGCTTTTGGGAGTCCTTAGCCTGTTGTAAGGCGGTCTGGACCGATTTCCATCCCTCGACTAGGGATAAAATCCATTGTTGCAACTCTGGAGGATCCAAAGCTGTCGCGGGTAGTTGCGGCAAGGGCGGGAACGGCGACCAGACACAATTTCAAAGGGGGGTTTCTTTGTACTGCTGTGAACCGCATGGTGATAGGCGTACTCCGCAAGCGGAATGAGCTCGCACCAATTGTCGTGGTGGGGGTTGGTGTAATAACGTAAATACTGCTCTAGGGTTCTGTTCGTTCTCTCCGACTCACCGTCACTTTGAAGGCGTGGTAGGCTAAGCGATTGCCGGGGCTGCCCCTAACAACCCCAAAAACACCTTCCAGAACTTTAGAAATGAATTGGGGGCCGCTGGTCGGAGACCACCTTAGCGGAGTGTAGACGGTAAACATGTTGAATGAACAGCCGTGCTAACTTAGGAAGCGGAGGGATGGAGGCACATGGAATAAAATGGGCTTGTTTAGAAAATAAGTCCACCACCACCCACAAGACTGTGTTGCCATGACTTTCGGGCAAATCTGTAATAAAATCCATGGAGATGACTTCCCAAGGGCGGGAGGCCACCGGGAGAGGTTTCAACAGCCCATGGGGCTTTCCCGGAATGGTTTTGGCTTCTGCACAGACAGAGCAGCCTTTAATATACGCCTCAATGTCCTTGCGCATTGCAGCGCCACCTCAGAACTGACCGGCGGGCCAAATGCAGAGTTTTCAGAAAGCCAAAATGTCCAGCGAGCGGGCATCGTGGCGGAGCTTCAAGAACCTGCTTGCGGAGGAGAGGCACGTACCAACACTCCCCTCCGCCAAACTCCATTCTCCAAAGCGCAATTGGAGTCACTTTCCTCCGCTGGAGGCTCGTGCAGCCCCGCCTCCTCGAGTTCCGCAGGAAAGGAGACGACGAGACTAGGAATGGGCGGTGAAGGAGGAGTGGGCGTTTGAGATCGGGTGACAGCCAGTCCTAACTGGGAGGGAGAGAACAGTGCGTGGAATGTCTCGTAAAGGCAGCTCCACCTCGGGTAGAAGAGCGCGTCAGCCAGTTTATTGGTTTTCCTGGGGAAAAAATGGACTGTGAAAGAGAAGCGGGAAAAGAAATCGGCCCAACGGAGTTGTTTTCGCGGACATCTTGAGGGGTGGAAAGAAGCGGCCAGGTTTTTGTGATCCGACCAAACCTGAAAGGGTGTTTAGCCCCTCCAGCCAGTGGCGCCAAGTGGAAGTGCTACTTTGATGGCTGCAGTCTCTTTATCCCCACAGTCCAGTTGAGTTCAGCACCCGAGGAGAATTTCTTTGATAAATAAGCACACGGAACCAGCCTACCATCTTTATTTTTCTGCAACAGGGCTGCCCCAAGCGCTTTGTCCGAGGCATCCACGTGAACCACAAACGGGAGATCTGGGTCAGGGTGCTTTAGGATAGGTTCGGTGGTAAAGCAGACTTTAAGAGCTGAAAGGCTGTTTGACATTCTTCAGACCAGGAAAGGGGGGCCCCGGGCTTGGCGGACAGTGGATCTTTACCCTTAGTGCGTAAGAGGTCTGTGAGAGGGAGAGTCAGCTCAGCGAATTGGGGGATAAAGTCACGATAGAAATTAGCAAAACCCAGAAAAGATTGGAGTTCTTTGCGGTTGGGGGGGGCAGGCCATTGGAGGACCGCATCAATTTTAGCAGGATCCATTTTTAAGCCCTCGGGCGAGATCCGGTAACCAAATAGTCAATGGAGGTCTGGTGGAAACAGCATTTGGAGAGTTTGGCAAAGAGAGAGTTGTTGAGCAAAGCGTTTCAATACTTGAACCAATGCTTCATGTTCCTCTATGGTTTGTGAATAAATTAAAGCGATCATCTAAGTATACCACAACTCCCTTGTACAATAAATCATGGAGAACTTCGTTGATGAGGGCCATAAAAGCCCCGGGGGCCCCACTTAACCCGAATGGCATTATTAAGTATTCAAACTGTCCAAACTTTGTGTTAACCGTAGTCAAGTGTTCATAGCCTTCAGCAATTCTGACCCTGTAGTAAGCTTCTCTCAAGTCTAATTTAGTAAAGATGCGCCCTTTGCCCAGTGCATCTAAAAGGTCCTTGATCAAAGGCAAAGGATATTTATTGGACAGGAGACTGCATTGAGACCTCGATAATCTGTGCAAAGCCGTAAAGACCCATCTTTCTTTTACAAACAAAGCGGGGAGCAGCGTGTGTGTGTTTGGTAGCCCTTCTGTATGAACCCGCGGCGAGGTTCTTGTCCAAGAAGGCACGAAGTTCCTTCTCCTCATTGGGACTCATCACGGTAGATTCTACCTTTGGAGCAGTTCGCCTCTGGCTGTATAACGATTTTGCAGTCAGTGTCTCTATGGGGTGGCAACTGATCGAATTCTTGCTCTGAAAAACTCTGGCTAGATCTTGGTACGCCCGGTGGGATGCCAATAGAATCGGGAACAATCGCTGATGAAGCCAGGGAGGAGGGGTGTGTCAGGAGAAGTTGAGTTTTCCCAATTCATGTGTTCACCGCAGGGAGGGTCAGTGAATTCTAAGATCCGTTCTTTCCAAATGAACTTTGGTTCATGTAACAATAACCATGGCATGCCCAAAACTATGGAGTGTTTGGCCACTGGCGCCAAAATAAAACTAATTTTCTCCGAATGGTCCCCGTATAGCGGAGGAGAACCGGTTGTGTTTTGAACTGGGCGGTCCTTCGTTCGAGAGGGCTGCCGTCCATTTGGGTGAATGGTATAGGCTTAGCCAGAATTTGGTCCAGACCTAGCTCCTCTGCCACCTGGGGCCGCATTAAGCAATGGGAGCAGCCAGAATCCACAAGGGCCGAGGCTATAATGCGAGTATGTTTAGCGGGGTTGGCCAGAAACGCTTGGACAGTAATGGGAGCGCTGCCTTCACTCACCGCGTCAGGAGTTGGACCCATATCCATGGGGGCTGAAGAAAGGCAAACAGCTGCTTCCCCTCCTCTAGAGTCGCGCTTCGATGACCGCCTTAGAAGAGCCCGTCGGAGGCCGGCCCGACTTGCGTGGTGGCTTGGCAGATGGAGTGCTGGCGTGGCTGGAGCGGTTGGTTTTGTTTCTTGGGACAGTTGGCGGCTAGATGACCTGGTCCTCCGTGAGTAAAGGCACAATCCCAGTCGGCGACGGCGCTCAGAGGTGGTCTCGGTGGGGGCGGCTGGGCTTGCCTTAGTGGACGCAGTGGCAGGTTTCGGTTGAAGCGGCCTCCGGCTGGCGTATTCCAAGCGGGGGGCGCCACCTGGGATCCCAACTGGATCAATCAGCAACAGTCGCGAGGAACCCGAATTAAAACACCGTTTCACGCAGCTTGCCGTCAACAGCATCTGAGAAGTATGCATTTCATGCGTTCAGGCCACTCAGGAGAGTCCGAGCAGCCGCCGCGACGAAATTCACGGGCAAATTCTGCAAGCGGACGGTTGCCTTGCTGGATAGTTTTGATGGTGCGCATAGCCTCATTTTCGGCGCCCGGATCTTGGAAGCGCGCTCTGAAGGCTTGGAGGAATGCGGGCACCGCGCGAGAGTCTTCATCTTGCAAATCCAAAAAGGGCACAAACCAGTCGGCTGCTGCCCCATCCAGGACTGAGCCGATGTCCATTATTTTTTCGCGCTCAGACCGGTATAAATCATCATAGTTCTCCATGTGGGCATTGAGTTGCAAAATGAAGTAGGGAAGCTTTAGGCGGTCCCATCAAAGCGGGCAGGTATCGGGGGCCTATAGTAACCCCTTTCCGCGGCTCTCGGCGCCCGGCAGGGGCGGCGGTTGCACGAGTTGAGCAGGTTAGGCGGGCAGCGGTTGCACAGGGGCGGAATCGAAGGCGGTATCAATACCGGTGCAGCTGGCGTTTGGGTGGCAGGACCCAGCCACGTTGCCCCTCTGGCGCCCGGCAGTATCAGTAACAGCATAGACTCCAACTTGGGGCTTCCTGGTCTGCTGCCTCCTCAGTTCCCTCTCCAACGCAGCCAGCTCTCTCTCCTTGCGGGTCAATGCATCCTGGATGCGCATGCAGGGCTGCTTTTCGTCCCAATTTAGCCAGTTCGTCCCGTTTAATAGCTGCAGTAAGCTCACTTTGCGTGCGCAAGGCCTGAACGCTTTCGCGTTGCCGCTGTAAATCCAGTCTGGAGTGTTCCAGGACCTTATCATGGACTGACAGGTTCTGCGCATATTGTCGTTGGAGCGCATCTTTATGCACGGTCCAACTTCGAGTTGGACTTCTTTGCGTTGCTGTTCCCGGTCCCTCTGCAGGTTTTCGCGCTCTTGCTGCAACTGTGCCCGTTCCTCCTCCCATAGCTGGCGTTCACGCAGGTCCATGCTTCTTGGGCATCTCGCTTGAGTCGGCCCACTTCCTCATCCCAGTTCTCTTCCGATGGGAGAGGAACAGATCCGGCTGGGAGTGCAGAGCTTTCTTCGGACTCTTCGTCGTCTGGAAGCGAGACATCGGAGACACCGTAGCCACCGGTGGCTCCCTGGGGTGCAGCCGCTGACCCGGGATCAGGGGTCCGATCGGAAGGCTGATTACGGACACCTCCCAATCCCAGGTTTAGTCCCAGTGTCCCCGGGACGGGCCCCAGTGCTGTGCCACGGTGGTTCTTTGGGAGCATCACCAAAATACGAGTCCAGGAATCGTTCAATGGACTCCTGGGTTGCCGCATGAAAGGTGGTCAGGCCCGTCTCCTCCATGACAGGTTGCATCTGAGGTTTGTAATCCATACGAAAATGGGTAGAGATCCGATCCACAGGCGCTCGATCCATAGACAGCGCCCCAAACGACTCATGTAAGTCCCCATGGTCGTCGTCACATCCCTCGTTCCAACGGAGTAAAGGAAGACTCGTGCTGATACGAGGACGGGAAAGAGTCACCAGCGAGGCCCGTTCTCCCGCCGGTTCCTCCAGATCCAGAAGGGAAAGGTCGGAGCCCTCTTTGGGGGCTACCGCACCTTCCGCAGTAATATTCAACCTCTCCATGCCGAGACACCAGAGGTCCACTGCACTAGGGATATAGATGAATTAAGGATTCCTGCCACAATGTAAGGAATTCCATAGAAGCAGAAATAAAAGGCTCTTTGGTGAAAAAAAAGACCGTTTATTCAGACATCTTAGAAAGCTCAAGTACACGCAGTGGCAGGAATGACACTTCCCGCCAGAAGCACAGGTTATAACTCCATTCATCCCATCCCCCTCCCTGCTTCCCATGGGAACGGAGACCTCATCTCCCGCGCAGAGATAAAGTCTCCGCCGATGAAGCTGGCCCATCGCCCGGGCTGTGGAATGTACTCAAGGTTAGGCGGCTGCCCTTACCATCAACACCATTGAAACCTTTACAATAATGATATATCGTCAATATAATAACAGTGAATTGACTTTTGCAAGGAACTGTGTAAGCAGGGGCTCTTTTTGACTCCACATCACCTCCTCCACTCTACACCACCCTCTGCAATGATCAGGAGTGAACAGGTGATATTTGTACAACCTAACTGATTTTGAGAAAAATTTCCACACAACAGAAATTGATAGTCCCATTGGGAAAACTGAAACCAGTGAATATTTAGTGCTGCCCTAACTATGGTCTATCTTCCTGTATTAGACCTTTAGACTTTATTTTTGTATCCACTTCTCAACATACCACTTTCTCCACATAATCTCCAATAAAGTACCTAGACATTTCCCAGACAGTGCACTTAGAAAATGCAAAAGGAACCACTAGGGGACATGTACTTATAGAATGGGGTTTATGTGTTTTATAATTTTTCTTGCAGACTGGAAGATACGCAAAAAGGGTTTGTGGAAAACCCATTGCTCTTCTGATTGGCTTGACCATTATCCCTAAATCTCTGGCTCATGACTATTGTAAAGTCCTATGTTTTCATTCAGTAGGGTGCTTAAAATATAAATTGCTACCCATTTGCTACCTCAGTGCCTAATATGCCTCATTAGGTAGCAATCAATGAGGATAATTATAAGAAGTGTCAAAAGTTATTATGAATCCATTAACTGTTCATTTGTAGACATTTTGTGCTCCGGGGTATAGGACTTGATTTAGAATGCACAGTATTTTGTTATTGTTGGGATAGATTTGACCCGGGCACCATAGTATTATGCTTTCAGCAGGAGAATTTTTTTAACCCAAGGCTCGTGGGTTAATTAATGATCTAATCTTAAAAAATGTGATTTGATCTTAACCATATGCGTGTGGCAAGCTTTATTGCTTTTCATAATTGGAAGGCTGATGGATAGACTCAGTTGAAATGCTGTTATTACCTCACATATGGAGTTTGAATATTCATCTAAGCAAATGTAAATGGGGAAGGAGTGGAAGAGAAGAGTGGGTACTGCCACCAGACAACAATTAGCAGCTCTGTTACCATATAAGAATGAAAGAAAGAAACACCTTATAAAGTGCATATGACTTAGAAGAATATGTCAGTAATAAGGAAGCCATCCTGAGCATGAGGAGAAGGGTGGTGTATAAAACCAATGAAATAATGATAAAATAAAAATATGTCAACAATAAAACATAAATTTAATGCAACACATGACAGTTTGATTTCCTTGCATTATTTCAATCTGTATTCGTAGATGCCACCTGCTTTACATGGGGATAAATAAGAGAATTTAAAAATGTCCGAAGAATGTGCAGTGGAGCACAGGCGTAGCAAGGGGGAAAGTGCCTGGTGCACCGGTGCGTCCTCCACCCCGCCCTGCCCTGAAACGACCCCGCCCCAGAGCACCCTTGCCACACCCCCACAGGAGCGCGCGCCCAGTGCATCGTGCACCCCGTGACCCCTTGGAGCTATGCCTCTGCCGTGGAGTATAAGGAAATAAAAAAACTTCTGTTTTTCCCCATGATGACTACTTTAAAGCTTTTTTGAAATATTAAATATCAAATTCTTTTTTAAAAAAAATCTTCCTTTCTCTCAGGTGCTCCTGCTTTGCTGGTGCCCTAAGCATGTGCTCAATTTGGCTATTGGGTAATTAAGTGCTGGTTTTACAGCTCATTGGCCCTCTCTTCTGTAACCCTACATAACGGCTTGCCACTGGGTTGAATGATCTCTAAAAATGCTTTCTGTAAAAATGATCTGTAAAATGCTTTACAGACAAGGATCCAAAGTTGAGCTAAGATGAAAATAGGAAGGAAAAATCAGATAATTTTAGTCAGAGGATATACTTCTGTACTTCAGGTGTCCTGGAACCAATGTGATGTTGCAATATGGGTGGGTGGGGCAGGGAGGGGAAGACTGGTTGAGTAATAAGCAGCCAAATGGTTAAATCAATTTCAAAATTGGGAGAGATCTTACAGACAAATACATCATGAAGTTAAAACAGTATTCGAATTTCAGTTGGCCTAATCAATTAGCGCCTGATTCAACTGAAATCCAAGTTGATAAATGGTTTGTAACTTGCCGTATTTTTTACATATATGATGTCCTTTTACATATATGATGTCCTTTGATGTCACAAATTGTAACTCAGGATCAGGTCCTCAGAAACCCCAGACCCAATTAGAGACTCCAAGGGTGAGAGGTTAGCAAAAACAATGAATACATTTCAGCCTCTTCATTATACATTAATGCATTACCAATACATCACTGATTACATCACTTTGATCCATCCCTTTACATGTCATTACACAGGTCTCATGGTCTAAAAAAGGTGGGCATTTAGCACTACAGAAGAGATTTTTTAATATGGTAATAAGCTCCCCAGAAAATCTGAAGGCAACATTGTCACCCAAAAGAATAACAACCGCTTAGTGAAGAAGAGTAGTAGTAGTAGTAGTAGCAGCAGTAGTAGTAGTTTGGATTTATATCCCACCTTTCTCTCCTGTAAGGAGACTCAAGGTGGCTTACAAGCTCCTTCCCCTTCCTCTCCCCACATTTTGTGAGGTAGGTGGGGGTGAGAGAGTTCTGAAGAACTGTGACTAGCCCAAGGTCACCCAGCAGGAATACAGGAGTGCGGAAACACATCTGGTTCAAGGAATACAGGAGTGCGGAAACACATCTGGTTCACCAGGTAAGCCTCTGCCACTCAGGTGGAGGATTGGGGAATCTCACCCGGTTCTCCAGATTAGAATCCACCTGCTCTTAACCACTATACCACGAAGGCCATGTGGACATCATCAAACAGTAAACTAGCTAACTTGTAATACTGTTATCACAGGAAGTAATGAGGAGGTTTATATCAGACTGCAGGATGGGGACATAGAGTCTAGAAATTATCCTTGAAAGCCTTCGACAATGCATTATCCTTGAAGTTTGGAACTTTGTGACACCCAACAAAATCTATGGACTGCAATTCTACATTTGGAGGATGTAATTCACTTGTTAGGCCTCCTACATTGGCACACAATAAGGGCATATTTCTTCCTGGCAAGGTGGCTTGAAAGATGGGAGCTGGGGTCTCCCAGTTTAAAATAACATCTTCGAAATACCATAAGAGATAGCATCTTGGTTAACTGCTTCTACAAATAAACACTTTCAAAACTACAGTTTAGGCAAATTATAAACATCAATTGTATCTTGTTGACCTCTGTTTATTACAAACCTACCAGTATTAAGCTGTAGGCTGTTTAAACTAAAGCATCAATAATATAAATTGCATCAAGTTATAATAAACTAATATGCTTAGTAAAAAATAATAGCAGTAGTTTTTTTCTGAAATGCTGCCACAGTGTGTATGTTGCATGCATAATGTGTGAATGATCTAATCCATGGAATTTATTAATATGCTGAGTTGGATATCGTGGAACTTTCCACTGATGAAATAATGAAATAATTCCAGCAAGAACAACTTTGTCACTTCTACTCTCTTGCTGAAATCCCATGCTGTTTCTGGGATTTCTGTGTTCACAAGGAATAGCAGGAGACATTGGGGGCTGCAGCTAGATGGGGTGGGGGCACGGGGACTTGAGGTTTGCAGACAGAAATCTCTCCATCAGTGGAAAGTCTCTCTGGAACCCAGGCTTTTGTGTGTGGGGGGCGGGGGGGGGGGGGGGGGGGGATGCAGTGGTACACCAGTCAACAAAAGCTGTACTACATTCTTACTGAGTGTGTTTTCTGTTATATACTGTGTTTCCCCAAAAATAAGACAGGGTCTTATATTAATTTTTGCTCCAAAAGATGGGTTAGGGCTTATTTTCAGGGTATGTCTTATTTTTTTCCATGCTTTTGCAACCCCCATGTAACCAGCTCAGCTGTACTGGGGAATCTGTAACTAGGGCTTATTTTTGGAGTAGGGCTTATATTTCAAGCATCCTCCAAAAATCCCCCCAAAATCATGCTAGGGCTTATTTTCGGGGTAGGTCTTATTTTAGGGGAAACAGGGTATAAGTGAATGAGAAATAAGCAGGATGCTACAAACCCTCAGTAACCTCGGGAGTGAGAGATTACTATCCCTTCTTCAGTAATCTTTCACTTTTGGAAAATATAATTGGAGCTTGAAAATTATTAGGGAGTTAAGGAATTCTACAACATGTCTACAACTATGCAAGAAATGCAGTGGCCCGACTCCTCTGATCACTCTACCAGCCAGGGTGGAATCTTCCATCCCATCATAATGAACTGGCAGGGAGGAGGAAACAAAGTTTTTACACAAATATATATTGGTCTGTTCTCTGAAAGTGGCTGGTTCAGGCCAGGGCTGGGCAAAGAGTGTCTGGGGCTTCTCTTCTGCCTAGTATCAGGCACCAGACCTCCCTTTCCACCCCACACCTGCCTATGCATCCTTCCCTTGCTCATGAATCTTCATACTATGCAGCTGTACACATTGCCTGAATGCAGTTTGACTGACACCACTAGGCAGCGAATGTCAAAAAGTCTAATTGAGGGTGACCGGTTGGACAAGAGTAAAACATCAAAATGCTTAAGAGTGACTCCTCACTCCTCAGAGTATCAAGCCACCACCAGTCCCCTTACTAACCTGCCAGTCAGAGACCAAGGGTCAAAGTCTCCATCCCACCAGGTCTAAATCAAGGTCAGCCCTGCAGAGTGGGACATTTGCAAGTTGAGTTCCATAAAAAAAATTACACTGGTAGTTGTATTAAATGAAGTTCCAAAGTAATGGATTCTGGTTGGACCCAAAGAATATCACAGGATATAATTACAGTTGTCCCTTCCACATCTCTGGTGCCCCCTGCAATCTGGAAATCCACGTAAAATGTTTTAGCCCTCTCTTCATACCAAAGAAGTAGCCTGATTTTTTCTTTTCTTTTGTATATATGTGTGATATTAAAAGATAAAACATGTTGATATTATACAAAACTATACATATATTTTAAGCATTTCTGAGTTTCTAAACTTTTGTGTGTTGTCTGCTGACCTTCGCTTGTTATCTGTGGCTTCCACAAAACTCCCCCCAAATTCCCATTTAATTTCTTATGCCAACCCACAATATTTCAAAACCACAATGGGGAAAGTGGCAATGTGGAAGGGACAACTGTACTAAGGTTTATTAAAAGAAATGTGCAGGAATGTCGATGTACGAGCAGTAAACAGCAAGGAGAAACAATAAAATCTAAGCAGCTAACCTAACATACTCATATTAGCTTTGGTTATCTAATTCACATGTTACCTGACCAGACTGAGACACAGAGTCCAAACAGAGTTTTAAAACCCAAATGCTCTGGCAAAACGAGTCCCAACCCAGTCCTGAAGATGACCCACAGAATAGGTGTCCAAAAGAAGGATACAAACTAGAATGAAAGACAGCTGTTGTGGGGTTTCTAGGCTGTGTGGCCATGGTCTGTTAGGCTCCCCCCCCCCCTTATGCCAAACTGGCAAAGTTGGCACAATCCTAGCTAAGCACAGGACTATGTGCTCTGCAGCTACATGTAGGCACAGTTAGGCAAGCCATCTTCCCCCACCCAGAGGTACTTGCACTACTGTGATGGAATGTGTAGGTCAGACTCGTGGTTTTCTTTGCCTTGAGGCCTGCAGGCCCCAAAGATCTAACTGGCACTTGTATGTAACGCTGATCTTTTATTTATTTATCGAAAATGTTTAAATCCCGGCTTACACCAAGTCTCTAGGCAGCTCACACAATAAAAGATGACCATTAAAAAATCTCAATCATAAACTATGACAATTAAAAAAGCAATAACCACATAATATTAACTCCCAAACCCTATTTCCCCAGACCACCTTTCCAGCCCCCAGAATTGCATCTGCAGAGGTGGTTTCCAGGAAGGCTAGCAAAAATGCCTGGGTAAAGAGAAAGGTTTTCACTATATGCCTAAACCAGGGGTAGGGAACCTGCGGCTCTCCAGATGTTCAGGAACTATAATTCCCATCAGCCCCTACCAGCATGGCCAATTGGCCATGCTGACAGAGGCTGATGGGAATTGTAGTTCCTGAACATCTGGAGAGCTGCAGGTTCCCTAAACCCATAAAGGGTAGGTGCATGGCGAATCTTCAAGAGGAGAATATTCTAGAGCCTGAGGGTCAATCACGGAGAAAGCCTTCCTGCATGCTCCTGCCACTCAGTGGGGGAGCTACCACCAGGAGTGCCTTCCACTGTGACTTTAGTACCCGGGCAGGTACATTATGGGCACAGCATTCCTTCAGGTAGGCAGGGCCCAAGCCGTTTAGGGCTTTACATGTCACTGTCAATTACTTGAATTTATATGTCAGTGTCAATTATGGAAGTGAACTGGGAGTCAGTGCAGTCAGTGCAAACTTCAGGATGATTAAAATGTGCACGGAACTGGCTTGCTGTTGAGCTCACGATGAAGGAATTCTGACTAGAAATTATGTCTAACTGCTCCTAATGTATGAATGCAAGTGCATTGGTTAATAAAAGTTAGTTTTAAGGCCAGGGATTAATGCAACTGGACATATAACATATTTCTGTGTTATGTCGGTATTTCTGTGCTTTTTGCAAAAGCCAGTCATAGCTCCCCCGGAAATACACATGGGTGAGGGGGGGGAGAAGGAGCAGAAATCCTGAAGCAAGGGAAAACATCGGGGGTTCCCCACTTTCACTAACTGTGGGGCTATCAGGATCTGCGGCACCATAACACAGAATGCATCAGAACAGAAATCTCTGCCCCGAAAGAAATATTCTCACTGCAGGGCACAGCAGCAGTGTGTAATTAGCCGAAATCTTCCACACAGGTTATCTGCCCTGATCAGGGCCGGCCTGGTCCAGGTTTTTGTAGACCCTGGATGAAAGAGTATAACCAGGCCTCCTTTTCCCATTTGTTGAGAATGACAGACTATAAAGGAAATAAATAAATATCTCAAAATAGCTTTGGAAGGTAGGGTAGAAAAAGCTATAATGATTTGGTCGAAATGACCAGTGAGCCTAGATTAAGGTTGAGTGACAAATTTTGAAAATCAAGTGTCAAAAATCCATGTCTAACACTATCACAAAGTGTTTCTCACTGATGACTTTTCAATTCCAATAAGGCACATGCTGTAGGTAAAGCAGTGCAAAGGCTGTTTCATTACTGGGCAATGTTTTGTTATGACATGGAAAAGAATGTGATGGCATGGTGTTTTCTTCACACTTAGAATGTAAAAATTAGATCTCTTGGGCCATTCTAACTCATTAGAAAATTGAACAGAAGCAATAGAAAAATGCCCAGCTTATTAGGACTAAATGTAATGACAGCATTCACTGAGAGTCCCTCTGGCAGATCCTGCGTTTGTGTGGAGATACCAGCAGCCTTCATCGCCATTTTCAAAAACTTGTACCTACGATCCTTGAAGCTGTTACATCAAGACAGATAATGGCTGCACTGACTTCCTTGAAATCACTATTGAGGTCAGACAAGGCTGCATTCTGTCTCCACTTCTCTTCCTTGTTGCCCTTGACTACACCTTGCGGAAAACTGGTACATGCTCTGGCAATGGCATACACTGGTCTGACCAAGACCGTCTTGGCGACTTGGATTTTGCTAGTGACATTGCTCTGCTCGAGGAAGACGAGCCAAAGCTGCAGTGCGTAACGACTGACCTGGAGAGAGAAGTGGGCAAAATTGGCCTCAGGATAAGCACTGATAAATCAAAGATCATGCATGTTAGCTCCACAGCCCAAACACAGGGAATCATCATTGGATCACAGCAGCTAGAGAAAGCAGAGAGGTTCACCTACTTGGGAAGTGTGATCTCCGGCAGATGTCAGGTGCCATACTGGGAAGGCTGCAGCTATTTTTTTGTTAATGAATAAGATCTAATGCTCACCAACCATTGTCCTAAAGTCCAAGCTCCTCCTATTCACCTCCACTGTGACCCCAACAGCCATTTATGGTAGCGAGACCTGGAAGGCATCAACAAGAATCAACAACAGGCTCAACGACTTCCAACAGAAGTGCCCACATCGAATCCTGAAGATCTGATATTATGACCACATCACTAACGAAGAAGTGCTTTGAAGGAGTGGCATATGGAAACTCAATACCATCGTTGCACAAAGAAGACTTCAACTGGCTGACCATGTCCTTCACATGGAGAATGGTCAGATCCCAAAGATGGCAATGAGGTGGATACCTCCCGATGCCAAACGACAGTGAGGACGCCCCCAAAACACCAGGAGGAGAACATTCGAGCAAGACCTGAAGGCACTGAATAATTACATGGGAAGAGGTTGAAACACTTGCCTAAGACTGAAAATGCTGGAGAGCACTTGTTGCCTGATATACTTCTTAGCATGATGATGATGATGATGATGATGATGATGATGATGATGATGAAAAGTCATGGCTAGATGTTGAATTTTATTTTAAAAATTAATTTCCTCAGGATTTGATCATATATCTGCAATTTAAACTCCAAATGCAGGTTTTGGTAATCCTAAAAAGTACAATGTGTCAGCAAATCTCAGGCTGATTATGCACAAGGAGTCTACGGGGGTCAGTGTCCATTGCGGCAAGATTTCTTGTATGGACATATTTCCTCAAGCCCCGTTTTCGCTTTCCATTCTCTCTGTGTCAAGTGACATATAATAATAACAAGAGAGTTCTTGGTCCCCCCATACACCCAATGTTCCCATGCATCCAGCTCTTCCTTTTCCAAGGATGGTGTGAATTCCCTCCACACACTACAGGGGTGGCATGCAACAGATGTGGCGGTTTGCAAGGGCAGAGTTTGGGGAAGGAGAGTCAGCATAGATGTCATGCCACAGAATCAGCCCCCCAAGCTGCCATTTCCTCAGGACAATTGATCTGCTGTAGTCTGGAGAATGGTTTTAATTCCAGAATTCCATCCCTCACCTGGAGGTTGCAACTGTAGTGCCAAGTCACCAGTATAGTGTATTCCCAGTGAGAAGCGACCACAGTGAGAATATTTGTTCTGCTAAATGCTTTCATCTTGTAATACATAGTCATGTATGTATCTCCCGAAAGGGTGAATCAGGTTGATGGAATTTTAAAAAATTCTTTCCTCTGCTAATCATTTAGTGTTCACACTCAAGCTGTTCTTATTTTCCTTCTGTTTCATTCGTAACATGCATCTGTTATAATTTGCAGTTTGAAGCTCTGCTGGTGGAGATGCAGGATCCGAATTCTGGCATCAAAATGCACACTCAGAGGGTCATGATTACTAACATCCCACATGCTATGACTGGTAAGAGACCTTTGAAAATAGCATGCAATTGAACACCTCATCAGCCACATTTTTATAGTCGATGTGGAGTTGCTCTTGAATACAGTCTGGAAGCTACAGTTAGTACAAAATGCTATTGCCAGAGTGCTGACTGGAATTGGTTGTAGGGACCATATAACTCCTGTCTTGTTTCACCTGCACTGGCTTCCAATTTGCTTCTGGGCTCACTCCAAAGTACTGGTAATGACTTTTAAAGCCCTGTACATCTTGGGATTAACACAGCTTAAAGGACCGCTTTCTCCCATGTGAACCTACCTGCTGGCTCTGGTCATCCTTGGAAGCCCTGCTTCAGTTGCCTGTGCCAGCTGAGATTAGGCAGGTGGCAATCAAGAAAGGGCCTTCTCCGTTGTGATACCAAAACACTAGAACTCCTGCCCAGTGAGATTTGTCTGTCTGTCTGTCTGTCTGTCTGTCTGTCTGTCTGTCTGTGTCTTTCACCAGCAGGTGAAATATTTTTTGTTTCTTCTGCGATACCCCCAGTAACGATTTTTGGCCCTCCTTCTAGTGTTGTTTATGTATTTTCAACTGATTTTTATATTTTAACTGCTTAAATGTTTTAATGTTCGCCACCTGGTAAACCCTGATTGGGTAGAAAGGCAGTATAAAAATATTTAAAATAAATATAAAGCAGCTGGTGTTAATAATAAATTTATTTTTTCCCATGGTGTTAGGAGGCTAGTCAAAACAATCCAGTCTTTCCAGCTGAAAGAGGGTTGCTTCCAGGCAGCTGAGACTTCCATCCCAATACCACAAAGAATGGAAAATGACAATAAGGAAAATTTCCATTATGTTTGGTTCACAGAAAAACAGCAAAATATCAAACTGATTTCTATGCCTGTAAATTACAGCATTTCCACCCTCAAGCACACTGACTAAGAAATAGGCAGGTAGCAGCGCTTTGATGTCTTGAGTCTGTCATTACGGGGTGCCTAAAATGATTGTACTCTCCTTTTGTGCTTGCCAGCCATGCTCATTTAAGACATCACTTTCTTACCTGCTTACGAACAACACAGCATGTTGCTAATAATTTGCTACTGTTTTGCCTTTGCTGAATGTACCAAGCCTTCTTCCAGGCCAAGAAGGGAAATAAACAGGAACCAGATGGGAGTACCTATAAGGATAGATTCAAGAATGCATTGGCTACAGGCTGTAAATGGAGCAAAAGGCCCTCTGTTCAGCAGAGGCATAGCTAGGGGAAATGGAGCCCGGTGCAAAATCGGAGTTTTGCTGCCCCCCCATATTTGTTTGTGTTTTTTGTAGTTTTTGGCCTGCAGGGGGCGAAGTTGTTAGGCTAGCAGCATCAAAATTTCAGGGTATCTTTAGGAGATTCTCCTGATGATACCTCCCAGGTTGGTGAAGTTTGGTTAAGGGGGTCCAAAGTTATGGACCCTCAAAAGGGTAGCCCCATCTACTATTAGCTCCCATTGGAAACAATGGAAGAGGGGGGCATCCCCTTTGGGGGTCCATAACTATGGACCCCCCCCCAAACCAAATTTCACCAAACCTGGATGGTATCAGCAGGAGGCTATCCTGATGATACCAGCTAAGTTTAGTGAAGTTTGGTTCAGGATGTCCAAAGTTGTGGACCCTCAAAAGGGTAACCCCATCTACTATTGGCTCCCATTAGAAACAATGGGAGATGGGGCACCCCCTTTGGGGGTCCATAACTTTGGACCCCCTGAACCAAACTTCACCAAACTTGGCTGGTATCAGCAGGAGTGTCGCCGGACAATATCCTGAAATTTTGGTGCCACTATCCTAAAAACTGCACGCCCTGCTGGCTGACAAAGTAAAAACACTAAAAATATAAAAATACATTTTTGCTGCCCCTCCCCAAGGCGCACGCCCAGTGCGATGCACACACCCATCCCACTGTAGCTACGCCACTGCTGTTCAGTCATTCCCTTTCTACGGTTTCAGAAGTAGAAGCAACCATACTTAAAAGAGGGAATAACTAAGGGAATGTGATTTTTTCCCCATCTGGAGCTACTTAAACCCTTATTTTATGAATAATCCTGTCCTCATGTAATGAACCATTTCTTGTAACTTGAGCTACATTTAGTTCAGTTCATGCAGCTTAATTTGCCAGTCTTTGTCCAGAGACTATCTGGAAATATTTGTAAGGCACCAAGGGAGGATGTTAGCTTGCCTGTCATTTGACTACTAAGAATTTTAATTCTGTTTCACAACAGCTTTATGAGGATAATGGTTGAAGATACCAGTGAGGGAATGGGTTGGGGAATGCAAATACTTATTCTGCATTGGTGGTGCCTTGGAGAAATTTAAGGTTCACAAATGATAACCTTGCACCCTAAAGTTTCTATGGTCATTCACACATGTTTAGTCTCCCTCACATTGTGGGTGCATCCCTTCAGGTTGGATTCTTGGTTATGCACACATTTTCCCCTCTTTAGAACACATTACACATTCATATCTGAAAATGTCCACAATTTCCAAAATCTCTGAAAGTACAACTTATTAGGAAAAGTGAAGGGAATCAACATACATTTTGCTTTTGGAGGGGTTTCCTTGCTCCTCCTGGCTTTTTCTGCCCACACAAGAGCAGTTCTTTCCACGTGGATTGAACATGGAAGTGGGGGGAGAGGAAATGGAGGTTTGGTTTGGCTGTGGACACTTTGTACAGAAGAAATCTATGCAAACAGAAAACTGCGAGGAAACCCACTGCAAAGAACACAGCCGCGTTCAGAATTTGGTAAGCACTGCATGCATAAAAGTCCTGTTAATCTTCTCTTTGACCTTTATCTTATTAGCTTCCTCCTAGCTCACCAAATTCTGTTCTGATTTTCCGTGAAAACACCAGATTCTGACTTAACTCCACATGGCCTCTCAAGTGTGACTTGACTTAACTCCACATGGCCTCTCAAGTGTGACTTGACTTGATCTTTGACCCTGCTCAAAGAGCTAGAATTTTTTAAACCAAAAGCTAGCAATTTGTTTGCTATGAAGGGTTGAAGAGCTGGGCCCTCTGGTGCATATGTAGGCAAGGCAGCTTCTTAGCAGCAGTAGAATATCTCCTTCTGTCAGAACTGTCTTACCTTTATGCATCAAACAGACATAAAAAACTTACAAACTTAATTGAGGCCAGGAGAAACCAATTTCTCCTATTTCCACAAGAAACTGGCTTTACAAAATTATTGGCTAACTCTGTGGCAATCATAAACTCCTCCTCCTCTCACCGGTAGCAGTGCTTCACATTTTAAAAACACCTGTGTGAGGGGTGGTGGAATCCTTGCTGGAATTGGAGCCAGGTATATAGTCACTGGGAGTACGGAGACTCGGAGAATCAAGCCCCCACAGCAAAAAAACAAAACAAAATCTCCCAGGATTAGGTGTTATCTGTCTTTATAGTCTGAATGAGTCTGAATGAAGTTTCCTGGTGTAGACATGGACATTTATACTACTCTACAATAGATTTTGCATGTTTTAGGAATAACACAAAACCTGTTAATCTGAAACTAAATGTGGGTGAATGCAGACACCATGAGCAGCAATTCCTTTTCCAGAGTACTTTCAGTTCTCTAAAACAATTTTCATCTGTTTCCAGTTTTTCCAGGATGACAATAGTTCAGGGTGATTGTTTATATGTTTTGATCAGAGCCTCCTCAAGGTTTATACACAAGATGTTTACTGCAGTCAGCGAGTCAGAAAGTGAAGTTTTGTGCAACCCTTCTCCTCTATTTTATATGGTGTACTGTTGTTTTTATCTTGCAGGTTCTGATATATTGCAATGGATTATACAACGCCTGCAGATTGATAGTGAAGGTAGGAAGAGATGTAAAGTTTGGCACTTGCAGATGTTTTAAGAAAGTCTAAATTCTTGTTTGGCTTTACTGTGTGTGTACCAACCATAGCAGTAAATATTTTTTTTATAGAGGCGCTAAACCTGGGAACTATGATGATCAAGTATGGATATATCTATCCTCTTCAGGAACCCAAAAATCTTACACTCAAACCAGACAGCAGCCTCTACCGATTTCAAGTAAGTGGAGCAACAGCCAAAGCAGAAGATAAGTCTGGTGTAATGTGGAGTTAGTATGGATTAATTCATCTACTTATGCAGAACATTTATATTCTGACTTTCATCAAAATGTTTACAAGGCAACTTACAACAAATAAAAGCTTAAATTACAACGAAGCTATCACACAGACACATTAGTGACACAAAATTAATAACACCACAACACATTTAAAAGAAAAAAATGCAGCGGGGCAGGAGTCTTCCTTTGAATCTTCCTAAAGACTCTATGGTGGGAGTGGAGCAGTTTGGATTTATACCCTGCTTTTCTCAACCATAAGGAGTCTCAAAGCAACTTACAGACTCCTTCCCTTCCTCTTCCACAGTAAACAACTTGTGAGGTAGGTGCTGAGAGAATTCTGTGAGAACTGTGACTAGCCCAAGGCAGTGGCTGGGGGCAACTAATCTGGTCACGTGGGGGGTACAAAATCGGCCCCCCACGTGACCAGTTGCCTTCCGGCCCAGCAGCTGCAGCACGAGAGAAACTTGTGCCCCAGCTGCCAGGCCAGGAACAGGGGGTGCCCTCGGCTCCTCTTCCCACCCAGCAGCCAGGGCTTGAGAGAAACTCGCGCCCTGGCTTCTGGGCAGGCAAGGGGGGCTGCCTTCTGCTCCTCCTCCCGCCCAGCAGCCGGGGCCGCAAGAAACTCGTCCTGGGCTGCTGGACAGGTAAGAGGGGCTGCCCTCTGCTCCTCTTCCCACACATCAGCCAGGGCTTGAGAGAAACTCCTGGATCCTTGGCAGGTAAGAGGGACTGGAGCCCAACTTGCAAGTAAGCAGGGCTCCGCGCCGGGGTGGGTGGGTGGGTTGGTGCCTGGATGGTTTTTTGCCTCCGGGTGCCATTTGGCCCCCATATGATTCTGGCCCAAGGTCACCCAGCAGGCTTTATGTGTAGGAGTGGGAAAACAAACCAGAGATAAGAGACTGCCACTCCTCTATAGGAATGGGGAATCAAACTCAGTTCTCCAGATTAGAGTCCACGGCTCTTAACCACTGTACCACATTGGCAAATTCAAGAGTCTTGAATTTACACAAGCCAGTTAAAGCACAGTTCAAGGCCTTCTCTTTCTTTTGATGTGCATATGTATATTTGTACGAAGTTTTCAAATAGATTAATAGCCACACAGAATGGTTGATTTACAAATTATCCCCAGCTTGAGGCTTTTGCTGTTAAAATTTTGTCTGTGTTTGGGCAACATATGTGTGAGAACCACTCTTCTCTGTAATGAATGTTAATTAATCAAAAGTACATTCTCAATTTACAGAGCCATACCTGAACAGCATACAATTGCTGCAATATAGGTTTTTGATGCAGTAGTTCAGAGTAAGAGGAATCAATCATCAGAGACTGTTGAATACTGGCCTCCATGTGGAGGAAACCTCCCAGCTGGGGTGAGGATGCACTGGGCACGTTTAGATTCCTATACCTATTCTGAAACTGGGTAAGCCTCTTAGGGCAAAGTTGACATCACAGCAGAGGGTAGGCAAGTGGAACAGCCAAGGAGATAACTCACACCCACCATTATGTTATCCCATCTTTCTATTTCCCTGCCCCATAGGTCTCTCTGTACTCTCTTTTCTTGGTTCTTTATTTCTTCACACAAACATACACAGTAGTGTGTGTGTATATACATACAAATATATATACACAAACACAGACAGACAAAAAGCCTGGCAGGGACACCCCAGCTCCTCAGTTGAAATTGACAGCAAGAATATGCAAAACTTGTTTTCCCCAAACAGGTCTCAAATCTCCATTCATCCGTAAAAGGCAAACTGTATTTACATAGCGTTGTTTCAGATTACAGTTATGTGGGAAGGGAAGAGGAAATGTAATGTTACGTGGCTTGCTCGGTTTTGCTAATTGGAAATTGGGCTGCATGCACTTGTATTTGCATTTTCAAGGGGGAGAGATAGATTCTTAGAGAAGGCATCTTTTTTTACTTTAAAGTGCTAATGGTAGCTTTGGGAGCCAGATTTCTGTTAGCAGAACTCAGTAGATTTTGAAGGGTTAAATCCAGTGGTGAGATTCAAATAATTTAACAACCAGTACCCTTGGTGGGATTCAAATAATTTAACAACTGGTTGTTTCACAAGCACCATTTTAACAACCGGTTCTGCCAAAGTGGTCCGAACCTGCTGAATCCCACCACTGGTTAAATCCCATCACCTCTTTCCATGCTGTCCCTATCAGGATTGAATCTGCACACAAGCAGATGGACAGGACATGGGCTTTTGTCTGAATCAGACATAGTGGGGTCATGGCTAATTCTAAGAAACTAGGAAGGTGAAACCGAGTCCATCATACATCTCTAAATCTCAGGAGTAGAGGGACAGTTCATTCTCCCATTTTACCCTCCATTTCTTGTGGGCTTGGATGGATCTCAGCTGTTCTAATAAAGAACTGGGAAAGTATCCTAAAGTATTCATACCTGGAATTCTCGCAGGGATTCATGAATAATGAGGCAGCAGTCAATAATCACTTCACTGATATTTATGTTTTACAAGGCTCATCAATATTATATGTAAATATGTGGCATATACATTTTAAAATAAGCAAAAGAATAAGTGTGGAGAGTGTACCTTGATATATCAGCAGACAGGATTTAGGGGAATGAAATGATATAACTTGGACCTTACTTTTTGTATTGTCTTCTGCAGACACCCTATTTTTGGCCCACCCAGAAATGGGGTGCAGATGATACGGATTATGGTGAGTAATAACATTTGGAAGACATTCTCTGTCTTCTCAGTGATACTTAAAAGAAGTCAAGACTGATGCTCATTAGCATGAAGTCATCTGTAGCAAGGTTTATATGTGTGTGGCGACAGATTCATGATGCTTCCCTAAAATCCCTTTCTAAAATGCAGCAGTTTGTCAGTGCCACTGAAACATCAGGAGGGTGTCAGCTATGAGGCTTAGTAGGTAAATAGATGCCTCAACCAGGGAGAATGGCATAAATTTCCCGAAACCTAGCCAAATCTGACACAGTAGCCTGGGTTAGCCAGCTTGAACTACCTCTAGAATTTTTATTTTATTTTTTGCAGTCAAGTCACAGCTGATTTATGGCATCCCCATAGGGTTTTCAAAGCAGGAGACCTTTGGAGGTGGTAGGCCCTTGCCTGCCCCATATCACCCTGGTATTCCTTGAAGGTTTCTCATCCAAATACTAGCCAGGGTCAGGGCAGAGCATTGATGACTAGCCCAAGGTCACCCTACGCTTCAATGGCGCAAGTGGGAATTTGAACCTGTGTTTCCCAGGTCCTAGTCCAACACTTTAACTGCTGCACCATGCTGGTTCTCTACTTCTAGATTAGCTATTGGAAAAGCTACTGATGACTTAAGTGTAAGGATGAGCCTGCTGGGTTGGGAAGAGGGGCTGCTGTCGGCTCCTCTTCTCACCCAGCAGCTGAGACGTCAGAGAAACTCTCTGGCGTCTTGGTTGCTGCGCTGGGAAGAGGGGTGCTTACTCGCAAGCAGTGCTTACTCATGAGTAAGCAGTGCTCCGCAGGGGTGGCACCTGGAGGGGTTTTTGCCTCCGAGCGCCATTTGGCCCCGTACACCTCTGGTTTTGACAATGTATTGATTTGTTCTAATTGCAGGAGATCTCCAGGTCTCACCTGACAGTTGGTAACTAAATAGCATGGCTAATCAAACCCTATGCCTTTGACTGGTTTACCATGGTTTACCATGTGGATTCACTTCCATGTGGCTATATTTTTAACTACGATGCCGCTAACCATATGGGTGAAAATATTTCTTACTTTTGGAGAATGTTTACAAGTGTTGCCTCATATTGAGCCTCAAACAGAATATACGTAAGTTAGACATTTTCTCAAGAAAAATGTTGCAATTAAATGGGCCCACATTCAAGAGCACTGGCTTTGTTTGGTTTGTGGATCATACTGTCAGAGACATGTCAGCTCACCTCTCATCAGCCTCACCTTTCTCTGTACTTGCTACAATGGAGGGGGTGTGTGTGTGTGTTGCTAAGACACTAGTGTCAACAATTTTAACATTGGTGTTTTCCCCACGGCCACTATATCCTGGGATAAGGAAGTGAACCATCCTGGTTTCGCCATGAATTACGCATGACTTCCTGGTCTAAATCGGGCCCACCCAGCGAGATTTGCCTTATCCCGCGTCTTTCAAAAAACGATGAAATTGGCGGTTCTTTTGAAAAAGTGTGCGCTGATCCCATGCCCGTGCAAACACCGCGGGAGATGGGCCAGTTTATTTTTTCTGCCTCGCCGGCTGCAGCCAATGAGAACGCCGATAAAACCGGGACAGTTTGCGCATGTGCGGCATTGCTGGCAAGGAAAATTAAACGTGCTTACAGGCTGCCGTGCGTAGGGAGGAACTGAGATTGGAACATCCCGGTATGTATGATCCCGTTTTTCCCCCGGGATGTTTTGGCTGTGGGGAAAACGCCATTCACAGATATAATTATCACTTAAGAATAATAATGGAGCAAAATATTTTCCCTCTACCCAAGGGAAAACCAAGTGAAAACCAAAACAAATGAAAACCAAAACTATTTCCTCCTTCCTGTATAGTCCTCACCTCAAAAAATGCCTCATGGATATACCCATAGGAGGGTGTCTCTATGGAAAAATATTTGGAAATCTGTACTCTTCTGTAAAAGAGATTATTTCATTAGTTATGTGAGTTTGTATTTTAGAGGAAGCAAATGTTATTTGCATTTTCCCCTTGTTTTCTTGTTTCAGCAATCTATTTAGCCAAGAAAAATATTAAAAGGAAAGGAGTCCTAGAAGAATATGAAAAGGTAACAAGACATTCTACTAATTCAGGGAAGCTGCTGTCTGTGTTTCTTGCTAGTGCTGAGCAACCAATACCATGAATCCAAACTGGTATAATTATTAAAGCAGTTAGTTACCCTTGCAATATCAGAATAAGAGCGGAACTACATATTATCTGCATGTTTCCATCTTATCTGGCCTCTCTCCCTCCCCTCTTACCTATTTATATTTTACTACTTTTTATTTCCCATCCCTTCCCTTAACGAGGATATCCGGTTGTTCCACCCTTCCCTTATTCTTTCCCCCCTCTTTGATTGATTCCCTGTCATTGTTATGTGGTTCAAGGGCACCATTAGAATTTTTAATATATTTTAAATTTTAATCATTGTTGGAATTTGTTATGAACTGTCCTGAGCCTGATTTGGTCTGGAACAGGTGGGATAGAAGTTGAATGAATGAATGAATGAATGAATGAATGAATGAATGAATGAATGAATGAATGAATGAATAAATAAATAAATAAATAAATCCCAGCAATGCCAGTAAAAATTGAGTCCGAGTCAGGTTCCCCTCCAATGTTTCAGGCCTGTTGTCTGCTCACAGTGAAATAATATCGGGGTGCAAAGTGAAATAATATCAGGGTGCAAAGTCAGTTGGGTTACAGTTTAGAGAAGAGAAACTCCATACACAGCTACCAGATAACATACAGTTTTAAATTCATGATCATTGTGGTTCATGTTAAAGTGTTATCTTTCAAATCTGATCTATGCTTAACACATGATTGTGTACTGTGGCATTTTATCTCATTCTGCACTTGAATGTAACGGAAACCTGCTGCCTTCACTGGTGTCTTATTGCTGCTGCTTTTTACAGGAACAATATAACATGCTGAACAAAAAAATCAACCACAAGTGGGACTTTGTTGTTATGCAGGCCAAGGAGCAGTATAGGTAAGACATTTCTGATTGCATGCATTTTTGTTGTTTTCTTTTGCTTTGCTTGGGTTTGGGGAGAGCATTAAACAAGTCACTGGTTCTCATTTTAAACCTCCTCCCTTCCTTTTTATTGAGCTGACCCCGTTACGTCTGTCTTCTTTCCTGCATGGAAGCGTCATTAAGCTGATTTATAGATCTGTGTACAGATAACCAAATGGGCAATAATTTGCACAGATTGTTTGAAAGGGGTAAATTAGCTTTCTGTAAATGTAATCCCATCTTTCTCTGATACTTAAGCTTCCTGATTTTGATATCCATTTTCAAGATGTTCTTGTAGTGCCTCCTTGTCCAATACCAAGTTTTCTGGGCAGGGACTGCCATGCCCTCCAGGCAGAGGTGGGATCCGGCAGGTTCTCACAGGTTCCCGAGAGTAGGTTACTAATTATTTGTGTGTGCCGAGAGGGAGTTACTAATGGGTGATTTTGCCACGTGATTTTTGCCCCTCTTCTCAGCAGTAGTGTGCAGAACTTGAAGCAGTCTAGCAGGAGGTGCACCGGCGTGCGTGGCAACCTGCGCCTACGTGCATTCGTTTCCCACCCAAGGACCAGCGCAGCGGCTGCATCCTTGCCACAGCCCCACCCAGGAATGCCCTGCCCCTGGAATGCCTGGCCACACCCCCATCGTGCCCCGCCCCGCCCCATTGGCGCTATCCAATATCCAAAATACTGATTTCAACATTTAAAAAATAGGGTTTGGTCGCAAATAACCTGTCTTTCCTGTTAACGTTTGTCGGGTTTGGGCAAATGGCAACTAAGTTGACGGAAGCCTTTCCTTGGGGCATGGTAGGAGGGAAGTTATTCATTGAATGGGTTTTGTTCCCACTGAAGCTAGCTTGTTACCATATATGAGACTGGGAAAGAATCCACCTTCGCTCCAGTGATCAAACTGGCCAGTGAGCATGGCTTGTGGTCATTCCCATCTCCTGTACAGGGAGACTTGGTTTGCTTCTTTCCATCTTCTAGAGTTGTTTCTCTTCAGGCACTTCAGTGTACTTCTCCTGTTTGCAAACTGAAAGGCTGGTTGTGTAGTCTCATTTGAAGGTTGAGTGATGGAGGTATAATATTCCTTTGGGCAGAGGAACTGGTTAGAGAGCTGAATCTGCTTTTCCTCCAGGGTACTGATCTCTGTAGTCTGGAGATGCCCCAGATGAACTCCACCGTAAGGTTGGTAACCTAACATGTGCATAAGAACGAGTATGTCAAAGTGTGTCCAAGATTTGAAGTAGTAGCTAACTTGATCGTAAGCATTTGAAGTAGTAGCTAACTTGATCATAAGCATTAAAAATTATTGCCAAGTGCTATGCTAGCTTGTAGGAGTTGGGGTCAGAGGTGTGCAAATAGTCCCATGGATGGGAGAAGCCCTGTGCTGTGATTTGTTGAAATATAACCATGTCGTTGTTTTTCAGGACAGGAAAGGAACGAAGCAAGGCAGACCGTTATGCTATGGACTGTCAGGAGAAGGCATACTGGCTTCTCCACCGAGCACCTGTAAGTACAGACATATCTAGCAGTCTAGAGGGTTTGCATGATTCTTATTGCTGTGATATGAAAAACACTAGGCTACTAATGGGTACAAATTTCAGGAACTATATCTTGCCAGTCTGAGCAGCTCTCAGTTTATATCTGATGCTGTTTTATTGCATGTTTTTTTCAGTTTTTGCTGGTGTTCTTGTCCTTTTATCTTTTTGTTTTTATTTCTTTTATTTATTTATGAAGAGGCAGATATAAATATTTTAAATGAATAAATAGCATATGAACTCATACAGTCCTTGAGCACATAAAAAGCTAAAATAAAATGTGAGCCCTTGGGGAAACAGAAACTCTAGAATCAGAAGAGATTTTGCCTAGAAGAAGAAGAGACTGCATTTGTTTGGTTTTTACAGGAGTTCACTGATGCATGTGAGAGGTGCATTTGTGCTGTAAATTCTTGCAGGACCAGTGTAAACCGTTCAGCCTAGGAATGTACATTAGGATATTCTCAAGATGATGAACAACATTTCCTCTTTCATTTGGGTAGTTCCAATGCCAAGTAAAAAAACATACTATCAACATTTCGGGATTCCTAAAAAGTATCTCCCAGAATTTCAAGACTGTTTCATGTTAGGTTGATGTTCCCAGACTTACTGGCTGGTGGAGTCGTGGGGAGAGCCAGCTGGGGCCTCACGGCAGCAGCCAGCTGGCTGTGAGCTCTGAGGCTTCCTCGCCCACAACAGAGTCAGCAGGAGCAACGAGGAAGGAGGGGGTGGGGAGAGAGAGTACAAACTTACCTGAGGCTGTGTTTAGCTCTACTTTGGCAGTAGCAGGAGGGAGAGTGCAACTACTCTAGGCCTCTTGCAGACTTTGGGTGGGCTGGCCCCTTTCGTCATTAGATATTGTAATGGTAGACCTGGCCTCCAAGATTGGGCACACAGTCTACCACTTACTGGACTCTATGGAGGCAGGTTTTGGCTTCTGTATGTACAGAGGTCCACTCTGCGTAGGTACTGTGGCTCACAGGAGACCTTACATTACAATTAATTTATTTCTCCCAGCACATCACAGCAATTTGGAAAGTGTTGCCATAAGAGTAGAAAACAGGAAACTATAGGAGAAAATTATAATGCAATTTATTTATTGTAATGCTCTTAGATGTTTTTAAATGATGTAAATGGTTATATATGTTGTGAGCCACCCCAAGACTAAGAGGTGAGGGGCAGCATATTAAATCTAATAAATTAATTATTAAAAAAAATAAAGGAATTGCTCTTGCAACTGAGAGACGAGGCAGTGTGAATATCCTGCTTTTACAGATGGGAAAAGTAGGGCATAATGTGACACAGGAGGCACCTGGAAACGGAAGTCATGTCTTCTGAGAGTGCTGCTGAAGAGAAAATCCTTTAGTTCTATTCCTGAGTGATTTATGTTTCTGTTGCATTTCAATGTCCTGACCTGGATAACCCAGGCTAGCCTGATTTCATCAGATCTCAAAAGCTAAGCAGGGTCAACTCTGACAAATATTTCAGTGGGAAACCTCCAAGGAATATCAGGGTCATGATGTGGAAGAAGGCAATGGCAAACCACCTTTGAATGTCTCTTGCCTCAGATTTGATTCGATGGCCCCCCCCAAAAAATTATAGGAGAACCAGTGTGGCATAGTGGAGAAACCAGTTATGGCAAACCTGTTGGGCACAGTGTGTCAAAAATTTGGAAAATGCCTAACTTGACTCTTCTGGCATGTCAACCCCCCTCCCCCACGGCAAAAGAGAAACAATTCTTTACATATTCATTTATTTTTTAAAAATGCAGTCCAGTCATGTGTGGTGCTATGTATTAAATGAAGAAATAGCATACAATAGCAAAAATACATAGCACCTCTGTTCTCCTGTTCTGAGGGCCCTTAACATCATTGGGGCCCACCGTTCCCCCTCTTCCTTAGGAGGGTTTTAAGTAAGGGTTTTCCGTGGGATGCCGATTTAGTGTTTTAATGGAAATTAGCATTTTATAGTCCATGGAGCTTGAGTTATTAACTTTAGGTATTTATTTATTGGTAAGTTATTTATTTGCTCCTCTTGCTATGCCTGTGTTTTATGATGATTTATGTATGATGATGTGTGTTGTACACCGCCCAGAGCCCTTTGGGGATAGGGTGGAATAAATAAATACAATAATAATAATAATAATAATAATAATAATAATAATAATAATAATAATAATAATAATAATAATACTCAAACAGGAGAATTGTCGGCTCTCGGTGAATGCTGGTGCATCGACCAAAACATTGTGGCTTATCCCCCTTGACAGGGGTGTCATAGGTTTGCCATCAAATCCCCACTCTGCCATGGAAACTTACTGGTGACCTTAAGCCAGTCACACACTCTCAGCCTAGAAGCTGGCAAGTATTTGGATGGGAGACCTCTAAAATAATGGAATCTGTTGAATCTCCATGTCTTTCACTGTCTGATTCCCTCTTTTCTGGTCTTCTATGCCTTGAGTTATTCTTAAGGGGGCTTTTGGTGAATCTTCCATGCTGGGAGCAGACACCAACCTGGGCCCCAAGCTTCTGTCTGTTTGGATGCACTCTAGGCGTATGCCAACTGGGTGTTTTTCTGGCCAGTACCACACTGATCACAGGGTGCTGCATGTTGTAGAGATATGCCAAGATGTTACATTCCCTAATCCCAAGTCATAATCAAAGATCTACTTTTAATTGTGCACACTGTGTAAGCAACCAACTGAGAGTCCAGCTGTTAACATACAGAGAAAGTATTTGCCTCTGGCAAATGTTGGACTATAATTGGAACTTAGCTTGAGGGGAAAAATACTGACTGTAAAAAGGGCCCATATGCTACAACATCCTCATAGTCCCACTTTGTCTTCCCTGCTGCTGCTCTTTTGATCACACCAAAGCTAAATTTGGGCATTATTGAACTGTTTCCCCTCTTTTCCTCTTTTAGGATGGCTCCAGCTGAGGTTTAATTATTGATGACCAAATTTCAGCAAACATTAAGGCGCTGGATCAAATCAAGCTGTGTTCAAAGCAGATGCAGTTGTGCTGTACTATTATGTTTATTGTATAACACTGTAAACATGCTCGGTGTTTTACAGAATGCAATAATTCTGTTTTACAGAATTGCTCTGTGGAGCTTGCAATTTAACACTTGACATAAAGGAAGTAACCCAAGGCAGGGCAGGAGGTTGAGTTTGGGATAAACAGATGAAGAATATGTGTTTATGCCAAATAAATGTCTTTAGGGCTTGACAGAAATGTTAGGCTTTGAGGAAGGGTTTAGTTTGCTTGCTGTGTCAAGGTGTGCCTTCTGTCATTGGGTAGGATTTTCTCTGTCTCATTATGTTCCCTGGCTAAACAACAAATTGAAGATGTAATTAGGGTTGCTAGGTAAGGTGTCCTTAGATCCCTTTAGATTCCTTTGTTAGATTCCTAGATACCTAAGAAATGAATCTGGCCATGTGAAAAGGCTTTTTAAAAACTGTCTAAGTACTGGGGTCAGAGCGGTGTGCTCTGTATTACAACCAAAACAATGTAAGAACCAGAATTCTGCATGAAGAACAAAGCAGATTTTTGGGTTGTATACATTTTGCCAGTCTTTGCATATCATTATTATTTTTATATATTGAACTTGGGAAAGTGCCTTGACTAAATCAGAATATTGGTCTGCTTCATTCAGAATTGTCTATTCTGACTAGAATAATGTGATCCATGCCTCAGGCTTTCCCAATATGGGCACTTGAGATCCTTTAACTGGAAATACCAGGGACTCAACTTTGCATGCCAACCAGGTGTGTCCTATCATGAGCTACAGCTCCTTCCCAGTTCATTTCTTTGAATTAGAAGTTACAGAATATTGCATTTATTCTGTTGATTTAAGGAATGGGCTAAGATGTGACCCCCAACCTTGTTGGACTATTAACGGAGTGGGTGAGTGAACGAACAAACAAATGAAATTTGTTGAGCCTGTGAGCAGTTTTGAAAATTTGAGAATAGGTAATGGGTCCCATCACAAATGGTTACTATGGTGGAAGAGGTCATAAAATTGCTGCCATGAAGGCTTGAAGTAATCACAAAATAAAGATAGATGTCAAGTCTAGCATTTTCCTATGACAGTCTCAAGTGTCAAATGGGAGACTCATGGAGACTTAAAAGAGATATCTCCTGGGCTTTTCTGAATGCTCCTGCTTTGGTGAGATGAAAAAAAGCTAGGACTGACTCTTTGCTTGGGGAAGAAACAGACAAAAAGGTGGCACTAAGAAACACCTGTGTAGGCTTTATGGTACCCATGAGCACCATGTTGAAAACAAAGGATAATTCAGATTACTGCAAAGAGTACTGAACATTTGGTGGTTATCACAGATACTGCCCACCCATTTCAAAGTCTACTTTCACAGCCACAAAGGCTAGAAACCCATGTTTTTTTAAAAAGAGAGAGATTCTCAGAATGCTGAACTCTGAACATCAGCTAAAACCTTTCTTTGTTTAGTGCAGTTCAGGACACATATGTAGTCCTTCTTCTGGCAAAATCAGCAAATACAAGTAAACATATTTTGTGCCTGGGTTAGGCTTAGATCTATACAGAAAAAGCTGTTATGTTAAGAAGATAGATGAGAATGCCAATAGCTTTTTCAGTTTCAGAATCTATTCATTTGTATGGCAACTCTCAATAAAATTGTGGATTTCACCAAACGCAGTGGAGGTCAATATTATAAACATACAAGGGGGGTGGGGCTTGCAAGGACTAATGGAAGGGATCTCATTTTCTGCTCCCTTCCCTGAAAGCCACCCTAGCTTCTCCCCTTTTCCTCCCCCCACCAGCCAACCTACATTTATCTGCCCCGCCCTGTCTTCAGCTGCTCCTTCTTCCCTCCCCCTGGAACAGGGGTAGGGAACCTGTGGCTCTCCAGATGTTCAGGAACTACAATTCCCATCAGCCTGGGGGGGGTGGGGGGGGGGGGGGGTGGGGGGGGGGGGGGGTGGGGGGGGGGGGGGGTGGGGGGGGGGGGGGGTGGGGGGGGGGGGGGGTGGGGGGGGGGGGGGGTGGGGGGGGGGGGGGGTGGGGGGGGGGGGGGGTGGGGGGGGGGGGGGGTGGGGGGGGGGGGGGGTGGGGGGGGGGGGGGGTGGGGGGGGGGGGGGGTGGGGGGGGGGGGGGGTGGGGGGGGGGGGGGGTGGGGGGGGGGGGGGGTGGGGGGGGGGGGGGGTGGGGGGGGGGGGGGGTGGGGGGGGGGGGGGGTGGGGGGGGGGGGGGGTGGGGGGGGGGGGGGGTGGGGGGGGGGGGGGGTGGGGGGGGGGGGGGGTGGGGGGGGGGGGGGGTGGGGGGGGGGGGGGGTGGGGGGGGGGGGGGGTGGGGGGGGGGGGGGGTGGGGGGGGGGGGGGGTGGGGGGGGGGGGGGGTGGGGGGGGGGGGGGGTGGGGGGGGGGGGGGGTGGGGGGGGGGGGGGGTGGGGGGGGGGGGGGGTGGGGGGGGGGGGGGGTGGGGGGGGGGGGGGGTGGGGGGGGGGGGGGGTGGGGGGGGGGGGGGGTGGGGGGGGGGGGGGGTGGGGGGGGGGGGGGGTGGGGGGGGGGGGGGGTGGGGGGGGGGGGGGGTGGGGGGGGGGGGGGGTGGGGGGGGGGGGGGGTGGGGGGGGGGGGGGGTGGGGGGGGGGGGGGGTGGGGGGGGGGGGGGGTGGGGGGGGGGGGGGGTGGGGGGGGGGGGGGGTGGGGGGGGGGGGGGGTGGGGGGGGGGGGGGGTGGGGGGGGGGGGGGGTGGGGGGGGGGGGGGGTGGGGGGGGGGGGGGGTGGGGGGGGGGGGGGGTGGGGGGGGGGGGGGGTGGGGGGGGGGGGGGGTGGGGGGGGGGGGGGGTGGGGGGGGGGGGGGGTGGGGGGGGGGGGGGGTGGGGGGGGGGGGGGGTGGGGGGGGGGGGGGGTGGGGGGGGGGGGGGGTGGGGGGGGGGGGGGGTGGGGGGGGGGGGGGGTGGGGGGGGGGGGGGGTGGGGGGGGGGGGGGGTGGGGGGGGGGGGGGGTGGGGGGGGGGGGGGGTGGGGGGGGGGGGGGGTGGGGGGGGGGGGGGGTGGGGGGGGGGGGGGGTGGGGGGGGGGGGGGGTGGGGGGGGGGGGGGGTGGGGGGGGGGGGGGGTGGGGGGGGGGGGGGGTGGGGGGGGGGGGGGGTGGGGGGGGGGGGGGGTGGGGGGGGGGGGGGGTGGGGGGGGGGGGGGGTGGGGGGGGGGGGGGGTGGGGGGGGGGGGGGGTGGGGGGGGGGGGGGGTGGGGGGGGGGGGGGGTGGGGGGGGGGGGGGGTGGGGGGGGGGGGGGGTGGGGGGGGGGGGGGGTGGGGGGGGGGGGGGGTGGGGGGGGGGGGGGGTGGGGGGGGGGGGGGGTGGGGGGGGGGGGGGGTGGGGGGGGGGGGGGGTGGGGGGGGGGGGGGGTGGGGGGGGGGGGGGGTGGGGGGGGGGGGGGGTGGGGGGGGGGGGGGGTGGGGGGGGGGGGGGGTGGGGGGGGGGGGGGGTGGGGGGGGGGGGGGGTGGGGGGGGGGGGGGGTGGGGGGGGGGGGGGGTGGGGGGGGGGGGGGGTGGGGGGGGGGGGGGGTGGGGGGGGGGGGGGGTGGGGGGGGGGGGGGGTGGGGGGGGGGGGGGGTGGGGGGGGGGGGGGGTGGGGGGGGGGGGGGGTGGGGGGGGGGGGGGGTGGGGGGGGGGGGGGGTGGGGGGGGGGGGGGGTGGGGGGGGGGGGGGGTGGGGGGGGGGGGGGGTGGGGGGGGGGGGGGGTGGGGGGGGGGGGGGGTGGGGGGGGGGGGGGGTGGGGGGGGGGGGGGGTGGGGGGGGGGGGGGGTGGGGGGGGGGGGGGGTGGGGGGGGGGGGGGGTGGGGGGGGGGGGGGGTGGGGGGGGGGGGGGGTGGGGGGGGGGGGGGGTGGGGGGGGGGGGGGGTGGGGGGGGGGGGGGGTGGGGGGGGGGGGGGGTGGGGGGGGGGGGGGGTGGGGGGGGGGGGGGGTGGGGGGGGGGGGGGGTGGGGGGGGGGGGGGGTGGGGGGGGGGGGGGGTGGGGGGGGGGGGGGGTGGGGGGGGGGGGGGGTGGGGGGGGGGGGGGGTGGGGGGGGGGGGGGGTGGGGGGGGGGGGGGGTGGGGGGGGGGGGGGGTGGGGGGGGGGGGGGGTGGGGGGGGGGGGGGGTGGGGGGGGGGGGGGGTGGGGGGGGGGGGGGGTGGGGGGGGGGGGGGGTGGGGGGGGGGGGGGGTGGGGGGGGGGGGGGGTGGGGGGGGGGGGGGGTGGGGGGGGGGGGGGGTGGGGGGGGGGGGGGGTGGGGGGGGGGGGGGGTGGGGGGGGGGGGGGGTGGGGGGGGGGGGGGGTGGGGGGGGGGGGGGGTGGGGGGGGGGGGGGGTGGGGGGGGGGGGGGGTGGGGGGGGGGGGGGGTGGGGGGGGGGGGGGGTGGGGGGGGGGGGGGGTGGGGGGGGGGGGGGGTGGGGGGGGGGGGGGGTGGGGGGGGGGGGGGGTGGGGGGGGGGGGGGGTGGGGGGGGGGGGGGGTGGGGGGGGGGGGGGGTGGGGGGGGGGGGGGGTGGGGGGGGGGGGGGGTGGGGGGGGGGGGGGGTGGGGGGGGGGGGGGGTGGGGGGGGGGGGGGGTGGGGGGGGGGGGGGGTGGGGGGGGGGGGGGGTGGGGGGGGGGGGGGGTGGGGGGGGGGGGGGGTGGGGGGGGGGGGGGGTGGGGGGGGGGGGGGGTGGGGGGGGGGGGGGGTGGGGGGGGGGGGGGGTGGGGGGGGGGGGGGGTGGGGGGGGGGGGGGGTGGGGGGGGGGGGGGGTGGGGGGGGGGGGGGGTGGGGGGGGGGGGGGGTGGGGGGGGGGGGGGGTGGGGGGGGGGGGGGGTGGGGGGGGGGGGGGGTGGGGGGGGGGGGGGGTGGGGGGGGGGGGGGGTGGGGGGGGGGGGGGGTGGGGGGGGGGGGGGGTGGGGGGGGGGGGGGGTGGGGGGGGGGGGGGGTGGGGGGGGGGGGGGGTGGGGGGGGGGGGGGGTGGGGGGGGGGGGGGGTGGGGGGGGGGGGGGGTGGGGGGGGGGGGGGGTGGGGGGGGGGGGGGGTGGGGGGGGGGGGGGGTGGGGGGGGGGGGGGGTGGGGGGGGGGGGGGGTGGGGGGGGGGGGGGGTGGGGGGGGGGGGGGGTGGGGGGGGGGGGGGGTGGGGGGGGGGGGGGGTGGGGGGGGGGGGGGGTGGGGGGGGGGGGGGGTGGGGGGGGGGGGGGGTGGGGGGGGGGGGGGGTGGGGGGGGGGGGGGGTGGGGGGGGGGGGGGGTGGGGGGGGGGGGGGGTGGGGGGGGGGGGGGGTGGGGGGGGGGGGGGGTGGGGGGGGGGGGGGGTGGGGGGGGGGGGGGGTGGGGGGGGGGGGGGGTGGGGGGGGGGGGGGGTGGGGGGGGGGGGGGGTGGGGGGGGGGGGGGGTGGGGGGGGGGGGGGGTGGGGGGGGGGGGGGGTGGGGGGGGGGGGGGGTGGGGGGGGGGGGGGGTGGGGGGGGGGGGGGGTGGGGGGGGGGGGGGGTGGGGGGGGGGGGGGGTGGGGGGGGGGGGGGGTGGGGGGGGGGGGGGGTGGGGGGGGGGGGGGGTGGGGGGGGGGGGGGGTGGGGGGGGGGGGGGGTGGGGGGGGGGGGGGGTGGGGGGGGGGGGGGGTGGGGGGGGGGGGGGGTGGGGGGGGGGGGGGGTGGGGGGGGGGGGGGGTGGGGGGGGGGGGGGGTGGGGGGGGGGGGGGGTGGGGGGGGGGGGGGGTGGGGGGGGGGGGGGGTGGGGGGGGGGGGGGGTGGGGGGGGGGGGGGGTGGGGGGGGGGGGGGGTGGGGGGGGGGGGGGGTGGGGGGGGGGGGGGGTGGGGGGGGGGGGGGGTGGGGGGGGGGGGGGGTGGGGGGGGGGGGGGGTGGGGGGGGGGGGGGGTGGGGGGGGGGGGGGGTGGGGGGGGGGGGGGGTGGGGGGGGGGGGGGGTGGGGGGGGGGGGGGGTGGGGGGGGGGGGGGGTGGGGGGGGGGGGGGGTGGGGGGGGGGGGGGGTGGGGGGGGGGGGGGGTGGGGGGGGGGGGGGGTGGGGGGGGGGGGGGGTGGGGGGGGGGGGGGGTGGGGGGGGGGGGGGGTGGGGGGGGGGGGGGGTGGGGGGGGGGGGGGGTGGGGGGGGGGGGGGGTGGGGGGGGGGGGGGGTGGGGGGGGGGGGGGGTGGGGGGGGGGGGGGGTGGGGGGGGGGGGGGGTGGGGGGGGGGGGGGGTGGGGGGGGGGGGGGGTGGGGGGGGGGGGGGGTGGGGGGGGGGGGGGGTGGGGGGGGGGGGGGGTGGGGGGGGGGGGGGGTGGGGGGGGGGGGGGGTGGGGGGGGGGGGGGGTGGGGGGGGGGGGGGGTGGGGGGGGGGGGGGGTGGGGGGGGGGGGGGGTGGGGGGGGGGGGGGGTGGGGGGGGGGGGGGGTGGGGGGGGGGGGGGGTGGGGGGGGGGGGGGGTGGGGGGGGGGGGGGGTGGGGGGGGGGGGGGGTGGGGGGGGGGGGGGGTGGGGGGGGGGGGGGGTGGGGGGGGGGGGGGGTGGGGGGGGGGGGGGGTGGGGGGGGGGGGGGGTGGGGGGGGGGGGGGGTGGGGGGGGGGGGGGGTGGGGGGGGGGGGGGGTGGGGGGGGGGGGGGGTGGGGGGGGGGGGGGGTGGGGGGGGGGGGGGGTGGGGGGGGGGGGGGGTGGGGGGGGGGGGGGGTGGGGGGGGGGGGGGGTGGGGGGGGGGGGGGGTGGGGGGGGGGGGGGGTGGGGGGGGGGGGGGGTGGGGGGGGGGGGGGGTGGGGGGGGGGGGGGGTGGGGGGGGGGGGGGGTGGGGGGGGGGGGGGGTGGGGGGGGGGGGGGGTGGGGGGGGGGGGGGGTGGGGGGGGGGGGGGGTGGGGGGGGGGGGGGGTGGGGGGGGGGGGGGGTGGGGGGGGGGGGGGGTGGGGGGGGGGGGGGGTGGGGGGGGGGGGGGGTGGGGGGGGGGGGGGGTGGGGGGGGGGGGGGGTGGGGGGGGGGGGGGGTGGGGGGGGGGGGGGGTGGGGGGGGGGGGGGGTGGGGGGGGGGGGGGGTGGGGGGGGGGGGGGGTGGGGGGGGGGGGGGGTGGGGGGGGGGGGGGGTGGGGGGGGGGGGGGGTGGGGGGGGGGGGGGGTGGGGGGGGGGGGGGGTGGGGGGGGGGGGGGGTGGGGGGGGGGGGGGGTGGGGGGGGGGGGGGGTGGGGGGGGGGGGGGGTGGGGGGGGGGGGGGGTGGGGGGGGGGGGGGGTGGGGGGGGGGGGGGGTGGGGGGGGGGGGGGGTGGGGGGGGGGGGGGGTGGGGGGGGGGGGGGGTGGGGGGGGGGGGGGGTGGGGGGGGGGGGGGGTGGGGGGGGGGGGGGGTGGGGGGGGGGGGGGGTGGGGGGGGGGGGGGGTGGGGGGGGGGGGGGGTGGGGGGGGGGGGGGGTGGGGGGGGGGGGGGGTGGGGGGGGGGGGGGGTGGGGGGGGGGGGGGGTGGGGGGGGGGGGGGGTGGGGGGGGGGGGGGGTGGGGGGGGGGGGGGGTGGGGGGGGGGGGGGGTGGGGGGGGGGGGGGGTGGGGGGGGGGGGGGGTGGGGGGGGGGGGGGGTGGGGGGGGGGGGGGGTGGGGGGGGGGGGGGGTGGGGGGGGGGGGGGGTGGGGGGGGGGGGGGGTGGGGGGGGGGGGGGGTGGGGGGGGGGGGGGGTGGGGGGGGGGGGGGGTGGGGGGGGGGGGGGGTGGGGGGGGGGGGGGGTGGGGGGGGGGGGGGGTGGGGGGGGGGGGGGGTGGGGGGGGGGGGGGGTGGGGGGGGGGGGGGGTGGGGGGGGGGGGGGGTGGGGGGGGGGGGGGGTGGGGGGGGGGGGGGGTGGGGGGGGGGGGGGGTGGGGGGGGGGGGGGGTGGGGGGGGGGGGGGGTGGGGGGGGGGGGGGGTGGGGGGGGGGGGGGGTGGGGGGGGGGGGGGGTGGGGGGGGGGGGGGGTGGGGGGGGGGGGGGGTGGGGGGGGGGGGGGGTGGGGGGGGGGGGGGGTGGGGGGGGGGGGGGGTGGGGGGGGGGGGGGGTGGGGGGGGGGGGGGGTGGGGGGGGGGGGGGGTGGGGGGGGGGGGGGGTGGGGGGGGGGGGGGGTGGGGGGGGGGGGGGGTGGGGGGGGGGGGGGGTGGGGGGGGGGGGGGGTGGGGGGGGGGGGGGGTGGGGGGGGGGGGGGGTGGGGGGGGGGGGGGGTGGGGGGGGGGGGGGGTGGGGGGGGGGGGGGGTGGGGGGGGGGGGGGGTGGGGGGGGGGGGGGGTGGGGGGGGGGGGGGGTGGGGGGGGGGGGGGGTGGGGGGGGGGGGGGGTGGGGGGGGGGGGGGGTGGGGGGGGGGGGGGGTGGGGGGGGGGGGGGGTGGGGGGGGGGGGGGGTGGGGGGGGGGGGGGGTGGGGGGGGGGGGGGGTGGGGGGGGGGGGGGGTGGGGGGGGGGGGGGGTGGGGGGGGGGGGGGGTGGGGGGGGGGGGGGGTGGGGGGGGGGGGGGGTGGGGGGGGGGGGGGGTGGGGGGGGGGGGGGGTGGGGGGGGGGGGGGGTGGGGGGGGGGGGGGGTGGGGGGGGGGGGGGGTGGGGGGGGGGGGGGGTGGGGGGGGGGGGGGGTGGGGGGGGGGGGGGGTGGGGGGGGGGGGGGGTGGGGGGGGGGGGGGGTGGGGGGGGGGGGGGGTGGGGGGGGGGGGGGGTGGGGGGGGGGGGGGGTGGGGGGGGGGGGGGGTGGGGGGGGGGGGGGGTGGGGGGGGGGGGGGGTGGGGGGGGGGGGGGGTGGGGGGGGGGGGGGGTGGGGGGGGGGGGGGGTGGGGGGGGGGGGGGGTGGGGGGGGGGGGGGGTGGGGGGGGGGGGGGGTGGGGGGGGGGGGGGGTGGGGGGGGGGGGGGGTGGGGGGGGGGGGGGGTGGGGGGGGGGGGGGGTGGGGGGGGGGGGGGGTGGGGGGGGGGGGGGGTGGGGGGGGGGGGGGGTGGGGGGGGGGGGGGGTGGGGGGGGGGGGGGGTGGGGGGGGGGGGGGGTGGGGGGGGGGGGGGGTGGGGGGGGGGGGGGGTGGGGGGGGGGGGGGGTGGGGGGGGGGGGGGGTGGGGGGGGGGGGGGGTGGGGGGGGGGGGGGGTGGGGGGGGGGGGGGGTGGGGGGGGGGGGGGGTGGGGGGGGGGGGGGGTGGGGGGGGGGGGGGGTGGGGGGGGGGGGGGGTGGGGGGGGGGGGGGGTGGGGGGGGGGGGGGGTGGGGGGGGGGGGGGGTGGGGGGGGGGGGGGGTGGGGGGGGGGGGGGGTGGGGGGGGGGGGGGGTGGGGGGGGGGGGGGGTGGGGGGGGGGGGGGGTGGGGGGGGGGGGGGGTGGGGGGGGGGGGGGGTGGGGGGGGGGGGGGGTGGGGGGGGGGGGGGGTGGGGGGGGGGGGGGGTGGGGGGGGGGGGGGGTGGGGGGGGGGGGGGGTGGGGGGGGGGGGGGGTGGGGGGGGGGGGGGGTGGGGGGGGGGGGGGGTGGGGGGGGGGGGGGGTGGGGGGGGGGGGGGGTGGGGGGGGGGGGGGGTGGGGGGGGGGGGGGGTGGGGGGGGGGGGGGGTGGGGGGGGGGGGGGGTGGGGGGGGGGGGGGGTGGGGGGGGGGGGGGGTGGGGGGGGGGGGGGGTGGGGGGGGGGGGGGGTGGGGGGGGGGGGGGGTGGGGGGGGGGGGGGGTGGGGGGGGGGGGGGGTGGGGGGGGGGGGGGGTGGGGGGGGGGGGGGGTGGGGGGGGGGGGGGGTGGGGGGGGGGGGGGGTGGGGGGGGGGGGGGGTGGGGGGGGGGGGGGGTGGGGGGGGGGGGGGGTGGGGGGGGGGGGGGGTGGGGGGGGGGGGGGGTGGGGGGGGGGGGGGGTGGGGGGGGGGGGGGGTGGGGGGGGGGGGGGGTGGGGGGGGGGGGGGGTGGGGGGGGGGGGGGGTGGGGGGGGGGGGGGGTGGGGGGGGGGGGGGGTGGGGGGGGGGGGGGGTGGGGGGGGGGGGGGGTGGGGGGGGGGGGGGGTGGGGGGGGGGGGGGGTGGGGGGGGGGGGGGGTGGGGGGGGGGGGGGGTGGGGGGGGGGGGGGGTGGGGGGGGGGGGGGGTGGGGGGGGGGGGGGGTGGGGGGGGGGGGGGGTGGGGGGGGGGGGGGGTGGGGGGGGGGGGGGGTGGGGGGGGGGGGGGGTGGGGGGGGGGGGGGGTGGGGGGGGGGGGGGGTGGGGGGGGGGGGGGGTGGGGGGGGGGGGGGGTGGGGGGGGGGGGGGGTGGGGGGGGGGGGGGGTGGGGGGGGGGGGGGGTGGGGGGGGGGGGGGGTGGGGGGGGGGGGGGGTGGGGGGGGGGGGGGGTGGGGGGGGGGGGGGGTGGGGGGGGGGGGGGGTGGGGGGGGGGGGGGGTGGGGGGGGGGGGGGGTGGGGGGGGGGGGGGGTGGGGGGGGGGGGGGGTGGGGGGGGGGGGGGGTGGGGGGGGGGGGGGGTGGGGGGGGGGGGGGGTGGGGGGGGGGGGGGGTGGGGGGGGGGGGGGGTGGGGGGGGGGGGGGGTGGGGGGGGGGGGGGGTGGGGGGGGGGGGGGGTGGGGGGGGGGGGGGGTGGGGGGGGGGGGGGGTGGGGGGGGGGGGGGGTGGGGGGGGGGGGGGGTGGGGGGGGGGGGGGGTGGGGGGGGGGGGGGGTGGGGGGGGGGGGGGGTGGGGGGGGGGGGGGGTGGGGGGGGGGGGGGGTGGGGGGGGGGGGGGGTGGGGGGGGGGGGGGGTGGGGGGGGGGGGGGGTGGGGGGGGGGGGGGGTGGGGGGGGGGGGGGGTGGGGGGGGGGGGGGGTGGGGGGGGGGGGGGGTGGGGGGGGGGGGGGGTGGGGGGGGGGGGGGGTGGGGGGGGGGGGGGGTGGGGGGGGGGGGGGGTGGGGGGGGGGGGGGGTGGGGGGGGGGGGGGGTGGGGGGGGGGGGGGGTGGGGGGGGGGGGGGGTGGGGGGGGGGGGGGGTGGGGGGGGGGGGGGGTGGGGGGGGGGGGGGGTGGGGGGGGGGGGGGGTGGGGGGGGGGGGGGGTGGGGGGGGGGGGGGGTGGGGGGGGGGGGGGGTGGGGGGGGGGGGGGGTGGGGGGGGGGGGGGGTGGGGGGGGGGGGGGGTGGGGGGGGGGGGGGGTGGGGGGGGGGGGGGGTGGGGGGGGGGGGGGGTGGGGGGGGGGGGGGGTGGGGGGGGGGGGGGGTGGGGGGGGGGGGGGGTGGGGGGGGGGGGGGGTGGGGGGGGGGGGGGGTGGGGGGGGGGGGGGGTGGGGGGGGGGGGGGGTGGGGGGGGGGGGGGGTGGGGGGGGGGGGGGGTGGGGGGGGGGGGGGGTGGGGGGGGGGGGGGGTGGGGGGGGGGGGGGGTGGGGGGGGGGGGGGGTGGGGGGGGGGGGGGGTGGGGGGGGGGGGGGGTGGGGGGGGGGGGGGGTGGGGGGGGGGGGGGGTGGGGGGGGGGGGGGGTGGGGGGGGGGGGGGGTGGGGGGGGGGGGGGGTGGGGGGGGGGGGGGGTGGGGGGGGGGGGGGGTGGGGGGGGGGGGGGGTGGGGGGGGGGGGGGGTGGGGGGGGGGGGGGGTGGGGGGGGGGGGGGGTGGGGGGGGGGGGGGGTGGGGGGGGGGGGGGGTGGGGGGGGGGGGGGGTGGGGGGGGGGGGGGGTGGGGGGGGGGGGGGGTGGGGGGGGGGGGGGGTGGGGGGGGGGGGGGGTGGGGGGGGGGGGGGGTGGGGGGGGGGGGGGGTGGGGGGGGGGGGGGGTGGGGGGGGGGGGGGGTGGGGGGGGGGGGGGGTGGGGGGGGGGGGGGGTGGGGGGGGGGGGGGGTGGGGGGGGGGGGGGGTGGGGGGGGGGGGGGGTGGGGGGGGGGGGGGGTGGGGGGGGGGGGGGGTGGGGGGGGGGGGGGGTGGGGGGGGGGGGGGGTGGGGGGGGGGGGGGGTGGGGGGGGGGGGGGGTGGGGGGGGGGGGGGGGGGGGGGAAGGGGTGTGGGGGTGAGGGGGGGGGGGGGTGTGGAGGGGGGGGGGAGGGGGGGGGGGGGGGGGGGGAACGGGGGGAGGGGTGGGGGGGGGGGGGGGGTGGGGGGGCATGCTGGCAGGGGCTGATGGGAATTGTAGTTCCTGAACATCTGGAGAGCCGCAGGTTCCCTACCCCTGTTCCAGGGTGACCTGGAAACAAGCAGACTTTTAAAAACATACTTTTGTTTAATGTTAAAACTGCAGTTGTAAAAAAAAAGGTCTACTTGATGTAGTTTAATTCTCAAACAGTGCATTAAAAACTCATTTACTTATACATTAGTTGATTGAAGATGTAGAACATACACAATATACATGTTATTATTATGTTTGTTGTTATCTCCGTATTTACCTTTTTACCAATGGGGAGGTACAATTTTGTTATTTTGCCTTGAGTACAAAATTAGTTACAGCTCTGGGGTGTTGCAACATGTTAGTCAAGTAAAAAAAAAATCTTTTTTCCAACTTATTTTGTTTGACCATGGATTTGGAACAACAGGCATTTTCTTGTTAGGACCCCCACAGATCAAATTTAGACCTGCATACCTTTTGTTGAACTGTACATTAGAAAAACGCCTGCTGCTTTTTCCCCAGATGTGTTTGGATAGTTTCTTTTATTTGTAGCCCAAATTAGAAACACAGAAGCTGCTTTCCAGGGTGCTTTTAATTCCAGGGGAGTCGATGCATTAGACTTCTGCAGCAATATAAAACAGAAATCTAAACCAGTTTATTTCAGCATTAACTTTTGTGAGCCAGAACTCACTTCTTCAGGTGCATTTAAAACACAAAATTATTTTTTTGGAGAATTTTATAATGGATTTTTATAGTTTTATATATTTCACACTTTTTCATGTTTATGTGTACTTATATTTTATACTTGGAAATTTTGCATATTTTCTGTTTATTGTAAGGTATTTAGAATATCAGACTGAGGAAACAGCATGTTATTTATTTAATGAATAAATGCGGATTACTCCCAGGACAATTTTGCATGGCCCAGACCCTAATGACAATCATGCATATTTGCAGTGTGCAATACATTGTGCAAAGTCAGAGAAGCAACGATGTGATGTACATACAACATTTCATGAGCCATTGATCTAATAGATGAAAATGCTGTAAACAGTTGATATGTTCATTAAGATCCTAAATTGATTCGGTACAGTGAAAACATGGTTTGACAATATTAAACCCATTTTGTATTGTGAACAGAGAATGAGAGAATAATGAAACGTGAAGTAATATACATTAGGAAGAAAAAGTGGGTAGATGCATGAAACCCATTTAGTTTTAAAAAGCAAATATGATGCCCACTTTAGTTTTTGAAATTGTTAACCATTTTCCCCTTCTCTTTCTTTTCTCTTTCTCCCTAGTTTATTATTCTCTGATTTGTCTTTGACCTTCCTGTCTGTGAAGTCCTTATGCAATTGTTCAGGAGAAGACTAAAGCACTGTAACACCCCATTTGTGCCTGTTCACAGCCCTGCTGCCCTCCTTAGACAACCACATGACGCCTTTAAGAAACATCAGCCTGGGATGGGTCTAATTTCATTTTGCTGCCTTTCACTATTATAATGTTACACTTTTATTTTCTGTGAACTTGGGACTCTTTTAAGAAGTATCATTTGGCTGATTGTTAGGAACTCTGATGAGGTTTAATTGGGACTGTGGGCTCCCTAATGGGACAATGAATTATGTAATTTAATAGGTAAATGAGGAACCAAAAAGTTCGCCAGTAACTTATTAGAGATTTATAGTGCAATCCTAAACCTTCAGTGGATTTTGAAGAGCATAACTCTCCTTAGGATTGCACAAATAGACATAATCAAGTTTTGCTCCAGCATGATTAAGAAACATTATTTAGAATGGGGTTATGTAGCTGAAACCAGTTTGTTTCTCAATGGTCTGGGTCACCAAGGGCAGTTAACATGACTAGTGCTCAGGCCAGTGAATTCCTTGAGTGAGTCTCTATACTTTCCCCACATTATTGAATAATTTCCACCCATTCCCAAGAGGATGCATGTAGGGAAAAAAAACTGCCCACTGCCTGTGACACAGTGACCTAGCCACAAAGACTACACGCCTGCCCCCGAACTCCACATGGAGTTTGGCATAATCATTCCCTGAGACTGCAGGGTACAGGCTAGTGCCCTTTGAAGGGCAGCACCTGGGGTTTGTGCCCTGTCTTTCCCCACCCTAGATACACCTCTGCCTGACACTTCACACAGATCTGCATGTACTACCATGTCATGTGACAGTGTGGAAGTTGGGGTAATGGTGGTTTTGAGCATAAAAGCAGTTAAAGAGAATAGGAAGTCTCTCCACCTCATACTTCCTTTGTTTTGCTGCTGCTTTACTGAAAATCAGAGAGAACTGGCACTGGGACTCTCTTTCACAATTTGCATATGCTGTGTAAGTAGCTCCTCCCACATGAGCTCAGTGGACCTTTGAAGGAAAGTTGTAGGAGTAAAAGGGCTTTCACCAAAGTTAGTTGCTTTCTTGAGAGTCTGAGCTCTTCGTGCTTTCCCTTTTGTTGCTGTCAGTTTTTTCTCCAAACAAAATCATGGCATGAAACTTCAAAGGCAACCTGAGAAACAAACAGCCTGCAGTTAATTTCTAGCTTTCAGTTTCTTGCTGGCTGGTGAATGTCATGGAACATCATCAGAGCTATTTAAATCACAGCATTAGCCCAGCAGAAATGGTTTCTGAAGATTTTAATTGCAGTGTTTATGTTTTGCAATGTGTCTGTTCATGTCACCTTCAACGAATACTGAACGATCTAAGCTCTGATTCCTAAATGAATCTATATTAGCTCCATTAGAATACTGCAGTAATTAAATGCATGTGCACACACACATATCGCGTTTCCCTGAAAATAAGATGCGTTAGGGCTTATTTTCAGGGGATGTCTTATTTTTTCCCATGATTTTGCACCCCCACGTAACAAGATCAGCTGCGTCGGGGAATCTGTAACTAGGGCTTATTTTTGGAGTAGGGTTTATATTTCAAGCATCCTCCAGAAATCCCAATAAATCATGCTAGGGCTTATTTTTCAGGGTAGGTCTTATTTTTGGGGAAACAGTACATATGCAGGCTAAGGAGAAGCAGGTACTGATTCAGTCTTACCAAAAACAGAAAGCAGGTGGAAACTCGGGACATCACTGAATACTTTGAGCTGGAGCTGATTATAATCTGATTTTTTAAAAATTGTTAAAGTAGTTTCAGAAGACAGAGATGCTCTTTTCAATTGCAGTTTTGAACATACCTCTCAAGATTTTTTTTGCTATTTTCCTTTGTTTTACAGAAAAAAACAATAGATGTTTACAGGAAAGAGGTAATTTCTCTTTCACTTTTGTTATATGTATCAGTACTGTTATTTGCAAGAATAATTCAGTCTAGTTGTAGTAAATGCATCTTTCCCCCTAAAAGCTACGTATAACTGATTTTGCACTTACCATAATTATTTCTCCAGTTTCACATGGTATGTATTTGTAATAGGCAGCTGGTGTTTTTTCCCCTTTGGGAATTCATCTCACAAAATTAGTGAAAATTTAGTATGCTAATTTCATTTCATGGCTTTGTTTGTATTATGTCCCAGTGGGACATGACTTTGACAAGCATCATGTATCTGCTGGTGCCAGAGCTATTTGTGTGGATTCCTGAATTTCTGGATGACTATCTAGGTTTTTGCTGTACTATGGTTGCACTTGAAAGAAATAGGTCAAACATTTCTCTACAGGTGTGCCAGTGCGGTCATCTCACAAACCATCGCAAAACAAACTATTTCCACATTACATTAATTTTTTTTATAAACAGTAGCAAACTATGGATGAAATCAGTGTGGGATGTAGCTGTAAAACTGGGTGGAGGACGACTTGAGTTAAAATCCCCTGCCATGAATCTTATTGTTCTTAGGCCTGTCTGTGTCACTCAGACAGGCCTACCTTCACAGATGTTATGAAGGCACAAGGGAGAGGGGGAAACCACATACATTAACCTGAACTCCTTGAAGGTACAACAATAGCAAAATGTAATCTAATTTGATGAAACAATCGATGTATTGACAAGGAATACAGTTCAGAAACAGCTTTATCAACTTGAATTGGAGTCCTGGTGAGGACTCATGGGATATGAGTAACTGAGGAAAAGAAATTCACCACACAATAGGACAATAATTTACACAGCATTTACATGCAGCATTTCTCCGTTGAAAAAAATCATATGATAAGTGTAATATCTAGACTGGACCTTACTGTCATTTTTCATAGTCTGGTCTAAGTGACCCCATCATGCAACACTCGCCATTATTTCACTTCCTGGACCAGTTTCAATGCCTCTACCATGTCCAATCCTTCCTTTACATCTAGTCAGATAATGATTTCTTTTTTAAAAATAATTTTATTACATATTTCAATTATCACACTACAAAAGTCAGTTATCACATTACAGAATATGTACGGACTGTGATGTCCAAAGGAAATGGTCAGGGCAAACCAATCAGCTGGGCTTTTGCCAGCTTACATCAGAACAACTTCCTATAGCCAGGAACTTCTACAGGACCTTGCCAAACAGGTTGGCATTGGAAATACATTCAAAGTCACCAAGTAAAGATTTCTGAAGATATTTGAACAATTAATCCTTGGCTTGGACTCAGCCATTTTAGAAAGTCACTTTTTTCCCAGGACTAGGTCAAGATATTTTGTGCCTGAGGCAGAAACTCTGAATACATCCCCCCACCCCCACACACAGATCTAGTAAAAATATATTGTTGGCAAATTATCCAGAATTACTGCCCTGACTCCACATTGGGCACATGTACACTGTGGTACATGCTATCACTTCCATGTGAATTTACTTACCACCCCCCAATCCACAAATACCTGTAATTCCCTCTTATGCTTGATGCTCTTGATTAACTTTGCTTTTCCATCTGACAGATGGTAGTACATTTTGTGTGGCAGGTGGTATGTAATGTACTCTCAAAAAGATTACCTGCTTTCCTCATTTCTTATGCATCCAGATGATGAATGATGCAAGCTCATGCAAAAAGTTGTATTCCTGGCAATCTCCTAAGCTCCTTCTTGCGGGGGAATTGTCCAATGTCATGTTTTGGGAGAAAAAATATTACCAGTACTAGTTTCTTGGCTGATAAAGCTCACCAAATCTCTGCTGTCCTACTAACAACAACAAAATGTCTTTGTAGATCATTTACTACCAGCAGGCCCTGATGAAGACCACAGTAAAGTGTTCTGTCTCCTTGGGAGGGTAAGTACTGACATCCTACATGCCCATCAGTTAATTACCCACAAATTCAGTGCTGTCAATAACAGTTACCCTATCGAAAGTTCAGATGACCCAACTTTTGCCTGCCTTGAACAGGTCAGAGTCACCTCATCCCGTGAGCTGGTTGGGAAGGGTGCTGCCTAATCTTTTCTTCCTTTGTGGAGTGGGGGGGGGGGGGGGGCTGGGTGATGGCAGATGAGGGCAAACTGCTGCAAGCCTAAGCAGGCAAAGAGCTGCAACTTCCCCACAAGATGGGTGGAATGCAGCCTGTCAGTGGTGGTAGAGGAGCTTGCAGTGGGGAAAGCCAGATTTGGGGGTTGGGGGAGAGAAGTAGATGGCGACCACCTGTTCTTTCTCCTTCTCTTGTAGCGGCAGGGAAAGAGAAGGTCAGGCAAGGGGAGGCAGATCAGACTGTGGGGCAAGCTGCACCTGCCTCAGGTGGGCAAGGAGCCCATGCTGCCCCATCAATCATGTGGATGCAGAGCCCAGTGGTGTTCAGTTTCCCTTCCTTTCTCCCTCCCGTGTGGGGTGGGATGATTGAGGTGTCTTCTTCCTAAAGCAAAAAAATTATATTCAAGTTAAACTTTTGAGCTCGTTCACAAGGTATTTTTTGTAAACAGAGCTGCTAACCTTTCAACCCTGCTCCTATGCCTGTGAGGGCAGCATGCTTTTCAGGCATAAATGCTGATTTCCACATTGTGAAAAGGCTTTGCCTGCTTTCTGGGGATCAATCTCTTATTAGGTCAATTGTTTTTTCCTTGTCAGTTCTGAAATGTTGTTCCTGTGGGTTAGTTAAGGGAACCTCTGGAACAGGGGGTATCTGCAGAGGAAGGGGGAGTTGGTGGAAATTGGCACAAATTTACATATGAGCACTGGAACGTAAAAAAACAAGCAACAAGAAGCACTCCCCCCCCCCCCCCAAAGCTGACTTTCTCAAAGCCATTTTGGAGTGGGATGTCTGGAAAATGGTAAGCAGTGTAATTTTAATCACAACAGTGCTAAAAGGCTCTTTGTTTTGTGAAATCACTTGCATCATAGTTTCCTTGATTTCCTCCCAATCACTGTGGTTGAAATAATTGCCCATGGATGACCATCTGCTTTTCTGCTTCTGTGCTTCCAGAATAGTGAAGTACTGTGAACAGTTCTGCTCCAGTGATCCCATCATTTCAGGATGCCTCCCCAGCAACCCCTGGATCACCGATAATGTTGATTTCTGGGAGCTCAATGCAAAGATGTATGTATGGCACTTCCCTTCAGCTTGTGAGTTTCACTGTCTGACATAGCGTATTCTGAGCAATGTATAGCTGCTTATGGAATTTAGTGGTAAGCTGTGAGGTATCTGAGGAAGTGAGCTCTGATTCACAAAAGCTTATGCCAAAATACATTTTGATAAAGGTGCTACAGGACTATTGTGTGATTTTTCATCACCCAGAGAAGGTGCCCACCTCTTTTAAACGTTCCAAGGTGTGGAGAGAAGGTGCTTCTTGCCATGATGCTCTACTCTCCACCCAACTCTTGTCTGCATTGGCAGCCAAGAGTTTAGTGCTGCAGGTAAGAGAGGCAAAGAGTGGGAGGTGAATTAATGGCATCCTTTCTTGGTCCTTTGGCACCTTTAAAGGAAGAGGTACCAGGGTGAAATCTTGGTCAGCGACACTGATGGGAGTTTTGTCACTTTTTAACCCAGCTATGCCCTAATATACTGGGCATAGTATATTGCTCATATTTCTTTGAGCAAAAGATTATCCTGATTTAAATCAGGTTTTATATTAACATAACAAACCTGATTAAGTAAGAGCCAGCTTAAGCATAATTTGTGATGCCGTAAGATGATCAAAGGATGCTGTTCTGTTGGCAGTAATTGAAACTACAGGGATGTATCTTACCACATTGTGGAAGCTCTGAAAAATGTAATTAGCAGAGACATACCAGGGGTAACTGGTGCCTGGAGACAAATCGTCTCCAGGATGCCTCTCAGGCTCTGCCCACCACCATCCCAGCTCTGCCCTCTGATGCCCCAGACTCCACTCCCCACTGCCCTCGACCCCGCCCATGTCACCATGGACATGGGCAAGGCCTAGGGTGCCCACCTCCCCCCGCCCCAGACTTCCCCTGCTGGCTGGGCTCCCAGCCAGCAGCCTGCAGTCCCTTCTGACCTCCCCTCCGGGCAGGCCAGAAGGGACTGTAGTCCTGGCCTCAGAGACCTTCTTTTATAAGCACTGAGGCCAGGGGGTGGGGCTTGGGGAGCAGGAAGGGGTGGGACTTCCTACTCCCCAAGCCCCACCCCCAGCCTAAGTGCTTATAAAAGAAGGTCTCTGAGGCCAGGACTACAGTCCCTTCTGGCCTGCCCGGAGGGCAGGTCAGAAGAGACTGCAGGCTCCCAACTAGGAGCTCAGCCAGTAGGGGGGGAGGAAGGGAGGGGGGAGTCCAGGGGGGGTTGAGGGTGCTTGGAGGCAGCAGGAAGTCCTGCTGCCTCATTTTTGCATGCCTCGGACGGGGGGGGTGGAGTCTGGGGCATCATACTGGTAATTAGGATTTAGACTTTCAAAAAGTGCTAGTGAATGAAACATTATCTTCTAAATTAGAGCTGGGGTATAACTATCCAGCCAGATACAGTGGTGGTTAATTACCAGTTATTTTAGTGGCTTGATCTCAGGAGTTCAACATGGCATATTGGAAATAAATGGAAAACATCTTTTTGCAGTCAAGTAAATATCCAAATAGAATAGATGGAAAACTTGAATCTCATAAAATCTGATTTCAGAGAGAAACAGCACCAGCTATTTGTAATAAAACTTTTACAGGGTAGAGGTCCCCACCAAAAAACGAGTCGAAAGATGGGCCTTGAATTTTGCAGAGCTGATGAGGGATCCCAAAGGCCGCAAGAGCTTCCGGCAGTTCCTGCAGAAAGAGTTCAGCGGTGGGTATGCTGTTGTGTCTTTTTAGCTCCCTGCCACATTGCTTTGGGACATCCACCCACACTTGGGGCATCTACCTGCACCCCCTCTATTTCTTCTGCCTACAACAATTGAGGTGATCTGAAGTAACAGGTGTATACACACAAACAGAATAGAACAGTATATTATAGATTTAACCTCCCAGTGAAGGAAATGTGACTAAGCCATCTAGTGGTTCAGATATAAAACAAAGGCCATTTATGCACTTGTGGTCTCCTTGGCTTTGAGAGTCCATTTCCTTCAGGTTTGTTTCTTAGATACATAGACATTTCCTCCCTCCTGACCTCAACGTGCCTCAGATCAGAGAATCTACAGTTTCTGAATCCTCTGAAAAGTGTGACTCTTCCTCTCTCTTCGCAGGGAGAGCGAAGGGAAACAACATTCATTTTGCTTTTTCAGGTTTTCTTGCTCCTCCCTGTCCACACAACAACAGTTTCTCCTACTCTTTTGGCCACCACTTCCAAAGGATCTAAAGGGCTGTTTATTTTGTAAATTTTATTTTGACATATAACTTACATGGTTTAGCAAATTTACGCTAAATTGCAGATGGCACCCCTCCTCCCCCCACCCCCAAAGGCAGCAGGTAGCTTCCCTGGACACAGTGGGCCAAATGACAGATCAGCTCAGCTAGGGACATGTTGCAATAGGAGAATCTTGGGTGTAAGCAAAAAACCATGGGAAAAAACCCACTGTGAATCAAGCAGCCCTAGGGTAAGTAGTTCATGCATAAAAAGCCAGCATAAAACAGAGGTGCTCTATGGCAGTGGTGGCGAACCTATGGCACAGGTGCCAGAGGTGGCACTCAGAGCCCTCTCTGTGGGCACGGGCAAACAGAGTCACCCCCACCCCACACACACACATCTAGGCTGGTCTGGGCCGGTGGGCTCAATTCTTAGCATTAAACCTAAGACCTAGTTTTGGGGAAGCAGTGTAGGTAACCCTGTTAAGTGCTGTTAAACCCCACTGATTTTCATGTGAAGAACTAAAGCATGATCCTTTACCTGGGAGTAAGCTTTGTTGCTGGCAATGAGGCTTGTTCTGAGTAAACGCTCCTAGGGTTGTGATTCACCCGTTGGAAGAGTTGCATGGTTGCTTCAAAGCAAAGCCACCAACTACCATCAAGCTTACTCCCAGGTAACACACGCCTTGGAGCCAACCGTTTTTTCTAACCTCAGTATTCAGGTTAAATTGCCGTGTTGGCACTTTGTGATAAATAAGTGGGTTTTGGGTTGCAATTTGGACACTTGGTCTCGAAAAGGTTCTCCATCATTGCTCTATGGCATGTAACATGACTTGGCTGGGAAAACACAAAGCTTTTAAACTTTACCAGTCATCTCTATCTGACCCATCCCACATTAATAGGGAATTAGACAGGATAGCCAGATGCAAAGAGCCCAAGGAGTGTTTACTATTTATTTATTAACTTCATTTTGACCCTGCCCTTCCTCCAAGGAGCTCAGTGATCTCCCAGCTCCATTTTCTCCTCAATGCAACTCTTCAAGGTAGGTTTGACTAAGTAACTGGTCTGTGATGTCTTTTGGATTTAAATCTAGGTCTCCCAGATTGTAGTACTATTACATTACACTGGGAAGAGCAGCTTGTCATAACCCTAAAGTTATCCGACTGTCCTTGACCAGAGCCAGGGCCTTTTTGGTCCTGGCCCCGGCCTGCTGAACACTCTGTCTAATGAGACCCAGCGAGATTTATCACAGTTCTGCAGGGCCTGTAAGACAGAGCTGTTCTGACAGGCCTTTGGTAGAGGGCAACAACAGGTATATTCCGTCTGCTGGCCTTCCTTCCCCTTTTTCAATTTTATGTCGATACTGAAATTTTGTCTATTAATTCCAGTCTTAATGTTGAAGTTTTTGAAATCAGTGTTTATTGACTGAAAGTTGATTTGAATTTTAATGTATCATTGTTGTAAGTGACCCTGAGCCTGAAATGGGAAGGGTCCCCTAGGAATCCAATTAATACATAAACTAAATAAATAAATTTAGGGATGAGAAAAGCTGCATGTAATGAAGATCCCTCTTTGAGAAAACTGTTAATAGTTGTCCTCTACATCAGACCCTCCTGGAATTAGATTACTTCAGTTTATTGTATTGGCTGACAAGCTCATTTCTCTTTCCCTTTGCATTCAGGGGAAAACATGGCCTTTTTGGAAGCTTGTGAAGATCTGAAATATGGAGACCAATCCAAGGTGAAAGACAAAGCTCAAGCAATTTACACGTGAGCATAGAACTACGTTAAAATAACCTTCCTGCTTGCTTCCCCTTATTTATACTTTATTTATAATTTATTTAAAATATTTATATACCATCTCTCCATTTAGTTCAAGGTGGTTTCCAGTAACACAGATGCAATCAAATTGCTTAATAAAATAGTCTTAAGAATTAAAATAGTCACTCAACACTGCAAGCTTAATTAGAGAACTATGCCTCCAGAATATTTTTTTTTCTGCAAAATCAGATTAAACAACTTGTTGAAAGAGAATAAACGGAAAGAGATCCTATCCAATTGGAACAATCGTATACAAGCCTCGAGGAGACGTGATTCAAGAATGTTCTGGACAATAGTGGCTGGTGGAGAATGTACCACTTCCTCGGCATTCTCTAACATCAACTCCAAAACATGGTTCACTTATTTTCAGAATATCTATGACGAAGATAACGGTACTTGTTCTGCTGGCTCCATGAACTCAACTGCCAATATGTTAGATTGGTCTAAAGTTACTGAAGCAGAAATTAGGCCACTAATAGGAAAATTAAAATCCCAAAAGCTGCCTGGGCCTGACTTGCTTCCTCCTGAGTTGTTTAAAATGCTACCTGATTGATGGTCTCCCCTCTTGGCCATGCTTTTTACTACAATAAACAATACCAGCAAAGTTCCCCTCTCATGGACTAATGCAGTAGTCACCCCGATTTACAAGAAAGGAGACCATATGCAGCCTTGTAACTATTGGCCTATAAGGTTACTCTCCATTACAGGCAAAATGTATGCAAAATACCTAATGGGTAGACTTCTTACCTGGATCAACAACAACAAGATTCTTAGACCCTAGCAAACAGGAGTGGCAGCACCACACTCGACCATTGCATGACTCTTAATGTCCTACTATCTAAATACATGAGGAAGAATCAGTCCAAACTTTATCTGGCCTTCCTCAACTTGAAAGGAGCATTTGATTCAGTTTCCAGAGAACTTCTTTGGCACAAACTGGAAAGACTAGGGATTGAAAACCGACTCCTTTTCCTTTTAAAATCGCTACATAAAGATACCACCTGCCAGATCAAATATGACAATGCCAGAAAAGTGACTTCAAAAATTATGGTGAAAAAAGAAGTCAAACAAGGATGTGTCCTGGCACCCACTCTAGTCAATCTTTTCATCAACGATCTGGCAGAAACTTTGAGAGAGGCCGGCACCCACAGTCCAACTCTAGGAAACAGGAAAGTGCACTTATTATTGTACGCAGATGACGCAATCCTGATATCAAGAACCCAGATTGGCTTGAAACGCTTTCTTAACAAGTGCCATGCATATTGTGCCCTAAACCATCTGGAAATCAATCCCACAAAGTACAAAATTATGGTTTGTGCTAACACCTTCAAACCTTCTAACTGGCACCTTAATGGTAACAAACTTGAACAGATTAAGAATCATAAATACCTAGGACCTAATTTCAACTATAAAACCAATTGGGCAAGCTATAATGACAGGGTACTGAAAGAGTGTCATACCCAAATGGCAGAGGTATTAAAATCCCACTTTTCCAAAGGGCAAGGCTATATACCAGCGACACTTGAAGTATTCAAAGCCAAAGTTATTCAGCATCTTATGTATGGCACACCAATCTGGACGAAAGCTTGGAATAAGTCAGCTGAAAGAGTGCAATCTGTTTTTTCTTTACAAAGTGTTTGGGGCACCAGACTCTGTTCCCTACTCAGTTTTATGTCTGGAAGCAGGCCTGAGTTTATTAGAAACCAGAGCATGGTTAACTACTCTGAAATTCTGGATGAGACTTTGTTTCAATACAGAAAAAGACAGCTTAATCCAACTCACGATGCCTGAGCTGATGAGTTCCAACTGGTGGTCCAACATTGTTAGGAAGATTAAATTACTTGGTTTCTCACTGGAAACATTCGATATGCTTAACCCAAATCAGATCTTTAGCATACTAAAAACAAAACTACTGGACCAGGAACAACAGCTGCCTCTAACATCAGCAAACAGATCGTGCTCCCCTCTATACCACAATATAGTACCTATACATCGGCAGCTGGTGCATTATATTGACCTGATATTGGAGCCAACACAGAGATGGGCCTTAACCCACGCCAAATGCAATGTGTTTCCATCAGCAATAGAGGAGGGGCGACTACTTATACCATCCAACGAAAGATTCTGTCCACATTGCTTGAATCAAGTAGAAACTTTAAATCACACAATCTTCTTCTGTCCTAAGTATTCAAATATCAGATACTAACTACCACAACTCACAAATAAAAAGCACTAACCTGTCCAGCTGACTTGTGAATGAACTTACTTCTCCACAGAAAAAAACAGGAGACACTGGAAAAGACTGCTAAATTTCTCCTGCAAGTGATTGCTGTACGGAACAAGGAAAACAGAAGGGAACATGACCTTGGGTGCTGTGTGGTTTCCGGGCTGTATGGCCGTGTTCTAGCAGCATTCTCTCCTGACAGCCCGGAAACCACACAGCACCCAAGTGATTCCGGCCGTGAAAGCCTTCGACAATACATGGAACATGACCTGTTTAATATTTACCCACTGCATCACCTCTATTTTTTTTTATTCTGTATGCCTAATAAAGGTTATTGAAGAAGAAGAATTAAAATAGTCAATCAACGCTGCAAACTTAAATAAAGAATAAAGCAGCAAACTAAATTAAAACAAACAGCTATGAAATGCATAGAAACCTAAAATCTTCCAGAACAAACGTAGCTAGCCCCCTAACCTACAATTGACAAAGGCCTAGGTAAATATATAAACAATTTAATAAGTAAATAAGCTTTGCCTAGTGCAAATAAATTAAAAGGTTGTCACTGATTGGAGAAAGACATAATTCCATAAAGCAAGGTGCTACAGCAGGAAAGCCCCTGACAATTTATAATGTTGCTATGCCTTCTTTTTTCCCATATATCCATGCCTTTTTTTTCATTTCAGAACTTTCCTTGCACCAGGAGCAAGGCGCTGGATCAATATTGATGGTACCACTATGGGCATCACAGTCAAAGGCCTCAGACACCCTCATCGCTATGTCTTAGATGCTGCACAAACTCATATTTATATGCTCATGAAAAAGGTCCGTTACTTTTTAAAAAATAAACCCAGAATTCATATCTTTTCCACCTGTCTAAATGCCCTCACTGTAACTCTCCCTAAAATCTGTCTGAAAAAAACCCACTCAATATTTGCATGTCAGTGATTGTACCCTGGTGAATCTCACTATATTCACTCAAAGAATATTCATGAACATAATTTAGTCTTCAGTAGGGACTTCGCTGTGTAGCTGTTTTGCTCGGGGGCCAGGATCAGAAACTGATTCCCTGCTGATCACCTGCTCAGCGGAGAGTCAAACCCGCAACTGCAAAATTGTATCCCTGATTGGCTCTGATTGTGAATTTCAAAAACAAATTTGAGCGCTGAACTAGTTTGCTGAGAAATTTGCACCATCCCTAGTCTGGGAGAATTGTTGAGCCAGATTTTGGCCATGCAAAAGTTACCTAAAAAGAACTGAAGCCTTGTTGATGCAGGACAAGGTGTTTCTGTAAAATCCAAGCTCAGGGGGTGGGAGAAGGGATGGTTACATTTGGCACAAAGTGTAGAAAGGCCTGACCAAGTCTGCAGAACTATTGTTGGAAAACAATGTTTGTCTAACTTAAAAAATAAAATAGTGATTTTCCTTTCATAACTCATGAGACAGTATACTGGAATGGGGTCAGGTATATGCAGGGCCCCTGCTATGAGTCTGTACCAGAGCCAGAGAGATGATGCTTGACAATAAAAGCAGATTTAAGCATGGAAATGTTACCTTTACCTTTTCCATTTGCATCTAAAACCATATAGAAGATTTCTGGAATTCTTTGGAAGTTCCTCATATACTATGCCATTGGTTTTTAGCCTTTTCCATTCAGGGATTATTTTTTAACATTAGAACCTGTACACTGCATTCATCTGGCACTCAGCTTTCTAAGGTATTTGTGACCTTCTCTAGGGTGTTTCCAGGAAACCTAATACTACTACAGTCTAAGTGCAGATGATGCCAAGACATAGTTTAAAACTCATCATTCCCCCATGAATATTAGCCAGTTCATTAGTTATAGGCGGTGACAACCATGGCATGTCTCTGGGGCAGTTGGGCGCAAGGCAGGCTGTCCAGTGGTGGGATCCAAAAATTTTAGTAACAGGTTCCCATGGTGGTGGGATTCAAACTGTGGCATAGCGCCAATGGGGCTGGGTGGGGCACGGCGGGGGCGTGGCCAGGCATTCCAGGGGCAGGGCATTCCTGGGCGGGGCTGTGGCAAGGACGCAGCCGCTGCGCCGGTCCTTGGGCGGGAAACGAATGCATGCAGGCGCACGCTGCCATGCACGCCGGTCCACCTCCTGCTAGACTGCTTCAAGTTCTGCGCGCTACTGCTGAGAGGGGCGTAACTAAGGCAAAAATCACATGGCAAAATCACCAATTAGTAACCCCCTCTCAGCACACACAAATAACTAGTAACCTACTCTTGGGAACCTGTGAGAACCTGCTGGATCCCACCTCTGAGGCTGTCATTCTGTGACAATCCCAGAAAGACAGATCCATAGAAACATAAAACTTTAAGGCACCAGAAGACCTTTTAGCCCCATTGCACATTTTTCCAAACCCAGAACCATCTTATTCCTGCCTACCCCATTCAGCCTGTGCAGTTTTAACGACAGTGACCGCAAGTGGGGGAAGGGCATTTCATACGTGCATATGCAGCAGTAGCCCTTGATCTCTAGTTGAGGTTGTGCATCGTGGAAATTTGAATTAGCATTTCCCATTTCTTTGCCACCAATGTAAACCACAAATTGCTGAAAATGCATTTGAAAAACAGAGGAAAGGAACAAACGATATCTTCAGCTCTTCCCAGACCTTCTCATGTGCTTTGGCATCTGACAAAACGACTTCACTGGCTTTGCTGTGAATTCTGCCCACATGAGAATTCATTTAGCCAGTGGTTCACATAACACTTATTGAACATTGAAGAACAGATACTTTCTTGTGCTGTTGGCCAAGATGATCCTTACCCTGCCAGCCTTGTCGACTCCTCAATAGCTGTAAGAAGAAATGATTTTAATTAGGTTGCTTGCAAGCCTGTAACTACCAATTTTCCCTTTTCTTCTCCCCCAGTAGGATTCTTATGGTCGCTACTTAAAGTCTCCAGTTTACAAGGAAATATTGTCCAAGGCAATTGAACCACAACCATCAGATAAAAAAAGGCAAGTGGGTTGGGGTTTAATTGTGGGTTATTTGCTCTTGGTTTAAATACGGGCACCAAAGATACAGTGCCAAGGCCTAAGTGAAAAATGACTGTGATTTAGACCTTTGCTTACTTGAAAATAGTTCTTCTACAAAAACGATCTCTGGCTTAGAGGCTGATGAGTACCTTTTGTCGTGAGCAGGCTTGCAAAGACTTGCTTTCAGCAAGGAACAATGTTGGCCATTGCTGCTTGTTCTGCCTGCTAACATACGAAATCTCCTTTCCTACAGATGCTTCTCAAAGTAAAGCTCAGCCAACCAGAAACAGTTGCACCTTACACCTGTAATGGTTGAGTTGTCATAGAAACCACCCTGGGGTAGCCCAATTTGAAACTCAGCAGTAATAAGACGGATGTCTTTATCTAGCACTTTTTCCTTAGAGCTTCATACCCACAAACCACCTTGTAAATTAGGATGTATTTTAGCTTGGGAGGGATTGGGGAAGGATTGAGCGCACTGAAAGGAATCCAGTGAGTTTGTGGCTGAGGTACCACTTTGAAAGAGGGACATCTTGGGCTTCAGTCCCAGTTATTACACGTCGTCTTCACAAAGGCTGAGTGGCTGAAGCTGCTCTCGTGTTTAAGACCTGCCTGCTGTTTTGTTGTAATTTGGCCTCATATTTGTGCTAAACTATTTTAAAGGGTCACCTGTTAGCCTTGGTAAACCTTTTAAGACAATAAAGAATTTCCGTCCAAATATTTAATTTATATTCATCTTGTGTCATCTATTTGTGGCAATCCTTTCCCAGGTGTACGACATCTGCTAAGGTTCTTTAGTGTGCAGATCTCCTAAAATACCAGGCTGCCACCAATGGATTTTTCAAACTCTCTGGGCTGTATATGTCTCTCAGCCCTGGCAAATGTCATCAGGTTTGTTTATAACTGTTTGGGGATTTTTTTGGAGCCTCGTGCTCTAGGCAGCTTTCTGGTTTCATTGAAAAGGAAGTGTAGGCAAGCAGGAGCTTAAAATACAATGCCTTTAAATATTTATTTCATCACTGCTGTTGTTAACCACAGGAACAAGCAGTGAAGGGTATGGGCAGTTCTACAACAATAAGGGTTGTTGTATGTGTGTATACACACACATGCTTTCTTGTATTCAATGGCCTTTGTTTACATGTGTGTGTGCTGTGTGTATAAAACCAGTGTTTCTAGATCAAATCCTATTTGTATATAAATCTGTGCCTGAATGCCCCTGCTGCATAACTGGGAAGGCCTTACTGCTCGATGGCTATGGAGCATGGGAGCTCCTAAAAAGGAACAGTTAGTATAGCAAAATATACTTTCTGCCCCATGGCCACCGTGTACATAACAAACTGGCATCCAGTCAAGGAGCCGACCACTTTCTCACTTCAAAGGAAAAATGTTTTTCTCAGTTTCACGTTGGAAAGGCTTGCAACTATAGAGGCAATACGGAGCAGCTGTGTGTGTGAGGATACAAACTTAAAAAGTAGTCTGCAGAAACTTAGAGCTGATGGAAAGTATCCTAACCTATGCTGGAGGGGCTCCAATTTAAGTGGCTCTTCTGTTGGAGGGTCAGCCTCCAACAGCTGGAGAAAGGCAGCTTAAGCTTGAAGGAAGGCTTCAGGCTTTTCTTACTGGAGGTGTAGGACAAAGGCCATTGAATACAAGAAAGCATCTGAGATTTTTTGCATGTTGAGGGCCTGGTTGTTCAGCTTCATTGGCAGGCAGATTAGTTCCATGGCATTCAGCAATTAGCATTAATGACAGCAGTCCCAGGCTGTTTGAAAGTTTGCTAGTTAGGTTTGAGTGCATTAGCACCTTAGAGACAAACAAGAGTTTCAGGGTATAAGTTTTCAAGAGTCAAAGCTCCCATTGTCAGACATGAGTAGAAATGGTGATCTTGGCGTCCTTTTATTCTAGTCAGAAAATAGGAGGGATGTTGTAAAGTATGTTTTAAAGGATGGAAAGGTACCATGCATATTGTAATCAGCTTGATCAGAGCAGAGACAAAATGTTCGGGGGCAGATAAAAATCCTATGTCTCTTTTCAGTCCAAGGAGCTCTTTGTTCTAAATTTGTGAATTAACTTGAGTTAAGCCATCTAGAATTGCAATCTCCCTTTGAAATTTCTTTGTTGGACGGCTGTGGCTCTAAGGTCAGCAATGGAATGATCTGGAAATGTTCCAGTTTTTGCATTTTGCAGGTTTGTAATGTTGAATTTATGTCCATTGATTCTTTTGTGCACAGACTGACCTGTTTGTCCGTTGTAGAAAGTGGAAGGGCAGTGCTGACGTTTGATGGCATAGATATAATTGGAAGATGATCAAGGGAATGATCCTGAGATGATAGGGCAGGTGCTGTGAGGCCCAGTTGTTGGGTTGCCAGAGCGGATGCAAGGACAGAGCTGGCCTATTTTGTTGCAGGCCATGGTTGCAGAGTCTATGTCCATGTTTGGAATGGTATTGCTGTGGGTAAGAAGTTGTTTAATATTAGGAGGCTGTCTATGGGCAAGAAAAGGAGTATCATAGGTTTTAGGTTGTTAATGTTGAACTGTTTGAGCTGACCTATATGTGACCCCCGGTGGTATTCTGTTTGGTTTATTGCAGGTTGTCCCTACAACCTTTTGTTGCAGGTTGTCCCTTGGAATCATTCAGGCTTTGTTGTTCTGTTTACTGACTACATCAGATGGGTATTGTAATTCCAAGAATATCTGTTGTAGATCCTGGAGGTTTGCTGAGGCTTTAGGAACACAGCTCTGTAGAATTAGTAATTATACTTTAAAAAGCGAGTTCATTTATTCCAGAGACATCAAGGTTATATTTGCACAATCAACAGCCAGGGATTACCTCATAATTGTTAGTTTCTCTCTGCCCAATTAAGAACTTCTGGAATGTTTCAACCCCAGCTAGTTGCTTGCTGGTTTGGCTAATGTTCAGGTCAGATTGTTCTTTATAAAACAGAGCATCCCATCAGAACCTCGTGTTTTTGGTGATCTGAGCACTTACAGCCGCTCTGTACTTTGCCTGTATGCTAATGTCTCTGTTGTCATTTTCTCCCCCCCCGACTTTTAATGACTTTGTTAAGAACCTTATGGTTATATTGAATCCAACTCTACTGCTAAAGAAGCAAGTTAATGCAGTTGCAAAAAAAAAAAAGTATTTCTTCTAACTCATCCTAGCCCCAAAGATAGCCTCTATGGCTGATCTGGTCACCTAATCCCCACAGTAACATTGAGATTAGACTACTGTAATTCACTGTACATTAGTCTCCTCTCAAAATCAATGCAGAAACACCAGTTGGTGCAGAATGACATGACTCTGCTATTATCAGGAGCTAGATGGAGCATTCAGATTACTCCCACCCTGCGGGCACTTCATTGGCTGCCCATCAGTTACACTGGTTTACACATTTGTAAGCATCCATTTGAACTCTTTTTGGGGATGCTATCCCAGTCAGATGTCTCAGGTCCACATACATTTTAAAGATCTATGAATACCCATGCATGTGTATCTTGTCCACAAGTCACACTGAGGCAAGTAATACTACTGTAATGGTGACTGGGTAGCAAATACACTTGCTGTGTAAAATTTGGAAATGTATTTGAAAGAGAGGCAAGTCAAAAATCCAATCCTTAGCAGAAGCTGCTGTCTCCCCTCCAGGTTAATTCACCTTCTGATTCATCTGTGATCATTAAAAAATTAATGAGTGCAGGGGATGTTACCCTAGGACAGTTGCATTTGTAAATAGGTGGTAAGGCACAATGCTGCTTTGCTATTTCTCAGTGTCTTGCTACTGTGTCGGCCTCAGATTCACATGCTATTCACTGCCATCCACATTAACCTGCATGCTCTCTCTCTCTTCCTCCCTCTGTTTCTCTTTAGCTCTAATCTATTTGGTCGCAAACAACTCCGCTCTAGCCTCAGCCCTGTCATCCTCAGGCAACTGGAAGAAGAAGAAAGGCTGAAGGAAGCAGCACTCTATGTGGATATCACTCAGGTTCTGAGCAAGCTGGACCGTAGGCAGCAGGCCCAATAGGGTCCAGAGCCTGTAAATCACATGGCAGGGGAAAAGGCCAAGCAGTTATGTGATGATGGCAGGATTTAGGTTGCATTTTCCCATCCTACCTGCAGGTGGCAGTAGTATTTCATTATTAGTGATCCATTTCTCTCTTCCCCCCCCCCCCCCCCCCCGTATCTTGTTACCATGGCATCCACAGTAGTGTCACTTTATAACTGATTGCTGATAGAATCTGAGATAGCAGAAGAGTTGCATTGTGAGCCTTGGAGTGACTTTCCTATATCAAATAGGCTCATTTTCCAAGCTAAAGAAACGGTGTTTTCTATAAACTGCCTGAAACGTCCTTTCCAGAACAAAACTTCAAAAATCTAGATACCATGGGAACTGGCTCCTTCGTCTCTCACTGCCTGCAAGTGATGGAGGGAGAAAGCTGAAAAAATATTACTGTGAGGTTGAAGGCAGAACTGAATCTATTTTCCTGTTATAGCGTCTCCCCATTGCCAAGAGGGCTTTTTTTTTTGAGTCAAAGGACTGTAATAATATTCAGAAACAAAAGAGGAAGGATAGGGGGGATTCCTACATAGAAGTGAGCACTTTGTTCAGATTCGTTACTAATTAATTTTCTATAATCACCTTGTCATACCTGCATGTAGGCTAGACAAAGGACAGACCCTCACCCCCCCACCCTGGCTGCTTTTTAATGTATTCTTCTGTGTGGTGTAGGGATTCTAAGCAGTTGTAGTGATTGTTAAGAGGTTGCAGTTTTTAGTCCTAACATGGAGTACATGAGTATATCTTATGTATGTGATATAAATCTGAAAATTTCTAAGAAATCTAGTGCTCAGCTCTCTGTTTATCTGTGCAAGGTTTGCATATCTGTAGGGGTTTGGCTTAGTTGCGTAGAGGATTGCCAGTTTTAGCTACTTGTTGCCATATCCTATTACTTGGGGCTGCAGCAACAAAATAAAGCAGGAGCCCAGTGACATCTTAAAAGATGAACAAGGATTCAATGGGATAAGTCGGAATAAAATTTATAACTGTTCAAGGTGACACTAATCTCCTGTTTTAATTTAGGGCAACAAGAACTCTTACTTGTCATAATAGCCCATTACCCGGTCTCTCAGCTTCTTTCCACTAATTTACAATTATTCTAAATTTCCATCAAGCATGTGATACCAGTTGTGGGCAATTATAATCTGTCCCAGGAAAAGATGTTAGAAAGGTTGTATATTCCTCTGCCACAGAACTCAACACGCCTCGGTTGTAAAAAGCTCTGCCTGGGTCCTAATGCCTGCCTAGACCTGCTCCCCTCTTCCGTAAAAATACATTTTGGCATTCGGAATGTTCTTGTATCAAAATACCATGTTCAGTAATGCACAAAATAATGATTTTGACAAAGGCAGCCTGTAAAAATGAATGATAATTCTCATATTCACCCGGGACTATATTCTAATGCGGAAGCAATGTTCTCCACCGCTGCACCTCAAAAGACCGTACTAACATCTTTTTTCTGAGACAGAGTATAAAAGGGTAAAGAGCTTCTGTGGCAGTTACTGAGCATTTTCAGTATTGTTTGGTCACAAAATCTAACTGATTTTGGCACTACACTAGCTGCCTCTTATTTTAAAGGGGATGCTATGAGTCTTGAATAATCATGTGGTTTTTCATTAAAGCATATGTTGATAAATGGAGGACATCCACTCCTACTGCAAATAGACACTTGGCTTTCATTGTGAAATCACTTTCCCAAAGGTAGCTTCAAGAGGGTGTGAGGAAATCTGGAGTCAGGATTGGGAATGAATTTCTTTACTATTCTTGCACAGCTATCTGAGGGCCTCTGTTCATCGCCATTTATGATGGTTGCAGTAAGCAGCCAAGCCTGCTTATTCTTTAGGATGCTTCCAGCCCATGGCAAACCAGTTGTGTGCACTGTGTGCGTTTGTCACACAGTTTGTCCCAGGCTACAAACAACACAAGTAGGCTCTTCCCATGTCACTATAAAATGATGGTGAAAAGAGGCATTAAATGTACATCTGATAGGAAAAGCAATCACAACATGGAAATGGACGACCTTGGTAGCAGACAGGAATGGCCTGGGCACGCAGGTTGAAATGCAGAATATGGATTTCTTTCCCTTCATCCTTGGCCTGTAGGTGTGAGAAATATCCTTATATTCTGTCTAGTATCAAAGTTTGTAAACATTAGTTGGAGATCCAGAGCTAGGTTTTGGTACGCCAGGCAGGCACACTTGCAATAAGTAGGAAAGTCTGCTGACTAGAATGGATAGCCCACATTCCTGCTTTGTATGTGGACTGATGCCTGTTGCTGATGCTGAACCCTGGAGATTGGTAGTGCTGAAACAAATGGAAGTTCATGTCTCTCATCATTTCTGGATTGATAAGCATCTAAAACATTGCAGAGGTCAATCAAGTGGCATCAGAGGTCATGCATTTTCTGCAGGATCCCAACAGCCCACCTGTTTCTTCCCTAGACTAGCTCAGTTCTACAGCTTCCATCTCTGTGACTTGATCCATCCTTGTTTGGGTTTATTTGCATTGTTTCCACATCATTACCATTTTATCATTTTTCTACACAAAGCAGTGTGAATAATTGTGATAATCTCACTGTCCTATCATAGCCAGGAAGACCACAGGAAAATATTAAAAATCAAACCATAAATTGGTCCAGGCACTATTTCTGTAACGACAAAGGCAAGAGTAGTGCAGAAATTGTGCTATCATTTTAAACTCATCTTCCACAAGCAGGCCTATATGAATGTCTCCAGTCTGAAAATGTTATTACAGAGATTAGTTCAATAAGAGAGAGACACACACACATCATCTTGTTCTGCTTTTATCAAGACCAGTGTTGGAACAGAATGGGATTAACTCAAAAGCAGTGGTTTTCAAACTCTCCCTTGGAAGTTTTTAAGGTTTTCTTAACTGGAAGATCAGTAATTATTTATTTTTATTTGATTAATACCCTGTTCTTTCCTTGCAAAGCCAAGATCGGGGTGGCTTCCAACAATAATGGCAGATTGGTTTACCTGAAAGAGAGCATTTCCTGTACCACAGGTCTGTCCTTCTATGAAGTAGTAGAATGTTGTTGGACATGTGCTCTTAATTCACGCACAATGTCTATAACAGGCCTAGCCAGCAGCCTGCATGAAGTGTGATTGCCTTCTAGAACATATCCTAGAATTCTTTACTACATATTACAAGACCATGCAGAAAAAGTTCCCTTGGAAGGCAATTTGAAAATCACTGGGTTAAAAGGTACAACATAACAGAAACCATGTATTGGCCTCAAATATCAAATAGTTCCAGGTAAAAAATTACCAATAAGTTGTATAGTCTCATTACTTTTAGCTTCTGTTAAATGCCCAACATGAATTGGACTTCACCCCTGGTTAATGAAGAAGCCATGGTGTGCTGTCTTTTTGTCTGTTTTTCTCACCCAGATTTGTCACATTTTTTTCTTTCATTTATTTCTTCAGGTTAAATAAAGCTAGAAAGTGAAAAGATCATTGTGCTTTCCTGTCATGTCTTTGCTCCTTTATGTGTTCAATTTTGTTTTCATGTGGTTGACTTTTTCACTGTAGTTCAAACCGTTTTTCTTTGTTAAAATACTATTAAAATATATATGTGGAAGACTCATGTACACCCCACTCTTCTCCTGAATGGAACCCCAAGCAACCTAAAGCAGTTGCCCCCTATCCTCCATTCTGTCCTCACAACAATGCCGTGAGGTAAGTTAGACTGTGTGAAAAAAAGTGACTGGCCTAAGGTTATCCCGAGAGCAGCCATGGCAGAGTGAGGAATCGGTCTTGAGTCTCCCAGGTCCTTGTCAAACACTCCAACCATTATACCATGCTGATGAGGCATTCTTGAAAAAGCCCAGTTTGTTTTAATAGAGTTGTAACCAGTTTAAATATCTCAATGACAGGGTGTTGACTTTTAGGAAAATAGTTAATGTGGTATAATTAGGTCCTTTCTTGCACAGCAATAACAGGGTTCAGTAGTTTTAAAGCGCTCCTTATGTATACCCAGAGCATACACCAGCTGATGCTTTTGCATCCTTAGAAGTCAGGACTGTTGAGTTCCGTAAAAGTATAGGCTTGCTTATTGATTGATTGATTGATTGATTGATTGATTGTTTCAATTTCTATACCGCCCGATCCCCGAAGGGCTCCTATAGGTTTCCTGCAGGGAAGTAATTTTTTTTCCACTGTCAATTGATTTTTCTAGAATACTCACCCTATGATCATGTGACAGGAATTCAAAATTGCTGAGTGTATAGTTATGTTTACTGTAGGATTTGTAATGAACTTATAGAACAAAAGAGTCACTTGGATCTAGGGCATAAATAAAGCTGTGCATTTGTTCAAAAATTCTTAGACACAAGACTGACGGGTAATCAAATGAAGTATGACTTGATGCAGGATATAATTAATGTAACTGTTCAGAGTCATGAAATATGGTGGCCAGTAAACTTAGACAATGGATCTCAGAAACACTTCAAGGAAACCACTCTCTTGCTTCCAGAGGTGTAGCTCCAAGGAGGCGGGGGTGCAGGGAGTACGACACACCGGGCGCGCGCCCCTGTGGGGATGTGGTGAGGGCGTTCCAGGGGCGTTCCAGGGCGGGACGGGGTGGAGGATGCAGCAGTGCATTGGGTGCGTTACCCCCTTGCTACACCCCAGACTGAATTTCTCTTTGTTTCAATCAAATTGGGTACAAAAGGTTTCAAGACATCAGTCAGCCAGTCATTGTTTTAATAGGCCATTACAGTATAAAAACAAAACACACACATATATGCATGTATAGAAACATTTCTATATATGTTGCCACTAAAATCTTAGAGAAAGAAAAAAATTGTATGCAAATATAAAACAATAAAGCAAACAATGTATAGAGGAAATTGCCCTCCAAAGCTGTTAAGGAAGACTTATCAGTAGATGCCTCAGAGATTTTCTTTGTATAGTACACTAAACCTTAGGGAGGGCAGAGCAAAATGGAAGTAAAGTCTACTTTCTAAGGGTTTCAGCTTAGTTGTTGCATCAGTTCTAAGCACCAGTGAACCTACAGAGAATGTTTGTAAGGTGGCAAGGTTGTCATCTCCTTCCACACTTAACAGGAGTTACAAGACAATTTCACTTCTGCATGTCGTTTAGCAATTGCATGCTGCAACAGGTGGTTTAAATTCATACAAGAAGTTAAGACAAACCAAGCTCTGATTAGATAATACATTAAATTACATTTTAATGTGTGATCCAGAACTTACCTTAAAAATTGTGTGCAAATTGGCTCCCAAGTAGATAGGCCAATAGAGATTTCATCAGCCCCTCTCTTCCACCCTGCATGCTTTCACTAGCAGAAATGGGCCATGGGGAGAGGGCTGTTTGTCTTACTCCTGACAGTAAGATAAACAACCTCCCCCATCCCTTTTGTAGTACAGAAATCACATAGAGTGGAACGGGGCAGTGGCGACAAAGTTCCTTTGGCTGCCATATTGGCTCAGAACCCAATCATCTGTCAGTGCAATATATGATAGAACAAATTGAAACATTTGGATCTTTTCAGGATATAAAAATCAATAGGAGAAAGATTAAATGATTCTAAAACTTTTATTGATGCAGGAAGAAGATATTAGGATTACAGAATGTGTAGTAACATCAAATCCAATTAAATATTTGGGAATAAACCTGACCAGACAAAATGATCCATTATTTAAAAACAATTATAAATGTGAATGAAGATACAAAAAGACCTGCTGAGATGGTCTAAACTAAAAATTTCATTGCTAGAAAGGATTTCCACAACAAAAACAAATGCATTTCCAAAATTAAATAATCCAGATGTTACCAATCTATATACAAAAACACCCATTGAAAGAAATGCAGAAAAAGATAAATAAGTTCATGTGGAATGGCAAGAAGCCAAGAATCAAATTTAAAATTTTACAAGATGAACAAAGGAGAGAAAGTCTACAGTACCTAATATTAAATTATATTACCAAGCAGCTGGTCTGGTTTAGATTGTGGATTGGATTAACGATCCAGATCAAACAGTAATAAAATTAGAAACGGCAGATTTGGAATTAGTCAACAAGTATAATGCAAAATGGAAGTCATCTAATTAGAGATGGACTACTAATAATTTGGGAATCTAACTGGAAAATAATTAGTTCACCAATACTCCCATTAATGTCTTTCATAGAGCCATGCTATGGTAAGAATGTGAGAAAAAAAATAACAATTTTAAAACATGGAGATATGATAAACTTTCAAGGAGAAATTACATTTTGGGAAAGGATGAAGGGTAAAGGCAAAAGAGTACAATGGCTATTAGAATCTCAACTCGTTACAAGATTTTAAAAGGTCACTCATACAGTAAGAGGTGTAATAAGGGAGCTGATGGAATTTGAAAAGGTAATAATGCCACAAAATATCTATTAGGATGAATTTATCAGCTATTATTTCAATTTGACACAGAAACAGAAAAAGTTAAAACATGTATGGTCAAAAGGATGCAAAATGTGAGGGGAGAAATATCTCTCCAATAATGAGAAACCTTGTGAAACAAAGATAAAAAAATATACAACCAGTCAAACATTAAGAGAAAATTGGTACAAGATGTTTTATCAGTGGTACTTTAATCCAAAGGAAATCAAGAAGCTGGACAAGAACGATAAAGGAAATCCTGGAAATGTAAAGAATTGAATGGCACTCTTTATTATACGTGGTGGATGTGCAAAAAGACAAAAAAATTGAAATGCATGATGTAAAACAGAAAATTTAAAAAAACCTAAATTTGCTATGGAAGCTATTAAACATTCTGCCCCTCCCCCAAAAATTCCAATCTTAGAAGAATCGTTTAGAAACATGGTGGCCAGAGTTGCATGAAAACAGAAATCAGAAGACTGTCCAAACTGAGAGCACTGAGAAAGCAAACTAGCTGAATATGCAGTAATAGCAAAACTAACAAACTAAGGCCGTTTCCGCACGAAGGCGGAAACGGCCGGGTCGGCGTTCATGACGCCAACCCAACGACGCTGGGACCATCCGCAAGGACGGTCCTGGGAACAGCCGGGCAGCCGGCGCCATGGAGCGCCGGCGCCCGGCCGACCCGGCATGTCCCCGGGCCTCCGGCGCGTCGCCGAGGCCTGGGGATCATAAGCGCCGCCAAGAGGGTAAGGCGCTATACTCCAGGCCGGGCAGAATGTCCCCAGGCTGGCGGCCTGGCGGCTTTCCGAAATATGCCAGGTAAGGGGAGAAGCGGTGTGAAGCCGCTCGCGGTTAAACTTCGGCAGCGGCTTCACGCGGCGGCGTTTCCCCAAAAAGATACTGGAAACACTCTGGGGAAATGCGGCTTCAGGTCGGGAGAGCGGCCTTTGCGCTTTCGTTGCAGCTATGCGCTTTAATGCTGTTTTAGCGGCCTGGACATGGCGTTTTTACCGTCTCCAGGTCGCCATTCATTGCCCGTGCGGAAACGGCCTATGTGAATAAAGACCAACTGAAGAATTTCAAGATAAATGGAAAGCGTTTTACTCATATTATTCCTAAAAAATGGGGAGCAGAAAAAGAGATTGTTGAAATGATATCTATAAATTTAATAATTCTCTTAATTCGTTGTATTGAAAAGGCAGATGGATAGATGATAATATGTGGATAGATGATATGTGAAATTAATTTTCAATATTAGGGAAGCATTTTTAGAAATTTATAATAGTAATCAACACTGCAATTTTTTCTTGTCTATTCATTCAAAATTACAATTCATCTTATTGTTTAACATCATTGTTTGTCAGATACTGCATGGAGTATCTTAAGAGTTATGCTAAAATTATTACGCTAATCATTAATTAATGTGCATCACTGCACCACTATTTACTGTTCATAACTGCTAGTTATTTATTGTCTAATGTTCATTATATCATTGTTTATTATAGTATATGTATATATTTTCTCTCTCTTTTGGTCTTTTGATATGGTTTTTAACTTTTTTCTTTTTCTTATATTTATAAAAAATAAAATCTTATTAAAAAGTCAATCTGCCCCACCGCACCTCACTATTTTTAAGATGAGAGCTGGATCTCATATAAAATGCAAGTTGAACTGGCCATTCCCAACTCAAGTTTAATGCATTGTCTAATCAGTCCTTCTGTTTTCTATTTCCTACCAGTGGTGTATGGTGTTTTAATACCTTCCTTTCCTATCTACCATACAGGAACTCTAGGGAAAGGAAAGTTGGACTTCCAATGAAGTTTAGTACCAGATCAGTAGGAAAAATGTTCCCAGAGGAATAGGCTCCAACCAAGGAGTGGCCAACACTCACATTTATGCATGGCTGTAGGAGTCTAGTGCAGGTGTTTTCTGGCCATTCCTGAAGAGCATTCAGTGTTCAATATTGCAATTTATCTTACAGAATTCATATTACAATTTATCTTAGCACATTGATTGTTTCAGTCAACTGTCTCCAAATTCTGAGCGGGTCTTCTCTGATAGAGGATAAAGAACAGTTTGGCCTTGCCTTCTGAGTAACGAGAATTAACCCTTCCTTGCACTATTGTCTTCGTACTAAACAGAGAAGAGTTCAAAACAAGTCCAACTTTTCTTCCAAACATATTACCTATGATAGCTAAGAATGGTACCATCATGTTTAGAGGCATTATTCACCAGATGCAGGGAGCAAACAAAAGAAATGGCTGTCTGTCAACATCATGACTTGATTCATTGTTTTCCAGACTTCTGTGGTTGTCTGCAATAGAAGACAATGCTGGACTAAATTACACTTGCAATAGTTCTACCTCGTTTTTGCTCTGGTTCTGTAACTAAACTGAAGCAGGTTTTGTTTTTGTTTTTTGAGTACCCACAGGTGCCCTCTCTTAACTGGTTACTTTCCATGTTTTCCCTTGCTTTGTTTTCCCTTTCCCAAATCTGTGAAGATAGATTCAGGTGGGCAGCCTGTATTTGGTTTGAAGCAGCACAATAATAATTTGAGTTCAGTGCTTTTCCTTTTAAGAGTTTTGTTCTGGGTATAAGCTCTTGTGTGCAGGCACATGAAAACTTATATCAAGAATAAAACTTTGTTGGTCTGAAAGGTGCCACTGGACTCAAACATTTTCCCCTCAAATCTGGTTTGGCTTGAACTTTTGGGAAAGATAGCAGTCAAATTGTCTTTGCATGGTGTGTGGATAAGAAAGTACACATTTTTGCATACCACTCCTTCTATATCAACATCACTATCCTTTCCTCAGTCCCTTTTGTTTGCCATTCCACTTCAAGCCACTGGAGGGCTTTTTGTTTTTTTTTTCAAATTAATAATGGACTATAGTTAAATTACTGTGGTAACTTGACACATCACTATAGCTTAATCAGTATGTCAATATGTAGAAATTACTTCGATTATTTTTTAAGCCCCTGAAAAGCTGTCCAGTAGTGCGGGAAGGCAGAATAGCTGTGCAGGAGGCCTGTAGAAAGGAAAATGTAGTGAAAACTACCATGTAGATCAGTGATGGCGAACCTATGGCACGGGTGCCAGAGGTGGCACGCTGAGCCTCTCTGTGGCTTGCGTGCACTGGGAAGTTCATAATGTGCAATGGGTGGAAAATCACCCTGGCCAATAACACCACATCCTAGGCTGGCCTTGGCCACTGGAGCCTGCACGTCGCGGCAGGCTTTGTGATGAGCAGGGAGGACTCAGGGATGCAAGCCGGGCCTAGTGCCTGTCTTCGGATGGCTGCTGCCGAGGGAGGGGCACAGAGAGGAGGCAAGAGAGATGCTAGAGAGGCACAGAGCTGATGCATGTGGGACTTGTAAGGAGGCTAGGAGCAGGCTGGCCCTCTTTCGGCCCTGGAAAGCTGGTGGGAGATGGAGGAAGAGGAGCCAACCTTTTTCTAAATAAAACCTCCAGTATTCACAGGTTAAGTTGCCGGTGTGCAATTGGCTGCTTCGATAAATAAGTGGGTTTTGGGTTGCAATTTGGGCACTTGGTCTCAAAAAGGTTCGCCATCACTGATGTAGATGCTTCATTGTACTGCAAAAACAGTGCATTAGCAGTGGCAGGGGAAGGGACACAGAAAGTCATCATCAAAAAAATAATCACCATAAGAATACAGCCTTGGTCTGCTCCAGCAAAGCCACACTTGTGTTCTTGAGAACATCAAAGCAAACTGTAAAGGGTATTTCTATAGTGACTGGCTGACAGAGTGATAGATTCAAATGTAAACTAATATATTTTGTGGTCTATATTCATTGATGAGCTGGAGTTTCACATGCTCAAGAATGAGATCTCAATACCCTATTGGAATGCTCTTTTTTTAAAAAGAGTTGCCTTAGAGGAATAGGATTGCAGCAGAGGCGTACCTAGGGAAGATGAAGCCCAGGGCAAAATCTGAGTTTTAAGTCCCCCCCACGCCCAGGTCTACCACCTGAAGTTGGCGGCGGCCCCCAGGTCTACCATCCGGAGCCAGTGAGTGTGGCTCGGGCTCAGCACCCCCCCACGTGATTAGATGGTGTGCGCCAAGGGGCATGTGATACCTCATGTCCCTGTGGGCAGTACGCCTCTGGATTGCAGGCAATGTGATAACGGGCAGCCAGGACCAGACACAAACATCTGGGTGTGCAGTATGTTCAGTTTCACCCTAAAAAAATAGGGGCAGAAGCATCTTGGGAAACATATATTTTATGTATAGATACATGGGCAATAGCAGTCATGTCCACAGGCTTGTGCCAGATGAATGCTGTGTTAAACAACATGTGAATATGTTAGAAACTGTAAGGAAAGAATTGAGAAGGAACCAGGGCTTTTAGGCAGCCCTTACATAAATCCACAGTGTGCCTATGTTTCAGATTATTCAGTTCTAGTTTCCTCTTGTAAAAATGACTTATCCATAGAGGGAGATGTTTTAGGGATGACCTACTTTCAAACTGATCAGAAATCTCAATCAACTTGGGGAGAGGAGATTTTTTTTTTAAAGTAGGGCTGCCCACTAAAAAGTCATATTGTGGATTAATGTTAAAAGCAGATTATTAGTCTACTAACAGCCACATCCAAAGGGTTGGGTGGGCACCCAGACGGGGCACCACTACCGCACTGCACCGTCATTCCCAAAAGGCTTTCCAAAAGAGTAAGGAGGCAAAGCCTCCCTGATGCCAAAAAGTCCCCATTGGGCTTAATGGATTTATGCCACCAAAGGGGTAGCATAAGGACAATGGCTGGGTGGAAGCTGACTAGTTGTGGAGCTCCTCGCACAGAAGCCTAGTGTCCCTAGATCTGCACCAGCAGTACAGCCACCAGCGGGGTGCAGGGACGCTAGCATGACATTCAATTGCCATGGTCTCCGCTGCCATGGAGGGCTGCAGTGGCTTGCCCACCAGTGGATCAGTGCTCCTCACTGAGGACAAATGTCCCAGGGAGGGTGCGTGTAAATCCCACCCGGCATGACCTTGCACTGCTCCCAACGGTGGATTAGGCCCTCCCTTTTGGATGGGGCTGTAAAGTAGCTATTTCCCAAATGTTATTGTAGAGTGACGATTTCTTAAAACAATGCCAGAGTGACAGTTTTAAAGGCGAAACACAATCACCGCCTGTAAGAAAATGTCACTTTTACAAGTACCACTTCGAAAGTATACTCCAAACAGAAACAGCACCACAACTATACTGTCAAATCTTAGCCCCACTAATTAATTTGTATTTTTATTTAAAGTATTTGTATTCTGGGTTCTTAATCACAGCAGACAAATTATTATAAAATATGCTAAAAACAATGCCTTAATTATTAAAACTAACAGCATAACCTAACAGTGATTCTTCTACTATCAGAGGCAGTCACCAAACCATAAAAGCAGTAAAAATGGTAATTAAATTATAAGAGGCAAGCAAAAACACCATTTTAAAAAAAGTAGAAAGCAATGTGGAATTAGAGCAACACAGCTCACGGGAAAAAATCTCAACAACCCAAATCAAACAAAGAGCCGCAACAAACAAATGCAATTTTTTAGTGACCCGGCAGAGGCTTAGGAAAAATAAAACTTGTCATCACCTGGCACCTTGGACATCTGGGAAGAGACAGATGCATATATGCCGATTAGGGAATTTCTATAGATTAAAATGGTAGAACGCATAAAAGCTCCGAACATCAGCAGTCTGATTCCATTGATCCCATGTGTACGAAGTCGCACTTGCAGGATAATTGTTATGCATTCTATGTTGGGCAACTCTTGAAGACAACCTGTAAATTGCAGCTATGTAGGTACTTAGCTTCTTCAAGTTCATGACCTGGAGCCCCATATGTTAGGGGACCTGATCCGTCCCATTTCTTGCATACCAACTACAGTCTTCACGATTCTACCTTCTGGCTGTTCTCCTATCTAGGGTGGCCCACCTGGCATCAACCAGAGCCTAGGCCTCTTCCATCATAGCTCCCACTCCATGAAATTGGATCCCTGAAGAGGTGCAGGGAGCCCCTTCCTGGAATTCTTCAGGAGTCACAGCAAGTTGTGGTTGTTTGCCAGAGCTTTTGTTGGGGCATGTTTACAGCAGGGAGGGTAGCAGGGGGGAGGGGAGTATTTGAGTTCTTTTTGTTTTATTTGGTTTTAAATGGTAATGTTTTAACTGTTACCTGTAAGCCACCTTGAGCCAAGGAGGTGTACAATAGTTATGTAATAAATAAATAAATAAATAAATAGTTAAATAATAAATAAATGAATAACTTGATCCTAAGAGCTGAATGTCACAGTTCAGCTTTGTGTAGGAGATGGAGGAGTAACGACAGTCTTGAGCCAACAACAGTGCATCCAAATTTTATCAACATTTACAGAGATGATGGAAAAACTCAATCCAATTAATTGTTGCGGTAGTACTAGTAGATTCCTCCATGCTATGCAAAAGGGGAAGGTACACAACCAAAGTGAAAAGAAGAAAACTTGTACCAACCCGGGCTACAATAATTGCTTCAAAATTTTTGTCTCCCACTGGAGTAGCAATTTACTTATAAGTAACCAAAATAATTCGCATGTAAATTGTAATTCTTTGTAACAAGTTTTTATTTTGTTTCCTTCCAGAACAGCCTTGAAGTATAACGAGGCCAGTTACTTATTTATAATCTGGCTAGCTGTTATCTTTGTGTTAAGATTATACTGCTGTGCTGTTCTAAACTGTATACAAAAAGTTTTTTCATTACTCCGGTGGGAGAGATGTAATAATTTTTCCAAAACATCTTGTATAGCTGTATTATGTAAAATTATTTGGTTACTTATAAGTAGGTACTACTCAAGTGGGAGACACTCAAATTTTGGTAATTTATTGTAGCCTGGTTGGTACAAGTTTTCTTCTTGTCACTTTGGTAGTACTAGTAGAAGCAGCAAAAGTAGTAGAGAATCCCTCCTAGCATATACCTATCCCCTTTATAGGCACACTGCACTATCCAGTCATTCACCCATGAACCTCTCCATCCATCCTTCCAGTATATACTGCTCACACATGATGATGATGATGATGATGATGGTAAATTTCACAGCAGCCAGATCTTTAGCTGGTTGTTGGCCTTCATTACAATTCGAGCCTCACCCAGAGGCCTAGGAAGTTGTAATGTATCGGGCGTAATGATAGGTGGTGGATCCCAGCAAGGGCTGCCTTCTGAATTTGACCGATGTTAATTTTGTCAATTCGAAGATGTTTCAAGTGCTGCCCTAGTGTTTTTGGGATGGTGCCCAGCGTGCCAGTTACCACTGGGACAACCTCAGTTGGTTTGTGCCATAGATGCTGAAGCTCGATTTTCAAATCATGGTATCTAGTGACCTTCTCATGTTCTTTTTCAATGACCCTGCTGTCACCTTCTCATCATCATCATCATCATCATCATCATCATCATCATCATCATCATCATCATCATCATCATCATCATCATCATCATCATCATCATCATCATCATCATCATCATCATCATCTGATTTAATAAACCGCTCTCCCCCAAAGGGCTCATGTGGCAGTTTCATCCTGAAATACCTCTTCCTGTTATCAGGGGTAACAAATTGCAATGTAAATAGATTACGTCATTCACCATCTTACATGTTTTGGACATTTGTTCTGCATGCAGAAAATCCCAGGTTCAGCACACCAGCATCTTCAATTCATAGGGTAGTCCATGCTGTGGGCAACCTCTGCCTGAAAGCCCGGAGAGCCACTGCAAGTCAGAACAGACAAAAGTAACCTTGACCTACCAAGCATCAGACTCAGCATTACGCAGCTTCACATGTTCCTGGAACTGCACTCAGTTTTGTATTTTGCTTTAAAAAAAAATCATGACATGGATATTTGCTTGAAAGTCATGTACTCAGCCCTATCATTGTACAGTGAACTTAAACCTCTTTTGAGACTGTATTAGATTGTTACTGAGATTGCACTTTCATAGTGGAGAGCAGTAAGCTGAACGATCTGTATTGGGACCAGCACTTTTTTTTTTTGGAAGTGGAGAGAAGCCCTATATTGGAATAGACAGATGCAAATAGTGAGATGGACCAAAGGGAGGAAGTAGTTTTGCGCTTGGGCCCTAGAGCTTTTTAAGAATTCCATGCAATTTCCCTGTGCTGTAAACATTCTTTTTCTCTTTCCTGCAGCTATGCCAGTTTACTGCTCCAGTTCCCCACCTGGCTGTTTACAGTGGTATTCCTGATCACCCAACTCCTTCCAGTCCTTTTCCTCCCTCCTGCCATGCCCTGAGCAAGCGTCCTCTTCAATGTCCTGAACACATTACTCTGCCAAACAGCCCCAGTTGCCCCTCTCCCATTAGAGTAGCCTTAGAAAACACTTTGCCTGTGGATAAGAACTGGGAGATCAGTGGCACCAGCTCTAACCCCTTTCCTTCTGTTACTGAAAGCACCAAGATCTCCATGGATTGGGAATCAGGTACCTGCTCCCTGGAACCAGCGAGTTCTGATACCAGGCTGCCCCCGAAGTCCTGGGTGAACTCGTCCCTCGGCAGGTTCTTGAAACGGGGATGTTTGAACTCACCAGTTTTTGGCACACTATCCCCCAAGTGCTCTGCAGTGACTCATGGGAAAGTGCAGCCATTAGATGATCTGAACCAAGAACTGCAACAAAAGAACAAAAAGGTGTCCAAGTAAGTACCTCTTTATCCCTTTGCCTTTGCCTCGTAACTAGCTAATTTTGAATTCAAAGTTGGAAACATTTCTTATAGGGATGTGCATTTTTCAGATTTTGGAAAAATCTGGAAAAACCAGTTCCCATACCAGTATGTTTATTTGTGTGTTTGTGTGTTCCTTTTTTCAAATATTCAATAACTTTTAGGTCCATTAAACCCTATGGAAAACCTTTGTGGGGTCTCTGCCCACTCCTGTTTTTTTAAGGTAGAGTCACCAAATATACAATGTAGTTGAAGGGTTAGGGTTAGTCCTTACAAGAACTGCTCAGTTTAGTGAAGACTGGGTCATGGGGTCCAATTTCTGGGGCACCAAACAAGGGTGTCCCATTTGCCAATGTTTCCAATGGAGGAAAATTTGGGGGCCCATAAAATGGGATCCCCTTACTCAATCTTTACCAAACTTGGAGGTTCTTATAAGGAGAGGTACTAGTGATGAATTGAACTAAGAATTCCCATCAGCTCTCTACCAGCACAACTCTGGCCATGCTGACAGAGGTGGCTGATGGGAATTGGTAGTTCCTGAACACCTGGTGCAGGCCCCCACCCCATCTAGAAGAAGAGTTTGGATTTACGGCATCTCTTCTCCTGCAGGAGACTCAAAGGGGCTTATAATCTCCTTGCCCTTCCCCCCTCACAACAAACATCCTGTGAGGTGGGTGGGGCTGAGAGAGCTCCGGAAAGCTGTGCCTAGTCCAGGGGTGGGCAATTATTTTTTCCATGGGGCCGCATAAGAAACAGAAAATATTGTGGAGGGCCGGGCCATAAGCGCCGAGGTGGTTTTGAAAGCCTACAGAAGCCGGCAGCCAAGGCAACCGGCTTCTGTGGGGCTTTCAAGGCACCAGCGCTATCAGTAGAAGTGCGAGGCGCAGAAAGTCTTCCGCCAGAAGCCGGCAGCCAAGGCAACCAGCTTCATGCGGGGCTTTCTAAAGGCCTCACTCCCCAGCAAACCAGAGGCCGAGGTGGTTTTGAAAGCCCGCGCAGAAGCGGTCAGCCAAGGCAACCAGCTTCTGCGGGGCTTTCAAAGCCTGCGGCTCCCCAGCAAGCTTTCAAGGGGAGGCGAGGTGGTTTGAAGCCTCTGCAGAAGCCGGTAGCCAAGGCAACCCGGCTTCTGCGTGGGCTTCTAAAGACACCAGCTAACTAAGGCTGAAGCGCTGAAGCTTTTTTGAGAAGCCCTTGAAGCGGCGTAAAGGCAACCAGCTTCTGGCTGCAAGACAAAGGCTGTTTCCTCACTCCCCAACAGAGGTGTATCTATGCAAACTGGAGCCGGGGACAAAACCTGGAATTTAAGCCCCTCGGTATGGGCGGCCACCTTCCCCAATTACCGACCTCAAACAATGATTTTTTTTTGCACCACTGCCCCGAAACACCCCCACCCCAGCAAAACATACGCTGGCTCTCTCCCACCTAAGCTCTCTTTCCTAATTTTGTCCTTACACCAACCCTGTGAGGTAGGCTGGCCTGAGAAACAGCTCCAAGCCAGTGCAAGGGGAAATTAACTTTTAAGCATATAAATCTCTCACAAATCACCCCCATCTGAAGGTTTACCAAACAAATGCCAGCATCATCAGTTCTGTTGCTGCTGGGATCCCACCTCAGCTTCCCCTCTCCTGTGCCTATGGGAGCCAGTCTGCCGAGAAGGCTTGTGAGTAAGGGAGAATAAGGCACACTGGGTCAGAGGGAGGGGAGGCGGAGCGCCCCAGTCCTGCTCCTGGGAGCACAGTGGGATTTCTCCCCCGCCCCCTGGACACTCCAGGCCACCGTACAGAGTGGGCGGGGCTACAACAGGCACTGGCAACAGTCCCTGCCTCTTGCTAAGGCCTACTGAATCAGCTTGTGTGCAGGGACGTTTTGGCGCCCCCCACTTGGATGCGCCCGGGGACAAGAGGTACTGTCCCTAGGCAAAAACGCCTGTGCTCCCCAGCAAGGCAGGGGGGCCGGTCAGGGTCATCCGGCGGGCCAGATACGGCCCGCGGGCCATATAATGCCCAGGTCTGGCCTAGTCCAAGGTCACCCAGCTGGCATATGTCGGAGTGCACAGGCTAATCTGAATCCCCCAGATAAGCCTCCACAACTCAAGCGGCAGAGCTGGGAATCAAACCCGGTTCCTCCAGATCAGAGTGCACCTGCTCTTAGCCACTATGCCACTGCTGCTCTATGCTGTAAATTTGGTACCTCTATCTTAAAAAATAGCATGCCCCCAGAATGCCACAATTTTTTTCAACCAACTAACATAGGAGCCATTCTCTTTAACTTTTAAAAAGAATGGCTCCATATTACCCTACAATTATTCTTTCTGGGGCTCAAGGGGAGGGGAACTATTTTTCATTGTAGAGACACCAAATTCAGCTCCCCACGGTCGAGTGCCACAATAGACCTGAAAACTGGAAAAATTCTTTTTTTTTTTGCTTTGCCTTTTGGGCTCCATTAAAATGGTGCCTCTTTTTTCTCTTCAGAATATTCGAACACCCCCCCCCCCCCAATTTTTGATTTTAGAATACCCCACAATTTTGAGAACCTCCTAGAATAGCCATCCATTTTTCTTTGCCACATGGGGGAAGATATACATGTGTCTATAGTTTTTCTCCCATAGGGCAAGTAGCAGCTTCAGTGTGCATGATTTAAACTGGAGTGGAGGGAAATGGCAGGGAAAGGGTTAGAAACCCCTGCCTCTTCATCATAATTCTCCTTGTTTCAATGCCTGTTTTAAAGCCATTATAGCCTATAGGAGCCACATTCATCAATGCTGTCCACCATCAGCTCTGATTTGTACCACAAGTTTTCTTGCCTAGCACCATAGCGTCATAGCCAATTCCTCTCATAACTTTTACCATTTTGTTTAGTAAAAAATCTAATTAATCTAGGACGACACCACTCAATTCTCTAACATGTATGAAATCAGAATGGTTTCTGAATATATAAAAAACAACCTTTTAAAAAGGTTCCCACTTTATTTTCTACACATAGATGTTAAACTGAAAGCATGTATTGTGCCTTTAAAATGAAGCACTTTTAAAACAAGGAAGGATATTTCACACTAAGTAAATATGCAGGCCCTGAAGGTAAAAGAACCATCTTGCAAGTCCAGAACTGATCCTTATTTTTACAATGCAGCGGCAGCCCTGTTTTGAACTCTGACTTGCGTGGTCACTGAGACATTACTGACAACTGACAAGAGGGTCGCCAAATGCTATGTGTGACTCCACATAACTGAGACCCCACATACCTTCCAAGAGGGGAATTAGTAGAAAATATAATTCATCCTTCCCCCAACAGATGTTTCTCCACACCCACTATGTTGCCACTACGACTTTTGCCCGCTATGTGGTTTCAAATGTGGGTTTGTCCAGGGAGTTCCGATCACATGTTAGGAGGAGAAATAATTATGACTGCCAACCTGGCTCCTAAAAACACTTAAACAGTTTTTGTCATGAGGTGGTAGATTCATTGGAGGTTTTAACGTATCGGTAGGATATCAACTTGTTGGGGATATTATAGATGTAGTTGCTGCATTAGCAGGGTGTTGGACTATATGACCCTTGTGGTCCCTTTCAACTCTGAGATAAGGGCATGCATCCCCCATCCCCCTAGAATAACTGTTAAATGTCTGGGTGCCTTGTCTCTTATTGAATATGGCAATGATGTAGAAAAAAATTGTCCAGACTAGGCTGATCTCGGCTAGCCTGATCTTGTCAGATCTTGGAAGCTAAGCAGGGTCAGCCCTGTTTAATCCTTGGATAGGAGACCACCAAGGAAGTTCAGGATTGCTGTGCAGAGACAGGTGATGGCAAGGCAGTTGAGAACTAATAGGCTGGTGTACTGAAGAAAGCCACCTTTCAATGGCTTCCCAACAACAAGGCCAAACTCCTTGCCTTTTCTACTCTCTGTACTCTTCGAAGGCATTCTGGAAGTTATTCCATGTGTGATAAGTTTTCTTTTTGCACCACAGCTTCTTCCGGATAAAAGTAGACATTCCTTTGGAGAGCAAAGTCTACCCCATAGACTCTGATGAGGAAGAGGAGAACAACCACTGGGCTTCCAAGGAATCGGCAAAAGAAGTTATTTGTCCATGGGAGAACCAGACAGAGTAAAGGGATGAAAAGAAGAAATGAAGAGTTGGCTTTTATTCCCGGCTTTTCTTTAATTTTAAAGGAGTCTTAAAGTGGCTTACAATTGCCTTCCCTTTTCCTTCCCACAATAGACACCTTGTGAGGTAGGAAGGGCTGAGAGTGTTCTGAAACAGCTGTGACTACTTGATGGTCATCCAGCAAGCTTCTTGTGGAGGAGTGGAGGCTCAAACCCAGTTCTCCAGATTAGAGTCTACCACGTATAACTACTGAACCATGCTGGCTACTAACTACTTCACCAAGAAGAACCACAAGAAGGCTTGTAGAGTGTTCAGATGTGACATACTTAAGAATGGTTACATTCTTCCTTGCCTTGAACTTACCTACTATTTGGTTGCTGAACTAGGTTGTTGAAAGGAGTTGTATGAGAATAATCAATGAGAATCATCCAGTATCTAGCATGTAGCTTACAAATAATGAATTCAGATATACATTTCATTTAAGATTCAATGAATATCTTGGCTTGTTTCCCTCTTGTTGTTGGTATCAGTCCCATTTTTTACTTCTTGGTAACTCTACTACATCCAAGTATATCCTAAGAAATTCCTACTTGGTTAGCTTTCTGGAACCATTGTATTTGTACTAATTATGCTTACATCCTGCTCTTCTTTCAGGGATATATACATGTGTCTCCTAATGGTCTCCTATCCAAGCACTGATCAGGCTGTCATCTGTAAAGTACTATATCATCAGGTGCTTCCTATTCAACCACAGGCCTTGTACCTAATGTTGATCTAGACCAGTGATGGCGAACCTTTTAGAGACCGAGTGCCAGGGGCGGAGCAAGGGGAAACTGCACCCAGGGCACGTGTGCGCCCCGCGCCCCTGCCACGCCCCGTCCTGCCCTGGAACGCCCCCAGAATGCTCCAAAACACTCCCACCATGCCCCTGAAACACCCTTGCCATGCCCCCGCAGGGATGTGCACCCAGTGCATCACGCACCCCTCGCCCCCTTGATGCTATTCCACTGCCAAGTGCCCAAACTGGGGTGACGGCATGCGTGCCCACAAAGAGGGCTCTGAGTGCCACCTCTGGCACGCATGCCATAGGTTCGCCACCACTGATCTAGGCTGAAATGTTGCAGAGGAAAGATATTTTAATGCAATGACTTATGATTCCAGAAGACAAGGAAAGTTCATTCTGATAAATGGTTTTTAGCTTCTACTGCAATAACAATCATAGCCTGTCTGGATATTGTAAGGCTATTAAAATGTATTGGTTGGAGAGTAATTCACATTGGCTACCTTGAGCATTAATCCATCCTAACCAAGTAAAATATTTTTCGTGTACCTGTCCTGAGAATTATTGGTAGTTGTTCCCCAGGCCATGACCCCTGAACCCTGGGACTACCTAATGGTCCTACTCAGCTGTGCTTACATATCTTGATAGCATTTCCAAGGCTGCTGGGGATGCAGACATCACCAATAAGCAACATCACTCCTGGGCCAGTTGAGTACTACTAACCCTCAAAGTCTGTCCAGCTCTGTCCATCAGCTGTACAACTGTGGAAAAACTCCCCAAAGATTGCTTCACCCATGACAGAGACTGTAGGCATAGTTATTCTACAGAGTTTAGCCACTACAATTCTTTGGCGGAAGTCATGTCAAAGTGATCTAAAGCCAGTGTAAAATGTAATGCAGATAAGGCCTGTATTCTTATGAAATATGAACTGTGCCTGAACAGATTCATTCTGAACCCTGAATCATGGAATTTTCTCACTGACACCAAACAGATCCTGGTTTAATTAAAAACTTGAAGACTGGTAGCATACCTATCACCTTATCTAAACCAGCATAGCTACTATTACACACTATGTAAATATGCACGCTATGATAAAACATTTGTTGCCATCTTCTGTAAAAATATTTTGAGCTCTACGATTGCCTTACAAAATACAACAGATTTTCCCCTAGACTGGTGATCCTAAACTGGTGGGATCCATCTTGTGTGCTAATCTTGGCCAGGAAGGAGGTTGGCAGCTGAACTTTTCCCCTCATCCTAAGGTGTGCCTGACTGGGCGATGCGGCTACCTAATCCCCACATTGAGAATAGCCCAGGCATTCTCTTGAGTCCTGATGACTCATCATTTTGTTGGAACCCCCAGAAGAGCAATCCGTTCTTTGTGTCTGGCTTTCCTGCCAACTTATCTCACACCACCTCGGGAACCATTTTAGGGTATAAATATTGGTCCTTTGGCCATTCATAGTGTGTGTTCTGGATCCATGCATGCACCCCCACTTGTGTGTGGGCTCTTCCTTTTGCTCTTGCTGGTTGTTTTCCTCTTCAGTGCTGCCTTTCCTGGACATCCCTTCAAGATTGGTAACTATGACCCATCCCTGAAGCGCTGTCCAGCCTCCTCCCCGTTCTCTTAATCAGCTCTTGTATGCTTTGTGTGCAGATGTTTATTGCTTAAATATATATTTCTTGTTTTTATTATTTAATAAAAATAATTTTAATTATTCAGTTGCCTGCTCATTTGAGAGTGTTCACCCAGGACTATCCTGGTATACGTATCCCAGTTAAGTATTCTTGCTCTCTGGCTAATTCCTCCAACTGAAGCAGAGATTGCCTAATTAGGGAAATGTGTGGATCGTTCAAATTGATATATCACCATTTTCTGCAATTGCTCTGAAGGGAGAATTTGAACAGTTGTCCTGATTGAGTCAAGTCTCAACTGGCTACCTGAAACTGACTTCTGTCACTATTTGAACTGAGGTCATGAGCAGGGCTTTCACTGCAGCACTGCAGATTACCATTCTGGGCCACAGGAGTCCAGTTATTAATCATACAGCTGTTATTATTAGGTTACTTTTTGCAGTCCACCTTTCCCACTGAGACTCAAGGCAGATTACATAGTGTAAGTCAAGTACAATAAACAAGATACGACATCCAATGAACAGTGCAATAGGGTTTGGACAGTAACAATCTGAAAACAAATCTCAAAACAGAGCTGAAACAGAGCATGAGCTTCTAAACATGATATACTGAGGGGTGAAGAAGCTACTAGTCTGGAACAGTTAGTTTTAGGTAGTAGTTTCTACATTGTACCGCCACATTACATTGTTCTATTTATTAGAATTTGTGCCAGAACTGTAAAAACGTAGAGTGATTTGAAGTTTCAGAAGTAGTGCTTACTTTGGAAAAGAGAGCATAGGAGACTTTATGATATTTTTGTAGAATTGGCTTCTTTTAAAAACATACAGGCAGAGCACAGGTGTAGATATTCCTGCAGGACAGCATTCCTGTTACCCATCATCAGATATCCAGAAAGAAATCCTGAACCCCCCAGGTACTTCAACTAATTTACAGCATTGTCTATCTGCTTCTTTCTTTCTCTTTCAGTATCTTGACTGTACTTTCTTTTAATACAAATAGCTATTTTCACATAGAAGATAGTCACCTCTTCCATGAGCCTTTCAGGGGATATTTACAGTTATTACCATTATATTGCCTTAGGCTATGGATGCCTCAAGGCATGTCACCTTAGGCCAAATGCATAGGAAAGAATATTTCCTTTAAATTCCTGACAATAACATTAATATCTCACCTGTGGAGATTACAGTAGTGTATACTATCTAGATCAGGGCCCCCAACTATTTGAACCTTGGGATTGTGCAACCACAAAATGGCCACTATGAGAGGTAGACACACACACAGGAAGTCCAAATGCAGGGGACAAGAAGAGGATTTTAAAAAAAAATGCATCAGAAAAGAAGCGACAGAATAAAACAAAAACTATGGTGGCAGCTTGTGCTGAAACAATGGTATTTTAATTTGTATAGTATAGCCAATCAGATTCCCAATAGTGCTAAGATACTCTGCTAGGCAAGAACACCACCTGGCTACACCTACTTTCTAAAAACACTTGGAAGGAATCAGAAAAATTGCCAGCAGGTTGGCAGGCACCAGAAAAGAAGAAGAATTTGGATTCATACCCTGCCTTTCTGTTCTGTAAGGAGTCTCAAAGGGGCTTACAAACATCTTCTCTTCCTCTCCCCACAACAGACACCTGGTGCAGTGAAGCTGAGAAGGGAATCTCTGAGAGAGAGTGCAAGCTCAGCCCCAAGGTCACCCAGCAGCAGAGGCGTTCCTCCCATTGGGCAAAGTGGGCAGTTGCCCAGGGCACCACCTTGTGGGGGGCACCAAAAATGCAGGTGGGATTTTTTTTGAATTTTCAGAGGTTTTTTTTCTGTTTTTGGCCTGCAGGGGTCGCAGTTTTTAGGCTAGCAGCACCAAAGATTTCAAGGAAGGGATTTTTTCATGAGGACTATCGTAATGATATCACTTGCCCAGGTTTGGTGATGTTTTGGTTTAAAGGGAATTCAAAATTATGGACTCCCCATAGGGGAGTGTTCTCCCATCCCCCATTGTTTCCAATGGGGAGCTAATAGGAGATGGGGGCTACACCTTTGAGGGAGTCCATAACTTTGGACCCCCTGAACCAAACTTCACCAAACCTGGAGTATTATCTGAGATTGAGACCTCATGAAGATACTCTGAAATTTTGGTGCTGCTATCTTAATAATTGCACCCCTGACAGCAGGCACACCCTAAAAATTTCCCCAGATTCTCCTTTTAAATCCACCCCCTTCCTGCCAATGCTTGTTTTCTTGTTTTCTTTCTTTTATTCTTTCAATGCCTAATAAAGGTGGTTGTTGTGGGGGGGGGCATCAAACTCAGGTTTTGCCCAGGGCTCCAGTTTGCCTAGGTACGCCACTGCCCAGCAGGCTTCATGTGTAGAAGTGGGGAGAAAATTCAGTTCACCAGATAGGAGTTGCTGTTCATGTGATGCAGTTGGAAATCAAACCTGGTTCTCCACTACCCCACAGTGGTATCAGCAGATGTCCTGGCACCCACGGGCACCACATTGGGGACCTCTGAAGAGATTGCTCTAATGGCTATGGAGATGGACAGAAATCAAATGCATTTCAAGCCAGGGTTTGCCCTTTAATTAGTAAATAAATAAATCTGAACTTCTTGCAACCATTATATTTCTGAATAAAACCTTGAGTATCTTAATCTTTTTCTGTCAGTTAGTTGATTCTAGATCAAAATGTGACAAAAAACACTTATGGCTGCCTTTTTTAAAAAAAACAACTGCTTTTCAGTTAAATTCAGAAGTTCACAAGCTATAAAGAAGAACTTTGGTTTGTTCTGAACCAACCAGTAAGCAATGTAATTTGACATTCTGTGACTTCCAACTCTTAGTACAGTCATGACATCAGAATATTTAAAGATATATGATAATCCAATTTCTCACTTTTACAAATTTTGTGCTGTGCACATGGTGACTATTGTCAGTCATTAAACCAGAACCAAAGCTCCTGCAGATACCAATGGTGATGATTTATCTTCTATAAAGGAATTATCTTCTATAAACGAATTAGACAAGGATTTGGTATTCTCCCTTTGTATCTTTTTCAAATCTTTATGGTAATAGGAAAGCTCTATCTGTACATTTTCTCTTACTGTGTATTTTGGCTACCTTCCTTGGTTCTAGCAGAAATTTGGTAAAGCTTGCTTTGATTACTTGTATCTGCATGACAGAAAAAGCTGTTGGCATGACAGGAAAATGCACAGGAGCCATATCCCAAAAAAGGTGTAATCTTGGTGGCCAAAGTGATTATGATTGTGAGAACCATATACCCAAATCCTAAACTGCATTACTCCATAGTTGTTCACAAGAGTTCAGTGGGACATGCGCTGAGTTCCTGTCACGTGTTCTCAGAAACCCAACATTAAAGGAAAACTGAACCACTAAAAGATTTTTTACACATTCATACTAGAAACTATCACCCCCAAAGTGTAAAAATGCTGAAGGCTATTATTTATATGTCCCAAGTGTGTACATGACATTAGCAAAATGCCTCAAAGCATGATTCAAGCTAACTCTGTCTGTGTGGGAGATTGCCATGACTGTCAGAATAGAAATAAAAATAATAAAGAGGCAGGTTTCTTCTACCCTGAGGATCTCATGGTCTAAATCTCCAGAGAAGAAAGTTGTAATTAGGGTTAAAAATCACTCGGAAGTGACTAGTCACTTTCCTACAGTAAAAATAGTTCTCTACTCCTCCAGTGCTGCTGTAACTATTTTATTATCATTTCCTTTCCATTGTCGCTACCACAGGAGCTTTTGTTCTCTTTCCCTTTCATGCAAAGAAGGTATGCATACATGCTTGCTCAGGACAGGAAAATGATACCAGCTCCCATTCCCACCTGCCTCTACTCCTTCTCTCCTTCATGTATGCACCAGTTTGGAGAAAACTTGGAGAAACAAACTTGGAGGAAAATATCCTGTCTCTTTAAAAGTTGCTTCACGTGTGGAAATGGCAGTAGTAACTTTTCATGGCATGAAGATAAATAGCACCATCTAGTGAATAACATCCTATGAAAACTTTATTAAAAGTGGCAGCAGTTTTTTCTCCTGGTCTGTTGACAACTTTGGTCATTTCCGCACAATAGAATTATACCTGTGTAGCACCAGTTCCTTATAATGCTGGTCTGTTTAATCCTGGTTTTTCCGTTTGCATGGCTGCCTGTTTTGTGAAGGAATCCAGCAGAGACCGAGAGGAAATACTCCAATTTCTTTCGCACGAGCCCAGGACTTCTGTATTTACATTGCAAGAATATCTGAGCATGCTCAGTGTCCCGCATTCTGATTGGCCGTGGTTTTTGAGTGGCAGCTTGAATGAACATCAGGTGGGGGGATCAGGTGGCTGGGCAGGAAAAAATAAACTGCTTCTGCTCCTGATTGGTGTTTGCATGGTAGCAGGGTCACCTTGGGATTTTTTAAAAGAACCACTAATTTGGTGGTTTTTGAATACCCTGGGATGAGGGAAATATTGCGGGGCAAACCCGCTTTAGGACCGGGAACCATGCAAACATCTCAGCTGCACAAGGATATTTTTCTTGCTCAACACAGGACATTTTGACCATGCAGAAATGACCTTTAATGCACATCCTTGCTCTGGATGAGAATGTCATACGCGGTAGACTTTTCCTTCTGCACCAGACATGCTATTTGTGTCTTCAGGGAAAACAGAGGAAGTCATATTTCTCCTGCAGGGCATGTAATAGGCACAGGTGATAGGTCTATGCTTCAGGAAAAGAGCAGAGGAAATGTTTCCCCATATAACTCTGCAATGCTGTAGTTTTTGAAAAAGCTGCCATTTTGTGATTGGCTCCATTCACTGAGCCATCGTTTGTTTTGAGAATTTTTTTATTTTACACATTTGAAGAACACATACATAGAAAGAAAAAATCCTGATCTAGTCCCCCACTGAGCGATCTGTTTTTTTACTCCCAGATCTTAGAAGCTAAGAAAGGGTTGGTCTTGGTTGTTACTTGGATGGAAGACCACCAAGGAATAACAGGGTTGCTATGCAAAGGGATGGAATAGCAAACCACCTTTTAGTGTCTTGCCTTGAATTCCTACTGAATTGTAGTAAGTCAGCTATGACTTGACAGCACTTTACACACACACAGTTCCCAAGACTCTTAAAAAAATAAGAAGCTCCCTGAAACATAAGGTCTGCCCTCCCCTGCTGCAGATAAAAAGTTAAGGGGATGAACAAACACAATTCATACGTGTTTAGGCTTTTTTATGGTCAGCAATGAAGCCTAAGGGGTATTTAATCCATGGGTCTTACTGAAGAGTTTGATTTTGAAAAAGAATATGGAGGAAAAGAGAAGTGATAGTTGAATAAAGTGAACATAAAAGCAACTATAGTGAGCAAATACAGTAATTCAAGGGAGTCTAACAATTAGCAGTGCTGAAGGAGTGAAGATCCCAGGCAAGAATATATCAAAATATGAGACATGAGAGATGGGGGGTGGGCAGGGGATGCTATGGAAGGCCTTTAAAAAAAGGGTCCTGAAAGAATTTTAATCTGTTCTTCCAGAGTATGTTTGGCCATCATTTGGCTAAATAGCAAACTTAACCAACCCAATCTGTTTAAATTGCCCCTAATAGATCATTTGTCCCCAAAGCCAGTTCAAGAACTGAGCCTGCTGCCAAGTTTGGAAAAGAATGTGGATGTTCTCGGCATACATCGGAAAATGACTGCCAACTTTAAACTCCTCCCACTCATCATTCCAAAAGGTGGAAGATAAGGAAACTAAAGCAAAAATTAAGGCAAAAGTTGAAGATGACTTTAATTTGTAAGAAAAAGGGCTAAATAATTGATGCAGCTCTGGTGCCAAAGGAAATTTCAGCGGCTTTCTCTCATACAAAGACATTTAGCATTGATTGAGATCAAAGTATTTAAAACCCCTGCTGCTGAGCTGAAAGGCAAAACTTTCCACTGCCTTTCTCTGCTCTAATAATATCATCTTTATGTAGTTAATAAACTGCATACTTCAGTCAAACTATATCATTACAGAAGACTTAGGGAGCTAATAATTTAAAAGCAAAGAGGCCCCTCTGTTCTGGGCTTTGAACTAAACAACATTCTGTTGAATGAGGGGAACATCAAAGCTTTGTCACTATTACCAGCATGGCTGGAGCAGAGGGTCTCGCAGAATGTGTACTTCAGTCATCTGAGGCAAGGGGTGGGGAGAGAAGGTTGAGATTAAAGCTGCAGGCTTATCATGCCACGGGCAGATCCAGGTGTTTTCTTTTTCTGCTGCGCAAGCATCAGGTGGCTTGCTTATCAATGAGTTTGCTTGTTAAATGGATGTATATGAATTAAGTTGGGCCTTGTGCTCCAGTTTCCCTTTGATTCTCCTCCTCCTAACTTTTCTTCCTTTTTAGATAGAGCTGCGGATGCCTCTTTCACACCTTCACTGGTTTTAGGGATTTGCTAAAATTCCATAATCCAGGACAAATTCCTCAGGGGACAAAGGTGAAAGCAGGCAATCGAGCAAGGAAAAAAATATCTCTTTTAAGAAAGCAATCCTAAGCAGGTCTACTCAGGATCCAACTCAGGATTATTCAGTGGCACTCTCAAGGCTGAAATCCTAAGTATCCTTATTTGGTAAGAAGCTCCAGTATATAAAAATAGATTTAAAACACCCGTTAATATTAAATGGCAGTAGCCATTGAAAGCAACAAAAATTAATAAGGCATATCAACATGGTCTGAATTAAAGAAATAACGTATCAGAAAAGAAAAATTCAGACCCCAAAAGTTCAGAAGAATGGGACATACTTTATCTGGTGCACAAAAGATCAATAAAGTTTGTGCTGTGTTTACATTCCTAATATAAGCAGTTTATATCAGTGGTTGGCAGCCTCCTACCTTTGAAGAAAGGCCTCAACTTATTATCTTTATTGACAGGCAAGTTCATATGGGTGAAAGTACACCAGTGGCTACCAGACTCTAGACTCTTCAGGTCTTAAAATGTCAACACTGGCATTTGGGAATTGTGCCCAGAAACAAACTGAAAGGTACCAGAGATCTCTGAACACCTGGGAAATGTGCTCTTTGTAATGTTAACAAAATGGTTGTTATATTATAGTTCAACTGAAGTTTCTAAAGACTCCCCAAAGGCAGACTCACATACACACATTGCAGTAGTTCAGTTTGAATGTCACAAAGGCATGAACAAATGCAGCAAGATCATCCTTTTCCCCTGAAGTGGCTGCAGTTAGAGTACTAGTGAAAATGTTATAATACAGGACCCAGCACCACCTGTTGGAATGTACTAATTGGCAGAAGTAGAACTACTAGAATGCAGTGGCCACAGTTTTCAACCCTGCCAGATGACGCAGGTGGAAATTACTGAAAGATTCTAAGAAGTCCAAGAGAATCAACAGGAATAGCTTCCACCTGTCCTGGCCCACTTCATTCCAGATGGTTTCCAAAGCAGTTTCAGCCCCAAAGCCCAGCAAAATTCATCTCAGCTTGTAACTCCTGGAACTGGAACACTATCATCCACTTCAACACCTCATAGTAATTAGCTAAGAGTTAGAAACATTGCTAAGGGTGGGCCAGATAATGTTTCTCAGAAGTAGCCTCACAACTCCCTCTTTCAAAAAGTTGACTAGTTTTTGGACCCAACCACCCAGTTTCTTTTGGTTATATCAACTGTTCTCAACCTTCTATATGGTGACTCACAAGTCTGAATTTATTTGGTACGGTGTCCCATCTGAAGATGGCCCAAGGCAGTTTTGATACACTATGCAAACAATGACTTTGGCATCAATTTCAGTGTTTCATTTTCTACAGTGCCAACCAGATGCTTTTGAGAAAACAGCAACCATTGCACAAAGAGCTCTGTTGCCCTCACTATGAACCCCAAGCCACTGACATTCTGGAGTACACCCTTTGCATATGGAGGTTACATTCCAGACTGACCCCCTCTTCTTCTCCATTACTCCCTGTAATTCCCTTTAAGAAACCCACTTTAGCAACCATTAGGATACATTTTATTAGATCAACATGTACTTGAGATAGATAAAAAGCAACTAATGTCTGACATGGAAGATACTGTTTTCAGGGTCAGATCTTGATTTCCAAAATACAAAAGAGAGCAATGGAAAGGGCAGGAGCAGACATTAGGAAAGGCTGGCCCGTGTCCCACTTTCAGACTCACTTTTGGGCCCAACCCAAAGGTTGAGAAACGTTGGGCTATATAATGTTAATCAAGAAGAGGAAGAAGGGTTTGGATTTATACCCCACCTTTCTCTGTAACGAGTCTCAAAGTGGCATACAAACTCCTTCCCTTCCCCTCCCCACAACAGACACCCTGTGAGGTTGACGGGGTTTGAGAGTTCTGAGGGGACTGTGACTGACCCAAAGTCACCCAGCAGGCTTCATCTAGAAGACTGATGAAACAAATCTAGTTCAGCGGATAAGAGTCCGCTGCTCATGTGGAGGAGTGGGGAATCAAACCTGGTTCTCAGATTAGAGTCAACTACTGTTAACCACTACAACATGCTGGCTTTCAAGGACATGATTCAAGCATACAGGAGGTTAGCCGCACTTCACCAACCACACTGACAGCCTCCTCAGGCTGCAATAACTGAACCCAACCAAAAAGAAAACAATAACAACTCAAGAAAGTGCTAAAGGTAAGTTCTGCATCTGTTGTCTAGTCAATATTGAACCCAAAGTTGGGGGCGGGGCGGGGTTCCCACACCCATATCACTCAGTTGTGGTACACACATATGTCATTGCAGCAGAGGCTTCAGATAAAGTCATTAACAATCCATTGTTCTTCTGCTCTCTTCCTGTTCCTTGTTCTATTTTTCTGGAGTCCAGTTTGTTAAGTTTTTTGGTGTGGTACACAAACATAGTGTTGTGTACATGACCTTTGAGCTACTATTTTGTAACCAGGGCTACTTCAAATCTAACTTGCAACCCCTAAGTAGTGCAGCAAGAGCTGCCATAGTTGCAGTTTGTTTTTCTAAAGGCACAATTTGAATTTAAGATGCAGTTTCTAGCTAGAATTATCTGAGACTGAGATCCATGAAGGGGTTGAATAAGTTCCTCCCTGGAAACTGCATGAATTGTTATCAGATCTGCTGCTTAAGATGCATGTGGGGATGAGGGAGTAATGCTGTGCTCTGTGAAGTAATAGAGCACTTTGGCTCACCCTAAAAAAGAAAAAAAGCCACAGTGATATATTTCTGTTGATACCAGTAAACCAGGAGGAATAGAGTGAGAAAAGAATCTTCCATGTGGACAGGAGACTCTGAGAGGCATTCAGCCACCAAATGGTGAAGTTGCGGATTCATCTATCCAGACATCTATGTTGCTTTCCAGTATTCCCTATCTACAATTGTTTGTTAATCAATATGTTGAAGGAGAGACATTTTCATTGTTTGGTAAAGTTCTGCAAAACTGGACAGTTCAAATTAGAATTTTTAATTCTGTCAGGAGGCATGGTTTTTTGAAACACTGGAGGTGCTTAGACTGTAGACTAGGCAAATTCAAACTTGTTTGAAGGTTGAAATAACTCACTTCAACAGTTGAGTTATTTATTTATTTTATTTATTTTTTATTTATTAGATTTTTATACCGCCCTATCCCCGAGGGGCTCCGGGCGGTGTACAACAATAAACATAATATAACATAAAATGGCTAAATCTTTAAAAGCAGTGATAAAACAGTAAAAGCTAAATCTTATAAATACAATACAATAAAATACAATACAATAAAAATACAATAATAAATATAAATGGTGTCCAGCAGCTCCAGTAACTCCTCAGATTTTAATGTTCTTATTCGAACTTAGTCACAACAGCCTTCACACTGATATTTTAAAAAATAAAATGTGTTTACTTGCCTATGCGTTAATAAAGAAGCACATATATTGCTATTACACATATTGATTTTTAAAAATAGTTTGATAACTGTATTTCAATATATTTGGTTTCCTTTGTAATTCTATGTATTTTATGCATTTAAAAACATTCTGAGAAAGGGTCAATAGGCTTCATCAGATTACCAAAGGGATCCATAGAATGGAAAGGGTTAAGAATCACTGCTCCAAGGGGACCCCCAAACGTTTTTTGAGGTTGCAAACACCTTGGTGAACACGAGGAAGACTGAATAACCTTGCACAGGGAAACACAAGTCAAACGGTTGTGATGAGTGAAGTTGGTACATGAGTTATCATCTGGAGAGGCAGTCCTCTAAGTATATGGGTCCCAGATTATGAAATACCAGCATCTTGAATTGAACTCAAAAACAGGAAATCAAACTGTTTTAAAATAAGTGTAATGTGCCTGGAGAGCCCCAGGCTTGCCTGATCTTCCCAGAAACTGAGGTCTCAGAAGCTCAAATAGTTGGATGGGAGACCTCCAAGGGTCATGACATGAGGCAGGCAATGGCAAACTACGTCTGAAAGTCTCTGGCCTTGAAAACCCTATAGAATTGCCATAAGTCAGCTCTGATCAAACTGACATTTTCCAGTCCACAGACAAAAAGTTGTGTTCTGTTGCTAGATTATCATCAAGGGCAGCCCCATGGATGTGATGCTGTAGTTCAGTCTAAAAGTTACAAAAGCATGAATCAATATACCTAGATCAACTGAATCTAGAAGAGACATTGCTTCCAAGCAAGATAGTGGGGAAAATAACATTATTTTCAATTATGTTGATCTGACTTTCTAACAAGGCCTCATATAAAAGAAGAGTTGACTTTTATACCCCACATTTCACTATTTTAAGGAATCTCAAGGAACCTTCCCTTGCCCTCCCCACAACAGACACCTTGTGAGGTCAGTGGGTCTGAGATAGTTCTGAGAGAACTATGACTAGCCCGGAGTGGTGGGAGTAAAGACAAGATGTAACAAGAGGACTAAGCATAAGGGTGACACTAGGATGAGACAGGCTTACCAGTTGTGGGGGGAGAGGGGGAGGGCTAGGCCAGTAACATAGTGACATTGCGGGCAATGCAATGATGTAACTTCCTGTGTGACTGGAAATGATGTCATCAATTATTAGCTAGCATTTGACGAAAAAACCACTATAGTCTATCCATACAGTCAGAGTTAGGGTTTTACTATAGAGTCAAGGGGATCACCAGCAGTGCTATTATCCAAATGGGTACCTGTGCAAGGGCTTTAAAGTGCAAAGCCTCCTTTCAATGTGTAAGACCCAATACACATCACCTGGGCAATTACTCTGGAGTCTTCTACCAATGTATACCAAGGTCTCAATTGGGGGTAGCACTCCCCTAAAAAAAGGGAGAAAATAGCTCTTGAATAAGAAAGGTCTCCCCTAATAATATAGAATGGAATAATGAAATGGTAATGATAGTAAAAAAAAGGTAGTACAATAAACAAATGCAAAACATTTACATATGCCTTCTGCCTATGAGCTGTAGTTTATTGGGGGAAAACCTTGAAAAGAATGACCAGCAAGCAATTAGGCAAGCAAGTGATGCTTTGGGCCAATAAAAGGGAGAAAGAAGATGTACAAACCTGATCTTGAAAAGATGGGTAAGAGTCTAGGATAGGGTGATGAAAGGCATGTCTGAGGATGACGTGCCAGGGTTCAAAGGAGGGGAAAATGCAGTGATTTCAGCTGAAGTCTGGGAGGCTAGAAAGTGAACCAACATTGCCAGCAGTGCTGAGTAGCCTCTACCACCTTACTTTTCTCCCACTGCCCAGCTGAGTGGCAGCAGGAATAGCCAGCAGGGGCCTGGCGGTCTCCAGTTGTAGCAAGAGACCTGTTACCTCCAGCTGGGACAATGAACAATGCCCTTTGCCCCAAGGATTAATATGAAGTCAAAACCTCCACTTCATTTTAACAAGAAGGAGCCGTGGAAATTGTTCACAAAGGTCTTGGGTGACAGAAGCCACAAAAGAAAAATGGAGGAGGAGGTGAGTGCATTTGAATAAGAATAATCAGAGGCAAATACTTATGTAACATTTCTTGCACATGGTATGACACACTTGTGGAGAAATTTTGTGAGAACGGACCCCTTCCCCTGTCACTTCTCCAGGGGCAACATAACAGGAGGACTTCAGAAGGACATTGTGCAAGCAGAAAATGTTACATTGGAATCAGCCCTTGCTATTGTAGTTAGTACCCAGAAAGAGATACACATCTGAAGTCGCCCGCAATGCCGACTGCATTTTCCCAGTGGGCTGAAAAGAATGAGAAGGTCCCAGAGGAGCTAATCAGTAAGTTTCAATGACTAAAGAGATCAAATATAGCAAATCTCCTCCTTCTTAGGGACTGCATTTTGTTTCCAGGCCATCACTCATTCCCTGCCTTCTCTTTTCAGAAAGAGAACATTCTGGCCGGCTCGTTTACTCCTTAGTATCTGGTATTATAATGTTCCAGCTCTGAGCCATTTTCAAGTGCTCAACTTAAAAAGAAAACGTTTCATTTGCGGCCAAATTCTGTCTCCTCCCTCTTTTATATTTTTCCGCTCTTCCTCCCCCCCCACTCCTGCCTCTGTCTGGAAGGAAAACAAAGTGATTCAAATCAGGAAGCTAAGGAACTCTGTGTATATTTTCCACTGGGACCTCATTCCCTACTGGATTGGGTTTGAGCTGATTGAAGTGAAATTTAATCCCCTCATCATTTGCCATCATGCCATTTCTATAGAAAAACAAGCCTGCATCTGAATTTCAAACACATTGCACGGTTTTTTCAAGCAGGGGGAAATTGTTTGGTAAGCTTTGGTGAGGGGAAGGTCTATGCAACTGGCAGAGAACCGACGGGCTTTTCAAGGATTTGTAGCAATGCTGATAAAATGTGAGATGGACAGTGATGAGTTAGCTTTTACGTGACAATGGTACTGATCACAATATGGGCTCTGATATTCAGAGCTTTGGTTATAGATGAGCTAGGACAAAGAATAAAAGTGGGAAATAGTGTTGAGCGTGGGAGTCGGGAGTCTGCAGATGTACTCAGAAACTAACACAAATTGGTTAAGTATCATAAAACTCAATGGAATTTTCTTCAGGATGGGATCATTTTAACAGATTTGTATGTCGTGGCGTCACACTGACTGCTCATATTTAACTTACCACTACCTGTACCCCAAGATCTTGTTCTTACACACTACTACAGTAGTGAATCCTCCATCCAGAGAGAAAGGGGAAACGAGCGAGAAGAAGAAGAAGAGGAAGAGGAAGAGAAAGAAGAAGAGGAGGGGGAGGAGGAGTTTGGATGTATATCCCCCCTTTCTGTCCTGCAGGAGACTCAAAGGGGCTTACAATCTCCTTGCCCTTCCCCCCTCACAACAAACACCCTGGGAGGTAGGTGGGGCTGAGAGAGCTCCGAGATGCTGTGACTAGCCCAAGGTCACCCAGCTGGCATGTGTGGGAGTGCACAGGCTAATCTGAATTCCCCAGATAAGCCTCCACAGCTCAGGTGGCAGAGCTGGGAATAAAACCCTGTTCCTCCAGATTAGAAACACAAGCTCTTAGCCTCCTACGCCACTGCTGGGGAAAAGAAAAGGGGGAAAGAAAGCATTTTCAGTGAATCAGAGTTGCTCTGTATATTTGAGAAAGGCAAGCCATACCACTTCAAAGTGCCACAGAGAAATTGCACATCTGAATATTTTGCTATCTAAAAAAGCAACCATTTTTTGATGTTCAGGAGCATTTAAATATTAGCCCTCCCATCTAGTGTCTGAAGTAGTCAGGAGATTACACGTATTTATTGCAAATGCCTCAGTCTACCCTGATCTCCCAGCTGTGAACTTCCTCCCCCTCATGAAAGGTCAAAACCCAGGTTTGACATGCTTCAGCTGTGATAAGAATTTTCAGTTTGGGCTCAGCTGGCCTTTCAAGAGCTATCTGAGCTATTATCAAGTTGGAAGTATGGAACTTCTTATGGTTAGCAGACAGAGTTTACAGAGGTTTAATGTATTTGTGTTTAAAAATAATCAAGTGGGGACTGTAGAAGGACTTGTGTTGGAAGCAGAATCTCCCCTTACCTCGTCTTCTCCCTCTTCTTGGTCACGACCACCTCCCCACCATCACTTACTGCCCCCTCATCCCTTCACCTCCATCGCTTGCTTGCAGCAACCGCATCCTCACCAGGATTACATATTTGCCCTGAACCCCAGCACTTTACTTCTGTGATATCTGCACAAGTTTTTTTTAAATACAAACTTTCCTCCAACAAACTCAGACTTTTCTGAAAATCTAGGGACTTCCCTGAGTTTTCAAAACCCTGAGAGATAATCCTGTATAGATGTGTATATCAGTCATTTGTCAAGATCAGATAGACAGCTGGGAAACTCCAGATTAGTGCTCTAAATCCTGAACCCATTCTTTTCAGATGTTCACATTGTAATATCATCAGAGTCCCTAACAGATTAACAAACCTGTAACTCTGAACACTTGAAATTCCTCCTGTATGGGTAGGAAACCAAAGGAACTATCAAACCAAAGGAACAAACAGGACTTTTGAGCCATTGCAGGTGGTAGTTTTTCTGCTGCATAAATAGGAATCCCCCCCTCCCGCTGCCCCACCAGAAAGAGCTCTGTAATTGTGATGCTTCAGGGAAATGGAGCCCAAGGCTCTTGGTTGCACCTGTGTACCATGGCAATACAAAATGCACAATCTGGATTGTAATTTAACACACAGCCACAGGAACAACGGCTGGCTCAGGAACTAGGGAAGGGTCTTTTTCATCTTCTTTCAAGCCCCTTTGGCTCATTCTGAAAGTTCCTGGCACAGTTGGAAAGCAGTTTTGCAAAGCTGGCTGGAAACCTTTTCAAGTGAGCATAGCTTGTGCCATACCTAATACATGCCAAGCCAACATATAGCTGGGAATAAGTAAAGGAGGTTGAAAAAAATAGGACCATTGTACAATATTGCAATACACATGTACTTATTTCTACATGCTGGCATGCAGTTCTATGCATTCTGCTTGTTTGCACACAGGGCTGAATGTAGGTGGTGAGGGGGACGTGTGGCCTGGTCGTGGGGCAGAGAATGGGTGGCTGCAGGAGGTGGAGGAAGTTCAGTTGCCCAGAAGAGATGGCTGGTTCTGCAGCGTGCAAACTATTTCCCCCTGATTAAGCTGGTGGTGGAGGCTCAATTACCCTGCAGTGATGGCTTGTACTGCAGCATGCACACTGTTCCTCTGATTAGGCTGTTGCTAAGAGATAGTGGAGGATCACTTGCATGGAAGAGATGGCTCATTCTATAGGGTGCATGCCAGAGGTGGGATCCAGCAGGTTCTCACAGGTTCCCGAGAGTAGGTTACTAATTATTTGTGTGTGTCGAGAGGGGGTTACTAATTGGTGATTTTGCCACATGATTTTTGCCTTAGTTACGCCCCTCCTCTCAGCAGTAGCGCGCAGAACTTGAAGCAGTCTAGCAGGAGGTGCACCGGCGTGCGTGGCAGCCTGCGCCTGCGTGCATTCGTTTCCCACCCAAAGACCGGCAAAGTGGCTGCGTCCTTGCCACAGCCCCGCCCAGGAATGCCCCACCCCCGGAATGTCCGGCCATGCCCCCGTCGTGCCCCGCCCAGCCCCATTGGCGCTACGCCACAGTTTGAATCCCACCGCCATGGGAACCTGTTACTAAAATTTTTGGATCCCACCACTGGTGCATGCTCTATTCCCCAGTGAGGCTGCTATTAGAAGATAGGAGAGGTTCAACTGAACAGAAGTGATGGTGCATTCTGCAGCATCCACACCCTGTTTCCCTGATTAAGCTGGTGGGTGGGGGGAGGCTCTATTGCCCAGCAGAGATGCCTCATTCTGCAGTGCCCACACCCTTTCCCCTAATTAGGCTGCTGCTAGGAAGTGGGGAGAAGGGAGAGGGAAAGCTCACGCCTAAGTGAGGGGTTGTAACCCTTGGTAAGGCAGAAATTGTTAGTCAGTCAAGACTATGGCGAGCCAAGAGGATGAGGAGCAAAAGATTTCTGAGGAGACTTCAAAGATGTTGATGTACTATGCAATTAGAGATGTAGACCCTCAGATAACCTTCCTTGGCCTCACTAATCTCCTTTCTTTCCCCAGGTGAAGCACTTTTGGCTCTTCGACTTTCCAATTTTGCCTCCCCCCCCCCTTAAAAATGGCAGCTGTGTTATGTTTGGCTTTGTCAAAGACCACAAGTAGACCTGCCCCTCTCACCTAATAGATTTGACCTTCCCTGAAGAGCCTGGTTTTACACTTTGGGAAAGAGGAGGAAGAGCCTGTTCAAGTGTGCTATCAACTTGCTTCTGATTTATGAATCAATAACCCCCAAAACATACTTTCAATAGCAGCCTTGCTCAGGTCATGCAAACTGAGGGTCATGGATTCCTTTTGTGTGTGTCAATCCATCTCATGGTGAGTCTTCCTCTATTCCTACTGCCTTCAATATTTCCTAGCATTATTATCTTTTCCAGTGAGTCTTTCCAGTGACTAAAGTGCAGTAGCGTCAGTTAAGTCATTACAAGATAAAGCTTTTATTAGGCTGTACTTTATCAGGCTGTGAAGGAGCATGATGTGTGTTTGGTGTCAAAATTATGTATCTCTTGTATTTTTAAACATGTCTGGAAAGAAGGCTAGGCATTTTAGGGTTTTTTTTTAAATTGTGTTCAGAGGGGTTGAGGAAATATTCAAACATTATAGATAGATAAAATAATGTAAAAGTGTAATTATTCATTAACAGTTCATAGAGGTCAACATAATTTATTCTATCATTTAAATAAGTTGTTCATTATAAAATCAACAACTGATTTATATATGTGTGTGTGTATATATATATATAATATATATTGGTGTCATTGGGTACTTTTGCCCTCCCTTGAAAAAATATATAGCCCTGGCCCTGTTTGTGCATACAACATAGAAAAAATGAAAAAAGATGCCAAGCATAGTTTACTTGTGGAACTCATTATTAGTACATGATGTAAAAGCAGTGGGTACTAGCTCAGCTGGCTTTAAAGGGGGATTAGACCAATTAATGGAAAACAGGATAGTGAACTAGATGAACCATTGATTTAGGATTCTTTTTGTATTCTGAGGAGTTAAACCATGAATTGTGACAACAGGAAATCATTACAGTTTAGAGTGTCCCTTATAATGATGTGTGGAAAGCTCTGCGGTGCTTCTAAGAAGAGTTAACATCCACATCTGTTTTCTAAATGCAAAGGAGGATTTTATTATTTTTTATTATTTTTATTTTTTAGTCTTATATACCGCCCAACCCCCGAAGGGCTCTGGGCGGTGAACAACAAAATTATAATTACATATAAGTTTTAAAAGAATTAAGTTAAAAGCAGCAGATAATAACAACAATGCCCGCAATGATACCAATTAAATGCTCCCAGAAGGGGAGAAAAAGAGTGGGGCCCATAGGTGGTATGGCCCGAAAACAGGAGGGTGGAGGGGGCACTCATCAGCAGCTGGACACTCCAAAAGCCTGGCGGAACAACTCCGTCTTGCAGGCCCTGCGGAACTCACCAAGATCCCGCAGGGCCCGGACAGCTGGAGGAAGAGTGTTCCACCAGGCAGGGGCCAGGGCTGTAAAAGTCCTGGCCCGCATGGAGGCCAGCCGCGTCAATGAGGGGCCAGGGACTACTACTACTAGTAGGGACATATGGGGTAATGCGGTCCCGAAGGTATGAGGGTCCCAGGCCGCTTAAGGCCTTAAAGGTAAGTAACAATACCTTGAAGATGATCCGGAATTCAACCAGGAGCCAATGCAGGCGACGCAATATTGGTTGGATATGGTCACGGGAGGCGCCCCCCGTGAGCAAACGGGCCGCCGCATTTTGGACCAGTTGTAACCTCCGGATCAACCGCAAGGGTAGGCCCGCATAGAGCGTGTTACAATAGTCCAACCTGGAGGTGACCGTTGCATGGATCACTGTGGCCAGGTCCGTGTGGGAGAGGAAGGGAACCAGCCGCCGGGCCTGTCGAAGATGGAAAAACGCAACCCGGGTTATATGGGCCACCTGGGTCTCCCTTGAAAGAGACGAATCCAGGTGGATCCCCAGGCTGCGGACTGAGGGGGCTGGCGCCAATAAGGCCCCCTCCCACACCGGCGGCTGGAAATTCCCACCCTCCCCCCCACGACCAAGCCAGAGGATCTCCATCTTCGATGGATTAAGTTTTAGCCTGCTCTGTTGCAACCAACCAGCAACCGCCTCCAAACAGTGCTGGAGAGCTGCAGGGGCGATGACCGCTCCCCCCTCCATCAACAGAATGAGCTGAGTGTCATCAGCATACTGATGACAGAACAGCCCAAAACTCCATACCAGCTGAGCAAGGGGTCGCATATAGATATTAAATAACTGTGGGGACAATAGCGCTCCCTGAGGTACCCCACAATGAAGTGGGCACCGTCGGGAGGCCTGGTCCCCACACCACACTTGCTGACTCCGATCCCAGAGGAACGAGGCAATCCATTGAAGGACAGTGCCCCGTACCCCAGAAGCGGCCAGGCGGTGGGTCAATAGGTCGTGGTCGACGATATCAAACACTGCGGTCAGATCTAACAATACCAACAGCGCCGATCCGCCTCGGTCAAGCTGCATACGGAGTGTCTGTGACGGCGACAAGAACGGTCTCCATCCCATGCCCAGCACGGAAGCCGGACTGGAAGGGATCGAATGCCGATGCGTCATCCAGGAAACCCTGAAGCTGCTCCAGCACCACTCTCTCAATTACCTTCCCCAGAAACGAAAGATTCGAGACGGGGCAGTAATTGGCCAGATCACTAGGATCTAAGGATGGTCTTTTCAAGAGTGGGCGGACCACTGCCTCCTTCAACCCACCTGGAAAGACTCCTTGCTCAAGGGAGCCATTGATGATCTTCAACAGGTGGGGTCGTAACTCCTCCCGGCAAAGCTTAACAAGCCAGGAGGGGCACGGATCCAGAGGACAGGTAGTAGGTCTAACAGCAGCCAAGGCCCTGTCAACAGCGGCTTCGGAGAGCAGGGAAAACTGGGCCAAACATGGGCCCGAAGACGGCAAGGGAGTCTCCAGTTCACTAATTGTAGATAAAGAGCGGGGAAGGTCCTGGCAGAGTGATGCGATTTTATCTGCAAAAAAGCTCATAAATGCCTCACAGCTAATAGCCAATTGATAATTTAGAGAACCCTCCGACAAGGAGGTCAAAGACCGAATCACACGGAACAATTGTGCCGGGCGAGAGCTAGCAGATGCGAGAGAGGAGGAGAAGAAGGCCCTCTTCGCCTCCTTCGTCGCCATCTCATAGGCTTTCATAAACGTCCTATAAGATGTTCGCGCCACTTCGTCACGAGATTTCCTCCACACTCGCTCCAGACGTCTGAGACCCCGCTTCATATTGCGGAGCTCCACAGTGTACTTATTTTATTTATTTATTTTATTAAACTTATAGGCCGCCTATCCCCGAAGGGCTCAAGGCGGCATGGAGCCCGCCGAGAACGGGGGCGCAGAGGGCGCCAGGGGGCAACAACTTCGATGGCATCAGAGAGCCGGAAGTTCCAGTCCTCCACCTGCTCATCGAGTGTGCCAGCAGGTTCAGGTTCCCGCAGAGCATTCAGGAAACCAATTGGATCCATGAGTCTCCGCGGGCGGGCATAAATCAGCCCGTCGCCTAGACAGGGTTGGCGCGGCAGGTCCATCCGGACCTTCAGGGCAAAATGGTCAGACCATGGCACTCTATCAATAGAAGATACGACCAGGTCAATTCCCAGTCCGAAGACCAAATCCAGCGTGTGACCGGCCTCATGGGTGGGGCCAGAATTTACTAAGGAGAGGCCTAGCGTCGCCATGGATGACACTAGGTCCACGGCCGCTGCACAGGAGGCGGTATCGACATGGACGTTGAAATCACCCAAGACGATGAGTCGAGGGAACCGCAACGCCCAGTCAGCCACCACCTCCAGCAACCGTGGCAGACCGTCCCCAGGTGCGCTAGGCGACCGGTACACCAAAAGGACGGCCAACCTCTCCAAGACCAACCACTCTAGGCTGACACACTCTATGCCGGAGATCTCCGGAACAGGAACGGCCCTGAAGGGAATAGAATCACGGATGTACATCGCCACGCCGCCCCCCCGGCCCTGAGTTCGAGCCCGGTGGAGACACGCGAAACCTGGTGGCGCGACCTCGCCCAAGGCGACGGTCTCACCGTCACGCACCCAGGTTTCGGTGATACAAGCCAGGTCCATCTGCTGGTCCCCGAGATAATCACGGAGGACTGCAGTTTTATTATTGATGGACCTGGCATTAAGCAACACCAGGGACGAAGCAGGGTATTTACTTTGAACCCAACCACTCTCATTCCTCGGGATAGGACGGAGGTCAGAAAGCGAACGAGCATAACCGTATCTCGTCCGTCTTCTATCATAAGGCCGCCACCTACTGTCATATTTACCCCGTCCCATTAGGACCGGAATCCCTGGCCCCATAGGTGGTGCCCCCATCCCTCTATCTCCCCACTACTAAGTCGCTCAAAGCTCCACAACACGTGGGCCCAAGCTAATTAATAACTCCACTAAAATAGTACAATAGGCAGACTGGATCAATCCAGCTGCACCTAATCTAATCTAAGTTAATACAACTGATCAAACTAAACAAACAATACTGACTAGACCAGATTAACAAACTATATAAACCCCTAACTCTAATCCAAGCAACTAATGGATAAAAATGGAAGGTGCCAAACACTAAGTACCTAAGTGATACCAGGGAAGTGATAGAGGCTGAGGTAATGGGAACTCAGGAGGGCACCAGCTAACAGCAGACAGCAGAGGGAGCCACTGCCACCAGCTCCCTACTGAGATCACTCCTTGCTGTGTTCATCAGGGGACATAATAATGGGAACAATCCACAGGTGGCGAGCGTGGGGCCCACACCACCCAAGCAAGCCTCCTGCGTGTTAGTTATAATATGTTCCACAAACCGCAACCTATGTGGCCCTCTCATGGCCAGCTTGTTGCGGTCGAATACAGCCACCATCCTATTGAATACAGCAGGTCGACGTGCTTCGGGCTGTATCATTCGTCCCGTGGATAGCCACCACTCCTCACATAGTTCGTTGCAATCATAGTTCCTTGCAATCATTTTCAGTAGTTGTTCTTCAGCTCATTGCATGCAAGGCAGTGTTTTGATGAACTACACATCTCAGCAAGTTTTTTTCACACCCAGTGGCGTAACTAGGCAAACTGGAGCCCTGGGCAAAACCTGAGTTTGATGCCCTCCCAGGCGCGTGCCCGGTGCAATGCACACACACCCCGGCCCCCTTGTAGCTACGCCCAGTGGCGTATCTAGGCAAACTGGAGTTTGGTGCCCCCCCCTTGGGCAGCCGCCCTCCCCCACTGTGACCAAGCAATGATTTTTACACCAGGTTGTTTCAAAGTCACCATCACATTATAGAACATGCCCCAACTCACAAATCTGAACACAGCAATAGGCCATGCCATTTTCAAAATGCTTCCAAAATGTTTTATTACTGCTATGAAAACATTTTATGGTGTTGTATCCAGCCCCTCCAATTGAGGGGAACAGAATCACTTTCAATGTTATTTAAACTGGGAACAACGTTATTTAAACTAGTTTAAACAAGTGATGCTGGAATCCACCCCCCAAAAGCATCATTTTCAATGGTGTTTAAGAACATAAGAACAAGCCAGCTGGATCAGACCAGAGTCCATCTAGTCCAGCTCTCTGCTACTCGCAGTGGCCCACCAGGTGCCATTGGGAGCTCACATGCAGGATGTGAAAGCAATGGCCTTCTGTGGCTGTTGCTCCCGAGCACCTGGACTGTTAAGGCATTTGCAATCTCAGATCAAAGAGGATCAAGATTGGTAGCCATAAATTGACTTCTCCTCCATAAATCTGTCCAAGCCCCTTTTAAAGCTATCCAGGTTAGTGGCCATCACCACCTCCTGTGGCAGCATATTCCAAACACCAATCACACGTTGCGTGAAGAAGTGTTTCCTTTTATTAGTCCTAATTCTTCCCCCCAGCATTTTCAATGGATGCCCCCTGGTTCTAGTATTGTGAGAAAGAGAGAAAATTTTCTCTCTGTCAACATTTTCTACCCCATGCATAATTTTATAGACTTCGATCATATCCCCCCTCAGACGTCTCCTCTCCAAACTAAAGAGTCCCAAACGCTTCAGCCTCTCCTCATAAGGAAGGTGCTCCAGTCCCTCAATCATCCTCGTTGCCCTTCTCTGCACTTTTTCTATCTCTTCAATTTAAACTAAGGAGCCCAGATTCTCCTTTTAAATCCACCTTAAAGGGAGAATCTGGGGTTCCCGGCTTAAACAACATTGAAAGTGATGCTATTTTTGGGTTGATTCTCCCCCACCCTGAAACAGCATCACTTTCAATGTTTAAACTGGGGACCTCACATTCTCCCTTTAAATCCATGGATTTAAATCCATGGGATTTCCCTTATCCCAGGTTTTTCAAAAATTGCTAAATTGGTGGTTCTGTTAAAATATCCCATGCTGATCCCACTGCCATGCATACAGAGCTGAAGAAAGACCTGTTTATTTTTCCCACCTCGTAGCCTGCTCTCCCTGCTCCTGCGCCCGTCCAGGGTCTCGCTGCCCCCTCCACCTCCTCCGCTGCCCCTGTTCACCCTGTTCGGTGAACAGTAAGCTGGGCATCGTCCCGCAGGAGAGGCAGGATAGCGCCCTTCTCTCCCTCCTGTTCTCGGATGAGTGGTGGTGGCAGAGTGGGAGTAGGGAGCCAAGCAAAAGGAAGAAGCCAAGGCGATGGCCAGGCAGCGGCAGCAGCAAAGGGAGCACCCAGTGGGTAACCTTCCCGCCTGTTTGCATTGTAAACACAAATAAACTGGGGGGCTCGTGCAAAATTAACTGGAGTACTTCAACTCGATTCCTTCATGGAAACGGACAGCCATGCGAAGGGAGAAATCAAGATACAAACAACCTGGTAAGTATGATCCTGGTTCTACCCTGGGGTAATTGTGTCATGCCCTAGAAGCATTTTCAGAGGAACAGTTAAGGTCCCCCATCCACCCATCACTTTTTCATAGTAAATGACCTTATTCTGCCTATATGCTAATATCATAAGAAAAAACATATGGTTGTGAAAGTGTAATTCTGTTCTGAGGCTTGCAGAAAATCAATCCCTCGCCTAATGCAATGTTAATATCAACCACTAAGCAAAGACGCGTTGCATCTACCGCTTTATATATTGTGCATAACAAACAACAATAAAGTGCATAAACAGTGAAATTCAGTGCAAAACAAATTGTGAAAAACACTCCTTAACAATTTTCACGATACAGCTTACAGTAACTAAGGTCGCAGCATTCACTAGTCGTGCCTCCGATATGTCTCAATGAAGTCCTCTTATGTTAATTACAATGAACCTCCGTGTCCGTAATTTCCAAAGGGACGCAGGTTATTGTTCTCAGAGACTTTATATATGCTTCAGTGCGCTGCGTTTCCAATATATCAAGCCCATATTCTATTGTACTGGATTACTTAACGTGTGAACTGGTGAACGGACTGGTCTGTGCCTAATCCGAGTATTGAGAATGAACGGATTGCGCTATTATAGCCGTTTTTGAAACAATCTTCTTCAGATCACACTCTAGTTCCATCAATCATACTTGGGATATTCCTGGATATGGAACTATAGACATTAAAAAGCACTTGTTGCAGTGGGAAACCAAGTGGATTTATAGATTAAAAACTTATTCAGCTAATGGTCTCAATAAGGACATCGACTTTTCATGTTATTTATGAATCCCAATATAGGATGTACACCTTTAAGAAAGGATGATTGAAAACAGCAGTTTAAAAAAGAGTTTAAAAAAGAAATCACAGCTAAAATGGTGGCAAAGAACATATCGAAGAAAGAAAAATGGGAAGAGAATTGGTTTGGATTTGTGCTGGTGCATGTACAAGGTATGTTTTGGTACAGCTATAATCACTCATGGCTGATCATGGTATAGCTATAATCACTCATGACTCTTTGACTCCATCCTTTCCATACCTATGTATAACCACACATTGGAAATGTGGTGGGTTTGTTTTAAAGTAGATAGTAATAGAATTTCATATTCCAAAGCACTCATATTCAGGGCTTTGTGTATGTGGTGATTCTATAAGAAAAAAAATTAAAACTTCCCATGGAATTGTGTGCAAGTTCAACTTCCTGAGACATTCCACCTTTAGCAAAAAAAAAAAGTTTTTAGCCATTAGGGCTACCCAACTAAGTCTTAAAGCCAATAAGCTGTTTGACCCTTTGAAAAAAGAAACATTTTATGCTGTTCGTTATTCATTAAAAAACAAACTCAATCAATCAATCAATATGCCTTTTATTAACATAGTATAACAACAAATATATAAACATTTAAATAACTAATTAGATATAGATCAGCAGCAATAAGCAAATAAAAACAATAGCTATCGTTTTAAAATAATGGCCAGGAAGGAAGCAACTGCTCAAGTAACATCAAAAGAATGGTCCTGTAAAAGAAAATGTACAGCATAAGTAGAGTTTTGTATTTTCTTTGCCAATAATAGAGGGTGAATCAAACTTGATCGTACATCGGCATTTAGGACACATTCAAGCAGAATATGAGTCAGGGAGTCAAGTGAGCCACATCGACAGAACCTTTGATGTTTCGGGATTTTTTGGTATCTGCCGGATGTCACAGTTGAAGGAAGGCTATTAAATCGGGCCAACATAAAGGCCCGTCGCTGTTCAACAGATAAGGTAGAAACTAAGTATCTAGCTGGGACTCCATACTTAGGAGAAATTCCCAGTGCTCGAGGTGAACAGGTTGGGATCATGATTGAGTAAAAAAAATGTCTCTCGTGATCTCTCAACCTATCACTAATTTGAATCAAAATGAATTTTTCATTGCTATTGTGTAATGCAGTTATGTCAATTCCAATATGCCTAATTTTTTGGATAATCATTTTAGACCATTTTGAAATATAATTATCTGTAAGAAGATAGTATGTCATATCGTTTTGATTTGTTCTAAAATGAATCTTAAGCCAATACTTTATTGTAGTGATCCAAGCCTTGGTCTCAATTAATGATAAGCCAGCTTCAAGGCATAGTGTGGTAAGGGTTACACTATTAGGAACACCCATAACTCGCCTCAAAAAGTTTGTTTGAACACGTTCAAGTTCTGAAGTAAAGGTTGCTATCCATATGGGGATTCCATAAAAAATAAACTTCAGTTACATATTTACAAAATCTACTGTTATGTTAAAATTCAGATCTGCTAATGAATCCATTAAATTTTAATTTTGGCAGCAAAAAAGCCTTCTTAATAAAATGAGGACAAGAAATGTATTTCTCAATTCAGAATAAATTACGAAGAAAGAAGGAAATGCTCAAAAGTTTCAATCAATGACTTATCACAAATGCAGACTCTAGAACCCCTTTCTTGATTTTAGGGCTACAAAGTTGGGCCTGGAAGTACATGAGCAATGCCAAATGATATCAGGAGCTGAGTGAGAGTCCAGTGGTTAGGAATAGTGTTTCATTGCTTTTGCCTCTAGCAAACCCAGTCTACATTATGCAAAATAATAAAAGTTTGCAAAACATCTTTTGTAAAACTTTAATTTTGTACATTTGTTTGCTGTCTGTACATTTTACACATTGAAGTTTCAGGCCCAGAATTTATATTACATGCATGCAAAATGTTCAGTTTTATAGCATAGTTTACCTGAAGTCTTGCTCATATTTCTATTAGATTTCCCACTTATCAGTCATTGACTTCATTTGAAAAATTCCATAACTTTATTTTGTAAGGCTTAATGTACTATTTTTAAAAAAATCTTATCTGGCTATATTTTCCTCCTGCCCTATAAAAAGTACTGATTGGATTTAAATATGAAAAGCACCATAACCTGTACAGGTTAGCCTTTGGTTAAAAGACCAGGATGTTAAAAGGTACATGGCTGTTTAAAATGTCTTTCATTATAAATACATCCAGATATTTCTAGTGCAGTTTTATGAGCTACTGTTGAAAGCTTTTTTGTAATATAATGATCTCACATTGATCGTACATGTGACATTGTTCTCTTTTTCATATTCCACAGCTAATGGCAATATAAATTCAATGAAGGCCACAATCCTGTGCACAGTTTCATGGGAGTAAGTCCACTGAACCCAATAGGACTTCCTTCTGAATAAATATCCAAAGAAACATGGCTACAATATGAAAAACACAGGATTGGGCCAGGCTAAATTTTTCACCAACCGAATTTCCTTCAATGTGTAAGGGTCTGTTACTCCAGTCATCAACAAGACTCAGGAAGGTCTCAAGAGCTTTATTGGAACTGTGTCATCCCAGATTCAGATAGCCGAAATGGAGGGGTTTGGCTCTCTGACCCCTGGTATATACCTTACAGTTTAGTTCAACCCCTGGTATCCCCCTGCCCTTGCATTCCCATAATATCAGCACGTGAAAGAACAGTGAGAATAACAGCATTGTTTGGTACAGACCGTTTACTCCTCTAAGATGGCAGGTAAGGATAAACGGTTAAGCTCTATTGAACTAGGAACAACAAGCAAAGGATGGAGGCCCCCATAGCCTTGACTGATGATGATAATGGCCGGGCCATCCGCAGCTGGGCTTTAAATGTGGAAACTGCCAGGCCTGGAATGGCGCAGGCCTGACACAATGCTGTTTTTCCTATTCAGACCCCTTTTATGTTGTTCTTCATTGTTTCCACCTTACATACTTTCATTTATATCCTGCTTTTGTTGCTAAGGGAATCCCATAACGGCTGACATCATGCCTCTCCCTTCCATTTTATCACGACAAATGGCCATGCTGGCAGGGGCTGATGGGAATTGTAGTCCATAACATCTGGAGTGCCAAAGGTTCGCCACCACTGAGGTAGGGTATGCTGAGTGTGTGTGGCTGGCTCAAGGTCATCCATCAAACTTTGAGGGCAGAGGGGAGATTTGAACCTGGGTCTCCTGGATCCTTCTTTTTCTGACATTATAACCATTACTCCACACTGGCTCATAGAGATTAGTGGGTTGCAGTCGTCAGTGCTGACAGACCATTTTCCCTGGACACAACTGATAGAACTGCAGGAACAGTCTGTCTAATCTAGCCTTCTCTTTCCAACAGGCCAAAGCAGACACCATGGATCACCTGCAAGCAAGCTTGCCTGGGATGATGCCTCTGATTGTGAGGGCTCCATTAATCCCTTCTAAAAGCCATCTAAAGTTCTGGCCATTACCACACCTTTCAAAATTATGCCAGATGTTCATAATAGATGGGCAGCCCCATCCAAGAGCCAGGTGCCCAGCTGCCACCTCCAATGAGGCTTTCTGGCAGTGTGGGGAGGCTTGAAAAGTGAAAAAGCCTCCCCACCACTAAGAAACCTCTGTGGGGCTTGATAGACTTTGGGTGGTGCAAGTCTGAATTCCCAGCTGTCAGAATAATGTTGTGAATAGCTGGGAGGGAGCTGACTAAAGCTGGCTCCTCCCCAGCTACATCCTCAGGGGGCAGTAGCTGCATGCAGGCAGAATCACTCCTCTGTCGGGGTAAGTGCCTTGTGGTGTGTGTGTGCGTGTGCAAATCCTCAGGTGCAGCCGCATGCTGCTTCCACCAGCAGATTTGGGGGTCCCCTCTGGATGGGGCTTATATTATGGTTTAAACTAATTGACTCCAAATTCCTGGCCCTTTGAGAGGCAGAAAATTTATTTAGATTGTTTCATTTTTAACTTCATGCCTCTCCCTTCCAGATACCTTCTGGATGAGAACATGAAAGTCTTTATGAAATCAGTAGGCCTCTGTACTTTCCAGGTTTCCATAATGTCAGACTGCAAAGAGTACATTTGGTTAGGGCACAAAAGTTCGGCAGAGGCCAACTTGCTGGTTGTCCCTAGCCCCTCAATGATGCGGCTGGCCTCTACCCGGGCCAGGGCCTTTACAGCCCTGGCCCCTGCCTGGTGGAACACTTTACCACCAGCTATCCGGGCCCTGCGGGATCTTGGAGAGTTCCTCAGGGCTTGTAAGACCGAATTGTTCCACCGGGCGTTTGGAGAAGCTGGCTGCTGATGTGCGCCCTCCTCTTCCACCCTTTACACTCTGGACCCTTAACTTTTACAGGACCCAACTCTCTGGGTTTGTTCTTTCCAGGGCGGGCCTATGAAGTTTTATGCTGGATGCCGATAAATTTGTTTAATCTGCTGTTTTAATTGGGGTTTTAATGTGAATTGTTGAATTATTATTATTGTGTTGTTCACCGCCCAGAGCCCTTTGGGGGAGGGGCGGTATATAAAAATGATTATAAATAAATAAATAAATAAAATTAAAAAAAATTCTGTGTCCTCAATAGTTGTGCAGGAGAGAATTTTGACAACAGCCTTTTGTCAGATAGGGAACAAGAAACATCATGTGCAGAGGTTCAACCTATATTTTTGAAGTATACAAGAGTCTGTTTAGTCTATGTGTGGTGGCAATAACTACATATCATGCAGATTTATTATTATTATTATTATTATTATTATTTATTATATTTATAAGCCGCCCTCCCCCGGAGGGCTCAGGGCGGAGAACAACAGGCAATAGAGCACAATAAAATCAGTAGTATCAAACTATAAAATCATTAGGAACAGCTCTATATATTAAAACCCAACCCCAGTAAAAGCAGCGTTCTAGTTTAGTTTGAAAAGCTGGAAGTCAACCAAGAGGACTATTTGAGGGAACCATGGTGTGACCTCTCAGTGCGTTTGTCGATCCTAAAAAGCAGCTTCACATTAGTGATTTCAGAACATGTATTGTTTTGGCTAACATTCTAGTCACCTTTCATGAGCCAGTTTTTCGATGACTGTTTATCAACTTGTCTGTGGTTTTTTGGCATGTTTCTGCACTATATTCCTTCCTGACCATGTAGTATGGCACAACTGGATTTTGACTCATGTGAATTCTCACACAGTCCGAGTAAGTTCTATTACCCTGCTTATCCTTATGGCCTACCTGCTCTGCATACCAGGCAATGACTTAAGTCACAGCAACTATATAAATCAGTCATAAATAAATGGTGTGTTTTGATAAAACCTACCCTTCAATGTTTATGTGTTGATGCTAATGGCTGCAGAGCAGTTTGAATCTGCAGTGCCTTTGCATATACACAGTTTTACAAAAAATATTGCAAACCAATTTGGCACGTGGTTGTGGCTGTTTGGCACAAACCAGCCAGGCTGAGTGATTGGCTAACATCTGACTGACATCTTTGAACATGGTAACAGTGGCCTTGTGCCAGTAATTTTGCCCCTCTGCCAGGGCAAGTGGCCTGGGGAGGGCAGATCCACCAAAAAGGCTGCCCACCATTCTCACGGGTGGATTTGCCTCCCCCCACCCCAATCAGGCTCTTAATCATCTCTGCCACCCTGGTCCCTGTTCCCTTGCAATTTCTGAGAGTGGAAGACAGCTCCATTTTCTTGTGATTAGTTCTTAAGTGAGAGACACCAAGTTTTGTTTCTACATGGGCCTAACTGCAGATTTCCTTGGGACCCCATGTCCACAGATGTGTACTTCAGCTTTTAAAAGCAACCTTGGGTAGGCCAGTGTGGGTTGGGTTGCAATGCCAGGGAAGGAGGGGTTTAACTCTTGTCACCATTTTCCTTTCTGAAACTGGTTTCCCTGGGATCCAATTAGCCTTGACATGTGAGCCTGTGTGTGTTCAGTACCATCAAGTCACTTCTGACCCTTGAATTAATGACATTTGATTGTTAACAGTTTTGCTCAGGTCTTTCAGAATGAAGGCTGTGGCTTCCTTGATGGAATCAATCCATCTCAGATTGGTTCTTCCTCTTCCTGCTGCCTTCAACTTTTTGTAGCATTGTTGTCTTTTCCAGTGATTCTTGGCTTCTCATAAAGTGATCAAACTACAATAACTTCAGTTTGATCATTTTAGCTTCTAAGGATATTTCAGGCTTGATTTGCTCTAGAACTCACTTATTTGTCTTTTTGGTGGTCCGTGGTATTCATAATGTTCTCCTCCAATATCACATTTCAAATGAATAAGATGGGAGTATGAAGAAATGACTTCTCCCATGAGGTTTGAAGGGAACAGTTTAACCATTTTTCCCTCTGGGCAGGAGCAATGGGGAAGTCAGGCTAATGGCCTTCTAGCCTCATCTGAACTATCATTTTAGAAATGCTGATAGAGGTAGTAAGAGACAATGGGATTGGTTAAATCCCCCCCTCCCTTTTTTTCCAAGCAGGGAGCAGGAGATTTGGAACTTCCAAAACACTAGAAAGGACTTCAGGAAAAATACCCAGGAAAAGTTTTTTTTGACACAGGATGACCTGATCTCTGGAAGCAGCGGAGTGGAGTAGCGGAGGAGAGGAGTAGCAGGATGAAGAGAAGTGGCACTAGGCTTCTGAGAGGTGGGGCTTGCTATTAGCTATGTTGCTCACTCTCTGGAAGCAGCGGAGAGGAGTGAGCTCCCAAAGGCACCTGGTGGGCCACTGCGAGTAGCAGAATGCTGCACTAAATGGACTCTGGTCTGATCCAGCAGGCTCTTTCTTATGATCAGTGGGTGGAGAAAGGAAATGAATGAAACTCCTGGGAGTAAGGAAGAAGCTCTCTTTTGGTTGGGACTCTCAGGGGAGAAAGAGCTCTCACCTCAGATCTGGAGGAGACATTTTGACCATCTGCTGTCTGAGGGAGCTGCAGAAAACTCCCAGGTAATGGAAACCCTGTTCAGATCTATAACATCCTAAGGTCAAGAGTGTGTCCTATAGTCTAATGTCAGATAGGACATGTATAGAAAGAGGGACAGATGAATTGTGTTTCATTAGGATACTCATATATTTTTGAAATTTATGGTCAAAATCTGGTAGACTTCACTTGCTCTGAACTCATTCAGCCCTACCTGTGAAGAACTGGCTACTTTCCCTCCACATCACACTTAACTTGACCTTCTAGGAAATCTGCCTGAGGGCTTTTAAAACTACAACATTCTTCACAGTATCTTTTCCTGCCTTATGTTTTGATTGTGTAAATGAAACAAGTCTCTGCATTGTATTCTTCTCATCATCCCCTGATACTGAGGAGGATGAAGGCAAACATTTCCTCACCACCCCTCATTCTAGCTTCTTTCTAACTTGCTCGGTAGGGGGCCAAGAATTCTAGCATAGGCCTCTGAACAGAACAACACATTCTCTGGAGGGCACAGTTGGGGAAAGTGAATTGCCAAAAAAAGAACAAATCACAGTCAAGTTGTAGGAGCTCTTTGGATTGAAACACAATATGATTAGCCCCCCTCCAAGCAGTCTGTATTGTACAACCCTGTGATAAATCTATAATATGAACTTTAAGGGAAGCTTGTAAATAATAGAATTTATATCCTATGGGATAATTTTGTAAGTGGGTAACAGAGATAGAATTACTTGATGACATTAGACATGAAGGTGGAGAACCACGGAGCAATAGCCAGAATGAAATATGCATAAATTGTCTGAGTGTAAGATGCAGATACCCTTGGGAGGTTGGCTAGTTCTTTCTTTCCTTTTTTAATGATTGCACTTCTTGAAGATATAAATACTCAGCCAGTCATTTTCTTCTTTTTGGCTGACTTGAAGCCTTCTGGAGCATCTTCCTTTGATGTGTAAATAATGAGTGACTGCTGATGATCAAAGAGCATTCACTTGATAGACATGGCTGTTTCTTCCCGTTTGATATCCATATAGGATGATTGTTGCCCTGTTGCAGCAAACTACTATTGTTTAGAAGAATTAGCATTAACTAGTACCCAAAGGTTTAATATATTTCCAGTGCATCCTAAGCAGTGCTGTACCATTCTAAGCTCATTGACTTAGGTATAATTCTGCTTAGAAAGGTACTATTCCTCTCTGAAAACATCTGGGGTATTATTATTTTTTTGCTTTAGTATATGGTACTATTGTTAAATGAGAATTTCCCAAAATGACAGACACTGAACAGTTATGATTCCATCCCCAGAATTTAATGCAGCTTTGAACTAGGCAATAAAATATATACCTTTATGTGTTGTCGTTATTGCCAGTACCTCAAAAAGATGATACTTGTCAAAGGATTTTCTGAATGGGACTGGATACAACTTAAACCTCTAGGCTCTTCTCTGCTGCAGGGTAATGCTTCCAAGTTGGGATGACGGATGGCCTAAAAGCTTGGACTGGCATGCCTCACAATTAATCCTGTTGGTGAGAAGTGTGTAACATAAGAACAAGGATCTGAATTGAGCAGAGGGTTCCAGTGGCCTCAGAGATCCCTGTTCATGTTCATCAAGTTCAGAACTGGGCTGAATGCCCAACGTTTGGGCCGAACAATCTCTTTTGTAACTTTTCTTTAAAATGGCAAATGTATCCTTGAAAACCTGCACTCAGCTGCGCGTGCCAATTCTGGTGAAATCAACTGGGGCTTCATGCAACCAGGCACAAATCCAAGTGATCTAGAAACAGCTCTTTCTTCTTTATCTTTCACACAGGATTCACTAAACAGTGTGAAAAATTCACCATTTTTAAAAATATGTTGCTACACAGAATCATTAAACAACAATAAAACAAATACTTTGAAATCTGCCTGGGATGACAGTAATTGACCCAGGCATTCTTTTAGTACAAGGATTGCTGTTTTATTTATTTTTATTGTAATAACCATGCAGAAATATAGACATGCATCTACACTGGGGAGGTTCGCCCCCATTGTTCTTCTAGCCCTGACGCTTTGAGCTTTTTAGAGGATTGAGATTACTTGGTTTCTTTGAAGAACAAAGGGGGGGAAGCATTTTTTTAGATGGCTGGCTATTTTGATCTGGTAGGTCTGCTCACAGTGTGATGAAACAAACATCAGCAATCATTAAGGAAAAAGCAGAGGAGGAAGCATAATAAAAAGGAGGAGCACATATGCTGGTGCTTTATGCTCATCATTTGAGCAGGGGGCCTGATGCTAAAGCGTTACTTCAAGCTGTGCCGCTGGATACTCTCTGACATCCTGGACACGCTGCCTCTTTTCACCCTCACATTGCCTTGCAATGTGAGAAATGAACCACACTTTCAGATGGATGGGAGCTAACATATTTCACAGGGTTTCTGGAACCCTGGCTGAGCCATGATGCATCAACAGCAAATCAGACATGGAGGCAGCGTGCGGAAAACTATTCTGGACCTAGCTAGTTAGTTGACCTAGCTAGCTAGTTTTTCTCCCTGAAAGGACCCAAGCAGCTTGCCACAAATAAAAATACAATCAGGTACAAGAAGACTCAATTAAAAAAAATATTCAAATAGAAACAACAAGAACAAACTGTACCTTGGGGCCAAGCCAGCATCTAACAGGCCAATTGTCCAGACTGCAGGCTTGACCCCATGGGCTCATGCCTCCTGGCCATGCCCGTGATATACATCTGAAACAGGAAGAGCCAAACAAAATTTCAGCGAAGATTCATCCAGGGATGCCACATCTCCCGCTTTGGCAAGAGACTTCCTGCCTTTACTGGCTGTTCTCGCCAATGGCAGGAGAAAAAACAGGAGGATGGGAGGTGATGGAATGACATAGTTTCCAGTGGAACCATAAGTTACTCCATTGTGTTGTGGGTGATGTTGGTATGTTGTTGAGAAAGAGCTTTCCCCACTGGTGAGTCTCCTGCCGATTGTGTTCCCCCCAATGAGCCCTCCTACTGCCTGGAGCTCCTGTAGATACTCCACACCCCGCTTTTCACACACAGCAGGATGGGGTGACTCAACTTTTCTTAGCACAACTGAGAGGTTGTGAACATGAAAATCATGTGATGCAGCTTTTTCTGGAGGCTCTCTGGGGTGGCAGTGTCAACATTTCCAGGTAGGTCCAGATCAAAACAATCTTAGCTGAATACTGCAGCATGATTTGTAACATACCTTTTATTTTGCATATTTTTCTAGTTATGGGGGAAGAGCAAGAAGTTTTGCCCTCTTACTTCTGGAAAGAGTGTTCAGCAGTTCTTCTGGCTTCTGAGGGTCTTTAGAATTTCCCATATACTAGATATCTGTGTCCAGCATCACATTCTACAGCTTTTCTGTATTCCTGTGGCCTCTTGGGACATCCACAGCCTTGACATATGACATTTACTCTTGCTTCTCTACATTTAAAAATGCATAAACCTGTGAAAAACAACCAACTAAACTACAATACACTGCACATGCTGATACATGTCTACTTGGAAGCAAATTTCACTGTACTTCCAGCTGAATATCATTTTTTGCAAGTGAAAAGATTCTCGATATAAACCTCAGATAAATTAACCTTACACAACAAGCAGTATAAACATGTGAAGTAACACCATTTACAAAATGAAGCAAACAGTGTTGGAATGCATTCTGGGTGCAAGCTCTGCCTTTTTGTTCCAACCACAGCTGTTTCCCTGACTCCATAATGAAACTTGGTGTGGTGGTCTTCTTGCAGCAGAAGGTCTTTCTGAAAAAGGTGCAAAAAGTGGGGCTCACAACTCCTCAGCCTGCTCAAGGGTCCCAGTTGGTGGGCATCCTGAAGATTACTGCGCTAGAACATTTCCATTTTAACTGTCATTAATAGTAGTGCAATCAATTCTTCTAACAATATGGTTAGCTTCAACTACTACTTTGTTATTTTTGTTTACAATACAAAGCTTACAATTAGTAGTTAGCTACACTTAATCATAACCATTTAGTACAGGGATCTCAAACTCATTTGTTATGAGGGCTGTAGAAGACATAAATGTGACTCAGTTGAGCGAGTGCAATCTCGATTTCTATGCAGACTCTTGGGTATGCCCCACTGTGTGCCCTATGCCGTTCTGTGCCTCGAGACTGGACAACGCCTCTTAGAGACAAGAGCCTGGCTTGCCACTTTCGAATATTGGCTGCGCCTTTGTTTCAACTGTGATGCCACCTCTCTCACACGTTGCAGATGTCCCTTGAAAGAAAAAGCTTCATTGTGGGAATGGCTGTGAAACCCATATTTGAGAATAGATCATATTTGATGATAGAACATGTTCATCCACCACCATGTGGGTGACCTTCATGTGGGTTTCACAATATTTCCTACATAACAATTAACATTTAGCCTTTAAAATGTAACAAACAAAATGAAAAAATATCAAGAATATCAATGAAAAGACCTAAAATGCAGCAGCAAATGTGGCATGCAAGGGAGGGGAGGGAGGGGTGGCATGCAAGGGAAGGGGAGTGAGGGAGGGGTGACATGCAAGGGAGGGGCCCCGACATCTGGACATGGCCCACCCACCCTAGTGGAGGGAGAGGGAGGGAGGTGGAGGGGTGGCATGCAAGGGAAGGGGAGTGAGGGAGGGGTGGCATGCAAGGGAGGGGCCCCGGCATCTGGACATGGCCCACCCACTCTAGCGGAGGGAGGGAGGGGAAGGGAGGGGTGGCATGCAAGGAAAGGGGAGTGAGGGAGGGTGGCATGGAAGGGGGAGGGAGGGGTCCGGCATCTGGACATGGCCCACCCACCCTAGTGGAGGGAGGGAGGGGAAGGGAGGTGTGGCATGCAAGGGAAGGGGAGTGAGGGAGGGGTGGCATGCAAGGGAGGGGGCCCGGCATCTGGACATGGCCCACCCACCCTAGTGGAGGGAGAGGGAGGGGAGGGAGGTGGAGGGGTGGCATGCAAGGGAAGGGGAGGCCCACCCTAGTGGAGGGAGAGGGAGGGGAGGGAGGTGGAGGGGTGGCATGCAAGGGAAGGGGAGTGAGGGAGGGGTGGCATGCAAGAGAGGGGGCCCGGCATCTGGACATGGCCCACCCACCCTAGTGGAGGGAGAGGGAGGGGAGTGAGGTGGAGGGGTGGCATGCAAGGGAAGGGGAGTGAGTGAGGGGTGGCATGCAAGGGAGGGGGTTGGTCTGAGCTTGGTCAGTTGGGGGGAAGGTGGATGCCTCAGTTGGCGAGCCCCCAACAGGCTTGCCAGACCAGATCAGCACTGCAAGGAGTGGCTGCTTCTCTTGGCAAGCCCACAGCAGCCTCACCATCCCAGATCAGCACTGGGAGAGGTGGCTGCCTCAACTGGTGAGTCTATAGCAGGCTCACCGGCCCAGATTGAGATGGGGAGGGAGGAGGAAATGGCTCACCAGGACAGATCAGGAGTGCGGTGAGGCGAACACCTGGACTGGCCAGCCTGCAATAGGCTCACCAGGCCAGATCAAGAGTGGAGGTGGGTGGGTGCCTGGACTGGCCAGCCTGCTTTCGAGTGGAGGGGTGGGGTTTGCCTCAGCTGCCTCAAGGGCCTGATAAGCCCTCTCAAGGAGCTGGATCAGTGTTGGAGTTAGTTGAATATGGATCAGCCCAGGCCTGTGTGTGAGTGTAGTAAAGAAGCTCTTCCAAAGAGATTTATGCAAAAAGGGAAAAATTACATTTATTTCAAGTAACTTTGGATCACAGGCATTGTTCCAGGTGAAAGGTAGACAGAAAGAAACCCAAATCTAAAGAGATAACTTCCCTATAACAAGTAGGCACTCTAACGCACCATCAAGCAGGTACCCATTACCATTGTGCTCAGTACAAAGGAGAAGAAGAAAGAAAAAGGCTTCAGGCGGAAGGAGGAGGAGTTGGTGGGCAGACCCCAGACATGGAGAGCAAACAATAGAATAGCGCCCCCCATTGTCCAGGCATGCAGAAGTTGCTTATTCCAACAATCAGACCCCCGAGCTGCATGCTTGACAACCCTGATCTAGTACATGACCAAGTCAGCATGACTACATTGGTGCTTTTGATTTTTAGGATGTGATTACTGAAGAATCTCTCAGATGTTCTCTTCTGTGATTCAAGAACAGTGCAAATAAAAGCCCCTGGTCTGTCTTCCCATACCTGTTTTCCTAAAGGAACTTAAATTGACCTGTACAGATTATCTACTGAAAGATAGGCAGATGTTGATCCATTACCTCCTTCACACTTTGTCATTTTGTCTTGCTTCTTCTTTTCATGCAATTTCTATGAAAAGTAAAATAAATCTTAAAATAATAAAAGTTTAAAAGTAAAATAGACTTGGTCTGAAAAGGATGGGTTAGAACTCTAAATAAATAAATAAATAAATAAATAAATAAATAAATATCATTTTAAATGTTGTGAATCAGAAACATTGACTGTGAATTCAGGGACTAATCTCCACATTAGGAACCTGGGAGGTATTTTCCATGTATATTCAGCATGTTAGCCATTAAAACATTCCTCATTACTTTTCTCATGAACCTGTCTCATTTCAGTCTTCCATATTCTGTTTCTCTTTCATCTTATACTGAACTGCTATTGGACAATTTGTAGTGCTATGTATTCTGTTAAAGAGATCCACATTTGCTCATAGCAGGGATCTCCAAACTGTAGCCCTCCATATATTCATGGACTCCAATTCCCATCATCTCTGCCAATTGACCATGTTGGCAGAGGCTGATGGGAATTGTAGTCTATAAACATCTGGAGGGCCATAGTTTGGAGACCCCTGCCTCAGAGGAATTTCAATAAAGCAACAGTTCAAGGCAAGCTTTGGGCGAGAAGGTCTTTTAACAATGTTGGCTGTAGTGCAGGGTTACTGTATTCTATTCCCCCTAATCTAATATTTATATTTTGCAAATTGTTTGCTAATTATTTAAAGCATGCACTTTTAATTTTCTTCTGCATTTTCCTCTGTTCTGCTCCTGGAAACTACTACAAAAAATTGGGGAAGGATCAGAGAAATATCTTTTTCACCTTGGCTGGTTCATGTCATGATTTGACATGCTTTCTCCTTAAATAACCTGGATGCTTTTCAAGAGAGTTCAAAAAGAGAAATGCTTTTCAAAAAGAGAAAACAAGCAAGTCGTAACTGGGGCTTTCTTCATTGACTAGAATCTACCTGCTAGAGCAATGGAAGGCAAGCATGTCCAAGGCAGAGCTGTGCTCCCTGGCAAAGCTGCCCACTCTGGAAGCAAAGCAAATTAAAAGTCATGCTCAAAGTGGTCTAGCTTGTTGTGGAGGGAATGGAAAGTGAAAACAGGGCTTGAGGAAATACATTCATGCAAGACATTTTGATTTGATGTGCATTTGCCCCGGTCACGCACAGACACCTTGTGAATAATTGGCCCTTAATGTGGGCCAATGTGGGAAGAAATGAAACTTCAGTTTTTTAATGCTGAGGGGAAGGCATTCTGTGCATGCCCAGAATAATTTTTCCTTCTGAACTCTGGGCTGTAAACAGTCTTTTAGGTTATATTCTAGTGAAATTGTTGAGTTCCAGGTTGGTGCTGATTTGCTGTTTTTTTGTGATTTTTAAAGGAAGTTCTACATGGCTGCAAACTTTTTAAACTACGAGGCTGAGAAAAAACATTTTGCTAAGGCGAGATGTTCCTAAGTCACCAACATGGTATGCTCATCTCCACCATCCTTGCAGAGTAGGCTCAGCCTCTGACCCTCACAGCCCATCATAAGATGGAGATCATGGGATTCTGTTGATCAGAATTCCTTTATTCAACTTCAAGTGGTTACAGATGTCCCTTTCCCTCTCCACATCTCTCATACCAACCACCCCTGTACTATCACTCCTCCCTCTTTTAAACATGCTTCAGAAGGGTTCCTCACCCCTTGGATCTCCCTGCTTTTGAACATTAGTGACTGGTGAGCTGTCTGTTGAACCCTGCTGACTTGGGATTGCCTCCCCCCCCCCCCGACCATGATCTTGGCCCTGTCGCCTGATTGAAGCCTGGTCTAGGCCAGTGGTGGCGAACCTTTGGCACTCCAGATGTTATGGACTACAATTCCCACCAGCCCTTGCCAGCACAATCAATTGGCCATGATGGCAGGGGCTGATGGGAATTGTAGTCCACAACATCTGGAGTGCCAAAGGTCCGCCACCACGGGTCTAGGCTATGCGGGCCCTACCTTACTGTAAAAAAATGCTGAGGCCTGCTGATTGCAGCCTGGGATGGCTGCATTGGCCCCACCCTGCTCTGAGGAAATTCTGAGGCCTGCTCCTGCTGCCCAAGCACAGTGGCATAGCGCCAAGGGAGTGGGGGGTGCGCAACACACCGGGCACTCACTGGTGTGGGGGCATGGCTGGGGCGTGAAGGGGGTGTGTGGCGTTCCGGGGCATTCTGGGGGCATTCCAGAGTGGGGCAGGGGCGTGGCAGAGGCGCAGGGCACACATGTGCCCCAGACGCAGTTCACCCTTGCTCTGGCCCTGCCCAAGCATTCCTGCTAGCTCCTTGCAGATTCTTCTTGCTTCTAGCTTCCAAAAGGTCTCTGTGATCAATGGTAAGACCAGGGACAGGGTTATCAGTTGCAGGGTGTCCACAATAGGGAGGGAAGGGCAGGTGTCCACAATAGGGAGGGAAGGGCAGGGAAGGAGGGATGCTGGGAGGCAGCCTTATCTCAGGTCACATTAACTAGAAAAAAACAAATTCTAGAGGGGTAGCCATATTAGTCTGTTGTGGCAAAACCAAAAATGAATCTTGCCATCAAAACATTTTATGAATTATATATATATTGGAATAGGATTGTTGCAAGTCACCATTACTCCATTGCAAAGGTCCTGTGTGGTCTTCCTTTGTAGGACACATAAGCTGCCTCGTCTGGGCCTTGTGAAGTGTTTATAATGGCTCACAATTTTATGTATATGTTTAAATATTTGTATCCAATGCCCCGCTCCCCTGGCAAAGCAGCCCAAAGCAGCTCACGATTGAAAAGAGCAAGATAACAAAATAAATACTGTAAACCAAGCCAAACAAATAATATGTCAGGATTCAGTAGCTGGCTTGTCCAAAAGACCAATCAGACAGCCATGGGCTAAGGGGCTCATGCTCCTTGGCTTGTGTCCAAAGGTTGGCATATCTGGCCAGGCCTAAACTACCTGCAGGAAGAGGAAGACAATTTTAGCCCACCTGGAGCTGAGTTGCTACTCGTCTGCTGCTAACAAAATCTCACCCCTGCCAGGGATACCTCCGGTCATTTCTAAGTTTTATAGTACCTGCAAGAAAGAAGTTCAAACCCTAGAAAGCTCCCATCACCACTAACTTCTGCTACCATCCAAGCCCACACATTTCAACCTTCTGAACAGCAAAATAAGTTTGCTTTTATTGTGGGAGCCTCTTAAAATCATGCCACATGAAAGTACATTGTGCAGATAAGACCAACAAGGCATCATGAATCAGAAATCAAAAGAATCTGCATCATAACTACAGGAGAATTGCTTCTGAACAACCAGCTCGTGGAGCTTCAGCTCTTTCTACATTTGCATCACAAAACAAAGGAACCCAATCTTTTATTTATTTAAGTTCAAAAATCACTTCTGCATCCGAATTTCAATTGTGCAGGAAAAATGCTTTGATCATTTTAATACAGAAGTCACCAATTTACAATAGATACTGTGTTTACTTTTCATATTTCTTTTTGTTCTTCAAAAAGATTAGAGCCAAAGAAAAGAATAAAGTTACTTGTGACCTCATTACAATTAGGAACAGACCTTGTCAACAAAAGCATAGATGGAGTTTGAATAGTCTCAAGTCAGGGTTAAAGAAACAGCCAATCAGATCATTAACACATGTCATAGCTAACGAGCTTATGGTATATATTGCATGGATATCTTTTCTGTGAGTGGCTGGGGGGGAGGGGTGAAAAGGGCAATTCATTAAATCACCACTAGATGGCTGTATTTCACATGCTCACAGTCAGCTGGTAATGCTGATATGGATTTAACACTGATTCCACAGGAATACCGTATATTTAGATTGGACCTGAAATTAATTTTGGAGAAAAAAAAATTAAGCAAATGCTTCTAACTTACATTTGCTTGCAAAGCTGCAAAATTATATACTTATTCCCCTTCATTCCCATGAATGGATGCTGTTTGATTCAAAAACTTGGGAAATAGGGAAAGATACATAAAGTGAATTTCCAAAGCATGAAACTGAATTTTTGATTTTTGTTCAGATTTTAATTACATCACAACATTTTGAATGTCTGTAGAATTTTAGCATTTGTTTACCTTTCTGCTTTGCTGAAAACCATCTGCTTGCTCAGGCCTGGTTTGTACAAGCTGAATAATGAAGTGGTAAGTCTGCTTTGACCTGAATAGCTCAGGCCAGCCTGATCTAGTTAGATCTCAGAAGCGGAGCAGGACTGGATATGAGACCTCCAAAGAATACCAGGGGTGTGATGTATAGGGGTGGTGATTCGGTAAACCAGAATTATAAACCAAACTAAACTTACCGAACCAAATAGCTTGGGAGCTGATACAGCCGAGCATGACTCAGCTTTATCGGCTTTTGGTGTGGGGTATTGGCAGAGGGGTGGGGAGGGAGAAATCTGAATGCTGCACTTGGCAGAGCCAAGCACCAGTACTCAGTTCTCCCTGCCACAACTGTTTCCCAAGTCCTCTAGGGCTTGGGAAACAGCAGGGGGTGTGGGGAGAAGAGAACTCAATGCTGTATTTGGTTCAGCTGGGTGCATCATTCAGTTGAAGTTCTCCCTACCACGGCCTCTCAAGTCCACATGGACTAAAATGTTTTGGGTTCAGATTTCTAAAACCCAGAAAACTTCGGTAAAAAGGCGAATAAAGCCAATGGGTATCTGCTTTATTCAGCTTTACTGAAAATTTTCAGTTTTTCGAACTCAAACCTGAAATCTGCTGATAAAAGTTATCGGTGCTTACCCCTAGTGACACTGGGTCAGGCAATAGCAAACCGGCTCTCAATGTCTCCTGCCTTGAAAACCCCACATCGTAAGTCAGATGTGACTTGACAGCAATAAAATAAAATAAAATAAAATTTTATTTCTGACTACAGGCGAAAGAATCACATATCGAAATACTCACCTGTGTAAACCAAACCAAATACTATAATCAAGCAAGAAGGGGGATGGTACCTTTCTTCCTGGTACAGTTTTCTATTTGCATGAAGATTTTAATGCAAACAAACCTTTAAAGCTGGACTTTACCTATCTGAAGTTGTGAGTTCCCTTGAACTACCACAGCCTTCTACCTCCTAATTCTTGCCTTATTTTCCTATACATATAACCAGGCATTGAACAATACAAAATAAAATACCAGTTAGAAATTACAGTCAGGTGTGTTTCTGATACACACAGATTCTGAATTAGATCCAGTAACAGTTTGTTTTTTTCTGGAGTGCTCTGGTCTAGTCAACAGGTAGCTATGGGCACAGGTAGCTATGGGCATTATGGGCATCTTCATACAGAGGTGTATGGGGGCCAAATGGCACCCAGAGGCAAAAACCCCTCCTGGCGCCCCCCCGGCATGGAGCACTGCTTACTCATGAGTAAGCACTGCTCACTCGCAAGTCAGGCTACAGCCTCTCTTCCCAGCTCAGCAGCTGGGACACCAGTTTCTCTGGCAACCTGGCTGCTGGGCTGCTGGGAGAGAAGGAGAGCCAACGGCAGCCCCTCTTCCCAACCCAGCAGCTGGGGTGCCATTTCTCTGGCATCCTGGCTGCTGGGAGAGAAGGGGAGCCAACGGCAGCCCCTCTTCCCAGCCTAGAAGCTGGCTACAGCCTGTGCCCAGCTCGAATCCCAGCCGGATCTGAGCTTGGCACAGATTGCAGCCGCCCCCTCCCCACCTCCATCAGAGACCCCGCGCGGCCTCCAATAAAGGTGGGGAGGGCAAGCCTGGCTGCAGCCTGTGCTGGGATTGGAGCCTGCCAATTTCCGAGTCCGGCGCAGGCTGCTGCCACCCCTTCCCTTGACCCAGCAGCAAAGACATGTGGGGGCGGGGCCAAGGGACTTCGTACTCCCTGCCTCGACCCTGGGATGATGTGGGTGGGGCCAAGGGAGGGCAAAGTCTGATGAGGCTCCATTCTCATCAGACTTCCTCCTCCCTCGCCTGACTCTCTGGTCATGTACTCTCTGGTCTGGTACTCCATGTGCCTAGGCAAATACACATCTGTCTTCATAACTGTCACTACTCAGTAGTGTTTACATGCTGGAATGGAAACGGGTCAAGGAAAAGTGACCACATACCGATATATTATATATGGTAAGTCACCATATACTCATAGCTGTTTTTGTAAACTAAGAGAGTATCAAACTACATATTACTGTTTAGCTTGGGCTGTAACTTCAGAATAATCACTGTCTGCAATATTACCCAATATTGTAGAGCCCAGAGCTTTCCAAAAGATACAACATAGAAATTATGAATGATGCAAAAGTCTTTCTAGCTTAGGTAACAGTGGCAGAATTTTTCACTAAATTGGTTTGAGGGGAGCAAATTTCATATGGGAAAGATAGGAAGGGTAAGAGATTATACATATATTGATGTTTTCCCCACTGAAGATCCCTTGCTCCCACCTTGGATTTGTTACTCAAAATGTAAGTCCTGCTGAGAAACCCATCTCAACCAGGACATTGGGGTGGGGTGGGGGAAAGTTTCAGCCCAATTGCTGTTCCACTTAAAATCACTCATCCTCCTTCTTTATGCCAACTTGGCAGGACTGGCAATCCAAAACATTGATCGTTGCTGCCATTTTGTCTAGTTAGCTCATATAGGCATGGCTTATACTGAATCACATTGTTGATCCATGGTGATTTGTACTTGTGCCCTTGATATGCATGCAAAATGCCCCAGGTTCAGTCCTTGGCCACTCCAGTTAAACTGAGTTGGCAAACTCTGCTTAAGACCCGGCCCAGACAGTGACTGCCCCTCAAGCAGACAACAAAAAGCTTGATGGGCCAAGGGTGTGGCCTGGTCTAAGGCCATTTCATAGATTCAAAAATAACACATATCTGAGGAAGCAGCAAAGGAGGAAACACATATTCTGCTGTACACCTTCTGCTTCATGGAATTGACTACATCAGTGGTTCTCAACCTGGGGGTCAGGACCTCTTTGGGGGTCGAACGACCCTTTCACAGGGGTTGCCTAAGACTCTCTGCATCAGTGTTCTCCATCTGTAAAATGGATAGGGTTGGGGGTCCCCACAACATGAGGAACTGTATTAAAGGGTCGCGGCATTAAGAAGGTTGAGAACCACTGGTCTGCATGCTCCAGGTGAAGAAATAGTGTATGTATGGACTTTTGAGAGAGGGAGAGAGGTTTCCAGGAGACTTAGTTAGAAGTAAATAAATGTGTTGTTACCATTGAAACATCCCAATCCAGCTCATAAACATAAGGAAACTGAAGTTCCAAGGCAAGTATCCTTATCTGGATTGCGAAGTGTTTTTTTTAAAAAAATATGTTTCAACAGAAGTGCAACATTTAATTCTCAGTGCGAAAATGCTGTGAATTCATTTCCTCCTGAAGCACAAGGTCTCAGACTTGAAAGCTCCCCCACTAGACCTATAATATCACAGGAGATGTGCTAGCTAGGGCCTCTGTTTTTACTATTTTAGAAACGCAGGGCAGAGTGCAACATCTTTTGAGCCTTTAAGGCAAAATATGCTGACCAAATGTAAATAGCAAAGCAAGACAGTTTTGCTCCAGTCCCCAGGCAGGAGAACACGTGCATTTGAAAAGGAACCTTTGCTCCTAGACATTAAAAAGAATTAAACTTTAAATGCCAATAGTTCAGAATAACTCTGTGCAGACTAAGCAATTTGATTTCAATGGGTTTAGGCTGAAGTAACTCTAAAAAGAAGTCCAGTGTGAGCGATTCAGTCATGGTCACATATGAATTCTGTAACATATAGCAAGAATTGCATTCAGAGCCTCTGAACTACCATTCATTTGCTTTCAAGAGTGCCTGTTTTCATAGATGATAGATTAGCCTGGAGCCAGGAGAATGTGCTACAGTTCCAGTAGGGCAGAGGAAAGGATTTTATGACAGTCTTGCCTTGTAAGCTTCTAGCAAAGGCAACTCAGATTCCCTGGTTTGGGCAATCCCTCCCTGATCGATTCCATAGATCACATATTTTAAAGCTCCAGGCCATCTGGACAAACTAGGACAGGCAACACTTTCTATGAAGTCATGTCAGATGACTTCAAAGTGAAGCAGGAAGTTGATTTTTGCTCCCAGCTGTAATAGCCGGTGGCCTTGGGAATAGATTTAGATGTTAGCCTTTTTCTAAATAGATGTCCTCCTGACTTATCTTCTTTGAATTCCAGGAGACTTAGTTAGAAGTAAATAAATGTGTTGTTACCATTGAAACATCCCAATCCAGCTCATAAACATAAGGAAACTGAAGTTCCAAGGCAAGTATCCTTATCTGGATTGCGAAGTGTTTTTTTTAAAAAAATAGTTTGCCTTTCTCACTGAGACTCAAGGCAAACTAAACAATGTAAATCAATGTAATCAATAGGATGAAACCTCTAATGAGTAATATGACATGACTAAGATTGAAAAAAATTGGAACAAAACTGTCATTTAATGAATCACAAGTAAACACATATTATTTATTTTATTTATTTTTATTTATTTCTTGAATTTGTAGACCGCCCCAACCCCGAGGGGCTCTGGGCAGTGCACAACAATATTCATTACAATCAGTAAAATTATTAAACCAATAAAATCTATTAAAATCTATTAAAAGCAGCGGTCAATACAAAGATATCAGGCACCCAAAACCCAATTTAATTAGAGGCCTCCCTAAGGAAAGGGAACGGACTCCCCTAAGGAAAGGGGCTGGACTCCCCTCTAAGAGGGTAGCATATGGTGGTAATCGAATATAGAGAGGGGGGGCGCACATTTCAGCGACTGGACACTCCAAAGGCCCGGCGGAACAACTCAGTCTTACAGGCCCTGCGGAACTCACCAAGGTCCCGCAGGGCCCGGACTGCTGGAGGAAGAGTGTTCCACCAGGCCGGGGCCAGGGCTGTGAAAGTCCTGGCCCTTGTGGAGGCCAGCCGCATCATTGAGGGGCCAGGAACCACCAGCAAATTGGCCTCCGCTGAGCGCAGAGGCCGAGTAGGGGCATATGGGGTAATGCGGTCTCTAAGGTACGAGGGTCCCAGGCCACGTAAGGCCTTAAAGGTCAAAACCCACACCTTGAAAATGATTCGGAATTCCACTGGAAGCCAATGCAGCTGGCGCAACACAGGCTGGATGTGATCACGAAAGGCGCCCCCTGTGAGCAGGCGCGCTGCTGCATTTTGGACCAGTTTCAATTTCCGAATCAAGCGCAAGGGAAGGCCCGCGTAGAGTGAGTTACAATAGTCAAGCCTGGAGGTGACCGTTGCATGGATCACAGTGGCTGGGTCCGCTTGGGAGAGGAAGGGGGCCAGCCGCCGGCCTGACGGAGATGGAAAAACGCAGTCCGGGTTGTAAGGGCCACCTGGGTCTCCATCGAAAGAGACGAATCCAGGTGGACCCCCAGACTGCGGACGGAGGGGGCCGGTGCCAAAATGGTCCCCTCCCACTCCGGCGGCTGGAAATCCCCCCTCCCCCTTGTGACCAAGCCAAAGGATCTCCATCTTCGATGGATTCAGTTTCAGCCTGCTCTGTTGTAACCAACCAGAGACCGCCTCCAAACAATGCTGTAGAGCTGCAGGGGCTGTGACGGTTCCCCTCTCCATCAACAGAATGAGCTGAGTGTCATCAGCATACTGGTGACAGATCAGCCCAAAGCTCCGTACCAGCTGAGCAAGTGGTCGCATATAGATGTTAAATAATAGCGGGGATAATAACGCCCCCTGGGGTACACCACAATGAAGTGGGCACTTCCGGGAGGCTTGATCCCCGCACCACACTTGCTGGCACCGGTCCCGGAGAAACGAGACAATCCACTGAAGGACAGTGCCCCGCACTCCGGAAACGGCCAGGCAGTGGGCCAAAAAGTCGTGATCGACCATATCAAACGCTGCGGTAAGATCTAACAAAACCAACAGTGCCGATCTGCCTTGGTCAAGCTGCATACGGAGCGCGTCTGTGACGGCAACAAGGACCGTCTCCATCCCGTGCCCAGCACGGAAGCCAGACTGGAAGGGGTCGAAAACCAATGTGTCATCCAGAAAGCCCTGAAGCTGCTCCAACACCACTCTCTCAATTACCTTTCCCAGAAACGAAAGATTCAAGACTAGGTGGTAATTGGCCAGATCCCCTGGATCTAACGATGGTCTTTTCAAGAGTGGGCGGACCACTGTCTCCTTCAACCCATCCGGAAAAACTCCTTGCTCAAGGGAGCTATTGATGATATTCAACAGATGGGGTCGTAACTCCGCCCGGCAGGTTTTTATAAGCCAGGAGGGGCACGGATCCAGAGGACAAGTAGTAGGTCTAACAGCAGCCAGGGCCCTGTCAACAGCGGCCTCGGAAAGCAGGGAGAACTGGGCCAAATAAGGGCCAGAAGACGGCAAGGGAGCCTGGCAGAGCGACGTGACTTTATCTGCAAAAAAGCTCATAAATGCCTCACAGCTAATAGCCAATTGATAATTTGTGGAACCTTCCGATAAGGAGGTTAAAGACCGAATTATACAAAACAATTGTGCTGGGCGTGAGCTAGCAGATGCGAGAGAAGAGGAGAAGAAAACTCTCTTCGCCTCTTTCGTTGCCATCTCATAGGCTTTCATAAACGTCCTATAAGATGCTTGCGCAGCTCCGTCACGAGATTTCCTCCACACTCGCTCTAGTCGTCTAAGCACCCGTTTCATATGGCGGAGCTCTTCCGTATACCACGGAGCCCGCCGAGAATGGGGGCGTAGAGGACGCCTGGGAGCAACAACCTCGATGGCATCGGAGAGCCGGGAGTTCCAGTCTTCCACCTGCTCATCGAGTGTGCCGGCAGGGCCAGGATCCCGCAGAGCATTCAGGAAACCAAGTGGATCCATAAGTCTCCGCGGGCAGGCATAAATTAGCCTGTCGCCTAGATGGGAGTGTTGTGGCAGGTCCATCTGGACCTTCAGGGCATAATGGTCGGACCATGGAACTCTGTCGACAGAGGATACGACCATATCAATCCCCAGCCCAAAGACCAAATCCAGCCTATGGCCGGCTTCATGAGTGGGGCCAGAACTTACGAAGGAGAGGCCTAGCGTCGCCATGGATGACACTAGGTCCGCAACCGCTGTACATGAGGCGGTGTCGACATGGACATTGAAGTCACCCAAGACAATAAGTTTAGGGAACCGCAATGCCCAGTCTGCCACCACCTCCAGCAGCCGCGGCAGGCTGTCTCCCGGTGCACTAGGCGGCCAGTACACCAGAAGAACAGCCAACCTCTCTGGGGCCAACCACTCAAGGCCGGTACATTCCATGCCGGAGATCTCCGTGACTGGGGCAGCCCTGAAGGGGATAGAATCCCGGATGAACATTGCCACCCCACCCCCCCGGCCCCGAGTTCGTGACCGGTGGAGACACGCGAAACCTGGTGGCGCGACCTCGCCCAAGGCAACGGTCTCGCCTTCACGCACCCAGGTTTCGGTGACACAAGCCAGGTCCATCTGCTGAGCTCCGAGAAAATCTCGGAATATAGCGGTCTTATTATTGATGGACCTGGCATTGATCAACACCAGGGATGAAGCGGAGTATTCCTGAACCCTGCCATCCTCGTTCCTCGAGATAGGTCGGAGGTCAGAAAGCGTGCGAGCATAGCCATATCTCTTTCGCCTTCTATAATACGGCCACCGCCTACCGCTATATTTACCTCACCCCATTACCACTGGGATTCCCAGCCCCAAATCTGGCGCCCCCATTACTCTATCAGCTTCCCTCTTCTAAACAGCCTGGCTAATACTTCCACAGAAAGGTGGGCCCAGCCTCGCTAACACTAACTAATATTAACTAATACTGACCTAGAAGGCTGGGAAAAACCCAATTATCTCTAACAGATAAAAACAACTAATCTAACTACTCACAAGGCTTAACACTAATACAGAGTGGTCTATAACAGTTAAACACCCCTCTCCCACCACTATCCCCTAAGGTGTAGAACCACAGTCCTAAAAACCAGGCACAGGAGGCCAGCAAAGGGCGCTAGATAACAATAAGAGAACTGCTGCCACCAGATTCTCACGCTCCTTGCTGAAATAAGCAATGTGATTATCGCACCAGTTCTTATTAAAGTAATAGTACAGTTATTGCATGGACAGCGGACATAAAGTGCAGTTGTTTCACAGGCTCGGACAGCAGGCATGGGGCTCACACCCAAGCCCACTGCTTGCGCGTAATCATCCAAGTTGGAAAAAGTCCTGAAGGGCCAGCAATATAGGGCAACAGCCGGAGGGCTCCTGCCACCAGCTACTCCTCTAAGATCCCAAACAAAATACTCTGTACCCTGAGATGGCCCCCAAGGTCATGGCGCACTCAGCTCTCTCACTGCCGGCGCGCCACAGCCAAACCGAGCACTAAAGTTTACAAATGTCCGTGTCCCAAAAGTTCCTCGATGCACAATCAGGCCTGAAAACCGTCGCAGCTGCCTGCACTGGCAATATCCAGCCTCCTGGCTTTCATCCAGTGTCACACCCAGCAGCTTAAGAGTAACATACAGTATCGCCAGTGTTACCGGGCGAAAGTTAGGGCTCACTGTACTGAAGGAAATGCCAAGTCTCCCCCGTCTGCTACCTCTCACGGCGGGATCCAACTCAGTCTCCGCGCTCCGGTTTTCCAAGTGGAGCCACCACAATCCCGGCACAGCCCACGCCCAAGTGCAAAATGGAGGTTCAGAAGAGATCTCTGCCACCGACCCCTGGCAACTTCGCCTCCAAGCTGCTCTGGGCACAGTCCAGCCTCCGGGGTGGGGGAGATCAGCGCCGGATAGGTCAATATATCCACCACAGCAGGGGGGACACAAAAGTGCAAGGCAAGGCAGGCAAGCGATGAAAAACACAAGAAACCTCAAGCCGCATATGCCTCCGCTCCAGCACACATCCACCAGTCGTTCTTATCTGCCAGTTGTTCCTGACCCGACAAGCAACCACAAATGCCGAGGTGGGTAGAAAGTTCTCTCCCAGACTGATTTAAGAGGTCTTCACACTTCGCAGTTGTAAAAGGCTTAAAGGCTTCGCAGTTGTAAAATGCTTCGCAGTTGTAAAATACCGAAGTGGGTAGAAAGTTCTCTCCCAGGCTGATTTAGGAGGTCTTCACACTTCGCAGTTGTAAAAGGCTTAGAAAGTTTGTTTGTTTAGCGGAGCCCCGCTGCTGACCTCCGCCGCGGGCGCCATCTTAGCTCTTATTAAACAATGGAGAGCATGGTTTTCCATCAGTAGAAGCACAATGTATTTTCCTGGAGCAATCTGTTCTGAGGTAGCCCGATTCCTTTATAAAAATGCCTTCCTAAACAATTCTGTTTTACATAGTACGTGAAAGGCCAGGAGCATGGGAGATTTCGTGGCCTCGTCAGATAGGCCATACCACAGGGTAGGGGCTGCTATAGAGAAGGCATATGTACTGGCAGTTGTTGAAGCTACCCATTTGCAGGATGGCACCTACAGAACTCACCTTGCTCAGATGAATTAAATCGTTGTGACAAAACATACATGGAGAAGCAGGCTTAGGCCCTTTCCTCACGGCAAATTTAAAGAGGGTTGCAGGCAGGATACATGAACCCGTCCTTGCCCCGGGCCATTCGTATGTCCCGTGGACAACTGGCACATTGGCCAGGGCACAGAGTGGCGTCTCTTTTTTTTTACTTACCTCCCACCAATGTGCAGCTATGCAGGCAGGAACACATGAAGCCCCAGAGCCTTGCTAACACTTCATGTTCCCAGAAGTGCCTGTGTGGCTCTGCAGATGGGAGCCGGGAGTTTTTTAAAAAAGAATTTCCTTATAAGTAATCTGGACCAAAGCTAAAGAGCACCAGAATCATGACTAAAAAGGGCTCCTGGCATGAAAAAAGATGGATTTGAAGAACATAATGGTCACTGTCACGATATATGCTGTTCATCAAAGATGAGAAAAATGCAATACATACCGCCTGTACTGAAATAAATTCACAGTTTTGTAGGTTTTATTCTGAATTGTACAGTAAAGGCAAAGACTTTTCAGAAAAAGATTTGGAAACTTTTTTTCTCACCTTGATCTTCCATGTGTATGTATTATTCATCTACAGATTTCTGCTGAACAGTAATATGAATAGCGGCAAATCTTCAGAGCCAGATTGGCTGCCTATTGAATGGTGTAAAATCTTCTCAGATTTCCTAATGCCAGAATTTTATCAATCGTATACACAAGATTTCTGTGTCTGATTCATTACCATGGTTGCTGTATGACACCTAGATCACCATGATTCCAAAACCTTGCAAAGAGTGTGCTCAGTGTGCAGATTTTCTACCTATTTCTTTGATGACTATAGATGCTAAGATATTAACTGCTGTTTTTGCTAACAGACTTCAAAAGGTTGTTACAGCTTTGATACACGTAGACCAGGTAGGATTTCTATGAGGTATGCAAGGCAGTGATAATCGTAGGCTGATTGGCGATCTGATTGCTTTAAATTGTAGGAGATCTGATCAATATGCCATTCTCTCACTTGATGCTGAAAAAGCCCAAAATATACTAGAAATTTATCTTTGCGATTTAGAACAAATTTGGCTTTCTTCATGAATTTTTGAAATTGATTAGACTTCTTCATTCATCTTCTCGATCCAGGGTGCTGACTAATGGGGTATTTTCCATACCATTCCCTTCTGAGAGTGGTGCTGGACAGGGTTACCTTCTTTCCCATCTTATTTTTTATTTATGTTTGCATCCTCTGGTTTGTCCCATTAGACAAAACAAATATTCATGGCTTTGTGCATAACTGTGGAATGTCAAATTATTCATTATGCAGATGATCTTTTATTATTTATTTCTGAATCTCGGTCTTCCATTCCCGCATTAGTGAATATGATTAATACCTTTGGAGACTTTTGTATTTTAGGTGCAATTCATTTCTATGTATCTTGCAGATACGTTCATAAAATTAATACTTTGCTTTGGAAATTTATGTGAGGTTCTTTGTTGCCTCAGATTTCTTTAAAAAAGGAGGCATTTTCCATTCAATAAAGGAGGATTTGGTTTCCCTGATCTTAGTTTATATCAGTGGTTCTCAACCTGGGGGCCGGGACCCCTTTGGGGGTCAAACGACCCTTTCACAGGGGCTGCCTAAGACTCTCTGCATGGATAAATGGATAAATGTTAGGGTTGGGGGTCACCACAACATGAGGACCAGTATTAAAGGGTTGTGGCATTAGGAAGGTTGAGAACCATTGGTTTATATCATCAGGCATACTTGTTAGCTTGTACTAATTATGGAGATCGTGTCTCACAATTGGACTACATATCTTGGACTCCTTTGGGGGCTTCTTGTCTGGTGTCCCTCTCTAAGTGGAATGCATTCTACTTATGCTTGAGCTGATCCTATCCCTCCAGCAGTTTCTGCAGCTAGAGAACAATGGTGCATAATGTCACAACAATTGGGAATCTTGTTTATGGAAGGTTTGGAGTGATAGTGGGATTTTTACATTGAACCAGTTGATAGACTGCAATGATGCATTTTTGTCATTTTCTGAGCTGAGGTCCAGCTATGACTTATCAGCTTCAGTTGAATTGCAGTATTTATAATTGCAATATCTTTTGTTAACTAAATATGGTCCTGCAGCATTAACTGTGCAATCCAGTGGGGGTGGAGCGTTGGAAGCTGCATTGGAAGCAGCATTTCCACCATCACTGCACACAGAGGCACTGACCTCGGCGGCAGGGCACTTTGCAACTCTACACCACCTGAATCATGCTGTCACTCCTGTACCATTGAGGCCTGTGACAGCATGGAGGGGAGCATTCCAGGGGTGTTCCCGAGCATGGAACTGACTTTAGCTGGCTTCCAATGCAGTTTTGTGGAACAGACTTATGCCTCCCTTTTGTGGAACAGACTTATGCCTCCAAAAAGTTTGGCATAAGTCATTAATGATGATGGGCTTCTCTGGGAGAGAAGAGGATTTTCTCCCTGGCACCCACGCTGCTTTGGAGGCAGTGTGACAGCACCATCCCTGAGGATCATTCTATGGCCCCTACCCCCATGGATTGGGGTGTAAGTTTCTCAGAGTCCCCCTTGCTCCTGGGCTGGCAAGCCTTTTAGTACCATCTACACCATCTGTGATTATGCCTCTTCTTAAAAATACAATTGTGAAGTAATATATAATGAAGACAAGTAGTTCTGTACATATATACAGTAAGTTTCACTGACTACAGCAGCTTGTTAAATTAGTACCAGTCTTCCTTCTAAGCAAGTAAGCGTTACCCACAGCAATCTTAGTAACATCTTTATAGAGTATGATCCAAATGTTTTTCAAGATATTATGGTATTACTGCTGTTGTAGTCCTCCTAGGGCTCTGTTGCTGTATTTTCTTACTTATTCTATATAACCTCCCAAAGGAAAGGTCTTGTGCCATCGTTGTTCCTCAGAATGCAGCTTTGAACTCCTTGTGGTTGAGAAAAGTGGGGTATAAATCTAAACTCTTCTTTTTCTATACAGCATAAGGTATGCTTAACAACCCAAACTGATTGGCATGAAGTATTCCAGTCCCAATTCACTTAACAGCCCTTTGACTAAGCTGCATAAATATAATTACCCAGATTTTTAAAAAAAATCTGGCAAATTCCCACCATAAATCTAATTATGTTATTCTTTCAAGTTATGGAAAAATCATTCTGAGCTATTCCCAGTGACTGATTTGTTCCCCATATATTTTTTTAAAAACTGTATTAATGGTGTAATTGTGAGGAGCGGTGAGGTCAAAACCACTGAAGAAGAAGAAGAAGAGTTTGGATTCATATCCCCCCCTTTCTCTCCTATAGGAGACTCAAAGGGGCTTACAATCTCCTTGCCCTTCCCCCCTCACAACAAACACCCTGTGAGGTAGGTGGGGCTGAGAGAGCTCCAAAAAGCTGTGATTAGCCCAAGGTCACCCAGCTGGCATGTGTTGGAGTACACAAGCTAATCTGGTTCCCCAGATAAGCCTCCACAGCTCAAGCGGCAGAGCTGGGAATCAAACCCGGTTCCTCCAGATCAGAGTGCACCTGCTCTTAGCCACTTCGCCACTGCTGAGGAGGAGACATGACACTGGCACTGACATAAATACCGTTTTCACTGTTGCAAGGGGAATTCATGTTAGTTCAGAAATTCTTACGCTTATGCTGGGGAGGCATGTGGCAGTGTGGTGTCCAGGCACCAATGCAACCATATTGCCAGTGCTCCTTCAACACAGGACCCTGTGCCAGCACCAAAGGAGGCAGAATAATTTGTAGTTGGCTTTCTGATCCCTTTTGGTTCAGGAAACCCCCCCCCCCCCCCATTTGCCAGCACACACTTACATGGACGAAAAGGTAGGCTCAGCCCATTGTGTTGCATAGGGAGATTTTGCCAAAGTTGAGGGAGCACAGCAAGCCTCTTAGGAGGTGGCATGGCTGCACCAACTCCAGGCACACCATAACTCCCCCTTCCCCAGGATTTGCACGGCCCGTGTGGCTATACTGAAGGTGTATATTGAGCTGAGCTAATGATTTATACCATATATAATTTCCAGGTACCTTCTCTTTCAGAAAATTTCATGGTTTTGGATTATCTGCTCAACTATAATTAGAAAATGGTGTGTATGTTGCATGACCTCTTCTATTAAAAACCAATTTAAAATGAGGCAATAATGCAACATTCTCTTTGCAAACCACTATAGAGAAAATTATTTTCAAAACATTTTAGTTAAACCTCCCCATTTTTCTCTCCAGAGCCTCTTGGGTGGTCCCTCTCTCCATACAATAGACTGGGTTGTTTGTTTTTCTTGAGTAAACTTGCAAGTACAGTAGAATATCTAAAACAAAACAATATTGTTCCTAAAGTCTGATGGCAGCCTTCTCCTCCTCAACAGCCTTGGGATGTAAAAACGAGTAAATGGAAAAGAGAGTATCAGAGGGAGCAATTTTGGCTTGGGTTTTCTCTACCCCGTTATCACCTGAATGACTGCTATACACGAGGTTGGAAGAATTAGTTCTGTAAACCTTTACTTAAAGTTCTGGTATATATAGCATATCTCTCATACTTATGAGTTCAATGCAGCTACTTTGGGGTAAGTATTTCCCAGATTGCATCCATAGAGTTTGGGCAATTAAGAGAGGTTGTCTTTTTAAATTGCAGGCCTAACACAGGAAGGAATGAATTCCCATGGATACTCACCGTCCCAGACATGAAATTCGCATCATGTGATAATGTCAAAAACATTAAGCGGTAACTTATAAATGGGTGAAAGAGCTTTCACAGGCTTTTAAGTAGCCAAGCTGGTTTCAGATACATGAAAGGAAATGTCTGATTTCAGAAGAAGCTGTGACTCATGAAAGGTTATATTGAAATGAGTGTTGTTTAGTGTTCTAAACAAATCTATGAATAACCAGAACAAGATAGAAAATTTTGAAACATAGAAGGCAACCACACGTACACATACAAAATCAACCCAAAGGCTGGGTAAACTTGGCTGACCTTGATACAGTCCAATGGGTGGCTTTGAAGAGGGAGCTGCCCATTTGATATGTCACTGTAGGAAAGGTCCATCCCCTGGTAAACATTTCTTTCACATTGGAAAGTGGAAGCTTCTGGAGAAGAGCCTCTGGAGAAGACATTATTTTTCATGTGTGGGGATCTGAATGTGTATGTGGCCCTTTCTGCACGGAGGCGGAAGGGCTTGGGTCGGCGTAATGAACGCCGACCCGACGACGCTGGGACCATCCGCATGGACGGTCCCAGAACCGGCTGGGACGACGTCGCTGCGGAGCGACGTCGCCCGGCCGACCCGCCTCTTCCCTATCCTTTCCCACTCACCTCATTGCCGTTGTTGCCCTGCTGGCCTCCGTAGACCCGCCCACGCTGCCCTCCGACCTCCAGGGGTCGGAGGACAGCGAGGGAGGGCCTTCGGAGGCCAGCAGGGCGACGACAGCGACGAGGTGAGTGGGGAAGGACGGGGACAACAGCGCCTTCCCGGTGGTGCCGTTCGCACCGCGCCGCCGGGAATGCGCTGTATTCCAAAAACTTACCTCCAGGAGGGAGGTTTTTGGAGGCGGCCTGAGGCCGCCCTGGGGGAAGGGGAAGGGAGCCAGGTCGGTGCTGCTGCAATTTGGCAGCGCTGCCTGTGCGAACGGCTCCCTGGGGACGGTGTTTTTGCCATCCCCAGGGTGTCGTTATTGGCCTGTGTGGAAAGGGCCTGTGTCTCCTTTTTCAGGAGAGCCTTCCACTGTCTGTCTGAGTTCCTTTTTAGCATTGGGAACTAGTTATGCCTGAGTGCTCCACCATGAATTCACAAATAACTTCTTAACTTCACAATCTCCTTCTGTGAAATGGGAAAATATTTTCTAAATGTTTATCTGTGTAACACATATGTGTGATTTAGACCTATAGTCTATGGTTTGAGTCATTTCCCTTATTTACTTGCTGTGCAAGATTTCTGCTCTGCATTTTATTTATTTATTTGTTTATTTAAGACAATCGTTAGCTGTCTTTTTCCTTGTGGAATTCAATACGGCTTACAGTATAATTAAAACATCACAAAAGCACAATGAAAGCAACAAATATAAAACCCATAAAAGTCACAGTTAAAAACTCCAAATAGGATTGCCAGTAATAAAATATGAATCAATCAAAAAGCAGTCCTAAGTGAAACTGTCTTCAGTTGTGTCCTGACGATTGACAGGCCCAGACACCTCCCCGCTCCCCCCCCAGGGACGTTGTTCCATAATTATGGGGTACCATGGAAAAGGCCCTCTTCCATGTACTCACCAAACAACACCTTTAATTGATATTTTATTTATTTATGTATTTATTTTTGTATTTATTTATTCAAATGTATATCCCTCCCTATCCCCGCAGGTCTCAGGGTCGGTTATAACTGACATTAAAACAATAACTTTAAAACAGCATACAATAAACAATTAAAACCAGTAGATAGCAGTACTGGGTGCCAACATTAATAAATTAAGACTCAATGATAAAGAATAAACCTTTCCACCTTCCCCCCCTCCCTGCCCTGGAGGTCTAAGAGATGGTAGATGACATTCAATCCGGCTGGCTAGTTAGGAAAGGCCTGGTGGAACAGCCATGTCTTACAGGCCCTGCAGAATTGCCACAACCCCTTTAGGGCCCTGACATCACTTGGCAACCTGTTCCACCAGGGCAGAGCCAGGGCCATAAAAGCCCTGGCTCTTGTCATAGCCAGCCGGATAGTCTCGGGCCTGGGATCACTAGGAGGCCTTGTAGAGCAATATGGGGAGTTGCAGTCTCGAAAGGACAGTATGACAGTCAGGAGGGAATTTCATCGCAATCTTAATTCCAGGGCAGGAACTTATGGGAATAGATGGTCCTTCAGAAATCCCAGTCCCAACCGACATTGGATTTTAGAGGACAAATCAAACTTCTTGAATTGGGCTCAAGAGTGGGTTGGTAGCCAGTGTAATTGCTGTACTACTGGGGTCGTATGCGCCCAATAACTGGCCCCAACAAGCAGTCTAGCTGCAACATTCTACATTAGCTGCAGTTTCCAGACAGTCTTCAAGGGTAGCTCCAAGTAGAGCACATCACAGTAATCCAGTCTAGACATAACTAAGACATAGTCCACTGTGGTTAGATCTGACTGAAACAGGAATGGATACTGCAAACACACCAGCCAGAGCTGGACAAATGCCCTCTGAGCCACAGCAGCCACCTGGTTTTCTAAAATGCCCTTTATGTTAAGTGGCTCTCCCAAGCTGCAAACCTGGGTTTTCACAGGGAGTATAACCCATACAAGACAATGGAGATGTGACATCCCTAGTCTGCCTTTCTACAAACCCAGAGAACCTCTGTCTTGTCAAGACTGTTTCAGTTTGTTCACCTTTATCCAACCCACCACTGACTCCAAGCACTGGTTCAGAACATCAGCAACCTCTTTGGAATCAGGTGGAAAAGAAAGGGAGAGCTGGGTTTTACATATTGACGATGTCATAGTCAATACCTCCTGATTCTCTCCCAGTGGCTATTGATAATGTCATAATGATGGCCAATACAAAAAACGCTCCCCAGTGGTGTGAAGCTGCCCTAGGAAAGTAGAAGAGAGAAAGCATGCCATGTTTCTACTGTTTGTTGCTGCTTTGCTGTTTCGGTTATAAAGAAACCACATAAGTCCATTCCAATGTGGGAGAAACCAAACTTTGGCTTTCTGTAAGTAAAGGTGTGTGTAACAGGTACTACATAGATCAGCAAATTCAATTTTTATATGAGTTACTGCCCAATTTCATGGGGGAGGGAATCACGTTTTGGAGGTGGCACAGGTCCATGCCAACAGATTACTCCAGTGGAGGAGCAAACACACTGACAGGCAGATACAGTGGCTCTCTGGGATGCCCAAACATGCATTTGGGTGCAGCATCAGCACTCCTGCACCACCAACAGACCTGAGGCATGCCCAGGGGATGGAGACAGTGTTAGTTGGCTTCCATCCGAGGTTTGTGGCCAGTTACGCCACAGTCTGGGGCTTGGACCTTATGCCAACTTTTTGGGTGCCATAAATCCATTAAGTCCTATAAAGGGCTTTCTGGTGGTGGGATTTTTTCCCCTACCTTCTCATGCCACCGGGAAGCCCTCTGGAGGGGATGGGGCAGTGTGGTAGTGGCTCCATCCCCTGCTGCCCAGGACTGTGGATTGGGCTGTCCATCATTTTTTTCAATCTAGGTATAGTGCAGTGGCTTTCATTTATTTTCAGTGATCAGTACATTATTTGATTTTTTCAAAAAAGAAATCCAAAAGTTAAAGCAAAAAACAAAAACAAACAAAAATACAAACTGAAAGATTAGGAGAAGATATATTCAGATGCTTTGAATTTTCAGTATTGAGGAAAGCGTATGAGGGTCATGAGGTGTCGGAGGAGAAACAACCAAAAATGCATTAGTTTTTTTTTAAAAGCATGACATTCTAATTCTGTGCCACACCACTCCATTTTGTGATTTTAAAACTGTTCATTTTACAACTCTTATCATATCATTTTTTCCACTTGCTTGGTGAGAAAGGTTGATATCATTCCTATCTGGTGCACTGAAGACATCAGGTTACCTTGTAATCATTTCAACGGAGCTGGAATTCGAATTCTTTTTCCTTTGCTTGACTTATCAGGCTTTCAAGGAGCCCTTAATGTCTGTTCAAATGACTGTTGCGCTCAGCAACTCTGAATTCTCATATATCTGCGCACAAAAGAGTACAAAATACCTCACACATATATGGAGGCCCTTTGATTCTCAAATGTTTACTTGATTCTCAAGTAAGAATGGAAGCAACAGTCATCACAGTTTCTGCACTTTCTGAACATGTAGGTTCTATTTGAATATTCTCATATCTATTCTAATATTCTAATAGCTATTGATAACCTATTATCTGGACTCATGCCAATAGCAAATCTGATTTGATTTTGCTGTTTGGTGACCTTCACAAAGGAAGAGAAAGTGAGCCCCCAACCCTGTTGATACTCCAGGGGTCTTCACTGCCTTCAGTACTTTTGACTATGGCAGGGGTAGGGAACCTTTAACACTCAAAGAGCCATTTGGACCCGTTTTCCATGGGAAAAGAAAACACTTGGAGCCGCAAATAATTTTTGACATGTAAAATAAAGATAACACTGTATATATTGGGTTTTTTTTACCCTTTACTCCGCTCATTCTGAGAAGTGCATGGATGCGGCAAGGATGGGGCCAGCGGCTCGGGCTCGCCGGCCACCGGGAAAGCGCCTGCCCCGCTCCAACGGGGCAGGCAAGAGGGGAAGCCCACGGCGTGGCCCAGCCCGCCGCAGGCAGTTGGTGCACCCGCCCTGCTGCCTGCAGGGTGGGCAAGGGTGGGGCCAGCGGGTCAGCTCGTGGAGCCGCAGTGCAAGGGCAGAAGAGCCGCATGCGGCTCTCGAGCTGCAGGTTCCCTACCCCTGGACTATGGTATCTGCCTAACTTGACTGGATGAGATGGAAATTGTAGGCTCCATCTTCTGGTGAATCCAGTCCTATCTGATCAACTATATTTGAAGGTAACACTGGAGAATAGTTGCTTAAACTCTTGGCACTATCCTATTACGTTCTGCAGGGTTCCTTCTCATGATATTTATTTAACACCTACATGAGACCACTGAATGAGAACATCTGGAATTTTGAAGTAAGCTGTGTCTCACCTTTTCTTTTTGTTTTCTTTGCCGTCAAGTTTCAGCCAACTTATGGCAACGTAATATTTGAGGTGCCACTGATTCTTTGTTTTTCTGCAACAGACTAACACAGTTACCACACTAGAAGTTGTATCAATTAGACTGAAGCCCGGTGAAGATGCCAAAAGCTTCATTAGCCTCAGATATGGACCTTGCGCTAGCCCAGGGGTCTGTAACTTGCGGCTCTCCAGATGTTCATGGACTACAAAAATACCTTGCAAACTACAATTGGCCATGCTGGCAGGGGCTGATGGGATTTGTAGTCCATGAACATCTGGAGAACCGCAGGTTGCAGACCCCTGGGCTAGCCCAATGGAATTTGTGGCTTTTGTTATTTGTGGCTTACTGTGTAGTATAAGAGGCTGAGAGATGGTGTTTTAATTGGGCTTGGTCTAGACTGCATTTTACGTGTTCTATAACCCAAGCATTGTAAAGTAACAGATTCATAGGGTCGGCCTGGTAATGTCATGAGGCGGATCTGGTGATTCCACATTGAATAGTGCCTTCCACACACCACTGGAAGTTGTACCATATCTGTAAATGTGAGTAGTCACAATCATGTGGCTTTAGAAAAATGAACTACTAAATAATATTGTGTGTGATGAATAGTAATAAGTGGAAATGAACTAAACATGAAACATGCCTTGATTACCCATTCCCTTATACAACTGATACAGGCAATGGTAATCACCAACAAGCATGTATTAAAATCTAAGAAGAAACCAGCAAACCTATGGACGGACAGTTGTGAGAGTTCAAATCACTGCACTGAGGCTCTGAGAAGGAGCCCCAAAACATGAGTCTCAGTGCTAAATCAAGAGATCTGGCAACCCCATAATGGAGCCTGGCCCTCTGTGCAGAATTCCAGTCTTACTTTTACATGAGAAAATTCTGAACTTTTCCCCACAAAGTGGCCATTATTTGGTTTCAGTGCGCAACAGCCTACTCTGTCCCTGTACCAGCTTATACAATCGCTTCCATGAGGGACAAATGATGTTCTGCAAGCAAGAGATGGTCAGTGACCAAGTCTGCTAAGGAGGCCATGAAAGAAGCCCAAAACAGAGGAGTGTGTAGATGGAAATGGAGACTACACATAAAACAAACAAATGCTTGAGAGAAAATAACAGCATGGCAATGTTTTCAAACTATACAGTTACAACTTTCCCTGTGGGAAAGTGGGAGAAGCAGTGCAATAGATCCAGCTCTTCTGTTGTAAAGAGAGAGAAAAGCCACAGTTTTTAACCGTATGAACTGCCGTTCAGCAACTTCCTTCTGTGGGAAAAAATGTATCAATGACAAGGGGTGACTCCGTCCTCTTACCACAATGAGCATCTACTTAAGCATGATTATAGAAAACCCTGTTGCAAAGGAAATACCCTGTCATTTACAGTCTGACATAGGAACATCCTTTCTCCCTCAGCCTGATTTCATAGTGGTTTGTGCGGTGGAGGATATTTTCAACCAAAACTGAGCCAATTAGGTGCTATTTAAAAACTTTTTTCTCATGCATGTAAAATGGCCGTTATTTGGCAACTGCTGAAGCTGATGGCAGTGTGTATAGAGGTGGTGGTGGGGGAGGTGAGTGGGGGGCAGATGCAGCAAGAATGACTGCAGGCCCCGAATACATTATAAGGTTTTAGCAAATTGCATTTGCTTGGAAGCTTGCTGTGTAAATTAAACTGCTGTGTTTTTTTCCAAGTCAGGGAAGACTCACTTTAAAAAAGAAAAAAAGAGCGGGAATTCAGAGAATCTGCTTGAATTATCACTATGACACTACAGCATTATGGCAATATTTTAGGACCATTTTTTTAAAAGTGGGGTGCTGTGACAACCCTGATTTTGATACTGATGATGGCAACACCCTCCCTTGAAAATCCTCATTATTGTAGGCAAGTGCAGAAAAAAATAAATTGACTCCCCAAATGTAAGAATGTACAGGGAAGGCGGACATGGAGATCAACCCTGCAATTTCGATGCCTGTGGATTAACTCCCAAGAAAATGTGGAGTAACTCCAGCAGGCAGAAAAGATCCAAGTCTATATCATTATAAAATCGCATGTCACCTCTCTGGGTCAAGCTTTGGATTGAAATCCTAGAGGGATTTAATCACAGGAGAGTTCTTTTCTGTTTCTAAAGGGTTAGTCAGGATTTCAGTCCCTTAGGCCTCAACCTTTAAAGTCAGACAAGTGACTAATTTATGAGAATGTTTATGGTGCTGTTTATGAGAATGTTTTAACTGTGATAATATAATTCATGTAATTTATTGATTTTATTACTGTGATTTTAACATGTGTTAGCCACCCTAAATAAAATAAAAACAAAGTACACGGCATAGAGTTGCCAACTTCCAGGGGGTAGTTGGTGCTCTCTTACTATTACATCTGATTTCCAGGTGACAGAGGTCAGTTCACCTGGAGAAAATGGCTATGACATTTTGCCCCATGGAAGTCCCTCCCCAACCCCTCCCCTCTTCAGACTCCACTCCCCAAATCTCCAGGTATTTCCCAACCCAGAGCTGGCAACCCTATAAAGACCAGTGCTTGCAAGCAGCCAAGGCTACGTTGCTACTTTAAGTAATATGAAGCATTCTAAAGCCATGGCAACAAAGGGATTAGCAGCAAGATGCTTTTGTAAAACAACAACCTCCACAATAGTCCCCTCTCCATGTTGCAGCATAAGTGTAAAGAGTCTCTCTGACTTTATGTTGCATTTGAAATGACCATTGTGTATAATGAACAGAAGTGTTGAAAGAGAGAGAAGGCAATCATAAGCCGAAACTTTCCCAGCAAATTGGCCCATTTCTTTGGTTCCACATTGAGCATGTGTACACACACAGATGTGCGCCCCAACCACTGATTTTTGCAATGAACAGGTGACTTAATTGGTTTCTTTGTAGAAGAAGGCCTTTGAGCCTCCTATGTGTGATGTCTTCCACAGATTACCATAGGTATGTGCCTGATTTGGAGAAATGGGTTCCATCTGCTCACCATCCTATTCTCTCCTTCTTTCCCTCCTGGAACTGATAACACATCTGTAAACACTTTCTGAAACTCTCCACAGAGCCTCTTCTGCGTGTAGCTTTGAAGAAGATCTGCATGAAGACCTCTGTATCAATTTGAAAATACCTTGCTAACTGATAAAGAAGTGTAATATGGATTAGCAAACCCAAGGACGCTTGCTTGGCTCAGATATTTACTTGAAATAGATGGGTGTATGGGATTCAATCAGAACTAATCTGATTTCTTCAGATTCCGTCTTCAACACACATTCAGAATAAATATCCAGTCCTTCAAATTAAAAGTAAGTTTTGTTTTAACAGCAGTTTGGAGTATACGCTCTTCATTAAGGCTTCAGATGGCTTAGAGTGAACATCTGCCTACATAACATGACTACAGGATCAATGAGAGACAAATCTCATGAATTTTGGATGGTGCTGGAGAGTGGTTTGCAACAATGCAGGGTCTGACTTTAGCTATACAGATTGCTCTCATATTTGACTTGTACTTCCAAAGGTCTTCAGCTATCTACAGGTGATTAGACTGTCTACAAAATCCCAGAAGTTCTGATTTTATTTGACTGATGATCCAGAGAGCCATATATCTATTGTAGCTAATTGTATCTGTGGATAGCAAGCATGCTTTAACTAATGGGGACAAAAGAGACAGGTTGGTCAAAGCTTATTTGAAGAAATGGCATGTTTTAAAAGCTGACACGACTTAAAACAGAATCATATAAGTTCCTTGCTAAACCACTTTCAGGATATATTAGGTATAACAATAGTTTTCTACATGAAAATGGCTTTGAAAAATCTCCAAAGTAAAGTGTTTTAAAAGAAAAGATGATTTTTTTTCGCAGTGCATTAAATTGGATGTGAATTTGACAGTTTTCAAAGACTGTCAAAATAACGAATTTACATCATAAATGTGCAGGGCCTCCTTTTTAAAGGCTCTTCAACAACTCAGGAAGGCATTTAATGGCGAGCAAGTTCAAAGTGTCACAGGCTCCCACTGGTATGAAAAGGAGGCAATACCTTCGATAGTCTCTCTGTTTCAGATAATGTATCTGTCTCTTTTCAAGTTAATAAACTGCACTCCTGTCAAATTGCTGATAAATGAAAGCGACCAAGACATTGTTTTCCCCACATATTGCTAAGAAAGATATCTCCCAATATTTCTGAACCACCAGTATGCTAAAAAGAACTTGAAATGAATCCACCCTACAGTTATTTTACAGCATCAAAGACAATGAAATTTCCACAAAGGCATTTTCTGAAGTTTTATATGCTTTATTTCTGATAGCGGCTCATTAAGAAGCTTCCAAAGCTTTTTTATTGTTTCAAAGACAGTCATCTAAATTTTTAATCATTTGCTAGTGCTATATGGTCATGATTTTACTCTCTATCTGGGAGGGGGTATTATTTTGAAAAAAAAATAATAATCTACATACTAATGTCAGCATAATGTTCTTCCTGAATAATAAGGACCTGCTTTTAACAAACATTCTTGAAAAAGGCTAGCTTTCTCAAGTTCATTTAGCAATACAGAAAAAGAAATCAGTACATTTTAGAAAATTAATGATAATAGTGTAATGATATTTTCTTGCATGGTTGCACATGGAGGGATCCTCATAGAGCCTAACAGAATTCCGTTTCACTGTGTTTCCTGCTTGATGGCACACATGTGGTCCTACAGACTTGGAGCTGTCTTGGGCAGAGACCTTCAACCCATGTGTTGGGACACGCAAGTGGATATCTACCTGTCATGTTGTGAGCCCCTTTGGAGCACATTTTTTGCGACTCATTGGAAAGACCTCCTGCTAGTACATATGTCTAAAGAACAAAGATGCCATGCTTCCTCCCTTTCTCTGCATTCATGCTTAGAGGGACAACTTGGTGAGGTCACTCGATGGAGAAGATTAATCTGGGGCTCTGACCTTTGGTTTGTTCCTCACTACAGCACACTTCCAGGCACTTAGCTCAAGTTTCCTTTCAACGCTTAAATTCTGGCTGCCCCTCTTTGGGTCATGTGATATACAGTTCCATGGGTCCTATGTTCCAGCCTAAAGATTAAAAGTGGGCGTAAGCTCAGTGACGAAGGCAGAGAAAACTGTGCCCGGGGCATGAGCTGTCTGCGTGCTCCCTCCAGCCCCGCCTCCAAAATGCCCCCGACATGCCCTGACACCCCCAACATGCTGCCCCCCCGACACGTGACGGCAATGGCAGCGTGCAGGACAAGCCACCCCGGGTGTCCTCATTGCTGCTACACATCTGCATAAGCTCTTTAAAAAGTGAAAGAACATTAGTCTATGAACTGGAAATCTGTGCCTTCTATGGCCTTATGTATTCTTTCCCCCTGAATTGTGGAAATTACTCAAGGGATTAATAACGGAGAATGAATGGAGATGGATGGTGATGTAGAAACCCTTTCCTTGGACTACCCTGTTCATTCTTTCATGGGCAGCTGTGTATACTTGAGGGTTGCTCACTCCCGGGGCGGGGGGCACTCCTGAACCCATCTCTTGTTTCCCACCTCCCACAAAGTGGTCGTTTGTTTTCAAAACAATGGCCATTGGAATCACAAGAAATGACTCTAGGAAACCCAGAAATGTTTAAGAGGCATGAGATCACACCTTTATCAGTAACCACCTGAATGTCCCCACATACTGTCTCCCACTGGTTGCTAGGTCATGCAAAGTATAACAACCCAGGAGGTAGGAGAACAGTAAGAGAGCTCTGAGGGACCCTGGGATGTCTTTGCATCTGACTACTACAGAAGAAAGTGTTTGAGATTTGTGCAGCCTGTTTTCTCAGTGTTCACAGAACATCCTGCACACTAGTTTTGTACTCCGTATACCAACTCTGTTGATTAGGCCAGTATTGCTATACTTTGTATGGTAGGCTGTGAGAAAGTGTAGCTTACTTATAGTAGTGAGATTTGATCCATGACCCTTCGGACTCCAAGATCACTCGATTATCTACAGCACTATACTCAAGAGATTATGCATTTCATTAAAGCTGAAAACAAAACAAAACATTTTAGACCAGTGGGCCAGGAGCAAAAGTACTGGCTACACTGCCATTACATGTAAATAGGTCCCCAAGAGTACTCTCTTGTGCAGCATCTTTCATATCACGAAATGTGCAGTAGGGAAGAGACTACTTAAACTTTCTACAGCTAGTTGTTACTCCCATCCCAGTTGTGTTTTCTTCCCTGAGGTTACAGAGCAGTAAACACAGGTTGGGAGCAGAGGCAGACTGAGGGGAAACTGTGCCCGGGACGCGTGCACGCCCTGCACCCCTGCCATGGCATCGCCTGCCCCCACCCCGGAACGCCCCCTTGACAGCCCCTACCACTAGGTCGGCTGCTACGCCACTGGTTGGGAGCACAGGCTTAGCTCTTTAGAGAGAGGGCAGGATACAAAAGGAAGGAAGGAAGGAATTCCTATGAAAAAAACAACAGCTTTCTCAGGTTCATTTAGCAATAAAGAAAAAGAAATAAAACAGCTTAATGGTTCGAATGAAGCTACTTGATCCATAAATAAGCTACAAGGGAGCATGTAAGATTCAATGACTGGTAGTTATAATTGCAGTATGGTATCCATCTTGCATTGCAAAAATGTTGTGAATTAAACTGTGGACTGGCTACCTTGCAATAGCTCTGCCTGATAACAATAGAAAGTGTGTTATGCCAGCCTCCAGAAAGCCTAGCTGTTAATTACAATAGCTAGCATTACATATGGCTGCAGTTTAAAATTCTTTTCAAAAATAGATAAGATGCCACGATTTTGCAGGCTCGTGGACTTTAGTCGGGATCTTCTGGGGAAAACGAGCTGCTGACTGTATGATCAGCATAACAAGGAGACCTCTGCAAACGCTCCAGCTCACTGCACAGGGAGTTAGCCTACTCAGGAAACAGGATAAATGTCATGGTGGAGTTACAGATGGTTTGGTTTTGTTTCTTCCCTCTTTCCCACACAATCCTGTCTCTTTGAAAGACAGGCTGGATTTCCTTCTCAGCTGCAAGGACTGAAGATTCTCACATTCAAGCACTAAGTAGGGGGGGAAAAGTGCTACAAACCTGTATTGAATTTCCTCCTCCAGAAACCACAAACCATCTCCGCAGCCCTTTAGGGATTATTTTCCATTCTTGAGGACATAATACAGTCTATGACTGGGATCTTGTTAGCAAGCCAAGTATCTTTCCTCGTGAATTGACATGAAAGCAAGGGCTTGGTCATTTTTAGGGCAGTGCATTTAGGAAAAGCATGAGGGGGAAAGCACTCAACAGGCCCTTCCCTCAGAAGTAGTCCCTGTTGGCCAGAAACAGGTCACTGACCTGGATAGCCTCATGAACCCACCCAGGAAAAAGGGGGTTACTGGTTCTTGTAATGCCTCAATTTGGGGAGAAGCCTAAAACTCCCCCAAAGTCCACTCTCATGCTAATTTTTTTAAAATCAGAGCACAGATAAAATTACTCACAATTTTCAACATAAAATGCAGAAACCAATGCCAAAAACATACCCTTCCTCTTGCAATTCCCTTTGGGAAGGTGTTTGTATACCTCCTGTCTCAGGTGCAGAGTGGGTGTGCACCTAATTCTGCATCTCCTGCGTGTTTTGCTGAATGCTTCTGCATGCAGATCTCCTTGCTGGATTTGGACCACTGTCTTCACTAGAGTTAGGATTCTGCTTCATTTTAAAGTCACAAACTGTTGCTTTTGTGTACACATAATCCCAAAACCACGGATATTCTGTTTTGCACTACACATTATTTTCCTTTTGTCCTGTACAGCCTTCTTAAAAGTTTTTTCCTCCCCACTATAAATGGTGTTTCTTCCAATCGATATGACCGATGGCGGAGGAAGAGGGAGGCATAGAGCAATTTGTCCACCTTATGAAGTCCTGAACGGCAGTTTCAAAGGCAGGTTGACTATTATTAAGATGAAGCCAAGAGAGAGCAGCATTTGATGTGAGCCCTGGACTGGTTGTTATCCTCAGAGACAGACAGACAACTTGACAAGCAATTGAGAACAAAACTGCTGGTTGCAATTAACCAGGGAGATCGTGGCAATGAATATCAAATAAGGGCCAAAAATCTGTTTTTGCCAAAGCTTTGAGGGAAGGATTAGTTACCATTCCTAACAAGAGAAAAAGCAAACAAATGAGAGCAAGCTGGGTGGGGATTTTTGTTTAAAGGTAGGGAGGCAAGGTGTAAAAACCAAGGACAACTGCTTTTGTGTCTGTGCCTCTGTATCAGTTTGTGTGTGGCGTTTGTGTGTGTTCTGAGGCAAGGCTTAGCTGCCTTGTAAAATTCAGTGTATCTACTTTGCCGACTAGCACAACGCCAAGCTCACCAGATGTTCTAAACTGTTAATTGCCTGCATCTCTGGTTCCCTTTTTTTCTTCTCTCAGCCAAAGGGAAGCTTATGTATGTGAGTCTCGGTCATCCAAAATGTCTTCTTCATTTAATGCATCTCTCTGTAGCTTTATGACTGCCATTCTGCAGAAGAAGTTCCAAAGGGGCTATCACAGCAACACCACCACCCCCCCCCGGGCCCCAAAATCTTGTTCACTGTAAAGTGACCAAATAAGCTTTTGGGGACTAGATCTCACTTCTTTTGATGTAACAGTGGGGTTCCTCATTAGGCAATATTTTAATTTAAGAAAGAAAACTGCAGGGTCAAGGATCCATGAAACATAGGAAGTACAGGTTGAAATATTATGATATAAAATTCAAATCTGAAGTACAGAGGTTGTTCATGAGGATGCTAGTTGCTATGAGTGGGGTCTCCCAGATTCCAGTTGTTCCTGTTAAGTGAAGTCACTGCATTGTATAGGAAGTACTGGACTCTAGGCTACAAAAGCTAAAGACAGAATACAATTTGATAAGTCTTTATGGTATCTCTAGACGCTTGTTTATCCTGAGCAAGAGAAAATCCCATTGATCTCCATTGTGTCTGTCATAATGGAAGAACTCTGATCCACCAATTGCCTTGGGCCACTGGATGAGGAGTGGATGTGGTAGACACACTGCTAAACTGCAAGCTACAAACAGCCATGGCTTCACAACTGAGATCTTCAACCGGTCTTTCAAAGCCCTACTACAACTGAGGGGGCTCCCAAACTAAAGTGACCTGCAACCAATGAGAAAGGTAGGATGGAAAGGAAGAGACAGGATGGATGGTGGGTGGGAGATGGGCTTCCATCCCCAATTGTTTTTAAAATGTACTTTGAGTTTAGCAGTCCTGGATCTGAAAAGTTTGAAATCTACTAATATCTCACACGATTCCACCAAAAGAAAACCTGTAAACTGTGAGCAAAAACTGGTACATGTTCGCTCCACTTTGTGCTAACGAAGTTCCATAACAAGGCTGTGCAATGCTGTTTGTCGCTTTCCCCACCCTGTGGACTGCAGAAGGAACCTCACATGGAAAGAAGTCTGTTTCTCTGTAACAGCAAAATGAATTGAGATGGGCTCCTTACATCACTTTACAGATTGCTGGGATATACAGGTCTAATCCCCAACCAGACTGGCTTTCTTTTTATTATTTAGCTTCCGAGGTGACACACCTCACCCACACTGCTTATGGTGCTGGGGCCTGTATATCCACCCGAACTTGAGCATTAGTGTTGCTCCCCTTTGATATGTGGCTTCTTTCCTTGCTGCTGTAAATTTAACCAGCACTTTTCCACCAGGGGGCAGCAGAGCTTGCATCAAACAATCTCTACAAAGTCAGCTGCTCCTTCATCTGGAGGAGGAAGAAGTGGCAGGTAGATCACTATAAATCTCGAAGCTTCTTTGATATGTGCAGATGTGCCTCAAAACTCAAGTTTTTTCTGCACCACATCTTCTGTCCCTCCCTTCCTGCAGACTTTCAGCTGCTGAGCTGCTTTTGGTTGTTTAATGCGGCGATTCTACTTATGTGCAATTGTACATTTAACAGTTATTTGTGTTAAATGTTTGAAAAAACACTACGGGGGGGGGGGGGGGGGGATAGGTGAAAAACTCCATAGCGGGGTTGCTTGGAGACAGCATGTGCACTATCCAATCTGTGCTGTATACAGCAGGCTTCTGCCAGCAGTGCTGGTTTCCCCTGAGCATAAAAGGAGGGGCCAGGGAAATCTGAACAAAATGCTTTGTGAGCTCATCCCTAGTGGTCCACTTGTGTTTTTAGGTACATCTGTACATATTTTCAGTCTCAATGAAAATATGGAAAGACAAGACAGTCAAGACTACTTCCATTCTGGAATAGTTCTAACAGGAAGATTGTCATTCTGATTAAAACAGCTGGATTTGAGTCCAGTAGCACCTTAAAGAGCAAGATTTCCAGAAGTATGAGTTTTTGAGAGCATGCGATGAAGGGAGCTTTAACTATACACCCAAAATTATGTTGGTCTCTAAGGCCCCTTCTGCCCATGCAGAATAATGCACTTTCAATCCACTTTCAATGCAGCTGGATTTTACTGTGCGGAATAGCAAAATCTACTTGCAAACAATTGTGAAGGTGGATTGGAAGTGCATTATTCTGCATAGGCAGAAGGGGCCTAAGGTGCTGCTGGACACAAATCTAGCTGCAGTCCAATACATCTTCTCTCTGAAACTGTTCCTATCAGAGACTCTGATTACTCAGCATCATGAAGCTCAGAACTTCACCACCATCACTTCTCTTTCATGGGCGAGGGGGCTTGTTTAATCCGCTCTTACTGGATGGAAATTGACGGACTATTTTTGCGAATCCTGCCTATCCCACATACTACAGCAAAACAAGTTAAGGAAGGAGCACATTGGCATGACCAAGAAGAGCCCTGGAGTGAATGTACCCCAGTGAGCTCTGAAGAAGTGGGCCCACTGGTGTGGTTCTCTGAAGATGTGGTTCTGCCTACTGAAACCAAATTTTGGGGACGGGCTGTGAGTGAGAGGCCAAAGATCAACTTTGAATGAAGAAGGTACCTAGTATCTCCAGTTAAAAAGATCAGGCAGCGGGTGATATGAAAGATTCCTGCTTGAGATCATGGAGAACCATTGCCAGTCTTATTTAAATGTAGATCTTGGTAGAACTATGGTGTGATTCAGCTTGAGGCAACTTCATATGTTCAAGACGAATGTCTTGGTCAGGTCTCCCAAGTGATAAATCAAACTTACTTTCAAACCTTATCTAAGCCTGGTATATATGAATGACCACTGGATTAACTTTATATCACACCCTAACAAATGTTTTATCTGATCAATACCTTTAACATTTCCAGAGAAACACTGTGAGTTGCTTGTTTTCAGTACCTATATTTCTCCTCTACCCTGCTACCAATATTTCAACAATTCTGTCATCCCAGCCATTCTTTCTATTTCTGCGTATGTGAACCTGTGCTCTATGGCGAGGAGTTCCTGCTGGGATTAATTTCACTGGTTTTTTTTTTCCATATGGAGCATCTAACTGAAAGGCATCATTTGTTTGTGCTAGTTTGTTCAGGGTTGGAGGAAAGTCACCAGGCTGAAGATCACAACTGCTCCCGTAGAACTCGCAGTCCAGTGGTAGAACTAGGACAGTGATGGTGAACCTTTTCGAGACCGAGTGCCCAAACTGCAACCCCAAACCTGCTTATTTATCGCGAAGTGCCAACATGGCAATTTAATCTGAATACTGAGGGTTTTAGTATAGAAAAAATGGTTGGCTCCAAGGTGCGTATTACTCAGGAGTAAGCTTGGTAGTAGTCGGTGACTTTGCTTTGAAGCAACTGTGCAACGCTTTGAACAGGAGAATCACGACCCTAGGAGGGTTTACTCAGAAGCAAACCCCATTGCCAGCAACCAAGCTTACTCCCAGGTAAAGGATCACGCTTTCGTTCTTCCCATGAAAATCAGTAGGGTTTAACAGTGCTTAACTGGGTTACCTACACTGCTTCCTCAAAACTAGGTCTTAGGTTTAATGCTAATAATCTCCCTGAAATAATTACAGTATTATCACAAGATGAACACTGCATGTGTGCCCACAGAGAGGGCTCTGAGTGCTACCTCTGGCACCCATGCCATAGGTTCGCCACCACTGAACTAGGAAGACTAACAGTGCAATCCAGGGGAAGGGGTGGGTGCAGTTGTGCCATGGCCTGGGACGGCTCAACCGCAACCGCTCCTAAAGGGCTTGAGGCTCCACGGCCAGGAAACCCTTCAGAGCTTGTGCAGCTCAGTGGGCTGCACCACCGATTTTGCTGGTGTAATGGCAAATGGAGGCATTCCTGGGCTGAAAGGGCTCAGGAAACTGACTAAAGCTGGGCCTGCCCCCGCCCCTAGGCATGCCCTCTTCAGTGCCAGCATGGTCTTCTATGCTGGATGAGTTTTGCAACCACAGTTGCACTGGCATCCTGGCACTGCACTTCCATGCAGTTCCCCAGCACCAGCATAGGTGCCCCTGCACCAGCTCAAATGTCCCTTGCCCCAATGCAAGTGGCATTTACGCAAGGGCTGGGATCATGCTGCGGTCTAAATGGTTTTGCCCCCCTCCACTACAGGATTGCACTACAAATGTGAGGAATAGGCATGTTCTTTAACAAAATGGGTTACAAGTATGTATGTCCCTGAATGCTGGCAATGTACATGTACACTTGTGAAAAGACACATGTATGTGAATTTGTAACTCAAATACAATAGCAATATCTACTCTTCAAACATACATAGGTTTTACATAACTTTCACATCAGGGTGGTATCCTCCCAAAGAATTCTAGTATGGGAAAAATAAGTCTCCCTAGCTTACCGCACGAACCTACAATTCTCAGTGTTCCTGAAAAGATCAAATCTTGTTCTCCTTAACGCTCTTCACAAAATTGATGTATGGATAAAATGGAGAACTGTGTATGCTGCCTTGAGTTTCTTGGAGGAATGGTAGGATAAAAATGAGATATGTGTAAGGTGGCCCATCAGAACAGGCTGGATTTACATTTATTTTGAGGGGCGGGGGGAGTACAAAATGATGCCCCCTTGCAATTTGGGAAGGACTCCAGCTTCACCTGGAAGTTGGCAACCCTAATTCTTTAACATTTCCTTGTGTGGCAGTTGTTAATTCTTTGATTCTTTTCATACCCTCACAAAAAAGCCCTGAAAAACTAAAATAAAAACCCAAACCCGTTACCCACTTGAAAATAAGTCCAAGCCTGCCTGTTGCTTAGCAACTTTCTCCCACTATAGAGAAAGCATCTTCATTCTGGAAGGGGAGGGGCTTAATGAGGCCAGCCACCAATAAAAAACTCTGGCATACATCTACCCTTCGCTGTTCCTCACAGAGGGGCTTGTCCAATAAAAAAGTATCTTACAATCTGGGTCTGTTTTATCCCAGTTTCTCCCCTCGCATGGCTGCCCATTTCTGTGAAGGAACTGAGTGAAGACCAGGAGGAAATACTCCAGTTTGTGTCGCACAAGCCCATGACTTTTGTATTTACACCACAAGCATATCCACACATGCGCAAACATCCCCTGTGTCCCACATTCTAATTGGCTGTTGGTTTTGGGCGGCAGCTTGAATGAACATCTCTGCCCTGCCTTTTGAATTGCTGGTGCCCGCCTTTACATTTGCTCTGCGATTTTCGGGTAGGGGCACGTTTTGTGAGCCAGGAGATCTGAACCTATTGAGCATGGATCCGGATCAAGAGGTGGTGCAGCTGCTCGGTGTGTTTGTGGCACTGGTGGTGCACCTCCTCAGCCTCAGCCCTTTGCTGCGTGTGCCCACTACCAGGAAGAGATGGCCTGGGCATCTCTTCAGTCTGCTGCACTGAGGAGTGGTTGCTGGTGGGATAAAACAGGCCCTGGCGACCGTCCACCGGTGCCCTTGTTACTGGGTATATTCACACAGGAGCAGGGACTTGTGGCACAACTGTGTCATGGCTTGTTGGGACGACAAGGAATGGCTGAGAAACTTCCGCATGACCAGGAAGACCTTCGTGAGGATCGTGGACAGCCTTAGACCCCATCTGCAGTGCAGGGACATGAATGTGGGCTGCATTCCCGGTGGAGATGATAGTCAGCATGTCTATCTGGCATCTGGCCAGGCTGAACAGTTTCCATGAGGTGAAACAGCAGTTTGATGTTGGCCTGGCAACTGTAGCAGAAGTCATGCATGAATTCTGCCTGGCCATGAGGATCACACTCTTCATAATGTGGAACAGGTACATGGATTCTTGATTCCAGCTGCGGTGGCCCCTTTGTGCAGAGACTGCATGTATCGAGCCACTTCTCACTTGATGTTCTTTGTGTCAGTAATCTCAGTAAATTGACTCTCCCCCCCCCCCGCCCCGCAGCCGCCGCATGTTGAGAGCTGAGGATCCTCCCTCCTGTCATTCCCCTCCATCCAAAGCTCAAAATGCAGGGGTAATTGGTTCCCCCCACCCCGCAGCTGCCACATGCTGAGAGCCGAGGATCACCACCCACGTTCCCATCTGTCTGCGGTGCAAAACATGGGGGGGAATAGGCTCCACTCCCCCTCAGCCCCCCCCACCAAAGACCACAGAGGGAACCACTGGGAGAACCGGCCCTTCTCCCATGCCCTGTAGCTGCCCCATGTCGAGGCCAGTGAATGTACCCAGAAGCTTCCCCCTTCTGAGCCCTGCACTCTTCTGGGGCCAGTCTTGCACAATGCCAACTGTGGTTGGGGAGACATGTGGAGGGACCCTGTTCCTGAAGTTCTGCTTACCCAAGTCCAGGGGACTTGGAGGAGGGTGAATCTCTGCCTCATTTATTGTTGTAAAGAGCTCCTCCAGTTCCAGGGCCGGGGGAGCTGGGAACAATAGCCCCTCATCCACTCCAATCCATGAGGCTCTCATGATCAGGGGTGGGGGCGGATGTTCCTGTCTTCCCTGATAGTCTTTTCAAGCTTCTCATAGAAGGGGCAGGTTGCCCTGTTGTTACCCAACACCCTGTTGCATTGCACAACACACTTGTATTCTTGCCGCAGTGTCTTGGTGTTGGTGTGGCATTTGACGGCAGTCTTGCTGTGACTTCAATTCCTCATCTCCACAGCCAACTTCTTGAAAACATCAGTGTTCCTATGGCTCTTGGTAAGGGCCCTCTGGATCGCCCACTAGCCCCAGATCCCTATTAGGTCCCTGGTTTCCACTTCCTTCCAGGTGACACTTCTCCCTAGTCCCTTGGCAGAGTTCCCACCATAGACCCCAACAACAGCATCACCCCTTGTGCCAGCCATCATTGTCTGTGCCCGCCAATCACTCGAAACCACACCAGCAGTTGCTGCTGACCCCTCCTTAACACTGAACTCAAACTGGCCATTTCCTGCCCAAGATCTGTTTCGGGCTGTTGCCCAAAAAGTCTGCGCTTCTGATTGGTTCACCCAAATTGAGCAGGGGAAAATGAAGCCCCCCCCTTTCCACTTCAGGATATGGCCTGACGCAGGCCTCAACACGGCAAGCAGCAGCAAAAACAATGAGGTACAGCATCACATCACGTTCCCACTCATGTTCTCATATTATTGTGGAAAACAAGAGACTCTCCTCCCCATGATACGCTCACTAACATTCGGCCCAAAGTGCATATCTCCCTAGCTATGCGCTCTGAGCAACCAGTACATGTACAGAAAAAAAACGGAGACATTTTGAGACTCCACTCCTGATTAACCCAGGCAAAATGGCACCCAGTTGATACCATGAGCAGAAAATGTGATTGGGGGAATGTTTAGGAAAAAACAGGCTGCAACATTCAGCAACTCAGCAGAGTTGAAAACTGACATGATGTCAGGTGGGGAGATCAGGGGGGCAGGCAGCGGGGTGGGAAGATCAGGCAGCTGGGCAGGAAAAATAAACTGATTCAGCTCCTGTGGTATATGCATGGTAGCAAGTTCAATGCAGGATTTTTGAAAAGAGTCACCAAATTGGCGATTTTTGAAAAACCCGGGATGAGGGAAACATCGTGGAACAAACCCGCTTTAGGACCAGGAACTGTGTGAACTTCTTGGCCAAACTGGTATATTTCCCTTGCTCAACCTGGGATATTTGGACTAAAGTGCATACTGTGAAGAACTCCTACCTTGCCTCCTTTCCATTCCAATTCTGTTATTCAAGAAGAGTGTCTACACTTCTGGTTCCCAGGAGGTTCTGTGGAGCCATCATTGAGTTGGGGAAATAAGAAACTCTCAGAGATCGGAAGTTCCTCCCAGGCCCATGCATACATGGTTTGCCAAGACCTCTCTGTCACTGCTTCCTTCCATGTCAAGACTGCCCAGGGGCAACCTGGCTCCCATTACCCTCTGTTCTGTCCAGGGCCTCTTTCTCCCCAGTTCTACCCTTGCATGGCCTTAAGGGGGGCTAGCTGTAGAGATGCCAGCCTCCAGATGGAACCTGGGGATCTCCTGAAATTACAACAGACTACACAGACAGCTGGGTAGAATGGGGCGCAGACAGGCAGGAGGGGGCACTCCATCCCTCCTGGCTCAAGTGTTCCCCCTGCAGCCCTTTACTTCTGGCAGCTGGAGAGACTTTCCTCCAGGTAGGAGGGAGTGGCTGGGGAGGGGGACATCTGGGACGGGCTTGGGATCCAGTTTTGTGCGCTTCTGTGCCAGTGTCTGCTGTCATGCTGAACTGGGGGCTGGATCCAGCCAAGTTGCTGCTTGCCTGCCCTGCACTCGGCTTTCCTCTGAGCAGCAGTGCTGCTGCCGCCTTGACTCCTTCTCCCCTGCTGAGGGGAGGACATGATCTTTTCTGGAGAGGGCAGCACACACAGTGGCTAGGCAGGCAGCCACAGCCTTTGAATTGGCTACTGCCTGCCACTCGTTCTGTATCTGGGGCAGCTGACCCCTCCCTGTCACTCACCTAGATCCAGCCCTGTTTCAGAAACTATGTTAGCATAGGACTGGTGTATAAGAGCTGAGCCAATTCTAAGCTTGTAGGAACCCTCAGAAGCAGGGCCATTGCCTCCTTGGAAGAACATGCTTCTGTCTGACTTCTGTGAGCCTTACAGCTTCCAGCTGATCTCCACAGTGCTGGGAGTATACCAGAGAGAGTGGAGGAGTGGTTACGCCAGTCTCTGCAAAATGGTCTCTTTGGGAATCTATCGACTGGGAAGTTTCCTGAACAGGCCCAGGTACAGGAATACCTTGATTTGTAGGAGACAGATAGTTAAATTATGACATGAGAAGCAGCTCCAAAGAGCTGAGACCAGACCTGAATTACTGTTTTTTGAGCTGTTCACAGAATGGTTAAAAATGGTCACTTGCAGATCATTTTAAAAATGGCTTTAGAAGATATGAATCGCTGGAAAGAAAAGAAAATTCTCTTTTGGAATGAGAATGACTGACAAAGTAAACATGCGTCTGCATTTAATCAGACTCAGAAGGAAGAGACTGTGGGTGGTGATAAGCTATGGGATGATCTAAGAAATGGCAGTTTTGGAATAGGATAGATAGCTTGAAATGATGATAGCTAGTAATAATGAGCAAAATACTCCTGAATCTATTGGTTCCTTTTCAGGATCATTTCTCTCAGGAGATGCCATGCCAGCACAACTCTTCTTTCTCCCGCAACAAACTTCACATGTTAGTAATCACAACATTTGGAGGGGGGGGGAGTTAAAGTTGTTTTTTTCTTTCATCATACCCTGGAAACCACAAAGCTTGGCTTCAAAAAGGAGGAGGCTTCAAAGTGTCAAAACGAAACTGTGCGCACTCTGGCCCAGCCAAGCAGACGGCTGGCCAGCCCCTCTCAAGTTACCCTTTGTGTCTGTCTGATCATTTCAGAGCTGCCACACTGATTTCCTCCTCTTTCCTGAACTGATGCCATCACTCCATAGATTTGGAGAAAGGTCACAGACTATATGCTGCAGGCTCAGGGGTTTTTCCAGAACTGCTGGCCCTCGTTTTTTGAAGTTAACTGTAGGGAAGAGGGAAGGAATAATGAGGAATAATAAACCTTGCTTGCAAGCCAACAAGAACTTTCTAATGTTCCCTGGCAATGGCAGAACCCAGCACAGCAGTGGTTTGTTTGCTGGCTGGTTCTGCAGAATCAAGGGATGCTCAAAAGCCCACCGGTTCAACTCACACCCTGTTTGCAGGTTGCAAGAAGGAAGACGACTGTTTGGCAAAGCATTTAGGTTTACCTTTATGTCCTTTGGCACGATCATTGGGTTTTGTTTTTTGGCAGAACGAAGCTTTGCGGTTGCCTCCACTCACCCATCACCTTTGTACAGCTGTTGCCGTTGTTGGCCACTTTTTAAATAGTAAAAATAAAACGTAAAATAAAAAAAATCAGTTTGACACTTTTAAAAATCGAAACATATTTCAACCCTAAACAAAGGCAAACTCTTCTCAATCCATGGACTTCAAAGAACTTAACATGGTGTAATTCTGCTTAGGAAGGCACTGTTAGTGTCTTGAGGAATCCAGGTAATTGTTCTTGCAATTACTTCTCAAACAGATGTCACTGACTGTGAAGATGTTAAAAAAAAAAAACCCCATGCAGAGTATCCCAACTAGTGCCTTGTGTAGATTGAAACATATTTTGTAGAGCCCCATGGCACAGAATGGTAAGCTGCAGTACTGCAGTCAAAGTTCTGCTCAGGACCTGAGTTCCAATCACAGTGTAATTCAGTTCCAGGTAGACAGCTCAAGGTTGACTCATTCTTCCATCCTTGTGAGATTGGTAAAATGAGTTCCCAGCTTGCTGGAGGTAAAGTGTAGATAACTGGGAAAGACAAAGGCAAACCACCCTGAAAACATGGTCTGCCTTGTAAACGTCCTGATGTGATGCCACTTCATGGGTCAGAAATGACCTGGTGTTTGCAGAGGGGACTACCTTTACCTTTTACCTGGTGCACAAATACACGATAGACACTGAAACACCACCTCATTCTGGAAACCATTGGCCAAACATCTGCATGTTTCCAGTTACCATCCTAAACATATCAAACAATCTATTTTCTACAGCTAAGCTCTATGATACTGTTGTGTCTGTTCCAGTGTTCTAACAGACATCCCCATCTGAGGACTGTACAGCAGGCATTTTTGGAATTACAGCATCCACTTGGCATAGTTAATGTCATATATACTGTCAACAAAGCCTATCTACTCTCTACATTGAACAAACAGGCCATTCCCAAAGCAAAAGAATAAATGCATATTTATTTGACATTAAAATCACAATACTTATACTCCACTGGAAGAACATTTGTATGTTCCAGGATATTCCATTACTGATATAAGAGTGACAGTTCTACAGAGAAGCTTCAAAGGGAAATTACTAGGGAATTATAATTCATTGCCAAGACCTGCATAGGTCAAGCTAACCTGATTTCATCGGAGCATGGAAACTAAGCAGGGTAGGTCCTGGTTAGTATTTGGAAGGGAGATCACCAAGGAAGTCCAAGGTTATGATGCAGAGGCAGGCAATGGCAAACTACCTCTAGAAGCCATGAAAAATCTATGGGGTTACCATGAGTTGGTTGCAACTTGATGAAAAAACACAAAAGTTGTAGTAAAAATATGGAATGGATTTTAAGAAATCTGCACTAGATCTGGAATCCAGAATTCAATTACTGTCCCTGGGCTCATATACACTGCTCCAGATCTAGAATGAAAGTTCCCAGAGTGAAATGGCAGTCCTGGGGTAGCACAAGTGTTCTGGAAGTGAAATGCTAGCCCCCAGAGAGGAACGGTGGCCTTAGGGATAGCAGAAGTGCTCTGTCACTCCAGTCCCAGAACACTTCTATTACTCCTAGGGATCGCCATTCCACTGTTGTGGCTGTCATTCCAATCCCAGACTACAGGTTCCAGTTTAGGGTTCCCAGAACTGTGTTGGGAAATACTTGGAGATTTTGGGGGTGGAGCCTGGGGAGGGGGTGGGGAAGGGAAGGTACTTCAATGGGGTATAATGCCATAGACTGGTTATTTTCCCAAGGTAAACTTATCTCTGTCACCTGGAAATTAGTTGTAACAGTGGGAGATTTCCAGCCACGACCTGGAGGACAGCAACTTTGTTCCAGTCCCAGTGTTGGTCATTCCACTCTGGGGATTGTCATTTCAACCTCAGAGCACTGATTCCAGTCTCAAATACCCACATTTCACTCCAGGAGCTGTCATGCAAGTTCCAAAGCAGGGTCTGTTATTCCTCTCTGGGCCCTTTTATTCCAGTATCAGAACACTGGCTTCAGTCCCAAGGGACATCATTCCAACCTGGTCATTCCAGGCCCAGAGCTGGTCTTTCTAGATCAGTTTTGCATTTTTTGTTGTAACTTTTGTTTGCTGTAATGTATTTCAACAGAGCAGATGCAAGTCCACTAGAATTCCTAACTTGCATTATATCCAATGGGCCTTCAGGAATCTCCCATTGTTCCCAGTGGGAATTTTTGCCATATATTATGGTATATCCTACTCCAGTCCTCTATTTACCCATCAATGTAAGAACAAATGAGTTCTGCCACCCATAAAGGAGAGAGGGAAAGAGAATTATGACTCTCTTTGGCTTGTCTCCAAAGGTGATTGGCTGGAAGCACTCTGTGCTCCTCCATTGCAATGATCCAATTTGGATGGTGAAATGCAATTGCTTGAGAAACCAGTAGAATCAAAGAAAAACACAAATGCATTCTGTAGCTAGCTAGCAGCTCCTGAATCAAAAACAACATGAATTTCTTCAGGGAGGGTAGTTTTGTTTCACTAAGAATTCCAGATTTCTAGTACTGTTCCGTAAAAACACAGTAATGGCCTAAATTAGAAATTTCTGTGTATATATTCTTTTTTAATAATAATTTTTATTGACTTAAAAAAACTGCACACCACAACTAAACAGTATACTAAACATCTCTATAGTAAACCAGTCACTCTAATAAAAAGAAACTCCACCTAGACCACAAAAATAACATAAAACTTCTTGACTTCTCACCCTAAACCCATTGCTAAAATTTATCTTTAATATTGTACTGTTACAATTACTATCTAGACCAGCATTTATAAAAAGAAAAGAGCTATTCAAATTCTATTCCAATTCATATGTAAAGTATACAACATAGTCTTATCTCTCTTTTTTTCTTGAATTAAAATGCAAATTACATATAAATTCTTCCATCCTTCCTTGTCCTTCTGACCTACTAGTTAAAAACTTGACTGTTATCTGATAATTTTCTACTCTGTTTTACTTATTTTTATGCACATTTCAACTGTGCATTAGATGTTTTAAAGTAAACTCTAATACTTTTCTTATAGAATTCTATAAGAATGATAGAATGCAGAGGTGATTCTTTGTGGCATTCCCTTGTATGTAAAAAGAATCTCTTCCCATTTCAGTCAGGTGAATCTTATTTCTTTATTCTTTAAAATGTCCACCAGAAAGGTATAGTCCTTTCTCTTCTGCAGGGCCCTCAAAGGAATTTCCTTCATGATGATGATGTCTTTGTTATCTATCTTGGATGCTGATTTTCAGTGAACCTCCCTGATTTGATCTTCAGTATCTTTTGCATAAAAAAAGACATAATGTCTCTACACAATCTCTGTGATTTTGGTTTTTGGAGTTTATTTTGTATACTTTTTCAATCTTTGTAGCCATCTCTTCCTCTTGTTTTATAAATTTGGCCAAAGCAGGTGAAAGCGTCTTCTTTATATTTTCTTTCAAACAGCTGGTTCCTCTGTAACTTTTCTCAGTCTTAAGGCCTTTTCTCTAGTTGATATTCTAGTTGAGGTATAGCTTGTTAATGTGCTTTAGATTCCGTTTGAACTGAATTAACTCATGTTTTCAAATCTTTAATTTCTTGCTTTACTATCTTTACATCCTCCTCCAATTGTCCAATTCTCCTAAGATCATTCTTTATTTCTTTAATGTCCTTCAGTAATTTGGCCATAGGGGCAGATTTATTTTGCACTGTACCTTTTATAGAGTCCATTTCCAATTGTAGACTTTGTAGATTTGTAGCCATAGTTCTGATATTGGCTGAAAGCTCTTAAAGCTCTGATATAGAACCTTTCCTTGTAATAGCCATCTTGGACTTTGGATTTCAAACCACTAGACATTAACAATGGGCGTTTCCTTACTCTCCTCGATCCCCCCTATGTTGCGCACTGCTCTCAGCACGCGGCATCCCTGGCACGCGCCCAGGCGTCCCCACAACCTGGCAAAGGATGGGTCATCAAAAGGCACCCTTTGCAAGAGCGCCAGGGATGCCACGTGCTGTCGCCACCCCTGTCGTGGGGAGTGCCTGGGGACCCCGCGCTACTTGAGGAGAGTAGCGGGGGCTTAAGGTAAGTGGGGAAAGGCCCTTATATTGTCCTTTCAGTCTCTCTGGCCCTTTCCACATGGGCCAGGGAAGTGGCTGCACACTAAGGTAAATGACCCCGGAGGAGCCCCAGGACCATTCACACACTTTCGTGCGGGCAGTCCCAGAGCTGCTGCGGCCCGCAGAAGTGCCTTTGCACAGAGGCGCATCCTGTTTTTTTAAAAACTTACCTTCACTCCCTGTGCAGCTCCTTAGGGGCGAGGAAACATGCCCTGCATAGGGAGAGAAGGTAAGTTCTCAGACAATAGGATGCGCCAAGTGATGGGATTCAAATAATTTAACAACCGGTTCCGGTGGTGGAATTTAAATAATTTAACAACTGTTTGTTTACAAGCACCATTTTCACAACTGGTTCTGCCAAAGTGGTGCGAACCTGCTGAATCCCACCACTGGACGTGCCTAAAAGCGGCTCAGCACAGAATGCAAAACGATGTTTTTGGAAAACCTTGCTCATTGAGTGAGTTTCAAAAACAGTGAATCCCTGCCGGTTGGGGAGGGGCGGGGAAAGCATGGTGCTGCCTCGTTTTAGAGGTGGCAGCTGTGCAAAGTGCGCCCTATGAATATTGTTTTTACTGTCCCACACAGAGTAGCCCTCAGTCTCTATAATTCAGTAAGACTTCCTTCCTTTAATATTTCTTTTCTGGTTTCAACTATTATATTATGTTTATTGTTGTGTTATATTATGTTTATGTTATATTATGTTTATGTTATGTTTGTGTTATATTATTCTGTTATATTATGTTTATTGTTGTGCACCACCCGGAGCCCCGCGGGGATAGGGCGGTATAAAAATCTAATAAATAAATAAATAAATAACTAGTTTTAACCTGGTATTCAACCAGCTCCGAGGAACAAAGAAATGTTAGTACAGTCTTATTTTTAAAGCCACAAAACAGCTCTTGTTCTCTAACGTCTTTATTTCCAAACTTCTCCTTCAAAACAGATTCATTTTATCCTCCCCCCCCCCCTTGGAGTTTTTGTTAACTATAAGTCCATACCTTTTAGAGATCTTTTGATTTTTGCAGTACTGAGTTTTGAACATCTCTTATTGCTTTCTGTTCATTTTTGTTTCTTCATTAGAGGTGCATGACTTGAATGTAGCTTCATAGGGAAGACAAAGTCTGTGGCAGGGAATGATAGCGACCACAACTGACTTGACTCCTCCACTTTAGTGAATCACTATGGTAAGCTTCCCTTCCTGTGTGATCCCAGCAAGGGGAGACAGTCTTGAGAGTCTATATGGCTTCCTCTGGCTCTCCCCTAATCTGGGGAGGCATGGAGCTCCCTTGAACTGCTTACTGGAGTTTTGGATCCCAGAGCAAAGCTTGAGACCAACCATCTTATTTCATGACTAAACCAGAAGTGATTTCAGTATATATTCAACTTGCGTGTTTTGTTATGCACATCCTTACTGTCTCCCTCTAATGTTGTTTTCCACCAGAGGCCTACCCCATTGACTCTTGCTGGGTCTTCACCCTGACTGTGTAGTTATGTGTGTTATTTCTATTTGGTTTTATGAAATCTTAAAAATATTTTACATATAGCTTACTTTAAATGCTACTTTAATATTTTGTATGTTTTCTTATTTTGATGTTCATACCCTTGGGGGCCCTATTTGGGTGGAATGGCAGCACAGAAATTATTTAAATAATTTAATTAATACACTTAATATTAGGTTTGGCTATAATGCACTAAAGCAGAATACCGTAGGCCTTGGATTATTTTTCAAAATGCATGGGACCAGTCCCAGCAAGGATGCTATGGATATGGATATGGATGCTATGACCATGCACATTTACTCAGACAAGCTTAGGGTATCTACTTGTAAACCTATAGAGCAGGGGCTCTGCACTGATACCAGACACAATTCAAACAGCAGCTTTCCAGATTATAGTCCTGCTGCTCTTAACCACTGTCTAGTGGTTTGAAATCCACACTGCTATCTGATGTGACTGTAGACATGGTTTATTATGATGTTTTCAGCAGGATGTTTGGCCAGTGTGGAAGACCACATTTGTACAGCAGTAAAAACAGGCAAAAATCTTGATGCAGTCATTTGCTACATGAACAAATTCAATAGCATTGATCCCAATACTGATTCTTATGGGACAATTGTCAGGAAAAATCTGTTAAGCCAGTAGAGCATTGGCCAACACATGTAGATGCCATTGCAGAAGACATCAGTCACAAACAGGTAGCTCAGATAATAGGCAATATCCCAAACATTAGCGGGAGTAGACTGGCTATTTAATTTACAGGGAAATTTCTTGGTTGCCACTGCACTAGAAGGCCATTGATGGCCAGCAGCAAGCAGAGTTAAGCCCTAGCCAATACCCCAAGAGCTGTGTGACTTACCCCTTCATCAGCAACGGTAATTGGTATCAGTTCACCAATTGTGTTCTCCTGCATTGCTGTCAGTTTTCAGGAGGTAACCATGGTTGTGCTAATGCCCATTTTTGTACCACTGATCTGAGTAACCACTGCAGTGCCACTTAGCTTGCTCCGGAGCCATTTTCACTTCCTAATCTGCTTCTGAATATTAAGCATTGAGATGCCTTCTAAGTCAAGGAGAAAGATACAAGGAATAGATAAGAGATTCACAGATTATCCTGAAGTAGGAATCATTGTCTATTAGACAATTAGCAATAATTCTGCCCTACAAAGCAAAATTTCACGGTTTGAAGCCTTATTGGGAAGAGTCATTTATCTACACATTTTTTCCTGCCTGTTTCCCAAGGAATTAATGAATCTGTATGACTTTCCAAGCTATTTTGGCCTCACAAGAACCTTGTGAGTGTGATTTGGCTGAGAGATGTTGACTGATTTCCGGTCATACAGTAAGCTTCAAGACTAAGTTGTAAATTGCTTCAGCTAGTCCATGTCTTAATCAAATGCTCTAACTTAGGTATACAGAATAGTTGGGGTCCTGCATGGAAAAAAGAGATTGCATGTGGTATCATCAACCTTAACTGGAGGAGTTCAAGGAGGAAGACTCTTAGGCTTAATAATGGCCCCTTCCACACACGCAAAATAATGCATTTTCAAACCACTTTCACAACTGTTTGCAAGTGGATTTTGCTATTCTGCACAGCTTCAAAGAGCACTGAAATCAGTTTGAAAGTGCATTATTCTGCATGTGCGGTATGAGCCAATGTGATTTTGCCCCAGATTGGGAAAGCAGAAGAGATATGAAAGAGATGTCTTCCTGGTGCGTAGTAATTTAAAAGCAACATGAATCCAGTACCAGGCGACACTGAAGGGACAAGGTATGTTTCCATCACATCTAAAACCTAGAACATCACATAGAAATTATCAGAAAATCTCCACAAGTGAGCCAATGACTCAGTTTTTCTTCTACGGCAGTTTAAGGTTAAATCATAAACTGCCTTAGTTGAAACTCCCTTTGAGTTGTAAATTGCCATGGTTTACACAGTTCCAGAATCTAGTAGAATTCCAAGCAGAGGCGTTCTTCCCATTAGGCAAAGTGGGCAGTTGCTCAGGGCGCCCCTTGTGGCGGGCGCCAAAAATGCAGGTTCGTTTGCGGGATTCTTTTGTATTTTCAGTGTTTTTTCCATTTTTGGCCTGCAGGGGGTGCAGTCTTTAGGCTAGCAGAACCAAAATTTCAGGGATTTTTCAGGAAACACTCCTGATGATATCACCCAGGTTTGGTGAGGTTTGGTTTAGAGAGTCCAAAGTTATGGGAGTGCCCCATCCCCCATTGTTTCCAATGGGAGATAATAGGAAAATGGGGGCTACACTTTTGAGAGTCCATAATTTTGGACCCCCTGAACCAAACTTCACCAAACCTGGGTGGTATAATCAGTAGGGGCTCACGAAGATACTCCAAAATGTTGGTGCTGCTATCTTAATAATTGCACCCCTGACAGCAGGCACCCCTAAATTTCCCCAGATTCTCCTTTTAAATCCATCCCCTTCCTGCCAATGATTGTTTTCTTTCTTTCTTTTATTCTCTCAATGCCTAATAAAAGTTGTTTATTATCATTATCATTATCATTATCATTATCATTATCATTATCATTATCATTATCATTATTATTAAATCCACCCCTTTTGGCATGGATTTAAAGGGAGAATCCAAGGTCCCAAGTTTAAACATTGAAAGTGATGCTGTTTCAGGGTGGGGGAGAATCCACCCCAAAATAGTATCACTTTCAATGTTGTTTAAATTGGGGACCCCAGATTCTCCCTTTAAGGTGGATTTAAAAGGAGAATCTGGGCTCCCTAGTTTAAACACCATTGAAAATGGTGCTTTTTGGGGGTGGATTCCAGCATCACTTGTTTAAACTAGGGAGCCTAGATTCTCCTTTTAAATCCACCTTAAAGGGAGAATCTGGGGTCCCCAGTTTAAATAACATTGAAAGTGAAGCTGTTTCCCCCAATTGGGGGGACTAGATACCACACCATAAAATGTTTTCATAGCAGTAATAAAACATTTTGAAAGCATTTTGAAAATGTTTTCAAAAATATTTCTGCTGTGTGGCATGGCCCATTGCTGTGTTCAGATTTGTGAGTTGGGGGATGTTCTATAATGTGACTGTGACTTTGAAACGATCTGGTGGAAAAAATAATTGTTTAGTCACAGTGGGGGAGAGTGGCCGCCCATGGGGAGGGCATCAAACTCAGGTTTTGACCAGGGCTCCAGTTTGCCTTGGTACGCCACTGATTCCAAGAAAGGGAATGGCACATAATGGTGAGAGGATGCTTCTTCCCAGAAAGTACTGGTTCAATCTGAGAAAGTAAACTAATTTTATTACTTAGCCTATGTGTGTATATCATCAGTCTATCTATTGAGAAGTTGGGACTCTGTTTATTTGTTGGTGAAATATTCTGCTACTGGTTTACATTTTGCTAAAGAGAAATGTGGAAAGATAAAATAGCTGCTTTTTCTAGTTTGTTCTATGAGTCTATGTAGAAAAAGCAGATTATTCTAATTCCTGGATCAGCTTGTTGCAAATTTGTGATTTCCAGTGATAGCTAGGAAGCCATATAATAAAACCATCCTGGCATCCTCATTGGGCGCTTGAAAGAAGAATGGAATAGGATCCTGGAAGACTGTACTGGGTCATTTTCAGAAGGAGGCCTTAAACTCTTTATGAAGTATCAGCACCTGATCCTTCAGAAGACAACACAGTAGGTGCACCAATTAGGAGTGACACAGAGATGTCTGTTGTTCTTGAGTTCATTACAAGCAACAGACAGGCAACTATAGGGGTCTAAAAATGACGACTCCTTTTATGATGGTTGGCAGCAGAGGGATGAGAAAAACAACATAAACTCACATTTTATTTATTTACAGTATTTTTCATACCTGTATAGAAAATGCATTGAAACTTCAGAGGAATAAAGATCTGTCCATAATTGAAAATATGTACATTTCTAAAAGTATTTCTATGTGAATAAAAATCCCATAGTTCTTTGCTCCTTAAACTCCCCCACCCCAGTAACTTTCTGGATTTCCCCCTTCATTTTTAGATGGATAAACTAAGGAATTCTCTGTCACATATCCTCCATACATGATGCATGAAGAAATGTCAAATGGATATTGTACACAGACATTGTACCGTTCCTCTGTATGAATGGGGAATACTTTTGAATTCAGCACACATTCACATCAGGGTTGGTTGACAAGAAGGGGGAAAACCCCTGCACACTGCGTAATGTGTATTATTCAAGGAAAGGCAACAAGCCGAAGAGGCATACCAAGCGGGTAGAATGAGGGGAGGCATCTTCCTGTCCATTCAGGCCTGGCAAAAGTCTGTTTCTTTTAGCAAACTCCAGGCAGATAATAATCCAAAAAAGATAACTGAAGGGAAAGTGCAGAAGGCATCACTGGGGGTTCCAAAGCAAGTAGAGAGTCAGAGTCATCTGACAGGGTGACCAGAGCTAGGAACCTGGCAGCTTGAAAGACAAAGGGGAGGCCGGGGAGGCTGAAGTGTGCTTGCTACAGTTCCAGCAAAAACATCTAAGCGAAAGCTGTTGGAATAGGAAATGTCTGGTGTACAAAGAAGGGAAGAAGAAACTGTAGGGGAGAGCAAGAGGGCAGCTAGATAGGATAGTGAGATCAGGATTTTTCTCTCCTATTATGTGCCTTTTCTTAGAATCATAGAGTTGGAAGAGATGAAGTCCAACCCCCCTGTCTGTCCCTGGACTGCTATCTTAGGGCAATACCCTCTTTCTTCTCTCTCAGTTCTCCTTCTCTCTCTCAGCTAGTCATGTAGTTCGGAGACTTGTTCTGTCTCTACCCTTTTACTCTCACGTATGTTAGTTCTTCAGTACACTTTGATCTGCACATTAATCAGATTGTGCACCTTTGCTGTGATAATTACTCTGCCAACAAAAGCATGGCTGGAAAGAGTGCAGGAGGGATAGGACGTAGCTAGACACCAGACTTCAGGGTATATAGCAAATGTGCGGAGCGAGGGGAAACTGCACCAGGGGCATATGCACACCCTGCAACCCTGCCATGCCCATGCCCACCCATGCCCTGCTCCGGAACACCTGCCATGCCATGCCCCGGCCATGCCCCTGCCCCGATGCGTGGCCAGGGTGTTGCATCCCCTGCCTTGTTGGCGCTATGCCACTGATAGCAAAGGATGGCCTGAGGCCAGGCACTCCCTAAGCAGAGCAAAAATTGTGAACCGATTCTGACTTCAATTAAATGGTTAAGAGCTTGATTTCTAAAACAAAGCAAAACAAAATCTCTCCAGACTTTGAGTTAACAAGGATGCTTCTGAATTGGCTAGCAGTAAGGAGAGAATTCCAGGGTCCTGGGAATATTTCAAAATAACGAAGGAAAGGAGAAGTCTCTGGGCAAGTAAGATGCAGATGCAAGTTTTGTAGTGTTATCCTACGCATCCCCCAAATCCATCGAAGTCCAATGGGTTTAGAAAGGTGTTTAGGTCTGTACTGATAGTTACTTCCCTGTCCTGGGTTTTCAGGCTGGAAAATTTGCTGTCCACAACAATTATAAGAAACTTAAATCCTGTGCAGAGGAGTGAACTGGGAGTATCTGAACAAGACCTGGGAGGATTATCTGCCCCCCCCCCCTTTGCTGTTAACTTCAAACCTGGATTTGTCAGGAAGCATGCACCTGTGGTATATGCTGAAGGGACGAGCCGAGGGCTCTCCAATCTTGGGTCAGCCCATGGCTTGCAGCTTGGGGCCCTGTGTCAGTGGAGTGAGCTCCTGCCCAGGATACCTCCATGGCCCATCACCTGTTTTAAGCACAACTGGGAATCTGTTGTATTCTATCATTGTGTTTAAATTTGCATTGAATTGTTTCTGCACTTTACTTTGAATCCTCAGTGTGGAAGAGAAGAAGGATATAAACAAACAATCAAATCAATACATAATATCACTCTGGGCTAGGAACCTCTTAATGGGAAATGCTAATGTGAGCTTTAGTTCTTTCTAAGGCTTGAGAGCCAAGACAGGCAGATCCTCTGTATGGAAATATTATTTATTTCTTTGGAAAACCTATATGCTCTCTCTCTAAAGACCTTCTCATTGCAGTGAGTAAAGTAAAAACAAACAACCAAACCATAATAGCAAAAGCATCAGAGTGATCAATAGTCAAACAAGCCAGGCTACATGTCCTCAGGCAAACACAGCAGTTCAAGAAAGGGATAGGTGAATGAAGTTTCTCCAGCTACCAGCAGAGCCGCTGGAAGTTGGAAAGTGGGCATGTTCCAGAGGGTATTGTATGGGTTGGATGGTTTTTGCAAAATGTTTCCTTCTGTTGCTGGGCTTCCTCCACAATTGATACATCATGCCCAGGCTCTTTGCCAGAACACATAGCAATCCGATGCCTTCTTTATATAGACCATTTCTATGCCACCTCTTCAGAGTCTTGCTCAAGGTGGCTTACAGTTAAAAACCACAGTTGAGTAAAACAAGCCGTTCAAAACAAGCTATTAGACACAAGCAGCATAAAAATGATTCATAAAACAGAAGCAGACCATTGGAAGGCTTCCTTGGATTGCTTCCCCCGACCCTTTTAACATTTCCCTTAATGCAGCGACAACCAGTGAGGGAGCTTTGCTTTCCTGCACTGTTTAAATGGATCACTGTGGGGCTGTGGAAATTGAACTGAAAACATACTACTGACGTTGTTGATTAGTGTTACTAAAACGTTAATCAAAATCATTCGCTAGATTATCCTGTGAACATGGCTGTTATTTAAAAGAAAAAGTTTAGAGATACCCTATAAAGAGGCAAAACTTTAACAGAGATAATGCTAAATACAGTTTGCATTATAGCTATCCAATCTCGTTATGACTTTTGTGTCGTATTTTTATTTTCACTGTTGTGAAACCAAAAAAAAAGTAAAGGCTCTGAGGGTCTCAGTTGCACATGAAAAATTCACATAGCATTTTTGAAAAATGATAGTTTTTTAAAAACAAAACAGTAAATATCAAAATTCCATTAAATATTTATAAAGAAAGTGTACAAAATTAAGGAAGGAAGAAGTGGCTGGAAGTCCTAAAGTCATTAAATTTTTATGCTATTCTCAGGAATGGTTAAAAAAGAACAATATTACAAAACAAAGGATGTTCAGTGAGGAAGGTTGATAGTATTGTGCTAGCAAAGTTATTTTAGTAGAAGCTAGTTTAGCTCGATGGGCTTAGACTGGAGTAACTCTCCATAAGACAGTGACCCTTTCCCCACTTACCTCAAACCCCGCGCTACTCTCCTCCAGTAGCGCGGGTCCCCCAGCACTCCCCACTACAGGGGCGGCGACAGCGCAGCCGCCCCGACGCTGCCGCTGTTGCGCCCCCTTAGCGCGTGTAATTCCTGGCGCCTTTTGAAATGGCGCCTTTTGATGACCCCGCGCAGAGTGTGGGGTTGTGGGGAAGCTGGGGCGCGTGCCAGGAATTGCGCGCGCTGGGAATTGCGCGCAGCAACCCTCGGACAAAGGTAAGTGGGGAAAGGGCCAGTGTAGTCCTAAACAGAGTTACACCCTTCTGAACCAATTCAAGTCAGACAATACAATCCACAGGCCGAGGCGGCCAGGGACAGTGCTGCTGCCGCACTGCCTTGCTGCCTTCAGAGGGCTTTTCAGCTGCATGAGGAGGAAGAAAATACAGAAAAATCTCCCTAACACTGGAAAGCCCACCATAGACTTAATGGGCTTATGCCACCGGAAAGGGTGATGTAAGCCTGAGGCTTGGGCTGTGGCATGTCTACCCACAAACTTCTGGGAACACTTCTGGCACAACCCCACTATGCTGTCAGGGCCGGCAGCGGTGTGGGAGTGCTGAGATGGCACCTAGTGTTGCATCCGGGCATCTTCGAGGGCTGCGGTGACTGCTTAGCAGCATATTTATTTATTTATTTATTTATTTATTTATTTTATTATTTGATTTAGTATACCGCCCTATCCCCAAAGGGCTCAGGGCGGTGAACAATATAAAAGCATATATAAACATAAACATATAAAAGTTTAAAATTTACATTCTAAAACAGTATCCCACGAACCCATATGCAACCCTCCCAAGAAGAATGATGGGTCCCGATGATCTTAGGGACCCTATACAGCAGGGGGGAGGATGAAAGCAGGGCATATTTGCCCCTTTGTTGGGGTCAGTGCCTCAGGGAGGGCAAATCAACTGGCAACCCGCTGACCTATGCAGTAACCCACTGACCTATGCAGGCCTCAATGTCAGGTGGCAGGAGAGGGGTGGGGACACAAGGAGCTATAAGGGAGGGAGGAGATAGGAGATGACAGACAACCTATGCAGCCACTGGTGCCAAGGAAGGGCGGGTTTGGCCCAGACCCAGCAACAATGATTGGTGGGTGGTAGGGCCAGTGGTAACAGGGAGGGAATGAAAGGAAGGACAGGGAGATTCTGATAACAAAAAAAAATGTCGGTGTTTCTAACACTTCACTTCACATAATGGATTTATTCTCAATTTGGTGTCCAGGTTGGAGCAGATTAGAGAGTTTTCATCAGCAAAGAGAATCTCCCCAAAACATCACAGCTTGTGGCCATACTAAAATTATTAACAGATTTGGATTTCAGATTTGGATTTAACTGTAATCAAGTCACTAACCACTTGAAACAACTGAGCTAGATGAGATACCAGTGATGCAACTGTGGCAAAGTATAAAATGTTTCTTGCTATCTCATTGTAGGAAAAAAAGGGGAGGGGGGTGTACCAAGGCAAAATGAAAGCCCATGGAAAGCCAAGAAAACAAATGGTACAAATTCTTTAATATTTTTGCAACCTTTATATGTTTTTTGTGCATCTTCTTCAGGAGGAATCTTTCTGATCTCTTTTTAGTAACGTCCCCAAAGATGCATTAAAGCAAAAAATTATTACAAAGTGTGTTTCCTTCTGCCACATTTGTTTCCTTGACTTGATTGTTGCCTCATTGGCCTACAAATTGGCTCCACCATTTAGTTGATTTTGCAAAGGAAGCGTTTGAATGGGGGAAACCAAGGCAGAGTCAGAGGAGAAAATGACAACAGTGATAATTTATATCTGTTCATACCCTTTCCTCTTGGCTTTTTAGACTTAGTACTAGTTGAACATGGAACATTAAGAGCACTTTTGGAGATGATCTTGATCAACCTTAAGTTTCTCTTCAGAGGCCACAATGGGTGAGCCTCCCCTCTGAAAATAATTCCAGAGGGGAAGCCATGTTACTCTGTTGAAACAGAAATAAAAAGGTGCCTTGTGGAATTTTACAGATTAAAAAAAATGTCATTCCACCATAAGCTTTTGTGGATCTGAAGAAATCCTTCTGAGTTTAGGGCCCCTTCTGCACACGCAAAATAATGCATTTTCAAACCACTTTCACAACTGTTTGCAAGTGGATTTTGCTATTCCGCACAGCTTCAAAGAGCACTGAAAGCAGTTTGAAAGTGCATTATTCTGCATGTGCGGAATGAGCCTATGCTTCTATTTCTACTTTTTTTGAAATGGTCACTAGAAACAGGCCTTCTCATTCTGGCACCTGTTTACCTCGCTTTTCTGGCATCAAAACTGCCAAGTTTTCAGTGACAGCTATTTATTTATTTCGTGTATTACATACCACTTGCTGCAAAACAGCTAAAACCATTTTGTTTACCCAGGTTTCTTTGTTGTGTTCCTTTATCCCCCAATTTTTGTTCTTCCTCTTCTTTCCATTACTTGTCTTTTAAGTTGCTTTATTGTGCTGCTATAGTTTATGTTCAGTATTTTTTATCCTTTTTAAAACTGCTGGTTTGGCAGAAGTTTATGCTACTTAAACTATTTCTGTTATTTTTATAATTTTATATTTACTCCTCATGGCAAATATTGGGGATTTTGAGAACCCTCCTAAGCAGATCTACTCGGAATCCTGCTCAGGTCTGTTCAGTGGGGCTAACTCCTAGAAAAGTGTTCTTAGGATTTCGAATATATTCCTTCAATGTGGTTTTTAAGTGTTTTATTGAAATATCATAAGCCACCCTTGCAGCCTGCTAGACTGACAGTGCAGAATGTAAGTGATTTCAATAAAAAAAACACATCAACCGTTATGACTGAACCCAGGATTGCCAATTCTGGCGTAGCAAATTCCTGGTGATTTGGTGGTGGAGTCTGGGGAAGGCAGAGTTTGGCAAGAAGAGAGACTTCAAGCAGGGCATGATGCCACAGAACCCGCCCTTGAAAGCTGCCATTTTTTTCCAGGAGCTCCCAAAGGCAACTGGTGGGCCACTGCGAGTAGCAGAGAGCTGGACTAGATGGACTCTGGTCTGATCCAGCTGGCTTGTTCTTATGTTCTTATGTTCTTAGGAGAACTGATCTCTGTTGTTTAGAGATTATTTGTAATTCTGGGAGATACCCACGTCCTACCTGGAGCTTGACAACCACAGCTGAGCCAACAATATGCAGGCTGATGAGCAACCCTGTAAGCCCTATTCTAACTCCAAGATAATCCAGTTATCTCCCCCCCCCCCAACCCCCGGCATCTGATGCTTCTTTTTATTGGGGAGGAAGGAGTTGGCATAAATAATCACTTTACTTCGACTGGTGAGTCCACTGGCAAAATGTGGCAGCTGTAACTGTAGAGAATGTGTTGCATGTCATCCCCAAGCTGCAAGTCTACTTTAGAAATTCTGTCTCTTTGCTTGCTGCAGTCGCTGGAGCTGTAGGGATCCAGTTTCTCTGCTTTTTGTTAGTAATTACATTATTCATATTTTATTTATTTCTTCTAAAGAAACAAGTACTTATTACACAATCTTTCTCCCCCCCCCCCATTCCACTTTGGAGAAATTATCCGTTTTAATCTAGGAGATTGTTCCCCAAGTACGGAGCAACTCTGTCTCATTACAGATATATTTTAAGGAAGTGGGTGGAAAAAAAACACAAAGAACTGCTGTGCTGTTGTCTTTGACTTCTCTTTAATGTCGGTTTCAGAAGTAATGATGGTGGGAACAATCAGCATTCAAGTCTCTGTTTTCCTGTGTTTACTCATTAAACATGAGAACCAGGTGCTCTCATGGGGAGAAAGCTCATGGTAACATTAGCTTTAGATATCAAAAAAGCCTCTCACCTTTCACTAACAAGCCTTGCTTTGCAAGCAAGGGACTGAGAGAAATAACGGAATAAATAAAGGACGGGTCTGTTTTAAAATGAAATGGCAGGGTCCCAATCCTGTAAACAGAAGCTTTGTGGAGAAAAAAAAGTTTTCTTTCCTGAGGAGAGGCCTTCTACTGAATGCAATAGAACTTCTCTTGATGTACAGAACATATAAAGGGGTACTTTTTGACAATTTTTTTGCATGGGGGGGGGGGGCGTCCTGTTATTTTTCCATGGCATATGTTATTGACTAAGCACCATTTGCAGCAGTGTGTCTGCTATTACTGGACCCAGGTTTAGTAGGGTTATTATTAGGCCTGGAAAAAATTCCTGTTCCTCTAACAGAAGCTCCATGTGTAGAAATGGGTGACTGAAGTTATCATGGCATGGAGATTATAGGTATTATTTGGTAAATAACATCCTATGAAGCCTCTATTCAAAGGAAAGGGCATTTTTCTCCAGGCCTGTTGGCAAGCATAGGAACACAATAAAAGATAACAGAATTTCATGAGCATATCTGGAGTAGTTTTCCCTTGACATTATCAGCTGCAGAAGTATCCAAATAGCCTGAATCTCTCTATATAAAAAGCTAACAGTGACTTTGTTAGTCACGCCCTAATGCCGAAATGGCTGGACGGATCGTCCCCAAATTTTCACAGGCCGTCCCTCCCCATTCTGGGCAGGTAATCGGACCTTCAAATCACTGAAAGTCCATACCTGAGCCAGGTAAAATGTCTTTTTCCTGGCGCACCAGGCCATGAAGCTGTTTGTGTTTAACTGTCACCCTTAGAATGTTCGTGCAGCATGTCTGTGGCCTGAGGAGTTGGTATGCCCTTAGAATGTTTGCACAAATGGCCAGAGATGAGCAGTTAAAATAGTAAATAGGTAATTCTGTTAGGTAATACAAGTGAAAGTGAAACACATACACACTTTGCCTTGTGAGACGTCAGGTGGGGTTCCCCCCCTCACACGCAGATAACTTTCACTCTCTGTGCTTCACCCACTGCTACCACACAACACACATACCTCATCCACATCCAGCTCATCCTCACACCCCTCACTCTGCCCTCCCTCACATCCAACCACCACTTTAAATCCACTTCCTCACCCATATTCGCCACACAGCTCTCTTTTACTAAAAAAGCGAAGCTTCGGAGTTTGCCTTTTTTCTTTCTAAGAAAACTGCGTAAGTGGGGGGTGAACCAACACTACTGGCTCCGCTTCTTTTGCACGTGGCCCTTTAAGAACCCAGGGAGCTGGCCTCAATCTGAGCACCTCACCACCCTGCCTCTGCTGTCTGACTGGGATAGCCTCCTTGCCCCAGTTCTGCCTTACCCAAGCCAGGACTGTGCGTGTCAACCAGCCTCATGGACAGCGGGATTCACACTCTGGACAGTTCTGTTGTGGAATGGAAAGAGTTACCGTATACTAAAAAAACAAGACACCGCCATATAACAATGTGAACTGAAAAGGGAAAGAGGGATTCCATTTGACCACCCCAAAAGGCTATGCTGCAGATCATTGAACCTGCATGGACATTTGTGTGGGTTGCGGACTGTGATGAGAAGGCAATTGCCACAGCAACGTGTGGCCGGGCCCCACTAGTTTTTTATAAATGTTTAGAAGAAGGAATGTTGGGAAATGTAGCTTGTCATCAAGGAAAAATTATACTCTTCTTCATAAAAGTATGAAAAAATATAGGAGCTGTGGTATGTTTTCTGTCTGTTCAGGAAGAAATTCTCAGTGACCTACACACAGTTCACACACTTCTTCCTGGACAGATATGCTTTCACTATGTTACAAAAATGTTACGTGAGAATCTGATCACTCTGTTAAGAGCCATTTTTTCATTTCCTCATCTTAGGGTTTTCCTGCAAACTCAAGGCATTTCCATGTACAAAAATGTATGAAGTGAAACGTGCATGTGTAGTACACATGAGTATGTATTACTCAGTGCACATGTACACCGATTCACATACATGATCCATACACACAGGTTATATATTTCCTCCACATGCACATACAGGGATGTGTGTTTGCAATATAAGAAAAATTCATAGTGCAAATTGCCCCTCAAGTAATAAACCTGTCCTCTGATGGATTTGGTATACTTTGATATTTCTTGCTTGCGAAACACCATAATTTCCTAAAATGGGCCTTGTGGTCATGTTTTTACATTGAGCAGCAGTGTTCATGTTTTTCACATTGAGAAAACCTTTCTTTCATGGCCCCTTATGGTTAGCAAATTACAAGCCTACAGTGAAAGAAATACCAAAAATATTGGACCTATCGACCTTGTGCTGTGTTCACATTCCACAGCTTACTGAAACTCCTTTCCACTGCCTTGGATTACAAGTGCATACCCAACCAAGTAATTTCTTCCGCCTCTCTAGCCCTATCCATCTGCTCACAGGCTCCTCCCTTTCTTTTAGCCTCTTGCTCTTTGACTACAGCATGTTATTCTCCCTCTTTTAGGGTTTTTTCTTTGTTTCTTTCAGACACATCTTACTGGCCCCACTTCCTCTTTTAGAAGGCTTAACCTTGTCATATGACCATCATCATCATCGTCGCAAATGGCCGCCGGGGTGCTGTCATGCCATATATTATTATTATTATTATTGTAGATTTCACAGCTGCCAGATCTTTTTTTAATCCTGGTTGTTGGCCTTCTTATTACAATTCAAGCTCTCACCCAGAAGCCGCTTCATAGGGAAGTTGTAATGTATCACAGAGCATTTGTGCTGGATTCCAGCATAGGGCTGCTTTTCCTCTCTGGAATTTGACAGATGTCAATTCTATTATTATTATATATTATACACATAACAACATTACAGCACAAGGTGTCTGAATTCATCTCTGAATATCGAAGTCCCTTCCCAAGGGACCTAGGGATATTAGAGGTAATTTCTATGTGATGGAATGTGTGTAGTTCCTTAGAAGTGCTGCTTTCTGCAGCATGTGGACTGATGTTCTTGTCCAAGTTTAGGGCTTTCCAGGATGTTTTTTTCTAAGATTCTCTTTGGGATTCCTCCTAGGAGCACCTGACTACTAGTGGGATTACTGTTGTTCTTTTCTGCCACAATCGCTCAACTTCAATTTGTAGTGGTCCTTGTATTTTTGTGATCTTTTCTCCCAGCTCTTTGTCCCTTCTACACCTTGTTAAGCTCAACTGGCACAGCAACATCTATGATCCAAACATGTTTTTTTCCTCTCTTATCACTTGCTTATGTCTGGGGGGTGTTGTGTGCCAGGTGTCTGTCTGTTTGGTATTCCCTCCCCAGAAAAGTCCCAGAGTATTTTGCTCTCCTTCCATTTCCTTCTCTGTGGTCTCTCTCATCTGGCTTCAGCCTCGCATCTTTGTACTCCAGGTCTCTACATAGGAGGGCAGGTCGTCCCATCTTCTTTGGGTAAAGGTTCCAGTGCACCATTGCTGCTAGCCCATTGTGACGCTCACATTCATTATTATTATTATTATTATTACATATTATTATTATTATTATTACATATATTATTATTATTACACACTATTATTACATACATACATTATTATTATTATTACTTGTAGATTTCTCTAAGTAGCTGCTGCCAGATCTTTAGCTGAAGAGCTAGTTAGCCTCTCATTACACCCTAGCCTCACCCAGAAGTCTGTGGGAAGTTGTAATGTATCGGGTGTAGTATTTGTGCGGATCCCAGCAAGGCTGCCTTCTGAATTTGACAGATGTTAATTTTGTCAATTCAAAGCATGTTTCAAGTAAGCTGCACTTAGTGTTTTTGGGATGGCTTCTAACGTGCCGGTTATTCTCACTGGGACTGGTTCCCAGCTGGTTTGTGCCATAGACGCTGAAGCTCCTGGACTCTTTTAAAAATCATGGTATTTCCTCCAGTGACCTTCGTATTCTCTTGTTTTTCTTTCAATGACCCTGCATGTCACCAGGGACTGCTATGGTCAGTATGATGGCTCATTTTCTCTTGTCCCTCATCAATGGGTGATGTCTGGTGTAATTGTGTTTCAACACTTTGTCCTGGCTCTGGATTTGAAAGTCCCACAGGATCTTGACCTTCTCACTTTTTCCTTCCATTACTTTCTCTGGACAATGTTCCCACCCAGTTCTTAGGCAGTTCTTATGGTTGTAATTCTTTGCATAAATTCCAGTGTGGATCTCATCTTGGCCACTGAGAGCTGCAGGTGTCTCTGTCTGTACCTCAGTCTGGGCAATCTTTGTGCAGTAGCTGAGGGACATGATCTACAGTTTCACTCAGCTCTCTTTGGGTACAATCTTGCATTTTGTATCATTGTCCTCCAGTGGATTTTTTTTGATTTTGGCCTTGATCAAATTTGTTCTAATGGCTTGCTCTTGAGCAGCTAAAATCAGGGATTCAGTTTCCTTTTTCAGAGTACCAGTTGTTAACCACAGCCAGGTCTTTTCGTTGTCCACCTTGTCCTTGATTTTCTCCAGAAATTGGCCATGCAGTGCTTTGTTGTGCCAGCTTTCAGTCCTCATTTTAATCACATCTAATTTTATGTGTTGTACAGTGACTTCAGACCCCCTTCTGGTCCTTTCTTCCCTTGGTTTCTTGTCTCTCTTGACCCTTTTCTGACCATTTATTCTCCACAACATCAGTTTTTCCTTTCTCACCTGACATGGCACCCTTACTTCAACCCCCACCCCCTGCCTCTTGGTTCCCTATTTCTGGGTGATGGAGGATAGTGCTGTCAGGTTGCATCAGTCTTACAGCAACCCCCAGCAGTCTTACAGCAACTATTTCTTTCCTTTACTGTATCCCAGAACCTCTTTTTGGCTTGAGTTTACCTATGATCGATTCCTCACTGACGATTAATTGTGGCTGGTACCTCTACGTGAAAACAAGTGGTTTCCAGGTATGCCTCCCCACCCCTCATGAAAGTGACAAAGGGGTTTTCTTCCCCATTTCCCTGGTGTGCTTCCATCCCCGCTCTTTATTCCCATAAGGCTCGCTGTACCTGCTTGGAAGTACAACTTTTTCTTTTACCACAGTTCTTCCCAGTCTCAAGAGGAGGAACAGGAGACTAATCTTCACTTAATTTCCCACTGTGGAGCATGACATAAATGCTGATGACCAAGTTGCCGGGTGCTTAGCGATGAGTGCAAGATTTCCTGGTTTCGCTTTCGCCTTTGGGGTCAGAGAGCGCAAGCGTGAGGGGACAAAAACATGTGAGCTGATTTCCATAGGAGATTGAGCAGCCGTTTAAACGATTAGCCATTTGCTCGTTTATTCACCTATACGCTTACATGTTTAGCCTTGCAAATATGTTGCCATTCAAATGTCATGACGTGATCACGTTTTTGAGGGAGGAAAAGGGACCCGCCCAAACACGGCATGCCAGCCAATCAGGAGAGACAAAAAATGGAGATCAATTTGTTGTGGGGAGTGCTGCATTTCCAGAACCCGATGTAGCCCTACATGTCTTTGCAGAATAAATCTGCAATGGGGAGGTTTAAACCCTGATAAAAAGGTGCAGTTTATTTTTAAACTTGGTTTAAACTATATTTAATTTCCAGTGGGGAATCAACCTATGTATGAAGGTTTAATCCCAGCCAAACTGAGCAGTCCCTTTAGTTGCACTAAAATCTGTTTTGTTCCCTGAGCCCTTGAAAATTTAATATCACAGAGCCCAGACAATCAGTGTTGTGGGCTTCAGTGCTACAACATAGACTATATGGATTAATCTATTACTGTGGCTTTCAACTGAAATTCATCCTGATGCTGTGTTGTGGAATGGGCTGGAGGACTTTGCAGTATCTCACTGCCACTTATGGTTTCCGAACAGCAGAAATAAAATACCTGAAGACATTTTTAAAAGATCCATTTTGGCTTTTTGTGATCCCAAAGCATGGAGAACAAAAATGTTGCTAGCCAAAATGGGTCTTTCCCCCTACCTTTTGGCTGACAGAGCTCTGGTCAGTTTCAGAGTTCCGCCCACCATTTTGTGTGCTGCTACAGAGAATCTCCTGCCTCCGCCATTTGGTGACGGTTTTCTACAGAGGTTTCCTTGCTTGCAGCTCATCCTCATGTGATTTCTGTGTAAAAAGTAGATGAATAAAGTTTGTTTTGCCTAGCAATCCTGTGCACATGTTGTTTTCCCCTTTTTTGTTTTGAGGGGGATGTCTGCGAAGCTACATTTCTAGGCAAAACAAACTTTATCTCTTTTTATATGGAAATTTCTAGGCAAAACAAACTTTACCTACTTTTTATATGGAAATTGCACATGGATGAGCTGCAAGCAGAGGAAATTTCCATGGGGAACGTTCATGGAGAATCAGTACACCAAATGGCAAGTGAAAACAGTAAAAATGAAAATAAGAGGTTTGGGCAGGAGGACAAAAAGTGTTTCCTGCCTGCTTTTGTTCTCCCAGTAGGCAGGAAAGGTCTTCAACTTGGGTTTGGGGAAAAAGATTGCTAGTTTAGTGAAATAAAACCTTCTGAAGATGTTTTGGGGGAGAGCTGTACAAACTTCTTCCCCAAACAGTTTTTAAAACAGCTTCAAGAGGTTTTATTTCTGCTGTGCAAAAATCACCACTGTGATCTTTATTTGCTTGGGGTCTGTGTATATCATTTTCCAAGTTCAAGTAGCTAACACAAAAATAAAACAATATTTAATAATTATTATTATGAATAGATGTTTCTGCTGCTTTTCCTTTCCTCCAGGACACCTGAATTCTTATTACTACCTTCTAGGTACTGTGAATGAATGAATTTGTTCTGTTCCAGATAAATTTGCTCAAGCTGTGGATGATCTTTTCAAGACCTGGCAACACAAGCCCCATGCCCTGATCTTATCTTCTCATATGTTAATTTTTTTCCTTTTTAAATATGTATCAGTGTTACAGTGGGATGTTTACCATCCCTGACAGGTTCTATGCCACTTTTCCTTTCATGATGTTCTCTTCCTGTTTGATACAATAGCAAAGGAGGTGCCCCCAAATATTTCCTGAAATATTTTTGTCCACCCCAACTTTTGGCCATAGTATATTAGAAAAAGAAGAGTGGGTTTTTATACTTTGCTTTTTTCTGCCATAATGCAAGGTCTCAAAGCAACTTCCAATCATCTCCTCCCATCTCCCTTAGCAGACATCTTGTGAGGTAAATGGAGCTGAGGGAGTTCTGAGAGAACTGTGACTAGCCCAAGGTCACCCAGCAGGCTTCATGTGGATCAAACCCATGCTGGCTTTCCTATAAGATGAACTGTACATTAAGAGAGATACAGATTGTCAAATTAGCTTCATCCACTCACTCTAAGGAGTAAACAATCGCATTCCCCTGCAGCATGAAGCAGGCCAGAATCTTTAATAGATCATGTTGAAGGAGGATGAGGTGGAGGGAAATAATAGGTGTTAAAGAACAAGAAAATGGTCAGAGCTTCCTTGAAGAAAACTGTAGGCAGATATCTTAGCTCTCACAACATCCAGCTTTGTTAATGAGGTAAATAAATCATTAACATCATTTACCTCCATTCTATAAGTATGTATTTAACAAGGATATCTGTGACTCCTTTCCTAAGAATCCTTCCACCCCTTTGCTCCTGAAAGTATTTTTCTAGAGGTATCCTTGATCCCTTAAAAAAGGCTCTTAATGTAAGCATGTGTTGGAGAATCTAAAAGAATATGGCTATCCTGTTGAGTTCTTTGATTGCTTTCTTGAGACTTCCCTCTTTTCTCCAGCAGTTTTATTTTACTTCTGGGTTTACAGCTGACCTGGTTCCTGTTGTTAGTACAGAGGGGCTATTTTTTCTTCCTTCAGTTTGGTAACTTCTGTGCTGTTTTTGTTCTCCGCTCTAGTTCAGACTCCCTTTCATGTTGAGTCAGTGCACGTTTTTGATACATTCTTCCAAGGCATGTGCATCCTCATTCCTGGAGCATTGACTATTGGAGGAACACTTCTTACAGCGGTGACTGAGCCGTTCTACCACCATTGAAGTGACCACCTGAGTCAACAAATGACCAGTGTTTGAACAATGAAACAATAGACCCGTGCTTTCAGGCTCTGCATTTTCAGTTTGGCTGGAGCACATGTAAGGGCTCTGTGTGCTGGGCTTTGGGAAGCAGTTGTAAGACCAGGAAAAGATCTTAAAAAGAATTCTAGATTGTATCAATTGGATAAACACCTATGGCTCAGTAAAGGGATTGTTGCCATTCTCTTTAAGATTCGGTTTCTGAGAACAAACATAAAAAGAGTCTGGCTGAATCAGACTAAAAGGCTGTCTAGTTGAACATCCTAGAATGGTGAGGCTGTCTCTCAAGTTGTCTCACTCTCATAGCATGATTAAGGGGCAGCAACATTGATAGCACTCTATGCCCTCTTAGTGGGCTTGTCCTCCTCAACTAATACCTTCATCCCTTTTCAACTCCTCCCACAGCCATGCTACAGGTCCACAAGGTTTTGATAGGAGTGCCACCCTTGTTGGTAGGAAACCATCTGGCTTCTGGGGTCTGGTAATCCTCAGCAATCTCTTCTGGCAGAGGTTCTGAGTCCTGAAATGTCTAAACCTCACCAAGTACATACATACATAAAACCTTTATTAGGCATAATACCAATATAACAACCAGCATTATTCAGACAAATGTTCCATACATAAAACCACCACAGGTATTATTCCAAAGTTCCCAAAAGGAACCTAGCAACAGAATTTAAAATCACAGAAGAAGAGTTGTTTAGTGGGAATGCAACCTTCCCAGCAACAGAGTGTTCCTTAAACTTAGCAGGAAGAAGAGTCACACCCAATAATGGTTGTTCCATCACAAGGGAATTAAATATTTTCTCCATTAAACTGTTTAGCATTTAATTGGTATGGTGAACAAGCATATGTCTGGGGGATATGATCTTCTGCAATAGCCCATATTTTGTCATGGCAGCCTTGAAGTTTTGGGCAACTCCGTAACCTTAGCTTGAAGCCCCAAAGAATTATCAACCCAAAGTCCTCAAAACCATAACCAAGACCATGTCCAGCAGTTCAAGAAGACAGGGAGTAGGACGGGCATACACTAGCAGAATCCCCAATCTGTTCCATGTCACCAACATCAAGTACATACACTCCAGATCACAGCTCTGGCTGACAAAACTCCTGGTGAGGGTGATGGAAGCATGATAGACTATGTTCAATTCTTCCACCACAACTATCAAGTCTAGACTGATGATGCACTGAAAAGCCTCTTGGTCACAACTGGGAAATATCCACACTTCCTTCCTTCCTTCCTTCCTTCCTTCCTTCCTTCCTTCCTTCCTTCCTCAACAAGGTCTCAGTCATGTATACTAGGTCAGGTTATTTTCATTCAGGGTGGGTGTTTTGCTAGGATTCAATAGCAGCATTTTTAGGCCTGCTGGTACATTAACATTAATACTGACTGAGAGGGACTGGAATGGGGGAAAGATATAGATTGGCTCACACACCCCTTATCCTCTTCCCACTATCATATCTGCCCTATCCATAACAGAACCAAAAGGGGTGCCCCCCCAATCACTAAAGGAACAGACTAGTCAACATAAGGAAGAGTTGTCTAGCTGTTAAGATTTTCCTTGGGACTGAAGAATCTGAACATATTCAAGAACCTCAAGGACACAGAAGTTCCAGAAGTCCAACAGATTTTATCCATCATTTAGCAAAATTACATGACACTTCAGATTGCTGGTTGAGGCATTTGCTATATTTTAAATACTCTTCCGTATCAACTACAAGAAAACAAATGACATACCAGGGAGAGGGCTAGAGTAGATTCAGATGAATGTATGAACTTGCCTTAGTTCGAGTCAGAACTTGGATCTCTGAAGACCAGTACTATCTACTCTGACAAGCAACAAATCTTCAGGATCCATTGGTGAACCCTATTAACCCTGTTACCTGAAACCCTTGTAAGTAATGACTAGTGAAGCTGTGGATCAACCTTTGGATCTTCCTGGTGTAATGCTGTGCTGTATCATTAAGCACTGGCCCTCTTCCTTCCAGGTAGACAGGCTAGAATTCTTTTAGCAGGGAGGTTTATTGCATAAGTGAAACATTCCACCATGCTTCAGTCTGGAATAGCAGAGAATTTTGCTGAATGATCAGTCCCATTATGTTACACTCACACATGTTTCAAATGGAGAAAAAGAAAGTTGATTCAGCGCTGTCTCATCTCTAATATTTATTAAGGCGGTGCAGAAGCCTGGCAGCAAAGCTATAAAGGGGGGGGGGATCACTAATATTATCACAGTAATAATAACAGCTGTTTATTACTGGATTTGAAAAATTCAGACTCCTTGCTGGAAGCATTCCACTTGCTGTAGCTTGCCATGGCTTGACAGAACAAACACGCCACTTGGAACAAACTTGACCTTGGTTCATCCTTAGCAAACACACCTTTTAAAATTGCCAGTAGCATTCTCAGTTAATTGAACGTATGCACCCCTTGCAGCATGGAGCTTCAGAGGCGAATTCTTTGCCTGGTTGCTTTAATAGTAGGTTGGCACAACCAAATATTTTGCAAAGAACAATTTCATCCAGTGCTCCCCCCCCCCTTCCTCAGTTTTGAAAAGCAATGCAAAATAGGATGTTTGGCCCACTCTGGTGAGAATCTTCAAAGCGGGACTTCCCCTCTGTGATCTGAAGGATTTTCAAGGAGGAATCCCCTCCAGCACTCACAACTCTCAGAAGAGATGCCAGCACCCTGTAGAACAAAAGCTTTGAAGATGGAGCCTCCCCATTGATAGAAGTCTTTGCAGAAGCTTCATCCCTACCTTCCCTGTTGGAAAGGCTTTCAAGTTGCAGGAAGTTAGAGGCTTTCAGAAAAAAAAAAGGACAGAAGGAGAGCACTTAGTTTGGATCCTGGTTTGGAGGTCGGCGTAGGGGCTGCTGGAAGCACTAGCACAAAGACAAAAAGTCTTCAGTTTTTTCTCCAGCATATCCACATTTTTTGCAAGATTTTCTGTGGCGAAGGAGACAGTCTGGTGCATCCTCACGTCACACATAAATCTTTTGCAGAGAGCCAGGTCTGTCATTCTCTTTCTATGACCTTATAAGGCCAACAATGCAATTAACTCTTCATTACCAGAAATCAGCTCAGACAACAATGCACCCGTTTCTGTTCCTTTTCAGGGTGAATACGGTCTAGCATTATCAATTGTGAATGCCCCATGGGGCACTTACCAATGCATATAAACATTTCATAAGCCAGTTGCCTATATTGCCTTGCCGACTGCTACAGATAATTTTTCCACACCCTCCCCAGTTGGCTGGGCTGCCTTTTAAATGTTATCGGTATGCCATGGGAGGTAGATTGTAGATATCATCCTGTTAAATGTTAAGCAGAATTTTATCATAGCTGCAGATATGCTGTGATAAAAGCGATATGTGCCCTATTTGGGATGTGACCCTTTGGTTCATGTATGAGCAAATTCCCCATATATTAGGGGTTCTCCAACAGGTAGCTTGTGAGCTTTCAGGTGTCACTGGCTTGCTAGCTGCTGCAGGGTAGCTCATCTCCCAGAAGACCCAAGAAAAGACTGCAAAAAGAGATGCTCTAGGCTTTCTTAAAAAAAAGCTTTTAATTCACAGTTTTTTCTCTCTCTATGTGTAGCCAGTAGCTTCATTTCTGGTGCTCTTTCTAGTCCATGTTCTATTTCTAGGACAGGAAAAAAAAACTTGTCAGCCTGCTAGGGAAGGAAGGGAAAGTAGCTCAAGACATTTTTCATTACTCAAAAGTAGCTCTCAATACATTAGTTTATACCCAGCCCTTCTTCCCAGTGTGAGCAGTGGTTGAACAGTTCTGCTCTGTTCTTCAGGCCCAATTCCACCATGCCCTCAAAGGCTTTCCTAACACCTGGGTCGATTACCCACAGGGAAATTCTATCTAGATCAAACCAAGTTGGTAAAGAAACTGCATCTTTTAATCGAGGTTTCAACCTCCCCACTGCAACGAAGACACATAGGCCTAACTTGGATCCCAGAAATGTAGCAATCCCCTCTACCATGCGATCTCCTTTGCTGGTCTCTCCTGATTGGCTGGCATGCCGTGTTGGGGCGGGACCTTTTTGGGGCGGGAAATTTTTCCCTGCAACTTGCTAACCTGAGGTTTGCTTGTTTGCAAGGATGAACGTTTAAGTGTTTAGGCGCTAAGTGGGTTTTTTTGGAAGGGTGAACGGTTAATCGTTTAAGTGGGTTTTCGTTATGTTAACGCCAAGACCAATGGCGAAATCGAAACCTGGAAGAGGCTGCGCACGCATTGCTTTGCGCTCGCTGAGAGCTGATTGGTGCTAGACTTGCGTCATGCTCCACGGCAGGAATTTCAAACACAGATTGGACCCCTGTTCCTCCCCACAAAACTGGATCGAAAGCGTGTTAAGGGAAAAAGTTGTACTTGCAACCAGGTTCTGCTGGGACGCAGGATAAGGGGGAGAATGAGCGCCAGAAATGGGATGAATCCCTGTTGGTGGCTCAAGCAGTGGGGAGTTCTTGCTGGAACCTGGATATTTTGTGTGAATATCACGCGATTAATTGACCATGGGGAATTGACCCTGGAAGGGCTTTTCTCTCCCTCTGTCCAGCCACATCCAATTCCAGGCCTTTGTAGAAACTGCCCACTGGGAGGCCCAGGACTCCCAGCTCCCAATCCCAGTTCTGACTCTGTGTCTCCTGCTATCCAGCATCCAGTTACCATGGGGACAGCTTACTGCTTTGTACACCACGGTAAAATAGTCTCTTGCCAACTGACCACCCTTCCCCTTGTTCCTGATGCTCCTTTTAAAACAGTGTGTCCAAGATGGTGGAGCTCTATGTGGTACAAAGAACCAATAACAGTATCAAAAGTTATGATGCATTTATCCAAAAGCTTTTTAAAAAATTTGATGGACAATTTGAATCTTATGGAGACATTAAAAAATGGAAAGTCAAGAGAATACATTTTTTCCTGAAAGACACAGATCTTTTTCAAGAGTAGATGTGATTTCAGATTTTAGGGATTTTGCATCTAAGATATGCAAAGTCGAAATTTTACCAAATACTTTTTCAGACCATAACCCTGCAAGCTTGGTGTGTAAAAGAAAATCTAACACTTTTAGATGGAGATTGACAGTGCAGTCCTGAGTGGGAGGGATAATTGCACTTGGCCAGGCAACACAACCATGGCCTTCATAGGGGCTTGCTGAACCAGGGCTAGCAACCAGGCTGAGATGCTCCCCCAGCTGTTGTGGAACTGCTCTATGCAGCTTCATGGGTTGAACCTAGTTTTTTTTCTGGCATAAGTCTGTATTGGCAAATGGGGGTGATCCTGGGCCAAAAGGCCTCAGGAAAATGACTAAGGCTGGGAACTCTGCATTTGGTGCTGATGTGGGCTTCTCCAACCATGGTGGTGCTGGTGCTTGAGTATCACACTACTGTGAGGCTTCCCAGCACTGGTGTAAGCGTAAATGTCCCTTACACCAGCACAAGTAGCATTTGCACTGGGGCCACACTGCCTACTGCGGGGTCCCCCCCAGGAGTGCACAGTAAATGAAACTCTACTTCAAAAGAACATAGTTGTGCAGGATTGTAAGGAAAAATTAAAATACTTTTTTAAATTCAATTTGAATGAGGGAACAAATTTGAGAATGGTTGGGATGCAAGTAAAGCTTATATGAGAGGATATTTGATACAACATAATTGTGAGCTTAAGGACAAGAAATAAGAGAAAATGCAGGACGTTTTAGAGGAGATCAAAAGAAAAGAGGAGGAATGGGAGAAGAAACAGAGGCCGCTTCCGCACAGCTACACTGGGGGGTGCGTCGGCGTATATGACGCCGACACCCCCCCCCCAGGACTGTTCGCACGAATGGTCCCGGTAAAGACAGGGAAGACGGCGCAGACTGCGCCGTCACCCAATCGGCTTACCTTCCCTGCGACCTTCCGGCGTGTTGCCGAGGCCAGGGGACACGCCCCCCTGCCCTGCGCGACCACTCCGGAGTCGCAGGGCAGGGGGTGTGTGTCCCCAGGCCTCGGCGACGCGCTGGAAGGTCGCAGGGAAGGTAAGTCGATAGGAAAAGGGGGGATGGCGCCTTCCAGCCGCTGTTTCCAGAAAACCTCGCTCGGGGAGCAAGGTTTGGAAACAGCGGCTTTGCGCTGCTGGGGGGAGCAAGGGCGGCACGGCGTTTTTGCCGTCCCTAGGGCACTGTAAAAAGCCCGTGCAAAAAGGGCCCAAGAGATAAGAGAGTTTTGCGTCAATAAATGTTTTACAATAGCAGGTGTCTATGTTAATAGTAAGAGAAATGGAAACAAAACTGAAATGTGCCAAGCAAAAGAACTTTCGGTTTGCAAACACACTAGGAAAATGATTTGCATATAAACTGGAAAAAGAGAAAGAAAATGATACTGAAATTACAAGAAAGGACAATATTTTAACAGAGAATGTGTCGCTTCAAAAATATTTTATAATTATTGTATGAAGGGACTCCAGATTTTGTTGGTAAAAGTAGAAGAATATCTTGGAAAACAAAACTTGCCTGAGATTGCAGAACAACAGAGGTGTATTATTTTATTTTATTAATTCAATTCATACCCTGCCCTTATACAAGATCCCTAGGCAGCTACAACATTAAAACATTCCTAACCTTTATTCTAAACCCCCACCCCAAACCAACAGTATCCAGGGAGACTGACCAAAGGGGCTCTCCAGCTCCCCCCCACACTTTGTACCCCAGTCCCTCCCTCTTGACAGTCCTGCTCTGAGAGGAGCAGCAGAATAGGGAGGAGAAGTCTCTCACTAAGTGACAGTGCAATCCTGTGCAGAGTGACTCCTGTTGAAGCCCACCAATTTCAGAGGTCTTAGGGCTGTGGTGGCGAACCTTTGGCACTCCAGATGTTATGGACTACAATTCCCATCAGCCCCTGCCAGCATGGCCAATTGGCCATGCTGGCAGGGGCTGATGGGAATTGTAGTCCATGACATCTGGAGTGCCAAAGGTTCGCCACCACTGTCTTAGGGCCTAACTTCTAAGGTTGCTGATAGGACATTTTGTCCTGTTCCGTTAATAAAGTTTTAATAAGTGGAAGTGGAGAACTGAAAGTTTTTATGCCATGAAACAGCATCACCTGATTCATTGCTTGCAGACCAAATGGATATTAAGGGAACAGCTAGATGGGATCAGTTTAAACACTGGCAACCTTACTATGCTCTGTCTCACCAAAAGAAAAAAAAACCAAAATGGTAACTGTGTGCAGCTGTGTGCTGCTGATTGCCAGGAGCCAGACAGGATGTCTGGCTCCTGGCAATCAGATGTACACTGCAAATTCAGTGCTCAGAACATACTTCCCAGCAGGTTTGCTGTAGTACAGCCAATCACTACTGCCAATGGGGAGATGGGGAGGGGGGAGGTCATGGGGGCCCCCAGAATTTCATGTGGCAAGATGTCACTTTCAGAGGAAACTGAAGTGATGTCACATTGCTCTAGGAATCCTCAGAAACTCTTCAGTAAAACCATGGTTTCCAGCGATTCCTAGAGTAACATGGTGTCAAATTACATGAACCACCATTTTTTCTTCTGCTGCCCAAAAGACTGGCAATGGAAAGAGGAGGTTATTAGCTGAATGACTCCCACCATAGCAAGAGACTTGGAAGCCCTGATTTCCAGGTGATTTGGATCAGGACCATGGTGCATTGGGAGAGGAGATTTCGTCCTTCTTGGGCACTGTTTGCCCAAACTGCTCTTTGTAATTATTTTTGCTCTTTTCTAGCTTATTGGCTGTTTTTGTTGATTACATGTTTGCCTGTTTTATTTTAACGTGTGTGTTGTATATCAGTTTGTGTTCTGCTTTATCAGAAAAAGAGAGGCACGGGTTGTTTTCATGGAGCATTGAATATGAACTTCCTTTTTTCTCACTGGCTCTCAGCTAGCTGGGCTCTGAATCCCAGAAAAAGAAAAATGGTAGAGAGAAGAAGTTTCAGTGGGCAGCATAAGGATTCAGTAACATCTGTTAGTCGTCCCCCCCCCCCCCACACACACACATCATATGTGTTTGTCATCTAGTTAGACACTGTGAACTTAAAGTGAAAGGAAACCTGTTTAATTGCCCTCCATTTCTGCAGTGGCCTCCATACTTTACACTCCAATTATGGTAGTGATGGAGACAAATGATGGATGGATGCATGGATGCATTTCTGTGTGGGAACTGTATCAAACAAAGCTGTAAGACAAAGACTTTGCCTCTTCACAGTTGTAAATTGACTCCTGGGGTTCCTGAATTAGGAGCTCTACTGCTTTTGCACAGAAATAATTTGCAGTCAAAGTGTTTGGTTAAAGGCAGGCTGAATCTGGAAGCCAAGAGAACCCCAAATAGCTGCTTGTAGGGTTGTGATCCCGTCCTCAAGACACCCGTTTTCACAACCAAAGCAGTATACACAGCCAAAGCCCCCACAGCATCTGCCTTGCAGTGACTGATTAGACGCAAAGCCTCATGCATGGTTGTTAATCTCACCTCCCCCAAACCCCACCTTCAATACAATTTGAACATGAATAATATTGGGGCTGTCTGCATGTTTCAGTAGGGTTTTTATCTTTTTTTCAACTATCAAGCATTCAACGTTTTACTCGTTCTGTTAAAACTGCATGGAGTTTTCAGGATATTGTCCCAGAAAGGGAAAGGAAGTAAAATCCTTTTTAGCCATTCCTCTTCTTCAGTTTTTCTCATTGCAAAATAGAGAAAGCACTGAATTGGACTATATCACAATGTACATCCTACGTCAATGGTTTTCTTGAAGTGTTTATTATTAGAATGAGAAGTATTGTTGCTAATTAATTAATTGATTGATTGATTGATTGACTGACTGACTGATTGATTAAACCACCCACCTCCAAAGAGATCTGGGCGGTGTACAATAAAAACTTCAGTTACAATACAACATAAATTTTAAGAGCCACAACAACCATACAAACCTAAAAACAAAACCATCAGATGGCAAACATTCTGTGTCCTGAGAGCAGGAAACATCACGATCCCGGTCAATGTAGGGGATGGCACCCATTAGTGGCTGTCTCCTACAAAGGCCCAGTGGAACAACTCTGTTTTACAGGCCCTGCGGAAGTGCTCAAGGTCTCACAGGGTCCAGATGGTCAGAGGCAGGCTGGGGCCAAGGCACTGAAGGCCCTGGCCCGGGTGGAGGGTGAACTTAGCACCCATAAGCAGATGGTTGCCACTGACCAACTGCCATGATCTGGTCCAATGAGAGCCCCTGTGTGGCAGTGAAGGTCACCAGCCTGATCCAAAAGACATGAGGAACTGAACTCTCTTGGTGGCAAGCCGAGGCTGTGGATGCAGGCCCATAGTACACTTGAGAATTGGAAACATGAGAGACCACACCCATCCCTATGTAACAAAAAGGGGGAGCAGGGCAAGCCAGGCACACAAAAAGGCATGAAGTAGTGTCATGCGCTAGACTTGGCTGTCTGGGAGGACACCTTAGGGCACATCATCGGTTATTGAAGAAGATGCCAAAACCATGTAGGACACCAGCCCCCTGGTTTACACCAGAAAGGAGTTTAAAAAAGAAGGTGGGGTGCATTATTGTCCTGGCCAGGAGCCTCATACATCAAATATCCTTTTACAACTCTGGTAACAAACAAGCAAACAAGGAAGGCCTTACAGGGCATCCTGAAAGTTTCTAAGATGGCACCCAAGTCTCACTTGCTCAGGGGGATTGGACCCACTGACCTGGGTAATGCCAAGTGGTACCCACTATGAGGAAACCCCAGAAGGAGGAATCTGCAATCCTGGCTGGCATGTGATAACCTATGTGCAAGGGAGAGTCTCAGGCCATGGAGATCCACAGAGGGACTCCCCTAATACCCTGAGTTGAACTCATTAATAATCTGGCAGTCCCACAGGATCAGGAAATGCTGCATTCGACCCCAGCACTTCCCTTCCAATACAGGCCTGAACCACTGAGTCCCAATGGGGGCAGGTACAAGTCTGCAGAGGTAAGGGACAGGGGTATTCAACATCACTCCAATCTCCATCCCCATGTAATACCCTTTTTAGTAATGTCAGGGCTAGCAAAGAAATGGGTAAACATAGGACAGCACTACCCATAAATGGTACAGTTATGCAACCTGCCTCGGCTAGCTGAGTGGCCTCGCCTACTTCCATCACATGGAAGATATGGTGCTTTTGCATCCTTCCTGACTATGAAAATGTGTATGTTAGAAAAGCAATGCAGACAGGTAATAGGTTACCATGGCTGTGCTATCCTGAAAAAAACAAAATACAAACTTCTAGAAAATCACAACTCAGCTTCTAGCCACCCAGTCTGCTATGCACCCTCTCCCCAAGAGCATGTTAAGCCATGTCTGTGCAATTAACCAAAATAGCTTCCTGATGTTTCTGGATTGGTCACTATTGCCTCATCGAGAATAGCATGCTAACCTCAGCTAGCTAATGCCTGGAATTACCTTGCTGCCTTTGATCCTGATGCAACATAAGCTGTTGCATGTGCCGGGCAAATGCATCCTAGCTTGTTCCACCTTTAAAATCTTGTTGGTTTTCTCTGGAATCTTAGAGCCTGGTACTTATTTTAAGATGACAACAAACAAGGGATTTGTATAAATGATTCAAAAGCTGTGCTTTGAGACATATGCAACGCATAAATTGAGGCTGCAATCCCATATCATAAGGAAAGTAATTGTCATTAATTTCTATGGGATTAGTATGCTAGCTCCCAAGCACCGGGTTACCTCCTTGGTATAAAATATCAGTGTCAAATACAGTTATTAAAGACTGACAGGTGTTTCTAGCATCTCCTGGCCTACCCTATCAACCTGGATGATTGTCTGGATTATTTTCCTGTTTCTATGCCCTTCCACAATTGGCCTGAAACACAGCCTGACGTGTGCAGTAGCATGTACTTAAACTATGGCTATAAATGTCTACAACCCTACCCAGCAGGGCTAATGCCAATGCACCAAATCTAAAGACATCATCCAGGAGCCAAGGACTAGTCTCTAACCACCTCCGTGGAAAATTAAAAGTAGCCCCCTGTGCCAACACCTGGTTGTTACTGCCCCATGGGATGACGTCACCTCGTGATGCTTACTAGGCAGACTGTGTTCATGGGCTGGTTTGCTGATGCCTACCCCAGTCAATTACACTCTTCCCCACAGCATCAACTGAATTATGTCATTCGGCAATGAAATAACTAAGCTGGAGAAAAGCCGTCTACTGACAAGGCAGATCTTGGTCAGCTTTGCTCAATACTAAAAGAACCCCATAAACATTCCTTTGTACATAAAAGACCACTTTTGCATTAGCAGCATTTGCACATGCCCTCACCCACAAAACCAATCCAGCCCCAAGGTCTCCTGGGAACTGTAAACAGGCCTTTTGCAGCCTGAAAAAGTTCTGAAAAAGGAAAGGAACAAAGGTAACTGTGGGAAGGGGAACGGGGGGGCACCATGGGGGGGGGAAAGGGGGCGGGGAAAGGGGGCAATTTTCCACGCCCTCCAGGCATGTGCCCGGTGCACAGTGCACCCCCCATCCCCTTGTAGCTTTGTGACTGCAGTCAGCATGGTATGGTTATGAGCATGTGGATTGTAATCTGAAGAACTGGGTTTGATTCCCCACTCTTCCACCTGAGCAGCTGACTGTTATCTAGTGAACTGGATTTGTTTCCCTGCTCCTACTCACAAAGGCAGCTGGGCAACCTTGGGCTAGTCACAGTTCTCTCCGGACTCTCTCAGCTCCACCTACCTCAAAACGTGTGTATTGTAGGGAGAGGAAAGGAAAGGAGTTTGCAAGCCCTTGAAAGGGGCTTACAAGAAAGAAAGGGAAGGGGTATTTATTTATTTATTACATAAGTAAGCCTTTATTGGCATAGTCAGAAAAAAGTCACATGAATCGGGAACAATTGCATGGATACATGATAGATAAAAGGCCCCACGGGGAGCACAACAAATACGTTCTACTGGGAACTCTCAACTATCTCCACAATGAAATTGGCGATTAATTAATTAATTAATTAATTAAACTTATAGGCCGCCTCATCCCCGAAGGGGATGGGTATAAAACCAAACTGTTCTTAGTCTTCTTCTATGGTGGAAGTATGGGATAAAAATGTTTCAGTCAGACCTTCCTGAGCTGGAAAGCCCAGGCTTTCCTGATGTTGCTGATCTGGAAAACTAAACAGGGACTCCCCTGGTCAGTGTTTGGATAGGAGTTCACCAAGGAACTTCAGGGTCATATGCAGAGGCAGGCAATGGCAAACCACATCTGAATCTTTCTTGCCTTGAAAACCCTAATAGGTTGCCATAAGTTGACTGCAACTTAATGGCACTTTCTCCCACCTGCCAAACAGTCAGATAAATCCCACCCACCCCCAATCCCTCTATGGCTGGTTAAGACAAATTAAAGATGATGAGATATCCTGTTGTAGATCTTTCATGCATTATTTGGTTTTGCCTGAAGTCCATTCATCTCTCTCTCTCTCTCTCTCTCTCTCTCTCATGTTACTATCACTAATGGTAGTGCACACCTATTTCTTAGAGAAGAGAAATGGCAGATGTTGGCTAGTATCTGGAGGCAGGTGTTACTATTACACTCACATTTTATCTTGGTCTGCCTGTGACTACAAGGCTGAAAGCAAAACATTTGACTGTGTTAGCCCCAGCAGCAATGCTGTCCCTTAGCTGCATTTGCCTCTTTTCTCGCACCACCTGCAGCACTGCCTGCTTACACGGCAGCATTTGCAAGCCAAATCGCTGCCTCTGTGTCCAGCAGTTAAAATCCCCAGAGAAAACAGAACAGCAAACAAACAGGACTCCCTGCTTAGAATCAAATGGAAGCCCTCTTTCTAACCAGTGAACAAGCAAGTGTAACTGGTATAAACAGTGGGCATGGTCATCTCCCCCCCCCCCCATTTTCCTCTCTGTTTTTGCAGTCCCTTCTGACCTTTGGAAATATAACTCCCAGAGTTGCAGGATCGCACAGGTGAGCAGCTGCTTGGGTTGGAAGAGGCTGGAGGAAGAAGAGGTGCAATCATTCCTGCTTTCTGTTCTGCAAGCAGGGTCGATTTCTCTGCCTTCTCCCTCATGACTAATAGCCCACTGACCTTCAGGGAATTATCTGTCTGAGGTTTGACACAGGAATCAGGAAAGGACAGGAATGTGGGGAAACTCTTCTGCACTATAAGATGCTGCCCAGTTAGACAGATAGACCTATCTGTGCCATTGGCTCAGATTACACAGGGGTGCAGGCTTCAGTCAGAGTGCTCCATTCAGCGTTCATTTGCTCTGCAATAGCCTGTCCTGTACAGTTTTGCCGACCAAGAGAGAGTTTGAACTTCAGGTTGAAAATATGCTGGTAAATAGAATAGTCTACATTAATGACTTGTTATCAGCAGTTCAAAGTGAATGTCTTTCAGGTGGGAAACAGCAAGCTGAACATTATGACACTTGAAAAATGTGCATTTATCTGTGTGCATATTGGAGAGAAGATATATTCAAGCCCCCACCCAGAAATTTAACTTCTAGAGACCCTGAAGAGGACATTGAATCTTGAAGAATGTTAACTCTAGTAATACACTGAAAGTGGAGGAAAATAAGGAGAATAATTTTCTAACAAGTTACAGAAAAAAGGCAATGTCCCTGGTAGATGGGACAGGTGGAACTCATGGTGAGCTTCAAAAGGGCTGTGTGTTGTATATCATGTGCTGTCAAGTTGCTTCCAACTTATGGCAACCCTATGAGTTAATGACCACCAGCGTCCTATCTTTAACCGCCTTTTTCAGCTCTTGCAAACTGAAGTCTATGGCTTCTTTTATTGTGTCAATCCATCTCGTGTTGGGTCATCCTCTTTTCCTACGGCCTTCAATTTTTCCGAGCAAAAGGACTCCTCTAGAAGAAGAAGTGTGAGTTGTGCAGTTCAAAGATGGTATCTGAAGTCTTTCTAGACTCGCAACATTATAAGGTAGAACTCAACTATTTTTGAATTGAAGCTAAAGAAGTTTTTGTCCTCAGGATGACATGATCTTATTTGTCTAAAAAACCTCTGACTCAAGAAGAACCATTGTTTAGAGTCTAAGTCTGGCAGTCTGGACAATCCCACACACATTTAAATGACATATTCTTCTCCGCTGCTGGTCCTGTGGTGCAGGATTTCAGTCCTTAGTTAAAGGAAGGGTTCTTTATCACAGACACAGGGCCACAAAATGAATATTCAAATTAATGGGTATGGGGGGGGGGGCTGATGCCTCATTTGATCACCCATCTTCTCTTGACACTGATCATTTTAGCAAAGACTCATCCCAGCGATGGACAGAGATAACTTTCTCTAATCACTAAAATGAAGTTTTAAAGCTCTACTGAAGAAGAAGAAAAAATGCTTTTAACACATGGTCTCAGAGGGAATGGGATCAAACATATATATGTTCAGCTATGGAAATATCATCCATTAAAAAAGAACAAACCTTAAAGATGCTATATTTCAGCTGAAAAGGCCATTGTGAGAGTTTTTAGAATTTTAATTTACGTTTACATTTAACAAGGTAGAGCACCCAGTCTAGTAGATCTTCGCCGCTAACTCCTCTGAAGTAAAACCACAAAGGATGTTTCTTCTTACCGACATTTTTTTTTACAAAAACATGAACTTTTTTTTGAAAAAGAACTGCATCCCAGTGAAATATTCTCTATTCCTTTTTCTTGCTGAAGCTGCAGATGTACATTATGCTAGTGTGAAAAAAAAGCTAATTAAACTGCATAGGCACTGCAGGAGGCAGCGAAGGCCTGCAGTGCGCAGGGAATGATTGATTTGGACTGTCACACAGCTCTGCTGGGTGTCATAACTTAGTGACAAATAAAGGATTAGAGTGTCCCAGAGTAGCTCTCTCCCTTTTATTGTTCACCAGACATCAAAGCACCAACGCATATTAGCATTTTTAATAAGTAGTTAGGTCAGTCTGTGGCTTACAGTTTGGAATTACTTTATGGAAAGCTAAAAGAAAGTTTAAAAAAAACCCCCAAACTTCTTGATAGATTAAAACACTGAATGCCCACAAGGCAGGAATGATCCGGCCAATGTTTCCAATTGAGATTGCATTATTTGGCTAAAACACACAGGCAGCAACATTTTTAGTTCATTGTCTAGTAACGTAGATCAGTAGCTGTTAAAAACAAGAGACAATACCAAAAAAAATAAAAAGGAGGGAGAAAGAAAAGTTGAAAGAGTATGATCAAAGGAGTAATAAGTGACAATGAGATTAGTGTGGAATGTTGTATGTTTATTGTTCAAGGGGAGTAGATTGTTTTTCTTTTTACAATTAGTAGCTTGGATTCCCCCCCCCCCTCAAAAGGAGGACAGCTTATCTCTAATAAACATATATTCCTAAAAATAAAACTGTTGGCTTATGGGGGTGGGGGAGGTGGAATTAGGGGGGGAAACAGAGAGTGTTTACCTAGAGTAAATAGAAATAGGCTATGGAAATGTGAACTAGGGTAGAATAATGAAGTTCGCTTCCTTATCAGTAATAGTATTAGCTCACCAGAACTGTTAACATTTTTCTTTGAAGTGGGCAAGTCCTTTTTTCCGTTTATTTGATCGTGCTGCTCTGTAATGACAGAACCCGAGGAAATGACACGATTGTAACTTCATTTGCATATCAGATGTCAAATCTATATTGCTCTTTTGAAGCTGACAGATCTATATGCATTCATATGCAGGAATGCCACTGCACATCATTACTGGGAGCGTAAAACTCATCTGCCCATATAGCACATCTAGCTATAGCAGTGCTCTACTCAAAATGGCGTTTTATTCTGGTATACAGGTGATCATGGTTTCCAACCCAACTGCTAAAAAGGCACACCTGCCTATGTACTGTAAGCCACTGTTTCTAACAATCCTTATTTGATTTTACTTAACAAACCTGACACTAGTAATGGTTACTGAAACAATGTTCTTTCCAGAAAAATCAGCAAACTCTCACTGCTTAGGTTTGTAACTGGAGGTTACATCTAGGGTTGATTCCCCATGGGGGAAATAACATGTGATAACCCTGGTAGGTGTCCCAGGACAACGGGAGAACTCCCCAAGGCTCCTGGGTCAAATTTGACTCAGTCGCGTGTCAGCCCGGCAATACCCTCCTCATCCAGAGTTTTTCGGAAACCCCCAGGAAGGTACATCTTTTTTGGCGTTTTCTGCTGAACACGGGATGAACCTGGTATCGTGGGGAATAGTTTTTCTCGCCCCGAGTCTCCGTTCGTTCTGTCAGCCAATCACAGCTAAGTCTCCTGGACATGCGCAGAACGGGAAACTCAGGGTGGGCAGGAACGTGCCTTTTTTAGAAAAAATATTTTTGCATACGAAGCCATGACCATGCAATTAATAGGTGCACGTTTGTGTGTTGTTTCTGGCTACGAAGCTCTATGCTTTGTGATGACATAGCTACATAGCCGTTACGTAAAAAAATCAAAAACGTTCCCACCCTAAAGCAGCAGCCAATCAGGAATGAGGAGCAGAAGAGGTGCTGAGGTGATCCCAGGCTCTGATCACGGTTTCAACTCCAGACCTCGGCTGCTGTGGGGAGTTGCCAGGACTAAAAGGTACTGTACTTTATGGTCCTGGTCCAATCCCAGGATGATTTGCCTCATGGGGAATCGACCTAGCTGACTGGCAACTACATCCTGTTCACTTGGAACAGAGTTGGCTTCAGACTGCAGTTTTAGACCATGTTTTCTGAATGACATTTATGTAGAATTGCATTTAGAAACTGCTGTACACATCAGAATTACAGGTCTAAGCCTGAATAGTGATATTTGAGTTGATGACAAAATTCCCTCGCAATATAAATGTGATAATTTGATTCAACCCAGATTGTGGCTGTTGCCAATACACCTTTTTGGCTATTATTAAAAAACAGGAACAATATCATGCAACTGAGTAATAATAATTTGTTTAGCTTGAAAGCTGGCTCTCTTCCCTTACCTACCCAAACTGCCCTCAATGATCCATGCCAAAGTAACCTAGGCTATTGTACCACATCCTGCATGGGACTACACTTGGAAACAATTCAGAAGACAACTGTTAGCCCGAAATGTGACAGCTTGTTTATTATCTATAGTTAATTGTAAGTCATGTATCATAATTCACTAGCTGCCTGTTGTTTCAAAGCTCAATTCAAGGTGTTGGTTACTGCTTAGGATTTTCTTCATGGCTGGGAGCCAAGTACCTACAGCAGGGGTGGAGCGAGGAGAAACTGCACCTGGGGCACACATGTGCCCTGCACCTCTGCCATGTCGCTGCCCACCTCCGCCCTGGAATGCCTCCACCACGTCCCCTCCATGGCCTGGCCATGCCTCCACCGTGGCTCTGACCAGGGCGTTGTGCCCCTGTCCCATTGGCACTACGCCACTGATCTGCAGCACCGCCTTTCCCATTCATCTCCACTGTGTCACCTCAGCTCAGCTGGTCAAAGCCTTTTAAACATTTCATCAAGCAAACAAATCCAGTGACAGTTCATTCCATTTTTTCAGTGGTGGCCCCCAATGAATGGAATAGTGTTCCTGATGCAATTCCTAAATCATTCGTCTTTTGGGGGGCTTGTAAATCAGAATTATTTTGGCATGCATTTATCTGAAATCTGGTCATATAAATAGTTTAGCTTATAGTTTTTTTTTTTAATGAAATGGATCCTTAACTGTTTGCTATTAGTTATAAGACTCTAGTGTGGTGGTTTGATTTGTTTCACTATGATTATAAATTGTATTATAACCCACTTTGAAACCTTTTGGGAAAGGTGAACAGAAAATGCTGAAAAAATAATACAAATAAATTAATAGAACACTATGAAAATCTTCACAAACTACCTGTGACTAAAGTTTGTTGGCTTTGAAGGAGAAATGTCACCTTCAGATCATCTTGCCTCTTTTAAGATTCACTCTTTCATGGTGAGATGTAAACAGAGTTAGGCAGGTATCTATTTGACAGGCGCTAAACAGTGATTAAATTTAATACAAGGAAAACCAGCATAAGCATAAATGTATAAATTTACATGCATTCCATATTTGGAAATTCACTCCAGTGGACTGCTGGGAGGATAAAATGGAGGGGTGAACCGTGTACACCAACCAGAGCTCTTTAAAGGAAAGGTGAGCGTGGTAAAAATCAAATTGCTCCTCTAACACCTGAACTAGTACCTGTATATATGATTGTGTAGATGTTTCAGAAGTGTCAAGAGTTTTGGGGAGGGGGCAGAGGCGTAGATCCAAGGGGACAGGGGGTGTGCAACGCACTGGGCAGGCGCCCCTGTGGAGTGTGTGGCGGGGGCGTCCTGGAGGTGTGGCATTCTGGGGTGGGGCAGGGGCATTCCGGGGGCAGAGGACACACCCTTGCTACGCCTCTGGGAGGGGGCCATGACTCAGTATTTGCTTGGCACACAGAAGGCCCCAGGTTCAATCTCTGGCATCTCCAGCTGAAATGGTCAGGTAGTAGGGGAAGGGAAAGACCTCTGCTGAGACCCTGGAGAGCTGCTGCCAGTCTAGGTAGACAATGCTCACCTTGACGGATCACTGGTGTGATTCAGCACGAGGCCATTTCGTGTGTTCATGTATAGCCGTATACATAAATAGCACAAATTCAAGCTTAATGGTGGCTTGACTCAGGAGATTCTTGGTCAGGTTTACTTTAATGCAAAAATGACACACTGATTCACACATCCATGAACACCAATGAATCCACTATCATTTGATTACCTGACACCTGACAACTATCAGTGTGAACTGTACTCACCAAAAAGCACTGTGTTTGGGGTCATAGTCTAGTACAGGGGTAGGGAACCTGCGGCTCTCCAGATGTTCAGGAACTACAATTCCCATCAGCCCCTGCCAGCATGGCCAATTGGCCATGCTGATAGGGGCTGATGGGAATTGTAGTTCCTGAACATCTGGAGAGCCGCAGGTTCCCTACCCCTGGTCTAGTATTTTGTTGTGATTCATGTGTCATGCCTCTTTCTTCATGGGCTGCAACAGTCACAGAATTCTGAATATGCAAATGTGGACCATCTTGCAGAGGTGGGTCTAATGATACTTTTGTGCTGCTGAAAAGTAGCAACAGAACTTTCTACTCAAGGGTTTTTTGCACATATGGAAGTCCACCAATACTATTGCATTTCCAGCTGCTATATAAGAGTTGACAGTTCAGAAAATCGAAATCACCATGAGTAATTACTGAGGGGATCACAGCAAATACCCTTTTTTATCATTCCAGTTAAGTGGCCACTTCACATAATCTAGGATACAAATTAACCAGGTCCTGAAAAATCCAGAAATATTTGTATACATCCAGGAGTATTTGAGGTGATCATATGGAATAATAGAACCCAAATAATTCCTGAATCCCAAAATGGTATCACAAGACCCGAATAACCCCAAATACCAGAATTTATATGAATCTTAAAAAAATATGAATCTGAAAAATAATGATTTTTGGAGTGGTGGTAGACATCCCTTGTCTACAGCACAATGTTTATATAAATAATTATCAAACCTGAGACTTAACAAATCCATCTGTTAACTCTTCTATCCATGTGCTTTGTCAAAGTATGTAAGATGTCAGATACACTCTTTCTACCACTGTTTTTAAATTATGACATGGATTGCGTGAATATACAATAGGATATTCAGGCTCCATCTTGCTCATAAACTGAACATCTCATTCTGTTATGGATGTGAATGCAAGCCATTCTTCAGCTTGACAGGAGTCAGCAAGTCAGTCCTCTGTTTGCAACGTAGAAAGTATATTTACATGATGATCTGTGCACATTCCAAACCACCATTTCCTCACAGATTTATAAGCAGCAGCAACAACAAATGAAATAGTGGCCAGGGGCGAAAGTAAATGGTTTCCTTTTATCTTTTGGGAATGTTGGCATTAATTCATGAATAGTTTTCCCCCCTTCCAAAATGCTTTCCTTGCAGTTTGGCATTGGTTTTCTGATGTGAATAATATATAGTGGCTTACCATTATGAATCTAGAGGCTCCTGTGTGTTTGGAAATAATGGGCCTAAGCTTTTTCCCAAGATAGAGTCACTGGTTAGTGTATGACTAACATTCCGTACGTGGGATGAATCAAAGCGCCTTTCTTTTCTCTTGCAATCTTTTACGTCATGAAGCTCCCTGCATTCACCCCAGCTTCAACTTATCTGATTGATATATTTAAATATCACACATGAAATATGTCTTTATTCATGCCTCAGCTCAAAAGGGATGCCTTTTAAATAAATAAATAAAGCCAGACTCATAAAGCCAGACTCAGAGATTCTAAGCTATTGGCCAAAATTGACAAGAGAAATGTGAGAGTCACAATAGTGACTTTGAAAGGATACGTTTGAAAAAGGCCAGTTCGCGTGAAATGCCAACCACAGGGAGGCCACTGAAAATCCCTCCTTTGAGAGCTCTCCGGACAGGATACAGATGGAAAAAGTCACTAGGAACATCTACAGGGAACACCTTTGTGTTGAAAGGTTGCAGGAATTATTCCTTGATCCCTGCTAACTTGATGAAATTTTACCTTTTTACCTTCTCAGGGAGTCTGTCTTTATTTCGTGAGTCAATTAGCCACAGCAACGACGATTCCATCAAAATTCAAACAAGAAATTTCCAGATATTTTCATAGGAAAAATAAAAACATATAATGATTATTTAAAATATCTCAAAATAAAACCATCTTATAGTCTAAATGGCTAATGACCCGGAGTTCAGCAATTAGTGTGCAGGTAAACTGTGCTTACACCAGTGTGGTTCATTGTCATCTTTATGTTCATGATGGTGACCACAAACCTTCTATTTAGAAAGTAATTCATTTATCCCTATCTGCCAGTACTAATTTATCCTGATCTTCCTGAGAAATGAGATATATTGGGTAGCTTTCTGCCTTGGGACAAGGAAAGAACTGTTGGGTCACTTCCCAGTTTTAAAATAAAGACATGGGTGGAATCCCCACGGTCAATTAATTGCGTGATACTCACACGAAATATCCAGGTTTCAGCAAGAACTCCCCACCGCTCAACCACCGAACATGGATTCATCCCGGTTCTAGTGCTCCCGCTCCACCTTATCACATGTTTTTAAGAACCTGCATGGAAGTATATCTTTTTAAAAAACACGCTCCAAAGCCAGATCGATGGGGAGGTTCGGGGGTTGAATGTAGATTTATTTTCCCGCTGTAGGAAGTAATGCAGAGCCTTCCAGCCAATCAGAGTGTGGTGGGCTGTGTGTGCAGTGCGCGCAACTCTTTTTTTGGTTTCGCACCAGCAGAGGCTATGTTGAAACATGGCAGCGTGGAACGTGATTTCTGTGCCAACTGTAAACTAAAATTAGACTTTTGTGCCAGCGCAGCTGTGTGGGTAAAGAATGCTGAAGCCGCGCATAAACGCAGCTTAGTGCGAAAAACAGCTGCCGTCCTATCTATGTATGTGTGTGGTGATGTAGCTGCGCAAAAAAAGTAAAAAAAATCCCGCCCCAACACAGCACAACAGCCAATCAGGACGAGGAAGAGAGAGCCGCTGAGTAGATTGCGCGTTCGATCGCACAATCGTGGGGAGTGTTACACTGTTTGAAAGCATGACAGACATCCATGTCCTCATCATACACACGCTGCAGTGGGGAGGGTGAAACCTCGATGAAAAGGTGCCGATTCTTTTGAAACCTGGTTGTATCTAGATTTAATTTCTCAGTGGGGAAATGGCCATGGTCAGTTTTTAATAAAAAGACATTGTGGGTGGAGTGACTGGGCTGATTAATTGCCCAGCCAATGCCTGGGGAATTGAAACCAGATCCAGATCCTAACCTAACTGCTATAATGGCTCTCAACTGTTCTATTGTAGACATGGTGGGTGTGCACAAGTATTCATGTTTCTTCACCACACTCACCCTCAAGCCATGCATGAACCAGGTGTAAGAAACATGTACTTGTCTTTGATGTTTAGATTAAAGGAACAGGTTTTTAAAAATGTATGCAGAAGTTTAACTGGATTTGCACAATCCTATTGCCACCCACAAAACTTACTGTGCTGATAAGTCAGGTTAGAGATTGCTATATGGCGAATCTGGGGCTGTCTAATTACCATGTTATGCAAATTCTTTACCAGGGATTCAAACCAAGTACATTAATTATTCCATTGTCTGCCAGTGACTATGTATTTGCTCCTGGCAACTACCATGGAAAGTTGGTGAAGGATCACAGGAAGCTTCTTTTTTTCTTACCTGACCATTTGCTAATGCTTAGATTTGCTCATGCTTTCTCCTCAGGCAACAGCTGAGGCTGCCAAGGAAGATACAGCAAGCATATGAATCATAGCTGTGACTTCCCGCAATGGCTACAGCCATGGAAGATGGAAGCAGGCTTATTTTTCATTATTTGATTGGGCAACATACTGTCTGCACGTTTTGCCTGGTCTCTTTGGACCTTTGAATTCTGGAGACTTATTGGGTGAACTGGGAATCTGGGACTACATTGTAAAGATCTGAGTTATCATGACAAGACAATTTTATACATTTGTTGTCCTTTTAAATTTTGGCTACTCGGCTAGTATGTAAGTGGGGCTGACATAATTCTCATTTAAATTCGCCTCTTTGTTGTCACAGCTGTACATGAAAAGTTGGATCACAGGTAGCTTTAGAACTCTAATTGTGAGCTTTTTAACTTCCTGTTGTTGCATCCGTTCTTTTCTTTGTACTTTTAACTCAGCTAACTGGCTTGTATTTTATTTGTTACAGATATATGATTTAATTTTTTTCCTCTGTGAATGGCTCATACAAACAGTAATGATCATCTTTGTTGTAATGAGTCCACTCAAATGTTGCATCGTGCATATAGATGATTTGATTCTTGTTTTTATGCCCTGTTCACAACAACTGCACAAGCCAGATTCCAACAGGACTGTAGCAAAAACTAATTCTGAAGAAGTTATTGATATGGTGGCATAACTAACTGGCAAACCATCAAGACATTGTGTTTATTATTAGAACATTTAGTTGTACATTTTGCATTCCCTAGTTAAGAAAATGTTACATTTATTGAAATTTATTATCTGGACACTCAGTCCTGTGCAACCTGGATACTTCATCTTGTGCAATCTATATATTCCTGTCAAGAAATTGTTGCAGTTTACTGGGATTGTCTGCACCATACAACAGATTTATTTTGTAGATATGATACCGAATCTTTTTTAAGCAGCTCAGATTTGATAACATTTATGGAGATTAATAACACATTTTTTACGCAGTTAAGTACAAATGTTCTTTGTCTTTTTGTGCTCTCTGGTACTTAGTACTCTGTTTTCTTACAGAGCTGTCTCTCCTCTTTTCCACTGTTCTTCCCTTCCAGCCTCCCTATTTTGCAGAATCATCTGTTTTCTTTTTGTGTGGCCTTGATCCATGGGTTTAGATAGCTGCAGCTGGAGCTACGCTTTCCTATTAGAATATATAAGTGGGACCTGCAATAACTTGCAAGATAACTTTCCCCCTCCCACACCATTTCCTCTTTCCTTTCATTGAAAACCCCCACAGCCTCTCGGTTGTTTCTGTGTCCTCTTCTTCCTATCAGCCAGTCTATCTTTACCTTCTTCCCATTTTCAGTTTTCTGGTCTTCTATTTCCTTGGCACCCTTTTTCTTGGAACATTCTGACCCAGTTGTATGGAGCTGGTGGCTAGAGTGAGTCCAGCTGCAAACTGGGGAATCAGCACTGGCTGGTGAAGGGCAACCATTTTGCCTTGTCAACTTCCTTACGCTATTTCCTCTTTCCCTTCACTTGACAACCCCCATATCCTCAACCATTTTTGCTTGCTTTTCTCCTTCCCATCCACCAACCTTTTATCTGTCCCTCCACCTTCAGCTACATTTTTAACTGACTTAACATATAGCCTACCTTTTATCCACAATGGAGACTCAAAACAGCTTACTTCATCTTCCTTTCTTTCCCTTTATCCTCCTAACAACCCTGTGAACAGGGATGGACTGGGAGTGAAAAACTGTGTTGGTATGTTGATGAAAGCAGTAGCTGTTGATGGTCCTCACAGAATGGATAATACAAAATATGTAATTCTAAAGTGAGAAACAAAAGCTGAATCTAACCATTCTTGTATCTTGATCAGTACAGAGTTGTTCAGTCTGGTCAGTGTGAGAGTGGAATTCTTGAAATCATGACATAAGTGTCAGCTGGTGTTATCCACTAAAGAATGAAAGGGCAGAATTTGTTTGACCTCAGGAATCATCTTTAGAAAAGCTCCTTCAACTTGCAGCACAACTATTTCATCTTTTACACAGCATGGAGCAGAAAAAGAAACATGCAGTGAATTCCCATAAAAAGACATTGCTAGCCCACAGCAAAGGAAACAGCACTTCAACGGCCTCATCACAAGCTGGTTTGCCTAATATGCACACTCAGGTATGTTCACCCTCTTGACCAATCACTTGTATGTTACCTTTACCACACGAGTTTCTAGATATAACCATTTATATCTAGATACCTTTCTTAAGCTTACATTCATTTTATTTCATGTTAACACATCAGTAATACCCAGTAGCAATCTGTGGCAAACATAGTCAATCGAATTCTAAATGACAGAATGTGAAAGATCACTTATTTCACTCCCTCACAGTAAAAGTAGAGGCTGCTTTGCTCTCATGCATAATGAGAAGGGGGCTATGAGGGCGGGTAAAACCAACTAGGCAGGCAAAAGTTGAGTGGATAAAACTAAGAAGGTGGCTAAAGCTTTGAAGGGGAACCTAGAAGACAGTTACCTTCACATACAGAGCAGAGTCAGGAAAAAGATACATGGGTGTAACTGCCTTGGAGTAGCAGTCACACAACTGAGGTCTAGTCCAGGGGTCGGCAACCTTTACCACCCAAAGGGCCATTTGGACCTGTTTTCCACAGACCCGAAGATCTACCAAGCCGGAGAGGTGGCCCCGCACGGAGCCGCCTCCAGTTCGGCCCCTCCACTCACCTTTCCTTCCAGCGCTGGGAGGCGGAGGCGCCGGGCAGGGAAACCCCCTCTGCCCGACGGAGCAGGCAGCCGCCTGCTCCATGGGGCAGAGGGGGGATGGCGGCTGCAGCCTGCCTGGTGCCGCCGCCTCTCGTGCTGTGGGAGGCAGCTGCACTGGGCAGGGAAACCCCCTCTGCCCGACGGAGCAGGCAGCTGCCAGCTCTGTGGGGCAGAGGGGGGATGGCGGCTGCTCTGGAGGTACACGCCCACACTACCCTCCGACCTCCAGGGCAGCGCTGGAAGGATAGATGAGTGGAGGGGACGGAGCTGCCTTCGGTTCGGCCCCTCCACTCACCTTTCCTTCCACCGCTGCTCTGGAGGGACAAGTCTACGCTACCCTCCGACCTCCAGGCCACGTGGAGCCACAGTATAAGACTGAAAGAGCCACATGCGGCTCTGGAGCCACGGGTTGCAGACCCCTGGTCTAGTCCCACCATTAAAAAACAATTTGAAAAACAGGTGGGAAACCACAATGACTTACACAGGGGATCTCATGTCCACCTCCCTCACTATTTCCTCTTTCTCTTCCCTGAAAGCTCCTTTAGCCTCTCTCCCTTTCCTGCATCTTTCTCTCCATCCCTTCCACCCAGCTCTCATTCCCTACCCCGGCAGCTTTTTCCTAGAAAAACCTAATTACATTGTGGGCAATCTGCAAGGACTTGCAAGGGGATATCTCCTGTACCCCCCTCCACACTATTTCCTCTTTTCTTCTTCCTGACAACCCCCATATCCTCACTCTTCTCTGCTTCCTTTTCTTCTTCACAGAAGATTGAGCAGCTCCCTTGTTTTAAATATTTGGGGGTTGTTTTTCACCCCTGCCAGGCCACAGGAAACAACTTTATATTTTCATGCCGCTCACAGATACCAGTCCTGACATAACATACAACGTGATCAAGTTCTGTGTAGCAGCTCTTGAAGTACGCTGCAGGATGATCTGTGCAATATAGTAGGCTCAGTGATTTGATTCAATAGCTGCCTTATGCTGGTCTGTGACAATAATAAAGACTGACTGACTGACTAACTTCACACCCACATACTAACCTAATACTAACTCACATACTCACATACTAATGAGAGCTCCCAGCCTCTCATACCAGGCCTGCCACATCTCTTCTCCATTGCCTCCATTGCCAGCAAACCCAGCAGTGCCTGGCGTCTATTGCCTGACCCATCACAGCTGCCATCAACCTCACCATTGAAGATGCTTCCAGAGGAGGTTGGTTTGGTGTCTGCACATGTGGAGATAACCTGGACTGGATATTCCAGTGCCTTTTATTTTTGGCCCTGGAACTTACATGAGCATCTTGAAGCTGGTGGCCAATTTTAAGATTGCGAGTTTTATTTTCAGATGACTTGTGCCCGCCACAAATGGACAGAAAGATGGACATGTGAGTTCTTTTATTATAGATGTGCGGTGACAGCCCAAAAAAGTGGTTTGTTTTGTTGTGCTGTTTGGTTTGGATCAGGGTCATATGCCCACTCTGTCCCCTGATGGAATCTTTGTCTGAGTGGGTCTCAGCAGCCCTGCAAGAAGAAAATCAGCAATTTAACGAGGCAGTCTGGATGCATGCAATTTAATTTGTATGTATCCAATTTGCATGATTACATGAGGTGATTGCACAATCATTTGCCTTTCTTGCAACTGCTACCCTACATTCATTTGCTGTCTCATCAATTTCAATTATAAAAGCACATAGTAAACAAACAAACAAAAATAGTTACTCTTGAGGCTTACAACTTGGGTTTCTGCCCACAGGTCTCGATAATCTTTTTGTGCTCAGTTCTGGTCATCAGTTCTCAAATTGATTCCACTGAGGATGCAGGTGCAAAAAAAGGACAAAGTGCATTTTATTCCATTTTGGCTATTTAAAGGGTGCATCAGCCTGTGCAGGCACAGAGAAGGTATGAACTCTAAGCAACTCTGTGTTTTGTCCAAGCTGATCATTTTAATAACTTGAATGGCCTCGACCCCTCAGGATTCTGCCTCTTGTTTGATAAATGAGACGATGTAGGTCTTGCTCCAGGCAAAAGCAGCAACAAGGTGAGACCACAGCATGTTGCTGCCGTGAAGGTGCAAAACTGCTTAGCATAGTGCTGTGCTGAAGATGATCTTCACTAAAGAACACTGAGCGGATCTGATCATGTGTAATTGAAGGAGGTCAGGCAAAATAAGTTCATGTGGTGACTATGTTCATGATAAATGTGCCTGTCCTCACATCCCTGAGAGCCAGCATGGTGTAGTGGTTAACAGCAGTGGTCTCTCATCTGGAGAACTGTGTTCAATTCCCCACTCCTCCACATGAGGCCTGCCGGGTGACCCTAGGCCAGTCACAGTACTCCGAGAACTCTCTTAGCCAATATTGAGGCAGGCAATGACAAACCACCTCTGAATGTCTCTTGCCTTGAAAACCTATTGGGGTGTCATAACTCAGCTGTCACTCACACACATACACTTATCCCTCATATTCCTCCTCCTGACTGCACAAGTGGGAGGTGTGAGGACATACTTTGCTGTGTGTTACACCTGCTTAGACAGAAAGTGTGAAAATAGTAACTAGAACTCACTCGCCTTTCTCCTCTCTTCTGTGAAACAACAAAAGGTGCCCTGATATTTCTTGCTTTGTATAACACAGTGAACAAGCTTATCATTTATGAAGTCAAGCCGGATGCCCAAGAGGGTTCTGACCTCCCACACAAACAATATGAAAATATATACATTAAAGCATTTCTCTGACAGACTACAGTGACTTCTGAAATTCCTTTCAGACTTCTCATAGCCCCCCCCCCCCCCCCCGCAAATTCCTTTTTCTCATATCTCTTTGTTGCTTGGCCCATATGTTGATAATTTTCTGTCTTTTCAAAGTGATCTGTTTAATTTAAACTCCAAATACATTCTGTTCATCACCAGCAAATACTAGTCAGTATATGGGGGAGGGGATGGAGGGAAGCTATCGCAAAGGTCAACACTCCCCCAATGTATAAAATAAATAAGCAAAGCACCATGTTTCTTTTTCTTTAGCTTATTACTTTTTCTTAACCAACTTTTTAGCTCTACTGTGGAAGATCACAGGAGAGTCCTAAGCAATCATGCCAAGAAAATCTTCCTATACATACTGCAAAAAATAGAAGTCCCCTTAAAAATGTTGTGAGAGCTGCTATGCTAGACTTTAGCAAAGCTAGTTATTGCCAGCAAGGGGGGGCAGGCTCCCAGCGGACTACATTCACAGGCTGTTGTAATGAACTTGCCCCACCCTGAAGGGCTGGCGTACAGCAGGCCTAGTGGAGAAGACCTTAGCAACAGTCAGAGTAAAGAAAAAGGCTCCACAAGCAAAGAACCCACCTGATTGGTTGGAAAAGGTCCAATAACGGTTGGCCAAAGCTAGGGGGAGCTAGTGTGCTTACAGCACTTTGAGAGTGTTTGAGGATCTCTAAATCCAGAGTCTGTCGAAAAATAGAGAGAGCAGTCGAGACTAGAAGATCAAGTCCAGAAGTTTGGGAGTCTCATTGAAACTAACAGTTGAGAGAGGATTGAGAAGGATTCCTTGACTCCAGCTGTGTTAGCTGTCCAGGATCCAGATAACTTCTACGAGCCGGAGGAGGCTTCTGCTAGAGGGTGGAGGCCCTCCCGGAGGCTGGCCGATGGAAAGGGACCTGCTACCGGCCAGAGAGGCTTGTCGCATCGTAGGCCAGACCCAGGGAGTCTGTCCCTGCCCAGTTTCAACACCCTCAGTCTTGGGAGGCCTAGTCCAAGTGGCAGTTCTTGGCCAGTTTGGGACAGTGGGAGAGGAGGGAGGCTTGGATGCTGGGAATCTCCACAGGGCATAGACTGGGTGTGTGTTGATTCAGAGTGGGGTTTGAGGAGTACAGATCTGTCAGATATAAAGGCGATTTGATGATTTTAAAGTAAAAACAACCTTTTCCTCTGAAGCAGACACCTGTGTTGTGTCTGTGTGTGGAAGCCTAAAGCGCCAACAAGTCTACTGAAACCTAAGTGAAAAGAACCTCTCTGTAACCGCCAAGCTTTAATATCTCTCTGAGCCAGTTTTAAAGAAGCCTTTCTTTTGTTTTAAAAATAAATTTCAATTACCGTGTTCAAACTCCCTTGTGCCTGTGAGAGTCTCTGTGTGTGTGTCTTTAGAATGGGTGACTGGCTAGAAACCCCAGCCATTAGGAGTTCCCTCCAAAACAGTTAAAGGGACTCTGAAGTAATTTATACTCAAGTCAGAGTGGGAGAGAGGTGGTAATCTTTAAAGCCTTGGTGTCTAGTAACAGTGTGGGGTTCTCTAGTTATCTGAATTAAATGGTGGCAGCGAAAAGTTAATTAAAAGGAAGGTTCCTGAAAACAGCTACCAGGAATCCTTTCAACCAGAAGCTTCGATCCTGTTACAGCTGCCTACTGTCTTCACCTGTTTTAAAGGTCTTATGAATACCTTCAATGTAAAATGCCCCAATTGGAGAAGGTCCCTTTGAACACAATGAGACTTATGGAGAAGCAAACGTACACTGGATCATGCCACACAAAAACATTGTTTTTGTTGTTGCTTTAAGAACCTGCTTCACCTCTGTCCTCATGTGGATGGCTCAGGCTAGCCCAATCTCATCAGGACTCAGAGGCTAAATAATGTTGGCCCTGGTTAATATTTGGATGGCAGACCACCAAGGAAGTCCAGGGTTACTATGCAGAGGAAGGCAATGGCAGACCATCCCTGATCCTTGCTTTGATGAGTTGCCATAAATCAGATGCAACTTGACAGCACTTTCACCACCTCACCTTTACAGGAGCTATGCATGGGGTATCGTTTGCAACATTTCAGATACATTAGAAATAGCCCGAGGCCTACCTACACTGTGTCCTGTTAAGGAGATATGCTCCACAAGGGCCCTAGCACATGAGGGTTTTATTCATATGGAGACTGTGGCACATGATGCAGAGAGTGGGTTCAAGTCTTTCCTTCTGCTTTTTGTCCAACTTGAAATTGCCACTATTTGCCACATTGGAAAATCTGCATGTCACTTGTACGTACATCAGCACCTGTAACTCTGCATATCAGTCCAGGGAGTGATTCACATTTTCATGCCCTGCAGCAGCAGGGGTATTGGTGAATGCAAATCCTGTGTTTGAGTGGAGTCCATTGTTTATGAACTTAGCATGCCCTTGGGGGTTGCTTTTGGTGTTTTTAAGTACTGGTAGCCAAATTCATGAACAATGGACTCCACCCAAACACAGGATTTGCATTCACCAATACTACTGCTGCTGCAGAAACTGTGCTACCCTCGATCTTCCCTGTATATGAAGTTGCTTTTGTGTGAAGAGGGAAATAGGTGTATTTCCTAGTCTTGGTACACGCTGAGCCCATACCATATACCTGTAAGTAACCTGGGCTTCTAATTACATGTACCAAGTTTGGAAAATATAAGTCCTCCTACTCACACAAAATGGTGACTGTGCATATCAAAAGGATTGGACGTTAGTGTCCCCAGGCCTCCCACTATGGTGTGAGGCCTGTTGCTGATCACAGTGGTAGTGGTGATCTTTTTTTAGCTCCAGCATCACACATGCTATGATGTCACTTCCAGGGAAATCTATGAAGTGATGTCACATCACTCTAGGAATTGCTGAAAATGCTGTGGTAAAACCACAGAGTTGCTGCTATTCCTAGAGCAACCTGACATGACTTTTCCTGGAAGTGATATCATGTTGCACAGGATGCTAGCATGTCCCTACCTTCATGTCCCTACTTCCACACTTCAACCAGTTGTCAGAACAGTCTGGCAACCGCAACATGCAAGAAGCAATCTTTCTTTACATGTAGTTGGATCTCCAACATTGTAATGAATGAAAGTGGCTAAAAATTATCCCTTTGGGTATATGCAGTAGGACCTTTGTTTTGCACTATGTAACCTTATCCCACTTCCATTATGGCAAAGGATCTTAGACTGGAGCAAACAAGGCTCTATGTTCTCCTTCATAGCTCTATTAAGTCTACCAGAATTTGATTATTTTTACATTTTGCTTTTATCATTTCATTCCTGACTTGAGCTACTGCAGGGCTACTGCAGTCAACTTACACCAAAGAAACAAAAGGACTTTTTATGAAGTATATACCTTCAAAGACTGACTGTTTCTCATCTTCTGCTGCATTCTACATATGCACAATTTATTTAACCCCCAGCTGGCAGTAAAATTAGGAGCTTCCTAAGCATTATGCTTTTTAAATTGCTTTTTGAGTGCTAGCTACCATATCGGAGCTGTCCTGCTGAGGATGGTTCTAATACCTTCTCCCAAATTCAGCCATGCTCCGCTTAGCTGCATGAGGGAGAACAAAGTCCCTGTTGTAAATGTTACATTATACCCATAATTCCAGCAGTTTCTCCTGAATTCTTATAAATCTTCCACATCCTGAGGAGGTTTAAGATCCTCAGTTCTCAGATTCATTAAGCCCTCTATTCTAGCACTGTGACAGGAAAACTGTGAAGACCTAATAAGAAATTTGACTGACCACTTCATCCCATTTACAAATGCTAAAGTGGAATATATGTATGTTTTTGTGTATCTGACATCTTCAACTATGTGGCAAATCATGTTTGAATTATGCCTTTTCCTCAAGCTTTTTTTTTTTTAAAAAAATAATAATTTTCTTTCTGATGTCTTTTCTTTCTGATTGGTAAATTTTTTTCTGATGATAAACCCCCCTGAGTGAACACAAATGAATATTTCTTTTTGAAAAGTTCCAGAATAATATTTTGTTTGTTTCTGACACTTTGGAGTTGCATTTCCATACCGTTTTGGGCATTCAAAGCAAATAAATTTTAAAAACAAAATAATATAAAAATCTCTCTCACACATATACCAGATGGAAAAAAATAGGTAAAACAACAGAAAAAAAAGAGTATCAGTTTCCAATTGAACAATACTCTGGATAAAGCAGCTCTGCATAAGCTACAAACCCTTTCAATTGCCAGTCAAAGGGAATGGCCCATTATGCATGGAACACTTACCTCGGGACTCTTCTCTGTGCAGTGAGCTTCTTTGTTTACATGCAAGGAGGCACTCCTACCACAGAGCTTTTCTGAGGAGAACTCTCCTGGGCATGGTTCCCTTAACGCTGTCCTCAAGTAATTCTTAAAGACAGAGATCTCTTTACACCTGGTAGTGAAGTGAAGTGGCTGGTTTAGCCTTTTAAGGTGCACTTATATCAATATTACTGTTCCAAAGATACCCCCCCCCCCCCAAAAAAAAATGATAGAGGCAAAGCAATTCCCTGGACCACAGGCTGTAAAAAAGGGGACCGTCCTAGAGGTGATATTCTCTCCCCTCCCCTTTCCCTTCCCGTCTCTTTCCCTCCCCTCCCCTTCCCTACACACATGTACACACACTTTCTGCAGAGGACAGATAGGCTTATTATTTCCAAGCACTCTCTGTTATTATGGTATTAATATATCAATTTATCAATATGAGAATTAGATATTGGTGTGTTTTGGCTAAGCCCATGTGAATGAGATTCTTTTATATGACTTGATGCAGCAGGCAACATGGAAGGGGGCAAGGGGGAAGGCAGGGATGGCAGTGTGAGGGAGGGGGAAGACTAGCCGTGGGTGTAGGGAAGATGTCTGGGGCAAAGCTGTGCTTACTGGCAAATCTGTTCCACTCTGGCATCAAAGCAAATTAAAATCATGCTAGAAGTGGTCTCGCTTGCTGTGGAAAGAATGTAAAGTGAAAGCGGGGCTTGAGGAAATACGTCTGTACAATAAATCTTGCTGCAACGGACATTCTCCCCGACCACGCAGGAGACACCTTGTGCATAATCAGCCAATAGCTGGCAACAGCTCCCCCTTGGAGCACTTCCAAGGGGGTATGACATAATTGAAAATAAAACATGATTTGTTCTCTGATAGATCTTCCTATGTAAGGACAGGGTATTTGGCTGCAATAGCTCATTGCTCCTAAGAAGCAGGTTAGGATATGGCACATGAAAGAAGGTGATCCCAAAGGATGCGGAGTCCAGGATGTTAAGGTCTTTAAAATATGAACTACAAGTTCACCAGAACCCAGTGCAGCAGTAATACGTGCCCATATTGAGTTGCAATGTGGTCAGTGGTGGGATCCAAAAATTTTAGTAACAGGTTCCCATGGTGGTGGGATTCAAACTGTGGCGTAGCGCCAATGGGGCTGGGTGGGGCATGACAGGGGCATGGCCGGGCATTTTGGGGGCGGGGCATTCCTGGGTGGGGCTGTGGCAAGGATGCAGCCGCTGCGCCGGTCCTTCGGCGGGAAACAAATGCACGCAGGCGCAGGCTGCCACGCATGCCGGTGCACCTCCTGCTAGACTGCTTCAAGTTCTGCGCGCTACTGCTGAGAGGTGGGGCGTAACTAAGGCAAAAATCACGTGGCAAAATCACCAATTAGTAACCCCCTCTTGGCACACACAAATAATTAGTAACCTACTCTCGGGAACCTGTGAGAACCTGCTGGATCCCACCTCTGAATGTGGTATAAGGTAGTCAGGCCAGGCCTGGCAGTCAGCAAGACAAAAGCAAGAGTCCTAGGAGGTGGGTACATTGCAGTTTTACCATAGTTTCCAGTGGTTCCTAGAGAGGTGTGATGTCACTTCTAGGTTTTCCTGGAAGTGACATCATGTCGTCACCAACAGCAATTTTTAAAAACATTTCTTTTTCTTGCTGGCTGCTGGAGGGCCATCAGGCACATAAGACCTCTGGGTTCAGTGGGTAGATTGTTAAACTAGTAATGAAGAGTCTTGGGTTGAAATCCTCACTTACTCATGAGCCTTGCTGAATAGTGACTGAATATCAAGTCACCTTCTTTTAGTCTAATCTACCTCACAGGGAGTTTTGTGAGGGTGAAATGAAGGCAAGGAGAACCACACCTAACTTCTTGGAAGTATGGCTGAATAAACATTTTCATTTGAGCATGTCCATCCATTTCTAGCAGAGAAGAACAGCAAATTATTGGACATGGATTTCCATCTTTTTGTGACATACTTTCTATTCAGATGAATGTTCAACTGGGTTAGCATCATCCATACAAGTAAGAAAACCGAAACCAGCTACAGGTGTCAAAATAAAGAGGGAGATAACAACCCAGTGGAGAACTTTTCGAGTACATCAAAGAGTAACAAGTGCTCAACAACATTAATTCCATGTATGATTTCTTTCTGAGCATTCACGGCTATTGAGTTGCTGTGATTCTCCTGTTTGAGATTCAGCTGAAACATCCCATTTGTTCTAAGAAGATATGCAAACTCTCCCTGGTGTTCAGGTTCATTTAGAGATTTACATTTTGTATTGCCTTGCTCTGTTTCTGACTGCCTACATAAAACAGAATTGTAAATGTTTAGTAAAATCAAAGCTACTCTTAGATGCCTACAGTTCCACTAAGTTTGTATTTTCTAATCCAGGCAATGAAAGGAAAATAATATTTTGGAACACAAACTTAAATCTTTGGCTCTAGCTAAGCCCCAACCCCTCCCCCCACCCCAGTATCAAACTGTTTCCACTGAAACTTGAAGATTCGTTCTAGCTTTACAAATGTCTTTGAGAAATGTATATTCCTAGCTTCCTTTCATGAGAATGGCACACTGAGTTGAGAGATGGTTCAGTAGAAGTACCTCGGTGGGGAAAAGACTCATACTAGGAAATTTCATTATTTAATTAGATATTTATATCCTGCTTTTCTCCCCAATGGGGACCTAAACCAGCTTACAACACTGTTCTCTCCTCCTTTATTTTATCCTGCCATCAATTACTTTGTGAGGAAAGATAGTATGAGAGAGAGAGAGAGAGAGAGAGAGAGAGAGAGAGAGCAACTAGCCCAAGGTTGCTCAGTGAGTTTTTGTGGCAAAGTGGAGCTCTGCTAATGGGACTCCCAGATCCTAATCTAATTGCATTATACTGGTTTTGATGTCAACTAAGTATGAGATGCACACTTCAGAGGCTAGTCACCTCTTCGGTACAGAAAGTCCCTTCCCTAGAAATTACTTTTTTTGGTGAAAGTGCTACAAATCTACATATTTGAGGTGCCTCACTGGGGAGGTTCTATTGATAATTGAATAGGGGTGAATATGGGTTGACTGCAAGACTGCTGTTCTGATGGAACGTCCTAAGGTAGATCTTTACCACCACATTGTTTGTGAGGGTCCCTTGACCTCAGGAGTAGCGTTTCATGAGTGGAATGAGTAGACGGCAGTTGGAAGAGGGAGGTGAGAAAGTCTTTCATTTTTTATTCCACAGGCTTTCATTTTTTTTATTCCATGACCTGAATTAGGGGTGTGCACCAAGGAAAAATGCACCTATTGTTCAAATAGCATGGTGAGAACCACCCCTCAATGTAAGGTCTTGTGTTGACTTGAGTAACATAGGGAGAAATGGGGGGAAAATTAAGTTCTAAAACTAATAAAAGTTCTAAAAATACTCTCAGTGGTGAGAGTATTTTTAATTGGATGGTTTCAACCTGCAAGCAATATTTACCTTTTCTGATCTCTGGAGAAAATGGTTTGTGCCCTGAGAGTAATAAGTTGTTTATCATTAATCTCTGGTGCCATACGTTAACACTCTCAGCAAGTGGCCACAAACACAGGAAGAAACATTCTGGTTTCTTTGTGGGCAAAACCCTCCATTCATCAGAAAAAACACACTGTTTTTGGAGACCGGGCTTCCTGCCTCACACCAGAAAGGAACTGGATCTTTGTGACTTGCCCATGAAGTTTTTCATGTCAATTTCTAGTTAATTTCTAGCCAATGATCCTTTGTGCAGGTCTGTGAAGAAAGGGATATGCACATCCACAGAAAAAGCAAATGGGGCAGTTTTCTCCTTTTTTCTCTTGTATAAAAGGGTTTTCTTGGGAAGGACTTGGACCTTGTTAGTTTGCTACAAAAAATGCTACAAAAATAGGTTGAGGAAGGATGAGGTTGACCTTGTTAGTTTGTGAGGAAAACTGTGAGCCCAGAGTTGAAGGAGGAGAGGGTAGGAAATGTAGCAGTGAGAGCAATCCAGCTGCCCCACTGTTTCAAAAACAAAATAAATCTATCAATGGCTTTCTGTGTGGAATGCCATTTCAGAAAGATTGCGTGCAATAGGCTGCAGCAATAGTATTCCTTCTGCCATATGGGGAAAAATATAAAAAGTCCTTCTGGGTGGATGACTGTGGACTCCACCAGCTCGACTGCCCTACTTCACAGCACAACTTCTAAAGTTACTGTACTCTTCAGGAACCCCTTGGGAAGGAGGACAATAGTCTGCTATCCACTGCAACCCCACAACACCCATCTGGAGTCCTTGTAGTTGGGGCAGCAGCTTCATTGCACCCAGTTCCATCATCATTTGCATGTTACCATGATCCTCCTGGATGGACTAGGAGAGCCATCTGCTCACAGCACTTCTTAAACTCAATCCAAAGGGACCACCCTTTTCCTAAACAGATTGGCCCCCTTGAAAAGAGCATCCTGTGCACAGTTAGGTTGCTTAAATCCCATGGACTTCAGTAGAATTTAAGCGATTGGTGCACATCATTGTAGCCAGCAAGCCTGGTGGGCTCTTCTTCTTTTGATTTGTACCCTCTGGTTTCTTTGTAAGAGCCATGCCAATGTGCCTATATCTTCTGTAGGAGGAGTTGCTCTGCTATAGTTAGCAATAGAGATCGGAGGCCTTGGAAGGGAGAATGCTGTCACGCTGCCTATGTTTAAGATGCTCAGATGCTGAGTGCTGCCTAAGCCTAGCCAAGGGGAGGGTTCAGAACACATCTTGGTACAGTTAGTGGAATTTGGTATGGGGCTTTGCAGGTCACCTTTAGAAGAATGCCTTGCACATATGAACTATCTCAAGTGCACCAAGCAGCTTATTAGTTTCAGGCCATGACCCCCATCCTCTTATGCCCTTGATAACTTTATTAAATGCAGCCCTGCTTATTCATCTAAAGGAGCAGCCTTTACCTATTTGTAGATAGTTTGAAGTAGCCATCCTTGGGCTGTGATGGCTTCCAGACCTCACCAAGAGGAGCACATGTGTTTGAAATGCCTTCTCTCTTTCCCCATTTTGCCATGAAGTAGCCAATTTAATTTTGCACAATACTGCTTGATAACAACCATGTGTGGATGTGTCTTCTACATTTAGACACTTCAGAGAGGACCCTGCTTGGTCAGTGTGGGAGATAATTTCACAAGTAAAACAGAACCAGATGTTTCTCCTTTTATTCTCCTTTCTCCATCAGATTTATTCCTAGTGTCAATCACTCTGCAAAGAATTCTCTGCCATCAGAGGAGGCCACATGTTGGATCTTTGTGTGAATCGGTGCCCTGGGTATGCCTCTATCTAATCTTCTGGCAATGAACTGGGTTTTTAATTTTAATTTTTAATTTCAATGCAGAAGATTAGTCTGCCTCACCTCTCCAAAGTCAAGGAGGATTATAGACATGCTAAACTAAACTTTATACTCCTGCTTGGGGAACAGAGGGCAGCTGAATAAACATTTGTTCAGATCACATTTCAGGTAGATCTGGTGGATCAGTTCATTTACCCAGCCAGGTAGCCCAGAGAACATCTCCACTCACTAAATCAGTTAAGGCATCCAGACTCTTTAACTAAAAGATACATCAGAAATAAGAAATGAATTGGCACTGATAAGACCTCACAATAACTCTGTATGAAGTTCATATCTGCTGAGTCATACATCTGGATGGTTAATTTATGGCTGGGAATCGACAATAGTTTCCCATAGTCTTGAAAGTGGTCATGATAAAGCTATCATTGCCTGTGAGTACACCTGGCCATTTTCTTGACTGTTAAATGGTCCCCAGTCTTAGTTGCAGTGCTAAAAGGTTCAAGAAGACCATATACAAAGACAGAAGAGATAACTGTTCAGCATAATTTATTTCAGTATCTAGAACCTTTCCCAACACATAAACATTGTGCCATGCTTTTGAGGCTCCAGTGAAGTTCTCATCCACAAAGGATTGAATTATAACATCTTGACGTTCGTACTCCTGAAAGGAAACTGTGCAATACCAAGTGACACAAAGCTGTGGTAACTGGAAAACATTGCCCTCACCCTATTGGAAGTTGCACACAGGCTTGGTTTTTAAAAATATATTTTGCTAGGCATTTGCCTGCCCATTTTCAATTAGTCTTTCTTGACCCGTGATGACTAGAAAGGTTTTTCTTTTAATGGAATACAGATTTGGGATTTTGCGTATACAGGTGGAAATCACATATTGTTGAGCAAAGCACATGGTTCTGACCAGGGACATGTGGTCAGGGGATGCAGAGCCTTACCGATCTAATATCAGTTTAACAAGAAGTAAAAATAATAATGTCTGGAGATGGCCTTACCCGCTGTCCCAGACTCTGCCCCAGCTACTGTGGGAGCCCCCTCCTGTCACTGCCACTCCTCTTACCCCTGTTAGCTGCACTCACCCAAAGTTCTAGAACAGGGTTGCAAGGAAGTACCAGAATGCATTGCTGCAGACAGGAGACAAAGGAGGCAAGTGGAGAGAACTGACAGGGCTGGGAAAGGCAGATGAGAGGGCTTGGAGGCAGAACAGCCAGGATGCGGGATGGACCTAGCAGTAGTGGAAACACACGTATTTAAGTAGTAAGATGATTAGCTCCTCCTACATAAGATTCCCCAATTCTGGTCTGATAATCCAAATCCTGCATGTCACTTCCCTAGGTCATTTCAATTGGTGGGGTCCATCAATTAATACCCCCCCCCCCGGTTGTCCTCTTGCTTTATATCTTTTTCTCTCACATAAGGATCATCCATACATGGATACAGCATTGAACAAAGCCAGCAATTGAAATCACCATCTTTGTTGGGGGGGGGGGGGGGGATGTTACCAGACTGAACCATGGTGGATGGGGGAACTATGTTTTTAGGACAGCAGTGTCTCTACCCATTCTGTCAACTCTTGGAATACGGCAGTACAGTGCCAAGATGGGGTGCTGCTCTGTGCATTGGCTCAGTGTCACCCATAAGGACCAAAAACCTGTCTGGGCTAGCCCTCACCAACATCAGCCTTGCAAAATAATTTGCCTCACCTTTTTCCAAAGGAGATTAGGAAAAAGACAGTACTCCAGCTTGGGAAATCCAGTTCCCATCCCCAGCCTTGATCTACATGTTTCTGTGAAACAAAGCACATATGCTAATATGATTGCATCCAGGAGTTCCTGCCAGCTATTCTTCAAAGATACTAATCCAGTCTGACTAACTCCTCCAAAAGATCACCTTCAGTTACATCGAGTTTGTCTAGAAGCTGTAATTAAGTCAGCTTCCCCCATCTTTGGGCATTTCCAGGCTTAGACCAGCTATTAATTTTAACTATCCAACACTTAACTTTAGTGGCCAACAGTTAAGTGTCCCTCTCTGCCACCAGAAGGCAAGAGTCTCCTTTCTCCTGGGAGATCAGGGTCACTTAGCATAATCCGAGGGCTTTTTCTTCTCTATAATTTGTCCCCCCTGCTGGTGCCCAATGTTCAGTATTCTTCTGAGCATCAATCTGTCTAGTTCATACTGTCCTCAATGCATTGTCTTTCTTCTTCTACCGGAGCTCAGTGTGGGTCACTGGACTATGCTTGAATGGACCATTCCATTTCTAGACCAGGTAATTATTGCCTCTATTTCCCCAACCCCCTCACTTTTCCAAACCTATCCACTCAACTCTATATACCTCCTAGGACAGTGGTGGCGAACCTTTGGCACTCCAGATGTTATTATTATTATTATTATTATTTATTTAATTTGTATACCGCCCGATCCCCGAAGGGCTCCAATTGGCCATGCTGGAAGGGGCTGATGGGAATTGTAGTCCATAACATCTGGAGTGCCAAAGGTTCGCCACCACGGTCCTAGGACAGTGTTAATTCTCTGCTGCTGAGATTTGTGTGCTTGTATGTTGGTTATTTTTACTTTCTCAATACAATTGTTAAACTTTTACCTTTGCTTCCTGGTGATTTCTTGTGGAGACCCATCTCCGTCACTGGCAAGAACCTAATGAGCAGATCTGTGTATGTGCAGGGCCACACAGATTCTTTTCCTTAGATCATCACCCTCTCTTTAGGACTAACTCAAAATGGCTTGGTTTGATAAGCCTTGCCTTGCAGATAATATAGCAGACACCCATGCTGAAATTCAGCATTTGAAATTGTTAACTTGTGTTAGGAGGCTAAAATAACATTGGTTAGGAACAAAAATTAATTTAAAAAAGATCGTCGCAATGAAGTGTCACATTTCTATCATCCTGTAAATGTGTTGCAGTCATTAAAAGAAGCTTCATCATGCTGATGAACTCTTTTGAGTGGTAGATTCAACAACTTAGGAATGAGTAAAAGGGTGTGCTCTTGTAATGAACAACAAATTGAAACATTGATACATCAATTGTTCTGCTGCCCTAAGTCCGCAAATATTAGATTAAAATATTCTAATATGTTTTCTCTGATTCCTGATGAAATGGATATTCCATGCAGACTCCTTTTTTTACTGGATAATTCTGATCTCACAACTTGTGAAATGGTAGCAAATTTTTTATTGGAAGTGATGTATATCCAGTAGCCTACACTTATGCTATATATTTTGTATTTGAATACTGCTTTTATTATAAGTTCTGTATTTTTGATAGGATTTTATTTTATTTGTTTTATGCCAAATAAAGGCTAAAGAAAGAAAGACTTTTGAGTCGATGGATGGAGTAAATAAAAATGGCATTAAAGAAGTCAATAGAGATACCAGTCCATGTGACCAAGAGAAGATTTCCTAATGCTGGCTATATTAGTATCTCTTCTTAGAATTCACTCTAAAAAGCCAGAAAGGTTCTTCCCCTGCTTCTTTCTACTACTGGTTCCAAAGCATCCATGACATAGACCAAGAACAGGTGCAGTCTTCCAGTGCTTTGACTGAAATCTGTATTCGGCACTGTGGTAAATGTCTATGTGGAAGAACAGTTGTCAGACTTAAATCTGTAAGACTCTCCTGTTTTTGTTTTGTTTTTTGCAGCAGCATCGCTGTGAAGGAGATAGCTTTATTTCACCTTCTCTGCCCCATCCCTTTTACTAGAACAAGCAGGATTCACGCTTTGATTCTCATCTTGTGGGAGTGGCCAATGGGATGGGGGAAGGAGCTGGGAGTGGAGGGAAGCTGCAGATATCCTTCTCAGTTTTGGTGTTGTTAAATGGAGACTGAAGGGGCCCTGAGCTGTACCCACAAAAAGTGGGAAAATTTTCTGCATCAGACATGCCCATCATATCTGTAGATAGGCAATGAAATGGCACATCATGCTAAGTGGATGCATCAGATACCCCATACCTTTTATTTATATTAATTTATGATGTTTATAGACCACTATTAATAAACTCAAGGCAGTTTACACAGTAAGTTGAAAACAGTCCACACAAAAAGACATCTAATAAGCACAGTGTAGGTTATCACAATCAGTTTGATGAGACATCAGATGAGTATAGCTTTTGTTTACATTCAATCAGAAATCATCAGCTGAGGCCACCAGCACCATCTCTGTACCATAGCCCAGCCTGAAATCAGACTGAAAAGGATCCAACATAGATGAGTTATAAGCGACATTGACTTTGTCGTTTCCTTCTTTCTCCCCAGTAGTCCTGCCATTTACTCACAGTGGCAGTAGCTAGATTTGGATAAGATTGCTGGAATGCTTCTGTTATTGGCAGCTGTTCATGGTATAGTATCACTGATCTAGTCTACTGCAGTGCCACCGACTCCTTAAATTGATGGCCAAGAAAGAAAGAAAGAAAGAAAGAAAGAAAGAAAGAAAGAAAGAAAGAAAGAAAGAAAGAAAGAAAGAATTCTTTGGTGTCTCTTAGTTTGGATTTAGAACATAATTCTAAGTGCTATATAGCAAAACATCACCACCCTACTGACCAGGTAAATTTTAATAAAATGTAATCTGAATTGTGTTGCAGTTGATCTCTTGCACAGCTTGGCTTGGTGATCTTGCTTACACAACTGTGCTTTCATTTAGCGGCTCAAATTCTGCAATATTGTTCTACTTAACTTGGTAATAAGCAGCTATGCATGCTAATGTAGGGTGCCTTTTTAAATAGTGATATTATCAGGTCTGCTTGAACTAGATCTTTGGGGGCAGTCTGCCATCAAGTTGCAGATGATGGCAACTCCATAGGGTTTTCAAGGCAAGAGACATTCAGAGGTGGCTTGCCATTGCCTGCATCTGTGTAGCCGTCCCAGACTTCCTTGCTGGTGTCTCATCCAAGTACTAAGTAAGGCTGGTCCTGCTTAGCTTCTGAGATCTGACAAGATCAGGGTAGCCTTGGCTATCCCAATGACCTAACACATGTGAAGGAACTCACCTTGCTAGCACTGGCTTCAGCCCCCCCCCCTTCTTCTTCTAAGTGCTTTTGATGATAACGGGGATTATGAGGGAGTAGTTTGGGGTGGATTGAGCTTCATGAACACATCAAAGGTCTTGTTCAGAATACGAATTGATTTCTCAATGTAATTTCACAGCAAATGTTCATAATTAACCATCTAGTCAACAGTGCACCAGGCACGTGACCAAGTAACGTATTAACCCTTCCAGCACCATCTAAACTTGGTAAAGCCGAATGAACCAGGCCTTTCTGCCCCCAGTACCAAGGCAATGTGTACTAATATGCCATAATCAATTAAATTAGGGAGAGCATTAAATATCCTGGAAAAGCCTTTTTAAAAGGTGGTCGGAGAAAGTTCTCTCCCCCGCAGAAATCTCTGAAGTATTAAATCCTCATTAATATAAGCTCAATGCATTTACAGCGTCAAAATGTGTTTTATAAAAGCCAAAAAGCAGAGTTGCACAAGTTGCCTCATTATCAATAATCTAGCAGGGTCCCTTTTATGTGTCATTTCTTTACACAATATACTATCATTTATGACTTTTAGCAAATACATCATGGCGCAGGATTACTCTCATCAGAGGCAGTCTTTGAAAAGGATATGCTAATTTCTAGAGAGCAAGAAAACATCAAAACATTGCCAACAAATAGCCAAGGGACTTTCATGTCTTAATATCCCTCAGAAGTGCTTTATCTCCTAGTGCAACGTGTATCATAGTATAAACAGGAAATGAAACAGCCACGGCATCAAAGAAGCACCAGTGCATGGCTGTAATTTTAGATCAGGTTTAATAAAGGTTATCTACAGCAGGGTAATCAAACAAAGGGGTGTATGATTTAAAACGCCATTTGATAATTTCCATTTAAGGCCTCCGATCAAAGAGATTCTAACAAGATCTTGGTGACTCCTGATAGATCCCTTCCCCTCACTTTTCAAATAAGTTTCGTTTATTGGTTGTAAAAATTGTTTTGATGTTCTAATGGTTATTGGGGGCGAGGGTGGATGAAAGACAAGGAACTGCTTCGGCTTCATTTGGGCCTGAACTGGAAAGGCAACTAAAATGCCTTTTTAAAAAGGGGGAATCAGCAGATGCCTCAAAAGCGTCAGGGTCTCGGTGACCTGGACACTTTGACTAGATGGGATTAAAAGGACACCAGCAGTTTCCAGAAGGCTGCTCATCAGCAAATCCCTGGTTCTTCTGGAGAAAACAGCTGCTTTGAAAGGTGGTGTCTACATTTATGTATTCCCAGTTTATCTTTCTAGTGATCATTAATGCAATCACTGGAATTGTAGTAAAATGGGGTGTGTGTGTGTGGAGAAACCGGAGGTTAAAATTACAGGACAGCTCTGGATGGTAGTGATCACCAAGGGTTGTTAATCTCCAGGCAGGGCCTGGAAATCTCCGGAAATTAGAAGTGATCTCCAGACTACAGAGCTTAGTTTCCCTGAGGAAAATGGCTGATTTGGAGGGTCAAATTTATGGCATTATATGCTGTGAAGGTCCCTCCCCATATCCCTCTGTCCCCAGATTCCACCCCCAAATCTTCAGAAATTTTTCAGTTTGTAGTTGACAGCCCTTTGATCAGGCTGCTTTTGACTCATAGGACCTGGACTCTCATTTGAAGTCCATTGAAGTCAGTTAAGGGAATATCGACAACTTCTGTTCATTTGATCCCCTGTTTCCCTTGTCCATTTATCAGTTCATGTAGATCAGGAGCAATCTGCATGGCAGTCACTAACACAATGGCATGGCTATTGTGAGCTTTCATCAAAAAGAAGAATTTGTTTGTCTAGTGTGAAAAGGGAGATGGAGGTGGGAGTGCAGGAAAGTAAGGAGCAAAAATATTTTAACAAGGTAACATTTCCTTTCCTGGATCATTTTCAGCCCCTACTGGCGGGGGCGGGGGGGATCTGCTGGTGGGAGTGGTGTGTGGCCACGCCAGCAGATTGGCCCTCCCCAGCAGTGGGAAGTGGCACGTGATGCTGCACCCATGTCCCTGTGCCCCTGCTGCCTCTGGTGCAGTGAGGCTGTGGCCAGAGGAGGAACAAACATTAGTCGGCTTTCTCCTGGCCATTGGCCCAGTTGCACTGGTGGCTGGGGCTGCAGATTTACACCACCTCAAAGGTGATGTAAGCCTATTCAGTCCAATGGAGGCTTTCCAGCAGATCAATATTTTGGGCATTTTAAGCCTCCCCACACCACCAGGAAGCCTCCTTGGGAGTGGCAGGGCTGTGCCGTGGTTGGGTGCCCAGCCCCTTGGATGGGGCTGTCAGTTACACAGGAGCCGTATTCCTTTGTTTCAGGGATCCATTTACAAGAACGACCATGTATGCAGTTAATCTCAATTTGTTATATACAGAACAAGAAATATGGGACTGGACATTGCATCAATCTAGGTCTGCATCAGTCCCACCAAGCTATGTCTTGCCTACTAGGGCTCCATTAATCACCCCGTTTTTCTTTCTGCTGGGAAATGCAACAACAGGGATTGACTGTCAAACATCTCCTGGGCCATTATACGTTACTCCTTGATTATATTCAACTTGATGGGATACCTTATGGCCAATATTGGTGCAATGTTAGTAAGTATCCTTAGAATGGTTACTGGTGCTTCATTTTTGTAACATTAAAAACCACACAGCGCATTACAAATCCAGCATGATGTAGTGGTTAAGAGTGGTGGACTCTAATGTGGAGAACCAGGTTTGACTCCCTACTCTTCCACATGAGCAGCAGACTCTCATCTGGTAAACCAGTCTTCTTTGCCCACACATACACATTTGGGTGACCTTGGGCCAGTCACAGTTCTCTCAGAACTCTCTCAGCTCAACCAACCTCACAAGATGTCTGTAGTGGGGAGAAGAAGGGAAGGAGTTTGTAAGCCCTTTTGAGACAGTTTAGAAAACCAGAGTATAAATCCAAACTCTTACAGCTCCAACCAAGGGGCCAGGTGACCGGCTGCTGCACCATCACTGCACAGGCTGCGGCTCCCAAAGAGACTTCCCAATGTCATGGGGAGGCTGAAAATGCCAAAAAAGCCTCCTTGCTTTCAGGAAGTCCCTTTTGGGCTGAAAAGACTTATGATACCTGATAGTTCCAGATGCTGCCAGCACAATGGGGCAAACGTTTGGGACTAAAGTTGGCCCTGGCCATGTTCCTGGACTGCCCCCACTGTGCTAGCAGTGGTGGAGGTACACGAATTCTGGTTCCAGGTCTGGTGCCATATCTTGGTGCCAATGAGTCCCATGGCCACTACATACAGGCAGATTCGCCCCTCCTCCTCTGGATGGGGGTCTTCTTATCTCTTCTATATGGCTCTTGGGGGGGGGACTCAGATTGCTCCTTTACAGCTTCCAATGTCCACATTCAAGTATAACAAAGACATATCCATGAATGGAAAATAAGCCCAATGAATAATCAGTTGAAGTGACCCACAAAAAATGACTGTCCCGGATTTTATAGCTGCAGGTACAGCTAGAAAATGAGCATGCCTACATATCATACAGTATAAATGTACCTTTTTAGTTTGTGTGCTAAAAATGTAATCTGTGAAGATGTTGGTGTGATAGCAAACCAAAGAGGAGAGGAAGCAATGGTTATGACAGCAAGCAAGCCTCAACAATATCACCAGTTCCTCAGGGGCTGATCTTGGACACAACTGGAAGCTGACCTGATCTGAGAGGCCATGACAGGCATAAGCCATGCCTGCAGCCTTCTCCCTTAGCGTTGGCCACAATGACACTGCCAGCAACTCAGAGGTTCCTCTTTGGTTGTTGAGATGGAGAATTACCTCTGCACCCCAAGCAAAAAGATTTGATGTGCCACAGTTCAGCACCAGGAATAACTGATGTTGTGCTTCAGTGCTTGATATATTTGCTGCAGAAAACAGTAGTATAACCAGTATCTCCTAGAGCAACAACAATATGTAGCACTTCCCTCAAACAAAGAAGTATTACTTCTTCGATAATCTAATGCAGACTTCAAAGTTTTGATGCCAAAGTGGTACAGCAGGTCACCTGCACCTAAAAAAGGAAACAAGTGAAACATCCTATCCAATGAAGTTCTTGAGAAGATCCTTCCTTCCAAGAGATGGTCCACAAGTCATATTCCATAGTGCAAGATGGGGAAATGTGTGATATGAGGTGGGGAGAAGAGTGAACATCCATGTATGTATGCATGGAAGCCACACTGGCCCATGGAATTTTTACCTCAGGGCTGTTCTCTGCACACTGGGCTTGCAGAGGGCTCTCCTTGCATTTCTCTGTTTACATGCAAGGAGGCAACCCAGTGCCTGGTTCTTTCTGTTTTCTTAACTCTGCCCATCAACAACTTCAAAGGCCCATCATAAGGGGGGGGGGTCTCAACACTAAAGCTAATTTTCTACCCCCTCCCTTCCCTCCTACTCTCTCTCTCTCTCTCTCTCTCTCTCTCTCTCTCTCTCTCTCTCTCTGCTGCAAGAGAGAGAGAGGCTTGTTTTTCACCAGGGTGGGCAGAAGCAGAGTGGGAGAGGTGGGGTAGAGTCAGAAACAGACCCTGCTTGTTGCCTTTCTTTCACTATTTGTGCTGTCCCTTTGCAAAAGCCAACTATATTGATATATCGATACATGTCTTTGACCACCACTTCCAAGTGTATTTCTTCCTCCTCCCAGGCAGTCCCAGTAGGCAGACTCTTTCTCTCCATTCCTGTTAAGTTGGCACCTTTTCTCACCTGCCTGCCATTGCTACACACAACAGGCATGCTGGGCTGGCTCTGAGTGCATGTCTGAGTTGGTGGGTGAGGTGCCTGCTTCCAACTCCCTTCCTTCACTCCCACTTGCCTTTGGCATTTAGAGAAGTCAAAGGAGTTTGAGGGAATGTGTGTGGGAGGGTGTTGGGGGGGTGAGATTAAGCTGACTGTGGGTGGAGAGAAAAGGTCTGGGGCAAAGCTGTGCCCCCTGGCAAATCTGCCCCACTCTGGCTGAAAAGCAAAAATTAAATTTGTGCTAGAAGTGGTCTTATTTGCCATGGGGAGAATAGAAACGGAAAGTGGGACTGGAGAAAATTGGTCTGTACAAGAAATCTTGCTGCAACGCACTTTTGCCCCATCACTCAGCAGATGCTTTGCGTGTAATCCACTAGCCACCTTAAAATTGGCAAAACAATCACCAGTGGAAAAAGGAAGATCCTTTTATTATCTAATCTGGCAAAACTTTCTTGTCTCATAATGTATGAACAATCATCTCAGCTTTTTATAAAATATCCTGAATCCTGTTAAGTGTTAGATAATGCATCAATACACAAGAGCTTTTATTGTGTCTGGTTTTGAGTCAATTTACAATTTGAACCCAAAGATAGCAGAATTTTATGTATGTGTTTAGGGACAGGGATCATGCTAATTATATGACAGTGTGAGAAAATGTACTGAAATATTTAAGAGAGCAACAACAATGTTTTTATTTATTTTTTAAAGTTCATAAAATGAATGGGAATGATAATGTTTGGGAGTCAGCATATTTTTTGGCTGATGTGTAAAGAATACATTTGTATAGAACTCTCCTAGGATATCATATTTGCCTTTTTGGATTTTTGCTTTAGAAATTTTGTAACAATGAGAAGTCTCACAAGGGAAAGATACAGTTAAATTATCTTCCCTTTTTTGCCATCAAGTCACAAGTTATGGCATCCTCTGGTAGAGTTTTCAAGGCAAGAAGCATTGAGAGGTGGTTTACCATTGCCTGCCTCCATGTCATGACCCTGGTATTCCTTGGAGATCTCCCATCCAAATACTTGTGAGAGTTGGCCCTGCTTAGCCTCTGAGATCTGACACAATCAGGCTATCCAGATATGTTCTGTAGCTCCTTGAGGTCATCTTCATCTCTTCCTTTTTCTTCTCCTATGACATCAAGAATATTGCCATGTTATTCTACTTCGTATCACCTATTACTGATTCTACATTAAGAGATTCCATAAGTGGTGAGTCAATTTGTACCACCAAAATGTTACTCAAAAGGTCATGTGACAGCAGTGGCAGACAAACTTTATCACTATTTGAATGTATGGCTTATAGATAGCAAATCTATATAGACTTTTTAAAAGCTATTTGGAAATCTTTTATAGAAACTTATGTGTATATCTTTCACTTCTATTGCTCTATTTTTGTTTCTATTTTAAACACATTCCCCTCTTCCTCCCCCCTTTTTTGTACTGGTTGCTGGATTCTGATTTTTTTCTCTTCTTGTCCCCCCCCCCCGTTTTAAATTAATGACGATGATGACGATGATGAATTAAAGCTAGGGGCATTTGTCAAACAGATCTCTCATAAAACTCACTTTCCCCTTATTAGCTCATTCCCATGGAGAATGTTTATTAGTGCTAACATTATAACAACAGCAACAACAATTATTCATGACTATTCAGTATGCATTATACACCCTCGTAGTGATATTATTATATTATATCTACCCCATAGAACTGGAGGCAGAGGACTATTACAAGTTAAACAAACTGTAGAAGAAGAAAAAAACATGCCTTAGGTGATTATGTAGAAGACAGTTATGAACAGATGCTGATGCAAGTTAAGAACCATAACTTATTGAAAGAACAAGAAACAACACATGAATACTGGAATAAAGTAATTAACATGCAAACAGAAAGCTGGCATAGAAAAGCACTATATGGTCAATTTCTGTAGAAGATCAAAAGGAAAGTGGACAAAGATAATGGCTTGTAACTGGAACACTGAAGAAAGAAACCAAAGGCTTGATTTTAGTTGCCCAAGAACAAGCTTTTAGAACAAATGCAATTAAAGCCAAAATTGAAAAATCAGCAAAATGTAGATTGTGCAAAGTGTAGACTGTGCAAAGAAGTAGGAGAAACAGTGGAACACATACTAAATTCATGCAAGAAGATTGCACAAACAAATTATAAATAACAGCATAACACAGTTGCTTAAATGATTCACTGGAACATCTGTAAAAATTATCCTTTTCCAACAGAAAAAAATTGGTGAAAAAAAACACTGCTGACAAAATAGTAAAAAAATGAGCTGGTCAAAATACTGCGGGACTTCCGGACACAAACACATAAGATATTGGCACATAATACACCAGACATAACCGTGGTTGAAAAGAAAAGAAAAGAAAAAAAAGCATGGATAATTGATGTAGCAATACCTGGTGACAGCAGAATGGAAGAAAAAGAATGGGAAAAGATGACAAAATACCGAGATCTGAGAATGGAAGTTGAGAGATTATTGCACAAACCAGTAGTTACGACCCTAGTGGTTACTGGCACACTGGGTGCCATATCAAAAAACCTTGGGTGGCATATGAACCATCTACATATTGATCAAATCTCCATCTAGCATTTACAAAAGTCACATTGTTTGGATCTGCACATATACGATGCCAATACATTACGATATCCTAGGTTCTTGAGAAGAACCTGATGCACATGAAAGCCAACAGCAGCTGAACATCTGGTGTCTGTGATACAAAATAACAAAAATTATAAAATAGCTAGAATTAGAATTTAGAGACCTTTGTTAGGCATATACAACAGAGGGTCAAATAATAGGGGTAAATCCAGTATAGAACAGTGTGAATGATGTGAACAGAAATGAAGGGAACCTAATCTAAAATGCACAGTAGAAATTTGGCTAAAGTTTCAGTTATTTCAGCGTCAGGATTATTGAACAAAAAAAATATCATTTTTTCATTGGTAGAAAGATCTGAGAACCCGACAGGGGTTAAGGCAGAGAAGTTGGGCCTAAAGCTGTTGTACTTGGGGCAGAAGAGCAAGATGTATTCAAGGGAGTCAATGTAAGAAGGGCAGAAAGAACAGTGTCGATCATGTAGAGGGACAATACAATGTTTGAGAACTGGCCCTGATGTAGTGACGATGGAAAAGAATTGCATCTTGCTCTTGAAAATGCCCACCTGAATTTGTGATTTAAAAATTGGTCCAGATAATGGGCAACACAGAGTTTCTGGGGGGAAATCCCAAAGTACAAGGGTGAGCAGGAACTCTGAAACTTGCTCAAAAGGTATTGGTATTTAACTGATGATGAATCTCGTTGGCAGTGAGCATGAGCAAGGAATCCCATGAAAGGCCCAAGGAGGAAATCTTAGCCTCATTAATAGCAACCAGTCAGAGGTCTGGAGTTCATGCATCACAAGTTGGACCAGGCTGTGAGAGTCAGGGAAAAAAAACAGAGGCACACCCAGAATTTGAAAGTGGTGGCCCACACCCTGGTTTCCAGAAGATGCTGTCCTTCCTCAAGGCAAAGGACAGCATAGGGGACACAGTGAGGAACTCCAAAGACCTTATGTAAGAAGCTAGACTGCAACTGTTCAAGCATGGATCCAAATAGGAACCCTGTACATTAGATGTTGAATCACTTTCATGTTAAATACTTTCAGGGCCGCCAGAATGAATCTCCCACCATTGAGGGTAAAAAAAACTTCAGAACAGCAGCAGAGGCACATTTGCTACACTTCAGGGCCTTGTCTCTATGTTTAGCCCAGCCAGGCTTATGCTGGAAGACAACCCCTAAATATCTGAAGGATCTGACTTGCTCAGTATCTGAGCCCTGAATAGTCCAGGATATAGGGATACAAGTGTTTGAGAAAACCAGGACCTTGGATTTTGTTGGATTGATTGTTACATTTGAGGAGTAAATTTTTGAGGCCAACCCTTAAGCAGGGCAGCAGAACTGCATCATCTGCATATAATAGGATTGGAACTGGAACATTTTCCAGATGAGGACAGTGAGAGTTTATGCTGTTTAGGGAAATAGATAGGGGCTTCATCTGCCCGAGAGCCCCATGAGATTTTTGATATCCTTTAAAATCATGCATAGGAGACAGAGGGAGGGAGAAGCACTGAAGTTTGAGGTAACCCCCCCCCCCGCCCCCATGATAAATCTTCTGCTATTCTCGACACAGAATTGGAGTCCATTAGGCTATGGACTATCTGAATAACCAACCATGTAATATCTATCCTTTTCTAGTTTTGATTTCTTTGGTTTTGAATTTTCTCCTCCCTCCTTGTATGTTTTCTTGGTGATTAAATGAAATTAGAGCACTGATAGGTATTTTAATGATTATGGTTTCAATTTTATTACGTATTAATTTGATTGCAAATGTCTCTTTGAGTTGTGGCTTCAGGAACTATCTTCTAAATAAATTGTGCCTACCACATGAGCTTGAACCAGGACACACATCAGACCCAAATGAACCGAAAAACAAGCTCAGATTAAAAAATCAACAACTACGCATAAAATTGATAATGGCTTCTCAGTAGCCCATAATTGGTGGCATTTTACAATGTACAAAAACAAACAAATCCTGCTTTTCACCTAGCCAAAGTTGAAAATCAAATCCAGGCACATGCCTGAGCAGTCCTAAATCCTAAATTATCCAAGGCAGCTTCCACAATCTTTATGAAGGGAAATATTAAGTCTTTAAAGAAAGTAGGAATTCAAACAAGCTCTGGTTCAAAGAAAATTGCCACATACCGACAAACATTAAGAATGATAATATTTTTCTAAAACCTTGTTAAATCATTATGTGGCTTTTCAGCATTTCCTTTCCCATTGCATCTCACTGCATACATGCTTAATAGCTGGACAGACCAGGAAGGCAGTGTTTTGAGGGAAGTGGGAAGAATATTGTTCTATTTTCTTTAGGGCTTTGTGATGGGGCACAGTGTTTGATTATGGATTCAATGCCATTTCCCAATACACCATTTAGATTCAAATTTTCCCCAGTCTGTGCTGTGGTGATTAACACATCTGGAGATAAAAGCAAGAGACTGCTTCTCTTATAAATTTCCACTGCCTCCTTAACACTATATATGACAGTGTTCAAATGGGCAGTTCCTTTTGTCATTGTAATAACTCCAGAATCAGGAGATTGCTGGAAGTCTCCTGAGTGGCTTAGTAGTCTGTTGACAAGTGGCAAGAATTTGACCTTCTCCCACCAGAACAGTCTTGAATTCAATATTCTCAACCTGAGATAGTCAGACAACTTACATTTGATAAATAGCCGGCCAACACACATCTCCCTGTTTTTGCTATCTAGATTTTTTTTTTTGGCCATCAAGTCATACCTGACTTATGATGTTTCATGGTGGGGTTTTTGGAGCAAGAGACATTCAGAAGTTGTTTGCCATTGCCTGCCTCTGAGCCATGCACCTGGTATTCCTCTGTGCCATGCACCATCCAAACATTGCTAGGGTTGACTCTGCTCAGCTTCTGTTATCTGACAATATCAGGGTAGCCTGGGCTACCTAAATCAGGGCAGATGATATAGCAACATATTCTTATTTAAAGGTGGCTTATGTATTTGGCAGATTACATACAATAGCATTTTCCTTTGGTCCTCTATTCTCCTATTCAAGATCCCTCAAGTCAACTCCCATTCCAACCCTTCCAATCTCCTGTCATCCCTACTTCACCCTTGCTCTAACATCTCCGTCATCTCTATTTATCTCCCCCCAGCTGTTCTTGATTCAGAGCTCTCTGAAAAAGGAAAGCAACACTTGAAGAGTGCAACATGAAGCCTTCAATCTGAGCACACAGAATTGTTGGGGCAAAGAAAGAGCTAGGGGAAATCAATAAGAGGCAGCTTGTGTTCCTTAGCCATGTGCTTACACCATATCCCAAAATCTTCAAGTCCAGCAAGAGCAGCAAAAAGAGGATAAATAAGAGATGGGAAGGCAGTTTGGTGCATGGGATTGCTCCACTCATTTAACTACACCCATCATGATGGAACTTTAATGTGACAAAGAGTTTGAAACTGAGAACTTGATCCATTGTACAGAATTCCTTCTTTCATCGCATTCATTTTGTTTACACATCCCACATTCGTGATCATCCCAGTGAAGTCTTTGCAACGACTACAAAAGCTAGATAAAACGACAGTCCTATATAAGTGGTTGTTATAAGTCTATTTGTCACAACCATGTTTTGTTGTACAGCAATTAACTGTAGTAATGCTGAACGAAGCTTTTGTATCTACACAAAGACTTCTCCCAGCCACAGCTGCAGTGACTTTTCAACCAGAAAGCTTAGCTCCAGTTGCCCATCTGCACCCAATTTTGCAATCCAAGAGGGGGCTCAGCTACCTTAGCAAGGGAATATGACATTACAGTGATGAAGAACAGAAGGGGTTCAGCAAAGATCAAAAAAGGTACGTAGCTCTATCCTGACCCTTTTAAACATGGAGCATATTAAAGTAGCCACATCAAAACAATGCAGAGATGATTAAGTTCAAGGTTAATGACAGAACTGCTTCGTTCTGAACTTTGTCCTTCTATTTATATTTGTTTGTTTAAGGCCAGTGGTTTGATCTGGAATTTTATAGAACAAACAAACATTAAAAAGGCAAACTCCTGTACTTAATAAGCTCAGAGAAAAATTAGTCATACACACTCAAGAGTGAAGCCAATTATGGGCCAATTTTGCTTTTATCTTAAAATATGATTATCTTCATGACAGTAGCAGTAGGGCAATGGTTAAAGATGAGAAAGTTATTTTCACAGGGAACCTGACAAGCCAGGCAGTAAGGCAACTCTAAGGCCCAATTTATTGCTCTGAGTTTTGAATATATGAAATATGGAGTAAACAATGGGCCAGTTCCACACTGGAGTTGACCAATAGTAGTATGGTATGGTTCAAAGTACCTGATGATAGTTCTTGTCAGGTCTGTAGCCAAGGAGACCTAAATTTCAAAGCAGTATTCATGTCCAGTGCATAGTTTTTTGAGAAGACAGGGCTAGTTTTATAGCACCACACCACATGCATGCATTTCATGCTGTCCGAGAGGCCTATGAGAGAATCTCCAAGATCCACTAATAAAGTAACTAGTGTGGTTTTGTTTCTTTTTGTTGCTGATCTAAAATCAGGGATAACTCTGGCCATTTCCGCACGGGCAATGAATGGCGACCTGGAGACGGTAAAAACGCCGTCTCCAGACTGCCATTCGCACGGGGGGCACAGCTGCAACGCAGCCGCGCCGCCCTCGCACCACCCTCCCGGCCTGAAGCCGGCGTTTCCCCAGAGCGCTTCCCAGCGCTCTTTTTGGGGAAACGCCGCTGTGAAGCCGCTGCCGAGCGAACAGCAGCGGCTTCACGGTGCCTCCCCCACCCGGCACTTACCTTGTCCCTGGGCCTCCGGTGCGTTGCCGAGGCCTGGGGACACGCCCCCCTGCCCTGCGCCGCTGGAGCAGGCGCGCAGGGCCAGGGGGGCATGTCCCCAGGCCTCGGCGACGCGCCGGAGGCCCGGGGACATGCCGGGTCGGCCGGGCGCCGGCGCTCCGTGGTGCCGGCTGCCCGGCTGTTCCCAGGACCGTCCATGCGGACGGTCCCAGCGTCATCGGGTCGGCGTCATAAACGCCGACCCGGCCGTTTCCGCCTTCGTGCGGAAACGGCCTCTGATTGGATCTTTGCTGTTACAAATCTTGGGGGAAGGTTGGGGAGGCAGTTTTGGATTCAACCAGTTTTTCTCTTGGTAAACAAGGCAGGGGGTTGGTCTTCACTGGCCACAAAAATGCTATGACAGAAATAGTGGAACTTACATGGACTTGCCTTGTGAAATGGTGGCTGCAGTAAGGATGGGAATAAGGTGAGTGAAACAGTCTGGATGCAACCCATTATGTGTAACACTTGTGCCATGTACCTATCACGTATTCTTTCCCTTGCTCCCAGTTAGATTAGGTTGGATGGAAAGCATAAGGCGAAGATTTTCTTATATCTATGCACAATCTTAGCCAAAATGTCAAAAAGCCTATTATCACCATTCTTTTTTACAAGTTTGTATTCATGCAATATTGAAAAAGCATTCACAAGAAAAAGGAGTATTAAGGAGTCAGAACCCAAACAAGGGCCCCAAAGTGCCCTTAATCCACACAAACGCATTTCCCCAGATTTTTAAAACCAAATATCCAAAACCAAATATCCAAACATATGGCCTTGGCGGCAAATGCAAAGAAAAATGTAGGCAGTGAAATCCAGGGGGTGGGGTAATTGCAGTGTGGCCAGGGACACCACAGTCATATGCTGCCTTCAAAGAGGTTTGCTGCTCCACAGCCAACAAGCTGATAGGGACACTCCCGCAACCCCTGTGTAACTGTTATATGCAGCTCCATGGTCCGCACCTACCTTTTTGCCTGTGTAAGTACACACCTGCAAAATGAGATGTTTCCAGGCTGAAAGGGCTCAGGAAGCTAACTAAAACTGGCCCCACCCAGGAACAACCCTTTTGGTGTTAGCGCCCATACTGGAGGAGCACGGGCATTGAAGTGGTGCTGGCGCCTGAGTGTCATGCTGCTGTGCAGCTCCCCAGCAATAGCTCCCCTGTGCCAGCGTACACTGGAGCAAGTAGCATTTATACTAGTGCCAAAGTAACACTGCCTCCTGAGGGGTTTCATACATGTGCACTTCAGATTGCACTGTTAATCTGTTCAAATGTTCTGCAGCATTATTTCTGCATCTTCTCAATATGGGTGCAAAAGTGAAGAAACAAGAAAGTCCATATTATCCTATGATGCTTAATTTTCTGGGACTTGTCTCTGGTGGTTAATGTCCTTGCATTATTTCTGCTTGGCCTTTTGAGAATGATCTTCTTGTTACAGCCCACTACTTTGGGTCTCTATAAGTTCTTTGTGCATGTACGAGGAATGTGTCCTGATTCTGGTGCACAGGTATGTAAATCCATATACCTATATCCAAAAAATTAGTGGTTCTGTACAAATGACTAATAATCATGACATGTGAATGATTCATTCCTTATACATACAAACATTATCTATTTATCATACGAAAACATATTTTTGAAGCATGTGAACACTGGTATCTATGCATTTCTAAAAATGGATGGGTGCTGTTAACATTTTTAGCCCACTTAAACATTTAGATGCATTTTGACTTTAATGACCAGAAGACAATCAGATTCATATTCTAAGGAAATTTTCCTTCCAAAGCAAGGCAGATACGAAGCATAACAAAGACTCAATATGCAAATTTAAATCACTGCATTCAAACTCCATATTGTAAAGGATACATATGTCATTGAAGAAAAACACAGTTCCTTTGCCTACTGACAGGGGTGGAGTGCCCACCCTGCCCTGTAACGCTCCTGCAATGCCCCTGCACCGGCACACATCTGGGGCATTGTGCCCCCCTGCCCTGTTGGTGCTACGCCACTGCCTACTAATCTAACAGTACACTGACTTCAGTGAGCTTAGACTGGAGTATTTCTACATAGGACTGAACTGTAACAATTCGCAGGGTGGAAAAATATCAATGGTTTTTAAAAATAAAAAATGGATCTTTTAATTTGAAACCAAATGTTTAAAATTTAAATTAGATTTTTTAAAATTTAAATTGGATTTTTAAATGAGATGCCTTTTTGAGGAAAAATCTATCTAAAGATGGTTTTCTATTTAAGATACATTATAGTCAAAAAATTATTCATCATGAAATAAGGACTCGTTTTTAATTATGTAGCACGAAGCTGTATATTCATGCAATGTTTACATTTTTGGTAAATGAATTCCATCAATCCATTCACAATATCAAGCCCTTCCAGAGGTTTCTGTAAGATTGTTTTGGGCAGTTTTTCTATCTAGAAGATACTTCACAGATGTTTGGTTTTACTTTTCTCAAAACTGTGGATTTGTGACTGCAGAGATAACATGCGTCTTCTTAAAAGTAAAAATGTTATAAAATAAGCATACAGAACTGAGAAAAAGACCTTAGCCCAATTGTTGCTTTGCAAACCTATGTGCACAGAATCAACCCCTTACCTCTTCAGTGCTAAGTTTATAGATCTGCACAAGGAGCTAAGTGTGTGGAGGGAGGGACAAGCAGTAAAAATGAAAGTGAAACTTTTTGAGCAGAAAACTCCACAAGTCTGGGATCTTTGAGTGCATAGTATGAGGCTTATTATATTATTCCCTCCTTTGCAGAGAAAACCTCAGCAGGCCATAAAAGATTGGGAATATTTTAATGAAACTCCTCTAGCTATGGATACGGCAGGCATGTGGACAAAATTCAAACACTGCAGCAAAGAAACACAAGGCCTAGTGGCCCAAATGAAACAACATAATCAGAATTGCTTTGTTGAAGATTACAAAAGAAAGATGTTTGAAGAGGCAGAATCTTCAAGTTGGTAAATGTTTTGATTTCATCATATTTCTTAAAGACTGTCTTGAGAAACTGTCATATTTGAGCAAACAAATATTTATTATTATTGCATGTTAGTGTCATTTTGATACAGTTGTTATGAAGTAATAAAGAGCTTAAGGAAGCAAATATTCATTTTTGGGGCAGTAATGAGTGGCAGTGAATACAGTGAGTAATACTAAATAAGCTGAAATGGTATCAATAATAAAATAACAGCATTAATTATTTTGTTTAGGGGAATCCATCATCAACCTGAAGGATTTTGGAAACTATCCACCTTCAAGATCACCATCCTACTGTTCTACAGTTTCAGAGTTATCGGTTCAGGAGAGTTCAGTCACATCAAGTACGTCACATATCCACAGTATATCACCTTAAAGAAAGAGAAAATCAGGCCATCCATAGATAACTTTGTGATGAAAACAAGGTAATTGATTTTTAAAAATTGCCCAGTTTGTTTATGCAACGAACTCTTCTTTCCATATGACTGAACAGCCACACTTCATTAATATGGTTCTGTCACTGAGACCAGGATACAGTCGACCCAGCAGAGAAGATGTTGCAGGGAAATTGCTGGATAAAGTATATGACAGAGGAATGGAGCAATGTGCAACAGGTCTAGAGGCTAAAATTGCTAACCTAACTCTTAATGGGCGAAGTAATGTCCACAATGATCCTGTTGTGTGTGTTTGTATAATAATAAAAGCAGGGAATGTCTTTCTTGCAGAAACAATTGATTCATTAAGAAATGCACATACAACAGAATACTTACAAAAAGTAGCAACAAAAGCTGTGAAGAAAAATTCAAATGTCTAGTATGCAGATCATCACAGACAATGCTGCAAATGTATCCAAGATGGGAAGAAATTTAGAAGAGCATGAAGAGACTACAATGCTAATAACATATGGTTGTTGTGCTGCAACTCCTATTTAATGATTTCAGTGTCCTGGAAATAAAGACAAATGTCACTGGAATTGCTAAATACTTCTGTAACAACCATTTTGCAGCAGCAGCTCTGAAAGGAATGGGGGGGGGGAACCAAACTAATGCCCCCACAAGATGTTAGATGGAATTCTGTAGTGGACTGTTTGTGAGCAGTATATCAAGAATCGGCCTATTCTGATGACAGTTTGGGAGCAAAATTGAGAAAAAATAGGTGGCACTGTTACAGCCAACATCCTCAATACTGAGCTTGAGACAAATGTTGAAGATGTGCTGAGAATCCTGAAAGCCATTTCTGAAGCTTTAAACAAAATACAGGAAAAATAGCTGTTTTGTTGCTAATGTTGTTGAAATTTGGAAAGAACTGAGTGAGCACGTTAAAAAGGACTACATAATGACAGAATTAAATTACAAGCATTAAAAAATGGGACAAGAACTGTCTCCAACTCATTTTTTTGCAAATATTGTCAATATCCAGTACCAGGGTAACATCTTAAGCACTGAAGAAGTTAGCTATGAAATGGGTATCCAGTATTCATCCATCTGTGATGCCAACTGTAATAAACTTCAGAGCTAAAGGGGAACCATTCAAGCAACATATGGCCCTTTCCACACAGCGGAAAGGGCGCCTCTCCACCAGCAGAAATTATGCCGGTGGAGAGGTAGGGGCCATTCGCACGGGAGCGTGCGAGTGGCCCTGCAGAAGCTGGCACAGAAGAGGTGGCTTTGCATGGAGCCGCCTCTTCTGCGTCCCCCCTCCACTCACCTCATCCTCCAGCGTCGCTCTGGAGGCCGTCAGGGACACGCCCATGCTGCCCTCCGACCCCTGGAGGTCGGAGGGCAGCGTGGGCGGGTCCCTGACAACCTCCAGAGCACACTGGAGGACGAGGTGAGTGGAGGGGACGGGGAAAGCGCCGTCTTCCCAGCGGTGCTGTTTGCACCACACTGATGGGAAGACAGTGTTTTAGAATAACCTCGCTAAGCGAGCGAGGTTATTAGGAGTGGCTTCATGCCGCTCCTGGGCGGCCAGGACAGCGCTGCTGCGATCCAGCAGCGCCTCCTGTGCGAACAGCTGCCCAGGGGCGGCGTTTTTGCCATCCCTGGGCTGCTGTAAATGGCCCGTGCGGAAAGGTCTTGAGTTTGCTGATGATGTCTTAAAGAAAATCACACCAGTGAATTGATGAAGGTCACTTGTTAAGCATGTGGATTTAGAGACTGTAGAAGTAATGATTTTACTTTTAATAGCAGTCCTTTCTTCTGTTGGCATAGAAAGAATATTCTGTTTCTTTGGACTCACTCACTCCAAAATTGAGAAATCATTTGAGAACCGATAACGTATTAAAGCTTGTTCTTCTTTTCCAGATTATGAACAAACCAGAAAATGACAATGAAGATGTGTGAGATACAGAAGACAGTATTTTAAGTTTTTCATGCACAGACCAATCTGATAGTTTTTGATAAGGTATTTTATTTGACCACATCAGTTAACAAAGATGGATATTTAAGCAAATACAATAATACATATGCTATACTGCTGTTGTTTTGATTAAGTAAAACTACTTAAATTGTTTTAAGGTAATGCCTATTTTTCTCCTTTCAGTTAAGTACAGCAGAAAATATGAATGATTAACCTATTAAATTGGAGATAGTTCACCTTGCAATAATTTCACAATTATCTATCAATGTATTTGTAATAGTAAAAGCAAATCAGTAATTTTTGATGTAACTGTAAAACTAATCTGAAAAGTTATTTTTCAAAAAATGCTGGTTGTAAATGCTAAGGTTATACCAGCAAGAATGGGTATTTATGTTGAATGAAAAAAAACCCTCATTTAAATCATGTCTTACTGTCTATTAGTGGAATCCTACAATATAAGACAGTGACACTCCCTAGCCTATTCTTAACTAAAATACCACTTCCCTCTTTGTTTTGCGTGCAGACACCTGGACCCACATTATTGCAAACTGCCAGTGCAAACTTCTCTTTCCTAACTTCTCAAGCCGTAGACATTACTGAATTGGAGCTGCAACTGCTTAATAAGTACAGCCAGAGCCTGTTGGAAGATTAAAATCTCCATTTAACATTCGTTGGAAACTGTTACAATCAGTTTACTAATTTAGAACCAAGACAGGCTATTGCAAAGTAAATAAATAGAGTGTAATGTACATGAAGAAAGATCCTTAAACAGTGAAGGGTGCCAGATTCAGAAGAAAACTTTGAGGTAAGAAGCATGATGATAGAAATTCAAAAAATGACCCAATTTTTCTGCAAAAGATTGCATTGTATGCAGCTATTCCTGGTGCAAAAGAGGTTGGCCTTAATAGTTTAATTAGTGCCTATTTTGCAAAGATCTTCTCCCAGGCTTCACTCCTTAACTTGCTTCTTAATTCTGTAGTTTTGAGCTGTGAATATGGCCAACAGAAAACCAAGACCTCATACAGAAAGACAACAATCTAATACCAAGCCTTGTAGAATACCAAGATGCTGTAACTGAAGAACAGAATCCAGTCTGTCATTGCAAAGTTTTCTCTTGCTGCAAAAGAATGTCCTCTGGAAGACAGTCAGTTCTGACTGTGAGAGGCATCTGTGGAATTCCATAGAAAAGATTCCTTTGTACTAAAAGAAGACTAAGAGTTCAACACCTGGGATGCTTTCATCCTGTGTATCTAACCAGGATCCTGTGTTTCTAATGCTTAGTAAAGTCTTGGCTAGAAAATCTAGGTCATGTTGTGTATTCCATGTCAAGAGAAGATATATTCTGAGAACATGTTTCTATTGGTAAAGGGTGGTTTCTGGATAAATTTTGGGACACTAGCCTGAACTCATCTCAGTACTGATAGCCAAATCAGCTAAATCTGAGGATACTTAAATCTGGTGATTAGAGCTGTGAATATGCAAGACAGATCTTTCTACAAACCAGAACAATGCCCAAAGTTTGCAGAAAAATCAGAAAGTAAAAAACATTTTTGAGGGGGTTAAAAGAACCCAAAATGATAAAAAGGAGTACCTGTAGCTTTAAGAAACAGAAGCCTTTAATTATTGTTGCTAGGAAATCACCACATTCTAGGGTTAGTTTTTGTCATTAAAGGCAGGGGGTGGGGATAGGGCCCTTTCCAGGTCTGTTTTGCCCTTTGGGGGAGGACTTATTGGGTCAGGCCTGGCAGCAACCAGGTTACCTGCTTCTTCCTGACATGGATGACTCACCTAGGGTTGGCTGCTTGCTGCTGTTGAACAGCACCCACTCTATGAAAACCGTTGTGATGTAGTGACTACAGTGTCATGCTAAGGTGTGGGAGACACAGATTCAAAGTACCAGTCTGCCATGGAAACTCACAACGGCCCCTTCCGCATGGCAAATGTAGAATGGGATGCAGTTGGGATAAATGAACCCATTTTCCTGTTTTCACCTTCACAGGCATCCATGCTGGCAGACATTGGAGCCCATGAAAACAATCCGGGTTGCTGCCATGCCTTTGCATGGAGACGAGTCTGTTTTTTAAAAATTACTTCCCACACATACATAGCTACACAGGTATGCACGAATGACCCCCCCCCCCCAGCCATGCCGATGTCCCAGGATACGACCATCTGCACCTGCATAGCCTCGTCAAAGCAAGCTGCAAAATTTAAACAAAGGAAAATGGAGGCAAATAAAGCGCCTCCTGCCTGGCCGTTTGCTTGTAAGCAGCTGCATTCCAGGATTTTCAAAAAAGAAAGCTTGTTTAGCGATTTTCAAAAAACCCGGTTTGGAGGAAATAACATGGGCAGACTTATTTTTGGGGTGCGATCTGTGCAAAGTTTCCCCCCAAAACGGGTTTTTTTAGTGTCCTTCAGCCATGTTTATTGGCCTGTGCAAAAGGGACCAGAGTGATGTTGGGCCACTCACATATTTTTGGCTTAACCTATCTTACAGGGCAACTCCAACAAGGAAGTGTCGGTACAGTGTGCTTTATACATCCTGTGAAGGTGGAATGTACCTCTCAATACTTGAAGCAATGAATTGTGCCTAATTTTCCTCAGATCTTCTTTTCTTCTCGGCTGGTTGGCTTTTCTGTGTACATTAGGTGTACATCTTCTGTTGTCCCATCCTGTTCCTCTTTAAAATAAAAGTTTAACGGAACCGGCTTAGGGAACTGAAGTGATCCCCACTCCCTTCACTCTCACTGGCAGATTCTGCATGGGCCCAGGGAGCGGCGGAGCATCGGTGTGCATGACACCGGTGCAGCCCCAAGGCCCTTCACACACATGTGTGTGGACGGGCCTGTAACTGCCGCAGCCTGTGGCTGCGCCTCTGCATGAGATGCACCGCTTTGTTTTAGAAGTTACCTCCTCATCTCTGCATAGCTCTATCAGGATGAGGGTACATGCCCTCATTGCCCTGGCAACAGCCCAGGTCATGTCCCCTCATCCTGATGGAGCTACGCAGGGATGAGGAGGTAAGGGGTTTTTTAAAGTAGTGCACCGGAAAACAGCGGTGTCCACCTGGTGCTGTTCACTTGGCACTGGGTGGACACTGCTGTTTTTCAATAGACTCACTCATTTAGCGAGTCAAGAATACATCTTTTTTGGGAGGAAGAGTGGTTGTCTGAGCTTGGGCGCGGTGCCCCAGCCCGGACTGCCGGCCACGACAGCGGCATGAACGGGGGCCTTGGCAGGTCCCGGGACGCTGAAGACTGCCGCCCCCACCCCCACTACACTGGCTGGGGAGACCGGGCATCGCCAGGAGACAAAGTGGCGGGAGGACGGCTTGCCTGGAGCTGAGAAGATTAGGGCGGGGCGGGCAGTTGGGGAGGAACGGGACATGGCCAGCAGCTGGAGAGGGGGTGGAAAGACTGGAGGGAAAGACTATATAAGAGGGAAAAGGAGATGAGCACAGGGATGGTGATGGCAACTCAGGCCGGTGGTGGGGAATGAGCCAGAGTGTGCCAGAGGAGCCCAAATGGAGGAGAGGGCCAGAACGAGGAGGCTGGGAGGGAAGCGACAGGAGAGAGCAGGGGAGCGTCAAATGAGGAGAAAGGGAGGGAAATACCTAGGGAGCTGGGGAAAGCAACGGATGGTGGAGAAAGCCAAACAGAGAGTGAGGCATGTGGGAATCCAAGCAGAGAGACGGCGGGGGAAGCAAAGGAGGGTGCGCCTAGGGCCTTCCTGGTGGGAAGCCCCGAGGGACCTCCCAGGCCTTTGCACAGCAACAGGGGGGAGCACAGGGGTGACCTGCTAGGGGCAGCCATGCGGGCAGCCAACCTGTGGGCCAAGCTACTTTTTTGGCCCTCAGGGCCAAGGGGAACGCTCAAGAGTCTGGGAGACCAACTGCCCAGGTTAGGGAAGGAGGAACGGTTTTACACCCCATGGCGGCAGCGGGGAGGCGGAGCATCACAGAGGTGCTGCCTCGATTTGGAGGCGGCAGCTGTGGGAAGACATCCCCCGCCCCCCGCGCAACTGGTGTTTTTACCGGGCCGACAATGGTGATTTCCTCACTGCCGATTAATCCTGGGATAGTCACCCGAAATATCCAGGTTCCCTCGAGATCTCCTCACAGCTGAACTGTGGAACACAGATCAGTCCCATTTCTGGCACTCCTTCCCCCACCTTATCACAGGATTTTCCTGGACCTGCTTGTATATGCACCTTTTTTAAAAAAAAAAACACTCCAATGGGAGCTAATAGGAGATGGGGCTCCACATTTGAGGGTCCATAACATTTGGCCCCCCATGAACCAAACTTCACCAAACCTGGGTGGTATCATCAGGAGAGACTCCTACTGATACCACCCAAGTTTTGTGAAGTTTGGTCCAGGCGGTCCAAAGCTATGGACGCCCAAAGGGGGTACCCCCATCCACCATGGTTTCCAATGAGAGCTAATAAGAGATGGGGGCTACGCATTTGAGGGTCCATAACTTTGGCCCCTATGAGCCAAACTTCACCAAACTTGGGTGGTATCATTAGGAGAGTCTCCTACTAATATAACCCAGGCTGTGAGAAGTTTGGTCCAGGGATTCCAAAGCTATGGACTCCCAAAGGGGGTGCCCCATCCCCCATTATTTCCAATGGGAGCTAATAGGAGATGGGGCCTACATATTTGAGGGTCCGTAACTTTGGCCCACATGAACCAAACTTCACCAAACCTGGGTGGTATCATCAGGAGAGTCTCCTAAATTTACCCTCAAAGTTTGGTGCTGATAGCTTAACAATTGCACCACTGACAGCAGGCCCCCCCCCCCCCCCCCAGTAGCAGGCCTAGATGTCTTCACTAGAAACATGCTGCAGTGAGGATGTTGGAACCTGGATGAAAAAATGCCGATTCTTTTGAAACTTGGTTGTATCTAGATTAAATTTTCAGTGGGAATTCAGCCTCTGTTTAGTCTGTCTGCTTCTCTTGTTGCTCATTCCATTCAGGACTCTGGGCTCAAGGTTATTTCCACTAGACAAGTGAAGTAGAGTGTGATTCGGGAATGAACATCCTGTTTTATTGTGATGCCATTTCATTTGCTTTAATTAGGATTGTATTTAAGGGCCATGTCTTAAAAAACTCTAGCTCCTTTTCAAGACAGCTCTCCTCTGCTGGTTTAGGCTTGAAAGTTATCTTTAACATGCAATATTGGACTCACTATTATTTTTTTAACCTAATACATACATTCTCCCCATCTCTTTTTCTGATCTTCTTCTTCTTCTGTTGTTGTTGTTCTGTTTTGTTGTTGTTCATTTTGCATATTCTGTTTCCCCCCACTTTTGCCTTTCATAGAAACCAGTTGTGGGTCAAGAGCGACCAATCAAAGATCATTATTTAAGGAAAGGCTGAACACAGGTGGTTGTTGTTGTTTTTTAAAAACCCCATAATTACAGCAAAGAGCAACTGGTTATAGTATACTTTGTACAGTTATTATCTGATATGCTTCTGTTCCTCTGCCTCCTATCTTCTTTTCAGGATTCTCTTGGCTTTTTAGTTTTTTGCATATCTAAAAATACCTTCACCGCATTTACCTTCAGCAATTATGTCCTTTGCTCTTCACTATTTCCTGCTTTAAAAAAAAACACACAATGTGGTGAATGGGTGCATTTGCTTTGTACAAATCAATGCATTGATAACCACCTACTATTATAGCAGTCCCATTTGCTTTGGAGAACATGGGTCCTTTCTATTTTGATCAGCTCAGTTGTTACCAGGACAGTACAAGATAGATTTCATGTTGCTATACAAATCTTGCAGAATATAGATTCTGCAGGCTCAAAACTGGGAACAAAATATCCAGGGAAATTCTTGATAAAGTTGCAAAGATGCAGTGTTTATTAGCACATGATTTCAATACATCTATCATGATGGGTACAATGGAAAGGGGAAGCATTTGATGCTGTTATACAGGAGATGTTGTTGACATGGTAGAGGAACTTGGCAGGTGTTCAGAGGACTTCACACCAGTGGTTTACTTTATTCTCAGCAACAGGCTCCCAGAGAGCATGTTCAGCTTTTTCTTAGGACATTCCCTGTGAGATTTCATGGAGTTTCATATTGTCCCAGTTCTTATTTAGTCTGTACTTGAAGCCACTGGATACAAATCTGAGAGGTCAGATGTCAAATGATTTGCTTAACTTCAGGGTCCATAGATGCAGACGTGATGCCAAGATATTGGAAGACTAAAATCCCAGTTTTCTGCGGGGAAAATATTCACCAGACACTGACTGCATATATTCTCCTCTAGTCACTGAGGCTCAAGGCAATGATGTGCTTTAGGAACTACATGGGGGCCAAGTGGGAAACTGCAGTGGCAGAGCAGAATTGGCAAACACTACCAACTCATCTTCCAAAGATGAAAACACCCTACCATTTTCAGAACTGACTGGTGGGATTCAAGACCCTGTAACAGTGGTGGCGAACCTATGGCACGGGTGCCAGAGGTGGCATTCAGAGCCCTCTCTGTAGGCATGCGCAGAGTGTCCCCCCCCCACATCTAGGCTGGCCTGAGCTCGATTATTAGCATTAAACCTAAGACCTAGTTTTGGGGAAGCAGCATAGGTAACCCTGTTAAGCGCTGTTAAACCCCACTGATTTTCATGGGAAGAACTAAAGCGTGATCCTTTACCTGGGAATAAGCTCAGTTGCTGGCAATGGGGCTTGCTTCTGAGTAAACCCTCCTAGGGTTGTGATTCACCAGTTGGAAGAGTTACACGGTTGCTTCAAAGCAAAGCCACCGACTTCCACCAAGCTTACTCCTGAGTAATGCGCGCTTTGAAGCCAACCATTTTTTTCTAAACTAAAACCTCAGTATTCAGGTTAAATTGCCATGTTGGCACTTTGCGATAAATAAGTGGGTTTTGGGTTGCAATTTGGGCACTCGGCCTCGAAAAGGTTCGCCATCACTGCCCTATAAGGTAGGTTAGACTGAGAGAGAATTATTTGCCCTAAGTCAAATGAGGAGGGTTTTTTTTAATGATTCAGTGAAAGATCCATTTTCAGCTCACTGAGGTTCCCTGAGTGAATCCTTAGAATTTTTCCCTGCCAGAGATCCTGGGGAACAAATGTCAGTCACAAACAGTAAACTAGAAGGATAATATAGTTTACTTGAATATGTGACTATATCTTTAAGGGCCCTTCTCTTACCAGAGGTAAGAAGTCAGGAGTTCAAAGTTTAAGATGGCTGAAAGTTTGGGCATTGAGAAACAGAATAATTTCTGTAATTAGCTGTTAATAAATTCTGTTTTAAGATAGGCCCTTTCTGCATGGGCATTGAGGGGGGTGCTCCTTACCTCCAGTCGCCTTCTTTTGCGTTGTGGAGGCCAGGGGACACGCCCCCCCTTGCCAGAGCGACGACGCTGGAGAATGAGGCCAGGGGGCGTGTCTCCTGGCCTGCAAAATGTGACAGAAGGCGACCGGAGGTAAGGAGCGTTTGGGAGGGCTGGGAGAGAAACACCGGCTTCCACTCGGTGCGGTTCGCATGGCACCGAATGGAAGCCGGCGTTTCCAAAATACCTCGCTCCCTGAGCGAGATTCAAAAACACCGTTTTGGCAGGAGCCGGGCGCCACTGCAGCGATTTGGCAGCGGTGCCTGTGCGAGCAGTCCCTGCCAAAACGGTGTTTTACCGGCCCGCCGCCGCTGCTTTTGGCCCGTGCGGAAAGGGCCATATATTGTTGCATCTTTTCTGGAGGGATAATAAACCAACAGATCTGAGGAACAGGCAAAGGCAAAAAAGCCAGTTAATCCCTCACAGAGACAATTAGGGTTGGCAGATCCACCAGTGACTGATGGACAGACGGGGTTGCCAGATCCAGGTTGGGAAACTCCTGGGCTCTTTCCACTCAAGCCAATAAGAGTGGGGGGAAAGGCGGGTAACATGAACCCACCCTGGCCCCAGCCCCTTCGCACGGAGGTGTATCTTTTTTTCTTCCTTGCCTGCCTGCAAAGAACAGCTTTGGTAGGACCGACCCCCCAGGCCATGATACAGCCTGCCCGTTTCCCCTGTGTGGCTCTGTAGATGGGAGCCAGGGAAGGGTTTTTTGAGAATCGCATTCTCTTGTTCGAACGTGTCTCACAGCTGCGGCTGTTTGCTTGGCTGCGGCTGCGAACTGCATTAAAACAAAAGAATCACACATAATGCAATTCTTGAAAAACCCAGGGTGGGGTGGGGGAAACACAGAGCTGATCCGCGTTAGGATCAGGATCCGTTCTAAGTTCCCCGCCAACCTGGGTTTTTTACCAGTGTTATCCCAGTTTAATTGGCCCATGTGGAAAGGGCCCTGGAGGTTTGGGAATGAAACCTGAGGAGGACAGAGACCTCAATAGGGTACAATGCCATTGAGTTCGACCTCCAAAGCATCCATTTTCTCCAGGGGAATTGATCTCTGTAGTCTAGAGGTGAGCTGTAATTCCAGGGGTTCCATAGAGGTAATGCCACAATATTGCAGAAAGTTAAAGGTCTCCAGATAAAGACAGATAGAAGAATATCCTAAAACAGAGATTGTTTTGTTGGATCAGAGATGCATTCAGGTATACTTCAGATAATATCAGTGTTTAGTCCTTGTTATTTATTAGAACAATGAAAAAAATTGTGTTAGTGAGAGGGAAGCAGTTAAAACCAGAGAAAAGTCTGTTTTTTTACAAAGCCTGTGTGTGTTTGTGTGTGTGTGTGCGTGCGTGCGCGTGCCCTTGTTTTGACTGCTGAACAGTGCTACAGGCTAAAATGACACTGAGGGGGCATTTCTATGCAGTTAACAACATCTGAAGCCTGGCAGGAATGTGTCAGATAGTTAATTATCATGTTGAACTGCGATTCTATCATCCTGGAAAAGAAAGTAGGCTGTCCTTTGGCAATACTGTCTCCTCTAGCTGAAGGTAAGGGAGTTAAATTTAATCACAGATTCTTCATCTTGATTCCTATGGGTCACACACTAACCCCAAGTCAGACATTATAGCATTTACTAACCTTATCTCCTTGACAATAAAATAGCAAAGCACAGACAGCTCTGTTGTATGTTCTGTTTTTTTTTTTAAAAAAAAAAAATCTGTGCAAAGAAAAAACATCTTGAAAAGAAACCCAGTTAGGGAGGGGTGGTATTCTCCATGCAGCAGCAGGAGTAAACAGGATGTAATCAGATAAAGAAATTACAGTAAAAATATTGCCTCATCTCTGAAGCTCAGAACTGTCCCCCCCCCCCCTTTGCTCTTTTTTATCTTTGAGGAAGATAATGAAAGAAGAAGAAGCTTGAAACCACATTCTCATTGATGTTCGAATACACAACTGCTGGATTTAAGAACTGGGGAAGATCAAAGAGAATGGTTTTCATTCCGATAAAATTATACCAGTTTTAGTACAGGGTGATGGGCTCATTTATGAACTCGATGAGGCAAATAGTTGTGAAGGCAACTTCTACTCTCATCCCCTCTCCTGATACCACAGTTTTGCCTTCCAAAGGATTAATTAGGGCTGCAACTGATAATATTAATATCATAATGGAAATACAGTAATAATTTGTTACTCAACACTATCCAGCAAAAGCTTAGGCTGCCATCCTATATATACTTTAAAGTAAGTCTTATTTAATTCAGAGGGATTAACTTTCCAATAAATAAGCACAGTAAGACCCTAAGCAATGCTTGTTGGGCTGGACCAGGGGTCTGCAACCTGCGGCTCTCCAGATGTTCATGGATTACAAAACCCATCAGCCCATCAGAGTTTGGATTAACCAATTGGCCATGCTGGCAGGGGCTGATGGGAATTGTAGCTCATGAACATCTGGAGAGCCGCAGGTTGCAGATCCCTGGTTTGGACCAATGGTCCATCCTCTTTATCCTAAGAGCCAATCAGAGGTTCAGGAAGGCCACAGAAGAAGCCCAGCTCCTTCCTTCTACTGAAGCTCCCCATGCATCCAGAAGCATGGTGCCTTCTCAAATGGATGTCCCATTTCACCCTTGTGGCCAATGGCCATTATCAACCCTTCATGAATTTGTCTAACTAATGTTAAAGCCAGCAAAACAAGTGGCTGAAGGGAAGACAGCACGGGATAGCCTGATCTCATCAGTTCTCTGAAGCTAAGCAGGATCAGAACTTGGGAGACCCCTAAGGAAGGCATTAAAGACAATGGCAGACTACTTCTACTTGACACTTGCCTTGAAAATATATTGCTGGGGCCCCCATAAGTTAGCTGCAACTTGACAGCACTTTACAAACATAAACAGGTGGCCTCTGCTGTTCCTTGTGGCTGGGAGTTCCACAAGGTAAATTATGTGCCAAATGAAGGATCAATTTATTGCATTTGTCATGAAGCATAGGGCTGTATATGCAACTGAAAGCAGTGGAATGGGTGGAACAACTTTAACCTGTGCATACTTGCTCTCAAATAAGTGCTATTAAATTCAGTTTGCAATTCTAGGGTGAACAGGGCAATGAAAGGGAAAAGGAATACAACAGAACACACATCAGTGGCTTGGACAATAACATAATCCCCCTGGTCTCCTAGTGAAGATTCAGAGAGTATTGTCACCATCATTAATGAATACATTTCCCTTACCAATCTGTACTGAAAATGGAAAGTGTTTAAGGTGACCATTGCCATCACAGGAAGAATAAGAGTTTGGATTTATGTCCTGCTTTTCTCGATTGTTAGGAGTCTCAAAGAGGCTTACAAACTCCTTCCCTCCCCACCCCCACAACAAACACATTGTGAGGTAAATGAGGCTGAGAGAGTTCAGCGAGAACTATGCCTAGTCCAAGGTCACCTTGTAGGCTTCACGTGGAGGAGTGGGGAATCAAAGTGGTTCTCCAGCTTAGAGTCCAGCACTCTTAACCATTAACAGTAAACATTCCATTTTAGGCTAATTTGCACACCCATGCCTTATAGACTGAACTGGAGCTAATAATAGAAGTAAATTCCTGATTCCAGATAGGACATTCCTGATAATGTTAAGTCCCAAAGTACAGCTGGCGGCCACATGATGTAAAAACAGCCTAGGATGCACATATCTGACATGCCACCTTCCCTTATACATTCCCATTCACTAGCTGGGCTCCTCACAGCAACTTCTCCTTTATGTTGCTATTTATATGGATGAGAGATCACTGAAGGGCTGCCAAGTGGGGGTGGGGATCCCCTGTTCCTAGGTCCTATTGCTGCTGCTGGTTGGAACAGTCATATTATCAAATAAAGAAAACACAAGGAACAAGGGAATCTAGTTGGAATCATGATCCAAGATGAAAATACGTTGAATGTATCGGATTAGGCATACCCTCAAGGAAATTTACATATTACCACAGGCCTTTGAAGACCTACTGAGTTCAAGCATCAACCGGTGGCTTATTAGCCTACTGGGTTATATATGTGATTGCTCTATTGATATGGATTTTTGAGTTCAAAAGGATTTAAACATATGAAATGTATGGATTTTTGTATTGATATTGTAATGATTATTTGAAACCAGTCAATCGAAAAACTATTTTGATTCTGAATTCTGCTTTAATTGGGACAGGCATCACACACCATTTGAATATTAAAGGTTCAGAATTTGTATTGGATTAAACAACAGTACTGTATTATCGTGAGCCAGGGAGTGCAAAGGGGTTTTCTGATACTGGTTGGAACAATGACAGAATTTTTTTTTCACAGCCTGGAATTGACAAAGGGTAAGAATGATCAGGAATTTTCGTTGTAAATTTTGTTGTGCGTGCACAATGACAATAAATGCTTATGTTATGTTATGTTATGAATTCCATCATTTTGCCATAGAGATCCCAGCAATTCCTGTAGCTACTCTTTGCTACTTCTTGTAAGAACATCTGATAAATACATGAGGCTGCATCTCCCACAATGCTACCTCCCAATCCTTCCACTAGTTTCCAGGCACCGCCTTGGTCAATGGCAGCCCGTTCTTAAGCACATTCTGTGATTGCCCCTTGTGTTGTGGAGAGGGCTGATATCCACCTTGTTTTCAAGAAGGGCTGATGAACTGTTCTTAGAATTGGTGAGTTAGTTTTTGTGTTTCTGGTAGAGCAGTGGTTCTCAACCTTCCTAATGCCATAACCCACAGGTGTCAAACTCGCAGCCCTCCAGATGTTATGGACTACAGTTCCCATCACCCCTCAGGGGATGATGGGAACTGTAGTCCATAACATCTGGAGGGCCGCGAGTTTGACACCTATGCCGTAACCCTTTAATACAGTTCCTCGTGTTGTGGTGACCCCCAACTCTAACATTTATCCATTTTCAGATGGAGAACACTGATGCAGAGAGTCTTAGGCGACCCTTGTGAAAGGGTCGTTTGAACCCCAAGGGGTCCCGACCCCCAGGTTGAGAACCACTGTGAGAGTTGTTTTATATTTTGATGTATGGTGTGACAGATGCCAGGACTTTGCTAAAGTGTAACTAAGCAGAGCAAGCCTGAATAAAGAGTTAACTATAGAAGCATAAAAGAGAATGAGAGAATGTTTCTGATTGGCTGGAGGAGTGAGTGTCACTTAAGCAGTGGGTGGTTCATTTGAACAGAAAAGACAATTGGAGGAGAGTTTTGGAGAGGCACAGTTGGGTGAACAACTCTGTACTCCTGGCTGAAAGCTTTGTCTTCTGAGGAGATTGTCAGACAGACATGATCAGTGTTCCCTTGTTGCAGTTTAACACAGACACACATTGGGATATTGGTTATCTTTGGAAAATATACGCTGAAGTGGAGAAGCAGTGAGGCTTCTAATTCATTCAGTACTCAAAGAGGGAAGGGATTCTTTGAAGTACAGAAGGGAAAATTATCTTGTGCTGGTCAACCTCCTACCAATAACCAGACTCAGGTTCACTGAAATTGATTTAGTGCATCAGAGTAAATGAACAGGTACACTCTATGAATTTTTTGCTGGATCTAACATTGTCATGCTAAAAATCAGGCTATATCCCACCCCCATAGACCCCATCCCTCTAATGGTTTCCCCAAAAGCGAAAGTGTTCTCAGGCCGTGCACTTTCTCCAAGGTCAGAACCCTGACAAGAGCCAAGTGCTGTCTGGCTAAGGAAAGAAACCATAGCTACCAATCCCTAAACAAATCAAGCACAAGCAGGAATTATTTGTTGCCACAGTCCCCTGGACTCCCCTGGGCACACATGGCAAGATCCCAGCGGGTGACAGGATAAACCCTGATTGTAATCTGTGTGAAGAAGGAATAATCATATGGTAGATTGTTCTTAGTCTGGTGTCGGTCAAACTGCTAAGATTTTACCTCAGGGAAAACATATGATCTCAAGCTATCTAGAAGTGAAAGAATTCTAATAACTCTAGCATCAGGAGGCAATAGAGCTAACTAGAGTTATAAACCCCTAAGGAAAACTGACTGTATTTAAAGCTTTCTATAAATTAAATTACTTGTAACCTCTTACCAGGGACTGAGAAACATGTCCAAATCTTATAACAGTGTCTAAACTGAAACAGCAACATCACACTGTAAATAACTGCCTTGTTTTGAAACTTACCTGTTTTCTCTTTGTGACAATGTCAAACAACTTAGTTTTAATAATTTTTTCTAGTTCCTTTTTTAGACTGTTCAAAAGCCTCTGGTGCTAAATCATTTCTGACAAGGAATAAAATATGGAAATACAGTGACACTCTACAGCTTTCTGGGAAGATCCTTAGGACAGATTGAATATATATATAAGTTAAGGGTGGGACAATATTTGTGCGTCTATATAGCATCACTGTATGATACTCTCATAAAGTATGGGCTACTCAGTCCCAGAGGGGACAGATTATCTTTTTTGGGGGGAGGGAATTTCCTCAGTGAGTCTGAAAGTGTAAGGTTGTCACAAAGGGCTTTTGATTTCTTTATTTTAAATTGATTTTACTATGTTTTTACAACACCAGCATGGTGCATTGGTTAGGAGTGGTGGACTCTAATCCAGAGAACTGGTTTTGGTTCCCCATTCCTCCACAGGAGTGGCAGACTCTAATTTGGTGAACAGGGTTTGTTTCTTTGCTCCTACACATAAAGCTTGCTGGGTGATCTTGGGCCAGTAAATATATATATATACTAGTGGGGCCCAGCCACGCGTTGCTGTGGCAGTTGTCCTTCTCATCACAGTCCGCAACCCACACAGATGTCCATGTAGGTCCAATGGCATAGCCTTTTGGGGTGGTCAAATGGAATCCCTTCTTTCCCTTTTCAATTCACATTGTTATATGGTGGTGTATTTTTTTTTAGTATAAGGTAACCCTTTCCATTCCACAACGGAACTGTTCAGAGTGCGAATACCGCTGTCTGTGAGGCTGGTTAACATGCACAGTCCTGGCTTGGGTAAGGCAGAACTGGGGCAAGTAGGCTATCCCAGTCAGGCAGCAGAGGCAGGGTGGTGAGATGCTCAGATCGAGGCCAGCTCCCTGGGTTCTTAAAGGGCCATGTGCAAAAGAAGCGGAGGCAGTAGTGTTGGTTTGCCCCCACCCCGTGCATTTTCTATGAAGAAAAAGGCAAACTCCAGCTTGCTTTTAGTAAAAGAGAGCTGTGGCGAATATGGGTGAGGAAGTGGGTAAGTGGTGGTTGGATGTCAGGGAGGGCAGAGTGAGGTGTGTGCGGACGAGCTGGATGTGTATGAAAGTCTGTGTCCTATGCGGTAGCAGTGGGAGGCACGGAGCCACCAATTAGAGATTACCTGCGTGTGAGGAGGGTGTGGAACCCCCCCACCTGAGGGTGTCTAACACGGCAAAGAGTGTATGTTTCACTTCCAGTCGTATTACCTAACAGTGTTACCTATTAACTTGTTTTGAATCTGCTTCATCTTCTCAGCTCCATCTGCGCTTGAACATTGTAAAGCTCCCTCATCCCAAGTTTTCCTCAAAAGCCACAGACTAGACAGGCTGCATGGAACATCTCATCTAAGGGTAACAGTTAAACACAAACAGCTTCATGGCCTGGTGCGCCAGGAAAAAGACGTTTTACCTGGCTCAGCTATGGACTTTTGGCGATTTGAAGGTCCGATTACCTGCCCGCAACAGGGAGGAACGTCATGTGAAAATTTGGGGGCGATCCGTCCAGCCGTTTCGGCGTTAGGGAGTGACTAACAAAGTCACTGTTTGCTTTTTATATAGATAGATATAATGAGACAGTATCTAATTTCAGAAAGCAAAAGAACCTGTATAGCTCTGGTGCAAACTTTAAAATTCTTATTTTTAATGAAAATAATTAAAACATTTATATAACAGAATCACAACTCTTAATCAACAAACAAAAGTATACATATTAAAAATAATAACAATAAAACAATGAATAATACACACACAGGGGATCCCAAATACAATAATATCAAGGCTAGCTTGATCTCATCAGATCTCAGAAGCTAAGCAGGGTTGGCTCTAGTTAGTACTCGGATGGGATTCTATCAAGGAAGGTAATGTCAGTCTATTGCCTTGATGGGGTTGCCATAAGTTGGCTTGCAACTTGATGACAGTTTACACATGCAATGTTTCATAATTTCATCATGCAGATAATACTAACGTGATCCCATGTTCCAGTGATAAAGAGCTCAGTTAGATTCTACCCTGCCATCTTTTTATGTCTTTCATTCTTAGAACTTTAATCAGATCCCCCCATTTTTAGCTTTACTGATGCCAAATTACTTATCAGATGTGGCACATGCCTCACAGACGTTCAGAATTGGTTGGGTTACTAACCCAAGTTATTCAGCCTTTCCTGTCTTGGCAAAATGCCTATATGATGTCATCTATACTTGCCTTGAATTAGGAACTAGGTATTCTAGTTTAAATTGGTTTGCTTCTAAGTCAATTCAAGTAAGTAAACACTATGACAAAGTGTCTTGATCATTCTTCACATCTTTGCCAATAGACAGCACTATTGTTGATTGCTAGAAGGAGAGTGCAGTGTACCATGAATATGAGTGCTTCAAGGCATAACATTCAACCCAAGCTGTTGCCCCACCTAATTTAACTTACTACTGTTGGCTGCAGTTTTGCTACACATTTCAGATCTTGGTCTTGATGCCAGAAATATTTGCATGTTTTTAGTACAACTTCGTTGATGCTGTTATAATTGCATGCACATCTGAATCGAGAGGAGCGAATTGGAATTATTTTACATTTTCAGTTCTGTGTAGGCTTGATGGAAAATGGCCCAATCTCTTCTTGCCAGAAAGCAAGCAAATCCCCCATTCCTGGCAGGGGGGAGGGGATATTAAACCCCCCTGGCACATCTGAGGCCAGTACAAAGGAATTTAAATGTGGGTGGACAAATTATCATGTCATCACCAGCAAATTAAAACAACATTTGAGCTAATCATGAATATACATATACAATTACATACCAGCTCATGGCCACTTTGCTCTTAGAAAAGTACTATTCTTTGAAAACTCCCCAATATAGGAAAAGGAGAAGGGAGGAAATGGTATGTCAGTAGCTGTGCCTACGACGAGGTCTGTACATCCTAAGACTTCCAAAAGACTGGTTTTTCTGGCAAAGCGAAAAAGAAAATAATTCTGTAATTTCCTTTGCTGTCATCTGTGCAGAAGGCAGCATCTGGAATCACATCCCATTGACTGTGAGACTTTACTAGGGTGAACTACTGTGGGGACAAAGAGAATCCAATCATTCTGCTAATGAACACACAGCTAGCTGCAGCAGGAGATAATCACCCTCGATGCTAACACAAAAAGGGGTCTTGTGGGAGCTTAAAGACTCCTAACCACCACGAGTGGAACTTACCGATTTTTCCCTTCCTGCTACAGCCTTTTATGCCTTCCACTGGAGGGAAGAATTTCACTCACATGAGCAGAAGGATACTTAACTTCCAACTCTGACCAATTTATTTAACAGGCTAGAGGCCACTTCTTCAGATGCATGAAGTGAAACCTCAGTTTGCAGATATACGTAGGCCGCTTCCGCACGGCCACAATGGGGGTTGGGTCCAACCCACCCGGGACCATTCGCACAAACGGTCCTGGTTGCGACAGGGAGGATGGCGCAGCATCCGCACAGGCTGCGCCGTCCCCCAGACGCCTTACCGTGGCCTCTGGCCTCCGGCTCATCGCACAGGCCAGGGGACATGCCCCCCTGCCCTGCGCGACAGCTCGGAAGTTGCAGGGCAGGGGGGCGTGTCCCCTGGCCTGTGCGACGCCCCGGAGGCCGGAGGACACGGTAAGGCGTCTGGGAAAGGGGAGGGGGAATGGCGCCTTCCAGCTGCTACCGTTAGCTGGAAGCCGCTGTTTCCCAAAAACCACGCTGGGGAAGCGAGGTTGGGAAACAGCGGCTTCGCGCTGCTGGGGAGGCGCAAGGGCGGCACGGCTGCGATGCAGCTGCGCCCCCCATGCGAACAGCTCCCTGGGGACGGCGTTTTTGCCATCCCCAGGGCGCTGTTAGAGGCCCGTGCGGAAAGGGCCATACATTCCTGTACAGCAGAAGGAAAGTCAATATGTGAATCAATATGTGGTCCTCTCTATGAATACTTAGATCCAGAGATTGGGTCCATGGACAGACGTATCAGATCTTTCCACAAACCTGAGAAAAACCACAGGTCTTTTGTTTTAAACCACTATGAGATTAACTCCCCCCAAATAATAGAAACAAGTGCCTGTAGCTTTAGGAAACAAAAGAACACAACAGTACTGCCGACCTGCAAGACATAGTTTCTCTCAGTAATAGGCAGGGGAAGAGAGCAAGGCCCTTTCTAGGACTGTTTTGGCCTTTGAGGGAGGATTCATTGATGCCAGGCCTGGTAAAAATCAGAAGGTGACTTGCTATCACCCAAGTTGCATCACTCACCCAGGCCTGACTGCTTGCTACCTTGGAGTTTCAGAATAGGATCTAGGAGACCCAGGTTCAAATGTCCACTCTGCCAAGAAAACTCACTAGGTGATTTCAGGCCACTCAAACACTCTTGGCCTAAACTACCTCACAGTGTTGTTGTGAGGGTAAAATGGAGGAGGTGAAAATGGCTTGGGCAGCTTTGGGTTCCCATTGTGGAGAAAGGTAGGGTAAAAATGAAGGAAATAATTATCAATATAGTCAAAGATGGGGGGACAGATGAAAAGTGGGTGGGAAAGTGGGGGGGGGGAGGAGAAAGAAGCAGGTGAAAAGGGGTTGCCAGGAAGAGGGAAAGAATAAATAATGTGGGGAAGTGGATCTAGGGAAAAGTGAGGTGTCCTCTGCAAATCCTTGTGGAGGGGAGGGGGATTGTCCATTTGCAAGCTATTGTTTTGAAAGCTGTTGCAAGCTGTCATATGATGAGAAATTGAGAAATGCATGCATGAATTCTCCCAGTCAGGACTGTTTAGTCTTGACAAGAGGAACACATAAACTCAAAACTGAAAATCAGTTTGGTGAGATTATCATTATTATTAATGAGGTGATCATTATTACTACTACTTTAAAAGATGGAAAACTGAGGCTGAACTTCGCCCACGACTGAACAGGGAGTTGTACTTAGCTATAGTGAGCCCAACCCATACTCAGTCCACCAATTAATTGTGTTTCTGCCCTATTTCTTTAGGAAAAGGCTACAGTTTAGTGGCGGAGCATATGAAATGCCTGCAGAAGGTATCAGAATCAGGTTCAACCTGTGACATCTCCAGTTAAGGAGCTCCCACCTTTTCAAAGTGCTCATATTCCATGCTAACAGAACAGATCAAATGATCATATCCAGAAAGAAAAATTCCTGATAATTTTGTTGAAGTAGTTTACCTGGTTGCTGGATGTCATGTTTTGTTCTGTTTTTAAGCTTTGCTTGGAATTAATGCTGGCTCTTTTGGTAGGTCATCGCTGAATCAGCAAGATAGGTAACACTCTGCCTTAGTTACTGTTTAGGCACATACTGACCTTACAACTGTGCAAAACCTTGCCAAGGAATGCATAAGGGAAAAAAATCCTTCCTGCTGATATTCAGAGAAAGTTCTTCCACATTAATGGGTTGAGTGTTTGCAAGCAGATGGCAAGGGACATTCACAAAGGAACATGACCAGACAGACTGGCTGTGTACCTGACCTTCGAGCCAAGATGATGTCTATCATTCCTAGTTCAAGCACATATGAAATATAAGCACATCTATGACAAGGCATGACTTGGCCGCTCTTTGCCAGGACACTGGTTTTGAGGAAAGGAGAGAGGAGCTAGAAAAACCAGTAGATCATATTTATTGATATGCAGGTTAATACAGAGTGACCATGCCCAACAACATTCAGTAGCAAGCCACCAACAATGTTTTGGTGTGAGAAACCACCGCTCCAGTTATCAAGTATCTCAGATAAGCAGATGCAGGGAAAGATTTTTCCTCTGAAGATGCCAGCCACAAATGCAGGCAAAATGTCAGGAGAAAACACTACCAGAACACGACCATACAACCCGGAAAACCCACAACATCCTAAAGATCTTTCTGTTCCTGAGATTCTGGAGAGTCTCTGTATATCAGCAGAGACAACACAAATGAACCAGTGATCTGATTCAATAAATGGACCAAGGGTCTGATTCAGTATGGGGCTACCTGATGGCTTAAAGGTAACTCAACTGAAGCCTTTCAGCTTGCAAGCAGCATTTGTCAGGCAGCCCATCCACAGCACAGGTGATGGGTGCTGCCCCGCCACTCCAAAGAGGTTTCTCAGCAGTGTGGGGCGGCTTGCAAAGTGCAACAGCCTCCCCAATGCTGAGAGACCTCAACTGGCCAGAATTGACTTATGCCAGCCAAAAGCCTGACTGAAGTCTGGATTGTTGCCCTCTGGCATAAAGCTGGCAAAGGCAGTAGTTGGCTCCTTCCCTGCCCCTGGGCTGCCTCTGCTATGCCGGCAGTGCCGGAGGTGGAGGAATGCTGCCACAGCGTCCTATGCATATCCCACTGCTGTGGGAAGGTGGCAGCTACACAGCAGCAGTTTTGCCCCTCTGCAGACCTAAGTGCCCCAGAGAGGGTGAATCCACTGGCATGGCCACCTCACTGCTCCCATAGGCAGATTTCTCCCCCGCCCCTGTTTGGATGGGACTCCAAGTCTAATGGAAATGATCACATCTATGAATTCACTATAATACACATCCCATCCCATGATAGAGACTTCTCAACATACAAGCAATATTCAAATCTATTGTTGAGGAAGTGGAATAATTTTACCACAAAATAGGCAACAGTGGCAAGCTCATCCCACTTTTGGACTCCATCCACAATTGTGGACTATGTAACTGTCTTAGACATTCTGTCTAGTTTTGTAGCCTGTTTGCACTTTTCTCATTGTATTAAATTTTACCCTTTTGGCATTATGTAGCCTGGGTATAGTTTTTTTTTCATTTATGATTGATTGTCGTACACTACACCTGTGTTCATTATATGTATACCGATTCAATAAAAGACAGCTTTGTAAGTTCCGTAATAGAAGAGACCTATTTTATTTTTCCTGAAAACGTAAGGACACAATTGTGTATGTATCATGTATACACTTATGCAGGCATGCAGGCATGTTTTATTTATTTATTTGTTTAGCAAATCTGTATTCAGTCTCTCCAGACCTGCTTGAGGAACCTGATACTGAGCATGAATGAACATAATGCTAACCAAAATTATTTACTAACTAGTTCTGGTCCTAAATTCCCTGAGCTGGGAAGCGGGTCTGAGTTCAGATATGCCCACTGAAGTAGAAGAGAAGAAGAGTTTGGATTTATATCCCCCTTTCTCTCCTGTAGGAGACTCAAAGGGGTTTACAATCTCCTTGCCCTTCCCCCCTCACAACAAACACCCTGTGAGGTGGGTGGGGCTGAGAGAGCTCAGAAAAGCTTTGGCTAGCCCAAGGTCACCCAGCAGGCGTGTGTGGGAGTGTACAGGCTAATCTGAATTCCCCAGATAAGCCTCCACAGCTCAGGCGGCAGAGCGGGGAATCAAATCCGGTTCCTCCAGATCAGAGTGCACCTGCTCTTAACCTACTTTGCCACTGCTGCTCCTCAAGTTAATCCTCCATTAAGACATGAACTGTCAGAGGTCCCAGTGCCACAGCAATGGAGGCATTTCTCATGGCTTAATCACAACACTCTGGTAATATTTGGATGGAGAGGGTTGTATGGTTCAGTTTTTATAGCTGCGTGAACAACCTGTGAGGGACTTTTTTTATTTTGGTGGGAATCCCACACTTAATTTTTTTTTGTTTAAAAAAATGGCCTCTCTATGATTGTGCACTCATTTTTGTGGATATTAGACAACTAATGTTTATGTCACACTTGCTCTCTCAGGGAAACTCAGGTAACTTGAGTGGCCAGATAATTTTTAGGAAGTGGCCTAAAAAGTATTTGAAACGTTTCTGAAGGCTAGCCACTTGTAAAGTAAGGCTCATTCCGCACATGCAGAATAATGCACTTTCAAACTGCTTTCAGTGCTCTTTGAAGCTGTGCGGAATAGCAAAATCCACTTGCAAACAGTTGTGAAAGTGGTTTGAAAACACATTATTTTGCGTGTGCGGAAGGGGCCTGAGTCACACTACTGTTTAGAGGCACATTCCAACCTTCCTCTAGTGTGGTGTAGAGGTATGCAAACACATTAACTTAACAATATAACAAATGGTTATATGGTAAAGAATTTGTGAGGGGCATCTCATTTTCCCCACTCCCACTTTTTCTTCTTTCCTTTCTTTGAAAGCCCCCATAGCTTCTCCCCCTTTTCCTGCTTCCTTGTCTCCTAAATCTCTGTGGTTTTACCATCGAATCTCCTGTGATTCCTAGAATTACCTTAGGTCGTTTCTGTGTTCCCCCTACAAGTAATATGGTAATACCACTGACATCGCACTCCCTCAATGTCCCCACACCCTACCTTCCCAGCAGTTGCCAGACTCAGTATAGCAACCCTAATGTGATTCCATAGTGTTTGCCTTCCGAAGCAGCCATTTCCTCCAGGGGAATAGATCTCCATAATCCAGAGATCAATGGTAAAGCCTGGCAACTTTAGATGTGACTGAAGTTCTACATTTCTTTGATGGGGAGGACATGGCACAGTATATAAAAGTAACAAAGCATTTAGAAAGTAGTTTATCACCATCTATTGGTTAGAAGCATTACATATCTAAACATTTGCTCTTGCCACAGCATTGTATCCATAGCAACAGTACCAATGATTACTATACAGTAATAAGCAACTCAAACTAGCAATGCATAAATATAACAGGAACTTATTTTGTACACAAAGGTCTCTGTCAGGCAGCCATCTTAGAAACAGACAGCCAAAACTGTTTTTTCTCCCACTAGGGTTGCCAAGCTTAGACTGGCAACTGGCAAGAGGGGCAGGAATGGAGACATGTGGGGAGGAGCAACATCCCAAACATGATGGCATCACTTTCATAGAAAACCTGGAAGCAATTATGGTAGATCTATAAAATTCTAGAAACTCCATAGTTTTAGACTTCAGTATGTATGCAACTTTTATCATAAGAGTTTCCAGCAATTCCTAGTACTTCTGTAATGTATACAGACACATATCCAATTTGATTTTACTGATTTTATTGTGTGCTCTATTTCTATGTTTTGTTCACCGCCCTGAGCCCTTCGGGGGAGGGCAGTTTATAAATACAATTAATAATAATAATAATAATAATAATAATAATAATAATAATAATAATAATAATAATAATAATAATAATAATAATAATAATAATAATAATAATAATAATAATAATAATAGGCACATTCAGGCAGTAGAATGTTTAGAGCCCAAAGGGTTAATCTGGAACTCCACGTGACTGACTGAGAGAACTGTAGCCAGAGGACAGGGACTTCTAAGGGGAAACTGAATTGATAGCCAGAGTGAATGGTTGTTTAGTTGTAGCTCTGTTCTGAGGGCCAGTTCAAAGTGAGCTGTGCTTCCCTGATTAAGTGCCAGAGAGAACAGATTTCCATTATGGAATCTGTGCCAAGGTCTGGAGTTAGCCATAACACCAGAGGCATATCTAGGGTAAATGGAGCCTGGGGCAAAACCTGAATTTTCTGACACCCCCACCCCCAGTGCCCAGGTCTACCACCCAAAGCAGGCAAGGCACCCAGGTCTACCACTTGGAGCCCAAGCTGGTGTTCAGGTTTTCCAGTTGGACCTGGTGCCGAGGTCTACTGCCTGGAGCCAGCGAGCACCCCCACGTGATCAGATGGCATGCCCTGGGAACATGTGATACCCCATGTGGCAGATATGCCCCTGGCAGATATACACCTGAGTAACACTGATTAATCAAACTAGTGGCTTGGTAGTTTTCTCTGAGAAGCCCAATCAGATATGGAGCAATGAAACTCCAGGGGTGGGGGAGTTATATATAGAGAGAGGACTGAAGCTTCCTGAGAGAGAGCATCTACCATTCTATGAGAAGCACCTTGTGAGAGATACATTCTAGTGGGAAGACTGTCTTAGGGATAGTGTTCAAGGAATGTTGTGATTTATACTTACCTGAAGGTAGAAATTAAGGTTTCTAAACAAAGGGCTAGAGTATCTAATTTTTTTTGTCTAGAATTGAAGTGACTGTAACAATGGGAAGGAACTATAAAACTTGTATCAACTAGAAAAAGTTACTAAAACAACTTATAATTAGTAACCTCTCAGAAACCAGCTTCTTACATATATATTTATCTATTTATTCCTTTGTCAGTAAAGTTCTTTCACTTGATTTCTGTAAATAAAATATTTTAATTTCACAGTTTAACATTACAAGTCTCTGGTGCCAGTTTATTATTTCCTGACAGAAAGCAAATGGATTCTTTTGGTGTCCCTTCAGAGCTGCTTCTCCGCCTAACTGAAAAGGTCCCCAGATGAGCAGCTAAAGACTTTTTTCCTTTTCTATTTAATTTAATGGTAAAAGTGGGAAAACTTAGAGAGTAAAACACCCTCTCCACATTACTGAAAATCTGTTCTGACAGAGGGGAAAAAAGGAAAGCTGCTCAGTCAGAACTGTACAGTCTGTTGGGCGGTGGGGGGGGGGGTGTTGGTGAGGAAATCCCCTCAAGGCACTGGGCAGTGGACAGGTGCTTGAGGGCACCAAATTTTTGTAAGGTGTATGTAATATTTCAGTAGGCAGTGCCATGATATAAAAAGCAAAACCCACTAGGAAGCGTCCCCACTAATTTTAGTTATCAGTATCTTTTATTTTATTGAAAACAAAAAAAATTCCCATCAGAAATAGCACATACCAAGAAAATTAAGGAGGCTAAGAAAGATGCTGCTGCTGTAGAGGCCATCTTACCTGAAGAAAATGTTAATGAGGAACTGGAGGTTATGTAGAGATGGCAAAGGTAGAAAAAGAAAAAGAAATTGAATTAGCCAGAATTCAGGCTGAGGAAAAGGAGCCATTAGCCAGAATTGTGCTGGAGGAGAAGGAAAAAGAAAGAGAAACCAGGTTGGCTCATGAGAAGGAAATGTTTGCCTTAAAAATGCAAGAAATAAACCTTTGGGCTGAGTTGCCAACCCCCTCAGAAATATAGAATCTCCTTCAATAGATACAAAATAATTTTTGAAGTATCAAAAAGGAGATAATGTGGAGGCATATTTATTAAATTTCAAGAGAACATGTCATGATTTAGAAATACCTGAGGGAAAAAGAATGTTGTTTTTATGGTCACTACTATATGGAATATTGAGCAAGGTTTATGCTGATTTAAGAAAGGAAGAAACCTCTGATTATGATCTCTTTAAAGAGAGGGTCAAGATTAGATTTGGCTTGACAGCTGAAACAAGTCACGAAACCTTAAGAGATATAAAATGCAAACCAGGTGAAACGTACTCCCAGACAGGGAGTCGCATAGACAAAGTTCTGGATAGATTAATGAAAGGAGGTAAGATTACTATTTTTGAAGAGCTGACACAGTTGTTTAGCTTAGAATTTTTTTTACGAACAAGTGTCTTACCGACTTGGGTAGTTTATTAAAGATAAAAAGTTCAAGACAGTGGCAGAAGTTGCCTTATTATTGGACGAGATTGAGGGAGACTTTGAGGGAAACCTACTTCTGTCCCAATAGGGAACCAAGAGAATGGAGTACAGAAGACAAAGTTGGGACTACATATGCCAATCCTGCAAGGTCGGCCACTCAGACACAAAGTGGGATAATTTGCTTTGATTGTCAGGAGGAGGGACATGTTAAATCGGGGTACTCTAAAATGCCTGCTAACACCAAATCTGTCAAACTAGTTCAACAAGTTGAACACACGAATAATTTTCTTTATGTTAACCTTTCAATAAAGATATTACTTTAAAAAACCCAAGATGGTAGCTCCTGAACAAACCCCATCAGACAAAGCTGCAAAAGTTTTACAGGTCTGGAGGATAGAAGAAGATGTTAGTAAAGACTTTATAGAAGCAGTAACTATAAATAAAAAGAACCTTATGGGGTTAAGAGATACTGGTGCTGAGATCACCTTAATAAAATCTAAGTTAGTGGTTCCAGAACAACATGCAACAATAGATATTATTGCATAAGGGGCATAAGTAGGCCAGAATTCAAGGTTCTGATTGCTGAAATTCCCATCGAATATAAGCATTTTACTGGAAAATGGTCTGTGGGAATTCTGGATGCAATAGAAGTGCCTATACTTATTGGCAACGACCTGGCCAAGCATTGCAAAAAATACTAACATTGTAACAAGAGGTAGAGTTCAAATTTCAGTTGGCCAAGAAAATACCTCAGAGCCTGTGACAGAGACCCAAGCTGAGGCAGTGTCAGCAATTGCGATAGACACATTTCATGCTGCACAATTTCAAAATGACCAGAGAGACAATGAATCTCTTCACAAACTGTGGAATGCAGCTGAACCATCTGATGCTGAAGTTACCACTGAACATCTCTGCCTTTTTAAAATAGCGGACAACAGACTTGATAGACTAATTCTGGTGGGTTTTCCGGGCTGTGTGGCCGTGGTCTGGATAGAATTGATAGAGTTACCAGAAGAAAGAAGGATCCAGCTATGTGGGAAAAGAGAACCCAGCTGATTGTCCCATGCCAACACCGGATGCAAATTTTACAGCTGGCATGTGACGCTCCTTTAACTGGTCATCTAGATATCAATAGGACCAGAAACTGAATTAAAGTGAGGTTCTACTGGCCCTATATGGGAAAGGACATAAAAGCTTTCTGCCAGTCCTGTCAGGTTTATCAGCTGGTAGGGAAAGATCAGAACCAGAGACCCAGAAAGCTCCAACTGAATCCTGTGGTCAATTAATCCTTTTCTACAACTGGAGATCACATTATGGTCCCTGTATCACCAGTCACCAGGACTGAATATTGATACATTCTTATGAAGTGTGTGGAGACTGATTCATTAAAAGATACAGAAGCTGAGAGAGAACAGCAAGAAAGAAAAGATGAGTCCAGAAATTGACAAGAGAAAGAGATGGACAGTTTGATAAAAGCCTGGAATAGACAAGAGCACCTTGATGACAGGGACATAGTTTACGATCTACAAGACCAGCCACAGAATCTTAAAGAGACTGTTTCAGAGAACTTTTGCAAAGCCCAAAACAAACAAAAGAAAAAGCAGAACTTCAGCCAGGAGAGCCAGATTGAATACTGCAATCCAGAAGAAATTAAAAACTTGATCTTTGTGGGGTTGGTCCTTATAATGTTATAGCTAAAGTTTTTAAGGTTAAGTGTGTAAATAATATTTGTTCTGATAGCTGATAGGTGCATTCCCACCACCTCGCATTGGTGTTTAACAGAATAAAGGCTGCTGGGTTAACTGTAAAAACTGCTAAATGTCAACTAGCAATTAAGCAAGTAAAATACTTAGGCAATTTATTGGGTGAAGAAGGTATTATACAACCAGATTGAAATGTGATACAAGCATGTCCTAGACCAGCTACCAAAAAGCAGATCAGAGCCTTTTGTTGGGTAATAGGGTGTTACAGACATTTTATCCCCAACTTCAGCACACATGCAGCGCCATAGTATGATTGTGTGAAGAAGATACAACCTGATAAAGTTAACTGGGCATCTCATTGTCAGGAGGCTTTTGAGAGTTTAAGGAATGCCTTGATTACTGGACCTTTACTGAAAGCACCTGATTTCTTTCAGCCTTTCACACTGTTCATACATGCCTCCAAAATTGGCTGTTTTATGCCAGAAAGGTGAGAATAGATCCTTACAGCCCATCTTACACTTGAGCCAGAAACTCCTTGAAAGGGAACAGCACCTTTCCGTAATCAATAGGGAATGTTTAACTATCACAGTGGTGGTGAACCTTTGGCACTCCAGATGTTATGGACTACAACTCCCATCAGCCCCTATAATTGGCCATGCTGGCAGGGGCTGATGGGAATTGTAGTCCATAACATCTGGAGTGCCAAAGGTTCGCCACCACGGAACTATCATATGGGCAGTTACCAAACTTAGACCTTACCTCTGGGGGAGGAAGTTTATTTTATGCATTGACCATTCTTCCTTACAATGCTCAAACCTAGCTAAAAGCGCAAACAGCAAGCTTCTCAGATGGAGCTTACTGTTGCAAGATTATAATTTTGATATTATTCCCATAAGGGGAAAAGAAAATGTAACGGCTGATGCTTTGTCCAGTGTCATTGGAGAAGACACGCAACATGGTATGATTGAATGGAATCAGCTGGTAATATATTATGGTTTTACTGTTTTGAAATGTTTTAATGTGTTTAAAATGTTTTTATGCTTTTGCAAACTGTATTTGGTAAGTATAGTATTATAAGGGTTATGTATACTTAATAATGGCAATGTTTATGCTTTGTAGTTTGCATTATTGTGTTTCCTGAACCTGCCCATTGCTGCAACCAGGTTTGAAGGAAATCTCATTATACACAATGACCTATAAGGGATAGGGTGTGGGAACATGTAACATACACAGAAACTTATGCACATTCAGGTAGTAGAATGTTTAGAGCCCAAAGGGTTAATCTGGAACTCCACATGATTGGCTGAGAGAAACCCCCCCGCCCTTTCATACTTGTGTATGGGATAGCTACCATGGTCACTTCAGGGTTTTCCATGGAAGTAATGTCATCATATTCACTATGCCAGCGAGTTTTAAAAACATTTTCTCCAGTGCTCCTACCAGGAGCTTGGTGGGTGTGTCTCTTACAAGCATGCACTATCTACACTTCTCAAAAAATTTAATTTACCTGAGTAGGTGGCAATAAATATGACATTTATTTCAGTAGCAATAGTAAATGTTTATTGCTTGTATCCAAAGGCTATTACAAAGTTGTTCTAAATAAAGCACAGATAAAATCGAGGAAGAATAACAATCAAGTTAAGATACTATGTAATAGCCTTACAATAAAAAGATAATAAAATATATGTAATAAAAGATACTACACAATTAAAACAGATTACAAAACCATAGATTTTAACTTTCAGATAGCATTTTATCCCTATTATCTTGGAAACCAGAGCATCTAGGGCTGCCATGTATATAACATGTGGATCTACATCCACAAGAAGGAATATTATTTTCTCAGATTTACATGCAGTCAAATTGTCCAAGGTGGCTGCCAGAAATTTATATCAGGGTTCCCAATATAGAGGACAACACAAGTAGTGAGGAACATCCTCAATCTCTACCGTACCACAGATCCAAATACACTGAGCAACCTGTTTACATGAGTAGCATCCTCTTAACATGGCATTGCATGGTTTGAAAATAAATGGCTATAAAGGCTGTAAGTTGTAACACGTTATGTTAGTCAAGTAACAGCTTCTATTATGATCTACTCTGAGACACTTATACCAGGGAGAATTTGTAGCTTATTGTATGCCTATCCATCAAGGCATTAAAGCTATATACCAATTTAAGGAGTCTGGAGGTAACCCTGGGAAGCCACTTGAAAAGATAATCAATTAAGAATATTATTAGTATATTTAGTGACCTATCATTCTGGTTAAGTGTGAAACATGGCCTTGAGATGGAAAGCTAAAGCTTTCAGCTGCTTGCACAAAAAATTAATTTAAACAACATAAACCCGAGCACTTATTGAACAAAGGCCAAGTTTGGCCTGTATCATGGCAGCTGGAGTACCCTTAAGGAGGAGCTAGAATGAAAAAAAATATTTTGAACAGACTCCAGGTTGTTGATTACTACTTAATTCAAGTCTCAAATTTCTATTCCATACAGAAGTTAGGCTGTGGCCTTCCTCTGATACAATTTCAGGGTGGAATCAATCAAAAAGCCTCCTTTGGTGCAACAGAATCTTAGAATGGCTCCCAGTATCTGAAGAACTGTGGATTTTATAATTTCCAAGTGCGCCTTCCAGGAGAGTGTTTCACAGAAGGTAAGTCTGAGATACCTGAGGTTCCTGCAGTGATCAAAAGGAGTACTGTCAATGAACCATTGGAATTTGCGAAGCTTTTCCTCAAAGACCATCACCTTTGATGAATCTTATATTACAGTAACACACTGTTATCCTTTTCAGACATTCATTTGATCCCTGTAACCATGCATATCATGAATTTCCTTCTACCTGCAATCTCCCCAATATGTGTAGTTACCATTATGTGTGAATTGGGTCAATGTGCATATGTAACCTACTTATCCTTGGCCACATCAATCTCCATTGGAGACCTAGGAAATTTTCAAGGTTAATATAATGACAGCAACCTTAACTTGTCAAACAAATATGAAATTGCTTCAACAAATTAATAAATCTTTAATATAAATACAACAACTTTCTATCATTTAGAGATAAATAATAGTAAAGATCTGTGTTTGTGTGTGTGTGTGTGTGTGTGTATGCAGAACTCAATTACAACTACCAGCAGTGCCCAGTAAACAAAGAAAGTCCAAGCAATTAATAATGCAGGGCTTCTTTATCCCATCTGTTCTTCTTCATAGGGTGTAGCTGCTGCAAGTCTTTCTTCAACTTGGGCCATAAAAAAATAAACATCTCCTATTGCAAGCCAGATCAACTGAGGAATGTGGAATCCTTACACATATTTTCCATCTTTAATACACGTGAATAGGACATTGGGTTTTTAATAGTTTTTGTTTGTGCATAATGAATCTGTATGCAGTGGGTAAATATGCACGTTGGTCCAATTCACACAAAATAATTACCATGCATGTTGGGAGTATATTGAAGACAACCCCAAAGTTGAAGTCTGAAAAGGACTGTTGTCTGCCTGATGTGCATAATTCTATCCAGATCATGTCATACAGTATGAGTTCCAACATTCCAAAATCACCTTTGATACAGAAATTCTTATGCTAGACGGAATAGCAGATGTTCAAGGAGGTATCTCCATGTCTATTAGAGGTATGTGATGATTATTTTTTTATTATTGAAGCACTTTGGAGGCTGCGGTGGGGGAGTGTCCAAAATTACTTACTGTGCAATCCAGAACACAGCTACTCCAGTCTAAGCCCATTGACTTCAATGGGCTTAGACTGGAAAAACTCTGTTCTGGATTGCACAGTTAAAGAAAGAAAGTGTCATGTCCATTTCTAGTCCTCATTTACATGCTTGCCCCCCTCTGTATCAAACACATTCCAGCCATGCTTGTCTGCTGCTAGAAAGAAGGTCAGCTTAATAATTAATTGCAGGAAGTCTTTACAGACATTAATCACTGGATGCTTGAAGTAGGGCTGCCAGATGGTTTCAACAAAAAAACCTGGATATGTTTGATTACACACACACACACACACACACACAGAGGGTTTTTCAAAACCGCATCTTTCTTCAAGTTCCAAGAAAGGGAGGGGGAAGCCTTTTCACAATTCAAACAAAAATTCTAAGAAATAGCTGCCCAAGAAGCAGAAGAGGGGTATGGGGAAGTAGTAATCCTCGTCTTGACAGTATTCATAATTCCAGACCCTTCCTCTTCTCACATAACAAAACAGAAGAAGAAGAGTTTGGATTTATACTCCCCTTTCTCTCAAAGGGGCTTACAAACTGCTTTCCCTTCCTGTCCCCACAACAGACACCTTATGAGGTAGGTGGGGCTGAGAGAGTTCTGAAGAACTGTTACTATCCCAAGGTCACCCAGCATGAATATAGAAGTGGGAAAACAAATCTGGTTCACTAGATAAGAGTCTACCCACTCATGTGGAGGAGTGGGGAATCAAACCCGGTTCTCCATTTGATCTTAACCACTACATCACACTGGCTCTCTAGTGAGTTTTCTTGCTCAACAAAATGCATCTTATGAATGCTTAGAGCTATTAATTACGTTTTAACATATTCTGCACAAGTACCCAGTACAATAGTACAGTACTATTATCCCATGTTGCGAATGAAGGGTAGGGTGCTAAAGAATGATTATTGTTTTTAGTGAATTTTCCTTCCATCTTCCTTTCAAGGTAGTCAAGACAGCATACAAGTTTCTCCCCTTCTCCATTTTATTCTCCCTACAATCTTACATAGTATTTTAATCTGACAGAAAGTGACTGACCCAAGATCACTCAGTAACTTTCATGACAAAAGAGGATTGAACCCAAGTCATCCCAGCCCTAATCTAAAGTTCTAACCACCTATATCACACTAGCTTTCCAGAAGAAAATAAACTATAGCATGTCCAAGGTGTCTGGTGATTTTGAGACTGAAGTGAGATTTGAACCAATCACATGTTCTGTTCCATACTATGGCCGTTTCCGCACAGCAAAATAACAGTGCCCCAGGGAAAGGAAAAAACCGGTCCCTTGGGTGCTGTTCGCATAGGAGGGGCTGCTGCATCGCAGCAGCACCATCCTGGCTACCCCCAAGCGGCGCAAAGGCGCTGCTTTTAAACCTTGCTCGATGAGCAAACCGCACCGGCGGGGAAGACGGTGCTTTTCTCCTCCCTTCTCCCTCCAGAGTCTCTCTGGAGGCCTGGAGGGACATACCCATGCTGCCCTCTGACCCCTGGAGGTCGAAGGGCAGCGTGGGCGTGTCCCTCCAGCCCTCCAGAGCGACGCTGGAGGGAGAGGTGAATGGAGGGGACTGAAGGAGAGGCGGCTCCATGTGGAGCTGCCTCTCTGGCTGGGGAGAAAGTTGGGGCTGCTTGCATGCTACTATGCGAGCAGTCCCCGAGCCTCCACTGGCATAATTTATGCTGGTGGAGGTTCGTTTCTGCTGCTATGCAGTAAAGGCCATAAGTGCTTTTTTTAATTATTTTCACAGCATAGTCTTCTTCTAAGGAACTCAGGACATACTACATGGTCCCAATTTTATTCCTATAACAATCAAGATCCAACAAATCCAAATCAGAAACTTGATGTGTAGGAGCACACTCAATGCCTGGTTGTGTGTGTGTGTTTGTGTGTGCGCACGCGCACGCGTTTGTGGTCAAGTTGCAGCTGATTTATGGTGACCCTGTAGGGTTTTTAAGGCAAGATATATTTGTTGTTGCTTGTCTCCACATGGGCTGAGAGAGTTCTGAGAGAACAGCAGGCTTCATGTGAAGAAGTGGGAAATTGAATCCAGTTCTCCAGATTACAGTCTGCCATTCTTAACCACTTTGCCATGCTGACTCTCATAGCAGTGCCTAACACACGCAAAATAACTAGTATATGACCATCACCCTGGAGTAGTCATTATAAAGCTAAGGAAGTGTAATTGTATATCTGTTGTTAATTCACTCACACACTCCGAGTAGTACATTGATTTTTTGTATAATTGGGTATTGTTCTAAATTGACCTCTCTTTTTAACCCCTCCCCATCTGAAAGTACATACAATTTTCTGTTGTAAGGGGCTTTGAGTATAAATACATCTTCCTAATGGTAAAACATGGCAATTCAGCTGGTGAAGTGAATTCACATCAAGTGGAATAAAACTGTGAATGTTCAAGGTGATACTGGACTCTTGTTTCACTTTGTTTATGGAAGACACTGTATAGAACAGAAATCAATTAGTTTCATCCATTTCATGTTTCATCCAACAATTTCAAGATCCACTTACTACATTTGAAAAAGCAGGCTTTAGTTTTGGAAAGTTGATGTTGGAACAAAATTGTGTTCATTTTAAAAGTGCTGCTAGACTCCTGGAAATATCCTGTTCCCTTAGTTCTGGCTCCTTGTCCTTTCCTCCTCCTCCTAGAGATCTTAAGCTACACACCTTGAAGCCAGGAGTCACACTGTGACATTCCCCCCTCAATAATGAACATGCATATACCCTCCACCCCTACGTGCCTCCTCCAAGTACAGCAGGGATCTAGGAAGGAAAACAGCAGCTCACGTTCCCGTCACCTCTGCCTTGGGTCTCTTTCCAGATGGGGAACCAGCCACAGGGACAAAAGGGAGACATCACCGGCTGGCAGGCAACAGACCCCAGAAGGAGAGGAGGCAGGCTCCAGTTTCACCCTCCAAGATGAAAGAGAAGTAACAGCTTTGCAGCAGCAGCTGTAGTAAGTGGACCACTTGGCCCAGGCAGCTTCTTTGATGCTTCCGCCTTCCCTGCTGCATCCAGGCAGGACCTGCTGCTGCTGCTGCTGGCCTGCACTCTTGAGTGTTGTCCAGGTTCTGCACAGCCTGGCTCTTCCCCACTCTTGGGGCATCTAATTTCTATGCTCCACTTCCAGGCTGCTCTCCAAGTTGGAAGCCTTTGTTTGGGGCAAGTGCAGCCCAGTGGTCCAGCACTGCTCAGAACTTAACAGGAAAATACCAGACATTTATATGTCCAACATTTTTTTTCCAATTTTTCAATCTTTCAATTTTTCCAGTTCAAAACCAGACTGCTGGCAACTCTAGTTTGAAGTACAACCAGCACCCTCAAAGCAACCAAGCTTCCTAAAGCTCACCCTTGTGTCTCCAAGTCTCAGTAACTCAAAAACCTGATAAAGCATTGTGTACTCCCTGCTCATGAGTGACTGTCACGCCTCTTACTATCTGTATCCCATACTCAGTTTTTGCAATATTGTTCTTATGTGCTAAGCATTTATGTGGTACTCCTCCTGAGTTCTCAAAGTGCTTCTAATCTCAGTAATCCATTCAGTATTCCTGTAAATTAAATCATTACTACAATCACATTAGTAAATGAAAGGGAGTAAGTGTGAGACACAGTAGCCTGTCTTCAGCCACCCAGTAAATTCATAGGTGAGATTAGCTGAGCTGAGACTAGGATTTTCCAGCTCACAGGAAATGTTCTATCCACATTACTGAATCACATTATTCTGTTAACACTCAGAGCACAGAGGAAACTGAGGTATTTTTTTTCTCATCTCTGACTTAGGGAGTGAAAAATGTATAATTCCCTAACCAAGCAAAGAACAGCTCTCCTTCCAACACCAGTCTCTTACTTAGCTTCATAGCTGGCTGAGGCAAAAGCTCATAGTATGAAGACTGCCTGGTTGTTTTCCACATCCTATTTAATAGAATCATAGGCTGTTTCCACACAGCCAAGGGAGAGAGTCTGCATCGGCATTAATCATGCCAATGCAGGCTCTGGGGCCGTTCGCACAAACGGCCCCATGGGCTGCGCAGCTGTTGGAGCAGGCTCCATACAGCTGTGCAGCCTTCTTACCTCCTGATGGCAGCCGTCGCTCTGCTGTCACTCTGAGGAGGCCAGGGGACATGCCCCCATGGCCAGAGCGACGGCTGCAGCGACGGAGGCCAGGGGGCGTGTCCCCTGGGATCCTCACAGCGACGGCAGCCAGCAGGAGGTAAGGAGGCATTTGGGGCCAGGGAGGGGAATACGCCAGCTTCCGCCCACTGCCGTTTGCATGGCAGCGGATGGAAGCCAGCGTTTGTAAAAAAACCTTGCTCCCCAAGCGAGTTTTGAACACACCGTTTTTGCGGAAACAAAGCACCACTGCATCGATTTGGCAGCAGCGCATGTGCAAAGGGTGTTTTACCGGGCTGAAGGCGTTGCTTTCTGCCCATGTGGAAAGGGCCATAGAGTTGGAAGGGACCCCCAAGTCCAACCCCCTGAAATGCAGGAACACATAATCAAAGCACTCCTGACAGATGGCCATCCAGCCTCTCTTTAAAAACCTCCAAGAAGGAGACTCCACCACCCTCCAAGGTAGAATTCCATTGTAGAACAGCCCTTACTGTCAGGATGTTTTTTCTGATGTTTAGGTGGAATCTCTTTTCCTTCACCTTGAACCCATTATTCCTGGTCCTAGTCTCTGGAGCAGCAGAAAACAAGCTTGCTCCCTCATCAACATGATATCCCTTCAAATATCTAAACATGGCTATCATGTCACCTCTTAAACTTCTCTTCACCAAACTAGACATACCCAGCTCCCTAAGTCTCAAATGTTCCTCAAAACAGCAATCGTACTGGATAAGATCGATGAACCATCTTGGCCAGCATCCTGTTTTGCACAGTGCTTCACCAGATGCCTCTATAAGGGATAAAGCAGCTTTCTCTACCTTCATAAGCCTCCATCATGTTCTCCCTCTTTAGTTATCTTTTCTGTAAACTGAAAAACTCCTTGGCATTTCCTCATGGTGAAGAGGATCATTTTAATCATTTTAATTTCCATTTTCTTCAGCTTTTACACCACTTCAAAATCCAAAGTATTTCAAATGCAGAATACATAGCTCGGAGTATTTATACAGTATGGAAATCAGGCTAGCTGTCCAGTAATTTCCTGAGACTAGTCTGGATATCATGTTAAACACTGAAATTATATTTGCTACTTTCCAGCCTTCTGGAGGTAACGCCAATTTTAGGAACAAACTGAACATTATTGCTGAGAATCAATAATTTTGTATTTCTGTATTGTAAGAACCCTTGGGGGTATGCTATCCAGATCAAGAGATTTGTTAATTTTTAATTTGACTTCTAGCTCTAAAATGCCATCACCCATATTTTACTCAGTTCTTCAAACCCTCTTCTTGACATTTCCACAGTGAAAATGGATACTAGGAATTAATGCAGCTTCTCTGCGATCTCCCTGTTTTCTTTTCACAATCCTTCTTCTTTGTAGTTGAATGGCCACACCACCTCCTGTTTCTGATATACTGAAATAAATTCTTATTCTTTGTCTTAATGTTGTTCACAATACGCTATTTCTATTTTCTTTTGCCTGCCAAAAGCAACTTACTTTTTTTTTGCCAGAACTTGTGCTCCTTCTTGCCCACTTTCTTTGGGAAGACTGCCTCTTTTTAAAGGAAGTCTCCTTGCATTTTGGCTTCCTTGACTTCATTTATTAATCGTCCTTGATGTTGTCTTAGATTGGGTGTCTTTCCTCATTTCAGGCATACATTCTAGCTGAGCTTAAATTATTGTGGAAATGAAAAACTTCCACTATGTCCCCGCATAATGTAGAGCAAGCCTTCCTCATTTGTTTGTTTACTTTATTTCTAGTCCACTTTTTTTCACAGGGGCTCAAGATGGATTATGCATAGTGAGTTAGTACAAAAAATGGGACAGTAAATAAACAATGTGTCAGGATTGTCAATTTCTGGAACAATCCACAAAGAATGGAAGCATAACGTAAGTGTTCACATGACACATTGGCTGTTTCCGCATGGGCAGAAAGCAACGCCTTCAGCCCGGTAAAACACCGTTTTGGCGGGGACCCTTCGCACAGGCGCCGCTGCCAAATCGATGCAGCGGCACTCTGTTCCCACCCTTGGGGAGCGAGTTTTTCTGCAAACGCTGGCTTCCATCCACTGCTATGCGAACGGCAGCAGGTGGAAGCCGGTGTATTCCCCTTCCCGGCCACAAATGCCTCCTTACCTCCTGCTGGCTGACGTTGCTCTGAGGAGCCCGGGGGACATGCCCCCTGGCCTCCATCACTGCAGCTATTGCTCTGGCCACGGGGACGTGTCCCCTGGCCTCCTCAGAGTGACAGCAAAGAGATGGCTGCCATCAGGAGGCAAGGGGGCTGCGCAGCTGTGCGGAACCTGCTCCAACAGCTGCGCAGCCCATGGGTTAGTTTGTGCAAACAGTCCCAGAGCCTGCATTGGCATGATTAATGCCAATGCAGGCTCTCTCCCCTGGCTTTGCGGAAACACCCATTGAGTGTTGCAAAAAATTCATAATAGGATCTTACTTACAGTAAGCTGTATACAGCAGTCCCTAATCAGTTATTCAAGTAAGTTTATAAACAATTTTGAATAGTTCAGCCCTATTATCTGTGCAGAAAGGCTCTTTTGAATAACTCAATTCTGCATAGTTTGCAGAAAGTCAGGAGAGTGGGAGGCTTCTGGACCTCCTTGGGCAGGCCATTCTGTAAGGTGAAAGCCACAAAGGAGAAAGCACAGATGTGGGCAATTGTTGATTCTGCCCATTTGCAGGTTAGCACCTGCAGTCAGCCCTGCTCAGATGAACAAAGCTGTCATGGCTGAACATAGGGATAGTGTCAGCTAAAACCATGACCAAAGCCATAAAGGGCTTTGTATGTGATAGCAAATTCCTTACATTGAGCCCAGTAACAAGTGGGCAGCCAATGGAGTGATTGTACAATGAGAGGGGTATGCATGCTCCATCCAGCTCCCAGTAACAGCCAAATACTGTCCCATTTTTTGTACTAATTTGTTCACTTGTAGCCAGTTATCCCAGCAGCCAGGTAGCTATTTAGGACCTCGATTGTATCACCAGGAGATCTGGATAAGGATATGTAGAGCAGGGTATTGTCAGCTTATTAATGACAACTGGTCTCCAACAGCAATTCTCTGCTGGTGCACTAATAGGACAGAATTTACAAGGATAAATTTGAATCAGTTCAGTGCACAACTGCTGATCCCTATCTCCACCTTCATCTTGATGGTATGAACTACTGTATCAGAGGCCCCTTCTGCACAGCTCGTTCAGACTGGTGTGGGGCCAGTAAAAATGCCGCTATGGGGGGAAGATCGCACAGCTACCGCTGCTGCAGTGCAGCAGCAGCAGCATCCCCCCCCCCACTGCGTTTTTTTGGGAAAATGCTGGCTTTCATTCATTGCCAAGCAAACAGCACTGGGTGGAAGCCGGTGTTTTCCCCATGCCGGTGCATATCCCTCTTACCTTGTCCCTCAGTCGCATCGCTCTGGAGAGGCCAGGGGACACGCCTCCTGGCCTCTGGCCTTGGAAGTGTTGCCATGGCAATGGGGCGTGTCCCCTGGCCTCTCCAGTGTGGCGATGGCTGGGAGACAAGGTAAGAGAGATCTGCACTGGTGTGCCCATGTGAACATGGCCCCATGGGCTGCTGGGGCACCAGGGCTGTTTGCAGGGCACCGTGTGAATGGCCCGGGGGGGGGGGGTGCCCCAGCATCATCTATGCTGGTGCAATTTCACTCACGAGGCTGTGCAGGAATGGCCAGAGGTTGCCAATATGTCCAATAAGAGCAACAAAGAGTCAAGGTCTTTGTGTATACCCAGCCAGAAATAATCAGCTAAAGCTAGTAGATCTCTCTTTGCCCCATAGCCTGGCCTGAGGCCAGACAAAAAGGGTCTAGAGCAGATGAGTTATCCAAGAAGACTAGGAGTTGATCTACTAGTTTGCCCACAAAGGGTAGATTGAAGAACAGGTTATAATCGGCCATATCCTTTTATGTAGGGAAGTTTTTAAAAGTGCTGATGGATAACCACCTCTTTGAGTGGCCAAGGGAAGGTGCCTGATTTATGATAGATGCTACAGGTTTGTTGACATGGCCCTTACATAATTTCAGCAGCCAGAATGAGTAAGGATCCAGGGTACAAGTTGGGGCCTTCACAGATCCCAGGATCTTTTCAATATCTATTACAGCATAGACCAGGTAGCCTATTAGACTTTTCTTCTGCTGTACGCATGTTATAGCTGACATTCAGATCAGCACGTATTCTCCATATTTTATCAGCAAAAAGCTTGACAAAAATATCACAGCTGATTGTCTGTGCCTGGCACAGTAAAGGCTGAGATGTAGGCATCGGCAGATGCTGAGCTATCTTGAATAATCCAGATGGGCATGACAGCTGATGCTATAACAGTAGAGAAGTAACCTTTCTTTGCCGCCAACACCTCCACTTCATAGATCTTACAATGAGCTGTATAGCCTGATCTGTCAGATTCAGTATGACTTCTCTGCCAGCGCCATTCTAGATATCTCCCAACCCTTTTCCTTATCACCTCTGCTGCTCCTTCAAAGAGTCACCTATCGTGACAGGGGATTTGTGTGTCTTGGGAAACAGATGTACTGTAACAGCAACCTGGCAGGCACCTCGAAGCACCTGCAGCCTGCATAAAAGGCAATTGTGTCCTCCTTGCCACTCCTGGACCATTTAGATTGCCCTATGAGGGCAGGCTGCTCAGAAGTTTACATAATCCAGTAGGCCTGACAACAGCATAAATGCATACTGGTGCTTATTAACTCACTTTTTAATTGATTTGGTCTTTAATTCCGAACAGACATCTGGAAAATCAATCCAGTACATCAATCATGATACTGACTTGTTCCTAAACCTTAATGCTTAAAGGTTGGCTGCTTCTAACACCACCTTGTGCCCATATTCTAGATTCTTGTCTTCTGCCTCTGAGACTTCCCCTTCTCAGGTTTCTCCTTACTTTGGATCCAGCAGTCAAATTCTGGACGATCCCTTTAGTTCAACAGTCCATTAGGGAGTCAGGGAACAGATAAAGTGGCTGTCCAGGCCAGTCACTATAAAGGGCCATTTGCTCTTGTAAAGTGGCATACCGTCCACTCTTGAAAACAGAGAGAGAGGTTGTAAAAATCTGGTATTGGAGACCAAAGGCAGAGAAGCCTCAGAAAGAAAAGAGGAAACAAAGTTTCAGAAAGCTACACATTGAAGCAATTTCGAGAAAGGCATTTAGAAGCAAAACTCAACAGTTACTTTAAAATTAAAATCTGATGTTGTGGGGGGAGGGTTTTGGCTTCAAACATGAGTTTCAAATGAAGGTCAGCGCTAGATTTAAGGAGGACCAGAACACTTTTGAAAGTAAAACTGCAGACACAAAAGCGAGGGAAACAGCATGCATTAGAACTGAAAACAGTAGGACAGACTGGGGTATAAGAGTACCTCTGGAACTGGGCTACTTTTGTGCAGATTAAAAATAGTTTCTGGGAACTCCTGGACCTTACTTAGAAAGTAGATTTTGTTTCACTAAAATCCCCAAAAGCTGCAAAACGAAGGCTGGAAGTTTCCCCAACACAGTATCAAGTTTCAAGCTAAAGCTACTATCATGCATGTGCAAAACAAACCAAAAAATCCCTTTTATCTTCTGGGAAGTAATAGAGCAAGGCCAGCTCCTCTCACTACAACATTAGGCAGCATTAAGTGGGGCAAAAGTTGCCAAAGAAAACATCTCAATATTTATCTGTGTACAAATACAATAGACACTCTCCCCACCACACTAGCTCTCCAAAGGACAGAAAACTTGTCTTTCTCTTTCTTTTCCACCCTCCCCCCTTGACCTTTCCAGTTTTAACAAAGATCCAAAAGGCAGAGGGAAGAGAGCTGACATCTTTGTCCAAGTCGAAAGGCTGAAAAATACAAAGGGTTGTTCTGGTCTTGGTTTTGTTGAGGGCAGGATCCATTGCAACCCCTTGTGTAAAGTGTACTCCAGAAAAGGACGTCAAGCACAAAGGGGAGGGGGACACATGAATCATCTCTAGAACTTTGTTCTATTTGTACAAAATCATTTATTTATTTTAAAGCAACAGATTTTATTTCCGTAACATCTTAAACATATGCTTGGCCTGCAAGCAAATCCCATTGATTCCAAGGAGTGACACACAAAGCCATCCTGACTAAAGATTTAATCCAGTTTGGGAACAAGTTGGCTGGCACTGCAAATTGGGATTTAGGTTTTCTCTCCTGCCCACACGCACAAACACAAAGTACAAATGTAACATGTACACTGCAAAATAGGACATGGATACATATATTGATTGCCTCTCATGAGCAAATTGTGAGAAACAAATACCTACTTTGACTTTCTGAAGCATGTTTCTGAGGTATGTACACAATTCACTTCCACATGAGTGTTTTGCTCTGGCTTAGGTCTAAAATGCCTGTGGGTTTTTTGGGAAGTAGGCATTCACATAATGTCATCCCTCACATGCCCTGAAGTTGTTCATTTCTGTTTCATGGTTCCACACACATAATCCTGCTTTTCCTCAGAGCAGCACACATGATTCTTCCTCCCCTCTTAGTTTATCCTTACAATAACCTTATGAGGTAGACTGGACTGAGAGAGAATGATCAGTCAGTCCTAGTCCTTGGGTGAACTTCGAGACTGAGCAAGAACTTGATCCTGGGTGTTCCCTCATCCAAGTCCAATGCTTTAACCACCATGCCACCCTGAATCAAATAACAAATCTGCCCAAGTTTTCAGCATATTGTTCTCCTCTTATGGATTGCTCCACCACCACCTCTTACCTACCCCAATATCCAACTATACCCTTGGAGTTTCAGATTAAACACTGTACTGTTCTCAAGCTCCTTTTCAAGTTTTTTGCCAAAATACTACCAAAATGCACTTAGATAGTCAGATTCAGACCCTCAGTTGGGCTTTATTATCTGATTGGAATCTATGCCTATAGTTAATAAAAAACCATTGCCCCCACACCTTCCTCTTTCAAGTGTTACTGAAGAAGAGGAAGAAGAAGAGGAAGCGTTTGAATTTATACTCCATCTTTCCATCCTGTAAGGACACTCAAGGTGGCTTACACTTTCCCTTCCTCTCCACACAATGGACACCTTGTGAGGTAGGTGGGGCTGAAAGAGTTCTGAATGAACCATGACTAGCCCAAGGTCACCCTGCAGGAATGTAAGAGTGGGGAAACAAATCTAGTTCACCAGATAAGAGTCCACCTCTCTAAAGGAGGAGTGGGGAATTAAACCCGGTTCTCCAGATTAGAATCCACTTGCTTTTAACCACAACACCACGCTGACTCTCAAGGACAACCTGGTTGCAATTTGAAGGCACAACTCACCCAAGGATGTGCTTCTGCATCAATATTATCTCACAGAATTATGTTCCAGGGCATACTGGATATAGCTGCTGACATCTACAGCACCTCATCTGCTGTCTCTTGTTCTGGACTCCAGTGTTACTGTGAGAAATTAGTGCCTCTTTCAAATCTATTTATTTATTTGGACATTTATTTCCCACTTTTCTCCATAATAGGAACCCAGAGTGATATACAATATCTCTGCCCCATCTCTGTTTTATCCTCACAACAATAAACTTTTGAGGTAAGGTAGGGTTAGAGGGTGTGTGTCACTGGCCCCAAAACACCAACGACAGAGCAGGGATTCAGACCTGGCTGCCTTTTTTTTTTACCAACTCTCAATTGCAGATCTTTTGCTCAGTGGACCTTCAGAAGGAGTGTGTGCAAACTGTGAATAAGCAGCAATATGAGAGACTTGGTAACCTTTTCATGCTCTACAGACAGAAAATGCATTCCCTTTGAGTCTCTGCTGGTGCACTAATAGGACAGAATCTGAGGATTTATACCAATGAAACCATTTGATTGTACACATTTTTATGGAAATGTCTATGGTGGCCATTGCTCAGTGGATGCCTTCTAAACCAGTAGTTCCCAACCTTTTTGGTAGGGTGACCAACAAGTCCAAATTTACTTTGCGCAGTAACCCATCCAGGTCTTTTGGGGAGAGAGCCCTAGGCCAGTGGTGTCAAACTCACGGCCCTCCAGATGTTATGGACTACAGTTCCCACCATCCCCTGCCAGCATCATGATGGCAGGGGATGGTGGGAACTGTAGTCCATAACATCTGGAGGGCCGCGAGTTTGACACCTGTGCCCTAGGCCAACTATAATCTTGGCACCCACATGTTCCGCATTCCATTTTCTGTAGTGTCCAACCAGATATTTTTGAGACATCACACAAAAGGTGTGAGTGCAGAAGCCCTCACCATGAATGCCAAACAAGTGGGAGTTTGTCAGCTGGGCCAGAGCTGGAGATTGAGGAGGTGAGCTGGGTTGAGGAGATATGCAAAGATGGCAGATGGCAGTGAAGAGAGTGGCAGCACGGAGCTTGGTGCAGTACACTTCCCACAGCAGGTAGAGGTCAGTAAGGCACTGCAGGGGGCTGGGCAAGAGGTTGGGCAGCTGAAGAAGCAGTATCAAGATACTGCCCAGCCACACACAAGCCTCTTCTCCTCTGATTTTTCTGTGGCATGCTGTACCTACTCTCCAACACTCCCTTCCTTTCTTTCAACTACTACCATGAATTTACTAGTTGCTGGAAAGTTTTTCCCCTTATTATTGTCACAAAGAGGGACGGGGAGATGAGAATGTGAGAAACTGGTGAGGAGAGAAGAGGGAAGACCATAAAGACCAGGAGACACCATTGTGGAAGTTGTTGGTTTATGATCAGGAATTTTACCTAGATGTTAAGGGATTGTTCCCATCAGCCCCTGCCAACATGGCCAATTGGCCATGCTGGCAGGGGCTGATGGGAATTGTAGTCCATAACATCTGGAGTGCCAAAGGTTCGCCACCACTGGCCTATGACCACTTTCTGAGGCTTTGCAACTCACTTTTGGGTCCTGATCTATAGGTTGGGGAATATTCCTCTAAACAACCCACTGGAGCTCAATTTTAGCATCACTTACTGTAATTGATTTATAACCACAATGCCTGTGACTTTCTGCCATAATGTACATCCTCTGCAGAAGCAAAAGTAGATTGCTATAGTTTGGCCGCAGATAAACCCACATTATACAGAGACCATTTGACAAATATCATTCTGAAATGCTTCATCTCCTCAGTTTTATTTTATTTTATTAAGGAAGGGGAGGCAGTAATGGAAATATGTACCAATTTAACATACCTCAGATTGGAACTGAAGAACTGAAACTGGTTTTTTTCCCCTAGCTGTTCTGCAATTGAAAAGGTTCTTGTATGAGCACTTTAAAAAATAATTATAAAGCACTTCAAGTAGAATTCTGATTGTCGTCTGTTATGCATTTCATGCTTTCACAATGTTTTTGTTCAAGGATGAATCTTTTATGAAATATCTATTTTAGGTTATGCCCTCCAGAACCTTATTATTTGCCAAAAGAAAAAAAAAGTCCCATTGTGGGCACAAAGTTCTTCTATAAACTTCCTCATTAATTCAACTAAATTCATCAGAGTGATATAGCTATTAAAAATAGAGTTTTTTAAAATAACTCCAGGGCTATCTATTGACTACCTTTCAGTGAACATGACTACCAGAGGTATCTGCAATGCATGAAAAATGAAATCCATGCAAGTGAGTTTTTATTTACTTGCAGATGTGCATGTGTTTATTTGCTTTTCTTGTTCCTCTATAGATAGATTGCATCATAAATGTATGCAACCCTTCTATTTATTGATAATAACCTAGCTAAGCTTTCATTGCATATGCCATAGCTAGAGAAATTACATATTTGAACTTTAAAATGTTTTCTCCTTAAGAAAGCTTGGAGTTGAAACATGGTGGACAGCACCCAACCATTAGTATCCTACCACTCTGTACACAGAATGCATATTTTCCCCAAGTTTCTCTTCCTGAAACCCATTCAAATGCTCCTGAAAGGACAATCACTTCAATCTCATGACCCATTCAGAGGAATAGCCATGGCCATTGGAGACCTGATTGAAGTAAGTAAAAAAAAAAAGGTCTGATGGTTGTATACTGCCCATTGACTTAATTTAGATATCACTTAGTTAAGGTAGGTTATGGTTTGTTGGGATTTCTGAACTGACAAACTATAGTTTGTGATCAGCCAACAAAGCAGAATTGGTTTGAAATAAATTTGCAAACCATGGTTTGTACTAGATGTAATTTGGAGTGACATCTGCTGACACACCATAAGTACAGCCATTATTTCAGCTTTGGAAACTTGCCAGCAAACCATGGTTTAAATTCCAAATTATATTTAGTGCAGGTCATGCTTTAATGTGTCTTAATTGAACCAGAATCAGGAGGTTTATGTAATGGGTATAATTCTAGGCAGTCCAACTTCAGACTAGAGATGTGCAAATATATATCCAAAGAACACCTTATCAGTATTTTCCAGATATATTCAGGTGTCTGGATGGTCCTGAAAAATTCCAGAAATATTTGGAAGTAACCTTGAATATTGAGTGCCAGTGTTTTAGGGCTTCCAGTATTTGTGGTTTGGTACATTCATAGTACAAGTACCGTCATTGCAGTTTGTGGTAGATTCTTTGGTTCAATATTGCCTGGATTCTGGGGTTGCGCATTGACAAATTCTCCAATGTGCATCTGTAGAGCTTTCAACAGATTTCCAATTTAGATTGGTTGGCTTTGAGGATTCTCTGTTTTGATGTTAGGTTGGATTCTTGGGTTGTACATTTGTTGTGTTAGGCTTGCCACATTGTCCCACACTTCTGCTGGGATTCCCAGGTTCTGCATTGGTCCTGGGGCTTATGGACTCTTATCTGATTTGAGAGGCCTTTGGCCAGTGGTTACTTTGCTTGCACATGTGTCTTTAGCTATTCTTTACCCTGGAGAAAATGTGGTATAAGAAACAATGGAGGCTAGCTGGGGGCACCTTGTTCAGGGACCCATTGGTCCAGTTCACTTGAAACTTTGGGTTTATTTAATGGCATGCAGCAATAGATCCTCTGCAAAATTAATTCTGTTTGCTCAAAATGTATGCTGTTATGCTGTTTGCCCTTCCAGCTCTCCATCAAGATTCCCCTTAGGGAATTATGGAGCTGAATTATTATCAGAATCTGGGAGGGAGGGGGAAAGGGGACTCCATATACCAGACCAGTATTGAACTTGCTCCAAATGCCAGATGAGTATTAAGAAACCAGAAAACTGGGAATAAAGATATCTTTTAATTCCCTGATATTCAGTTCTGAAAAATACCAATTTTTTTCAGTGCACATCTCTCCTCCAGAATATGTATGGGGAATTAAATGATTGAGAATTCACAGAATTTTACAAAAATCCCAACATATACTGGAGAAGCTTCAATACTCTCCTTTTATTTAATGTGCTGTCTTTAAGATCTTTTATACAGGAAAGCACTAATTTTTCTCCCCAGTCTGCTATCTGATGTAATATAGCCAAGTCATAGATGACCTTCCTTTGTGCACATTTAGATTAGCCCCCGCTTCTCCTGATTACCCCCAACATCATTTGCTGTTGGACTGTCAGAGCCAGGCTTTTTCAGTTGCTGCTCCATTGTTATGGAATAACCTCCCAATGTAGAATTTTAGGTTCTCACCTTCTTAGCTTTCCAAAAACCTGCTTGTTCCAGAGAGCTTTGTACTGAACTGGAAATCAGACAGACGGATTTCTGAATGTACAATGCTGCTGATTATATTGGAGGTTAGGTGGTATTTATTTTTTAACTCTCTAAATCACTTTTCCGTGTTGCACAAAGTTATGTACAATAAAATAAGTAAATTAAAGACAACCATATATTTGACATTTTAAAAACTATTAAACGCTATTAAAACCACACCAAAAGAAATCCTGTCTAACCATTATAGGCAGTCCTTACTTTAACTAGCAACATATTGTGTAAGGGTGGGTCCATCATAGAAAACATTCTTGCCCTGGCAGCAATAGCTCTTACCTCCTTTAAGGAAGGAAAAGAGAGCCAGCCTTATTATGAGGACCTTGACGTCCATCTGTTCTCCCATGGGGCAAAGTAGTCCTTTGGGTATAATGAATGAGATTGTAAAGGGCTTTGAAGGTCAAAAACAATTATTTGGATGATAGCCAGTGCAGTTGCTTTAATGATACCATAATATGGGTAGTTCAGATAATACCTGCTTACATGGGCTGTCCAAACTACCTCTGTTTGTCTCTTGCCTTGAAAGCCCTATGGGTTGCTGGAAGTCAGCAGCAACAACACAACTTTCAACTGCCAATATTTTGGATGAATTGTGGCTTCTGAGTAATATTCAAGAGCCACCCCCTCCCCGCAACATAGCCACCCCCTCCCCGCAACATAGTGTGCATTACACCAGTCTAGTTTCAAAATTATAGGAAAATGGCTCAATTTGGCCAGACAACCTGTGCCACTCCTGACTAAACTAACTGTTGTTTTTCAACTGTCTCCTTCACTAACCATTCCTTGTTCCTTGGGTTGACCCAATACCAACAGGGCACACAAGTGTCTGCCAGGGCATGTAACCACAGACTTGCCAGGCAAGAATTCCTCAGTGAGGTGCTAAGGCTACCTCTCTGTTTTTCCATCATGGCCAAGGCCAAATGAAAACCAACTGATCCCCTTTGCTTTCACAGAAAAATGAAGCAAACATTGGCCAATTGAGGAACAGTATAACATGCACTTTCTTGGATGTTCAGGGAGAAAATAATGAAAACCAAGGCAATACTTTGCTGATCTCAAAATGGATCAAGCCCAACAATTTAAAGAATCAAACCCAACCATTTAAAGAATTAAAAAAAATACTCCAACCATTTCTCTGCCCTGTGTCTTCAAAATCCATGACAGGAAGACCAGTGTTCAGTCAGCACATTACAGGTGAAGAATAAGGTGTCGCTGAGTATTATGTCAATATATCGCAATATCACATGAGAAAAGGAAAATTACAAGGGGCACAGTGGCACCATTCTGCCAACAATGACAACAGCATCCTTGTCCCAAAGTCCTGATTATTTTTGGAGCATGAGTAAGAAATTAACTGACTCCTCATTGACTCTACTCTGCAGGAAAAAAAAAGCAGAAAGTTGGGTGACACAGATGGACTTCAGCCAAGCCAAATTGGTGTCTTGTGGATCAACGGCAAAGAATATCAGGAGTAAGTCAAGCAAGCAGAAAAGGCATGGATTTCTAAAATGGATATCCAAATGGCTTGCCCTTATTTGCTGTGAGGAAGCAATTTAAACTCAGATAGTCAGAACTTATCAAAACTTTTGGGGTACAAAGAACTGAAATAATTGAAATTCTGGATGATTCACAGTCTTTCTTGTATAGGCTGTTGCACCTAGTTGTGTTACAGAAGTTTGTAGCACTGTGCTTCAACAAGAGAAACTCTGCTTTTTAGGGCAGCACACAGTGGCTGTTTCTCCCAAAGGTCGTGGGGAAGAGCTAAGCCTAAAAAACAACCAGCTGGAAATAGACAAGGATTTCGTAATTTGTTTCTATGTTTACCTCAGATCTTTCAGACAGTTCCCAGTGAAGGAAAGAAGCATCTTATTTTTTGCTGTGATGCCCCTGCAATGCAATAATGTCCATAAGTTGTGGAATGGATTTCATGCTGAGCTCAGGAAATGCATCTTGCTGTTGACTTTGTTTTTTTCTTTTCTAATGGAAAGCCTTTTAAGTTTCTACAGGCCTTTGAAGAAGGCAAAAAGAAGACGTCCCCCATAACATATCAGTTAATAATAATTGTCAGACCAATTTTTTTTGTTTTGCCAAGTTAAAACTAAACAGTTTGGGAAATTTTCACTAGTCCCTGTGTAGTCTGTTTTGACACAGGAATAATTCACGAGTGAACTTTTTTGTAACCTTTATTATTTGAATTTTTTGTAGAAAACACCCACTCTATCTCATAAAAAGACTGCACAACCGCAACTGCATGTTTGTGCTTCCACACACAAAAATACACACTGTTTCATTTACCACATTTTTATGAGAATACTAGTTGCTATTAGTACTTTACTCCAAAGGGTGAAACATAAAGCAGCTGCAGTTGCTGACTGTTGCTTGCCAGTTTTACAACCCCATCTTATTTGAGTATTTTCAGTTTTGGAGTAGTGACTGCAGAATAAGTGAGGATGCTACAGCAAGCAAAAGGCCATTGCTTTCACATCCTGTACGTGAGCTCCCAAAGGCACCTGGTGGGCCACTGCAAGTAAGAACATAAGAACATAAGAACAAGCCAGCTGGATCAGACCAGAGTCCATCTAGTCCAGCTCTCTGCTACTCGCAGTGGCCCACCAGGTGCCTTTGGGAGCTCACATGCAGGATGTGAAAGCAATGGCCTTCTGCAGCTGTTGCTCCCGATCACCTGGTCTGTTAAGGCATTTGCAATCTCAGATCAAGGAGGATCATGATTGGTAGCCATAAATCGACCTCTCCTCCATAAATCTGTCCAAGCCCCTTTTAAAGCTATCCAGGTTAGTGGCCATCACCACCTCCTGTGGCAGCATATTCCAAACACCAATCACACGTTGCGTGAAGAAGTGTTTCCTTTTATTAGTTCTAATTCTTTTATTAGTTCTAATAAGTAGCAGAGTGCTGGACTAGATGGACTCTGGTCTAATCCAGCAGGCTTGTTCTTATGTTCTTATGTTCTTATGTTCTTATGTTCTTATGTTCTTATGTTCTTAAGTACTTATAAGAATTCTGACATAAGTGTCTGACATTCAAACACACAAACACACAGCAGTCCAGGAAATTTTGGTCCCCAATTCCAGTGCCAATTTTTAAGTGAAAATGTCTTACTAATCAGAAAAAAGCTAGTTCCTAACATGAAGTTTTGGTGCCCTAATTCTAGTGAAGCATCACACTGCTAGGACAATATTGTCCTAATTTGATACTCATTATTTATTTATGTATGTGTTTATTAAATTTATACCCCACCTATATATGAGATCTCTAGGCGGCTACAACATGAAAAGATCCCTATACATAAAATCATATTTTAAAAACACAACAACATACAACAGTTAAAATCCCAACCCTAACCCACTTCCCCCACAATCAGCAGCCTCATAAAGAGCATCCAGGGAGATTAACCAAATGAAGAGGAAAGTCAGGAAATAGGAAAGTCTTTGCCAGGTGCCTAAACCCATAAAGGGTAGGCAAATCTCTGAGGACAGGTTATTTCAAAGCCTGGAAGCAATCACAGAGTAACCCTTTCAGATACCCCTGCCCCCCATTTCTCAGCAGGGAAGTGCCACAAGGAGAGCTTCCTCTGGGACCTCAGTGTCTGGGCAGGCACATATTAGTGCAGGCGTTCCTTTAGATAGACTGTTTAGGGCTGTTTAGGACTTTATATGTTAATGTCAACACCTTGAATTGGACCCAGAAGTTAAATGGGAGCCAGTGCAGTTCCTTGAGGACTGGCATGATGTACGTCTGGCTAGCTGTACCAGCAAGCAGCCTATCTGCAGCATGTTGTACCAGCTCCAGCCTCTGGATCATATTCAAGGGTAGCCCCACACAGAGCACATTAAAGTAACCCAAGCAGAAGGTTACCAGAACATGTAACACTGTAGCCAGGTCCCCTTTGTCCAAAAACAGGTGAAGCTGGCACTCAAAAGCAGACTATGCAACTGAAAAGCCCTTCTGGCCACCACCACCACCACCTGAGCTCCAAAGGACAGCAATGTATCCATCAGCACCCCCAGGTCTTGCACCTGAACTTTGTGGGGCAATACAACCCATCCCAAACTGGGTGCCCCTGGATCTCATGGACTCAGGAACCTGGAACACAGAGAATCTCCATCTTATCTGGATTCAGCTTCAGTTTATGGGTCCTCATCCCCATGGCCATGGCCTGGATGAACAATTGGCCATGCTGGCAGGTGCTGATGGGAATTGTAGTCCATAACATCTAGAGTGCCAAAGGTTTGCCACCACTGTTCTAGGATATGGTCCAGCACATGAAGCTCCTCTCCTGACTTTGATGAAATGGAGATATAGAGCTTAGTGTCATCTGCATATTATCCCTGAAGACATCACCCAGTGGTTTCATAAGGATGTTAAACAGCATCAGAGACAGGAGCGAGCCCTGGGGAACTTTACAAGGGAGCTCCCAGGACTGCAAGTATCTGTCTCCCAATGCTAACTTCTGGAACCAACCCCAGATATTGGAGAACCATTGTAGTATAGTACTGCCCCCCCCCCTCATTCCCTAGAGTCGGTCCAGCAAGATACCATGGTCTATGGCATTGAAAGCTGCTGAGAGATCCAGGAGAAACAACAGGGTGACAGTCCCCCTGTCTCTGTCCTGGTACAGGTCATCTGTTAGGGGGACCAAGGCTGTTTCCATGCCATGACCAGGCCTCCAAGGATAGACCATTGTAATAGGTTCCCCATTCCGGCAGTGTGGGAATGGCATCTGAAATCCAGACTTCACCAATGGACAAAAGTTCCCCAATTAATGGATCATCCCCAACCCGCCCCATAAAAAAGACCAGGTCAAGAGCATGTCCAGCTGAGTGTTTTGAAGCAGAAAAAAATTGTGATAGTCCCATGGTTGCCATGAGGTATTGAGCCAAACCATCAGAAGCATCCTTGATGTGGAGACTAAAGTCCCCCAGAGTCACTACACTGGGAGGCTCCAACACCACCTCCAAGACTGCCTCCACCAGCTTAGGCAGAGAGGCAGCTGGGTAGCGGAGTGAGTGGTACACCAACAGCAATCCCAGCATTTCTTTGGCCAAGCACCAAGAACAAGCTCTCCACTCTAGTCACAGGGTGAAGGCAATGGAATCCTTATGGACCACGGCCACTCCCCCACCCTGCCTCACCATCCTAGGCTGGTGCTGCATAGAGTAACTTGGGTAAGCATCAGACACCCCGGTTCACCCACCAGGTCTCTGCAATGCACACCAGGGTGACCCCCTCATCTCAGATCACCCACCAGGTCTCTGCAATGCACACCAGGGTGACCCCCTCATCTCATCTCCTGGATGAACAAAGATTTATTTTAGGCTGACCTGGCATTCAGAAGCAGCAGCACCAAGCCAATGGGCTGGATGACATGCATCCCTACTCTCCCAAGGTTGGGGGCAGAGTAGAAGGGTTGATAGCATACAGATATCTAGAACCCTTTCTCTGCAAACTAACTCTTTGTGCACTAACACCATTGTGCCTCCTGCCCATCAGCACTGGAATATGATCCCTAGCCTTCCCCTCATCCTCCTCACTCAGGCACATGGCTCCCCCTGATCAGCCATCCCCTGAACCTTAAATAACAGGCCCCCAGATTTTATACCACCTCAGTAGATTAGCCAGCAGGTAGGAGGGATGCAGGTGGATGCAGGAAGGGGGATGCAGGTGGACCTCAATTACGGTTTAACAACATATAAAATCAAACCACCAAATCTGCTGCGTATTTTCAATCTGCAGCCAAAATGAGAAAGTTCATTTTGCTCACATTCTAAATTTTTAGATTTTTTTTTGCAAGTAGGCTTTGAATTCAAACTAACCGGGAAACGAAATTTTCTGCCAAAATGAAAAGAAACGTTGAAGAAATAATTAGAAAGGAAGAGGGAAAGGGAAAGAAAAGATATGATGCAAGAAAGCCCAAACCATTTCTCAACTCTGTCTCAGTGTGATTGCAGAATGGAATGTGTAAGTAGAGTCATCCAAACCGGGTTTCAATTGATGTGAGTCCGGGAATCTCTTGCTCATTAATGCAGGCAAAATTACAGGCTCTGCTAGTGTGAGCAAGTCCTACTCACATGAGCAAAAGACTGCAACATTAAACCCTAGTGCTGCTGAATGACTGGCATTAATCAAAAGAGGATTGTTTAAATTATGCTTCTTGCCCTCCTTTACCTGGAACTTTTGCTATCTTGCTATCTTAAATTATGCTATCTTGCCCTCCTTTACCTGGAACTTTTGGGACATCTAAATAGCAGAGCAATGACAACAGGCAAGGTTCAGAAAAGGGAAGTAAAAATGATGAAAGGTTTAAGTTGATTTATGAAGAAAGATTAAAAGAGTGACATGTGTTTAGCTTGGTTAAATGAAGGTGGAGGGTGGATATGATAACCGTCTGAAGAATCTAAAGGGTGTAAACACTGAAGGAGAACAAGAATTATTTACCATTCTTCAAAGAGAATGAATGAGACGGACGGAAGCAACAAATGACAAAGTACCATTGAGACTACGTAAGTTGGGAAGGTGGAATCCTGACGTTGGCTTATATTAGTGTGTGGAAATTACTTGACTGTAGATTTGCCAAATTCTTGCAGGTGACCCTGCAGGTTTCCTGGAACTATAATGAATCTCCAGACTGCAGACGTCCTTTCCCCTGGAAGAAATGGCATCTTCAGAGGTGGAGTTCCCAATTCTGAGTCCAGAAATTCCTGGAGATTTGGAGGCAGAACCTGGGGAGGGGGAAACTCAGCAGGGATGTGAGACCAGAGTGCCATTTTCTCCCGGGGAATTGATCTTTCTAGTTTGGAAATCAGTTGCAATTCCAGGAAAACTACAGTCTCCACCTGGATGTTGGAAACACATTGGACAGACTCTGTGGATTCACATCTTCACAGAGTTCCCTCAGTCTCCAGGGAAGTATCCAAGCTGGAGTTGGCAACACTGCATGACTGTAAGCATTTATATCATTACAAATGAGAAAAGAAGGAAAGTCGAAGCCCTTTCCCTCAGAAGAGAGGCTAGGACATTTCAAGAGATGATCTAAAGGGTAGGGGATGACATGGTAGAGGTATATAAAATTATGCACAAGATGGAGAGAGTTGGTTTAGTCCAAAGGGCTCTCTCTCCCTTTCCCATAATACTTAAATTCAAGAGCATCCAATGAAGCTGATGGGCAGAACGTTCATGATGGACAAAAGGAAATACGTTGCACAGCACTTTTCACTCAATCTAGATATTGAAGCAGAGCAGGAATCTAACACCTGGTATCAAGTTGAAGATAAGTGATTAAAATGAGGAATTTACTGCCAGAGGATGTGTTAATAGCGACAGCCACAGGTGACTTTAAAAGGGGATTGGACAGATTCATAGAAGACAGGTCGATCAGTGGCTACTAGCAATGGAAACTAATGAGAATTTGGTGAGTAAAGGGAAGCTCCACATTTAGAAGCAATAAACCACTGGATCCTAGTGCCAGGAGGCAGCATCAGGGGAAGGCCTCGGCTTCTATGCCCTGTCAATAGACATCTGGGCCCCTTCCGCACATGCAGAATAATGTGTTTTCAAACCACTTTCACAACTGTTTGCAAGTGGATTTTGCTATTCCGCACAGCTTCAAAGAGCATTGAAAGCAGTTTGAAAGTGCATTATTCTGCATGTGCGGAAGGAGCCCTGGAGGAAATGGTTGGCCACTAACAGGATGCAGGACTAGATGGACTGCAGATCTGATTCTTATGTTCTTAAGTGTTTGGGACTGGAAGGATTAGAGGGAATAGCTATGGGCAATTTCGGATTTCTTCTTCCAACAATCACAAACACACCCTTAACTATAATCTTGAATATTTGCATGAAGTAATCACTTAAAACTTTGATATGAAAGCAAGAGAAGAAAAACAGGTGGTGGAAGAATCCTACAAATTATCTACATGCAAAAGGCTGAGAGGAACAAAAATGCCAAACATTTTTAAAAGTTTGTTAACTGGGCTGCAGTGAAATCCCTTTTTAAAAAGAAGCTGTAAGTGTAGTAGTTTTGGAGCACCATCCTCAGCCTCTTAATAATTACCAACAAGCCAGGATACAGCAGGAATCAAAACAGAGTTTCTTGTCTCTCTATCACTTGAAGAGTAATTAGAAAGAAACATCTCCTCTGCCACATTTTGGAAAGAAAGGAGATATTAATAAAAGAATAATGCAGCAATACTAAGCGCTCTGCCTTCACTAAACAAGAACCATATGTTGACTTATCATAAGAAGTATGTAAATATAAGCCTGCACTGATACAGAGCACATGTTAGTCATGAAGCAATGATTTAAAATTCCACAGCTAGATCATTAATTTCCACAGGATTCCTTACAGAAGACAACAGAGGGTGAATAATAAGCATGGCAATGGAAAAGAGAGAAATTTTATTTTATTGTGTTTTATGGGAAGCCCTTTGCAACCCAACCCCTGCACAATGGTATATCTAGGGAGGCAGGAGGATCATTTCACCCAGGTGCCATTTACCTGGGTCATATGGGGGCACACATTTACCCACTTGCCCCCTCCATCCCACCCACCTTTGCTGCAGGACCGGAGAGCTTCTTGGTTGGCTCTCCGGCTTGGTTGTCTTGCTGCTAAGGGCCAAGTTGTACGGCCAGAGGACTCTCCTGTACTTTTATTTTCCCCTCCCCTAATGTGGGGGAAGCCACCAGCCAAGCAGACGGGCATTCACCGAAGAGACAGGGCCTGCTGATCTCAGTTCTTCCTCCAGGCAGTTGGGGCCATAGGGGTGCCTTTTCCAACCACGACCTTTCTGCCTGGCTTGCCCTGAACAGAGCTAAAGTGACTTTTCTGGTCCCACTGTATCCAGGAGGTAAAGTGCAAAAGAGGTTGAACCTTGTGGCACCAGAGACCCTAACAAAAGAAGTGGCAGGGCCAATAAAGTGCCCATCAGAACCAGCATCATGAGACTCTCTGTGCCAATGGCTACAGGGCAGGGAAGATGGCTGCCCCACCACCTCTTTGCTTTTGGTGTAGTCCTGCCACAGTGTCCTGTGCTTTTACTGTACCTTTGCTCCCCTCTCTATGCAACTGTGCCAGAGCCAGAGCACAAAGCCACAGTCCTGCCCCTTGCAGCCCACTCTCTGCATTGGAGAGGGCTGGCGTAGTTTTTCGGGTGCCAGGAGGTGCATTTTCAATATTTGCCCCAGGTGCCAATTTGGGCAGGTATGACACTGCCTGAACATCAGGCCAACTACTGCTTTACATTGATGAAAGGACAGATACTGTTCCTTGAAGAAGTCAGAAAGTAAAAGTACATTCCCTGGCCAAGGAACCTAAATTTTCACAGAGTGATCAGATATCTGCAGTCAATTGCACTCAAGTGTAGTAATATTAAGCAGAATGGAAAGGAAAAGAAAGAAGAGCAAAGTTGAGTTGTTGGGGCAGTCTGCACTTTGTTTCAGGTGCTTCTACTTCAGAGTCATCCTTTTTTTAAAAAAAAAAGGCACTGCTACTCATGACAAGGAAAATCATGAAAAACACAGTAGTTAGCTGCCTATGAAAATAGTGGTCCCATCTTCATTTTGCTGTCAATAAGGACACATGTTACACATCAATCCATCAACAGTGTTTTCTGAATAATTTTATTTTTCCACAGAACAGTTAATTATCTCATTGTAATTGAGCAAGTAGTCTCTGCCCCAGGAAGGGGAGGAGGCAGTGTCAGCATACAGAGCAGGAAGGGTAGGGATTGGCCCTCCGTACCTGCTAGAATAGTTATGGACTATTACGTAAGTTTCCAGATTGCGGTGCCCCAACAGGAACATTGCACTAAGCACTGATCTGACTACCTGATTCCCTTCACTGACATGTTCAGTTGCCATTCACTTTTTCCTCCTCCTCCTCCTCCTCCTCCACCACCACCACCACCCCAGCTTCTCTCCATAACTGCCTTTAAATCTTTTCTTAGAAGACATTATCATCCAGTGAACCGGGGGAGCGATTCACCTGATCTCCTCCAGCACCACCCTGGGCACACCTTCCCCATCAATGCTGCAGCAGATCCCAACACCCTGCAGTCTCCCATGCTGTGTCCTTCAGGCCACACCTGCCCCACTTGTTCAACCATTGCAGGATTTCCATTGCCATGTTCAAACCCAGTCTTTCAGGCCCATGGGCTTCCTGCTATTATTATTTTTTTAATCAATTATTTATTGGAAAGCTTTTTGGGGATATGTTGATTTTGTGTTGAATGAAATCAGGAAACACGGTGACGGCTTCTGGAAGTTCACCCGAAAGATGGCTACCGATCCAGTCAGCCTATTCTCTGTATACTGTTTACTAATGCTACTACATTTTTGCGTGTGAACAAATTAACTGATTTTTTCATCAGCTTAATATTGCATTCTTTCCATAATATAACTGTCTCATCCTGCTAAAGAACTTGCTTATTGCCAGTTCTGGGTCATTTCATTCCCGAAAGGAAAGCCATGCTATAGACTGTCCCTCCTTCCTACCAGACTTTAGACACTTTCAATGAATGCTGCTTGGTATGGAGTATAGCGGAGTAGAAAGGTAAAATAGCTAAATTAGCAGATATTACCATGATAAAGAAAAAAGAAAACACATTTTACAAAGTAGGAATGGAAAAATAACAGAACGAATCTAGGCTGCTGAGCTGCTTAAGGAGCTTTTGAGGAAGAAATCATTTCAAATTAACTTTAATTCAGAAAATTTAGTATTCCACAATTTCTATGGGAAATTTGATAGCAAGTCCCTCCTTTCTGATAGATTTGGTAGCAATAGGCAAAAGAGAAATAAAATCAATCTTCATGTACATGTATACTAAAGCATTATTTTTATACACATATACACATTATTTATGCATTGCCATTTTGATCAGAAATACAGAAGTATTCAGGGAAGGAAAAAGATCTCCCTTGGAGTCTGCAATAGACAAGGCCTAGGGCACTGCCTAAGGCATGTGTCTTGCAAAAACCCAAAGTCTAGTTTCACAAACACACTGAAAAATTGTTTTCTTAATTGTTATGTTCATAGAGAAGATTGATGAAGTTCACAGAACTTATGAATAAAACATTAATCATAGGTCAGGTTCAGATGTTTACCTGTGATGAGTGCTTCATTTCCATATTTCAGGTATGGGTAGTTGTACTTGCTCCTTCATGTGATGTTGTGCTCTATACAGATGCCAATGTAAACAATCAAATGATCTCCAACTGTTTTGCAGGCCCTTATCACTTAGTTCTTCTTCCTTTATGAGTATGGTGAAATGGTGAAAATTGGGCTTGGAAACCCATGTCACATGTTATGAGTGTAGGGCCGTGGTGGCGAACCTTTGGCACTCCAGATGTTATGGACTACAATTCCTATCAGCCCCTGCCAGCATGGCCAATTGTAGGGGCTGATGGGAATTGTAGTCCATAACATCTGGAGTGCCAAAGGTTCGCCACCACTGGTGTAGGGAGACAGAATATGTGGAAACAGAATGGTTTCTAGTTGTCAAAGGTGTCAGACAAGACAATGTATTTTACCTCCCTGTCTGTTCAATCAAAATGGAGAACACACCATAAGGAAAGCTGGATTAAATTTCAATGAAGGTGGAGTAAAAACTGGTGGAAGGAATCTATATCTATAAATGCGAAATACCACTGACTGACTGACTGACTGACTGACTGACTGACTGACTGACTGACTGATCAAAAGAACTCAAAAACCACCAAACCTACAATGTTGAAAAGTTGGCACACTGGTTCATTATGTGGTTTAGGTGCTCACTAAGAAAGGATTTTTCAAAATATTCAGTTTTACTCAAGTTGTGACACATTTACTGTTGAACTCTGGTCATCTGCGTTACTGTTGAACTCTGGCCATCTGCACGAACATTCTAAAGGTGACAGTTAAAAACCTGCTTGCCAAGCTAAAGGATGCCAATCTAAAGAGGAGTAAAATTATTTGTTTCACAGGAGATTTTAATGACGGGCACTTTGACGCTCTACTTCCATGTGTCGAATCGACAAGTTCTGATAATGCCCACCAAACAACAAGCACAATTGAGCCAATGGTGGCCCAACTGGATTCTATCACCGACCTCCTCACCACATACGAACCTGTTCCTTCTGTTGAAACAGCTAAAGGGAGGAGAGGGATTAAACACAGAAAGTGATTTACAGATTCGATTAGAAAAAGACAACTACAGGAAGTTGCTGCAAAATATGTGAAAAACAACCCAGATGTTCATAGAGAGGCTGTGATGAGGTATGCTGAATGTCACCCCGAAGTTCATAGAGAGGCTGTGAAAAACTATTCCTCTAACAACCCTCATGTTAACCAGACCACTACAGCCAAATACAATTTAAAAAAGATTACAAATCAAATTCTCACCTTGGACTAAAAGATATTTGTCGGGATTTGAATATGGATCTCACATTGATTACTGTGGAGACAAGGTGATTGATCTTGGACTTCGATCACCCTGTGCTTGGTGTCATGCTCTGAAGTGGCAGGATGAGCCCCCAGGAATGTGCTGCAATAGCAGTAAAATTCAGCTCCCTGCCATTCAACCCTACCCTGAACTTCTTCACAGCCTTCTCACTCATCAGCATCCAATGGCAGAATACTTTCTTTCTGCTTCCCAGAAATACAATGGATGCTTCCAAATGACGTCTTTTGGAGCCCGAGGGGTAAAAGAGAGCAATAACACATTGCATTATAAAAAGACAACTACAGGAAGCTGCTGCAAAATATGTGAAACCCATCAGTCCACAGATAGGCTGTGAGAAAATATGCTGCATGTCACCCCAAAGTTCACAAACAGGCTGTAAAGAAGTATGTTGAATGTCACCCCAAAATTCATAGAGAGCCTGTGATGAAGTATGCGTAGTGAAGCACGGGTGCCCTGCTAGTATTAATATAGATGACATCATATTATTGGCAAAAAATAGTGAAGACTTGGAACAACTACTCATAAGGGTTAAAACAGAAAGTGCCAGAGCAGGATTACTTCTCAACATCAAGAAGACAAATGTAATGACAACTGAGGAATCACACAACTTTAAAGTTGACAGTGAAGAAACTGAAACTGTTCAAGATTTTCTAATCCTTGTCTCCATAATCAACCGGAAGGGAGACTACGATCAAGAATGAGATTGGGAAGGCCAACCGTCAAGGAACTAAAGAACCTTAAGTGTAAGGATGTTGCTAATGACCAAGATCAAGATAACTCATACATCACTCTGTAAGGGTGTGAAAGTCGGAGAATGAAGGAAGTTAGTTTTTTGAAATGTGGTGTTGGAAGAGAGTTTTACAGTCACTGTGGACTGCCAAAAAAGACAATAAGTGGGTTCTAGATCAAATCAAGATTGAATGTCCTTAGAAGCTAAAATGACTAACCTGAGGCTATCATACTTAGTCACATTATGAGAAGACAGGAGTCTCTGGAAAAGGCAGTGAAATTAGGAAAAGCTGAGAGCCGTAGAAAAAGAGGAAGACCCAACATGAGATGGATTGACTCAGTCAAGGAAGCCATGGCCCTCAGTATGCAAGATCTGAGCAGGGCTGTTAAGACATTTTAGAGGTCATTAATTCATAGGGTCACAATAGGCTGGCAGCAACTTGACATGATATAACACACACAGCATGCCTGCAGGCTGTTTTAATCAAATCTTACCAATTGCATTGAAATGGGCGTGCATTGGCCATCATTGGGCGTGCATTGGCCATCATTGTACAGGAGATTTTTAAAAAAGGAACTCTTTTTTTTTCCTGCAGGCACTTTGTAGTAGGGACTGTAGGTTCCAGCTTCAATGCATTTAACTGATATGGTTAAGCAATACTGTTCCTATCCATACCGGATATATGAGGAAGTAATTCCAGTAACTACTGATACATCTGGAGGCTCATCTGGTGAACCAGATGTGTTTTCATACACCTACATTCTTGCTGGGTGACCTTGGGCTAGTCTCAGTTCTTTGGAACTCTCTCAGCCAGTGGTGGGATTCAAAAATGTTAGTAACAGTTTTCGATGGTGGTGGGATTCAAATAGTGGCGTGGCGCCAATGGGGCTGGGCGGGGCACGACAGGGGCATGGCCAGGCATTCCGGGGGTGGGGCATTCCTGGGCAGGGCTGTGGCAAGGACGCAGGGTGCGCGCACCCTAGGTGCAGTTCCCCTTCGCCCCACCTCTAGATTAAAATAATGACTACTTAAAGTATTAAAAAACCAATATACCGAAAGGTAGTATATTATTTCTTTTTTATATAATTATATTGATTGATTTTAAATAATAACATGAGTAAGGAGAGAAACCAAAAACTGTTTACAATTGTTAACATATTACAAACATATCTAATTGTCTATCTCTCTCAACCCCCCCCAACTGAAACATCCTATATTGCCTCCCTCCTTCCCATATTTCCCTCCCTCCCTACTTTCTACTTCCCCTTCAGATTCCTATAACTACTTTATCTATTCCACTTGAAAGAAAACTAACAGAGGGAGAGATCCAAAATCCTTAATCTAAAAGAGTAGTTTAAACTCCTCTCTTTCCAATATAAATTTCAAGGGGAAAAAAGAAAATGAAAAATCTTTACCTATAATACTTTCCCAACCTTTATACCAATGAACAAAAAAATATAATTACTATATATTGTATTATTTCATACAGTTCATACACACATGGGGGTGCCATGGGGGGCAGGGGGCCGCAGAGGACCCTGGGGGGTGATTTTGCATCCCCCACTTGATGAGATTTGTTGTACCCAGGGACAGAGATTACCCCCTTGTCCCTAGTGGAGTTAATCATTAATAACCGGTTCTCCGAACTGAAAAAATTTGAGTAACCGGTTCTACCGATTAGGTACGAATAGGCTGCATCCCACCTCTGCTCTCAGTCCCACCTACCTCACAAGGGGTCTGTTGTGGGAAGAGGAAGGGAAAGGAGTTGTAAGCCACCTTGTGTCTCCTTACAGGAGGTAGGTAGGGTACAAATCCAAACTCCTCCTCCTCCTCCTCCTCCTCCTCCTCCTCTGCATAATTCTGACTCAGTTGGAGCTAGGATGAGGGAAGTAGGGTTGTGTTGTTTTTGTTTTTCATTAGATCTATTGGACACATAAAAAGCTAAAATGGTAGCTGCAGTTTTGGAGTGAGAACTTAGGCCCTTCCTGCACATGCAAAATAATTTTACTGTGCGGAATATCAAAATCCACTTGCAAACAATTGTGAAAGTGGATTGAAAGTGTATTATTCTGTGTGTGTGGAAGGGGCCTTAGATAGCATGAACCAAGCGGAACAAAGGTCTCTGCAGGGTCAAGCAAAAAGTACTCTAGGAGTAGTGATTGTAAGATACAAAGCATTGCCTAGGATCAGCCCTTTATTGATACTGGAGCAGGGGGGTGTAATCAGAGATTGCCACCCTGATACAATGTCTGATATTTCTTGTATTGGTTTGGGAATAACTGATATGGGAATAGCTGATATCCTGAAAGTCTTTCCCGATATTTTCTAATTCCTATATCTCCCCTCGCTCCCAGCCAGAGGTGGGATTCAGCCAGTTTGCACTGACTCTGCTGAACTGGTAGCTAACCGGCTGGAATCCCACCATCCCAGGGTAGCCGCAGATTGGGCCACATGCCTGGGCTGGAAGCACGGCCTCCCCTGAAGGCTGCGCCACTGGCCCAGAGGAGTGTGGCCCAATTGAGCCCCCCGCAGACCCCCAAAGCCAGCCCCCCAAAGCTGCCACTTTTCCTCACCTCCCCCCAGCACACCTCTGGGCTGGCCGCAGATCGGGCCGCACACACCACATGGCCTGCCGGGGAGGTTTGCTGGAGTGCCAGAGGCATGCAGCCCGGTCGGAGGCCAGCCCTGCCAACCACCTTCCCTTGCCTCCCCCTGCCCAACATCAGAAAGGGGGAGCCAGGGGCTCAGCAGCCAGGAAGCGGACAGTGGTGGGGACACAGGGGGGGCACACGGCAGGGGGGCCAACCAGTGGTTGATCTTTTAGAATCTCACCACTGCTCCCAGCCATTAATAAATACAAGAAATATCTGGAATTGGGTCAGGAAGCCATTCACTGTTCAAAGCTGGTGTGCAATGCATCCGTCTTTTGTACTTTAAATTGAGTCTTTTAAGTGGGAAGTCCCTTGGACATCTGCATGCTCCATTTAGGGGTGTGTACTTGCAAAATTCCTACCCTTTGCAAAAGTGTCTTGAATGAAATAGAATAAAATAGGGAGCTTTGGGTTGCCCCATGCCTGCTGACTGGCTAGCAAAGCAATGAGCTGATGCAAGGAAGGTGCATCACAATCATGTGCTCTCCATCAGACTACAGGCACATACTTGGTTGTATCTCTGGACTTGACAGTGTTTCCCAGTAGACATGCAAAGACCAAATGCTCCTATTTGCTTAAAAAGTTGAATTGATCGCAGGTGGGTTTTTTTCTCATTTCTGTGTATCAAAGATGCACATGGACATAAAATATACATGTTGTGCTGTTCAGACAACAGGGTGGTCATGTGTTTTGAGAGCATTGTGGTTAGCACACATTTCCAGTTCACGCGATTGCCAAGCTCTCAGTATGCACAGATATAACGTTTGAAAAGGGAGCTCCTTAGAGTTTCCTTTTCATGTCCTTCCACTTTTGTTTCTAGCTTCAGTGTACCCCCTTGCTTTCCTTTGCTACAGCCAGCCCTTTCGAAGAGTCCTCTGCTTGGGGAATATACAAATATTGCAAGCAGATACAAATATTGCACACTCGGTGAGTTCTGTATATTTGTATATCTTGTTTGATTTTGTCTTTCTCCTTTTGGCAAAAAACAAACAAACCCCTTCACGCTTGTTGATAAGCACATTCCTTTGGACAAATGGAAATGTTTGAAACCACAGCCATACTGAAGTTTTTGATTGCTAAACAAATGCCGACTCTTCTTTGCATGCAGGTGTCAGGCATGCTCAAATTCCAAGCAGGTGCCTGAGCTTGCAAAACACAGGTGTATGTTTGTGCATACATCTTGGTCATATACCAGGCAGAATTTGTTGAAGATGTCCCCAGCAAGGTCATTCAGTCCTCTAGGCTCCTCAAGCTGAGTGTATTCAGAATTTTAAACAGAATATTCTCTCACAAGGGATAGCCTTTTTCCACAGCAACTATCAACAACAATCGGCAAGCTGAAACTTTAATAACTCTGAAAGGAAAGCAGCTCAAATCACATCCATAACAAGGGAGGGAAAAAAATTCATGAGTCTATTAAAACATCATTTTCTCCTCTTGATTGATATTTAAGGGGATCAGAAGCGAGCATTCAAGGCAGCATTTAGAACCAGTCCGGCTGCTAGCTTAATATTTTAGAGCACCTGTGTTTCTCATCAAACGTGCTACCAAAAAGGACTAGTTAAAGACGCTTTGATCTGACTTTAAATACCTCCAAACATCAGTAGCTGGAGGCATTTCAATCTGATTTTACTGGAGCTGGGCTGGGTTTAAGGGAAACAGAATCTAAAATTAAGTTAATGTTTTCCCATCAATCCTTGAAGTTTCTAAAGCACCCTTGACCCTGAAGGTTTGGGTAGCAGAGAGGAATATCCTCAGGTGGTTCACACATGGGTGACAGTGAGAATACAACATCTTGGGAACACACAGGCCTCTATAATCTTATTGAGTGCAATAAGAGCTTTAAATAAGTATTTTGGTTCATATATATCCTGTCTTGCACTTTGCATTCTGTGCCCATATGGTTCATTATTCTATTCTATATTAATACTCTATATTAAAATACTGAAATATTCACAGAAAGTGTTCTGCACAGGAGTTCTAATACCACACAAATATGATAAACTTGTTTGATCTAGTAAAAAAGAGCAGCCTTTCTTTGTTAGGAGGGATGGTAACAATTGTTTTAATGTTGGTATTTTCCACTTGGGGACAGGCTTGTGTAGTTTTCCTGTTATGGCTGTGGTTGTCAAGACAGCGCAGCGGGAACAGGGCTTCCACATGGCAGGTTTCCATACATTTTTGTTAGCTCCAGGCCCCAGACAATGGCCACCATCCCCCGGCCTGATCATAGTTACTTTCTGCAAATGTAATGAAGGATAACATGAGTGTGGTCTGGCGGAGCTTTCCTTTTCTTTGCTTGATACTTTGTCCAATATGAGCAGTTCCCAGATTTTCTCCTCTTGCCCTATTCTTTTCTGAAGCACTTGTTACCTGAAATTTTTCCTACAGTAAAGAAGACAACTGTTTGATCTCTGATATTCATTCATTCATTCATTCATTCATTCATTCATTCATTCATAGACTTGTATCCCTCCCTCCCCGATAGGGCTCAGGGCGGCACATATCAATATAAAAACAATTAAAACAATACAATAAAACTGGTGTGAATAACACCCCACCATAAAAGGCTATAAACAGCAAAACAGTAAAACAGTAAAAGATGGCAATAAAACTCCTAAGTAGACACCCATGGGAGGTCATGCTGTAACATTCAGGCTGGCTGGCAAGATATAAAAGCCTGGCGGAAGAGCTCAGTCTTACAGGCCCTGCGGAACTCACAGATGTCCCTCAGGGCCCTGATCTCAGTTGGCAGCTCATTTCACCAGGTGGGGGCCAGGGCCAAAAAGGCCCTGGCCCTAATAGTGGCCAGCTGAACCTGCCTACGGCTGGGAACCTCCAATAAATTCCCACCCCTGATGAGCAGAAGGGTTTACAGGGGCAATATGGGGAGAGGCAGTCCCATAGGTATGTAGGTCCAAGACTGTTCACAGCCTTAAATGTCAAAACAAGCACCTTGAACCTAATCCGGAATATATTGTGGTAGCCTTGTGTTCACCCAGTCTGCTCAACAGTATCATTTGTGGATTCATTTGTGGCCACGAATATCCTGTATTTTTCCATATGTACTTCAATACTTTTGCCTATAACCATTGCATTTTGGAGCATATCTCCCAAAGATGTACAGATGTACCCCAGTTTTTTTCATTACATACACTTCCAGCCATCCTGCCAAGCATTTATCAGTAGATAAAGTCAGATGTATTGTTTTTGAATTTATGATTTCAAAGTCCGTCTGTGAAGATTTTTTTTCAAGGACCAGTAAAAGTTTTTTCAGGAATTTTTTCCCCAAAATTTCATGATGCACAATGGCATGGCTAAATGAGTGCCAGATCACCAGCCAACATGGATTTCCTCTCTTGACCAAGTATTGGTCATATTGTGATCCATATCAAATGCCTAGCCCAATAGCAACACCAGTCATGTTTGAGTTAATTTAAGATACAATGATAAATTGTATCTTGACCTTTGCAAGTTTCTTTTCAGAAAGTATGATTGTGCACCTTTACTAGGCACAGATAATGAAAATCAAGTACATCATACATGCATATAAGGGAATGGGATCACATTTGCTGGCTCTGCTTCTTTCATCTCACACTCTACTGAACATTTGCGGTAAGCCTACTCATGCACATGTCTCAGGTCTTCCATCAGAAACACGGTATTCCCAGTCGAGTAGAGCAACCAATAGATTGAATCCTACTAGCTGTGGATTTGATGGGAGCTGTACAGACATAGGGTCGAACTCTGCCATCTTTTCCATGGTGCAAGAAGGAAGAGAGGGTGATATCACCATATTCACCTGCTCACTGAAGTCCTATTGTTCATGGCTTTTTTCCATGTGGATGCCACATGTGAATCCTAGCATAGCCCGGGGCAGTCAAAAAGGGCTTCTTTTGCATCACTGGAAAAGATAGGAGGCCCCAGCCCTCTATGCCTCCACCCACAGAAGTAAAAAGATGGTAGTTAGAAACAGGACGGATATTTTTCAGTGGTGGCACAGTGCCTTTGGAATGACATCTCTTCTGAGGTTTTGCTGGTGCCTAATTACTAACATTTAGGTGCCCGTCCAAATGTTTCTTTTACCTAGGTTGTCAGCTATGGAGTTTTATCTTTTTAGCTGTTTTTATAATCTGCTGACTCGCTTGCCTTGACCAGGCTAACCTGATCTCATCAGATCTCAAAAGCTAAGCAGGGTTGACTCTGATTAATATTTGGATAGAAGAAGTTCAGGGTCAGGCAAACCACGGCAAACCACCTCTGAATGCCTCTTCCCTTGAAAACCCCACTTTGCTATAAGTCAGCTCTGACTTAATAAGGAAAATATATAAATCTGCTGAGGAATGTTTTATTAATATTCTTTTTAGGCTATTCTTTTATACTTTGGTTTGTTTTAAGACTTCTTTCATGACCATTTAGGATTGTTTATGATTGAGTGATAATTTTTATACTGGCTTTATGATTCTGCTGCTTTGCAAAATGACACAGACACAGCACAGAGGCACTTATCTCAGCAGCGGGGCAATCATTTACTTCCTGCAATATATCCAGTAATGTGCAATATCCAGTAATGTGGAAATCTAATTTTGGTCAATTGACACAAGTTCTTCTTACCTAAGAACATTTAAAAAAAACCTGTAGGGCCAGGCCACTGGTCCATTTAGCCCAACTTTCTATCCTCCATAGTGCCAACCAGTTATTCCAGAGGGCCAACAACAGGGCACGAAAGACAAGGCTTTTCCTTGATTTGCCTTCTGCCACTGGTTTTCAAAGATTTCTTGCATCTGAATGTGGACATGCCCTTCAGTTACCATGGCTGGAGCCACTGATAGGCCTAAACTCCATGGAGAGTTTACAAGTATTAAATATTACTACCACATTTTTACTCTACCTTTCCTCTGATGAGATCAGGGTGTTATACATGATCTCTTCTCCCTCATTTTATCGTGACAACTACCTGGTTTAGATAGGTTAGGCTGAGAGGTCAAGCTAGGTGAAGCTTAAGTTGTATTAATCTAAACCTCCCATGGCTTGCCCAAGGTTACCAACTGAGCTTCATAGAAGAGTGGGAATCTGAACCCAGGATTAGGAAATCCTATTCCTACACTCTAAGCAGCAGTGGCATAGTGATTATGAGCAGGTGTAACCAGGTTTGATTCCCTGCGCACTGGCACTTGAACTGTGGAGGCTTATCTGGGGAATTCAGATTAGCCTATGCACTCCAACACATGCTAGCTGGGTGACCTTGGGCTAGTCACAGCTCTTCTGAGCTCTCTCAGCCCCACCTACCTCAAGGGGTGTTTGTTGTGAGGGGGGAAGGGAAAGGAGTTTGTAAGCCCCTTTGAGTCTTCTTACAGGAGAGAAAGGGGGGATATAAATCCAACTCTTCTTCTTCTTCTTCTCCTCCTCCTCCTCCTCCTCCTCCTCCTCCTTCTTCTTCTTCTTCTTCTTCAGCATTATCCTCCTTGTCATTATCCTCCTTGTCAACAGTTATACCTGCAGAAATTTCACTTGCCAGCAATGTCACCTGCCTGCAATTCTTCCCTATTTGCTTTTGCTAGGAAACCACTGAATATCTCTTCACATTTTAGTCCCCTTTGTTGAGTTTTAAAAGTTGCAAAGAATCAGCTACAGCACAGCAATTTTGGAGAGAATTGTTAGGATGGTTTACAACTAACTAGAAAGAGGGGGGGGGGGGCTCCTTTCTGTTTGACATCTTAAAAAGTTTTGCCCAGGCTTTTTCTTTGGATACCTTTTGTTTTTAATTTGGGGTGGGGGTGGGAGTGGGAGTGGGGGTGGGGGACAAGTTATAGAGCCAATAGATAGGATGCAATAGAGTCTGGATCTGTTGCCATATGGAAGCCCCTGCCCATTTCTCATGTCTTTCGGAAAACTGTGAAAGGCAGGGGAGCTGTTTCTAATAAACAAGAGTTCAAACAGTGAGTCTCCATAGCCAATAGTCACACCATAAACTCTAAACTTTACATGAAAACTCTCTGATCTCTTTGAACTTCTCCCCACCCCCCTTCCCCACCCCCCGCCAGAGGATTCTGCTGTTTATGCTTTTTTTCTGGTGGGAAGATTTGCTGGCAGGATCATAAGGAGGGGCTTAATTTTTTAAAAAAACCTCCTGCCTTCAGAAACTGCTATGCCCACTCAGAAACATCAAGGCATTGCTTTGAAGTGCCTTCTGGCTGCGACCCTCTTACACTCTTTGGTTACTATGCAATCAAATAATTAAATGGAGGCTTGGGGGGGGGGGATTCTTTTTACCTGATAATTAAACGCACCATACTGGACAGTTGTGAGGATACTTTGTTTATTAAAGCCATTACCAATCTGCAAAGACTTTTAACACAAAAGCTCTAACTGCCACTAAAAGAAGTGAGGGGGGGGGGGTGTCACTTCTGCTTCATATTGGCAATCTGTCACACAGGCAGCACAGGTCCCAAATCATTTCTCCTTTGCTTCCAGGGAATGTCTGTCTCTTACAGTAATACTCAGATAGTAAACAAGGCTTTGTTTGCCGTCCTACTGTGCAACAGAGCCAGAGTACTCTGGGTTTGTGCACATGTTTGTATATGAAAGTTTCCTGATTCCCTCAGCAAATGAAGTTCAAACATTAGCCAGTTGCATATGGTAGAGTATCAGCCATTTATTTCCTGCCTGTCTCAGTTCTTCCCGTTCCATACAGTGTTGGCAGCTGAAGATATTGGAGAGATTATGTCTGCCTATCTCACTCTTACACAAACACACTTGTATCAGTGCACACACAGTCATCCAAAATAGTTGCTTAGATGAAGGAGGAGGAGGAGGAGGAGTTTGGATTTATATCCCTCCATTCTCTCCAGTAAGGAGACTCAAAGGGGCTTACAAACTCCTTTCCCTTCCCCCTTCACAACCCTGTGAAGTAGGTGGGGCTGAGAGAGCTCAGAAGAACTGTGATTAGCCCAAGATCACCCAGCTGGCATGTGTTGGAGTGCACAAGTTAATCTATTTCTCCAGATAAGCCTCCACAGCACAAGTGGCAGAGCCGGGAATCAAACCCAGTTCCCCAGATTAGAGCTCACCTGCTCTTAAGCGCTACACCTTGCTGGCTCGCTGTCTGTATCTTCCTATCAAACACCTGCTCAATAGCATCAATTTATATAGCTTTAACAACAACAAACAGCAGCAGCAACAATTTTTTAGGAAGTTTTGAGTTCAGGATTGGTCAAACCTCCATTGTGACAAAATTCCAGGGAAAGGACCAGCAACCAAGTATTGGTCTTCACCCTTGCTGTTCATAGCCGGCACACTTGCTTTAGTGTCTACTAATGGCAGAGTATGGAAATTGCCATGGAAAATAGAATACAAGTATGAAAAAATATGAAGACTCTAGTCTGTGCCACTGATTTAAAGTTCTGCAGTTCAAAATCTATGAATTAACGTACAAAAGGAAGGCCCAGAAAACAAAATTGCAATGATATCAGCCACACTAAAAATCATTATCTGTTCAAAGCTGCCTAACATATTACACAAGGTATAGACAAGCATGGCCTGAAACATCATCTTCTCTCTTCCCACACACCCTTTTAACATCTTCTTTGACAAAGAATTCTAGAGAATTCTGTAGCCTTATACTTTGCTCAGCAAAATGTGAAGCCTTCTACCTGCCTCAAAACCATTCCCCCTTCTCAAGTGGCTCTTTCACCAGAGGAACTGTAGTTGGAGCAAGACTGCTTAAGTCTAGAGAGAAAGGCTTCAGACTTGGCTGAGTGGAATGGTAGAATGGAGAATAATTTATCCAAGAATTTGCAGACTGCCTTTCCTTCACTATAGCAACTGATGCCTGTCCTTACACACTTTAGCTATTTCTTTCAAATTTACATTATTTTATAGCCCACCTTTCTCACAGAGACTCAAGGCAATTTACAGAGTATAGCAAGGCTATGTGTTTCCCCGAAAATAAGACAGGGTCTTATATTAATTTTTGCTCCAAAAGATGCATTAGGGCTTATTTTCAGGGGATGTCTTATTTTTTTCCATGATTTTGCGCCCCCCATGTGACCAGATCAGCTGTGCCAGGGAATCTGTAACTAGGGCTTAGTTTTGGAGAAGGGCTTATATTTCAAGCATCCTCCAGAAATTCCAAAAAAATCATACTAGCGCTTATTTTGGGGGTAAGTCTTATTTTTGGGGAAACAGGGTATCTTCTCTCTTTTGAGAATGCAAGCATCCAGACTTCAAGTTTGGTTGTGGGACTAATTGAACAGTCCCGGTAGGGGCAGGGAAGACAGCGCAGCGCTGCGCCATTGCCCGAATGACGTACCTTCCTTGCGACCTTCCAGCGCGTCGCCCAGGCCAGGGGACACGCCCCCCCTGCCCTGCGCAACAGCTCTGGAGTCGCGGGGGGGGGTGTCTCCAGGCCTGGGCGACACGCTGGAAGGTTGCAGGGAAGGTACGTCATTCGGGAAAGGGGGGATGGTGCCTTCCAGCCACTGCCATTCGCACGGCAGCAGCTGGAAGGTGCTGTTTCCAGAAAACCTCACTCGGGGAGCGAGGTTGGGAAACAGCAGCTTTGTGCCGCTGGGGGGGGGAGTGAGGGCAGCACTGCTGCGATGCAGCAGCGCCCCCATGCAACCAGCTCCCTAGAGACGGCGTTTTTGCCGTCCCTAGGGCGCTGTTATTGGCCCATGAGGAAAGGGCCCGAGAGATAGACAAGGGTTTTAATATACATTCCACATATGCTAACGCAAGAAACTACCAAGAGATTGTGTAAGGATGGCAGTTCTGCTTGGTTCTCTCCCAGCCAGCTGGCCTTGACGGAATGCCTCCAGCCGGGCGGCGGGCCAGAATCGGCGGCAACAACCTTGGTGGACGGCTTATCTTGCTGTCCAGGATGAGCATTCCGTTCCCATGAGATGGGCTTGGATGGCCCAGGGAGGGGGAAGGGTTTGAGTACGTTATAACCTGAAGTTTGGGCGGGAGGTCTCATTCCTGTCATGTCGGTATTGTGTGTGGTGTGCTCTCTAAGATGTCTGAATAAGCGGGCTTACATCCAAAAGCCTTTTATTTCTGCTCCTGTGGAATTCCTTACATTATGACAGGAATCACTTCTTAACCTTTACTGTCCCTGCTTGAACGGTGGATCTCTGGTGTTCGACATGCAGAGATTGAGTGCGGCTTGACCATGTGGAAGGCACGATAGCTATAGAGGGCTTCGAGCCTTCCCTTCCAGATTCCGAGGATCTAGGAGATGGAGATGGCCCGATTTCTCTGGTGACTCTCTCCAGACCTAGAGACAATTACAAAGTTTACTTACTGTTTCATTGGGATGAACAAGGTGGGTTCATCAGCGTGGAGATGCATGAAAGCGTTTGGTGCATTATCCATGGATGGGCACCTGTATCGACGGTTCGTTTCCCTCCGACAACGAGTGGATTACAAACCCCAAATGCAACCAGTCCCTGAGGAACTGGGGCTGACAACCATCCATGCTGACACCCAGGAATCCATGGAAGATTCCCTGAGACAAGTACTGATGATATTCCCAAGGAGCAGCAGTGGCATAGTACAGGTAGATCCCAAGACTACGGCTGAGGCTGGAGCGATGGCCGAGTCGGATCGATGGTGGTAGAGGGTTCCACCTAAAACTGCGGCTCCAGGCGGAACAGAGTGAACGGATGGAAGAGCTCCGTGGAGCTGATGGGAGGAATGAAAAGAAGTCCGTCTGAAGTGGAACTTAATCGACCTGATCCGCTCCCAATGCCCTCGAAGAAGGTTGGAGACGTTGGTGGCCTGCTGCGTGAAGCCAAACTTGCAAGAGATGACGCGAACTCTGGGAAGAGGCGCGAAAATCTGCAAGCGGGACCGTGAGAAGCAATGCGCGAAATCCAAATGGAGTTGGATGTGAGAAGAGAAGCGTTGCATCGACAGTTCCAGCAGAATCTGACAGTTCATGACAAAGTACGGGATCAATCAAAAATGGATTTACAACGCCAGCGAGGGCATCAGGGCCATCCAAACACAGAATGAACTGATACTAGCCATACAACGAGGATGAACGTGCTAAAATTGGATCGCGGAAGAGGCTGCATGCGCACCAGGGCGTTTGACACGTAAGGAAAGAGAGTTTGACGACCCTAGAACAGGATTTCGCGAAGACGAAGAACAAAACTGGCAAGGGCTCCAGATAACGCCCGCACCTTCTGCAGAGCCGCAGCCCTCCGGGTATACGATGCCGAGGCCGGTTCCATATTTAACCCAGGGTGCCTCAATAGCTCCCGGTTCCTCCAGCCCCGCCATACCGCTTACAGCCACCAGGCCACCTACAGCAACAACCTCAACAGCACCTCGAGGCTGTTGAGAGGATTTGAACCCCATCCCAGCTCGTTTTGGCGGGACTGCATCGAAACTCCCTACTTCATCTTACAACTCGATGCCCATATGCAAGAATATGATGATTTACTCGTTCTGAACGCGGAGAAAGTTCGAGACATTGATCAGTACTGGATGGCATAGCAGCTGAATGGTTCGCTACCCTCGATTACAGGCTGGCGACACTTTCGCGCTGGTGGGGGGGGTTCCTCCAGGCGTTCGCCTTCGCTTCCAAGACCCTGATGCAGAAACATTGCTATATCACGTGCAGTAAAAACCATCCAGCAAAGGTAACCGTTCTTTACGCTGAATATGCCGGGAATTTCGTGCAGCGCCAGTAAACTTCCCTCAGACTGGCGGAACGCATGAAATGTAATTGCTGAAGGCATGGACATCAAACTGCGAAGCGGTTATCCTCATCGGATCCCGCGGACAGTAGCCGAATGGATCGAACTGGGATCACAAGTCGCTGCCCGTCTTGCGCCTCGCTTCAGATGGCGATCCTTAAAACCTGCCACAACCCCAGCACCAAGTACTTTCGCAAGTCAACTCCTGCCGCCACAACTGAAACCACGCAGACGCCCGTGGCCGCAGGATTGTGCCTTTACTGGGGACCTGGCCACTTGGCTGCCAACTGCCGAAGAAACAAAGTTCCGACTACGCATTAACGTAAAGCCTCCACGTGAAATCAGGTCCGGCCGCCTCAGGGGGCGTCTAAAGCCTTATCGAGGAAGATTTCGAGGACCGAGAATGTAAGCTCTGCCTGTCAGCAGCACCGAGGATTAACCCCTACTCCAGATGCGGTGAGTGAAGGCAGTGCTCCCATTACCATTTTAACCGCTAAACCCAAATGTCTGGCGCATTCTGGCCTCCGCACTTGTGGACTCGGGCTGTTCCCACTGTCTCATGAAGACCACAGGTAGCCCGGTCAATTTAACTTGGTTTAGACCGAATCCCTTGGTGAAACCCATCCCTTTACCCAAATGGATGGTAGCCCTCTAGTCGGTGAAGGTCCGCACGCGTTTAAAACCCAGCCAGTATTTCTCTGTTGTAATGGACCATTGGGAGAAATAAGTTTCATCCTTGCTCCCGTTGCTAAACACTCTATTGTGTTAGGCATGCCTTGGTTGCTCTTACGAACCAACCATCATATGGAAAGGCGGATCCTCCAATTCTACCGGATCCCCTGTAGGAGATCACAGGCGAGGGAGGAAAGCCCACCTCTCACTGAGAACGAGCTCATGGGTCCTAAAGCTTTACATGTATTGTCTGCCCCTGGTCCTCACCGGAACTCCGCGAAGTATCAAGACTTGTCCAGAGTGTTTCAAGAACAGGAGTGCGACCAATTGCCCCCCATAGGGATACTGACTGCAAAATTTTACTGCAACCCGGAGCTCAGTTACTAAAGGTAGAATCTATCGCATATGAGTCCCACCGAGGAGAACTCAGCCTTCTTAGGTCTAAAACTTGGTACCATTGGATTCATCGAATGACGAGCCACAAATACCCATGCCGCCCTGTTCTGGCCACATGTTAAGAAAAGGGCGGTTCGTTAAGACTTTATTACTGATTACCGCGGATTGAATGCAGTGTCGTATCCAACAAGTATCCTTGCCCATAATTAAAGACCTCTTGGATGCATTGGGCAAAGGGCGGATCTTTACTAAATTGGACTTAAGAGAGGCTTATTACAGAGTCCGGTATTACTTGGAAGGCTATGAACACTTGACAGCTTTCAATACAAAGTTTGGACAATATGAATATTTAATAATGCCATTCGGATTAGCTGGAGCCCCAGGAGCCTTCATGGCCCTTATCAACGAAGTTTTACAAGATCTGTTATACAAAGGGGTGGTCGATATTTAGATGATGTATTAATTTACTCACAAAACATTGAGGAGCATGAGAAGCTGATACGAGAAGTCTTTAGCGTCTACTAGATAACTCCCTCTTTGTCAAGTTGTCAAAATGCTGTTTCCATCGGCTCCTCCATAGACTATCTGGGTTACTCAGTCTCTCATATGAAGGTTTGGAAATGGACCCAGCAAAAATAGCCGCAATAATTGAATGGCCCACCAACAGGAAGGAACTGTAATCCTTCCTAGGCTGCGCAATTTCTATGCGTGACTTTATTCCCGATTTGCTGAAATTGCCTTACCGGCTCACCGATCTCCTACGCATTACCAAAGGCAAAGACTCGCAGGGCTTCTAAACCGGGGCTCCCGCTTCTCTGGTCTCAAGAATGCCAGTCAGCATTCCAACAGCTAAAACAGCTTTTACTACGGAACCAATTTTAAGTCACCCAGATCCAGATCTTCCTTTCATGGAGTGCATGTGGATGTGTCCGGATAAAGAGCTAAGCTGCCCTCTTGCAGAAAAATAAAGATAACAAATTGGTACGGTATTGCTTACTTATCAAAAAGTTTTCTGGGGCTGATTAAAATTTGGACTGTGGGGATAAGGAGACGCTGGCTATCAAAGCTGCATTGTTGGTGTTTGGCCACTGGCTAGAAGAGCCAAACACCTTCCAGGTTTGGTCAGACCACAAAAATCTGGCTGCCCTGTCCACACCACTCAAAATGTCTGCAAAACAATTCTGCGTTGGGCGAGATTTTTTCTCCAGGTTCTCTTTCACAGTCCATTTCTTCCCTGGTAAAAGCAACAAACTGGCTGATGCGCTGTCACCGGCCTCCACTGAGAGGGGAAATCGCTAATGAAGATATCCCGCACACAGTTCTCTCTCCCTCCCAGCTGGGATTAGCTGTCACCTGGTCACAAAACTTCACGGTGGCTCCTCCCCTCCGACCATCCCTAACATTGTCTCACCCTTCCTCCAGGGATTCAAGGAGGCGGGGCTCCGTGAACTGTCGACAGAAGGAAGGGGATTCACAACCGCGTTTAGAGGATGGTGTTTGGGAACGGAGGGTGTTGTCATCGTCCCTCCTCCCCTCCGGAGGCAGGTTCGAAATTTGTCATGATGCCCGGCCAAGCAGGGCACTTCGGGTTTGAAAACGTTGCATCTGGCCGCCGACAGTTCTGGTGGCACTCCATGTAAAGACATTGAAGCATTATATCAAAGGGTGTTGCAATGTCGCGGGAAGCCAAGTCGATACCGGAAAGCCGCGTAGGTTATTAAAACCCTCCCTGTTGCATCTCGACCCTGGCAGGTCATTTCCATGGATTTTATAACCATTTGCGGGAGAAAGCCACGGGAACACTGTTTTGTGGGTGGTGGTGGATCTTTTTTTCTAAACAGGCGCATTTTATTCCTTGCACCACAATCCCGTCCAGCACCTAAACTGGCCCGGTTGTTTATCCAACATGTCTATCGCCTACACTCCTCTCCCGCGACAAGGTGGTATCGACCGGTCCCCAATTCATATCTAAAGTTTGGAAGGCTTTCCTGGAGCTGTTGGGAACCACCCCAGCGGTTGTCGCCCCTACCACGTTCAAAGTGGCGTGACCCAATGTATTGGCGAACAGAACGTTAGAACAGTATTGCGTTGTTATACTAACTATCATCAGGACAATTGGTGCGCATTTACTTCCTTTGCAGAGTATCGTGTAACAATGCCATTATAGTAGCAGCAAAAAACCCCATTCGAGATTGTTTCTGGTCGGTCATTTCCGTTGCCCCAGCTGCCTGCAAGGGTACTGCAGCCTCCAGAGTTCAAACAATGGATTTCTTAAGCTAGCCGAGGGTTGGAAAACAGTGCAGTCTACCTTGGCAGGCCCAAGAATCACAAAAGGTTCAGGCAGACAAGCCAGACTTCCTTACGTGTTGGGGCGTGGGTCTATTTGTCCACTAAAACCTTAGAGGCGTGCACAAATATTCAAAACTTGGCAAGAAATTTGTGGGCCTTTTAGGATTACAAAGGTGATCAATGATGTTGCTGCTCGCTTGGAACTGCCCTAACTCATTAAGTAACATTCACCCTGTCTTTCATTCTAGCTTGCTCAAGGAGGCTCCCGTTTCAGATGCCTGGCACGACCCTCGAGCCCACCCCACGCCGAATTATAATTGATGGCCACAAAAAGCACTTTGAAATAGATGCTATTCTGGACTCCAGCTTCTCCGCAATCGTCTACAGTATCTAGTTTCATGGGTTGGCTATCCCTCTGGCCATAATCAATGGGTTTATACAGAAAATATTGATGCCCCTCCCGCTTATTTCTGCTTTTCACAAAGCCTTTCCTGACAAGCCGGGGAGGTTTTTTTCTTGGGGAAGCAGAGTGTAAGGATGGCAGTTCTGCTTGGTTCTCTCCCAGCCAGCTGGCCTTGGCCGGAATGCCTCCAGCGAGGCGTGGCCAGAATGCGTAACAACAACCTTAATTGGGCCGGCTTATCTTGCTGTCCAGGATGAGCATTCAGTTCCCATGAGATGGGCTTGGATGGCCCAGGGAGGGAAGGGTTTGAAAATGCGATTATAACCTGAAGTTTGGTGGGAGGTCTCATTCCTGTCATATTAGGTATTGTTGTGCTTTCTAAGATGTCTGAATAAACGGTCTTACATCCAAAAGCCTTTTATTTCTGCTCTGTGGAATTCCTTACAGATTGACTTGTCTAGTTTAACTCTAGATCCATAAGAGACCAGGTCTTACAAGCCCATTATGCAAATAACTTGAATATTGATAGGGGGAAATCATAATATTAAAGGAGATACTGTTCAGAATTTTGAAAAAGAGGAGCGAATACAGATTTCTAACTGACTGCTTGGAAAAAAGTGCCATTCCACGTGGATGAAAAATTCCTGAGGGAGTGTAATTTATTTTTAAAGGCAAGAGGTTCAGGATTTCAGAAACCTTAAGAGCTGAGGAGTTTATTTGTAAATATAAAAAAGAAAAATAAATATGGATTACAAAATTTTGGGTTGGAATATTAATGGACTTAGCACAAAGGAGGAAAATGTTTCACTTTATATTTAAAAAATGGATATAACATACCTGCAAGAGACACACATTAAAAAAACGAGACAGAAAATACCTGATCAATAAATTTTTGGGCCAAGAATTTACTTCTATTGATATTAAGAAAAATAGTGGAGTGGTATTTTTGATATAAAAGCACAATTTGAATCAAAATTGATATTTAAAGATGAAATTTACAGGTTGTTGACAGCAGAGGTTACAGTTGCAGTGCTTAAAATCGTTCTAGTAGGCTTGTATGTCCCAAATGAAAAAAACCCTACAATTTTACAAAGAGGTAGAACAGAGATTATTAGAATTTACCTGTGAAAACGTTATATTAATGGGAGACTTTAATAAAGTTATTTTGATGCACTTAGACAGGAAATTTGAAAGTGTTACCAGAACCATAGAGGGTAAGCTTTCTAAAGGTTTTTTTTAATTGGGTGAAGAATTTAAATTTGCAAGATCAATGGAGGCATAAAAATGGTAATGCCAAGGAATATATAATGCCAAGGAATACTTTTTACTCTGGAAGACACAAATCCCATTCAAGAATTGATATAGTTGTGCTATAAATTATGTAGGGCTAAATATTAAAAAAATAGATGTTTGCCCTAAAATCTTTTCAGACAATAATGTGATAGTATTTAGATGGAAAAGAAAAGATCTTCATTTAGATGGAGACTAAATGAGATATTACTGAAAAAGCAGAAACTGTTAAAAGGGGAAAACAGAAACTACAGGAATTTTTTGAACTAAATTTGAATAATGCAACAGACTTAAATGAAGTGAGGGGTGCAAGTAAAGCATTTATGAGAGGATTTTTAATACAATGGAATACACTAAATAAAAAACTGGTACAACAAAAAACACAAAATGTATTGGACTTGATAGTTAAAAAGAACAGGCTTACTGCTGGATAGGCAGATGGCATCTGTGACTAAAAATGCCTTCTACCAGTTTTGACTGGTTAATCAGCTGCAGCCTCTCCTGGCAGAAAAAATCTAGTCACTGTTGTGCATGCCCTAGTTATATTTAGATTAGATTGTTGCAATGCATTCTATATGGGGCCTCCCTTGAAAAGTGTTCAGAAATTTCAGTTGGTGCAAAACACTGAGGCCAGAATGTTCACTGAAGTGGGTCTTAGGGACCATAGCATTCCAGCCTTAGCCCATCTACGCTGGCTCCCCAGATACTGGTCTTGACCTACGAAGCCCTATAGTATTGTTTGGGGTCATCCAACCTGGAGCACCACCTAATCTCTTACAAACCTGCCCAACCATTACAGTCATCTTTGATGGCCCTGCTTCATGTTCCCCTATCTTCTGAGGTTAGGCGGGTGGCAACCTTGTCATTCATGGCACCAAAACCGTGGAACTCCTGCCCCAGGGAAATTCATCTGCTTTCTTCTGTTGCTGCCTCATGCCAGTGGCTGAAGACTTTTTCCCCATTTGTCATTCCCTCAATAATCCCTCCTTCCTAATCAATGTTTTTGTGTGCTGTATGAATTTTAACTCTGTTTTTAACTCTTTTAAAAATTGTTTCGATGACACCTATTTATGAAGGGTGTGATTTAATGGTTATACAGTCATGCTATCATGTATGTTTTAAATGAGTAGCCACCTTGATGGCTCTTGTAATGGCAGAAAGGCAGGCTACAAATTTTGTAAATAAATAAAATGATTTTTTAAATGATTTTCTGTCGGTAATGAGGGTTTTGATGTCTCTGGGAGAGCAATAAATGTAACATCCAGATAAACCTGTAAATCTGTGTTGCTATTTGAAGGAACACAGGTGTAGAAGCATGGATTGAAGGTGTGCTGACTGCAAATTAGGAGACCATACTGGCAGCATGTGCATTGTGAGCAAATGTACGTCTTGAAAGAGTGAACTGGAGAATTCAGAAGCATTCTAGGCTCCTGCAGAGCACAAGACAAATGTTGAAAGCTAGAAATCCCGACGGGTCTTTTCAGTTTTGTGAATAAAATAATATGTCTGTCAAATTGTATCAACTAGAAGCAGTGAATTACAGAAAGGAAGAGCTAATGGCAAGTGCTGCCTATAAATAGCTATGGAGGTGAAAAAGAAGAAGGAGGTCAACAGATATTATCCAGATTATTAAGAATGGTGAGAATTAATATTATAAGGAGGGCTTTTGACTCTGGAAAGTTTTGGTGGATCCCAGAATACTTTGATACAAGCCAAAACTCTGGTCACAATTGCAGACTGAAGAAAAGATTCCATAATAAGAAACTGGAAAGACCTATTCGCATGCTGCGGTCTCTCCAAGCTATAGTGATTCTCACTGATCATGTACGGAGGTATCTATTGCATTGTTTGCTTGATGCCATCATTAACCTGGTTATACAGAAGCCTCTGAACATGTGCAGTCTAATATAACAAGAAAGATATGAAGGTTCAGGTGCTAATTAACTGGGAGTGAGTGAGGTGCCTCCTAAAATCAAATCTGATGGGAAATTTAAAATCTGCCAGGTTCATCATAGTCCCTACCAGTGTCCAGAATCAGCATTTAATTATTTGATTCCCATATTTTCTCTATCCTAAAATAACAACAGCAAAAGGTCATTCAGGATTCTGGAAATGCGGTCCAGTCATGGATTAAAGTTTGGAAATGGTGGGAGAAAACTTAAAGGGCTTAAAGGGCTTGACTCACACCAGAGCAGAGCATTGCCATTTTAGACAATGCTAAGCTCTGCTGTGAATGGCTATGAATGACTCTGCTCTGCTCTGCTCTGCTATGAATGGCTATGTAGCTGGCAACCAGCCCCTCTCTAAAGTGTCTCCTGTGGACAAGAAGGAGGCAAGCAGGCAGGATCATAACAGGGGCAGGGAAGCAGCCTGAATTGGAGCACTAACCAGTTCCTGTAATACACCTGATCTAATATTTCCTCACTGGTTCTCAGTTTCAACCAATTCAAAGTTCTAAATTCTGCCTAGTTTTAGACTTGGTTTGGGACCAAAGTGCCTCAAGGACTCAATGAACCTATCCATGCCTTAAGGTCATTTGTACAGCCTTGCTCTCCTCCACTTTGAAAAGTTCACTATACTCTTTTCCTCCAAAAGATGAGAGTAGAATTGTATATTAATCTGCCATTTGCTGGACCTTTTTTGTTCTAGAATGCTCTGCTTAGGTCCTAGTGCCTTGAGGACAGAACTAGGTAGGCACTGGGACGTATGCAGAGCATTCTAGAACAAAGAAGGTCCAGGAAATGCCAGATTAGTATACAATTCTACTCTCATCTTTCAGTGGAAAAGAGTATAGGTGGTTACGTGGGACAGCCTTTGTGGTGATAGCACTGAAGCCTTACAAGTTTCTCCCCTGTAACACTGTTTTGGCACATCGATGCTACAAAGGCAAATGCAGTGACTGGGCTTACTTGACACTGAAAACAAATGCTGTGAGGACACCATCTAATCAGAAGTGGGTGAACTTGTTTAACATTCATAAAACAGACTGATCAAAATATATCACAAACTAGAAGTCTGCTGCTAACTGGCATAAGTTAGCAGCTAGAAATTAATAGCTGAACCAGGGACATGCTAGATTTCAAATTACAGTTGGTGACCCTGGTAGAAATTCTCAGTTTTCAAAGAAAGCAAGCATATGTGACTGCTAATATATAACCACAGTTCAGAAATATCACAATTGATTAATTAAAATATTTATAATCCACCTTTCCTATGCTCAAGATAGCTAACAATCATAATTTTAAAATGTATTTCAAAAACATAAAATACTACCAAAAGAACGTATTTTTTAGAATGCATTGGGGTGTTGAGGACATTTTCTCCTGGTACTTAGTTATTCTAGTAATGTTTTTATATGTTGTTCTCAGAGGGCTGCCTTTAGCTTCTTTAAAAAGATGGAAAGGGCTTTACACACTTCCATGAGAATTCCCTTCCAAAGTACTGGTGTTTCAGGGGGGAAAAATGCTCTGATCCTTGCCAAGGAGCACTGAACCTTCTGGGAGAAGGAAACAATACTCTGGAGGACTAAGCAAGTAAGATCAGTATAGGAAGAGGCAGTCATTAAGTATGTGTGCCCCACTTTATAATAGTCCAAGCAATTATGGAAGCATTATGGGTCAGCATGACCAGACTAGCTGAGTCTAGACGGAAGGATTTCTTCATAATCAAATGCAGTGGATAAAAAACACGCCAGGATAAAAATGACACCAGATTTGAGAATTCATCCACCATTGCCTGTACCTTATTTGTTCTAGGATGCTTCGTCTGGGTCTTAGTGCCTGCGGGAGAGAACTAGGTAGGCATCAGGACCCAAACAGAGCATTTTAGAACCAAGTTGGTCCAGGAAATGGCGAATGAATTCTCAAATCTGGTGTCATTTTATCCAGAAAAAAAATATATCTTCAGAAAATAAGGCTGGGTCTCTAAACCTTTTGTTCTGGCCTGATAATTTTATCCCTTCTGACATGGTCTGTTCCAGAATTCTGGCCTCTTCAGTCACCTCCACCTTATCCAGATGCAGTTTATTCTACCTTATCCATTTGACCAGTTTCCAGTCACTAGTCAAGGACGGTTACTGTTGCATTTGGAGACTTTGAAATAATGCCAGATACTGCTAGCTGTCATTAGCATATTAGTAACAGCTAACATCAAAGCTATGAATCATCTCATTTGCGGTCTCGTATAGATGTCAAAGAGCCCAGATAAAAACACAAAGCCCTTTGGAAGACAACTCTCAAGTGGAAATCCTCCACCATCTATCAGATGGGCAAGACTGAAACCATCAGAAAACCATGACTGATGCTCCACAGCTCCAACTGGTCCAACAGGATTTCATGATCAACTGTGTGAAAAGCATTAGAAAGTTCAAATATTATTAACAGGAATGCCTTATCCCTGACTAACACCACTGCCACCAAAACATTTCAGGAAGAAGAGTTGGTTTTATATCCCATTTTTCTCTCCTGAAGGAGACTAAAGGTGACTTATAAACCCCTTCCCTTCCTCTCCCCACAACGGGCTCCTTGTGAGGAAGGTGGGGCTAAGAGAGTTCTGAGAGAACTGTGAGTAGCCCAAGGTCACCCAGTAAGCTTTATGTGGAGGAGTGGGAAAACAAACCTGGCTCACCAGATTTGAGTCCACAGCTCTTACCCACTACTATACCATGCTGGCTTTGATATCCTAATATCCCATAACCTGGCCAAAAACAACCAAAAACTTTGAAATGGGCCAATGGAGGAAGCTTCATTTAGATGCAGCTATAATTGCTCTGTCACCACTGCACTCGAACACACTGTCAAACCAGGAAGATTTTAAACTAGTCTTTAATTTGCCAGATGCTCTTTGACCAGGAAAGGCTTTCTCTGCGTCTTTTGACAAGTGTCTTTACTCCCAGCATTCACAACAGGCAGACAGACAGACAAAGCCAAGTGAGGGATATATTATAAAGAAAGGCTGTGTTTGCGTGGCTACACTGGATCAGGAGCTATGGGGCTAGTGAATTAACTCCTTGTATACTTTCCTATAGTCCCTCTCTGTAATGATTTTGGTGTGTTGGATGTATCTGTGTGACTTTAAACTGAGAACTGAATAAGAGATAAAGTGGGATGAGAGGGGCATGAGAGAGTGATATGATTGGTTGATTCTAGAGTGTGTATGTGGGAGGGCTGTGCTGGACTGGCAGAATGTATTAGAGAGTCATGGAGAGAGGCCTGGGAGTGTCAAAACTCTAGTGAGAGAAAGTTAAAGCTCTGTGTGAGCATGGCAGAATGTGTTAGGGCTTCTGAGTGAAAAGACCCAGCGCTGAGAGAATTAGTCAGTGTGTCAGACGGTATGCAGAGAAAGTCAGAGCCTCAATAAACTATTAGACAAAATAAAGACAGAGAACTATGAAAGAGAAACTGTCAGATGGTGTCAGAGTGAATTTATGTTAGAAATTAAGTGGGGAAGTCCTCAAAGGTATTTCTTTGGCCTCAGCTTTGATTTTTATTCTTTTATTTTGTAAATATTTTTGCTTGAAACTTTGAAGTTACCTATCAGTTATAAATAAAATCTTACTTTGTCTGAAGAAACATTGGAATCTCACCCCATTTTCCTTAGGACCACATAAACCGTCCACTTTGTCTTATAAGCTTATACACACTACCAAAAGGAGATAACATGAATATTCCTGGTGACAGCTACCAGATGGGGAAGAACTAAAGGAACAAATATTCGTTGACATCACTTTTGGTGACCACCGGTGGAAGGATCACCACATTCTCTCTGCTGTTTCAAATGTTATTGTGGACCCGTGTTTCCATTAAGAGTCAAGACATTCTGTGTTCCTTAAAATAAGAGGAGCTTTCCTTTCCAGCTTCGTTAATAATACTGTTATTAGTAACGCTACGCTTGATCTTAGCCAATAGGCCAAGAAGCGAGCCACGCCAGCTCTGCCAGCTAATTCTTATATTTTATTTATTTATTTATTTATTTATTTATTTATTTATTTATTTATTTATTTATAAATAATTGGTTTTATATACCGCCCCTCCCGAAGGAGTCTGGAAGTGATGAACAACCTAAATAAAACAATAGTTGGCCCAATAAAAACCCCATTAAAAAACAACAATCAATAATATTATATTGGCATCCAAATCATAAAACAGAACTTCATAGATCCACCCTGGAAAATAAAACAGAGTAGTTTATAAACCCGGAGGAAACCTTGCAGAATGTAAAGAAAAGGAGGGGAAAGGGAGGGCGATCAGCGGCGAGAGCCTCAAAACGCCGAGTGGAACAATTCGATGCCCTACAGGCCCACCAATGGAACTCTCTCAAGATCCCCGGCTTAAGAGGTGTCCGATGGATGTTAGGTAGCGTGTTCCACCAGGCAGGAGACCTTCCCTCATCGAGGGGCCAGGGACCTGAAGTAAATTGGCCTCTACTTGAATGTAGAGTGGCCGCGGTAAGGGACATATGGGGTAAGAGCCGGTCGAAGCTGTCCCGGAAGGTCCCAGGTCAGCGTATATTCAGGAAGGCCTTAAAGGTAAGCACCCATACCTACAGTATGGCGAATGATTCGAACTCAACCTGGAAGCCAGTGAGGCTGCTAGCAAGAAAGCACAGGTTCTCTGTAAAGGCACCACCTGTGAGAACGCGGCGCGCAAGCATGCTGGACCAAGCTTCAGCTTCGGGCTAAGACGAAGGCGTGACTATGGAGAGCCATATAGAGCGAGAGTTACAATAGTCATTAGCTGGATACTCTACTCATTATTTTGTGCTTGTGTCCTGATTTTCTGATACCTATTATCTTCACTTTGTTATCTGTTTTAATCTGTATTTTTGTAATTTTTGCAATTTTTGTGATTTTAATTCTTTTGTGCCTTGCTGGTCAATGACCGTAAATAAATCGACTGACTGACTACTGTTATTAAGCCACAAATGCTGAGCATCAGGATTACATAAAACAGCCGTGCAGATCAAACCCTCCAGGCATAAGTTAATGTTGGATTTTGGCACTGAACAGTGTTTGTTAAGTACAGGGAATTCACACAATCAACTGGAAGTCATACAATGAAGCAGTGACAGTGTCATGAGCTGAGGAACTGGTTCTCCACAATGGGGAAGGGAGCAGAGTATGAGCCCAACCTTTTTTTTGTAATATCTCCCCACCATTCCTTTGGGTTGTGAATATAATCATATTGACATAATCAATGTACATTCCGTGCATCAGATGAAGCGGGCTCATGAAAACTTATGCCAGAATAAATTCTAGTCGTCTCTAAAGGTGCCTCATATCGTTGTGCTTGCTTCTCTATCACAATTAACTAGTGCTTACTTTGTTGACATCAGGAGACACATGCTTCCTTTATTTATCCTTTGTAAATCTTCTGAAGGGGCTTGTTATTTGGCTGACAGTGTAACACTCTGCACTTTCGGTGGAGTGAACGACGGCATTTCAAAAAAAAAAAATGGCTCTCTACCCTTTGTAGGAAGTGATAAATATCCCAGCTGTAATGCCTAGAGCTACCTACCACAAGGCTTGCTACTGTTGAGAGCTTCTGTGCCTTTGTTCTGCGGCTTGTATGGCTGTCAGTGAGAGTTTGGCAGAGGCAAGGAGACCCTCCAATGCAATGGCACTAAGCCACACAGTATTTTGAAGATATGATAACTGGAACAGGAATCTTGCACTGTGGGGAGGCCATTTTCAGTGGCCTACCCGTGGCAAGGGCCGTTTCTGCACGGCCAATTAACGACGGCCTGGGGTGGTACAGCAGCCACTTCAGGCCGCCTACCGTTCCACATTGCAGGTTGCAGCAGCGACCTGAAGCTAAACTGGATCCGCTTTTCCCCAGAAGGGCTGCCTCAGGCTGCCTTTAAACAACAACCTCCTTTAAAGGGGTTGTTGTTAGAGAAGCGTCTTCAGCGGCGGTCTTGATGCTGCGAACCGGGCCGCTGGGGCTGTCTCCGATCTCATTGTTTAAAATTGCCGCGGCTTCAAAGTTCATTCGTCGTGGCACCTGCTGGGCATATGCAGCCCGCCCATTACCTCGTCCCTCCGACCTCCAGTGGGTCGGAGGGGCAGCGATGTACCGGGCTCGCGTAATTTCCAGCAGGCGCATCACGGCAAATTGGTGACACCGCGAAGTGGGTGCTGGAAGTGGCGGCTCCACGCGGAGCCGCCTGCCGCCTGTCCTACGCCGGCCTCGCTCATAACGCAGCCGTTGCGCCCGCTTCCAAGCGTACCGCAATACGCCCAGTGGCGCACTTCTTGGGGAAATGAAGAGGCCGCGGTATGAAATGGCCAAGGCTAACTTACATTTCAGCATTTAATCTTTTGTGGTTCTAGCATCTCACTCTTCTCTACTGCCCATATTTGCTATTTTCTTTGCTTTCCTGGTCTCTGCATACATAAACACACCTCATCCATCTGTTTTATCTGGATGCAACACTTTAAAGTTATTCTTCCCTTTCCAAGGCCGCAGTGAGAATACAAATTAAAATGAAATTGCTGAGGGGCATTTGAGAACGTAAATGTTTTTAACTCATTCTTCATGAATTTATGAATAAATTTCAGTAACAAAGACAATCCTCGCATATAAACAGTTACACACAACAGGTATGAAGTATATGTTTCATGTATGTGTCATAGTGGGATCACAAGGGCATTCTGCAAATGTTTACTGCTCCAGCTTGGCATCTTAAAAACACTGGATTTCCCCCCATCTTTATACTCTACATTGTATGCCTGTCTTTGCTATGTTAGCTTTTCTCCATTTTTTCTCAAAATGCACCCAGATCATTTTTACAGGAGTGTATACTGTTTTCTTCATTCCTTAATGTCTTGCCCACATCGCACCATACTGATCACATATCTTATTTCCCTTTGTCTGGAGCAATATCCATTTTATAAAGCCCATCTTGTTTGCATGTGCATTCTCTCTTCCCCATTATTTTATTCACACAGGAACACACACAAGTCTGCCTTAATATTGAATCAGACCATTGGTCCTTCATGACAGTACTCTCTCCTCTGCCTGGCAGTGGTTCTTTAGGATCTTTCACATCACCAGCCTGCTCCTTTTTAATCGGAGATATGAGGGATTGAACCTGGGACCTTCTGCTGGCAAAACAGCAGCTCTTCCACTGGACCACAACCCCTCTGCCAAATTTGGAAGTTGCTGCCTGAGCAGATGCTCTTATTATTAAACCCAACTTCTATGGTTTGCAAAGGAACTTGCATGGATATTGCGTTTTTACATCTCCCTCTTAAATTTTGCAGCCCGGAGACCAAGCTATGCATTATCCCACTAGTAGGACCTGGTAGCAGGCATGAGAGAGGGAGCCACCACCAACCTCACAACAAATTGCCAAATAATGAAGGGGATAGATCCATCTGCTGCTGAAAAGAAAAGGGTGTGGGAAGGAATGCCAGGAGAAGAGAATAAAGAAGAATAAAGAAGAGTAGGAGATGAGTCCTCCAAATCCACCAAGCCAAGAGAGCCTTTTACTCCTGGATGCAGGCTTGTTAATCCATGAACAGCCAGTGTGACACAGTGGTTAGTGTCAAAGTGGGATTTGAGAGACCACTGCATTTGAATCTCTATTGTCATGGAAACTTAACTGAGTGGCTTTCAGTCATTCACTCTTTCTGTCTAGCCTACTTCACAGAATTGTTGTGAGGATAAAATGGGGGAGGAAGATCGATGTTAATTGCTTTGCATCATCACTGGGGAGAAAAGCAAGGTATAAAATAAGTCAGAAATTTACATCTTGAAAAGGAACGTGAGTTAGCAGGCGTCAAATGCTAATGTGCAATTTTTGAAATAGATCCAGTTTATCCAGGTATATTTTGATGTGCCTCTTGGTTTCAAACTCCTCTAATATTTTTGCTGAATTTTCCTTGTATTTCTTCAACTATGAGAACTACGCACACCCCTCTGTTTTTTTGAGAGAGATAGTTTTTTCTACATTTTGTGAGAAACTTCTCCAAATTGTTACCTGCATGATTTTGCTCAGCTCAGTTTGTAACAACACTTTAAAAGTGCAGGATCAGGACCAAAACATCTGATGAAGTCAGTAGCAAAATTATTGGAAAGGCAGTATTTAATGATCACCTCTTCCTACTTATAATGCAAACAGAAGACTTTTTCACTTCTCATTCACTTTTAAAGGACTATTGAAATACCCTTTTGTCTCCACTAAACAGCCTGCTATGTATTTGAAAACAGTTTGGTTTTTGTTTCTACAGACATCCAGGGGGGCAGCAAAAGGGAGAAAGTTAAAGGGGGGAGCAGAAAAGGGGGAGGCAAGTATTTTGGGATCCTGATATATGAAGATGCAAAGGCTTATATGGCAGTGAAAGGCTTCAAACTGACTCAGACTCATTCATCTTCCCAAGAAGAATTAGACTCAGTGTGATTTATTTTAATAGTGGAAGAAAAAAAATATAATACTACTGTGCAGTGCTAAGTTCCTAACTTTGATGATAGATTGGGAAGAAAAATAACTTTCTTCCCCCATGTTGTTGAAGTCTGCCTACCCATCTGTTATGTCCAGCTCATCAATTAAGGTGAACCCATGAACTTGAGAAGGTGTATAATAAAGACAGCCATCCATTTAGATGTAGGAAACTGCCTGCAGCTTTATTTTAAACTGAGTATTCAGTTCTAAGCCCTGTGTACTCTGCATGAAGTTCTTCTGATGTTAGGAATGAAGTCTTTGCTCACATGCAAAATAATTCCAAATGCAGCAGCACTACCTGGATGATGGCAGAAGAGAGAAGAATGAGGAACGGACCAGGGAGCTACAACTGGAGGGTCCCACAAAAGGAAGGTTCCCTTTCTTAACTAAAAGGCCTAAAGCAGGAGTGTCAGGCTCATCATTACAAGGGCTGGATATGACATAAATGTAACTTGGTCAAGCCAGGCTACCTTGGCTGGCCCCAGGAATGGCACACGGTGTGTATGGGCTTGGACTGGTGAGCCCACAGCAGCTGCCTTGAGAGGGCTTATCAAATGTGTGAGTTAGCTGAGACACCCCCCCTCCCTTGCTTCTGGTCTGGAATAGGGGGAAATTGATTCAGCTGGCTGGCAGGCCTGATGAGCCTTCTCAGGGCAGCCACCCCACCCTGCTATGAACTCACCAGTCCAAGCACCCCTGGTCTAAAGGATATGATCATGGTTGGACTAGCAGCTACAGAGAGAGGTCTTAGGTATCAGAGAACTAGAGCACAGGCACAGAAATGCTTGAACATGAATACAGCAAACATGTTTACCAGACATAAAACATTGTTGGTTGTGCATAATCACACGAAGTGCAAAATATTCTAACAAAGTGCAGGTTTCCTATAGCATCCTTCATGATGACGGCAGCATCAATCACAGAAAGCATTCACATACTTATATATCACTTATATCCTGATGACCAAATATGCTACGAGCAGAAGCCCTACTGACATTAATAGGCCAGGATGCATTTAAGAAATGCTTTAACGTAAATCTGAATTCTTCTCTAGCTGCTACTAAGAATACAGAAATTTCCCAGGATGCTGCTCTCTAGATTTTACAACTGTGAGAAAACCCCTCCAGACAGCAAAAATGTAATTGTTTTCAATAGGGATTTTAAGCTTTAGATTCTTTAGTGTGTGTTTTTCAGAAGCAGGACATCATTTCAATATGTTTTCATGATAGGCAGTATCCCTTTGAGGGTAAAATGGGCAGCTGAGCTTCTGCTGCATCATCACAGGCTAGGAAAAAGCTACCTGCAGTTAACTCCTGCTCCAGATCTTGGCCTGATGGCATCAAATTAGACACCAGTCAGTTGTCATAAAATCATAAACTTGGAAGAGACCACAGGGGCCATCAAGTCCAACCCCCTGCTATGCAGGAATATACAATCAAAGCACTCCTGACAGATGGCTATCCAGCCTCAGTTTAAAAATCTCCAAAGGAGACTCTGCCACACTGCGAGGCAGCATGTTTTATTGCCGAACAGCTCTTACGGTTAGGAAGTTCTTCCTAATGGTTAAGTGAAATCTCTTTTCCTGTACCTTGAGCTCATTACTCCTTGTCCTAGTCTCTGGAGAAGCAGAACACAAGCTTGCTCCCTCTTCAACATGACATCCATTCAAATATTTAAACATGGCTAACATGTCGCTACATTAACTCCCAGTTGAGTTCCAAGTCAGGTTTAAGGTGTTAGTACTAACCTTTAAGGCCATTAGCTCGCCTTAGGAAACGCATCTCCTGGTACTGCCCTAATTGGACCTTCCACTCCTCGAAGGCTAACCTCTTGGTGTTCCCTGGCTCTTTGGAGATACATCTGGCCTCAGCCAGGGCCCTTATTGCTCTGGCCCCTGCTTGGTGAAATGCTTTACTATAGTCTATTAGGGCCCTGTGGGATCTGAAAGAGTTCCGCAGGGCCTGTAAAACTGAACAATTTATCCAAGCATTCAGTTGAGGCCAAAGCCTCCCCATTGTCTTTCAGTGTCATCTGTACTATCGCCAGGCTTTCCTAGGAGGGTGGGAGCAGGTAAGGATTTTTTATCGGTCGCATGTGAGTTTTAGCTTGTTAGTTGTGTTTATTGTTTAATAACTAGATATTGAGTTAGTAATTTTATACTGTATAATATTACATGAATGTTGTGAGCCGCTCTGAGCCATTTTGGGAGAGTGGTACATAAACTGAATAAATAAACGGATGTCACTCCTTAATCTTCTCTTGTCCAGACTAAACACACCTAATTCCTTAAACTGATCCTCATATGACATGAAATCCAAATCTTTTACTATTGATCGCCTTCCTCTGAACCCATTCCAGCTTGTCAATATCATTCTTGAACTGTGGTACCCAGAACTGGACACAGTATTCCAGTTGAGATCTGATCAATACAGAATAGAGTGGTACTATTACATCCCTTGATCCAGCACTATATTCCTATTGATGCATCTCAGAATTGCATTGGCTTTTTTGGCTGCCTCATTACACTGCTGACTCAAATTCAGTTTGTGGTCTACTAAGACTCCCAGATCCTTGTCACATGTACTGTTGTCATACCAGGTAATAGCCATCCTATATTTGTGCATTTCATTTCTTCTGCCCACTTGTAGTATCTTACATTTTTCTTCATTTTGTTAGTTTTAGCCCAGCTCCCTAATCTTTCCAGATCATTTTGAATTCTGACTCTGTCCTCTGGGGTATTAGCTATCCCTCCTAATTTTGTCTAATCCTTCAATTCATTCTAGCCTCAAAGAGAAGGAATGCTTTCTTAAATAAGGGTCATATTAATAGCTATGTCTTCAAATACATATGTTGTTATGTAAAATAGCATTTGTTTATGCTGAATGTTGTGAAGATGTACGCATATTTCATTTTCTACAGTGTACAGTTACATTTGCATGTGATTTAAAAAAAAATGCTGGCCAAAGACCATAACAAATAAAAGTAAAGTAGAAATAAAGTATTTAGGGTGCAACAATTTTTGCTTTGACCATTTCCTGGTATATTTGACAGATGGTGAGAGTCCACTTACTCTCTTACTCCCCTCTGGGAGACTATTACAAAACCAGGTGCCAAAGTCAAGGAGAAGTGAACTGTGGCACATCTAATGGACTTCAGAGATGGGACATTCAGGAGAAAGCTTTGCAAAGAACCACTGGTGCACAGGCTTACATGGCAAGAGTTGGTTGTTCAAGGATGTAGGTCTCAGACTGTATTACGTCTTTATAAATGCTAAACAGTGATGAGCTAGCATCCGTCATATTCTCAGAAAAAATGTTCTTCGACTTGGTGAAAAGAAATATAGTCTTATACAATATTTCTAGTAAGATGGTCATTAAAAGCAGACTACTCATCACATGATCTTGGGCTGAACAGTTTAAAAGCAAATTTGGGGGCTAAGATCCAGCTCAAATTAAACTTCTATTGTTAAGCTACTTGGGTTTCCATTTTGGAAAATATTATATTCACTTCTAAAACTTAAACACTGAATGCTTGGAAAATTATTTGTACCTCCATGGTCTGAGAGTAATTTACCTTTAAAAGTGTCGTAATGATGTCTTCAGATGCTAAAAAATATTTCAATTGTTAACCATCAATCAAATTCTCCCCATGGCTCATAAAAAGTTCAGCTCCTTGCACTGACCAAACGTAATATGCACTTTCTCACAATATATAAAATAAAAATACATAAAGATTGTGGGTAAGCAATCTGACTTAAGCAAAGACTTCTCCATACAAAAAGACTTCTAGATTGAAACCACAGCAAACCAAAATTATATTAATTTGAAAAATATAAAATTTTAATAAAGGCTACATCTCTTAATTACAATAATTATTGTACCAAGCAATTTGTATTTAAATGAAACTCTTAATAATGCATAATTTACAGTATAAGTAGAACAAATGTCATGACAAAAGTCAGAAGTACAAGACTTGTAGTAAAAAAGCATAAAATATCTTTATACATAAATCCCTTAAACAAACAAGGGAGAGCTTGGACCCTGAACACAGGGTGAAACATGGCATAGTAACACCATGCAGGCACAGGTACTGTACTGATTGAAGTGTTTTTTAAAAATTTTAACACACACTAGAGATAATGTATTAATGGGTATTTTTCTCCTCTCCACATATTTTCTACACTATATACAGACATATTATACAAAGGAAATGTAACATTGGCAAACAGAAGGCATTGACAAACACAAAATGTAGAAATAAAATGCCTGGGCAGAGGCAAGTGTTGTGTGTTATGTTAGCTCAATACACACAAAGAGTTCAATTAGAGAAGGAAACTTTTCTGATATTTCATAGCACATTTTAGCCATAATCAGTAAGTGGATATTATTGGAAATTTAGGAGCAAAGGAAAAGATGTCCCAGCAAGAAACAGACACTGCCTTTTTTCCTCAGAAGAGGATAAAATGTCTCCCTTGCTGAGGGCATAATTGGAAGTTATGACTTTTTGTCCTTCAGAATGACAACAGTCCTAAGGAATACAGCCAGAATGATACTCTGCAAGACTTCCTCTGAGCTCTATAAAATCCAGAGTTGAGCAGAACCAGAATTTAGCTCTAGAATTTGATGCCAAAAACAAAACAAAACCAGAGGACCCTATTCAAGACTGTAGAAGGCATCAACCCATAACTCCCCTTCAATTTGCAATGAAGAAGGGGCACAATATATTTTGAAAAATTGGCCTATCCATTATAGTTGAGATATAATTAATAGGAGGCTACTCAAAGTGACTACTTTTTTTTAAGTACAGCTGATTTGGGGAGATGAATACCTTTTTTAAAAAAAGCTAGCTACATTTGTGTCAACATGAATGGGATTGGTGTCATGTCCTGCTCTTCCTGGGACAGGCAGGTCTGTCAGCAAACTCAATTGGATGATCTAACAGATTCTATAAACTTTATAATTCTATGCTTGCCTTGCAAAAGACAGGAACTGGACATAATGTATACGGCTCATTCCACCCATGCAGAATAATGCACTTTCAAACTGCTTTCAGTGCTCTTTAAAGCTGTGCAGAATTGCAAACAGTTGTGAAAGTGGTTTGAAAATGCATTATTTTGCGTGTGCGGAAAGGTTATGGACCATGGCAAAAGTATATTCTTACCACAGAAACTGACAACATCCACAGTACTCTTGTAATGTTGACCCATGAATCCATGGTTAGAGCCAATGAAGTCATAACATTCTGAATCTCCTAACCATGGTTAGAAAATTATAAGTGTTTGTGGGCTATTTAGCTCTCCTCTCCTGTTAAACATGATTTTTTCACTCCTCTATCTGCACCTTACCTCTGAACTGGCACTAACATTAGCTACTGTGAGCCTCAACCCACAGCCTATATGCACAGTAAGAAGCAGGTTGGCAAACTTTTTCTGAAGCCAAGATTGGTGTTTAGACCTTTACAGACATAACACTGCACTATAGTTAGGTTCAAAAAGAGAACAGAAGGAGGTGTGTCAAGGTCATGGAGGTGTTTCCTTATCTGTTCATCATTGTTAGTGGCTTGAGAAGATTATGTCTGTACTGGGCCTGAAAATCAGAGCAGCATTTATTAAAATGCACCACCCTCTAGAAGAGCAAATGTTAAGGATAATATTCATTCTCTCTGTTTCTCTCTCTCTCACACACACACACACACCCTCTCTCGCAAGAAATAAAAATATGTAGAAATGTTGGGCACCTCATAATTCCAGTTTGTTTTCTAAAGAAGCAGAAATGAATGTATTTTTTTATAAAAGACATAGTCCAAATTCTTTAGATAGTAGAAATAATGTAAAAATAAAATACAAACCCACCCTTTTTCTTTACATCACTTCCCCTCTTTTCTCCATTGTTTAAAGCAGCATGTCCATAAACTGGACTTAAGGGAAAAAACACTTTTCAATAAATATCAATAAGGATTACTGTAAGGTACGCTATACACAGTTCTCTGAGTCCATAGGACTGGGATTCCCCAGAAACCATATATTATGTATGGAAGTCTCTCAACATCATATGCATCTTTAATAACCAAGAAGTGGTCATGTTTTTAATAAATAGTTCAGGGTTCTTAATGTCTCAGTACCCAGCCTGAACACCATTTTAAAAAATTGCTAAGGCTGATTTGGCAAAGTCTTCATAGACCTCCATTTATTTTTGTTGTTTTTTCTTCATTGGTTCAAACCTTCCTTCAAAAGCTTTGTTTCGTGGTCTGTCCAACAGCTGGCATCTTTAGCGCATGGTTCTTTACACACACAGACAATGCCAGCCAGCCAGCCAGTCAGTCAATCCTTTCGACTTTTCCAAGGATCCTTCCTTCGTACATGGGCAGAATGGCATCGTCATCCCAGATTTCTTCAAAAACAGCACCACAGTCAAACTCATCACTTGCCCTTTTGAAGTAATACCTGGAATCAAGAAGATTGACAGGTAATAAATAAGAAGACCGTGCACAGTGGGATTACTACAATGCATACTGTCCATTTTCTACATTCAGAGGTCAAACATTGCTAGATTTAGACCGGAGTCCCCAATGTGATCCCTGTGGGTACCATGGTGCCCATTGATACTTACTTACTTTTTACTATTTATTTATTTATTTATTGGATTTTTATACCACCCTATCACCAAGGGGCTCTGGTGCTTTAGCAACAGCTGCCATGATAGCATAAGATATCCACGGTGTAATAAAATTAAGCTGAAGTAATCATTTTATGGCTGGATCTTCCCCTTGAGGCAGCCATTTTTGAGCAGCCATTTTGTTGCTACATTTACCATGCTGCTTCAGAGTTCCAAATGTGCTCACAGGATCAAACAGATTGGTGACTCCTGATTTAGACCCATAGTATGATTTAGACAACTCCTGATTTAGACAACGTAGAATGAGCCTCACTGCTGAGGAGGTCATGCCATTACCTTGCTACCTGCTAGTGTCACATCAGAACAACACAATGTCATACCATAAAAACCTCTCTTCAACCTAAGGTGGCTTTACGTATTCAGTCACTGCCTTTGCTATCCTTATGAATCTACCTCAAGGTGAACGAGTGGAGGTAACATTACAGTTACCATGGAGATATTGTGGAAAATGGCCCATGATGGGCAAATTCTGGCATAATCTAAGAGAACTATTTACCAGATTTCTGCCATATTACATTACCACGTTCCCATTCCATGTTTCTGGCAGCTGCTGGAATGATGCATGACAATGTGATCACAGAGAACAACATGAAACAGTTCTTTAAGTTACAACTCAAAAACACTTACTATTGAGGGCTATTTTTCACAGTATCCTAATTATCACAGTACTCCAACCCACAGCAAAAACGTTAAAAGCTACTTAATCCATGGGCGGGTAGAGCAAAAGGTGGTTGATGAAGGAGTATGCAGCAGATGACTTTGAAAATGGCCTACAAGGAAATGCTAACAAAGATGGCTACAAAACAGTATATAGTCTGACAACCTCAGCATTATCAAGAAACACTGGATCTGTTAAGGAAGGAGACAGAAAAGTAGTATATCTCAGTTCTGCCTTCTGGTCCAGTCATAAAAAATACACTGACAGGATTAGAAAAAACTAAGCAGTTTATGCTTTCATAAAAGCTAACTCAGCTAGCTTTTAAGTAGGCCCATTTTAAAACATCTTGACTTTACAGGGGAAAAGAAAAGCTTCCCAGTTTGGCCATGGACAATCTAAACTAGACTCATGTTTAAATAAATGAAAGAGAGGCTGGTTAGTATGTCTGACTTCTATTTACTTCACAAAAAATGGCAACTCTTCCTTTCAGAGGAATAAATATACTTTATAATGACAGACTGTCCCAAAATTAGTTCAAGTTTTAGGTTGCCAACCTCAAGGTAGGGCCTGGAGATCTCCCAGAGGGTTGACACTATGGCATTTTGTATGGCAGAGAGGTCTCTCCCTTCCCTGAATCTCATCCTTTCCAGGCTCCGCTCCCAAATCTCTAGGAATTTCCAACTCAGAGTTAGCAGTTCTATTAGGGCCATTCAGACGTCATGTGCACATTGGTACAAGTCATAGGTGTCAAACTCGCAGCCCTCCAGATGTTATGGACTACAGTTCCCATCATCCCCTGCCAGCATCATATGGGAACTGTAGTCCATAACATCTGGAGGGCCGCAAGTTTGATACCTGTGGTATAAGTGAACCAAAACCTGGCTTTTGACAAGGTGGGACACCCCCTTTCTCCCCTCATGCACCACAAATGAAGACTTCCTGCTTTAGGAAGTCTTCAGTCTATTGACAATTTGTAGTTCAGCATCCCAGTTTGTGAGAAAGAAACAAACTGTAATTGGGTGCAGTACCCATATTCAAATACCATGACAAAGTGTAATTAGACTGACCTAGGAAATCTTTGACCTCAACATGGCGCAGGATTTGCTCTGAAAAATGTTTTGACAGCAAATTGGAAGGCTGGGGGTTATATTTCAAAATGGGTAGGTGGATAGCAATTGGCTGGATAATCACACCCAAAGAGTAGTACTTCTATCCAATCCTTACTTAATGACTCTTAATCTGATTGGAGGGTATTGCCTAGGGGAGTGCCACAGGGCATTTTGGACCTAATGCTTTTTAATCACTTTATCAACATTCTAAACAAGGATGCGAAGCGACTACTCATTAAATATGATGATGACATCAAATTGGCTGGGGTAGCAAATGCTCCAGAAGATAGAGATAAAATACAATGAGACTTGGATATATTGGAAAAATGGGCAGAAGTGAACAAGATGTGATCTAATAGAGATAAAGGTAAGGTTTTGAATCTGTGTAGTAAAAACGTTATGTACTGAATGCGGGAATACACTTTTGGATAGTAGTGTGTGTGTGAACAGGATCTTGGGATATTGGTCGACGGCAAATAGAGTATAAATAGTGTGATGCAGCATCAAAGAAGGCAAATTTCATCTTAGGGTGTATCAGCAAATGCATAATGTCTAGGACATGAGATGTCACAGTACCACTATATATGGCACTGGTCAGACCCCATTTGGAGTACTGCATCCAATTCTGGAGGCCTTCTTGTAGGAGGGGCACGGAAGCTTTAGAGCAGGTACAGATGACAGCAGCAAGAGTCTTTTCCACACAGCAGAAACAAAACGTCCTACAGACATTTTTAAAAGATGCATTTTGGCTTTTTGCGTTTGCTCTGCCGGAAAACACAAGTTTTTCCCAGCCAAAACATTCCTTTTTTTCCCACCTGCTGTCCGACGGCGCTCTTGTCAGTTTCCTAGTTGCACCTGCCATTTTGTGTGCTGCTGCAGAGATTCTCCTGCCTCTGCCATTTGGTGACATTTTCTGACACCATTTGGTGAAGCCTGCCTCTGCTTGGAGCTCGTTCATGCGCAGAGTTTCTCTGTAAAAAGCACATGAAGAAAGTTTATTTTGCCTCATGATCCAGGGCACGTGTCATTTTTCCTTTTTTGTTCTGAAGGGGATGTCTGGGAAGCTATGATGACATAAATATGCACACATTGCAGGCTCTCGTGTTGTGTCATCATAGCTGCACAGACATCCCCCCCCCTTGAAACAAAAAATGGGGGGAAGACACATGCATGGGATCGCCAGACAAAATGAACTTTATTTGTGTACTTTTTACAGTGAAATCATTCATGGATGAGCTGCAAGCAGAACAAATCTCTACGAGAAACCTTCACCAAATGCCAGAGGGAGGACAATCTCTGCAGCAGCACACAAAATGGTGGGCATAACTGCAATGAAAATGCAAGTAAGAGCTAGGGAGAGGGAGAAATAAAGCATCTCCAGCTGGCTTTTCTTTTCAAAGGCAAGTAGGAGACGACTTTAATCTGGCTTCAGGGGAAAAGATCACAAGTTTAGCGATTTTTAAAAACCTTTATGCCATTAAAGGTTATTATTATTATATAAAAACCTGTGTTGAGAGAAATAAAACAGTCTGAAGACGTTTTGGGGGGAGAGAGCTGTGATAAATTCTTCTCCCAAATGCTTTTTATAGCATCCTTAAGACATTATATTTCTGCTATGCGGAAAAGATTCAGGATGATTAGGGGTTTTGAGACTTAGGCCCTTTCTGCACAGGCGTGAGCGGGGGTGCGTCGGCATGAACAATGCTGAAAAACACCCCCCAGGACCATTCACATGGACGGTCCTGCTAGGGCTGCAGGCGGCGGCGCAGCCTTTGTACAGGCTGCGCCATCCCTGACGCCGTCCCTCGTTTCCGGCACATTGCACAGGCCAGGGGACGCCCCCTGCAAGCTGGAACAGTGGCTCTGGAGTCGCAGGCCAGGGGGCGTGACCCCTGGCCTCTGCGACGCGCCGGAAGCCAGGAGACGAGGTACGGCAACAGGGACAGTGGGGGGGAAATGGCGCCTTCCAGCCGCTGCCGTTTGCACGTCAGCGGTTGGAAGACGCTGCTTCCAAAAAACCTCACTCAGGAAGCGAGGTTTGGAAGCAGCGTCTTCGTGCCGCTCTGAGGTGGGGAGGCCGGCGCTGCTGTGATGCAGCGGCGGTCATGCGAACCCCTACCCAAGGACGGCGTTTTTGCCGTCCCTGTGGCGCTCTATTCCGCCCGTGCACAAGAGCTAAAGTCTTACAAAGAAAGACTGCGGAAACTGGGAATGTTTAGCCTGGAGAAAAGGAAGTTGATTACTCTTTTAAGTATTTGAAATGCTGTCATTTAGAGGAAGACAGGGCACTGTTTCACTTAGTAGTGAAACTCATAACAATGGGTTTAAGGATATACAGCAAGGTATTAGGAGAAACTTTTTAAAAGTAAGGGCAGTTCAGTAGGGAACTTGTTCCCCAGGGATGTGGTGGGCTCATCTTCCTGAGAAGCGTTTAAGCAGAGATTGGACATGTATTTGTCAGGGATACTTTAGGTCAACCTGTATGATGCAGGGGGTTGGTTTGGAAAGTCTTTGGCCCATTTCTAACTTTTTATGAAGACAGGGAGGAAGGAAAAGGAGAGTGTGCGCCCCAAAAGAAGCCAGGTTCAGTAGCCTACATTCAATCATCATGGACAAACTTCAGCTTAATCAAGATGCTAAATGGAGTCCAAACTTTGTTTTCTCCTGTTTGTATCTTTTATCAGTCTTGGATTTATTATAATTGGTGAGATTTAAGGACTAGTGATGCCATTTGTCTGCATGCATTATATCACACTATATGTTTTAAATGAAGTTTGGGTCCAAGATGAAGCCGGGTCCTGCAGCAGTAAATCATCACCATGCTATGCCATAATAAATCTCCAGAGCTCCATAGTGGACTGCTTGTAAATAACTGTCAATAGTGCTCCTTTAGGACAGACATACACACATAGAACATCATACTGGTTTTTAACTTTTCCCTGTCTGCATATATTTATTTGTACACCGCCCTGAGCCTCCGGGGGAGAACGGTATAAAAATCAAATAAACAAATAAACAAATAAAGTCAACCATCAAGGAAGAAGACAGCTGTTAGAAAACTCAAAGAAAGAGCAAATTACTCAAGTACATCACTTAATAAAGGGGCGGGCACCTTCTTCAAACCATTTACAGAAGTTGGCAAAGAGCCAAGCATTTAATTTAAGGAAATACAAATTCAAGAACCCCATCATTTCAGAGCTAATAAGTAAAGTTTGGTAAACTTCACTCCTACACTTTAACTTCCATAAAGTGGTTTTTTACAAAGAAAAATTGCAAGCTGTATAACTAGAAATGTTTTCTTTTCTTACAAAAATCCAAAATGCAGCCACAGTCCAAGAGCATACACTTTGGACACGACAGCAATCTCTGCAACTTTTATTCTCCGCTATTTCCTTACAGCCCCCAGTGTAATGAGCAATCTTGGCTTCGATTGCATTATTTGACACTGAAAGGTCAAGCAGCAGTGTCCCACTTTCTCTTTCTTTGGCTTGGGATGCTTAGATCATGAAGCCAATGCTCACGCAGACAAAAAAAGTGCCCCTTCCCCTCTTGTGTCAAACAGTGAGGACCCCTTTATTATCCTGAATTAAACCGTTCAGCTTCTTGATTAAAGGTTCCTTTTATCCCCCCTTCCAACATTCTTCCTTCTCAGGCGGCTTAATTGCATATGCACAAATGAAGGCCTTCCATTCAGAGAGTCAGCATTTAGGGAGCCTGCTTGTCTGCTGCCCCCACCCCTCCTTGAACCCATGCTGGTCTCTCGCCCTCGCCTCACTCAAAGCCTTTCACCATACAATCGCCAGGAAATAATATATATATATTATGAGGTACGCAAAAGAGAAGCGAGAAAACCAAGCACCTTGCCAAGCTTTTAAACAAAGGACTGGAACCATCGTGGTATGTTACAAGGTAGTCAGTTTTCCATGTAAGCTACAAAGGAACCCCTACTCTAACTCCTTTTGATTTCCTCTTTTTTTAAAAAAACCTTAATACTACCACTGGCTAAACACCAGTTTAGCTTTGATGTTTATGCCCTCTAAACATGCCAACAAGAGGCTTTATTTATCTGACTGTGGTTTAGGCAAATATCACGGAGGGAACTAATTTTTAAAAAGATGTGTGTTGGGGGGGGGTCATTTCCATTTCTGGAACCATTTTTTGGTCTTTCTAGTGGGGGGGGGGGGTGGGGGGGGGGTGGGGTGGGGGGGGGGGGGGGTGGGGGGGGGGGGGGGTGGGGGGGGGGGGGGGTGGGGGGGGGGGGGGGTGGGGGGGGGGGGGGGTGGGGGGGGGGGGGGGTGGGGGGGGGGGGGGGTGGGGGGGGGGGGGGGTGGGGGGGGGGGGGGGTGGGGGGGGGGGGGGGTGGGGGGGGGGGGGGGTGGGGGGGGGGGGGGGTGGGGGGGGGGGGGGGTGGGGGGGGGGGGGGGTGGGGGGGGGGGGGGGTGGGGGGGGGGGGGGGTGGGGGGGGGGGGGGGTGGGGGGGGGGGGGGGTGGGGGGGGGGGGGGGTGGGGGGGGGGGGGGGTGGGGGGGGGGGGGGGTGGGGGGGGGGGGGGGTGGGGGGGGGGGGGGGTGGACCCCTGTTCTAGAGGAACCTCTGTCCAGTTCTTTGCTGACCCAAGCCCAATGTGCGATACTTCCTTTTAGAATCCTTCAAATTAGCAGGTCGGTGGGTATGAAACAAAAGCTAACATGAAGCACAACTGTCCTTCTGCTCAATTTATCTCCTCTTTTCCAGCAACGTAAGCCCCTGTAAGCAATAATTTGCTGATCTTCAGCTCTGACAGAATTCTTTGTTTGAATGTCACATTTTATTTTCTAGGGGCAAGAAGGAACCCACACATTCTATGACCTGTCACTGAAATTACAGTTTGGGTATACACAGGAGTACAAAAAAGCCAGCATGCTGTAGTGGTTAAAGTGTCAGACTAGGATACAGGAGAACCAGATTTGATCCCCACTCTGCCACCAAAACTGGCTGGGGAACTTTAGTCCAGTCACACACTGTCAGCCTAACCTAACTCACTTTTGTGAGGACAAAATATAGAAGAAGAGAACACTGTAAGATGCTCCAAGTCCCCATTGGTGAGAAAGGTGAGATATAAAGAAAGTGAAGAAAGAAAGTGAAGAAAGTAAACAAAAGAAAGAAAGAAAGAAAGAAAGCTCTTTCCCCCACAACCTCTTCGAACTCATCATGAGGTCTTCATTTGCATATTGATGTGAGTTTTCCATCGAAACACATGTTTAGTGAGACACATTTTCCTTTGTCTCTGTTTCTCCCACTCATCCCTTTCTACATCTGGCACCCATAATATTCAGAAGATTTGCCTTTATTGCTGTTTGTTCTTTCTAAAAACTACTGCCATGTTAAGATTACCCCACATTGCTCAGGTGTACGTTTGTGAACCAGAAAAACTCCAACTGTCCATTAAATCACCACTTAATACATTAAGTGGGGGAGGGAGGGAATACCATCTTAAATGCCTGCTGGACAACACTGTCCTACTGAGAGACGACCAACAGAAACTCGAGGTACCTAAGCTGCAAACCGACTCATCCAGTAAAGAATATTAGAGTGTCAACTATTTATGTATATCTTTGTATGTTAAAACAAAAGGCAAAGGCTTCAAAGACATGGCTATTAAGTGTGCCTTAGAACAAAATCAATGCCAGATGTAACCAGAGCGTCCAGTCCTTCCCTACTACTCTGAACAGTACTCTTTGCTGAAGGTCACCTGCAGCTTCAGTCTAAGTCACACACCCCCTTCCCAAAATCAAAGCTTTGATCACAAAGATTCCCTGGGGGAGCAACACATTTAGATAATTAGTTTCACCTTGTGTCTGTACAAGATAAAACACATTGGTCTTGGCTCCTTGGCTCCCAAGCTCTTTTTGTACACTTCTGCGTTTGCTATCTCTTATCCAGTGCCAATGTCAAATAAGGATTACTGTATGTCATGGTCCAGGTAACACCTGGAGGATTGTGGAATCATTGGTATCACTGTCATAGATAGACCAGCAAAGAGCATCCTTGAGATTTCTTCACATATAATAGGAAAAACTAAATTCTCTTTTGCTGCTACCCATCTTCACAGTGACCACGCAGTTGGAAGACACAGGCCCAAATACATATTGCAAAGACTCTCCTAGTAGTTATGATCAAATGAGGCTTCTGGACAGGTGTCTACGGTGTGTAATCATGTCTCTTGTCCATCCATGGCAGTGTCACTTATCTGTTGGTGTTCCAACAATAGTAGGAAACACAAGAGATATAAGCCCTGTGTTTCCCTGAATATGTTCATGCAGGGCATGATCTGTGTACCATCTACAAACATTAGGATTCTGGGGTACAACTGTGTCTTCCAGACATCCATTTGTTGGATATCACATCACAATACACAACTCCACTTAACTGGGGCACATGGGTGATGCAAATAATTTCCCCAGAGGGTTTTGAATGTTATGGTCAGATCACTAACCACATAATAATCTCCAGTCATGAAGTACCATTAGCTTCTGAAAAAATTCTGTTAAAGCTTTTAGTGTAAGCAAGGCAGAAGTCAGACACTTTTCTTTTGTTTCACATTATTTTGTGGTACGGCTAAGGAACATACACTTCTACCCACTTGCAAAATAACTCCCTAAATGGTCTTGGCCTAATTCTAGCCAAACCAGGAAAATCTCTCATATTGTATGCTGGGTGATACAGAATTGACAGTTCAAATTCCTGCCAGCAAGCTCAATGAATTAGACCTAAGACTTTGACAAGTAAGAATAGGCCTGCTGGCTCAGGGGAAAAAACCCTTTGGGAAGCTGATTTTTCAGAGGAATCTTGCAGTATGTAGGAACGACTTCCACTGTAAAGTCAATGTAACCTATTACAAAGCTTAAAGAAAAGAACACACTATGCCAAAGGCTAAATTCTCAGCCAAGGCAGATTAAAGACAGTATTCAGTAAATCATGCAACCCAATCAGTCTTTGTGTAATTTGATCTCATTCTAAAATCCCCCCACCCGAATTTTGAAACTCTATCAAAGAGAAAGACAATGGTCTCTGAATGAAGCTGCACCCCCTTCCCACCTGGTGTCTGCACCTTCACCTCTGTCCAGATATTCCCAAGCTACTCTCCATAGTCACAAGAGTTGGAGACATTTACACTTTGATCTACACAAATAAGTATTCAAGGTTCCAGAATCAAGTATGGGGAAGTGTATTGGGGAAATGGGTAAGTTCCCACTTTGGCATCATGCTGGAAGTACAAAGAGAGGAAACAGAAGAAACTTGAGCTCCCTGCCTCTGTACTTTGAGGCACCATCCAAGGTACCTTCAGACTTTCAAGTCTTCACTATATACTAAATTCTGTCTTTGTTTAACATTCTGCCCCACCTAGTTTCCAGCGTTGTGGGTGAAAATCGCCATAATTTTGTCACACAGGCTGATACCTTGAACAAAAATCTTCACCAAGTACAACAGCATTTGAAAACTGAAACGTATGCTTCAGAGGCTATCAATTTTTTTTCATATAAAGCTATTGGTTGTTTTGGCACAGAGTTTCTTCAAACACAAGAAAAAATATGAAAGAGACCACAAAAGGCTTACCTATAATTTCCCTTTTTGCTCAGCTGCTCTTTAAAGTGCCCAAGTGTCAGGCTCTGGGCCTTCAACATCCTCCTATAGGGAATTTCTTCTCCGCAGAAAAAATAAGTGACAACCAACTCACTAGGTTGGGAGGAGTGAACTGTAGGGATTTTCCTTGGTTCTTTGTGACTGAAAAGAGGAAAAGAAAAAGAGGTGAGACTTGACAATATTTGATATTTCTACCTCAGACAACACCACAATGACAAGAAGGGCAAAAAACATAGATATCTATTAATAAAACTAATTCTTACAGGACTCTATATCAGATAAACAGTTCCAGTGGAGAGACAGAAAAAATTATCAGACACTTTTGCAAAGCATTATAAATAAACAAAACCCATAAATGTACAGCTCTAATTACCAAGCTGAAACTCATCCAAAAATGCCAGACTCACCATATGTATGAATCTTAACATTTTGACAGCTAACGTTAATTGAAAGGCAATTTGCTTCACAAGCCAAAGTTCTACAGCCATTCCAAATGTAGGTCCTGGACCTACCTCCAATGCTAGTTTGTAGTACTGAACCAGAGTAAATCAATTCTCCCCTCTACCATCCTCAGGAAAATAGTGCCGGCGACGGAAACCAAACAGGAATACTAGCAATACTCAGACAACGCAGTATGACAGACCACCTTTAATCTTGCTCATGCTTTACTACCAGAATAGGCTTGGTTAAGAAGCTCTTTTTTACCAGTCTTCAGATATTATTCCCTCACGTACATTCTTAATTGTATTTTCTCAATTCATACCTTGTGACTGTTTGAAATTACTGCATTGTATACTTGTACAAGTAATGTTTGCACAAACATGTACAGAGAAGGGAAGGGAAGTGGTTATCCTGTCTAGTTTACTTCCCCTCAGTAATCGGTACATACATTACCAAAGGCAAGGAAAAAATGGAATCCATCTTTTGTAAGGGCAAGGAAAAAAAAACCTGGGATAGGATGGACTGAGTAGTACATCTTCTCTGGATCAGTAGATAGCCTAGAGGGGTACTTCCCCATTTCTTCACTTTGCACGTATATTACTCAAGCCACCACAATAATCGAGAACAGACACATACACAATTAATAGATAATAGTGTTGCCAGCCCCTGCCCCCAGCCACTGGCAAGGGATGGGGGGTAGGGTTGTCAAATCCAGGAGTGGAGATTTAGGGGTGGAGCCTGGGGTGACAGGGACCTCAGTGGGGTACAGTGCCCCAGAATCCACCCTCCAAAACATCCATTTTCTACAGGGGAACTGATATCTACAGTCTGGGGATGAGCCACAATTCTAGGAGGTCCCCAAGTCCCACCTGGAGACTGGCATCCCTAATAGACACTTCCACAAATGAAGCTTCACATCTGCAGACATTTTCCCATCCCTTCAACTCCAGTGAAACTCCATGCATTCCATCTACATTGAAACAAATGAGAAAAGTCCCAATTCATATGTAGGAACATGGCCATATTAAAATATGCAGGAGCAGGGCTAGAGATCTATTTGCCTGTCACCAGAGTCTTTCTTACAGGGGGAGCAGCAAAACCTTTTTACACCTTGGATTCTCGAGGAAGGGAGACCTGCTTTCTGAACGACAAACAATTCTGCTACCAGGGAGAATCGCAACAGGTCCTTGAATGCCATGCAGGCAACTTCTGAGGCAACATTGACTTGGCATGTCAAAAGGTCACAAAGTGTTACTCCACAGTAATTTAGTCTTTCTAATTTGTTCCAAACCTTTGTAGAGCAGCATCAGGAAGATGGGGAGAAAAGCTACTAGCAAAGACAGCTGGTGTACTTAAGGTCAACCAATTAAAAATGAAAGGCTATAGTCAGGTGGCTTAGCCTGGACTTCAAACATTACTTATTGCTTAAGATGAAGAAGATAAGAAAGAAAACTTTAATTATTTAGACTGCAGTAGATTTCTTCTCAAAAAGAACTATCCTGTAATTAAACCAATCCAATCTATGTCTGCTTTACAGGAATGCCAGCTAAGAAAGAACCAGAAGACAGGATTTGAAAACAGTTTGTTCCATGTTTCAAAAAATGAAAAAATTGAAAAGTATCAGGAAGACAACATGTTTTCAAAGGAATGTCCCGTTGGATGAAATAAAAGTTAAAAAGGCAAGGAAGGATATCGAGCTATGTGGTACATAAAGCAACACCTACTCTTCTGTTGCTGTGCTTGTACTGCAAAAAGGACCATTTCCTCCCGGTACCGAAGTCAAGTGGTTGCGATCCCTTGGTTGATTTGAGGTTGAACATCTACAGTTTGGAAGGGGAGAAGGGAAGATACAGAAGTGACTGATTTGGCTTTTCAAAAGCTCACCTAAGATACACACACTGTAAAGGAAATAAATCAAGGAAATAGCTAAGTGCACTGAGGGGGATGCGGGGGACGGAGAGACAAAACCACAACTACATCTTCTAGCAAAAGACAGCAAAGACACAATTTGGCATACTAACTATTCTGGAAACATATCCATGGCCTCTAAGCAAAAGAAACAAAGCTGAAAAGTAGAATGGGGTCTTGTGATTAGGTTTCTGCCTGCAACCCTCTTGGTCCTTTATGGAAACACTCCTCTGAAGTACAGTCTGGGGCTCACTGTACAGTTTTCTGGCTCACTGGAAGACACAGGGCTGGCACAAGTGGAAGCTCTTAGAGCCAGAAGAATGAGCTGAACAACAGAAAAAAAACCCTTGGCAGTGGAAAAAGGCCCTGCACCATCGGAAAGAAAGCACAGACCCAAGCCTACCTGAACATATGAAGCTGCCTTAAATGAGTCAGACCACTGGCCTATCAAGGCCAACACTTTGACTAGCAGCAGCTCTCCAGGGTCTCAAGCACAGGTCTCCCATATTATCTATGTTCTGATCCTTTCTACCTGGAGTTGACTGGGGTACATTCAAGGACCTTCTGCAGGCAAAGCTGATGCTCTACCACTCAGCCACAGTCCCTTGGGTGCAAGAGGACATACGAAGTTCCGTGGCCCACTTCAACTTAGCCATAGCCCTGCTTAGAAGCCTGCAACTATCTTTATTCTAGAACAGCGGTTCTCAACCTGTGGGTCGGGTCGGACGACCCTTTCACAGGGGTCGCCTAAGACTCTGCATCAGTGTTCTCCATCTGTAAAATGGATAAATGTTAGGGTTGGGGGTCACCACAACATGAGGAACTGTATTAAAGGGTCGCGGCATTTGGAAGGTTGAGAACCACTGTTCTAGATCATACCCCACCCAACCAAACTAAAATGGAACCAACTCAGAAGGGGATTTACAAATTTAGCCATTTCTCTTGGGGGTGGGGGTTTGTGGGGGGGGGGGGAGAATATTAGTCTCTTCTTTAGCATAGGAGTTTCCTGTAAAGCTCAAGCAGAACTAAGACTTTTAAAAGGTATGACCAGGCTAGTGAGGGCCTTGTTTTGCCACCCTGCTTAAAATGGGAATCACCTTGGTGGTGAGGATGGGAGCAGGATCAAATGAAATGCAACTGAACCACACTGCAGCCTGCCTGGACCAATTTTTCAGAGCGTTTAGACAACTGATCATCACACACTTCACTGCATCTTGCACTGAACCACCAGCTACTAAGGTCTGAAAATGTTCCACTACAAAACATCAGCTTTGTATTTTCTATAACTTTCTTGCAGTTCATTCCAGAACGCCTACCAAGGAGGCACAGGTCAGAGAGCATTTCTAAATGTAGGAACTTTTCTGGTCCCCCCCCCCCCAATTCTGCCCTCCCATGGGAGTTACCGTTGTTTCTGAGGCTTGGATACTTCAGTTAGCCTGCGGCAAGCTTCCTCCAGCTGGGCCAAAGTGTTGGGTGGCGTCAGGGGTGGCATGGCAGGATCCTGAATAAAAGGGTGGGCAGGCTGTGCCCCACGCGGGTGGTTGCTGTTGCCCCACAGATGGTGCCGGGCTGGACGTTCACCAGGCACACCTCGAGTGGACTCGGAATTGTAGGTCTTCTTTGTGCTTTGCGTGCTGATGAGAGAAAGAGACAAGGTATTTACCTACGTGGTAATAAAAGCTGAAAAATATGGCTTTAAGAGTAGCTTCAGTTCTTTGCAGGGGGTGAAGTTTGTCATAGTATGAAAAGTGGTGCCTACTAAAAATATGACTTTATGTGGTTTTTCTGGTTGCACGGAACAGCTTTCATAATAAACCAGATGAGCAAAAGAGCTTCCATTTGTTTTTAGAAATTGTAAAAATAGACAGATAAATATTTACCAACAGAATCAGCATTACAGACAGATTGTATTTACCTATGGGTCTTGTGCTTAGATTGTCTTTCACTCTCCAGCATCCACTGCCAAACATTCTGTGAGCGGTCTGCCTCTCCTCCAGGTAGCTGGGTCCCTGGAAGTACAGACAACCCCCCTCCTTCTCCACCTGGTAGGATGACGCCATCTGGTAGTTTAGAGGTCCTCTTCAGCAGCGTCCCAGTTCTGCTGAAGCTTTCCAGGAGACACAGAAGGGAGAACAGCACTTAGCCCGCCATTTCCTTGTCACAGAACTTGTTTATTACCACAAACACCACCCAAGGTCACCTTCCTCCACTCCCAAACACTCACAATCAACAACCCAAATCTCTTAGGACACTGTAGTCAAATTCTAACTGTTCATTCAGCTTTAACCACAAAGCTTGCCTAAACTTACCCAAGTGGCTCCAGTTGAGTTGCAGGAAGATCTGTCCCTTTTGAGTGCCCCTTGCACTTTGAGTAGCAATAGTAGTCACTGCCCCCAGCACACAAGCACTGGACCCGCTGGGCTGCCTCTGCTTCTATCTGCTCTTTCGTCTTGGGGATAGTGTGATGGATATAGTGGTGGTGAACGTGTTTGGTGGTCTGCTTGGTGATAAATCCTTTACTGATGAGGGCACAAGCTGTGGGGACAGAGGCAGTTCCTGGGGCCAGTAGCAATTTGCCACCTGGAAGGCGGTCCGGTGAGCGTGTGCGAGGGCTGTGCCGTCCCATGCCTGGAGACTGACACCCAGGAGTCTTCAGCACACGAGAAAGGTGGTCATCCAGGATTGCCTGCGGGTCATCCTCGTAGCTGCCAGATGGTAAGAGATTGAACTGCTGCTGCTGCTGCTGCTGCGTGACTGAAGTCTCCCTACTAGTCTGCAAGCTGGCAGGTATGTCAGGGCACTCCTTTTCTTCATCCTTCCCGTGCAAAACATAAAGGACAATCCATCACATCAAGGTAAACAAGGCATTTCTGCGTTACAGCCTGGAAAAAACAGACTAATAGAATCATGGCTTTCATTTATAAATATATATAAAATATATATTTATAAATATATTAATATATCTGCATTTCCCCTTCCCAATCTACCCTCTTCCCAAGAGACTTACAGTGACATTTCAACAGAAAGAGATCAACAACTTTATTTGTAGGGCACATTTTTTAAAAAATGCAGTGCAGTTTACCAAGCTTCAGCAGTTTAGCTTGTAACTCTCAAGAACAGGATGGAGCTAGACTGCCGTGCCTGCGCCCACCCACCCCCATGAACACCCCCCCCCACCCCTGCCTTCAGCAAAGGAATGCTGCACAGCAGGGATCTGTGCTGAAAGGGTTAATCCACTCACCTCTGTGATTTGCTGCAGCCTCTCTTCTAGGCAGTCCATGGTCTCTTGTTGTTGCTTGAGCTTTTCCAACCGAGAGATGAGGTCGGCTGCAAAGATAGCTGGTTCCACAGGGGTCATTTCCTTCGGAAGACGGTGGGTTCTCTACACAGAGCAAGGACAAAAGCGACGAGCCATGTTTAGCAGACAGCACAAGCCAAGGAAGCTGAGCCTGAGCCGCATTTCTGGCTCCGTTCAACTTGTTGTGTCTCCATGTCTGGATGAAAAGACAACCGCAACTAGGTATGGTCTGCTCTGGATTTTTATGAGCGAGTGCTGAGGCCTCATGGAGTGACATCCTCCCCAATAGCATTTGCCTTCGGCAGGAGCAGTTGGTCGCACTCCGAGGAACCCTGCTTGTTCCCTCTGTAGTACAACCAGCCCATCAGTAACTACTCTGAACTAGAAAATCTTCAAAGACTGTTGTCAAACATCAAATAGAAAACTCTGAGGCGGGAGGGAGAGACTTTAACTCAAGGAATAAAAGCGGAGTATAAACAGAAAGGAGTTGGAAATTTAAAAAAAATAAGTTGGGGAGAAAAAGGGAAGCCAACTAAAAAAAAAGAAGAAGAAGTCAAACGGTTGCAGATCAGAGAAGTGCTAGTAATTTATTTCCTGGCTACATACTGGGCACCTTTGAGGTAGTGTTGTCTCAACAGTGTCCTAGATCTCTCTCTCTCTCTTTCTTTCCCCCACTCCCGCCCTCCATCTCTTTGTACAGAAAATGAAGGAAGCTGCTGCAGGCAAGCAGTGATACACTGCTGAGCATTGCTGCCTCAAGCAGATCTATCAAGGGGAAAGGGAACATCTCCAAATCAAGTGTAGAATATAAAAAGGCAAGAATCTCTGCCAAAAGCAGGAAGGAATGAGGGAAAGCCCCGTGGATCACTGTTTTCCTCTTCCCACAAGCACTTTCCCCCATTTTTCTCCTTTGCTCTTAAATTCTGCATGCACACACACACAATGTATGCACACACACTTTTATGAAATGCACAAAACTGAATGACCAACTATTCCACATACTACCCATGAGATGAGGTGGGGCCTCTCTCTCTCTCTCTCTCTCTCTCTCTCTCTCTCTAGCAACCACTTAGCTTCAGAAATGATGTGAGGGGAGAAAAAGGCCACTCTGCTGGAAATTGTCACTCTTACACAAGCTGGCTCTATTCAGTTGCCTGATCAAAGCACTGCCTTACAGAGAAAGTCGATTTGCACGCCCCAGGACAAAATAATCTAATTTACAAGCAGAGGCCACAGAACTTCTTAAAGCAGGGAATACACACAGAGAGATACACATATACACACACATACAAATAAACTCAAAAGAGATCACACAGACACAAAGTTATTTCATATATATCAAATATATAAACATATATATATGGGTTATCAATAATAATGTATCAATAATAATAATATATATATATATATATATATATATATATATATATATATAAACATACACACACACACACACACACACACACACACACACACACACACACACACACACACACACACATATATATATATATATATATATATATATATCGCCTAAGACATCACACCACTTAAAAAGCCGGGAGGAAGAGGAATTTGGTTAAACTAATCATGAGGCAAGATAAGTTGGTACTTGTCTGTGTAAACAGTTTTGCAGAAAATTATTCGCTAGCTGAATTACAAACATCACTCTGAAACCTTCCACACTTCAGATAAGTGGGCAAGTCACATTTCTGAAGATACAGAACCAGATTTAACTGCTTTGCCTTGAAGCTAACAGGCAGGAAAGCTGGGACTTTTTAAAGAAAGGCACATATTTGGTACAAATCTCCACTTTCCTTTGGAGAAGCTGGGAAATCTATTTCTGCCAAGAAGTTGCTAATGGTGGGAGAAATCCTAGCTCCACTCAAATAAATAACAGGACTCCCAGTGACTTCAATGAACACAGGATTTCTCCTGGTGTGCTTCTCTCTCTTTGAAGTCTTGGAGCAGAGCAGAAAATGCAAAGCACAATCCCTTAAAAAAATCCAGCTGTGGAAGTTAGGGGAAGATTTAAGTATTTCCCCCACCCACTGAAATCCTCCATTCCCATGGTATAAAAAAAGACAGGAACTTTACAACAGCCTTTCAGTGGCAAATAAACATGTTAGAAATGCTGCCAGAAGCCAAGTCCTTATTCATAATCCCAGAAAGGGAAGGGAAGAAGAGAGATTTCTATCCAGAAAAATGGTGACTGGGCATATTTGAGCCAATGTCAAGCAAGGATACATGCTGCAGAGTTTAAGGGGGAAGAAGAACCATATAAAGATACCACTGTACCACTAAGCCACAGCCCCTCCGACCTTATGAACTTGATGCGAGTGTCGGGCCAGGGCCTTTACGGCTCTGGCCCTGGCCTGGTGGAACACTCTTCCTCCAGCTGTCCGGGCCCTGCGGGACCTCGGTGATTTCCGCAGGGCCTGTAAGACTGAGTCGTTCCACCGGGCCTTTGGAGAGACCAGTCGCTGAATTGTGCCCCCTCTGATCTCCTGTTTGAGGGTCCCTTCACATCTGTGGGACCCACCGTGCCCCCCCTCCTCCATGTTAGGAGGATTTTAAATAAAGGTTTTGTGACTTGCCAATTTAGTGTAGCAATCGCTGTTTTAAATTAATATTTTAGAGTTTATGGGGCTGAGTTCTTAATGTTAGGTATTATTTATTTGTTGTTACCTACTCGCTACTCTTGTTATTTATATTTTATGCCGATTATGTTGTACACTGCCCAGAGCCCTCTGGGGATGGGGCAGTATACTAAATTGAATTAATATTAATAATATTAATAATATTAATAGTAATAATAATAATAAATATATGAAGCTTTCTTGAGTGAAGTTAGAGCACTAGTCCCACGTAGCTATATACTTTTGATTCACATTGTCTGCAACTCCCTCAAGAATCTCAAGCAGGAATATACTTCCCACCCATTGAATAGCAGATGCTTAGAACTGAACCTGAGATTTCCTGCACAAAAAGCTTTACAACTGAATTGCAGCCCTGCACCAAGATAAGAACACAATATCTATCAGCATAAGAACCTCATTGCTGTATCTGACTAAGAGTCTTATCTAGTCCAGCATTCTGATTCCAACAACAGCCAACCAGATGACTTGGCCAAGCTCAAAATATGGCATAACAGCTTATCCCCACCAGACACAGGCAGTATATCCATCTCTGCGCCATCATGGGGATACAGACGATGGGAAAAACATGTGTATTTGTGTCTACGTTAGAAATAAGAATTTCAGCTTCATTATCAGGAAGAATTCACCAAGAGCTCAATTCTTGGGAAACCTCTTGGTTTCTAAGTCGTTTACTTCAATTTTCAATTTCAACCTTTAATGGCATACAAAGTCGTTTGCTTGTTAATTCCTGCCAGGAAGTCCATTTTATAGGCAGATGGTCTGCCATACTGGTTAGTTTTTCACTTGTGATGGGTGGCAAGGTATAATTTGAAGGGTACATGATACAGCAGTCATACTGAAGCTATGCAGTCTGAGATCTGATCTTCCCCTGGATGGGAGACCTCAACATGCACCCACAAATTCTGCAACAGGTGAAAAGCAGGATATAAATGTGGCAAACAAATGATACCTGCCATATTTTTCATGCATATGGAATGGGGAAGATGAGAACGTGGTATCTGTGTGCTACTTCTCCTGTTTTCTTTTTGTTACAATAAAGATCACATTTCACGTTGTCCCAACCAGTCTGAAACAACCAAATTTATCAGGGCTAACTCTTGAAATGACCTTGTACCTTTATTGCAATTCCAATAGTTGGACAAGCAATTCACATCTCAGAAGCAGGATTTAATCCTGGAATCAGAACAATATAACTACCTGACCTATACTGTCCCCAGGAGATTTGTTCTCAGGAGGCCCCAAATACAGGCAGTGACCAGATCAGACCAACTTAGACAGCATAATTTAACTTCTGAGAGTAGCATCAGGACCACAAGCTTTCAAAAAATTCCTTTCTCCCCACTATGGAATTTCTTGTACTTACTGGAAAGTGAGGTAGAGAAACTTGACCGTTGGCCTTGACACTTCGATGCATTTCCCTCTGGAGATGCTTCTTGCTCCCAAGTCTGTAAGGAGGGATGCCATCACTGTAAATCAAAAACCACATCATTTTTAGATTAGGCACTCTATGAGGTAATGAAACTCCTCTTCAAAACAGATTCCAGGAAGCATTACCAGCTCCACCACCTGATCTCACACAGCGAGTTGATATTTACGAAATCAAAAGTTAGCCACCTACTCAAGAGTCCCTTGCACTTGGTTGTGCAGTGGGAGGCAAAAGAAACCAATCCTTTTTCACCAGGGGCTCACATAACTTTGAAGCCAGGCCTGTAATGCAAGCCAAACCTTCAGATAAGTAATTGTGGTTTCCAGTCAAAGGCACTTCCTTTCCCATCTTCAAATTCCACTGAAGAAATGTTTGTGAGTAAACACCCTGTAGGGTAAGATTAGAACATGCTGTGGTTTGTTGGGTTCTGGTATCTGCTGGAGTGTTACTTGACTATTTCATTTGTGATTTCTTTGTAGTTCAGCAAGTATGGGGAAGAGAAGGCATAATTCCAGTTGGGTGTTCCCATTTCATTTCTGCCACTGTATTAGCAACTGCAGACTGGTTCAGATGGTACAGGAAAGGGATAGGGGGAATAACAGCAGGAACTGACTTGGCTAGACTCCTTTTATTGTAATATGGAAAGTGGGATTTGTGGAACTTGTGGATGGAACTACAAGTCTCAGGTATGCAACACCAACTGATATAAAGCCCAGCTCGTCTCCCCCCCCTCCCCCGTGCAGGCAATGGAGAGAAGAAACCGAAGCACCCACCCTTGATTTCTTCACATCTCCTCTGCCACCAATGGAGATACAGCCTTCAGAGGTGATGTGCTTCTGCTATGATTATGATGAACGCCCTATTGTGAATAGAGCCTACGGCTCCAATGGGAAGAGCAGGACAATTCTAGGCAGTGAGACCTCTCATTCTAAAGAAATGGGCATCTACAAGAATCTTGATGGATAATATACATGAAGTAGTCTGAAGCCACCAAAGCACTGGATACATTCAAATTATCATGCAACCAAATGCAGTTCAGAAAGTCTTAACCGCCGAAGACCAAGATGGGAAAAGTACTCGTAACTACATTACACTAATAATCTGTCCCAACCTTGATAACTGCATAGTTGTACCCTACAGAGCAACTCTGGCTTAGCTGTTCTCAGATTTTAAAAAATGAGTGAAAGAGATGGCCCCACAGAAATAGAAAGTCATAATAACACTGCCCCCCACTCAAAACTATCATTCAGTTTGTGGCCTACCCTACACAGTTTAAGCTTGTGCTATTCCACAAGGACAGAAATAAAGTTGGAAAGAGCTTTCATAACAGACCAAGAGAGGAATACCTTTAACAACTGTGAGCTCTGTGTTTCATGAAGGACTGATATATGCACGGCGTGGGCCACAGGGAAACTTCTTATCATGTGACCTGGCCACATGCACAGCCAATCACATTTAAATGTTATTTACGATGTGGCCTTTACTCATTTATTAACATCAGCACTCAAGGGCCCCCAATTAGTAACCCACTGGTGTTCCTAACAGATCAATGATCCAGTTTCTTTAACACATGATCATGTACATGTAGAAAACTTACAGAGGCAAGAAAGCTTCTGAACAGGCCAAGTCCTGTATATAGAACTAAGATGATGTAGTGGTTAAGGGTGCTGGACTGTGATCGGAGAGACTCAAGTTTAAATCCCTACTCGGTCACAAAAGCTCACTGTGTGACCTTGGGCACATCACTCTTTCTCAGTCTAACCCATCTCACAAGGTTGTTGTTGTTGTGAGGAGAAAATGGAGGTCAGTGATGTTGTAATGATGCTTTAGGTCCCCACTGGGGAGAAAGTAGAGTATAAATGTTTTTAAAATAAACCAGATCTAAGCTACTCAAAAAGACATATTCTCAAGAAGACGTAAGCTCAGTAACTGTGACTTTGAATCAGCCTATTGTACCTCACAGGGCTGTTGTAGGGATAAAACAGAAATGAGGAGAACGACGTAAACTGTTTGGGGGTCCAGTTGTGGAGAAGGGTGGATGCAAATAAACCATAAATATAGCAGGTAATAAGTAGGGTGGTGAGTGAGTGTGAAAGAGAGAAGGAAGGAGAGTAAGGAGAGGATTATGAGAGTTGTTAGGAGGACAGAAAGAGAAAATAATGTAGGAATGGTGATACAGGAGAAAATAAGGCGCTCCTCACGAGTCCTTTCAGGTTCCCCATTATACAATAGGGCCCAGTCTGAGGATCAGCATTGTGTAACTGAGCCATAGTTTTCTTGGGAAGAAGCTGCCAGAGATGGAGAGAAGATGAAGGAGATAGGTACGCTGGTGGGAGGAAAGGAGAGAAGGAAGCAGGAAAAGGGGAGGGGCCATGGGAGCTTTCAGGAAAGGAAAAGAGGAACTGTGGAGAAACTAGATGCCCCAACAACCAACTGTTCTCATTGGATTAGAAAGGATTTTATTGAGTTAGTATAGGGATTGCAACATTTTGGATTAAATCCCCCCTCCCAAACTTTACTTCTGCCCCGAAGAATGGCACCAGTTTGAAACCATATACAGTAACTATTCCTCTAATCAGTCTTTGGCTGAGGTTGTGGTTTTGTCCCCCCGCCCTGCACAGTCATAAGAACATAAGAACAAGCCAGCTGGATCAGACCAGAGTCCATCTAGTCCAGCTCTCTGCTACTCACAGTGGCCCACCAGGTGCCTTTGGGAGCTCACATGCAGGAGGTGAAAGCAATGGCCTTCTGCTGCTGCTGCTCCCAAGCACCTGGTCTGTTAAGGCATTTGCAATCTCAGATCAAAGAGGATCAAGATTGGTAGCCATAAATCGACTTCTCCTCCGTAAATCTATCCAAGCCCCTTTTAAAGCTATTGGGGAATACCTTAACACAGGAGTCTGCAACCCGCGGCTCCGGAGCCGCATGCGGCTCTTTCGTCCTTGTACTGTGGCTCCATGTGGCTTGGGACCTGAGCAACCTGAGGACTACGCTTTGCCATAATAAGCAAGCGAACAACTGCCCCACCCCCAGCTGGCAGGTGACAGAAGGCACCAGATTAGGGAAGGAGGGGAAAGGACACTGGAGGGAGGGAGGGAGGGAGGGAGGAGGCGCGCTCGGCACGTCCCAAGTGGAACTTGCCATCGTTGGCATTGCCGCCGCTGTCTATCCTGCCCGTTTGGATGACGGATGGCAGCTCACAGCATTTTTAGTTTGCTACATGGATAATTTAAGTTCAGCTTTTAAATTCTTTTGAAAGAGACCTTCAACTCGGCATTTTTTTTATTTTTTAAGAATTCAAAATGTTCAAAATGTGTTCTTTGCATAAATAAAATATAATTTTCTCTGTAGCACTTCATGGATTTCATAAGCAACACACTATAATTGTTTATACAAAGCGTAAAGGTAAAAAACAATATATACAGTGTTATCTTCATTTTAAATGTCAAAAAGTATTTGCGGCTCCAAGTGTTTTCTTTTCCGAAAACAGGTCCAAATGGCTCTTTGGGTGTTAAAGGTTGCTGACCCCTGCCCTAACAGAAGCTTTTCTAGGTTAAGGATGCAAGTCACTCCTTCAGTCTCATACTGGTTGGTACTAGCTGGTCACTGTGATTTTTAGATAAACTGGCTAGATACACTAGTACACACACACACCCATTTTCCAACAGACAATTTAATATTTCCATACATTTAACTTATCTTTACATCCCCTGCCAGGAGAAGCAGTAACTATTTCCAGGGATAAAAGATTTGTTCCCAGCAGACTTATAAATGTGAGTGATTGTCCAACTGGGAACTGGAGGTTTTCCAAGCAGCGTGAGAGCGAGGGTGTGCTGGGCTCCATCCAAGCTGAACAATCCATCCAAATCAACAGTTGTGGGTTTGCTGGGTGACGAGGGCTAGGAAAAGGGCAACCACCCCCTATGCTCGCTCACCCACTCTAAAATGGGCTTGAGGTTTGTTCACTGGCTCATTGTGGGCTGTGGAGTGTTTAAATGCAGCATCGCACTCCCAACTCTCAGAATTCTATCTAAAATATCACACAGACCAAAAAAAAAAAAAAAGATCAATATTTGAACTGGCCGTTACAGATCATCTCAAAGCTCCCACACGGCTCCACTCAGACACTGTCACAAGTTGCAATTAGACTGAGAATGAGCATGAACGCAGCAGCTGTAGCAATTGCTCCTCTTGCTGTCCCCACCTGGCACTTGATTAAAAACTTCCTGATTAAATCAAGCTTCCATTTTTCATGGCATCTAAATGGAAAGGACTCAGCAAAGTGAAATATACTCTCTCCATACTATGACTCTACATCGGCATTATGTCAAGCTTCAGAATCCCAGTTTGTGGGGGTAAACAATCTTCAAGCAGGGTCACAGCTCATTGGTGTGCATGCAGAAGGTCCTGGGTTCAACCTCCACCATCTCCAGTTGAAATGCTAAGGTAGATGATGTCAAAGACCTCTCAGTTAGACCCTACAGAGCCACTGCCAGACAAGTAGACAAGACTGACCTAACTTGGCATTAGGCAATGTCATGTGTGCCATTTGCAGAGATTCCTGCATTCAGACATTGCTGCAAACTTGAACTTGACCCAACCAGAACTTTTCAATCAAGCTTTATGCAAGAAGTGAAGCTGGAGGCGGGAAGACTGAGGAGCAGTCCAGGCAATGAATTGTGTCCACGCAGAATCTCAGATAAAATCCTACTGGGCTGCAACTAATCTACCAAACTTTTACTGTCTATAAATGATTGCCTCCTGTACCGCCCCCCCCCCCCCAAGCATTTATGCAACATTATCATCTACGTGCTACATTTGGCCAGCAAAAGTATGGAGAGAAGAGATTCCTGTTTCCTCTTGAGCGATACACCCGAGTCAAAAGCTAAGAACCTTTCCAATCACAAGAAAATGTTATTCACTGTTCTTTCTTTACACTTTTGGCTGGCGTTTGTGTTAACGAGGATAATATTTTAAGCACCTTTTGTATTTGTGCAATTTCCTCTGTCTGAAGCCTTCAAGAGCCTTCAAGGTATCAGGCCATGAGCAAGTCTGAGTAAGGAGGACATTCAACATTTTTTGGGGCTTCCTTCCTTCCACTTCCCTGTAGGGCAGTGGTGGTGAACGTTTGGCACTCCAGATGTTATGGACTACAATTCCCATCAGCCCCTGCCAACATGGCCAATTGGCCATGTAGGAAGGGGCTGATGGGAATTGTAGTCCATAACATCTGGAGTGCCAAACGTTCGCCACCACGGCTCTAGGGCATCAAAATCTAGTAGAACTAGACATTCTGGAAGGCAGAATTCCCTTTAAGAGGATCTTTGCTTACACTCAAGGATTTGTCTGATTACCACCTTTCACTAGGAGGGGATTCCTTCCTAACCCCAAGTTGGCCACAGACCCAAGTATTCCTTTTGTCCATCCTTGTTCTTGCTCAAACCATTTGATCTGCAGATATGATACCTGCCATTCTTTGCTTGTGGTACATTTTGGGCTTAACTCTTGAGTGCGAATGGGGGAAGGCTTCAAACTCCCAGTGACTAACACAGGAAAGCAAGAGATACAAGAGCTTTTTAAAAATCTCTAAGTGAACTGTAATTACTGGGCGGGGGGAGGGGAGAGAATGTCAAGTGTGCCTCTTTGCAGGCACAAGTTTCTTAATGGCTTTGGATTCTGAAAGAAAGAACAGCACAGATTCATTAACTGTCTCACATCTGGCAAGCATACTAAGGCAAAAGAAAATATTCTGTTTTACCAATTGCTTCCTGTTCAAATTAAATTACATATGCCATGGTCAAACACTGCCCACTGTGTATAAAAACGTACGCAGAGCCAGTGTATACATAACACTTCAAGGAACAGACAAAAAGGCAAGTTGTGGCCCTAAAGTTTGAGAAGAAGAAAGAGAATGACTAATGAAAACTTACCGTGAATGATCCTTCTCTGAATCGAGAAGGCCACCTTGTGGGTGTTTCATACCATCCAATTGGGAAGACAGGAAACAATCTTTTTCTCCTTCCTGATTGGGGTGAGACCACCTATCTTTCTTCCTCAGTTCAGATACTCCTCAGAGCTCTAGTCAATTAACCATAAACTATGCTTGGGAACTAACTAATAATTATAAAATAAGTAATTGAATATAATAGAGAAGATATTGCCTTTGATTGCCAACGATGACATGGGAGGTGCAAGATGTCCTCCTTGGCTCAGAGGACAAAGACCATACACAGTAAGTTTCCAATAACTGTTCTCCCTCTAAACGGAGGTAATCCTGTGGGAGTCTCAGAACAGTGTCCCCAATATGGGTGGGTCATCATTGGTCAACTTTGTGTACATGCTGTAGGCCTCTGGCTGAATTCTATATCCGCCAGTCTGTATGTGTCAATTTTATGTTGCGTTACAAAGGTGGATATTGAAGACCATGTGGTGGCTCTGTAGATTTCTTCAACCGAAGCTTTCTTATTCAGTTCCACATTGGTAGCTGCACTGCGCACTGAGTGGGCTGTGATTGCAGTAGGTGGTTCAAGATTCTGAGCATAATAAGCCTCTAAGATACACATTGTGCTGCTAGAGATGGCTCACCCTAGGTTTGGTGGAGAAATAGTAATGAACATTGAGACAGTTTATCTAATAGGTTGAGTTCTGAGTATGTAAATTTTCAGGGCTCTCCTCACATCCAGGGTGTGCTATATGACCTCTTTGGGATGCTTAGGTCAAGGACAAAAGGAAGGAGGGCATATCTCCTGCTGTTGATGAAACTTGGGGTTGATCTTGGGACTAAATGATGGAAGAACAACCCTGTCCCTATGGAATACGCATAGGTCTGGATGCGCTGATAGCATGCTCAGTTCAGAAACCCATCATGCCGAGGTTATTTTCACAAAGAATGTAGTTTTCATGCTCAGGAACTCCATTGGTACTGCATGTAGTGGTTCAAAATACTATTTGGTGAGGGCGCTGAGAACCCCATTCACTCTCCAAGAGGGGAAGCAATAGATAGTTAACCAGTTCCAGCTTTCACCCCTCTAAGGAATTTGAGAATTTGTTGATGTTAAGGTAACAGCCAACCACCTACACATAGAATAACTGTGTCAATTGCAGCTATTTGTCTCCTGAGCATGGTAGATCAAAGACCTGATTATAAGCCTTCTGGGAAGAGAAAATTCAATTTCTTCCTTCTGGACCCAAAGTAAGCTTTCCATGTTATGTTATAAAGCCTGATTATAAAGACTTCCTCCTAAAAGCTAGGATAGTGTTGGTGACAGCCTCACTCAGGTACCTTCTGCACAAGTCATTTAAAGCCTTGTGGGGTCGGTAAAAACGCTGGTGTGGGGGAGGTGTTCACACTGCTGCCGCTGCTGGAGCACAGGTGAAGTGGTGAATACCCCCCACACACACACACACACCAGCGTTTTCCTGGTTTTCCTTTTGCAAAACGCTGCCTTCCATCCGGTGCCGAGCAAACAACACCAGGTGGAACATGGCGTTTTCCCTGCACTGCTTTTTTCTGCCTCTTACTTCCTCTTGGCTGCCGTCACTCTATAGAGGCTAGGGGACACACCTCCTGGCCTCCATCCCCCGGAGACATTGCCATGGCCACGGGGGCATGTCCCCTAGCCTCTGCTGAACGACGGCAGCAGAGTGGAGGTAAGAGGGGGGAAACGCAGCAGCCCCCGTGCAAAGGCAGCCTCATGGGCTGCTGGGGCACCAGTGCCGTTTGCAAAACAACATGTGAATGGCCCCGGGGGATGCACTGGCTGCAAGTATGCCGGTGCACCCCCGTTCACAAGACCCATGCGGGAAGGGCCTCAGACTGTCTTTAATCAAGGCCTTCCTTTCAAGCTCCATGCGGTTAAGTTCAGTCTGGCCAAGTTCAGATGCAGGATGGGCCCCTGTTGTAACATGTCCCTGCTGAGTGGAAGTCACAGAGGTGGTTGCATTGACATCTGGAGAAGTGTAGAGAACCACTTACAATGGGGCCAACGAGGAGCTATTACTATCACTTCCACCTGCTCTTTCCAGATCTAGTGCAACACTGGCATAGGAGGAAAGGCATACAAGAGTTTCAGTGGCCAAGGAGACATCAGAGCATCCATGGCAATGGCTGATGGATGGAAATATCAAGTGAAGAATCAGGGGGTCTGGCCATTGGAGGGAGAGGTGAACAGGTCCACGCTGGAATGTCCCATCTGTTGAGTCACCTGGAGAGAAGTTTGAAAATCTACCTAAGAAGATTAATCTTGTGGACTCAAGCTCTTGAGAAGGGGTGTTGGATGTAACTGTGTTTAATGTGCAAAGGAAATGAGATGAAGATTCATCAGGGGTTGGCAAGTGATTAGCTAGAGAAGGTAGTAATTGACCCCTCCATCCTTTTGTGTCACCTCTTGTCTGTCCTTAGACTAACACTCTCAGATCCAATATCCTGCTTCTTCTCAGAAGTTAGTTGCAGAGACTCATCTTAACTAGTAAGATAGCAGCATGCTATCTTTCCCTCCTTCCTATCTTACATGTACTTCCTAACAATCAGTTACCTTCTACCCTTTTAATCAATGTGTTAACTGCTTCTCTGTGTGGTAACTCCAACTTGAAGGGGGTCTTCTTTAGTTTTCATTCTCCTTCCTGGATATCCTGGCAACTGAGCTAATCTGCTTGTGTGTTATAGAGACCCCACAAGAGTTATGCACATATCAAGAAGAGATTCTTCTCTGCCCATGTAAGTGCTTGAGGCCTCCTTGTGTAATGCCGGGACTTGGATCCCCCTTGGTGGTTTATATGGGATTTGCTGGCAATGTTGTTGGTGCTCGCTAATACATGGGATTGAATTATTCAGCAAAGTGGGATTAATGATTTTCAACTCCAATCTGTTGATGGGTAGGAAGGTCTTGGTAGATGTCACCCCTGGACTGGTATCCCCTTGTTTGCAGCTCCCCAGCCAGAGAGACTGGCACCAGTGAATATTTCAAAGGGGCCCTGAATCCAGTAGGATTTGTGCTGAAAGATATTTGAGGATTTGGCCCACCAAGTTCAGCTGTGTTTGACTTGATGTGGGATCGCAATGGAGAAACTGAACAAATTCTTCCTGGCAAGGCCTGAGGAGTTGTTGCAGAGGTCTGCAGGGAAGTTTCCCCCATTGAATGGCATCTATGTTGTACATCAAGGAAGTCCCAGAAGAGATGACAGACTCATGAGTGGGGAGGACTTCGACTGAATGACCAGCATCGATTGTTTTTTAATCCTTTTGGCCTTTGCTTAGTGATGAAGATCTTGTTCTCCCTGGTGTCTATGATGACACTCAAGTGTTCCAATCTTGGAACTGGGTTCAGGGTGCTCTTCCTGAGGTTCATCAAGAATCCATGTTTCTGAAGGAAACACAGAATCTTTTGGATGTCCATCCTGGATTGGTGGAGAAATTGCGACCTAATAACAAGATCATCCAGATATGGGTGGAGATGATGTTTTCCTCCCTGAGTTTCACTACAAGGTTGACTAGTATGCTCCTTTGATCAGGAGTTCATTTGGCAGTCAGAGGGGTGTCAATGTCTTCCTCTGCTAAGTTGTCTTTTTCCCCCTGATCTACTCATAGCTTGGACACCCACACTGAGTGCCTTGCAAGCTGAGAGTTCCCAGTTCTCCTGTCCCCGGGGTGGGGGTGGCAGTGAGAAGGTGAATCAAAAATGAAATTGATAGGCTTGGAACAAAGTAGAAGATACAAGTATGAGAAAAGGTTAATAAGAACGAAAAGAAAGTAGGTAAGATATACCAAAAATCGCTAGAGTAGCACAGTCTCGAAGAAAGAGCTGCTGTCTAGAAGAAAGGTGGACAGTCTCACCACAATAAGGAGGGAGAAAAAAAAATAATTTCCTGCCTTTCCAATTGGACAGTGTGAAACACCCATAAGATGTCCTAAGCTCAGAGGGGGAACAGACGAATATGTGAAAGAGACAGAAGACAAAAAAAGTCATGCAAGATTGATGCAAATTTATGGGATGAAAATGGGATTTTTAAAAAAAGCTATTGGCATGATAGCAAGAAAAATAAGCATTAAGTGATGAATGGCAGAGACCATAAAGAGGGCCTGGTACAGTACTTTACTGGTACAGTACACAGCTTGCATGTATGAGGGTCTCAAATCTTCAGCAGGTCCAGTTAGAGGTTCTTAAGCAGTAAAGCTAGGAAAAGCTTCTTAAGAAAGGCCATGGAGAGTTACCAGTTCAGGTGGACAGTGAAAGGTTAGACGAGCCAATAAGTCTCTCTATATAAGGCATCTTCAATGTGAGTGGAGGCTGGGAAAGAAGCCAATTAGCCATGAAGAACAGGGACATTTAATGCTCTTCCTTCTACTGGAGATTCTTCCAGATCCATGTAAGAGTTGTCAAGAGCAGAAGCAGGAAACAAATGAGATCCTGGTCCATAACAGTTGGTTATTTGCTTACTTTGCTTTATTTTGCCTCCTTTGCAAAGTGTTTTGCTTGTGACAAGGAACAGTGTAAGAAAGCCTTCTAATGGAACCTTGACAATGTCAATTGAGGCGAAGTCCACTCCACATGGCAGCTCAGCCTCTAGAAATCCATGCCACATCACTCTCCCATTCATTGAGACTTCCGATCATCCCAATTGTTTTCAATACTCCCTACCCCAGTAATTTGGTTAAAAGAGGGTGTCATTTTAATTGGTTCACTTAAACAGCAGCTATCTTTGAAGAAGATGTTAATTAAAATTAAATAGAAAGACAGATGAACCTCATTCAATAGGAGGGTGGTATTACCTAAAAACTCTGGGAAACCAAATGTGACCTTCTAATGAGGGATCTAAGAGCACTTTCCAAATTCTGGGCACAGAATATTTAAAAATAAGAGAACTTTGGAAAGAAAAAAAGAACTGCAAAAAATAGGAAAAGAAAAACTCCCAGAGTGCTAATGAAGGCAAGATGTGTAGCTGGAGTTAGGATTTTTAAAACTAGCAGACAAAGAGATAACAGAGCAATCCTAGGCAGGTCAACTCAAAAGCAAGACCCATTTTATTCCATGAACTCTACAGCCAAGAAAGTAGATTGCAGCCCAAGTATGGTGTAGGGGAGAGAACACTGGACTTTTATTTCTGCTTGGAACACTAGATTAAGAGGGGCCTTAGCTAAAGTTTGACACCTTCCATCAGAAAAACAGAAGCAATCGTGACCTTGCCTCATAAAAATTAAGAGGGAAGGGGAAAGAAATAGCAAAGTACTTTGCACCTTCGATGAAACAGGGGTTGTAGTGGCCGCAGGTCTGATGAAGTCCTGGCTACAGATTCCCATTCAACCTTAAAATTTCAGTTTGTGACCCTGGATAAATCTTCACTCTCCCTTCCCTCTACTGATCTGACACAGAATCTTATCACTATAAATCTTCCCTCTACTGGTCTGATACAGAATTTAAAAGAATATCATGAACAGAGGAACAGTGAAAATATTAAAAGCCGATGTGCACAATTTATGACACAGGTATAGTCACAATCTCTATTATAATTTAAGACCATTTTTAAAGTCTCACTGTAACCCCTTCTTCTCTCCAGAAAAATTAGTTTTGTGCTAAATTCTCTGGTATCGGGTGCGTGTGAAAGGGTGTGTGTGTGTGAAGAGAGAGCTTTAAATCTAGCTCTGGGGTGAAGGAAATAAGACTGCAAAGTTTTAAGCACTGAGTGGCATGGTTTAATTATAAACATTTTCTCTAACCAGTCTGGTGCTAAGCCAATCTGTTTCTGGGGAAACACTAGTTTTGAAGTCTTCCTTCCAGTCAGCTGCCATTTAAGCTGAGCCAATTATCTTAGCCTTTTGACTTAGATGTGCCTGACCTAACCTGAATGTAGTTTCAGTGCTTCTTTTGAAATATCAGACTCCGGCATATATGCATTCACTCCCATCTCCATTTGGCAATGGCTCTGAAAATGAGCCTCTGATCTTGCCAACATCAAAAGCCTGGTTTGTAAGATAAGGTAATATTTGAAGTTGGCTCAGCAGTACTCCCCTGTGTCCAAAGTAAATCCATAAATAAGATATTACCAAATAATACAATAATTGGTTTCTCGCTCTTTCCCTCCAATCAAGAAATGGAAATGTGACTTTGTCCAATACTTTTGTGGGCAACATCAAAAATGAGATTAGACCAACCCCCCCCAAAATCCTTGGGGTTAAACCAATTCAGAAAATAACCAAGTATTAGTTTTCTCAGCACATGACAACATACCACCCAAGACACCTGATCCATTTGAGACAGACTCTGTCCTTCTCCACTAGAGCCATTCTAGACTTTTTACACAATTTACAGTTGAACAGGAAAGGACCACAAAACCAATGGCTTTAGCATCAAAGGGGACACCAGCTGATTCCACTCTCTCCCCATCCACAGGACTTGCCCTCAAACAATGCCTTTTTCTCAAGTTTCCGTTCCATGCGCCCATTGCAGAGAAGGAAATTCAAAACACAAAAACAACTTTGGCACACATGCTGGTGTCACTGCAATGGACAACAGCTGTTGAAGCATATCAGCGTGCTCTGGTTTTAAGAGTGTGTGGTATTTAGCTATATAGCTCCAAAAGGAGGAGGGGGTAGCTCTCACTCTTTCACATACACTCCTGCTGGTAAACAGTCTTTCAGTTTGCTTCCTTCTAGGCAGTAGGGAAATCCAAACAGTTCAAAGGCTTGGAGGAGGAGGAGGAGGAGGATGGGGAGCTCAGGATCCATTTGCAGCAGGAAATGGTTAAATTTCTGAGTTTTCCTAGGGTTGCTCTCTGAAGCCATAACACTAATGGCAGTCTTACTGAGATCCCTGTCTCTCTTCCCACCAACCCCAACACCCCTCCCCATATCTTGAAGCTCCCAGTAGTTTAATCAGGCAAGCTTCCCCCTGCTCCTCACAGCCTGTACCGGCTATTGTTATGGCAGGAAAAAACAGCCAAGCTCCTTTCATGCATGGCTTTATGGGGAGCTCCTATTCACTTGTTCAAGTAAATTTCAAAGCGGCCTGCTATCCTCTTATCCCCTCTAAGCTCCCCTAGACTAACAATAGGCTGAAAGCGATTCAGTTAAGCCTTTCATCCACCATGCACTTTATTTTTCACTCAGTGCTCTCATCTATATAAGGCCCTACAATTGGCATTGCTGTGAAGAGAGGGTATAATCCCAGCCTTGCGAGTCCCAAGTGACCCAACATTGGTCCAGAAATGACTAACCCAATGAATGCTCTATTGACACATGATCACATACAAACCACAGCTAGCAAAGAGAAATAAAACAGCGATGTGGCTCTTTCATTTCAGGTCAATATTGTTCAATAAGAAGGCACAGAGAGCGGGGGCAGGTGGGGTTTGCTTTTCCATTAATGCCAACTCCAAAAACCCACAAACAAGGGCGGGGGGAATAGTTGAAAGTTTGCATCTTTGGTGTATTATTCAATCCTTTCTCTTCAGACTGCTAGGCCTTTACTGCCAAAAGTCGTGTAGCAATAGGGAAAACATCGCTTCAAAGTAAAATTTAGCACACTGTAAGAATTAAAAGTAGAACTAAATGTGGGGAAGGTACTAAGCTATATGAACTAAGCACCTTATCCCCCCCATGCTATAAAAGGGGGGGGAGGGAGAATCTCTCCCATAGCACTTCATTCCCAAATTGCCTCTGTCTCCAAAGAAGGTAGAAACGCAACAGAAACACAGGAAGTGGGGGGAGGGGGAGAAGGGGAAAATACCAGTGGCCCAGATACCGTTCACCAGAGGTTGCACAGAAGTCTGTCTCGGGATGATCAAGAATTTGTTATTCCTGCATACTCAAAAGGTCAGGATTATTCTACCAGATCATTCTGCCCCACTCTTCTTCAAGAGAGAGATCCATCACATGTTTGGACTCCTATTCTACAGAGTCCTCCTTGTACAAGGAAGCCACCTGTATCTGACTTGAGGAAGCAGCTAGTCCTTAAGGTCAACAATATTAGCAAGTTTACCAGTAGCCTCAGAAAGCACTTCCTGGAGGAAGCAATCTCTTTTTTTATGACTGTTAATGAGATAATACACCTAGTCTCAAAACAAAGGCTTAGGCAAGATTGAGATTGTGGATGCATTCCATGGGTTACAGGCTAGGTTTCTAGTCTTACTGGGAGAACAGGACTGTTTACAGGAATCCCCATTTGACTCTCAAGTGAAGTCATGGAAATGGGGGAAGCTGAACCTACCATTAAACCAAAAATAACCACTGTGTTTTTTTAAAAATAAATTTACATATATAAACACTCACACCAACATATTTTCCCAAATTCATCTTAGGGGATACTTACACACTGCTGTCTGTCATCGACATGGAATCATCAGTCAAAGCATCACTAGATATTTCACTATCATTTGCACTAGTCGTTGGAGCAAAGACATAGCCAGAATTCACATGGTAAGGGTTAACAGGATCATTCCTCTTGAAAGACCTATGAACACAGAAAAATCAGGAACCCAGTTATTCTCTGAACTCAGGAAACAGATACGACTGAAAGACCAAATAGTAATGAGGTAGTTAAACAAGTATACACAAACCAAACCAAATAAGTAACATTCCCAACCCTTAGAAGTTTGCCCTATCAATTACAATGGAACTACCTTGAAGGCAGACATGTCTAAGATCAAGTTTTCCATGCACTGTTTGTTCCAAATGATTTCACAAGCAGTTCTACCACTACAAGCCCGTGAAGGTTGGTAACCTTCAAGTTACCAACCACTGCACAGTTTAAGACTGATTCAGAACATTCCTTTCTCCCCATCGTACTCCATTCTGGCAAGACTCACACAGAAAGCAAGTTTGAGAGCAGATCCAGCATGCAGAGGCACCACAGATTCTCCGTGCACATCCATGACCAGGGAATCAAAATAAGCCTTTAAAAGGTTAAGGTTTTGGCTCATGGGGAGAAGGAAATGCATGTCGTACTCATTCACAAGCTTACCCTCCATGTGGGTCTCAAAGATTACAAAGGTCTCAATGTGGCAGAGAGAAAGTTGTCATGCACTCCAACTCCAATATCAACATCTTTAAAGTTTTTAGGATTCATATGGGGACTTCTGAGAACATTTGCCATTTTAACCAAAACAAGTCAACTGTTTTGACAGACTGGTACATTTTTAGAAGAACCTCAATTAGGATATAAATGTCATTGATGCCTCGCATCGCAGAACACATCCAAACTGTTTCTATGTAGTCAAGTAGTGTATACCTGAAACAGATACTGGCAGGTTTACACGTTCAGATCTCAAAGAAAGAAAGAAATTCCCTAGATTCCCTTACCAGCTTGCTCCATTACTTAACTTTTCCCCATTCAACCCAGGGCCCAACTTCTCTTTTAAGCCTTCATATGTGCATACGAAATGAAAAAGCCAGGCTGGCTGAGCTGTGAATGCCCCAGATTCAAATTTCATCCATGCATCCAACCATCTTAGGAGCAAACCATTCTCTATCAGCCTCCAGTTTGTGTTGTGGGGGAAATTACACAGATCTACCACGCAGGTAGGGCTAAGGTTAACCTCACTGCATTTTAAGTGATTAGGAGAAGCGCTAAATGTTAAGAGCTTATACTTTAGCATTATTTTCAGGTCTAGATTTAAGAAATTCTAAGCATGCTCTAACCCGGATGGCCCAGGCTCTCTTGATCTTGTCAGATTTCAGAAGCTAAGCAAGGTTGGCCAGGGTTAAAATTTGAATGGGAGACCATAAAGGAGTTCCAGTGCTGCTAACTAGAGGCAGGCAATGGAAAACCTCCTCTGTTCATCCCTTGCTTTGAAAGCCTAATGGGGTCGCCCGTAAGTCAGCAGCGACTTGAAGGCACTTTCCACCATCAAGCACGTCAAAATGACAGAAGTGTTTGACTGGCACAATTCAGAGTTGACTGACAGACATTATGCTAAAGGATACTGTAAAACAAACAAAACCCCAAAAGTGTAACTCAATATGTCCATTGATGTCAACAGGATAACTCCTTTGTGGACCACTTCAGAAGCTGTGCCACCCCAACAGTGTGTTGTCAAGTACACTACAAAGTAAACTGGCAGCTTTGTGCTTCTACTGTGCTGAGCAAGTAAAGAGTAGCCCTTGTCACCGATTCCTCCTTTAGTTATATAGCTCCAATGGAGCAGCACAAATCAGGGGAAGAAACAAGGGTGGGACTCTGTAGCCTCTATAATGTAATGACACTCCAAGCCCAAGACAGGGCTCAGGATTCAATACATAAATGTCTGCACGTCTGTGATAATTGTTTGCTGCTGAAATTATATGCTTACATTTCCACACAGCATCCTCTTTCAATACACAAGCACAACAGGCACAGCACACAAGCAAAGGCAGCCAGATGTTCCTCATTTTACACAATTCTCCTCCTTTTCCCAGATACCCACCCAGTGGAGCATCAACAGAACACGCCTTCAACTCATAAACCCCTCACTTCCACAACATACCACAGGACACATCCCCCGCAAGCAGACCACATCCTTCATTTTAAACAAATGTGGAAATGGCAGCCCTGACCAACCAAGGTTCTGAAGTTCAATTTTAACAGAGACATGGACTCTTTAATCTGTGACTCTTTTGAAAGCAACTTAGGATGCATGGGGAGAGGGCAGGTGGCACCATCTTTTACCCAGATTTAAGTTTGTTTGTTTGTTTATGGAGAAGCCATTGAAGAGCAGCTAAAAAACCCCACGCCCCTTGGAGGAGGGCAAAGCTTGATTTAAGTGAGCAGTTTGGCTGCCTTTATGATAAGCAGCCCTTCCCCTTCTACCAGTATTCTCATCTCTTTGTCTCTGTTTGCCCTGGTTACCCACTTTCGACCTCTTCAGTAGTCTTTACTCAGCTTTCTCTCAAACAACAATCCCTCCCACCCTCCCCTACTCCCCTGCTGTGTTGCATTCCTCTGTTTCATGGGCAAGGGGGAAAACATGAGTCCTTGTGAAGGCTTAAGCAAAGAAAAGGGTTGAGGTGGGGGGTGAGAGATGGGAAAGAGAGACACACAGACAGCCCCCTCTTCAAGTTATGACTGCAAACAGCATGACTGAAGTTCTAGGCCTCCATTTCAAAATGACCTTTGCAAGAGGCCAGGCTGCAAAAGAATCAGGTATTTAAGCACAGCTGGGATCGCATTCTTTTCCAAAGCACACAAAGATTTTGCAGTAGGAAGATCAAGACATCTGAAAGATGGGGTGGGGGGGGGGGAAAGGAAAGAATAGAATTTGGATCTAAAAGACAGGTCAGCCCCACATGTTTCCAATTGAAAGCATAGTTACACTTCCATGAAAGCAGAGAATCCAAATTTTGTACCCAAGCTAGAAATTCTGACCCTCCTGATGGGGCATGCAAACTTGTAAAGTCCCAGTGACATTCTTTAGGCCACTATTAGTGTTTGGAGTGTGGGAGCAGGGAAGACTGAAGTCTTTACTTTTTATGACTCTCCTTGAAACTGTTTCATGTCCTGCTTTTACAAAACCCAGGCCCATTAGCCTTATTGTTATAAAGTATCTGGTTTCAAGATGCTCACCATCCATACAGAACCAGCCCGGCTCATTAAGTTGCTCCGACAAGCTTTCCTTTTAAAGTGCATGCAAAGCCTTTATCATACCAAGGCAGCAATAACTGCTTTGTTGTGCTTACACTGCATCCCTATGGGAGTATAAGGAGAAGTCCTTCAGTAGCTGTTGGGGAGGCCATTTGGAGCCTTCATCTTCTCAGGTTTGTTTGAAGTAAGACTTTGTTCAGCCCAATAAGTTCAACACGTTTAGAACAAACCTCAAAACAAGTCTGCAGAAAACTCTAACTCATGATGTTACAGAGAAAAATAACATTTTCAGAATGTGGATCAAGTGGGTGGAGATAAAAGGGTGGGGGGGAAGGCGGGGAGAAAAACCTAAGTTTTTCTTTTTAAGAGAGACCTATATGGAAACCCTCCACATGCATTGAGTAAACCAATTAGGGATGTTTTCATAATGTTGCTTAAAAAAAAAAGTTGACCACCCTACAATGTAATTTTAGCCAGATGCTATCAAATTTGCTTTCAAGGAGTTTAGACTCACCGCAATGGCCATCGCAATGGTCTATAAGCACACAAACTCCAAACAACGCATCTTCAGTCCCAATATGAAAAGTGCTTTCAGCTGTCAGGTAATGGTTGTTCTCATAGGGGCACATGACACGGCCTTACATTGAATCAGCCCATCAGTCCATGAAGGGCTGCATGATCTACTCAGGCAGGTAACAGCTCTCCAGGGTCACAGATAGAGATCTTTCACATTGCCTACTATATGATCCTTTTAATTGGAGATGATAGCAACTGACCTGGGACTTTCTGAATCCACACAGATGCTCTACCATTGAGCCACGGCCCCTCCCCTCTCCAGCTTCAAGAAAAAGTGCTTCTGAAGCTATGGTAAAATGGCCAGTATCTAAGTCCATGTAAGCTCAGTATCACAGAGAGAGATGAAATAATCTGTTCAGGGTGTCTTTTGTAACAGGGACCACAACGGAAGAATATCTATTTTTAAACTCCCCCCCCCCCCCAACAGCCATGCTCACAAGAGAATGACAAGCAGGCCTTGAACACCAGAGAGACATGGAGTATACATAGAGATTGTCCAAAAGCCAACCAAGTCTTGCTTCACAGGCTAAGGGATATGAGTGTGAAACAAGTTAGTCACAAAACTACCCCAAACTATCTATTTCAGCCAAGTACAGAAATTCACTCATTGGTTAAGGAAATTGCAGTTGAACTTTTAGTGGCTAACTTAACATGTCTTTGGGTCAAAAGCATTGATGGATGTTTTATGATGACAATATTTAGAAGCAGAGAAGCGGCTTGCCTCCCACTGCTCTTCAAGGAGGCTGGAAGGTACTTTTTTCCTTCAGCTCTACCACAACTGCATCAAAACTGATGGGAACTTGATTTCAACAACTTCACACAAAATCCGGTCAAAGGCCCCTTCCGCACATACAGATTAATGCACTTTCAATCCACTTTCACAATTGTTTGCAAGTGGATTTTGCAATTCCACACAGCTGCAAAGTGCACTGAAAGTGCATTGAAAGTGCATTATTCTGCATGTGTGGAAGGGACGTTAGAGGGAATGCCTTGAGCTAGTAGAGGACCATCTGCTAGATGAAACTTCCTTAGAGGTCTGCCTTATTGGCTATTATGTTATAATACTGCACCAAAAGAGGGCACTTTTGCCCACATAAACTTGTGAGTGATCAATTCAGAATCAACAGATGTTCAGTTCTATTTCAGGGACCTCAAACAACTCAAAAGTCAAATAAACTTTGACTTCAGTCCACAGGGGGGAAAAAGAATATATAGCTTTAAAATGTAATCCTGACAAAGGATAGTTATCTAAACCAAGGGTGAAGACTTTGTCTGGTCTCAGGAGGACTGAAAATATGGATATTTTAAACATACTACACACAAATAAAGGAATGCTAGGGCCACTCCACAGAGGCAGGCAATAGCAACCCATCTCTGAATGTCCCTTACCTTGAAAACTCTGTGCACTTGCCTTAAGTTGGCTGTGACAGGATAGCAAAAAAAGAAAAGAAATCAACAACAGTTCTCTGTGAAGTTGACATGTTAGACACACTTCTATCATAGTACTTGTACAGTCAAATGGGGGGTGCAGGGGGAGGCTATTCCACTAGCCAAGCGGAAAGGCATTTGACATGTCATCCTGTAACAGCAGCAGAAAATAGACTGGACAATTCAATATTAATTTCACCCACAATCTGGGAAAAAAAACTGAAGGGGAAGGAAAAGCAAAATTGATGCCTTCTAGCTTAGGAAAACAGCTTCTCGATTAATGCCTTCAGGCAACATAAACATGAGATCTTGGTCAACACGTTAATACTACTAATGTATATAGCACTTCTAATTGGCATAGGAGTTAACAGATGTTACTGAGTGTGTACCTACTGCCCCCTTGGGTGACATTATCCCCATTTTCAAGCAAGCGGCTGCGATTGAGGTGTTCTGAGGTGGCCCAAAACAACATAAGGCCAGGGCAGATAGGATCGCAATGCATGTTCAAATCCAGCTCTTTTTGCTAAGAAATACAGGACACATGGGGAGGATCAAAGCAATAAAAATCAAGTCTTTGGAAAACTGTGTGAGGCAAGCCACTAATATTGCTGATCAAAAGCATGTGCTAGGTCTGCAGGCTCAAGTGAAGCTTCAACCACTCAAAGATTGAATATATTGTTTTCAGTTCTACTTTGGAAAAAGCCAAGTGGGCAAAACACTGAAAACCATGCTTTCAGGCAGTGAGCTGTATTAAAATTATAAGTTCCTCTACTACTTCCTGCATTATAATGGGGAGAGGGGAACAGAATGGGAAAGTAACACTGTTTAAATCCTGTACAACAGCGGGATACAGCTGTCAGACATACAGCTGGTATAGGTCACAACACTTGAGGCCCATTGAGAAAAAATACTTGTTATGGCTAAAAATATAAACTTTCCTTCGCTTAAGAAAAGTATTAAGACGATAGAAGATGCTTTACCAAGGATCTCCCACCACAGAGATGAAACCAACAGGTAACACATGGTATCATTTGCACAGGTAACAACTGGAAGAAGTTCCCTTAAAGATGTTTGGAGGCCTTCCAGATTTGCACTGGGGTGAGAGAGAGCAAAATCAAAACCAGCTGTTTCCCCAGCTCCACCACTGGAAGAGACGGAAAGCACTGCTGCTCCTCTGAAGCGCATACAAGAAACACGCCAGATGCAATACAAGAACCCTCCTCTTAGAGGCGGACCATCATTGAAACAAGCTGAAAACAGCAGAGATGCCTGAAGCGCTCTGATGCCCATGAATCACAGAAACACTCAAAGAAATTCCTGTAAACCAGATGTCAAACACTTACCAGATTGAGAAACTCCCAAAAGCAAGACAGAATACACACAACAGAGAGAGACAGCAGGTCCTTTATGCCAGGGAAGTGGAGGGGATAGAATGCATAGAGTGTCAGAAGATTATGCCATGGCTGAGAGGGAGAATATGATGTTGGAGTTTTTAGAAGGACCTTTTGTCAGCCTGCACAAGAACAGAGCTTGGAGTACCCAAGCACATCTGGGTAGAGAACCACCTTCTCACACCGCTTGAATCTGGAACATGCATATAAAGGCCAACTGCCCCTGCCATTACCCTATGCCCGCAACTTAAGGCCGTTACGGAGGATCTCCTAAGAAAACATGTAGGTCATACATAAAACTTCCTTAAGTTACACAGGCTAGCACAGCATGGATTTTCCTGCTCCCCCATCGCATAATTGTTCCCCATTTTCTGCATGTAATCCACATTATTTCAACACTGACTGAGGATGAAGTTGGCAAACGAGTATTTCATTACTCATTCGCATGCCTAGATGGTGCTCTTCCCAGTTCCTCTTAATGTGGTTTAAAGTGGTAACAATTAACGCATGTCTCAAAGAACAAGAGTCGCTTTGAAGTTCTTTTTTGATGTCTAAAAGAGCTTTAAGAACTGGTGGGTCTTAAAACCACAATGTACTGCTTTAATAGGAGGAAAAACAGCCTTTCCTCCAAACCAGAGATAAAACACCAACTTTTTTTTTTAAGGTTCATAAGAGTCTCTTTGCAAGATCTACTCCCAACATTCACAGATCTATTTTGAAAGCCTCAGGAGCAACCAAACCCAATAGCCATTCCAAAACCAGGTACCTTACCTGAACCCGTTCTCCACAGTTTCTGTAGCTCGGATGCTTGCTGTAGCCCTCAGTGCCTTACTAGACAGTCCAATTACAGATGGTAAAAGTTTGTCTTTAAAATCTGCACAGCTCCATTCCTCTTCTTCATTCAACGTAGGGAGATAGCCACAGTCCACTTTTAAGCTCCCCAGTCCATTGCTGTTAATATAAGCAGGATTTTCTCCCCCACTCCTTACATATTCGAGGTATACATCAGAAGTCAAGAACATCTGGTAAGCATTTTCCTCCATCACAGTCTGAATCTCAGTCTGTGCCTGATCAAACATTATAGAATCTATCTGCTGCTTCTTGATAGTATCCCTTATGTAGGTCTTTGTGGCAGGCTTGAGTTGTTTGGAGACAATGCTGTTGTTCTCAATGTACCTTTTGTATATAGCTTTGGCTACTCTTAAAGTTTTGGTATCATTAAGGTCCATCTGCCTGAAGCCATTGCAGGCAAACCAGAAGTCTAAAGTATCCACACATTTTTCCCTTTCTAGGAAGGTCCGAAAGAGATAGGCACCATCTTGATCACCCAGCAAGGAATGCAAGGATTTGGTCCATCGTGCAAGAGGGGAGTCGGGAGATGCGCTGCCTTCTGGCTCCCCAAGACCATCGTCATTCCTCCTTGGCGTGGAAGAAACTGACATGGCCTTGAAGGTTTGGTTTTTCAGGGCAAACAAGTTGGCAGGCAGGTGGCATGGTGTCTCTCCTTCTTCCCCTGGCACAGGGGGGCGGGGGGCATCCTCTCTGAAGCTGCTGCTGGGGTCTGGAAGGTGAGTCAGCAACGCTGCACTGCTCATGGTTCCTGGTGCTCCTTCTGGTAGGGCCTTTTCTTTTCAAGTTCCTCAGCAATCTGCGTGCCTCTCGCTTTTCTTTCTCAAGTCGGCAGGGGATCCTCTGAGTCTTCTCTCTTAGAAAAAAAAGGGGGGGAGTATTGATCTAATCAAAACCAGATCCACCCAACTTCAAAGACAAAAAGTAAACAGGCTTTTCAACTCTTCACATTAAAATAAAGAGGCAACCGCAGCTATCTGCAGCGCTAATCAAAAGTATCAGATATGTGTTTCAAAGAGAAAGAGTGAACTCTGGGCACACTTTTAACTTTGGTGTGGAGAGAGCAAAGGGGGAGGGGAGAGTTGGAAACAAAAAACAGTGAACTCTTAATTACTGAACTGCTTCTAAAATCAAAACATGTAGAAGGAAAAGTCCCTCCTGAACCTTTCCCTCCTGCTAGTGATAAAATCTGAGCAGTCCCAGGAACAATGTTGAATCCCTTATGTTGCTAAACCCATTCTGCACCAAAAAATTCCTTCCAATTTTTTTGCCTCCCTCCCTCCCTTTGGTAGATAACTCTAGGCAAAGAACAAAATGTGCTTTCCTCAGCATCTGGTTTCCATTTCTCCCCCCCCACCCCCCCACCCCTTCAACTCCTTAAACATAGATTATGATCACCAGAAACCCTTCTATGTACAAGTCTGGATGCTCCTTTGAAACTGTACATTGAGAAAGTGCTTAAGAGAAATCCTGACCACAGAATTGGTCTGCCTCTTCACTGAACCATCAGCCTTCAGAGACTTGTCACAGACTTGGTTAAAGAAGGCAACTTACATTAAAAGACATCCAAATAGTAAAAAATGTTGGAAGAAAGCGATTGGTGGGGTTTTTTCCCCCCTTCCACTTTTGGACCTCTTCATGCTATTTTTACACTGTTAGGTCCTTTCATTAAAGGGAATCAAACAAGACTGTGAGAGGAAGTTTTGTACTTCTTTCCAACACCCTTCTCAAAGCTGCACAGCGGAATACTAGCTTTCTAAGCCCTGGCTTAAAAAAAAAACCACCCCAGCATTCATCCAATAAAAACCTACCTTACTATACATGTAAAGACTTCTAAACTATATCAGGAGAGCAAGTCAATGCCCGGTTCCTCCGGACATCCTACCATCTCAGGCATCATCCCAAATAAAAATTGATACCCTTAAAAAAGCTCCTGTATTCCTCACCGTACCTCCAAAATCTGCCAAGAGTTCACGTGCCAAAGGTTATGGGGTGAGGGATATAAGAAGAAAGTACTGTGCCTTTCTTGCAGAACATCTGGGATTGGAAAAGACATTCCCAACGGGTTTATATTCTCAAGTCTGTTCCCCAACCTCAAAACAAGTAACACCCCCCAGCAGAAACAGAACCCAGGGGAAAGGGTGAAAAAAATAATAGTATATCTAATTCATTCAAAAGAAAAAAAAGAGGCTAGAACCTATGAAGCATCGAGTGTTCTCAAAGTGCAATCCTGGGGATGCGGGGGGGGGGGGGTAAATTAAAGGAAAAATCTCCGGAAATGGCGACTGACTGAACGGGGGGGGGGGGGGTTGACAAGAGATCTTCAAGAAGGAAGAGGAATTTGGGGGTGGGGGTAAGAAGTCCTAAGCCAGTTGCTTTCTCCGGGTCGTGTGTACCACCTGCCCCGTAAGGAAGCATGTGATGCCTCTCCGGACTTCAGAGGGGGTGCTGATCGTAGTGGGAGGGGTGAAGGGGGAGAGACACATCGCATCCTCACGTCTACAAACAAAAATGCATCCAACATCTCTAACTCTCCTCTGCCGTCACGCCGGCCTTACAAATACTACACGTTTAAAAAAACAAAACAAAACACCTCCTCAATTTACCGGGACAACCGGTGGGGGGGGGGGTCTGTAGCGGCACCTACCCTTCCGCCGTGTCGCCCCCGCTCAAAACCTCGGCGCTGTTGTGGTGGTGGCTGTAACTATTATTAATAATGGCAACCGCGGCTCTATCTCCTGTTCAGCCTCTGCTCGCTCCTAACTCACACATAAATAGCTTTCCTCCAACAACTTCAAAGCCCCAGCCGAGGGCACATCAAAGCAACCCGGGAGCGGGGGGGGGGGGGAGGCTGCGCTCGGATCGCAGGCATTCTTTTGCAACTTACCATCGATCCCGCCGCTCGGGTGGGTTTTCTCGGCCCCCTCCACCAACCGGCACTTCCTTAAAACAGCCCCCACTCCGATCCACCTCCCTTAGTCCTTTCCTACAAAAGTAATCCGCGATGTGGCACTGATTCTCTCCCCGCCACCTTATATTCTCATCTTCCAACTCCCCTCTTGTTTCGCCATCGCATCCGAGAGTTTTTAAAAAAAAAAACCGAGGGGGGGTATTAAGACGTTGCACGAAATAGACCAGCGAAGAGAGAGTTCGGTGCGATCCTCTCCTTCCTTCGCTACCCCCTTCTTCTTGAACCAAAGAGGGGGAAGGAAAAAAATCAAAAGCCCTGATCCCTCCCCCGCTTCTCCTGACCCCCCACCCACCCCCCTCCTTTCAACTCAGGTCCTGTTTCAAGCAGTCATTCCATGCACCAAATGTCCTCCGGGCTATTCCAACAAACACTGAGCTGTGGGTTTAACTGTGCACATCAAAGTGAACAACCGAGAGGACGGTCCTGTAAGGGAGATAAGAGCCTTTTCTGCAACACCTTCCCCCCCCTTCCTTTAAAAACAAAATGAAATCAAAAGGCGCAGTTCTTACTTATTGGCTACGTTAGCCGAGGCTCTGGCAGAAAGCATGGGCTGGAAGGAGACTTATTTTTCTCTCTGCCTTTAGAGAATTTCCTCACTTTTGTGGAGTATATGCATGCGTGTGTGTGTGTGTGTGTGTTTTCACGCTCAAGCTTTAAGACTTGGATTTTTTTTCGCCTCGTGAGTTGCTACTAAGTTGCCAGGACCTTATCAAAGGGAAACAATCTCTAGCCAACTCCCCCAGGCTTTGGAACGTCAGAAGTAAGTGATCCTGCCGCCCCAATCGTATTATCCCTGCAATTCTCTCAGAGCTGCAAGGAACCTTAAAGGGACAGGCAACATCGCCTGCTCTCTTCAACCTCCCCAACCAGCTACACTCCCTGCCTTTAACCCTTTTCTTGCTCGATCCACTCAGCCCTTTCTTTACAAACTATTCTTTCTCTCTCTCTCCCCCCTCCCGCTCCTCCTTCCCCCCATGAGATAAAGATCAATTGCTGTTTGAACTCTCTTCCTTTTATTTTCTCATACAATGCAAAGCTGCTGCTGTATTGCTCTTTTTGGAGGGGGGAAAATGTACAACTTTAGTAGGGCAAGGCTGTGAAATCATTTTGCGGTCTGCCTCCGCAGCACCCCCCCCCCCCCCCCGCATGCCTTTTCTTCTGTAAAGTTTCACGTCGGAAGAAAATTGGCTTTTTCTTTTTCTTTTTTTATTCTGCATCTAAACAATATCTGATTGTAATATAACGGCCACACCCACAAAACTCTGTTCAACTCCCCTCCCCCCATATGTTAAATATTAAACAGACACGGAATGCTTTAGAAAAGCCTTTAGACAAAAGGTTCTAATTAGAGATTGGATCTGGCTTGCAGGTTTCGGGCCAATCCGCCGCCCTTCCCCCCGTTACAGCCAAGCTCCTTTATGAAGTCGTGATCTGTTGTCTTTTAGGATTATTTAATGGGCAGTCCCAGAGCACAGAAATCCAAAACCTCTGAACTTTTTGTAAGTTCTGCTACCATAATGTATTTAAACTTGGTGACTCCACTCTTTTTTCCTTTGTTTTAATTTGCTCCTTTTAACACTCTCAAACACACACATACACACCTTTTCATCTATGTGGTCATTTCAGGGATTTAATTTTTAATTGCATTTGCAAGACAAGCAAGACTGATAAGGTACAAAACTTGGCAACTGGTGTCTTGCCCCTCTCAATAGTAGAAATATTCTCTGTTATAAGTTTTTTTTTTATCACGCAGCCCAAAGTCCAAGTCCATTGTGCTAGGAGATGTACAAAGAACTGCAGGGCCTATCTTTCTCCTCCCAAATGGAACAACTCAAAAGAAATATTCACTTGCAACCTGACTTTATGAATGTTTACTCAGAAGAAATTTCCACTGAGTCCAAAGTGAATTCTTCCAGCAAGTGTAATTGGATTGTTGCCTTGGGATGATGATACGCATTTCTTGGAAGTAAAGCCTGTTGAACAAAGTGAGATTACATGTCCCATATTCTCATGCACTATGACTATTTACTTATGGTGCTTCTCATTATGCGTGAGGTGCTTTCCCAAAGTTTGTTGGCTCTTTCATGTTTCATACTTGATCATCCCGAAGCACAGTTCACCGAGTGCAAAAGAGCATATTGCAATGACTCCCAAAATGGGTGTTGCAGGCATGGCTGGAAAAATTATGTCACAGTGAAAACAGCCACTGCTCTGTGCCTAAGGTTGCCAACCTCCAGGTGAGATGTGGAGATCTTCTAGAACAGGGGTAGTGAACCTGCGGCTCTCCAGATGTTCAGGAACTACAATTCCCATCAGCCTCTCGGGTAGGGGCTGATGGGAATTGTAGTTCCTGAACATCTGGAGAGCCGCAGGTTCCCTACCCCTGTTCTAGAACAGGGGTGTGCAACCTGTGGCTCTCCAGATGTTCATGGACTACAATTCCCATCAGCCCCTACCAGCATGGCATGCTATGAACATCTGGAGAGCCACAGGTTGCAGACCCCTGTCCTAGAATTACAACCCATTTCCAGACTACACAGTTCAAATTCCCATGGAGAAATGGCTGCTTTGGATGGTGGACTTTCTGCTATGATACCTTACTGAGGTCCCTCTCTTACCCAAACCCCATCCTTCTCTGGCTCCACTTCCAAATCCTCAGGAATTTCCCAACTCAGAAATGGCAACCTTATCTGTGCCCCTAGGCACTCGCCCTCTGTACCAATATATGAACAGCAACATCATTCCAGGTATGTGGGGGACTATGGATACAATAGGATTCACTGCTGTAACTGGCGTGTTCAGGAGCATCCCATTGTCCAAAAGCATGGCCCCGGACCTTTGAACCCTGACTCACTGAGTAAAAGAAGAACATGTGGAAGCAATATTGAATAAGCAATATCTTTTTGAATCTTTTTGAGTGTAAAAACTGAGTGTTTCTCCACTTTGAATTCAAAATTCAAGAAAATCAGCTCCCTGTGCCCCAGGCACCATGTATTTGGAATACACTGACTTATTCTTAAGTAAATATGGAAAAGATTGCTGCTGGTTCCTATGAATGTTCACATAAACAATAGTCTTGTGGAATGCAAATATTTATGCTAGCATAAATCTTGTCAGATTAGAACCACAGCAATACACCTGTCAGCTGAGGATTCACCTCGCACATCTGATGAATCGGCCTCCCCAGTCCTCAAATGCAAGGTCATTGAGTTAAGGAGGTGGGTGTGAGGTTCTCAAAGAAAAAGACCTTCCCCATAGTTATTTAGCATCCCATATGAACATTCACCCAGGATTGTCTCATAAAGGAGCAGGGAACTGTCTGCAAGTATTTCTCAACTGAATTACATGCAGGAATGTGGCAAAGAAAAACAGAACAGCCAGGTGCTCAAGACACTGTGTGATAGCCAACATCAGCCCCAAAGGACAGGTTGTATCAAGGTGCTGAACAGTCCTTCTTGGAGCCTGAGAGATCAATACAACATAATGTTGGGTCCCTAGCACATCAAAGGTAAGGGAACCGTATTCAAGTAATGGAAGGAGTGCACAGATGTTTGGATCAGAAACAAGTCTCCTCAACCTCAACAATGTAGTGAGGAAATAACATGCACTCCTTGGCTGAGAAGCCTTCCCACCAAAACAAACATGTGATGGAAGTGAGGTGAGCGCCCCTGCCTTAATTCTCCCTTTGCCACCCTGGAACAGAATATGGTACCTAAGTGTCCGCAGCCCACATTGGGGACAGGAGGGAGGGATGCAAGCCTACACTGAGGACACTCGATGAACACCAGTTACTGGCAAGTGCAACCCTGTTTTCATCTTTGCATCTTCTGTGCAGTCCTACAGGGGGAAAGGTGGGCGCGGTCTGTTTACTTGAAGAATGATTGCAATACTGTGTTTCCCACATCTGCTTCCTTCCTGGAGTCCACATCAATAAAATAGTGTCTGATGAATGTGGATGGTGAAGACTAGGTCACTGATGTGCATATGTCCTGAAGGAACAGAATAACAGTTGAGGATGCATGAGACTGCTGTTGTTTTTGCTGCAACAGATCAACACAGTGGCATAGCTACAAGGGGATGGGGGGGAGTGCGCCGTGTACCTGGTGCATGCCTAGGGGCACAGAAAATCACCCAGGCCCCTCCCCGTTACCCCTGCAGCACCCCCACCCCCCTTCCCACACTAACCTTAGTTCCTTTCCTTTTCCTAGAACCTTTTCAGGCTGAAAAAAAGGCCTGTTCACAGTACAGGCTAAAAACGGCCTGAGGAACTACAGTTCCCGGGAGACCTTGGGGCTCACAAGGTCTCCTGGGAAATATAGTTCCCATCAGGCCGTTTTTAAGCCTGAACTGCGAATAGGCCTTTTTTTCAGCCTGAAAAAGTTCTAGGAAAAGGAAGTAAGGTAAGTGTAGGAAGGGGGGATGCAGTGGGGGGCGCCGCGGGGGGGGGGCGGAATATATAGATTGCACACCGGGCGCAGTTTGGCCCAGCTACGCCTCTGGACCAACATGTCCCCGTTCTGTCTCTGCGTTTGGCAGGGGTCAATTTACTGGTGGTCCTGGGGCCCTCCATGATACAGCTGGCCTCCACCCAGGCCAGGGCCTTTAGTGCCCTGGCCCCCACCTGGTGGAACTCTCTCCCCCCAACCATCCAGGCCCTGTGGGATCTAGAACAATTCCACAGGACCTGCAAGATGGAGTTCTTCCGCCGGGCTTTTGGGGAGACCAGCCGTCGAGGGTGCCGTCCTCTGTACCTGCATATTCCATCTTTGGAGCCCACACTTGTTGTGTAGCCACCCTGATGAGCTGTGATGTGGAATCTGAAATGTTTTTAGAGTTAAGGTTGGAGTGTTTGTTCTGGAATGGTTTTAACTGAGACTTAAATTTAAATGGTGCTTTCATTGACTTGTACACTGCCCGGAGCCCTTCGGAGATGGGGCGGTATATCAAAACCAACAAATAAATAAATAAAATAACATGGATACTCTTGTGGTCTACTCTATTAGTGTCTGACGAAAGAAGCTTTGATGCACAAAAGCTTATACCCCCAAATTCTTGTTGGTCTCTAAGATGTGACTGAACTCAGACCTAACTGTTTCTGGGGAATGTGTTCCCTTTGCAACTTTGGTCCTACTGTGTTCAATGGAGTTTACTCTCACACAGTTGCACAGGTGTGCATACACCATGCAGTGTTTACTAATGGGATAGTTCCCTGTTATTAAAGCAGCAATTCAGCTATAAGTCCCAAAGGAATGTAGTGAGAAATCTAGTTGGATAAAATACATTTAAAAAACAGCAACAGTAGAGTTATAGGATCTGATGAAGTGACTTCCAACTCAGGAAAGCTTATAATGAAATGATTTGTGTTAGTCTCCAAGTTGTGGCTGGAATCTTATTAAAATTATAAGGAAAAAAAGATCTATCTCTCTTTGGAAGATCTTTCCTTCCCCCTTCTCACTATGATTTAATTTGGGCCTACTCCTCAAGTTACATCCATGTAATCCAATGGACGTGAAGTGACTCTGCATCAACTTGCTTGCTAGATATAAAAAAAAATGCAGAAGAGCGAATTAAAGTGTTGAGGGTGGGAGGACAGGGGCCTGGGGAGGAATCAGACTGTTGCTTTTCCTGAGACATCACTCCCATCTGAACAGTCCGTGTTTAGAGACAAGCAATCCATTACAAATGGGCTCTATTGGAGTTCCTATTTAGCCAGGCAAGCCAGGGTAAAATGTCCTACGGTGGGCAAAAAAGAGAGAAAGCGAAGCGACTGATTTCCAACGAGCCTTGTGGGTCGCAGCCATATTTAGCGATGACGGGTGGGGGTGGGTGTTATTCCCCCCCCCCTCGCGGAATGCTGGGTACAGGGCGGCTGCCTGCCTGCCTCCCAAGCGGTAGCGCGCCAAGCGCGAGCACCTGGTACCACCCATCGAAGCAAAAGAGCGCACAACCTTCAGCAGGCAGCAATTGCTCCCGCTCTGCTCGCCCCCCAAGCCACGCGGGTGGGCGTCCCCGAGGCCCGTCCCACTCGCCCCCCGGCCCGCTCTCGCTCCCACTCTTCGTGTCTCCGATTGGACAGGCCGATGCAAGTGGACGCACATGCCCGCGACTGATACCTTCGCCGCAGAGCGCAGAGGAGTCACCCACGCTCGGCTTTTCTGAATGAACTCTTGGCTCGGCTCTCGGCGGGGCGGGGCGGCCCAACTTTGGCACCGTAAATGGGGGTGGGGGGAGAGGAGGGAGAGAGAGATTCTGACACTGCTTTCGACTCAATGCAGAGAGGGGCAACCCCTGCAGGTCGGGAAGCACCCATGAGAAAAATCTGCCCTGTTTACCGAGCAGAGGTGTTTCAGCAGTCCCCGAGCTGCTTTTAAATCGTCGCACTGTAGTGGAATAAAAACAGGGTTGGTGGGTTTTAATAAACGCTTTCAAAAAATAGTAAACGATATCTTCAGCTCTTTCATTTGTTAGGGGGAACTTCCGGATAGGCTGGCAGCGAAAACAAGTTCCTTTTCGGACAGTGGAGATCGAGAAGGGATTGGGATCTTGTCCACTGCACGGCCTTACTGCAATAATCTGTCCTCAGTGAGCGTATATGCATATAAAGCTATATTCACACAAGGGGCTGGTGTTGCCGATCTCCAGGTCAGGCCTGGAGATCTCTCATTACAACTGGTTAGACTACAGAGATCAGTTCTCCTGGAGAAAATGACTGCTTCGAGGGTGGACTTTACAGCACGACACCCGCCTGAAGGATCATCCCCTCCACCAAACCCACTTTAGCTTCTGTCCCAAGCAGCAGAGCCCTGAACAGGAAGCACATTCCCTGCTTGAGGGAGAAGGGAAGACAACCACATGCTGTCTGGTTTGAAGGGTGTGTGTGGAAATTAAGCCCTTCTCTCCATGCCCTGGGAGGAAAGCTGGCTAGTTGTCTTGAGTGTTGGGTGTGTAAACCACTCCTCCCTCATCCTCACTGCTGCAACAGAGTGGAGGTTTTGTGGCCTTTTTATGTGTAAGGGTTGTTGAGGTTAGGGGGAAATCTCACACTGTTGACACCAGATTATAATGGAGGGAGAAAAGGGGGGAGTCTTAAAAAAAGGAGATCTACTTGCCATCGGCCTCCTTAGATTTACATGCAAATTGAGGCTATTCATATTTCACCCAATTTTACTTATTGAGGGGATTTGTGTTGTTAAGGCTACGTGGGTCTTTATTGTGGTGCTTTAATATTCTGTTCATGTTTATTCTAAGCAGTACATTTTGAGTGTTGATAATGCATTGTAATACATATTTTAGTAACACTTCAAAAATCATTTATGTTTCTATCAAAATCTGACCAGAATCGCTCTCTTACTGTACTCATCACACACGGAATGAGCTCTGACCAGCCCTTCAGCCCCAACTGTGATTGTTAAAAGAAATAAACCAGGTTGAAAATGTCAAGGCTCATGAGAGAAGTGATCCTCTAAAGCTAGCTCATGTATGCTAATTTTGTGTATATGCGAGAAAGTGTTTTTTGAATATGTTAATTTTAAAAGGCACTCCATTAAATAGCAGTTCTGTGTGAAACGCTGAAGAGCTTTTTCAGAGTTATGCATAACCTTACCCTTTGACATTTGGTAGTTGGCTCTGCCTCCCATGACAGCCATCTTGTTATTGTGCCCATCATCCTCTGCCAGTATCCCAAATATGCCTGCAGGCTGAAAAAGGTTGGGATTTGTGGCATGGACAAACAGTCATGCATGCTAGGGTTTGCAATGAGGAGAGGGTAACGGGGTGAAATTTCCTCTGCTCCCTCATCTGCAAGTGATGTTTCACTGAGGGAAGGGAGATGATGAACCCCTTCCCATTCATCACTGCAGCCTCTCCACCCATTCCATTAGTAAAGTTTGCTACAAGTAGTAGGAGACTGGTGTCAGAAGGACAAGTGCAGTGGCTGTCTGTGACAATGGGATGTCACTTCTAGGAAAAACCTGAAATTGATATAATGCCTTTCTCGGCCAAAGTGGAGGTGCGTGCCAAGCAAAGGCGCTACAGACCTAGGTGATGGCCATTTTGTGAGCAAAGAGAGGAATCGCACTAAAAACTCTGTGCATGAGAAAGCTCAGGTAAGCACAGGAAATGGCGTGAGCTCCTGGTCCTAACCTACTTGACTGCTCTGCTGCCTTCTCCTCTCAAGCCTTTCAACCCCCAGAGAGCATAAAAGTGATCCTGGTAACATTTATAAAACAATCTATGAGGGAGGAAATGAGAGCATGCTGTGAACAGCAAGGGTTGCTATCGGTCCAATTGCCCCCCCCCTTCTTACCCACCCTCAGTAGTCAGTGGAGAAGTTCCAGGGGGAGACTGTGCCTTGTAAGTGGCCCACAAAGGCAGCCCAAAAGTCTATGCCAAGCACCAGAAAACGCCATTAGTCTTGCTCCCACTATTAACTCAGATAGTGAGACGAAGGGGAAAGAAGAGGAACTTTTGTCTGAGGAGGAGGAGGAGATGGATCTTTCCAAACCAGCAATCAGGTTTTTTTTGAACAACAGAGGAATATTCCTATTTGCTGTCACAGACCCTGACAGCTTTGGAACTGCCGGAAAAGATACCAGAGTATTTAGAAACATATGGCCCCTTCCGCACATGCAAAATAATGCATTTTCAAACCACTTACGCAACTGTTTGCAAGTAGATTTTGCTATTCCGCACAGCTTCAAAGAGCACTGAAAGCAGCATTATTCTGCGTGTGCGAAATGAGCTCTAGCTTAGGGCCTATTGGACCAAACCAATGACTAACAAATTATTTCCAGCATTTGTTAAAAAAAAAAAACCCCTATGCATTCCCATCCCTTACAAATGAACATTTGGAGGTCCCACTAGTCAACCCTCTGGTGGTTGCACTCCAGTCTTTGGGTTTGCCTTCAGAAGATGGGTATGACAACTTTGATAAAAAAAGGCCAATTTTGATCTCAGCAAGGCACATGAATCATCAGTTATGGCCATTAAGGCATCTACTACCGTTTCTATAGTTTCACGTAAAGCTATCATATGGGTCAGAAAGTTGCTACAGCTCCTTCCTTTAAATAAAAAATGTTTGCAAGAGACTGCTGCACTTCCAAGTGCAAATCAGCAAATCTCACATAATTGTAAGGACAGACAACATAGCGGCGAAGGCCCACCTAAACAACCAGGGTGGGTTAAGTTCAATAATGCTTCACAGGGAGTCTTACCAGATACTAATGTGAGCAGAACAGCATACAGGCAGATTGGCTCAGCTAGATGGTCATCCAGGAAGGGGAATGGTCCCTCAACAGATATTTGTTCCAACAGATCACCAGGACCTCCAGTGCTGGACCTCTTTGCCTTTGCAGAAAGCCACCAGATAAAACATGTCTTCAGCAAGTTCTACCACTACCTAGCAGAGGGAACAGATGTGCTAATTTCTCAATGGCCCAGGGGTCTTCTGTTCATGTTTCTGCTCTTTCCTATAATTTTGAAAGTTATCCAGAAGATAAGACAACAAAAGGCACCTCTGTGGCTGTGCAGACCATGATTCGTGGACCTAATCCAGCTGTCAGTGGAACCGTATTGGCAACTACCAATGCCCAGAGATGTGTTGTTTCAAGGACTGATCCTACGTCTGCATCCAGAGAGGATGGCCTTGACCACATGGAGACTGAGAACAGCAGGTTCCCTAGCATACAGTTCAGAGGTCACCAATACTTTCCATGTCGGCATTTACAACTGTACCTGGAAAGACACTGTGTATCAGTACAGAAGAAAACAGGTTGACAGTACTTGTCCAACTCTTCAAGACATTCTCTGTTTTCTCCAAGAGGATAGAGACAGAGGTTTGAAGGCCAACTGTATTAAAAGATGAACAGCAGCACTGGCCACAGGCTTCTATGACAGATATTCTGTATCACATAATCCCCACACCTTTCCTTTCTTAAAAGAGGTTTCAAACAGTGGCGAAGCTATAATGGGAACATCCGGGGACATTTGACCCGGGCGCATCCCAGTTAAGTCATGTGGCGGGCGCAAAATTGCCTCCCACACCCCTCCACCTTCCCCCTCGGCCCAGCCCCACCCCAACAGACTGCTCCCGACAGAGCTGGCTGATGGAGCAGTCTGTTGGGGACTGCCCTGCCTCCAGCAGAGTCGGCTGAAAGAACAATCTGTTGGGGAGGGGCCAGGCCAAGGAGGGAAGGAGGCCCAGCCCTGCCAGGCTGCCTGAGACCACCCCAGTACCAAAGGTAAGTGTGGCATGGGGGAGGGGGCGCGACCTGGCCCGGCAGAAGCCCTCCTCCCCCACCCCAAAACCCCAGCTGGGCCTGCAGGGGCCTGGTAGAAGCCCTCCCTCCCTCCTCCCCCACCCCAAAAGCCATTCCCGGCCTGCTCTGGGCAGTGCCAGGTCTCCAGCCCTCACCCACCCACCCACCCCCAGCCAGCCTGCTCTGCCCATGGATCACAGGATTCATGGGCAGACCCTGCTCTCCTTCCTCCCCCCCCCCACCCCCAATCCCCTTTGAAATGACCTGAAGCAAAAAAAGTATTGTTTGGTCATGGCAAAACTCAAATTCATGTGGTCAAAACTCAAAAAAATTCTGCCCCGGGCTCCATTCTTCCTAGCTACACCTCTGGTTTCAAATGTGGATCCACCTCCAATACTTAGATTTTTCAACCTGGAACTTAAACACAGCCCTAACTCTCTGACTAAAACATCATTTGAGCCCACTTTAAAAATTCTTTTGAAGCAGCTCAGAATGAAAACAGTTTTTCTCACTGCCATGCTCATTTTTGAGTATCTGGGGGGCTCTTTTTAGACAGAAAGATCTCTGTGTATTTCACAGAGTCAAAGTTACCTTGCTTTTGGATCTGACGTTTTGTCCTAAGGTTAACTCTGCATTCCACGTAAGTCAAGAAATAGACATACTCTCCTTCTGTCGCAAGGCCAAACGCCCAAATGAAAAATGATGGCATACGTGAGGAGGGCCATCAAGTGCTACATTATTAGAACCAAGAGTATCAGGAAGTCTGAGACTCTATTCATATCCACTTTGCCTCCACATAGAAGAAGAAGAGTTTGGATTTATATCTCCCCTTTCTCTCCTGTAGGAGACTCAAAGGGGCTTACAATCTCCTTGCCCTTCCCCCCTCACAACAAACACCCTGTGAGGTAGGTGGGGCTGAGAGAGCTCCGAGAAGCTGTGACTAGCCCAAGGTCACCCAGCTGGCGTGTGTGGGAGTGCACAGGCTAATCTGAATTCCCCAGATAAGCCTCCATAGCTCAGGCGGCAGAGCAGAGAATCAAACTCAGTTCCTCCAGATTAGATACATGAGCTCTTAACCTCCTACACCACTCAGCCATTAACAATTATATGAGGGAATGCATCTCTTAAGCATATAGGTGCATGGGAAAGGAATCACTGCACATTCACTACAGAGTCCTGCAACAAACAAAGCATTCAGGAAGCAGGCTTTGGTAGAAGAAGTGTGCAAGGTGGCCACCTGGATCTCTCTCTCAATATTTATAAGACACTATAAAATTTATCTTTCTATCACAGGTAAAGGGATACATTTCTCTCCCTTTAGCTGTATAAGAAGCGGGGGCAGCTGTCCTACCTAATGGGCTGGCCTTGCTTTGGCCTTGCTTGTCCTGCCTTCTTTAAGTGTCCTTCTCACAGGAGACCATGTTGAAAATCCTTTGCTGCATATGACGTCTGGTTATTGCAGTACAATTTAAATATAATTTATAGACAAGATGCAATCAGCAACATTATATAATATATTAAAAATAAAAATCTTCAAGGGAAGCTGAAACGTTATTTGTAATCCTAAATTAACTGGTCTCCTAAACAAGTTACAGCTAGAGTGAATAATGCCATTCCAAATATGATGAATAATTCTGTTGCCCAATGGTCAAGTACATATTGTATAATCAGGTATAGCGCTGTAAGAAATCAACTATGAAGAGTGGAATTTCTCCCTGGAGCTATTATGAAAGGGACAGTATAAAATGTAATGTTCACTATCCTCCATCTCAGCTAAGGTACATGTGCATGCCATGCACATACACACACAGAAAGAGCAACAATGATCTAATAGAGCATCAGAGAATCTGTCATCAACATAAGCCAATGAAACCATAGTCTAATATATGCTTTCCTAAGTAAAGGGAGCCCTAACCTGGATAGCCCCAGGCTAGTCTGATCTCATCAGGTCTCAGAAGCTAAGCAGGGTTGGCAAACTAGTAATGGCAAACCAGCTCTGATCGTCTCTTGCCTTGGAAACCCTATGGGGTCGCCATAAGTCAGCAATGCTCACACGAGGGAACAAAAGGTTAGGGTCAAAAAATATGCCAGGCAACAATAGGCACATTTGAAAGAAACATACCAAGGTGTGAAAGTAAACTAGTACGAGCTGGTGTGGAACAGTCAAAGCAGTGCCTTGCACCTTCTTTGAGACCACCAAGACTGACAGTACCAATAAGAACTGTAAGGTACTTAATACCTTGATATCATCCGAGAGATTGAGTGGAGTCAACACACTGGCCAGATCAGCAAGAGCATAGTGTGAAACAGTTGGTCATGATTTATGCATTTTTATATAGCTACCTATAGCCTTCCATATCCCCCTTCCCACAAACACAATTTGTCCTTTTTTTCTTCAGACTACTTTTCTTCCACCTACCCATTCCTCAGGATCCTGTTTCTTAGTGCATGGTCTACTTCTTTAACAATCTTGACTTTGGGCTCCATGTCCCTCTGCTTCCAATTGCAGCCCAGCCTGTTTGTGACAACAGTGCCTAGGCTGACTGCGTCATAAAGTACTACACAGTGACACCAGCTTGTTTGGCCAATTGCTGCCAGAAGGTTAATAGCCACTGTCTTCAAAATCCTTAGCCTATTACATAACAACAAATACCCCCAATCTCATGTACCTGTGGGTGCTTTTGGAAGTTTGCAAATGGGGAATCTTTACCATAAAAAATAGTTGTCATGGAATACAGAGGGACCAATCACAAAATGTTGGGAGGCTGCTAACTAAGCACTGGTGAACACCATGATGTACATGGATGTCATAGTGGGAATCACTGCAATACAGATCATAATTCAGCCTTAGCGCTCAGGATAAGCTCTGAGCTGGACAGTCCAAGCTACATCGATATCTCTTGTCAGCCCTTAGAAGCTAAACAGGGTAGGTACTGGTTAGGTTGCCAACTTCTAGGTGAGGCCTGAAACTCTTCCATAATTACCACTGATATCCAGATGATGGGGATCAATCTCCTAGAGGTTGCTTTGGAAGGTGTTCTCTATTGCATTGTAGCATTATGCCCCACTGTCCCCCCTTTTCCAACACCCCCTCCTCTGGCTTCACCCAAAAATCTAAAGAAAGTTCTAGTGCACAAGTGCTTTCTCATCTAGCCTAGTCTACAAGTGCCTTCTCATCTTGCCAGAGATATGAACACTCTATTCCCAGGAATAGTGAGTGAACATCAGCAAGCTAAGAATATGGGGATCCCAGATGATGCTTGGTATAGCATCACCAGTTCCCTTCAAGTTAAATACTGAATCTGTGGTCAGCACAGTCCCCCAGGAAACTGCAAAATGCCTGCAACACAAAATACACAAACAAAACACAAATGTGACACTAGTAGCCTGCAGGAGTGCAAGAATAAAATCATGAGGTGCCATCAATGCTCACTGCAATCTCACATTCTGTGTTACAGAAAAGAGGGATACCCAATGTTTTTAAGCCCTTGGGCACTTTCCAGAAATATATCATACTAGCAGGGCACCTGTGCTTTGCCACGCATACTTCATCACAGGCTCTCTATGAATTTTGGGGTGACATTCAGCATACTTCTTTACAGCCTGTTTGTGAACTTTGGGGTGACATGCAGCATATTTCCTCACAGCCAGTCTGTGGACTGATGGGTTTGTTTTTGTTTGTTTTGCAGCAGCTTCCTGTAGTTGTCTTTTTCTAATGCAATGTGTTATTGCTCTCTTTCACCTGGTGGGCTCCAAAAGACGTCATGTGGAAGCAGCCGTTGTATTTTTGGGATGCAGAAAGGAAGTGTTCTGCCATTGGATGCTGACGAGTGAGAAGGCTGTGAAGAGGTTCAGGTAGGGTTGAAGGGCAGGGAGCTGGACTGTACCACCACTGCAGCACATTCCTGTGGACTCATCCCGCCACTTCAGAGCACTACACCAAGCACAGGGTGATCGGAGGCCAAGAGCAATAAACTTGTCTCCACAGTAAGCAATCTGATGTCCATATGCAAAACCCGACAAATGTTTAGTAGTCCAAGGTGATAGTGTGGTTTGTAATCTGTTTTGATAGTATTTGGCTGTAGCGGTGTTGTTAACATGAGGGTGGGTGGAGGAGTACTTTTTCACAGCCTGTCTGTTAACTTCGGGGTGACATTCAGCATGCTTTTTTGCAGCCTGTTTGTGAACGTTGGGGTGACATGCAGCATATTTCCTCACAGCCTGTCTGTGGACTGGTGGGTTTGTTTTCAAATAGGTTCACATGTGCTGTGGAGGGTGGTGGTAGAGTGCAGTTGGTGAAGGACATGAAGCTGGTGATGTTGAACTGTCACCCTTAGAATGTTCGTGCAGCATGTCTGTGGACTGAGGGGCTGGTTTGCCCTTAGAATGTTCACGCAGATGGCCAGAGATGAGCAGTGAAAACAGTAAATAGATAATAAATGGAGTGAAAGTAAATATTTTGGGAAATCCTTTCTTAGTGAGCACCTGGAGTACGTAAGGAACAGGTGTGCCAAATTTGATGTGTGTGGCTTCGACGGTTTTTGAGTTCTGTTGATGAGTCAGTCAGTGGAATTTCGCGTTTATAGATATAGATTGGCATGGACCCCACAGTACCACCAGTGGTGTATGGGTGCAGAAAAATGCCATATGCTGTCTTTGCCTCCATCAAATCAGTCCTGAAAGATCTTGAGGTAAAAGGAGTCATCACAAGGGTGACCAAGCCAACAGTATGAGTGAGCAGCGTGGTGATAACTATATATAACTATAACTATAGCTGTAACTATATAGTTCTATCTATCTGTCTATCTGTCTATCTATCTATCTCTATAACTATATATATTTATATAACTATAACTATATATATATATAACTATATAACTCTCTCTCTCTCTTATATGTGTGTGTGTGTGTGTATAAACGTGAAATACCACTGACTGACTGACTGACTCATCAAAAGAACTCAAAAACCACCGAAACTACAAAGTTGAAATTTGGCACACCGGTTTGTTATGTGCTTCAGATGCTCGCTAAGAAAGGATTTTCTAAAATATTCACTTCCACTCGACTTATTAGATGTTTACTGTTTAACTCTGGCCATCTGCATGAACATTCTAAGGGTGACAGTTAAAAACCACGAGTTTCATGTCCTTCAACATGGTATTTTCTGTGGTTTTTGAGTTCTTTTGATCAGTCAGTCAGTGAGTGATATTTCGCATTTATATATATATATATATATATATATATAGCTTCATTTCACAGGACATTTTAATGAAGGGCATTTTGAAGCTCTAAGTCCATTTGTCGCATTGACAAGTTCTGCTAATGCCCACCAAACAACAAGCACGATTGATCCAATGGTGTGCCAACTGCATTCTAACACTGCCCTCCTCAACGCAAACGAACCTGTTCCTTCTGCTGAAACCGCAAAAGGGAGAAGAGGAATTAAACGCAGAAAGCAATTTACACATTGCATTAGAAAAAGACAACTACAGGAAGCTGCTGCAAAATATGTGAAAACCAACCCGTTAGTCCACAGACAGGCTGTGAGGAAGTATGCTGAATGTCACCCCGAAATTCATAGAGAGGCTGTGATGAAGTATGCATAGCGAAGCATGGGTATCCTGCGTGTGTGTGTGTATGTGTGTGTGTGTATACATATATACATGTAAAGGACAGGACAGATCACTTAGGTTATGCCTATACCCCAGGGATCACAACAAGGCTAATAAAAGGACTAATAAAAGGAAACACTTCTTCACGCAACGTGTGATTGGTGTTTGGAATATGCTGCCACAGGAGGTGGTGATGGCCACTAACCTGGATAGCTTTAAAAGGGGCTTGGACAGATCTATGGAGGAGAAGTCGATTTATGGCTACCAATCTTGATCCTCTTTGATCTGAGATTGCAAATGCCTTAACAGACCAGGTGCTCGGGAGCAACAGCCACAGAAGGCCACTGCTTTCACATCCTGCATGTGAGCTCCCAAAGGCACCTGGTGGGCCTCTGCGAGTAGCAGAGAGCTGGACTAGATGGACTCTGGTCTGATCCAGCTGGCTTGTTCTTATGTTCTTATGTTCTTAAGGCAGTTAAGCTACAAAACTTCTTTGCTACAGTAGAAGATGTGCAGAGGAACTTGGCTGGCAAAAAAGCTATTCACCATCCTAAATGAGAAGGATGGCTACTAGAAAGAAACTCTAGACAGTCTGCAGAATTGTGCACTTCCAACACTCAGTGGGGGAGACATCATCTCAACAGGCTGCCCTTTGGCATCAAGTCTGCCAGTGAGGTCTTTCAGTGGAAATGCCATGAGTGTTTTGGGGATATCCCAGCTGTTCTTATCTGACATGATTATTGCAGCATGCACCAAGAGAAACATGATGAGGTGCTCCAGTAGGCCATTAAGAGAGCACAAAGAAGGAAACTTAAGTTCAACAAAGACAAAATCCAATTTGAATGGCAAATACTGTTATCCACATCTTTTCATTGAATAGCATTCAATCAGATGACAACAAAGTGGATGGAATTGCCAAGTCTCCCACTGCCCAAGACAAAAAGTGTCTCCAAAGGACTTTTGGACCCATTCAATATCAGGCCCAATATATACACAATGAATCCAGTCTGAGAGCACCTCTCAGCAGTGGCGTTCCTGCCTAGGGACAGGGGGTACCCTATGTCCCCGGGCGCCCCCCATTTGGTCACGTGGGGGGGCGCCAACATTTCAGGGTCGTTTGTGTGTTTTTAAACTTTTAAAGTGTTTTTTCACGTTCCGGCCTGCAGGGGGCGCATTTTTAAGGCTATCGGCACCAAAATTCCAGGGTACCATTCAGAGACTGTCATGATGATACCACCCAAATTTGGTGATGTTTGGTTCAGGGGAAGCAAAGTTATGGACCCCCAAATGGGGTGCCCCATCCCCATTGTTTTCAATGGAAACTAACAGGAAATGGGGGCTACCCATTTGAGGGACCATAACTTTGGTTCCCCTGAATATAACTTCACCAAACTTGGGTGGCATTATAAGAATAGATAACAGATGATACCCTGAAAATTTGGTGTCACTAGCTTTAAAAATACATCCCTTCCAGGCACCCCAAGAAAGTTGTCCAAGATTCTTTGTTTTGCAGTGACTTTGCTCCATTGTAGCCAATGGGGAATTTCTGAGTGTGTAGGCAGGCTGCACATTTGAAGATAGTGGCACCAGACTTTCAGGGTGGCTCTAGGAGGGCCTCCTGGTAATAGCATCCAGGTTTGGAGACCTTTGCTTCTGGGGGTTCAATTTTATGGGCCCCCAAAAGGCTTATTTTGTTTTCCCGCTCCTGCACATGAAAGCCTGTGGGCTGAGTCCTCTCAGAACTCTCTCAACTCCCCACCCCACCCCACCCAGAAGCAAAGCTCACCAAGATTGGATGCTATTACTCAAGGCCTCTTGGAGCCACCTTGAAAGTCTGGCACCTCTATCTTTAAAAATGTGCAGCCTGCCTCAAAAATTCCTCATTAGCTACAATGGAGCAAAGTCACTGCAAAACAAAGAATCTTGGGCAAATTTCTTGGGGTGCCTGTAAGGGGTGTATTTTTAAAGCTAGTGACACCAAAATTTCAGGATATCATATGTTAACTATTCTTATGATGCCACCCAAGTTTGGTGAAGTTATGTTCAAAGGAACCAAAATTATGGTCCCTCAAATGGGTAGTCCCCATCTCGGGTTAGCTCCCATTGAAAACAGTGGGGATGGGGGGATTCCATTTGGGCGTCCATAACTTTGCTGCCCCTGAACCAAACATCGCCAAACTCGGGTGGTATCATCAGGGCAGTCTCTGGATGATGCCCTGAAATCATGGTGCCGCTAGCTTTAAAAATGCGCTCCCTGCAGGCTGAAAAAACACCAAAAATACCCCCCCCCCAAATACCTTGCATTCCCATTTGTTAATTTTTGGGCAGGACATAATCGGACAATTTTTGACTGAATGTGCCCAAATTTGCCCAGATTCCAGCCGAATCTGCTATTTGTTTCATCTGAATCTCCAACCCTCAAAAGTGATGCTGTTTCAGGGTGGGGGAGAATCCACCCCCAAACAGCACCACTTTCAATTTTGTTTTAACTGGGGACCCCAGATTCTCCCTTTAAGGTAGATTTAAAAGAAGAATCTGAGCTCCCTAGTTTAAACACCAATGAAAGTGGATTCCACTGGAGGTGTTTTGTGAGAGATGATGCTGACATTTGTTTGGTAAATGTTTTGCTGGGGGTGATTTGTGAGAGATTTACATGCTTAATACCCACTTGCACTGGCTTGGAGTTGTTTCTCAGGCTAACAACCTACCTCATAGGGTTGTTGTGATTAGGAATTTAGGGAAAGAGTTGGTGGGTAGAGAGCCATGTATGTTTTGATGGGAGTGGGAGGTGATTTGTGAGCTGGTGCAAAAAATCATTGTTTGGTCATGGTGGGGGCGGGTGGCTGCCCATACACCCGGCCGCGGGGGGGCACCAAACTCAGGTTTTGTCCCCGGGCACCAGTTTGGCTAGGTACGCCCCTGCCTCTCAGGACTCTTGTGCAATAAATCACTTAGAAATGGGGGGGGGGGCTGAACACTGAGCAATTGTTGATAAACTGAAGATAAACTGAACAGCCCAAGTCTTGCAATATTTCAATCCTATGGAAAAACTGGAGGTCCAGGCTTATGCACCTAAAGATAGGATGGGGGCTTGTCTGTTCCAGAAAGGGTGATCAATAGCATATGCATCCCGGTCCCTGTCCATGGCAGAACAAAAATATGCACAAATAGAAAATGAGTTTCTGGAAATTGTCTTTACAATGTCCAAGTTCCAAGGTGGCCAAGTGACAGTCCAATCTGACCATAAACTATTAGAAGCTATTTTTGCTAGGCCAATTGGGATGGCCCCAGTGAGACTGCGAAGAATGTTATTGCAGCTGCAGAAGTTATCACATTCAGGTCCATTACAAAAACAGCAAAGACTTGTTTATAGCTGACATGTTCTCAGGGCCACCATAGACAAAATTCCTGCTGATATGAAAACCTTGATAGAGGAACAGGTGGATTATGGCCTATGCTACCATTCTTAAACAGTTCCCATTCTTAAACAGTTGCAGGATCTTACTGTAGTAGACACAGAACTGCTATCCCTAAAGACCCTACATGTCAATGTAGGCTGGATCTCCATCCCTACTGGCCACTCCAAGACAACTTCAGTTGTAAATGATTGATCAGTATATCCCAAAGTCATCATTCCACAGGGTGCTAGATAAAGAACTGGAAACTGCCGCATGTGTGCAAACAGATGTGGATCAACAGATCCAAAGCATGTGCTAAGGAACTGAACTATTGGCCAAACAGAGACAGAGTGTTGGGCTGGCAAATGCCAGACATGCCTAGAACTTCAGCTAGCCAATCATTGAGAACTAATGACATGCCATGAGTTTCTGGACCTGCTGTGGCTGAAGGTAGCTGCTGATCACGTATACATGCTAGTTGTAGACTACTTTTCTAAGTTCCCAGAAGTACTTGATTGACAAGATAGCCATGGCAGTAGTAGCAAAGTTGAAGGCAATATTTGCTCTCCATGGCATATCAAAAGAAATAATTGGTGACCATGTTCCATCTGCCAGTCACATATGAACAAATTTGCCACAAACTGAGATATTGCCTTGACACATTCAAGTCTGGTATACTTTGGTCAGGCAGAGTACACTTTTCAAACCACAAAGTACATGATCCAGAAAGTGCTACAAGATGCGCAGTTCCTCATCTTGCACTACTAAATCTGAAGGATGTTCCCATAACTGGGTTGGATGTTGATCTGGGGTACCATATGGAATACATTCAAGATAGCATAAGCAGCAAAAGCATCAGAAGATCACACAGCACCTATGCATTCTTTTCAAGAAAGGATTCAGGGAAAGGATACAAGCAGTCTCAGGGTAGATGCTGGCAGTAGCTTTTAAAAAAACAGGAGCCATGCTCATATATGGCCACAACTCCTCAAGGCCACAGGTATTGAAAGAACAGAAGGCACCTTTAGATACACTATTCTTCTCCTGACAGAGATCCAGTCATAGAAACTCAGGAGGCAATAGGCAAAGAGCCTCTTGGTCGAGCACCACTCCTCTCAGAAAGGGGATCTGAGCAAGAGATAGATGTTCCCCCTGCAATAGCAGAAACAATTGGGAGACTTAGACAATCACGGAGTGGGTATGATTTCTAATTATCTCTGACTGCCAGTTCTGAAGGGGTTTTGATAAGTTGACAATTATTTGATAAGATGGCAGTATCTGCTTGAAGAAGGGGGATAGGTGAGCCTATTTCTACACACAAGAACCCAGAGGATATTACACTGGTTCTCTTTTTGGTCCAGGGGACACTAATCTTTTTGAGCCTGTGAGCACATTTGGAATTCTGACATGGCATAATGGGCTCAGCCGCAGAATGGCTGCTACCAAATGGCTGCCTCGTGGGGCTGAGCCAGCCACAAAATGTTTGCCACAGCTTAACTTCAGTAACGCAGTGCAGATTCTTATGCTGTGGTGGCAGCTGCTGCCAAAGCACAGCCAATTAAATCTCATATAGCCAATCAAAAGCCTTGCTGGCCACACCCACTTCCTGAAACACTTTGTGGGCACCAGAAAAGGTGTCATCTGTCACTGTGGCAATCACAGACAACACATTGGGAACCTGTGTTCTACTCCATGTTCTATTTCTAGGACAAAATGTAACTTGGTAACATATTAGGGGAGACAGAAATTAGTCTGGTATAATTTTCATTAATTAGCAGTAGCTCGCATTAAAGAAAAGATTTGTGATCCCTGCTTTAGTTGATCTTTACTCATAGAGAGGGATGGATGGGGAAAACACCTTATCTTTTAATTTTATTGTGATACAGCTAAAAGATCTCTTTGGGTGAATCCCCACCGAAAAAAATAAACCTGTTTTCCCCCGGTTCAATAAGATATAGCACCTTTTTATCACGGTTTCTCCCTCCCCACAGCAACATGCGTCTATTGAGGGGCTCGAAGTTAATCCTGGTATCAAACAATGCAACATTCCCACAAATCCGCAATATGCTCTGCGGCTCTTTTGTTCTTCGTTCTGATTGGCTGTTGTGTTGTTTTTGGGGGGGGACAATACCCCTCCCCTCTGCTTTTTAAAAAAATTCACGCAGCTTCGTAGAAGCAGAGGTAGTATTTTTACCTCATGTCAGCCATGCCGACCCCCATCGTTGCTACACATGTATGCACACTTGCTCCCCCTCTCTTTGCAGGAGTGCGCCTTCGTAGCCAAGACCAGCACACACACACACACACGCGCGTGCATGCACACACAAAGGCTCCACGCACTCTGTACCTAGCCCTCTGCGCTCTGATTTGCTGGAAAGTTTCATGTCACTCCCTAGGGCAGGAAAAATAAACCTATTGTTTTCCCTGTGTCTACCCACTGATCCAGCCTTGGCCCGTGTTTTTCAAAAAGTTACACCTTCCTACCAGTTTTTGAAAAATGCAGGATGATGGGGAGAGCACGTACCAGGGGCAGGATGGAGCTGAGTTTGCACTGAAGCTGTGGTGACTCCTTACCCAAGCCGGGATTTTTACCATGAGTGTCATGGAATTTTTTGACCGTGGGGAATCACTCTGGGTTTAGAAAAGTTGGGAAATGTAATGCTTGAAGAACTGGGGTGCCTAGTCAGTCATGCCAAAGGTTTCCACACTTGTAAAGATGTACTCTCTTGCTTTAGTACCTCTTCAAAAACCAGAGATGCTGCAGGTGCTCAGAGCAGGACTCTGAAGTCAGCAGGTAGGCTTTTAGATAGTCCTATAACTTGGCATGATTACTAAAGTTGGCCATCATTATGTGTCATTCATCTATGAAACAAGGGAATACGGCTGGGTTTGTTAGTGGCTACTCCACAGCTGTGACACATCCACCTCTATCAAAACACAAAGCAGTCCTTGCACAACTTCATACATATTTCCCTTCCCCCAAAGATTAATCACCATGTTGGGAGACCATCAATATATGTTGGGCTTATAGGATAAGGCAAAATAATCAGCTCCTGCCTAGCACTGGCAGGTCCCCAGCATCCCAAGCCCAGAGACTCACTGAGCAGAGCCTGATGATGTCATATGGAATAGCTGGATTAATGATAGTATTTTCATGCATCATTCGGAATAAACTACATGGTCTCTGGAACCAACATCTTCACATAGAGACACAGCATTGTTTTCCAGATAAGCCAAAAAGACTACCTCTGCTCCAGTCTAAAAGTTGATAGTGAGGATAATGCAGAAGAGGTTGGATGAGAACAAATTAAATTACACATACTTTGCAGTATGGTTTGGGGAAAAATAAATGATGCACTGAAATAAAAGAGGTGCATATGCAATTGAGTGTGCTAGATATTTTACTGGAACTGGTTTGTGATGACTCTTCATAACCCACTGTTGACTTTCCTTGTTAGGAGAAATATAAACTCTTACCAACGAGGCCATACAATAATTTGTAACGCTGGCGGCATACGCTATGCTGATGAACTAGATAAGTAACTGCAGGAACAAGTAGCTCTTTCATTACTTCCTTCATGCCTGAAAGTCAGAGTTTTCTAAATTTCATAAACTTTGTAACTGCCTGGAGAACCCCTTGTTGTTAGGCCTACAGGAAAACAACAATGCACATGTCACTAATATTCAGTCATCACACTCACCTTTGAGTTTTCATCTGATCCCTCAATCTACCATTTAAAATGAATTCCCAGACCAAGCAGATGGCAAAATTAACAATTCATATTTGGCTTCTCTGTCTGCCACTATTTGCAGAGGGCTTTTCCACATGGTTATTTTCCTGTCATTTCTGGCCCCACACTACTTTGATTTATTCCCCGATTTCTGCACATATTTTTGTGCCTTTAGTTTTCACATCATTTTAAAAAAATTATTCCGTTTTTTTCTGGGGTTTTTTAAACTACATTTACCATAATCTTTTTCTGGAAGCCAATTTTAGTTGACTTTTTATGTATGAATAACGTTTTTACCTATTTTCTTTGTCCCACCCACTTCCACCCCATTGGCCAATGATTGGACTGCTGTCACCACTAAACCACTCCCCCACAAACACAGGGTGGTTTTGGTAGGGTTTTTTAAAGACCATAAAATATCAATATATCAATGTAGTAATGTAATAATAGTTGAATTGGGTGTTTCTATCTATCTATCTATCTATCTATCTATCTATCTATCTATCTATCTATCTATCTATCTATCTATCTATCTATCTATCTATCTATCTATCTATCTATCTATCTATCTATCTATCTATCTATTTAGTTTTGTATACCGCCCTATCCCTCCTGGAGATATCTCCTTTCCCTTATCTCTCTCTGAAGGAAAAGAAAAGAGTTAGTTTTTTTAAAAATAAAAGCTGATAATTCAGAGACTATCGTTACAACACTGGATCAATCTATAGATTTTTAGGCTTCAAAAAAAAATAAGGGGGTGCTATGATACCACTAATGATGACAGTACCCTCACTTGAAAATCCTCAATATTGAAGGAACATGCAGAAGAAACTAAACTGACTTCTCAACCGTCAAAAAGTATAATCAGGGCAGACGTGCAGAAGAACCATGCCCAAATCTGCTCCAATGCTTGTGGATTAACTGGCAAGAAAATCAGAGGTAAGATGTGTGAGCAGAAAAGGTCTAAGTCCTATATTAAAACAGTAGAACTAGCCCAAAAGTAGAAACAGGGACCTCTAAATATAGTAAGCGACATGCATCATGCAAACCTGAATAAATTATGCCATCAGAGTTTCCTGTTGGAGATGTATGTGTTGCATGTAAACCTTCTGCAAAAGGTTAGGTTATCACAAGTTATAATTACAGAATATTGATCCCATTTTTGTATAATCTAGCATCTTTCCTGAAGTTCAGCAGATCTGAGTCTGGTCAATACCCAAGTGGGAGACCTCCTTGGACCACACCCATGCCACCCTGAGTTCTGGGAAGGAAGAAAGGCAGGCTATAAGTAAATATTTATTTAAACATTGATCAAAAGATTTGGATTCTGTCTTCCCCCAGTCACAAAGACCTCAAAGCAGCTGACATATATCTCATATTACAGTATGTGAATGGATACAGAGAAAAGCATAACATCTTGAAACAAAATTAAAACAAACTCAAATAGCAACCAAACCTTATAAAAAGCATACAGTCCCACATCCACTTTATATTACTGTTTACCAAAAAAAAAATCAAACCCAACCCTCTTAAATAAAACTGCCTTAAATAATACTGAAATACCTCTGGTTCCACAGACTACCGAAACAAAGCTTGGCTGAAAACAACTTTAATATGAACAGCAACTAAAACACCTTGTACAGATGCATGTTAGGGAGGCCAGGCTTCATACTTCAGAAGGAGACCTCCCAGCCTTCTTCTCAGCCCATCACCTCTTGGCTGGATGGCAGAAGAAAAAATGTCAGAAAAAGACGATGCACTGATGGCACCCACTATTGTCCATTGTCTCTCGTTTGCATGATGGGAGAAAACATCAGTAAAACCATAGAGTTTTGGCTGAATCCTAGAGCATCACATCAATGGCATGCCTGTGATGTGACGTCACTTCCACGTATTTGCTGGAAGTGATGTTGCACTGTCAGCATGATGTCTTCTTCCTTGTCAATCTCATGCAACACTTTTTCAGGACATTTCTATGATATCATCTGGAAAGTTGTATTCCCATGGCTGGAAACACCCGCCATAGCAAGCCAACAAGGTTACGTAATGCCAACAACCATTTCAAAAGAACATCAGCTTATTTTACCATGAATAAATGAATCACGTCATTAAAACACCAGGAGGGTACATCATCACCCTTTTACCGCAAGGCAAATGTAATGCATCCAAGAACCTCAAGGTCACTCAGACTCAAAAACCTGCTTTTCAGACACTGCTACTTCTGACAACATATATATGCAATGCAGCTTCTAGTTTTCTCACCAGTGGTCAGATTGATAACAAGATCAAAGGCTTCCAGCTACTTCCGCAGGAGTGATGGAACAGGTTTGATCAAAATGAAAAGAAGGTCCTGTATACAGAACACATGAGAGACTTGGAAGCCACCTGTGAGTTAATGCCTTTGAAGTTTGTTCTTTCTTTAATTGTAAATTACTTCATAGGTACATTAAGTTCTTTGTAGTATACATATGTATGTGCGGCTTTTAGAATCAGTCAGAACACATTTGACAAGCCTGTTTCGCCAGTCAAAAAAAAGGTACTGGGGGAATAAATTGCCATTCCCAGATAGGTCAATATGGTGGCAGGGCAGATCAAGGAATTACGAAGACAGAGCAAGAAAGCAAGACTTGCACAAGAGTAAAATATTCAGCCCAATCCAAAGTGGGGAGTAGGTCAGGCAGCTGGACACGGTGCCACAGCACCAAGAAAAGAAATGGAAAACTCATTGGCTGGCGATAAGCCCCACTGAGGGCAATGGCTTACACCACTCTTTTGGGGGTGTCCCAGGCTGAAAAGGCACTGGAAGCCAACTAAAGTCAGCTCTGCCCAAAGAATGCTCCCAGAACACCTCCATCCACACTAGAGCATGCTCTTGTGGCATTGAGGCGCCTGCATGACTGGACGTTTCTGGATTTGGGTGCTGTGTAGTTGTGCCACCACATCAGACCCTCTGCCAGCTTATTTGCTCCTTATGCCTGTGGAATGGGCACTGACATCAGTGCAACCACACACCATTTACAAGGCTTTTTCATCCATCCTCCTTTGGTCTCTGGAACCAGCAGAGTCTCTGGAACCAGCAGAGAGGAGTAGCAGCAGCAGAGACTTGGCCAGGAAGAGCAGAGTGACCTGCTGGTGTTCATTTTGGAGGGCTTTTCTCAAAGCCACAGCTTTTAAAACAGTGTATTTTAACAGGGGTTATCTCTTTTCTCCTTGTAAGGCTGCTGAATCTGGAAGGTGGGGCTTAACAGGGGTTAACAGAGTTCATCTCTTGTTCCTCTTTGTCCTGAGAGGTGGGGCTTTTGTCCTTAAAGGTGGGGCTTTAGTTCAGTCTCTGGAACCAGCAGAGAGGAGTAGCAGCAGAAGAGACTTGGCCAGGAAGAGCAGAGTGACCTGCTGGTGTTCATTTTGGAGGGCTTTTCTCAAAGCCACAGCTTTTAAAACAGTGTATTTTAACAGGGGTTATCTCTTTTCTCCTTGTAAGGCTGCTGAATCTGGAAGGTGGGGCTTAACAGGGGTTAACAGAGTTCATCTCTTGTTCCTCTTTGTCCTGAGAGGTGGGGCTTTTGTCCTTAAAGGTGGGGCTTTAGTTCAGTCTCTGGAACCGGCAGCGCACGCCTAACGGCGCGCGCAATTTTAATTTAATTTTTTTTAATTAATAAGGACATATTTGACAGATAGTACGTGCAGATAGCTCCAGGGGGGCAGTGACTAAAAGCTTAATATTTAAATATCCAAACAAATCAGATATGAAGGCAGAAAGCCAGCAGGGGGATGGGGGCTTTCCAGTGTTTTGCACTGAGTGTCACATGTATGACTATCTGCCACTAGGACAGAAGTCGTGGGTGTGCCCTCGCTGCAATGAGCTCCTGGCACTCAAGGAACGTGTGCGTTCTCTTGAAGCCAAGGTGGCAGACCTGGAGAAGCTGAAAGAGGCAGAGAGGGTGACAGACGAGGCTTTCAGGGACCTAACAGCCGGGTCCCACTCCGAAGGTGACATCTCTTCAGATGTCATGGAGAATGAAGGCCTTGGGGATGGAGGGTGCCAGTCTGAGGTGGGGGAAGATGCTCCCTTAGATGGGATCCCTTCCTTAACTGGTGATCAGCTATCCTCTCGCACTGAGGATACCCCTCGGGGAGGTGGGGGGCTCCTTGTAGTGGGTGATTCGATCATTAGAAATGTAGAGAGTTGGGTTTGTGAGAGGCGTGATGACCGCATGGTGACTTGCCTGCCTGGTGCGAAGGTTGCGGATGTCACGCTGCGTCTAGATAGGCTTTTAGACAGTGCTGGGGTGGAGTCAGCAGTTGTGGTCCACATTGGCACCAACGACATTGGGAAATGTAGCCGGGAGGTTCTGGAAGCCAAATTTAGGCTGCTAGGAAACAGGTTGAAGTCCAGGACCCCCAAGGTGGCATTCTCAGAAATGCTACCCGTTCCACGCGCAGGGCGAGCTAGGCAAGCGGAGATACAGGGTCTCAATGCGTGGATGAGAAGGTGGTGTAAGGCAGAGGGTTTCAGATTTGTCAGGAACTGGGGAACCTTTTGGGACAAGGTAGGCCTGTACAAACGGGACGGGCTTCATCTTAACCAAAGAGGAACCAGGCTGCTGGCTCAACATTAAAAAGGTGGCAGAACAGCTTTTAAACTGATCACTGGGGGAAAGCCGACAGGAGCTGAGGTGACTTCGGTTCGGAATACAGTATCTATGGGGATGCAGACAGAGAGGGAGTTTTTTCTAAATCAACCACATACAAGCGAGGAACATAGCAATGTGCATGTGACAAGGGATAGTGTCTACAAAAGACTTGAGGGTAAAGCACATAAATCCCAGGTTAAGGACAGAGACAGGGTATACAGGTGTCTCTATGCTAATAGTAGAAGCATTCGACCTAAAATGGGGGAACTAGAGTACAGATGTTTGGAGTAGGACTTTGATATAGTGGGCATTACAGAGACATGGTGGAATGAGGAGAACCAGTGGGATGCTGTTATACCAGGCTACAGGCTCTATAGGAAGGATAGGACAGGGCGCATTGGGGGTGGAGTTGCCCTTTACATCAAAGAGAGCATAGTATCACATAAAATAGACAATGCAAGGGGAGCTGGTTCCCCTACAGAATCACTGTGGATATCAATACCAGGTGTGAAGGACAGTTTAATATTAGGAATATATTATCGTCCCCCTGACCAAAGTGCACAAGAGGATTCTGAGATGGAAACAGAAATTAGAGAGGCCAACAAAATGTAGTGGTAATGGGTGATTTTAACTATCCCCATATAAACTGGAAAAATGCATGTTCAGGTCATAGTAAGGAGAGAGCATTCCTGGATATGCTAAATGACTGTGGCTTAGAGCAGATGGTTGTGGAACCAACCAGGGGAGGTGATCCTAGATCTAATTATATGTGGGACCCAGGACCTGGTGCAGGAAGTCAGTGTTGTTGAGCCGATAGGGAACAGCGACCACAATGCTGTCAGATTCAGTACGAGTGGCAACTACTAATGTAGTTACATTCGCCTTCAGAAAGGGAAATTTCTCAAAGATGAGGGGGATAGTGCGCAGGAAGCTGAAAGGGAAAATCAAGAGAGTCAAAACTGTCCAGGATGCTTGGAGGTTATTTAAAAACACAATAATAAAAGCTCAGCTGGAATGTGTTCCACAGGTTAGAAAAGGCAGCACCCAGTCCAAAAGAAAGCCACCATGGTTAACAAGAGAGGTTGAGGAAATTATCAGAAAAAAGAAAATGTCTTTTAGAAAATGGAAGTCCAGTTTGGCTGATGAAGAATATGAGAGGGAACACAAATGGTGGCAAAAGAGAAGCAAGTTAGCTGTAAGGGAGGCAAAAAAGGATTATGAGGAACGCATGGCCCTGAACATCAAGACCAGCAACAAACAGTTCTTCAAGTACATCAAAAGCAGGAAGCCAGCAAGGGAAGCGGTAGGCCCGTTAGATGACAAAGGAACAAAGGGTGTGCTAAAAGATGGCAGGGAGATTGCAGAGAAGCTGAATGAATTCTTTGCATCTGTCTTCACCCAAGAGAAGGTGAGGAACATTCCTGCACCTGAACCAAGCTTCTTAGGAGGCGAATCCGAGGAACTAGCGAAGATAGTGGTAGACAAGGAAGAAGTTCTGGCAGCCATTGATAAACTAAATGTTACCAAATCCCCTGGCCCAGATTGCATTCACCCAAGAGTTCTTAAAGAGCTCAAGCATGAAATTGCGGATCTTCTCACTTTAATATGCAACTTATCCCTGGAATCAGGCTCCATCCCTGAAGACTGGAAGATGGCCAATGTCACACCAATCTTTAAGAAAGGATCTAGGGGGGACCCGGGAAATTACAGGCCAGTCAGTTTGACATCTGTTCCTGGTAAATTAGTAGAATCTATCATTAAAAGATAAAATTATAAAACATGTAGAAAAGCAAGACCTGCTGAGAAAGAGTCAGCATGGCTTTTGCAGAGGCAAATCCTGTCTTACAAACTTACTAGAGTTCTTTGAGGGTGTAAACAGGCATGTGGACAGGGGTGAACCGGTGGACATTGTCTACTTGGATTTCCAAAAGGCTTTTGACAAAGTTCCTCACCAGAGACTGTTGAGAAAACTCAGCAATGAAGGAATAAGAGGGGAAGTCCTCCTATGGATTAAAAACTGGTTGAGAAACAGGAAACAAAGAGTGGGTGTAAATGGGAAGTTCTCACAATGGAGAGATGTAGGGAGTGGTGTCCCCAAGGATCCGTTTTGGGACCAGTGCTCTTTAACCTATTCATAAATGACCTGGAAGTAGGGGTGGGTAGCGTGGTGGCCAAGTTTGCAGATGATACCAAATTATGTAGGGTGGTGAGAACCACAAAGGATTCCAAAGAGCTTCAAGCGGACCTTGATAAATTAGGTGAGTGGGCTCAGAAATGGCAAATGCAGTTCAATGTAGCAAAATGTAAAGTGATGCACACAGGGGCAAAAATCCAAACTTCACATACACGCTACAGGGGTCAGTGCTATCAGTCACAGACCAGGAAAGGGATTTAGGCGTCTTAGTTGATAGTTCCATGGGAATGTCAACTCAATGCATGGCAGCTGTGAAAAAGGCAAACTCTATGCTGGGGATCATTAGGAAAGGAATTGATAATAAAACTGCAAAGATTGTCATGCCCTTATATAAAGCAGTGGTGCTTAACCGCACTTGGAGTAATTGTGTCCAGTTCTGGTCGCCGCATCTCAAAAAAGGATATTGAGGAGATAGAAAAAGTGCAGAGAAGGGCAACAAGGATGATTGAGGGACTGGAGCACCTTCCCTATGAGGAGAGGCTGCAGCGTTTGGGACTCTTTAGTTTGGAGAGGAGGCGGCTAAGGGGGATATGATTGAAGTCTATAAAATTATGCATGGGGTAGAAAATGTTGACAGAGAGAAATTTTTCTCTCTTTCTCACAATACTAGAACCAGGGGGCATTCATTGAAAATGCTGGGGCGAAGAATTAGGACTAATAAAAGGAAACACTTCTTCACACAACGTGTGATTGGTGTTTGGAATATGCTGCCACAGGAGGTGGTGATGGCCACTAACCTGGATAGCTTTAAAAGGGGCTTGGACAGATTTATGGAGGAGAAGTCGATTTATGGCTACCAATCTTGATCCTCTTTGATCTGAGATTGCAAATGCCTTAACAGACCAGGTGCTCGGGAGCAACAGCCGCAGAAGGCCATTGCGTTCACATCCTACATGTGAGCTCCCAAAGGCACCTGGTGGGCCACTGCGAGTAGCAGAGAGCTGGACTAGATGGACTTTGGTCTGATCCAGCTGGCTTGTTCTTATGTTCTTATGTTCTTCTTATGATTGCATTCTTAGGCCAATTATCCACTGCTGGCATTCCCCAGCCTCACCCTGCTCTGGCGCAAAAAGTCATGCCAGAAGTGCTCTCCCTTTCCCCATGGAAAGGGAGAAGCACGTATGGGGCAAGAGGGAGCTCATCAGGACAAGAAATCTTGCTCCCAAACACCTCCTCTCTTAGCATGCTGTAAACAGGAAGTGCATCGGGACACGATTTCTTGGTTTGATGCACTTCCAATCTCATCAGCCTTAGTCTTCTATCCTTTTTCACCCCCAAGAGTATTAATTGCTTTTCACCCTTTTTAAAGACTCTCTGAAGTTATTCATCTGGAACACTTCTATCTCTGATCAGTCCCTTGGTTCTATAGGCCTAGTGATTTCCAGCCATTAGGGGTGCTGACTTTGTTTTTGTATAGCCAACCCCAACTCCTGATTCTTTTCCACAAATTGCAGTTTATTGTCGAAGACTTTCACGTCCGGAATCACTGGGGTGCTGTGTGGTTTCCGGGCTGTATGGCCGTGTTCTAGCAGCATTCTCTCCTGACGTTTCGCCTGCATCTGTGGCTGGCATCTTCAGAGGATCTGATGGTTCTGATTAAACAGTAGCTTCCTCCATCTATCCGCATTTCAATGTCAATTTTTTTTCCTCTCACAAATGATAAATACAGCAGCTCTTGAGAAATATTTGTTCTTTCATCACTGCTAGTTATGCTGTGAGATCAAGGTTTTAGAGTCAAATTACAAGGTAGAGGCATTCTTACATTGCTGATGAGACATGCTTAGCGCTCTTTACATGATGTCAGAAGAACACAAGAGGAGCCATGTTGGATCAGACCAAAGGTCCTTGTATTCTAACATCCTGTTTCCAACAGCAGGCATTCTGATGCCACAGAGAAGTCCCCAGTCAGGCCCTGAGGACAACAGCCTCTCAGGCAGACTACTCTCCAGCACCCGACAATCACAAACATGCTGCCTCTGAACCCAGAAGCCCCATTTGGCTGCTATGGGTAACAGCTGATAGACCTACCCTACATCATTTAAACATTTTCTTATTTTATTACATAGGCTGCCCTTCCTCTTGCAGGCTCAGGGTGACTTACAACATACAAATTACAGGCTAAAAACCATTAAACTTTCACTAATTTAGGAGCAGCAGTGGCATAGGAGGTTAAGAGCTCGTGTATCTAATCTGGAGGAACCGGGTTTGATTCCTAGCTCTGCCGCCTGAGCTGTGGAGGCTTATCTGGGGAATTCAGATTAGCCTGTACACTCCCACACACGTCAGCTGGGTGACCTTGGGCTAGTCACAGCTTCTCGGAGCTCTCTCAGCCCCACTACCTCACAGGGTGTTTGTTGTGAGGGGGGAAGGGCAAGGAGATTGTAAGCCCCTTTGAGTCTCCTACAGGAGAGAAAGGGGGGATATAAATCCAAACTCCTCCTCCTCCTCCTCCTCCTCCTCTTCTTCTTCTAAGCCATAAGTAACCCAGAACCCAGATCGTGACAGTATACTTTTACAATAAATAAGCCCCTCCCTAACACTATTAAAAATCTACTGAGGGCACCCTACTAAAAGTTCCCTGAGGGGACAGAGAGAGGAGGGAGGCCACTTAGATGGTTTACACGTAGTTACCTCAACCATAGGTTGAGAGTTGGTAACTGGCATACTCCACCCAATCCCTACCAACTCAGCCACAAGACCTCCAACTTAGATAGATTTGCCTTCAGTCAACTGTGCTTTAGCCATTTCCCCATGGCTTCTAGACAGCTGATCAAAATATCTGGGGCAGTTTGGGGGTGAGCTTCCATCAACAGAAATAGCTGGGTGTCATCCACATATTGATGACAACCAAGTTCGAAGCTCTGGATTAACCTGGCAAGAGAGCACATATAGATGCTAAACAACACTGCAGAGAGAATCACCCCTCATGTGACCCCACACACCAATGAGTGGCATGCAGAGGTTCTCTCTCTGATTGCTACCTTCTGTCTCTGACCCTGGAGAAAAGAGCACAGCCACTGTAAAGCTGTCCCACAAATCCCAGCATTGGCAAGGTACTAGGCCAAGATGTCATGATCAACTAGGTTGAACGCCACCATAAGATTCAGCAGCAACAGCAGCACCAAATCACCTTAGTCCAGGCACCTCCAGAGATTGTCCATGATGGCGGTCAGAGTCATTTCCAACTTGTGGCCAGCACGGAGACCGGACTGAAATGGGTCAAGGATAGATTCATCCTCCAGGAAGGTCTGGAGTTGTTCAACCACTCTCTCAACTACCTTTCCCAACATCCTTTTGAATCCATCTAAGGCTAAGGCAATAGCCATCACCTCATCTTGTTACAGTTAATTCTAAATAGGCTTGCCAATTGTCCACTTACAACAGGCAACCTTCTGGCTATGTCCCCCAGCCCCCATGTTTAACACAGAGGTGGTGGAGGAACTGGGAGAGAGAAAGATGTTGACAATACACATCACCTCCAGATAAAAACCTGAGAGTCAAACCCGAGGAAGTGATGTCCCCATGACCTGCCTCCAAAAGTGTCCTGGAGCTCTCAGGCATGCACATAGGTCCACAAGTCTACCCTAGTTATGCAGATCAACTTCCAGTAGTGCAAAGCAGGACTTCTTTTGTGGGTTTTCATCTATTAACAATCAGTTTCATAGTGTGACTCTGAATTCTAATATTATGGGAGAATGTTGTCTATGCCAATGAAGGCTTGCTTGCTTGCATATTATGGGAGAAGGAGAATATCTACACTATGCATAATTGTAGGGTTGGGGATGGGGTGCAAAGAATGTCTCTTGTTTAGCAGCTTACAAACGCAGAGTTGGGTGGCTTTCTAAAGGCACTGGATACCTTCACAGAGGATAGGTCTATCAGCAGCTACTAGTCATGATATCTAATGAATCCTCCATATACAAAGGCAATATACCTTACATATCAAATACTAGACTGTCACTTTTGTACAGTGCATGTAAGCTTCCTAGATTCATCTAACTGGCTAGATACTGGTCTCATCTAGTAGTTCTCTTGTTAATATGTTTTCCTGGAGGAAAGGCAGACAGGGCTGGGAAAGGATACAGAACAGTAAGTGATATCCTCCCCCGCAATCGACACCCTCCCCTGTTGTTTATTGTCTCATTCAGAGGGTCCAGATGGTAAAACTTCTCTTTCCTTTGAGCTTCCAAGTCTAAAGCCAAACTACACATTACACACAGTTGTATATTTCTTTCATCCAATTGTTCCATTTACTGGAACACAGTTTCAGAAGCAGGGAGCTCTGATCTGAGAATTGTTATGAATACATACACACACTTGGATATCCCTATCACTCCAAGTTTGCCCCTCAACTTAGTAGGTGGCTTTATGCAGGTTTCTCCATTTTATTCTTCCATCTACAGTATAGGGACAACTGTATTGACCTATCATACACTGCTGTCCTGAGGATTATTATACCATTTAGTAATGGGCTTCCTGCTGCACTGTAGACCTGCCTCTGTAAATTACCAACAAGATTTCTGAATTTATGCTTTAGGCGTGTTTGAAAAATGATGATGCTATGTTTTTTCAGAGCAAAATCCCCTCATATTTGACTGTATTCAACAAAAGGCTATTTTTATAATATTATCCATATGCAAACACCCATTTATGAAAGAGGATGGAAAGAAAAGAATTGTGAAACAGACTTCAGTGAGACAAGAAAACAGAAATGTTATTGGTTTTGAAGCTGGCCTTGTAAGCCAAGGATCTTTTGTTACTGAGTCAAACTTGATCAGAAAGACATTTTCTCGTCTTTTAAACTTCTCAGCCTCCCCCGCCCCCTTTCAACTGTCTTTTGCCTTGATTTTTTTGTTTAACATATTCCCATTATCATTAAAAAAAATTCTTGACCAGTTTTTCTTCAAGAACTAATTATTGGCCCTTTATCTACACTGAATGCTTTATACCAACTGATAAAGGACATAAAGTTGATATCTATTAGTACTTCTTAACTGCTTTCCTTTACTGAAGTAGGGTATTAATTTCAGAGGAAAGAGAGTATGGATTTGTATGTGAGCATATACACACAACACATGATTTACAATAGGAGTATAGTGTCTAGATCAAGGGACATAATAGTACCTCTCTATTCTGCATTGGTCAGACCTCACCTGAAATACTGTGTTCAGTTCTGGGCACTGCAATTCAAGAAGGATGCTGACAAGCTGGAGCAGGTCCAGAGGAAGGCAAACAAAATGGTAAAAGGTCTGGAATCCATGCCCTACGATGAGAAACTTAGAGAGCTGGGTATGTTTAATCTGGAAAAGAGAAGGTTAAGGGATGGCATGATAGCCATGTTTAAATATTTGAAGGGATGCCATGTTGAAGAGGGAGCAAGCTTATTTTTTTGCTGCTCCAGAGACTAGGACAAGGAGTAATGGGTTCAAGGTACAGGAAAAGAGATTTCATCTAAACATTAGGAAGAACTTTCTGACAGTTAGGGCTGTTTGACAGTGGAATACACTTCCTCAGAGTGTAGTGGAGTTTCCTTCTTTGGAGGTTTTTAAACAGAGACTGGATGGCCATCTATCAGGGGTGCTTTGATTGTGTGTTCCTACATGGCAGGGGGTTGGACTTGATGGCCCTTCCAGCTCTATGATTCTATGAAATCATATGTGTGTGTGAATGTGTATGTGTGTGTTTCACAGTAAGACTAGGAGAAATAAACGGTTGCACCACTCACAAGCAATAAAAAAATAAGGTCAATGCTGATGGTGCAAAATAAGATAAAATATATTTTATTATTCGGTTAAAATTCCCAAAATTCCCTGTACATTTTACCAAGAGGCTTTTTTAGGGAAATCTGTTAGTCATGCAGTGATTTTCCACAGTACAAGATCAGTACCTTTTGGAAAATCCATGCAAGACTAATAGATTTTCCTGAAAAAAATACTTTGTGAAATGCCCAGGGAATTTTGGGAGTTTTAACTGAGTAATAAACACATTTTACCTTTTTTTGCAATTTCAGCCTTGGCATTTTTTATATCTACAGTAAGACTAGGGAATGTAATAACACTAATACTTAGCATGTATATAGTGCCTTTACATATGTTTGCTGTAAGTTTATTGCAGAGGAGATATAGAAACTGTGGATTTTCCAGATCACAACTTGATCACTTCGCTTCCTCACTATTCTATCTAGAGCTGTTGGCAAATTTATCTTCTTCACTAAGTATATGTAATACTATAAAGCTCCTTGGAGTAGACAATAACGTTCACAGCTTCTTCAAAGGTTTATTTACGTTCTAGATCAAATGAAGCCTGAATCTTCTCTAGAAGCTAAAATGGCTAAACTGAGGCTTTCATATTTTGATCACATGATGAGAAGACAAGAGTCATTGGAAAAGACAATAGCGCTAGGAAAAGCGGAAAGCAACTGGAAAAACAGAAGACCCAGCATGAGATGATTGACTCTACAAAATAAGTCACACCCCTCAGTTTGCAAGACCAGAGGAAGGCTGTTAATTATTAGATGTTTTGGAGGACATTAATTCATAGGGTCAACATAAGTTGGAAATGCTTTAATGGCACTTACATTAAGGTGACCAGCCGTCCCGCTTTTGGCGGGACACTCACGCTTTTCCGCAATGTGTCCTGGGTCCCGCGGGGTTTTAAAATTGTCCCGATTAGGCAACTGCCTTCTGGGGCGCTTCCCTGTTTCCTGACCGGGGAGCGCCGCAAAAGGCAGTGTGCTCCTGTGACCGCGCGCGCCCCGCGTTACAGGAGTAAAAATCTGGTCACCTTAACTTACATCCATGTGAGCAGACACACACATAAATTATACCCAAAGAGAGAAAGAGAAAGGTCAGCAAAAAAGTTTCTGACAGTAATAATATTTGAACCAGGCACCTCCTGGATCATAGGTCATTTTCACAACCATTACACTAAGCCAGCTCATAAGTCTTTCTGCCCCTGCCTTTTGTCAACCGTTACTGTAACACCTATGCTAAGAATGGGATGACCCAGAAAGGAGTGGAGTCTGAAAAAAAGCAGAAGGCTGCAGAACTGATGAGGTTGGAGGAAGCAAGGCTACCAGGCTGGGACCATGATTGGTTTCTATAAGCCCTTAACACCTTATTTAAGGTGACTGAAATGTTGTTGGGAACTAGTGGGAAGGGAGTTGTTTATTTTTTTGCTATATTGTCAATGTTAGAATTTATTGTTTCAGGGTTTTTGTGTATGTAAATGATGAGAGTTTTCTGGGGACCTTCAGCATCTTGAATCCAGTTCACCAAGCCTCTGGAGTCTCCATGAGCCAACCACCAGCAGGAAGAATGGACTTGGCATTATCAGACTGTAATTAGACGGACTTGGAATGAAACTTGAACAGGAGCTTGAAGTGTTAAGTTAAATGTTATTGTTTGATAATTGTCATATGTTAAAGAAAGTAAACCATTTTGTTTTAAAATTTAGTTGTTGCAAACTTCTTCCAAGTTCTTCCCCACAGAACCCACAAGCTGAGGTTACATTACCTCACCCTTTTGATGTAGCATCAAAAGTCGGTTACTGTCACCAATTGTTTGGGGCTTAGCTATAACCAGAAAAGACATGATTTGGGGGGCCTCAAGTGGACCTATCTTGCCATAATTGAATTATATAAGAATACCTGCATAGGTTTTCACAGAGTTCTTTTATGAACTACAGAAATATATTTTATGTTGATTTTGGTCCAGTTATTTACTCCTATTCATTTATAGGCAGGGTTGTCAACTCTGGGTCGGGAAATTCCTGAAGATCTGGGAGCAGAGCTTATGGAAAGAGCTCAACAGTGATGTCATGCTATGCAGACAGCCCACCCTCTGACATTCCCATTTCTTTTTCTGAGGAATAGATCTCTGTCATCTGGAGAACAACTGTAATTCTGAGAGAACTCCAGGCCCCAACTGGAGTTTGATAACTCTAGTTATAAGAATTATCTTAAAGGAGCCAGACAAGGATACTTTACATAAAACTGTTTCCCCCACCCCACCAAAAATGCTGAAGCTGGTAAAGTTCTATAGGCTAAACCTTTTCTGAGGACATGTTTGCAAAACTGGTTCACATTGTAGCCTTGGTGAAACAGCATATTCACAAAGAAATGCTCATTTGAAGGAGCGGTTTGGATCATGCCCACTGGTCCCATCCCTGGTCTCCATATTTTCATCATAACTTCTGAACCAAACTGTACAGCTCTGTTTAGATTCAAAACAACTGTGTGAAGGTTGGGGGTGAGGCCAGCCATCACAAACACAATGCCCTTTACCCAGAGGAATAAGGCAATGGAATGCCTACTAGCTGACAGTAGTTCACTCTACTTCCAGTTTTGTTGTTTCTCCATGAAAGAGATTTACAAGCAGATGCCCCCAAATAAATCTATTTGGGAGGAAAAACTGGATGTCTTAGCCAAAGTGGAGCTGGAATAAAAGCTACTCAGGTAGTTCTGCTTGTGTAAAGTGCCATCAAGTTACAGCCAACCTAAGGCGACCATACAGGGTTTTCAAGGCAAAAGTTTAACACAGTTTCACTACTAAGATCTGATGAGATCAGGCTAGAATAGGGATTATCAGCCTCAAAGTGAAATATGGAGATCCCCCAGAATTCCAGACTACAGATATCAGTTCCCCTGGAGGAAATGGAGGCTTTGGAGGGTGGACTCTATGGCACCCCTGTCTTCTCCAGACTCAGTCCCCAAATTTCCAGGAGTATTCCAACCTGAATCTGGCAACTATATCCTTCTCCGGTGGCCAAGGTGACCTAGAATGTCATTAAGACAATAATATGTTTTCCAAGCATGTTCAAGGAAAAGTGTTGCTGGATATGCAGAGCAATGTCTTTTTGGAAGAGTCTGAATATCCTACATCATGACAGTATGAATTTGGCATTCAATACCCAAGATAAGCATAATGAGGTATTACCATGATTGACTGGGGGCAAAAAAGACAGAAGTATATTGCTGGTTATGAGCTGGTGCAATTTGATGTTGTTGAGCTGTAAATCCCTTTTGCTTTTGCTGTTTGGCATCCATAACTTGTAGGAAAAAATATTGCTTAAAACCTGGACTAAAAATGAAATGAACTAATGGGGGTGGGGGGAAGAATCAGAGAGAGGAAAAGGAAATCCAACTGGTTTGAGTTTAACTGTTAAGCATAGTTTCCAGCTAGTGCTCTCAGAACTTAAGCAAATGAAAGAAACATGTTTCAGTGCTGTTGTTTTAAAAACTGCAGGCAATAATGTGATTAACATGGAATAAAGAAATACAGCTTTGCAGCTGCAGCACATAACTTAACCCTTGGTATTCTGGAATGCCTACTCCATGAACAAAACAAAACAAAAAGCAGGAGATGCTTTGCATGAATCTGTCTAATGTTAGTACCAAAGTATTTTATCCACCTGCCCTTTCCTGAAGCTTATGCACTGATGCAATTGGAATTTGAACTATGTAACTGTGACGGTTAAAAGCTCCCTAGTAATGCTCACCAAATCAGTTGCGCGATTATTTTACAAATCAGAAAACAGTGGCACTGGCTATTTGTGAAAATAGGTCTCATGGGGAGAATACATAGATGAGATCAGAATTTTAAAGCAAATGAAAATTATCAGGGGAATTAATAAGCTGGCTACACACTTCTGGAAATGTTCCTTTGAACTACATGCATTGAATCAATACAAGGTTGCCAAGTTTTTACCAGCCTCTGCCCCTATTCTTTTTACAGAAGTTGACAGCTGTTAGGGGCTAATGTTAAGTTCTCTTTGGCCATTTTTGCACGGACAAAAGTATCCTGGGGTGAGCACGGAAAATATACCTGTGCATCTGGAAATTCTGCACAGTTCCAGAAGCTCCACATGGTCTGCCCCAGAGTTGCCCCACAATATTTACCTTAGACCAATTTTTTCAAAAATTGCCAGTTTGGAGGTTCATTTTAAAAGTCCCAGTGTGACCTTGCTTGTGCCTGTACCATACAAAAACCCATCAGGAGCAGGACTGGTTTATTTTTCCCGCCCTGCCACCTGATCTTGCTGCCTGATGTTCACTCAAGCTGTCACTCAAAAACAACAGCCAATCAGAATGCGGGACACCAGGCAAGCTCACAGGTGCTTGCAGCTGCCACTCAAAGCAACAGCCAATCAGAACAATCACTTGGTCTATTTTCTTCAGTACAAGCTTTATTTTAAATCAGTTAGCAGACCTATTCACTAGTTTTCTCCCTCTGACAGCAAAATCTTATTTTAAACAATTAAAAACAGAGATCAGTTTCTTCCATTCCCACTGCACATATACAAAAACACCAATGGGGAGCAGACCAAGTTTATTTTTCCCGCCCAGCTGCCTGATCTCCCCACCTGATGTCCATTCAAGCTGCTACTCAAAAACAACAGCCAATCAAAATGCAGTACATTGGGAATGTTCAGACATGCTTCTGAAGAAAACCGGGCTCGTGCAGAGTAAACTGGAACATTTACTAATGGTCCTAACTCTGCTCCTGGACAGAAGTGCGGAGCCGTGCATAGGCAGGATCTGAGATAAAATAGCCTTGGTATATGATCTCAGTTCAACGGCCTTTCATTGATAGGGGCTAATGTTTAGTTCTCTTTCCTTGGTAGTTTCAGCAAATCAAACTTCTGTTAAAGCTGCTGGAGCTGGTAGGGCCATGCTGGTCAGTTGGCAAACCTATTCTATAAATACTATTATTGCTGTTATTTGATGTGAGGTGCCTTTAAACTTTTTAATGTCACCATTCATAACCTCTGAGGAAATTACAAATTCTAATTTTCAGTCAAAGAATAGGAAAATGCATTAAAGTGAAAAATCCTTTGATAATTGTGGACTTTATTCTAACTTCTCTTTTACCTCGAAGGTAGGCTCAAGGAACTAGTGGGCCTCAGGCTTAGTATAAATAATCAAACTCTTACCCTTTCTTAAGTAGAAGCAACTGGAAACGTGGCCTAAAACAATCCCCATCCTTCAGCTACAGGTTCATTTTAACATGACAGTCAAGATATGAGAATATGATAAAATTTATAAAATAATAGTGATATGAGGCAGAATTGTCAACCCAATATTTGCGTGGGAATGTGAAGCTGGGCTTCCCAGTCAAAAGTCTATTCTAACAATTATACAATACTGTTCCAAATTACTTAGAAGATATATACATCAACTAAACAAAAGTTTCTGACTAACCTCTCCCAAGACCACCTTCATTTCCATTGGCTTTGTCCAGAAGCTGTGACTGAGACAGCTTCCCCCTATCTCCAGACACTTCCTGGCGTAGAACGTTAAGTCTAAGAGTCCAACATTAATTTTAAGTATCCACCACTTAAGTTTTGTTTTCCCAAGGAAGACAAGGACCTTCATTTTTCAGGAAGATTAAGCTCACTTAGTATAGCTAGAATATGGTTAGCTGCCCACCCTGAAGTCAGGGTCCAGTACTTTTGAGCCTACCTTTGGTTCAGTTGCACTGTGTGCCTGCTTTCTACCTCACTTCCTTGGATCCCAGTGGAGGCACTGGATTCTGCTTTTCTGGACCTGCCTCTTCAGGAATAGGTAATCATAGGCTTTACCTTCCAAGAAATCCCTCTGCTTTTTTAGACCTATTTCCTCAACACTATCTAAATCCTGGGCCTGTATGAATTCTCCACTGCTTTGATTTGTGTGCTTGTCCATTTATTATACTTTCTTTATAAAAATTGTTAAACTTTTATTCCGCTCTGTGGATTTCTTGTGGAGACCCAACTGTGTAAACATTGGCAACAAAGACCTTGAGCTTACCATCCTCTTGTTACATCAAGTCTGCCTTTCACTAGTTCCTCACTCTAAAAGGGGCAGACCTCACCATTTCAGGTAACAATTGCCCCTTTTTCCCACTGGATAAAGCATCCCTGAGGGCACAACTTCCTTTCATCATGCCAAAATTAACAAATCAATTAAGAATTGTGGGTCTCTCCTTTGCAACAGGCCAAAACTCAAGAAGTTCATCAGCCTCCTAGTGGACCATTATAAATGACATGTAGTTATGGTATAGTCACGGGTTATAGCAGTGGACTCTAATCTAGAGAACTGGGTTTGATTCCCCACTCTTCCATATGAGCGGCAGACTCGTATCTGGTGAATTGGGTTTGTTTCCCTGGTCCTTCACATGAAGGGTGACTTTTGACTAGTTTTTTGATTCATTCAGAACTCTCTCAGTCCCAGTCTCAGACTTTTGATTCATTCAGAACTCTCTCAGTCCCATCTACCTCACAAGGTGTCTGTTGTAAGCCACTTTGCAACTCCTTACAGTTCAGAAAATTGGGGTATAAATCCAGACTCTTCTTCTTTCTGGCTCACAAGTTGTATAGGCATGCAAAATCTCCATCTAATCCTATAATCCACAAACCACAGGTAATCCACTAGCCTTGTATGGCAACTTCCTATACAGGTTAGCCCTCTACCACAGATAACCTCTTTTTTCTACCTGCCTAAGAATGTGAAAACAGAAGGAAGTTATCACATGCCTAGGTCACAATATTTGGACATCCAGTTGTGTTTGGTTTAATGGGTCAGAATCTATGCAGGCCTGAGTAATCAGTCATCAATGTTTACAACAGGCAAAGTTGCTATGAATTCAAAATTTGTGGCAAGAAAACAGTGTCTAGGTCAGTTTCCCCACCTCTGCATAATTTCTGGGAGACAGGTAATTTCTTTAAAACATACCCTTTAAAACGTACATCAGAATGTGTTTCCATTGCTTCCAACCACCTTTCTGGAAAACCCTCCATAATTCCTTCGATAGAGATACTTAACAATTTACATTGACCTTCTTGTTCCATTTTTTTCTTGTTTCATTTTTTTTCCAGCCCAATATAAGGAAACCTCAAGAGATACTGGCTCAATATATTCCTTAGACATAAGCAAAAAAACAAGAAGATTAATAGAACTATTGTTAAAAGCTGTTATTGACTGTTTTTAAAGATCCTAGTGGGATATAAGGAAAACCCAAAGTATATTTGTACAGTTGAAGAGTATTAATAAAAAAATACCATTTTTAAAATCCTATCATGGTTTTAAGCCTCCTTCCAGCTAGTCTTGCAGGCTGAAGAGGATAGTTGGATTAAATGGGAGAAATATAGTAAGGGCTCTGCTATTAATATAGCACTTGAAAGCTTATGTGGTGTTGTGGTTAAAGTACCACAATAGAATAGAGTGTCCAGGGGCTTTTGTGCACTGCTTGCAGTTCGCAGTGGGGTTTTCCCACGGTTTTCCGTTTAAAAGGGAAATCTGCTGCAGAGTGTTCCCAACTGTGTGATACAATTTGCCATTTTGCCTGCTACTTCCTTTCCTTTCAGTGCAACGTTCCTGCCACTTTTTTTTGGGGGGGGGTGCTATCTTTAGTCTATTGATAATTCAGTAGATCATGTCAATTTCACTGGTAGACTAGCAGCATGTAAATAAACAGAGCAGTGTGGCCTTAAGAGGAGTTGGGGAGGCGGGGAGGAGCAAGAAAACCTTAAGACAGAATAACGCAAGGCCATCTCCTTTGTTTTCACTGCAAAGGGCGGGGGAAAGTCGTACTATCTGCTTTTAGAAACCACAAAAATTCACTAAACAGCAGCGCAGTAAATTTATGAACAGGGAAAACATGTGCACAACTGTGAATCTAGCCCAAAGGATTGTATGCTCACTACAGAGCAAACCAGAAATGCAAAAATGGCCCCAGGATTCAAATCTCCTCTCTATGAAATTCACTGGGTGATCTTGGGCAAGTCATTCTTTAGATTTACCTTACAGCATTGGGGTGAGAGTAAAAATGGGACTACCCATCCATGCATGCCACCTTAAGTTCCCTGAAGGCAAAGGGTGGATTATAAAAGTAGAGACAAATGAGGTCTATAAATGCATATGTGTTATATTATTGTTACTGTTTACCACACCCTTCAACCAATGAGCTCAGGAGGACAGAATACACCATTTTATCCTTGTGAAGTAGTTAGGAGACAGTAGTTAGCCCATGATCACCCAGTGATCTTCATGGCCATAAATTAGGAAGTTAGACTGAAGTATCCTTTGTCTAACTGTAACATTCTATATCCTACAACACACTGTCTCTCAGTAACCTCACCCTTGTTTTTCCGTTACATTTACTGCACATTAATGAATGCTGTGTATTTACTCCTGTTATATTTATTGTTGGCAAACCATGTCTACCTAATTTCTTTTCACCCATCTGTTAAAAATACTAGAGCCTTATCATTCCTTGCACCTCATTACTTTATGTTTCAAATACCACTTGGACCTTATTTTCTCTGTGTCTCTTGAAGTGCTCTCCAGAGGAAGCATGGCTCACGCTCCCTCTCACCACACTGTGAGATATTTCTGAAGTCCGGTTTGTGAGTGTATATTTCCACAGTGGGATGGACATTTCATCTCTGCATAAATACACACCAGTTATCTAGAAGCATGGGGAAGATGAAAAATTATTGGTTGTTCAGACTTCTCATGCTGCTTCTCAAGGATATCGATTGTGGTCTTCTGTCAATGCTGCAACAGAGTCTGGGACTTTAGCACCCTCCTCAGGTTCCTTTGTACGAGCCTCAGGACAGGATGAGTAAAGAGTTGTCTTCACCCTGATTTCCATTTCCCTGCCAGTTCTGGTTTCATGGGATCAGTACGACACTTCCCTTTTGGCCTTCCCTGTGCTGGCCGAATAAAGGATTTCCTGGAGGTGGACTGACCCCAGCTTTCTCCAGTTCCCCCTCTTCAGGGGAAAGTGGAGGGAAGCTCAGCCAATGGTATCCCTGGCTAGACCTTCCCTTCTCCTGCCCCTTCCTTCCCTGCAGTTTTAAGAGGCTACTAGGTCTGCCTCCATAGGCTCCTTATGGTCTCAGCTGCTGCTAACCTCTTCATCTGGCATCTTCCCAGATGCAGACTCTTAGGCTCAGATGTTGCTGCCTGAACCTTTCAAGGTGTGGTCTCACCCTTGTTCCTTTCCCTACAGCATCTGGCTGGGCTGCCTTTCTTAGTAGTGCCTGGATGAGGCTGTCCCTTGCTTAGGCCTAGGGTTGCCAGGTTCCCCCGGCCACTGGCGGTGGGTGGCATTGTCAGCAGAGGAGACATTTTCCACCCTTGAAATGGAGGTACAAAATTTTAATGTGGAGAATAGGATAAACAGAATGTAAAATTGGAGGCATTTTTTTTGCTTCAGAACCAGAGGAGATTTAGTACGCTTGCAAGGTATAAAGTATTCAAAACAAGCACTCCAACAAATATGGGGGAGAGAACAAAGGAGGCAATTTTTTTTTGAAAAAAGAAATTCGTTATATGATGGCTTTTTTCTCTCCTCCCTTAACCTGCAGATGAGTGAAAAACTGTTATTTCATTGTGTCTCTTTCTTGAATTCTTTCAGAACATAGCCGACCTGATTCTTTGAATGGCATCTATTCTGCAGCTCACCAACATGGGGAGAACGGATGAATCGTTGCTAGGAAAAGAGCAGACATTTCCCATGAGGAAAGGCTAAAGCATTTGAGTGGGTCTTTGACGTTTGTTTGGGCTCACAAAGGTTGCAAAATTATGCATGGAATGGAGAGAGAACCTCAGTTTCCCCCTTTTCCTAAGATACTAGAGCAGGGGTCCTTTTTTGAGCCTGTGAGCACAATTGGAATTCTGACATGGCTGCCTCAGGGAAAAACAGTTACAAAATGGCTGTCACAGCTTAATGTCAATTACACAGTCAAGATAATTGTGCTGTGGTGGCAACTGCTACCAAAGCAACATTTTAAAAAAACCTACACAGTTAATAAAATCTCCAATAGTCAATCAGAAGACTTCCTGGGCAAAAACCATTCTTGTCCCACCTACTTCCTAAAACACTTAGGAGGCACCAGAAAAGATATTGGCAGGCAAACATGGTAAAGGTAAAGATTCACTATTTCTTTCTTTCTAGCATTGCCTGGCAGCAGGACCTTCATAGGTGTGGACATAGGAGGCACTTTGTTATCTGTTCCATGAAATCACTTAAAAGGGAAATCTAGAAGTGACATCAGGTAGCTCCAAGAATAGCTCTAAGAATAGCCCTTTGGCAATAGCCAGATACTCTATGGAAAAACTGGCTAAATAATTCACTTGTTGCCTCTTGGAGCAGCAGTGGTCAATGAGAGCTGCTGCTGAGATGCCTGGTATAATGCCATGCAATGTTCTTCCATGTGTACATCCATTATAGTGGCAAAAATAGCTTGTCTGACTTCTTCATAGAGACTGCATATTTCCCCAAACATCATCTTATTGCTGGGCTTACTCCCTGATGTTCTCAACATTCTTCTCCAGAGACAGTGGCTCCATGGGGAAGAAGAATGGGCAAACCTTTTCCTTCCAGCATTTTTGCCATATAAAGAAAATATATGTATATAATGTATGGGCAGTGTCATTTTAAACAGAAACTTAATGGCCATCTGTCAGGAGTGCTCTGATTGTCTGTTCCTGCATGGCAGGGGATTAGACTTGATGGTCCTCGTGGCCCCTTCCACCTCTAGGATGCTATGATTCTAGGTCAGGTTTAAAGTCAAACCAGCAGCCAGGACAAGGTCATGAGGGGCCAAATGGAAGGGAGGAACGGAGAAAAAGAGAATGGGAAGGAGTAGCAGAAGAAGACAAACCCTTGTCCTAGCGCAGTATTGACTGACCTGGCCCTAGGAATCTGCAAAGTGGGACCAGGATTGGGTTTAGGGACAAAGGGGAATGGACCAGGGACTTTAAAAGAGAACCTTCTCAAATAAGGTGGGGAACAGAAGGATAGGACTCCCTAAATGAAGGAAAGTGACTGGCCAAGGGAAGTGAGAAAAAGGCAGTGTAACCTTCTCATTATCTTGTTCTGAAGCCTGACCTGGCTAGGGCCAAGACAGCTGATGGCAGTAAAGGGGCAGTGAAAGAAGAGCCTCAAACACCATACATGGTGGTTCCATAATATGCTGCATGCTTGTGTGTGTGCTTGATGATGGGAGAAATGGTATATCAGTAGCTATACCTGGACCAATGATGTAGAGAAAGCCATTACAACCTCCTCCTTAATTCTGCTCTCGGGCGGTGAGGGATGCCAAAGAATCAAGCAGATTTGGTACACATTCCCATCTGCAGGGGAAAACCATCCTTTTGGTACAGCTGACCGCAGACTCAGTGAAAGCATTTCCAAACATTCAAACATAATTTCTTATTACTCCAGGCTGGGCTACATTTAAGGCATCAGCACCAATGCCACAGCTTCTCAATGTACTTTGGTCTTGTCATGACCCATGCGTACTAATAACATGAGAGCCCAAAGACCACAGTCACATTCCAGCCCTAGAAAGAACACAGTGTGATTATGACTAATGCAGAGTCATCTCCGCCTTGGATCTAAGGTCTTAGTCAACAAAAGAAACTGACACGCATGTGTGATAATGAGTCACTACTGCTGGGTGACAATGGAAGAGGGATTGGTGCAAAGAAGCTTGCAGAGCAACTGTAGACATCTGAATTGCCCGGAGTGACAAGGTGGCAGCCAACACCAACGTTTTGCAGCCTCACACTATACTTTTGTGCACAAAAGCAATTCCCACTGAGGTCAAGAGGCTTACTCCCAAGTAATTGTGCATAAATTATAGCCTTATTTAAACAGAAATTTTGTTTGCATAGGAGCTATTTGAGTTACTTGTAGGGGATTTAAATAACTATGAAGGATGCTCATTTTTTTTCCTGAATGGAGATTAACAGTGCAGCACTAAACAGTCTGTAAAACTTGTAGACCTCCATCGACTTAGAATGGTGCAACTCTGCTTAAAATAGCATTATCGTCAGTCAACAAAGGAGCAAGAATTAGACATACAACATATTTAGTCATTTATATCCTAACTTTACATCCAAATATGGATCTTCAACATGGGTTACAGTTTAAATTTAAAATATAAGCCACAGCTGCCTGTTATTAAATATACTTAGGTATTTAGATGGCCGTCAACTAGACCACTGTGGTCTACCCAAACTGACAATTGCTTTCCAAAGACTCTATCACAGGTAACTCTTGTTAACAATGTTTGTTGCATTGCTCCACATCTAATTCATATTACTTGCTTTAAATTCTATTGGGCTTTTTCAAGAGCCTTGTTTAGTAGATTTCAGCACCTGCCCATGGAAGATCAGCTGTGCCCTTGTAATTTCAGTGCGACTGAGATGACTGCTCATATTTCATTTCATTGTGAGCACTAGTAGAGTCGCTTAATTTTGCTGCTGATGTCTAGGTTTCGTAGATTTGATGATGATATGTTTGTAAAATGCTTGCTTGCAGATAAAGATATTACCGTCTCTTATATAGTGGGGAAGTTCTTATACATTGCTCTATAGCAGAGTGTGGAAATCTCTGATTGGTGATAGGTGATATACAAATGCTCTGCATTATTGCTTCCTTGTTGGTTTTATTTTTTTGTAATATTGCTGATCAATGTTTTTTTTAAAACTGGATATGCAATGAATTGAACCTTGAACCTTCTGCATGTACAATATATGAGCGGTCACTGAGGTGCAACTCTTAACCGGCACAACATTTAAGCCCCACATATATCCACAAAGGGATGTCTACACTTTCTTTTGCCTTTGATTTTATAAATCTGTCGGCTTCCACTGCTAGAGGGAATTGCCAAGAGAAATGCTAATGTGATTACAACAAGTAGAATTCAGTTGTTACCAAGACTGCCAATGTGACTACCTTTCTCCAAAGATCTCCAGGGTTGTCCAATTTTATCTCCAAAACAATTCTGTAACGTATATTAAGCTAAGAGAGGGGCAGACAATGGGCCATTACCACAGGATCTACTGGGTCCTGGGCCGTGGCAACAATGCTAATGGAGTTAGGTTGACAAATGGGCAAGCCTGCATTTTTTGCTGTCATCTCGATGGGCAAAGCCTGATCTCAGCTTAACCTCTCAGTCTACCCTGAAGGCCATCTGACTCAGCTTATTCCAGTGCTGCTTCAATGGCCCAGTGTTCTCTTGGGCTGAGTGTTAGTGAAATACCCTGAATCACCAAACTGGGACCCTATTATGGATGTTTGGGGCTTTTAAATAACTTACCCAGCGTGAGGTAGTTCTATAACGTGAAAAAAAATGTTTTTAAACAATCTGTATTGGATTTGATTTCTGATGCAAGCCAGAAGTCACCATAAATTCCATCAATATAAATAGACATACAGCCATGTAGAAAGAGAGCTCAAAGCATAAACTGGAATAAATAATATTTTAATAAATTTATTTATTATCCATTGATGTTTTAAAAATGGTATCAATTTTGTTTGGAATATTCACTGTAAAACATCAGTCACAGCTGATGGAAGGCAGTGTGATCCCCCCCCCCCCAAACATGACTCTTAATTTGTCAAAAAGATCATTAGGTGAATCTCCTCAAAAGCTATTTTTACAAAGAGCAAGAAGAGTGGGCTAGAGCCTGAAGATCTTGTATCAAGCTGCTGTTTCTGGTAGAGCCAGAACAAGTTCATTCAAGCCGGCAATTCTCAAATCAGAACTGAGAGGAGAAAGTGATTTTTTTTTCTCTTGGAACTTTGTTCTTGTTCACGTGTAAAGTTATGAAATGCTTAGGTTTTTTTTCTCAGGGACCTGAGTGTGAGTAACGAAGATCCATTTTATAAGGCCTGTTTTTGTCTGGAAAATCTCCACTCTGAGGGCTTTGGCCAAGAATATCATGTATCAGCCAAGAATTAGCTCCAAATCAGATACACAGCATGTACACAGATCACTGTTTCTCTCAAAAATGGTCAGCTTGCAACTTGGGCTATTGATGGAGTGAATTGGCATGACAGATCAGAGAGAGATGAAGTGCAGTTTTTTACTGATAGGGTTGCCACCTTTTTCAGTTACAGCCTCTCCATTCAAATCAAATCAAATTATTTTTGTTAATATAGTCATTGACCAGAGAATTTCCATGACAACACATAAGATTAAAAAAATATGAATGACACACAGCACAACTAACTGTTAAAACCTTTCCCCATCTGAAATGGTATCACATTTAGCCTACCACACTATGAGATATTTTATGCACTGCTACACAGAATTTTGCTGTCTGCAAAGATATCTGTGGGTTTTCATCTATTATTAGTAGGTTGGCCAATACCATGTCAGATCAGCCAGGAAACCTATTAAGCATGGGAGAAATAAGCTTTAAACAAGCCTCGTGGTAAAAAGGCCAACGAACTAGAACATGTTCTGAGGTTTTGATTTCCCCAAGTTCACACGACAAAGATTCTCCGTAATGGGGACCTTTGGGAATCTTCCATCCAGTACCACCGATGGAAAGGCTTGTCATCTAGCAAGAGGAAAAGGTCTTCTGTGGTTGAAAATCTCCAGATGGGAAGGCCTCTACACTTATAACAGCGGCATAATAAGCAGAAATCCAGCAGATGATTTTTTTTTCTGGAATAATGCCGTGATAAATCTATTTGCCTTAAAGGTGCCACAGAACACCTTTTGGCCTTTTTTCAAAGTTTTCCTGTTGGGCCTCTCTGCATGGGAGCAGTGGCAGAGGCTGGCCCTTCTAACTATTGGCAAATTCAAATGACAAGAAATCTCTTAGGCAATTATTGAGAAGAATCATGACCTAGCAACAGGCTTGGATTTAACCCGCAAAGGGAGGGGGACGCAGAATCCTGGTGTCAGAGTGTTACCCTCTCCAGCTTTGAAGTCTGTAATGATTCAAAAGCATCAAGAAGCCGCTATAAATGTTAATAAAATTAAAGCCATCTGAAAGTAGGATTCACATGTGCCTTGAAAGCTGGCCTGTGATCAGCTATTACCCTCAATTACCTTGTTGTCCACTCTTTTTAGCTCAGGGGTTAAACTCTTAACACTCCTCTTTGAAGTGGTTATCCTTTTATCTATGACTGGACTGAGGAATTTAAGGGCAATAATCAGTGCAAACTTCACAAGAATAGGGGAGCCAAGGCGAAAAAGAAAATAGGTGTGAATGTCCCTTCCACCACTGGCCCAGTTTCATCGGAGCTGGGGGAGGAAGGGAAGAAGTCAGAAGTGAACAAATTGTTCTCAGCGATATGATCTCTTTCAAAGTGGGGGGAAGATTCTCAGCAATTTTCAAATCGGCACTATAAAACAAAGCCAAGGGGCAATAATTTAGGGGAGAACAGCAAAGGAGTGAGTCCTTCATCAAAGGCAGTGGTGGGAAGTAATGAGGCACAAAGATAGAATTAAACTATTGGCTCAACCAGGACTTTGATGTTTGACATAGCCCATAACCTGGTTAAAGGGAGAAAGCAAAATGGATGCTCTACTCCCATCTGCAAAAGAGCCTGATCAGTAATCAACCATGGAGTCTATGGTTTGGGGAAAAGCAAAGACTGCGTGCCGATCTTGGAACTCCAGAATATCTGCCAACCTTTATTTTCCTAATGCAAATCGGAACCCACATTTCATTCATAACCAAGCCCTAAAGTGGTTCTGGTGGGTTTTCCGGGCTGTGTGGCCGTGGTCTGGTGGATCTTGTTCCTAACGTTTCACCTGCATCTGTGACTGGCATCTTCAGAGGTGTATCACAGAGGGAAGTCTGTTACACACTGTCTTACACATAGTGTGTAACAGACTTCCCTCTGTGATAGCAAATACCACTGACAGTGACGTAGGTATAGACTTTTTATGGAGTGGGGGCATGGCCACACCCCCACCCACCCTGGGGATGGGGCCACGCCTCCCCAAGGCCCGCCCCCGGCCTCAGTGCTTATAAAAGCAGCTCTCCGAGGCCGGGGACAGCAGACTCCTCTGCCCCGCCTGCCCCCCCACTGACTGGGTTCCTAGCCAGCATTCCCTTCTGCCCTCCCCCTCCAGGCAGAGGCTTAGCTAGGGAAAATGGAGCCTGGTGCAAAATCTGAGTTTTGGGCTGCCCCCGCGCCCCCACCACCACATGGGCGGCCCCTGTGATGCTGGAATCCACCCCCAAACAGCATCACTTTCAATGGTGTTTAAACAAGGGAGCCCAGATTCACCTTTTAAATGCACCTTAAAGGAAGAATCTGGGGTGTCAAGTTAAAACAACATTGAAAGTGATGCTGTTTGGGGGTGGATTATCCCACACCCTGAAACAGCATCACTTTCAATGTTTAAAGTGTCTAAAAGTCTCTTGCACTGACTTGGTGGTATTTTACATACACGCACTAACTGGCAGTAGTGGAATGTTGGACAGTCCAACTGAGATCCTCTTCCTTCCACCCACACTGAGAATGTAGTACTTATGTATGTGATGGTGGGAATAGTTAAACATTTCTCTCTCTAGGAATGTCTATAGACTGGTAAAAGGCACCCCTACCTACCTACCTACCTACCTACCCACCCACCCACCCACCCACCCACCTACCTACCTACCTACCTACCTACCTACCTACCTACCTACCTACCTACTTCTGTAATGTTTTCTTTCTAGAAGCAGAGATTTGCATTCCAAATCTTTGCATGACCTTCCCATGCGGCTCTCTCGTCCCTGTACTGCAGCTCCGCATGGCTTGGGCCCTCTCAACCTCCTTCAGAGAGTCGCCTTAAAGGTTAATGGGAAAAGAGTCCCCTTTCCTAGAGAGGCACAGCCCGAGACGGCTATCCCAAGCCACTTCCGGCTTCCCTGTCCCAGCTGCCTTGTTGGCTGATACCAGTGATGACAGCGTGGGGTAGGGGCGGAGCACTGCTGATGTATCCTCTTGGACAGGTGAGCAGAGAAGGGAGGGAAATGGGAGGGAGTTGCAGGAGTGCAGATTTTCAGTGCAATCCTAACCTCAGTCCACTCCCCTTGAATGGGGGGGGTCAGGGGTCGACCCTGCTTTGGATAACCTAATTTCCCCCTCCCCCAGGTCCTTCTTGGGGGGCAGGACCACATGAGGGACCCCAGCAGCGCCACCTTGGGTTTCAGACACCCTCCCCGCCCCCGCAGCCCTGCTGAGCTCCGGGAACTTTCCTGGCGGATGGCAGCCTGTCTGAGTCCAGGTGAGAAAGACAATGTCAGGTTTTAAAGGAGTTATTACCTGCAGCCCTGCAAGGTTGCACTCATTGGGGCTGTTTGATGGGGAGGAGGGGATGGGTGGGAATTGTTTGCTTCTGTGTTGCCAAGGAGGGCAGGAGCGCATGAGGAAAGCCTTGCACGTGGATCTTGGAAGGTTTACTTCAGAGTAAGCTAGTGGAGGGTAAGCTTGTAGATCATGGAAGGGAGGAAGGCCAGGATCATCCCCAGCCATGGTTGTTGTGGGTTGCCAACTCCTGGCAGGCAAATCCCAGGACATTTGGGGGTAGATTCTCAGAAGCTGTGGCTTTTGGGACCAGGGTGAGGGCCATGCTCAGTGAGGAATATGGCTGTCAAGTCCATCCTCCATGACAGACATTTTCTCGAGGGGGGGGGAAGGCATTTTTTGTTTGCTACATGGATAATTTAAGTTCGGCTTTTTAATTCATTTGAAAGAGACCTTCAACTAGGCATATTTTTTGTTATTTTTTAAGATTTCAAAATGTGTTCTTTACACAAATAAAATATAATTTTCTCTGTAGCACTTCATGGATTTCATAAGCAGCACACTATAATTGTTTAGACAAAGCGTAAAGGTAAAAAACAATATATACAGTGTTATCTTCATTTTAAATGTCAAAAGTATTTGAGGCTCCAAGTGTTTTCTTTTCCAAAAACGGGTCCAAATGGCTCTTTGGGTGTTAAAGGTTGTTGACCCCTGCTCTAGAGAGACCCACACTCCAATGGCCAAAGGACAAGCCATAGACTTCCAGCACCATCTTTAGACATCTACCCAGAAGAACTGCCTAGATCAGTGGTGGCGAACCTTTGGCACTCCAGATGTTATGGACTACAATTCCCATCAGCCCCTGTCAATTGGCCATGCTGGCAGGGGCTGATGGGAATTGTAGTCCATAACATCTGGAGTGCCAAAGCTTCGTCATCACGGGCCTAGATGAGCGACGGAAAGACAAGCTGTCGGTCCTATCTCTGCCAGAGAGTTGAGAAGGATACCATATAGCTGATGGTTTCAAAAGCCACAGAAAGGTCCAGGAGTACTAATAAGGATTCACTCCCACTTTCTCAAAGCCGGCATTGGTTAGCCGTGAGAATGAGAATGACGAAGGTAATTTCCATCTCATAGTGGTGTAGAGGGCAAATAGAAAAGGATCTGGGTGATATAAATATCTGTTTGAATGTAAAGTATTGAATGATCGTTCTACCGTTCCAGCTGCATCCTTTGGGATGGCTGAGGAAGCTGCATAAAAGAAGCTCAAAGGTATTGCCTCTTTAAAGTGTTTTTTTTTTCATTTCCTGTCTTGCTCTGACTGGATTTACACCTGGGGCAGAATGAGGTGGAAATTTATGACTATTTTGAACATTCCTTTAACTGAAAGAAAACACTCCCTGAAAGCAGAAAACTATCACTGCAGGAAAGAGCTGGGCTAGCACTCTCCCCCGCCCTCCAATGTGCTGCTTTCCTACCTGCATAGTACTTTTTCACATGTGGGGTAACAGCACAACATGCTGAGAGATGCTGGGCAGAAGTACTCAATCCACAGTTGATTTAGAAAGAACTCACAGGAGCGGGAAGCTAGAGATGGCAAGCCTAAGGGCTTTTCTGCCAATGCTTCTTAAAGCAGCACCTTCCAAGTTACAGCAGGGTTTGTAATGCATGTGTAAAAGTTTTACCAGCAGGGGAGGAATGGTAATCTGCATAACAAATGCCTTTGCTCCTCTATTGTACTTTCTCCTCCACAGGAACAACAAAGACACGTTAACAAAGACAGTGATGAGGGTGGCTCATGCATGAAGTTGTCCTAAAGAGGTATATGTGCTAGAGAAAAATACATCAGTTGCAAGGTAATGGTGATAGCGCATCAGGCATCATTGGCACTAAGATGACAACCCATGGAAACAAAGCTGCTCTGTGATACATATCCCTGTGTAGCCACTTCATTCCACAAATTTCAGCTCTGCAAGATCGCCTAGACAACAACTTATTGGAGTCCTAATTTATCATCTTAGCATGTTACCAGCACTGGAGCAGTACTGGAGCATATCTTGTTGGGGCAAGCAAATAAATCATGCTCACCCCTCTCTGTCGGAATAATACCGGAACAGGGGCACATAGCCAAATATCTTGAATTATTAACTGAACCCCAACAGAGATGGATTATCACAAGGGCCAGATCCAATACCTTCCCATCGGCCATTACAAAGGGTCACTACTTATCCATACCTCTTCAGGATAGGGTTTGACCACACTGTAAAAACCAAGTGGAGACTCTTGCTCACATTATTCTTGACTGTCCAAGATATGTGGGCATTAGGAATTTCTCTCCCAGGCTGGCTCTAGACAAATCTGAAAGTGACTCTGACTGTTCTGTTGTGGAGCTTCTGTTAAACAACACAGATGTCGTGCTCTTGGAAAAAGTAGCAAAATTTCTTTTACAAGTGACAGAACTTTCTAAGTAATGTATACTGCTATATAACCTTCCTGTCTGCGCTTTGAATGTACTCTTGATTTGTATTTCAAAAATGTCTGGCAATGCTTTAGAACCTATTTTTAAATGCCAAATAAAGGTTGTTGTTGTTGTTGTTACTGGAGCAAGGAAAGCACAATTTTAATAAGCACCTATTGACCACCACCTCCTCCACCCTCCATGTATATTCTACCTTTCTGCAGTTCTATTCATCTGCCCCATTGACAGCCAGAGGTTTGAGCAGGGATGTTCAGCTTGTAGCCATTGAATGTGATGAATGGGCATAAATCTGGGGGGGAGTGGGGGAATGATCGCAACTCAGATAAACATGCAGAAACAACCTACATTTCCAGAACTCATGGCTCAAATATGATAAATAAAATGCACAAATTCCAGGAAGTTTATAGAAAGAAGAACCCAAAATGTGCTTTTCATAAACTGTCCTGCTCCCCCTCCCCAGACCCAGATGTTCAGATTCTTGTTTTAGTTTCCATGATGGGGTAATTCGGCTTCAGCAGCAACAGCAAGCCCAAGTCCCTCTTGCCAAGTCATGACTACCTGTCAGGATTTTGTCCATGTGTTCACACAGGTGCATGCACACATTTACACACGTAGCCCCCTCCCACTGGATTGCTTCCCCTCACCCCTTCATTCTTCTCTTTGTGTCAGAGTGACAACATCTGGCGCGTTCCCTCCTCCTTTGGCCTGATGATATTTCCAACCACAAGAGCTAAACTTCCCGTCTGCAAATATGTCATGAAGGGGCTGTGGTGCTCACAGTCCCTTTCTTCTCAGGAAGCTGAGCCTGATGTGATCAGTTGGGGCACTTTGATCTCTCCTCCTCTCCCAGCAACACATTTCAATTGGGAACTTAGTTTACAGCATTTTTTTTTCTTCCAGCAAAAGACTGCAGCATTCAGCTTATGTGAGTTTTTTTTTCATGCGCAGTTCTTCCTTACAAAAATTTGTATCTCCAGATAACCTTCTGGTTACCATGGAACATTGCTCAAAATTAAAACAAAACTGTTAGGATTCAAATGCTTTCCAGTCATGGAGAACATCCTTTGGCATCCTCCAAAGGTAAACAAAAGCTGATTGTAGCTGCGCTGGTCCAAAACCCAAATCCAAAACCAAACCACAATCCATGTAATACCTTTTATTTGGCCTAGTAAAAGTTAGCAGCAGCTGAGGCTGCAATCCATTGTGTGTGCTGACTTATGGTGCCCCTGGAGGCAAGAGACATTCAAAGGTGGTTTGCCATTCCTTGCCTCGGAGTGGACTGAGAAAGTTCTGTGAGAACTGTGACTGGGCCAAAGTCACCCAGCAGGCTTCATGTGGAGGAGTGAGGAACTGAGCCTCTTCCTCCAGATTAGAGTCCACCATTCTTAATCATTACACCACGCTGCCTTCAGTCCATTAAATGCAGTGGGAGTGCCTTCCTTCAAATAAATATATCTAGGAATGGGTCACATGTCTAATCCTGTTGCTTTAATAAATTTGCCCTCTTCCTTTCACCTTTTTGTGGAAGCAGATCGGCTACTAAAACTGCACTTGTCTTAAAACATACGTTGGTCTTAAAACTGAGGGATGGCTGATGAAAATTCGATCCCTGGATGATCAGTCCCATATTTATATCAACGACATTATTAGGAAGTGGCAATCAATGGTCTGTTTTTGTCCATAAGATTTCTTTAAGATCACAGCCTTTGTAGAACATATATTATATGTTGCTATAATTATGGCCTCTAGAGCAGTCCTGTGGAGCCTGAGCAGTGGCAGAAGGTCTCGTGTGGCTTAGCTGGAGAGAGAGGAAAAAATGCCAGGCTGGAAGATGTGGGGACTGGCAGAGATGGGGCTGGAAGAGCCTGTGTGAAGCATGCTGGTGAACAGAGGGTGTTTCCCCACTCAGCATGATCCCCCCTATGCTGCGCGCCTGGGTGTCCCTTTGCAAGATCCCCCCTATGCTGCGCGCCTGGGTGTCCCTTTGCAAGAGCGCCAGGGATGCTGCGTGCTGAGGGGTCGCGACAGCGGCAGCATCAGGGCGGCTGTGCTGTCGCTGCCCCTCTCGTGGGGAGTGCCGGGGGACCCCACGCTACTCTCCTCAAGTAGCGCGGGGCTTAAGGTAAGTGGGGAAAGGCCCAGAGACAACTCTGAGGGAGGGGCAGCTTAGTGAAGCTGGGAGGAAGCTGGAGCAAGGCTCCCAGAAGAAGCAGAAGGACTGGCGCAAATAGGGACAGGTATGCTGATGAAGTAACCCTGGTGAGAGGAGCTAGAAGCTGGAGAAGTTGCCATGGAGCCAGAGCAGAGGCTGGGCTGGAGGCTGGGTGGTATGAAAGACCAGATACTGCAGCAGGAGGGTCTGGCAAGAGTACATTCAGGAACGTGACTCAACAGTGTGAGTCCAACAACTGTGACAGGGGAGTGGAATGAATTCATTGGGAGGCTACAGAGGTGTAGAGGGGTGTGGTCCTTCAAAGATGCTTGTAGAACTCTGCAATTATTAATTTTAAAAAATGGCCAGGGAGGGTCACCCTGGCAGATTAAAGCTCCTGATCTGAGGCCATGCAGGAGTGACAAGTTTGGGCTTATTCAGGATTTGGGGTGGGCTAGAGAATCCACCTAAGGCATGGGTCTGCAACCTGCAGCTCTCCAGATGTTCATGGATTACAATTCCCATCAGCCCCTGCCAGCATTGGCCAATTGGCCATGATCCCTGACCTAAAGCAAAAGGACAAAGGACAAATCCTCATAGTCTGAGGCTACACTGGGGCTACACTCACTCGATGTGGGGAATGGCTGGGAAAAGCTCCGGGTGAGCCAATCTAGCAGTTGATGGACCACCAGCAGCAGTGCAGAACCAATGGGTGCAAGTGTTAGCTTATGCAGTTACGGAGGTCCCCTTTGTTGAGGCCTCCTTGGGAGCCTTTGAATGAATGACCACAGTGAGCCATAATGGTGAGGCCTTTCTTGACAGGACCTGCCTTGACAGCATATCAATCACTCAGTGCTACAGATGCAACCAGCTATGATAAGGTAAAATGAGACATTATTTGGAAAATGCCTGTTACAGCAGAGACACTTGGGCTGCATTTTCATGCTTACTTGCAGCCAAAGGAAGAGAGGCCCTTTGGGACTGATTACACCCCAGGGGAGCTGGCTTGTAAGTGGCTCATTCCAGACAGGTCTCAAGTGAAGCCTGTCATAGAAAAAGTGGTAATAGAACAGCTGCTGGCTTTTATGCCAGCATCTGGTCACATGTAGGCTTTGAGGTAAGATAAAGAGTCCTTGGAAGAGACTGCTCAGATGTTAGATAATTATTGTGCAGCTGAATTGGCCTAGTCATCCAGTGGTGTACCCAAACAGGTGGAAGGGTAAGTTGAAGCTTTAAAAACCCAAGGCCAGGGGGCAGCTGAGAACAAGGCTGACCACAGCTGATGGAGTGCTCCTCAGTCAGGCTGAGAGGGGCCTGACTGACGGGAGTCCTTAATAGCCAGCCCCTGGTCAGCAGACCTGACAGCAGTCATACAAGATGATCCTGCTGAGGACCCATCCTGGGCTGAGATTGCAGGAAATGAAACATCCATGCCAGGCACTGGAGGGTCACTGGAAGCATGGCGAGAAGATCCTGAGTTTAGGAGGTAGTAGGAGGTACATGCCACCCTTGATGGGATAAGAGCCCAAGTGGTAGTGCAAGAAGATCAAGTTGTAGATCCGTGGATATCCCAGTATTCTGGCATGAAACAGGGATAGTGGTTATAGCAGATTATACAAGAGAAGGGAACAGGCTCTCCAGAATGAGGCAGTTAGTAGTGCCTCTGCTGGTGTGATCTATTATTGTTGCTCAGTATCATAATGGCTCCCAGGCAGGCCGCCTGCGGTGCGAATAGACCCTGTAGAGGATTTTGCAATGGTTCTTTTGGCCCACAGTAGCAGAAGATGTAGTGGGAACTGTAAGGCTTGCCCATGCTGTCAGTGGGCAATGCAGTGGGGTCTGCTGCCTGTGCCATTGGAACCCCTGCCTATTATAACCAAACCCTTGGCCAGGACAGAGATTTTGTGAGAGCTTTGAGCGAAACAGGTTCATTCTGGTGATCCTGGACCATGGCACCCTTTTCCCGCGGACTGTAATGGTTCACACAATGAAGATGCCCACCGTCTAAGGCATTAGTTTCTTTCTTTGTGTGGGTAGGGATACAATGAGAAAACCTTATGGTTCAAGGGTACAACTTCACATCTTGCTTGTTTCATCAATTGTGCAGCCTACTGAGGATGAAATATTCCAGAACCTTGGTAGTACTGGCAGATATTATAATGATGCATGGGAGAGAATCACCAAGACTGGGACTTACTGTTAGATCTTCCAGTGTTCATGGTCAGGGTGATACTGCAGGAATCCACCAGTGAAGCTCCTTTCCTATGTATGGTAGTGTTGGCAGATGGTTGGCAGGGGGTTAGGGATGACAGCTGGAGGTGCATTCACAAGAGGTGGAGGTCTACATCATGCCCTTGCAGTTGGCCCCGTGGATGGCCCACACTTGGGCTCAGCTCCATTTGATAAGGGCACAGCAGGCTCAAAAGAGCTTGGCCACTGGGGTGGTTAAAAATTGCCAGCCTGGAAGATGCAGGACCAGTAAAGGCAGGGGACTCAACTGCACTCATTGAGAAGATGTGGAGGTGTAGGAGGGCTAATTACCTTAGTACAGACCTGCAGAATGCTGTAATTATTGATTAAAAAAATAACCTGTGGCCCAGGAAGAGCCTGGGAGGGCCACCCTGACAGACTAAAGCCAAGGGCCCCTGGTCTGAGGCCTTGCAGAAGTGGCACTCCTGTTATCACAAACCAAAAATACATTCTGAGAAGAAAAAAGGCAGCCCTTGAGGGGTCAAAATGCTGAGATGGGGAGTGTTGATAAAATACTTGTTAGAGAGGGGAAATTGGATTAGTGGTGGGATTCTGACCATGAAGTCCTTTGGGCGGTGGAAAAGGGATGGGGGGGGGGGGAGGGTAATAATCTTGTTCTTTTTTCCTTCATAGCCCCAAAAAGGCTTCACAGCCAAAACATTAGCTCTTCTAATCTCATTTTCTGTTCTTTTTTTTCCTAACGTGGGCTTTAGTAACCCCCTTTTCTCATTTAACTACTTTGAATAGCTCAGTGGGTAGCATCCCTCTTAGAAAGTGAAGTGGGGGAAAACTTCCTTGGAGATGAGATGTCAGAAGAGAAATGCAGACAACCATCCAACCCAGAAGAAAAGCCCCTTCCGTAATCCTGTCTGCAGTGTCCTCGTGGGCATGGGCTCCAAGGTAGCAAGGAATTCCAGGTCCCCTTTTGAGAACCCAGAAGAATTGTGGGATTTGGATGCATTGGGTCATTGGGGCAGCTTCTTCTAAGCTCAGCCAGCATGAAGGGAATATTTTCTACATAATCTCACTGCATTTTGTTAGAAATGTGAATTAAGCGAGAAATTAAAGAGCCCCTTGGAATATTGTCTGGGCCACAGAGTGGCATGTGAATCCAAGATGTGTTCAAGGTCATACTTGGGGTAGATTCCATTCACCCCTTTTTGGCCACAAGGGCCCTCCAAATGGCTCCCAGTAAAAACAATAGTAGAAATATTATTTTGTTTTCATTTTATAATATTTTATAAGTACAAAGAAAGCACAAATAGCCACATTTCTTCTCATATTGTGGTGCCCAATATTTCTTTACCAAATATCAAGCCAACAGAAGAGAGTTTTAAGTAGCTTTATTAGCAAAGAAAGGGGAGCCGTCCCCACATGGGCAGACTCTGCAGAAACAGTATATCCACAGCATGTTTATTCCCTTCTCCCGAATTTGCCACACCCTCTCTGTTCCCCCATTGGCTAAGGGTACTTAGAGTCACAACTTTCCAATCCGCCTATTTACTTGTGACTCCTTAATTTGTGGCCGCTCCCATATTCTTCCTGTATGTTCATTATGATACAGTTTGTTGTCAGAGCAGCAGGAAAAGTTAATACCTATTAGCCTATTGTTGGTCCTCTTGTTGTGCGCCCCCGTGAGCCCTTCGGAGGAGGGCGGGTTATAAATGTAAAGTAATAAATAAATAATAAATAAGCGTGCTCAATATGTCAATCTGATACAAGCCTTGCCCTTCAGCCAAGTCATCCAGCGGTCTTATCTTGTCCTGCTACAAGCATCCTCCCTTATGACTAATCTCATTCCGAGCAGAAAACACATTTCTTATTTATCACAATATTATGAGTTTTCCCCGAGTACATTTATAAAACAGTAAATTTCACTTACTTTCAGTGTCTAGGTGGAATATGGTTGTCAACCTCCAGGTAGGGCTCAGAGATCTTCTGGAATTACAAGTGATATCCAGTGGTATATCTAAGGGGGCAGGGAAGTCATGTGGGGGGAATATTTTGGTCCCCTTCCCCTGGCCAAACTCCCTGCCAAATTCCTCCCACAGCAAAAAAAAAAAAAAGCCTTCTCCAAGGCACAAAAGGTGGGTGGGCAAATGAGTGAGCAAGCAGCATGGTGCAGCCTCCCTCTGTTCCTCCTGGCTTCCTCCCTAGCTTACAACCCAGGCAAAGGCAGCCTTCTTGTTCTCCCCGCTGCTCCTCACACTTTCCTGACTGGACCAACCAGGGAAGCAAGGGCAGCGGTGGGGAGAAGGGCTTTTTTGGCAGGGGGCGTTGCAAAGCAGCCTCCCTGTCTCCCTTCTGGCTTTTTCTCGGCTTCCCAGCCAGGTGGAGACAACCTATTTCTTCGAGGAGGTGGAGAAAAAGGAGGCTGCCTCCCAGTGGCGTAGCTGCCACAGGGCAGGGGGCCACACACCCTCGGTGCACGCCATTGAGGTCAGTCCCTTCTGCCCTCCCCCTTCCGTTGCCCTGCCAGAACCCTGGAGCAGCCTGGAGTTCAGCAAAGAGCTGTCAGCTGAACTAAGGTAAGTGGGGGGAGCTGTGGGGGGCAGGGCCCATGGAGGGGGCAGCCCAGATCAGCTTGGAGTTCAGCCGGCTGCAAAGAGCAGCAGCTGAACTAAAGTAAGTGGGGGGAGGGAGTGGGGGGCACGGCCTGGGTGCCATTTTGCCCCAAGCACTATCCCCCCCCACACCACTGCTGCCTTCACCTGGCTGGGAAGCAGGGGAGGAAGCCAGGAGAGATAGAGAGAGGCTGTGTTGCTTGCTTGCCCATCCTACGTGCCTTGGAGTGAGTCAGAGGCAACCTCGGATCCAGAGGCAGCAGCAGCGCAGCAGCAGGGGTGAGCAGGGGGAGTTCAGCAGGGGTTGGGAGTTCAGCTGGGGACTGTGTGCTGTTTTGTGGAGGTACGTCACTGGCGATCTTCAAAACACAGAGCTCAGTTCAGCTGGAGAAAATGGCAGATTTGGGGAGTGAACTCTATGGTATTACACCCAACTATGGCATTATGCTTCCTGTTCTCAAACCCCACCTACTCCAGTCTCCACCCCACATCTGTCCTGGAATTTCCCAATCTAGAGCTGACAACCCTAATTTGTGGAACGGAAGGGGCTAATTATACAGTACAGTTTTTCTTGAGACATATTCTGATGACATATCTCAGGGAGAGAACTCAGGACCAGTCAGATATGCCTGTAGTGATTTGAATGACAGGATCTGAGACACCCAATTTTGAATCCATGCTTTGCTACTGAAGTTTGATGGGTGACCTTGGGCCAGTCACTGACTCTCAGCCTAACCCTGGGTTGTTGTGATAGTAAAATGGAAGAAAGGAGAACAATGTAAGTGGCTTTGGATTGCCACTGGGGAGAAAGGCAGGGTAAAAATGAAGTAAATAAATAGATAAATTAGACTACTATCCAAAAGTAAAATAATCCATGAACCAGTTTGCTGCAGGATTAAAAAAATCAGGCTCAAAAATTCAAAGGATAACATTCTAATCTGCCATCAGTTGGGACTACTGTCCAGTCATCAGAGCATGGCTTCCTAAATGTCAATCCTCTGCCTAAAAACCTCTTGAATACAGCAAGCAAAGCATTCAAATGTAACTCCATTTCTGAGGAATAGGCTGGTCAACCCAAGCCATAGGACCAGGGGCTAAGAATGCTGAGAGTAGATGGGGAATAACATTTTTGAATGCTCCCCCACTTTCTGTATGCATAAAGCAGATACCATAGGATAGTCCCTCACTGATGACCCAGTTTTCAACTTGCTGGATGTTTATTACGTGAGAAAGCACTCACATTTATCAGCCTGCTTTAACCAACTGCCACTTCAACAGTGCCATAGTAAACAGAGTTAAACCCTTATAAATCCATTGAAGTCCATAACCTTAGAAGGGTGAAACTCTGCTCTGCTTAGTATTGTGCTGGAAGTTACACTGATGACCAGGCACTCTGCAGAAGAGAACAGGACCTCTCTTCCCCTGAGTACCAGCCAGAACTACAGGACATCTCACTTAATTTCTGCTATGCATATTAATCAGAAGCCACTTTAGGAGAATACTGCTGAAATGTAGAGTGCAAATGTTAAAATGGAATCAACAGATTTGAACGTGGTATTTCTCACCTGTAATCTGAATTAGTGTACTCCATTCTACCTAACTGTACCCTTTTCAGGATGAAGCTGACAGGAGATGTGTGCGTTAATCTACCACATCTTGCGTTGCACTGCTTTGTGGGGTCCAAGTGCCTGCCTCCCACCCTTCTGATTGTTTGGCAGTATTTAAAACTCTTTTTAAAGCACAGCTTCCATCGAAACTATTATCATCTGTACAGGGAAATAAAGCACTTTAATAAAATAGCATTTATATTGCTCCAGACGCCTTTTATTGAGACTTCCCTTTTTGTAAAGTTGTGCTCACCATTTTCTTTACTGTTTCTGCTGTGGGAAAGACAATGGTGGGTGCCACTTTACAAAAAGGGAACTCTCAATAAAGGCAACTGGATCAATATAAATGCTATTTGTTTTGGTATAGAGAATAATAGTTTTGATAGAAGCAGGGCTTAAATGGGTTTTAAAGTACTGCTTTATAATGCAGGCCCATGCTTCTCTGACTTCTGTCAGAGAATGTGTGACCACACTGTCATCTTTATCCTGAAAAGGGTATACGTCAGGATTCTCCTGCCTCAGTGTAGAACAGGTCTTTGAAGATGGGGAGCCCAAGCAGAAAAACTAATCTGAGGTAAATTCTTTCACCCTGACCTCACTTAGTCAACTGCATTGCCTTGCCAAGTAATAAGAAGACTTCTGCCATACAAATGCGGATGTGCTATAATAAAATTGTCATCAGTGTCTATCCATAGAGAGTGTAAAAGGTAATTTGCTCAAGAACCATCCTGTTTGTCATTAAGAAAGCCAATGGTTCTCAAGATGGTTTATAATAATTACATCACCTAATACAATCCAACAACATAAAAGGTCCCTAGAGAACCCGCTGAACACAACAGTATATAGCAGCCATCAAATGTGAAATAAAATGGGGCACATTCATGATACAAAGCCTCTTTAAAAAGATAGTTAGGACTTCACAGTCGATTTTAAAGGGCCAGGCTCCTAGATTTAGCAAATTGAAAACAATACTCATTGGAAGAGGAAAAGACACAGACCTAACATGAGATGGATTTGTTTGCAGGGCTATTAATGATAGGACGTTTTGGAGGTAATTAATTCATAGGGTCTCCATGAATTGGAAGCGACTTGACAGCACATAACACATACAAAGCAAGCTGCTGATCCCTTAATTTAGTGGGCCACTGCAAGAATGCATACTCTGCAGCAGTTACCACAAGGTGTTGAAGAAGTAAATTGGTTTCTCCTGGATCAGAAACTTTGCTCTAAACATTTAGAAGAGGACTGGGATTCCCCCACCAACATTACTCTTGTTTCTTCCGAGTAGCTGTGAAGACACCACCACATTCATTCAACCTGTCCTGTAATTCCTCCTTCTGTCAGACAGGTGAACACAGGCAATCATTTTCCAAAAGCTAACACATAACAGGGTACCTCTATGTGGAAAGTCAAACAGCTGAAATGCCTCACAATCTCTTGAGGAGAATGTCACCATTTCCCTTGTCCCTCACATTTCAGGTTTCCTGTAAATATGCCAATGTACTGTTTGTGTACTTAACTTGAATTCTTAACACCCAATTATTCAACATTTGTTAGATTACCTTAGGTTTGCTACTCTCTCTTAGCCTTACTTATGAGTTCTGAGCTCCTTGAAGAAATCACAGGATGTAAGAGAAATTATAAATGAATAGGGGAAAAATAGAATGAGTGAATGAATTAGTTGATTCCATCTGACATAACATGAAAACTCTTAGGTTTTGCTCTGTGAAGGTTCATTCACCTTGATTATTTGTATGAATCAAGCAATGAGCAAGCCATGTGTGAACTAGTCTATCTCTTCCTCGCTTAGGAGTTTCCCATATGAGAGTGCCAGAATAGTGTCAGAATAGGAAATGGGAAACTCAGGATCAAATCTCCACTCTGCCCATGGAAACTTGCTGGGTGATCTTGAGCCAGTCACACACCTGGGTGATGCAGAGGTGTAGGAGGGCTAATGACCTCAGTACAGACCTGCAGAATGCTGTAATTATTGATAAAAAAATAACCTGTGACCTAGGAGGCGTCTGGGACAATAGAAAACCACCTCTAATGTCTTTCCCCCTGAAAACCCTTTACCCTGTTTGCCTGCTTGTGTTGCACTGCTCCCCCCCCCTTCCCCACACACAAAAGTGTTGACAGTCCAGCAGCTTCATAAAATCTGATTGTCAAATCACACAGTTTAAAGATGGGCTTTAAAAAGTTACATGAGCTTGAATGGATGATGGATTGCATGGGTTAAAAGCCATGGATACACAGTCTGTGAATAATTTCACACTCTTGAACAACTTTGTAAATAACTATTTCAATAGTATTTTTTGCTAATTCCAGAAAATTCTTGCATAGAAGGGCCCTGCTAGCATTGTCTCTGAAGTAAGCACAGTTAATTGCTTCATCCTTGTCTGAGGTTCCATCCAGAGAAACAAGTAGTACTAGATCACACAGCAACGTCCTGGAGGAATAAAATCAATGGATTGTAATTGCTATTGAGAAACTGTCTGCTGTAATTTATTGGGGTGATTTAGTTGTCTCTGTCATGTACCTAGTGGGAGTTTACAGTGTAAAAAAATGAAATGAAATTGCTAGTATGAGCACTGGTTTTAGAGCAGCAGAATTTGTAAACATCCCCTACCCTTCTAACAGTACCCATCCCTGGGTATAAACAAGAGGCCATTCCATATTTCTGGATGGGAGCATGGGAGAAAAAAAAACTGCCTAGTATAGGGGGAAAAACATCTCCCACTGAATCAGTGATAAAATCTCCTCCTGGGGTTCAGTAAGAGCAGGATTGGTCCTTGATGCCATTTGTCTGGGGAAGTTTCCCCTGCAAATGAGCAGAAGCCATTGACAAGTACATGTTTAATTCAATCACAATTCATGGCACAATGAGAACAAAAGAAGTGACTGAGGCAATAATAGCCTCCTGGCGGGGAGTCCAAGAATTTAACTTGGTTGGCACCTGGACTTTGAATCAGGCCATTCTCCAATTGGCTCTGCCAGGCCTACAATAGGGCTGATAATAAAAATAAATAACAAAGCCTCTGGGAAGCGGGGGAGGCAGGGAGGGACTCTTTCAAAGTCACACAGCACAGCCTGCGTGAGTGTTGAGAAACCTCTTGCTGAGGGGCTGCCTCTTCTCTGACATTTTCGGCTTGTGGAAGAAATTTCTGTGAAGGGGGGAAAGTCCCATCTGAAGTGCAGCTTCAGAATTTTTCACTACCAACCAATGGATAAGGCAAATTATGCATATGTACAGGGGTTGCATGAGCTGTATACTTGTGGTAAAATAAACTGGCGGGGTGCATTTCATGGACTCCAGTGTACACAGTTCCTCCTACAGAGATCATTTACATACAGGAAGACTGGAGTCCAAGCTGCTTTGAAGAGTGCTATACAGCAAGGAGATCAAAGCACAGCAAGGGGATTAGTCTGTGTTGTGGTGAGGGGACGCACCACCCTGGCAACACTTTTCTTCTACCCTCACATAGTACAATATGTGTTCTGCCTTTAAAGGGCTTGTGGTTATAGCAACGAGTGAGATAGTGCGAAGTCGTGGTTAGAGTGGTGGATTTTAGAAACTCAAAATTTAAATCCCTTCAACTATATTACCTCTTAGTTTATACAATTCTGCATTTTTGTTATGAAGACACAGTATATAACTACATAGTTTGTCTTTGGCTCCTTGAGAATAGAAGTAGACTACAAATATAAAGAAAAATGAATAGATTAAAAATCAGGAGTGATATCTAGCTAGGCACTTTAATTGATACTGGATTAAATGGTTCTTTGAATTCATGTGTTTGGTGTCAAGTGAAACAAACTCAAGATCTAGTCTGGACTAGTCTTACATATTTGGTTCGAGGCTACAGAATTCTGAAATATCCCTTCTGAAATATCCCCAATATCCCTTCTGTTCCCTTATATACTGGCATTTTAAAAAATGTTCCTCCTTCTCAGAGCAAAAAAGGAAAATGGGTGACTCCTAGGACATTTTTTCTTAGAAAAAGAATCCTCAGTGGAATACACATCTGAATGCAGAATCTTCATACATTTTGCAGAAAAGATCCATGAAGAAAAAGATATGTCAGAATCTTCTCTCACTGGGAGCTTTCCCTATGTCAGAACAGTTGGCTTAATTAAGTCCATTGGCAGAAAATAGACGTTTTTGCCTCAGTTCTGATAGGATCTCAAATTTATACTTGTCAGATTTTCATATTTTCTTTGTGAGTGGATTCGTATGAGCACTTACTGCATGGTGACCACGTAATAGTGAAAGGAATGCCATGGAAACAAGCCAGAGGTCAAGAGTTTGGGGAACTGTGGTTGCTCTTAAGGTCTTTCTCATTATTTTATTTACAACATTTATACACTAACCTTTTTGGGGTGAGGCACTTTCCACCAAAAAGAAATGATATCAAACCATTAACAAGTATTAAATACAGATTAAACATCTATAATAATTCAGCAGTCCAAAATTAATTCAGAACATCTAAAAGCCTCTTTGGGCTGATGGGATCTGCACCCCTTCCAGGAGGTCTTCAGGGATAAACATCAGAGAGATCATCTCAGAAGCTTTGAGCAAATGAAGCAAGGCCCTGCTCCAGGAAGCTCTTAGCATTAAAACCAGTGTGGTGCAGTAGTTAGAGCATCAAATAGGATCTGGAAAATGGAGGTTTGAATCCCTTACTCTGCCATGGTAGCTTGTATTAAACTATATAGTCTATCTATAGTGGAGGTGATTTGCACACTAAAAATTATTATTTTTTAAAAATCCCTCCTCGCAGTTAACATCTTGACATTTTTAAGAAAACAATGATGGGTGGTAAAGATGTTGTGCATTCCAGGACTAAAATGTTTTTAACGTAAGTTCTTTTCTGCAGACATAATCTGGAATGATTCTCTGTTGAGAACAAAATGCTCACACAGCAGGACATAGAGATCCAGCCCCTTAGAGGTCCTACTGCCTATGCTTTGAAGTCCTAGGAAGATGCTACAACACAAAGAGCTATTATTATGCTAATGTATTATGGATCAGATTCTCTGGGGTATTCCATAAACTATAGCCCTTCACATCCTATGCCTTTTATGAAGGTCATAATTCTGAAACCTGGTTCATGGCCCTTAGAACTGAAGATTTCTCTGTCTCTCATCCAAGATAAGATGCAGGTTGTGGTTGTAGGTCAATTTACAGATGAATGTTGTAAATTTTGCTATGACAAAATGGAGTTTAAATGCAGAAGGAATAGTAAATAATATACTTTAATGGCTTGTTTTTATATTGTTAACTTATTATTTTAATTATAAACCACCTCAAGTCGGACTCTGCAAGTGGCACAAAAATCTATTCAATAAATAAAATTAAAATTAAAAACAAACAAACAAACAAACAAAAATTAATGGCTCTGGCTGAGAGTGTTTCATCTATGAGCAAGGTACATGCTTGTCCTTTAACTTGCACTAAAGCAGATTTCCCCAACATGGTGCCAAGGAGCTTGCTGATACCTTTCTAGGTATCCACCAAGTATTTTTACTTGGACAGGGCCAGGTGGAGTTTTACTGAACAGGGCCAGGTGAGTTTTCCCCCAAAGGGCTTCTATGGCAGTTATGAAATGAGAGACAGAGGGTTGGAGGGAGGCTCTCAGGCAACTGTCTTCTGGGCCAAAGAATGCCCAATCCCTTACTCTGGCCTCTTCTATAGGCTTCTTAAACCCAAATCACCTACAATTAAATAAAAAGGGGAACACAACCTTTGGAATCAGTTGCATGTAAGCTACGTGCTTCCTAAAGTTCTCTTTTTTGGAATCCTTAGCCCTATGCTATGATTATTTATGCAGCAAATAGAAATCACTTATTTCTACATGTTTGACTAGAGAGACAAGACACAGATGGGAATGAGTGATAAAGGTTTATTTAACAGAAAATAAAGTCATTAATAGGGTAACTGTTGTGTGTGGATTACTTCAGTATGTAACGTAAAACTGTTTCTCAAGTAAAGTAAACAAACCCTGAAGGGAAATTTGATTTCCCTTTTTCCATGCAGGTTACCTCATTCACCTCCAGATTAGACTATTGTGACACACTGTACACAGGGCTGCCCTTGGGAAACTTCAACTGGTTCAGAATGCTGCTGCGCAGGTGCTTGCCGGGACACTGTGGACAGCATGTATCCAATCACTGCTCCTTCAGCTGCACTGGCTCCAGGTGGAATACCAGATCAGGTCCAAGGTTCCAGTATTAACATTTAAAGCCCTAAATAGTCTGGGACCTTTGTGTCGGCAGGACCTCCTCTCCCAATCCCCCTGTGAAGGCAGGGGCTCATGAGGGGTAAAACTGCTACCTCCCTTATACACAAAGGCAAAGATATATACACATACATACACACACACACCTTTTGGGGGTTCTTTTCAGTTGTCCCACCCTAAACCTCTTTAAAATAAATGTATATCTCAACCAGCTGAGGTATCCTACCCCTTCATTCCTCATTCCACAGATAACCATGCAAGATGCATTCACGTTCAACAAAAAAATTAATAAATAATTTTATGAAACACTTCAGGGGAATAGGAATGGAGAGAATGGTAATAAGGAAGAAGCAGTTTCATACACAAACATGAAGATGTTTTCAAAGTTCAGCACAGATTGTGTTTGGCTGATTGTTAAGATTTCAGTTGGCCACAGAATTCTTAGTGCTTTAAAATGAGGTACTTTCAATACGTTTCACAGATTTAACCCAAGCTAGCATTGAGAAGTTTATATGTCAGCTCTGGTGCCTGTAAGCTGTATGAAAAGGAGCATTCTCCCAACTCGCTTTCCATTCAGACTTCCCAAACTTTAAATCGCTTCACAGTTTTTGAAGTGAACAACGAGGGATGGGAGTTCTTCTCCCACATGCAGAGTAATTTCCCCTTCTGACTAGACAATGGTCCCTCTCCATCATAACCTCTTTCACTGCCAGTTCCCTCAGTTCTAAACATTCTGTCCAGAAGAACTAGCTCTGCTCTTAGACCCTGGCTAAGAATTCTTCCTGCCCTAGAAGATAATTCCTCTTCTTGGCTAGAGCAGGGTCCCTTCTTTCCCCAGTACTCACACACTCATGCTTTGTGAAGAGTTAACACTTTGATTCGTGCTTTTCTGCCTCTGTCTGCTCCTTAGGTTCATCACACCCACTGTCACGCTGAGTGTAATGGCAGTCCCTGGTCTGAAAAATATCTGGCTGTCCTCTACCAGAGCCTTTTCAGCTCTGGCCCTGGCCTGGGAGACCTGGGACTGTGAGACATGCTGCTTCACTTCCGCAGGGCCTGCTAGTTAGAGATGCTCCACCAGGCCTATGGCTGAAAGCAGTGATGGTATCCATTATAGCTGGCTTCCCTTCCCTTTTCCCTTCCTTTCCTTTCTTGCTATTGTTTCCACACCCTTCTTTGATCCAATATCCTTTTCTAACTTGCTCCCTTCCTTTCCTTCCCTTTTTTGTTATTGTTTCTGCATCCTTCCTTTACCCCTTTTCTGTCTTGGTTTACTTGGTTTGGAGTGCTGAGGAACTGTTACCATAATACAATGTGTTCTTATTGTGTAAAATTGCTTATTGCAAGCTGCTCTGAGCCCACCTTGATGGGGAGGGTGGGCTATAATTAATTAAGGCGCAGGGCTGCTCTTTTTCCACAGAGCACCTTTTCAAAGAACCTATATACATGTTAGGAATAATGTGGCCTTTAACAGGATGCTTGTTTCTTACACCAAAACAACTTTCTTTCCTATGCTGACACCTAGATCCTAATTAAAAGTCAAACAACATCCTGGCTTAGTTGATGCTCCTTTCCAGAGTAACTAAATCCCTGCAGAAGCGGGGTGGGGGTGGGGGAGTTTTTTCCAACTTTCTTTTAAGGTAAGCCTGGCTCACTCCCTCTCATCCAGTGGAGTTTCACGGGCTCTGATTGGCTGATCATCACTTGGATTAGCGTGAAGCGTAAATCATAAAGATGTTTTCAGAACCCAGGAGAGGTGGGATTTTTAAGGCTTCTGATTGTTCATTAGAGGTCTGATTGTCTATGCAGATTTTTAAAAAGTTGCTTTGGCAGTAGGTGCCACCAGCACAAGGAACTTCACTGTGTGACAGAAGCTGTGTGTATGCTGTGTGTATGCAATAAAATATATGTAACCTATATGTTCATTTAAAAAGGCATCCTGTTAAACAGAGCTTCTACCTGAAATGCTAAAGAGTTACTATTAGGGTAATTGATAATCTCAATCCCTGTCATTTTGTGGCTGGCTACACTTTAGGATTGCCAAATTTGGGAAGGGCAGGTGCACAGGGGGTGCTACTGGCAATGCCACAATATTACTTGTAGGAAAACCGCCAAAGTGAAATCAGTCCTCTAGAAGGATTATGAAAAACTTTATGGTAAAACCAGAATTGCTGGAAAGTCCGTGATAAACCATCTGGCAATTCCTCAAAAGGACTGATGTTACTTCTGGGTAAACAGTTGCCATCCACTAACAAATGGTAATTTTAAAAACAGTATTTCTCCTGCTGGCCATGGGAGGGCTAGTGGGCAACAGCCAATGGGGGACCTCAGTTGTAAAGAGTGGTTAGCCCAGCATAGACTGTAAATATTCTCCCATACTAAGGATGTCTTGAAACACTGAGCAGTTAGAAATAACCGATTTTAACTGGTGCAACCTGGTGTTGTCTTGTGCTATTAGTTGGAAAAGAAGAGTTGGGAATTGTTGAGAATACAGACCTATTACTCAGTGGCGTAGTGCCAATGGGGCCGAGTGGAGCACAACGCCCCAGGTGGAACAGCGGAGGGGACCTGGCTAAGCCACAGAGGGGGTATTGTGTTCTGGGCGCCACTTCACAGCAAGGGTGCGGGGTGCGCGTGCATCCTGGGCACAGTTCCCCCTCGCTCCCCCTCTGCTATTACTGAATTAGACTAATGTCATGCACATTCATAAAACTGTAAAGCAAAGCCAGTATTATTGTTGTCCCACAAATGTAATTTTGTATAGACAAGTCTAGGGCAAAGCAGTTGGCTATTAGGCTGCTTCTCGAGTGGCTCAGCTTTTTTCCCTGTAAGTCTAAAAGTACATCCAGTTTTGAAACAGATTCTTTCTGATGATGCTAAGCAGTCCACTTGCTTGGCAAAGTTGCACCATTCATCACCCTTTCTTGGGCCTATGTTGCAATAATGTACTGAGCCTCCACTCAGTACATTTCTCTCTTTTTAATGACCAAAGCATAATTTGATCTAGATTCCTGAGTGAACCACATGGAGACATTTCAGTATAGGTGTTAAGTTGCAGGCACTATATTTTTAATGCCTGTCCATCAGCCCAAAACTGACTCCAGAAGTAGGTCTCAAAATTAAAACTTACAAAACTTCCCTGCAGTAAGGATTTTCAGTTGGGCTAGATTCATACATGACAGAAGCAGCTACCCCTCCCTTGGTACTGCCTTCCCTCTGACGGTCTCAGCACCAGCTGGAAGATGAACCAAGGGGACCTGCCATTGTTTCTGGATCTAAGTACAAAGGAAGGCTGGCTGCTGTTTCCCTTCCCTCTGATGGCCTCATCAAAACAGCAGACAGTTGGGGCAAGAGGATTTGTTGGATGGAACTGCATCTAGGCCCATTGTCATGTCTGATACTGAGTTTCTTATTCAGTTCTCAATTTGAGCCAAGCTTGACAAGATACAAGAAATGCAGGCACAGTCTTGCAAAGCATGTTTGGTTTTACATAGCAGGTTGTAAATTTGATTAGAATCACCATGTGGAAAGACACCTAACACTTTCCCCATGGAGGATAAAAGTAATTTCCATTCAGCTGTTTCCCCCATCCAGAAAAAGAACAGATACAAAGACTGATCAAACATTAGATTCACATGGAAAGATAAATGGCTGTTAGGCAAAAGGAGCTTGGCATTAGAGCTGCCAGATCTAAAACTCTCTTTGTAAGGAAGAATGAATATTGGTAAACAACATCTTCCATCACCACCCAACTTCCCCTTCGTACATAACTCGTACAAACACCACAGGCCTGTTCCATATGGAATATGACAACTGCGCCTGGCAGCTGGCTTCTCAGGGATATCCAACCATGCCTAGCAAAACATTAAAACTACTCTATTTTATGTCGCTGCAAAATTGCTGGTCTCAGACTCTTCAACTCAAGGATGGTTGTCTGTTAATAGCTACATTAGTTATGTTCTATTACATGCACATCCATAAAGACAAGATTGCTTTGAAGTCTCAGCGGCTAAGGAAAACAGCTTTTAATAGGAATTGTGTATTGTTTATTAGAAACTGCATTGCAGGATAGCATTTTAAGGGTAAAATGGATAACAATGAAGAAACATAAGCCAGCTGTCTTGATGTTTCCTACCCTTTGCTATAACAATAATAATATTTATCATATTAGCTAGATTCATGATTTTTCTGAAGCATGGTGGTGAAAAATGCTACCAAGTCAGAGCCAAGTTATGGCACCCCTGCTGAGTTTTCAAGGCAAGAGATTCTGTGTTTTCTTGATATTCTCCCATCCAAGTACTCACCAATAGAGGCGTAGTTCCAAGGGACTGGGGGGTGCACGACACACCGGGGGCCCCCTGTGGGGGTGTGGCGAGGGTGTTCCGGAGGCATTCCGGGGCAGGATGGGGGTGTTCCAGGGCGGGGCAGGGGCAGAGGATGCACCAGTACACCGGGCGCGTTCCCCCTTGCTACGCCTGTGCTCACCAGGGCTGACTGGCTTTAGTTTTCATGATGTGATACAACCAGGCTTGCCAAGGCTATCAAGGTCATGGTATTTCAATGAAACATCTGGAACATCTGAACAACAGGAGTTGGATAGGACAATTAACAGTAATCTGTGGGACTGTCGTCTTTTTGTCCTTGTGCAGGAGGCAAATGATGAATGTAGCAGCTATATTTCCCTTCCAGGGGTAGCAGCAGACTTTTAACAATGACAGCATTCAGATGCCTTGTTTTCTACCTTTAGGAAATGAACATGGGGGTGGGTAGTGAAATGCCACTTTCTAGTATAGGATGTTTGACTGTTACCATTCAGGAAGAAGAGACGAACAAACAATCTTTGGGGGTTTTCACCTGATCTGCAACCTGCTAGAATATGAATAAGTTTATACTGAGGAGCCTTTGAGAAACAGTGAAACAAGTGCCCTCCCAATCGACTAATACAGTAATGGTGACAACTTTTCATAAAACTATCTAAAATGGGCATTGATAGGAGGTTGCTGTTCCTCATCGGGACACTGCACACCCCTACAGACTGCTAAATTAAATGCACTCGATAAGGGATTCGATCTCCCAAAATACCTATTAATAAGTCCTTTCCTCTTCAACCTCTTTCTGAATGACCTCACACCTCGTCTCCTGAGCATTAATAGCCATTGCTCTGAACTCGGTTCTGCCCGCATTCCTATACTTCTCTATGTCAACAATGCGGTCCTTTTATCTTGCTCATAAGTGTGCAATGCTTATTCACCTGGTTGCCTAGATTTTTTGCACAAGGAACAGACTCATTTTAAATTATACAAAATCCAAAATTCTTGTCTTCTGAAGATCCTAGAAACCCCCAAATGGGAATTAAATGACAATATTTTAGAACAGATGAATTAAAAAAATATTTAGGTTTTTATCTCCACTATAATGCTGGCCAGTTCACTCACTGAAAATTAGCTACCAATATAGCAAAGAACACCCCCTTAGCTATCACTCGTTTTTTCTTTTTTCTTTTTTTTACCAAAGGCCTACAATATGTTCCGGCTGCACTTAAGGTTTTCATTGCCAAAATATGTTTGCAATTATTATATGGTATACCGGTTTGGATTGGCACAGTAGATCACTCTCTGGAAGTATTTAATCCCATTTTCTTTATAAAATTCTTTTGCCTCGTTGTGTACTTTATGTGGCTCTTTGCCTAGAAACTGGCCAGCATTTGCTTGAGACTGAAACATGGCTCATTACCTTTACGTTCTGGGTACACCGTCTTTCATACCTTAATTCTACCAGCCCCACCTACCAATTGCTCACTGAGACCCAATCCTCAGACTGGCTAGCATACATTGAGCAAAAAACATCTATCAGTCTGCCCCTTGATTTGCTGGCCTTGCTATTGGCAAAGAAAGCTTTTCAAATTATAAAATGCAGACCTGTTGATATTAAATTCCAACATTTCAATAGTGCAGCAAACAAGCCCCCCCCCTCCCCGCCCCGCCTGCCACAGCCTGGGGATTCCTTTAAACGTAAACAATCGGCCTTTTATCTCTACCATCCAAATGTCCCCAATCAACATACAGCATTTTCTCTTGCCAAGTGTTCTGCCATCAGTGATCTTATTTGGGAAGTTTCAGAAAATCCCATATTCGAATAGGCTCTGTCCCTGTAAAATGAACTATGTAGAATCCACATCACATGTTTATTGTCCCTATATAACCATTCAGACCAACCTATTAAAGCCTCTTTTAACTGACAAGAAGGATCTTGTTGCAAAATTTTTATATCACGCCACAAAGTACCTCTGATCCATGCTGTTTTATTACTTTATTTTTATGCTGTTAATCTTTGTTTGCTCTTTTTTTAAAAAAAAAATGGTTTCCTTTTTACTGTCTTGTTTCATCTTCTTACTATGCCTATAAAAGTTACTGACAACTTTTCATATACCCAGATATGGCATACATTTGGCTTGCAGTCTCTGCCTCCCCTGTATTCAGACCACAATGTAATTATTTTCCTAAGGAACGCACATGCACCTATATCTCTGGTTATTGCACAATGTCAAAAGTAACCACAACAAAAGTTCTTAAACTATATTGTTCTTTTGCAATTCAGTGTTGGATATATCCAGTCTTTGACCTTTGGTGGGAATCTTGGTGCCCCTGAAATCTTGCCTCTCTCTACAAACCCTTAATTGGTGCCTCTGTTCTTTCACAAGTGATGTTTAAATTAATTCTTGAGTTTCCTGAATCTTACTTGCTTTGTGGTTTGACATCAGATCAACCAACATTATGCCAACAAACATGCAGTTTATATCCTTTTAAGTACTGTGTCTATTGACTCAAATGGTATGTAAGAGCTAATTGAGATTAAAAAACAGTATTGCATTAACCTGTAACTGTTGCTCATTGAGTGGTCTTCTGGGCAAATTCCAACCTATAACCTGTCCTAATAATACTCATTACCATCTTGGCACTGCCGGCCCCCTCCTGGCCTTAGGATCGGACACCATAAATTCATTTAAATTGAATTAATTAATTAATGTAGGTAATGATGCTACTGCTTGTATTTTAAGAGATTTTAATATTTATATTGGTAATTTATAATTTGTTTTTAAACTTACTGTTGTATTGTATCTGGATTGTTGTTGTACACCACCCAGAGCCCCTTGGGGATTGGGCGGTCTATCAAATTTAAATAACAACAATAACATAACAACAACAGCAACAACAATACTGGTGAGCCTGTTCAGGAACCTGGGGGCCTCCCTAGAAGGTAACATAACTTTTGAGGCTGTTCTTGAACTTCCTTGTTGGAAGTGTGCCCATTGGTCTTCTGAAGAGGCCTCTGCTTGCGAAATGCTGGTTGTTGGTACTGCTTATAATGAAAATACTGATGTCCCTGAAACAGTGGATGGGTTTTGTAAAATGCGTACAGTAGATGTAAAATGAGTACAGTTTCCAATATGAGTACAGTAGATGGAATGATCCCAAATGATTTCACTGTTTGGCAATTCTTTTTTATACCAGTCAGGAATCCATCCGTATTTGAGCCAAAGAGAGAGGTGTCCTTGAATGGGAGGTCCTAAACTTTCACTCTTGTTTCAATAGGCAAAGCTGTATTACATAGTCATACATGCCTTCTTAAAGACACTGCTGTACCCAAGGAACATGCCTCAGCTGCATGTTTCCTGGTGTTTATTCCTTGCTTTGATAAATGCATGGTGTCAGCATGGATCGAAGTAACATCAGCTTGAGTTCCCTTGGGAAGCAGACCGAAATGCAGAGAGCCTCTCCCACAAGTGGAGTTGATACCCTCCCATAATTGTCTGAAGGTTTGCAATTCTAAAACTGAGGGTGGCTAAAGAGTAAGCCTTCCTGCCCAATGTGTGAGTTCTGCAGCTCTCCCTGTCAGAAAGAATAGTGTTGTCCAGCTCACTGTTTAGGCTGGAGCTCTTTGGCAATGATGGATGAAGGTGGTGTCTGAGACAGCAAGAAGGCACAGGGCTCTATAAAGGTTTTTTACCTTGTGCAAATTGTCATAAATTTGCTGTAACTTGATGATACTTTACACACATAAATGACCTGGATCTGAAGGTAGGCATTTTCAGGTGCTTCCTTAGCACATAAGGATAATTTAAACCAGCATCCTCTTTCTGCCCCAGGGGTAGTACTAAACTGAATAATCTAATTAATGGAAAACAAGTGACCCCCCCTTCAAAGGACAGGTGGTGAAGATCTTGGCTTGGAGGACACAAAGCTGACATAGGTGTGCAAAGAACTGTAGGAAAACCTGTGCATGGTGAACAATACAGCAGACCACAGAATTTTTACTGTCTCTGGTAGTACATATAATCATGGAGGACTGATGAACGGATTAATTATAATAATGCCAATTAGCAGAGATGTATCCAGTAAAAGATGCCAAGGCAGCTGGCATTTGGCACAGGAAAAAATGTGTGCACAACCCTGAGGCTCCACGTTATTTGAAAGTGGGGAAACACAGTGTTGCACTTACCTGTGTAACTGTAGTTCACTGAGTGGATTTCTGTGCAGACATCAGGACTGTGTTTGTGCAGGTCAGCCATGGGAAGATTTACAAGCTTTCTGCCCTCCCTCTCCAACTCACCTTGGGAGGGAAGATTCCCACCCAGATGGCCACATGAAGGGAGGGGGAGGAGTGCTATTCCCTCATTTCTACCAACCCCATGGCTAGATAAAGAAACCTGGAAAAAACCAGTTGCAGTGCAAATAACAAATAGCAGTCCATGGCAGGCTAGGAGGGAGGGATGTGTGTCTGCACAGAAACCCACTTGATGAACTACAGTTACAAAGGTAAGTGCAGTGCTGTATTTCATCTTTGGGGACATTCTGTGCAGCCTCACATTGGGAAGCTAGCAAGCTCAAGGACCTTGGCAGTAGGCGTGAGGCTTTCTATTTGACAAAGCCTGAAGAACTGTGCTGTCCACTGCAGGGTCCCTGCGGCAGTCAACGTCCACTGAGTAATGTCGAATGAAGGACGTTGGTGAGGACCAGGTAGATGCCCTGTAAATGTCTCAAATGTCAATGTTTGATTCCCATACAGATACCACTTGATCTCTGGTGCAGTGAGCATGTGTGTCCAATGGGGAGGCAACCCACTTGGAGAGGGTTTGCATGGATACTTTCTGCCCTGTGTGTCGTCCTGTAAAACAAATGTCTTCATTTCTGCAGTGCTATGTAGGTAGAAAAGCAATGTCCTGTGCAGGTCTAGAATGTGCAGGAATTGCTTGGCTGGACAGGACAGCTTAGGGGAGAATACTGGCAACACAATGTCTTGACTCATATGGAATGCTGAAACCACCTTAGACAAATGTTCCAGGCTGGGGTACCACATCACCTTCTCCTGATGGAACTTAGGTGAAAGGTGATTTGCACCTGAGAGTCCTCAGTTCTCCCACTTTGATAACAGAGGTGATAGCCATGAGGAAGGCAGTCTGATAGGAAATGGGTGATAAGTCATAGAAGGCCATAGGTTCAAAGGGTCATCCCATTAACCCCATGAGAACCAGTGTAAGATTCCATTGGGGTGCAGGTTTCTTTACAGGTGGGTGCAAGCTCTGAAGTCCCTTGAGAAACCTCTTGCAAAGTGGGTGAGCAGAGGAAAAGAATTCAAGCCAAGATGGAATGCTGAAATAGCAGAAAGGTGCATTGTAATTGAGGAGATGGATAGTCTTTGAAGTGAAGGAGGTACTCTAAAATACAAGTCAAATGATTCAGGTGCAGCTCTTTTTCCCTGTGCCCACAAAATTCTCCCACTTTTAAGCATATGATGTCCAGGTAGACTCCTTTCTGGAGGCCAGGGGGACTGTTTTTACTTTATCAGGCCACTTGTGTACAGCTGAAGCAGCCAGGCTGTTAGGTGGAGTGCCCACATGTCATGGTGTAGCAGAAGACCTGCCCTGAGGAGGTTGGGACTGAAGGGAAGATGTAAACCACAGGATGTGGTTCAGAACAGAGAATCAAGGGAGTTTGCTCCAATGAAGGATGATGAGAATAACCCTGGTCTTGTTGGCTTGGGTTTTTGCCATAACTTGTTGAGTAGAGTAAATGGTGGGAATAGATACAGGAACTCCCTGCTCCAGTGAAACTGGAACATGTCCCCCAATGATGCACCACCCTTAAGCAGTATGCACTGCACTTGATGCTGCCTACAAAACATGTGGAGCATGAGTCGCCCTGCCTGTTGACATGACACCTAGCAGTCGTGTTGTCCATATGGAGCTGGGCATCTCTTCTGGCCAACATGTCTGAAAATGAAATGAGAACATTCCTTATTGTTCTGAGCTCGAGCAGATTATTGAGAAAGGAGTTCTCAGTGGCTGACCATAAACCCTGAGCACTCACACCCTCACAGTGGTCCCCCACCTGGACAGAAAGCCATCCATAACCACATGCATGGTAAAGTGGCGGACTCCCATTGGGACCCCCTGGAGCAGGTTCACTGGGTCAATCCCCAATCCAGGAACCTTAAAACACCCTTGGGATGGAAAATTTGTGCGATGGCTGGTCCCTGACAGGATCAAATGCCCTAACAAACTAATTTTGGATTGGCTTCATAAACAAACAGGTGTGGACCACCACGACCATAGTAGATGACATTAAGCCCAACAGCTTTTGGATGGGCAACAGTTTGGAATTGGTTACAATTAAACCTGCAGGCCATGGATCCAAAACCAGGCACCCTGGAGGCCGAGAGGAAAATCCGCTGACAGGCAGAATCATATCTTGCCCTGATAAAGTCTACACACTGGAATACACAGAGAGAGATGACTTCTCATGGTTAATCATGTGTCCCAGCCACTGTAGTGCTGAATTAGATGAGGCTACCAGGAGCCAGTCGTCTAAGTACTGAAATACCATATACCCAATCTCCGCCAAAGAGGCTACCATGACCACTACACACTTTCCTGGGGACCATGGCCAAACTGAAGGGTAGGAGAGTATACTCGTAATCCAAGTCACTACACGTCAATCTTAGGGACCTATGAGTGGATTTGTGCATGGAGATGAGAAAATATGCAGCTCTGAACTCAACTACAGTGAACCATGATCAAGGGGTTACTAGCGGCAGGCGATCTGTCAGGGATAACATGCAAACCTTGAAAATACACAAGTGCTTGTTAAGTATCCGCAAATCCAGAATGGGGTGTTTTCCTCTCAACTTTTTATCAATCAGGAAATAGCAGGAGAACAATCCTCATGTCCTTTGATCAGAGGGCACTTCCCTGATCACCCCCTTTATACAGCAGGGACTTTATGCAGCAGCAATGAAGATGGGTGAAGGGAAGCATACTGGGACTCAGAGAAAGGTGGCATCAAAGAAAATCCCAAACAGTAATCCAGTTTTATTATTTTCAAGACCCAAGTATCATCAGTTATGACTTCCCAAAATCATCTGAAGTAGAATCTCACCATTTTGAGTGTTCTATAATGCATTAACCATTTCCTGACTTCAACTCCACTCCCACTAAATAAAACCCATTAAAAACTTGTATTATAGCTGAAGAGATTTCCTTACCTTTCAGTGTTTAATAGTGGGCAAATTAAAGATACAATCATTCTAACTTGTTGAAGGCCTCCTAGGAGATTATATACTATTGAAACAGAGGGAAACCTTCTCAGGATAGGAAGGCAGTGTGAAAACGTTTCTTAAAACTAGGAAGTGAGACAATTCACACTTTGGGTGTGGTATCATCAGCTGGGCCTTCTGCAGAAAACAGGTGGTAAAAACTGTATCCACAAAACCATTTTATGTGCTTTAAAACAACAACAATAGTCCAAAGGGCATCAGAGATGTGACTGAATGAAAAATTGGGTAAATTTATGTACAGTTAATTATAATTTATTATATCTTCATCTTAATAGTTTTATCAAGGGAACATACCTTACAGTGCATAACACGGGGCTAATTAAAGATACATTTTTTCTAATCTGTTCAAGGTCTCACAGAAGATATCAATAAGACTTTAGCATTACTTGAAACTCTGCCAAAGTATAGATATGCTACCTGGGCTCTCATGTAAGCAGAGGCTCTCCATTCACCTCCACACACAAAAGGAATCACAAGTAGCAAGCTCCATATGTGAACTGAAGCTCTCACAAAGACTCAGAATATTGGAACACAGTTAATATAGTTCGAGTTCTTTTGAAATTATCCCCACACGCCATCGCCGCATTTTCATATTTTAATCTTTTTAAAAATCAAGAATTAAATCAGAGAGTCTTATAATTCTACAAAGAATTCTCGCATGAACAAAATGAATTAACTATATGGCGATATGTAGATTTCCACTTTTATCCTGCAAGCTATGCATTTCAGGGTCCAGTCCCCATTGCTATGGCATTGCTAGCCTTATTAATGGTTCTAAGGAGTGAGAGGAAGGGCACTGAACCCAGCCAGTTAGTCTCAGTTGAGACGTTTTCTGGAAGACTTTTGATCTCGTATTTTAGGGAAGAGGCATTCTACTTTTCCTCTCTGAACATAGAAGATGCAATAGGATTGACAATCACATTAAGAGGTGATTGTCTGGTTCCGGTCAGGATCCTTTGCCCAGTTCCAAGATTCATCCTTCTCTACAAGTGAATATATTTTAAATAGTAACGTTACCTTTTACTTATAAAAAGGATTCTAAAGGAAAAAATGAATTCCAATTACATATTCTCAGACAGGTGTAAACTGATCCATTTGTACCTAGTTTCTACTATTCTCTTTAAAAAGCCACAGGCTTTGGCTATATGCTGCTGTACTCTTTTTCTTGCTTCCTTTTTTCCTCCTCTGGGAGAGCTACTTAGAGACAGAGCAGGGGATCCCTTCCCTTCTGGAGCATTCTGGTGATCATTTTCCCGCTCAATTGGCCATGTGCTCCAAGGGGAGTTGCTCTCGTCCTGAGCCGCTGCAATGAGTCTCTATCAAGGAAGGATGAAATGAGAGCTCACAGCAGGGCAGGTGTGAGTGTGGAATGTGTGCCTGCACAGAAGACAACTTGATGAGCAACAGTTTTCATTGTCATTCTTCTGTGCAGTCCCACATTGGGAGACTGGCATGCTAACTTACCATCAGGTGGGGTGGGCCTCTCATTGGAAGAGAGATTGTAGCACTGCTGTCCTTACTGGGGTTTCCCTTTTCATGTTAGTCTCCACAGAATAATAAGAAGCAGACTTGTATACAAATATTAAAATGTTCTTAATAATGCAACTTAGGTGGCATTTGGCTATTTGAAAAATTTTCAGTTTATCACAGATTTCTAAATTATTTAAAATGGTTGTTACACAGCTTTGACTCACACTTGCACTCAGATTTACATGTGTATTCACCAACTTCCTCCCCCCCCCCGACTTCCCCAAACAGTAGGATCACTTCAGAGCTTTTGAAGTAAATCCACCTCAGATCTAGAGATGGGAATTCTTCTCCCACACAAAGTTTAAATTCCCCTCCTAGCTAGAGTTTGGTCCCTCCCTGACACCATCTCTCTCACTCAGCCAGCTCCCACTGTTCTACACACAGAGTTCAGGAGATGAACTAACTCTGCTTTTAGAACCTGGGCTAAGAATTCTTCTTTCCATAGAAGAGTATTCTCTTCTTTGGCTACAGTAGGGTCCTTTCTCCCCAAAATACTCTCTGCCCACGCCACATGTCTACACACAGATACTAAACATGCCCGAACCCTCTGGTTCCAAGAGTTCCAATCAATAAATCCCTCAGCAACTCTGACTCAGTTCCAAACTCCACCCACTCCAATCATGTCATTCACCCACAAAGGCTCTGAGAGGAATGAACCCTTCACAGTCAGGTTTTTCTGCCTCTGCATGCTCCCAGCTTTGAAGTGGCACTACAGAATGGAGTTTTATACACCATTTACCTTAGGTCTATCACAATCTCAGGCTGATTCTGCCTGGACCCAAAAACAGCGGTGTGAAAATGGTGTGAAAACAGTATAAACTTTTAAACACCATTTTAAACCCTTTTACACCGTTTTCACACTGTTTTCACACTGCTGTTTTTGGCCCATGCGGAATCAGCCACTGCCTTCCTGTTTATATGAAGAAGTAAACTTCCTCGTTTTTTAATTTCATTTATTTCATGAGACTTGTAAGACTTCAATAAATTGCTAACCGTTTTGTAACTAAATTAACGTATTTTTACTTGTATTTGTGTATGCGTATGAATAACAAAACAGCATCAAACATGTTATTCAAACAACAGAGAAATAGAAGAAAACCATAATCAACAATGATAAGAAAAAGAAGACATATAATGATTTACTTCTGGTTCAGCACATGGTAGTGGTAGTTGATTTCCTCCTTTTTTGTTGTCCCAAGTCCATGATTAGTGGGATGAGTTGTTGCAGCCTTACCAATGTGTTCAAGACATTGTCAAAAGTATTTTCCATCAGGATGTTTGTGGATACTAATACATTAGCTCTCATGAGGCATTACCACTTGGTACGGAGGCAGAAATATAACAGATAGGAAGGCAACACTTAGCTCCAGATGACACAAAGGGAATTACTTGCAGAACTAGCATCATTACACAGAGTTTATAAGCTAAGCATCAAATTATTCCAACTCGCACTGAACTTCTTAGAAAGACCACATCATTTTATTTCTATATAATAGTTAATACTGAACACTCAAATAACAGAACTATAAGAGAAGATGGAAAGATTACAAAGTAATGAACCAATTCTCAAATAAAAGTTGTCATTTCAGGCTCCCATTTTCTTTAACATTTAACAGCAGATTTTAGTGCAACATTTTATAGTCTGGTATTTGAGTACTACAGTACATCAGCTATGAAGGAATAAAGTGCAGGTATTATTTGCTACTTGCTCATTTAAAATGCATATAAATGAGTCCCCAAATCCAGTCTGACCACTGAGTCTGTGTAACCGAGAAGGATAAATAGCAATGAACACATCCTTAGCAAGAGACATGTGTATGTTGTACATGGATATCTACACTCATGTAGAAAATTGTGAAATGCTACCATCGATTTCCATCACAGCAACATTAAAGTTATGCATTTTAAATGGCTTGATCACCATCATGTTTAATAGCAAACTGGCTGGTGTTCTGTACAAATAGTCAAAACAGCAGAACTATATCACTAACAGATAATGATTTCTACTTCTCTCCGGGCATGCAGAAAAAGGAGATTTTGCAAACTGATGGAGAGACTCCCCTCCCCCATAGTTAGAAGAAGTCTAAATATGCTCCTGGAAACACAGAACATCAGCAACAGCTGAGAGTCAATGGAAAGAAAAAAATGGGAGATGAGAAGTTAGCTTGCTCAAACCTCTAAGACATGGGTCTGCAACCTGCGGCTCTCCAGATGTTCAGGAACTACAATTCCCATCAGCCCTTGCCAGCATGGCCAATTGGCCAAACTGACAGGGGCTGATGGGAATTGTAGTTCCTGAACATCTGGAGAGCCGCAGGTTGCAGACCCCTGCTCTAAGAGAATCCTGGAAGGGAAAACCTTAGGTGGTGAGTTTTATTACTATTTTATTATCTTATTAATTATTCCTCCCTCCCATAGACCCCCAGATTGTTACTGCTTGATGGTCCTACAGGACAACCAAAAGGGACACCAACAGATAAGGTAGGAATTTTGTCACATGTTTAGGAATCTTCCCCCAGTTTGCTGAAAAATGTTGGTTTTAACATTTTTTAATGTTTAACATTTAACACACACCAGTGAGAACAGAGCATTCATAATGCTCCCCTCCCTCCAAAGGAATATTGAATGTCAGCTACAGAGAATAGCTACATTCCAGTCCAGATTTTGGGGAGTTTTGACTCTCAAAAACTCACCCCCCCCCAAGGTATTCTATTGAGGGAGATTAGGGTCTGCAGACACATTCCATGAGCAATCTATTCTCCATCCCTAGTTCCCCCCTCTATTCCAGTCTGGCTTGATGTAAGCTTCTAAGTAATCCAACCACCTTTGGAAGCTAAGAATGTTCCGGCAGGGAAATTAATTAACAAATATAGGAAAAGCTCTTCCTCCATTCATAATTACTTGCATCCACCCCAGGATTCTTTGAGCCATAAAGGCAACAAAGTTCCCAGCATTTTATAATCTATTGCAATGGAGGAGGAAATCACAGTTGGAGGAACAGATGACGTCTGCATTCCTCAGCAGCATCCCTCCCCCATTTGTTCATATAGCACAGAAGAAATACAAGTAGCTTCTCCTGTTGCATCACAGTGCTGAAGATTTAGAGTAGAAGTTTCCTACTCACCTAGCCCAAAATCTCAACAGTCACAACTACAGCAACATTTCCAGGATTGATGAGGTTTAGGTCTCAGTCGAACAGGAAGCAACTAATTCTGCCTTCAAGCTCAGCAGCATTATGCTATTGTGTTATTTATAGCCTCAATGTACCCCGCCATAGAAGTTCATGCAGTCCCCCAACTTGTTTCTGTTTACTGTTCTCTCCTTATTAGAACACTTCTTAGGCATGTGCCTAATATAAAGCATGGAGGCAATCCTTTCTAAAGCTATGTCCTTTTTCTACACCTGGTTTCCCCAAACCAGCAACAACCTGACATTAACGTTACGGAAAGGGATGAAAAGCCACTCCAGGTTTATACAACTCACAGGTCATTTTTCACCAATAGGAAGTCTCATCTCCAGGGTCTTCAGATCAAAGAAAAAGCTTCATCGATTAGAATATACCTGTGACTCAGCGATGTTTTGTAAAGGCACATTGTCCAGAAACTTTATTTACCAGACTTAGTATCCTTTGCAACAGAACTCAGTCTTCAACCAAGCTTCAAAAATAATGGTCAGGACCAATGAGATTTTTCATAAACCCAAAAGTGTTTCTTTCTGAATACCCCATGCTAAGAGTGTTCCCCAGCAGGAAAAGGACTTTTACAGTAAATGGCATTTGTTGATGCTGAAAATACCATGGAAACAAAAATGTACAAAAATATTTTAATAATATGTTATGTGAACATGAAAACAATGTAGGATATATTTCAAAATGTTTTGGATAATATAACAATAATGGTTATTATAAGGACGTGATTATTGTTTTAGCATGCATAAAAGTGAACAAACGGCATCAGGAAGCCAGCAACGAAAGCAACATGAGCAAGCAAAAAGAACTTTGTCAGTAACTATATTGGCATACATAAATACTGAATATATCAAAAGGATAAAAATTTGTAAATATAAATGATAAAATAACTCAAATAATTAACTTAAAATTCTGTTATGAATGGGGGATGTGCTTTTGTATTCTTAATTACATTGCCTGCTATTACAAAACAGTCCCTGATCTCTCAGATTAGCTCACAAGATCAACGTCTTCAAACCTGCTGAAAGAAGCCCATCAGACTCAGACAAATCAGCTGGCTCCAGTGGTTACCTAAAAAAAAAAATGTTTTCATAGTTTATCTTGCATCCTGGTAACGCTTGAGCATTTGAAGGCCTCCTCCTTCCCACAGTCCATGAAGAAATACACCTACTATTCCCACAGAGTTTTTTTTTCATTATGCAAGCTTAGTGGTGTCCAGGTATGGACGTCAGTGAATCTGCTCTGGTTTTCCATACATGGAAGAAACTCCTGAGATAATATGTGTGGACAAACCAGAACTCTGTGGTGTGATATTCCCACTGCTATCAGGTCTGCAAACTCATTTTCAAACTTTGTTTTATTCAGTCACACCCTAAGTCCCCAGTGTTCCAGAGACCAAATCTTACACATGTTAACTATTGTCACCATCAGCTTAATTTGCATGTTACGGAAGACAACAAAGCAGTATGTTGAGAAGATCTGCTCTGTTCTTGTCCTTATACACACCTTTCACAAAGTTTCAATTAAAACAGTATTTACATATCCTGTTGGCCTGAAGAAATGTTGAGCAATTGGTGAGTTGCTATCAGTGCAAAAACCCTCAGTGGCACTACTTGGAAGGTCTCTTTTACTCAATCCCCTCTGTGAATCATACTTTTCCAAGGACACTCAGCAACCTTTCATTGCTGTTGTAACATGTGTGGACATATATTCATGAAGGTGTAAATGTCTAAGTAAAGCTCAAGTGGTTGAAGATCCGGTGCTTTGAAGATACAATCTGCAATATTACAAATTGCATCATCCTTCTTTATCTTGAAAGGTGGCGGCACTACTACGTAACCTCAGCTGTGTGTTGAGCCACCATCTCATCACAAATGCCGAGGCAAATCTCAGGTTTGCAGTGCTCTTGTGAGTTCTCTAATCTGGTTCTCATAGTACTAGCTAAATGCTAAGGTTAGGGGAGGAGGATAGCTACTCAAAAATAGTCTGCTCTCCTGAGAAGGAAGCCACATTTAAACTGCTCTCACCTTGGAGCTACTTTTATGACATTTTACAACTTCCAATTACAATCTGAGTTGCAGGTGTCATGCTTTACCTTCTGGTACGATACGCGTTCAGTTCCTCTTGGAGAATGGATGCCCTTTTCTGTAGAAATGTGACCTGGAAAATACAAAGGAAATACAAAACAGCAAACCAGTGTTGAATGAGAGAGGTATTTATTTATGATTTAATATATTAGTGCTTTTACCTATTGGAAATTAATATTGATAGGCCGATGTCATTGCCTGTGACACTGTGAATGAAAGTGACAGGAGAAGCTGTCTCTCCCCCAGTGAATCATATAGACTGGAAATAGCCTCCTTGGACCAACCACAAACACTGCCTTATTGTATGCAACATCTTGAAAATATTGAAGTATTTCAGTACTTCTTAAAACGTAACCCTGAAAAGATGTTCACAGCACACTTGGTGATTTAGTAACTAAGCATGGGTCTGATTTTCTGTCAGTGCTGACACTGACAGACATAAACTCCTGGAAAAAAAGTAACCAGAATGTTCTTGCTGTAGGTAAATTCTATGCATTCTATACCAGTGCACTGGTGCCACGCTAGGACAACGCACAAAGAATACACTGAAAGTCTCGGAAGGGTGGGGGAAGGGAGGAGTAGGCCAACATATTTTAAACATAAGCAGAGCTTTGTTTGAGAAGTGAATGTTTCCTATTTGTTCATTGTCAGTGCTGTTCTGTTGGTACTTTTACCCAGCCAAGCCTTCTCATTCCTCTGGAACAATCAATAACCCTGACAGGTGCAAGGATTCCACTGCTCTCTGCGTCTGATGTTTTTTGAAGTAGGAATTTTAACAATTTTCAAAGAAAAGGACACCTGTGCTTCAGAAGAGAGCCCTGCTTACTGAACAGTCTGTGGCTGGCTACTGTATTTCACAGCACGGGCAGCTGCCACCTATGCTTCTCTGAGTTAACACCCACTTTTAGAAGTCTTCAGTGACTTCTGCTCCTTTGAAATGTTACATACGCTCACAGCAGCCCTGCAGGTGGAACTCAGATTTCATTTTTTTAAAAACCCACTTAATTCAAAAGGTCGGATTTTTTTCCCAGTTGTCATCTCTAGAATGTGTCATATTATGCATAATGATCAAGTAAGCCACACTTCTCATTAACAAAACGTAGGTTTTCTGTATATATCCTTAACACTTTGATTTGTTTCTGGGAGGACCTTACGGAGTCTCAGAGGAGCTTACAAACTCCTTTCCCTTCCTCTCCCCACAACAGGCACCTTGTGAGGCAGGTGGGGCTGAGAGAGTTCTGAGAGAACTATGAATGGTTCAAAGCCACCCAGCAGGCTTCATGGGGAGGAGAGGGGAATCAAAGCTAGTTCTCCAAATTAGAGTCCACTTCTCTTAACCATTATATCATGCTGGCTATCTGTAAGAGCACCATAGTATTTCAAGTTACTCCAAGTATATCGCAAAAGACTCCTGCTTAAGAGGCATCAGTATAATAGAAACTCCACTGAATTGTATTCTGGGGACCTGTACCTTTTCTGGTCTAATATTCTACAATCCCAGTGTTCTACCTGAATTCCCACAAAGAAGCCACAGGGTAAAACCATTTTCCTGTGCTGCAGAAAGGAATGTATGATTTTTTTTATGTGCTCTCATACAGCAGAGGCTGCCAACATTTGAAAGTTTTACCTAGGTGTTCAGTTAGTTAATGATTAGAGGACAGCCACCATGGTCAAATTACAGGGAATCTACTTTTTTATTTAGATGTCTGCACTTTGCTTTTCTTCCCACTGGGGGACCAAAGTAACTTACAACACTGCTTCCCCTTCTTTATTTTATCTTCACAACAACATGTGCATCTGTCTGCCAACACCACCTTGGATGATGAAAAGGCAAAGGAAGTCAGCCTGAGCCCTTGGATGCCACAGGAAGTCTCACTAGACAAAGCAGAGACTCTCTCAGGTTCAAAGAGGGAGTCTCAGGCTGAAGTCAGTATGCCACACTCTCAAGCGGATTCCACATGGGCCAAAAACAGCGATGTGAAAGTGATTTGAAAATGGTGCAAACCCTTTTACTGCATTTTAAACCCTTTTACACCATTCGCACACTGCTGGTTTTGGCCCATGCGGAATCTGCTTATGTCTCACACCACAGGATCTGAAGCTGAAATAAATGTGCTATAGTCACCTGCCTCACCCTAGGGGTCACCTGAACCCTTGGAACGCTGGAGAAGGTGGGCCTGGAGGAAGGCCCAGGAATGATACCACAGCACACAATTGGCAGCCCAGCACCAGTTAACCTCAGCCTGTGAGCTTGAATCAGCACAGTATCAGGGCTGACAGCCACCTACACTGCTTAAATATTGGTGAGTAGCACCTATGCTTGGAAGATTCAGCAGGTTAAGGAGTTGCACCCTGTTGCTCATCAGGGTTTTCCTGATAAAAGAAGTCAGAAAAGGGCGAATGAGCATTGATGCAACCTCTCCACCGGTGGCCTGTGCCCTAGATTGCAATGTGTTTGACCATGGGCTGGACCTGGACTCTGCTTATTGGATTCACCCCTGACATTAGACTGTGGCCTAGTTTGTGTTCTTTGGACTTGCGCCTCTAGTTTGATACTTGACTTTGGGATTGCTGTGCTTTGACTGTGGGGAGTGTTTGGACTACCCCTACTACCTCTAGCTGCAAGTGCCTGCCTGAACCAGGACACAGAAATCCTGTGAGGTAGATTAGTTGAGAGTATGTGACTGGCCCAAGGTTACCCAGCAAGCTTCCGCAGTAGAGTGGAGATTTAAACCTGGGTCTCCCAAACACTCCAGTCATTGAACCGTACTGGCACCAGGAGTACAGCTGTGAAACAGTGATAATGTTCTAATATCAGCTGTTCTATCAAAACGAGGCTGGAACTCTACTGAGTAGAAAGCAGACTGGGGCTAGATTCTATGATTCCCTTCCACCAAATCTTCTTCAACATAGAAAGGTTCTCCCTCAGAAGAATCGTGTCTCCACCAGAAAAAGCCATTTTTCATTACTGGAAGTATTTCTTCCTTAAGAAGCAGTGGTGTAGTGGCTAAGAGCCGGTGCACTCTGATCTGGAGGAACCGGGTTTGATTCCCAGCTCTGCCACTTGAGTTGTGGAGGCTTATCTGGGGAATTCAGATTAGCCTGTGCATTCCCACACACGCCAGCTGGGTGACCTTGGGCTAGTCACAGCTTTTCGGAGCTCTCGCAGCCTCACCCATCTCACAGGGTGTTTGTTGTGAGGGGGGAAGGGCAAGGAGATTGTAAGCCCCTTTGAGTCTCCTATAGGAGAGAAACGGGGGATATAAATCCAAACTCTTCTACTCTTCTTCTTAAAGGAAAAAATTACCAGAAGAGAAATCACAGGATCCATCTTTAGGTCTGTGGACAGTGTTAGTACTGGACATCAGCAAGCCTTTACATTTATGATCAATCAGTTGAACAACCAAGTTCATAGACAGGAAGTAACAGTTTTAGCCTTACAAAAAACACAGATGCCAAGATGTTACCTGAGATTTTAATGAAATAATTGTGTCTTCAAGCTCTTGTCTCAAAGATGCCGGCATCAGCCCTTTAAGCTTAGCTTCATATTCTTGCCTTATAGAAGTCATCTGAAACCAAAGCAAGTGAGAACTGACATAGCATGGGATGATCTAGTCGAGGTTATCTGAGGTTAGGCATAACCTACCCTTCCCAGTTTGTACTTTAGGATCAAGGAATTTACGTGCAGGGGACCACATGGAACACTGAAAAATAGTTATGTTGTATTGGACGAACCAAAAAATTTCCTTAGGTAGTTTTTACTTCTGATTATAGTTTGAGATAACGGGAACGTTTTCAAAATGTGAAATGATGGTCTGCAGAACTGTGTCAAAAATGCTGACATTAAATTTGTGCATGTGTGGTGCCTTCTCTTTCTTCTCTCTCCAAACAAAGATGGCCACATGAACATATTATTGTAGGAATAGTTCGTGTACAGTCAGTTCCTGCTCCCACCCACTCTCCCCCTATTAAGTCACTCAGTACTGAATCCATTCTTTTTGCCAGGCTAGCCCACATTGTTTTTTGTCCCATACTTCTTAAGAGCAGAGAAAAAGAACTAGCTTTCTATTGAAATGTATTCCCCCTTTTAAAAAGACAGAAGAGATATAAGAATGATCTTATTGTGTGTGTTGTTTTGCCCTCTGCTGCAGTCTTTCATTTGCATCTTAAATATTACGGGAATTCTTTCCGGGGTCATTCAGCTGAGTAACAAAACTAGCAAATGCAATTACGAGAAATATACAAGTGCTATAGAGAAGTTTCCATTTTTTTTAATTTTACCCCCCCCCCCCCCCGCCAAACATTCCTTGTGCCTTATTCGTGGCTCATTTTCCAATCGTATAGCTAAGCCAAAGATCTGACCTATCCCCCATCCCACCTCAATGTCTTCAAAATATACAATTGGCTAAAAGCAAGGTCTATCTCTTGTGAAAGATTACTTTTTTCCGCAGTAACTGGTTGACATAGAGAGGGATTTCTTTCATTGACTTGAAAAATATACAGGAATCAACATTCCATGAGATGATAAATCCTTTCATACTTCATTTTAAAAAATTCTTGGACATTTTTGAGCATCTGTAGCCTTTTTTTTTAAATACAGAGGCAAAGATAAACTCTGTGAAATCCAAAGCAATCAAAATTAAAACTATGCCTCCTACTGGTACAACTGTACCTGATGAAGCAACAGGCTATATCTGACCTATATACAGTGGAACCTCGGTTTTCATCGGTTTCGGTTTTCATCTATTTTTTTCAGTGAAAAATTAGTCTTGGGTTTTCATCGGTTTGCAGTAAGGTGCTGGGGTTTGTGGAGAAAAATCACCCGGACAAAGCTGTTGCCGGCCGTGGCTGCAACTTGTTTAATGCCAATGTCTTGCCCCATTTCAGGCAAATCTTAAAGAGGTGTCAGAAACAGACCTCTTGGGACAGCTTTCGGGTGTGACATTGGTCCACGGCTCTGAAGGTGGTCCTAGTGTTATTGTTTGTTACTGTTTTCAGCACTATGTTTATTCACCAAAAATTTTTGGTATGTTTTTTGAAGTGCCTAGAACGGATTAATTGGATTTACATTGATTCCTATGGAAAAGTTTGCCTCGGTTTTCATCGATTTTTTTCGGACGGATTACCAACAAAAACCACGGTGCCACTGTATTTGGTTTTTGTCTTTCCCACATAATGCTGTAGTGCTGCCATATGCAGCAACGTGTCCTTTAGAGGTTTATTTCTAGAGGAGGAGAAACACTTTGGTTTGCAAGCTGGGGCCCCCAGGCTTCTGCCCTCAGTGGCTGAAATGATCTATAGGAATACTGGGAAAGAGCTCTCAAATGACAAGTCTTTCAGCAGTGCAAAAATTAAAAATAAAAGATACTCGGAGCAATTGTTGCAGGACAGAATTCAGAACAATGGAAAAGCAGAATATTTTATTTGGCTTTAGGAGTCTATGTCCAATGAAGGACACTGTTGAAAACTTCCTGTCTCCTATTTTTCCAGACCAGGGGCTCTGTACTTCTAGGTAACCAGCTCTCCTGGCTTTTCACATTTTTAGTAAGTTCCTGATCAAATCAAAGCTTCTTTGGAAAGATTTAAAGAGAATTCATCTACCAATTTTTTTTGACTGGGACCACTGTTCTTGCAAGATCGCCTCTCTTAATATGTCCCCCAAAGAGCATTATGCTCTGCCAACAACCATCTACGGGTGATATTTGACCTGAAAAGGTCTGCTGTCCTCAACTAGAATAGAGCCTTCTCAGCTCATGCCCCAGCCTGGTGGAATGCCAGATTCATCTCAATTCCACGGGGCCCATAAGATGGAGCTGTTCTGCCAGGCTATAATTGAGGGCAGCAGTGGGGTATGATCCATCTTGGCTGGCCTTCCTCCCCCACCCCTGTCTGTCCTTTGCTTGATTCTGTGGGGCTGAGGGGAATATTTAAAATTTACATTGTCAAACGCTTTGTTGGATTTTTAGGTGTCACATTGAATTGTGTAACTTTCATTGAATGATGTAGGAAGCTGCTCTAAGTCTGCTGTGTCAGGAAGAGCAGGATAAAAATATGATAAATAAGTAAACAAACAACTGCTGATTAGAATTATATATGCAGTGGGCTTTTCAATGCCAGGTTTAGGGAAAGTTTTCTAATAGTTTAAGAAAAAATATTTTCTAATTATCTTTATATTATCTTTAAATTTACTATTGCAAGAATGGGAATATTGTTTTGAACTGTGGGCTGTAATGCCAGGTTCAGCCTTTTCACTTACATTCTCCTTACCATATCTTTAAAATATGCATATAAATGAACTTTCATAATTACTGAATTTTAAAAATGTGTCTTTGAATTAATGTGCATCTTTATATAATTATGTCAATTTGATTTATATCAATGTACATAGATTAACATTTTGTGTGATTTTTCTATTTTGTTTACCTTTATTTTTTGTTACCTCCTAGTCCTAAAGAAGAACAGATGACAGGGCAAAGAGGACATTTCCCTTGCTTTCACTACCCCTTTCCATCTTGTATCCCATACCGGATTCAGCTAAGAAATCCTGCTTGAAAAATTAGCTGGATCAGGAACCATGAACCTCAATCAGATACATGCGTTAAGTATACACCTGAATTCAGATGTTGCCTTTCCTTGCATCATTTTCAATAGAATGTGCACTGATATGAACTTTCAAGTGCATATCCATGTCCACTGTGAAAAAGTGCATATCTATGTCCACTGTGAAATTTGAGTTCCAAGAACATATGTAATTCCACCTCTCAATATAATGAATCTAATAAAAATGGATCTCTCAGTATAATAGGCAAGGAACCCATTTGATCTCTGAGACAAGTTCCAACTTCCCAAAGACCAAAAGGGTAGTTTCATTCATTTTAAAGGATACTAGGGTATGAACTGGGCTCAAAGAGTTGTTGAAGACACATATTCCTTGTAGGCAATTTTCCCTCCTGTGGGCACACTCTGTGCCAGAAGACACTCTTTGACACCTAAATCTGATGAACAAGGCATCATCCTTATGCATTGCCCTCTGCTGCTACACAAGCTGAACGAGAGCGGTGCACATGTGCTGCCTTTGATCCCTAGTCTTTTGGGAAGTTGCTAAAATAGGGATTACCTATGCAGCTTGAGGATCTCTCTTATCTATAAGGGCTCCTCCTGTGCTCCTTTCCATTCTTTGGTGCCTACATTTTTTGGTGCTCCTTTCCATTCTTTGGTGCACCTGGGACTCTGGTATTAACAGCATGAGACTGATTCTCACAAGAACAGTGCAATATCCTACTCTTTGAGATTATGTTGTGCAAATACTTCACAGGTCACAGTTTTATGCTACTTAATAGCAAGGTCTATCACAATTCATAGGATAAAGGCCCATGAGACACACATTTTATTCTCAATGCAGGGCATTTTCCCCATCAATTCACTGCACTTTAAATGGGCTAAGATGGAAGTTGGCTTAACCCAGCTATGGAGAAGATGCATGAAACATTTGAAAAATTTGATAATACAATCGGGACACTCCAGATATGCAAACTGCAATCCCCATTCCCACTGCATTGATTAGGAAAACAGACTCTGGTAGATTTAATACACATTCCTGTTTGAAGAGCGGGAAATGGATAAAACTGACAGACTAAACAAAATATTTGAGCATTACTGCAGCATGAAGTGGAATGATACAGTACAGCAGAAATGAATTTCGAAAACTGAAAAGGGTCAACACATTCTGTCTGATAATTAACCCATACTCTCTTTAACACACAACAGTGTGGCACTCTCCAAAAGGCACAATTTTGACTACAGGTGTTATAAACCATACAAATTATAAGCTCCATATATTATTAGCCAGGTGTGTGGTACAGCATCAAAGATGCTATTGCATTATTTCAAGCAGGGAATCAACGTATATATCTGCCAGGGAGATCTATTTCAGCAGTCCTTAAGCACCATTGCTTGTAAGAGGCATCAATTTGCACAAGATTTACTGAAAATCAGGTCTCACTGAAGAGAGCTAAAATCTGCATAAAACAAGCCACAAGTTAATTTTAGCATCTACATTGAATGATATGAAAAACACCATTAAGGGAGAGCAATGGAAATGGCACTATGAAAACATCCCACTGCAGAATTTTAGCCATCCTATGCTGAGAGGTTTTTGCCATGTTCAAGAATAGCCTTGGAAGAGCCATGTCATGTTGCCTCCCTTCCATGCTGTTCACATTAAATAAATAGGATAACTTGAGTCACAGTGCTGTTCCCTGTAAATGGGTAGAGTTGCAGCAGCTGCATCGCTCCTTTGCCAGCTCAATGAAGAAACACTGAATACTGTATTGAACAGTAATTTGGCAGTTCACTTCAAAGAGAAAATGAAACTTTGGAAGATTGTTTACCAGTTTGTTTGAGGTAGTCAAAGCAAAACAAATACCATTTTAAGTTGAAGCTTCTTTCTGCTTTCATTACCAAGTAAACATACCCATTGCCTACAGAACTATTATCAAATTTGTGAATGCTATTCAGTAATTCATTAGTACAGTGTAGAGATACTCTTTACATTTAATTAGTTCCTCAGAGCATGCCAGACACAGTACACTCTTGTCTGGAATGTTAACAGGACAAATTAGAGCCAACCAAACTTTTGGAAGAAGTAAATTCTACAGACATCCACAAGACAATACTGTTTCAGGATACGAGATGGGCTGGTGAATGCGCTCTCTCACATCAAAAGTTACCCATACATAGAAAGAATGTATTCCAATCAGAAGAGTTCTAGACTAGGTTTCTCCAAACACACTGGCTATCTGTGTGCAAAGGCCTTTTGACTTGGGGAGAATGGTGACATGAAATCCCTCACCTACATTGCAAAGTGGTACAAATCCAGTGAGGATTGTATTATGTGTTTTTTCTGACATTTTGAATTAATTTTCACTTGGGTAAAGAAAGGGGTGGTGGGAGAGACAGTTTATTAAAAGGTAAGGTCTGAACAAGACACTACATTTGCCATGTGACGACTACAGGGAGCCTACTGGGACCATGATCCAGGGGGAGAGGGGCTTCAGCTCCCCCCCCCATGCCACTTGCAAGCAGGAATTCACAATTTACCCTGCTGAGGGCTGCATGTGTCCTGATGGACTACACATGTATCCCCCAACTGAGCAAACAGAACTCCTAGGGCCATCTTGGATTAGGAAGATAGGACAGCAGGAAATGCTGAAACCTTGGGGCTCATGCCTCAGAAATAGGTTCCTATGGAGAACTCACAGTTGCCATATGATTTCAAGTCTCCCTGTGGTGGTCACATGGCAAACATAACATCTGGTTAAAACTAAATAGCATCACTTACCCCGTATACTACCAGAGAACACAGCATGTTTTTTCTGAAGTTCTGAATTATATCTAGTATATTAACACATAATCCCTTCTATTATTCCATACTTGACCACCTGAGAGTCCCTTATGCTTTCAAAAGAAGAAATGGCATCATATTCCTAGGACTGCATCGCTTCTGGTAATAGAAAGCTGAAGAGCAGTACAACTCTATAACCTCACAAAATTCCAGATTTTCAAGATTTAAAATTAATTTTGTACTGAGCTGCTTGCTTAAGAATACCAGCTAAAAACTAAAGTTCTCTATTAATTCCTCCAGAATGTAAAACTTTCATATGCAGTCTTTCAAGAATAATAACAGTTTCTTAATAGTTTTACTAAAACAAATGGAAATTGGTAAGAACAGAATTTGTGATCTGCGCCCCAATGTATAAATGGAGGATGTAGTTTAAAACAAATTAAAGCGTATTAATGGCATGTTCTTTGGAACTCTCTTCATGTCCATAACATACCATGCTAATTACATTTATGTTACAACATGTTTTATATCTACTAGTATGTTTTGCCATTTGGAGGATAAATCAACATGTTAAGAACTTCTTTTACTTGAAAACAGAAATGAATTATAACATCCAGCTTTTTTGCAAATTCTGTACAATATATCTCACTGTCAAAAATGGCATGAATTAAGACCTATTTAAAGTACCAATGAATGTCTTTCAGTGGAAAAAAGCCTCACCAAATATAATATTGCACATGATGTAATAAAAATATAGAAACACAAAGAGATTAAAACAGGGAATTTCAATTAACACTTGAAGCCATAATAAGTGATGTAAATCTTTTCCATGCCAGTGAAAGAAAAAGATTTCAAGTTGACTTGAGGACACAAAATGAAATCATTGTGAGCAAATTAATCATATGGCATCACTTTCATGCAAAGAAAGAAGAGACAGCATCACGAGAATCCACAAAATATATTTTCTCTTCAACTAGTCACCCTCCAACAGACATATGGATGAATAGTCTAGAGAAACGTAGTTTTGCTTGTCTCCAGTTCTCACTAAAGTTATGCTGGAGAAGTAATTGTAGTTGATTTGAGGAAGAGGAAAGCTAGGGCTTGAACCTGCCACAAACAGTAAGAATGTATATAGCAGTTCTTGAAAGTTGCTTAACTCGAGTCACTTACATATATTGTATCAACAGTGCTTGTAAAAATGCTGTCTAAAGGAAGATAATAATAACAGCAACAACATTAATGATGATAATAGCATTTACATGGTGTTTCAAAAAGTTTGCAGTACTTTCCAATACTTTGCTGTAATCCTCAAGGGTTGATGGATTGAATAAAGGCCAAAACAGCTGAGACACTGGGAGATCCATGAACAAATCTTTTGAAAATACTTTATTGAAGGAACCTCGCAGTTGTGTGGGATAGTGGTTTGAAATGAAGCCATGGCAGAGATAGACAGGGTTTCATCTATCAAAGGACTCTTCACACTGTTATGAATTCTGGCATCCTTTCTGGTCCTGTTTTTTCCCTTCTTCCAAGGGGAAGAACACATGGGGAAGGCTAGTTTCAGTTGGAAAAGGGATACAGAAGAAAGAGTACACTTTCTTTCCCTTCTTTGCATTGCGTCCCTGATCCAAACTGGGGTCCTGGGTGGCTACTGTTTTCCTTTAGAAACCCTTGCAAAATCTCTCAGTTCCATGTCTGGTTGAGTACTAGGTCCACTAGTGAATTCAGGACAGAAGTTAGGTGAGATTTGGATGTGGAATTTCTTGAGTCACAGCTCTGTTGATTATTTAACACTCCATCATTAGATGGGAAGGACTGAAGATAAAGTTGAGTGATAGTAACTTGACTAAGTCACCTTGCATGACCCTGACTGAGAAGAAAATGGAACCACAGAACTTCCAACTCAGCTTTTAGGAATCACTATAAACCAGACAGGTCATCCTTTGATTTTGTATTTGGATATGGTTACCAATGATCAGGGACAAACACTCTGCAGAGGCGGTTTCCCTTATCACTTCATGAGCCCCAGATGAGGAAAACCTGAAATTCTGTATCAACTACAGAATACAATCAGGGAAGTAGGGCTGCCTCCCTATGCAAGTCCATATGAGGCAAGTATGGTAAACAATTGTGCTGATTACTTTTTCATTTTTTCTTCTGCATGTGCTTAAAATACTAAGTGGTAGTTGAGCTTTTCCAGAATAAGCCACCAGCTCATTTGGGGTCGGGTTTTTTGGATCCAGTAAAACATAAAATGAAATACGTTTGAGTTCACTTAACATGTGGTACCCATTTTCTTGAGAAGAAGCAAAACACCAGCGCAACTAAGTGTTTTCATTTTCAGACATCCAGATAATAAGTGCTGCGTTTCATGTATCTGGTAATTTCATGTACTGTGTTGTCTGCCAAGTCTTACCCAACCTGGAGAGGGAACAGATCTATAGCAAAACTCACACCTGGGAATAAGAAGCCAAACAATGTTTTCAGTGGTCCCAGGGAATAACAGCCCTCACTCTAAATACAGTGTAGCCAGAGAAATGAGGGCATTTGCAGGCTCCATCCTATTGGAAGCTGCAGAAAGCCTGTCAGAAATGTGTTAACTATAGCAATTTTTTTTTTTTTTGCTGAAGGAAAGCCTGAGGTATTTTCCAGTTGTAAATACAGACACTTGCTGCCATTTTCTAAAGACTGTTGGTTACATCTGCGCACTCAAATAAAAGAATTTCTCTGCTGCTGTTGTTCTTACTGAATTATAAAAGAGATGGTTTCACCCATGGAATATTGAAGATATGAGTATATCTCGCCTTACTCCAGCCAAAGGCCAGGCTCAGGGCAGCTTACACACAGTCAATATGTAATATGCACAATCAATATATAACATATATATGTAGTCAATATATAACACAATAAAATCAACTTAAAACAATTCAAGATCCAAACTGAACAAATAGTTCAGACTTACAAAAGTTGGGCTATAAGTCGGCTATAAGTCAGCTAAAAAATCAAATCCCATGATTAGTCCAAGCTGTTCATTTTTAGCCCAAGATGGTAGTTTAGCCTGTGCCTCCAAACTAATCATGCTGAGAGACAGCTGAGTGTAGAAAGGATTGGTGCTAACCTAGGGCCTTTCCCCACTTACCTTCTGCTGCGTGCTACTCGGGCCAAGTAGCGCGGGGTCCTGGGGCACTCCCCACTACAGGGGTGGCGACAACGCAGCCGCCCCGAAGCTGCCATTGTCACGCCCCCTCAGCGTGCGTCATTCCTGGCGCTGGAGAAAACAGCGCCTTTTGACGACCCTGCGCAGAGCGGGGGTTGTGGGGAAGCCAGGGCGCGCACCAGAAATGACGCGTGCAGTGAGTAGTGCGCAGCAACGGTGGTAGAGGGAAAAGTGGGGAAAGGCCCCTACAGAAAGCCTAGCTTGCATCAAACACCTTCATATAGTCTTGTTCAACAGAAACTGTACTCCATAATGTGAGCAATAGCTTTAGATGCACAAACCAGTCCTGCTGCTGTCCTTTATTCTATATGAACAGAAGTATGAACCTAATGAAAATTTCATTCATGGAAGGCACACCTTTCTGAGCCTAACAACTATGGCTTTAGGAGCCTTCAAACTTGGTTGAGTTGTCATTCATTTTTAGCACAATCACCAAAATTTGGGCAAGTGAGGGAAAATTTAGTCTTCTTGGTCATTCAATATTTGGATGCTCATATTTGAAGGGATATTCCTTCCTCTTGACCAAGTCTATCCTTTTACATCATGTGTATATTAAATGTGCGCTGCATTTTTGCAAATTTACCTAAGACTATTTGGAACATTATTGTAACCTGTGGTATAGTAAAGACAATTTGCTCCTAAGCAAATTGAATATAACGGTAAAGATAGTCCTGTGTGCAGACACTGGGTCATACCTGACCCATGGTGTGATGTCACATCACAACATTTACTAGGCAGACTATGTTTATGGGGTGGTTGTCATTGCCTTTCCCAGTTATCTACGCTTTACCCCCAGCAAGCTGGATACTCATTTTACCAATCTTGGAAAGATGGAAGGCTGAGACAACCTTGAGCTGGCTACTTGAAAGGAGCTTTATTATATATTCCTGGGGGAACAAGGGGAACAAGGCAGGGGGGCGGGGGGTTAACTTGAACATTTTAAACACAAATAGGAAAGTGAGAACTGCTGTACATTACAGGGAAATTTTGCATAGTGACTGATAATTATGCAGGCATCACAGATTGAGAATATTCCAAATTCAAGAAAAGGAAAATCCACAATAAATTTTTTTAAAAACCTGATTCGGATCTTTATGTTTGATGTGTTGCATGCTGTTTCTAAACGTGCTCTTAATCAGATGCAATGATGAGTATTTTTCAAGGCCACAGAAATTCTGACTGCACAGCAGCCAGCTTTGGGCAAGACGGCAGTTTTTTAGGATCAGAAAAACCCGAGAAACAAATCCCAAAGAATTCAAGTTACCCACTGGAATGGTATCTTAACTAACCAGGTTTTCATTCAGAGTCAGTCAATTTGCTTGTCTGAGACATCTACATGGAGGATATTAAGTCAGATCTGCCCAGTGTACCTTTTGATGTAAAACATGCCACAATTTTACAATTATACAGAATTTGGACATTCTTATCCCAGACATACTTTTCTGAAATGCACAATAAAAGGTGCTTTACCCGAACCCAAAGGATTCTATTTGATCTGTAATTTGGCAGTTGGGTTGCTTTGATTTGACTAGTGCAGGGGTCTGCATCCTGCGGCTCTCCAGATGTTCATGGACAATGGCCATGGTGGCAGGGGTTGATGGGAATTGTAGTCCATGAACATCTGGAGAGCCGAAGGTTGCAGACCCTGGACTAGTGACAGTCATCATATTTGGAGCAGTTAGCGACAGCCATCATATTTGGAGCAGCCATAGCTTTGTTAAGTAATGGTAATATGATTATATCAAATTTACTTTAATCAAAATTAGTGTCAATTATTCTGCCATGTGGAAGAACACATAGTTTCATGCCTTGCTGGACTTTCAAAAATTTTAATAAGTCCTAGATTTGTGAAGCTGTTTTATTCTCCCCTCTTCTGATACTCCAGATGAATCCCATATGACTGAACAATTATTTCAGGTGTTTTTTAAAAATATCTGTAGGCTTTGTTGTTACACATAAATCAATGCAATAAATGGATAATTATAAACACTGTACTTGAACTTTATCCAAAAGGTACCTTTATCCAAGGGATTTACAAGCTCAAAAGAATCAAATACAACAGTTTATCTTGGCCTTTATCACTTCACAATGCACACGGGGAAAACTGGCAATTTTTTTTAACATAAAGGAGCTCTCAATCATGCAGTTCCCCATTCCACATTCTTAAAGAGGTATCATCCACAGGGCCCTACCATGTAATTTTTCTGAACTTGCAGAATGTCTCATCATGTCAGTGGCATATTTTCCTGATCTTTTCTTTCTAAAACCAGATCACTCACCTAGAAAATCCTCTGTTTGTAGTTAAGCACTTAGGAGTTTATATAATTCATAACTGCCAAAGAAAAGAGCCAGGCAAACCTTCCTTAAGAAGCAATATTCTGCATAACTGCAGCATTCTTGGGATTACATGAGCTGGAGAGAAATAAGAGCCATCACTCAACACCATGGCATAGCTGTGGTCAGAAAACCCTTGCTGCTTCATTAGTCTGCCAACCTAAAGCATCCTTCATTGCTTCTATAGGAATCTCACTGCCAAAGAACAGCAGGTCTTTCTTCCAAGAAATCTGATATTTGTTACAGCTCCCCTATGGCAGCTTTGCTCATCTGAGCAGGGCCTTCTGCAAGTGCCAACCTGCAAATGAGCGAAGTCAGTAACTGCCCACCTTGTTGAATGGCCTGCTTGAGGTCACGAAGGCTCCCACTCTCATGGCTTTCCACAAACTATGTAAAACTGGATTATTCAAGAGAGCTTTTCCATGCTGACAATAAGGTTACAAAAAGCTTCACTAAGGCTCCTTCCGCACATGCAGAATAATGCACTTTCAAACTGCTTTCAATGCTCTTTGAAGCTGTGCGGAATAGCAAAATCCACTTGCAAACAGTTGTGAAAGTGGTTTGAAAACGCATTATTCTGCATGTGCGGAAGGGGCCAAAGTTACCTGGATAAATTATTGGGGATGGTAGTCTGCACTATTGTGTAGTCTGTACTACTGTACTACTACTTGCTGTAGGTTGGCTCCTATTAGGTAATTTTGCACCATTGAATGTGTTATGTTAACACTTTATGTTTTGCTACAGTTTTGTTTTTTACACTTTTGGTTTCATTTACAATCTGAATCCTAGTTCATTCTTCACTGAATGTCCCATCTGGTTGATTGTATTGACTCACTCACTCTGTGTAATCCACCTTGAATCCCAGAAAGGCGAACCGTAAGTAAGTAAGTAAGTAAGTAAGTAAGTAAGTAAGTAAGTAAATAAGTAAGTAAGTAAGTAAGTAAGTAAGTAAGTAAGTAAGAAAGAAAGAAAGAAAGAAAGAAAGAAAGAAAGAAAGAAAGAAAGAAAGAAAGAAAGAAAGAAAGAAAGAAAGAAAGAAAGAAAGAAAGAAACAAACTTTAGGACTGAACTTGACATAATCTAGTAGAGTTGTGATTAGGAGCTCCAGCTCAACTTAAAAGGCTTAAAGATGATGTAGAAGGATCAACTTTACATATCATATTCCTCAGATCAACTACATTCCAGAACTGCTATTTGCTCTAGGGTGAAGGCGAAGACAGGGACCATATGACATGGCTTCAATCTTAATTGGGGGCTTGTGTGGCTGGTTCTAACACTGTATAAACAATGTTCATCTTTAGGATTGTTTAAAGTTTTCCTGAAGGCTTCAATTTTCTCTAAGGTCCCTTCTGCACAGCAAATGCATAACAGGTTACAGTCAGAATAAAGGAACTCATTTCCCTGTTTTTGCAGTCACATGCATCCATGCAGGCAGTGATTGGAGCCCACAGAAACAATCTGGGTTGCTGTTGCACCTTCGCACAGAGACGAGTCTACTTCCCATCCATGCGTAGCTACACAGACATGCACAAATGAACGTCCACAGCCATGCCAATGTCCCACGATACGACCACGTGCACCTACATAGCTACGCAGGTGTAAGCCACAAAATAAAAAAAGGAAAAGGGAGGCAAATAAAGCACCTCCTGCCTGGCTGTTCGCTCGCGAGAGGCTGCAACCCGGGATTTTTGAAAAGATCACTTGTTCAGCTACTTTTTTTTAAAAAAAAAAAACAGGATGGGGGAAACAACAGACTCATTTTAGACTCATTTTAGAGGCAGGATCTGTGCGAAGTCCCCCCCTAAAATGTTTTTTTTTAGCTTCCTACACCCATGTTTATTGGCCCATGCAGAAGGGGCCTAAGCAGTGGTGGAATTCAGCAGGTTCGCACCACTTTGGCAGAACCAGTTGTTAAAATGGTGCTTGTAAACAACCAGTTGTTAAATTATTTGAATCCCACCACTGGGCCTAAGCAACAAATTCATAATAATTTCTTCTTCACTAAGGCCGTTTCCGCACGGAGGCGGAAGCGGCTGGGTCGGCGCTGGGACTGTCCGCATGGAGCATGTCCCCGGAGCATGGAGCATGTCCCCGGGCCTCCGGCACGTCGCCGAGGTCTGAGGACACGCCCCCCAGCCCTGCGCGCCTGCTCCAGCGTCGCAGGGCAGGGGGCGTGTCCCCAGACCTCGGCGACGTGCCGGAGGCCCGGGGACAAGGTAAGTGCAGGGAGAGAGTGGAGCTTGAAGTCAGCTGCCGCTTCAAGACGGCAGCTCTTCAAGCTGGCGTTTAGAAAGCGCGCTCCCAGCCGCGACCACGGAAATGCCGGCTTGGCGCCGGTCGGGCGGTGCGAGGGCGGCGCGGCTGCGATGCAGCTGTGCCCCCTGTGTGAATGGCGGCCTGGGGATGGCATTTTTGCCGTCCCCAGGCCACCATATTCCGCCCGTGCGGAAATGGCCTAATATATTCCTTAATTCTTGAATGGTTACTACAGACCAGTGTTTGTCAATTTTGGCACTTCCCACTGCACAGAAAGTCTTGAAAAAGAGAGAAAGGGAGACACATATTTCTTCTTAAGGTAGTGAATTCTCTCTGTCCTTCCTTTGTAGTCCAGATGATACTGACCAGAGAACTTCTTGTCATGTCAGTTACCCCGTACCAATAGAAGTTGGAAGGAGTCCCTGATTATTCAAGAGCTGTTTGTCTGGTTTCAATCTCAAAATCACCAGGTAAACTACATACATATAGCCAGAAGTTGAAGCACATTCAATGACTGTGTAAGTGAGAGCATATTAACCAACAGCATGATCCATTGCTCTCCTGTGCCCTTCTCTAGATTAGACTACTGCAACGTGGTCTAATTGGAGATGCCCTTGAAGTGTTCAGAAAATTTACTAGATGCAGAATGCTAGAGCCAGGACATTGAGTGGGTCATAGGGACCATATTACTACAGTCTTTTCCATCTATATCTATAAACGTGAAATACCACTGACTGACTCACTGACTGACTCATCAACAGAACTCAAAAAACACCGAACTTACAAAGTTGAAATTTGGCACACTGGTCCATTATGTGGTTTAGGTGCTCACTAAGAAAGGATTTTTCAAAATATCCAGTTTTACTCGAGTTATTACACATTTACTGTTTTAACTGCTCATCTCTGGCCATCTGCGCGAACATTCTAAGGGCAAACCAGCCCCTCAGTCCACAGACATGCTGCACAAACATTCTAAGGGTGATAGTTAAACACCACCAGTTTCAACAAACAGGATGCAAAAAAGCATGCTGAATGTCACCCCGAAGTTAACAGACAGGCTGTGAAAAAGTACTCCTCCACCCACCCTCACGTTAACAACACCGCTACAGCCAAATACAATCAAAATACATTACAAACCATGCTATCACCTTGGACTACTAAACATTTGTCGGGTTTTGCATATGGACATCAGATTGATTACTCTGCAGACAAGTTTACTGCTCTCGACCTCTGATCACCCTGTGCTTGGTGTCGTGCTCTGAAGTGGTGGGATGAGTCCCCAGGAATGTGCTGCAGTGGCGGTACAGTCCAGCTCCCTGCCCTTCAACCCTACCCTGAACCTCTTCACAGCCTTCTCACTCATCAGCATCCAATGGCAGAACACTTCCTTTCTGCATCCCGAAAATACAACGGCTGCTTCCACATGACATCTTTTGGAGCCCACCAGGTGAAAGAGAGCAATAACACATTGCATTAAAAAAAGACAACTACAGGAAGCTGCTGCAAAATATGCAAAAACAAACCCATCAGTCCACAGACGGGCTGTGAGGAAATATGCTGCATGTCACCCCAAAGTTCACAAACAGGCTGTAAAGAAGTATGCTGAACATCACCCCGAAATTCATAGAGAGCCTGTGATGAAGTATGCGTAGCGAGGCAAGGGTGCCCTGCTAGTATAAAAATATAAACATTATAAGCTTTAAAAACAGATGGCATAAAAAATCTATATGGGGACATAAAACAGATCCAGACGAGGACCAGAATTGATTTTTTAAAAAGGGATGCCCGGCTGGCCAGGCAGAAAAGGCCTGGTGAAACAACTCTGTTTTACAGGCCCTGCGGAACTGAGACAGTCTTTGTGACCTATTCTTCCAACAAAAGAGTGGAGTCTAGAGTCACACCCAGGCTCCTTACCGATGAGGCAAGATGGAGAGCCTCACTGTCCAGAGCTGGCAGCTGGAAATTCCCCAACCAATCCCCCCGGCCATGCCACAGAATCTCCATCTTTGAAGGATTTAATGTCAACCAACCAGCTACAGCTTCTAAACAGTGCTGGAGAGTCTCAGGGGGAGAGGCCAGCTGGCCCTCCATCATAAGAATAAGCTGGATGTCATCTGCATATTGATGACATCTCAGCCCTTGAGCCAGGGGTCACATGTACATATTAAACAGCATTGGGGAAAGGATACCCCCCTGTAGCACCCCATATAAAATGCGGCGCCACCCAGAAACCTCTCCCTCCAACACTACCTGCAGCCCACGGCCCTGAAGGTACAAGGTCATCCAGCTCAGGGCTGTCCCATGAACTCCAGCATCATTGAGGCACTGGACCAACCATGGTCCACCATGTCGAACACTGCAGTGAGATCTAACAACACCAGCAGTGCTGACCTACCCCAATCTTGCTGGAGGCGGAGCTCAGCCTCTATGCCCTGTTGCTGGACTTGCAGAGGGACACGGGGAAGGACTAGATGAACCACTGTTATGATTGAGCAGGGTTCGCTTATGTTATTACTTTTTTTAATGATTTTACTGACTATTTTTCCAAGGATACTCCAAAGCAAAGCAATGAAGATGCATGAATACAATTAGCAACTTTTAAAACTTAAAAAAAATCCAAAAGCAAATGTGACGAACTCCAGAGAAAAGTGTACATTTTAAAAGTGCCGGGCTGTCTGCAGCCATTATTGTTTACATTCAGAGTGAGGCACAGAGGCCTAGAAACAGGTGTAGCCACCTGATTGGCTGTGGCCTCTTGTACTCTGGCCGAAGGACAAGATGATACAGGTGAGGGAGGAGGTTAATTCCCCGACTGGTCTTTTGGTCTTCATAATTCCTGTTATGGGCTATCTGCCTCAACTGAGTTAGAAAGCATAACAACTCTAAGCGGGAGTAGTTACTCAAACTGTGGGACTGCTACTGTTACCCACCTGACAGCAGTGTGAAACCAGGGAGGAATATCTTCCAGTGAGGGAAGGATACCTATATACCAGGTGGTATGGGGTTTTGCTTAGAGTTTCCTTAGCACAGAGTTTATGTTTCATTTGGGATAATTCCCTCTTATGAAGCTTGTGTCTACTTCTCTCCTTCCCTTTTGAAACAGCTGGGCCTAGTTTTCAAAACTGACTCCTAATTAAACTCACTGCCAAACCCTGGGAGAGATAAGGAATTATGATTCCCAAGCCAGGTGCACCTGTTCAGTCTGATGGGTCTTTTAATACTCAAGTTAACCCCTAAATGGAATGAGAGTACAATTGCACACACAGACTTCATCAAATGTATTTTAAGTTAGTAAAAGGAGGCTACTGACCACCTGGGGGAGGATGTGAGAAGTCTGGGAAAGGGCTTTAAGGCAGAATCTATTGAAAGAACTTGAATCTACCTTAATGTCTCTCAAGCACACACTAACTTAATTTAGAGTATGTGGATATATGGATACAGAAAGCAATTACACACCATACAGCAAAGAGACTTTTACTACATTAAAATATTTTTCTAACATCCTTGCCTATTTGGGTTCTGGCCAAAGCGGCAAAGGTTTTATAATCAACATACAGACATTATTTAAAGAAAATTCAGGTATTTGTATTTGCAAGAAATGAATTTTCCATCTCAAGGGCAAATGTGGATTTTTAAGACCCTTGCACCTGAAAATGAGAGTTTTATCAAAGATTTGTTTGGGAACCTGGAGATTAAGAAGTTCAACTAGTCTGGCAATCTAGATCCCAAAACAGATACCAGTTATTCCTGTAAGATCACAAAGAGGGTATGATGGCAGTGGTCATCATTCATAGTTCCTCCTCCCTATCTGGCGATCGAGGCCTTTAAACAAGATGACTTAATTCAGCTACTAATCAAACAAACTTGCTAGCATATATTTTATGCCAGCCCTTGTTCCTTGGAACAATGAAGTGGTGTCAGGATGTGTCGAGCTCCCTGCAATACCCAGACTCCTGTGTTCAGAATTTGGTTTATTGACAGAAATACTGCAAACAGGATACAAGCAAGACTTTGCTGGAACTGAATTCTGCTGCACATCATCCGGTTAATGGTTAATATCCCTTCCTCAAACACCTCTCCAGCCTCCCTCACTGTCCCAGCAGAGTGAAATCACTAGCAGCATCCTCAGGCTGTGTGAAGTCTCCAGGGCCAAGGCAAAAGGTATAGGCTGCCTTGAAGTGTGAGAAAAGTTGATGAAAGCCTAAAAAGAAAAGTACATAAGCATCGGGATAACAGCATTACAAGCTAGCCTCTCATGGTACTACTTTCTCCTGTAGTATTGGGCGAAAGTGGGCATGAATATGCAGAAGTTGGTGAACCCCAGGAAGCTTTGTAATTGTCTGCGGGTCCACAGCGGTTCCCATCCCAACATGCCCTGGACTTTTGCTGGGCCCATCTCAAGGCCTGCTGCCGAGACACGTTATCCCCAAAAGGCCAACTTCTCTTTGTGGAATTCACACTTTTACATAGAGCAGATTCTCTTTTAATTTGGCCATGCTGGCAGGGGCTGATGGGAATTGTAGACCATGAACATCTGGAGAGCCGCAGGTTGCAGACCCCTGATCTAGGTACACAGCCACACACAAATATTGATGTTCATGCAGCACTTTATTAATTAAGTTCATAAACACCCCTGAAGTGCCATTCAGTCCAAAACAATTCAAATGCTCCAGTGGTGTATTAAAGATGGTCTTCCAGTCATCCCCCACCTCAATGCACACTCTGTAATAGGATTTGCACAAGTCCAGTTTGGTAAAGATTTTCCCCTTTGCCAGGAACCCTAATGAATCCTTGATCAATGGGAGTAGGTATTTGTTTGACATCAACATGCCATTTAATCCGCGCAAAATCTCAGAGTCCTATCTTTCCTCTTCCTAAACAACACCAGGGCAGCAAAAGAAGAAGAGGCAAGACGGATGCAACCCTATTCTAAATTCTTGTCCACAAACTCCCTGAGTGCCTCTATCTCCCTGGGACTCATTCAATACAGTTTTCCTTTAGGAAGGGCTGCTCCCAGGAGTAATTCAATAGTACAATCTATCTTGCAACTGGGGTAAGGATGGGGGGAAAGGTATTAGATTCTTGTTCCTCAAACACTTCTCAAAGATCAGAATACTCTACCAAGATGCCCGATATCCCCTCTCCTGCAATCCCTGCCAAGCTATTTCCATGGTCTGTCTCAGATCAGTAGGCTGGCTTTCTGCAGGGTCCGAGTGCCTCCTAACATGGGCTTCATGTATTGAGCTGGGAAACACACAACACAGGTACTCCAGACAATGTCAGGTTCACGTCCAGCAAGTCAGTTTAAACCCAGCACAAGAGGGAATTTGGCTACCAGTGCAATCGCAAACTGGATCAGCTTCCAATGGTTCCCAATGCCCATTGCCCCTGGAGCAGGAATGTGCATCCCAGGTGTCCCAGCCATGGGGTTCCTATCCATTTGTTCAAACTGAATGAGGTGATCTAATTCATGTGTCAATAATCCTAGTTCAGTGGCCACTGCCAGATTCATCAGGCTGTGGCTACAACTAGAGTCTATAATCCCTTGGAGAGTCATACGAGCTCCTTACCATGCATAGTGCATCTCTCCTCAAGACTTGCCTCTGTGGTGCACTTAGGACAGGTCTGATCAGTTTCCCTGAGACAGCTGGGCATTTGGCTCTTTGTTCGTCAGATCCCCCAAAGACAGACTGTCTTCCCTTCTCTGCCCTTGTCCTGACACCTTCCGAGCAGCTGCCTGTCAAAGGGTTGGAATGGCTCACCACCCTGGTAGAAGTTCCTGCTGTTGCTTGATTCCCACTGGTTTTCATCTGCGGGCAAGTAGCCATCAAATGCTTTTCTCCTCTGCATCATAGGCAGAGCCCTAAATACGTGCAGTGGTCTGTCTCTGAGGAATCATGCCTCCATCCCTACTGTGGATCTGCTTTCAGGGTTCCAACTGCCTTGTTGGCTTTGCCAACCATCTCTGACATTGCTTAGGCAGTTTCACCATTTAGGTATAACTCTCTTTGTTGAGAATTTTTATTTATTTTGCACATTTAAATAGCACATACATAGAAAGAAAAAGAAAAGATTCCGATCTAGTCCCCCCTCCCCCCTATTACTACTACTACTAAACGAAAAGGAAAAAAACCATACACAAACACCTATACACACACACACACACATATGGTGACTTCCAGCTACCTCACTAAGGATCCAAGCACGAATCTAACTCCATGCTTATAATTAATATCTACATTTTTTCATTTTTAGTCCTTCTTATAAAGTTGTCTTAATCCAATATGCTGTTTTCATTTAAGTCTCAAACCCTGACATTGTTTTTCTGTTTATATATGTTTTCAATAAGTAGTCCTCAAAGGATTTCCAGTCTTTCAGAAAATTGTCCGTATTCTTGTCTCTTATAACCAAAGTCTCTGCAGATTGTGACTGTCAAGATCCAGTCTTGTTTTGTTGGAATTTTGTTGTCCCTCCATTTGTATGCATATAAAATCCTTGCTGAAGTTGTCATATACATAAAAAGTGTTCTATACTGATCAGGAATACTTTTCCCCATGAAGTTCAACAGAAATGCCTCAGGTTTTTTTTTCAATTGTTATTTTCAAAATCTTTTGCATTTCTTTTAAAATCAAATCCCAAAGCAATTTTGCCTGTTTACATGTCCACCCCATATGAAAAAAGAATCGTCCTGTTGTTGACATTCTCAGCATTTGTTTGAAATTCCCTTATATATTTTAGACAATTTTTGGTATTAAATACCATCTATACATATCTTATAATAACTTTCTTTCAAGTTATAACAAGCTGTAAATTTCAAATCTTTTTCCATAATCTTTCTAATTGTTCCATGTGTATGCTTCTCCCCACATTTTAGCTCATTTTGCCATCACTGATTTTACTCCCTCTTCCTCAGTATACCACTTTAATAACATCTTGTACATTTTAGTAATCAATTTATCATCATTTGTACATAGGTTACCTTCAAATTCTGTTACCTGTGTGGCAAAACCTGTATTTTTGTTTTTTGGAATGTTTCTAATATTTTTGGAATGTTTCTAGTAATTAATAAAAAATAAACCAATTTTTAGCTATATCTTTTAATTCATCCAGTGGTTTAAGTTCCCATTTCTCATTTTGGTATGACAACAATTCTCTGTAAGTAAACCATTTCTCCTGCATATTCACTTATTTTCTTGAAAACGCTTCAATTGGGGATAACCCTAAGGAAGTTACACTTGCAATAAAACTTTTATAACTCAACCATACCCAGAACAGACTCCTTCTAACATACTGATTTGTAAATCTTTATGAATCTTTACTTTATTGCACCACAAGTAACCATGTCACCCAAATATTCTATCAAACCCCTCCAGGTCCAACAGTCTAGTATTCTTCAACATCACACATCCTCTGATCCACACCAATACAGTTGCATCAAAATACAAGTTTAGATTTGGGAGAGCTAAACCTCTTCTCTCTTTTGCATCTTGTGAATTCTTACATTTTATTCTTGGTTTCTTGCTTTGCCAAATAAAATTGCTGATATCTTTTTGCCAATGTGTAAAACACGTTATGGTATTAATTACTGGCAACACCTGGAAGAGAAATAACATTCTGGGAAGCACATTCATCTTGATCACAGATACTCTCCCCAGCAAAGATACATTCATTCTGTTCCATCTCAACAAATCTTTCAATACTTCATTCCATACTTTTACAAGTTATTTTGAAATGGGAAACAATTTTTATTAGTCAACCACACTGCCAAATATTTAACTTTTTAAACTACTGTGAATCCCGACAGCTGACCATTTGGGTATAAGTCTCAATCTCGCCTGCCAATCTCACCCAGGCCATCACCTTCTGGAGATCGTCCTGCAAGAGTGCCCACTGGAAAACCTCAGAAGTACTGTATCTTGAACACTTTGATCCAGTTTTGCACCTAGCTTGCGAGGAGCAGGAAATCATTAGCATGGGCCTTGCTTGATGCAATGCAGCTTATTCCTTGCCTGTTCCTCTTGGAAAAGGTCCTCAAATCGCTCCCGCAGAGCCAACATGAAGTCCTCAGAGATCTGCTTGTGCTTTGCAACTACGAAAATCACTAAACGAAGGACAAGGCCTTTCCTAAGAACAATGTTCAGGTCTCCTTTATGAACAAAGCATGGCAAATGTTTCCCATTATGTTTTAGCAACCAACATTTTCAAAGGATGCATCATAGATGTCTGAGAACAAATATATTTCACTGGCACGAACACAGAAAAGTTAGGGCGAACATTGTAAGCAGCCAACTGTCATAAAAATTAACTTAAGCTAGTCAGAATAGTAAACATTCAACAGTAAAATTCAAAAAGTGCTATTGAATCATAACTCTCTTGCAATTGTCACTCCTGGTTTCATTTAGCACTTTGGAATGAAATGGAGCAGTTACTTTTTAAAGCGGCTTTCAATTTCTAGACAACCCTCACACGTTCAAATCTTCCTTTTCTTGTGTTTTAATTTATTTCAAAAATGGATATTAAAGGCTTGGAAAACAGTACTGGAACTTGCTCTGACTCTCTCAATGGTGTCCATGTTCAACTTGAGATCAAACCTTCCTTCTTTAAGGCTGATTTGGCACTTGGCTGATGGACACAGTTTACAGGAGGAGCTTTGGAGGGAGAAAATGAAATGTGGTGATTCTGCAAATTCAGTCTCAGAATCTTTTTCGATGAGTGTCTGTCCTAAAGCCACACCTACACAGAAGTCTTTCTCATCAGCTTTTCCAGCTTCATGATTCAGCTGGTGTGTATTCCCCCCCCCCCATTCTTTCTTGAAGACTAGATTTTTCTGTCCTTGTCAGAAAAACTTTCTTTATTTTCTCTTCTAGAGGCAAACAGATGTAAGGCTGACTGGTTAATGAAACTCCCAGGGTGTTATTTTGTAAACAGCAGTTATGTCAGGTTCCAATTTGGATTGTGATAACAACTTGAAGGAAAGGGAACCCTTTGAAGCTGATCCACTGGAGAAAAATACAGGTAGTGATACCTTTACTTCTATTTAAAGGGGTGGGGAATGCTGGAACGTCATTCATGAAACTCCCTGGAGTCATTTGTTGCAGCTACTGTTCCAAGCTGAGGTTTCAGGCAAAGCCTCCTATTGGTTCTAAATCATGCTATAATCTACCACCTAAAGGATATCTCTGGATATCTTTTAACTTGTGAACAGGCCCTACTCTGGCTACTTCCACATGGTGTGGCAAAAGTTTCCCCTGATATGGAAGCAGAAGTGAATGGGGTGGAAGCAAATGGAGATGCTGTCTGCCTGCTCTGTCCCTATGCAATTCCTGCTCCCCTGCCCCTCTTCCTTGCAATCCACTACATCAGCATATTAGTGCCAAGGTGACAACTGAACATCCCTTGTATCAACAGCCCTCCACCATTTTCTTCTTCACAGCTGAGGTGTACCACAGAACTGCACTATGGCACAGCTGAGGAAAAAAATGCCATTGAAGGGCTTAAAGGGGGCCAGTTATGCCATTTCTGCCAGCTCCATCCCCTCACCAGTTTGGCTGCAGGAAGAGTGTCCATACTGGTGGTTGCCCACAGCTGTTCCACAGTTTCCTCAATGAGCTAGAGCAGGGGTCTGCAACCTGAGGCTCTCCAGATGTTCATAGACTACAAATCCCATCAGCCAATTGGCCATGCTGGCAGGGACTGATGGGATTTGTAGTCCATGAACATCTGGAGAGCCTCAGGTTGCAGACCCCTGAGCTAGAGCAAAGAGATTTTTTTTTGCTTTGGTTCTGGGGAAAGCCTAGGAACATGCCCCACTGACACACTCAGAATGAGGAAGGCACTGTGTAAAATTCCACCCCCATCCCCTGCCCAAATGCAAGGGCATCTGGCTGGCCACAGGAGGCAAGAATCCTCACGTGGACGTGGCTCGGATACATGGAATGTGTTCCACTGGAGAAGAAAAGAACTTTAATTTTAACACGTGCTCATAATTATCTGTATTTTTATAACTTCCACATATTTAATTGATTTGGTAGTTTCCATTTTTAAACTCAAGACAGTGTATAGTTAATTTATAAGAGAAGTGTATGCTCTGTTTTTCTTCAGTGAACTTCTTATTTGTTTAGGAATGTTTCTATGTTTCGCTTTGGAGATTCAGAAGCCCCAGGCTAAAATCACAGAAGTCTCTCCCCACATGCACAGTACACACACACACACACACACAAACACACACACAAACACACACACACACAAACACACACACACACACACACACACACACACACAAATATCTCTTATGAGCTGGAACAGTAAGGGAAAGCCGTCTGCGGCTAACAGGAAAGGAGTGCAAAAACTGATAGCCAGTCTGGGTAAACCTGTAAAAACCAATCTGGACAGCAATATGTAGTGGAACAATGTCAGATCAGAGAACAGATACAAACAGAACAAACAACAGCATTTGGATATTAAAATGCACACCAGTGCTGAGTCTGAGCATAAAGTGTATCACTGGGATCAGCTTCTGGTTCTGTGATAATTACACTTGGAAGTAAAGAGCGACTTGTTCAGCTTCTCCTCCTTTGAGCTCAACACTCAAAACAAGAAGTGGGGAAAGTGTCCCTTGAAAACAAAACAGACAGTAGGTCCAGGACACCCCATTGTCATGGATGTCATAGGTGTGGACTGTACCACAAGTGTCTAAAATGAAAAGCCCGCCTAAATGGAGATGTTTCTTTTAAATCCATTATTTGTATCAGTTATACATTTTAACTCGAATTTTAATCCTTGAGTTTATACCTTATTTTTATCTGCGTCTTTTGTGGATATGAATCTGTATAGTATGCCAATGAAGGTATTTCCCCACTCCTACACAGGAAGGTATTTCAAGTTCAAGTACCGCAAGTGTCTACAAATCCTTGTATGTTTCAGTGTGCCAAGAGCCTTATTTAAAAAACCAGAAGTGCAAGTAGAATGGAACAACCAAAACCTATGAGTTAATCCCATAGTGATTGCCATAGATGCTAATAGAGGTTCAATATAATGGGTTCAAAGATAAGACACTTGCTAGCCTTAATAAACTTATTGTATAAAATCACATACAACTTTACTCTTATATATTTAATGTCAAACATTTGCTAAAATTAATTGCAGAGCAGTGTAGTGGTTAAGAGCAGGTGAATTCTGATCTAGAGAGCCGGGTTTGATTCCCCATTCCTCCATATGGACCCTAATCTGGTGAACCAGTTTCGCTTCCCCACTCCTACACATGAAGCCTGTTGAGTGACATTGGACTGGTCACAGTTCTCTCAGAACTCTCTCAGCCCTTCACAAAGTATCTGTTGTGGGGAGAGGAAGGGAAGGAGTTTGTAAGGTTCTTTGAGACTCCTTATGGATGAGAAAAGCAGGGTACAAATCTAAACATTTTTCTTCTTAAATTAATTAAAAGTATAGCCTTTCTTTAGAGCAGAGCTATTTCCAAGGCCAAGGACTACACAGATGGCAACCATACCCAGAGTATTGCATCTCACAGCAGCAAAAAAAAGTTACTGGTTTGGGACTACTCAGTGGCATGGTGAGGTCAGAAAAAAACACAGGAGAAATTGCAATACACAAGAAATGGGGCAGAACGCAATCTGGAAAATGTTACATGCCTTCAGTGAAACGCTTTCTTCCCTGCACAAGGAAGAAACATGTTCAGGTTCTGGAAATTAAGGCTTGACATTTTTAGGATACTCTTCCTACATTTAACTATTTTGTATGTTCTAAACACAGGCACATACACCCTTTTGCTTGTGAAAGCAAATGCTTTGAATGCAATTAAGATGAAATTTCAGCCAAGTTTCATTCGCCTGAGGGGCAACTGATATATTGCCCTGCAGTTGATAGTTCCCTGTGCCTTGAAAAGCATCTTTGGTAGGCTGTTCTTTGCTCCCAAGAAGGGGGTGGAGGGGAGTTATTTCTTCCCTCATGACTTGCTTTCCCTCTAAACCTTCCCCTCCTCAGCTGCTAGTACCCTGCCAACATTTTGGACCCATTTTGCAACACAGAAGGGGCTGTGGGTTCATTGTTCCTTGTGGCTGCCCTGCAATCTGTAGCTTGCCCTTCAGGGAAGTTGTCAAACATGAAGACAGACTCAGAGATGCCTCATTGAAAAACAAGGAAAAAATGAACAACTACAATACCACCCAACAAGAAATAATTAGAAACAGCCTTGTGTTTTTAATTAAAAACACAACAATTTTTTTCATGTCTTATTCATTTGTTTGTTGTTGTTATAGAATCAAAACACAAGACTTTTCCTTTTAATGAAAAACAGCAGCCACTTAAAACCTGCATTTTAAAATATATATATATTGAAATCAGACTTGTTAAAAGCCTAGGAAATGGTCTTTTGTAATACTGGCAAGGTAAATGTTGAACCTTTATGAAATGGGGTATCGAGACAATGATATTTGGTACAAGTAGCGGGGAAGTTCCAAGGAAGCATCTTGTTGGTCATAGCGGCTTAATCAGCTGATCTTCAACTGCAGACTATTACTGCCTCTTTGTGTGTAGCAGGTCTGCCAAAGGATTAACAGTAAAAGGAATAGTCATTTCATCATTACATTCATTTGAGAAGTAGTTAAACTAAGGGATTCACTGCCACAACACATTCTTTTGGACAACAAAACAAAAGACAAGAAAAAAAGCCACCAGTCATCCCAAACAGACCCCAAACAACAACCCAGATTTGAGATCCCCTTCTTGGATCTAGCTTGTTCAGAGCTCTAGGAAAGCTGCATTAGTGCAAGTTCACATTTGGGCAAGTTCACCTACTCCACTCATTGGAAACTTTCTATAGTACTGAGTTAGAGACCTGAAGAAATAGTGCAGTATTTCAGACTGAATACAGTGAACCTTTACATCCAGCCACTTATGTCCTTGAACTAAAGCGAGTCACAATAGCAGCAAAAATATTCACACTCAGAAAAAAATACATACAGTCTGGAAAGAGCTCAGCAGTTTGAATGGCTTGGATGAACATTCTTCTGTCTTAAACCCTAACTCAAATAACTTCTGGCTTGGCTAATCACAGACTGCTTCCACATGGCGGCAGGGTTCTTGTTGATGCTGCAAAAGCAGAAACATTCACAGCAAAAACAACCTTTCCATATAGCAGGTTTCTCTGCATATTCCCTGCCCTAGAAACCTGACATTTTCCCACCACCAGAGGGCTTTTATTTTTCCCTTAATTTCTAATTGGCATACTGTTACACATAGTGATATGTCAATTACCAGTTAAGAACTTCCACCACCACCACCACTCAGGTGTGGAGATGGTAAAATAGCAGCCATAAGGAATTAGAGCAGGGAAAACGGTATGAATGTGGACCGGATCAGAAAGTGCTTTCTTGGCCACATGGCATCTACTGCAAATTGGCTGTGAAATTTCCAAAAATATTACAGTAAAGCACATTGAGGAAGGATTGCAGCAAAATCAAGGAAGAGCTGGAAGATGCATGAATACATTAGAGTGCTGCCTGGAAGCTGGAAAAAAAAATCTGCCACACCCCGACCATATCAAAATGCCGGTGTGGTCCATAATTGCCCAGAAACTGCTTTAAATGGCCCTACGTGTTTTGCTCTCTGTTCAAACAAGTGTTTCATATCACTATGCATCATTCTAGTTTTGAACAGAGGAGAATTTCACACACTGAGGCCTGATTTACATATGATTCAGAATGAAGCCAGGAAGGCATAGGAAGGCAGACTAGCTGGTACCTCTGACTCCAGGTGATGGACGGACACACACACACACGCACGCACGCACGCACGCACGCACACACACACAATTATTTGTCATCCCTTCAACTAGTGCTATTAGAAGGCTACAGTGGGTGAAGTGGTAGGGCTCAAAAGAGTTTTCTCCAAGCCTGTTTTAACTCATGATTTTATTTGTGGGGAACAGAATATTTTAATGTTTCCTCTAATTCAAACTCCTGCAAGTAAAAAGCAATTATATCAATAGGAAAAGCCTTGGACCAGATTTAGCTTTGTTTATTAGACTTGTTCCCTGTCCTCTCCCCGCACTTCTCCCTGAACTGTAGGATTTTTTTATCTGCAACAAACTGGTTATATAGGAGAAGATTAAATATGATTGGGTGTTGTGAGTTTTCTGGGCTGTAGTGGTCCAGTAGTTTTAACTCTTAATGTTTTGCCTGCAGCTATGGCTGGCACCTTCAGAGATGTATTTCTCTCCATGGTAAGATGTGCACTGTGCCATGGAGAGAAACGCATCTTACCATGACACGCCTCTGAAGGTGCCAGTCATAGATGTGGACGAAATGTTAGGAGCAAAAACTACCAGACCATGGTCATGCAGCCCAGAAATCCTACAACAGCCAGCTGATTCTAGCCATGAAAGCTTTTGATAAGACATGAAGTATGATTCTCCAGCCATATATCCTCCATTCTAACACATCAGTACTCTACCACTTTGTTTACGTGGTTATTCTGCTACATGAGTAGACCACGCTAATTGTATGCCATTGAACAATAAAACATTACATGGTGCCTAGTTTTAATTTATTTTATTTTGTCAATTTTATATACCGCCCTCCCCTGAAGGGCTCATGGCGGTGTCCAACGTCAATCATAAAAACATTTAAAATCAGCTAAAACAATCAATACCCAATAATTAAGAACCATACACACATTATGGATGGCTTCAAAACTCCCACCCCTCCCCCTTTCTTGTACCCATGGGAGGCCAGATGTTTATTATATGGCAAGATGCCGATGTTACCCCGGCTGGACAAATGCCTGGCGGAACAGGCTCGTTTTGCAGGCCCTGCGGACACTCTGTAAGTCCCGCAGGGCCCTGATCTCACCTGGGAGCCTGTTCCACCAAGTAGGGGCCAGGGCTGTAAAAGCCTTGGCCCTTGTAGAGGCTAGCCAGATCGCTTTGGGGCCAGGGATCACTAGCAGGTCCACTTCCACTGAGTGGAGGGGCCTAGAGGGGCGATACATGGAGAGACTGTCCCTCAGTTTGGTGATGTATACACCCCCCATCCCCACACCAGCTTTTACAAACTGGAGACAGAAAGTGTCTAACATGTAACATCAGAGCATCGCTTCTAAAATGAATTTCAGTTCCCTGCTTCATTTCCTTCTCTTCTCTTCTGAATTTACCAAGCATTTGGTATAGGATTAAATTATAATACATGACAGAAGAAAACAAAGAGGAAGAACTAAGAACTTTATATTTACAAACATACTGGCTTTGATCCACCTGTAATTTCCACAATCAGAAGGGATTTTCACCTGCAGAATGCAAGTCCCTCATCTCAGTCCCCCTCCTGTTTTAACCCAAAATGCTCCCCAGAATGCTTCACGGAATCCCCTAGGAACAGCATGAGGAGAGAGGCAGAGGTCTGTAGTGGAAAGGGGGAAATCAGCAAAATCACCCTCCCCCCTCCATCACAGAAATCCCATATTGGACTCAAGCCACTGCTTTGCTGACACTTTACGGTATATAGGAAGTAGTTTCTGCAGGCTGAAAGTGAGCCCCCATGACACTGTGAAAGACATAGTTACTCCCTTCTAAAGCTGAACATGAAAAGCCAGGTCTTTGGGTTAGTATGCACAGGGATGAACGGTGGGTGAGTACCTGTGCAAGTACTGACTGGCTTGTGGTTTCCCTCCGCTGAGTAGTTTCATAGTGCTTTGGAAATGGATCACACTTTTTAATTTCAAAAAGAGATTAAAAAAGGCTGACAAATGGATAGATACACGCATGAATATTCATGCAGCACTGAAAACCACACTCCGTTTGTGAAGCTGCTTTGAAGAGGGACCACAGCTGCCAGGTTATCAAACTGACACTGCTGCAAAACCTGAAGAACCTGTGAAAATGGAGAAAATGAAGCTCATGTTTGACCAGGAGGGGGGAAAAAACCTCAGAAGCTGCTGCTTTGAGGCATGTCTGTTCACACGATTAGTATAACTACTGCTTCTTTTCATTATTAAAAGGTGTAACTTATAGATAGTTGTGAGGAATAACAACAAGGATTTGGGGCTTTAGATAGCTGATATATGCAAGATGTAGGTGTAGGAAGAATGAGATGACTGTTTAGAAACCAAAATCTGTAATACAGGGCTGGCCTAAGGATTTTTGGAGCCCTGGGCAAATTATACCCTGACCTGGGTAGCCTAGGCTAGCCCAACCTCATCATATCTGGGAAACTAAGTAAGGTTAGCTCTAGTTAGTATTTGGATGGGAGACCACGAAGATATACCAGAAGGAGCACCTGAAGCCAGCCAGCCAGCCATTCCCTCAATATTTGTTTTCTTGACCAGTTGTGCTACTGTTGTGCTACTCAAAAGAAGAGGAGGAATTTGGACTTATACCCCACCCCCCTTCTCTCCCGTAAATAGACTCAAATGGGCATAATAACTCCCTTCCCTTCCTCTCCCCACAACAGACTCCTTGTCAGGTAAGTGGGGCTGAGAGAGTTCTTCAGAACTGTCCAAGGCCACCCAGCAGGAATGTAGGAGTGGGGAAAAATATGGTTCACCAGATAAATGTCCACCATCAAACCTGGTTCTCCAGATCAGAATCCACCTGCTCTTATCCACTATATCACACAGACTTGATGGAACGCAGAGCCAGAGTAAGAAGGTGAGGGGTCTGGTAGAACTCTGTTCTGCCATTCAAGGTGGGTAATCCACGCCCACTGCTGCCCTCTTCTTTGTACCTTGTTTCATCTCAGGAAACAGTAGTACGGAGTGCTGAAGTGCAGGCAGGTGGCAATACCACAGTGCCATGACCCTCAAGGGAGGAACAGTCTGCGTCCCACTGTGAAAGTGCTGGCCAGGGGCACCGGTGAAGTGTCACCCACGACTTCCATTGCTCTGCTCTGTTGCTGCGGACCATAATACCACCAATTGTGGTGATAGAGGAAGGCAGGAAGACTGGATACATGAGCAGTGGCTTGCTGTGACTGATTTAAGACTGTGAGAGGGCTACCCAGGTTCTGAACGGGTCAGACACTTTTTGCTATTCGTCAGTGTTGCCTAGCACTGTTGAACAAGACAACACAAGGATAAAAGGGGAACATGTAATACAGAAGAAGGATTCTTGTGTGTGCGTGGGTTAAAAGCTGAATAGCGACAGTACTGACTCATTCATAGTACTTATAATGCGACTACTTGATTACAACGATTCTTGATATCACTATATCAAATGGATAATGTAAAAATGTAATGAATATTTTGGCATCAAGCCACCATTTAAAAACCTCATAAGTGGGTTTGCAACTTACTAACATCCTATGCTAATCTATGGCCAAACAACAGGGATCTGAAGTTTGTTTAAGAAGGGTCTTATTGTTCTTGTGGGGCACATGACAGTATTTCTCTTAAATCATAAGCCCTTCCCCCTTTGGATCTTTAAATAAACTGAACAGTTAGCAGTTGCTTAAGATTTTCAGTTAATTACCTGTAAATCTACAGTAAAATTCGCCAGGACTTAGAAACCCAAATCATCTAAAGCTCTCTTTTCATTATTCAAAACATTCATCCTATCACAGTTTATTTTTTGAATGTGTATTAAGTGCTGTCAACCCGTTTCCAACTTTTCAAATGACTTAATACATAATCAGATAAGAGGCCAAAGATATAAGTTATATAGCCAAGTACTACTTTATGTCAACTTGAAAACTGTATTCAGTTAAACTGCATTATCATTCTTGATATTTCCTGCCACAGTAAATACTTGAAAAATGAAATTACAAGCAATATTGGTATTTAAAAGTCAGTGCATCATTTAACCCCTAAACTATCAGTTTGAGAAAGTCATTGCCGATTAATTTGCCCACGGGGTAAAGAAGTTTAATCTTTTTATTATATATGTAAAGTACACCTGCGTTTTCAGCAGAAGTTGTGGTTTTGCCTTCAAGCAAGAAAGTTTTTTTTAAAAAAATATATATATACCTTTCTTGCCCATGAGCAGAAACCTATCAGGAAATAACTTGATACCTGTTCCTGTGTCTCAAAATCTCTGTGCTGCAATTTCTTTTCCGTCAAGCGAACCTGACTGCAATAGTCATCTTGCAAACCCTGAAAAACATCAGTACAAAGAAGAAATTAAGTTTCACAATATCATCAGCAAACCATGTTGAATGAGTGCAACATTTAGTAGTAGAAGTAATAAATAATTGTCAACAATATCTGAGCCTTTGCAAATGAGATTCAACAAACCTCCCTTTCACTGAGCTTCCTTTCTAAAACTTATAATCGTTTTTACTTCATCTTATATTCTAACAGTGTTTTGATAGTTCAGTCCAGTGACTACAGATGTGAAGGGGCAAGACAGATGTTTCTAGAAGCCTGAAAAGGGTCCCAGATTTGCAAAAAAAGAGGTGAAATCTATAAAAGTAAATGAGGGAGGTGGCTTTTAAAAAACCCACAATGATAAAAGGTGCACCTGTAGCTTTAAGCAATGGATTTCCCCAGTGGCTGTTGTTAGGCAGCCACAGGATTCCATGCTTCAGTTTCTGTGAGTAAAAGGCAGGGGGAAGGGGTGGCAGGGCCTTTTCCAGAGCTATTTTGGTCTTTAAAAGAGGACTCACTGAGCCATTCCTAGGGTTAGCAGCTCCAGGTTGGGAAATTCCAGGAGATGTTGTGGTGAAGTCTGAGGAAGGCACAGTTTGGGGGACTTGAAACAACCCACTTGCATGACTCAACCTGACTGCTTGCTACAATTCAACATCCATTGGGTTCCAGAAGAGCTGCTGCCACTACCACTGTTATGGGAAGGGGAAAGAAAGCAGATGGTGAGGGGGAGGGGCATAAAGATAAAGTGATAGGATAGGATGGCAGAAAGAGAGAGAAAGAGTGATGGGGGCAGAAACAGAGAGAAAATGACAGGCATGGAAGAGAGATAGAGAGTAAGAAAAGGAGTGGCATGAGGGAGAAAGAGTGAAAGAATGAGAAAAGAAGGGGGAGACAGGAGAAAGCAACGATGGAGGAAGTGGGATAGCTGCTCCTGCAGGTCTCCACTTGTAAATATCTAATCTCCAAACTGTTCACCATGAAAAATGTGTCAGCAGGAAAAAAAATTAATACTAGGCACTTGTAAAATCAAGGTGCCTGATGCACTTCTGCACAACTTGCTGCTTAGCTATGCCTTCCTCCAAGAGGGAGGTGTAATTCCACCCTGCCTATCCATTAGATATGGAGCATTCAGCCACTCCAAATACAATGCTGCAGATGAATAACTCATCTTCAGAGGTAATTGTGCCTTGCATTTCTGAAGTCATGATTATTGAACAGCTTATTAGATTTTTAAAAAGATGAGTGCCCACCATTTTCCTATCTCTTCATTAAAGAGTTTTAATAGTGTGTGGGAATATGGTGGTGTTGATTTCTATAACTGCCTGGGAATGAAATAGTTAACTATCCTATTTCCCCTTGCGGTCCTGATCCTCATAAGTTGCAATTCAGCTCAAAAACTGCTGAGAAGATCCCATCACGAATCTCCAAGGTCTTATCTGTTTTGAACCTGAATAGCATGGTTGAATCACTCCATCTTGCATTGCAAGCCAAGAAACATAGGAGGAAATTCACTTTATAGCTTATAGTTTAGTAGCAAAATTCTGAATACACTAGAAGTATCTAAAAGAACTTGTGGCACAAAGATTCAACAGAATCCCTTCTTTCTTAGACAATGACAGAATATTGTAGGCTTAAATCATTAACAGGATAAAATTGCTATTCAGATAAGATAAGAGAAGTATTTGTGATAGATCTTGCATAATTGTTTTGAAGTAATGCCAGAAGTTAACTTAAAAGTATTAAAAGCTATAAAGCTTCAACCTATGCTGATGCCAAAAACTTTAATCAACACTAAAAAGAACTTCAGATCTGCCCAATTCCATCTTGTTATATATTAGACACACAACATGTCACATAATGGAAGTCCTCCATAAAACATGTGCAGTACTGTTTTTTCCTGAAGGAACCGTTTTAGCCCTTGATCTCCAAATATAACCAGCAACTTTTTTTTCAGATTAACATAGTCCCCTGTACACATAGTATAAATAACTGACAATATGTTTGAGCTTCTTTGATTGCCCGAGTGCTTCAGATTTCCCCTCTTCTTGCCTATCCATTCCAGGAAACTATATTGTTACTATATAAATTTGTATAATTAGGGTTGTTAAGAATGGGGTTCAAGCTTATGTGAAACTGCAACAATTTACATATTTCAAGCCCGATTCAACTAAAGCTAGTTACATTTATAAGAGAGATTTCAATGGGGTTTCGGTGTAATTAACTTCAGTTACATGGGGGCCTTCCTTTGGAACCATTTTAAAGCTTCTGGGTATTTTGTTTATAAGGCTGGCATGCTCATTAGCTAAAATACTCCATTACAGTTTCAAAGAAGGTGGTGGGACCAGTGAAAGGGTGGAATGTATGGTTCCTACTTCCCCATATCACTGGGAATTTTAAAAGGGAAAAAATGGAGAGATAAATAGAGGAGCTAAATCTTATCCCATAATACTTGAGGGACCCAAGGAAACTATTAGGAAATAGGTTCAGGACAGACCAAAAACAACATTTCTTTACTCGATTTGTAGAACTTGGCACCAGCGAAGGTAGTGATGGTCATGAGCACAGCCAGCTTTAAAAGTGGGTTGGACAGATTCATGGAGGAGAGACACATTAATAACATGTGAAGGGAGTCACCATATACAGAGTCAGAAGACTTCCAAATACAAGTACTGGGAGGCAGCAGTCAGAGAGGGACTCAGTCTCTATGGGTTGTTTGGCCTTCAGGGCAACTGGCTGGCAGTGTGTGAAACAGTATGCTGTATCAATCAGGCTGTACTTATGTTCTTATGGAATCCTTCTTAATTCTACCCCCAAGACAAAGCTGCCACATTTGCTATCTGGACAAATTTTTGCAGTCTGGGAAATGATGCCATCCACATTTTTTTCCATTAATGGAGTTAATGTCTCTGCTGAAGCCCTATTAATGAAGATTGTTTAGATGTACCTCTTCATAACACAGCTAAGGTTTTGTCCAAAATTCCAGGGAATTCAAGTCATCACAAAAAAATATGCTGCATATGGAGGTAAGAGACACCTATAGATATCTCAGAAACTTACATGCCCTCTTCTACAATTAACATACAAGTAATCTACTCTTCAAGAAGAACAAATTTGAAACTGTAATAAGAAGCACAACAGTTTTTCCTAGGAGCTTAATATAATAGGAGTTACTGTATTCATGTCAAGTATTCAATGAGACTCTATGAATTTATTTTATGAAATTAAAAATGCATGTTGAAAATCATTAAAATGTACAATTCAAAATTACCGATTTCTGTTTATAACACAGGCCTTATATGATGGCTGTTCAAAACTACAGATTAAGCCTGAAGATCTTTCACGTGTTGTTGATGTGGAAGATGGCAGCTGCAAAACTTGTTACTTGTACTAGGCACAACTACTGATTCCCTTTCCTTAATTTTGTAATTTTTAAAGCTGAAAAACTTTAAAAGAAATTACCACTAAATTCATTTTTAAATGACAGGCAGTTGAAAGTATGTACTACACCTGACCTTGCAACTGCTTAGTGCTGGCCAGAGAACAAGGAAGTAAAATGTTTGGCTTTCCGACACAGATATTCCATACTTTGAAAGGCACTCGCAATCTAAACGAGATAAGCTCTACGGCAACAACAGAAGTGCACATTCATTTGATTTTGTGATACAAGATGAAAAAAAAAGGACACATTATATATTTTATTACATATTCACTGAGTCTCAATGAGTCCTTTCCAAACAAATGGAAAGGCAATGTTCTGCAGTTAAGAGATTATCATCAAGGGCAAGATGAACATGAAATCAAGCAACCACTGGATGGCTCCTTCACTTTTCCTATGGATATATACATGTTGGATATCTAACCCATGCAATTTTTCAACAGATGAATCTATCACGTACAGCTCTCCAGGAATCTACTGTCAGTTAAAGGGAAAACTATGCAGAAAACAAGTTTTTAAAGGTAGTCTTACAGTCAGACCGATGGAGCAAAATATGTTATTAAAACTCTTTCCGAGGATTGATTCAAACATTATGGCCATATGTAAAGATATAAAAAACACTTCTACATGCTCAGTTTCAGAGCTGCATCACTTATAAAACTACTTCTCACGGGGACTGGTTGAGTTACCTGAAGAGTCTGTTCACACTGCATATTTCTGTGGCCAACCACTGGTATGAAATCTCTAGAGCTCATTCTGCACATGCAGAATAATGCACTTTCAAACTGCTTTCAGCGCTCTTTGAAGCTGTGCGGAATAGCAAAATCCACTTGCAAACAGTTGTGAAAGTGGTTTGAAAACGCATTATTTTGCTTGTGCGGAAGGGGCCTAAGTTAGCGAGCCAATTGTATATTTAAGTGTCTTACAAATGGTATTTCTCTCTTGAGGAGAGCAGTGGTAAAAATAATGCAAATTCTATGCCTGGAAATATTAAGTAAGGGATTAATGCAGCCTCAGGTACAATACTAGGTACAGTTCTGGTTGCTGTATCTTGAAAATGTAGAACTGGAAAAATTATAAAGGAGAGCAACCAAGATGATTAGTGAGTTGGAGCTCCTTCTCTTTGAGAGAACACTGAAGACTAGTTAAATGGGTTTTCCAGGCCGCGAAGAGTCTGGGATTGAAAAGCCTGAAACACTGGAGAGTCTGGGAATTTTCAGCCTAGAAAAAAAAGACAGCCATGATAAAGGTTTATACAATGATGCATGAGGTAGAGAAAGTAGATTGAGAGAATTTTTTTCTCCCTTTACATTATAATGGAACTTATGAGCACCCAATGAAATGGTTGGGCAGTAGGTTCAGGACAGACAAAAGGAAATACTTCTTTATGCAACTTGTGAAAATCACTGGAAGAGATGGAGGGGAGGAGCATCAATGGCAGACAGATGGAGGGGAGGAGCATCAATGGCAACTAGGCATAGTGACTGAATGGAGTTACCATATAAGGAACCAGCAACCTTTGAATACCAGGACTGGGAGGCGGTAGCAGGGGGGACCTTGGTCTCTATGTTCTATTTGCTCTCCAGGTCAGCTGATAACTATTGTAAAATAGGATGCTGGACTAGGAGGACCACTGGTCTGATCCAGCAGGATCTTCTTATCATAGAATTAAAAGTGGAAGGGGGCTAGAGACCATCCAGTCCAAACCTGTACACTATGAAAGATAACCTAAAGTATCTCTGAAAAAATAAACATTCTTATGTTCTTAAGACAATCACTCTGAAGGTCCAGATTTTAGGGCCAAACTAGACCCAACATGAGATCTATAACATGAGATCTATATATAGATCTCATGCATTTTTTTAAAAGTATAAATTGTAGGAGCAATTTCAGATCAAGGCTGCAAATAGACAGCTTCTCCCAGCCAGGGTGGTGTGCAAAAAAAAAAAGAAAAAGAAAAAAGGCTGGGACCCATCAATCATTTGTCTTGCCCCAACAGGGGTTAGTGTGAAATCTGTCAAATCTTTCTTGTGTAAATTCTTTATGTTAAAAAAGAAAGAAGTTGAGGTTAAAAGGCCTGTCATAAATCTACCAAAGGTGAATTATTTAAGCAACAGGTTAGAACAGAATGAGCTGTTAGCAAGGCTGAAGAGTCCTGATTTTAAAAGCCTAAAGAGGGACAGCGGAGAGAGAGTAACGTCATGTTGGAGTAATGCACACAGAGAGAGAGAGACAGACAGACAGACAGAGAGATGAAGGAACGAAGAGGTAAAAATGCTGTTGTAGCAGACTCAGAACAAACCAAAGAAAAAGAGAGAAAGGGGCAGTGTTCATCAATAGTCCTGCAGAAATCTTACTGCTGGGGAAATAATTTTTGACCCAACAGGAGACAAATAATAAGAGATTTAGGCCCAGAGGTATGTGAGCACATAAGTCTTCTTTTGCTAATATATGCTCCCCCACAGGAATCTTATTGTAGTGTTTGCAACTCAGGGATCATGCCTCTGTTGCTTGATCGCATGTATATTCACATGGAAAAGAATTCTACTTACAGCCATATCCCAAGCATTTTTATTTAATTATTTATTTAGTGTACATCCTGTGCATTTTATTTAATTATTTACTGTATACCTTTCTCACCATGACTCACAATAGATTACACAGTGTAAGACAACGCAGTCAGTCATATGATACATCAAATAAGTAATTCAATAAGACTGGGATAATAGCAATTTGAAATAAAGCAAAAGACATTACATTGCAGACAATAATGGTATTACAAAGGTAGAAAGCAATGTAATAAGAGTATAATACGTACAACAAACAGATAATATATAACATATAGTGGTATAGTCCACAGCCCTCTTCCTGAACCATAGACTGGAACAGTGATTTTCCAACTTCTGCTTCCTTTCTTGGGCCCCTTCTGCACAGGCCAAATAATGCGTTTTCAAACCACTTTTACAACTGTTTGCAAGTGGATTTTGCCATTCCGCACAGCTTCAAAGAGCACTGAAAGCAGTTTGAAAGTGCATTATTCTGCTTGTGCGGAATGAGCCTTGACATCAGATTGATGGTGTAATGCTTGACAAAGGTCCCCAGTGGACCACGTGACTGATCTGCAGATGTCAGACAGTAGGACCCTGTTAAATGCACCTTAACCTGTAATGCAACTTAACCTGAAAGGATACTCCCTGCCAATGCCCTTTTAGCATTCCCTGGTAGACTCAGTAACCCATCTGGCCAGAGGTCATGCTGAACAGGGGGTGAGATTGGGACACCCTCCACTCTGGACAGAAGTTCTGTGAACCAGATCTGCCTCAGCCAGAATGGGGCAATCAGGATAAATTCTGCATTGTCCTGATTGATCTTTCTCAATATATATGGAATATGTCTATTTGGTGGGGAGTTTTTCAGGTTTTGCAAAAGACCAAAATATACAAGTTCTCTCTCTGATGATAAATTATTACTATACTACTCGTTAAGCTACTAGTTCAATAGAACTACAAATCCAACTACAAATCCAACAAAAGATTCTCTCACATTTTCTCATTCTGAAAACAGACGTTATGGCTACAGACAATTTTGAATGCAATGCCTGAAGGACGGCAACATGACATACAGTGGACCTAGAACGAACACACGCTGAATTTTTTTTTCTTATTACATTCAACCTGCTCTTCAGGTTGGGTTATAAAAAAAACATTATAGTGAAAACTTAAACCTCACACCACCACAAGGGAGCGTAACACTTTGCTTCTCAATGAGATGGGTATTATCAAACGTTACTGCACTTAGTTTCTTTCTTAGCATTGCATGCATTTAGGATCTAACTTCTGACAGGATACTGATCTCTTGACGGAGGCACAACATAAATGAAAAGGATCTACTTGTTCAGGAACTACAAAGCAGTACATCCTCATGAGCATTCCTTAATCCTGCCACAGAAAGAATGTAAAGAGACACCCAAGTGATAGTACAAAACTGTCCATTGTATTGTTATGACACAATACTCAGCAATTTGCCAACAGCTGCAGTTGGGAAAAAAATCTGCATTATGTACTCTTTCCCAGAAAAATAAAAATCATCCTCTTATTGCTATATGAAAAGTTAACTTGTTCGGGAAGGTGTTAGATCACAAGTGTCAAACTCACACCCCTCCAGATGTTATGGACTACAGTTCCCATTATCCCCTGCCAGCATGATGCAAATCATCTGGAGGGGCGCGAGTTTGACACCTATGTGTTAGATCAGGAGTCTGCAACCTGTGGCTCTCCAGATGTTCATAGACTACAATTCCCATCAGCCCCTCCAGATGTCCATGGACTACAAATCCCAATTGGCCATACTGACAGGGGCTGATGGGAATTGTAGTCCATGAACGTCTGGAGAGCCACAGGTTGCAGACCCCTGTGTTAGATCACCAAGAAGGAGAGACACTGAAAGCTGCTCAAGAGTATTATTACTTTATTGGATTATTTTACTGAAGAGTCCTTTCAATCAATATCAGACAGCTTTTAGATTGCTGTTAAAAACACTTGGTAGGAGTGGGTCAAAGGTCTTATATAACTGCCGAAATTACTCATCTCTGGACAAAAAAAGAAAAGGGGAAAATATTGTTACTGGGATATTACTAATATAATCAGGTAGGAGACGTTGCATTTTTCTTTTGGTCAGGCATGAGAGACAAACTTAGACTATATCTCATGTTTTTCAATAAATGGATCTTCTCAACTCAAAGGTACCATGACATCTTTAGCATACACTCACGACAGAAAAGTTCAAAACTTCCAATTTAAACTACTTAAACTGAGAGGATTTACAAAGATTCTGTCTAACATTTAGCCGACACATTGTCAAAAACATTCATCACACTACCTTTTGAAGTTTCTTAGCTCCTCTCTAGTCATTAAAGCTTGAACTACAGTTTGTTATCAATCTCAAAACACACATGCTAAGGTTGTCGCCCCCCTCTTTAAATACCACCAGCTTTCTAGTCTGATGTCAAGATGATGAAGCACAATATGGAGACATCTTGCCTGTTTTAGTTGTTAAACTGATTTACATAACTAGTACATAAAACCAGAAAAAGTAAGTTGTCCAATAGCTGATCAAGCAGATTAGTGGAACTTGTTAGTTTGTGGGGAAAGATGACTGCCTATTCATGTACTTACATGACAGTGCCTGAATTTAGGGTTTTCATTTAAAGACATTACCGAGTGCAAGAAAGTTTGTCCCTGATCTAGCCAGTTACAGAAAAATATGGCCATGATTCTTGTCAGCATAAATTGTTAAGAAAATTGCATCTGTTTCATGTGTTCTTCTGGATTTTAAAGTATTTTTAGTATGAATAGAAAATTTACTATACAATATCCAATTACTATACAAATTTACTATGCAATATCCAGATTGATGACCAATGTTGGAATACCCCAATAAAACTATCCAAAGAAAATTTACAAAAAACTGATGAAATGAAAAGTAGGTTATTCTTATCTATAATGTATTCATTAATTGGCTTCTGTTGAGACTCACGTGGAACGGGCAGGCCAGTTACAAAACATTCTGGCAAGTATCAGAGTGAAAAGTGATCCTTCTGCCCCCTCTGCCTTCAAGTCATGGTGTGAGTGGGTGGAGCCCTATCAAATTATGGCATCCAATGAGGTCACAGCAGATTCACAGGGTTGGAAGTATGACTGTATAAATGACTACTTGATAAACAGCACAGCGGTTATAGGTAACAGAGGCCCCTTCTGCACACACAAAATAATGCGTTTTCAAACCACTTTCACAACTGTTTGCAAGTAGATTTTGCTATTCCGCACAGCTTCAAAGAGCACTGAAAGCAGTTTGAAAGTGCATTATTCTGCATTTGCGGAATGAGCCTAAGTGTCATCTTGAAGAGATAGAAAAAGTGCAGAGAAGGGCAATGAGGATGATTGAGGGATTGGAGCACCTTCCTTATGAGGAGAGGCTGCAGCGTTTGGGACTCTTTAGTTTGGAGAGGAGACGTCTGAGGGGGGATGTGACTGAAGTTATAAAATTATGCATGGGGTAGAAAATGTTGTCAGAGAGAAATTTCTCTTTCTCACAATACGAAAATCAGGGGCATAGAAATGCAAGAAATGGCACCCAGGATAAGTACTGACACCCCCCCCCCCGGTGAACAGGGCGGGTGAACGGGTGAGCAGAGAGTGAGTGGGGGGGTGTGAGCCATAGCTTACCCACCCACCTTTCTCGCCTGATCATCGGCATGCCCACTGTCTCACCAGCCCCTGGTTGTCTTTTTTGGCCTCTGCAGTGGGAGGGAGGGGGCAGGTGGCCAAATGTTTCCCCACGTGACCAAGGCGAGTGGCCAAATGTATCCCCACTGCCAAAATAAACCCCTTTTCAAGTGTTAAATATGGTAAGTAGCTAGAACAAGTAAGTAGAGTAAGAGCAAGTAGCCATAGGTTCAAAGGTTCAAACATTAACAAGGAAAATACTAGGGGAAAGATTCATTGGGGCACATATAATTTTACTGGAAAACAGATAATTAAGCCTTTCAGAAAATATTTAGATATTCTGCCAAAAACTCATCTCTCATTCGAAGGATCATGATAAGTAGCAATAGCAGCCAGGTGTCTTTTCATTGAAGTGAACACTAAACCAATTCCTTTTACCAATACTAAATACTGGTCCCAAGGTGGAAGATATTGTCAAATGATATGCCCAATGTGGGATATTTTTCCAGTTTGCTAAATAGGACTGCCTGGTTTCTAGCATCTAGAAGTATTTTTAAATAATTTATGAGAAAGACACCTTTTGGGCTGAATTGGCTGGGCTGTTAGGCAAAGCATTTTTATTTTGTGATTAATTACCTTGTCAGTATTTTCTGGATATCACATACTGATGTTTGGAAGTCACAGGAGGGCAAACAGTAGCAGAGAAAAAACTGCAACGAACTTTCCAAATATACCTGTTGCCAATAGCAGTTTAAAAAAAGGCTAAGGGATTAGATGCCCTGACCTGAATAGCCCTAGCCTGATCTTGTCAGATCTCAGAAGCTAAGCAGGGTTGACCCTGGCAAGTATTATGATGGGAGACATCCAAAGAATATCGTGGTAGTGATGTCATGGCAGGCAATGGCAAAACACCTGTCAATATCTCTTGCCTTGAAAGCCCAACAGGGGTCAGCATAAATCAGATGTGACGTGATAGCAAAAAAGAAGAAGAGATAAGACAAGGGTTCCACAGAAATAATTATTTGGGAGAGGGAGGTCACTCAGAGATCACTCTAGATAGACCTCTTGCTGGCTAGCTTGAAAGGTGCATGTGAGAAGTACATTAAAACTCCGTAAAATTAGGATTCTAGGGAGCCATTTCCCTTGCTACATCATTATCCCCTTTTAAAAAGGTAACAGTAGTCAAATCAATCCTTGTGCAAGCACCCAGTCATTACTGACCCATGGGGTGAAATCACATCGCAATGTTTATTAGGCAGACATCGTATAATCTTAAAGTGGGGGGGGGGGGAAGGTGGAGGGGAACAGAACGGCTGGCCAGTGTATGTGCAGTTTCCATAGACTACCGTAACTGAATGTATTAATCTTGTCACACTTTAAATTCTCAGGAATGATTTGTTGCAATGCCTAATCTCTTATAAATCTTTGAGGGTGGCAGAGGTAACAAACACCAAAAGTTATTTTATTTTTTTAACTTTTTGAATGAGAATTAGCACAGGGGAGTTTATGGAGGCTGGACTTCATGTAAAAAAGAAAGGGTTGTTGCACCCAGCCCTCTTCTCTGAGAGACCTCAGCCTTTAGACTAGACTCAGCATCTCTTCACTCCTCCCCAGCTTGAATAAAAGCTCTCCTTTTATTCTATTCCCCTGGCCTGTATTCTATACCACCCCTACTCCTTGAGGCTAGATCAATCCCACCCCATTCTTTCCTAGCCTTTAATGTGGCCTGCCCAGGATGTGTCCTTTTGCCTGTCCCCCTGTCCAGGTGCCTGTCATTTAACTGAGAGTTCTAGCCAGCTGTAAGAGATTCCCTGTTGTAGTGTGAGCAGGCTGCTGGCTGCTCCTCATTGGCCAAAATGCAATTGGCAGGCAACTAGCAGTTGTTGCAGGAGTCAGATGTTGTGGGCTTCCCAACTGGCACAGGACCCAGCAGCAAGGTGGAGCTTCAGCACAACTCCATCCCGCGCTACCACCAAAAAGGCTTTTTCGCCGCTGAACCAGGTAAGTGTGAGGGTTTGGGACTGCTGCTGGGGTGGAGGCTGGGTGAAAGGCTAGACCAAAAACTGTGGGATGAAGGCCTCCAGCCAGAAGGGAAAACCACCAGTAAATGGCCCTCCCCATCTTTTGCACCATCACTTCCATGATATATACAGTAGGCACTGGTGAAACATTTGTGCCAGTCTCCTTTTCTGACTACAACTCCCCATGCCATTCCTAAGGGTCTCTGAATGTCCAGGTGCGATTTTTGAGGGCACAAAGTAGAAGGTAGCATAAACCCCTTCTGCAAGTTCACTCTGCTTGCTGTTCTTTAGGATCCAATCCAAAAATATTTTGCTGATATGATCAAAAATGATCTGAGTAGCTCAGGCTTACATGACATTTTAACGTGACATTTTAAAAGTGGTTCAGCATAGACGTTTAAATTGTATCTTGCACATTTAAATACGTTTTATCCATATTCTGTGTTAACATTTTCCCCCACTGCCAGTTTTCTGAAACTTGCACAGTAATCTCTTTAAATCTCTTTAATGTACTATCAATGCAGCTGCTGTAAAACTTTTAAGGAAGAAAGCTGACTTAAATGCCAGCAGTACTGATAATGTTGCAATGTCTGTGGATTTCAGGGATGAGAATAATTGAGTTCATACTTATTGTTGGGCTGAACTTCTAGAGCCCAACAATGAACCATGAACAGAAGGCATTCACAGACAAAGATTTCTCATGCCCTCCTTTTCTGTTTCCTCAGTAGCTATGAGATTCCTGAAAAGCTGAATGCTATGTGGAACTTGCTGAAAAAGCCACAGGGCTCTTTGTGAGTGGCAGTGACGAGGAGGCAAAATCACTCCACTGTTACAGCAAACAGAAATTTGCACTGCAGTACGATTCAGACAAAACAATTCCTTTTTAATGAGAGATGGTTAACTTCATCAATCTACCCACAGTGGAATTATATTTTCTAGTAACATTTATTTATTTCATACATTTTTGTGACCTATATATATATTTTCCTTTCACCCAGACCTGGCTGGCTTCATCTGTTTCCTTGGCCTAGGTGTTCTTCTTTGGTCATCTTGCTCTTGTAGAGTCTCTTGTCTGCCTTAGGCAGGCAGCCTGTTCCCTGGCACCTTTCCTTCCTTCTGATGACTGCAGACCAGGTAAGTATCTCAACTTTGGGGCCTCAGTGTGAGGGGTTTGAGTCTGGGCGCAGGCTTACATCCAGATAGTTACCTCTTGGTAATGGTACCTCAGTCAAAGTAATAGGAGTGGATTACAGCAGGAGATGCAATTCTCCATTTTTGTGGTTCTTGATGAAACTGGCAATCTGAACTTGATATCCAGCCTGAAGTAAGAGTTTCGACATGAATCAAGACATCGTTCTGTTTCTCCTCCCCTGTTCCAGGTTGAATATGATCAACTTTATCTGAACAACCATAGGACATTATATTTAATGTTACTTTCTGATAATCATGATTTTGCAAACACATACACAGAACATCATATATTAATCTATTTACAAAATATTTTTATGCTGCCACTCCAGGAATTATCCCAAGGTGAAATTGCAAAAAAAAATTAATAATAAAAACAAAGGACTAAAAATTAATTAAAATCCAGCATAAAACCCCACCCCAGCATAAAAATGCAGACCATTAAAACTGCTTAACTATTTCCAGACTAAAATAGTATTGAAAAATCAATCCCTTAATTAAAACCCTTAATTAATCAGCTCCTTACTTATCAACTTCAGAATTCAGATTCAACAACCATTTCTTTAACTTGCTGCTATGCTTATACTGAGGGTCAAAGTACACAAGATGGCAGGAGTCTCATGCATGCATCTCTAATGTTTTCAAAATTAGTAAATAACAGCTGGGGGGGGGGGTAACACCAGTGGTGGGATCCAAAAATTTTAGTAACAGGTTCCCATGGTGGTGGGATTCAAACAGTGGCGCAGTGCCAATGGGGCTGCACGGGGCACGACGGAAACATGGCCGGGCATTCCGGGGGCGGGGCATTAATAATTTATCTGTTACTGTAAAAAACTCTTACTGTAAAAAAAAGTTCCTAATTTCCAGCTGGTATCTTTCTGTCCATAATTTAAACTCATTATAGCAAGTCCTATCATCTACTGCCAACAGAAACAACGACTTCTCCTCTAATTGACTGCCTGTCAAATACTTAATACTTTCAAATACTTAATTTTGTTTCTGGAAATCAAAAGAAGGAGACTTCCTTAAACAAGGAACTTTACCATATTTCTAAAACATGTTTTTAAAACAGCCCAACAGGGAGAATTATCCCGTTTTCTACCTTCGCTAACCAGCCACATAGGAAACAACAGGACTTTATGATTTTTGGACCTAATGGAATTTCTAACAGAAAAGCAGACCCAATTAGTAACCCCCTCTCGGCACACACAAATAATTAGTAACCCACTCTCGGGAACTGGTGAGAACCTGCTGGATTCCACCTCTGGGTAACACTATCCCCCTTCCACCATTTTCCCAGTTTCAAATGCCCTTCCACAGTGCCCTAACGAGGGAATATCTAAGTTGCCAGTCCATTGCAGGGAGATGGGAGAGATTTGAAATTGGGAACAGTGTGAGAGGGAAAGGGTTAAGCTCCCTTGCCCTGGTGCCAATCCCATCTATACATCTCAAAATGGCTAATTACCAATAAATGCTTGGGTGATCCATTTACAAATCTCCCAGTGGTCTTATCCAGTTGAACAATGAGATACTACTTCATTTAAATTATCTATAAGTTGCGGCCTGACAGAAGGAAAGAGATACTGCAATGTACACTGAGAGGAACTGTCGAAAAGAAGCTAGACTTGCCAGCAGTCTTATCAAATCAATAACAATTGCTTAAAATAAACCAAGAGAAAAATATAAAGGGCTGCATATTTTGCTGCAAGAATTGCCTAATAGTTGCGCTGTTAGGTCCCAGAGTTCATTTGTTACCAGCCCCTCTGGCCTGCTTATGTAAAGAGTACTTCAATGACTGCATGGTGCTTACAGTTTATGTATGTTATCAATCTACCTGGGCAATGTTCAGAGCTAGAAAAGGCACTTTGAAGCCGCTAATGCTCAGTTACACACTTTGTGATGCAGTGTTCATATGCAGGTATTAAGTATTCTGAAGGTCAGAATGTTTCAACAATGCTTGATTAATTCTAAACGATGTCTTGCCAAGCCTGCTTGGCACATTTCTGGTAAGGCAGACCCTTTTAATTTTCTTTTACTTTTTTATATATAGTTTCAAATATTTTTGAGGTATGGATGACATTTTGAAAATGCAAAAGCATTAAAAATAACTCAAAACAGATTAAGTTCTAAAGCAACCACCAGTTTTTCATTCGTTCAGCTACATACCAGCCTTCCCTCATTATAACAGCACAGAAGAAGTAGAGAATTTCAGCCCTTTCAAAACCATTTCGAACCACCAAGAAAATTCCATCTTCTTACAGTGGAGATTCAAATAGGAATGAAACAAAGGAGCGGAATACTGTGACTTAACTTGTTGCTGTTGCTGTTTGAAAGTCTGACTGGAAAAATATAAGGGACAGCTTGTTTGGCTGAGCTGGATGCTGAAAATACCAATTTGCAGAACAGAAGGTAAAACTGTAGCTGTACAAAGCAACAAAATTTTAGATCTCTAGTAAAAATGAGCTGGCAACCCTAAACGCACGAATGCCAAACTTTAACTGTGAATGAAGATTACTGTAAACCATTCATGTGGACTATGCAGAAAGAAGATACTGGCAAAAAAAAGAGGCCTACTAAAAACAGTTCTACAAAATACAGTGTATTAACAATGACAACACTAACCATAGTATAATCTCAAAACATCCATCACCTTTCATTTCCCTGTGTCCTTTTCTGGTTTCTAGACTTTTCACCAAATGTGGTCAATACTGTGTGGTATTCTAGTGGAACTGAGGAAACACATAATATCAGATGTGAGTTAAGCATGGTGGCTTGGTACAGAGTAGCGGTGAAGGGTGTTACCAGGTATGCAGACAATTAGAACCTCCTGATACAGTTCAAATTATTACATAGGCTCCAGTAATTGCTGTTTTTACTCAGGGGAATTGCAAATACGTAGCTCCAAAGGGCATGAATTATATTAACTTTAGAAACAAAAACATACGGAACCTAAATATAGTTCTATAAGGACAAACCTACATTTTTACAAAGGCTACACGAAACATTTTCAGTGACTCCAAAGAAACAGCCTCCTGATTGTAGAGATATTCTAAATAGGGATGAAGTCCATCAGGTATTGAAGATTTTGCCATCTGATGTTTTTAATTCATACAGGTCCGATTTGTTTGCTATTCTCTTTTCATGCTTTCTAACAAGCACCAAATGAACTTATGTTTCATATTAAAGTAATCTGAAGCTACCTGGCACACAGCATACGTTTGATACAGAGAAGAGGATCTTCTTCATGAGGACTTAAATGGAGTCAAAAAGTTGGTTTGGGAAATGCATCAGATAACCACCGGACAGGAAACGGAAAAGTAATCATTGTGGAACCAACCAGTGGTGAAGAACCAATTAGGGGTGTGCATATGGTAAAAGCCAAACTGAACCTGAAAAATAAGGAAAAAAGGGTGCCCAGCCCTAGAACCAACATGCGGTGTGGTCTGTTGAGAATGACACTTCATCGTATGACTGATATACTTCCCTTTGGTGCTTATTTGGCCATATAACATAGGTAGCACAGGAAATGTTATGGCAAGCTTGGGGGTAGTTAGTAGCTACCATCTTTCTGTAGAATGATCTCAGATTATAGACACAGTTTTCTTCGAATGAATGTACTAGCAAGAGGGAAATATGCTATTTTTGTCAAGAGGTGAAAGAATGGAACAAAATGACCTGAAGAAGCCTTAGCTATGGATTAGAGCTTCATACTCCTCTATTTTAAAACAACAGAGGACAACATATGAAGAAGAACTAACGGGAAGACTGCTTTAATCATTTATCATAATTAATCACTTGTAACTTTTATTTATTTATTTTTTATTTATTCAGTCTTATATACCGCCCTACCCCCGAAGGGCTTTGGGCGGTGAACAACATAAAATTACAAATACATAATAAGCTCTTAATAATTTAAATTAAAATGCAGCAAATAACATCTGAACAATGCCCGCAATAGTCCTCATTAAACCCTCCCAAGAGGGGAGAAGAAAGGATGGGTCCTATAGATGATAATGGACCCTAATTACATGGGAATAAAAGGGGGCGCTTATCAGCGGCTGGACGCTCCAAAGGCCCGGTGGAACAACTCCGTCTTGCAGGCCCTGCAGAATTCACCAAGATCCCGCAGGGCCCGGACAGCTGGAGGAAGAGTGTTCCACCAGGCAGGGGCCAGAGCTGTAAAGGTCCTGGCCCGGGTGGAGGCCAGCCGCATCATTGAGGGGCCAGGGACTACCAGCAAATTGGCCTCTGCTGAACGCAGAGGCCTAGTAGGGACATAACTCTCAGATTTGTTTGATTTTATATTTTAGACTTCAATTTTGTGATTTTTAGTATGAATTAAAGTATTAAGTGTGGGGATTAGAGTTTAAGATTTGTACAAATGGGGACCTGCAAGGACTTGTGGGAGGCCTCACATTCCCACCTTACTGTTTCATCTTTCCCTTTCTTGCAGGGCCTCATTGCTTCTTCACTTTGCCGGTTTCCTTTTCTCATAAGGTTGCCAACCTCTCCATGGAACCTAAAGATCTTCTAGAATCACAACAGATCTCCCAACTACAGAGATCATGTGCCCCTTAAAGTTTCCAGCTACAGGTTGAAAAATCCCTGGAGATTGGGAGTGGAGCCTGGGGGAGAGAAATTTGGGGAGAGAAGTGACCTTGACATGGCATGATGCCATGGCATGATGCCATTGTCTCCAACCGAGAGAATTGAACTCTGTCATCTGCAATTCCTGGTGATCTCCAGGCCCCACCTGGGCGCTTGCAATCCTAGTTCCCATGGAAAGTGGACTCTATGGCATGATACCCTTCTGAGATTCCTCTGCTCCTCAAACCCCATCTTCCTCAGGCACCAGGCACCAAATCTCCAGCTATTCCCTAAGATAGAGTTGCCATCTCAGGTTCAACTACATCCCCCTCCCTAGACTATTTCCTCTTGCCCTCCTCCTGGCAACCTCCACATCCCCTTCCCTTCCCTTGCCTCTTTCTCTCCTTCTCAGCCATTCACCAAACTACCTTTCATCTGCCTCCCATCTTCAGTTACATTTATTATTTATTTACTTAGTTTATACCCCAACTTTCTCCACAGTGGGGACCAAAGCAGCTTGCATTATTCTCCTCTCCTTTTTATCTGCTCAACAATTGTGTAAGGCAGGTTATACTGAAGACATGTGATTGGCCCAAAATCACCTTGCGAGCTTCCACAGTAAGATTGGTATTTGGACCTGGGTCTGCCAGGCCCTACTCAGAATTCAATTCTCTCGGTTGGAGACAATGGCTTTTGTGGAGGGTGAACTCCATGGCATCATGCCATGTCAAGGTCATTTCTGTTACACCACTCTGGCTTTCATAGGGCGGCTGGGGTCGAACAATACCAAGCAGTCAGGCCTAGTTGAGTCAGGCAGGTGGGGTAGTATTAAGCCACCCAGAGGCTGTTTCTTTCCACTGGTTTGCCAATCTCCAGGTGAGGCCTGGAGAATTACAACTGAACTCCAGATGACTAAGATCTGTTTCCATGGACAAAATGACTGATTTGGAGGGTGGACTCTATGGTATTCAGCTGAGGTGTTTCCCCTCCCCAAACTCTGCTCTCCTCAACCACAAACTCTCCTGGAATTTCCCAACCTGGAGTTCGCAAACCTAGTCAGACCTGGCCCCAAGACATGTATTCTGTTGAGCAGTTCGTTTCAGTCTATTATGGGTATGCCCCATGCCTAAATGTGAGACCTTGAGGGAACCCTACAAATTCATGTTAGAATTCCTTGATGAAAAAAAAGAACGTAAACAACTGGATTGGATCCAGTGCAAGAAGTTCCTGACTTTCCCTTCCCATGCAGCCATTCCTGGGGGTCACAGAATCTATGTGAAGTAACAGCAACACAGGTTAGGAAGCTGCAGTGGGGAAGGAGAAGGGAGTAAAATTGCTCACTTTTTCCTCTTCCATCAACAGAGCTCAGCTCATGGAAGACACAGGGCCCTCTTTCCCCTCAACACTGCTACCAACATACTTGGGTATTACTGCATACCAGTTGTGCAACCCAGGGAATAAACTTTGCTGGAGTTAGAAATGGCTGATGAGGTGAGGAGAGGTAGGAAGATGAGTGATCATCAGCAGCTTCTGCAGATGGATCACAGTAACCAAGCCATAATCTTAACTAGCCCCTATCAACTAATAGCTAGTTTGTTACCTTGGGGACTGGGATGGGAATCCATTTCTTCAGCTTTCAGAAGTAGATGGGTTGGCTCTGAAATGTCATCAGAAGTTGGACACTGCACAGTCCTGAGGGGGGTGGGCTTGTTTTGGTGTGCCTGAAGATGGCGCAGCCACACCATCTCCTAAGAGGCTTGCTGTGCCACAGCCAGCATGCCAAAAACGATTCTCACCCAACCTCTGAGAAATTCCCCCATGCAGCACAATGGACTACACTGACCTTTTTGCTGGCATAAGTCTGTGTTGGCAAATAGGAGCATTCCTGAGCCGAAAGGGTTCAGGAAGCTGACTAAAGTCAGCTCTGGCTCCTGTACTTGAGAAGCACTGATGCCACGGCTGAATTGGCACCCAGATGTCGTGGTGCTGTGCAGTGCTCCAACACCAGTACAAGTGCCTCTGAGCCAACTGGGGTCCTGTCACCCCCTCAGCAGTTTCAGCCCCGCCTAGAAATGACTTACCACGTGGCAGCGTCACCTTCCTGCACACCACCTCTCCAAACACACTTTATTTTTCACAAATTTCAGCTTATGTTTCTTTCTTGTGGATCCCTGAGGTGGCGGATTAATGTTTGGTTTGAAAATGTATGCTAATATACTTAGCCTATACCCAAATTATAAAAAACAGGAATTAACATCTTTACTGCACAGCAGTAAAGGTAGCAGCCTAACGACTTTTTTTTTTAAAATGCCATATGCTCCCACAATCTTTTGTTGGTGAATATGCAAGTTTATTCGTATTGTATTTCCACCTACACTGCTGGAAGAGTCCAATGCTGTTTCAGAATAGAAGAAGGAGGCAGAATTCCAGAAAGTCTCTGGAAGCAGAACAAAGGCTAAAGACTGGAAAGCCTACACAGTACTTTGTACTGACTAGTTTCTGATACCTTGTACTTGGAAGGGATGATGTCCTGGCTTTTTAACATCTTTTTCCCATAAAGCCCCAGACTTTGGAACCCAAACGCTTTCCCCAAAGCTCCTATACAAAATGCCTAATTCTTGGTATCACATTACTGATTTCATTCCAAAACCAACCCTTTCTAGCACTTAATTTTCTTTTTGTATGTTACTTTTTCTCCTTGGAAACCAAATTTTTGTCTGGCAGATACAAACAGAGCTTTGACTCTCAAAAGCTCATATCCCCAAAATCTTGTTGGCCCCTAAGGTGCTACTGGACTAGAATCTAGCTGCTTTAATTAAGTTCTCCAGAAGCTATGACCAACATGACCATGGAATTTGCTGCACTGTGGCTTTAAGGGCTTTGCAGCATAAAGCCTGAAACCATTTTTTAAATGGCAGGTAGATGAGGCACTTCTACACAGGGACGTAGGTATATATATTTTTATGGGAGGGTCCAGGGGTGGGGGCATGCCCCCACCCGCCCCATGGGGGGCGTGGCCATGCCTTCCCAAGCCCCACCCCGGCCTCAGTACTTATTTTTTTTAATTTATATTTTACATTTCTACACCACCAATTTCCCAAGGGACTCAAGGCGCCTTACATATTTATAAAAATACAATAATATAAAACATTACAAAGTGTAAACATTAAATTACAAAAATGTAAACATTTGGAGGACATAAACATATATTAATAGAAATATAAACATTTGGAGAAGCTTAGTAGTGAAGAAAGAGAAGGGAGCGCTCTAACACATTTGGGAACTGTGTTAGAGTTCCCATTCTTCTTCCCAGAGCTCTCCACTGTCATCCTTACAATAGCCCTCTGAGGTAGCAGAGTCTGAGAACACGTGAGTGGGCCGAGGTCACCCAGCTAGCTTCTGCATCAGACTGGGGATTTGAACTCAGGGCTCCCGAATCTCAGCACGACACTCTACCCACCACACCCCGCTGCACAGAAAGACGGGCTGAGAGGCTCCTGGGAGGCCCAGTGGAGAAGTTCTCTGAGGCCACGGACGACAGACTTCCTTGCCCCGCCCCCCAACCCCCCCCCCCCCACTGGCTGGGCTCCCAGCTGGCAGTCCTTTCTGCTCTCTGCTCCGGGCAGAGGTGTAGCTAGGAAAAATGGAGCCTGGTGCAAAATCTGAGTTTTGCGCGCGCGCCCCACCAAACGCAGCACTCAGACACGAATCAAAGAACATGAAAGGCACTGCAGACTATTTCAGCCAGAAAAATCAGCAATAGGGGAACACATAATAAACCAACCTGAACACAGAATATTATTTGAAAACACAGAAATTCTGGACCACTCTGACAACCACTATGTCAGACTACACAGAGAAGCCATTAAGAACATAAGAACATAAGAACAAGCCAGCTGGATCAGACCAAAGTCCATCTAGTCCAGCTCTCTGCTACTCGCAGTGGCCCACCAGGTGCCTTTGGGAGCTCACATGTAGGATGTGAACGCAATGGCCTTCTGCGGCTGTTGCTCCTGATCACCTGGTCTGTTAAGGCATTTGCAATCTCAGATCAAAGAGGATCAAGATTGGTAGCCATAAATCAACTTCTCCTCCATAAATCTGTCCAAGCCCCCTTTAAAGCTATCCAGGTTAGTGGCCATCACCACCTCCTGTGGCAGCATATTCCAAACACCAATCACACGTTGCGTGAAGAAGTGTTTCCTTTTATTAGTCCTAATTCTCCCCCCCAGCATTTTCAATGAATGTCCCCTGGTTCTAGTATTGTGAGAAAGAGAGAAAAATGTCTCTCTGTCAACATTTTCTACCCCATGCATAATTTTGTAGACTTCAATCATATCCCCCCTCAGCCGCCTCCTCTCCAAACTAAAGAGTCCCAAACGCTGCAGCCTCTCCTCATAGGGAAGGTGCTCCAGTCCCTCAATCATCCTTGTTGCCCTTCTCTGCACTTTTTCTATCTCCTCAATATCCTGTTTGAGATGCGGCGACCAGAACTGGACACAGTACTCCAAGTGCGGTCGCACCACTGCTTTATATAAGGGCATGACAATCTTTGCAGTTTTATTATCAATTCCTTTTCTAATGATCCCCATTGAAATCCACAAGCACATGGACAATTTCAACAGAAAGGAAGAAACCATGAAAATGAACAGAATTTGGCTGCCAGTTTTGAAAAACATTAGAGTCAAGACAGTGGCTAATCAGCTCCACACAAATACAGGATGATTATAGACAATAAACAATCAAAGAGAACAAAGGCCAGACTACTTCTATTCAGATGCCTCACCAATTGACCTTGCTATCTCCATTGTTACTCACATGCTACACTTCATTGTTACTCACTTGCCAGGCCACTCCTATTCAGATGCCCTCACTTATTGACCTTTACTCACAGGTATATATACTCCACTTGCTTTCCTTTCCTACTATCAGATCCTCTGAAGATGCCAGCCACAGATGCAGGTGAAATGTCAGGAGAGAATGCTGCTAGAACACGGCCATACAGCCCAGAAACCACACAGCAGCCCAGAAAATCCCCTATGTGAATAATTTGTGGATCGGTCCAAATTTGTTCATGTTGGTGAAAGAAATTTCCTTCACCAGAAATGTTGCACAAATTTGAGCTTGTAAAAATTATGCATTTGACAAAAAAAATTGAAAGAGAAAACAAAGTTATAAAACTAATCCCATTTTTAAATGTTCACGTGGTCATCTAGGTAAGACAAAGATCGCACATTTAATTTTTTTTAAGCTTAAATAATTGTTTTTCTTTTAGTGTAACTCTGATTTTAGTGTTACTCAGTATATGCTCTGATTAGTTTAGGACAGTCTTTCATAGGACAGTGGTGGTGAACCTTTGGCACTCCAGATGTTATGGACTACAATTCCCATCAGCCCCTGCCAGCCAATCGCCACCACGGGTCTAGGAACTGTCTTACCGATACAGATAATATTGTGATGGGGACTGGATTTACAACTAATCTGGATAGCCAGGCTAGCCTGATCTCATCAAATATTGGCTGTTAAGCAGGATTGGCCCTGGTTAGTATTTGGTTGAGAGACCATCAAAGAAGATCAGAGCTGCTACACAGAAGAAGGCAACACAGGGTTTTCTTACCTTGAAAACCCTGTGGAATTACTGCAAGTTGGCTGTAAGAGTGAGAGAAAGAGAGAGAGAGAGAGAGAGAGAGAGAGAGAGATGTAAAGGAAACAGAAGTTAACATTTAGAATCACCCCTGCGTTTTCCTCTCCAAATGTACAGTGGAAAAGGCCCCAAGTTTTGAGATGTTCATGCGATCTGCAAGCTAAGAAAGTACATATTATTAAAAATACACATTGTGTACATATTAAGAGTCAGTTACTGAATTTCATTCAGATTTCTTGTATACTCTTTGAAGTGTTCCTTCATAACCTTGAATAGTGCTTCCTCCTAAGATTTGTCTGCTTTGCTAAACTCTTGCCAGAGTTATCTGCCTTTTCAAAGTTGAAAAAGTAAAGCATAAGCAGAAAAACGAAGGCTTCAGGTAAGGATTTGAAAGCGTATGATGTGGTCCTACTGCTGAAGTTAAACAAGCCTGGTCTTGCAAACTGCCTGGGAGGAAGACCACCTGGAAACCATAAGTTAGCTGATCTGAGTGCCACGAAAGATGAGTGGAATAGAGGAATTATAATAGTATTTAGCTTTATTTGTACATTATTTCTGAAACGACATATGAGTCTTAAGTCTTCATCTTAAGACTTTGGGGATCCATTTAACAAAGCTGTCTTTCATAGGAATTTTCTGATTGGACATGTGGCCTTATGGCAAGGATTTTAGCTTCTTAGGAATTCCACTTCCCGCAAGACAAAATCTATTCGCTGCACAGAACGAGGAGCTTCAGAATGAGGTCTCCTGGGTTCTCCCACAGATCGATTCTCAAGAGTGCTGTGTTAGCAAACTCTCCAACCACATGCTGGGTCGTTGTTCAGCTTTATCTGTCATACCCTAACCATCATCTGCAGAATACAGAAAGCAGAAGTGCTACTGTAGTACCAGAATGAAAAGCCAGACCTGAAAAGCTTCTCGGCGGACTGATCTGTCAAAGATATAGGGCTGGATCCAATAAGACACTTCTGTTGGAGCATGTTTCTTCACTGAAAGGAATCTACTGAACTAACATCTTCCCATTGTAAAAAGACTCCTCATTTAGTAGAAGACAGTCATCAGATCTAACTCACAGAAAAGCCAGAATGTGGTCATCCTACTCATTCTGTAGGATTCTAAACTGTTGCTGTCTTTGTATTCTGTATGCCTAGATGACCTAAAAGAGCTGCTGAGAACCTGAGTATTTCACTAGATTTCACCTATCATTTATTCCATTTCAAAACTGATTATGAGATTGGGGAATAGGTAGGCAGGTAAGACAAGTAGGAAGATTGGAGTGAGTAGAGGGAAAGTGAACCTGGAATGAAAAGAGAGAAAATGCGACAAAGAGTGGGGAAATGGGGGATGGGGAAGGATATTTTCCTTCCCCTGAGTCCTCATAGCTCCCTCACTTGTAAATTTCAAAACAAGTAATAGGGCAATGAAGTACCTTTTTTACCCCTCATTACAACCCATGCCCTTTCCACATGGGCCAATAAACATGAGGGTGGGATAAAACCCGTGTTGAGTGGGAACTTTGCATGGTCCCGCCCTCACACGGATCTAACCTGCCTCTCACCTGCGCTATTGGCTGCAGGGCGGGTTAAACAAGAATTGCATTATGTGTGATTCTTTTGTTTCAATGCACCTCACAGCCACAGCTGAGCGAATGGCCGTGGCTGGGAGGCGCATTTGGGGGCTGCAAACAAACTAGAGAATCACAACCCACGGCTTCCACCTGTGGAGCCACGCAGGGGGAAAGGGCTATAACATGGCCCTGAGGCAGGGACCCAAAACAAAACATGCCTCTGTGTGAAGGTGAGCGCCCCATTCACATGGCTGGCTATCCACACGAAGGGCTCGGGGCGAGGACGGGTTCATGTAACCCGCCTCTCACCCGTGTTTATTGACCCATGTGGAAAGGGCCCCAAGGACTGCATACACCAACATTATTTAAAGATGAAGAATAGATGATGCAATAAACCATTTAGTTACTAATTACTGAATTGTTTTTAACCCTCTAGCATTGTAATAAAACTGTAACTGTGATTACTCATGAAGACCTAATGTGCTTTATGATGAAAATGCAATAAAGGTTCAGCTTATGGGTAGTATTTTTCTTCCAAGTACTTCATCACCACAAAATTTGTGAAGCATATTAAAGCAATCAAGATGAAATATGCTGATATTTCAGTATGTGACTACAAGCACCTTCAAATAAAAGGCTTTCCTCTAGATTAAAAAAATTACTTACATGTTATATGTTAAGTGTTATTTAAATAAACTACACCTAACACTCAAGAGACAGCTGGTCACAAAAGAGGGATATCTCACACATTCCCTTTCCCCCAAACTCTGGACCCATTGTTACTCTTGAAGGAATCAAAGAAGAGGCTATAGCTATTCACAGGAGATACTCAGTAGAACTCAGATAAGCAAAGGCTGGACAGAAAAGGAGTAAAATGCACAAATTTGGGAGCAGATATTGCAGAAAGGCAGGAAACTTTCTAGCCTCTCAGATGCTGCAGGTCACAACAATAATTCCTCCAGTAATACTGTCAGCCTCTCACAACACCCCCTCAGTCGGGAAAAGGAATTTGTTCTTTCAAGAGGACTATTCTTCTGGCCCACTAAATCCACACAGGTGATAACAGTTCTGTAGTGACTTGGAGGTCTTTTTTCATTGCCTTTGTCTGAAGGAGTATCTTCATCAAACGTTGAAACAGAACATAGTGGACAGGCAACATCCTCATAATAAAGCAATTCACAATCTACTGCTGAACAGGTGCACCATAAGACAATACATTGACCATCAATTGCCACTCACCCAACACTGCACGATAAAGGACTCTACATGGACCTTCCCGATGGCTACAACACCAAACTAAATCTTTAAGTAGAATGTTTTCACTGTTCAGCCCAAACTGACATGTTCAAGAAATATACCTTATAACACAACCTCACCCACATGACAGAAATGCAATGAACAGCCTCAAAAACAATTCAAACATCATTATTAAAGAACTGACAAAGGGGGAGCAATTATCATCATAGACAAATCAGCCATCATTCAGGAAGCCAAAATACAACCCTCTACCATCAACTATTCTCAGACCCCACTCAGGAATAACAAAAAAGATTTAAAAGGATTATGAAGGACTGCCCACACATATGGATATGCGGATAGCTATATGGATACATCAATCACATATTATTTGTCTCCCGCCTAAATACACAAGCCTGGCAGCCTAGAGCTTGTCTTGGGTATAAGTACCATCACTGAAGGGGTGTCAGGATACATGGACACATCTACTTTGTTAAGTAACACACTTTCTAGGTACCACTATACAGATACATAATGCAAGCATAAAAAACCCCTTACACTGAAAACTTGCAAATCACCAAACATATCTACAAGCCTCCAGTCACCATTCTAAACACACTAAATAACCCATTATCTACAGCCAAGCTCTATGCTACAGCTGCATCTGTTCTGATCCCCCAGACAGATTCTCACCTGCAGCATCTACAACAGACATTCTTGGAATTACAATACCCATCTGATGCAATAAGGAAACAGATCAACAAAGCCAGAACGATTCCAAGGGATAACCTACTACAAGACAGGCCAAAAAAACAACAACAACAACAGACGACCACTGGTGGTCACACAACAGTTCTCAGCTCAACCTGGTTCAATGCAACATTAATAACCTACGACCTATGCCAGAGAAATGACACCCCTATTTCACAGGCACTGATAGACGAACCTTTTTTTGCCCACAGACAGCTTCTTAACCTTAAACAACATCTTACCCACAGTAATACCCTCCAAACATGGACACAGACTCTGGGACTAGGGCCTGCAACAAACCAAGATGCCAACTCTGTTTCCATATCCACTCTAACAACACAATAATGGGACCTAGCAACACCTGCCATAGCATCTCCCGTTCATTCATTTGTTCATATTCCATTATATGTGCCATAAAATGTCAACAATGTCCTTCCACTCCCTACATCAGACAAATAGGTCAGTCCTATGCAAAAGAATAAACATGAGAGCAACATTAAAGACTGTAACGCTCAAAAACCAGTGGAAGAATATCTTCATCTTCCATCATTGACCAAAGAATGGCAGTTCCCCACCCCCAAAAAGGTATTTAAAGGGAAAATTACAGTAAGATTGCTGAACTTCAGTTAATTTATAGTTCAGAACAATGGTTCCCCCCCCGCGCCCCGCCCAAAAGGCTGAATTGATACTAGGATTCTTATCTCTCTACAGATGCTAATTTTCTGTCTCCAAGCATTTCCCCTCTGCTTTAATCAAGTTCATCACAATACGGATGGTATCTCTGCATGTTTACAAGCATTCTTTTCGACATCCCTCTCATCTTCTGAATAGGATAAAAGGACTCAGGTCTTCAGCTCTATCAGAATCTGATCAAGTGAGCTTTGACTCTTGTAAGCTCATACACTGAAACTCTTGTTGATTTCTAAGGTGCTACTGGACTTGATTCTTAACTGTTCTACTGCAGACCAATTTGGTTACCCTCAGAAACGTATGCCTTAGTTACCTACAAGGAACAAAACATGAACTGCAAACTGTGCAAGTTCCACTTCCAGAATTAATTATAGAAATTCTGTTAGTTAACAGAAGCCAGCTGGAACAGAATGTGAGGCAGTGCGGATCCATGGAACGATAAAGAAATGAAATGGGGAACATGTGCTCATCCCTAAACTGCCGGAAAGAATGTGTTTATGTGAAGGACTTTAGATGTGCATCATATCAGTGTATTGGTAAGACTGGAAGTTGAAGGAACAAGGCTGAACAATCAGCACCAAGTAATCACAAGGCTGGAGGACTAGCCACTATTAATTCTCAGTAAGCTACAATCTCATTTATCAGATGCAAATGTTTAATACAAGACAAAGTAGAATAAAGTAGCTTCAGATGTGGGAACTGAAAGAAATTAAAGTGAAGCTGTGCAGAGGATTCTATATGTTTTCTCTCTCTATGTTGTACAACATGTTTTGGATAGTCCTTTTCTGTTGGCTGAGAATAGCCAGTAAAAAGATCACTACATGCCACACTATTTCACCTAGTATAAATTGCAAAAATGTCTAGTAATAAAGGTTGATGCTTCTCTGTCTTTGAAACTCAGATTACTAACGGTTCACAAGGGCAGCTCCTTTGAGGCCCCTTCCGCACATGCAGAATAATGCACTTTCAATCCTGTTTCAATGCATTTTGCAGCTGTGCGGAATAGCAAAATCCACTTGCAAACAATTGTGAAAGTGGATTGAAAGTGCATTATTCTGCATGTGGAGAAGGGGCCTCTGTTCTCAACTTCAGGGCTCATGTTCTTTTTTTCCCCATGTAATTTGCTACACTTTATTCGTGGGGAGGATGATATTGATCTCTTCCACCCAGCCATTAGGAGATATACTGGAATTAGTATGATTGCTATACATCACAATGAAAAACGACAAACAAATAAAGGGAGAAAATAGGAAAAATTCAGGGCGTACTCATCACCTGGATAAAGATATCAATGGGACAAACAAGTATGGACATAACGATTAACTGATCCAACCCCAAACCAATCATTATGGAAGTCATGTCCAAGAGTTTTCAAATCTACTCCCTTTTCATATTATAATAAGCAATAGTTAAAAAAAACACCTCCTCCTCATATTGGTTGTTGTGGGTTTCCAGGCTGTGTGGCCATGGTCTGGTAGATCTTGCTCCTAACGTTTCGCCTGCATCTGTGGCTGGCATCTTCAGAGGCGTAGCACAGAGTGAAGTCTGTTACACACATGTAAAACCCACAACTAACATTTGAAAGCTTTTGTGAAAGCTTTCGACAATACATTGAACTCCTCTTCATAATTTAGATTTAGAATAATTTTGACATAATTTGTCTATATTTCTGGCCCGAACCAACCCTAGAGACTCAGGGTACCTATCAGTAAGTTAAAGCAAACATAGGCCCCTTCCGCACATGCAAAATAATGCGTTTTCAAACCACTTTTACAACTGTTTGCAAGTGGATTTTGCCATTCCGCACAGCTTCAAAGAGCATTGAAAGCAGTTTGAAAGTGCATTATTCTGCATGTGCGGAATGAGCCATACAGACATATAAAATAGTCAAATGAAACTAGCTCACCATATAAAGCACCTCTAAAACTGAAGTTCACAGTGCCATAATGGCTTGGCCCTGCTAAAAAAAAGCCTAAATAAATTATTTTGTAACATTTCCCAACCATGGATGTTTTCCACAATCATATTTGTGTTGCCCAATATTATGCAGCAGCCAATCCTCTGTCAATGTTAAGGGACTATAATGATTCCTTCAGTGATGATCTTTAGTGTTTAGTGTACATCCTACTTCAGATGTGTGCTGCATATTCATCAACTTGGACAAAACTCACTAATTCAGACAAGGACTTAAGAAGGATGTGCATGAACTGTGTTTAATTAAAGGCATTTCGAAATTAATGAAATGGCTAGTGTTTTTCAGTTATTTCAAGTAAATAGACTTTCCACTGGGATTAGTGCTTGTCAGTATATAAAAGTATACTAAACAGATACCAGCAACATGAAAATATTTTAACCATTTCTAGGAAGACAGCAGGATACTTCCTTGTGGTATTAAATAAAATTATTATTATAATTATTAACATTAAAATTTACCGCCAGGTTTCATTAAAGGTTTTGTGCAAATGGATCAAACCTGATTAAAAAATCCCAAACCGTCTCCATTCATCTAGGCGTCTTGTCTCTCAGTCAGTCATGGCATCATAGTTCATCCAATAAGTGGAACTACTGAGTGTTATAAGAAGATGAATGCTATATGCATTCATATGTCTTCTGCCAATGCTTTCAAAACTTTTAATTATACTCAAACAGCTGGTAGCATCATTGACTCAAAGCCCCAGATTACCTTGATTGCTCTGTCATTATCTCGAATCAGCTGCTGCTTCTCATCTTCAAACCTTTGTAAAACATCCTGCAGGCGCCTTTCTGCAGCAAGCTGCTGCTGGTTGCCTTCCTCTGTCAGAGAGGAAATGGTTGTCTTAAGTTCAGCTATGATCTAAAAAGAAAACAGCATGCTAAAAACTACAGTAAGCAGATTTTGCATGTATTTATGCTTGACACATGAATCGAAGTTGGCAAACTCCTCTGTGAAAACTTAATAGTTTAAATTAACATATTATACACCAACAAGCAGAACATTCCACACATAGAAGAGAAATATAAGACTATACATTGCATTAAAAAATGGCTGCTCGTAAAAATATCTGGAAGAAGTTTCCACTATAAAATCCCCTAATTAAGTTACTCACCAAAACAAAGCACATTTGTGATGTGAAAATATGGGTTTCTAGTTTTCCACTTCACTGAAATGATTACTGAAAATCAATCATCTGAAACACTTTTGCACACTTGTTGGGATACAAGAGCACTGATTCAAACTCTCTGAACTCACCACAAAAGAATGGCATTGTGGATAGGAATTATAAAAAGAAATCAGTGTTCTATGAAACTTGATGTTTTGGCTTAGAATGTAGCAAATGATTCAAAGAACAGAAATACACACATACACACACACCTAAAGCACTTCTGCACATGCAAAGGGGCTGTGCCAATTTCTCCCTCCAGCTGTAATTGGTCGTGCATTGAACTGCATGCCACTTTGGAGAGTGACTTAACATTTAAATAATTTTAATTTAATCTCAGATTCGGGATGGACTATCAGGGCCACCTAAGCCATACCCCCGGAATGCCCAAGCTTTGCCCCTGCACTGGGGCATGCCAGGGGTGTTGTGCCCCCGGTCCCATGGGCGCTACGCCACTGTGTCTGTGCTATCTATCCAGAGAAGCTGCTTAAAAGCACAGTCCAGAAAAAATGAAGGAAAAATGCAGGGAAAAAATGAAAAAATAAAAAGATTTTTCAGAAATCACAAGAGGTATGGTTAAAGAGCAGGGGGAGTGATTTGGGAACATACTGTATATGCATAGAGGATTGTGCCTGGGTCTAGAGACCTGTGCCTCTATACTGAATATATGAAACTAATGTAGTATACAGGCCTTGTGAATCAAATGGGAGATATTGTTATTAGTCAAGCTTCATAGAATCTTAGAATCATAGACTTAGAAGAGACCAGGAGGGCTATCCAGTCCAGCCCCCTGCCATGCAGGAATACACAATCAAAGCACTCCTGACAGATGGCCATCCAGTGTCAGTTTAAAAATCTCCAGATTTTGCACATGGTATCAAGGCTTGGGGGCCCTGTTTGGCATGAAATCTGTGAAGAATACTGAAGTTGCACAGTAGAAACACTGCAGCCATCTTTGTAGCAAGACAAATCAAAGGAAGCCATTATGCTATGTATAGAATTTGCTACAAAAAACGTATTTAATATAAGAGAACAACACCAGGGGAATCTTTTCTCAAGGACAGTTCATGTTATAGGTGAATCCACAAAAGTTTGCAAAAGTTGCTTTTTCATCCTAGCTTACTGACATCACACAGGCTGGTTGTAAAATTCTTGCTACTTCTCCCCTTTACCCCAACACTGCTTGATGTAAAATTCATGCTACTTCTCCCCTTAACCCTAACTACAGACAGATGAAGGCAGTAGATGGACCAAAGAGAGATGCTGTGCATTTGATGTGGGCTGAATTCATTGAAAGATTCCATCTAGCCCAGGGGTCTGCAACCTGCGGCTCTCCAGATGTTCATGGTGGCAGGCGCTGATGGGAATTGTAGTCCATGAACATCTGGAGAGCCGCAGTTTGCAGACCCCTGATCTAGCCCTCCAAAACTGTCCAAAGAGACACATGTTAAAGAGAACAGTTCACCAAAGTTCATATTATCCAATTAATGAAGACACGATTATATAGAAAAGCCCAGGAATAGCTAAGGTGAGAATCTTTCTAAAGTTCTTAGAAATTAAAACAACAACCCTGAATTGCTTTAATAATGGATTAAGATTTTTTTAAGGGAGTTGAAAGACAATGAAATGCATTGGGAAGAAATGTTCAGGGAGAAAAAATGTACTTGTTTATTTTGCACTAACTTCAGAGAGAAGTTCTGGAATACATTTGGTGTGTGTGGGTGTTAAAATCAAAATGTTCCAAGAGGCCACAGAGAGCGAGATGAGGCTGATGTTGTCAGCAGTACAACTTCATGAAAGTTATAGGTGACCTATTAGTAACATCGCTTAACAAAGGCTACGCTCAACTGACAGGGGAGACTGGCGAGAAAGCCACAAAATACGAAGACATCCAAAACGACGAATGAAATTCAATCTTTTCATTCATTCCCTGCACCAAAAATGTAACTATGTGGCTTTGAAGCACAAAGGCAGCAGGTCTTATCTAACACTGGAAATATACAGAGAAGCTGAACTTTGACTACTGCTTCAAAAGGAAGAACTTGGATTTCTGACCCTAAAACAGCAGGGAAAGGCTTTCTTGCCTTGCTTGTGGACTTCCCTGGAGAACAAGACTGGGGACTGTGGGAGACAGGATAGTGGACCGTGTGAGCCTTTACAATCGCCCCTATATTTTCATTCAGTTCACACATGAAGCAGACCAAATCCCAATAGTTGCACAGTTAGGAAGACATGCATGACTTAGGCAGTATGGCACAGTATGGTAATTTACTGACTCACTCCCTCTTGAGCTAATTCTGGGCAGATGCTTCCTCAGGCAAAAAGTCTTGCTCTCCCATGCTTTTACTTCTCTCTGTTCCCAACATGTAACAAGAGTGTCACCCAGCAAGTTTCCATGGCAGAGTGGGAATTTGAACCTAGTGCCTACTCTGACACTTGAGCTAACAATTCGCTAACAATTTTTATTTAGGAGAACCATTTTTTCCTCCTTTTGAATTGTTAGGATATTTTTTTTTACAAAACTTTTTATTTTGTTCAAAGCTTTCTCTCCTCCAGATCCTTGGCAGCATCTCCTGTTAAAAGATTCCAGGTCTTGGGACAGACCTTCACTGCCTGGGAAGACAGCTGTAATCCATCAGAGGAATCAATACTCAGGCATTGGTCTGACTCAGTATGAGACAAAATATATGCCCCCACATCCTCCAAGGATCCAGACTGGGACTGACAGAGCTTCACAGTTCTGGTACCTGCACCACAAAGAGGAGATAGCAGAACTAGAAAAGGCACAGAAGATGGCAACCCAAATGACTGCGGGATCTTCTCTATGATGAAAGCTTGAGTAGAACCTTATTATTAGAAAGCTTGAGTAGTTCAGGAAAGCAACAATTGAGGAGGGAGGATGAGAGACTTATAAAATTATAGATGCAGAAAGTGAAGGAAACATTTTCTTTCCCGTAATACTACAGCTTGGGCTGCATGGATTTATGTCAGACATAAAGAACATAAAGAACACAACATAGAATTCAACTATGTAATTGACTGTGCAGGATGTGGTGATGGTCACTATCATAGAACCAAACATGCTGGGTGCCTTGTGTCCAGAGCTCCCAGTGATATTCTTTAATTTCAATTCTCATTTAAAAAAAAAAAGAATCTGGGAACTCAGGACTCAATGCCCAGCACATCTAGTTTGGCCCCTAGAAAGTTTTAACGAAATTCATGGAGAAGAGGTCTGTCAACAGATTCTAGAATGCGATCTCAGTGGAACATCCACCACCTACCTCTGATCATCAGATAGTAAAGATAAATTGCAGGAGATTCGGTTGTCTTCATCATGCCCAGCTTGTGGGCTTCCTGGATGAACTTGTTAGTGTAAGACACAGAATACTGACCATGAGATAAGAGCACCTTGATCCTGTGGGACTCTACATAGAGATGCATTCTACACTTAAATCTTGTCTCATCCACAGTCCACACAGCACTACCATGCCCAAAGCCTAACCCTAGTTTTGCCAGTCAATGGTCCTGATACTGGCTCAAAACAAAAAAAGGACAGTGTGGTGGAAAAGAGCAAAATCTACTAGAAGCAAAACCCAGCCACACAAAAGGCAACTGCATCAAAACCATATAATAAGGAGTCAGGAGGAATAGAAGGAACACATGTAGTCGCTAGTAGATCCTGATACTGATTCACCAAAAGTCTAGGACTCCCAGTCCCAAAGTCTTTATTATTATTTGCAATTGGGGGTGGTTGGGTGTTAAATAAAATCAGAAACAAAACAGAGCAAAAACAGAAAAGCCCTTGTTTTAGAGCAAGCCCTTCGGGGAGCACCCCCTACCCATTTTTTACTTGTAATAAGAATTAACCTCCCCCCCCCCCGCTTACCACTGAACCTATTCCTGACTTGAGGGGGTGCCCACTTGTTGAGCAAATACTGGACTGTTCCCTCTATATTTCCCTGGTGAGACTTTGTGCCACTCTGCCACACCAATGCATCTTTGTCCCAGGAACCCAGTCTTTCATACAAGCATGTACATGAACACTCAAACACCCACATGTTCAGAGCGCATATGCACATGCACCTAAACAGCTCCACTGGCCTTGGGGGCCCAATAGCAGAAAGACATCTTTTTCGCCATGCTATCTTGCCCCAATTGGAGTGGTGGTGGTGGTTGTGGTGGGTAACAGCAGCCTGTACTTCACAACTGCTAATTTAGGAAAATGAAGAGCCTGTAGGAGGAGAAAGGGATGGAGAAAGGGGGCGTCATCTCAGCTCATGTGCTCAGAAGAGCGGCACACGCAGCAGCCAGGCAGGCAGCCACTCACAGCCTCTAACCAGTGGCTGTGCTGCCACTACACCCTCTCTGCCACCACCCCATCTCTTCCTGTGCCCAAGGCAGCTGCCCCACTCACCCCTAGATCCGGCTCTGGCAGCCGTACGCAATGGGTAAAAAAAAAATGAGAAGGAAGATCTTTATGACATCTGAGAGTTTCTCAAAAGCTCAACTGCCATTTCGTTGCCTGCTGACTAGGACCAGCCTGAGGCAATGAGGGAACCCATCCCTTGAAATGACCTGGAAAGTTCTAGCACTGCCTTCTGGTGGTATCATGTAAAGTATGTCCAGTGAGCACACGGAGTACAAAAAAATGCTGAAGTAACTTAAATGTTATAACCTTGGAGGATTTGCAAGCTTCCATTTTTTTTCTTAGGGTAATAATGCTTCTACAGTAAAAAAAAAAGGCTCATAATCAATTTTTTCATTACTTTCATCAAATTAAAGTAAATAGCTACTTGACACAAACAATGGAGTACAGCTCGGGGAAGGCGAAACAGTAGATAGAGAAGCTGAAATTAAGCTGTAGAGCAGTGGTTCTCAACCTTCCTAATGCTGCGACCCTTTAATACAGTTCCTCATATTGTGGTGACCCCCAACCATAAAATTGGTATACATAAAATATAAAAAGACCATTTTCCGATGGTCTTAGGTGACCCCTGTGAAAGGGTCATTCAACCCCCCAAAGGGGTTGTGACCCCCAGGTTGAGAACCACTGCTCTAGAGCTATAAGAACAAAAGCAAGAAATACTTATTTATATGTTGTTGGGTTTTTTAAGTAACCAAAAGTGCTTTCTAAAGGAGGTTTTTCCCCTCTTCATATTTCTTACCTGTGCAGATTTGGATAACTTCTGACTGTATTCTTTTTCAATCTGCTTCAACCTGCTGTTGGCCTGAAATACACACACACACAAAGGAAGCCTGATTATCTCAGAGGAAGAATGTATACAGACACTTTGCCACTGACCCCTATTGCCTGGCACCCAGTCTACATGTCTATCACTAAGCAGCTAGGATCCATGCCAATTCCAGCGCCCTTTTATGGTCGCCAGAAACCACTAGGGCTGGTCTTTGATCCACGGCCAACTATTCATCACTTGAAAGAGTGGGGGGGGGATTGTACCTCTGCAGCTAATTATTAGGAAAACATAAAGGCCTCTGTCGATTTTGAGAGAGAGAGAGAGAGAGAGAGAGAGAGAGAGAGAGAGAGAGTATCAGGATGACTTCATCAGTAAGAAAAAAAGCCACAAGCTCCGCTGGAGGTTGTGAAGGAACAATGTGACAGATACTCTTATGATTTTCTGTGCCAGCTGATGATGCCTGCAAGTTCCTTTTGTCATTTTCTTATACCATTTTCATTGAAAGCTGGCTGCTATTAAAAGTTGAAATCCAATGTGCACTGGAACCTTTTGGGCCCCTTTTGATCCACAGCTTTCTCCCTTGCTGGCTTTTCTTGCATGGCTCAAAATAAGGCACAAAACATTCTGAAAATAGGGCTGCTTTGTTGTTTTGATATCCCATGTAATTGAAAGGGCAGCGTTTGTTATATTCAACAAAAAAAGGGCATTATTCTTTCTTTTTCAACTTACCAGGATCCCAGGATTTTTAAATACTGTTTTCTTTTAATAACGACTTACTACAGACAAAATTTCTTATTACGCTTGTGTTTCAGGGTATAAAAAGCAAAGGCATGTCTCTAAGAATACATTTCTGGATACCAGACTGGAGTGGCTAAAACCCAACTGCTCTGATGCCAAGGGGTTTCCCTGTTTTTTCACAGGAGAAGGTAATACTCAGCTCATCCCCTGAGCAATGTTTACATGTGGAATGTTTTTCTTCCCAAAAGGGAAGGAGAAGCTTTGGGTGATGCCCACTGAGTTTTGAGGGAAGTGCAAGAAAAGTAGTCAAATTCACTACAAGTTTAAGGGTAATGTTATGATATCACTTAAGTACTCAGTTTTGTGGCTATAGGTTAAAATTAACTCCTCCAAATTAAATGAAAACGAAATACAAAAGACATAAGTAAATTGATCCATGTGGGTAGGGCATTCCAGAGAACTTTGTGCAGGTACAATAGGCCATTGATTGTTGTTTAGCCTGAAATGATTGTTTTATAGATGGTTTTATTATTTATTGTCTTATGTGATGTTTCTGAATATTGTTACCCACTCTGAGCCTGGTCTCAGTCAGGAAAGAGCGGGCCATAAAGCTGAATAAAATAAAGAATAAAATAAAAATAAATCTATATCTAACCGAGGGCAGAATTATGACTTTACAAGTCCCTTTAATATCTATTAGGTAAATATATGCACACCTAACCTACGATTGTTTACAGGCTGTTTCTTTGGAGCAATGGAATTATTATCTTCTTTCCATCAATGAGGTACAAGCTTTGATTCATCAGCAACAGTAGCTTTATAACTGTGGCTACTAAAAGCAGCTTTGCTATAAGAAGTCAGGGATATTGGTTCTGTTTTCTTAAATGTATTTTCTCCTTCTAGATTTCAATGGAAACTCAAATGTGCTACCTCAAACTGCAATCAGTTTCTGGTCACACTAATTCACTTCTTCCAACTGAAATATATCAATAAAATTATTATATGTGTTTCCTTCTTTTACATGGTGCTCCCAACTATTCCTCTATGCAGGTCCATATCTTCTTAGATTTGGCAATGCTGGCAATGCTCCATGACATGATACCATCCATCCAACCTTAATCAGGGGTAGAATGGGGAAGGGGAAGCCCTGGAAAAGCTGTCCTGCCCTCACAAAATAGGGAGGGAGGAAGAAGGAGCCAACCAAGCCTAAAGCTCTGCCAGGTCATGCCTGTCTTGTCTGGGCAGAGGCCTACTCAGCATGAGCCAAAAACTGTACCCCTGGAACGGTAAAAATACCGTTCTACGGGTGCTGTTTGCACAGCTGCTGCCTCTGCAATGATGCAGAGCTGTGCTTTCCCCCCACAACCAGCAGGGAATCGCTGTTTTCTAACTATGATAAGGCATAAAATATTCTGAAATAGAGCAAACGGCACTGGGTTGGAGGCACTCACCAGAGGGATGTGTCATCACTGTGAGGCCACCCCGTTACCTCCAAGGGGGCTTTCCAGCAGTGCAGGGAGCAACAAATGCAACCCCCCACCCCCAATCACCAGAAAGCCCTCCAGAGGACTTACACCACTCTGAGAGCTGGGGAGACACACTCCAGGCCCTTAATCCTGGGCAGGAGCTGATTAATATCAACTCTGCCCCAGCAATGCCCCGACCTGTTCCCCCCCCCCCCCCACAACGGGGCATGATTGGGACACCAATATAGCCCCATCACAGCCTGGACAGTCCAGGCTTTTTGATGGTGGGGCTGAGAACCAGGCAGCTGTTGGCGCCCCCACTCCCCGGGCAGATGAAGCTGGCAGTACCGTACTTTCTCATTTCAGTTTAGAATAGTAAAAAAGTAGGAGAAAGGGAGGTCAGATAGGGTGGACAACGAAATGCCATAGCTGTCCTCAACTGCAGGTCCGGCAGAATAACTCTTGCAGGTCTTGTGAAATTGTGACAAGTCCCCTAGTCATTTTAGACAAAGCATTCCACCAAGCTGTGGTCAGGGCCGAAAACACCCTGGCCCTAGTTGAGGACAGCTGGGTGCTTTTTGGGCCAGAGACCTCCAATAAGTTAATATTTGCAGAGTGTAACACCCTCTGGAGGGCATATTGAAAACTTAAAATGCAGGATTATGTTTAGGCAGGATGTTGGTATTGTGAGGAGGTGCATATGCGGCATTTTGCCTATCTGTGATAAAAAGCAGTTATGTAGTGTGTTTACGTAGTATGTAGTGTTTATGAGCCAGCAAATCTGTTTTAATTATATCCTTATACACCTTATTCAGTCAAACATAGAATGCTAAGTTAAGCTGAAATTAGATCAAAAAGACTGTATTGTGCCATTTCTGAAGGTCTTGAAACTGTACTAATGAATGCTGTGACACTTGTTTTTTCTTCAGTGTTATTTTAACAGACACAATTTAACTCAGTGGTGCGGCACTTCAGAAAACCAGAGCGGACCATGCTGCTAAAACCTTGTTTAACTTCTTTAAACAGATGCAGTCAGATCAGAAGCACTGATTAACAAGATATTTGTCTTGTAAAGAGAACTTTTGAAGCATTTATTTCCCCTTGCCTGACTCACTCAGCTGAGCTGTGGGCCAGTGTTTGTGGCACTACAAACAATTGCTTGTACAGTGATCAGTTCTGACATCATAAATACTGGGTTGTGGTTTCTCTGAATGAATGAGCTCTGCAGCTGGCTGCTGCCTCAGTGAAAGTTTTCATTCCTGAATACCTTGATGAGCAGCCATGAGGAGAACGAAAATGACAAATGGATTTGGTTTTGGCACAAACATCATTCACAAGAGCAGCTGTCTCTGTGGAACATTATAGTTCTAAGGTCCACGCTTAGGCGCCAAAATCACTGTTTTGAAAATCATGTCCTTGGTTCACCCTGAGTTGCCTTTCTATTGGGGAATGTATGGAATGCAAGATTTCCAGGGATTTGGGGAAGACCTAAAAACCTCCCTAATGATCAAAATGCAAGTTTGGTGGCAAAGGTTTGGGTAAAATAGTCTTAGCTGTGATTCCAATTTGAAGGAATATGCAGATATTACAATATCACAGTGGGATATCAATGGGAATTGTACACCAGAGTCAATGGTTAAAATACAGTTAACTATTTTTCCCTTTATGATAACAATCTTGTTCACAGAAATAGGAAATGAGAAGGACTGGACTTGCTTACTAAATAGCTAAACATACTCTAGGCTACCTTGCAAACAGAATATCTATGGACAGTTCTCTGCAGTCAACTGCCCTTCCCCTTGCATGGACTTGGGTAGTGAGTTGTGATTTAGCATGCCCAAGGTCGAAAAGGAGCAATACTTCATTGAAAAGTTGAATACCAAGTGACATAGCTACTGCTGCACTAGACATGTATATTAATTTCAGGCTTTTGTAATGTTTCACAAAACAGTATCTCCTATTTAATCTGAGATGACAGTTGCACAAAATAGGAGGGGGCAAGAACAGTGCTCTCGCACTAACTTTAATAAAAGCTGTTCTATGTAACAGAGACAAAACACCCAAGAGGCCAACACTCCATTAGACTCACTTTTCTTGTTACACAGAGTTCACAAATCTCTCAGACTAGTGCTTCTAATGACTGCATTTTACTAGTGATAACAAGACTAGCTGTCAATATCAAGCTCCATTTTACAAAATCAGATCTAGCTAGACCAACACGGCATTCTTGTAAATGAGTCGTGGTTTTTTTGCCACTACCTCAAAGTGCCCAGTGACCATACAAGTATTAGGAAAATAATGATCATTTACTAACTGGCAGGTGCCAACAGAGACCCTCTCTGACTTACAGCAGCAGCAGCAGCAGCAGCGGCGGCGGCGGCGGTGGTGGTGGTAGTAGTAGTAGTAGTAGTAGTAGTAGTAGTAGTAGTAGTAGTAGTAGTAGTAGTAGTAATAATAATAATAATAATAATAATAATAATAATAATAATAATAATAATAATAATAATAATAATATCAACATGACCAGGGCCAGAATCGAAAAAAATCCTCGGATGATGCAAAGTGAAGATTGTGCAAAGAAGCCGATGAAACTATAGATCATGTACTCAGCTGCTGCTACAAAAAAAAAATAGTGCAGACTGAGTACAAACAGAGGCACAACTCAGTGGCCAAGATGATCCATGGCATTTATGCAAGAATTACAACATCAGGATGGCTAAAAACTGGTGGAAACATTGTCCAGAGAAAAGAATGGAAAATGAGAAGGTCACCTTGTGGGACTTTCAAATCCAAATGGACAAAGTGTTGGCACATAACGCACCAGACATTACAGTGATCGAGGACAAGTGACCATCATTGATATAGCAATCCTGCAATACCTGGTGACAGCAGGGCATTGAAAAAGAACACAAGGAGGTCACTAAATACCACAATTTCAAAATTGAGAGTCAGTGACCATGGCACAAACCAGCTGAGGTCATCTCAATGGTAATCAGCACCTGGTCGACATTCTGAAAACACTAGGGGGGCACCTGAAACATCTTCAAATCAACAAAATCAGTATCTGTAAGATTCAGAGGGCAGCCCTGCTCGGATCCGCACGAATACTACACCGATACATTACAATGTCCTAGGTCTCTAGGTGAGGCACCAATTGTAATGAAAGGCCAACAACCAGCAAAAGAACTGGCAGTTGTGGTATTAAACAAAAATATAATAATAATAGTAATAAACTACCATAAAGTTGCAACTGATTCATGGTGACCCCTCATGGGGCTTTCAAGGCAAAAGATGAGCAGTGGTTTCCCATTGCCTTCCTCTGCACAGCAACACTGGTCTTCCTTGAAGGTCTCTCAAAGAAGTACCAACTGCTTAGCTTCCACCACTGCTTGGCTTCTAAATTCCAATAAGCTTAGGCTAGACTGGGTTATCCATACTGCTGAATGACCATACATAAGCTATTACTTGTTGAGCTAGAATAATTAATGTGGTTATGAAGTTGTAATTTACATTGAATAAGATAATTTCGGATTCCACACAATGACAGATTTGAAGCAGAGTCCATAAATGGCAAGACACCTTGGTTTACAGACTTATGGTATGTAAGTACCAGGATGTTGAAGGGAGGAGGTGTTGGTCAACAGTATCAAAGTTCTGACTGCATGTGTTTTGTTTTTGGGTTTTCTGCTTATATTACTCCATAAATTGTACAATTACATCCCTATCCAAAGCCCTAGGCTGCCAGGGACAGTGTGCTGCAATGCCATCCTGCTGCCTCCAGAGGGCTTTCTGGGGGAACAAGGAAGAAAACAAAAATCCACCGCCAGAAAGCACTCCATTGGGTACAATGGACAAAAAGGGTAGTGTAAGTCTGAGGACCAGGGCACTGTGCTCCTGGTCCCAATTTTCTGGTGGAAGTCAACTAAGGTCAGCTTGGCCCTGGGAACGCCCTCTTCCATGCCAGCCCAGCCTTTGGGGTTGGGACATGCTTCTGGGGCCAGTGAACAGCTCCCAGGCATCTATGTATCTGCTCCCTCTGCCAGTGCATCTGCCACTTGTGCTGGCAGGGTGGGTATGTGCGTCAGTGCAAGGTTGCACAGGCTCCAGAAGTGAGTTGCCCCCCACCCCCGGATTGGGCTGTTTGCTTGCCTCTGATACTGGTTATTTTTGCATCCTAAAAGAGTTGATTTTTCGAAAGCAAAACATAGCACACACTACTTAATATCTAAAAGCAAAAAAGAGGAATTTAACACTCAATTAAATTTCTGGAAATCATGAAAACAATGCTTACAAATTCACCTCAGCTTTTTCTTTCTATGGAGGCTTTATGTAAATAACTCTCTTCATATATTTTCTAGTGTGCATTGTTAGAAAAACAAGTTAGTTTAGAAATGACACAAAATCCATTTATATTTAAAAATCACAATAGTAAGTCAATTGTCACATGGAAGCTGATATTCTCTAATTAGTCAAGTAAAAGCATAAGCAAACTTTAAAAGACAAGGAGGGGACTAAAAAAAGAAGATTTGCTCCAGGGAAAAAGCAACAGTTCTCTGATGTATAACAAAGAATTTCACATCAAAGAGTTTCATTTAAATAGATCCACAGCACACTGTCTTATACAAAAATTGGGTAACTTTGGCTGGTCACAAGGAAAAACATACTCTAGGAATGTTTCAGTCTACTATGCATGCTAAGAAATCTTTAAAAATATCCTCTCACTATCTTATAAACTACAGAGCCTAACAGGGTGATCCAGAGTAGACTTTAGTGGTCGGAAAGCCCAGTCCAGAGCCCTGGGACAGCCCTGGGTAGTGCCGTTGCGGCGCTATCCTGCTGCCTCCCAAGGGCTTTTAGGTGGCACAAAGAGATACAAAACAAACCCCTCCCTGCTGCCGAAAAGCCCTCCATTGGGCTCAATGGGCTTATGCCACCCAAAAGAATGGCATAAATAGAAGCTCCGTGAGTCAACTAATGTTGGCTCCACTCCCAGCCACGCTTCTGGAATGCTCTTGCTATGCTGGCACAGCCAGTGAGAGTGCAGGAGTGCTCATGCAGTCAGTCCTCTATGTCATGTCTGACCATTGTGGTTGACTTTGGCAGTGGTCTGCCAGCAGATTTGACCTCTGCCAGGGTTAGTGCCCCAGGGAGGGCAAATTCACCGACATAGGGCCCCGCCATCTCCACGACTCCCTTCACCCCCCACCCCACTCCCCTGGATTGGGCTGTTAGATGGACGTAATTTAGGATTGCACGGTGTCAAGCAGTGTTAAAACACTATGTACTCAAAACACTGTGTGTAGAATTTTTTTCTCTTTGAGCAAAATCATCCCATGTTCTAACAGTTGGCATTGTAGGCTATGGCACATTTCATTACTTTATTTTCTCTTGGGCTTCCACTGAATAATGCACAGATAGCAGAATTAAATATCTAATGACAAAAATAGCAGAACAGAATCAAATATGCAATTTAAACTGTCAAAAAGATTAGAATGTATTCAAAATTCCAGTTTTATTAACAGAGCAATTAGTTAAATGTCAAATGACTTCAAGAGGTTGAAAAAGAATGACAGATACTAAATCTGTTGTACCATACAACTATTAATATTCTCTCTTTGCAGTTTTGCTTTAGCTATATGATGTGAATCAAATCACATTTTTGATATGGCTACTAAACTGAGGAAGCGGGAACAAAGCTTCATATTCTAATGCAAAACCATTTCCACTTGCTATAAACCAAAGAAGTGATAATCTGACTTTCAGATCCTACAAAGAAACTGTCCTATAGTAACTACTTAAATGAGAGACCGTGCAAAATCAGTTCTGGCTTTATTAATGTTTTTATGGACATTTTCCAGTGCTTTATGCTTGATGATCTATTTGAAGCCACAAAATATTTTGAAGTCTCGTGAAAACTCATAGGCAGGATAGTGTGAGGTTTAGCAAAGGGAGTGCTCAAGCCCTTTTCCTGCTCCTACATCTCCCCTTCTTTCCATACCAACCTCCTCTACCTCTTAGATCTCCCACCCTAACCTACGGATTAATCAAATCACCTCCCTAACTTCTGCCAAATCTCTGTAACTATCCTCACCCCCACAGGTACCCCCCACTCACTAACAAAGGGCAAGACCAAGAAGTAGATTATGCCTCCATGTTTGCCTGCTGCCTGATTATGGTCTTTTGCTAGTCTTGTATTTTTTACTGCAATTCAGGGGATAGATAGGGTTGCTTATGTCCTCCCTAGGCAGCCATGGTAGAGCTATGTCCTCCCTAGGCAGCCATGGTAGAGCTAGAGATGGCTATGGCTATGGCTATGATTTCTCTGAGCTACAATCCTGCCTCCAATAGCCATCTGAGGTGCATTTTTGCATCCACAGGGGATTTTATCCATTATTGGGCCCGTATGGGGGCAATACAAGTTTCAGACAGTTCAGTAAGGACTGCTGTGTTCATTTCACATAAGTACTCAAATATATTCTTAGCACTGCCAACTATCCGATTTTCTACCGGCAGGATAAAATTCTGCCTCTTCCAGCTAGTTGTCAGATTTTTTTACACATAACAGAGGAAATAGGAGAGGGACTGATTTTTAATTGTTCAGTGCTTTTTACGACAAAGACATTGGCTGAGGTTTCCTCTAAGGTAGAATTCCAAAGGTGCCAACAGGCTGAATAAGGTTGGGGTTCCCTGTTCTAGATGCAAGCCAGTACCTTTGCAAGGGTTGAAGCAGTTGCAGGGAGGAGTTTCATTTTAAAAAACCAGTAGAGTTTCGTTTAAGACTTTTTTTTAGTCCTCAGAGGTAGTGCACATGGACCTTCCATCCTTCATTTGATCCTCACAACATATGATCCTCACAACTGTCAAGTAAGTAAAGCTGAGAGTGCAAGTAGGGATTTGAACTAGATCCTAGCCTGACACCCTAAGTGCTACACCGTGTTGATGCAACCACATACACACAAAAGCACTTTTCAGTGACGAGCAGCATGTACAGCTTTTCTGCGTTCAACTGCAGTGTAATGTGTTGTAGGTCTTGTAGTACAGTCTACTGAGTAAAACCCTGATCAACCAGGTGTTACACAATGCATACTGCTTGTGTACATTTTTAAGTTTGTCAGACATTATTAAAAGAAAGATAGGCTGCAGCTTTAAATGGGTGCAGATGTGACTTTTGGCTTAATATATCTATTAGTAACATTTATCTCTGGTATTTACTTGGCAAAGAAAATGAGCATTCAGAACAAATGACCCTGATTAATCGGAGCCAAACTTCACATTACGTTCTTTAAAGAGTTGAGTCTGGGTTCCCTGGACTTGATTCCCTCTCTGTTCACAGCCCCACATCAGCTGCATGGACTTTGTCAAAGAAAGCCTGGCTGAGTTGGGAACTACAACATGGCAGGGAGGGGCTCCTGCCTTCTCCTCTTTGTCTTTTCCTGATCTGAAATGGCACTGAGAGAAAATAACTCCCCCAGTGACATTTCAAAATATAGCTCCCGACAGAGTAATTTCTTGTTGGGAAAAGGGATGTATAATGTTTGTATGTATTTCCCGCAGTTCTGACTCCTAAATCTACAATGCAGCTATCCTCCAAAATAATGCTAGTATTAGTTCCCACTTTCCTCCTTTCCCAAAAGGAGATTGTCAAATATGGCAGTGCCTCCCATCTATTCACTGAAGAAATCCCAGAGCACAGCAGCATATGAACACCAAGATGTTTCAAACACAGTACAGCTTATTTATAATTATTCTGGTTTCTAAATTTGGTTTAATCACCGTTTGAAACCTTGCATTTTGTTTAAGATGACATCTGTTTCTGTTGCACTGCTACCACTTTTTTATGGTCAGACTGTACATTTCCTTCTACATACCTCTCATGTACTAGCTATAAAAGGTTTCTGGGCTGGATTTAAAGAGCTGGACCTCAAGCTGTATTCTAGAACACAGCACATAATTTGTACAGAATAATACAGTTTCTCAGTTTGTCACATCCTGTGTTTAAAATATGCTCAGATTTTTAAAAACTGATTTATTCTGCTTACTAGTAGTAGTACTGTTTAACATCTATATGCACCCTCTTGCCACAGGTTCTATTGCAGTTTCACAGGGTCTGCAAAATGGGGTTGTTCCACCAGGCCTATAGTTGACAGCTACAACAGTAATTGTCTGTCTTAGCTGGCCTCCCTTGTCCCTTGTCCCTTCCCCTGTCTCCCTTACCCTATTTCTTTCCCCTTTCTTTCCTTGTTCTGTTATTAAGATATTATTAAACCCATTCTTCAATGGGTTTATATTTTTGGGTGCCATGATGATCTGATTAGTGGAGTGAAAATGGTAGGATCCTTAAGTGGGAGTGATCATGTTCTCCTGGAGTTTGTTATACAGTGGAAAGGGGATGCTAAGCATAGTCATACACGCATTCTAGATTTTAAGAAAGCAGATTTCAGTAAGCTTAGGAATCTACTGGGTGTGATCCCGTGGTCAAAAATACTGAAAAAGAAGGGAGTGCATGATGGCTGGGAATTTCTTAAAAGAGATCTGAAGAGCACAATTTCAAACAGTTCTGATGAGGAGGAAAAATGGGAGGTGTCTAAGGAAATCAGGATGGCTGTCTAAAGAACTTTCAACTGAGCTAAGATTTTAAAAGGACTATGGAAAAGGGGGAAATCGCCAAAGAGGAATTCAAACAAATAACCAGGTTGTGTAGGGAGAAAGTCAGAAAAACTAAAGCTCACAATGAGCTATGGCTTGCCAGAGAGGTTAAAAACAATAACAAAAAAGGCTTTTTTGGTTAAGTCCGTAGCAAAAGGAAGAAAAAAGTTAGGCTAGAGTCACTGCATAAAGAAGATGGCAAAAAGCTAACAGTGGATGGAGAAAAGGCAGAACTACTCAACACCTTCTTTGCCTCCGTCTTTTCCCAAAAAGGAAATGGTACTCATCCAAGGGGAAATGAAACAGAAGATATCTGTGGCGGCATCTTCAGAGGTGTATCACAGAAAGAAGTGTGTTACACACTGTGTCCAGTGAGAAGGTTTCAAGTCCTGGATCTGAGACCAAACAAGACTCTGAAACCGTCGGTTCAAAATACTTTATTGGAAAGCATCAGTGGAACGCAATTGAAAAGCCAATTCTAAACTGTCTTTCCCCAAACCCCGATATATCAATTCCACAGTGCTCATCCCCCCTTCCATCTTCCCACGCTACCCAACTACAAAGCAAAGCTGTGAAATAGTGAGACAGTTCTCCAAGGCCAAAGGATGAGATAAGCAGCCATCTGGCCTGGCCATCCCTACTTGTTTCAGGTAGGCAGAAAAGAAAGTAATTTTCCATCCAGACTCCTCGCTCCCCCTCCCAGTTGCAGACAGGCTCCCACCTGACAGAAGAGAATGTTTAGTGGCGTACATATTGTCCATGTCCCAGGGTAGGAAATCAATTAGTAAGTGTTTGGGTGGAATTTATTATGCAAAGGTGTGGTTGACTTCATTGTACAGGAGGTGGGGATTTCAGTCCATTTACATTTGCATTCCCTGCAGTAGCAACAGTATTAGTGAATGCAGATCTTGTGTCTGGGTGGAGTTCATTGTCCATGAACCTAGCATGCCCTTGTCCTTTGATTCTGGAGTTTTTAAGCACTGGTAGTAAAGTTTTGTTAAACATTCCCTTCTTACTGGACACAGTGTGTAACACACTTCTCTCTGTGATACAGCTCTGATGATGCCAGCCACAGATGCAGGCGAAACATTAGGAACAAGATTTACCAGACCCAGAAATCCCACAACAACCAAAATGAATTTCAACAGAGATAAATGTTAGGTAGTACACTTAGGCAGAAAAAAATGAAATGCACGGTTATAGGATGGGTGACACCTGACTTGACAACACTACACGTGCAAGGGATCTGGGAGTCATTGTAGACCACAAACTGAACATGAGTCATCAGTGTGATGCGGCGGCCAAGAAAGCCAATGCGATTCTGGGCTGTATCAATAGGAGTATAGTGTCCAGGATGTAACCGTACCTCTCTATTCTGCATTGATTAGACCTCACCTGGAATATTGTGTACAGTTCTGAGCACCACCATTCAAGAAGGATATTGACAAACTGGAACCTGTCCAGAGGAAGGCAACCAAAATGGTAAAAGCTCTGGAATCCATGCCCTACGAAGAGAGACTTAGGGAGCTGGGTACTTTTAGTTTGGTGAAGAGAAGGTTAAGAGGTGACATGGTAGCCATGTTTAGATATTTGAAGGGATGTCGTGGTGGTGAGGGAGTAAGTTTGTTTTCTGCTGCTCCAGAGACTAAGACCAGGAGTAATGGGTTCAAGATGAAGGAAAAGAGATTCCACCTAAACATCAGGAAAAACTTCCTGACAGTAAGGGTTGTTTAACAGTGGAATGCACTACTTGATGTGTGGTGGAGTCTCCTTCTTTGGAGGTTTTTAAAGAGAGACTGGACGGCCATCTGACAGGAGTGCTTTGATTGTGCATTCCTGTATTGCATGGGGTTGGACTTGATGGCCCTTGGGGTCTCTTCCAACTCTATAATTCTATAATTTTTTTATTATATTGTTTTATTGTTTAATTTTAATATTAAATGTTGTAAACCACTCTGAGCCCGTATAACATAAATGACCACAAACACAGAAACCCCTTCTCTAAGGCTTTTTACCAGTTAGTCTTGCAGATCATTTTCACTTTTTGTTTTCAGTGGAGGCTTTTTTGCACCAAGGAGGCTGCTTTCACCCATATTGGATAATGCATTTTCAATGCATTTTAGCAATACTTTATAAGAGGATTTTCCTGTTTTACTCTCTCTTGCACACACAGAGCAATCACATCTTGCTTGATGAGACATAAGGCTGATCCCTTCAGCTGACTAGAACACTTTCTGTGGGTTCACTTTAAACATTTTGCTGCTGTGCATACAGTGTTGGATACCATGGAGAATTTCCAGTCACAGAAGGGACAGCAATTCTCCCCTCCTGCTGCAGACCTCGACTTCCTATCCCCCAGAAGCAGCAACTGGGGGACTTATTGGATGGCTGTAGGAATAAGTAGACAATAAAGCTAATGGAAAGCCACGATATCCAACAGGTGGGCTCCAGCCCTTGGCAGCTTTGTGCCTTCCAAGATTTGTCATACCTATTGCATACGTATCTGTGTTTAATCTATTTTTCTCCAGAATCTTACGAAAGCCTATGGCAAACAACAAGAACATGTGTATAGTTGTGCAAAAGTAAAGGTTGTCTCCTTAGCAAGCACCAAGTCATTATTCGTAGGGTGACATCACCACAGGGTGACATCACACCACAATGTTTACTAGGCAGACTATGTTTTTAGGGTGATTTGCCATTACCTTCCTTAGTCATCTGCACATCACCCCCAGCAAACAGGGTACTCATTTTGCCAACTAAGAAAAATGGAAGCCTAAATCAACTTTGACCTGGCTACCTGAAACAGACTTCTGTTGGAATCAAACTCAGGTTGTGAGCAGAGCTTTTGATTGCAGTACTACAGCTTGCCACTCTGCACAACAGGTTATATAGTTCTGCAGAGCTGGGTTTAAATTAGATGAAACAATGGGAGATCTTTATTGAATTGTTATAGGCTTTTAAAGAACTGTATCAGAACCATGGGGTGGAGGAGGTTTAATCCTTCAATGCTTACAGTTTTTCTGTTCAAATTTCCTTCCCTGTGGTACTGTTTGAAAAAAGCCAGCAAACGCCAGTACCTATCTCTTTCCTTTTCATTGTTAATAGCAGTTTGGACAGTGTGGTTTCAATTACTGAAACTGCAGGGTTGGAAGGATTAAACCCCTTCTTAAGACCACATACAGCTGCAATTTAGCTTTAAAATCACTGTGAAGATCCAATCATAGATCTTTAATCAACCCTCAGTCTCTGGGATGGTAAACTTCATGGTAATACTGTTCTTCATAACTTTGTGAGGGACAGGTCACTGGAAATTCACTGGGCTGGGATATGCATGTCCAGAAGTGCCCATTTTGTGAAGAACAACCCATTGTGGGTTTAGTATACAAATCCTCCAGAGCAATAGCTCCAGAAGTAGCGGAACCACCATGCAAACTGCAGCAGTTGCATGTACAGCACTATGCATTTTAGTATTTATATGCAAGCTTAGTCTAGCTGCAAGCCTCAGGCACTCCTGGGGCCGCTGTTTGAGAACCACTGTGGTCTATGAAGGAGCCATATTCAGAACAATTATGGGAACCATAATTCAAGGAAGTACTATCCATCCTCTTAGTCGGTCTTTCTTAATCAGCTTCATGGTGTGTAACATTTATGATATGGCAGAAATAGTTTATTACTGAAGTTCAAATCAAGACAACAAGAAAATCCACAGGGAGAGAATTGGATTCATAGAGGTCTATGGATGAACCTCCTCCATAGATAATCTATGCATTAATTGCAAAGCAAAAAGTGGCTAGGCAGCTGCTCACGGTTAAGAGCAAGGAACCAGAATGTGATTAGAACAAAACAGTGCTGAGTTTTGCAAGAAAGTCATTATGAAATGAAAATAAACAGGGGGGTGATGTTATAATTTAATATATGCCTTTTGATAAGTTATACAATCTCCCTACTGTTTGTGAAGTGCAGCCAAAAATCCATGCTATGAAGTAATGAATGTTCTTAAGAAAGATTACACTGGATTACTTAATAGTTTTAAATACAACAAAAGCTTCAAAAAAGGAAAACAGTACAACTTCATGGAGCCAGAAAGAATTACAGAGCCAATGACTAACCAGACACAAGTCCAGCAAAATCCCAATTAAAAGTAGAATGGAATGCATTGCTCAATCATGAATGCAATTGAAAACACAAATAAGACTTTTTGTAGGCTCCAACTTTTTTATTTATCTGTGCTTCATTTACAGCTGTAGGTCAGAATTAACTCCTCTAAACTAGCTATGAAAAACAAAACACTTTGGAGGATTTATATTACATTCATCTTTTTGGGGGGTAAAAAAGCAAACATTCCAATTTATTTCAGTTTCACAAAGGAGCTACAACAGTTTCACCTAAATCAGATTTTCTACAAGTTAAACATCCTCCCTACACTCAGATGTGATTGCAAAACTACTTTGATCTCTATTTTCAAATATATTTCTGTGTGTAATCCATGACAAAATATAATGTGATTTACTATATCTCTATATGACAGCCCAACAGCTGACAGAACTTAGCTTAGTGTAAGGGGGAAAAAACTTCTGGCACCAAAATATACAAACCATAATTGAGGTACTCTGGTATCATATTACAATGAAGCATGTGCTGGCTGATCATAAAGACTTCAAAACAATTATAATTCTTTCTCACCCATTTAATGAAGGTGGTTTTTATTCCCTGACATGTTCTGCAGCTGCAAGTCATTTTGGAATACTTAGTATTTTTTCCACATTCAAGACTGTATAGGGCTAAAAGCATCAAATTACCCACTTCTGGTTAACCAACAATTCCCACCATCCTAAACTCTTTTAGATTTCTCAAGTCAATTAAAAAGGAAATACTTCAGGCTCACTTTAGTCTTGCATGGCTTTTTTTTTCATAGAATCCTCTTGGTCCACCAATGTATTTTATGTTTACAAGGGAAGAATCAATACTCAGGAGCTCTTTCTAATGAAGACGACATTAATTTGCATTAAGTGATCGTGAGTATTCACCATAGTTTAATAAACACCTGGCTGGGTTGATCAGATTATGATCCATCTTGTCTCGGATTGTTTCGTTAGAGTCTCTGTAACTGCATTGAGTGGCCCACCAGAAATTGACCAACTAGCCCATCACCTATCCGCTGTTGTTCTAAACTCAAATATATGCATCTTCCATCTCTCTGGAGTGGATTCTGTTGCATGACATTTTTCTTAATGTTGAAAAACAGATTTCTTAGCACCAACCCAATGACAGAAGACAGAACAAGATTAAAATGTTAGGATGAAGGACATTCCTTGAAATGAGAAACATTTCAAAGAATGCTGTAGAAACTAACGGGTTTGTTATGGCCTAAGATTATACAGTAGACAAAGTTTTATGTAAACATTTGGTACGGATTTCGATTACTATCACTCACTAACAAATATAAAATATGCTATGCTGCAGGAAATAACTGAGATAAGTGAATATTTATTTGTATATCAATATAATGTGGTTTTCATGTGACAAGGATCTTGTATGAAATAACAGATGCTTGAGGCCATGTAATAAAGATATGAGAGCACAATCAGACAAGGCTAAGGATGATTTACACAAGTAAGTTTGCTTATTAATCAGAGGGAAACGTAAGACAACATTATATTGATATACAAATAAACATTCACTTATCTCAGTTATTTCCTGCAGCATAGCATATTTTATATTTGTTAGTGAATGATAGTAATCGAAATCCGTACCTAATGGACACAGTGTGTAACAGACTTCCCTCTGTGATACACCTCTGAAGATGCCAGCCACAGATGCAGGCAAAACGTTAGGAACAAGATCCACCAGACCACGGTCACACAGACCGGAAAACCCACCACAACTAAAAGGATTATTGGTTGCAGAAAGGGAACCGCTGAGACTGTTGGTGCTACAATAGCTATTTAGGATATATTTTATATGAAGGCCTTCTCCATGATGGCACCAACAATGTAGGATGTGCTTTTGAGCGATACTAGTCAGGCCCTGAAACTTTTAAGAAATTCATTGATTTTCTTTTTTGCATTGGAAATGGCTAATTGGAAATTTAGTTTGTCTTAAATGGAGAATTAGTGTTTTAAGATTAGTTTTAATTGTTATTAAAGTTTTTACTTTATTACATGTGTGAGTTACAGAACACAGTCCAGTAATGTCTGGCTCAGAAAGGTGTAACTTTGCTTTGGATTACACTGTTAAGGAGAAATCCCAAGCAAGTCTACTCAGAAGCAAGTTACATTTTATTAAACGGGGCTTATTCTCTGAAATGTATAATTAAGATTGTAGTGTTAGTCATCCACAGGGCTCATTATTAGTCTGGCAGCACAGATATTTAAACTATCTAAACAAAATATTCCTCCAGATTTCAGACACTTGGGGAAGCCAGTGGAGTCAGTGGCTGCAGAAATCTGATAAAAGTTTTTATTTGGGCTGTGTGTAGTGTTGGCTATAATAGTTCTTTAGACATCCACGCCATACAAGACCCATGCAGATGATCTACCCTTCTGTTTACCACATGTTGCTGCCTTGACCCTGTGCAACTGCAGTGTGGTATGTAGTATGCGAACACATGGACGAAGTGTCTTGGGGTAAATGTAAAAAAATTGCTAATAGTTCAAGGCCAACAAAAAAGTCTTTTAATATTGTGGCTATCATGGTGGGCATATACTGCTGTGTACTAGAATTTCTTCAGTGAACAGATAGAAGGTACTGCCATATCTGACAACCTCCTGTTGGGATAGGAGGAAAGCAGGAAATAATACTGGCACACTTTTGAAGCGTAGCTGCACTGAAGATTTAGGGGTCAGAACTGGGGGAGGTACACACACATTACACACTTGGTTCAAAATACAGCAGTTTTATGAGAGGTCTAGAGAGTTCCAAAGTTGCTTCCTTAGAGGACTGTTACAATACCAACTGAGGGCCATATTGGAACTTCCATTTTGAAATATTGAAATATTGAAACTTCCATTTTGAAAGAGCTAAGTCCGGGTTCCCTCCCTCTGCAGCCCCACAGCATCTGCAGGGGCTGTCTGCATAATTATGAAAGAGAACCCAACTGAGCTGGGAACTAATATGTAGGGGAAGAAGGATTCCTGCTTTCCCCTCCATCCTATTTCCCAACAAGAAACAATTCTGGGTGCCAAAAAGGGGGGAAAAACTCCCCCAGTGCCATTTCATTGCAGGAAAAGACACAGAGGGAAGGCAAGAGCCACTCTTCCCCCTCTGTTGTGGTTCCCAGCTCAAAGGGGCTGTCTTTCACAATTAAACAGATGGTCACTGCAGCTGCTGTGGGGCTGTGAATACAGAGGTAGAGTCAAGTCCGGGGAACCCAGACTTGACTCTCCAAAGAACATAATATCTAGTTTGGCGATTTATCAAGGTCATTTGTTCTGAATGCTCATTTTCATTGCCAAGTACATACGAGTGATGAATGTTACTAATAGATATATTAAGCCAAAACTCACATCTGCACCCATTTAAAGCTGTAACCTATCTTTTTATTTTAATAATGTCTGACAAACTTAAAAATGTACACAAAATATATATTATGTAACACCTGGATGACCAATGGTTTACTTGACAGCCTGCACAAGAAGATATACTACACATTATACTACAGTTGAATGTAAGAAAGAATGTAAGAAAAGTGCTTTTGAGAAGGTGTGATTTGTATCAGCATGGTGTAGCATTTAGAGTGTCAGACTAGGACCTAGTTACACTCTCAGCTTTACTTAGGTTCAGATTCAGAGATCTTTACTAGGCATATACAACATAGGGACAAAGAAGAGTAAATCCAGTAAAGAACATTGAAACTAATGTGAACAGGAGCCAAGGCAACCTACCGTATATACTCGCATATAAGTCTAATTTTTCAGCACATTTTTTTGTGCTGAAAAAGCCCCCCCTCGAATTATAATCTCTTGCTGATACCAGCCAGGTTTGGGGATGTTTGGTTCAGGGGATCCGAAGTTATGGATCCCCAAAGTGGCTGCTCCCATCCCCCATTGTTTCCAATGGAAACTAATAGTAGATGGGGCTACCCTTTTGAGGGTCCATAACTTTGGACCCCCTGAACCAAACTTCACCAAGCCTGGCTGGTATCATCAGGAGAGTCTCCTAAAGATACTCTGAAATGTTGGTACTGCTAACATAAACATTCTTCCTCTGATAGGCACCCTCAAATTTTCCCCAGATTCTTCCCCCCCCTTCTGAAAGGATTTAAGGGGAAAATCAGGGCTTACAGAGCTAGTTTACTGTTTTTCTTGGAAATAAATATTCAAAAACATTTAACCTACTAATGCCTCAATTGATGTAATTTTATTGGTATCTATTTTTATTTTTGAAATTTACCAGTAGCTGCTGCATTTCCCGCCCTCGACTTATACGTGAGTCAATAAGTTTTCCCAGTTTTTTGTGGTAAAATTAGGTGCCTCGACTTATATGCGGATTGACTTATACACGAGTATATACGGTAGTTCAAAACATGCAGCAAAACTTTGGCTACTGTTTCAGCTATTTTGACCTTGGGATTGTTGAGCAAAAAAGTCATCTTTGTGTTGATAGGAAGATCTGAGAACCCAACCGTGATTAAGGCAGAGAAGTCGGGCCTAAAGCTGTTGTACTTAGGGCAGAAGAGCAAGATGTGTTCAAGGGAGTCAGAACAGTGGGAAGGGCAGAAAGAACAGTGTTGATAATGCCGAGGGATATTTGAGAACCAGCCCTGAAGTAGTGACAATGGAAAAGAATTGCATCTTGCTCTTGAAAATACACATCTGAGTTTATGATTAAGAAGTTGGTTCAGATAATGGCAACACAGAGCTTTTGGGGAATAATCCCAAAGTACAAGAGTGAACAGGAACTCTGTGTCTTGCTCAAAAGATATTGATATTCCTGCTCAAATAATTTGTTTTTTAGTTGAAGATAAACCTTGTTGGGGTGAGAATAAGCAAGGAGTCTCAGGAAAGGCCCAAGAAGGAGATCTTAGCCTCGATTAACATCCACTAGTCAGAGGTCTGGAGTTCATGCATCACAAGTTGGACCAGGCTATGAGAGTCAGAATGAAAACAGAGGCGCACCCAAAATTTGAAAGTTGCGGCCCACGCCCTGGTTTCCAAAAAGTGCTGTCCTGCCTCAAGGCAAAAGACTGCATAGGGGACACAGTGTGGAACTCCAAAGATTTTATATAAGAAGCTGGATGCAACTGTTCAAGCTTGGATTTCCATGCGTAGATCCATATAGGAACCCCATTCATTAGATACTCAACCACTTTCGTGTTGAATACTTTCAAGGAAACTGGAATGAAACTGCCGCCATTAAGGGTAAATAACTTCAGAACAGGAGCAGAGGCACATTTGCTACCCTTCAAGGAGGTGGTGATGAATAGCTAACCTGGATAGCTTTAAAAAGGGCTTGGACAGATTTATGGAGAAGTCGATCTATGGCTACCAATCTTGATCCTCCTTGATCTGAGAAATGCCTTAACAGACCAGGTGCTCAGGAGCAACAGCCGCAGAAGGCCATTGCTTTCACATCCTGCATGTGAGCTCCCAAAGGCACCTGGTGGGCCACTGTGAGTAGCAGAGAGCTGGACTAGATGGACTCTGGTCTGATCCAGCTGGCTTGTTCTTATGTTCTTATGTTCAAGGTCTTGTCTCTATGTTTAGCCCAGTTAGGCTTATGTTGGAAGATAACCCCTAAATATTTGAAGGATCTGACTTCCTCGATAACTGAGCCCTGAGTAGACCAAATCATAGGATTTCAAGCATTTGAGAAAACCAGGACCTTGGATTTTGTTGGATTGATTTAAAGTTAATTAGATATGAAGTAGTTGTTGCATTTGAGAGTAAATTCTTGAGGCCGACCCTTCAGCAGGACAGCAGAACCACATCATCAGCATATAAGAGGATTGAGACCGGAACATTATCCAAATGAGGACAATGAGAATTTATGCTGTTCAGGGTTGGGGCAAGATCGTTCATGAAAAGATTAAGCAATATAGGGGCTAACACACAACCTTGCTTGACTCCCTGGGAGACAATGATGTTGGGGGTTAAGTGGCTTAAAGGATTGATTCTAATTTGGCAGATGGGATTTTTATGCAGTGACATGATTAACATGAGAAGCCTGGGGTCCATTTCAAGTTTCATCAATTTAGACCACAAGAGGTTCCTGTCAACAGAATCAAATGCCCCTTTTAAGTCTATGAAGGCTATGTAAAGACTGGATTGACATATTTCTGCACATATTTTGAGATGAGAATACTCAAATCAGGCAATGATCTAAGGTGGACTTCTGTTCAATGCCAATGATCTTTTCCGCCAAGATCCAAGAAAGAAGGTGATTCGGCATACAGTTTGCCAGAAATCGCCAAAAGGCTGATTGGTCTATAATTCACCGGCAGGTGATCACCTTTTTTAAAATAAGGGGATAATAGAGGCATTTGTCCAAGAGGAAGAGACCTGACCCGAGTTATTCACCATAGTGAATAACTCAGCTAAGCTTTACTTACTTGACTGGGCTGTTGTGAGGATCAAATGAAGGTTGGAAGGACCATATATATCACCTCTGAGTTGAAGGAAGGGTGGGATAATGCAAGAGACCAGAGAAGTACAGAAGGATTACGAAACAGTCTTGTCCTATCTTCTACTGGTTGCTTTTTAATTTGAAACTCCTCCCCGCATCTGTTTCTACCCTTGCAAAGTTACTTGACCGGATCTAGAACAAAGGACCCTATCCTGTGAGCACCTTTGGAATTCCAGCACAGCCTGGTGGGCACAGCGAGAAAATGGCTGCTACAGATTGAGACACAAAATAGCTGCCACAGCTTGCGTTCAGTCACACAGTGATGATCTGTATGCTGCGTTGGCACCTGCCCGCTCAGCAAGGTTTTTTTTAAATTTTGCACAACCTATCAGATCTCAAAAGGTTAATCAGAAGCCCTTCTGGGAAAGAACCCCACCTGGCTACACTTAACTTTCTAAACACACTTGACAGGCATCAAAAAAAGTATCAGCAGGTGTCATGGCACCAATAGATACTAGAAAGTATCTAGGACAAAATCTAGAAAGTAAATATGAGGTCCAGAATATGGGTAGAGGTGTAAGCAACTGGTGTGTGTGTGGTATAATTCCAGGGAAAAGGCAAATGTGGAAAACTATATTTTCTATCTGCATAACCTTTGTTACAAATCACCCCTTTCCCTCTCCCTTTCACATGTGGTTATATTGTTCCATGTTTGCCCTTCAGTCCAGCTAGAACCTCTGTAGGATGAATAGCTAGGTTCTAGCAGGTTTATTTTTAAAACTGTAGTTGGGTAGAACTGAAATGATAAACAATCACTATAACATTATCGACTATGAAAAAGTGTTTTAAGAAGGAGCAACCTTAATTCTGTGTACAAATCTAATTTTAAAAAATATTTAAATTAGTACTGCCATAATATAAATAGTCATTTGACTTTTAAAAATCTGTATGTGCTTATCCCCTCCAAGTATTATAGCTGGTATTAGAGCTGATCAAAAGCCACTAGCCTGGTATAGACATAACATAATATTTAACCAGGGATAAGAAATTGTTTGCAAAGATGGTCCTATGCCTAGAATCACTGGTTAGTGGTAATCTGAGTTAAAGGAGCAGTTGTAACAGTAAAATGTAGTCAAAACTATTCATTACAAGGAAAGCAAAGTGAAAATGAGAATACACAAATGCATGACAGGAGCCTGATCTCTTAATGTTTGGTAGAGATCAGTTGCATTATATTTGCATCAAGCTGTAGTAAAACAAAGCCAAGTTATCAGGTCACAGAGAATTGTTTTTGGGTTCAGTGTAAGGGGACTATGTAGAAAATAATGACTAAATCAGACATATTACATATGACAAAGACCAATCCAAAGAAAGACATGCATGCCCAAATCCCATTTTAGCCAGTGGGATCCAGCTGCACATGAATGAATATCTAAACAACAAGAAAATTGGATTTACACAAAAAACAAACATTTGAGACTGGCTCAGGAAGCCTTTTCTTGATTCCCTTATGTGCTTATTTTAAATTGTTACTTATAGCATCCTGCATTCTTTGAGGTTGACACAGGATAACTTCTACCAATGCTTGTTACGAGAAGAAGATTTTTAGGTGACAATGTAAAATATAGTATGGGATGATGATGTCTGAGCTGAAGGCACCTTGTGCAAAACTTAAGATTGGAAAGAGGCCTCAGAGAGGCCTCCGTCAAAATAAAATATTCCGAAGCCTCTACTAAAAGTAGGATAGTCAGCTAAGCAAGAACAATCAACGAGAAATGTTCACCTTTAAGTAAATAGCAGCAATGTGCAGGGGAAAAGAAGAGTTTCTTTAGCTCATTATTCCAGGTAGAGAAACTCCTTGTTTGCAGGAGATACACAAATTAGGGCTGAGTGCATCTACTGAGGTAAAACACATCTTAATCTGGACATCTAGGCTTTTAAAGACTGGTGCTTTGGGCCAATTTGCTGTAGATGCAAAGAGGGAGTTACCGTAAGGTGACCAGATGGTCACCTTTGTGATCCGAAACGGGGAGGCGGCTGCGTGCGCGTGTGACCGCAGGGGCTTCTGGGGCTCGCCGTTTGCCGCCCTGTGACAGAGCGGCAAATGGCAAGCCCCAGAAGGCCATGCGCTCTTGACCGAAAGACGGGGAGAATACTGCCGCACTGCCTTGCGCCCCCAAGGCAGTGCAGCAGCCTCCCCAAAATTGGGACAATTTGTAGAACCCGCGGGACGCGGGACAAATTGTCCAAAGGCGTGACGGTCCCGCCAAAAGCGGGACGGCTGGTCAGCCTAAGTTACCGCAATGTGGATGCAGCCCAAATCAGAAAAAAGCTGGGTGACTCAAGAAGAGCCAGAATTGTCCAGCAGTAGACAGGGAGAATAAGGAACTGGGAGTCTCTTGTCCATACAATCCCCAGAAATGCAATGTCATTTTTTTTTAAAAAAGCACCATCAACATTGTACATATTTACTAGTTATACCAGTATCATTATAGTCAGAAGACAGCCTGTTTATTGCATGTGCTAAGAAAAAAATGCAAATTTTTGGCCCCATTTTCACTAATACCCACAATATGCTTTTTAAAAAGCCCTCATTTTCAGCGGACAGGAACTTTAGTTATACATTTTAAAGAAACAAGTTATCTAAAAAGTTAGAGTTATACAGTAAAACAATATAACTTTAATTTTGAGACAAGCTAACTCTTTCTTTTGCTATGCTTTAAATATTAAAAAGATCAAAGAAAGAAAATAATTGAGATTCAAATTCAACTTTTAAGCAAAAATGACAACGTCTTCATGAGTTAATATTAATCCTTTAATTATAAATTTCAAAGCTTTAAATACTTTCTCTGACCTTGGCTTAAAATAATTATGCCAAGTGCAGCTTTCTTTAAATTCAAAAAAGATTTTGAATTGTTGATCACAGCCATTTAATAGTTTCAGGCTGGCAGATTTCCAACATAATCCTTAGAATGCTATTTAAATTTATAGACCAAGAACCTGATGCAGGTAAATGAAATGTCAGTTTCACAAAGACCACTCCACCGTATATGCAAACTGCTGCATTTGCTTGCTCCAATTCATCTTGTAGTATATTGCAGGCTAAAGCATTTGAACAGCTGAATGTTGGTCAGTATGTATATCAGGTTTAAGGCCATTTGAACACATTCTTTTACGTGAACAACAACAAAAATTGAACTTACTTATAATTGTTGTTCATTGAGAGGTCTTCTGTGCAGACACACATGGGCCTGGGCATGTGCAGGTCAGCTGCAGAGAGGAGTTCTCAAGCTCTATAGAGCTTTCTGCTGGAGTTCTCCTCCCCCTCCCATCCAGAGCGGCTGTTTGCTACCCAAACCACACGGAGCGCTCTTCCCTTAGTCCTCCTTCAGCAGCTGTGAGGGAGACTCACTCTTTGATGCCAAGCAACCCACAGCAGGGAGGAATGTGTGCTTGCATAGAAGACCACTCAATGAACAACCGTTACAGGCAAGTCTGTGGCTTCTGTACAATCCCACATGAGAGAACAGCAAGCTCACGTACCATGTAGGAGGGTGTGGGCTGATCAGAGGAAAAGTGATTGTAGCACCACTCTTTCTACAGCTGCCTGTTCCTGGAATCCACTTCAATGGCATAGTGCCTTATGAATGTGGATGGAGTTGACCAGGTAGCCACCCTGCAGATATAGTTGAGGGAGTCTCTGTTGAGGAATTCTGCTGAAGAAACCTGAATCCTGGAAGAGTGAGCCTTGGTTGGGAACAGATATGGCACCGTTGTTGCGTTACAAGTTAGCTTGCGACACTGACTGAGAGGGTGCTGTCCAATCCTTATTTGAGTCCAATTAACCCACAAATAAATTCTTGTCTTTAAGAAAATCTTTTGTACACTGTAAATAAAAGAGGAAAGATTTCCTGACATCCAATGTGTGTAATATTTGCTCTAAGAGCAAGGAGGGAGCTGCAAAGAACTCTGGCAATGTTATGTCCTGGGAAAGGTGGAATTTAGGGAGAAAAGACAAGCTCAGTATGAGGACTACTTTGTCCCCATGGAATCTGATGTACTAAGGATCATACCTGAGCTCACTCCCCTGCATGCTGTACACACATGCCACCACGAATGCAGTCTTATAATAGAGCGATCAGTTGTAGTTAGAGATTCAAGTTGATCAATCTTGAGCTTTAAAACAAGCAAACAAAAATAAAGCCCTTCTGATTGTTGTGAAATGGTGGCCTGAAGAGTGAGAGGAATTGTGATATAGGTGGGGGAAGGCAAGGAGGAGCGAAAAAACCCGAAGAAAGCCTAACACATATGGATCTCCTTCGCTTTCCCTGTAAAGAGAGGAAAAGTCACACATTGAGAGCTTTTGGAAACTGCAAAGAACATCTGATCTGAGAGCGCAGTGAGTTCCAAACAGGGGAAAATGTGTGCATCACTAAGAATCTAACCTAAAGGGAATGTACTCTCAATGCAAAGGAGAACACGAGTGTGCAACTCGCCTTTATCTTCCTTCTGAAAAGAAGAGCATTTTTCCTCAGAATAGCTTAAAAACATTTTTTAAAGTGGCTTTCTGTCTTGCAGCTAGACAGAAAAATGCACACACATACACTGTGGATAGCAATAGTCCACTGTACACACGTTCAGTTCCCCATTTTGCTTTCCCACACTCGCAACGTCTGCAACAACCCTCGCTGATCTCCCCTTCCTGTTCTAATTGTCTTTTTTATATTTTTGTATGTGCATTTCAGCTTCGTTTTGTTTTGATGATGTATTTTTGTTTGATGTTAAAAAAATTATTAAGACCTGTTTTTATTATGTATATTTTTATTAGTCCTGATGAGGGCAGAAAGATAGGGTATAAATCTCTTAAATAAACAAACATGTTGGGAAGGGGCTTACCTTTTCCAAAGCCATCTCCGTTTCTGCAGCACTTGTCTTTTTAAAATCTAACACCATCTTTTCGGAGTCGGCCCTCAGCTTGTTCATGGCAGCCTCGTGGTCCCAAGCAGTCCTCTGCTTTTCTTCTTCTCTGATAAGGCTGAGTTCGACGAGTTGTTGTTTTCTCTGAGCATTCACCTGAATAAGCTCTTCTCTCAGCGCATGGATCTGGGCTTCCATATCACAGATTATCTTCAAAACAACAACAACAACAATGAAGTTACTTTTTCAGATGATGGGTGTTCCCAAATTAGTAAGGCTTACCAGGTTGAGTAGAAAAAACAGTCGTAATCATAGAAACAAAACTTCTCTTAAATCTCTGGGTGATGAGCGCCTATTGAGGTCTCTCTGCTACCAAAATTCCTACAAATATAAAATACGATATAAACTACAAAAAAGTTGAACATGTGAACTTGCCTTAACAAACAGGGTTACACTTACCTGTAACAGTTGTTCATCGAGTGATCACCTGTGCAATCACACAAGCAGGCTTACTGCATATATTTCTGAACTTTAAAAACACCTAAGAGTGCTCTGTCACTTTCCTTCATGCTGTTTCCCGCTTTCCCTACCATGATAAAGACGATGCAGAGTGCCCTTCCCTCTGTTCCTCTCTGCCACCACAGGAGTGAGGTAAAGTTATCAACTTTAAATATGAGAGCATATGAGAGCTCACAGAAGGGCAGGAGGGAGAGATGTGTGGCTGCACAGGTGACAGTGTGGTAAACAACAGCTACAAGTAAGTGCAACCCTGCTTTCAATATTATGGCACCTGTGCAGTCACACAAGGGAGAACTGTGAGCTGACTTACCAGTGTTGGGAAGAAAGTTGTGAGCTGTCAGTTCAATAGAGACTATAGAACTGCTCTTCCCACTGCCAGGTCACTCACAGCATCTATGTCTGCAGAATAATGTTTGGTAAAGGTGCATAATGATGAGAACAATGGAGAGAACACTGCAAAACACTGAGGCAGATTGGGCTTGGATAGAGAGAGTTAAGCTACAGTGGACCATCAATTCACGCTAATCTGTAATCCAGTTGATTATCCATCTATCAGTGAATCGTGCTGACAGTTTCTTGCACAAATTAGGATCTAAGGAGATGAAAATATTATAGCCTTTTCTAAAAGGTTTCATTCTATCCAAATAGAAAACAAGTGCCCTTCATACATCTAGAGAATGCAGAGATCACTCCCTTTCATCCTGTGGTTATGGAGGTAGAACCAGTTGGGTTTATCTGGGTTTTGGTGGAATTGGGACGTTATTTTAGGCTGGAATTGGAGTGAGGTTCAGAGAATTCGGTGCTGAAGAGTTTACAGAAAGGAGGGTTGTGTTCCGTGCCTAGAGTACACTGATCCTTCTGGCTGATGGTATGGCAATCAGGAACACTGTTTTCCTGGTGAAGAAATGCAGTAAGCAGGAAGCCAAAGGTTTTAACTGTTTGCCCATTAGCTTTGGAAGCTCAAGACTGATCCAGGGAAAATGAATATAGTAATCCCTTGAGGATTACTTTGTGAGAGAATAGGGATTTGCCTTCAATATATGTGTGAAAACATATGGCAACTAAGTGGATCCATGCAGATGTGGAGGAGAATCCTCCTTGAACTAGGTTTAAAAGGAACTCAAAGACTTTTTGATGAGGCATGTGACTGGATTCAGATACTGATCATTGGACCATGCACAGAAACATCTCCATTGGGTGGAATAAGAATGCAAGGTTAACATTGTTCTGGTACTGAGCAGAATCTGCTTTACTGGTTCTGCAGTTAGCCATTGAATGAGTCACACTGCTAAATGCAAACAGGAATTGCCCCTGAAGAAGAAGATTGCTCTCCTGGGGAAAGATGACATATCTGCTTTAGGACATGACTAGTCATAGTACAGTGATAGGAATAAAAAAAAACAAGAATCCATTAGATCCAATTGACCTGATGGATTCAAATGGTGGGTAAAGATATTCAGTTGATGAAAAGAAATAGGGAGTTCAAAGTACTGTATTTCACCTTCCAAAACAAAATGAGACAAGTACTGTAAGCAGCCTGATGGCGGGGATATTCTTGGAATGGGGACTGTCTCTTTAACCTGTTCCAAAGTTGATGTGCAAAAAACCAAGTTCTTAGGGTGAGAGTGGGTAGGGGTAGAAGATAACTTGCTTGACTTGGAAGACTTCTATCATTGCTTTGGCTGAGCCTTCCTGGTGGTGGTTCTGAGGAGCTACATTCTGAGTACACTGAAGCAGAACCCAAGGCTTTTCCTGTGGGTGGGTACGTAGGTGTGGATGGGGGGGCTGCTTGCTGGGGCTGAGGCGGTCGGGTTCAGTCTGGGAGATGAGGTTGACTGGACCTTTCTGTTGATATTAGACATTGGTGCTGTGCTCAGACCTTTTTACTGAATGGAATTGGAAAAACCCATTCCTCAGAGTGCTGCTTTTATGCCTTACCTTAGATATCAGTTGGCTTAGATATCAGTTGGCAACAGAGCAGCATGAGACATTGTGATCTTTGCCAGTACACACGAGATAGTTTTCATGGTAATCCATGTGGGGGACTTTTGACCCACAGGATCTACATTTTTTGAAGAAAGCTTTTTGTGTCATATTCAAGATGTGACACTCTATAGAAGCAGATATGAGGCAGTTTGGTGCTGGAAAGGAATGAAAGAGCTTGTAGTAGCAAACTTTTCTCAGTGGCAGCACAGAAAGAACCGAGGGAAGGGCACTCCACCCCCTTTTTAGCACACTAGAAAGGGTAGAAAACAGCATGGGGAAAAGACACAGAGTGCCTTCAAGCATTTCTGAGTTTCAAAAACCTTTCAGAACTAGGCCTAAATGGACACAGTACCATATGGGACAGCATAGGTATCATGACAATGAATTGTCTTCCAACTGGCAAGCACTTATCCAGAATCCCAGGCAAAAATAGTCTTTTTGAAGATCTGGAACCTAACATACTTTAGCTGGAGATGTCAGAAAATGGATCTGGGACTTATACATGCAAAGAAAGCTATAGCCTATTTGCAGGTTATGCACCCAAAGCTCCTTAATTAAAGGCCACACACGACAAAGTCATTTATAATAGGTTTGCCAGAACAATAGAAATATATAATTTATTTTTTAAAAAAGCAGGAGCACAGTTTTCAAGCAATTTGATCCTATGTGTTCCACATGAATTTCTGTGGGACTGCCAAAAAAAAAAAAAAGGCACAGAGGCACAGTATAAAGCCCCAGGATGAAATCTAGGTTAAATTGGGCAAAACCTTTTTCTTCTTCACTGCAGCAAATTCAGTTTCAAACACAGACTGACCGCCATGTTGTTTAACACGACTTGATAATCTGGGTTGGAATATATCTCAACATACAACTAATTTTGAGTTCAGATCATCTTTTTTCCCCCTGGTGCTTAAAATGAGTATGTGTGGCTTTTTCATAAACATATACATTCCAGAGAGTTTTGCATACCAGATTGTCTAATTATTCCTAAGTTTTGTCTAATATGTGTGAGCTTCTTTAGAAGATAACAGCTCTTCTGAGTAGAAGAAGAGAACAAAGTGAACCAGAAGATAATATAATACTTAGAAGAACTGGTATCCTATTGTTTTTAATTTCTGATAGTTTTTTCCTCGATTTTTTTCACTCTGAGATTTGCATTTTACAACAGTAAAATGAAAATGTGCTTCTTTATAGTAAGTAGCCTAATTTTCATGCACATACAACTTTAAACAAGCTTCCCCCTCCCCTCTTTTTTTTTTAACCAAACAGTTTCTGTATGAGAATGTTTATAGTGGTAAAGCAAAATGTAGAATTCATTACAGTCTGTATACAAAATGTTTTCAGCCAGGAAAATAGGTTTGTGTGTGTGCCTGCATACACACAGTAAATCCTAGTTTTGTAATGAAAATTTTATCCACATACATACTGCTCCCATCCAGTGAGATCCAGTGAAGCACATTCAAATTGATTCTTGCATCTTAAAATATTGCCAAGATTTTGCATTCCAAAAGTAGAAACTGACTTACCATATACAATCGTCATAAAATTACCTATTTGTATTCAAATTACTACTGCAGCATTTGGAAACGACTCTCATAACAAGGCTGCATTAAGATATATTCTCAGTAGCCAACGGTGTCAGAAGTTGCTTAAAGAACTCTGTATTGTTCTGCATTTCCTCCCCAAATATCTTTTGTGCTATATTTATATTCTGAAGCAAGTGAATTAATTGTGCTTGACTTTCTAACACTATAACTGACAACTACGTTTTAAGCCTTCCAACTTGTCAACCATATGTGAGCCACAGATATTGTGTGGGCTGGAACACTACTTTGAAGATCTGAAAGCTGGGGGAGAGTTGGGAGGGGGAAATGAAATAATTTACTATATCATTCTGATCCCATGAAATTCCTCCCTTCCTCCCCTTTCCCCTTCCTCACTTCTTAAAGCTCTACCTCCATACCTGATTCTTGTGCTATGCTGTACCTTCTATTTCCTCTTCTCCCTTCTCATTAGCAATCCCTTAATCTGCAGTCCACCCCCCGCCCCCCGGTTTTAAACCATCTCAGTCTGGATTGCCACTGATTTCACAACCGGAATTGCCTGCTACCTTCACACCTTCTGAGCCTCAAAAACTGCTCTGTTGCTGAGACTATCCTGCCTTCCTGACCCAGGTCCCATCCTGCTCCATACCAGTGAGTCTTGCTGCTGGGCCTAGGAATGTATCCTGCCCTACCTGGTAGGTCATTGTCAGATAACCTGTCACACGGAGGCTTATTTGTGTTTTAGAATTCATGACTTGTGTTTCTGTGAAGAAGTTCTTATTTTATATACAACTTACTAGCCGCTTTGGGGTTTCTTTTCTAAAAAAACCCCTCTTGCATAGAAAACCTATATATAGTGTCTTTTATGCATTAAATATGTGTTTCAGTTCTTAGTGTAATCTATGATATATCATTTGTAATTCTTTTGTAAAATCACTACGGCTTAAAGCAAAATAGAACATTAACCCAGGAGATGATTCTTGTTAGACTGAAGGAACAGAAATTGGCCGTCATTGCTAGTAGACTGCCTCCCTAAACTCTAGGCTGAAAAGGCTAATGGGAACAAGAATGGGTCTGTGATGCTGCGTTCTGAGACTTAAGGAGAATTATAAAGTGTTTAGTCATTACAGTCAACAGGGTGGGACATGAAATATACAGCACAATAAGATTGGGACTGCAAAAATTTGAAACCAAGCAGAATTCTGAACCAAGCTGAAACAAAGTATACAAATAGACAAGACACATTAAAAAACGTGGAAATGACACAGAAGGATTGTACTTACAGGAACAGATAGTAATACTGCACACAATAGTATTGCCCAGTCTCTATCTCTTGACCAAAACATCTGTCTGAACCATTTAGTTACACAACAGCTCTATACCCATCCCAACAGTCACAATGTGAGTTGTGCGTGTATGTTGGACCTTATCCGGGAAATTGTGAAACATTGTTTTGTGAGCTTTTGAAATCTAGGCCTGAGCCTTTAGCTGGTAATTTCGTTTAAAAAACTGTGATATTGTGGCCACATTCTTTGTTGATAAAATATTTCCTATCTGGTCAGACTTGGAGGCCACAAGATACCACACTGCTGGTAGATCCTGCAACAGCGGCATCAGAAACATCTGCTTATCAGTGTTTTATGATTTTTTATATTGGATCTTTGACAGAATTCTTGAGTCTGTGGAAACTGCTCCATGTGGGTTACATTCCTGTTCCACTTGGCTTATGAAAACTTTCTGGCAAAAAATACTTTCTCTCCTTGTGAAGTCTGTAAATTCTTCACTAAGAAAAGGAGTTTTTCCGTAAACTCTGAAAGAAGCATTGATAAAACCACTGTTGAAGAAACTATATTTAGAAAGGGTTTGACAATTACAGGTTAATATTGAACCACCCTTTTGTGGAAAAGGCGACTGAGCAGGTAGAAGCAGAGCAACTGACAGTTTACCTCAATGACACTTTCGCCCTTGGCTTATTTTAGTCTAGCTTCAGATTTGCACAGAAATGTAAAATTTCCAAAAGTTTTAAAACCACAGGAGAAAACCTGACATTTTGGAAAAAATATATGCAATACTTTTTCTCTCTCTCCAGTTTTAAGCTTATTTTATTTCTTTAACACATAACTAACATATATATTGTACTATCTGGCATATTTATATGTGGAAGTAAAATGCCTAGTCAGTGCAAGCAAAACTGAGAATATACACAAGAAAGAGGCTAGAAATTGATGCAATCTGTAATCCTAACTTTTGCCAGTGAGAGGTATGAAAAAAATTAAAAATGAATTGTGCAATAAACAAAATAAAGTTTACTAACAGGGCAGAGCAAATAAAGTTATCAGTTGTCCGGGCTTGACCACAGAGATCGCCCCAGCGCCCGGACTTGCCCCGCTGGGTCACACACGGGCCGGAATTGCGGGAGACGTGAAGGCCGCAGAGGAGCCTCTTGCTGCGGCGGTGGAGGCCTTAGACATTTCATCGTACAGCTTTTTATGAAAGTTTTTTCAGAGTTCGTAAGTTAATTAGCACAACAATAAAGTTCATACAACACTCTCCACGAAAAAATAATTTGTGATAAACAGGCACAGGACGGAGCCCCCATAGAAAGCGCTCTTCTGCAAGGGGGAACCTCCGTCAATGTCCTGTCAAAGAATCCAAATTCATCCAAATGCCTTCGTGTAATAGCGCTTTCAATATAAATCTTCTTAAAGGAATTCATTTGGAAATTTTTAACTGCCATATTGAAGTTTTCCTATAGTAATATATATTTATCATCAGAACAATTTCATAAAATAAACAATAATGTTTTTTATCCACACAATTCATACTCACAAGAAAGCAACTTCGCTTTTCACGTAACATTCATGACTAGTCTGTATTCTTTTCAGGTGGAGATAACCTTCCCAATTGATATACTGTTCTTAACTATTTACAGGTATGCTTGGATGACTCAGGATCTTGTCTTCATTTAGATGACAGCTGAAATCAAGTTCCTTATTAAGCCCATGGATATGGCTTTGAAAACGAAAAATGAATGTGCCTGCTCTTTCTGAAGGACTGAATGTAGTTTTCCTAATAAATATTAAGCATGTATACTTTTAAATTCCATATATTTGTCAAATACTACAATCTAATACATTAACTAGGAGATGCATTTTACGATGTTAAAGCAGTAAAATAAGTTTCGGTTCGATAGGAAGGTAAGCATTGCATATTTCTCGGGATTCTTGTATAATAATATTTCCACTCCTATCCCATTTCTTTCCTCTATGGCTTCAACATTTCCAGACATCTTACATTTCTAGGTGCTCCTGCAGTCAGTTCTGTTGCTATAGAAACAAATGGAGCCGTTCCTAGGAGTGTCTTCTTCTATTTACATGTTAGCTCTTCTGCAGGATTCAGCTGATCTGGGCAGACTGCTCCAGGCTACTGTAAATTCAAGGTTGGACGACTGTAGTATGTCCATTTGTTGACTGGATTTACACAATGACAAGATGAACTCAATGAACAAGCCGTCTGCTGCATGGTGGGAACGAATGTCTGTTGCAGCAAAATTTCTTGTACAGACGTATTTCCACAAACCTTGCTTTCGCTTTCCATTCTCTCCATGGCAAGAGAGACCTCTTCTATCATGGTTTTAATTTGCTTCACCGTCAGAGCGGGACAGATTTGCCAGTGAGTGCAGCCTTGCCCCAGACATCCTTTCTCCAATTACACCCATTTCCTTGCACTGCCATTCATGTCTTCCCCCTAGCCCCTCTTCCATGTTACCAGCTCCTTCAAGTCACAGAAAAGAAGCTCACTCACAACAACCTCCACATTCACATACTGATAAATCGAGATATTGATACAATCACAACGGAGAGTGCTTGGCTCCTGGGTGTAATGAGAATTAGTTGATGGATGAAGTTAAGGGAACAAGGCCCATGAGAGTTCTTTGAAGGAAAGCTCCATTGCAAGGAGTGAGTGCCTCCTCATGTGTAAACATGAGGAGACCTCACTACAAACCCACTGCACAGAGAAGAGCCCTGAGGTAAGCATTCCACGCATAATGGGCCACTATGACCATATTACCCTACCTTGAAAAGCCTTCATCAGAAGTCATTTGTAACTGAGTTTAATTCACAATGCTGGTTTTAACCTTTAAAGGCCTTCACAACCTCGGGTTTTCCTACCTTACAGAGCATCTTCGCTCATTTGTAACTGGGCAACTTTGGTCATCTTCCCAGGCTTTATTACTGAAGCCTTCCTGTAAAGCAAGGGAACCTGCTTCAGCCTGGACATGTCTATTGCTGGTTGGGAATTTGGAATAATTTGTAGGTGAGAAAGATTCAGTTCAGAAAATTCCACAAAGCAAAACACTAAACTATCTCTGATAGTATTAAAAGGTTGATCCCCGAGGTGGTTTGATGGTTGGACATTATGTTGGGATCCTGGGGGTGGTTCCCTTAACTTCTGCTGTCTATCTGGTGTTTTAATATGTGTAAGCAGCTTAGAGTCTAGACTGGATAAAAATACCCTCTCTTCCTATTTGGACCCCTACACCAATTATGAAGAAGAGTTTGGATTTATACCCCACCTTTTCCTCCTTTAAGGAGACTCAAGGCAACCTAAAAACTCCTTTTCCCTTCCTCTCCCCACAACAGACACCCTATGAGGTAGGTGGGGCTCAGACAGTTCTGAAGAACTGTGGCTAGCCCAAAGTCACCTAAGAAGGAATGTAGGAGTGGGGAAACAAATCTGGTTCATTCTGCTAATCATGTCGAGGAGTGGGGAATCAAATCCTGCTCTTAACCACTACATAAAACTGACTCCCCAGGATAAGTCTGGTTGTTCCTGACCTAAAGGCTGAAAATCCTGCTTTTTTGTGTGTCTTTACTTTGTGGGATAGCTTACTTGAGAAAATGAAGGTCTCTTTAAAAAAAAGGAACATAAGGCAATTCTTTTTCAGAAGGCATTTTGCTAATTTGTAACAGAAGCAAGGTTTTTCTAGAGATCTTACTGTGCACATGGTTTGTGATTATGAAGGTATTTTCACTACTTTCATTATATTGTTACAGATTTATTTTTAATTCCCATTGGACAGACTGGATTTAAAATAGGAAAGGAAGGATCTGTAAGTTCTCTTACATAAATACATAAGATTAATTTTTTCCATCATAAATGCCTATTGACAGAAAATAATTTTTATGTGACATGAAATGCACTTTTAAGTCTGTTCAATGATTCTCATGAAAAAGAAGGTCCAAACTTACAAACAAAAATGGCTGTAAAGTATGAGGGAGAGATTCACGTATCCAAACACTTGAGTTGTGATTGATTTCAGCTTCCTGGCAGAGGTCTACTGCCCGTTTGCAGACATATATCTCCCTCCACACCTTACACCATGTTTCTTGCTGGGAATACTTTGACAGGATCAAGCCCTAGTTTATTGTTTGTTAAATAAAAACAAAACATGTCAGGAAGAGGATTACTCAATGTATCAACAGATTCATACTCTTCCAAGCAAATGTTTCAGGTTTTTAGAGGAACATATGAAACATAGCATGTAGTCATGAAAATTGTAGATTTGGCTTTGGAGTACGCTTGCTACTTCTTAAAGTTGCAGCTGCCACCATAAAGAATGAATCAGCTCTTTCATGTTATAGTATAAACAAAAATGCCTTTCTTTATAGCATTAATTGTCAAAAGCTGAAAGATGAGATATGACAAGTATAGCTGAATGCATTTTAATTTTTAAAATTTAGTTTTAAATCCAATTGACAGAAAGTTAAATGCATAGACATTTATACTCTTCCAGTATTTCCAGCTTCCTCACCTTGGCAAACATCTCTGACAGATCCTTTTTTAAAACGTGTCTAGTAGGAATAAAGTGTTATGTTGCTAACTTGCATGTGTCCTCCATTAATTTTAAGACCATTAAGCTGCTTACAGATGTCAAACCTCTTCTGTAAGATATATTGTAAATGACTATAAAATTCTGCATATGCTAAAACTATTTGTTGTGATAGGGATGTAACATACATCAAACAAACAAAAACTTGGTAGTTTTCTGCATCAGGAAGGCTTTGGATTATTTGCCCAGGAACTTGCAGATAACCACCATGCCTCTGCAATATGAAATTAGCTGGGTATTGTAAAAAAGCATTAAGATGATTCAATTGTATAGTAATTAGTTATTCCCCCATTAATCATGATCTACCAAGAAAAACCACTTCACTCATATTCACAGGACCATTGGTAACTTTGTGATTTAAGATTGTCCTGAAGTTGCCAATGATAATCACTGTAACAAACGAATACACTTTTTGTGTAAGAAAGGACAATGTTCTGAGGCTAAAATGCCATTTTATGCTGGGACAGGTCATATAAGACTTAAAAATGTGACACACAGATGGCTGTCAAATAGCCTGTCAATCACTCCTGTAGAGGGCAATGAAAAACCCATCACACCTGATAACTACTTTAAACACCTTCCTCCCCTCCCACCACACGGTAGACTAGAAGAGAACCTGAAGAACTGAGGCACTTTAATTGTAGAGAAATAGAGAAAATTGTAGAGAAATTGTAGAGCAAGATACAATTTGGGTGCTGTGTGGTTTCCGGGCTGTATGGCTGTGTTCTAACAGCATTCTCTCCTGACGTTTCGCCTGCATCTGTGGCTGGTGGATCATGATCCTCTGAAGATGCCAGCCACAGATGCAGGTGAATCGTCAGGAGAGAATGCTGCTAGAACACGGCCATACAGTCCGGAAACCACACAGCACCCAAGTGATTCCGGCCGTGAAAGCCTTCGACAATACATTAAGATACAATTGTCCCAAATTAGTAAAGAAAAATAACTCAGGACCTGAGAGGGAACTAAATGTAGTTACACAAGTAGAGATGGTTAAAAACACCCAGGGGGGAGAAAAGCAAATCCTCCTAAAGTGGAAACCTCTCATGTATCTAGTGCATGGATGGTGCCTCAAGGGATTACAAATGAATATATGGAACCAGCTGAAATGAACAATGCCAAAGTCTTTGGCTGGAGAGATTCGGGAGTTCAAGTGACCTTTATAAACCCAGAGCTAGTAAAGCTTGAACAGTACTTACCTAGAAAGAAAGCCATCAGGTAATGGTCAGTGCACTTGACCTTGTAAAAATTTAAAAATAATATCAAGGCTTTCTGTAGTCAAAATTAAGGCAACGTGGGTGAAAAAATGGTAAATTAAAGAAACTAGCTGAAATGGGAGGGACAAAGATACATGCCCAGTGATGGAGTGTGGCTGAAGATTTTAAACAGAGGAAGGCATCCACGTGACATGAGTATAAGAAAGTTGCAAAGAAATAGAAAGTAAAATAAAACAGATGTCCAACAACACCATAGATTAATAAAATTTCTTCAAGCATGAGAACATAACAAGAGCTTTGCTGGATCAGACCAAAGCCCATCTAGCCCAGCATTCTGCTCACACCATTGTTAACCAACTGTATCTAGGAAGCCCACAACAGCATCCTCCTCCCTGTGCTCCCCTGTCCATGCAGCTGATTTAAAGAGGCATACTTCCTCTGGTACTGGAGGGAGAGGATGTCCATTATGATTAGTAGCCATTGATAGACCATTTTTCCGCTCCCCTTTTAAAGCCTCCCAAGTTGGCAGGCATGACTACATTTTGTGGCAGCAAGTTCCATAAATTAACTATACTGTGTGAAGAAATACTTCCTGTTATTTGTCATGAACCTCCCGCCCTTTCATTTCAGTGAATGACCTCAGGTTCTGTTCACTCTTCTCCATTGAATGCATGTTTTTGTAAACCTCTATCATATCTTCCCCTTATTGCCTTTTGTCTATGCTAAACAGCCCTATGTGTTTTATCTGATCCTCACAGGGCAGCTGCTCTAGCCTCGTGATCGTTTTGGTTGCTAATTTCTGCACCTTTTCAAGCTTTCATGAGTCAGAGCTCACTTTTTCAGTTGGAAGGCTACCCCCTCTGAAATTACTATGGAGAAAGCAAACCAATGAGACAAATGGACAGAGAAGGTGGTGCTAAATGCTGAAACCATTGATAAAATCTTTGGCTACAGATCCAACTCTCCCACTTCTAAGGCAAATGGGTTTATTTAGCATGAAATTTTGTAGGATACCAAATCCTTTAGGCTATTGCCTACAAAAGCTCATGAGATTTAAACAAGCCCATCTCACATTACCTTTCATATTATTACATTCAACTATCCTGAGTATTTCTGAGAAGAATTAAAAAGTTAACCTGGCTATCATACTGTGGTTTTTCCCCTATCAATTACAATCCATTACCTAACCTGGAGCTCTTCAACATACCATATTTACCATATTGTGCAAGCCTTTCTATCTATAAAACTTATTTAATGTTTTATAGTTCTCAAGGAATGCAAGCCAGCACTGTCCAGCAAATCAAATGGCCAATTTCAAAATTTCATGCAACCAATACTACTAAAATACTCCTGACAATACTAAATAGAAGGCAACTAACAATGATTGCCAGTGATGGCCATGCTCCATATACAGATACTTACCTAGGAGATGGGGGTATGATAAAAATAAAAGAAGCGAGTCTTCAAACTTCAAAATCATGAACTTCCTTATGTGCAACTACAATGAGATTGGAACCATTGTCACGTACAAATAGCAAAGGAGTAACAGTAATCTTTGTATTTAGAAATTTTCCCCGCCTATATTTTTCAGCAGACCAGCTCTGATTTATACCGTAGTATTTTTCTAATTCTTGTCCAAAACTTCACTCTGCAAGGAAAGTATTTGCTCTATTTGTCAACAGGCTATTTTATTGCTGTCATGGAATACAAAGCTTGTAATACTCTAAGGAAAGTACATACATTTTATGACAGAATCATCAAAAGTATATTCAAATGATTGAGTACAAAGCATATGAAAGTTGTTACAGACATTCCAGGGGATGCTGGAAAGTTCAAACAGAAAATCTGGTTAAAGAAAAACACTGCATCTCAATAACCTAAACACATTACTATGTCAGCCACTTCAGGAATGGATTCTCAAAGTAAACAAAACTGAAATCATTCAGCCTACACACTCTTCAGAATGGTTTCTCCCATGGTGCTAGGCATTTGGGGAGGTTGCCTGCTGCCTTTTTTTGGAGGGGTTTTTTTTGCCTTTTTTCTTCTAGCATAACTTTGTCAGACCTGACCGATTTTATGTCGGTTTCACTGGGTCTTTCGCTGCAGTAATACACGATCAGCATTTTTTAAAAAGCCATTCTGCTTGTTCTGAAATAGTGAGCTGAAGAATCAAACTGCTGTGGTTTGGGTGAGAAAACCTGAAGAAAGCCTAATGCTTATGGATCTCCTTCACTTTCCCTGTGAAGGGAGAGGAAAAGATGACAGATGGCAAAGCATGCGTTTATAAATACACGCACTAAACAAGAGAAAAGTTTTTTGAGAAACTCTTCCAAGGTATTCTATATTTTCAGGAGGATGAATTAATATTAATTGGAGATATGAAATGCGGTATTAGATCCAAACATGGATAGGTCTAAAATAGTCAAAGACGGCAGATTATCTAGGTATGTGTTTCAATATGTGGACATACTGAAACTAATTGATTCATGGTGAAAATCCCAAAATGAGAGCCAATACATACTGTTCACATTGGCATCTATCGCACTCAAGAATCAATATGTGCTGGATTACAAAGACATCACTTACAAACATTGAAAAGATTGACATCTTAGCACAGATTTTTTGCAGATCATAACCCACTTGAACTTCTACTAAGGTCCAGCAGAAATGGACAAAGAAGATGGAGAATGGTATAACTTCTTTGTGAAACAGTACAAAGAAGATTTAGATGAATTTTTCAATATCAATAAAACTGAGAGTATGCCAATCAAAACAGTTTGGGATGCAAGTAAAGTATATATGAAAAAATTAATTGCCATAGCATCTAAACAACAAAAAAGAGATAAACTTCAAAATATAAAAAAAATCACAAAGACAGAAAAACATAAAACTTCACAGAATAAGAAAATATTAAAGGAGATTAAGCATCTAAAAACCCAATTAGATCTATTCAAAACAGAAGAAATGCAAAAGAAACTCACTTTTTTTGAAACAGAGAAAATTTAAACATGCAAACAAACCTGGTAAAATTTTGGCATATCATCTAAGAAAGCAGATAGAAAAAAGTCAATAAATAAAAAAAAGAATGAAAGAAATCCAAGAACAATTTTAGTTTTATTTCAGGCTTTACCATCCTTATTATTTGATCTTTACATTAATGACTCAGCAACACAAATGAGCAAAATGTGTTTCACCCTCCAAAAATTGCACATAGACATATCCCTATTCTATAATATGCAGATGACATGGTAATAATGGCACATACTCCTATAGAATTGAAACAGGCATTAGAATCATTTGCATGTCATTGTCAGATTAATAGATTGGAAATTAAATTATGATTTAAAAAAATGGCTTGTGGCAACAATATGAAAATATGTTTGTGGCAAATTAACTGACTGGAACAGGTCCGTTTCTGTAAGTATTAGGGAGTAGCTTTCAGGACACTGGTCAGAAAAACGCTCATTTGGCTTATGCTTCCACTAGGGCACTGATAAGTGCAGAAGCAATTAAGAGATTTTACTGGACTATAGAGGCCTGAGATGCAGAAGCTGAAATCAGAATGTTTAAAGCAAAATTTCTGGCACAATTGTTGTACAATGCCATGTTCTGTACTGGTTGTATTAAGAAGATTGCTGAAAGAGAACAGTCGACAATATACGATTTGTTATTGATGTTCTAGGATATGTTAGGTCAAAGAAAACTAAAACTATCTTTATCTTTTGGGATGCTGAGTCAGCTTTTGACACTATTTCTTGGGACTTTATGTTGACAACATTGGAATATCTGAAATGTGGATAAAAGTTTCATAATTATATCCAAGGATATATACCAAACAATGATCAAGGGTTCTAACAAACAGTCTTCTTACTGAAGAATTATAGATTGAAAAGTGTACCTGAAAAGGATGTCCCTTATCACCATTGTTATTCAATTTGGTATTAGAAATTTTGACATCAGCTATAAGACAAGACTCCAAAATTAAAGGTATTGAAGTCGGTAATGAGGAATTCAAAATTAAATGCTATGCTGATGATGCAGTACTAACAATTGTGAACCCTCAACATTCAATTAAACGCCTAATAGAACAAACTGAGATATATGGATCTTTTCCTGGTTATAAAATCAACAGAAATAAAACAAAGATTATTTTAAACACTTTAAGCCTGCAAAAAATAGAGATTTTCTGAACTTACAAATAGTGATGCTCACTCCAAAATAGTGAAGTACATGGGCATACATGTAATTGGACATAATGAAATGGTATTTACAGATAATTACTCAGCTACTTGGAAAAAAAAAGATCTAACAAGATAGTCTAAACTGAAACGATCTTGGTTTGGAAGAATAATGGTAGGTAAAATGAATATCTCGCTGAAATTAAACTTCTTGTTTCAGATGATATCCACATTTATACCAGACGAGACATTAAGGGATTGGCAATCATACATAAATGCAATCATCTGGAATAAAAAAAAAGCCCAGAATCAGATTTAAAGTCCTACAAGAAGAAAAAGAGAAAGGAGGCCTTGCTATTCCTAATATCAAGATTTATTATCAGGCAACTGCACAATCTGAAAAATGGTATACATAACTATAAATGGCCAGAAAAGCTGCATTTAAAAGAAACGTTACAGAAAGAAAAGCATGTAAAAAGGAGACGTCTATTTGGAATATGGATAAAGACACACAAATGTTTACGTATACTAGCTTCACCTTTGATATCTCCTGTAGAAGCTTATTATGATGTGAACACCCAAAAGAATAATGATTTCATATTATATAAAGAAATGATTAACATCCAAAGAAAAATTAAATCTTGCCAAGAAAGGAGAATGGGGAAAATTTTCAATGGATGGTATATTTCCAAATTGCTTCAAGACTAAGGAGAAATTTAAAAATAACAAGAGGTGTCCTGAGAGAAATGTCAGAATTTGAAAAATTGATCAGCAGAAACACCTAATGGGAAGAATCTATAAGATATCACTTAAATATGACTCCGAAACAGAACAAGTTAACAACTGTATGATAAAATGGATGCAAAACTTTCAAGGAGAGATCGATTTTCAGCAGGGAAATACTATGGGCAAAAAACATTAAATTTACTACCAGCCAACTGCAAGAAGAAAATTGGTATAAGTTGTTTTACAGATGGTGTATAATGCCAGAAGATATTAAGAATATGTATAAAAAATATAAGGGGACCTGGTAGAAATGCCAAGAAAAATCTGGTTCCTTTTTTCCATATGTGGTGGACTTGCATCAAGATAAAAAATGGATATTAATCCACCCAGAAATGCAAAAAAGTAATAAAGATGAAATCACTTTCTAAAGATTTCTAAAGTTATGTTGTTGGATATTCTACAAAAAAAAAACCTTACCAAAGCAGCAAAAAGAACTAATTTTGCATCTAATAACTGCAGCAAGAATTACTATTTCTTTCACCTGGAAAATGGACAGAGCACCCACTCAAGAGAATTGGGAGGACAAGACAAGAGACTATTAAGGCATGACTAAACTAACTTTGGCTGTTTCCGCACTGGCATTAAATGGTGACCTGGAGACGGCAAAAACGCCGTCTCCAGGCCGCCATTTGCACGGGGGGCGCAGCTGCAATGCAGCCACGCCGCCCTTGCACCGCCCGCCCGGCCTGAAGCCGGCGTTTCCCCAGAGCGCTGGGAAGCGCTCTTTTTGGGGAAACGCCGCCGTGAAGCCGCTGCCGAGCGAACGGCAGTGGCTTCACGACGCCTCCCCCACCCAGCACTTACCTTGTCCCCGGGCCTCCTGCGCGTCGCTGAGGCCTGGGGACACGCTGCCCTGCCCTGCGCTGCTGGAGCAGGCGCGCAGGGCCAGGGGGGCGTGTCCCCAGGCCTCGGCGACGCGCCGGAGGCCCGGGGACATGCCGGGTCGGCCGGGCACCGGCGCTCCGTGGCGCCGGCTGCCCGTGGGGCCGGCTGCTCCGTGCCGCCGGCTGTGCGGACGGTCCCAGCGTCGTCAGGTCGGCGTCAGAAACGCCGACCCGGCCGTTCCCGCCTTCATGCGGAAACGGCCTTTGTGAACAGAAGACCAGTACATGAATTCAGATAAAAATGGAAATCCTATTCTAAGTACTGTAAAATGTAAAGTTTCATTCAAGTTTGCTATTATGACTTCAAAGTATAAGGGCATAAATTTAAGCATATTTGTAATATTACAGGTATTGATAAGTGGTTTCAAATTTAGTAACTATGTGACAGCAGAAAAGATTGGATAAATTTACGTATCAAAACTGTCTTTTACTTTAAATTGTATTTTGTTTCTTCAGTATAACTGATAATCAGTGCAGATCCACCTGTGTGTTTGTATACTTGTATACTTATTACCTTTTACTCTGTAACCTTTTCTTTTTTGTTTTTGTTTTGTGAAAAAATAAATTTTATTTTAAAAAATGTTTGATCATGTAGGCTGCTGCTGCTACTTCTTCTCAACCTTCCTAGTGCTGCGACCCTTTAATATAGTTCTTCATGTTGTGGTGACCCCCAACCATAAAATTATTTGCGTCTTGGTTCCTAAAACCATCGGAAATATGTGTTTTCCGATGGTCTTAGGCGACCCCTGTGAAAGGGTCATTTGACCCCCAAAGGGGTCGTGACCCACAGGTTGAGAACAACTGTATTGTACCACATGCTATTTGCAGTTTTTGATGAATGAAACTGTGACCATATGATGAAATATTTCATTGTTTTGTTTTGTGAAAAATGTCTAGAAATGACAAGAATTCAATGTCCACTGGATCACCATCATCTAAGTCTTTTTTATACTTTTAATGAATTCTAAAAGGTTATAAAAGGATGGCTTTTCTTTGAAAAAGGCAAAGCTGATCCGAATTCAGAACACTTCCCCCATGTTCAACACTTTTGAAACTTAGTATAGCTTTCCACCAGTTTATTGGGGCAGAAGTTCAGGTCACAAATCTAATTGCTTGCATTTGTGATGGAACCTTTAACAAAACCCAGGAAAGGAAGTGCAGAGTTGTTGTGCCTTTTAGTAAAAAAGATCAGCTTCACATGAATCCTTTGAGCTTTTCAGTGAATATCGTTTTGTTCTGCTGCTTACATTCTATTAATTATTTACTCAGATATAAAACTTAGAACAAGCAGTTAAGACTGGTAGCCAGCAACCTCAGATTTGAAACTGCTGATGTTTGTAATGGCCTGAAATGAGAGGAACAAAGAGCAAAATCTCTGGAGTTCAGATTTTGATCTCCAGTGATGATGAGTTGTAACACGTCCACCTGTAGACAAGTCACTTGTCATTCTATGTACAGCCCCCATCATTCAAGAATGCAGTGCAAGAAGGTTTCAAAAATACTGATACTTCAGATATTTATACAAAGAATTACCCACCAATTTATTCATTTGGAATGATCAATCACATTACAAAATATTATATTCAGATATGAAATACTATGGGAATACTATGCTATCATAAAGAAGCAAGTCATTGATTAACATTCAGGATGCCTAATCTCCTCATAATCATACATAATTACTGCTTTAATGATGGCAGCTGTTTTAGGTTTTGAAAGAATAGCAATAATTCTCTCATTTGAAAGCTGTTCAGGTCTAAAATGCAACAATGCAAATGATGCTACAGACGTAAATGACACACGACTGGTTAATGCTGTGTACTGTTTTCTGCAGAATGATGCCAAGGGAGTCACACCTATCCAAATAAAGAGAATACTTAAATCGTATTCAAGGGCAGTTTGGGTAGAAATGCCATATCCAGGAACAGCACTTGCAAAAATGTCAGGTAATCTTGATACTAATTAATTGGCATCTTTTTCTACCTGTCATAGTCTCTGAATTGCAAATGATGAAACTGCTTGTTCTTTTTATTGAACCAGCTTGGCCTAGACTAACTTGTCCCACAGTGATATGTATATTGAATACAAATCAGACAGCAAAGCTTTAAATCTGTGTTGCAGCTCTCATTTCCAATTCGAGAACTGTACTATAATCATAAGCTTCTAGTGGATGAAAGGAAATCAGTGCTCTGAATATTAGCTAATGCCACATTTGCAAGTCCTGAAGAGATCTGTGCTTTTTTTTTTAATAGATCATTTCTTGTGAACCTATATATATGAATCGCTTTGTACCACTCGACTGATAGAAGCAATGCCTGCGCTGGGATTAAACCCTTTTCATCATAAAGCCTCATCTGGTTTGGAGTCCAAGTCCATCAAACCTTTTCCCTTTAAAGTCCCGCCTTTGATTCTACATCAATTTATTCAAACCGCAGCTGGGTGGCTGAAAAACGAAAGGACAGCATCATTTAAACCAACCATGTTCCCAACTTGAAAGAAGGGCTATAATTAAAAAAATGGGCATAAAAGAATGGAAATGGGATAATATTTTTAATGGGAGTTCAAAGGCTGACAGATGTCAAAGCCTTTGAAGATGTCAGTACAGTGAGCAAGAAGTTGCCATTAAATAGTTTGCCTGAGAGGTGAAGTAGCTTTTTAATGACTGAAAAAGTCCTTGCAGACACATCCTTCTGTTTTTAATTTGTCAGTTTTTCTGCATTTTTTGAATAATGACATATGATTGTAACTGCATGGTATACATATTTTTATATTTGGTTAAATGAATACTTTATTTCACATTCTTACAGAACTAGAAAAGAATAGGGAATCTTTACTAGAGAGTCCACGATATTTAGAGTCTTTCACTTATTTATGATAATTTGATGGTACTGGTCAAAGAGTTGCATGCTTTCTTCTTTAAATAGTGCTATTAGTACAGCCATCACAATTTGCATGTGTTTGTGGAGGACAGGACTATCCTTCTCAGGCATTCAAAATAATCCCTTTATGTCAAAAACAACAGTTTGGAAGGGGTAAAATCCACATCATAATCAAAACATACGAGGACTCAGAATGAAATATTCTCTAGGGGGAAAAAAGGCTTGCACATTCATTTCAGGAACAAATAAAATATTTCAGCCTAATTGCTCCTAATAGATACAGAGGAAGCATTAAGAACATTCATGGTCTCCCACACTACATACATTATGTCCTTCTATACCACAGGTGTCAAATTCGTGGCCCTCCAGACGTTATGGACTACATGATACTGGCAGGGGATGATGGGAACTGTAGTCCATAACTTCTGGAGGGCTGCAAGTTTGACACCTATGTTCTATACCAGGGGTAGGGAACCTGCGGCTCTCCAGATGTTCAGGAACTACAATTCCCATCAGCCCCTACCAGCATGGCCAATTGGCCATGCTGACAGAGGCTGATGGGAATCATCTGAATCTATTCTAATAACCATCAAGGGTAATAAGAAATGACAGATAGAGTTTGGACATAAATATGTGAAATTGGCACATGGAAAAATAACACCATTTATGCAGCACTTTTGCAGCCACTTTTCCTCCTCCTTTGGAAAGCTCCTGTATGAAGGCAGCTGCATTCTCTACAGTGGCAGCCTTTACAAGGGCTGCTGGGCAGTGTAGTCCTCGCCCCTCCAGGAGGAGCTGGAATATTGCCTGCCTGGGTGGCTGAGAACTACATTTTCCAGCAATCCTTGCTTTTTCTGGTTCGTCGCCAGGAACATGCTGCTCATTTATATAGTAAGATATAAAAAGCTATTTGAACCTGATGTACATACTGATGGGATAAAGCCACAGTGAATGAGTTCTTGGAAAATTGTTCCCGTTATGGAGCAAGGTAATCTTTGTTGTCTTAAAGCAGAGGTCCCCAAACTTTTTAAACAGGGGGCCAGTTCACTGTCCCTCAGACTGTTGGAGGGCCGGACTAAAAAAAACTATGCACAAATGATTGTAAAATGTTTGATTTCACCTTTCAGCCTTTCTGTCATGGTCTATTTTTAGAACAGTGACCAAAGTATGTCAAGTACAGGGCGGGCTCCAAATATTGTTGTGGGGGCTTTGGAATACCTTCCCCTGTAAAAAAAAGCAGAACTTTCCCAATGAAGCATTCCATCTAACCCAGGATCAGGTATCTTCCTGGGTTCTTTCCTCCCTAGCAGCCAGCGAGCAATTCGCCAGCCTGGCTGATGCCAATGGGAGTGAGGCGGAACAGAAAGCCTGAGAGCAACACATGGAGTAGCTGAGAGGGAAGGGCGGAGCAGGCGTTGCCTCGTGTAAGGTTTCCAACTCTGGGTCAGAAAATTCATGGAGATTTGGAGATGCCATCATGTAATTGCAATCAACAGCAGTTGGGGCAGGTTCCTCCTCTCCCTCGAGCCCCCACTGCACATGAATGGAGCCATCGCCGCCATGCCTGGCGGGCCAGATAAATGCCTTCAGGGGGCCACATTTGGCCCCCGGGCCGTAGTTTGGGGACCCCTGTCTTAAAGGGTCCAACACACAATGTACGGTCTGGCTACCATGCTTTTAGAAGGCTGCATTTCCCCAGCTTCTATAATACGTGGTAGCTTCAGAGTTTTTTTTTAAGCATCAGAGGCCTTCAGATATTATTCACTCGCTGTACAACAGGAAAAAATATAGTATCTCACAGGTACTATAAATGTCATCATATAACAGTGGGAAACAGATTTTAAAAGCAAGCACAATAAACAGTTAAGAACATAGGAACATAAGAAAGAGCCTGCTGGATCAGACCAGAGTCCATCTAGTCTAGTACTCTGCTACTCACAGTGGCCCACCAGATGCCTTTGGGAGCTCACGTGCAGGAGGTGAAAGCAATGGCCTTCTGCTGCTGCGGATGATCCCGAGCACCTGGCCTGCTAAGGCATTTGCAATCTCAGATCAAGGAGGATCAAGATTGGTAGCCATAGATTGACTTCTCCTCCATACATCTGTCCAAGCCCCTTTTAAAGCTATCCAGGTTAGTGGCCATCACCACCTCCTGTGGCAGCATATTCCAAACACCAATCACACGCTGCATGAAGAAATGTTTCCTTTTATTAGTTCTAATTCTTTCCCCCAGCATTTTCAATGAATGCCCCCTGGTTTTAGTTGATGAAGCAGTGGGATTTAGTCAAACAACTGTTGGATTTATATGCTGAACCTACAGAATGTGGAAGCTTATTTACTGATACTGAGTACCTGCCCTGCTTCTCCATCCCTTCCCAACACCCCTGGTAATATATAAGTTAAACATAACATATGACATCTTAATGTATTCCAAATTTCTGTGTCCTGCTAATAGGAACCAGTGTTATGGAACAGAAGCAGTGAAACCTGCATTGCAATGTCATTATGCTAGTTTTTTTTTTTTTGGTAAAATGGGTTGCTTCAGGAAAAAGAGAAGAGAGGCCAAGCTACTATTTTTGGCAGTTGCCCAGCTACTATTTTGGGCAGTGGCCATATCACTCATACTTACATACTAATAGCAATCAGCCAATCGTGTGACTGGGGCTATGAATTGGAAGACAGATCTTTCTACAACCTGAAAAAAACACTCTAGTTTTGAAAAAAAAAATGTGAAATCTAAAAACCAAAATGAGAAACTGAGCACTTGTAGCTTTAAGCAATAGATTCCTTCAGCAGCCACTGCTAAGACATCACAACATTCCAAGACTTGGTTCCAAGGCATTCCAAGGACAGCTGGTGTGGTGTAGTGGGAAAGAGCAGGTGGACTCTACTCTGGAGAACTGAGTTTGATACCCCATTCCTCCACATGAGCAACGAAGTCTTATCTGCTGAACTGGATCTGTTTCCGCACTCCATGTTCCTGCTGAGTGACCTTGAGCTAGTCACAGTTCATTTAGAATTCTCTCAGTCTCACCTACCTCACAAGGTGTCTGTTGTGGGGAGAGGAAGGGAAAAGGAGTTTGTAGGTTGCCTTGAGTCTCCTTAGAGAGAATGAGAAGGGTATAAATCCAAACTCCTCTTCTTCTCTCAACAAAAGGCACAGGGAGACAGGAAGGTCTCTTCCAGCTCTATTTTGGCCTTCGAGGGAGGAATCAGGACTGGCTAGAATTGCCACCTCCATGTTTGCAAATTCTTGGAGATTTTGTCATAGGTTTTGAGAGGGGCAGGGTTTGGGGAAGGGAGAGGCCTCAGCTGGACATAATGCTATACAGTCCCCCCTCCAGAGAAGCCATTTTCTCCAGGGAGACAGATCTCAGTCAACTGGAGTTCAAATGAAATTCTAGGAACTCTCCAGGTCCCACCTGAAAATTGGCAACTGTAGACTTCAAAGCAACCTTTGAGTGACTTACAGCCCCATTCGGGGGGGGGCAATCCTCCTCTGGAACCAGCACAGCTGTGCACAGGCGCAGATGCCCACCCCGCCAATGCAAGGGGCAAATGAGCCAGTAGTTGGGTTTTATACTTCAACAGCTGGGCGCGTGCAGCTCCGCCATGCCCAACCTGAAAGCCGCCACCCTTCCTCAGGCCTGCCAGTTCAAAAAGCTAGGCCAGCATGACTGGGGCGTTCCATGGGTGGAGCTGACATTAATTGGCTTTTTCCTGGCCTTTGCCCACCAAAAATGCCGGCACGGGGGTTTGGGTTTACACCAGCCTTTTGGGTGGCAAAGCCCATAGAGGACTATACTGATTCTTGAAGCTCAACTAATATTACAGATTCAGTAAAAGTCACATAACTTAAATATTCATAACTAAATCACACAGGTTGAATGATGCTCACAGCTGGTTTAGCCATGATCAAAAACTAACTCTGTGAAAGAAAATTCCAGAAAATCACACAAGATGCACTGGCCATTCATGTTGGTGCACCAACGAAACTAGGAGTGCAGTTGACACAAATTCCCATATTTCAACAGTCTGACAAAAAACTCAGTCTGATCTCAGTATTTACAGCACTTCTCAAAAGATACTCAAGTCAGGTTGAACTATAACAAAAGAGATTTTCACAGTTGTGATTCACAGTTGATATCTAAGAAGGCATTGTCAGGTGATTGTACTTTTCAAGGCAAGAGAAATAGAATAAGATTTCCTATACCTAGATCCACAGAAGTAAAGGAATTCCGAGATAGGAAACAGTTTCAGAATTTAACAGAAACTGGAGAATCAGTAAGAGTGTATCAAAATGTTTTATATAATTTGTATTTGCAGTGTTACAGATGTTATACAATGATAGCCACAGAAACCTGCCAAATCAGTGAAACTGCATCTGGGAGGTAGATTAAAATCCTAGTTCAGAAGATGGCAGAGCTGAGTTGAACTATACAGAACCTAACAGCAGCAGCTGTACAATTTCATCCTGGGGTCGTTTACTTGGTCATTCTCCAGCATGGTGTATGTTATTATGTAAAATAATGCCATCCTGCTCAGGTGGGAAGTGGGGATTTTGTCTCCTGCACAGCAGGAGTTGTGCAGTTTTTTTTTTTTAAAAAAATGTTTCAGCAGCAGTTGCCACCAAGTCACAAGAATCTTCACTTTGTGGCTGAATGGAAGCTGTGTGTATGAAAGTAAAATATTTTTAAAGAATATGTTTCTTTTACAAGGCATCTTGTCAAACACAGATTCTGCTTGAGATGTTGAAGAGTTACTGTTAGTTATGCATTACTTCACTCGCTGATATACTGTGGTTTGCTCTGCCTCTGTGGTTGACCCCACCACTCTGTGGCGGAATTCCAAAGAAGTCTGCAGACTCACATAGGTTGGGGACTGCAATCTATACAGTGAAACTGTAATGTTCAACATCACCAAGATGAAGATTACAAAATCACTGGGAACTTTATAGATCTCAAGATAAGGCAAAAATATTTAACAAAAAAGTTAAGTGGGACCAATTAGCACCATTCCGTAGATCACCTAGGTTATCCAATCAATTGCCGATGTCAGTTTACGTTTGACTGCATTTGAATGGGTAACACAGAAACACATGTTATGTAACTGATTAAGATAGTATCTTTTAATGGTCAACCATGCAGAATTCAGCAGAAAAAGTAATCTTCCAAGTTTCGCACAAATTCCGCTGTACCCAAAATGGCATGTACTGAATAACAAACATTACCTGAGGGCAGTAAATAAAGCCTTTTATAATATTGTACATGAATGTATTTCTTTTACATAAATTATATAAAACGTAGAACTTTAGTTGTTACTGTCCCATTCACCCTGCAGGGTCCCTGTTGCCTTCCCTCCGTTCCTTATCCGGGTATTGTCAATCCCGGCCTCACCCCCAGTCACAAGGGAATGGTCTACTCCCACTAGGCATTTAAGCCACAGTGTGGCTAACAAGGTGGCTCCTCTGGGCCACCTTCTTCCCCCACCCCTCCTCAGCTGAGCCAACAGCTCCCATGAGTCTACTCTGCCTTGACTCGCTGGCCTGACCCTCCTTGCTTCCCTCCAACAATCTCCTTCTTTCTTGCCTTCCTTCTTCACACTCTGCTTTTCCCCTTCCATTTCTCTGCCTCTCCCACCTCCCTCCTCCCTCCTTCTCCCCAAACACCAACCACCCCCTATCTCCTTTTATCCCCTTGGCCCCTTCCAGCCGCCCCGCCTCCGACCCAAAGGAGACCATGGCCATGCCCCCTTTCAGAAGCTGGGCCCTCCCTCCAACCATGTCGGCCCAGTCAGAGCGGGTCTGCCTTAGCCCCGTCTCTGGCGCTCCTGGTGCCACGACGCAGCCCCCAGGCCAGCCCCCTTCAGGCTCGCCCCTCCCCACTGGGGCCTCCGGTGGGCACGGCGGGTGTCCCGGGCTTCTTCCCTGACTGCCGCTGCTGGCGCAGTTCCGCGTCTTCTCCCAGGCCTCTGCCTCTCTTGTTGGGATGGCTCCTGCTGCCCGTGAGGCTCCAGGGACAGTGGCTCGTTGTCCCTCTACCCCTCCAAGCTGGTAAGTGTGGGGGAGATACGCCATAGGTCAGGGGAGTCTGGGGAGGGGGCTGCCCCCACTTCCTGACAGTTACCATCTCTATCATGGTTTTTTTCCATTGTTTACACTAATCCTCTTATTTCCTACCCAATACCAGAAGCTAGAAGAAGAAGAAGAAGAAGAAGAAGAAGAAGAAGAAGAAGAAGAAGAAGAAGAAGAAGAAGAAGAAGAAGAAGAAGAAGAAGAAGAAGAAGAAGAAGAAGAAGAAGAAGAAGAAGAAGAAGAAGAAGAAGAAGAAGAAGAAGAAGAAGAAGAAGAAGAAGAAGAAGAAGAAGAGTTGGATTTATGTCCTCCCTTTCTCTCCTATGGGAGACTCAAAGGGGCTTACAATCTCCTTACCTTTCCTCCCTCACAACAAACACCCTGTGAGGTAGGTGGGGCTGAGAGAACTCAGAAGAACTGTGACTAGCCCAAGGTCACCCAGCTGGCGTGTGTGGGAGTGTACAGGCTAATCTGAATTCCCCAGATAAGCTTCCACAGCTCAGGGGGCAGAACGGGGAATCAAACCCGGTTCCTCCAGATTAGAGTACATCTGCTCTTAACCACTACGATAGTACTACAATACCTTGTGACAATGTTAATTTTACATATTGGTGCTGGCCTTCTAGGTCTGTTCTTTCAAGTACTATTCAAAACTGTAGAGAAGAAAATCACTTGTCAAAAGTGTTCTGTAATCATTTCATTCTGCAATGATGCACATGCTGAACTGAAACTGTAATTCACTTTCATAAATCCATCTTCAGTTTAAGAGACAACTGGGATGAACTGGAGTTGTATTGGCCAACCTGACATTCTGACTTTCACTTTTAAAAACTAGAACACCTATTTTGGAGCGAGCAAAGTGGATAGTCTATTGCCCGTTGCCCTATTTGCCACATATCATGAGTGTCATTCACACCAAGGAGAGAAAACTAACACATGTGCCCAAGAAGGGTATTATAATCCATGAGAAATGCCTTTCTCCCTGATGTGTTCTACCGGCTGTGGATTCTAGCACAATATGACCCCCTTCTCTAGCATGCAGAGCACAGAACGCAACAAGCACAAATAGAGGCAGGTTAATGAACCAAGCCAACATATAAAGATTCCAGTGAATGTAAAAATGCAAAATTTAGCATCATAATTTGTCCAGAATTCATTACATGCTGATTTCTTCTTTGTGCCAAAGGAGTCATACGCTGCCATCCTAAACAGAGCTCACTTCAATGGACTTAGAAGGATGCAACTCTGCTTTGGGGGGCACTGATAAGCTGCCCCTTTTCCTGTGCTTTGATTGGACACTATGCCTTCTGCTAATTCAAAAGAATATATACCACCAACTACAGATCAGGGACCACCGTCAGTTTTTACAAAGCATTTGCTTTTAGCAGATTGAACAATACTAGGCATTTAGTTTTGCCATATCTAATCTTTCTCCTAATCTCTATCCAGATAGCTTTTAATGTTTCTTTTAAGTGCTGCCCTCTGCTGAGGAGTCTTTTGTAAAAACGAGCAGTGAAGCCCTGCTTGGTTAAATTCAAGGGCCTATTTCCTTAATCTACCATGATTTTTTCTAATTCTCGTTAAAATCTCAATTTGATACAAAGTGCTGTTTTCTATATTTTGGTCAATATTTGTCAGCTCCTTTTCTATAAACAGTCCTTAGAATTCAATCCTTGCCTCTTGACATATTTCCTCTGCTACATATTCTCATGGAAGAAACTCACATAATATCATTATTTCAATTAGTACAACAAGCAAATGATGCCGAATGATATCTGCCCTCCTATGCCTGGTATCCAATCTAAAATTTCCAACTTTGTTTCAATTATTTTACCATGGTCTTTCCATCAGCTAACATGTAATAAATCAAAAGCAGACACACACCCTCCCCCTGAAACCTTCCTTACACTTTCTAGCTTCACTGACAGTATCTACCATCTGGATTTCCTCTTCAACCCCTCTCTGTTTTGCAACTCATAAAAGGTATTACTTCTCTCTTCACAGTATTGCCCAAACACCTTACAATTCCAAGTGCAAGGACTCTACTGGACAAAGCAGAAAATAAACTCCTTCCCCACAAACCCCTATTTTCAAAAATCAACGATAATTCTTTTTGCCATTAATATGTAGTATATAATATTTATCATTCGCAGCAGGTCCTCTATCCCCTCTGTCTGCTTCTGGCAGGGTATGTGACATGTTTTTATTTCTGTATTTGTTCAGCACCTAGCACCTATTACTTTATAAATAATATACAGTTATACAATTGCTTAAAAACATAAGACAAGTCCTGATGAATCAGATTAATGGTCCCCCTAGTTCAACATTCTGCTTTATTTTGTGGCCAACCAGATATCCTGGAAGGCCAACGCACAAAACATAAATGGCCTAATGTTGCTTCGTAACACTAGTATTAAAATTTACTATTTCTGGACATGGAGATTCCCTTTAGTCATCCGGTCTAGAAACCAATGATGGATATATCCCTCTGTGAATTGGTCTAACTCCCATTTAAAACTATCAATGCTCATGGCCATTACTACATTCACTAGCATGAATTCCACACTTTTATTCATTGAGTAAATAAGTATTTATTTTTATTTGTCTTGAATCTGTCACCCATCGACTTCACCAGGTGCCCCTAAATAGTTTACCATTAAAGTGCTTCTGTTACTTTACCATGAAACTGCCTATTGGTCACAACAGTAAAAAATGTTTACACAACACAGAATGGTAATTGTTTTAAGCAATATCAGTAATTTAAGAGGTTACACAGATGGTGTCGTTGTGATGTCAGCCATGCTACCAAACAAAATAAGCCAGCAGCACATTAACTGTAGTTACCATGTGTGATAGACAGCGGCATTCTAAAGAGTTGTCCTGGTCATAGAACCCCTGTGACTGACAGAAGGTTTTACCAGAATTCTGAGAGTGGCAGTTAGAAAACAGACAGTTGTGAACTAACAGATGACAAGTGATCCCAGGCCAGTTTAACGGAGAAACCAGGTTAATGTGTTAATGTATTCAACTCCTACATCTAAAGAACCACTGTGAAAAAGAAAGCAGCTTAAGTATTAGAAAGTGTAAAAGAAGCTTAAGTTTAAGAAACATACCAGTAACTTCAAACAGAAATCACTCTCAGTAAGAAAACAAAGGTTTAAACACTTGTACATGAACCATCTAAGTCCTCTGCCTAGAGTCGGGTGCAATTACGATCGCCTCACAGGTCTGGCTCTCCATCTACAGATATTGGTTACGCCTACACTTCAGAGCATCGCCGGGAAGTCTAACATACTCTTTGCTCAATGATCGTTTTAATTCTACCTGGCGAATCACAATTTTAAACCAGATTAAATGTATCGGAATCTCTTTCGACCAACTTCTTCCGCTGAATGAAGTTGAAGCATTTAGGGTTCTGAAACAGCGAACCCTGGATATTGAAGGTCAGATGTTGATGCCAGGTGCTATGAAAATCTGCTCCCCAATGCACCACAGCATCTGTCCACCCAAACTGGGTTCTATACCGAAATACATGAGCAATCTGACAACGCCTTCTCTCCACTGATACTTTATGTTAGCCCGACTAAATGTTTTACCAACTGCCGATACTAAGGGTAGATATCTAAATATCGCAAAATGTGGAAGACTTTGTTCATGCTCAGCAGGAGTTCCCAAAACAACAGCACACGCACTCCTGTTCTGTAACAATTTGGCGTCCGTACAGTCACTTTTTATCGAAGCTATTCTAAAGAAGAGACCAGAAAGAACAGATCACGAAATGGTAGCTTATTTGCTTAGCGACCAACAGCCACATATCACAGAGATGGTCACCAGATTTTTATTTAAGACTTTTAGCTCTTGTGAGTAATTTTACTATTTTCAAAATTTTGCTTTTAACTTTTCTGAAATGTATGTTTTATTTTGTCTATTGATACTGTTAGCACAGGGTAACGGTCTTGTTATTTGTTTGTGAACCATCTTGAAAAATTTGAAAATACAATGTATCACTTAAGCTTAACCATTTCAAACGTCTCAGTTCTGTTATTCTGTTACAATCCACCTCATGAAGATTTGCTAGACTGAATTTTAAATCCCTCAAAAAGAGACAAATAAACCTATTTTTAAGTTGTATTTCAAAAAGTGTCCTGCTCACATACACACACTCACAGGCGGATGGTACTCAGTAGTCAAAGTCCAGTCCAAGGTCAGCAGAGATAGTCCTTATGTTACACTTACTCAAAAGTGGCATATCCAGACAGGGAAACATGACCAACATGAATCCAGGAGTCCAAGCCAAGGACAGACTGAAGTAGATCATACACACAAACACAGGCAGGACAGTGGCAAGCAGACATGTTGCTTCCATGCAGCCTGCTGTTTCCCAGCCTATTTTAACACTGCACTGCCCAACTAGCTAGAGACAGTCTGCAACTGACCATCATCTCTGCTCCTGCAAACACTCCTCTTTGCTTTTGAGGCTGGGGTGATGCAGGGCTGCCAAGTGTGCACCTCCCCTCCTGCCCTGAAGGTCACCATGCAGTCTTCTCCTGGACCACTCAAGGGGCTCAGGGGTCCCTGCATCCAGTTTGGGCTCCCTGCATCCGGTTTGATGCCAGGAGACTGAGGAACTTCTGAGCTGGTCCTTCGCTGTGGCTCAGGGTTCACTCCCACAGCCTCTGTGCTGGTTTCCAGCTGTGACTCTGACCCCACAGGGTTGTCTCTTCCAGTGGCTCCACAGCTGCCAGCTGGAGGCAGAGTACCATGCCACCATCTGGCTCCTACTCAAAAGAGTCTTCTGAATCTTTGGACTTGGCTGAACTTGGCTGGGCCATGACAAAAAGCCTCTTGACTGCCAAATATTTCTAACTATTTAATTTTCAGCGTAAGTCCCTCCGTCATAATATGCTTCATGATTTCATTTGAAATTTAAATTGCATCTGAACTGGGGGACCACTAGATCAAAGACAGGCAAAACATTGGTCTACAAATAGCCTATGGAATGATTTCTGGAGATCACAACAACAGTTCTGTGTTTGTTGCTCAGGCACGACGTGCTGCTGGGTTTTTTTGGGAGTGGGTGCAGAGGTCTGGCTAGCAGCACAAAGGTAGCAAGTTACCAAGGGCACATGCATGGCCATCTTCCCTTGCCCAATTCATTGAAGACCTCAACAATGGGTCTCATTTCAACTAGAGTGATTGCCATTTCTTCTTGTCTCTCCTGGAAGCAGAACAGGGAATCATAAACTCTGCCATGATATCCAAGCCCGCAATGCTCTGCTGATGGATGAATCTATGCACTCTCTTTTCCTAATTTGGCTACTTAGCTCTTAATGACTCCGTGTCTTTTTATGCCAAAAAAGGTTTTTGGAATTTGGATTTGGACTCCCTGTCTGAAGCTCCTCGGGACACAAAGAAATCAACACCAAATGCTCAATTTCTTTCTGAATTTTCAGAGTCAATTGAAACCTATGCGGGAAAAACTGTTTCACAATGGATTGAATTGTTCACACTCTTTTCACAGGAAAATCTCTGTCTTGAACCAAATCTATTTGAGCTCCAACAAATTCTATGGTCTGGGTGAGTTGCAGATGGAATTTTCCCCGGTTAATGACGAAACTAAGAGATTCTAGAGTGCTGACTGTGAATTCTAGATGGTATTCAACAATTGAAGATTCATCTGTCAATCATCAAGGGAAGGATAGATGGTATATACATTCACTCTGAGACAGAGATACGGTAAAAACCCTGAGCACAGTGGCCAACTCAAAGTGCAAACTATAGTATACATTGGCATCAGAGTATAGTATAGTTTGCACTCTTTCCCTGACTCTTTTATCCCTCTCAGGAGATTCCCTTTTTCCTGGTAACTCCCTGCTCCAGCCTCCTAGTGGCTGGTGAGTGCCTGTCATGTCCTGCTGGCCTGGGACTGGCTCTTCAGCTTTCCTTGCCCTCCTTCTTGACTGCAACCTGGCTAGGGTGGTGCCAGCCCTGCCCCCTCTCTAAGGTTGCTGAGGACTGAGACTGCAGCTTGGCCAGGGCTGTGCTGCCTCCTTGTACAGAAAACATCCTAAGCTTTGCAACAGTGTGTTCCAGCTTGAACTGCCAGGCAGTGGTATCAAGTTACAGCAGGGAGCTGAGACTAGTCCAAGAGTCTGTCAAACAATTTCAGCATCAGAAGTCCAGTCTGAGGGTCAGAATGCTCAGAATCAACGTTAGAGGAAGCACTGCAGAAGTTATGTGTTTCATTGTATCCAGGCCTATGTGCTTACTGAACCTACTTAATATAGGGTCTTCCAGCACGTTAGGCTTCATCCTATGAAGACTCTGCTTCCCCCTGCTGCAGAAGGTGCCTTCTTTGAGACAGCAGGCATGTGCTTCTTTGTTTATCTTGCAAAACCTCCCTGCGTCACTGCCTCTGTTGACATCTGGGCTCAGGTGAGCTAGGTGCATGAGTCTCTGCAGCTGGGCTGCATGAACAGCCTGTTTCTGGAAGCACTTCTGGTTCTGAATCCTTATCTGCCTGTTGTTCACTCTGTAAACCAGCAGGGGCCCTGGTTGCTCCAAGCCCAGCCCTTGTTGGTTCCCAACCTAACCTGGGCTCTGTTCATCCCCCAAGAACTCATCACTCTCCAGGCAATGGCCCACAAGACAGTGAGATGTTTATTCAGAGCCCTCAGATCCAGGATAGGTCTTTTTCCACCATCCTTTTTGTCTATGACATTTGAAATAGAACCCTGGAGTATGTTCTACCTTGTGAATTTTTCTAATGGCCCCTTTACTCAGGAGTTCAGAGACTTCCTGATATAACAAAGGTGTAGTAGAGTATGACAAAAAATCCAGTAAACACTGAAACCAGGGAAATGATTTAAAGTTAAATAAAACTCAACAATGCTTATACTCAATACCCATTAATCATGGGTGATAGTGAACAAAACATGGCTAAAATGAGCCAATCTATTCAAAAAACTAAGGTATACATTTAGTCAGAGAGCAACCTTTCCCCTTTGTTGTTGATCATGGGGACATTGCACTGGCAACATTCCTCTCTGCCCATTGCTATGCTTCCCCTGTTCTTGGTTATAAGAAGACCTAAATTGTTGCTGCTGATAATGAGCATTCTGGTACCCAGACTGCTGGTGCCTATAAGGTCTATCCTTTTGGTATCTATGTGGGTGTCATGAGAAATACCTCCCTAGCGCTCAAAGCGGGGTAATACCCAACAATTTAACTATCATTTTGTTTTTACAGATTGAGTCAAGTACAGAAACTGCCTGCTCACTGAAAAGATTTTTCCCCTCCAGTGGGAGATCTTCCAATTTGACTCTGGTGTCTGGAGCAAGGACTGAAGATTTAAGCCAACAATGTCTTCTTAAGACAATACCAGAACCCTTAGCCCTGCTGCAGTGGTCAGTGATAAGCCTAGCAGCATTAACGTCTTGATTCTCTAGTTTCTGGACCTCAGTGAGGATAACTTTGGCTAGAGTCCATTTTAGGTGTTGATTCAGTAAAGCTGAATCGAAAACCCGAAAAAAGCACTATACAGCTTTTCTGGGTTTGATTCAGCCCCAAATACCAAAAACTACCACAAACCCCAGCTGAAAAGGTTATCGAATAGGTTATCAGGTATTCGAGTTTGTCCATTTAAAATTTAAAGGGATTCTTCCACAGCAGCTAGCCACTTGGAGTCCCTTTAAACTGGCTTGGCAATTTTTTTTTCAAACTGGAGAACCCCCTCCCCTTCATCTTACTTACCTTAGCTGGGTATTTTGGGGGGATTTCTGGGGGGCTGTCTAGGGCTGCTGTTAAAACCCCCCCCCCCCCCCCCACTGCACTGCTGAAGGGCCAGGCTATAGTCTTCCTTCCATTCTCTCTTCATGACCTGTGTGTGGGTTTCCAGGGCAACACATAGGAGAGCTCCCTGGAGATTCTCTCCCAGACAATGGCTGTCATGTATTCCTGCAGGAAGTTGGGCTTGGTATAATCAGGGAAAGGGGGGTGGGTTGCTTGGGATATTTTCAAGTCTCTTCATTTTTGGTGCCGGGCTGGCCCAACCAGTATAAATTACAGTGCTGGTTCCTGGCCAGCCCATTCTGTTCCAGACTGAGGTTGAGTGATAATTCAAGATTTCCCTTTGGCTCTTGAACTTGTTCTCCAAACTGAGGTTGAGTGATAATTCAAGATTTCCCTTTAGCTCTTCAACTTGTTCTCCCTGTGCCTGGTCTTTGGAGCATCAATCATCATAGAATCACCTGCAATCCTACACACTGCGTGGAGAAGAAGACACCAAAGGGTTTGCCAGACTCGTTTGAATTTTTTTTATTGCCTTTTTAAAATTTTAACTGCTGTTTGTTTTAGTTGCTCCTAGTTGGGCTTGGTGGTGGGTTGGGCTTGATGTGGAAAGGCTGAGGGCTTGGGCTGAAAGCCCAGGGTAAGCCTACAGACCAAGTTTGACCTGGTCATTTAAAAATTACCAAAAGAACAAAATACTCCTTGATTTTCTTGTTCATCCCCTTCTCTGATTCTCTAAAAGTTATATAATTGGCTGTTTGTGTTTTTAGGGGTTCTGACTTAAGATTGTTATTCTCATGTTAACCAGGTTTGTGGGGAGAACTTTAAAGCTTCTTGGTTAAATTCCTCCGCCCCCTTCTCCGTGTGTTTTTTTCACTGCTGTTTCTGAGCATGATTGTTGGTTTTTGGTTGATTTTGTTGCTTTTTAAAGATTTTTAATTAAGGTTCACCATATACTACAGTTTAGTAGTAGAATTCCCACCCCCACTCACTGGTGTTTTTTCCCTGCTGTTTTTGTGTTGGCTGGTTTTCGGTTGGTTTTCTTGCAGATTTTTAATTAAGGCTTACCAGATCTTACAGTTAAATAGCTGAATTTTCTACTGTAGCCCCCTTGGTGTTTATCCTTCCTGCTGTTTCTGTGCATGCTTACTGGTGGTTTTTTGTTGGTTTTCTAGATGATACTATTGTGCGCTGGGGAGCCTGTGGATCTCCCAAATTTATAGGCTTTGGGGGAGGGAGTTGCTTTTGTGCTGAGAAGTATGGAGTAGCATTGTTGTGGAATGTGCTATGGGTCCCAAAGGACTAGGCCCCATCAAAGAAAAATGGAGGCTATCCATTTGGGGACCATAGCACTGGATCCCAAACCAAACGTCATTAAACCTGGATGGTCTTATCAGGAGGGCCTCCTGAAGTCACCCTGTAAATTCAGTGCCTCTGCCTTGAAAAGTATGCCCCTTAGAAACACAAAAGAATTTGTGCATAGGAGTAGGGAAACAAATTAAGTTGACCAGATAAGAGACTGCCACTCATGTGGAGAAGTAGGGAATCAAACTGGTTCTCCAGATTAGCATCCACCTGCCCTTAACCATTACACCAACAATGCAGAGATCACCATGATGAACTTTGTTGAGTTTATGCATCACTCCACTGCAGGATGGACCAATGTAGCACAGGGCTTTAACAGAGAATTACATACACAAGAAGATAGGACAACCTGGTAGATGTAATCAATTTAGCAACAGAAGATGTATGATAAGTTCCTTAATTTTGATCACATCTCTCCAAATTATTTAAGAAGTAGAGTATTTCCCAAATTTGTTAATCTTATGAAAACAGATTATCCAGCTTCATCTAAAATAAAATCAGAGTCATATATTCTCCTTCAGTAATTAGGATCTGAAAAGAAAGGAGTGCATGAACAGACTTGTGATTTGCTAAACAAAGAGTTCATCCTAGGAAGAAAACCCAGGGCATTGCACCAATGTTTGAGAACAGTGCATAAAGAACAGTAGATATTCAAAACTCACTCTCAAAAGAATAAAATAAGTGCAAGGAAGTGATTGGCCACTGGAGAAAAGATGTGAAAATCTACTCAGAGGTCTGGAAAAATTCACATAAGTAAACACCTTGGCGAAGCACAGGCTACTATTATTCCAAGGGCCAATATCTGTTACTTCAAGGCCCTAGGTTTCAGAACTCTTGAATAAAGACTATGAACCTTTTCACCTTTGCATGCCTAAGTTCTGATTTATTTTGAATGCACTAAAATAGGAATACTCTCCTTTTATTTTGTTATACACGCAACATGGATTATTTTCTCAGAGTCAGAATATGATTTAACTATAGAGGATCAAGCCCACTAAACATCAAACTGCAGTACCAATAACAAAACTCACAAGATTAGGAGACCTGAGCACACTAGGGACAAATGATTTCATTGCTGAATTTCTCTTAGGACAGTCTTTGAAGAATCATAAATGGTACAGGAGAGAGTTATAAACTTCCTTTTTAAAAAAATTGTAAGTACATGTGACAATGCTGGAATGTTTCAATTTGGAAATAGCACAAATTGCTTACTATTGGAAAGCTTTTAGAAAATGGCTATTTATCAAATAAAAAGGAGGTTAGGAATAACTTCCTCTTTTTAATACTACTTCCTAACACACAACCCTCCTACACCTGTGAGAATATGCAACTCTGAAAAAACATGGGAAGTAAAATTTGAATTAATTATAGAGATTAATTTGTCTTGAGCCAATATAATAGCTATTATGTTTTTAGCTTAATTTAAAAACTCACTTCTGGCTTCAGTGACAGAGAGGGCTAAATTCATCCCCTGAGGCTGTCTTGCACTCCAGAAGTAATTGACAGTGTCCTGTTCCGCTTCAGGATAATGTCCCTCTGGAAGGGATGCAGGAACTGCTGGAGAGGTCGTGCATGGAGACGGCCCCATTGGGTTTGATCTATGACTGAAATGAAGACTCCCATAAGACTGGATATTTGAAGTAGAGTCACTTTTTTTTGGCCGAGATGGTTGCGTTGACCAGTCGATGTATCCAAAGAACTTTGTCCCTTGGGATGAATAAGGTGTCTCTTGAGGAGTCTATGACCGCTCCCAGATGCACCATTCTCTGGGAAGGCTCTAGGTTGCTCTTCATGATGTTGATCAGAAAACCGTGACAACGTTACACCCGTTGAACTTCTTCCACATTCTGGATGGTGCGTTTGCGGGAGGGAGACCTGATGAGCAGCTCATCTAGGTAGGGATGGATGTGAATCCCCTGTTCCCTCAGAAGAGTGATGGGCGCAAGGAGGACTTTGGAAAAAACTCGAGGGGCCATTGCCAGGCTGAATCGTAATGCTCGGAACTGAAAGTGTTGGTTTGTAAAGGCGAACCGAAAATATTTTCTGTGAGACGGGTGGATGGGGATGTGGAGGTAGGCTTCTGTCAAGTCTAGAGATGTCATGTAAACCCCATGCTGGAGAGAGGAAGTGATGGAGCGAAGTATTTCCATCCTGAACCTCAGTAGTTGAATATGACGATTGACAAACCGAAGATTCAGAATGGCTCTCCAATCCCCCTATTGTTTGGGGATGGTAAAAAAGTGGGAGTAAACCCCCAACCCCCACTCTCCGGGAGGCATTGACTTGATGGCTCTGATAAGAGTCAGATGCTGTATGGCTGCTAGAGTTCTTTCCATCTTCTCTGCATTTTGCGGAATTGTGAAATTTAGAAAACGTTGCCTGGGAATTGTTTCGAATTCTATGACGTAGCCAACACTGATGGTGTCCTTTGTCCATCTGTCCATGTGATCTGCCATCCAGGCTTCCTGAAAGTAAAACAGACGGCCACCGACTGGAATGGAGGGATTGTCATTGACAGTTCTCACTGGTGTTGAAGTTGTTGTAGGTACCATTGTTGTTGTTGTTGTTGGCATTGGTTCTGGAGGATTTTGCTGGTTTACTGTAGGGACGAAAAGTCTGCCAGCCCAAGGAAAAGGTTTTGTTGGACCATGATCATCTGGGTCCCTCTCTGGAGGCTCTGGGGAGGATTCTATGGGACCTGAAAGTGGGCCTTAACTGGATCTGTTGGTGTTCCTGCCTGATAATTTTCGGTAACGCCTTCTTTTTGTCTTTAGATTCAACTAGAATGGCCTCCATATCTGCCCCAAATAAAGTTTTCCCATAAAAGGAGTAACCAGCCAAAACCAATTTGGAATGGGTATCAGCCGCTCAGGCGCGTAACCACACATTGCAACGTGCCACCATGGTGGAAGCCATCGACCTGGCAACCAGAGCCATGGCATCAAAAGTGGCAACCACTAAGAAAGCATTGGCGGAAATAATTCTTTCCACACCCTCACGAATGCCCTGTTCCTCAGGAGGTAGCATTTCTAAGACTCTCTTTAACCAGACCATGAATGCCCTTGCCAGTGTGGAGGCAGGTGCCAGAGTCTTAATGGTGGCTGCTAAATACTCATAGGCCTTGTGTAATGCAGTGTCAGATTTCCTGTCTAAAGGATCGCTCATGTAACAGTATCCTTCCTTAGATACTAATCCACTGGAGTGTAGGGAAGTGATAGGGACTTCTACTGTTGGTACCTGAAGGAGCTTGTGAACGTATGACGGTACTTAGTAAAGCCCCTTAAAAGACGGCGGTAAGCCCTTGCTAACGGTGGGGTTAAGCCATTCCCGTTTAATGTGGGTATCAAAGCATTCCGGGAAAGGAAAATATTCCTTAGTCATCCCCTCTTGGGGGAAATACTCCCTGCTGCCCCTGGGTCTGCCTTTAATAGGCTTTGAGGATGAGGTGGAGGGGTCTTCTGCGTTCTCATCATTCTGAAGATCTAATGCGGAAATAGCCTTGCAAATGAGCAATTGCACCTCATCTTGTTTAAGGAAATGAGAGACTTGCTCAACAGTCTCTGTAAGGAGCTCCTCACACTCTGAGAACTGCTCAAAATCCCCTTCATTTTCTTGATCTGATGCCCTGGACTCATCAGGGAAATCTGTTGTGAGATTGTAATCTGGCTCCCCTAGGCTGGAGTTTACTGGTGGAAGCTGAATCTTACCTAGAAGCCTGTGTTGGGACTACGATGTTTTTTCTGGACCCATGGTAGTTCTGGATTTCCTCTCTCATGGCCCTCCTAAAGAAAGCCATGAAAGCCTCTGGAGGGGAATTCTGAAAGCCCATCCCCGCAGACCCTGTTACACTGCTTAAATTTGAAGTATCTTGCCTGGATCCAGAGGATGAGACAGCCTCGGTTTGAAGAACAAGTTCGTGGTGATCTCTATTTGGGCATTCTGTAGCTCTGGGAAAGCTGGAGGTGCCGGGGGAGAAGTCGCCATGATCAGCAGCGCCCTGGGAAGGTGCAAAACTCTCTCCACAGGGAACGATAGGAGGAGGGATTGCAGACTGTTGCACGCCCTGGGAAGGAACCAAGTTCCTCGAGTCAGCCTGGCTAACCATCGAGCTACCCTGAATGGGAATGCCCTGGGAAGGCGTCTGGCTGGATCTCCCTGCTTCGGAACCTATCGTACCCTGGAAAGGCGCCAGGTTCGGCTGTGGCACTCTGTGCCACTTTTTTCCTTTTTGTGTTGTTGCCATGGTGTTTTGGGGGCATTTGCCTTTAGAAGCACCTCGTTGTGGTTCTGATGGCTTCCCCAGAGGTGGGGGAAGAGGGCTGACTGTCCTAGGATCTGTGTTTTTGCCAAAGGCGGCCCTTGTTCCCTCGGCTAAGGAATGGGTATACTGGTTCCTTGGGGGAGAAAAACGTCTAACTGCCATTTTCCCAACATCCAAAAGGCGGGAAAGTACAAACTCTCTTGTGAGAGAGAGAAAATAGAAAACCCTACCTGCTCTAACCCAATGGGGAGAGGAGGAGAAGAGTAGTAAAGACAGAAAGATATGAGGACAGAGATCAGAAACAGATCACTGAACACAGGAGCCTGAGTTCCACCCTGCTCTCCCTGCTGAGGCAGGAAAAATACTGGTTAGAACATGGCAGTTGGGTTCCTGCAGGAAGTGACATAAAAAAGTTTCCTGCCTCTCACTGAAGGACAGAGAAACATCCCATCCAAGGTGTCCTCCTCCTCCAGGAGAAAACCAAATACAAAGACTTCCTCCGCTTTTATCTGAAATATGGAACATCCCACTTCATAAAATACCTGAAGAAGTTGATCAAATGTACAGAATAAATTCCAGGTATGCCAAAGAACCCAAATCACCTAGGCATACAGTGCTGAAATGCTTGAGGAAGACAATGTCAAACATGATCCTAAGGAAACATTTAAAACATAGACTTACCTTGGAAAACGTAGATCTCATCATACTTAAAGAAATCCCAATATACTTCCAGAAGAAAAGGAAACCATATCATTTTCTCACAGACTTTTAAAAGGAAAACAAAGCTCTCAAAGAACACAACAAACTAGCCAAGCAAACACCTCCTAGATTCAATAAGACAACAAAATTACAACACCTAAACACATGACAGATCAAAATCTCCAGAAGATATTCTCTTGTAATATCAACGGACATATCTAACAACAGAAGCAAGAACAGTGATAGCCAGATATTGAAAAACAAAAGAATTGTCATCATATGATGAATGGCTGGTAAAAAGACAGGACTACAGAACAGTGGACAAATTGACAACTCTTATTCAATCTTATTCACAAAAAATGCCTTGACCCTTTTAATAAAGTTTGGGATCCTTTACTGCAATATCTATACAATTCTGACCCTCAAAACAGAACCTTATTACTATCTGCATAACTTACGATTATTATTAATCTATTTAATTAATTTGTTATTAATCTATTTATTATTGTTATTTACCTATATATTTATTTATAATTATCGCACATTTATATCTGTATTTTCATAATGTATTTGTGTGCCAAAATCTTAAAATACTTTTCCTTGTCTAACTATTACTTACATATGTAAACGACATAGTTCTTAATAGATGTGGTAGATCTTACTCTGTTACTACTCGAACCATTCTAAATCAGAATGACTGTTAATTTATATGTATTCCAAATAATAAAATAAAAAGGAACATAAAAATTGAATTTTTACCTTTCATTGAGATAAGGTTTTGTATATAACACATTTAAACAATTCAGTTAAACACATATACACATAACACCACACCAAGGGAGAACAGTTAGTGGAGGAACACCAAAACAATGATAGAGCGTGACAGCTGACTTATGCTGGGAAGGGAGGTTTCAGTACCATGGTGAAGAAGGTCCTTTCTTGGGTTCCCACCTATCTTACCACAGATGGCAGGGACACCTGAAGAATAACCTCAAAAGATTACTAGAGTGGTTGGGTAGGTTCAGATCAGTGTAGGTGGACCTTGAAATATGCTCACTCCACATCATACAGGGCTTTGAAGGTCAGTACCAGCATCTTGAATTGGGCCCAGAAACAGATTAGGAGCCACTGTAGAGGGAACAAGACTAGAATGATATGATCTTGACAACTCACTCCAGTCAACATTTCAGCTATTGCATTCTGTACCAACTGTAGTTTCCTGACAGTCTTCAATGAAGAGCACATCACAATAACAGAATCTAGTTGTTACCAGGCACGCTGACAGCCAGGTTACAAGAAGGTCTCTCTCTCACAGCCTCTCTTCAAGAAGAAACAGACTGGATGTGGAAGCCTAAGGAGTCATGCATGCTGGTTTGTAAGCTCTTAGATTTAAGTTTTCCAAGGCAGAGAGAAGCTAAGGGCCAGATTGATGTCTGTATGGTAAAAATTCCAGAAATCGAAGGCACACGTGTGTTCTACCTTGCAATGAGTTATCTTTCCTTCGTAGACTTTATGCGTTGTTTTTTCCCCTTCCGAAGATACCATGGGGCAGAGCAGATAAACGGTTCAGTTTTCAAATGTTGGTACAACAGGACTTTTCCTGTGGCTTCACTTTTCCCTGGGAAGCAAAACAGCTGAACAGGAAGCATAATTCTTTATCCAGGTTCTGTTGCTCCTTCCTGCCTCCCCAGCACACCCAACAGCAGTTTTTCCCACTCTTCTGGCCACTGTTTCCGAACAATCAGATGGGTTTTGTGTGTGTGTGTGTGTGCGCGCGTGCGTCCGTGCGTTTTAATGCTGCTGGTCTAATGCTGGAACAAGGGATTGAGCGGGGGAGCATTTGCAGGAAAACAACAACGAATTCAGGACTTAAACCTTTGTTCTTGGCAGGAGTACTTTAGATAAGAAGGATAGGACCCTTTTAAAACTGGATGGAGTGATTGGTTTGAGTTTCTAATTCTTAAGTTAGCTAATGGTGATGGTTGTAAGAAGTGTCCTCTTTGCAAAAAAAAAAGCTGTTGTTATGGACCAGCTTGTCTCTGCTGAATGGACCTGAGAATGAGTGCCTGAGTAGGTACTCCAGTGATTACTCCAGTCCAATCTCTTATGTAAACAGAAAACACAGAAAAACCGCACTATGAATGAAACAGCCTTGAGGGAAGCAGTACGCACAAAAGCCCTTCCAATAGGTTGGAAAACCTAAGGAAACTTGTCTGTTTTACTTCTAGCCAGTTCTTTCTCAATCACTTTATATAACAAAACTGTATCTCCAAGTCTCATACCTGGCTAAAATTATATTCAGTTTATTCTTTAATACTAAACCCCTTCTTTCCCCTATAAGGAAATAAAGTTCTTTGTTCATTTATCCCTCCACACATTCTTGGTGTAAATGAATGGACGTGGTTGTAACGTGATAAATACCAAAGCAGGTATAAACAGCATCAGTGACTAATATCCAGGCAATTACAACACACAAGCAGGCCTCTATGCTAGATAAATTTCCCTGGTGACAGGGCAGAGTGGGACAGGCGTTAGTCCTCTCATAGAGAGACAGCCAGTGTAGTGCAGTAGTTAGAATATCAGATTTGGATCTGGGAAACCCTGGTTTGAATTCCCACTCTGCCATGGAAGCTTGCTAGGTGATCTTGGGCCCATTAAACAAGTCCAGCCTCACCAACCTCAAAAGGTGGTTGTGGGGGCAAAAAGAACAATAGATGTATGATGTAAACTGCACTGAGGAGAACAGTGGGGTATAAGCAAAGTAAGAAAATAAATAAATAAATAAATGCACAACCCAACACACTGTCAAAATGAGAAAGGGATGTTTTATTCTATGTCGGGTTTTCATGCCAAAATAGAAAGGCCCTAGGTTGTCCTAAAACACATACATCAACAAACAAAAAACAACCACACTCACATGAACCCATGCCAACCAAAATATCATAGCTTCACCAAACAATGGATAAAGATTTAAATCAAATTATTCCAGAGAAAGATTAAAAACAGATTTAGGATAATGGTCCCTGTAAATAAAACTATTCTGATTTGGGGTGGGGTGGGGTGGGGTGGGGGTTGAAATTCAAAATCAGCAATACCTCATACCTTCAATAATCTACCAAACAGGTGTTTGTTACAGTGGATTTTACACATATGAGGACATCCTAAATATATTTGATGATTTTTATCTATAGACTTAACACATGATATAATGGGTTATAGGTTAGTTGTAACCCTAAAATAAATATGGTGGGATTCAAATAATTTAACAACCGGTTCCGGTAGTGGAATTCAAATAATTTAACAACTGGTTGTTTACAAGCAACATTTAAACAACCGATTCTGCCAAAGTGGTGATAACCTGCTGAATCCCACCACTGGTAATATTTCAAAAATTTGGTGGAAGAATCAGATTTGGAGATGGTTATTATTTTACTCAAAAGCTTAAAATAATGAAGCTTCATTAATTTCAGTAAAATGTGTAAGATCATTTCAATGGCAACATTAATATATTTTGGGAGGCACCAGATTAGAACTGTTTTGTATTTTACATGAATAAGGAAAATAGATACAAAAATTAACTTCAACCTTTCCCTAGCCAGATAGAATAGGTTTTCATTTAAAATGAAGGGAACACATATAGCCATCTCAGGTGAATGTCAATGGGCCTAAAGATTTCCAGCCTCAGAGAACAGTCCGCCAATTTCACTTCCTTCCAACTGAGCCCACTAACTTTTCCACTATTCATGTTCCTTGCATGGATTTAATAGGGAAAGGAGAGAATTTCTGATCAAAAGGAGCAGGCTTCTCAGTTGAAAATGGCAGATCAGACTCCCACTTGGTGCTAATGCCTAGAGCAGCAACACCATCATCATGAACCTGAATCAGGATATCTCTCCTCCAGAGATGGTGTGAGGAGCTGTACTGCTCACATCATTGCTCAAACTTCTAGAAGGACCAAAATTCATCTCCCTTTGGGGAGTATTGACACTGGATTCAAGAATTCCTTAGAACTGCAATAACCTTTCATGGGCCAGCAGTGATACTTCTCTTTCTGAAGAAAAGTACACCAACATTACTATAACGGTATTAGATGATCATGTTTACCCACAATGCTGAAACATTTACAGAGTTAAAGAGGTTCACAAGTACCTTTTCACTAATGATACTATGGTCATCCAAGTATCATAAAAATGCACTCTTACCTGAGAACAACAACCAAAGTGACCAAATATATTAGTAAAACAGTGGGCAAGTAAAGAAAAGTCAAATGAGGTGCTGCTTATTGAAGCAAAAATATTGTCTGTGAGATGGCTTACAAAAATGAAAGAGACTCTCAAATCTACATGTACTAAAAAATCTCCTTTACCTCATATAGGTAACATGGTAGGCAGTGTTACTATTCTGAAGCCTACACACTGCTTAACGTTTGCATGTCTACAAGCAAGCTGCAACATCCAATCTTGTTTGGGAATGAAATAATGACAGGATTTATCCCTCATACCTGGTTGTGAAACTCATCTTTATTATGCCTTATGATTTATTAACCTATTTCATCAGGATTTGTTTGTGTACATTCCCAGAACTCAAGCTCCAGGACATATTTGCCATCTGTCTCTGGGAGCCTACCATCTCGTATCAACATTTGTCAGACAGATGAAAGTAAAGGCTTGAGGCTTACTTCAGAGGCTTTGTACAGCCAATGCTGTAGTATCCTAGGGGCTGCAAGTTCACCTGTCTGAATAAGGTCAGAGGAGTGATGAACAGTAAGGCTTAATTGCTGTTCATCTGGACGTTAAAGCATAGCTTTTTCTTAAGTTCATTGTTTTTTAAGAGAATGAAATGACAAATTGATCAGTTTTCCTAGGCCTAGAAGATCACTAGGACAGTATTCAGATTTTCCACCATAACGAACCCTCAGCAGAAGAGACACTGTGCAAAGATAGGTGTCTGGCCACATCTTGGGAGTACTACAATTGGCTACCTTTGATTTCTACTCTGCTCTATGATGCATACGGAAGAATTTTACACCTCTGAATATAGGAGAGGAAAAAATGGGTGGTGAAATGATATTATATCTTTCAATATTTTGAACCCATTTTCAAATTGGCAGTATGATTTTTATCATCTTATGTACTATATCATTTTATCATCTTACTGCCGAAAGGAACTAGAGATGGTTGTAAAGTCTGTGAAGTTCTGCAAGTTGGCAACAATACTGAAGTTAAAAGCACAGGAAAATCCTGGTGCCAAGCCATGCCTGAGTCCTAGAAGGGGATGAAAAGGGAAGGAAAACAAAGCTGAAGGTAAAATTCCTCCTTACTAGATGCTGTTTATAAAGTACTTGGGGGTTCAAATGCGACTTCAAAGGAGAACATTCAAAGAAAATAATAAATGAAGGAAAACAACATGGCAAAGACAACAGAGTTTCAGCAGGAAGTGGCTTCCTCTAACCAAGGTTATAAGGCATTAATACAAATAGATAAGCACACTATAAAAAATAGACGCTCCTAATAAAGATACAATTAGATATTATAAAAACCGAGGATACATCTTTTCTCAGTAGTATCTATAGGACACTAAACTGTAAAGGAATAGAATAGTAATGACTAAATATAGTCTCATACATTGTAACCCATATCTTAAAAGAAAAAATAAAACCATGAAACTCATTAGTGTCCAATTATCTATTTCTATTATTTATTTTTAAGTTTTAATTTTACCTAGGGATTGCTATATCCAGAACCTCTTCAGGGTTGAAGTAAGCCCCCAGTGTGTGTTCTCATGTGCACCAAAAGAAGTAAGGAAATAGTGATAGGGTTCGCATTTTATGTGTATCTCTCAAAGGGTGTCTTACAAACTTACTAGAGTTCTGTCTTACAAACTTACTAGAGTTCTTTGAGGGTGTAAACAGGCATGTGGATAAGGGGGAACCAGTGGACATTGTCTACTTGGATTTCCAAAAGGCTTTTGACAAAGTTCCTCACCAGAGACTATTTAGAAAACTCAGCAATCAAGGAATAAGAGGGGAAGTCCTCCTATGGAGTAAAAACTGGTTGAGAAACAGGAAGCAAAAAGTGGGTGTAAATGGGAAATTCTCACAATGGAGAGATGTAGGGAGTGGTGTCCCCCAAGGATCCATTTTGGGACCAGTGCTCTTTAACCTATTCATAAATGACCTGGAAGTAGGGGTGGGTAGCGTGGTGGCCAAGTTTGCAGATGATACCAAATTATGTAGGGTGGTAAGAACCGCAAAGGATTGCGAAGAGCTCCAAGCGGACCTTGATAAATTAGGTGAGTGGGCTCAGAAATGGCAAATGCAGTTCAATGTAGCAAAATGTAAAGTGATGCACATAGTGGCAAAAAATCCAAACTTCACATACATGCTACAGGGGTCAGTGCTATCAGTCACAGACCAGGAAAGGGATTTGGGCGTCTTAGTTGATAGTTCCATGGGAATGTCAACTCAATGCATGGCAGCTGTGAAAAAGGCAAACTCTATGCTGGGGATCATTAGGAAGGGAATTGAGAATAAAACTGCAAAGATTGTCATGCCCTTATATAAAGCAGTGGTGCGACCGCACTTGGAGTACTGTGTCCAGTTCTGGTCGCCACATCTCAAAAAAAATATCGAAGAAATAGAAAAAGTGCAGAGAAGGGCAACAAGGATGATTGAGGGACTGGAGCACCTTCCTTATGAGGAGAGGCTGCAGCGTTTGGGACTCTTTAGTTTGGAGAGGAGATGGCTGAGGGGGGATATGATTGAAGTCTACAAAATTATGCATGGGGTAGAAAATGTTGACAGGGAGAAATTTTTCTCTCTTTCTCACAATACTAGAACCAGGGGGCATACATTGAAAATGCTGGGGGGAAGAATTAGGACTAATAAAAGGAAACACTTCTTCACGCAACGTGTGATTGGTGTTTGGAATATGCTGCCACAGGAGGTGGTGATGGCCACTTTCAACCTGGATACAAGATAACTTTAAAAGGGGGGCTTGGACAGATTTATGGAGGAGAAGCTCGCATTTCCTGGCTTCACTCTCAATCTTTGATCCTTCTCTTGATCTGAGATTGCAAATGCCTTAACAGTCCAGGTGCTCGGGAGCAACAGCCGCAGAAGGCCATTGCTTTCACATCCTGCAGGTGAGCTCCCAAAGGCACCTGGTGGGCCACTGCGAGTAGCAGAGAGCTGGACTAGATGGACTCTGGTCTGATCTAGATGGCTTGTTCTTATGTTCTTATGGTGGAATGATGTAATGCATCAGAATTGCTTAGTCATACTCAATCATAAACCAAGAGAAAGGGAGGGGGAGATGAAAGGAGGAACAAGGGGGGAAATCACTTGTTTGTGAATCATTATTTTTGTCAATTACAGAATGCACATACAAACTGAATAAGAAATTTTAGTTTATGAATTTATGAAAGATATTTTGTGTATGTGTGTGTATTTTACTGACCTCTGAAGAAAACCTTTTTGGGTTGAAACGCATCAGGCATTTGTGGCATTGCATGGGTATAACCATTCTTGACTGTTTAACGAGCCAATCTGGGGGGGAGGAGCGACTCTTTGTGTGGAGGTGGAACAGGCCCACGTCAGCAGATTTGCCTTCTGTGCGGTACTTACCTGGCAGAGGAGCAAACTCATCAGCGGGTAGACAGTGAGGCCCTCCAGGACACAGCATTCCCGTACCACTCCCAAACTTGTGGGCATAGCGGGATGTGCCAGGGGCATTCCTAGATTTACTTATTTATTTATTATATTTGTAGACCGCCTCACCCCCGAAGGGGGTGTCAGCTCCCGCCCCGCCTTTGCAGCCAGGCTTGGATTTACACCACCTTTTTGAGTAGCATAAGCCCATTAATCCCCATGGAAGGCTTTCAGGGCCCCAGGGGTGGAATTTATTTTTTTTGCCGCCCCGCGCTGTCAGAAAGCCCTCTGGGGGAAGTAGGTTGGCACAGCAGCAGTGCCATTTCCAAACGCCTGGGGCTCTAGATTGGACTGCTTGTGTTATAAGCTGGAAGTGCACCTATTGAGTATACACCTAATTTGGGGCTTTAATGTGACATATTTAATTTTAGTTATTTGGCAGTGCGCGATAAAAAGTACATTTTTGATTTTGTTCTTTCTTTCAACCTTTTTGGTTCCTAGCTTGTTTTACAGGTTGGGTTTTGTTTTCCTTCAGTTAGTTCCTCTAACCAAGCCATTAATGATTCTTTGAATTTATTCCTTTTACTAGAGCAGCCTAGGAATGCTATTCATGGTTGACTGGTACATAAACTCAAATGAGATAGTGGTTTCTTTGAGTGATGTAAAGTTCTATAAATCTTGAAAGCTTGTGTGTTATTACACCAGACTGTACTGATCCAAGGAGATATAATTTCATCTACTTTCTATTGCCTATCTTTTGGAACTAGTAACTTTAGCACTTGAGAATGGTAAACAACATTATTGAAATTGTTAACAAATCAACGTTTTGATTTGTTTTTGCAGGATCTTCTGTGCCAAAAGGAATAAGGGAACTTTGGGATCCATGAGTATAAAGTGCTTTCCCCCCCAAAACTTAGGATAGAAATTCCTTACCACCACTGCTAACTTATTATGACAGCTTATTAAGTGTTCGATGCACTAAACAAAACAAATATATTTGTCACTGGTCTACTTTAGCAAGGTAGAAAAAGTAATATCTGCTATCGGTCTACTTTAGCAGGGTATGTGTAAAGTGCCATTAACTCATAGCCAACCAAGCAACCCCAGCAAGGGGCTTTCAAGCAATTGAGAAGCAGAGATGGGTTGACTGGATTCATCTGCAGTTTTCTTGGAGATCTCCCTTCCAAGTATTGACTTTACTTAATTTCTACGATTTGATGAAATCGGACTATACCAGTGGTGGCGAAACTATGGCACGGGTGCCAGAGGTGGCACTCAGAGCCCTCTCTGTGGGCACGCACGCACAGAGTTCATCATGTGGGGGGAAATTGCCCCCCCCCACACACACACATGCACATATCTAGGCTGACCTGAGCCGCTGGACTTGATGTGCGTGCACCTCAGCAAGCAGGGAGGACTCAGCTGGTAGGCCTGGTGCCTGTGCTCCAGGTGCCTGCTGCCCGGGGTGGGGGGGGGCAGAGGTGGCACAGAGCGGCGCATGTGGGATTTGCTGGAGGCTACAGCAGGCTGGCCCCTGCTTGAGGGGGTTATTCAGGTTAGATTGCCGCATTGGCACTTTGCGGTAAATAAGTGGGTTTTGGGTTGCAATTTGGGCACTCGGTCTCGAAAAGGTTCGCCATCATTGTATACTGTGCCACCTTCCCTCCCTTTAGCAGGGTAGGAAGCATACAATTTCCCAGAAATCGCATCAAGTAGAAATTACGTACAGCTATAGAATAGATGTAGAAGTCCACTGAAAACTGCAGATTTTCCACACTCCAAATGTTCTCATTTAGATTGGAACTTTATTTAAGATCTAATTTCAGGTTAAAGTTGATTAATTGGTTGGGCTGAGATTGAAGTGCCCAGAAATACATATATCCTCTGCTCAAAACTTTATTTTTGTTAACAAAAAATCTTTGATTTCTGTTCAGAGGTAGCAGATTTTTATATTTCAGAATGAAACAACTATTCTTGTCCTAACAATCAGAGCCAAAGGAACATGAAGCTGACAATAACTTCATTCGAAGAATAAATACTTGAAATTTTTACCTGCGAGCCAAAGAGGAATTGATAACAAGGATATCCAAAATCTATGCCTAAATGGCATCTTCTGCTCTTTATGGTGGTCTCAAAGGGAAACTATATCAGACCACTCCCAAATGATTTCAAAATAAAAAACACAAAATTTGATTGAAATCTTTCCCATTCTGGATTACAAATTATCATTATAAACAGAACAAGTTTTCTTGATCAAAACAGAGCATAATTTATTTAATACATATTAAAATATCAGCGAGACCCAGTGTGGTGTCGTGGTCAAGTTGTCGGACCAAGGCCTGGGAAACCCAAATTCAAATCCCCACTTGCACCATGGAAGCTAACTGAATGACCTTGGGCCAGTCACATATTCCTGGCCCTATGCCTAGCTAGTATTTGGATGGGAGACCTCTAAGGAATACCAAGGTCATGATGCAGAAGCAGGCAAGGCAAGCCACCTCCGAACCTCTCTTGCCTTGGCAACCCTTTGGGGTCGTCATAAGTCACATAAGTTGTGAATTGATGGACAAAAATAAATAAAGTAACGTATCAGGAGCTCCATTTTCAAAGGAACTAATACCATCACTGTTAAGAATCTATTGAACAGCAAAGTACACTTAGGGCAGACATATAGAGAAAGAGAGGAGGCTGAAGCTGGTTCCCAGTTCCCTTTTTACATTTCCTTACAAATCCAGCCACAAATATTAAGAATAATTTTAACGCCCTCCCTCAAAAAGGTTTGGGCCCACACATATCATACATCCCAACATTCAGGGGACTCTGCTCTTCAAGTGGATCTATGCTATTTCCTGGTCCAAAGCCCAGTTCTTGTGTTAAATGCTCCAAAATGAAATGCTCTCAGGACAAATACAAATGCGGAAAGTGGGGTAAAGTTGCATCTCAAAACAATTTTTACACCATCGCAAATCACACACACCCTACACTCCAGAGACTGTCCCCTGTAATGCATAGGTTCCCAGTCTAAGCACTGGTTCTGGCACCAGGGCCTTCTATTGCCTCCAAGTAGCCTGTATTGGAACTGGAATGAGTGCATTCCTTCTACACCTAAAAATGAAGTTTGGACCACCATATATCATAGATGTCCACATTCAGGGGGCTATGCCCTCCAAGTGGACCTGGGCCAGATGCAGTGGTTGGACCAGGCACCAGTGCTTGTCTTCTTTTATGGGAAAGTGTCCAGAGTGTGGAAGTACATAATTCGTGCTGGTCCAAAGAGTGTTTTAGGGTGCAATTCCCCCTCAATTTCTGCATGTGCACTTGTCCTGGAGGTTAGTGCAAGCAGTTAGTGCAAAAACTGGGCTTTGGACCAAAAAACAGCATAGGTCTCCTTGGAGGCCACAGTTCCCTGAATGTGGGAGTGTATGGTATGTGGTGGTCCAAACCTTATTTGGGGGTTCAGAGGGCATGCATCCATTCAAATTTTTCATTCAAATCTTCATCCCAACATTAGCATTTTGATGGCAACCCAAACAAAAACTCCTGAAGTCAGAACCAGTGTTTGGACCTGGAATAAGTGCATGTTTTCTTATAGAGGACAGTCTCCCGAACGTGATCATGTGTGATTTTATTCTGCATGTGCTTTTATTCTTTCTGCATGTGCTTTTATTCAGGGGGCATCCCACTGTTGAACAGTTAGCCACTTGGATTTGGATCAGGAAACAACATAAATCTGTATGGAGGGCAGCGTCCCCTGAATGTCGGGGTGTATATGTGGTGGTCCAAGTCTTATTTTGGGGTATAGAGTTTTAAAATTATCCTCAATATTTGTGGTTGGATTAACAAATAAGGAACTATGGGCCAGTGTAGCGGCCAAGAAACCTGAAAAGCTGAAGGTACAATTTATGCAACGGTTACTTGGGATCCCAAATTGTGTAGCCTATTATACATTATGTTACGATTCAGGCCTATATCTACTAGAAACCCAGATCTGGAATTACACTATCAAATTTTGGCTTTGCGTTCATTTTAATGCCAAACCTGGCACCCTGATTTGGGATATGTTGTTTGATACATTCTGCTCTAATTGGGATTCTCATATAAGAAACAAGATTGCATCAACTGGTCTCCCAGTGGACTCTTTAATAAATATAGATGGGAATCAGGCACTCAAGACTACTGAAAAACTATTTGACATTGATAAACAATCCATATTGTCACAGGTTCACAGATCTGAGTTGTTAGTGAGTCCTAAAATTTCAGAAATTGGATCCCTTCACTTCTTTAGTTTATTCTCTGTTGCGACATACCTTCATGCAGGCACGCCTTAACATCTTACCTACAGCAATGTTAACTGGCCAATATTCACTGATTCTTCATGACCAAAGACTGGTTGCTCCTTCAACCATGACCAAAGACTGGTTGATTCCTCCAACCAACCGGAAACATTGGTTCACGGTCTGTTTGACTGTGAATTATATACTGATGTCTGAATGCAACACCTGGGATACGTTTAAACCATCTTCACCCTTCTTCAGACATTGTGATTGCCCAAAAGCTTCTTTCTGATTTTAATCACCAGAAAACTTTAGATGTGGCTTTATTTTTAACTAGCAGGGCCCGGCCACGCGTTGCTGTGGCAATTGTCCTTCTCATCACAGTCCGCAACCCACACAGATGTCCATCCAGGTCCAATGATCCCCAGCATAGCCTTTTGGGGTGGTCAAATGGAATCCCTCTTTCCCTTTCCAATTCACATTGTTATATGGTGGTCTCGTTTTTTTAGTATAATGTAACTCTTTCCATTCCACAACGGAACTGTCCAGAGTGCAAATCCCGCTGCCCATGAGGCTGGTTGACACGCACAGTCCTGGCTTGGGTAAGGCAAAACTGGGGCAAGGAGGCTATCCCAGTCAGGCAGCAGAGGCAGGGTGGTGAGGCACTCAGATCGAGGCCAGCTCTCTGGGTTCTTAAAGGGCCATGTGCAAAAGAAGTGGAGCCAGTAGTGTTGGTTTGCCCCCACACCGTGGATTTTCTTAGAAGAAAAAGGCAAACTTCAGCTTGCTTTTAGTAAAAGAGAGCTGTGGCGAATATGGGTGAGGAAGTGGGTAAGTGGTGATTGGATGTGAGGGAGGGCAGAGTGAGGTGTGTGAGGATGAGCTGGATGTGGATGAGAGTATGTGTGTTGTGTAGTAGTAGTGGGTGAGGCACAGAGAGTGAAAAGTTACCATGCGGTGGGGAAACCCCACCTGATGTCTCTACACAGCAAAGTGTGTATGTGTTTTCACTTCCGCCAGATACCTTTAACAGTATATTACTCTATTTCATTGTTTTCACTGCTCATCTCTCTGCCCATCTGCACAAACATTCTAAGCCCTCATACCAAGCCCTCAGGCCACAGACATGTTGCACGAACATTCTAAGGGTGACAGTTAAACACAGCCAGCTTCATGGCCTGGTGTGCCAGGAAAAAGACGTTTTACCTGGCTCAGGTATGGACTTTCGGCGATTTGAAGGTCTGATTACCTGCCCAGAACAGGGAGAAACGTCATGTGAAAATTTGGGGGCGATCCGTCCAGCCATTTCAGTGTTAGGGCGTGACTAACAAAGTCACTGTTAGCTTTATATATATGAAACTGGGAATCAACTTCAACCTCATAACTGGGAATCAACTTCAATCTCATAAAAAAGAGTAGGGAATGAAAGGATAATATCATGAAGAAAGAAAATGCAATTCTTAGAGGAAAAAAAATCAGGAAAAGAATGGGAGAATAGAAAAGTAAGGAAAGTAAAACAAAAAAAAGTGAATGAAAGAGTATACAAACACTTTATCCTGTCACATTTGTCTCTTCTGTTTACACAAGTTTTTCTTCCTATTAGCTTCAAATACTTCAAAATTACAAAGATTATTTTCATTCATCAATATAAGCGGATCTAGAATACATATCATTTAACTTTAGGTGATAGTAAACAGTTAAAGACAAATAAATGGCATATCAACATTCTAGCTATTAATCTTTTGTAACATTACATCCTGTTCTACTGTTCAATTTCATGCCTACACATTTATGAATGACAGAAAGAAAATGGCAGAGCTGCACCTTGCAAAAACAAGGGGGGGAGGTTTCATTTTCTTTTTGTCTATTTTATTTCAGAACAACAAAAGTAATGTGTTTTCTCTGAAGTTCTTTCCTTTCTTTATGAAAAAGGTCAAACAGCCAAGAAATAAGGATTAAGAAGATAAAACTATACACAGCAGATGGGAAGAGTTCACTCCTTGAAAAGGCAAAAATGTGTATCATGTACTTGGGAAATATGACATTAATTAAATCAAGAAACAGTAAGATGGCGAAATTGGTACATTTGCAGCTAGTAAGGTGAAAACTCCTCTTGTAAAAGATTACTTTGTTAGAACAAGATTATAATTTTGGGTACTAATAAATTGAATATTGTAAAGAATATTGAACCAAATTATCCAGTGATAGACAACATCTATAAATTATCTAAATACTATATAAATTTACTGTATGTAAACTATTGTAATTAAATATGTGACACCTAGTATTGGAACCTACTACATGTGTTATTCTAAATTCTATTACTGTTAACTATAAACATTAGATTTAAAATATGCTGCTCATTATGACAAAATGAAATTCAAATGCTAGGAGAAAGTGAAAATTATAACATGATTTAGTAACTGCATGAGGTACAATTTTTCTAAGTAAAAAAGAAATGTTAAGAGTATGCTAAATGAAACCTCCATTTCACTACACCTGAAAATAAAGCTAATATTTTGACGTAATTTCTGGGATACAGCACATTTTTTTTAAAAAAATGAAAACTTTCATTGTGACACACTGTCAAATAGACCTGCAGTGTATCTTCCATTTAGCAAATAAATGATATAAGACCTCAGATGTGTATACTATACAAAGGATTTTCAAAGGCTTGGGAAATGCTCCTTCAAAATTTTACAAAAAAAAATATTCCAGTTATTAGAAGTTAAATATGCAACCGCTCTTAATGTGAGACTTCTGAAATGGATTGGAAAACAACTTGATAAATTAAGCTCAGCTTAAAACCATGAATCATCTCTGCCTGTTAGAATAAATAAGAGGATTTATTTGCCAGGATGCTTATCACCTGAAGAGGCTAGCTAAACAAAATGGCTTCCACAATGTCATAAGCATTTGAGTGGAAGGAGATTGTTTGGAAACTACACAGCACAAACATGATTTAATGACAATAAAAAAGATTAACATAACATTTATTAACAATAACAGTCATCTTGTATTTACTGAAACTTTGCTGTATTTGTTAGATATACCAGCCTTTTTTGCTTTGGTAATGCCACTACTGATACTGCTACGACAGATTATAGCAAATCAGTTGAACTCATATGGGTTATACATGAAGTGATCATTTGCAAAATCTAAATTCTCTCACAGTTTTGTCAGCGAAAGCACAACCTTTTTATCGAAATAATATATCTGGCTTTTCAAATGGAATGTTCTCTCCTTAGCAACAATGGAAGTTATTAGAAAGGCATTTAGGTCAGGAAAATGGCCTAGCCTAGTGTAAGAATATATTCTGTACTATACTATATGATTGTAGTACTAAGGCAGTACTAAAAATAATAAAAAGAAAAAAAAGAATTCCAGTGTAACTACATGACATTTCAACTGCCTACCCATATCATATATTGACTATTTCACAACAGGAGATTTTCTATTACAATTATTTACAGCATAGGAGGAGTGATTCACAGTATTACAATACACAGTAATACGGTACACATACAATAAAAAGTGCTGTACCTCCTCCCATAAATACCCATCAGTTGAAGCCATAAAGCAGACAATACATGTAGGATAGTAAAGATCAGAAAGTCTCAAATGTTCCTACAAAGTCACATGCGTTGTTTGGTACAATCCAGCAACCATTAGGTATACCTAATGACCACTGGAGTCAGTGGAACTGAAAGGCAGTTAAATGCTTAAATCCACTGGTTTCACAGGAGTTGGGCTCACCAAATTTTCTCTGGATTGCATCCACTGGATATATCTAATGGCACAAAAGCTAGTAATTGCAATAGGCTTCTTTTTCATATATTAATATATAAATTAAAATTGTGTAAGTGTATTCCATAATCACAATTCATACTGAATATTTCTTGTGTAAAGATAATTGGAATTAACACCTGGGGTGCTGTCTCTGAAAACAAGCTATAAACATGAAAACACAGTAGTGGAGTATTCTGCAAACAAGGGCCATCAATTGCTCATTATCAAATATGCATTAAAAATATTGTCTCCTTTTTTTGATAAACATTAGAAGAAAAAATGAACTAAACAGAAAATGTGTTTCACCTATGGTTTACCTTTATTTTAGGCAAACTGATACTGAATTTCTGGAACATGCGGCAAAAGAATAAAACAAAATAAGCTGTTAACTGTGTTTAAATATGGTATAGAGAATTGCCATAGGACTATATATGGTTATATAGCAAGGATGCTGATATGCATGTAACAGGAACGGAAAAAAGAATTTAACGTGCAAAAAGTGTATGGCGGCTAAATCTACCACAACGATACCCATTGCTGTACAGAATTATCTAAGCCATCCTAATGCATATCAATAAAGCAATAATTATTTTCCTATTTGACCATATAGGCTCTAAATTTAAAGGTATCTTTACTTCAGGGCTTTTATACTACACGCATTTTAGATCATAAATTATAGCTAGACATTCACATAATAAAGACAACACCACAGTCAGCCAAGAAGATTTTTAAAAAATAGAACCACTAATAAAGATAATTGTCCATGCTGACAGTGCACATTTCATCCATAAGTTTGAAGAGTCAAATGCTACGACAGCTGGGGGCTATTCTGCCAAATGGCTTCCAACAGTGACCATAGAGATGGGAGTTGGGAGGGGTTTAATACATAACATACATACACATGGATGTATCCCTGCAGGTGGATAGAAATACCTAATAAACCCAAAAATTCAAAGCGTCGCTTAACTATTCATCTGATAACCTTAGCCACACAGGCTCTTTCTTAAAAGAAATTGTGGAAAATGCTGAAAAATCAAGTGAGAAGTCAAGTACAGCAATTTTGGGGCAGCCTGAAGGGATAAAAACTAATATATATATAAGAATGACCCAGATATATTAAATGCAGATCTACCCAGAGAGGGAGGAGGGGGCTATTGTAGATTTACTTCCCTTAAATCCATCGTGAAAGAAAATGAGACAAGATTATAAATAAGAGGCCAAGTTATTGCACACCATGGGATTCTTAATCTGGCTACCTGTGGTTACCCCCCCCCCCACCCGGCCCTCCAGTTAAAGCCTTTTCCAGCATTGGCAGGGGAGGGAGCGGTAGGGGATAAAAGCAAAGCAAAGCAAAATTGTGTTTATGCGTCAGTTTCGCAAACGATAAAACAGCGTGAAACAACTACACTGGAAACAGGATTAAAAAAACCCAAGCCTCTGATTTCTGAAATGTTATTGATTATTACCTGCGCATCTCGCTTCCTGAATTCCAGAATTTTATTGTCATGCTCTGTCATAGCAGCCCGAAGCTGTTTTTCTAGTTTTTCAATTTCCCGTTCATGGTCTTGGACCAGGCAATCCTTTTCTGTGTTATGCTGTTGGAATAGGTGCGTCTTCTCCTGTTCATGCTCCAGCTTCAGCTCTACTATCTGATTGGACAATGAGGAGTACAGTTCATCAATAGAACATCCCTGTCGTCATGACAACTCATCTTACAGCTTAATTTCCCCCTCTACAATTTCATCAAGTTGGCTATTTTAAATTTGTTTTTACGTCATCCTTACCTCAGGTTTTCTTTTAAAAACTACACAAATGCACCTCTGTCTTGGGGGGATCCTCCATGCAATTTCTGTACGCACAACAACTAAGAAAATCTGGTACATCTTTCAACCCAAAATACTCGCATGTATATCAGAACGGGTTTTTTTTAAAAAAAAAAACGCATTGTCACATTTTGCATACATTCCAAATGATCCTGCTGTTGCTTTCTAGCAGTACTGCAGATTAGAAATGGTTAAATCAGTTTCCTCTCCTCTTCACGCATGTACACACACAAATTCAAAAGGTTTTGTTATGATTTCGCCAAAAGAAAAACTCATATTTAGGTGACTCGTACATACTCCACTTTCCTTAATGATTTCTTTTAAAAAGCTCCATTATTTCATTGTCAGCCACGGTACAACATAAACAGATGTATGCCTTCAGTGGGTCACCTGCTGTGCCGCAAGCTTGTGCCATGGTTTCATAAGAAGCATTCTATTCTCAGGATCCTTTCCCAGTCCACACCCCACTGGATACTATGACCTTGGCCAGTCTTAGCCTCTCCCTGCTAGACTGAATGGCAGCCTGAGACCAAGAGCCCGGTTGCCGCAGCTTTGATACTAATCCTCCCGGACTGTGCACAATGGCACCCTACCTGGCCTGCAAACTATAGCCAGCTAGGCTGCCTTTGAAGCAGGTGATGAATAGGGGACTGCAGGAAGCCAGCTTTCCTAGTGAACTCCAGGCCACACAGCTGCTAAGAACAGTCACTTGAACTTTTCTTCAGTTTTGGTGGATTTCGGGAGAAGAAAAAACACTGTTACTGAGAACATGTTAGCTATATCCAGCGTGAGAATCGCTCTTCTTCTTCTTCTTCAAAAAAAAAAAAGCGAACAGTAGGAGTCGGCTCAAAATCAATCTTGTTTGTGTGAAAGTGCAAAGGCACCTTATCTTAAAGCGGTAACATTCTTCCCCCCCCACCCCCACCCCTTCAAATACATTCTTTATCTTCAGCAGCTGTTACACAATGTTTGTTAGTTTCCACTTTAAATCTATCTTTGCAAACGGCTGTCATGTATTTTGAATACTATTATTAAAGCTTGTTTTCCATCCTGGAACAGGGGTGAAAAATTTATTCCCACAGCAAGGAAGGAGAGTCTCAGAAAGGACACATTTGTGTAAAACATTCTGACATTATTTAAAACACAAAGCACCATGCTAGCAACACTAAAGATACATTATTAATGCTTTAACTGGAATTAAGTGAAGAAGGAAAAATCAGCATGCGAGAAACTGTCTGCTAACACTGCTTCACACATCCAAACCAGATATCATACTTCATCTGTTTTTATCTTCCAGCGCCTAGGCCTGAAGTCACTTCTAGGGAAGGGATGTGCTTCCATGTAATCAGGTACACAGCTCAAGACAAGCACTTCCTGTCCTTATCCTTAAAAAAAAATCCAAACTATTGACAAAATATGTGAACATAAAATATTGATACCCCTGTTTCCCTGAAAATAAGACGTAGTAGAGGTTTTGCTGAAGTGCGAAATATAAGGCATCCCCCGAAAGTAAGACGCAGCAAAGTTTTTGTTTGAAGCATGCCCGATGAACAGAACACAGAAAAATAAGACATCCCCTGAAAATAAGACATAGCGCATCTTTGGGAGCAAAAATTAATATAAGACTGTCTTATTGTCGGGGAAACACGGTAGCTAAAATGATATCTGCAGCTTTTGTCTATAAAAGATCTTAAATAACACTACTTCTTATTTGTTGTCCTGCCCTTTTTAGTCCCCTCAAACTTTTTTAGCCAGATGTATCAGTCAGAACACTGAGGTGTAGTTTGTGGTGTGGACTCCTAATGGCACAGAAGGACTGGTTAAAGTGGTTAAAGTAGACTGCATCAGACTAGAGATGGATGATCCCAATATTTAACGCTCTCCTGTAATTAAAATCTCTTTGCAAACAGAAAATCAGTACGGCAAGCAAAGATAGGGGACAGATTATTGCTCACACAGCTAATTTTGCACACAAAAAAGATGAAAAGAGCATTCAGAATTAGAGTCTGCGTTGTCACAGATTTGAGGTTTTTACCACTACATTAGTTTACTTAGAAAATGTATACTCTGCCTTTCCAAAATCTTCCATGAGGCTGTTCACAAGATATAAATAATACAGAGAAAACATAAAAACAAGCTTAACAATTATCAGTATTAAAATAAGCAATAAAACAAGCAAAGACATAAAAACAGCATAGACAGATTATTCAGTAGCACAGAACTATTTCAGCAAGGAACGTAACAGTCACTAAAATAGTCTTAACCACGGCCAATCACCACCCACTTCCCACACCCCACTGCCAACTCAAAAGCACAGGGGGGGAAATGAAGGAAGGTTCCAATTAGCTGTACCTCTCTATTCCTCCTTGCATACTAATATGCATTCCCACATCTCCTTTACTTGAAAACAATAAATATGAAAAGTAACTCCTGTACTTTTGTGTAACCCAGAAAGGTCAAAGAAGTGTGTGGGGTTGATGCTAAACATAGGTACCTCTTGTCTTCAATATATACTTTCAATGTAACATATACTTTCTCCCTGTCTGACACCAGCTCCTTCAAAAGTATTCAAAAGTAGCAGGGATATTTGCTGGCATATGTTATTTAAATATATCTTTCTTGAAATGTATGTACTTTTCAAATGGCTGGTGGAGGCTTAGATAGCAAACAAAAATGTAGTTTAAAATCCTATAGATATTTTTTACTATGTGTGCTCGGGATGACATACATTCACTATACATGCATTTCTGTGAATGAGACCTGCATCCTATGAGTCCAGATTCACTGTAGGAAAGACAAGCTTAAAATAAGTTTTCTTAAAAAACAAACCAATCTCTTTTGCCACCACACTCATGTTCTAAAAGGGTTACAAATTTAGGTTCTCACAAATTTAGGTTCAAAAGAGGAAGATCACAGGACTAGTTCTATTTTCTATTTACATCTATTACCTGTTCTTTACTATAGTCTCAGGGCGGGTTACAACATTAAAATCATGACTGTAAAACACAATAAAACCCTATTCGAAAAATTCCATTCGAAAAACACACAAAAAAAACAGTTTGAGAAACTCAGACTAGTGATGTGAGGCAGAAGATTTAAAGTACGACTATGTATGAATGACAATCATGTTTTTGCCAAAACAGAGAAACCCTCAGATGATTTTTCAATTTTAGATTTTTCTGTGAAAATGTTTGCACTATATGTAAATATACAAATACAGCCTGTTAACCTCTAGTTTTTCAGGCTGTTGTGCTGCAAATCAATCACATTAGATAGGCTAACTGCTTGCAAATGCACCAGACTTGTACATGGTTTGCCTGCCTTTGTTGCCTACATTATTTAAATTGTGCTAATTGAAATATTTAAATTATCTATTTAAATCTTAACTGGAAGAATTTTTAGAAAACCCATTACCACTGCACAGGACACAATGCTAAAATATATTAAGAAAAACAGAGCAAAACTCTGAGGAAGGTGTGAAAATAAAATGCAGCCACATAAGTAGGGATAGTGCAAAATATTGAAACGCACAATTATGAAGTCAGAGGGATAGCAACTCACATGTAAAACCAAAAATGTCTACATATTCCTACTTGTATCTCGGAAAAGTCAAGAGAGGTTTGATGAGAAAGAAAGGGTAAAAGGTAAAAGTAGAAGATTATATAACCTATTTGTATGATTCAGCATGGAAGTGTCACTTGAGGTAGTTTCCAAGCATTACAGCTCAGATAGTCTTAAGTCTACACTATGGAGAGGTTTTCAGTTCCAAGAGGAGTTCTATACTCTGTCTCAGGGAAAGATCAAAGTGTGGTTGTGCGTGCTGCAGCAGAAGCTAGAGTACTGAGTTGCCACATGTGTGCAGATTCTCTTTCAGAGTTAGATAATTTTATTTAAGCACCACATTTGACAAAACCATTATTACATGACGTATCAAACACTAAACTTTGATAAAAGAGATTAATATTGCTCTGGATGGCAGGCGCAACTTTACAGAAAGGCAGGTCTTGCTAATAGCCAATTTAAATGCTCTCTTATCAAAGTCATTGATGTTTGATACTGCACGGAATAATGCTCTTCATGAAGGTGGTGCTTAAGTAAGATTCTTTAACAGTGAAAAAGAATCTGAAGAGGGGGACAGGACTTGGCAGGCACAAGGTCCCTGTGGAGAATTTCAACACAAATGTGGTCCAGGAAGATGTGGCGGATTAATTCACATATTTCCTGAGATCTTTTCTTGAGACAAAGTACAATGAAGGCCACATGGTGGTCTCAGCAAGCAAATTGTGGAAACTATCCAAAGAATTTTGCCAGAAAGATTTCGGTTCCCTAGATGTGTCCCAAATGTTGTGTTATTTGTAGAATACTGACACGCTTTTGGTCAATGGCTCTAAAATACTGACTTAAGTTCATTTTCAACCTGGGTACAGGGCTGATAACGAAACTAAGACAGCATACATCAGTCATTTGTTCAAAGCAATGGAATGTAAAGCTGCCTAGATCAGACTATCCTCTTCATTTCTTCTGCATGTGGGATATGAAACTGCCCTAAAATCAAACTGTCGGAGACTGAGGGATACTGCCTATTCGGAACTTTGGCACCATGCACATATTTTTTGTTCCCCCTTTTCAATTGAAATCAAATTTTCAGGTTCCTTCCAGATTGCCAAGTATTTAAAAAACCTTAAGCCCCCCCTAGTACCGAATCTTCTTTGCTAAAGCCAGATCCACTGTACTACCCTCTAAAATGCTCCGTAGCAGATTTACAGCATCCCTTATACCTCTAGACCAGGGGTCTGCAACCTGTGGCTCTCCAGATGTTCATGGACTACAATTTTAATGTATTTGATGACAAGCAATTGGCCATGCTGGCAGGGGCTGATGGGAATTGTAGTCCATGAACATTTGGAGAGCCACAGGTTGCAGACCCATGCTCTAGACAATGTCCCTGCTGCAAAAAGGATGTTGATACAGTAAGGAATATTCTTCTATTCTGCAATTCCTTCAGGTCAATTCAACAACAGATTATTTATTTCCCTTGCTGAAATATGCTCCCAGTCAGTCATGTTGACTTTATATGAAGTTTTTATTAGAGGACAAGAACCCAATGATATTGCTAAAGGTTGCTGAGAACCCATGAAGAAATTAACGACAATATATCAGAGGGCTGCCATTTTTTTCCTGCTGTGTATGCGTATATAGTAACTATGCAAAGAAGTTTCCCAGAAAGAGTTCAGGAGAAAAACAAATGGAAGTTGCCATGAAAGGAGCAGGGTGGCTGAGCAAGACAGCTTCATAGACACAACAGAATACAGCCTCAAGATCATATTACTGAGCATGAGCTAAAATGATAGTGGCCATTCAAGTAGAGGGTCACAAAAGAAACAAATGTTTGGTTTTCTTGAGAGGGGAAAAGAAGCAGGGAAAGTTTGGGTAAAGTCAGAAACAAGGTTACTGATTGAAATGTTGGGGGGAGGGGGTTTAAGGCATGGCAAGGAGAGTAGAAAAGGCGTCCTTTTGTTAAACAAAAATTAAGGCAAGACAAAGAGCACCTTGACTACTTTGACTGGATCCAGATACTTAGAATAACAGCTGTTTAACAGTCGTGATGTGGTGCTTGCACAGGGGACTAACTTTACCTTTAGCCAATATTTCTTAACTGGATTATCTCTGGATTCCTCCTTTGTGCCAAATTTGAGCCTTTCTGCTACCAAGCTAGTTAACCATAGTACTAAAGGGCTATAATTCAATTACGTAAAGTGCCGGATGTTCAAGCTGGATTCAGAAAAGGAAGAGGTGATGGCGATCCCATTGCTAATTTACATTGTATTACTCAAGCATACAAGAGAATTTCAAAAGAAGATTACCTTGTGTTTCATAAATTACAGCAAAGATTGTGTCTGTGATTCATGAAAAGCCATGGTTGGTTTAAAAAGAAATGGGTGCACCACAACAGCTCATTGTTTTGATGTGGAACCTGTGCTCTAGACAAGAGGTCATTGTTCAGACAGAATAAGGAGAAATAGAATGGCTTTCAATTGGCAAATGTGTCAGACCAGGATGTATTCTAGCTCCCTGTCAGTTCAATTAAATGCAGAACATATAAGGAAAGTTGGATTAGATTTAGATGATGGGGTGAAAACTGGTAGGTGAACATGAACAATTTGACGTATGCAAATGAGACCACATTACTGGCAGGCAATAGTGAAGACTTGAAACAACTACTGATGAAGGTTAAAGAAGGAAGTGCCAAAGCAAAATTGCAGCCAAATATCAAGACGACAAAAGTAAGGACTACTAGGGAATTATACAACTTTAAGGTTGAGGATGAAGAAACTGAAACTGTTCAAGATTTTCTATTCCTTTGCTCAATCTTCAACAAAAAGAGAGATTGCAACCCAGAAATTAGAACAGATTTTTTTTCCTTCAGGGCAAAAGCAAAGACATGCTTGCAGCACCCACGGGTCAATGTCTCCCATTTCAAGAACACAAACCTAACAGAACCAAAGGAGAACCCAGGAATTCCAACAGAACCACAACCCAATGTTACATGCCCAACAAAACCAATATCAAATTAAAGAATCCCATCAGATCCGATCCAAACCTGGGGGGGGGGATTTTTGCAAGCCAAACAGAACCAATGCCAACAGAATTCAGTAGAATGCAGGACCAATTTGGCAGTGCAAGCCCAACAGAACCAATGTCAGACCAGAGAAACCCAGCATGTTTTTAAACCACCAAGGGCAAACCACAGAAGTCCACCACCACAACGTTGTGGGGCATACAATTCCATGGCAAGATTCTGCATTTGTGATTAAGCAACTGGGGCTAGTTAGAGCTGCCAAGACTTTAAACAAAGTTGTTATGCAAAAACAGAAAAACACACAATTCCTTTTAAGGCAAAGATCTGAAATTATTTTATTTACAGAGGAAACCAGTAGGACTTATAGCCCAGCAAGTATGCACAGCATAAGGCTATTCAACAGTACCATATCAATAGGACAGATGGATGCCCTAAGGTTCTCTCAAAGTTACTTACTGCACTTTATTCAAAGCACTGCTTGTGAAGATAAGAGAGCAAGCAGCCATGAATACTGGGTCTCTCAGTACCTTTTAGTTATAGCTACAGCTTAGAGTAGAACCAAATCTCAGAGTAGCCCATGGCTCCCCTTGGCATAAGGTCAAGAACAGCCTCCATGATTTCTGAAATGCTGTTCAGGCAAGCCTGGTCCTCAGGTCCCCAGCTCCTACTGTAATTTGTTTCAGCCAACACCATCCACAAGTATTTTATATGTACATTAAGACTCCTCCATCAACACACACTCATGCCATAACAGAGTGGTGTGCTAAGGGTCCTTGTAGCGTGACCTAGACAGTGAAATCATTTCAAAGGCAGGAAAAGCTGCTGCTTTCTCTGTGGTGTCCAATACCTTTGAAGTATCTAAGGCAGCTGCTCCTGGCAGATAGGAACCCTGTGTTTCTCTAATAAAAAAATAAACACACACACTTTGTTCTACTTGCAGCTGGTGGATTTGAAATTCCAAATAAAATCTTTAAAAAAATAACAACAGAGCTTTTCTATAAAAAGGATTCTTAGTGGACACTTCAAAAGAAAATAACAAATCTGCAGGAGCTGAATGCAAGTGTGAGATGTGCAGCTGGTACCAACTAGGGCTTTGTTTCTAGTCTATTAATAGATATGTGCTGTAATGAAAAATGCATAGATATTTTAAACTAACTCCTAAATGTGCACAAGAAATAAAAGTATTATATATTGTGGTTCAACGCAAACCAAACATTTCTGATTCTGGTTAAAACAATCAGGAGCAGTTTCTGGTATGAGATGCACCCTGCTACTATCATTTGATTTGGCGATCCTTAGTCCTGTTGCTGGCTTTCACACCAGTTAAACCTAGTTGAAGACAAATTTTCAAATGATTACAAAAAATCATGAAGCACAGATGTATCAGTAACTATTAACAGGCTGTAGTAACAGGCTGCAGCGTTTGGGACTCTTCAGTTTGGAGAGGAGATGTCTGAGGGGGGATATGATTGAAGTCTATAACATTATCCATGGGGTAGAAAATGTTGAGAGAGAGAAATTTTTCTGTCTTTCTCATAATACTAAAACCAGGGGGCATACATTGAAAATGCTGGGGGGAAGAATTAAGATTAATAAAAGGAAATATTTTTTCACACAACGTGTGACTGGAATATGCTGCCACAGGAGGTGGTGATGGCCACTAACCTGGATAGCTTTAAAAGGGGCTTGGACAGATTTATGGAGGAGAAGTCGATCTATGGCTACCAATCTTGATCCTCCTTGATCTGAGGTTGCAAACGCCTTAGCAGTCCAGGTGCTCAGGAGCAGCAGCAGCAGCAGGCCATTGCTTTCACATCCTGCATGTGAGCTCCCAAAGGCATCTGGTGGGCCACTGTGAGCAGCAGAGTGCTGGACTAGATGGGCTGTGGTCTGATCCAGCAGGCTCTTTCTTATGTTCTTATGTATGGACACAGCTGCAAAGCAAGGGCTGGCTGGCATGGAAAAACCACAGAGTTTTTGCCAACCCTAAAGCAACCCATGATGCCAATTCCAGTTTGAACTGGAATTGGTGTCGGCATGCCAGTATGACATGAGTGTGAACCTTCATTTCCTTCCCCACCTACTTCCCCCAGCGCCTCATGGAGAACTATATATTAGACTATGGACCTTTCTGAAGGCAATGAGAAACATACTTGTGTGTATTGCAACTACCTTAGATTTCATCCCCCACAGGTCACTGATAAAAATGTCTAACATAAGGACGGACCTATGATCCCCTGAGAGGCTGGTTCCCCAAATTTTTTCTACCATAATATGATTGGGAGTCATCCAGAGCCGTGGTGCTGGCAGAGGCTGATGGGAATTTAAGTCCATGAACATCTGGAGTGCCATAGGTTCACCACCACTGATCTAGAGAGATAGCTTTAGATTCCTTTCACCTTATCTCTTCTGAAAGTACATAAAGAGAGCTGACAGAAGGAGGCCAAGAGTGAGCCCTGGGAAGGATGGGGAGTGTTCTTCCAATAGCAAGGTGGAATCTGGAGAAGAGTCCTTGTTGGATATTGCTGTCTTAGGGAAGAAGGGCAAGAAGGGCAGTCAGCAGACTGACACTACCTGGAAAGAATCTTAGAATCAAGGAGTGCAGTCATCTCCTCGTCCAGGGAAGCACTAATGGTTGCAAGGATTTCTAGAGCGAGCTGAGAGGGACTAGGTACACTAACATTACTGGACTGATGAGCCAAGGCTTCCTTGAGCTCCTGCGTGTCAGGGATTGAGATGGCTCCCTCTGCAGAGTCCTTTGCCACTGCAGCAACTTCAGTGGGGGCAGTGGCTTTTTTGGCAGGAACACCAACTTTCGTGGCTGCAGATATAAGATCTCAGGGTTTTGAATATTTTAAGACTGAATTTAAAGTACAACTATGTATGAATGACAATCATGTTATTGCCAAAATGTATACGTTTCTGTTGAGACTTAAGACAGGAATAATGAGTGAAAGACTGTATGATAAAATAGGCCATCAACTTCAGGAATAATACATAAATGGAACAGTGGTTTAACACATGGGTAAAGGATCTCAAATGCACATTAAGTTCCAATCTTAAAGGCAATATTTTTTTTAAATGATGCATCACCAGAGGGATTAGTAAAAACGTATAAAAACATTCCAAATGTGTGTTGGAAATGTGAACATGAAGGGTCCTTCTATCATTTCTGGTGGACTTGTAAAAAAAGCTAAAGCATTCTGGATACAAATGCATGAACCTATCAGCAGAGGACCATGTTGCCACCCTGTATTCCAACAGCAGAAGCTTGCTGAAGAAGGCGGCAGAGAAATAAGATCTAGTTGAATGCGCACACAACTAGTACACAAGGAACCTTAGCCTTTTAACAGCAAAAGGTAATGGCTGAAACAATTCATCGGGACAGGGGTTGAGGTGACGCTCTCCTACCTTTATTAGGGCCAGTGTAGCAAACAAAAAGGGATATGTTTTTTTCTAAATCCCAGCAATATCTTTAAGTAAAATAATGACGCTCTTCTTAAGACAAGTGTATGAAGAATTATTTCATTTTCAGACATTGTAGAGGGGAAGAACACCAGTAGTAGCACTTCTTCTGAGAGGTGAAATTTTGACACAACTTTGGCCGGAAATGTGCACTAGGTAGCAACACTATTCTTTCCTCAAAGATCTTCAGAAAAGGGGGGGGGCAATCCACAGTGCAGTCAATCTGCTAACCCACCTAACAAAAGTAATGGCTACTTTAAAAGTTCATGGACAAGAGGGACAGTGGACAAGGGACCAAGGGCTCAAAGGGTTTAAACATCAAGTCCAACTGGGCCACTGAAAGTGACCATTGGGGAACTGGGGCGGGGGGAAGTGTCAGGTGGGAAAGTATTAACGAGGTCTTTAAGAAAATGTTTGGGAAGCTTGTGAAAGAACACTGAATTCCCCTTAATTTCAGAATGGTGACATATGGCTGCAAGATGTACTTTACTTGAGGAATAAGCTAAACCCTTATGGCTCACAAGGTCTGTACTGTCCACCAACTAGCTCCATTAGAATGGAAAACCATATCTGGCACAGTCAGAACGAGGCTGGATGCAATTCGTCCTTCTTGTCCTGTTCTTCCTAAACACTCTTGTAAGTAATTGGAATGGGGGGAACATATAGAATGCATAGAATTTTGGTTGTGGCATTGTAAAGGCTTCTGGTCATACAGAACCTATGGTACAGAATGCAAAATATGAAAGGAAGAAAAGATACACACCTCAGCTCATCAAGGACAGATTGGATGTGAAAGCAGAACCAAGGATCACTGTCTAGCACCAAATGTATCATTCCTCATTTTGTTATGCCTATACTGTTTATCAGGAATTTTCTGAACTTACCTGGGACTAACCTGATGAACCAGGAGTTAATACACCCCAAGCAATGAACAAATGAAACAACAGACATAGATGGCAATAGCACAAGAATTGTTTGTAAATATTATGTCAAATATGAAGGAAGGTGCCAAGATCTGCAAATGATACTGTAACAGAAGTTCCTAAGAAAATTCAGTTTCATTTTTTCTGAAATAACTACAAAAGTCAAATCAGACACGTGTAAATAGCTGCAAACAGAGCCCTACGAGGTACTATTCTATGCTAGCCAGCCCTGTATCTTTCATACTTCCATCCTCTCACCTTCTGACCAGCTCTTGCTACTGAAAGTGAGCAGATTTGCCAAGAACCTGGGATTTAGAAGAAAGAAGGCAACTTATCATTGGATTGATCAAACTAGATCTGGTACTGCTGAGGTATAGCATCATACCCCATAAATAAGCAGATAAAACACATTGTTGATTTTCTACTTGTAGAAAGAAGTGAGGCTACGTACTACCCAAGCAGCTGGAAATGACTGCAAGTAAATAAAAAGCTTCAGGGCAAGGGCAAAGGTTAGAAGGGGAAAAAATCCCTTCGTGCATTGAAGGTAGCATCGGAAACCAAAGTCAACAGATTCTAAAGTTACCAGTAGAAAGGGGAAATAAACTAAGCAAGTTGGACTAACCTGGGTTGCAAATGTAAATGCCAGGAAAGTTTAATATTGAAAAAAAAAACCAGCTGACCTGTTGTTCATATCTTTGCTTGAGTTCTTCCAACTGCCAGGAGAATTCTTTGGACTGCTTTTCACGAAGCGATTTTGATCTGCTTAGATCTGCTTCCACCTTTCCCATCTAGATAGTAAAAGAGACTATTTCACACATTACAACAGTCACCTCAAAGTATTCAGGTGCTTGTCATCAAAATACATAAAAAAATTCTCTTACAGTGGCAATAATAACATTCTTAAATGTGAGGTTCTAAAGTCGTCATACCCGGTAATGTGATAAAAAGTGAAATATCAGCAAAGTCCAGCTAGTGAAACAATTTTAGCACCCATTTATTTCAATAAAAGGTTTAGACAAGTTCTTAACCCGAAGGCTGAAATTAATACAAATTCTGAAATTTCCTTGGATCATAGCTCATCTGTATCTGTCTTCCTCTTATGCTTACATACAACTTCTTAATGTTGTCCAGAGTTGGTCACCATATCACTAACAACATAGCTTAATTTTTAAAGAAAAAAGTATTGTTTAATTCTAAATACATTTATTAGTACTAATTATATGAAAACTATTTTTTCTGATGGCAGTTATCATATTCATTGTATTTGCTATTAAGAAAAAATGTCCGTCAAGCCAAACTGGTTTCCAACATTTTTCCTCTTTCTTTCCAAAAAATGGTTTGATTTAGTTGCCATCATGAGAAAAGTCTGAGCTGGATAAAGTAAATTAGTGGTGCAAAAAAGATGGAATAAATGAAAGACCTTTTATTACCACAGGGGTATGGATCAGAAGATGGTACAGTCAATTTTCAGCCCAATCATTCTTTAATACAACCACATAATAGAAAGAATTCATTTCAAAATTAGATAAACTACCAGCAAAATAGTTATATCTGAGTCATGCACACTTTCACAGACGTTTTAATATAAAGTACAAATGCCTCTGTGATAAATTCTTTTTATAACTAAATTCTCTCCTTGACCTGAACTGTGATCTGCTCACTAAAGGCCATGTGGGTCCTCTTCCTAAATGCTTCAGAAAATGGAAAGATCGGAAGAGAAATTGGTTGTAATCTTACTCTATGTACCTCAATGTCTCCTAGGGTCTTTCCACATGGGAGTCCCCACATGGTTTTAACAAGCAAGATCACTAGACAAAAGCTGACCTACTTCAAACATGCGATGAGGGCAAATTAACTGGAAAAAGAGATGCTACTTGGAATGGTTAGTGGTAAATGGAAACAGAGTAGGCCAAGGACTCGTTGGTTGGAAACCATTAAGAGGGACATGGGCATGAACATCAACCAATTGAAAGACGTTGTGGCAAACAGGGAAGCATGGAGGGGGCTGGTTTACAGAGTATCCAAGAGTCAGACATGACTAAACGGATAAAGAAGAAGAAGGTTTCTTTAAAAATTATGACAAAGCAATAGCATTTATTTACAGGTGCAGTGAGGTTATTTTATTCTCACCAGCAAACACCAATAAGCATTAGAACTAAATAAATGGGGCTCATTTATTTAATCTCTCATGTTGCTATGTTAGTCCTTTTGCTAATTTGGATGGTTTTAAACTTCTTTAATTAGGCCACTCAATTAAGAGTCTCTGCCAGTCCATATGTGTCAAGAGAAACTCCATCTTTGAAAGCTAAAAGCCTGGAAAATTCTTTGTCCCTTCTCATGAGTTATTAGACTTCAAATTTTGTTAAGAGAGTGCTTATCTGTTCAAGGTTACTGTGTGCCGTGTTAGAAGGAGGGTGTTATCCCTGCTAACTGAGTTTCAGTTGGAGCCAGGTACCCTGGAAAGTTTAGTTTTTTATGGGTGTGGGGAGACTCTCTGTTAATGAGGTCCAGAAAGTTATGGTTAAAAATGTAACCTTATTGGCCAGTCAATGTCATCTGTTGCAGTCAGCCTACTACAGCATAAACTAAATGTTCCTTTAGCATCTTCATAATATTTTCCAAGACTGGGGCCAATTACGCATCCACTTCTTATTCTGCTCTTTGGCAGCAGTAAATTCACTTCCCTTCCATGCAGGGCAAGTGGAGACAAATGGAGGTCTTATGGTTGCAGTTCACAGATATTTAGCACATTTTTTACGCTATTAATACATTGATACATAATGTATTACAATATCAAATCAAATCAAATCCATCGGAAGCCACTCAACCGGAGAGCACAACAAAAATGGAGGTTGGAGGGGACAAGGAAAAGGCCAGCAGGAAAAGTGGGAGGAGAGTAGAATGACACAAATGTAGGACACTGTTATGGGAGGCGGAAGGAGGAGAGGAGAGCAGAGAAAGAAACCCCCCCAAAAGGATACATTGGGCATACATTTATTTCACTTTCCCTGCAAAGTGGGGGAAAAGTCAGGTTTTCCCCACACCTGGAAAATGCAGGGCTTCCCTTAAAAAAGCTTCAGAGCAGTTGTATAAAGGAAAACCTAACCAGAATCACGTCTTGAAGCAGTTGTGTAGTTAAAAATCTGATCTGAAGCAAAAGGTCACGTCTTGAAACATTGGTGTGTAATGAGCCTGAGTATTATTTTTATGCCAGTTGGCTTACTCCTGTTCTCCTTTTAACATTCTGGCAAAATGTATTCAGTTAACACATGCTGCCTTTCAGGCTCAAAGAGGGGAAAAAGGCAAAATTTAAAAGCCATAAATACAACTGCAAACTGCAAATACCATCCAGAATTTATAAACCACCTTTAATCTGAACTAGAAGACATGCACCTATGGTACCTCTTGAGACAAGAAGTTCCACCATGTGAAGTTATCAACTGAGACGGCCCCAATTGGGAAGTAAAGGTTGGCACAAATGTTGAAAATAAATTCATAATAAACAAATTCCTATAGGAACATCTCACTATCAATCCCACAGCTCATGCAGTTTGTTGAATGGAGGTGGTCCTTCAGGTATTTTGGACCCAAGCAATTACACTTTGAAGATCTGAGCTAGCACCTTGAACTGGGGCTAGACATAATCTGGAATCCAGTGCAGTTGGAGAAACATATACAATAGCGGCTATATCTCCTTTCTCATAGAATAGCAAAGCTGATAATCTCTACATGTTCTCAAAATCAGTGCTAATTGGCTGATAACATTCAGTGCTTATTTTCTATCGCACAGTTCATCAGTATATACTTGGTCTGTAACTAGGAAATGAATGCATGGATGAGGCCTTTTCAAGTGGAAGAGGAAGTCAACAAAATATCCAAGCAAAAGTAGAGTCCCTTGGTTTGACAGATTATACGCTGTTCAAAAACATTTCTTGGTAGTTTAGGATGAGTTTAGCAACTCCATGAAAAAGTTTTGATGATGCAGTCCATTACACATATTATTTTTCAACATTAGTTGTGCTCATACCAACCAAGTAATTTCTAATTACTAGAAATCTAATGTGCAAATAAGTCTCAATGTGTAATGAACTCTGGGATTAAAGCAATTTGATTCAAATATTCGAAAGTCCATATATCATGCAAGATAGTGAGTCTTTTTTAAAATTAAGCTGTGGATAAATTTCGGCATGGACAATACCTCTGCAAAATTTCAGCCAAAACCTATAACCAGAATACAACTGCCATTTGTGACTGAACATGGATGGCTTCATTTTCACTGAGGAAGATTTCAAGGCATGAGAATGTGTGTTGAGGAGTAATTGCATCATACTAGTACATTATAAAGTTTTATTTATTAAACCACCATGTGTCTGGGGGCTGTCAAAGAGATAAGGCAAGAGAGCAGCGTACTATTATTTAAATCAAAATAGCTTGGAAAATAGTTTAAGAACCTCCAGTGCAAGACTGGACCAGCCTCTCTGAATTTCTGACTGTACTAGGTAGCACCTTTCTAGGCTTGTTGTGATGCCAAAAATAAGAAGGCTAAAGGATCATAGGATATCATTATCCATGACAAAAATGTTAGAAGCAATATTTTGCATTTTATTTCGTTGACTACAACCTTTTGTTCTATTTCTCTGTGAAATAATAAATTTAGCAACTTGGATGAACAACATGTATATTCTGATGTAGAGGGAATCTTAGGCTTGTCTCACTCCATGTTAATGCCCTTGATCTATAGCAAAGAAAATATTTTGACAGCTACTGTTTCTAATGATTCTGTGAATTTAGGCAGATCATGAGAAGGAGAGTAGGATGAGATGAGTCAGTGTTTGGCTCTCACAGTGCTTTCTTACATGCTCAGAGTAACGTCAATCAGAACTTCAGGGTCAGGAAGGAATTTTCCTCCAGGCCAGACTGGCAAGGGATCCAGGAAACTGTTTGCCCTCCTCTAATCATACAGCAGGGATTACTGGGAGGGGGGCAGGTAGTTGCGAATTTCCTACATCGTGCAAAGGGTTGTACTAGATGACCCTTGGGATTTATTTCAGCTCTGTGTTTCCATGTTTCTATTGCCCAGCCAATATATTGTGGCAGCTATCAACTTGTAGTGTATTTTAGGGTTTATTTAGTTTCAGCAGTAGACTTAAACTACCACCCCAACCCCAATCTAATCTGGTTTATCAAATTACACCCTGAGTTCTGATCCACAGAGAGGGGTAAAATGTTCTGAAAAACCCAAGAGAAATCTCATGCCCTGTTCACCACAGCTTGCACAATTATGGAAGTTCATTTAAGAAGTAGTGTCCTCATAACGAGGTTCTTATATTGAACCTATGATTCATATACCTCTATGCAATCCCTACCACCCTGGAAGCCTACCCCTACCCCTGCCCTACCTCATAAGTAATTGTTTCAACTGCAGCTGAGTAGATGAACGACACCAAATAATTATTTTTCAAAATTATTTAAGCAAACATATCTAGGTTCATTTACCATCCTTGGCATAACTTTCCTGTTCTTTTAAATTGCCCCAGAGAGCTACAGTTTTTGGGAGATAGGAATGGCCTATTTAAAAGAAATGTGACTTCTTGCATAACCCACAAGACTCATGTCACATGCAAGTGAATTTCATTTTCAAATGATGGAACATTTGTCTGTATCTCATACTATAGAGAACATAAGATAAACTAGATAAAACCAAAGGAAATTCTCCATTAAAAGGAAAGAAATAGAGATGTGTGAAAATGGAAGATTGGGGCCTTATTCAAAACAATGAACAATTATTTTATTCTTAAACTTTTGAGAAAGCCTCCATCAGTAACACCACCATGAATAGTTTCACAGTAATAACAATCTTGGCTTTCCTTACAAAAATGAATTAACAGCCTAACATCCTTTACCCCCAGCTTGCTGGCAATCCCCAAAGCCACTAGATTGTAAAAGAGTTTGATGTACCACTATCAAGAGAAGCATGTCTCTGGCATTATAAGATGAGAATACGCTATCCCACTGAGACAGAGAACTGCAGAAAGGCTGGCATTGTGACCTCCTCACCTGCTCTTTCATTTCAGCATAGACTTTTTCTGAGTTCAGCTCCACCTGCCGCTTAAACTCCTCCAGGGCAGCGTCAGCCTGCTGAGCCTGCAGCCTCTGTACCTCCATCACCCGAGTCAACTGTTCCTCCTTCTCTCTAGAAAGTCAGAGAAATGTTTCATAGTTCAAGTATCAAATAAAAGAACATGTGTGCTCGTGTAAAAGAAAGGCCTTTAACCCTCTCCATTTAAAGTACTATTCAGGTTTCAAATTCCTGTCCACAGTTATGGCAAACATCCCTTAGTAATACTTTGAAGAGCAGAGTAACAAAATTTGATGGGAAAAAAAATAGAGATTATTTTTCACTTGGTCTCACTGAATTGAGAAATATTTAAACATAGAACAGGGATCTCATGAAAGTTACCCTTTCTTCAAAGTTCTCAGCCGAAGTGAGGGATAGCTTTATTGTGCGATGCAGAACAATTTTCTTTAATCTTTTCTTTAATAACGTTGAAACACAGTTAAAAGCTATTTTAACAATGCTTGGCAGTATCTGCCAATATTGTAACATTTAATGCGGCAAGAGAAACTTATTCCCTCCACCAGACCCTCTTTGATAGAAAGAGGATTCTTTACTGCCCAATATATGTCAGACTAAATACCAAAATCATCACACACATGTGCATGCACATACAGGGAGTTTTTCAAGACATTTTAGCAAAATTCATTAATGCATCAGTTATGACATCAGTTCAACAACATTTGAATGTGTGACATTACTTGTATTTTCAAAGTTTATCATCCTGAATTACGATTCTTACAGCACAATCCAGAGTGTCAGGTGGGCAGGGAAGGCGCCACTTTGGTGCCGCTCTGCCCATTCCAAGGGGCATTCCCTGTGGTGAGGGAACCCCAAAAAAGTTTTTTTTTAAGACTCACCCCACACTCTCCCATAGGAGCAAATAGACATACGCCACAAAAATCGTGGAACGTCTATGTAAGTGATTCTGCCGGGGCACAGGAGACAATCAGGCTCTGGAGACTGCTTAAGGACAGCCCTACTCCCTGGAATGCCCCCACCATACCAGCACAGCTGGCAGTGGTGTGGGAGCATTAACGTGAGGATGGGTGCTGCAGCCAGCCGTTGCAGGGCACTGCAGCAGCCAGGCACTAGCTGATTTTCCTGTTCACCAGGGTAAGTGCCCTGGGGAGGGCATTTCTGCCAGCGTAAGGCCATGTCACCTCCAAAGGGGGATCCACCCCTCATCTCTGGATTGGGCTGCCCATGTCTAATGCTGAACTAATGATTTTAAAAGACTAAAATGCAGGTATATGAAACATTACAAACTCATGTGAACACAATATAACCTTTTCAAAGTCATGCATAGGTTCCTACTTCCGGCGTCAAGAAAACACTTGAGTCAATCTTTTTCAAGAATTTTTGGGCAGAATATGCAACTGTGCTCAGGAAATGCAGTTGTACTTGATGCACTTGTCCTAGTGCTTTCTTCATTTGATGATATTCAGGGGTTTCTCTTTAATCTTCTACACCATGGATGACATCCTTAATGGCAACTCAGTATTTTTATTTTAATTATTTAAATAGATACCATACAAGCACAATTTTTTTAAAAAATTTTGTCCCTTGTATTTAAATGAACTATAGGAAGAATTTTGCTCTCAGAAGCTTTCTGAATGATCAACATGATAGATTGTCAAGAACAATACTGCACTAACAAGAATCAGATTTGGAAACTGTTCCTACTGTGAACAAATGCTTTATCCATTCATGCAATTTGTAAGCAGATGTGAATTCCTGAGTAAGAATAGACTGTGTGCAGAACTACTTTAGATGATGAAACAACCTCTTGAACTGGATGAAAGGGACTCCAAACATGGCAGGCTGAGGTGAGGGACACCACAAAGTTTTAAGTAACTCACTTCTAAGAGAATCTGAATTATGGGCTCAAGGGAGCCCTCCATAAGGATTGCACACACCCAGTTTAAGTTTCAGTTCAGGAATCTGGGACAGCAGGACTGGTAAGAGTCAACTTTTAAGAAAACACATATGTGAAAGTGGAATATTTAATTTAAAATATTTATAAACCCACATTTCTCCTGACCCAGTCATGACCCAAAGTGCATACAGTAATATATTATTATTATTATTATTATTATTATTTATTAAACTTGCTATATCGCCCTATCCCCGGAGGGCTCAGGGCGGTGAACATAAAGTCATACAAAAAACATAAAAAATCTTTAAAACAGGTACATTCCTACAATAGTCTCACTAGACCCATATACCACCCTCTTCCAAAATGAGGAGGGGTCCCAATGATGTTAGGGGGACCCTACTAACAGGCTGGCATTATCGGGCGGCTGGACTTCCAAAGGTCTCGGGTGGAATACTCCGGTTTTACAGGCCCTGTGGAACTCTCCAAGGTCCCCGGCGAGGGGTCCAATAGCTGGTGGTAATGTGGTTCCACTCAGGCCGGGTGCCAGAGCCAGAAGGCCCTGGCCCGCGTGGGAGGCCAGCCGCCAGCCATCAAGTGCGGCCAGGGATCTCCAGTAGATTCGCTTCTGCTGATCATAGAGGACTTGTGCCGGGACATATGGGGTACCGCGGTCCCTGGCGGTAATGTAGGTCCCGGGCTGCCAGTAAGGCCTTAAAGGTCAACACCCACACCTTGAACATGATTCGGAATTCGATAGGGTAACCAATGCAGGCGGCGCGAACACAGGGGAGAGATGTGTTCACGAAAAGGCACCCCTTGTGAGCAACCGGCCGCCACGATGTTGGACCAATTTCAGTTTCCTCGGATCAGGCGAAGCGGAAGCGCCCGCCAGAGCGAAGCTAAGCCAATAGTCCAGTCTGGAGGTGACCGCTGTAATTGGATCACAAAGTGGCTAGGGTCAGTGTTGGAGAGAAGGGGCCAGCCGACGGGCCTGTCGAAGCGATGGAAAAACGCTAAACCCGGTTATATGGGCCACCTGGGTCTCCATTGAAAGAGACGTAATCCAGGTGGACCCCCAGGCTGCGAACGGAGGGCCTGGTCGGTGCCAATATGGCTCCCTCCCCACACCGGGCGCTTGGAAATCCTCCTAATCTCACCCCCACCTACCGCTTTTCAAAGGATCTCCGCTCTTTATGGATTAAGTTTTAACCTGCTCTGGTTGTAACCAACCACCAGCTTAATCGGGCTTCCAAACATTGCTGTAGAGCTGTGGGCAGCTGCAGCTCTCCATCAACAGAATAATGAGCTGAGTGTCATCAGCTGCATTGGATGGTGGCAGATCAGCCCAAAAGCTCCGCATCACTCAGCTGGGCAAGTGGTCGCATATAGATAGTTAAATAACAGTGGGGACAGTTAATGCACGTTTCGAGGCACACCTCCCGCAATCGAAGCTGGCAATCTGGAAGCTTTTGTCCCCACACCACACTTAAGCTGACTACTCTCGAGGAACGAGGGCAATCCACTTGAAGGACAGTGCCTCAACCCCCCCCGAAGCCGCCAGGCGGTGGGTCAAAAGGTCGTGGATCGACCATATCAAACGCCAAGCGGTGAGAGATCTTAACAACACCAGCAGCGCCGATCCGCCTCGGGTCTTAGCTTTGCATACGGAGCATATTCCAGATAGCGAGGGAGAACTGCTCTCCGGCATTCCATGCTTCCAGCACGGAAGCCGGACTGGAAGGGATCAAGGTCGATGTGTCATCCAGAAAGCCCTGAAGCTGCTCCAACACTACTCATTCTCTCACTACCTTCCCCAGAAACGCAAAGATTATTCGAGATCGGGCGGTAATTGGTCAGATCTCCAGGATCTAAGGATGGTCTTTTCAAGAGCCGCTAATCAAATTCCCTTCAACTCCATCTGGAAAGACTCCTTGTCTGGCGTGGAGTCATTGATGATCTTCAACAGATGGGTCGAGTTCTCCCCGCACGCATTTAATCAGCCAGGAAGGGCACGGATCCAGAGGACAGGTAGTAGGTCTAACAGCAGCCAGGGCCCCTGTCAACAGCGCTTCAGAGAGCAGGGAAAACTGGGCCAAATCCAGGGCTCCTGAAGACGGCAAGGGAGCCTCCAGTTCGCCCATTGTAGTTAAGGTGGTCGGAAGGTCCTGGCGGAGCGACGCGACTTTATCTGCTAAAAGCTCATAAAAGCCCCTCACAGCTAACAACCAATCCATGATTTGTAGAACCCTCTGATAAAGAGGTCAAAGATCGAATTATCCTGAATAATTGTGCCGGCGAGAGCTAGCAGATGCAGAGAGGAGGAGAAGAAGGCTCCCTTCTTCGCCTTCGCCGCCATCTCATAGGCTTTCATAAACGCCCCATAAGATGTTCGCCAAGAGCTTCGGGCCACGAATGCAGATTTCCTACACCGCCTAGACGCCTGAGCACTGCTTTCATGTGCATGGTTCCTCCGTGATACCACGGAGCCTGCCTTGTTTATGAGGACGCCGGGAGCAACAGTCTACGGCATCAGAGAGGCGGAGTTCCAATCCTCCACCTGCTCATCGAAAGTGTGCCGGCAGGTTCAGGGTCCCGCAGGAGCATTCAGGAAACCAATTGGATCCATAAGTCTCCGGGCGGCAAAAATCGCCCGTCATCAGACAGTGGGTAATGCGGGCATGTCCAGTCAGCAGCTTCAGGGCATAGTGGTCGGACCATTGCACACTGTCTGTAGAGGATACGACCAGGTTAACCCCCACCCAAAGACCAAATCCAGCGCGGTGACCGGGTCTCACGCGCGGGGCCAGAATTTATTAAGGAGAGGCCCAGTGTCGCCATGGATGACACCAGGTCCGCGAGTCGCCATATACAGAGGCGGCGGTGTCGACATGGACGCGAGATCACCCAAGACAATAAGTCTGGGGAAACCGCAACGCCCAGTCGGCCACCACACCTCCAGCAACCGCAGAAGGCCGCCCTCAGCGCTTAGGCGCACCGGGTACACCAGAAGGATAGCCAACCTCTCCATGGCCAACCACTCTAGGCCGCCACACTCCATGCCAGTGATCTCCGGACGGGACTGCCCTGAAGGGATGTGGAATTGCGGATGAACATTGCCACGCCGCCCTTCTGGTTCGAGACTGGTGGAGGCACGCTAAACCTGGTGGTGTGAAAATTCCTCGCTTCAGAGCAACGGGTCTTCACCTTCACGACCCAGGTTTCGTGACACAAGCTAGGGTCCACTCTGCAGACTTCCCGAAAAATCCCCGAGAACTGGGCGGTCTTATGGTTTATGGACCTGGCATTGATCAACACCAGGGACGAAGCAGAGTATCCCTGAACCTGTCCATCCTCGCTCCTAGGGATAGGTCGGATCAGGAAAGCCAGCGAAGTAGCATATCCATTTCACTGGCCTGTCTATCATATGGCCACTACCGCTGTATTTACCCGTCTCCATTAAAACTGGGATCCTCAGCCCCAACCCTGGTGCCCCTTCTCCCCCCTCCTCTATTATCTAATCAAAGCCTAGTAGACTCCTCCACTACAAGTGGACTCCTAGTCTTACTACAATATTAATACAATATTACAATATAAACTGACTAAAACTAAAACCATCCTAAGCTTTGCATAAAATACTAACATTAACTCCTCTTATTCTAAGCTAATCTACTACAGTTATAAACCAGCTAAATACTAATAATAACGATAGCAGCCGATAGGATTACAGGTAGCAAGTGCAGGTGACAATACAGCAACAGAGCCGATAGGAATGTCTGTGCTGCCACATATAGTTGCCCAGAGCTCTCACCAGAGGGTACAGCTGGTGTCCATAGCTGCCACAACGCAGGAGTAGTACAAGTAGGGAGGATTAATTGTCTCAGGGCTTGCACGGCATCGGGCCCACATCATCATCCACGGGGCAGGAGAGGGCACTAGATCAGAATCATAGCCCAAAATGGGAGCTGCTGCCACCGGTCCCCAGAGCTGTAGCTCAATTAATGAGATAGCTGATGAAATGTTCCTGCCAATAGTTATCCCTGGCAGGTCTGGGCTCAGATGCTCATTGATTAAAATAAATGTCCCCAAGCATAGTCTGTCTGGCTCTCTCACCACCGCCTCCGATCGTAAGAAAACTCCTGCCCACCACCACTGTAGATTCAGCCGATTCGGCTTAAACCAGGGAGGGGGGGTGGCTCGCCTGCCACCCACCTCAAACCCCCGCCCTGTTGGAATGTCTCCGTTTTCTCCCATCTTCTCCAGATCAGAGGGAACTCGGGCGCTTGCCTTACAGAGCTGCTGGACTCATCTCCGGGTGCAACCAGGTTCCTCGGCCAGAGATGGGGGTGGGGGGAAGGACCTCTGCCACTGGTCCTAACCCTAATAGGTTCCTACTTCCGGCGTCAAGAAAACACTTGAGTCAATCTTTTTCAAGAATTTTTGGGCAGAATATGCAACTGTGCTCAGGAAATGCAGTTGTACTTGATGCACTTGTCCTAGTGCTTTCTTCATTTGATGATATTCAGGGGTTTCTCTTTAATCTTCTACACCATGGATGACATCCTTAATGGCAACTCAGTATTTTTATTTTAATTATTTAAATAGATACCATACAGCCAATTTTTAAAATTTGTCCTGTATTTAAATGAACTATAGGAAGAATTTTGCTCTCAGAAGCTTTCTGAATGATCAACATGATAGATTGTCAAGAACAATACTGCACTAACAAGAATCAGATTTGGAAACTGTTCTACTGTGAACAAATGCTTTATCCATTCATGCAATTTTAGCAGATGTATTCTGAGTAAGAATAGACTGTGTGCAGAACTACTTTAGATGATGAACAACTCTGAACTGGATGAAAGGACTCCAAAACATGGCAGGCTGAGGTGAGGGACACCACAAAGTTTTAAGTAACTCACTTCTAAGAGAATCTGAATTATGGGCTCAAGGGAGCCCTCCATAAGGATTGCACACACCCAGTTTAAGTTTCAGTTCAGGAATCTGGGACAGCAGGACTGGTAAGAGTCACCCTTTAAGAAACATGTGAAAGTGGAATATTTAATTTAAAATATTTATAAACCCACCTTTCTCCTGACCCAGTCATGACCCAAAGTGCATACAGTAATATAATGTAAATAAAGTCATATTAGAACGCAAAATTAAAAACATCAAAGCACTAAAATAAATACATTAAAAACCACTATTTTAAAAGCAACCTGTATACATTCACACTTCAGACCAGACAACCTACTTAAGTTGACTACATCCAGACATACTCCATGGTACTCAGCACTCTGCAATGGAATCCATGAACTCTTCTCCAATTTGTTCAAAAAGCCACATTTACATCAGAATCCACAGTGACCTCAACATCCCTGAGGGCCTGACCTCATAAAGTACTGGAGCCTCAGGTAGGCTACCAAGGCAACTAAGATCCTGATGAAGACCTGAATGCTTAGGTAAGGTCAAACGAGATGGCACTATACTATAAATGCCTAAAAGTTTAGACAACTACCCTCAGCAATTTTATTTGTTTATTTATTATATTTGTATGATGCCCTTCCCCTTACAGGTTCAGGATGGTATCTATCATGTAAGATACAATAAATACAGCATCTAAAAATTTTTTAGGAGGTCTAGCTTCTCCAGGACAGAGGCAGTAAAATATTGCAGTTCCATCTTGAAGCTTTTCTTCACCAAATATCTATAAGATTCTTTTAAAGTCCAAGATTTCCTTTACATTCCCATTGTTCTTGGGGATCAAGAAAAAGAAGGTATAGCTCCTAGATAGCCACTGGCACCAAAGCGCAGGTTCTATAACCTTGACATCCTGAAGATGTTGGGTAGCTTGCTGCTTAAGGAGGTAGTTTTATGTGACCTTTGTTACCCAAAGAAATTGCCCCTCTAAAGATCCCTTCCCTTTAATCCTAGAAGACAACTAAAAACTAATTACACTTCCTGATCAAATGGAAGGGAACTAGTATGAAGAGGGGCATGCTGTGTAATTTGGAGTTTTAGAAGATTGGAAGAGACTTGTGGCCTTCTTAGTTAACGTCCCAGAACTGTAGATCTTCCTCTCCAGGACACATGCTGGTATCATTAAGTCATTCTGGCATTATCTGAAGACACATTTTCTCTAGAAGACTTCAATATTTTCAAATAAAGACTCACTTTTCCTTCATTTTGCCTAAAGGCTTAGATACAACTAGAAACAAATTTCATCCAACATCATCTGATTTAGTCTACAACATAACCTTGGTCATGGTCTGAAGCATCTTTTTTCTCTTAAAATATCCAGCCAGATAAAGAGTGCTTGAGAATTTAAAAGCTTGAAAAGCTGTTTTGAGATACCTTGACAAGTGCTAATAAAATTATATGGCATTTGGTTTTGATCATTTTATTCCAAATCACATAACTTTTTTTTGGGGGGGGGTGTCTCATGTGGGAGTCCTTCTCTCCATCTCAAAGATCCAAGGAGTTGATTGTGTTGGTCTTGTGTGGGATGCTGAGGAGGGTTTTGGCTACCCAACTGGTGTGCTGTCTGCCTAACATTCCAGCTAATATCCTGCTGACCCTGTTGGAGATGGGAGCCAGGTGAGCCTTGTGGTTCTCCAAGTTATTGGTCCTGTAAAATTTCAATGTCCACATGGACAGCACAGACTCAGCTCAAGCTATGGACATGGTGTCCTCCATGGTGACATTTGGACTCTCACAGTGTGTCTCAGACCCTACACATCATACATCAGAAAGGTCACAGCCTGGACTTGATAGTTAGTATGGGGATAGATGTATAAGCACCCATTTCCAAGCTGTTTGAAAAGTTCTGACAACATGTCAGTTTCTTGCAGAAACTGAGCTTTTGCAAGCCCTAATTTCAGTAGGTATCACAATTGCGGCACAGAAAGCAAGTAAATGCCAGCAAGTCTTGATGCCGGCAGCAAAACCCATTCCTGAAAACTGCTCAGCCATGTGACAGCAAACTAGTTTTGCGTGATCTTTGGGCTACAAGACTTCAGTCAAAGAAAATCTTGCAGCTTCATGGCTGGAGGAACAATCAGCGGGACATAGGGACACACTTCACAGTGTAAACAAAAACTGTGGGAAACCCCATTACAAAACAAACAGCCACAGGGTAAGTATTACATGCATAAATGGTCAGTGTGTGACTGGCCCAAGGTAACCCAGCAAGTTTCTATGGCAGAGTGGGGATTTGAACCTGGGTTTTCCAGATCTGAGTCAACACCTTAACCATGATACCACACTGGCTCTCATGTACTAAAGAAATATAATTCTGGACAAGTGAACCAACTGCAGCATTTCCGAACCTATTGATATGGAACAAAATGAGAAAGCTTATATAATTCTAGATGTCCTATCACTTGATGCAACCGTCTGCCCTCAGTGTAACTGTTTGTAACCATCAGCTACACACACAAAAATCAGTTTCCATGCATCAGTAAGTTCTGAACCAATAAAACAAATCATTTTATTTTTTTAAGGAGCTCTTTCTTCTTCAGATCATCACTATCACCACCAATAACAAAAATCTGGTGTTCTCATACATTAGTAGAGCTAAAATAAATAAATTCATGTAGCAAATATTAGCAGGCTCCAAATGGACATTTATTGCTTTGTAACTAAGTTGAGCAATTCTTAAAAAGCAGCTCCACAGGAAATTCTTAAAGAGCAGCCCCACAGGAAATCAAAAGAAAAATTATTGAGAACAAGTCATTGACGCAATTAACACAAACAAGACTGGAAGATAAGAAATATCACACATAGCAGCATATGCAAAAATATGTGAAGCCCTGTCAGGCAGTATGATGGAATATTTTGAATAACATGCAGACTTACTTGCTTCTTCAAATAAATCTCTTGATCAAACCACAGATTTTATACACTAGTTTTATAAAATCCAGATCAGTATGGATCTCAAGTCATTTTTGAGGTTATTTGGCCACAAAATATTTGCTGATCTTTGTTTGCTTACCATTTCTGCTTGCATAAACATAAACATTTGTAAGTTACAAGAAAATCATCGGTCTATACAAATTATTTTAAACTAGTGGAAACCCATAAGGAATTGTGGGAGGGCATCTCCTTCCCCCTCCCCCACTTTCCCTTTCTTGAAAGCCCCCAAAATATCTCCCTCTTTCTGGCTTCCTTCTCGCATTCCTACACAACAGTCAACCTACTATCTTGGTCTTCATACTTCCCTCTCCACCCACAGCAACCATTACCTAGGACAACTATAGCTTATTATTAACTTATTACCTAGGACAACTGTAGCTTATTTATTACCCCCATGCCCTCAACCCTTTCTCAATCTGCCCCTCTTCTTCTCGGTTTCTCTTCCCCATTCCTCAATTTCCCTTCTTTCAGTTCCTCTCTCAGACAATCCCCCATTCCTTAATCCCCTTTCCCTCCCTCAGATGTTCCTCACATTCTTTCTTTCTTTCCCCCTCTCAGACAATCTCCACTTTTCTTTTTATCTTTCCCTTCCCTCAGTCCTCCATTCTTCCCTTTCTCTTCCCCAATCCCTCTTTTCTATTTCCTCTCTCAGACTCTCCCCCTTCCATCTCTTTCTCTCCCCCTCATTCAGTTAACTCCCTCCTTCTCTCTTTCTTTCCCGCAAGACAATCTCCCTCTCTTCTTTTTCCCTACTTTGGGAGCACAGTGGTGCATGCACTCACACAAACACACACACATGGAAACTCAATGTTGCAGTCTCACTGCCTTAGAAGGTGATGTAGAGGGCTCTTAACAGCAGTCACTCTTGTGCATGTATAGAGAGGTGCATGGGGAGGGGGTTTTGCTGGGGGGGAATTAAAGACCCCATCAATTTGGGGAATGTTTTTCAATTTTTCTGTAAACCTGGCGGGATGTTTTCAGGTGATTTCTCCACCTGGCCCTGATCCACAGAATTAAGTATCCACAGATGAAGACAGGTTGAGTGAGAATTAGATGTACAGATCATTCATCTGTACCAAAAACCAAAACTCTGAAAGGCAGGTTGAAGCACCTTACACACATCACTAGTGTGGACAACATACCAGACAAGAGAGCCATAGGTCTGCTTTTTCCACTGCAGCTAGAAGCTTCCACTGAAGGGAGCACAGGAAGTCTACTGATTCAGCAGTGGCCACATAATACAATAATCTAATAGGGCTTCAGCTGGCCCTTAGAGCCTCGAATTCAGGAACTTTTCTAAAGCATAAACAACTTATCTGCAGAGAATGATTCTAGATGGCACCTGTTAAGTCTGTTATAGCCAGACCTTAAGTCCTTAAGACAAACAAAATTTGCTCCATTTATGCATAAATCAGAGATCACGTCTATTACAGCCAATGGACCTTAAAGATTAACAAAATTTATTATGCATAAGTCAAATTTCAATTAATCTGATGCAGATTATGTCACACTGCCCTCCCCTCAAGTCTACACATAGAAGCACATGCATGGGAGTTACAACAGGGCATTACAGGAAATGGCAGCCCATCTTCTTCCTCTTTCAGTTTAGTACCATCCTGCAAGCTTTAGAACTTGGGTACCAAGATCAAGTAGAGGAAGAAGGCTGGAGAAGAATATGAAAGGTTCATACAGACCTTCCATTTCCTATTTTGACTTGTTACAGTGTCAGCATACATCTGTGTGTAGGTGATGAGGTAAAAAGGTAAAAATAGGACTCTTTTACACCCTATGAGTATTCTCCTACATACATGCCGTAAACCCACGTAGGAAAGGACTGTGCCCTTTATGTTTATGCTTTCTATGTAAATGTATAATGTAATCAATATTATCACAGGAATTAAGATGTAACTGAATACTATTTTAGATGCAGTTATCAGTAGCAAGAATAACAAAAAGATTATAGTCACTTTTTTATAACAAAGGAAGGCAGAATATGTTCAGAACGTCTTCTTTTTTTAACACAGATGGTGTGTGCTGGGGGCGGGGGGGGGGTGAGTAAGCGAAGCCATGCAAGCCAAATGATAACTAAACCTAAACAAGATCAAAGGAATAAAAAGAAAGGCTGAAGTGTGAAGATGAAATATTTATTGCCTTCAAAACATCATCACTCTCCTGTCTCACTGCTAGTAACAAAGGGAGGGGCCACAGATTGTGATGCTGGCTTGAGGAGATCATCTGCTAGCCCTCAGCAACTGGGACTGATTTTTTGAAATTTTGGGGGAAAGGAGATATAATTTAGATTTTACATTTAACTTGTTTGACTGTAAACCACTTAGAATAGTATAGTAAAATGATTTAAATAAATAGTAAACAACTTGTAAACAAATAATTCAATCAGCCATTGATGACCACATTTTAACACACCCAAATTAACAAAACATGGAAGAGAAGGGAAAAGTCGGAGTTCCTAATACATCAAATAGATAAATTATAATCTACTAGAGCCTAACCAATCTATTTTAATAGGAATGAAAAGAGTTCCTCCTTTTGTCAACCATACCTATTGTCAAGCAATCATTTCCATATTCTCAATAGGACTGATTTAGCAGAAACTATAATCAGCATAAAAACCATATTCACGTGAGAATAAAGATTCTCACTAGGAAACCATTGCAACTTTTATTTTTGTCAGAACCATTCATAACAAATTATATATTTACTCCCAAAAACAAATCTTTCAGACAACTTAAAGTTATTGCACTTAGTTAGGCTCTGCTGAGTAGGCTGAAGTGCACGTTATAATAGCAACAGCGAATAATCACGTAAAAGCATACAAAAGGTGCTATATTATCTCACCCACCAGAAGAGGCTTTCTATACCACCGTTATATTAATACACAACTCAAAGAAGCTAGGTAAAAAATTTAAATTAAAAACAAAGATAACCAAGACAAGCTGCCTAGGCCTAGAGGTGGAGTTGACCCCAGGCACCCTCAACCATCCTGAAGACTACCAGCTCCCTTGTATTTCTGGAAACTGGAAGGAATGAAGGGGGATGGGTAACAACGTATCACTATCAGGAGACTCATTCCAAGTCAGAACAAAAATTTGATCATTCTGTTTACAAGCCTACAGGCAAATAATAACAGTACTAACAACAATAACGACAATAATATCAACATCTGTCAAATTTAGAAGGCAGTCCTGCTGGGATCCGAACACGTAATACGCTGATACAGTTCAATGTTCTAGGTTCCTGAGTGAGGTTCAAACTGTAATGAAAGATCAACAACCAGCTAAAGAACTGGCAGCTGTGATATTAAACAAAATTTAGTAGGTTGTGGTGGGTTTTCTAGGCTGTGTGGCCGTGGTCTGGTAGATCTTGTTCTTAACGTTTTGCCTGCATCTGTGGCTGGCATCTTCAGGGGTGTAGTAGTAATTTAATAGTAACAAAAGGCCAACAACCAGCTCAAGTAAGCTGTGAAATCATCACCATCACCAACAACAACAACAATACACCTCTGAAGATGCCAGCCACAGATGTAGGCGAAACGCTAGGAACAAGATCTATCAGGCCACGGCCACACAGTCCGGAAAACCCACCGCAACCAGTTGAATCCAGCCGTGAAAGCCTTCCACAATACAACAACAATAATGTTTGGGATGACCACAGCTGGTTTGTGAGTGAAGGGAGGGGGGAATCACCTCAGTTCCCTAAGCAGGTTCCGTTAAACATTTATTTCAAAGAAGGTCTGGGTGGAACAAATGAAGAGAACCCCCCCCCCCCCCAAAGAGGTTATATATAAAAGAAGATTCCAAGGAACAGATCACAAAAGAATGTAAGGCATAAGATTGTCTGTGCACTCTTTTATTTTATCTTTTAAAATATGACAAAGAATTAATGGACTTCTGGAGAAATCAACGGAATAAATTCAGGCTAGAAATAGTTAATTTCTTTTAAATAGACACCATAAAAGAAGATTTCCACATATTTTCTATCCTCTACTCATATTTTACATTGTGCCCCCTAGAGTGAGGGTTATGTCAGCATGTTCACTAGAACTAAAGGAATGTTTACAATATGATGGAAACTTTGACTGCTTTCGCTCTAAATGGTTTCAGATGTTCCTAGAACTGGGCTGCTTTTTTCTCACTGATTTGGAAGTGGTAGAGAGGATTTTAACCAGAGAAAGTTATGATCAGTCAGACTCCGCAGCCACTTACATTTATTGTGGATCTTAGACTACAAGGATTACCATTCAATAAGATAACAAATGCTTTGGATTAACATAGTGCAGAGAATCTATGTCATGACAGAAATTCCCCTTCCCATCTTAACATATTCATGCACTTCTGTGCTTGAAAGATGTGAATTGCACAAACATCACACCAAGTCAATTCTAGTACCAACATTCAATAATTAATTCCCAACATTGGTCACTTTAACCATGAGATCCAGAAAAGCAGATTTGCTAGATACAACATGAAGGATATGAAATCGCTTCTTTATTTAGTTTCTAATGATTCATAAATTGGGGTTGCTCCATGTTCAATCACCAGTTTCTTGTTTCTAAACCTCAATTTTCAAGCTGTGCTCAACTCTTTTGTTTTTTTAAAGAAGTAATACACTCAGTTGGCTCACTGTATATAAAATTTAATCAATGAACATGTGGCTTTGGCTACTGCTTTGGATATCCCTAGCAGACCCAGACCCCCCCCCCTTTCTCCTTGCCTAAACATGGAGGAGGACAGTCAAAAGCAGATGCCACTTTAAATAGTGTGAGCTCACCATGTGATATAAGCATACTTTTAAAAATTAATATTTCATCCCTCTCTTCATAAGTAGGCTGACATTCTAGTCAACTGAAAGGTCAAATGACCAGGTACTGAGAAGTCAAATATTAAGTTCCATTAAAGCCAAAAATGCCACGTTGTTGTTGTTGTTGTTGTTAATAAATACAATTCAGAATAATACCATCACAATAAAGCTTGAGCAGGATAAAACAAGTGTGTACAAAACAGATACTATAAATACTAAGTAGACAGTAGACTACTTGTATTTATTTCTTATGGTGTCGTTGTGAGTGGAGGAAATATTCCTTCAACAGAGCAAGCCTTCATACTTATTGAAAGGATTCTTAGGATTGAAACCTATAACTATTATTATTAATTTTTCTTTAAATGTGAATGACTCACTGAAGAGTTCTCTTTGGCTTTTAACTTGGAAAAACAGGCACAGCTTCAGGTAGAGTCACAGGCAATCCCACACTGCTCGTGTTGCTGTTCAGAGATGTTTGCCGTTATAGGATGGTGGCTGCTAGGATGATCTTTGTTATGCTGCTAGGTTTCCCCCTGAATGATATAGGGAACAAATACACCTCACTCCTTGCTCATAAATGATACTATAATGAACATTTTAAAATGGTAGGTCCTTCTGATCAGTAGGCAGGGTTCTGGGCAAAAGGTATCAAGTGGAGGAGGGACTTTCTCTTAATCCCAGACTGGCCTGGAAACTGAAGCAACCCTTTCTACTCTCTAACTAACCCTGATGATGTCAAATAATTCCAGATCTTCCACAGAATCCTGGGGATCAGTTTGATGGGAAGAAAGGCATACAATAGAGCTTTCATTCTGAGTACATCAATTCCATAGCATTGCAAGCACTTAAAACACATAAAGAACCTGCTGATTTGCCAGTTTTCCAGACCTGCAAATTATGGCCTTTACGTGATACCTGCATATCAGCTGGAAGACTTGAAGCTTGGCACTCTGCTTGTCCATGGTCCTCTGCTGAGCCAGTCTATGGTTATGTTTGTCTTCCCCAAAACATGTTCTGTTTTGCTAGATGAAAAGTGATGATCCGCTCACCTTAGGACCACTGGTGCTTCTTCATGGAAGGCCCTTGATCTCACACTACCTTGCCAATTTATGTATGCCTTGGCAAACATCTTCTTTGTAGATTAATTTGTGTCTCTGCTCAATTTGGTCTAAGGCACAGAGCTCCATGCAATTGATATTCCGCTTTGCTTGAAAGAGGGATTAGATCTCTTGGGAAATCTTGTTCTGGAGATGGACTTCCCAAATGAACAGACTAGCATCTGCCACGATTAGGACACAAGCCAGTTCTTATAGAAATTGCCCATGAGCAAAGAATAGTGTTCCATAGAATGCTGAAGTCCCTTGTATTACTACATTTGAGAGAGGGATCTAGTTGTGTTGTTGATCCATCTATCCTTGAACAAAAAGGAAAAGTATCCAGAAAGGCCTGGCATATACATTCTATTAGTATGCCCAGCAGCTGGGCCAGTGACTAAACATCAGCCTAGTAACTCATAATTGCCTGGAGACACATCTGTCTTTCCTCAAATTGGTAGCTCAGACTGAATTGATATAAGCTCCCAGGTGCTGACTTTTCTGATTAGGAATAAGGGAGCTCTTGTCCCAATTGAAGGCAAAACTGAATCTTGGAAACACACAACGGTGCAGACCATATCCACTCTCCCTCACTGAAGTCTGATTGACTAGATTAGCATGTCCTCTAAGTATGGCAAGACTGATGTTCCCTGCAGGCGAAGGTGGACAACTAATGAAACCTCTCAGCACTGAACAAAGGACGAAGCTCAGTGCCTGGTACTAGACAGGGTTCCCAGAATAGGTAAGGTATAGGAACCTCCTACATGCCTAATAGGGGTATGAAGACAGGTCTTGCACAGGCCTATTAATGTGAGGAAGTATTTGTCCTTTATGACTGTGATTATGCAGAAGACTCCACCTGAAATGATCCCTTTTCATTCTTTCAGAGTATAGCCCTGTTGATCAGCATTACAACAGTGAGATTTGAGTCCAGTAACACCTTAGAGACCAACAAGATTGGGGGGGTATAACCTTTCAAGAGTCAAAGCTCCCTTCATTCAATATCCTTCTCATTCTATGATTCAGCCATTTCATGCTGAGAGTGGCCACTACATATATATTGTCAAAAAACAAAACACAGCAACACCAGCTACTCTATACACAAAGAAACTCTTAACACTTTCAACCACCACATAATTCCTAATGACTCATGTCTCAGACTGTTTGGCAGATCTGAATCTTGACACTATTATCACTTCATGCAACCACAAAATAGAGCATGACTTTGAAAGAAATATTGTTCAGTGCTATCATTTCCAAATGCTCATAATATTAATAACAGCGTCAGAACGTTCTGGAAAACACTATGATGAAAAACACAAACCTATCTGTAGATGGAATTGTCCACCTGATTCTGTCTGTACTTTAAACAATTTGATTGGATAAATTTGATTGGGTTGAAAGGGAGGTTATGTAAACAGTTTTATAGAGTGAATTCAAAGCAACCAGTTGGTGAGCATTTGCTCTGTATCATTAGCACTTCTAAATAATCTGGCCTTGTTTCTTAGGACAGCTAACAAAGAGTGAGTGCAAGAGAAAATAATGTTATTATGGGACAATTAACTATAGATAACATTCACATATGCTTTTAACAGCTTCACATGCAGTTGAGAATAGTTCCCTTTTGCTATCTATATTACACTACTACCCTCTATTGTTACCTTGCACCAGCAGGTTGTTTTCCCCCACGAACTTTTACTGACCTTCTCCCAGATTCTGTTTATATGTTCCATCAAATTGTTTAAACACTTTATATACACTTGTATTTTCAACTGGTTTATTTACTGTATTAATATTTTAATGCTGAAACATTTTAATGCTTTGATGTTCGCTGCCTTGGGGACCTTATTTAGGTAGAAAGGTGGCATAGAAATGTTTTAAATGAATAAACAAATACCCCTTTGTCTTACTATATAATTGAGCAGCATGTTCCTGATGAACCAGAAAACGTGAGGGCTGCTGGGAAATATAGTCCTTGGCCATCTGGGAGTTCCAGATTCCAGCTCTTCCTGGAAAGGCAAGGACTAAACATCCTAGCAACCCTTGCTGTAGTAAGTCATATTCCCCTCCTTTCCACATAATATGCTTCTGTCTGGTGGTGGCGAGCCTTGAAAAGGAAAGAAAGTGCAGGAGGAGGCCATACTCTCCTCCTCCCTCCATTGTGTTATTCCCTCTATTAGGACTGTGGTGAATTGTGAAGAATTTCCTGCCTGGAAACACAGGACAAACTCTATCAAGCTGCAGCTGAATTGGAAGAGCCTGTTGGCAAAGTTAGAGAAGCCCGTCTGAGGGTAGGGGGAAGATCTGTAAGTAAGATTTTTTTCCCATTGAATAGTTAGGCTAGGTGTTCATCATCTGTGTTAAACTGTGGGGCCAAGCAGGGAGGAGAGGCAGGACAAGCTGGCCTACTCAGAGGCTGTTGTTAACCCACTAACAGTTTTCTAGAGCTCATTGCATTTGTTCATACAATGGGCTTTACTGCTAGTTCATTAAATTTCTCATATATGTGTCAGTGGAAGATTATAATAGCTAATCCATAGATAACACATACGTAGAAGGTTGTGGAGCGAAAATTAAATCAAGATATTAAATTGCACTAAGGATAAAGATCATTTTATGAAATAAAAATTAATGTCCCAATTTTTGTATGACATTTCCTAGATCTTAGGATAGTCATATATGTTTATTTATTTGCATCTATGGAAGATGCTCCATCTGTTAACACCCTACAATGGAAAGTTGCCTAAGAAGAGTCAGTATGGAGAGGCAGCATGGTGAAGTGGTTAAGAACAGCAGTCTCTGAACTGGAGAACCAGAATTACAGTGTTTGCCATTTTTACATTTATTAACACTCCCTTACTCGTTTATATGCACATTTAAACCCAACTTTCAAACATCTACTGCATATATTTAGTTGATAGCTTGCCACATAAATAGCAATGTAATTGTCTGCCATTGCCATTTTCTGTATTCATTGCCAATGAGATTATACCCAGAAAGATTTAGTCTAATAAGTGATCTGTCCCTCACATTTTAAATTACCTTATAAAGAAACACTAATATATTAAAGTTAATTCCAGTAAAGAGAACATGGCAGTGACTAGTGAGCTAACATTAAATATAAATCAGTATTGACATGGAATGTGCAGTAATTACAAGCACTGTAAAGAAGAAAAACTATATTTTATATGTTTCCACTGAAAATTTAATAGCGTTTAGAAGGTGCATTAGAACTTTGTTAAGCATTATTTGCAGAGAACTATTAATTTTAGAACTGCCAGTCACTACCCTACACTCAGTTCCCTTCTTATGCAAACATTCCCAAACACTTGCTGTCAATCACCAAAAGACCACTGAAAGACACCACTTCCTCTCCATTCTTCAGATATAATCTCGTGGCCAATCCAGAATCAACTTACAGAACATAAAAAGTAAGGCCAAGATGATGCTGAGAATAGGTAAAAATATATTCTATTACTCAGATAAAAATCCCCTATGTGTTCTGCCCAAGAGACTTCTTCAGGGGACTGTAATGCATTATGTGTAATTACATTAATGAGTTCATAAAAATAGTTATTCAATTAAAATTATGTAACCAAATAAAACATTACATTGAAAGTCAGAACACATGTTGACCCATGTACAAAACTGCTAGAGCTTATTTGACCTCGAGACTGAAAGGAAGTGTGTTGGGGGGGTGGTCCTTGTAAGTGAGAAAGATAAGGTAAAAGTATATAACACCCAACAGGTTTTGGCTTAAATTTAAAGAAACTTTACATGCTCAATTATCTCCTTATGCACACATTCTGCATAAATTGCTTGCTGTCAGATCACAAAAAGTTCCCTAGAAGACTTCTTAATAACACTTTAACTACAGCAAAGGGAAAAATAGATGTTTAGCTTTCCAGAAACTACCACCACTGTATGTTTCTTCAGGAATTCAACCACTGATTTCCTCTAATATAAATCTGTCTCAGTAATCATTATGATTTGGCTAATTTTGCAAACATGATTCAATTCAGTCGCTTAAATCATCACAAACAACATTCAAAGGCAGTCACTTCCCTTCCGAGTCTCCTTTATGGTTTAAAATGCATTTGAATTACTTCCTTATTATGGTTCTAACAAGCCCATGGATTTTTCTAGATTCCAGAAAAAATGTTTAGCAAGTGCCATGCTAACACTGGAAAGGGGCTGTGGCTCAATAGAGGAATCTCTGCTTTGTATGCAGAAGGTCCCAGGTTGAACCTCTGGCATCTCCAGTTCAAAATGATCAGTAGGAAGTGATGTGAAAGACAACCTGAGACCTTAGAGAGCAACTACAAGTGTGAACAGATATACATAGCACATCACTTACCCATGCCATTGTTGCTGCCTGATAGCAGGGGAAGCCAAGGAACCCCCTTCCCTGCATTGGTTGCATGGCCCGGCAGGGTTGACCATTAGAGGCTGGGCAGCACAGGGCTGTGAGTTCTGCCGGATGGGCAGACCCAGATGAACTGTACGAAGTGGGCTTTTCCCTCTACAGTTGGCCAGCACTTGGGCTGAGGAAAGGAATGTATTGAGCTCAGCGAGAATGCTGCTGAGTGATCATATCCGCCCTCTATGTTGTGCCTTTGGTTATCTTAGTGTGTAATCAATAAAACAAGCTGTGCCCAATTTGATTACCATAATAAGAGTCCTGCATCTTTATGAGCAGACTGGTGGCTGCTCTCTCCTCCTCAGTCAGCAAAATGCTGACCCTGACGGACCAATGGTTTGATTCAATATAAGGCAGCTTCATGCATGTCCAAAATGTGCTCACTGGACCAACAGCACCGGAGGGACAGATCTTGCTTTGGTGAAAGCTTTTTTGCCTTTCATCAACGTACTGCTAGCCTACAGATTAGGCAACGACAGAACACTCATGCAGGTGGTGTATGTGTGTTTGTTGATTTTCAGATTTATGTCTTACTGTTCTGATGCTCCTGTTTATTCCATAAAGCAGCAAATCACTTAATCGGTTTTCAAATGGTACATGCCGTATTTTAACCATTTGTAAAATGGTATGGAAAGAGTTAGAACAGCGGTTCTCAACCTGTGGGTCGCAAGCCCTTTGGGGGTCGAATGACCCTTTCACAGGGGTCACCTAAGACCATCGGAAAACAAATATTTCAAATGGTCTTAGGAACCGAGACACAAATAATTTATGGTTGGGGGTAACCACAACATGAGGAACTGTATTAAAGGGTCGCGGCATTAAGAAGGTTGAGAACCACTGAGTTAGAATGTCTGTCACCACAATGGCAATTCTTTCACCACCACATTCTGTACTACAATAATAGAAAACCTAATAGAAACCAAAACTGAATCTTTCCACTGCCAAAGCCCAGAATCTGACTAGAAAGAAAAGGAAATCCCATCGCTCCTGAAACAGCAGCACTTTAGATTCACCTGTGAACCTCGACTTTGGCATACTTGTTTTGTGTTTCTATCGATCCAAAATAGATATACAGTTGGTGTTAAAGATTATTACTATGGAAAACCAAAAACTCTTTGTTAAGAGTTCTCATGGCAAAAATAAATGATCTGCTTAGTTGAATATATTATAATGTTGCAACTGGTTACACGGTGACACAAACACACTTGTTCTACAGTGTGTGTGGAACATTATGGATATAAAGCCAGCCCATAGTCAAACAGTTTTTGCACTTATAGCAAACTACATAGAAACAGCTATAATCAAATACTGTGCTCACATCTGCCTCTTTGAGCTCTCCGGGTTAATTAACCATTTAGTACAAAAATTTTAATAGTTCCATCCGAATTCAAGTTATCTATCAAAATATTATTACAAAACACTGTCTTAAAGCAAATAAGCATTGGTACTAGAGGGCAAATACATTGAGGTGGAAGTCCCCAACTGACTCTGACTGCACAGGGAATAGAGAGAAAAGGGAATAAGCAAGAACAGGTCTCATTTACATAGTGCCAGGCTAAGAGTTGATATTACATGTCTGAGCTAATCTACTAATTTTTTCTATGTTCTGCAGGTGCCGAAATTTCAACCAAATATTCATATATAAAAAGAGCAGAAGTTGAACCGATCTCATTGGAAAAATCCACATACAGGAGTGACAACAGCATCAAAAAACTGCAGCAGCCTTTCTTCAAAAACATTCCAAGAAAAAAGGCATTTTACATACTTCAGAATATCTTCCAGTCTTCGTATTATCGTATGAGACTCTGTTCTCTCTTTATCAAAGTCATTCTGTAATCCATTGACCTAATGTTTAAAAAAAGGGGGGGGGAGTGACATTCGTTATTGTTTTTCAAGTATGAACAATTCTTAAAATTATTTTATATTATTAGTTCCCTGCCTGTTCCTGGCAAGCTGGACTCAGGGCAGCTAACAACATATAAATAACATGGCATATATAACATTTTACAACACACACTATAAAACCATAAAGTCAATCTAACAGCAATAGTACAATCTGAGGGGGAGTTCTGGAACATGGGTATCCAATCAGCAGCATATGTGGCAAATGGGCTAGTAAGGAGGCTAATATGTTGGTAGCAGGGTGCAGCACAATTACACAGTGCCCAAACCCAGAAGCTGCAGCGTGCAGTTCGCCAATGCTCCTCCACCACGGAAGCCTGCAATTGGGACAGTCCATGGGTCATCTCAGGGGTGGAGTCAACTTCAGAGTTCTTTTCCCCCTTGCTGCCCAACAATTTACACAACATTTTAGTGTGGTGTACGCATACCCCATTGGACAGCAATAGGAATTTCAGATGAGTCAGGGAGTTGTTCAATTTTCTGTGCTCCCCGCACTGCCTGAAATCCCTTAAGAAGCAATGCAGCTGCACTGTGGCAGCACTGTCCCCATCCACTGTGGAACTGCCTCCCATGGATTGCACTGTAAAACACAAATCCTATTCTGCATCTTGTTGGCACCATAAAATATAATCTAATTACCCTATCAGAACATATCACTTCTCAAGTTAAAATAGAAAACTGCTTCTCATTGAAGTTTTAAGTTTTAAATTAAGTGCCCAAATTCAAGCCCAGAGAGATGAGGACAGCAGAAATTAATCAAATAAGGAGCATGAGATAAGAAGTAACTTGCAGAGTACAAAGTGAAGAGGGTGAGGAGAGCAGCTTTTAAAGTAGGATCTGTCTATCTATGGTCTCTTATTAAAAGAAAACTGTAGTTTGTCACACTGAAAAGTCAAATTAAAAGGCCAAATTAAATTTAACTTGCAGAGCTGTGTGTTTATCTGCACAATCTTGAACCCTATTCATCTAAAGGGTGGGGAGAAAAACTTCCACATGGTGGCAAGCTAACATGGTAATAGGGTCACTAGTCAGAAGTGGTTTAATTTCTTGAATAGGATGGAGACAGAACCAAGAAGGGGAGAGGAGCAAAGGGAAAATGAAGGGAACATTAAATGAAGGAAGGAGGTGAAAAAGAATTCCACCAGGCCTTGGCCATAGTAGAGGACAGACAGAAAATCTTAGGGCCAGAGAGACTATGAAAAAATTATTTTTGCCTTTGAAGATAATTTAAAGTTAGATGCTCTTGCCATAACTGAGATCCAAGGAACCAGTGTGCAAATTCAAAGTGTGAACCACACGTGTATCCAGAGATTAACTTACTGTTTTTAATTCAGCAGTTGAAACCGCTGCATTAGAAACACAAAGCAAAATTCTAGCGGGACACATAGGTATCTCAGTCTCACAACTCTGGATTTCTGCCTAAGAAATGGGGACAACTGACAATCTATCAAACAACAACTGGTTTCTAAGAGTGCATTGAATCCAAAGGACCACAAGAAATTGATCATTCCTATTTCATCTTTCCTACTGCAGGCCCTGTAGGCCATGAAAAAACATCCCTTGGGATCAGCATAGGGCAGTGGTGGCGAACCTATGGCACCGGTGCCAGAGGTGGCACTCAGGGCCCTCTCTGTGGGCACGCACAAACAGAGTCACCCCCACCCCCACACACTTCCCACACACACATCTAGGCTGGCCTGGGCCGCTGGGCTCAATTATTAGCATTAAACCTAAGACCTAGTTTTGGGGAAGCAGTGTAGGTAACCCTGTTAAGCGCTGTTAAACCCCACTGATTTTCATGCAAAGAACTAAAGCGTGATCCTTTACCTGGGAGTAAGCTCAGTTGCTGGCAACGGGGCTTGCTTCTGAGTAAACCCTCCTAGGGTTGTGATTCACCCACTGGAAGAGTTGCTTGGTTGCTTCAAAGCCAAGCTGCCAACTATCACCAAGCTTACTCCCGAGTAACGTACGCCTTGGAGCCAACTGTTTTTTCTAAACTAAAACCTCAGTATTCAGGTTAAATTGCTGTGTTGCCACTTTGCGATAAATAAGCAGGTTTGGGGTTGCAATTTAGGCACTCAGTCTCGAAAAGGTTTGCCATCACTGGAATAGGGCATAATGTGAGGGTGACCAAGATGAAGGTTTTTCAAGGCAAGAAATATTCAGAGGTTGTTGGCCACTGCTTGCCTCTGCGTAGCGACCTAGACTTTCTTGTTGACCCCCAACTCAAATACTAACTAGGGCCAGCCTGCTTAGTTTCAGAGATCTGACAACATGAGGCTAGCCTGGGCCATCTAGGTCAGGGCAATTTCAATATGAGTTCCTGTTAATTCAAGTGCACTTAATATAGAAAGAGGTGACCATATTGATGTCTTACATTTAAAAATATACATAAAGGTGATGCTGTTTTTTCATTTCTAGTAAGATCTTTTCTCCAAATTTGATTACTATTGGTAACATTTAGCTGCTACCTTTGTTGACTTCAGTCTGCTTATGCCATATATTCACTGCTGGCACGCACGAAGTAAAACACACATAGTCCGTGTAAAGCTGTGCAAAGCCAAAACCAGAACTCTGCACACACACAAAAATTCCTTGGCTGGCATACAAAATAGTGTGGTGAGATACTCTCATGAGTTTTAACCCAGAACAATGTCCAGTTGGCAGATCTGGGACCTGTTCTAGGTCCTAACAGATCCACCAACATTTAAGAAACATGTAGTGATAAATTTTGTAGAAATTTGCCATTCCAGATCAAAGTAAGGTTATTAAACCAAGAATCTTTGCTAAAAGTTGGCAAACATTACTTGAATGAGACCACTCTGAACTTACATGGTTCAATAAATCTTTATTTTAAGAACTATAGTAGAACAATTAGGCCTTATCCTTTTTATTAATATAGCGAAGGATCATAACAGTTTTACATATGTTATTTTATACTTTCCTTAGATACTATCAGCTGTTGTCTCTAAGTTTTGGCAAGATTGAGTCTTTTAACAGGTATAATGCCACACTCTTACTACTTACAGTCTGATCCATTGTGGATCAGCTCCTGTATGTGCTCAGATTTCAATGTATTCATTTATTATGTGAAACACTTAGTAAGTTATTATTTAAAGCACTAATTCTACATTACAAGAACTCAAATAACTGTACAATGTAAATAACAAAATACAATAAAATACATTAAAACACTAACTAAAATCAATAAATTAAAACTGCCACTAGACAGAACTAATCAATTGCCATCATTAATAAAACTGTCTTCAGCTGTTTTCTAAAGAGCAAGAGTGAAGGAGCCAGGCACACACCCCTGGGGTGCCAGAGAAAGGCTCTTTCTCATATACCCATCAGACAAGCTTCTTTGATCTATTCTGTGGGACATTCAAAAGAGCCTCTTCCCCAGGCAGGAATGTACGGGCGAAAATGGCCCTTAAGATATTCCAGTCCCAAGCCAAGGGGCCAAATCCAGTGCATTGCAACAGTCTAATTCAGATGTAACTAAGGTAGATGTAACTCAGATGTAACTAATCTCTGTAGCTAGATCACACTGCACAGCTGACACACTAACCAAAGCTGCAAAAAAGAAGTTAAAACCACAGCAGCCTCCTTATTTTCTATGGTGAACACTGTGATAAGTGACGCTCCCAAGCTGAAAACCTGGTTTCTTAAGGGAAGTGCAACTCCACCCAAGATGGGACCTCTCAAGTTCCTGGTCTGCCTTTATACTAACTTCAGCCTTGTCAGGATTAAGTCTCAGCCTCATTCAGTCTGTTACTGAATTCAAGAACCAGTTTAGGACATCGATAGTTTCCTCGGAATGAGATGGAAAGGTTAAGCTGGATATCATCTGCATATTGGTGACATCGCAGCCCAGATCTCCTGATGACCTCTCCCAGTGAGTTCACAGTATAGGGAATAAGACTGAATCCTGTGGAATCTCACAAGCCAATTGCCATAGGGCAGAACAGCAATCTCTCAGCAGCACCATCTGGGATCGGCCTCCCAGATAGGACTTGAACCAAATCAGTCTCAATTTCAAATCCTAACCTAAAGCCAAATTGAAATGAGTCCAAAAAAATCAGTCACTTCTAAGAGCCCTGAAGCTAGGCAACTCTACTATCTTCCCCAAGAATGGAAGATTAGAGATTGGCTGAAAATGTCCAACATTGTAAAGCTCAGGGAGGTTTTTTCAGAACAGGTCTAATCACTGTCTCCTTAAGGACAGGAGCTTAACTCCTGCTCTAAAAGGATCACTTCTGTTAACTCAGTCCCTCTCAGTCCCTCTCTGGCAGCTTTTATCAGCAGAAAGGGCAAGGGTCAAGGACACAGGTGGTAGGCCTCACCTCTCCAAGCATCCTATCCCCATCTTTGGGAGTGACAAGCTGAATGATAGCTACATACATTGGGCAAACAGGTGCCAACGGTACGTAATCTGAACATACATACATCCAGAGTGGATCTATTTGATTTTGTCTGAAAAATAGATAGCAAATTGATCACAGGAGCGTTACGTGGTCAGAGTCCAATTTCCTGGGGCTATAAGAGCTCCCAAACCATATGGAACAGCTCTGCTGGATGATTACATGTAAACACAATGGTGATGGAGAAACACTGCCTTTTGATCACCATCTCTGCTACAGAATAGGCTCTAATATGGGCTCTGTGCCACACTCAGCTTCAGAAAAAGAAAATAAAAGAAAATAATTAGATGAAGAGTTTATAATACCACCAGACAGATCTGTACATTCCACCTGAGAATGTTCCTAAATGAACTGCAACAGCAAATGTCAAAACATTTGTCAATATTGTCAAGAGTAAGAAAACATATTAATAAATTGGTCCTGTTTCAATAGTTACAAGTCAATTTCCTGCCCAATATTTATATCTTATAGATTGTGGCTTTAAAAAAATTAATGGCTAGAGATATTAAGTTCAATGAAAATGACACTTCTCTTTATTACCGTGCTTTCTAATGACCTCTCTAAATGAATTTTCTCCTGTAGAAATGTCTGTTCTTGATCCTGAAAAATTAAGGAGGTTCTTATTAATAAGTGATTACCAATTCGAAGAAAACCTCCTAGTGCCATGTAAAAGCTCTCTTTTTGTAAATGCTGATAATAATAGTGAAACTTGGAAAGTTATTTTTAGCCAGTTAGCCAAATCAATAAAAGGGTTTTTAAAAACACTGCTCCAAGGGAGGGAAGTTGGGCCCATCTTGTCTCCACTTCCAATCACAAGTCAGAGAAGCGCACTCCGGCATCTGCTGCAAACATGCAGAAGCAATTACCCCTTAATTTAGAAAATGTTACATTTTAAACAAGTCATATCAGTGCATTTCCCACTGTTCAAATTACACCCACACACACACACACGTACGTACGTATGCATGCATGCAGTGGTGGGATTCAAATAATTAACAACTGGTTCCGGAGGAGGGATTCAAATAATTTAACAATTGGTTGTTTACAAGCACCATTTTAACAACCGGTTCTGCCGAAGTAGTGTGAACCTGCTGAATCCCACCACTGACTGACTGACTGACTGACTGACTGACTGACTGACTGACTGACTGTCTGTCTGACTGACTGTCTGTCTGTCTGTCTGTCTGTCTGTCTGTCTGTCTGTCTGTCTGTCTGTCTGTCTGTCTGTCTGTCTGCATGCATGTATGTATGTGAACACTTAAACAGTTACCAAAAAATTCATGTGCAGTTGATTACATTTTATTTCTTTAGTGTTTCAAAGAACATAATAATCAGTAACTTCCTTGAACTAAAAAGTTATACTCCCCACAGTTAAAGGAGGTAAACAACAAACAGGAAGTGAAAGTGAGGCAGCATGTGTGTAAAGTGCTGTCAAGTCACAGACAACTTAAGGCGACACAGTAGGGTTTTCAAAACAGGAGACTTACAGAGGGGTTTTTCCATTCCCTTCCTCTGCATAGAGGCATTAGACTACTCCAAAAAAGATGTTATGAACTGACTGCAGGGAATTTGAGAGAGCATAAAGAGCCAAGAATAATTTGGACAGCAAAGAGAAGGCAGTAAATCTTATAGATTTCTTTGAAATATAACACCAATGTGACAAGTTTATGCTAATGTACTAATTTATACAGAAGTAGTTATCACTAAGACAGATATAAGGATTACTTTCAACTTCAGTGTACGCTTCTCTATAATCCATTGGTATATACGCTTTTCATATCAGTTCAACAGACAAGGAAATGAGACAAATAGTCCCCAATTTCCTTTAAAGGGTTTACCCAGAAATAAGAACACATTATTTCTAGCATTGAGTGATTTGCAAATGTTTCCAAAAACTCCAAAAATTCTCTCATTTTCGCACTCTGCATATGCAAAAAAGTAGTAAAAAGAATCATATTTTGCATGAGTGAAAAATATAGTACTCACCCTCAGCTGTTGATGCCTTTGATGTTCAGATTCTACTAACTGTTGTTTTAATTGAGAAACACACTGTTCTAATTCTTCAATCACCTCAGATGCCTGAAGGATTTAATAGGAATGTTGGTCATGTATTAAAGCTCTGGCACAAATAACTTACTTTTCTTCCATAGCTCTGTTGTTTTTTAAAAAGTGAGGAGCATTTAGAAATAATCTATTTGGAATGCAGACACTGCCCATCTAATTTGTCTTTGTTGTCTATGTCTCAAAGCAAATGAAGTTCAGGATCCATCTCATCCCAGAAATTAATATCAGTCAACGCTGAAATTCAAAAGCTGTTTTAAAAATTATTATTCATTGGGTCCTGATTAAAAATTGACCAAACATTATCCCCTCAAAAATGGAATGCTGAAAGTTTAGGTTTCGGCCTTGTCAACATACATGCATAAGCAGATGAAAAGACTCAATTGAGTAACTTAAATTCCCCCGCCCGCACACATACATTCTATAAATAGATACTAAAAACGTCTTGTTGTGTTCGTATTATTGTTGAGCCTACTGAATATTCGTACACAAATATACGAAGCTGCCTTATACAGAATCAGACCCTTGGTTTATCAAAGTCTAACAAAGCTGTTATCATTGAATATGTTGACTACTGCGAGGGGGGCAGGGGGGTGTTGGTGCTCACAGACACATTTATTTATTTTATTTATTTATTTCTCCGACTTTTATATCGCCTACCCCTGGAGGGCTCTGGGCGGTGTACAACAACTAATATAATCTAAAATAACAAGAAGAGCACATTCAATAAATACATACAATATAATAAAATTAGGGCTCTAAATCTCACATTAAAACCTTTTAAACCAGCACACAAAACATTGTGTCTGGCAATCTAAAGGTCCCTCTGAGGAGGGAACAGAAAGGCCCAAGATGTAAAAGGCTGCAGATGATAAAAAGGGAAGGAGGGGGCGACATCAGCAGCCGGCTTCTCCAGTGGAACCAGAGGAACAGCTCGGTCTTACAGGCCCTGCGGAACTCTCCAAGTTCCGCAGGGCCCGGACAGTTGGAGGAACAGCGTTCCACCAGGCAGGGGCTAGGGCTGTAAAGGCCCTGGCCCTAGTGGAGGCCAGCCGCATCATTGAACCGGAGAAACCGGAGGAACAGCTCGGTCTTACAGGCCCGGTGGAACAGCTTGGTCTTACAGGCCCTGCGGAACTCCCCAAGGTCCCACAGGGCCCGGACAGTTGGAGGAAGAGCGTTCCACCAGGCAGGGGCCAGGGCTGTAAAGGCCCTGGCCCTAGTGGAGGCCAGCTGCATCATTGAAGGGCCGGGGATCACCAGAAGATTGGCCTCCACTGAATGCAGAGGCCGAACTGGGAGTTATATCAGTTAGTTCAGTTGTATGCACTGTTCGGTAGTAATGCTGTTATATTATTGACAGTTTATAGAATTAGTGTTAAGTATAGTGGGTTTATGTAATTAGGCTTAATGGTGGTTGTTATTCTTAGACTAGTGCTAGGCTTAGTCATTACCCTATCACTGCTATGAACTGCTTAAAATAGTTAGAACTAGGTTGTTATATTTTGTAGTCTTAGTTACAGAAGAGGAAGATACCATCTGTGTGTTTTATGGGATCATTCATTAGGTTAGGACTATTGATGTTAAATGATGGTACTATCATGCTATAAAATGACATTAATTGATATTTACTGATATTCTTGCCACATATATTGTTATGATTACTGGTATTTGGCTTTATTGTTTATTGGCTTTATTGTTTATGTTTATTGATGTTTTGCTATTTCATAATGTTATGCTTATTGATGTTTTGTTGGTTGACTTGTTGGTTATAAGTTAATTGAAAGAATCAACACCAGTTAGAACTTGGGTGGATAATAAGATGACTCCAATTTGCCTTTTTTTGGAAATGTACTGCTTGTTGTCTGTGTCACAAAACAAACCCATTTCAGGATTCATCTCATACCGGAAATTATTATATAAGATCCTGTGCAAAGTACAATTCCATAGGTGTGATTTATGCAATGCAATATCCTTGTGGGTTAATTTATATAGGGATGACTGCAAGATCTATTAAAACCTGTACATGAAAGCACAGAAATTGCATTAGGCAACACAGAATGAAGGCTCCACTTGTGAGACATTTTGTGGCCTTCTAGCACTCAGATAAACAGATGAAGTTTTGGGTCACTGAAAATCTGTAGGTACCCTGTTCCCCCGAAAATAAGAACTGCCCCAAAAATAAGCCCTAGCATGATTTTTCGGGATGCAAAATCATAGAAAAAATAAGACATCCCCTGAAAATAAGCCCTAACGCATCTTTTGGAGCAAAAAATAATATAAGACCTGTCTTATTTTCGGGGAAACACGATATCTGATTTGCAACTGCACCGGCTACTGAAGAGGAGAGAGATATTCTGGATTCCTACATGTACAACTTACATGAGGAAATGGACTGGCTGGGTGTCTACTGAAAGAACAGCTGTGTCATTTCAGTAAACTCTTATATGGAAGACTCCTTTTACCATTATAAGACATTGGGAATGATACAACTTTGGTTTAGGTGAGGCATTCGCTGCATTGCATCATCTTCTCCTTCCACCCTCCCTGCACTTTAAGGTATAAATATGAGATAGTCTTGGGGATTGCTTGATGCAATTGACATATATACCATTGAGAAATGCTTTGTCCTGACCTGTTTTATAAAGGTAAATTTTCCATATTTTTGGTAACAAATTCTTTTTACTTTTAATTGCATTTTTATTATTTACTTGATTGGTTTGCGCTGGGGAAGGTTCCTCTATATGTAACTAAAATTAATGAATCTTTATGCAGGTTTTAATATTTGCAATTTGACTGAGGATTCTTTAACACAATTTTACCTCTTGGGGAATTATATTTAACATTTCTCACATAATGTTTTTCTTCTTTTTTCCCAACCTCTTTGATTACCTGGGTTGTTTTGGATTGAAATCCCCCCCTTCTTTGTTTGCTGTCATTGCCTTATATTGAATTAGACCAATATCAGTACTGTCTGCTCGGACTGGCAGTGGTTCTCCAAGCTCTTAGGTCTCTTTCATCACCTGACACTAGATCCATGGTGGTGAACCTTTTGCACTCTAGATGTTATGGACTACAATTCCCATCAGCCAATTGGCCATGCTGGCAGGGGCTGATGGGAATTGTAGTCCATAACATCTGGAGTGCCAAAGGTTCACCACCACTGCACTAGATCTTTTCAACTGGAGATGCTGAGGTTTGAATCTAGGACCCTCTACATACAAAAAGACTCTGTCACTGAGTTACAGCCCCTATATATACATACATTTACCTTAGCCGCAGAAAGAGCATGTTCCTGTTCCATTAATCTTAGGTCAGCATCATATTTGCCTTGTAACTGTTGAATGTCCTGCTCACAACCTTGTACAAGACGTTCTCTCTCTTTTTGAAGTGAGTTGCATCTACGAATATTACAAGGGAAAAATAAGTGTGTAGATAAGCTACACAGAATGATGACTACTTCCTTTTAGTGTTTCACAGGGTAAGCAGGATTCTATTCATATCTACATTGTCATGTTTGACAACAAAATAATCTTTGGTTTAGGTACAGCAATTTCAATAACCAGACAGAGCTCATCATATTCCAGCTAAGGAAAACAGATAGATTGAAGTCTCTTTACCTACTACTGACAAACTGTACAAGTAAAAAGAAATATAGATTGAATCAACTGGAAAGAGAAACAGTGAAACATTTAAACAAGGAGTTCTAAAGGGACTCAACTCAATATGAAGGAGGAAGGAGAAGATTTGGATTGGAGCCGTTGTGTTGTGGGGGTAAAATACCCCCCCCCCCACAGCAGCTTGGATCCCACAGTAATTCTCTGATGATGGAAGGGACAGGGTTGTTGTTAAAGTATCCACCAAAATGAGGCTGTGTGAGACAACAGACCTCCCAGAACAGCATGAAATAGTTGGTGGAGCAGTGAAATAGTTGGTGGTTTGCCACTGGAGGGCAGAACCAGTAAAATTGCTAGTTACTAGAAATTTTCCACAAGATCTAGCCTAGTTTTTCTGAATTCAGGACATCCAAAAGCAGAAAAAAAATACGCATATGATAGGAAGGAAAGAACTGGCATCAGAAACCAGTACAAAGGAAAGAGTTAAAACTGCGCCTCCCTGTTCATCCAGCGATGGTGCAACAGGTTTTTAACTGGCCCCACCCCTGAAATGCAATCGATCCTAATCAATGACTTTCTGCTATCCTATTTAGTTTAGCCTTGACCTACATCCTCAGAATGACTTTCATGGATGATTCACAGGATCACTACTTCTGCATGGAACTGTGAACTCCAGCATGAGAGATAACATTCATGCCACTTTAATGGCAATTCTCTTCCTTTTATCCTGATTTTGCTGGAGGTTGCCACCTTTCAGTTCACTTCCATTCACTCTCCCACACTATAATAAATCAAAATCTGAAAACAAGTTGGGGTGATTATCCCACAACTGATCATGTAAAACATAATAACGATGAAAGTCAAGATGTAAATAATTATGCTCTTTCCAACGCAAAGAACTAAGTAGAACTGTAACTTCATCCGTCAAGTGCTGAACCATCTTTGTTTTAGAATGCTCCACTTGGGTCCTAGTGCCTACCTAGTTTGTAGGCCTCAGGACACAAGTGGAGAATTCTATAACAAAGACAGTCCACTACATGGGGGGTGAAGTTACAATTCTATTTAGTTCTTTTTGTTGAAAAGGGTATAGTAAGTAAATAATAGTCAAAGTTAAGAATGTTTTTAAAAGATGTGGAACTGTATACGTTAGGCAACAGATGTATAACAAAAGCATTTCACTGAGTACCTTGTGTTGGCTTCTTGAAGTTCAGTGCATACAGCCTGATGCAACTGTTCCAGATTAGTCTTCTCTTGAGATAATTTCTGACGCTGCAAATTGCTGCTTTCAACTTCCATAGTCAACTGATGGACACGGGCTTCCAGATCTTTGACCATCTGGTTCTAAATTAATATGCTGTTGTCAAGACTCCATTATGTTTGTTATTTACACCCTAGATTTCCCCTCAATCACCCACATGTTTCCTTTATTTAGTTATTGAGAAATTTTAAATCCTTAAATGACCTAGACATATTAATACAGGGTGGACAAAAATAATACTTATATAGCTAAAAACCTATAAATAACATAAATAAAATTTAAAAATAAAATAACAAGTACACTTCATAATAAAACAGGGCCAGCATGTTTAATTTCTACAGAGTTGCTCATCCAAGATTTTAAAATTATCATGGCATACAATTTTGCTTTAGCTGTTGAGTTAACAATAGGTCTCAATTCTATAGCATTATTCACAGTATATATATATATCACCTGGTATTCCACATGGATCAAATGATAACTAGGTACCTTCCTGGGTAAAATAATAAAATTAAAAGCAATTTTCCAAACATTTCATTCATTTCGCTAAGCAGGAGACTTAAATGCAGGACCATCAATGATGACCATTTAATCCAAAAGCTGTAACAATGAAAATTTCCTTAGCCCCTGGTGGTTTTGCCAATCATCAAAAAATGTGGTAATAAATGCCAAAGCCTTGAGGTTGGCCACTTTTGTTATCCAAAGGAATTCAGTAAACTTGAATGGCTACCAGAGGATTGATCCAGGCAGGATCTTGAGATTCAAGGGAGCTAGTATTGTTATTTTATTGTCTCTCCTGATTTCAGCTGTTTAACTTACATGAAATTTTGTCCTTTTTAGGCAGCAATCATGTCCTTACTGTACTGCGTATGTGGTAACTAAAGTTGAATAGTAACAAGTCACCAGGTCTAGGTAAATCCTTCAAGTCACATAGCTGGAAGTTGCCCAGTGCTTGCTGCCAGTCTTGGCAACGAACAATCCCCCCACAAAAGCCCAATCAGTACTGGAAAGGGCCCTGCCTCCTTCCCCTGCTTTTACTGACAGAAACCAAGGCTTGAAGGCTGGCAATACTCCTCTTGCTGTCTTATCTCCCCCACAATGGCTGCTCAGATTCTTACAGTTACAGGTGCTGCCTCTATTATTTACAGGAGTCAACCCCCCATATCTGCTGTTCTTCTTGTTATTCTTTTTGTTTTTAAGATTTCAGATTTTTCTACAAACGTGGTTGAAGAATGACCTGCCTTGTTTGATCATGGTTCAAATCTCCAGATTTATGTATCCACAGATTTGCCCATATTGAGAAGTAGATAGATTGATATAGTTTGAATATACAATGGTTCATAGAATGGTTGTAATAATTTTTTTGCTTATGGAGTGTTGCAGGATGAGAAGTACTGGGGTAGATTTTGCTACATATTTTCTAAAAAGACTGTAATTTGTCACATAATATGAAGTTGAATGTCTACAGTAGAAAAGTAGCATTTACCAAGGGATAGTAGATTTCTTGCCAATGCAACAACCCACTACCTGAACAGTGTTTAAAATGTGATTACATCTAACTGGGAGGTGGGGGAGAAGGAGTTCGAACATCTATTCCACATGAGTGACCACGATGACATATTAACATTCCTTTACCATGCATGTAAAGTCTTTCACTACTTTGATAGATCATGAGACAACCAAGCATGAGAAGAACTGAGCCCAGAACTGACAAGTAAAGGGGAAAGAGCAGAGGGGGGAAAAAGAAATGAAGGCTGCCTTGGACTCCAGAATTCCCTTGCCCCAGGCACCCTTTAACTGAAAAGAAGAGTTGGTTTTATTACTCTCCTTCTCGCTACCTTCAGGAATCTCAAAGAAGCTTACAATCACAATCCCTTCCTCTCCCTACAAAGACACTTAGTGAGGAAGGTGGAGCTAAGAAAGTTCTGGAAGAACTATTAGTAGCTCAAGTCACCCTACAGGTTTTATGTAGAGGAGTGAGGAATCAAACCCAGTTCTCCAGTTTACAGTTCACTGCTTTTAACCACTATACCATGCTGGCAGAAAGTTCATGTTTTTCAGAATGGCACATTTTTATTTCTAGATCAATAGTTTTAAGTTTTATTTCCAGATATTTCTAGATTTTTAATTATTTATTTTTACTTCTGGATGAATGTGATTCTTCTAGCTGTTAAAAATCATTTCAGTTACTTACTACTAAGTTGAATGAAACACAACTCTTGGCAGAGGTTGTAGTTTTACATTTCTGAAAGTACAACAATGGTTTCGCCAGGACAAACACTGCTTTCAATGAAATATCTGTCAGGGGACATTCTAGCATCTAGCCCTAGACAAATACTTGGGGATCTGACATTTAAAATCCAATTCAACTGAAATTAATACTTTAAAGCATACATTTAGGTTTTTACCACAACATCTTCAATGCATCCTTAAGAAAGGGCTTGGAAGTTACAGAACATATAATACAGCAAGCTTGCCAAAACGAAGCAGATTTGAATATGGTTGGTACTTAGATGGGAATTCTACATCTTGTTCCATGATACAAAAAAGGCAGGATAGAATTTTTAAAAAGCCATCTGGAAGGAGGCTTCTCAAGCAGAATACAAAGAAAAAAGAAATGTGTCTATTAGCTTTAAAAACTGTCTTTCAGATTCAATTGTTATGTTGTTTATTTCACTGAGGATGTCTATTGTTAGAAGTCACACTTCAAAACACTGATGATAAAAGAAACATGAGTTTCTGACATCACTGAAGAGCAAACCACATAGTCAGGGAAGGGCTACAATGGTTAGTTAATTCAATGCTTGGATGGGCCTCTGTTCATGACATTTTTCCTACATAACCAACAAAGCCTGCTTTCTTTGAAATATGAATTTAAATTTCAGCATACACAAAAGAACACACTAACAAGTTTATATAAACAAAGCAGACAATTGGATACCTAAATAGTCATTGACCAGCCACACCACAAAAACCACTACACAAAAAACCGTCCCCTCATTAAGCTAAATAAGACAGAATTGGCACACAGTAAAAGAGTAAACATTTTCTGGATGAAAAGCCACATGGTAGGTGGATTATGTCATGTGATATTATACATTTTTCTATTTAGGAGGAACCTGCTCAGGAACTGGCAAGTGCTGCTATAGCAGTCAAAGTACCCTCCTCTGCCACTACCCATCCTTACTGAAGGTACATAAAAGCAAGCCACCAGAAAAATTCAAACCATGGGCAGGTTGGTATAGTAAGAGCTCCTGAAGGGCTGCACTGGCAGGCTGTGTAACAGGGAAATTGGCCCCTCAGTTAAGAAAGGTAATAATTATCCACACCAAGAGTTATGAAGTCTGGAGAGAGACTAATTTGCACATATGAGCAAAAGAAAACAAGTAAATAGGAAAAAACAAAAGACAATGCCGAAAAACTGAATGAAGCATGGGGAAATTATATGACCATACCCTACAAATTCACTATTCCTAAAATACATGACAATGATGACAACTGTAGCATCAGTGCCACCAATTAAACAAAATTATGAATTATGATAAAAAAAGGAAAATCCACAATTAGACTTGACTTTTGTCAAATGGACTCTGCAGCTCAGAAGAAAATTCAGAATTTTACCAGGGAACAGACATTTTTGCTCTCTAATAATTCACCAGAAAGATGTTAATCTCTCCTGTAAATACGGTATGGGAAGATATGAAATCCTCATAAGGATGAAATGTAAACATGTATTTTTAAAAAAATAGTGTGACTGATAGCAGCAAGCTCCTTTTATACTTCTGCCTTTATACTTTGCCTCCAAGGAAAGAAAACTATGAAGCAACAGCCTGAGAATAAAAATTATTGCTCAGCTATCTACAAAACGCTGAAGTTGCAATTCTTCAACTTTTACACAGATGTGGATAAAGAGCAATATATCCAACTTTCAAGAGATAAGTGAATAATGAAGTTAGAAAGTTAACATGGAAAGCATATAGTTTGCATTCCAGAGTACATGATAGTATAAAGTAAGTTTATACACTAAAAACTGGGAAAAAAACCATGGTAGAATAATTATCTACTGGTGATCCCTAGTCCAAAAGATGTCCAATTAGCCTTAACCAAGGCCAGGGCATTCTTGGCCCTGGCCCCAACCTGGTGGAACACACTATCCAATGAGACCTGGGCCCTGCATAACTTGATGAAATTCTGCAAGGCCTGTAAGATGGAGTTGTTCCACCTGTCCTGTGGCTGACGGAGCAACCGTTTTCCACCCAACGGCCTCCCTCTTTCCCACCATCTTTTCACCACCTAGATATTTCTGTTTATGATCATAGGAATTTATTGTATTTTTATGTATATTTTCTATCTTCTAGTCAGAATAGATGGCTGGTTGTAGCATATCCAATTTTATTGTGTTTTCTGTATGTTGGAAGTTGCCCTGAGCCTGCTATGGGAAGGGCAGCATATACATAGCATTAGATAAGAACATAAGAACAAGCCAGCTGGATCAGACCAGAGTCCATCTAGTCCAGCTCTCTGCTACTCGCAGTGGCCCACCAGGTGCCTTTGGGAGTTCACATGTAGGATGTGAAAGCAATGGCCTTCTGCAGCTGTTGCTCCCGAGCACCTGGACTGTTAAGGCATTTGCAATCTCAGATCAAAGAGGATCAAGATTGGTAGCCATAAAATTAGAATAGATTAGAATAGATATATTAGATTGGAATAGATTACCAAACCTATGCAGTTTTGCAGTTGTCAACTATCACAAGCAATTATTCAAAACAAACAAACAAGGTTTTCACCTTTATGCAGTAGAGACACTGGTGTATCTACACTAACATAGAGCCTTCCAAAAGTATAAAACAATGCTGCAAATTTCAATAAGGTAGCTACCGATTGAATCCAACAAATGCCTAATATATAAAAGGAAGAGCTTTATAACCTCTACAGTTTGCAATGCGCTGCTAACTGTAAATATGTTTAGCATTTTCTTTTTCCCCGGGAATCAACCAGTGTATAATGGAAGCACATATGTGCCAAGAATATAATTTCCATGTCTCATCATTCAGCAAAATTCACTTGTACACAACAAATGCCACTCTTGACAGCATAAAACGCCACGAAAAAGGAGAAGGGGGGGGGGGAAGTCTGAAATAATAAGAAAAGAGAAACTAATTTTCAGTGACAGTCTAGTCTTTCATCTTAAGCCATGCCTTGAACTCTGCCTTGTTTAATTATTAAATCAGGAGCTGCTGTGCAAGATCTGTCTGCTTTTGATAGTTCTTAAATTCAATCCTGCTGACAGACTGTGTCCATTTCGTGCCATATTTAACATTACCTATGACAAGGTTTGAATGCTAATTTTTTTCCCAATTCAACCTTTATTAACAATAGGATCTAAATTTTAAGGGAGCTTTAAGAGCAACATCAATTAGTGGATCATTTTTCTAAGTGCCATTTTGATTTTTAAAAAGTCAAAAGACCTGTTGATTTAGACACAGATGTTTGCTCTGTGGACTCAGCAAGTCTAAAAGTCATCACTTAAGTGCCCTAGAAGGGGAGAGCAGTAAGACACAGAAGCAGCACACAACTCTATTAAACTCAGCAGCACAGAACATGAGCACCTGGGTGAAGAGACAGAGGCATCTGCAGTGGAACTAATATTCTGTCAGACTTGATCAGGAACAGTAAGAGAGGCTTCCCATTCTCAGATAACAGCTGCTCTCCTTCGGGGAGCCTCTCCCAAGAGGTGCTAGTACTCTATAATACAACCCTATCTTCTAAGTTCACTGAAGTCTTAGATGGGTGAAACTCTGCTTAAGATGGAACTGCTAATATAGTGACCATTTCATCTGTGTCAAGGTTCCCACCCACAAAAAAAAAAAAGGATATTCTGGACCTGCCATCCCTTTGCCTATCGATTCCATTAAATGTCTGATAATGTCACTATACCTGATGCCCCAACAGTTCAAAGAAAGCATTTTCAGTCTTCTCAACCATGGGAGGGGTTAGCATTCTGCATTCTTAATTCTTAACTGCACTCAAGAATTGCAAATCACAGAATTTTTACATGCTGGCCTCCAGGTGGGGGGCCTATGATGATGATGAGGATGAGGATGATGTTGATGATGATGAAGAAGAAGGAGGAGGACGACGACGACGACGACGAGGAGGACGAGGAGGACGAGGAGGAGGACGAGGAAGACGAGGAGGACGAGACGCTGCCACCGCCGACTTTATTTACGGTCAATAACCAAATATCGGGTGCCTATGGGAGATTGGTTGTAGCAGAAGGCTCAGCGAAGCACTGGTGTAGGCTCCGTGGTGTGGCCTCTGTTGTTACTAACAATCTGCAGGAACTCTGTTGTGTCAGCTGACCACAGATTGAGGAGACGACACTAAAAGCTGAGGTGAAGCAGCACAGATTGATCGATGTGCCTGATAGTCAACCTGGAGAACATCCAGCTGGTCCTGAGGCACTGATGAGTTTGCCCACTGTTTCTGGGTCACCCATTACCAGCTGTTTGCTGCTACCACTGTGGCCCTGTTACATGTCAGTGAGCAGCTGGCTTCCTCAGTGTCAAACAGATATAAACGCACTTAGACAGAGGAAAGTTGGGACAACCCAGGTAGCTTCGGAACTGCTCAACTTGGGTCAATTTTCTAAAGAATCCCATCTTTAATTATTGGTACAAAGTTATAATCTGATAAAACATATTAAGAACAGTCAATTCAATTTCCTAAAATGTGAATTCTATAGAGCTGTTACAGATAGTAGTGACTGAGGAAACCTCAGTCTCTGTTTAAGCCAGACTTCTAAATCTGCACTTTGATATTGTATCTTCCCTTGAAGTAGGACAGTCACTTTGAGGTCTCTGATAGTATGTCCAGGAAGATTAAGATATCCCCTCACAGGTTTCTGAATGTTGAAGCTTTTATGTCCTGCATATGAATACTTTTAAAGCTCTTCTGATGGCCACCGTGTGCCATATTTTTTTTCTTTAGGATGACTGTGGTTCAGACAGAAAGATGGTTGACTAATCTTTTGAGATCTATGGAAGATAGAATTCACCTTGAGTCAGAATGTAGCGTCAGTTCTCAATGTTACCTTATCCTTGTGGAATATGCAAAGTTCAGGTTGATGGAAAGTGCCCCAATCTCTAACACCCTCCTTACGAATGTGATGGCCACCAAGAATAAAGTTTTCATCCTCAGCCATTTCAGAGGAATTTCTTTAATGGGCTTGAAAGGTGGTTCAGTGAGGGATGAAAGAACTGTAAGTAACTTGAAGATGGAAAGCTGTGTATCTGAGGGGGGCACCTCTGAGAAACCAGGATATATTTTGATATACAGAAAATACTATGATTTCTAATACTGCAGTAAGTGCTGTGATTTCACATTTGAGAGCAGCAGCTTTCAGACCTCTGCTGAAGCTTCCTGGAGAAATTCAGTCTCACATCTAGACTGTTTAGAATTGCAATGAAACCACCCTGAAGGCAAAAGCTCTGTATCTCTTTTCTCACTGTCTGTCTGATGGAGGGTGAAGGGTTCATGGGTGAGTATACTGCCACCCTGTTATCCAGACTCAATTTCTGATTGTGCTGGGGCTTGGGTTGGGACATCCTGACAGCTCCTGCCATTGCCAGCACTTGATTGACCTGAAGAATCATAATAATAAGAGCTTTATTGCAGTCTAGGTATCTGAGTTGAAAATGGCAGCCACCCATAGCCAACAGACTAAAGCAGGTTGGCTGTTTGGAAGGAGTTTTCTGCAAGCAGCATTTTTGGCCCACTTTTCCAAATTCTGTTGGGGTTCACTGCAGGCCACGGCTCCAGTAGCCTTGTTTGGGACAATGTATGCATGTGTCAGGAGGCCTGTTAGAATTGGGGATTTGCTTCTGCTGCTTTCTGTAAGATGGGGGTGGTAGAATGGGTTGATTGCAATACTGTCTGCCTTTTGACTGTTTCTTGTGTATGAGTTCACTTCCCAGGTGCTGACCAAGGTCAGTGGCTGGGCATCTTCACTGTTATCTTTAACAGTTACTTTTAGGCGCACTTTCCCAGGATGGGGGATGCAAGCTGTTTTAATTACTGGACTTTGCACAGGCAAAGTCAGTTCTGTCTTTGTCCAGAGAAGATCCATAATCCTGAATAAACTGCTGTTTTTACACATGAGTTTGTTTCAGTTTTTGGGATTGTGACAGCATGGTTTGGAGGTTCTCCTGCTTCTGCTGAGATTGAAGTCTCTTATTCCATCATTGAGAACAATCCATCACTTTTTTCTCACTCCATGGCTTGAGTAGATGAAAAAAGAAACAACTGGCAAGCTGGGGGTTGCATTCAGTCATCACCCTTGAGGGGCCCCAGCTACATTGTCCATTTTTTACAGTGAAAGGAAGTGAGAGAGAGGTAAGATGAAAGCTAGGTAAGAATAGTAAAGAGAAGGATTGAAAGTTGAGTGAATAGAACTGGATAGCGGGCTAGAATTAGATAGCAGGCTAAGGCTACTTTCTAGATGTTCTTTCTGATGAGGCAGGAAAAGAACCGAAGGATGGCTGACTCCCACAAAGGGGACCGGAAGGAGAAAAAAGTCATTCCTGCCTCCCTGAGAGGATGGTGAGAATCACCATCAAGATGTCCTCCCCTCTGAGGGAGAAAAAACATTTTACCTCAACTCTTCATTCAGTAGTACCTTCGTATAATACAGTATGTCAAGAAAAATTAAAAGGTGCTATTAAAAATTAAAAGGTGCTACACATGAATTAAGAAAACAACCACACTACATTAACACACTTACAGTTGCTTTGGTTTGTGCCAAATATTCTGCCTCCATTTTACTTAGGCGTGCATTTGCATTCTCCAGAAATTCCTGGATATTTTCTGTATGTTTCTTCTGAAGATCAAACTTGTCCTTTTCCATTTCCGCCACAGTATTATGGAGCTATATGTATAGAGAAAAATGAAGAAATTATCTACCAGTCACTTCAGGTAAAAAATCTCTGACAATTTACCCACAAAAATAGAAAAAGAATCAGGGAAGTGCTGGAGAACTGGGAAAAATTAGTGTGCCCCTTCCTTTGCCTCAAGCAAGCTACCAAAACTACCAGTCAATCTGTAAGGGTACAGGGTCTACAAAGGATAGTATTTTGGCTTAAACACAAAGCAACTCTACATTTTCATAGCCAGAAAATTAATACGAAGTCATGACTGAACAGACAGTCCCATTTCACAAGTCATTGTTTTGGTACTGGTGGTATGAACCAATCATAACTTATCTTTACAAAATATTCAAGGTATCTAGCTTTGTCACGAGATATTAAAGCAAATTATCAATCTTCCCTGAAGGAGAACTGCTTAAACATTGCTGTTCCACTCTTGCATCTTTACGATGTATGTTAAAGCCACGAACACTCCATCCAACTTTACTGTTCGCAATCAGATGCAGGCTATTAAAGGCTAGGAACCAGGAACCAACCAGGAACTTGCGTATATATAGTAACAACAAACCTTGGTTCACAGCTAAACTTAAGCAGTTACGTCGTTCCAAAGAAGAGGCCTACAGAAAGGGTGATAGAATGCAGTACAATCAGGCCAGAAATGTATTAACAAAGGAGATCAGAGCAGCAAAAAGAAACTACTCTGAAAAGCTAAAAAATCAGTTTTCACCAAACGAAACAGCAAACATGTGGAAAACTCTCAAAAATATCACCGGTTACAGTAAACCACCTTCCCAAGCTGAAGGAAATCAGCAATTGGCAGACGACCTGAACGTGTTCTACTGTAGGTTTGAAAACAATCTACAGTCACCTTTCTCCACAACCTCTATCTCAGATGCACCAACAATAGCCAAACTTCCTACAACTGAACCCATTTCATTGGGTTTACAACCCCTGGTGATCTCAGAAAAGGAAGTGCAAGATCTATTTCACAGACAGAAGCCTGGAAAAGCACCAGGCCCAGACAAGATAACACCTTCTTGCCTAAAAGTCTGTGCTGTCCAATTGGCCCCCATCTTCACCCAAATCTTAACAAATCACTAGAGATGTGCTATGTTCCTTCCTGCTTCAAACACTCCACTATCGTCCCAGTGCCGAAGAAGCCTTCCATCAAGGAACTGAACGACTACAGACCAGTTGCTCTAACATCTGTAGTTATGAAAACTTTTGAAAGGCTAGTGATGTACCATTTGAAAACCAACAGTGGATCCACTGTTGGACCCCTTGCAATTTGCATACCGAGCAAATAGATCGACAGATGATGCTATTAATATGGCTTTGCACTATATCCTACAGCATCTTGAATCGCCAAAGACCTATGCAAGGGTCCTCTTTGTTGACTTTAGTTCAGCATTCAATACTATCAGACCGGACATTCTTCTAACCAAACTAAATCAGCTAGCAGTACCTGAGCATATTTGTGTGGATCACAAGCTTCCTAACAGATAGGAAACAGCAGGTGAAGCTAGGAAAAATTACATCAGACACCTGTAAAATGAGCACAGGGGCCCCCCAAGGCTGCATGTAATTTTCACCACTTCTCTTCTCTCTGTATACCAATGACTGCATCTCAAATGATCCATCTGTTAAAATACTGAAATTTGCAGATGATACAACAGTGATTGGTCTCATTCGAGACAACGATGAAACCGCATACAGACGGGAGGTTGAACAACTAGCCTCGTGGTGCCACTGGAACAATCTAGAACTGAACACACTTAAAACCGTAGAAATGGTGGTAGATTTCAGGAGAAACCCTCCCATCCTACCTCCTCTCACAATACTAGACAACACAGTATCAACAGTAGAGACCTTTAAATTTCTAGGCTCCATCATATCTCATGACCTAAAATGGACACCTAATATCAAAAATGTCATCAAAAAAGCACAACAACTCAGGAAGCTCAAACTGCCCAAGGAGCTGCTGATACAGTTCTACAGAGGAATCATTGAGTCTGTCATCTGCACCTCTATAACTGTGTGGTTTGGTTCTGCAACCCAACAAGATCGACACAGACTTCAGAGAATAATCAGAACTGCAGAAAAAACAATTGCTGCTAACCTTCCTTCCATTGAGGACCTGTATACTTCACGGGTCAAAAAAAGGGCTGTGAAAATATTTACTGACCCCTCGCATCCTGGACATAAACTGTTTCAACTCTTACCCTCTAAACGTCGCTACAGAGCACTGCACACCAAGACAACTAGACATAAGAACAGTTTTTTCCCGAATGCCATCACTCTGTTAAACAAATAATTCCCTCGATAATGTCAAACTATTTATTATATATTTATTATATAATTACTGCACTACTTTTTTCATCATTCCTATTACCCATCTCCTCCCAATTATGACTGTATGACTATAGCCTGTGCTGACATTTCATTTTATTTTATGATTTTACATTTTATGTTTTTATTACTATTGATTGTTTCCTGATTGCTTACTAGACCTATATGACAATCATTAAGTGCTGTACCTTATGATTCTTGACAAATGTATTTTCTTTTATGTACACTGAGAGCATATGCACCGGAGACAAATTCCTTGTGTGTCCAATCACACTTGGCCAATAAAGATTCTATTCTATTCTATTCTATTCTATTCTAAAGGCACCTGTATATTAATTTGAGATGTATGCTGCTTTTACATCATAATATGTATTTTTTAATTAAAAAGAAAGACAGCACAGCCACAATATCTCCTTGCTATCTCTTCCACATCTTTAAGCATGGCTTGTTGTTATACCTTGACAAGCAATGACAATATTCTGTATACCAAATAGTGATATGTGACTCCCATTGTGGATACTTAAATCCACAGACTGGGACCACACTGGCACTAAACAGATTTTTTCCCCCTGAAAACTTGGGGTACTCCTTGAGCTAGCAGAAAAATCTGAAAAGTTAAAAAATACATTGGGGATTTAAATTCCCCTCTCCCCAATTTAAAAAAATGTTGACTGTCCATGCACAGTGACACTCATGCCAGTTAAACTGGCAGCGGACACTACAGGGATTCACTTGGGCCCAGTCATCACTGCAGAGGATACCAGGAGCTGCTCCATATATACAATTTTTAAAAAATAAAATGTGTACAAGCTAGGGCAGTGGCCAGCACATTGGTCAGGGTAGAGGGCAATGCAAGGGCAGGCACAGGACAGCTAATACTGAGCCATCTGTCAACTTCCACTCTGTCTCTTGTTACTTGGAGATGCACCAGCAGTGCAGAGATTGCAAGGACAGTGGCTCAGAAGTAACATTTGATGGGGGAACAGTCCCACCCAGTACAGGGCACAGGATAGCTGTCCTCAAAGACTTAATGGAACATGACTTTCCTTCTTCCCTCTAGGGTACAGTGAACTCTGAGGAACACCTTAATGGACAAAATGTGAGTCTGTTGCATGAGGGAGGAAATCGGTATAAATCACTACAGCCTCTTCTGCAATCAGAAATGTTGTTCAATTGGAAAAACTTCATAGTTGAATATATATCACTGTTTCTAGAAAATGATCATGCAAAATTCAAAAATTCAACAGCTATAACCATGCATATTCACTGGGGTGTCGTGTGGTTTCTGGGCTGCATGGCCGTGTTCTAGTAGCATTTTCTCCTGACATTGAAGATAGCATAATCAATTAGTGAGGGAATCTGCTTAGACTACAATGCAGATGCCCTCACTAATTGATTATGCTATCTTCATGGTTACTCACATGCTAAATGGGTGGATCCCACCCAACACACGCAAATCAAGCTTGCTAACTGCACCCTTTACACTGGTTAACTGGCAAATAGCTCTTTCTCCCACCCTTGATATTCCACAGGTATAGGTACTCCACTTGCTTTACTACCATCAGATTCTCTGAAGATGCCAGCCATAGATGCAGGCAAAACATCAGGAGAAAATGCTACTAGAACACGGCTATACAGCCCGGAAACCACACAACACCCCAGTGATTCCAGTCGTGAAAGCCTTTGACAATACATGCATAGTCAGTTTAGAAGATGCTTTTGTGTTTTAAAAGTTCATGTATTTTTATATAAATGTTTATTCTAAAGCTAAACAAAAATAATTCATTAAGATACACAATGTGCATGTTTACATTATTTAAATCATAACCACCTCCTACACAGTGGCGTAGGAGGTTAAGAGCTTGTGTATCTAATCTGGAGGCATCGGGTTTGATTCCCAGCTCTGCCGCCTGAGCTGTGGAGGCTTATCTGGGGAATTCAGATTAGCCTGTACACTCCCAACACACACCAGCTGGGTGACCTTGGACTAGTCACAGCTTCTCGGAGCTCTCAGCCCGACCTACCTCACAGGGTGTTTGTTGTGAGAGGGGAAGGGCAAGGAGATTGTAAGCCCCTTTGAGTCTCCTGCAGGAGAGAAAGGGGGATATAAATCCAAACTCTTCTTCTTCTTCTTAAAAAAACATTAGAAGTAGAAAGATTACAGAAAATGTTCAAAAAAGGAACCAAGTAAGATTAAAATATCAGTTTTAGTATGGTACAATACATACTTAATCTTAACAAGATTATTAGCTGGGTATCAAAATGAAATCTAGGCACAAATATGTCGCCCTACATTTTCAATGAAAAACACAAAATATCTATTACCTTTTTCTCCCAGTCATTGTTTAGTGAATCTGTACTTTGCTCACATAACTTTTTCAGCTCCACAATCTGTTTTTCCTTAGTTTCTCTAATGAACTGTGATTCACGAACAAGCGTCTGAACTGTCAGAAAATAAAAAAAACAGAGAAAAACTGATACATGAGATTATCTTGGGCTGATTCCATCTGGCAACATATAATCAAATGAGCACTTCAGCTGAACTCACTTAGAAGAATTATTTTAATGGGCAAAAATTACCACAAAGAAGCAGAATGTTAATTATCTTCCTTTTACGCTATCCTTCAGACTATTTACAGATATTTCCTCCCTATAAGTGTGAAAATATAACACAAGTATTTTTAATACAGAGTTTAGGAGCCAAAGAACTTTAAGAGCATCTTAGGCACAGTACGATTTCTATTTAGTGTATCATAAACAGTTTTTGAAGTCCCACTAAGTTTCAAAAAGCAGATTGCCATATCACATGGAAGCCTGCTGTTCAAGTGACAGAATTTCAAAACCCATTAGATGCACTACTACCAGTGCAGTGCTTTGGACCTTCACCAAATACCTCAACAAACAAAAGAAGAGCCATGCTGGATCAGACCAGCATTCCAACTAGTCCAGCATCCTGACTCCCACACACTGGACAAACAGTTACCATGGAGGGTCAACAACAGCACACAGAAGCTGAAGGATAATTTTGCCTCCTGACACAGGTATTTGGAGGATTGCTGTCTCTGATTGTGGAGATTTCCTTTATTCCTCAAGACTAGCCACTATCTTCCATAAATTGTAAGTCTTTCAGAACAGTAGAAGAAGCCCAGTTACTCAGGCTGCTCACAGATGCCTATCCCTGGTACACATTTAAAAAAATAAAAGAATGGAGATAGACTACACCTACTGGGCCCATCCCCAATGGACAATAATAGTAGCAAAGTTCAGTCCAATATCTACAAGTTCCTACATACATGCAAGGGTATGCAATAACCTTTCCATGCAACTGGAGTCCCAAAAGAGTAGGACTGCAATCACAGAAGTGGTTATATGCAGTGGTGGGATTCAGCAGGTTGTTAAAATGGTGCTTGTAATCAACCACTTGTTAAATTATTTGAATTCCACCACAGGTTATATGTGTACAAATAAATGTGCATAAGTGCTCGCAGCAGACGCCTGCTGCACAGATATCACAAAAGTATCAAGAGGTAAAGCTAATGGGCACAATTCCTTGCCTCCTCTAAGTGCATCTGGTAAATATGAAGATGAATGCCTAGAAGAACCAAAGAAGTGAAGGAAAGAAAGCAGTGGGACAAACAAACAAGTGCAAAGGCACCCCACTCCAGATAGCACAAAAAAACCGAGCTCCAAGCAGCAGCTTTGGCAAGAATTCCAGCAGCCTTTTTCTACTTCCTTTTTAAAGGGGTTGCAAGAGCCTGGGGCTGAAGAAAGCAGGAAAGGTCAAGATGTCAAATCACTCATGCTGGCTACTCCAAGACAGGACCAGGCATAAGAGCAATTCCTTATCAAGAGCTGAATGTGTGCCTCCAAGGCCTAATTGCATGGAACGTCATGCCACTGAGAATCAGAGTTTTGTGCTGCATCACCTTTTTTTTCAAGTTTCTGAATGGTCTCCTCAGCTTCATTCTGTTTTGTTTTGTACAGAGCCTTCAGTACTTCAATTTCATTATTCTTTCGGTCCAAAATCTGCAAGAGGAAAATTATGAGTGTTCAGTAAAACTGCAATACTACAGTAATGTGAGACATAATGCAGAATACAGCCCAGCATAAGCAGGAGTTAGGGTGAAATTTTTATATGTGAAGAAAGCACCATTAAGTGTGCTGGACTCTCACACATAGTAAGCATACATAAGTTTAGAATGCGCTTTAAAGCCCGGAAATGCAAAATAAGAAGAGGACAAATTCAGCTGATATAAACAGGACAATAGTCTCAGCCGTTTTTATTTCTCCCAGTTGAGTATTGATGCCAGTTGAGTATTGATGCCCTTTGTGGGTTGAAGGGGGTAAAAAAAATATTGCATAAAGGACTGATTTTGAAATGACTTATTTTCCCAAGGAATCATCATCCCTGCATCCATAATGAAAAGAATTTTAAACTCTTAACAAGTTTTGCAAAAAAAGAAAAAAAACTAAAATGTAACTGTATTATTGCTAAATGCTCTGTTAAAATCCTCTGGGAACTCAGCAAGAAAAGAAAAGAATGTTCATGAACACAAGGAAGAAAATATTCAAGATGAAATGTTTTCTTTACAAAAGAACTAAAAGCCGGGTATTCTGTCTGCAAACAAAAATAAAAAGGTTCTTTATTTTCTAATACCACAGGACATCTCATCTAGAGTCTGCTGTGTCATGCAAAAAGTTTCAAAGTAAAACCAAAGACAACAATTTTGGTTGCAAACCTTTTCTTTGGAGACTACTATACATATGTGAAATAAGCTTTCCAGTGGATTTCCAAAATTGTAGGATAATGCTTCTTTTAACCATCACAGTCACTGGCCAAAGCCTCATCTCACCTTTATAAACACCACATTCCCCAATCTTCAGTAGGATTCACAGAGGCAGCTGGTGGACCACCATGTGAACTGAAAGCTGGACTACATGAGTCTTTGGCTTGATCCAACAAGGCTCTTCTTATGTTCTACTCAAGTCACAGTTATCTACTGATGTGTTTCCAGACAGGACATTTGTGAATAAGGTTTTCTATATTTTATATTGCCCGGGGTAAACGTTTCATGTTTTGTCTCTTGTCAGTAAAAAAAAAAACCCTGCCCACTGTCATTATCTGCAATAATCAACTTCAAGGTACACCATGAAATGTATAAAAATATTGCTATTTCATCTAGGATACTAGATTACATTTCACTGAAGGGGGAGCAGAAGGTCACCTGAAAGCAATCAGTCACTCTCCAAGCAAAGTACCTCTCTAGTCATCCTCCAAGTAATTACTTCATTATCCTTCCCTTGAAAGCTACCACAGCAGCTTCTCTCTGATTTCTTTTTCATGTGAAATAGGAGTCACACAAGCATAAACACACACGCACAAACATACATACGTCAGCACTGGATGGGAAAGCAGCTCCCTTCTTCATCTACCTCTCTTTCTCCTCCCCTTACAGTATATGCACACACACTTGCTGTAGTTGGGAACAGACTGTGCTATTGACTGCTACCTGAAACTTGTTCATCCAGTGTCTTCTGTGCAAGCACACATGGACTGTGCATGCAGAAAGGGCAGTTCCAGATTTCTAGATCTTTCCAAGTTGCTGGAATGTTCCTGTTCCTCTCTACCAGTGTTTCCCATCCAAATCAGCACATGACAGGAGCAGGAGGATTGCTTCTCCCTCAGTCCCATCTTCACCGCTATGAAAAACACTAGCTCTTGCAGCAGAACACCCAACAGCGAGATAGGGTGGAGGGATGTGTGCCTGGCACAGAAGACCATTCAATGAACAAAAGTTACAGGTAAGTGCAACCCTGTTTTCATCTTTGTGGCTTTTGTGCAGTCCCTCATGGGAGAATAGCAAGCTCGCTTACCATGGAGAAGGGTGTGGGCTGATCAGTAGAAAACTGCTCTCCCCGTAGTTGCCTCTTTCTTGGAATCCACATTGATCACATAGTGCTTCATAAATGTGGATGGAGTCAACAACATGGCTACTTTGCACACATCCTCAAGGAAGACTTTGTTGCTGAAGGCTGTTGATGAAGCTTGAGCACTGGACAAGTGAGCTTTAACTGGAAAAGGTCATGCCACCTTTGTAGTGGCATAGGCCAACCCCATCACTGCTACTACTCAGCAAGAGGGCAATTGTGCAGAAGTCAACTTGCCCTTGTTGTGAAAGGAGAAGCAGATAAATAAAGCATTATCCTTCTTGGAAGCTCTTTTTATAGTATAAATAAAATAATAAACATCTCTTGAGATCTAATGTGTGAAGTGACTGTTATGTCTTGGTCAGGACGGAATTGAGAGACCACCTTGGGAAGGAATGACAGGCTAGATCAAAGAACTACTCTGTCACTGTGAAATGTGGTGAATAGAGGGTCACACCTGAGAATACTTAACTCGCTGAGAGCCAGCATGGTGTAGCGATTAAGAAAAGGTGGACTAATCAGTAGAACCAGGTTTGATTTCCCATTCCGCTACATGAGCAATGGACTCTAACTGATGAACCTTTGTTTGTTTCCCCACTTCTCCACATAAAACCTGCTGGGTGACTCTGGGCCAGTCACAGTTCTCTCAGAACTCTCTCAGTCCCACCTACCTTACAAGGGAGAAGAAAGGGATGAATTTGTAAGCTGCTTTAAGACTCCTTACAGGTGAGAAAAGAAAGGTCTAAATCCAAGCTCTTCTTTACTCGCAAGGCTACTACTACCACTGAGACAGAAGCCAATGCCACACGAAGCCCAGACCAGCTGCCACCACACAACTTATATGATGACAGTTACCAAAAAGCAGACCTGGGCTCCATCAAACCCTTGAGCACTAGAGAGGAACAGTTGGATGTCTGAGTTCCTGTGTGAGAGTAATCATTCCACAGGTATATACACTCCACTTGCTTTACTACTATCAGATCTTCTGAAGATGTCAGCCACAGATACAGGCAAAACGTGAGGAGAAAATGCTACTGTGCAGGAGAGAAAGGGGGGATATAAATCCAAACTCTTCTTCTTCTTCTTCTACTGGAACACGTCCATACAGCCCGGAAACCCCCACAACACCCCACTCCTAATATTGCTGCTACTCCATATCAAAGAACATTTGGCTTCACTTACTGTATTGTATGTTCTCCCATTAATTTGCCTTTATTCATATTTAAAAGCAGATTTTAAATGGCTTTTTAGTTGGTTTACTCTTTCAAAAATATTTCATACTTTCACCTTCAATAGTTTAGAAAAACCAGCAAGTGTGACTTACTCAGATATTTTGGAGAGTATGATGTTTCAAACTTCAGTGTCAAACATCATCTACTGATTTATGTTCAGTACTGTTAATTCCCTACACATAACAAGTATAAATTAACCCTTGTTTGTCCTATAAGAGTTACTCAGCTACACACTCCTAGTCATTAAACTGCAACTGCAGTTGAGAGCAGTCTGTATTACGGAAGAGTGACTCAGTTTAATACCTGGAAGTTTCTCATTTCAAATATTGCAAGATAAATAATTTACAGTAAAGGAACAAAAAGACTACACTGTAACATCAAATTCATGCTCATTTAAAATAATCACATGAAAGTCTAGAAGTTAATTAAACTAAATTAGCTCAGTCATTTGAAAACACTTTTAATGGGGAAAAAACTAATGACTTTAAGAACTTATAGCGAAAAAGGAATCATGATCCAAGATCTACTTAATAACAAGAGGATTTTATATGCCAATGGAATTGTTTTAATAATTAATACACTGGGAAACATTGTTATCTGCCATGCTGCACTTTACAGGACCAACAAGCATCGGATGGTGCTAAGGATCAACCTATCTCCAGTTTTTAGTCTGTATTTCAAAACGCAAAAGTCTTCAAGCAGCTCACAACCAAAAAATAAAATACAACCTCCCTCTAAAGGTTCCTCTAAACATGTCTACTAGGTCTTATCTTGCAGATTTTTCCACTCCCAATAGTCTACCTTTCTCCCTACACAAGTACCGTATATACTCGCCTATAAGTCGAGTTTTTTTTTTTAAGGCTGCAGCCCGCTGCAGCCCTTTTTAAGGCTGAAAAATGCCCTCCTCGACTTATACGCGAGTCAGTGGGGGGGGGGGGGCAGAAAATTTCCCCCTCCCCCTTCTCCCGGTGCCCCCCCAAGCTTACTTTAGCAAACAGAGCAGGCTGCAGAAAAGGCCTGCCTCTGTTCCCTTTCAGGCTGAAAACTGCCTGGCAGGAACTACATTTCCCAGGAGATCCTGGGAAATGTAGTTCCCACCAGGCAGTTTGCAGCCTTCAGAGGAAGGTCTTTTCTCCAGCCTGCTCCGTTTGTTAAAGTAAGTGTGGGGGGGGGGGGCACCGAGTAGGTAACCCCCTTTGCCCCAGGGAGAAGGCAGAGGGGAGAATGGCAGCAGCGGTGGCCTTCCATCCCCCTGGAAGTGCCTCCAGCACTCCAACCTGGGCATTTTTTTTTAGCCGAGAAAGGGACCCTTTCTATGCTTAAAAAAAACCCAAACAAAATCCGAGGCTGGAGTGCCCCTCTCTCTGAGAGGCTACCTGTGATCCAAGGGCAGTGCCAGCTTTTCCATCCCCCCATCCCCATGAAGCTTGCTCTGCCCATGGATCACAGGGTCCATGGACAGTGCCAGCTTTCCCATTCCACCCTCCATCCCCATGAAGCTTGCTCTGCCCATGGATCACAAGGTCCATGGGCAGTGCCAGCTTTACCAATCCCCCCATCCAGCTTGTGATGCTGTGATGTTATTACCAGTAGCTGCTGCATTTCCCACCCTCGACTTATACACGAGTCAATAAGTTTTCCCAGTTTTCTGTGGTAAAATTAGGTGCCTCGACTTATACTCGGGTCGACTTATACACGAGTAAATACGGTAGTCACTGGGGAAAACTAGCAACAGAGGATGACCCAAGGCAGAGTTCTTCCTTCTTGCAAATGCAGACATTAAGGGAAAGGCATTTGGGAAGAGGTTGAAACACTTGCCCAGGACTGGAAATCCTGGAGAGCACTTGTTGTCCGATATGCTACAGAGCATGATGGATTCAATGATAATGATTTGGGAACTGTTCAAATGCAAGGCTTTACTTCTTGTTTGTATGAACAAATACACAGGCTTACACATTTCTGCACAATGTGATCGCCATGGCAATGCCAGGCAGTTAGTTATCTTTTAAATTAAATCAATGGAACCTATTGAAGAAACTGCTGTAGAATACCTATACTGCACCATAAAGATTTTCTTTATTCCCACACATTATACATCCCATTCCCATTGGTTTTCAAATTATTCAATAATCAGAAACAAAGAATAACTTTTACTATTGATTTTTCTCATTCAGTATTGTATTATATACATTCACTCAGAATTTTTCAACATACCTTCTGAACATCTGAATCATGCTTCTGTTGTAATTTTAGCTTTTCTTCATGAATTCTAGCTTCCATCATTTTTGTTTTCATCTCGAACTGCAAATTAAGTGATCAAATACATTAATTGCTTAAAATATATTTAACCACTCCCTGTTTATTAAAATATGGCCAAAGTGTAATTCGAGCCAAAGAAAAAAATCTTGAAACTCAGCTTCCAGTATTTGAGATAGCAGCCTTTCAGTTGCTGTGAGAATAGTTCTCTTCTGTACAATGTTCTGAAAGATAAAGAATGGTGATTCTCACAGGGAAAGATAAGAGTTCCAAAAAATCACCCAAAATTCTATTTGGTTGGAACAGCAACTGTCCTTTAAGTAAAATTCAATGTACACACAAATTGTTAAATAGGATAATTGCCAATACAAGTATTCTGTTCATTTTTCCAGCATAAGTAGTTCCACATAGTTTAGAACATAACTGGCAAGAATCTACTTCAAAGGTCTGTGAAGGTCTTTCGTGTCTTTTAATCAATAAAATGGAATTTACTGAATACTGATTCAGTAAAAATTAGCCATATGGAATCCAATAATTCAACTCTTTTACACTCATGTACCAAATATATGCCTCAAGTTGCACACCTAAGAAGGTGCCATGGGTCAAGTCTCAATTTTTCTCTATAAAATCTGAAATAAAAGCCTCTTTCTCAAAAGAACTTCTAAAAAGTAATAAAGGAAAGATTATAGACAAACTGCTTGGTGGATCTCGCTTCCTATGCAGTGTGATACTGTTCTTATATTGAATCAAACTTGGCCTCTCCTAATCTTGTCCATATTGTTTTCCATAGCCAGGCTCTGATTTTAGTCAGTCCTGCCTATCAATTTTTATGGATCTGCCCCTTGCCACCATCTCAGATTAATTTTTGCAACACTTTACCAGGGATCAGACTTTCAGGCTCTGCTATCTAGCATAGGTCTGCAGTAATGTGTAAAATAATATTGGAAATATAATCAATAAAGAATATATTGCTTTTTCAATATATATCATTGATAATGAAATATAGATTTATATGTATTTCTAGTGCCTATATTCTTGTAGTGTCTTTAAAAAACTAACTCTATTCTCTTTTTCTTCATGCATAAAGTTAACTATGCCAGCATTAGAAGGCCAAAAGGGCAAAGAGTGGGGTGTGCAATAGGAAACTTCAAACCGCATAGCCAGCTTATCTGGTAGGTATATTGGAAATGGAAAACTAAGATGCACCTGTGACCTAAAAAGTTCACAAGGTATGTTAACCACAAAATGTAGAAAACAAGTTTTAAAATAGGTATACAGTTGGGGAAGGTGGTGACAAGTAAAAAGTAAAACATGCCCAGAGCAAATGTAAAATCCCCAGCCTCCTAACCACGGTTCAGAGACTTTGAGAATGCTATGAGCTCATGTGTTTCTGCCACATCTTACTCCCTTCCCTTTTTTCTCATGATTTGCTTTACCTGTGGCATAGTATTACATATATATGTTGTGCTCATCATGGTTAACTGCAAACAGAGCCTCTTTCAACCGAAACTTGTAGCGGGTTTGCAAACCCTGGTTAGCAAGAGTTTCATGAAGTATTAACATAAATGTAAAGCTGAATCATGATTAAAGCACAATATAGAAGTGAAAGGGCGTTTTGAATGTAAAAGGGGGGGGGAGGAGGGAGTGGGAAACCGCCTTTACTCACTTCACAATGGATCGGAGATCATAAACATTATGTGGGCAGTGGGCCGAAGGGAAGGAAGCTTAAGCCATTAAATCACATTCACTTCTTTAATAGTACTAAACAAAAACAAAATTCCCTGTGAATAATTTAATGTTTTTCAGAAAAAAAAATTTTGGTAAGCCTAGCCATCCACAACCATCAAAGGGGAATGTAAGAGGTGAGACAGAGGTGAGAAGACGTTTTAAGAGTGTCTTCACAGAAATCAGAATCCCTTTGAAGTAAATAAGGTGATGAAATTAGGCTGATTATCTGTTACACTTATTTGTTAGAATAGGAATTGGATTTTATTATGACTGTTTGTCAAAAAGGTGAGTGCTGACAGAAGGAAAGCTAGTTGGCTGCTCTTGCTTAAGGGCTCAGTATCAAGTACTGCCAAACAATTTCAAAATATTTTTAAAACAGTGTAATGATACCTCTTCCCTATATTTCAGAATGAAAGGCAATAAAACTATTTAGACAGTCATGTCTGAACAATCATCATGAAAGCAGAAACTATTCCTAATAACGCAGAAGATTAAGTGTAAGACGCTGTGACCATTTTTGTGTGCTCATTCAGTGCTGAAATGTTTGTAAGAAAGTGCAAACTTTTCAGTATTGCAACACCTCATTTCTTTTTGTTTGTCACTGTTTGTGCTTTTTACTGAGAACTATGATGCAATTAAGCCTCAGAGGTGTGTGAACACAAGTCAAACATCTGTTCTACTTTTTAATTAAAACTATTGAAAGTCATACCAATAAAAAGACTGTGTGCTCTTGCTTGTTCACTTTCCCTTCTTCAAAAAAAATCGGGAAATTCTTTTGATACTGTTGTCATATCCTGCTTCCTTAAATATGGGGTGCTGAAATCTAAATAATGGATTTCAATGCACCATGAATTAGTAATATCTATCTATGCAGGGTTAGTGACATTTTAAAAATACTGAAGGATAAACTGGTTCTTATTTGCAATTTTGAAGACAATACATACAAACACAGAAACCATAAGTATCAGGAAGAGAAGCCAGTGTCTTGAATTGTCAAAGCAAAACTCAAGTTTAACTAACTAAATTGAACAATATGAGAAACACAAAGAAAATAAAATGTAGCATAACAACATGAGAAAATGCTAAGCATTTCTCTCAGCTTGCATAGTTTTGCTTTCCCTAATCCATCTGTGAAATATACCATAACTGGCTGAACAAAAAGGAGAACTTTGAGCAAAAACTAAATTTACTCTGGAGAAATATAGCCTTCATTTCACAGAAAGATGACATAATGCTCTACATAACTAGTGTCAGTGATAAAAAAAATGCAAAAAGAGGGAGGGGAATCAAAACAAAGAAATATTTCCACTTTATTTGACACTGTGTGTCAAATCTTTGGGCATCTGAAACAAATTCTGTGAAACACAATGACCAAATATTAAGCTGTGAAACACAATGTGAAGCTGTGAAACACAATGACCAAATATTAAGCTGTGAAACACAATGTGAAGCTGTGAAACACAATGACCAAATATTAAAATTTTGTTGCAGGACATTTTTCTGTCATGAGATTTTTTGGGGTAATGAAAATAACTTGGATACAGTTTGAATGTTTTCACATTGTTCTCATACACACACACACAGACGCACACACATACATACTTACATGTATATACATGTATATGTGTGTATATACACACACACGTATATATGTATATGTACATACATACACACACACACGTATACATGTATATGTATGTGTGTATATATATATATTTGTGTGTATACATGCATGCATGCATGCATGCATGCATGTATGTATGTATGTATGTGTATGTATGTATGTATGTATGTATGTATGTATGTATGTATGTATGTATTTTTGGGTAGAGAACTATATTCATTTTCTTAAAACTGATCCAACCACTCATCCTGTGGGGGGAACTACCACACAAAGCTATAGAAAGTAGACTCTGAACAGTCACTTGTTAGCATGCAGTCTTTCAGTATGTATTGTCAACTTTTTAAGCAGACCTCCAGTTTTGTAGCAAGTCCAGCTTCGTAAGGGCAAAATATGGTCCGACCTTTCACCAATTTTGATTTTCAGAATGATTTTCACCAACTACTGACAAGTTATAGGCAAACTGTACCCCTATGACACTAGCAACCCAATTGCATTCTGCATGCACCAGGTGAAGATGCCGTCTGTGGTCTTCTAAACAACCTTCTTTTCTATATTGAGGACATGAGGAAAAGCCAGTGTTACCAGACCAAGGGGGCTATGTTTTAAGACAACGAAGTCTCTACCCATCCTGCCAACCCTTTGGCCACCTAGCAGTGCCATTGCCCAAAATGCGGAGAACTGTACCTACAAGCACAGTAATTCTTGTCTGGACCTGTACTTCCCTATATCCGCCTTACCAAAATACCTGCCTCACACCCTTCCTAAACGGATTAAAATAAAACAATGCTCCTGCATAGAAGAAGAAGAGTTGGATTTATATCCCCCCTTTCTCTTCTGTAAGGAGACTCAAAGGGGTTTACAAACTCCTTTCCTTCCCCCCTCACAACAAAACACCCTGTTAGGTAGGTGGGGCTGAGAGAGCGCTGAAGAAATGTGACTAGCCCAAGGTCACCCAGCTGGCATGTGTTGGGAGTACACAAACTAATCTAGTTCACCAGATAAGCTTCCACAGCTCAAGTGGTAGTGCAGGGAATCAAACTCAGTTCTCCAGATTAGAGTCCTCCTGCTCTTAACTACTACACCATGCTGGTTCTCACTGGAAAGTATTCCCATCTCCAGCCCTGGACTATCCACCCTGCAAAGACAAAATACTTGTTAATGTATTTGCCCCAGTATTGCCAGTATTGTATTAACCCAAGAGATTCTGACTAATCTCTCTCTGACAACCACCTTATTTATATTGCTGTTGGTTTATAGTTATGACTCAGCACTCTGCCCACCTCCCAGCATAACCCATCAGGCTAAAAACTCAAACCATCAGATTAACAACTCAACACTTAAGGTTGATGTCTGTCTCTGGTCTTCCCCAGAAAGGAAAGATTCCCCTTTGTCCTGGGAGAGTAAAGGCCACTCTCTATAACCCTGAGGATCCCTTTTCTCCCTATGAGAAGGCCCATCTCCCAGTCGCCAGTGTTTAATATCTCTGGGCAGCTCTCTGTCTGTTGATACTGCTCCAATGAGTTGTTCTATCTTCTACCAGAGCTTGTAAAGGGTCGCTCAGCTCTGTTCATCGAACCTTCCCACTTCAAGATCAGGTGACTATAACCTTCATTCCCCAATTCCCTTTATCTATTACAAACCTGTCCTCTCAACACTGCTTATATCCTAAGACTATGAATGTCTGTGTTCAGCTGCTTTGATTATTGTGTACCTGTGTACCCCTATTATCTATGAATAAATCTGCTAAATTTTATTCTGCTCTCCTACAGATTTCTTGCAAAAGCTGAGCTTGGTATACATAGGCAACAAAGTTCTCGAGCTTGTCTGACCTTTTGCTAAGGCAAGAGTCTGCTCTCACTAATCCCCCCACTCTAAAAAGGACTCCCACCATTTCAGGTAACACCAGGAGAAATGGTTCTTTGTTTTGGGAAAGAGATGCTGTTTGGATTCAGTTTCCAATAGAAAGAGGAGTTAAGCAATCACTGGGAGAGGCTTTCAAACATGGTTACTGAAAGTCTGTTTCTATGGCCACAAATACAGATGGGACTAACTTTCCTATCATATGCTTAGAGCTTTCCTAATAAGTCAGTTGGGTAGGGAATAACCTGAAGCTCCCTGTTTTTGTTTTTGTTTTTTTGCTTCTGTTCCAGCCAAAACCATTTGGATTTTCACCTCCAAGACTCAAACAGTAAGCAGATGGTCACACTGGTTATCTCTGGACTAGCAGGTAGGACAAGCTCCGCTACAGCCCTCTAACTACTAGGGACATGGCTTAAGTTCTCTCTTGAATTTATCGTTTTAATACAATAACACCTTCCATCATTTGTTTCCAGCAGTTCATTATCATTTTCAATGATCACATGTACTTATCTGTATTACTCAGCACCTCTTTGTCTTTCCAGTATCTATAATTGGCTCATGGTCAACTCAACCATCCATCCATTTCTTGGTCGGTAAATGAGTACCTAGCTCATAGCTAGAGAGTAAAGAATAGCGGGGAAAGCAATGGCAAACTACCCCACAAAAGCGGCTTGCCTATAAAATCACTGCTCGCAGTGGTACCCCAGGGTCGGATACGACTGAAGGGGAAACTTTACCTTTACCTATAATTTACAACTATGAATTTACCACTATGAATTTAATCAGTCACTTGAAAAACTTCTATTAAAAAATTCTAAAATGTACCAATGCCAGAACCTGCCAAAGTGGAGCAAGTCTCTTTCTCATTTTGATATTGTTTCTCCATAACAAGTAACTTCTATGGGAAATCACATATATTCATGACTGTAATAAAAATCTATTGAAGTTGTTAAAGGCTGTCAAAGTAGGCTTGACAGAGTAATAAAGGTGCAGGAGACACAGCTGTCTGGCAATTATCTGGACATTCTACTAGTTAAAACCCAGGCCTGAGATGCTACATCAACTCTTTGATCTATTCCAAGAGTCCCTGGTACACAGGTATAATAACTGAAGACAAGAATGAGTCAGTGGCATGAAACAGTGTTAATAAAACCACATGAGCTGTTCTATCAGGAATTAGAAGAGTTCCAAAGCAAATGTTAGGATTTCAGCACTATCAGATTAAATATTCTAGTTGTGAAAGAAGATCTTTTACTATGAAATTATGACAGTGAAACATAAACTGCTATTTCTTTTCCAGAAGAGAATGTAGACTAGTAATCTGTACCCAGAACTGTTTAAACCCCACCATTCCTTAAAAGGTCATAGTTTCCTTAAAATGAGTGTTTCAGGAAAATAACACAACTTTACAGGTCTGAAAAATACCTTATAAGTCAGCACAGAATAAAACATAGCGCATACCTACATGCATGATTACAACTACCAAAATCATAACTTTTCATGATGGTGCTGAAGGCCACCAATATTATAAGGCCTCATTTTCAGAACCTGAATCATTCAGCTCCCTTCATAGAAACAACTGTCAATCAACATAGACAAGCAACAACAGTTTTAAGGCTTAGCATGGTGCTCTAGGCTCATGATAGATCAAGAAAGTTCTGACCACCCAGTATCAGACTTAGGCAGCATAAACCTGAACAGCTGATGCTATGACCCTCACAGCATAAGTTTCACTTGGGAAATCTTACCTTGGAAGGTATCTAGGTAAAGGGAGTTTTCAGAAAAACAGTATTATCTCTGTATCACAACTACCTTAGCACTCTAAGTTGAGTCCAGTAGAAACTGACAAGACAAATAAGATTTTCAGGGTATGAGATTTTGAGAGACAGATCTGATCAAGTCGACTCTTGAAAGCTCACAGCCTGAAGTTGACTCTTGAAAGCTCACAGCCTGCAAATCTTGTTGGTATCTAAAGTGCTACTATGCTTGAACCTAGTTGTTCTACCGCAGATCAACATGTCTGCCTTCTAAAACTATTTAGCATCCAGTTTCCTTTACTTTTTTTTATTTTGGGGAAAAGTTAGAAGCTTCTCAGAGGCCCAACTAAATTCAAGACAACTTGGTGACTCCTATCTGTAAACTTCCTTGGCCTACAAGATCAAGAGACTAGGGTACAAGAGACACCGAGGCAAAACAGGGACCACTTTTCTGAAACCCCACAGAAGGGCAGTTGTAATAAGGAATGCCCAGTTCAGTCCGGTAGGCAGGCAGGCAGGCAGACAGACAGGCAAGGTATATTGGCAATGACTCACTTTTTAAAAAGCTGTGCACGTATGCAAGCGGAGGGGGCAGGCCATGCTGAAGTGAGTGCAGGCAAGGCATATTGGCAACAACTCAGTTTTCTAGAGCGTGTTGTATTTTTTTGCACAATGGGTTTCATTGTTATTGAGGAAATAATTCCATAAGTGGTGGCATTTTCAATATTAACATTATAAAATTGTTTTCATATAGCAGTAGTTACTAAAAAGTTGTGGAATCTCTTGAATCCAAAGCAGGTGCTGTGTCTCTTTCTTTTGAGCTCTGGGCATAATTAGCTAGTAACTAGCATGATGAGAAGACAAAAAATATGCAATAATTTTCAAGCCATTCCAGTTACCATACCAGAGGCTTTCCTCTACCCTTTCCTTCAAGTCTGCAACATTCTAAAACAACAAAAGAACTGACATTAGAGGAATCTCACTGCAAGTCAAAATTCTGTCTAAAAATATCTACAAATATATTCTTCTTAAGAAAAAATAATATGATCCACCATTGAGAAAGAAAACACTGCATGATCAATGTTAAGGAGTACTGTCAAAACCCTAATTTACCCAATAGTAATAAAATAACCTTGAAATTACAGTACTACCTGCTTACCCTACAGCAATTCAAGCCAACATATAATTTATTCAACCACAAGATGGCATTACGCTATAAGTAAGCCGTTACAAAGTGTTCAGAAAACGAAGCTCACTATTTCTTACACTTCTTACATTTCTTAGCCAAGGTATTAGAATAGCCTATTTGAGACTGCCAAAAGGTCATTGAAAAATGAAGTTTTACAATATCTTCCTTTTCATCTGAAGTAATGAGAAACCAAACCAAACGGCCCGGAAAACCCACCACAACCAGACCAAACATATTTTATTTACTAAAGATTTATTTAGAATTTAAATAGGCATTATTTTAAAAAAGTCTTGGGGGTGGGGGGGGGAGGAATAGCTTTATCCTTTTACCCAGGAAAAGTTAACAAACTTTTTAAAAAGCAGAGAACAGAAGCATTCAGAGTGAATTAGGGAATCCTGCAGGTGTCCGTTCACTTTTCCACACTTACCTCTTACTTGACTATCATAGTAGCAAGTCATCATTACTCTAGCTCCAGACATGAATTCTTAAACATGAGACCATTGAAAAATTGGGGGGGGGGGGGGGGATGAATTCCACACTGAAACTGGATATCAAGATACATGTATAGGGTAATATTCACTAGTTAATTTTTATCTGTTGTTCAACAGATAAAAAGTCCTGTGAAGGAGTTTGTAAAAATAAAATCAGAGGTTCATTTTCTTAGGAGTTTATAATCACTCTCAATAGAAGGTAAACTGTCTAGTTTCAGATGCTAAATTTGTATTCATCTTTACTGGGAGTCCCCAAGTTTTTTGAGCTTGTGGGCACATTTGGAATTTTGAGGTAAGGTGGCACCACTACAAAATGCCTGTGCAGGGGGTGAAGAAAAGCCAAAAATGACTGCTAAAGGCAGTGGAGGCCGCTTTCTTCTCTCCCCCCAGGGGGGCGGCAGCACGGAGGCCGCTTTCTTCTCTCCCCCGGGGGGGGCGGTGGCGTGAAGGCCGCTTTCTTCTCTCCCCCCGGGGGGGGCGGTGGCGCGGAGGCCGCTTTCTTCTGTCCCCCCGGTGGGGACGGCGGCACGGCGGTAGTCTCTGTGCGGGGGAAGGGGGCGGATTCCCACGCTGCCCAGGAAGGGGCGTGGAGCCGCACCTCAGGCTCTAAAGAGCCGTTTGCGGCTCGCGAGCCGCAGGTTCCCGACCCCTGTTCTAGAAGGTCCTCAGTGTTGATCACACAAGGGTAGATTGGAGAAATGCCAGATGGGTGGGATAGATCTTTGCCCAGAAATGCCATTTTTTTGGCTAGGACTGAATCTTGTATTTCTTCTTTCTTTGTTTTTCTCATCTGCTGTGATGTTGCAGTTTTCCTAAATTATTGGATGCTGTTTCTTTGTATGACAGTTTCACTAACAACAACAACAACCTTTATTTGGCATTTAAAAATAGGTTCTAGAGCGTTGCCAGACATTTTTGAAATACAAATCAAGAGTACATTCAAAGCGCAGACAGGAAGACTGTATATAGCAGTATACATTACTTAGAAAGTTCTGTCACTTGTAAAAGAAATTTTGCTACTTTTTCCAAGAGCATGACTTCTGTGTTGTTTAACAGAAGCTCCACAACAGAACAGTCAGAGTCACTTTCGAATTTGTCTAGGGCCAGCCTGGGAGAGAAATTCCTGATGCCCACATATCTCGGACAGTCAAGAATAATGTGAGCAAGAGTCTCCACTTGATTTTTACAGTGTGGACAAACCCGATCCTGGAGAGGGATGGATAAGTAATGACCCTTTGTAATGGCCGATGGAAGGTATTGGTTCTGGCCCTTGTGATAATCCATCTCTGTTGGGGTTCAGTTAATAATTCAAGATATTTGGTTATGTGCCCCTGTTCCGGTATTATTCCAACAGAGAGGGGTGAGCATGATTTATTTGCTTGCCCCAACAAGATATGATATTCTAGAAGTCTACTTTTTAAGGTTCAGAAAATCTCTCTGGGCCTCAGCATACAGAGATCTTCAAGCAATAAACCTACTGAGTAAATTTTTGATTTGAGAAGTTGATACCATTCAGAGGCAAATAGGTCTGGGACCGCAGTGTATATTAAACTGCGCACTTCAGAGTTAAAACATAATTTGATCCAATACTTGAATGTATTCAGCCATGCTCTTGTTTCAAGTAGGTTTTGACCAGTTTCTAAGCATAGTACAGCATATGGTACAGAGTGTGGTAATCTGAGTATTTTATAGAGGAAACCAGATTGTATTCTTTCAACGGACTTGTTCCATGCAGTTATCCATAAGGGAACTCCATAGAGAAGTTGCTGAACTACCTTTGAGTTGAAAACCTTTAGAGCTGCTGGGACATATCCCCTTCCCCTGGTGTGAAAAAACGTTACCACTGCTGAAGCAGTGTGATAACATCCTTTTACAGGAATATCTCTATGTCTGGCCCATGTGGCTTTATGATGGAAGGTTAGGCCTAGATATTTAAAGGACTTGGAGTGTTCGACCTTAACCCCATTAATAAGCCATCTAGAAGGCTTAAATACATTAGAAAAGATGACAATTTTTGATTTTTCTGGGTTTAAGGACAGGAAGTTAGATGAACAGTACTCCATAGTTTTTCTAAGGAGCCTTTTAAGGCCCACTTGAAATCTAGAGATCAGTATCACGTCATCAGAATAAAGTAGGAGTGGTATGGGTTTGTTTGAAAGAACTGGACTGTGTGCATTAACATCTGACAACACTTGTACCAAATCATTAATGAACAAGTTAAACAAGACTGGGGCCAATACACAGCCTTGCTTAACACCTGTCATGACGGGAATCTTAGGAGTTAGGTCTCCAGAGTTTGTACATTTTATCTGGCAGGTTGTGTTTGAATAGAGAGATTTAATAAGTAGTAATAATCTAATGTCGATCCCCATCTCTGTTAACTTAAGCCACAGCAAGTCTCTTACAACTGAATCAAAGGCACTTTTCAGGTCCAGAAAGGCAGCAAAGATCTTAGATCGCCCCCTTGTTTTGTATTTTAATAACAGGAGGTTGAAGATCAGACAATGATCAAGTGTAGAGAAACCTTTTTTAAATCCTATTTGCTCGGGGTAAAGAATTTTTCCATCATTGATCCAGGTACATAGCCTATTTAACAGATCTTTGGCATAAAGTTTACCAGAGACTGATAAAAGGCTGATGGGTCTGAAATTAGCTGGTGACATATGGTCACCCTTTTTAAATATTGGTGTTATTATTGCATTTACCCAAGACCCCAGGATAGTACCTGACCTATCAACCAAAGTAAACAGAGTGGCTAGAAGGGGGGGCCCACCAGTCGGGAAATGCTTTGTAAAAATGACAGTGATAGTATAGAAGTAATCTCAAACATTTTTGCTTGAAACATAAAGGGGATAGTATTAATAGCTTTATGTAGTACAAATGAGATATAAGGCAGAAATGCCTTATATGGGGGATGTTTTGATCCAAACCATAGGTAAGAATTCTGAGGATTTGCCTGCTGGCCACTTTCAGCCAGTACATTACAGCTTGTACATCTGGCATTTCTTCTCCCGTATATGGTAACAGTCTTTCTTGTAATATTTTGAGCATCACTTTTACTCACTTGAGAAATTGATGGGATGATCTAATAGTTGCTGCAGTCATTGATCTCTTTTTTCAGAACTGAGAGTTTCAGATTGAGAGTTTCCAGTTTGTGGGGCAGTATTTTGTTTCCCATGTTGGTTGGCATATTCTTGTTAGGATTTGATGGACTCCGTTTCAGTGACTTGAAATAGCTCTATTGATATCTCATCTGTTCCTGGTGATTTGTTTCTCCCAACTGCTCTGAGTGCAGCTTTCATTTCACTTTCTAAAATTGCAAGTTCTTCAAAAGATGCTTCTTATTCCCATCTTTTCTTTATTTTGGCTTATTCAGTTAATTTGTTCCCATGTTGATCTTTTAGCCTAACAGTGCTTTAAATTTCTCTTTGATTTCTTGGAACTTGTAGAACAGATTGTTCTTTTTTCTTGTTGTTTCTTTACACTGGTTGTTTTAACTGTTCTACTTGTCTCTGTTCTGGAATGCTACATTTAGACTTCTAATTCTATTTATCACCTTTTACTTCTACTTTGGCAATTTTAAGAGTGTTTTCAGTTATCCATTAAGGCTTTTCACATTTTTTGGCTACAGGGACAGTTTGAGTAGTATTCCTTGGTAATATCTCTGTTCCCATTCATTTGTACTCAGGAATGCAAACCTGTCCTTTACATGGTCTTTAAACTCTTTAGGAATGTTTAGATTATATTTTGGCATTATGAATGCTTTGATTTTTTTCAGCTTTATTTTGATTTTCAATATTAGCAATTCATAGTCTGTACCACAATCAGCTCCTGGTCTTGTTTTAGCAAAGAGAATAAAGGTTCTCCATCTTATGCGTTCAGTTCTGTAATCTATTCAATATCTGCATTCGCCATCTGGTGGTGTTCATGTACACAGTTGTCTTTTTGGTTACTTGAAGCATGTGTTCTCAATGAACAAATTGTTGTTTACACAGAATAGTATGAGTTGCTCTCCTGCTTCATTTTGCACTCCCAGCCTGAATTTTCCAACAATGTTTGATTCTACTTTCTCACTTTTGCAATCCAGTCACTTATGATTACTAGCACATCCTGTTTAGTGTGCAATCCGTTTCTTCTTGGATACTTGCATAATAACTTTCCATTTTTTCCTCTCCAGCATCTGTAGTTTGGGCATGAACTTGGAATGATGGTTATGGTTGATTAGGCTTTCCATCCAGTCCGATTTTATTTGATCAGACTTTGCACTATAGCCCCTGATTGCTTTTTCTGTATCTCACCTCTTGGTTGGAGCAACTTCATTTCCTCTGTGTTTGTTATTTGTTATTTTCTGACTGAAAATGCCCTAATTCGGTCCCTTTTAATTCAATCACTACCAGGATTGCTATGCTTAAACATTCCATTCCTCATTTTATGATTCTGAGCTTACTTTGATTCATACTTCTCATGTTCCACGTACCAATTATATGTTCTGAACAACTCTGAACTTTACTTTTTCATCCTTTCACCTCAAGAAGTGACCATCCTTTTGGCTTTAATCCACTTGTATGTCATTGAGAATAGGGCTCATTCTGCACATGCAGAATAATGCACTTTCAAACTGCTCTCAGTGCTCTTTGAAGCTGCGCGGAATAGCAAAATCCACTTGCAAACAGTTGTGAAAGTGGTTTGAAAACGCATTATTTTGCGTGTGCGGAAGGGGCCTAGAAGTATTTGTGGTTGTCCTCTGCTCTTCCCCAATAGATATCCAACCCAATTGTAGAATGCTATCCAAGTCAATTGTCCTGTTTTCTGATACTATACCTTTTTATTTTGGTTTATCTCATCATATTTATATAGTTCCTATAATAACCCCTAATAGCAAATTATTTTGCTACTTTTGGGTTTAAGGAGGCAGTGGTTCAACATTACTTTTAGCAGCTATTGAATTAGGATGGAATTGACTTTCAATTTTAGCCCATGAACCCACTGTTTGTTTGAATTTTTATGTTTGGTCCTCTGAGATGCTGTTTTGGTTTAGGAGCCTGTCAACTGAAATTGCAAACTGAGCTTGTTAGTTGTAAATATCAGTGATTGAAGTTGGTGTCCATTAGTGGTTAGTTCCCTTGGTGCCTGCCAGACTATTCAGAAAATGTATGAGGCCATTTTAAGGCATAGCTTGTTATATGCTATCCTCATTCAAATAGAAGGATTTTCCTTAAGAGGATCAGAAGGAACAGGTAAGGACCTCAGCTTTCCTTGGTCAATGTGTGGTTCCTTTTCCCCTCCAGGCTTTCCTTCTTGCCAGGAGGTGTGAGAAAGGGACTATCCCATTCACCTTTACCTCCTGTGGCAGCCATCTCAGTTTTGGCTTCACTTCCTTGGCAACCAGTTTAGGGTGGCATTCACCACCCCCTACAAAATTTTAAACGTGCCCACAGGCTGGGCAAGGCATAGTGACTAAACATATGTTTAAACATATTACTTAGAAAAGTTTTAAAGGTGTTTTGAAACTTGAAAAGTCTTATTATTTGGTATATACAAATGTAATGCTGCCATTGTGTAAGCTCTGTTAAAACAAATATCCTTTAGCTTCATAGAACAAAAATGTACTAGCCAATAAAATGTTATACACATGAAGTTTACTAAATATGCTGCCATCTTAAATAAAAGAAACTACTTAACAATTAAATTGGCTAGGTTAAACAGGATAACTGGTTCTTTGCTTTTAACTTCTTACTCTTTATTCATAAACCATTTATTCATAAATCAGCCTAACAGTGGTTGGATGGGAGACCATCAAGGAAGTTCAGGGTTGCTACACAGAGGCAAGCAATGGCAATTCCCCTATATCTGTTTGTTGCCTTGCAAACCCTATGGGGCCACCATAAGGTGGCTATGAATTGATGGTACTTTCTGCCATCACAACAGTAAATATGTGTGCATTTTTAGCACCACATCCCAGATCTGTACAAATAAAAATGTCAGCAGCTGTCAGTATTCGGTAGCTTCCCTCTGCTTGTTTTGACCCCATACAGTTTGAAAGCTGTCATCCCTCCCCCCAAATAAATGAAAATGTGGGTTCAGAATAAGGAAGAAACAAGAGAATGAGGGCATTTTTGTTTTTAGCAGTTCCAGAGCAACTGAGAACAGATGGTAGTACATGGTTCATTTTGAGAAAGTTCCCTTTGAACTCCACCCATCCTATATACCACCCACCCACAAAATGAAAAAGGGAGTGAAGTTCCTATTTACATTTTGTACAACTGAAAACCAAATTTGTTGTTAGGAACTGGTTTTGAACTCTTAAGTGGAATACAACCGAATCTAGCTGTATTATTTTAGTAGATATAAATATCTTTCAAGCACGGGATTGTAACTGACATGGTTTTCAAGCCTTTTAGAGTTCTACTGTTTGTCTTATTTTGGATTAAGTTTTCTAAATCATCACATTTAAAGCAAACATGGGAAAGTATGGAAGTGGAAGTGTGGCTTCTGTAATATTTTAGATCTGCAAGAAGTTCATCAATCTGCATTTCACTAGTGCTCATAACGAGATCGCAACATAAATCATTAATATTCCCATTATAGCAATAAACCTGGCTGAGTGATAACTATTTTCAGAAGGCAACCCTATGACTGGGTGCAGAGCTGCAATCCAATTGCTCATTCCAGGCTCCTCGTTCTGCTTGCTGGATCACACATCTTTCACAGCCATGAAGGAAAGAAGCCAAACTAAAATATGACCAGCTGCTAGGATTAAAGGCAATGGAGTCAGCATAATTTGGATTAAGATCAATAAACAAACATGAATGATAAAGAGTCCTGCAATATCTTTAAAAGATATACAAAAAGATATACAAAAGCTTAATTCAGTGATTGTTTTGTGAATGGAAGCTCTGATATACACACTTCAAAAGTGGCCCTGTTTACTTTATTTACTGTGTGAGTGTGTGCGTACATGCACACACATTTACATGTACCTTTAACAACCCCCATCCTTCATTCTCAATTCTAAACAACAATACTCCATTAAATTCAGTCTTACTTTCTATGGCTTTACAATGCAGTCTTACTGAAGTGGAACACACAACTGAGAGCTCTTGGCCTTGCTTAAGAGAATTTGTCCCAGACTATGTCATAGAGAAAACCATCAAAACTTACATTATCCTAAGAACAACAAATGGACATCCTGGACATCCTCCTTCACTAAAAATTTGATTCAGAAAACTTACAGGAAATTATTAATTGTGATATGTTCCTAGCCAGAGGGAATAGAAGTAATTCATGATAAACTCTTTCTGGGACTGCAATTCTAGCATTTTCCCCTAGTCCCAAGTGAAAAGGACAGCCCATGCATAAAGAAATGTATAATTCAGTGTTATGTTGTGAAACAGTGTCAGATTAGCACAAGGAACATTCATTGTAACATGAACAATCATCATATTTCACCTCAGTGTAATTTAGCGGGGGGGGGGGGGGGTGAAGCCCAGAGCGCATGCAGAAATGTCCCAGGTTCCATACCTAGCATCTCCAGTCAAAAGATTTCTGACAATGCTTTGAAAGCTGTTGCTAGTTGAAAAACTCTGAATGGGAAGGTCAGCATGGTGGCAGGAGAAGACATTACCTTGTGAGTTCATGATTTTATCTCAAGTATCACCTCACACACACACCCCTTTCCAAATTTAGTCTACTTTGGTGAACTGCAAATTCTATATAAAGGAGTTGCATCTGCAAAAAAGTGAGAACTGTGAAGTTTCACCTTGTAAAAGAACGATTACTACCATAGCAGCTCTCCTTCCAGAAACTTACAATGGGGAAGAAGAAGAAAGAAAACCACGAGGTATCAGAGACAAGTTATTGAGAACAAGTTATTGAGGGGCATCAAAACTGAAAGGTAGTTTCCCTTTAAGAGCCTGGGTTTTAAGGGAGGGGTGGAGGCCAGGCTAGGGGATAACAACCAGTTCAGCAAACTAGACAAAAAATTAGCTACAGTTCGCTAACTGATGCAAACTAGTTGAATCCCACCACTAACACTCTACCTTATTCACTACTAGCAGGATACCCGTGCTTTGCTATGCATACTTCATCACAGCCTCTCTATGAATTTCGAGGTGACATTCAGCATACTTCTTTACAGCCTGTTTGTGAACTTTGGGGTGACATGCAGCATATTTCCTCACAGCCTGTCTGTGGACTGACGGGTCGGTTTTCGCATATTTTGCAGCAGCTTCCTGTAGTTGTCTTTTTCTAATGCAATGTGTAAATTGTTTACTGTGTTTAATTCCTCTTCTCCCTTTAACGGTTTCAGCAGAAGGAACAGGTTCGTATGCATTGAGGAGGGCAATGTTAGAACGCAGTTGGCGCACCACTGGATCAATCGTGCTTGTTGTTTGGTGGGCATTATCAAAACTTGTCGATGCGACAAATGGACTTAGAGCTTCAAAGTGCCCTTCATTAAAATGTCCTGTGAAACGAAGCTATATATATAAATGTGAAATACCACTCACTGACTGACTGACTCATCAAAAGAACTCAAAAACCATCAAAAATACCATGTTGAAGGACATGAAACTTGTGGTTTTTAACTGTCACCCTTAGAATGTTCATGCAGATGGCCAGAGTTGAACAGTAAATATCTAAAAAGTCGAGTGGAAGTGAATATTTTGGAAAATCCTTTCTTAGTGAGCACCTGAAGCACATAACGAACCGGTGTGCCAAATTTCAACTTTGTAATTTCGGTGGTTTTTGAGTTCTTTTGATGAGTCAGTCAGTCAGTGAGTGGTATTTCACATTTATATATACAGCTTCGTTTCACAGGACATTTTAATGAAGGGCACTTTGAGTGAGTGGTATTTCACATTTTTATATATAGATGCCAATCCAGACAGTCTAAAGACCAAAAGATGAATAAGGCAGATCTCTTGTTTGCTGAATTCTGCATCACTTTTAATAAATACATTTTAGATGCCTCACTCAGGTACAACCAATCAAATCAATACACATTCATTTCCACTTTTGGAAGGAGTGTAATAAATTATGTAATCTGCTCTTCACTGTTGCCTGCTAATATATGCCACTCCGAGTACCTCGCAGCTAGAAAGTCCTATCATGATCTTTTAAAGACCAAAAAGAAATTACATCTTACAAAGATTTGGAACAATCTCCATCAAGCCTTTAACTCCAGAGACAGCAAAAGCTTTTGGCGCATAATTAATTCAAGTGCCGGCGAGCCCTATACAGCCATCAGTTCTCAGATTTCAGTGGAAGCATGGAGGACACATTTTACAGCCATTTTCTGCAATCCAGAACTTTTGGATACTCCATGTGCAACTGGAGCAGCAAAGCATTTACCTGAATGGCCTCCTGTCAGCTGCGACGAGGTGATCACCCTTATATCTGACTTAAAACAAGGGAAAGCGCCAGGCCCTGATGGCCTGCCACCTGAACTCTTTAGAAGATTCCCGGAGTTCTGGGCCCCTATTTTGGCTACCCTGTTTACCAAAATTAACAACAGTGGCTGTATCCCTAAGCATTGGACTGAAGCTATCATTGTACCTCTACATAAAAAAGGCGATCCATCAAATCCATCTAACTATCAGCCCCATAAGCTTGCTTTCAGTGGCTAGTAAGCTTTACGCCAAGTACCTTATGATACGTCTCACTGCCTGGTCCTCTTCAGTGCTAGGCCCGGAACAGATAGGATATGCCACAGGTAAATCCACCCTTGACCATTGTCTGGTTTTAAACCATTTGGCGGAGAAATATTGCCACCCCAAGGGTGGGAAACTCCTTGCGGCTTTCCTAGATTTGAAATGCGCATTAGACACTATCCCCAGAAATCAGCTGTGGGAAAAATTGACTGAGTTGGGAATAGACCAGAGATTACTGTTTCTTATTCGCCAGTTGTATTCCTCAACTACCTGTCAAGTTCGTTGTGATCGTGGCGGGCCGCCTAACTTCACCTATAGTTTCTAACAAAGGGAGTCAAGCAGGGTTGTATTCTTGCTCCTCTCCTGTTCAATCTTTTATTTAAACGACCTTGCTCCTCATTTATCTCAGACTGAAAGTCACGCACTCCATTTTGGGACAAAGACCCACATGTGCACTTCTCTATGCAGACGACACTGTGTTACTGTCTCGGTCCAAGGTGGGCATGCAAAGACTACTTCAAGCCTTTGCGGCGTACTGCACAAACAGTGCCCTGTCGATTAATTATAACAAATCCAAAGTGCTGATCTTCTCAATTCAAAAAAACTCAGCACGTGGAAAATAAACGGTACATTGATTGAACAGGTCCATTCATACAGATATTTAGGAATCACCTTCCATCATTCCTTAACCTGGACCTCTCATATCCACCAGACTCTCAATACAAGTAAAATCAAAGTGTTGGCAATATCCAGATTTTTTCACACCAGAGGCGGTCAATTTTTTCCTGCAATGGAAGTTTTTCAGTTAAAACTACTGCCACAATTACTTTACCCAGACTCCAATCTGGGGAGCAAAAACCGCTGAGAAATTAGAGAGTGTTCAATCTTTGTTTCTTCGTCGTTTATTGGGTCTTCCAAACTCAGTCACGTATCAAGTTCTTTGTTTAGAAACCGGAGCCAAGACAATTTTTCCCGGGTTTGGCTCTCTTTGTTTAAATACTGGCCGCCTTCATTATAGAGCCCTCCCGGGCAGTCTCACATATTTTCTGTTAAGCGACCACTTTCACTCCACCTGGCACACCAAAATTATCAAGCAAATAAACAACATAGGTGTATCTTTTGACCAACTCCTACTGATGGACGAAAGACAGGCTTTCGGAGTTTTGAAACAACGTACTCTTGACATTGAAGGGCAGCTTCTCACAGCTGGAGCCTGCAGAACTTGTTCTCCCACATTTTATGGCATTTCACCACCATTGCCGGGTTTTATGGCTAAATATATGAGTAATTTAATCAATCCACATCTCCGCGATATTTTATGCTTGCTCGGCTAAATGTGTTACCGACTGCCCAAACAAGAGGCAGATATCATGGCATCCCACAGGAGAACAGGACTTGTTCCTGTGCAGCGGGCCTACCCGAAACAACTGAACACGTGCTCCTTCATTGCAAAGATTTGGCAGTCTATCGGTTGCTTTTTCTCGAGGCCATCTTGAAGAAATTTTCAGTGAGATCAGACAAGGAAATAGTTTCACACCTGCTTAGTGACCATCATCCCCACACTACTGAATCAGTTGCCAGGTTTTTAACAAAGGCACTTGGATCAAGAGTGAAACCTTTGTGTAAATTTTAGTCAATTGGTTTTAACATAATCTGTATTTTACCACTCTTTATATGCCATTAAAGGTTAAAAAAAAAAATATGCCACTCCCACATTATCAACAGGTCGGAAAGTGACATCTTACTCTAAAACACTATCCAAACAAAACATCCCTTCCCACATCTAACCAATTTCTGATTTCAGTACCTTACTGGAAAAGAACTAAGTGGACTGTACAAATTGGGGAAAAATTAGTCCAAGAAGATATGCCAGAAGGTCGAATGTATAGGAACAGATCTTGATTTCTCGGCTCTTTCACTTGTGCACTACATCCTAAGGATAGTTAAGCAAAGACTAAAAGATCGTAAGGAACAACTATTGTGTCCAGCCAAACGAAAAATCTGCTCCTTCCAATTCCTGGGTATCTCAGTGAGCTGCAGACCTAACTCCAAGTACCTTTCTACTCTAGATATACCTTGTCTTTGTAAAGCTTTCATGCAAGCTAGAACTAACACATTTCCCTCATCTCTCCTATCAGGTGGACTGTAACTAATCTCTTATTCAGAAAAAGATTGTACTTGGGGAAACAAAACTCTGGACTCAGTGATGAACATTCATTAGGACTGTCACCTTTACGACAAACTAAGGAATAGACTAATAAGACTTATAACTGCTGCTAAGAAAAACTTTAGCAGAGTCAAACTCTTCCTGATGCCTGACTAGGATATTACTTTAGCTGTTCCTAAGTTTTTAGCATCAATTATAAAACAAAGGATGATCACATGTCCCAATCGCGACATTGTCTTATGAACTTTTTAAACGATTCATATTACTTTAAGTCCAATATATCTAATGCAATCTTTTACATTCTGCTTCTTATGCTCATTATTTAACTTATATCAACAAAGGTTTGAAATTGAACTGTTGCTAGTCAAGGTAGACAATATTGGAATGAATGAACCAGTGCCCACATTCTGTGGGAGACATTTTCATGTGAATTATGAATATATGAATGATAAATATATTTTAGCGACCCAACCTGTACAAGCCTTTTATAAAAGTATGCTTTTTATAAGTACAAAACAACACTGCAGCAGTTACAGCAGCAGCTATGTTAAACACTGCACAGTAATTATTGACATTTCAGGGTGGGACATGGAGAAAATAAGCCACAATAAATTCTCCTTGAGACTACTTTGTATGCATGTACGTATGTTCATTTTTAGCTTGGATGCCATTCAGTCACATTTTAAAGTACACACTACTAAGCCATGATATATTTTCAAGTTTCTTATAGAAACCACACACAAAAATATACGTCAACTATCGACAGACAACAAAAAATAACAGGCATGAAGAAAACACAAAACCACAACAAATTTAAAAATAATCTTAGATATACTATATGGACAGGTTTGACAGAGGTTTCGTCCTTTAAATGTATGTATGTGGTAGCACTGAGATGCTTATTTCAATACCAATATGTCATCTCACAAAGTAAAGATTTCATTACATGCATGGCAAAAACATCAAAAAGAAGCAGTCACTTTTAATTATTCTATGTAATGTATTCCAAAAGGGGAAAAGTACTATAATACCAGCCACCAGCAAGAATCCAAGAATAACATGGACTCAAAAGTGACTTTAAAAAAAAAAGACAAAAGCTGCCATTACACTTTAAAAGTATAGATTGTATTCCTTGATTTAATCTGTGAAGACATTGGCTGCTATTCTGAATACATAATTAACTTCAATACAATTCATGAACATTGACTCCAGTAGAATTTACAAAACATCTAAGCAAGACTAGAATCCTTGAAAATGTGTGCCATTCATTTACAGCAAATAAAAATGCAAAAGCCAGAAGCACCCTTTGTTAATTAATCTTATACTGCCTATTTTAGCTGTCGCACCTATTCTTTTAAATATTTGTTGTGAAATTATATCTTTAGTGCAACCAGGTTGTAGTCACGTAATTGTCAGGATCCAGAGAGTTTACTTTGACAATCCCAAAGGCCTTTGTATGACAAATACGTTTTTGTTTGGAGTTTGGTGTTAACAGCTAATCAGGATGCTGTATCATGAATTACTTTTCAATTTCTAAAGCTATTTGGCATGGCAGGATACAGGAACTCAGCTGAGAAACACAAGCCAAAGCCTTCCAAAAGCAACTGCACAATTCCTTGGAGTCTGGCCAATACATATACACGCTGGGCTTCAGTCATCAATATACATAATCTGTAACAGCCATTGACTGAAATGGATTTGACGTTAAATACTTAAAATTAGTATGGCTTTCATATCTGCCATAAATGATACCACTCTGTAACAATGTTACACTTTACCCTACTTATCACTAAGAGTATCAAATCAAAATACATTTTATAATACATTTTATAATAATAGAAATAGTAATATATGACATTTCCTAAAGGCAGAGTTTCTGAATCAGAATGCAGTATTAGCTGTATACCACTTTCACAAGCTGGCCTAGAGCTGACTCACAGAAGTATTTAGTGGCATCTCCAGAGGCAAAGGCAAGTTGAACTCAATTCTGTATGCTGGGTCAATTCTAAAAAAGCTTATCTATCAAGGCTGGAATCACAGGGCTGAGCACAGTATTTCAATCAGGGTGGATAAAAATAAATGATTTTTAAAAAACATTAAAAATTGGCTTTTTAATCAATTTTTATTTAAATAATAGGTAAAGTTAAAATAATACTTTAAAATAAATTTTGAGGAAAAAATCTATCTAAAGATAGTTTAAACAGTTTTCCATTTAAGATACATTATAGTCCAAAAGTTATTTATCATGAAATAGGGATTAGTTTTTAATTATGTAGCACGAGAACATATCAGCAGCTTAGCCCTTCGGGAACCTCTCGTACGACGACCAACTGGGCAGATCTGAGTTGTGGGTTCTGTTCCCCAAGTGGAAAGACAGGCTTATGGACGGTGAGAGTGCCGATGTATGGTGTCCCTCCTTTGAAGCCAGAGACTCCCGGACAATGATGGGGACCTGTGGCAGGGGTTCCCATACAGCGCCCCAGGGACTTGGCTGGGTGTGCCCAGTGAGAACATGGCAGCAGAGGCGGCGACAGTGGCAGATCCCGAGGGAATTTTTGAAGAGAGTAATCTCCAGAGGTCGTGGACATTGTTTCTTGGTTTGGCAAAGATAGCTTTGGATATTTTTAGGTAGTGTTGGTATTTAGTCAGTGCTAGTCAGGAAATTTGTTTATGGCTAGTGATTATAGGTAGTGTTAGGTAAGGGCAGGAAGGGATTGTTTAGTTACTAGCTTTAGTATAATGTATTAGACTAGCACTGTGGTGGAAATTGCAAATTCTAGGTTATGGGCAGTGGTAGGATTCAAATAATTTAACAACCGGTTCTGAAAGGTGGGATTACAACCATTCTCTGAACTAGACAAAAAATTAGCTACCGATTCTACCGAATAGGTACAAATAGGCTGAATCCCACCACTGGGGGCAGTTGATTAAGTCGCCAACTGTGTTTATTTGGTTTATTCATTTGAAATTATGCTAAGCTGTTGTACCATGGTTACTATGTTTTTGTTAAAATATTTTGATTGCTCTAAGATGAACATGCTATGCTGCTGTTATAATTATAGATGTTGTGATGTTATTATATTTTTGCCCTGTGATATTGCTCCCGTTGATATTGTTATTATGTAACTGTTATCGTGTTTACCTATGCAAATGGTGTTATGTTGGATTAACTTGATGGGAATGTTATGTACTGTTAATTTGATGTTGTTAATTTATTGATACTGTTAATGGGTCTACTGAAATTGTTTACTGTTGTTGGGATAATTAGCTTTGTTATTCCATCATAGTATTATGCACTGTATTATGTTATGATGTATTATATTTTGATGCTGTTCACTGCCCTGAGCCCTTTGGGGGAGGGTGGTATACAAATTAAAATTAAAATTAAATCAAATCAAATATTCATGCATCGTTGAAATTTGGGGGTAAATGAAATTCATTATACCTTTCACAATGTTGTGGTCTTTTTGAGGTTTCTGTAAGATTATTTGGGGCAATTTTTCCATCTAGAAGATATTATCACACATGCTTGGTTTTTGCAGTTCTCAAAACTGTGAATTTGTGTCTGCAGAGGTAACATGCCTCTTTTTCACAGGAAAAATGTTATAAACTAAACATACAGAGTTAAGAAAAAGACGTTAATTCCATTTATTTGTGAATCTGTGTACACAAAATCTTTTCTCTCAAGTACTAAGTTTCAAAAAGTTCAATGAATAGAATACTGTTTGGAGTGGAATAGATCTGCACAAGGAGTTAAGAATGAGGAGAGCGGGGGCAAGCAGTGAAAATGAAAGTGAAACCTTTGGGGCAAAATACAAGTCTTGGGATCTTTGTGTGTACAGCCTAAGGTTTATCATATTATTCTCTCATTGGAGGACAAAATCTATGGTATGATGTTGTTGTATTTGTATGATGTCTTTTATTTAATACTTTACAGCCTAGATGCCAATAAAGGCCTTGGATTGGTTTGGACAAAATCCATAATGGCAGTAGGTCATAAAAAGAGTCTATGAGGCAATATTTTGTCCTCCAATGCAGGCATGCAGTAAAGAAATGCAAGGCCTGGTGGCCCTTACAATAAGTTTATAATTAACTGTATATTTCTGATAGCACAACCAAATCAGTAATTTTTGGTATAACTATAAAACTATTCGAAAAAGTTATTGTGCTAAAAATGAAACCTCCATTTGGTTGTAAAAATTAAGATTATACCAGCAAGAATGAGTCCTTGTGGAGAAAACCATGATTTAAACCAAGTCTTACTGATTAGTGATTTAAATTGTGATCTGAATCAATTTGATTTAAATCAAATCCATCCTGATAGCAATACTTTACTTTCCTTTGCAAACCTGTAAGCCCATGAATAAATGACATGAAAATATAACTAGAAGCCAAGATGCAAACCACTTGAGCTACACAAACTTTATAAATGTACAACAACCCACCTCATGGTATTCCAATGTTTAAAAGTTCATTCACAAAATTAAACTTTCCCAGATTGAGTGACACATCTATAGGTATTTCTGTCTTTTAGATTAAAAAAGAGTAGACTAGTCCAAACTCCATTTCATGAAACCGCCAAGGATGTCTTGTCTTCCTAGGGTCTCCGAACAGCAGTATTTTAGATTTTGACTTATACTAAGCTATTCCATTTCACAGTAATTAATAAATTGTTTTCTCAAGTCCTACCTTGTCAATAAATTATCAATTTACATTGTGAACTCTACAAATGAAATGAAAAAAATATTACCTCTCTTTCATGCACGTGAAACAATGATTTTTCATCCCGAGAAGTGTTTTTTCCCATTCCAACTTTGGGTGACATCTAATGAAAAGATCATGTACATATTCAACATTGTCCTTGAGGGTAATTCAAAAGTAGAAAAACATTTATTACAAACCAAAGTAGAAGAGTACTACCTACCAATGACAGGGGTATAGTTTTCTCACGCAAGTATCTGGGATTTTCAAGCTGAGAAAGAAGACATTGAAGGAGATTTAAAACAGAGCCCTTTATGATTCCATATTTTTTTTAATGATGCAAGGACCTTATAAGGACCTAAAAATATGGCTTAAACATCTGATGGATACAATTCAGAGGAGCTAAAAGCCTCCATTCTAAGCAGTGCAAAAAGAGCTCTCTTTTCTATGGAAAGGTGGCTAACATTTTCTGAAACTCACATCTGGAATGACTGCAACTCATCTCTGTCATGAGTTTGACTGGATGTCCTACATCATTATCGTTCAATTAACTTAACCCACAAGATTATTGTGAGTTTAAAATACTAATATCAGCACTTAACCCACAAGATTAGTGTGAACTCTTTTGTTGAAATGTGCTCTATACATTTTGAACAAAAAATTAAACCTACATAAAAGAATAAGGCACAATGTCCTAATGTCTCATGTGATGAAATGTTTCATCAACTGACCAAAGATTACCAGATACATTTGAAGTTTTTAAAGAAAAAAATCAGCCAGTTTTTCTTCTCAAACATGCAAGCACTTACCTTTTATTCTTAAAAAGTGTATTGCAACGGTAATAAAAATGAACACTTATATAATTCATGGAACAGTAAATATGCAAGCAATCTTTACCCAATTTCCTTTATTATAAAGCTCTATTATAAAGCACACTCCCCGTCCACTTTCTCCAAACCATGCAGTTTTATAGACCTCTGTCATATCTGCCCGTACTCGCCTTTTTCTAAGCTACACCGCCCTAAGCATCTTAACTGCTCCTCATAGGGCAGTTGCTCTAGTTCCCTGATCATACTAATTGCTCTATTTTGTTTATTCTGTTCTGTACCTTCTCAGGCTCTGCAGTATCGTTTTTAGGTGTGGTAACCAGACTTGTACACAGTATTGCAATATTGCAAGTGTAGTCTCACCACAGATTTGTGTAAGGGCTGAATGATAGAAACAATTTTATCTTCTATTCCTTGTCTAATTACAGTCAGCATGGAATTTGCCTTTTTCACAGCAGCCACACACTGAGCTGACATTTTCATAGAGATATCCACTTCCATCGCAAGGTCCCTTTCTTGGTCTATCACTGCCAACACAATTTGGTGTCATCTGCAAACCTGGCAAGCTCGCTGTTCACCCCCAGCTCCAGGGCATTGATGAATATGTAGAAAGCCATTGGTCCTAATACAGATCCCTGAGGGACCCAACTACTCATATCCCTCCATTGTGAGAACTGACCATTTATTCCTACTTTCTGATTCTTACTTTTTAGCCATCTGCCAATCCATAAGAAGACTTGTCCTCTCATCCCATGGCTCTGAAGTTTACTTAATAGTCTTTGGTGGGGGACTTTATCAAAAACCTTTTGGAAATCCAAATATACAATGTCAACAGACTCATTCCTTCTACATGCTTGCTGACAGTTTCAATAACTTTAAACTCTAAAAGGTTAGTGATAGACAGGACATACCCTTGCAGAAGCCATGTGCAGTTTTGCTCAGCAAGGCTTGCCCTTCAATATGCTTGACAATTCTATCTTTAAGCCTGTAATTTCCTGTGTGCCCTGGAACCTTTTTTATAAATAGGTGTTACATTGGCCATTTGCCAGTCCTCTAGTAGAGGGGCTTCTTGGAAACATGTTACATATCATCAGCATGTCCCACCCCCTCTTTGTCACAAATGCCTACCCAAGGACCCTGGAGCGCCCCACAACTAACAGGCCCACCCCTGGACACAAGGAGCAGGAACCTCCAGGAAGCTACCAACAAGTCAAAACAGCAGAGAATTGGAGGGAGCCTGAGCAACAAGAGCAAGCCACAGAAGTTCCAGAGAACAGGGTAGAGGCAACACAATCCTAGCCATGCTGCAATCAGTAGTCCACAACAGCCTTAAAAAGTGGGTTGGGGCAGCACAATCCCAGCCAGGCTGCAATCAAGGAGGAGGGGCGGGAAGGCTAAAGAGCCAGTCTCAGGCCAGCAGGGCAAGACAGAGAGCTTGCCAGCCACTACAGCAGGAAGCTCCCAGGGGCAAGGGAACCTCCTGAGAGGGATAAAAGGGAGGCAGGGCAAGAGGGGTGATGATGCAGGGGCTCAAGTTTGTTGGAGTGCTGTTAACTACCTGACAGAAGTAAAGAGCTTATGAACAGAAGCCAGAGTTGTGTCCTGTTTGTCTTAGAAGTGTAGTCGAGCTCCTGCGAGGCCAAGGTGGCCTTACATGCAGGGGCCTGGCAGAGGGGGTACTCAGGCTGGTTTTCAGGTGCAGGGCAAAGGATTTTGATCTGTCTTCTGGGTGAGCAAATACACAGTGGCATTCAGATGGGATTCCAACTTGTGCCTAGGAGATAGAGTTTGCATCTCATGGTCCAGTCACCGAGAAATGCAATGGGATGCCCTTCTCTCTACCTGATTCTAATTATTGTTTATATTATTTCAATTTGGCCATAAACAAGACTGCTGTAGTAGTAGTAGTAGTAGTAGTAGTAGTAGTAGTAGTAGTAGTAGTAGTAGTAGTAGTAGTAGTAGTAAACATTAAGCGAAAACACTGCTTGCTTCTATGTGGTTTCCCCCCCAATGCTCCAATTCACACAATCACCAATGCACCTTCCCACCATAATAAATCAAAAGACCACAATCATCTGGAAGCACCTGCTTGTTCTATTGAACCCCACACAATCCTTCACAGAAAGATAATTCTGTAGCGGAAATGTGGAAGCTCTGATTTAGACAATGAGGTAAGGAAGTGTGACTGGTCACGAAGACGACTCAAAAGTTCTCAACTTACAGGTAAGACTGTTTTTCTCATGCTGGAATCCAACAAAACCAAGTATAACCAAAGTTAGAACTCCCTAGCCATTTGCAGGGATGAGAAGAAAGAAACAGTCACATTTCATGTGCTGTGCAACGATGAACACAGTATCTTAGATAGTTTTAACTAAGCATGCTCATAAGGGAAATCAATATTTACAAAATTCCCGTTAAATCAAGCATAATGGGAAGCAATCCCTGATGCAATTATTAAACACAGCTAAAAGTTTCAATGATTACATTTTAAAAACAATGACACAAACTGCAATTCATTTGGACATTTGATCATATCCTATTATAATGGTTTAGTGTACAAGAACAGATGGAGATACTCATCTGCGCTTCTTTCAAGATTTCTCTCCTCTCTTCTAAGCTGTCATAGGTACTGTTAGACATTTTCACAAGTGTTTCACAAACATTGCTTTTCACAACAAAAGCAGATTTATTGTAAACACATGTTTGATTTCAATAGGTTTCTGCTATATGTGAGGGCTGGAGCACATGCGAGAGTAGTAATAGGAATGCTGTCAAATCCAGCCTCCTTATTGTTCTAGACTTAACATATACAACTATTAATTGCTTGAATCTCCATCATCACATTCTGAGTTTCAGCTGGAACCCATACTAAAACCTGTCCTGGAAATAATTCAAAGTAACCTAATTTACTGCCAAGTTTTTCCAGTTAATATGGATTTCCAAAATAAGCCTATGAACTTCCTATGACTGTCCAAAAGTCTTCTTCATTTGACAACCAAATTATCGTAGCTTGTTTTTGGTGGTATCTCTACTGCAGCTATAGCTTATGCTTGGATCCTGAATGCCTCTTGTTCTATACTAATTACCAAAGTAGCAGGCTTAAAAAAGGTTTAATAAAGTAGGCAGATAAAAACAACAACAGGGTTGCACTTATCTGTAACTGTTGTTCATGAAGTTGTTACCTATGCAATCATATACGGGTACCACACACAGAGAGAACTGCCAGAGAAGATTTTTGAACCACAAAACAACTAGAAAAATTGTGTCCCCCTCCCCCATGCTGTTTCCCACCTTTTCCAGCATGATATCAAAGGGACGAAGTGGTCTTCCCCCAGTTTCTCTCTGCTGCACTGGACTGGGGTGAATGTTGCCAGACTGAATTAAGAGCTCACGGAAGGGCAGAAGGGAGGGTTATATGACTGCACAGGTGACCACTTGATGAACTACAAATTATAGGAAAGGGCTGCCCTGTTTCACCATAGTGATATCTGTGCAGTTTCACATGGGAGACTAGCAAGTTGACAAACATGTCTACAAAGGTGTGAGGCCTCAGTTGAACAGAGAATGCAGGACTGCTCTTTCCCAATGTTGCATCTCTCAGGGCATCTACATCCCTTATGTAGTGCCTTGTGATAGTGCAGGAAAACTTCATTGTAGCCTTGCAAATAGAATCAACAGGGAGAGCACATAAAAATCTGCTGATGGACACTGTGCCTGGATTGAGCGGGCCCGGAGCTGCAGCAGTCAGCTCTTGCCATCTTATATCAGTTTGATACATGTGACTATCTATTTCAAGATGGATTGAACTGACAGTTTCTTGTCCTTGTTGGAGCCTACTGAAGCACTAAAAAGTTGCCATCTTTTTAAAATAATGTTGTTCCATTTAAGTAGAAAAAAATCTCTTCTAACATCTAAGAAAGATAGGGTCTGTTCCCTTTCATCCAGTGGCTGAGTTCCCTCTCATCCTCTGGCAGAGTGATTTCTTGGTTTAAATGAAACCTAGATGTTGCCTTGGGTAGAAACTGCATAGAGATGTGAAGGACTCTCCTAGTGTGAAATGTTTTCAGAAAGGGATGGTCATGACTCAGGACCTGTAGGTCTAGGAAGATAGTTTTCATATGAGTAGTGAATGTGATAAGCAGCCATCAGTTCAAAGGGCTTGTCATTGGCTGATAAAGCACCAGTGAGACGGTATATTGGGAAAGGCTAGACTGGAGGAAATCGGCTCAGTAGATCTTTGAAGACACATTTTGATTCCCTTTGGGTGAATAGGGATTTTCTGTCAACCTGAACATGGAAACAAAAGGCCTCCTCTGACTAGCTTTATAAAATATTGAAAAACCTTCTTTATTGAGAAATGAACTGTGTCTCTGTGGCCGTATACTGAATCTTTCCATTTGGATGAATAGGCGTGCCAGGTGAAAGGTTTTGACATTACGCAGAATTTCCTTGACAGATTCAGAAAACAGCCTGTTGCCTATAGAATGAGCCACACTTAACTTTAGGCAATGTTTGGGTGGCAGGAGGGGTTCCCGGGGTTTAGTACCGGACGTCATCCATTTTTTTATTTTCTTAATTATGGAAAGGTTACTGCTGCTACTGTTTTTATTGTATTTATTGTTTTAACTGAGATTATTCTATTGTTTTCTAGCTGTCATGTATTTTGTTTGGTTGGCTTGTAAACCACCCTGAGCCCTTCGGGGGTAGGGCGGTCTACTAAATCAAATAAATAAATTAAATAATAAGTACCAGCAGGTTGCATTTCTGTGGGAGTGGAATACAACAACTGTAGGACATGGCCAGTAATTTTGGGAATCATAACTGTCTAGGCCAGAAGGGAGCTATTAGGATGGCAGTTATATATTCTCGTCTCATTTTGCAGAGGACCCTGGGAAACAGCAGTAATGGGAGAGAGGAGTGGGGAAAAACCATATAGCAGGCTTCCAGTCCACTGCCCACTGGATTTGAAAAGCGGCTTCCAGGAGTGTGCTTCTTGCTCACCTGCTCTGACTAATGGCAAATGAGTGTTCCCAGGTGCAGAAAATCAGGATTAGACAAACTCTGTGGCTCCAGTTTGAAAGGAGCTTATTGGGGTGTGACTGAAAAAAGTCCACTAGTGAATTGTTGACCCCCACTATATGAATGGAAATTTTGTTAGAAAGCACTCATTCCCAAATTAGGGTGGAGATGTGGCATAACAAATGGAGGATGTGCCAGATCTGGTTGTGTATGTGACTGGGTTATATGGATACGTTCATGTGCAGTTGTATCTCCTGAGAGGGCCACATCCTGCTGACTGACGCTGTCCCTACATCAAACGTTTTGTGGCATAGGGGTAGAGGCGGGATCCAGCAGATTCTCACAGGTTCCCGAGAGTAGGTTACTAATTATTTGTGTGTGCCGAGAGGGGGTTACTAATTGGTGATTTTGCCACATGATTTTTGCCTTAGTTACGCCCTCCTCTCAGCAGTAGCGCGCAGAACTTGAAGCAGTCTAGCAGGAGGTGCACAGGCGTGCATGGCAGCCTTCGCCTGCGTGCATTCGTTTCCCGTCCAAGGACCGGCGCAGTGGCTGTGTCCTTGTCACAGCCCCCCCCAGGAACGCCCCCCCCCCGGAATGCCCGGCCATGCCCCCGTCGTGCACCGCCCAACCCCACTGGCGTTACGCCACAGTTTGAATCCCACCACCATGGGAACCTGTTACTAAAATTTTGGATCCCACCACTGCATGGGGGAATGAATTAGGTCCCCTACAATGTTAACATGTACTGTCCACCAGCGTAGGGACATAACACTTGTCTTGAGATGCTCAGTTTTTTGGACTGGTGGTACTGGAGCAGGTAGAAGATTTTGATGATGTCTTGCAGCATTGGCTAAAAAAACCCAGGAAGCAGAGAGTAAAACTAAATGGCCAGCTCTCCCAGTGGAAAAATGTGAAGCGTGGGGCCCCCCAGGGATCTGTATTAGGACTGGTGCTTTTCAACTTGTTCATCAATTATTTGAAGCTGGAGGTGAGTAGTCAAGTGGACAAGGTAACTGATAACACCAACTTGAGGCAAATTCCATGTGGCTGTAATTAGAACAGAAATAGACAATAAAACTTCTGCCATCAGACTGACCTTATACAAATCTGTGGTGAGATCTAACATGGAATATTGTGTTCGGCTCTGGACTCCACACCTTAAAAAGGATATTGTAAAACTTGAAAAGGTAAAGAAAAGTGAAATTAAAATGAAGAAAATTCAGTTCCAGCTTGCTTAAAGGAAGGAGTGGGATCACCCATGCAAGATGTCCTTCTGTCCCATCAGGAGAAAAACCATTACAACCGATAAAAGGGAATTGCAGGATCCCAGTTCTAGGTCCACTTTTAAGCATGCTTGTTTTTAAATCCCTGCTCTTTCAGCCTCTCGAGGTGGATTTCCTTAATTTGTATCCTGCCTTTCACCCCAATGGGGACCCAACGCAGCTTATATCATTCTTCTCTCCTCCCTTTTATCCCCACAACAACCATGTGAAGTAGGTTAAGCTGCAAGTGTGTGATGTGAAGGGTCCAAGATCACTCAGCAACCTCCATGATACAAGTGTGGATTTTCCAAATGCTAGCCCAACACTTTAACTGCTACATCACTTTGGCTCTCATATGGAAGGCAGTTCCTCAGCTGACATTTTACAGACTGGTATACTAAAAATGGTATGAGAGGAGTTGTTTTTTATTTATTTTTCAATTTAATAGCGTAACTTCTGGTATGGACAGCAGTTCTGCAAAGAACAAAAAGGTTGATAGCACTGTGTACCTTTTTATCTCAACGTAAACACCAGCAGTGTCTGATTTGTTCCAGTTTGTTTCCAAACTTCAAAACATACTCTTATGCAATCTTATCGACCATTCTGGAAGGTGAAACTGATTTACCAACAAAGTTTGTTCTGAAGCCAGCAAATGAAAGAAAGTGTATTTATTTTACCCCAAGATTCCAGCTGTTGAGACGTGCCTCAAGGTCACTGTCATCCACTGAAAGTTTTCCGGAGCGATGATCTTCCTGGAATATTAAATTATCAAACAAAATGCTAAAATTGCAAAAGTGGACAAGCAGCAACGTAAAATTTAGGAGCGTTTGGACCTGTCCTGTAAAATAATTTTCTGCAAATATTGCTGCTGTAGTAACTCCAATTCAATCAAGTTCACACATATAAACAATGGACTTTATTAACCTGCTTCTTTTCTACTGCTAGATACCACAGCTTTGTACTTTGAAAGGTCTACAATACGTTCCACAAATCTAAGGCAATAAGCAACATTTGAACATTTCTTATGCAACAATCCAACTGTTATTTTTACGCAGCTGCATTTATCAGCAAAGATGGTGTGTGTGTGAGTGTATATATACATATAGACAGAGATACATCAATATAGCAGCCGATTAAGTTTCTGACCAAAATGGCCTATCTAAAGCACACACTCAAGCATATTCTTCATGTCCTTGAGAACTTTCTTGCAGAGCCGCAGAAATATCATTCCTGCCTTAACAGCTACCCAGTACTATCTATGAAGTTGATTGCTGTAATGTGGTCTACTCACTGCTGTTATGGTAGCAGCTACAGATACCTTCTGACATAGGTGGTCTAATTTGAGCATATTACTTTAATGATCTAGTTGTGTACTAGATTCTCACAGTGCATTCCAAAACACGGAATAAAGGCACAAATATTGTGGCCTATGTACCTTTGGCTACCATTTTTTGAGTACACCTTCTCCATCATAGTATAATTTCCTTGCTTTACCAACGGCAGTCTGGGTTGGTGCCTTCTCCCTACTCAGCACTAGAAGGCTCCCCTCAGGAAGAATGCTGAATACTGAAATATCCCAAACCCCATATTTTCTGGGAAATGCTTTAAAAGGCAAACTTTTTTATTTGGGCCAGAACATAGTGGCCAAAGATGCACTAGCTGTTAGAGCGACATTCCATACCTTGGCACTAAAATCCTGTTTTGTTCATTATTTCTAAACATTCCACTAAAGCTCCTTACACCTTTGGAAAGAGTGTTAAGTTCAGTGTCCAATTATATAAATTAATATTTAGTGCAGATGACTTCAGGCAGTAATTTCCTGAACAAGAGTTTAAAAAAAAACTTTTTAAAGTCTTCAATAATCCCACATTCAAGAGTGCTCAGTGTCACTTCTCTCTACTGCCCCTCTGCCGCCGCCCCCCCCCCCCAATTTGTCTCTCAAGATAGCACTGGATATTGTGGTACAGGAGAAACTATTCAACAAATATTCCGTCAAGAGGTCAGTTACCAACATGCAGTCAAAATTCCTGAACAATTCTCTCTAATCTATTGTTGCTAGAAACACAATTAGAAGCTCATTGTTTGCCAAACTCTTTACTGAGACTGACACAGCTAAGCATTTTTTTTCCCACCTAAAACACTGTGATGCCTTAAGATGAACTGCAAATTACCTTACATGATTGTTTTGGGTAGAAAGAAGCACCTACATCCTTTCTACTGCTAATTTTTTTAATGCAAGGTTCAGATGTATCAGCATAAGATAACTGAAACAAAGTGAGTTGAAGTAGTTTTATTTTGCAATTACAAAAAAAATATTCTTACATGAGTCTTTGAGGAGAAGTTGTCATCTTCTGACTGATGAGGTTGATTCATAGAACGTGATTTTAATGATACTTTTCCATTATATGTATACTGGTCCCTGTTATAAACAGGAATAAATTGGAACATATTGAAATCTCCATGACCTTTACTACTAAACATTCATTTATATTTCTATCTTGCCCTCCTAACGAGATTCAACAGTCTGCACTTAAGAAAACATGAAGATTATGTAACTGGAACAAAGAGTAGTCTTTTCCTCTCAAAAGCATTGTCAAGAAAAAGAAGTGGATGGGGTTTTTTGTATAGCTATGTACACTAATAAAGTGTGTGTACTTTTTATTTCTTTTTTGAGGGGGAGGTTACATAGTTACATTACAATAAGAGTAAACCATCAAGCACAGCATGCCAATAAAAGCAATTAGATAAAAAGAATTATTGTAAGTCTATGTAGTCAGTTTTTTGAGCTTCCATAGAAAATTACATGCAATAACACTCAAAACAAGAGCAGTTCTTTATTCCCCAGTTGCAGTGATACCACCACAGAGAATGGCCTGCAGTGAACAGCTTTCACTTCACAAGAGTAAGGAACAATAAATAGATCCTGTTGGTCTCCGGGGTCCAGATACATAGTGATTTAGGGAAGATTCACTTAACACAACAATACACCCAGGTAAAATTTTACTCTGGTTACAAATGTTAGTCATACAATTTCTGCGCTTCAAAAAACCTATCTAAAAACAAAGACTTGTCATAAGGCAGGCCTCAACCTAACAAATCAGAACCAACAGGTTTTGAAAAACATTGGAGGCACTTAACCCAGGTCTGGTTAAATAACTCCAACTGGTACATAATGAGTCAAAGAATAACTTGCCCAGATCAGTTAAAAACAAACATGGGCAAAAAGAAACGATCTTATTTACAAGATTTTAAAAAGTTTTCAGGAAGCAAAAACATGTGTGAGTGTTAAGTGCAATCAAGTCACTTGCGATATACAGCGATCCCATTAATTAATGACCTTCAAAGAGTCCTACTGTTAACATCTTCTTAGGTCTTGCAAACTGAGAATTCTGGCTTCCTTGATTGAACCTATCCATCTCATGTTGAGTCTTCCTCTTCTCCTGCTGCCTTCAAGATTTCCTAGAATTACTGTCTTGTCTTAATGTGACCAAAATATGACTGCCATAAATTGGTCATTTTAGATTCTAGGGAGAGGTCAGGCTTAATTTGATCTAGAAACCAATTATTTGGCCTTTTGATGATCCACAGTATCCATAAAACTCTCTTCCAATACTGTTCTTCAAAGCAATCAACTCTCCTATTGTATTGTCGAAGGCTTTCACGGCCGGAATCACTTGGGTGCTGTGTGATTTCCGGGCTGTATGGCCGTGTTCTAGCAACATTCTCTCCTGACGTTTCGCCTGCATCTGTGGCTGGCATCTTCAGATGCCAGCCACAGATGCAGGCGAAACGTCAGGAGAGAATGTTGCTAGAACACGGCCATACAGCCCAGAAACCACACAGCACCCAAACTCTCCTATTCATTGCCCAACTTTCACATCCATACATAGTAATGGGAAACATTATGGTACGACTTTTCTTGATCTCAGTTGCCAGAGGCACATTCTCACAATTAAGGATCTTTTCTTCATCCTGTGTGGCTGATCTTCTCACTCTCAATCTCCTTATTTCTTGGTTGAAGTCTATCTTTTAGTTGAGTAAGGGAGTAAAGGAATAGAAAATTCTGCACTATTTGGATTCCCTCATTGCCAACCTTAAAGTTATGTAATTCCTCAGCCATCATTACTTTTATTTTCCTGATGTTCAGCTGTAACTCTGCTTTGGCATTTCCTGCTTCCAGGTGGAATCATATGTATATCTCACATTGTTCTGGTTCATTGCACCAATTTTCATCCATCTCCTCTAAAACTAACAATTTAAAAATGGTTTTAGATTGTGGACTGGGATTAGAAACCCAGATCAAAGAGTAATAAAAATAGAATGGCATATCTGGAAGAAAAATTACATAATTAGTTAAGGATAAAAAATCAATTAAGAAAAAAAAAAGAAAGCCATGTAATCAGAGATGGATTATTTGGAATCTGGGAAGCTGTATGAAAAAGAATTAGCCCCCCAGTTTGCTGAAGAGCCTTATTATATGACCATGAGGAAAAATAATGATTTTATAACATATGGAGATATGAAAAACTAAGTCTTGGCAAAAAATAAAGGATAAAGGCAAAAAAAATTGGCTACTTTCAACTAGTTTCAGGACTAAAAAAGGACACGGGCAGCACAATCCAGATGGATAGGTGGAATTGCCACAGGAAGTGGCAAAGGTTTGCACCGACATGGTTGCTCTCCCAGCTGGTGTAAGTGGCGCCTACGCTGGCCAGGAAGGCAAATAGGGAGGCAGGCAGGCACCGTGGACCTCCATGGTGCCAAACTCACGTTGCTGCCACTTCCACCAGTGATGTCAGCCGAACATGGAGGCCAAAGCAGCTGAGGACATTCAGGGGGGTAGAGTGGATGCCAGTCCTTGGCCCTGAGAACACCAGCAGAACAGTCAACGGACTTACACCACCCTTTGGGGAGGCATAACTCCATTGAATCCTATGAAGAGCTTTCAAGCAGTTGGAGTTTTTCAGCTTTTCGCTGTCTCCCCGTGCCACCTGGAAGCTCTCTGGAGGTGATGTGGCGGCACAGCAGCAACACCATTTCCAGCCCCCGTCCCCCCAGGGTCTGGATCAGGCTGTAACTCAGTAAGAGGAATAATAAGGGGAATAATAGAATTGGAAATGGTGATCATGAAGCAAAAAGAACATTTACTAGGATGAATGTACAAATTACTTCAATTTGATACAGAAACAGAACAAGTGAAAACATGCATGGTCAGATGAGTGTAAAACTTTGAGGAAGAAATATATTTTCAACAGTTGGAAATCTTATGGATGAAAAGTATGAAATGTATAGCCAACCAAACATTAAGAAAAATTTGGTATAAGGGGTTTTATTGGTGGTTCATCAGTCCACGGGATATTGAGAAGGTGGACAAGCATTACAAAGGAAAATGTTGGAAATATCAATGGATTAGGTTTTTTACCCTATATATGGGGCTGCCCTTGAAGAAGACCTAGAAGCTGGAGTTGGTGCAGCATGCAGCAGCTAGGCTGTTAGCCAGCACATCTGGCTGGATGCACATCATGCCAGTTCTTAAGGAACTGCACTGGCTCCCAATTTGTCCCTAGGCCCAATTCAAGGTGTTTATGTTAACATATAAAGCCCTCAACAGTTTGGACCCTGATTTCCTGAAGGACAGCCTGTGCCCATAAGTGCCTGACAGAGCACTGAGGCCAGGGAGAGGCCCTCCTGGTGGTACCTCTCCCCGCTAAGGGGCAGGGACATGAAGAAGGGCTTACTCCATGATTGCCCCCAGGCTCTAGAATAGTCTCCCCAGGGAGATTCACCATGCACCTACCCTTTATGGCAGAACTAAAATTAGGGATCCATCTACACTTATCAGTTTCTGTCAGCATGGCCAATTGGCCATGCTGGTAGGGGCTGATGGGAATTGTAGTTCCTGAACATCTGGAGAGCCGCAGGTTCCCTACCCCTGCTTTATGGGTTTAGGTGCATGGCAAAGACTTTCCTCTTCATCCATACATTTGACTAGTCTCCCTGGAGACTCCCTTCTTCAGCTATTGGTCTGGGGGTTGGGGAAGTTGGGATTATTTTAATACTATTTTTACTGTTGTTTTAATTGTTATATTTTATTTATGGCGTTTTTATTATGCTTTTTATTGTTTTTAACCTCAGCCTCCTTGACATACAGAGCTATTGCAAGGATTACTTTGGTAGCATACACAATCAGTTAGATAATATAAATATTTTTAAAAAAACAGATCAAGTATTTTGAACTGTAGAAAAACACTATAAACTATACTACATTATAAAAACACTAAACTTCGGGAGCTTCTCCCAACACTAAATAAAATCCCAGAGCTACATCACATGTGCCTCTTAACATTTTGGAATTGTTCTTAGGGACTGTCTATTATGTCACAGTTTTCAAGATCTCTTCCCTCTTGTCACAGTTTGCCTTCTGGTAAACAGGCGATTCCTTTGGTCTCACACCTTCCTACACCTAACACTTTTCTTAACCCTATCTTATGGACAATTCATTAGGTCCACATTCCATATAAAATCCACCTGAATTATCCAGGCAAAAATAAAACATTGTATGATCCTTATGCTCCCTATTCTTTTTCCTAATGTAATTTCATGGGAGAAGTCACCATTCTTCTGATTCCATCTGGCCCCTGTCATCCATACAGAATAGTTACTCTGATTCTAGAGGAGAGGGAAACATTTCCTAATATACAGAAATGCTGGCAAATAATTATGCTATACTTTACATAACTTTCTCAAGGTTCAATCTATTTATGAATGCATAGCCTGCTTTTCAATTCTCAATGTAGATAACAGAATAGGAACAAAAATCAAATGACTTCATATCTATAATTATATTTAAAAGTGAGCGCAACAGATGCATGCAAACACAGAACAAGCAGCTGTTTAAAACATAAGGTATTCACAGCCCTTCTAAAAATGACCAAGCAGATGTACCTGGTTAAATCAAATGGAAGGGCACTGTGGAAGCAGGGAGGCAACCGAAATAAGGCTCCATTACCAACAGAAAACCTTATTTCTGATAGGAGCAGCTTTTCCAAGAGAGTCTCATCACTAAATTCATCACATATTCAAGAAGGTACACACTGAATTTGCCCTAGCCCATGTAGATTATGAAAAAGTAAAAACCTGCATTTAGAAATTAAGAAGGTAAAGGCAAGCACTAGGGCATAGGATGATGTCACAACATGTTTACTAGGCAGACTTCAGCCATTTATGGCCTTGCGTTCTGCCTCACAGCGAATTTACCTGTCCTTTGCCATAGATTTTCCTTTATGCATTGCTTTTTGCCCTTTCCAAAGGGGCAGAGCAGAGAAACTATTGAGTTTCCAAATGCTGGTAAAACAGGATTTTTCCTGTTGCTTTTACCTTTTCCCAGGAAGTAAAACAGCTAAATAGGAAGTGTAATTCTTTATCCTGATTCTGTTGCTCCTTCCTGTCTACCCCAGCTCACTCAACAGCAGTTTTTCCTGCTCTTCTGGACACTGTTTCCAAATAACTGGAAGGGCCTTTTTTAAATAAAAAATGCTGCAGGTCTAACACTGGAGCAAGGGACCAGTCTATTGAGCTTTCGGACACCAGGAAAAAAGGCTCAGGGGGTTTGCAGGTTTCCAAAAAGTGATACCAGTCTAGATCAGTACAAAAAAATACATTCAAGGACAGCAAGAGATATTTTATTAAAATATGCCGACCAGTTTATGAAAAAAAACAGTAAATTTTATTTTTTAAATTGTTTGAATTAAGCATTACTTTTTCCACACAACTAAAATAACCCATTTTGAACAGAGTAATTACCATGGCAACAGCTAGACCCGACCACAACAAAACACCGCACTAGCAAGAATACCAACCTTCTTCAGCCTGTTCCACAGAACAACATCACCATCTGCTGACCATATCAGTAACTTACAGAGGACCCATAAATAGCCATCCTGAAAATAGTCTGCACATTTACAGGCTAAAGCAACAAGCTCTAAACACCACTAATTACTATAGCCAGCATCTTAATGAGAACACAGTCTAAAATTAAATAATTTTAATAAAAAAAGTTTTACATCTAGACTAGAGTCCAGAAGCACCTGAGAGGCCTACGTGAGTTTTGGGATATGAGTTCAAAAGTCAGAGCATCCTTCATAGATACTGTATCTCTCTAAGAGAGGAGTGACTCCCAAAAGCTCATACCTTGAAAATCTTATTGGTTTCTAAGGTTCTAGTGAACTTGAGTAGCTCTCCATTTTTGTGTGAAACAAGAGCCCCATCATATTATATGTGAACTCTAATGAGACCTTAGAGAAATATCCTAGCAGCTGAAATTAATCCAGCACAGAACAAAGGGGGCAAGAAGGAACCTTGAGTGGCTACTGGGATGCTGCCGTGGCAAACTGTTTTTTGGAGAAAACTGATGCTTCTTTAAAGTCAGCACTGTCCGGCTGCTTCCCTGTTCCAAGTGTTTTTACATTATCTGTTTATGTATATACCAAAAGTCCCCAGGAGCTCAATAACACAGGAGGTAACAATAAGCACTACTATATATGATTAAAACAATAGGACCCAACAATGACTATTAGCAATATATATAGTGCCTCCATGTTCAGAGGCAGTATGCCTCTGAATGCCAATTGGTAGGGTGGGGGTAACAGAAGGCTTTGGCCTCTGGGCCCCCAATCTGTGGGTCTTCCAAGGCATCCGAGTGGCCACTGTTCGAAACAAGATACTGGCCTAGTTGTTTCGATTCAGCATATCTTCACAAGGAAAATGTAAGGCAGCTTTTAAGACTTCCTACTGATCATGGAAGTGGAAAAAACCAAACACTTTCAATCCCTAAAATCATCAGAATCAATAAAAACTACATGATGGCAACACTATGAAAGATAGCATAAAGTGAGCCAAGTCTGAATCAAAAATTGAGAACAGTGCTTACAAGTGCATAACACAAACGCTCCAATCAGGGAAAACGTTGTTCAAAATATTTTAGAGCTAGATAGGTTTATAAAATTATGCATGGGGGGGGGAGAGAGAAATTGGATATAGAGAGCTTTTTTCTCATTTACTTGTAATACTAGAACTTGAGGACACGTACTTAAATTGTAGGGAAATAGGTTCAGGACATATTCTTCACTCAACAAATAAACTGTAGGTTTCAGTGCCAACCCGGGTAGTTATGGCCACAGATTCATGGAGAAAAGATTATTTATTTCCGGAGCAGCTGCAGTAACTTAGAATAGAATAGCCCCTCTTGACACTAGATATGGTGACATAAGGAACAGAACATCCACTGACAAAGGCAGCAAACCTCTGAATACCTGTGCAAGGGTGTGTGTGGCAGGGAAGAACCTCAGCCTCTGTGCCCTGTTCTTTTGTCCCTCTAGGACAGGGGTAGGGAACCTGCGGCTCTCCAGATGTTCAGGAACTACAATTCCCATCAGCCTCTGTCAGCATGGTCAATTGGCCATGCTGGTAGGGGCTGATGGGAATTGTAGTTCCTGAACATCTGGAGAGCCGCAGGTTCCCTACCCCTGCTCTAGGACATAGGTGTCGAACTTGCGGCCCTCCAGATGTTATGGACTACAGTTCCCATCATCCCCTGTCAGCATCATGCTCTAGGACAACTAGTTGGCCACTGCGTGAAACAGTATGCTGGACTAGACAGATGACTGGTCTGGTTCAGCAGCCTCTTATGTTCTTGGAGGCAGTGGTTGAAAACAGAGACTTTACCCTGCATCCTCTCCTGTCTAGGCTGACCTGCCTTGGTGTGGTAACACAACCAAGTTTACAGTCCTCAGTAACAAACACCACTAAGGAAAGAAGAAATTCAATAAAAGATTTGAAAAGGAATACAGAAAGTTCCAGTGACAGTTCAAATGCACAGAAAATAACAAAACTAAACTGGCTAACTACTTACACAATTCTTACAGCAGAGACTGTAAGTTGGTTTCTTACAGCTAAAACTAAGACGTTAGAGAATGCAGCAATAGTATTCAGGCATCACAGATGGAGTAAGAGGAGGAGAACAAGAAATGCAAAAGGAAAAGGTGTCTCCTCCCATCATTATAAAAAAAAGAAAACATGTCACCTGAACTTTCTTAACCAGTCATGGGGTTGTCTCAAGGGAATATTCAAGACATGCAGGGAAGAAGAACGGTTGGTTTTTATACCCTGCTTTTCTCTGCCTTTAAGGTGTCTCAAAATGGCTTACAATTGCTGTTCCTTCCTTTCCCCACAACAGATACCTTGTAAGGTAGGTGGGGCTGAAAGAGTTCTGAGAGAACTGTGACTAGCCCAAGGTCACCTAGCAGGGTTTACGTGAAATAATGGGAAATCAAATGTGGTTCTCCAGGTTCAAGTCCGCCACATTTAACTGCTAAACGATCAATCCCTCCCTTCCAGAATCAGCTGGAACACGTGAGCTAATTAGCCAGCAGCAGAGATGACCTTGACCAGTAACTGTCCATCTGTGGGGATTGCTGACACCTGTGAACAAGTCAGAATGCCACAAAAAAAAAAGAAGTTTAACTACACATTTCCCCTTAAGGACAGCTTCCCTCTTGACATCTTATTAGGGCTCAGAAAATATGTTTTGTACTTACTGCATTTCCAGATTATACCACTATAGGAGCTGCAAATATCTAAACTTTCACTACCTACAAATCAAACTCAGGAACCAAGGCATAAAAAAGCCAAGCATACAGCCTGTTCTTGCTTAATAAATGGATTACTAGATCCTAGACCTTAACTACTGATATTTATTTATTTATTTCCGGAGCAGCTTCAGTAACTTAGAATAGTACATAAAACAAAATAGACGTATCAGTAAATCAAGCCCTCAGGGGATTCAAAGTCAGAAAAGACTTCAAAGAGTAAGAAAAGTGGAGAGCGACCTGTTTGAGAATGTCAGAGACAGGTAAACAACAGCCATTTAAGCGCCTAGGACAGTGCTCTGGAGAAAGAAAGAGGGGAAACAAACTCCCTGCAGCTGTTGGTAATGTAGCCTGGGATCAGGTTTGCACTAAAGAATTCTGCACCAAAATAAAACCTCTTAAAAATGCAAGCAGAAGAAGTCTCAATAGAATTGCATTGATTGCAGCATTCTGTATACATAGATAATAAATAAATAAATATTACTGTCATAAACCATGGATGAAATAATCATGGTACATGGTAACAGGAACTTGTGGCAGGCATAGAGAGCAGCAGAAAAGGTAATTCCAATGTGTGCCCCTCCAGGAGTTAAGGTGCTGCCTGTTCCATAGACTACTGGGCAAAGTCTAAACAAGGCAGCATATGTACCGTACTGTACACTAGAAAGGTTCTCACAATTTCAGCTTACTTTTAGCACATTCTCCCACATGTCAAAGAAACAAACTCTTTAGACTCATTCTGTTAACACACCAGCTAGCTGACATGATGTTTCAACAGGCCACTGCATTTCAAAGACCTGTATTCTCAAGGGGCTTTTGTTATCTATATATATAAAAAGCTAACAGTGACTTTGTTAGTCACACCCTAACGCCGACACAGCTAGACAAATTGCCCCCAAATTTTCACATGATGTTCCTCCCTGTTCTGGGCAGGTAATCGGACCTTCAAATCGCCGAAAGTCCATACATGAGCCAGGTAAAACGTCTTTTTCCTGGCACACCAGGCCATGAAGCTTGCTGTGTTTAATTGTCACCCTTAGAAAGTTCGTGCAGCATGTCTGTGGCCTGAGGGCTTGGTATGAGGGCTTAGAATGTTCATGCAGATGGGCAGAGATGAGCAGTGAAAACAGTAAATAGGTAATACTGTTAGGTAATACGAGTGGAAGTGAAACACATTCACACTTTGTCGTGTGAGACGTTAGGTGGGGTTCCCCCCCCCACACACTCAGGCAACTTTCACTCTCTGTGCCTCACCCACTGCTACCACACAATACACATCCAGCTCATCCTCACACACCTCACTCTGCCCTCCCTCACATCCAACCACCACTTACCCACTTCCTCACCCATATTCGCCACAGCTCTATTTTACTAAAAGCGAGCTGGAGTTTGCCTTTTTCTTCTAAGAAAATCCACGGGGTGGGGGCGAACCAACACTACTGGCTCCACTTCTTTTGCACATGGCCCTTTAAGAACCCAGAGAGCTGGCCTCGATCTGAGCGCCTCACCACCCTGCCTCTGCTGCCTGACTGGGATAGCCTCCTTGCCCCAGTTCTGCCTTACCCAAGCCAGGACTGTGCGTGTCAACCAGCCTCATGGACAGCAGGATTCGCACTCTGGACAGCAAGACACCACCATATAACTATGTGAATTGAAAAGGGAAAGAGGGATTCCATTTGACCACCCCAAAAGGCTATGCTGGGGATCATTGGACCTGCATGGACATCTGTGTGGGTTGCGGACTGTGATAAGAAGGACAATTGCCACAGCAACGCGTGGCCGGGCCCCGCTAGTATACAATAACACAGCTGACTCACGGAGATCCCCATAGGGTTTTCAAGGCAACAGATGCTTGGAAGTGGTTTGCCTTTGTCTGCCTCTGTGTCATACCCCTGGTAAAGACATCTCCAAATACCGACCAGAATCAGGGCTGAGAGTTTGTGATTGGCCCAAGGTCACCCAGCAAACTTCCATGATGGGGGATTCAAATTTGGATTTCCCAGGTCCTAGTCCAACAGGCTGTAGTGGGTTTTCTGGGACGCATGACTGTGGTCTAGTAGTTTTAGCCCTAATGTCTCACCCTCATTCATAGCTGGCATCCTCAGAGGCATGTCATGGTAAGATGAGTTTCTCTCCTCTTACCATGACATGCCTCTGAAGATGCCAGTCATAGATGTAGGCAAAATATTTGGAATTAAAACTACCAAACCACAGTCCAGAAAACTCAAAACATCCCGTTGATTGTGGCTGTGAAAGCCTTCAACAATGCTTCAACACCTTAACCTCAACCCCACCGGCTCTCATTCTCAGATTACAAAAGCTAAAATCATGATTTGATTAACAGGCAGCCACATCCAAAACTGGAAGCAGTGGGCCACAGCATCAATACAGCATGACCCCACTGCCTCCAAGAGGGTTTTCCATGGCACAGGGAGCAAGGAAAAGCCCTGAATCTCCCTACCACCATCCTGCCGCCGAAAAGCACAGCTTCTGGCATACAGAGGTTTGAGGGCCAGGGCACCATGCTCCCAGTCCTCATTTGCAGATGGGAGACAACCAATGTCGGCTCTGCTCCTGGGAACGCCCCAGCCCGCCTCCCCCCTCCCACGCTGGTGTCCAAGGGGGCTGCCAGCACCAACCCACTGCAGTCCAGATATTCAGGTTTTGAGACAGGTGGCTACCAGGGCATCTGCCCCCTCTGCTGGGATAAGTGCCCTGGGGAGGACAAATGCACTGGCACAAGGCCGTGCTGCTCCCTGAAGCCCTTTACCTTTGGATGGGGCTATAAATAACATTGTGAAAACTGCGGGAAATGAGCCATACCTACAAACTTATTTGACACCTGCAGCTTTTCCTTACTTACAATCAGAATATTAACTACAAACTTAGCAGCAGAACTTATTAAAAGATTTGACAATTACATTGGTGCTCCCAAGTATGTGGGACCAGTTAATATGCTCATGACAAATTCAGCATTTGCCTAATAAATCCTTAAGGTAGTGATTTTACAAATGTTCTACAAACAGTAATAAAAAAACAGCGTGGAACAGAAACAAGATAAATCTAAAATGTCATTTGGAGTACTGGACAAAGTTTCAATGAAGGAGTTTTATAAAACCAATCAAAGACACTATGGGTGGGGGGGAGGAGACAGTTAAAATTTGAGGCTTTAAAACTGAGATATTGTACTATTTTACCTCTAAACTGCCAAAAAAGTCACCTTAAAAAGCACCTACATGAGAAATGTTACAAGTTACCTAACCTTGTTTTTGTTGGAGACAGCATTTGGGCTAGGGTTGAATCCGTTAACTCAACTTTTCTTAGCTAATCAGTTTACCTGCATGGTAAAGGTAAACAGCCACTCAGGTCTGGAAGCTGTAGGGAAGAGGGAGAAAGGGGAGAAATTGCCCTCTTCTCCTTCCTTCATCAACATACACTGCACTCTTCACACTGCAGCTTTCTGCCCCACGTGGTTATCAGACTATGTATATCTTATTACTCCAGACATAAATATTCCTGGGGTCAGAAAAGGTTTTGGGGGATAGGAGGTGCAGTGGTGAAGCTCTTCAACCATCAGCCCCTTCCACAGCCTGATTATGGGACCCAACACCATCTCTTTCCATTCTCTGTAAAATCCACCTGGGTGGGGGAGAACATTCCAGCCTGGGAAACAGCAAATTTGCCTCAGCAAGGGAATTTAGAACACTGCCTCAAAACCTCCCAACATTTTGAACACCCATCACCATCACAGGGCAAAGGCAAGTGCTATCACAGGATGGCCCACTTAGCTCCAGTAAAGAGGCATTGTAACTAATTATTTGTTTGATTCGTTTATTATACCCTATCTTTCTCCCCTAATAGGGAACCAAAGCAGCTTACATTATTCTCTTCTCCATTTTATCCTCAACAACCCTGTTAGGCAGAGTAGGCCAAAAGAGTGTGACTGGCCCAAGGTCACCCAGTGAGTTTCCATGACACAAGTGGAGATTCAAGCCTGGGTCTCCCAGGGATACTAGTCTGACACGCTTGACCACTTCACCACACTGGCTGTCGCTGTTCAAACTGTGCTCCCTTGCTGTAAAACAAGTTGCACGCATGGACACAAGCTGTGCAGAATCATGACCCAGTGAGAAAACAAGAATCATAATTTAGAGTTATGCACTTTAATAAGCTTATAATAATTTATAAGTTTTATATTTATTTTTCATGATCCAGCCTGACATTCCTCAGACAGGATCATGAAAAATAAATATAAAACTTACAAAGTTTAACCCAAGCAATGAGGACAGTGGATGTTTCAAGTGTAATTACTCCAGCATCTATTGGTTACAGGACACTGTGAAACATATCCAATATACACTGGTTTCTCCAGTACAAAAGGATGGCCTCTACTGAGTGCAGAGTAACTTACGCTGTTACAGGACACTGTGAAACATATCCAATATACACTGGTTTCTCCAGTACAAAAGGATGGCCTCTACTGAGTGCAGAGTAACTTACGCTGCTTACATCATAAATTTCTTCCTTCACAGCAGCACATTTTATACAATTTTTCTTCATCTTGTTTACGTAAAAACTGAAAGCCTTATTAACAGGACAGTCGGTAGTAACAAAGCACCACTATAATCCTTAACCTCAGGGTAGATCATTTTTGTCTGTTTTTAACTTGGTACATGAACTCCCTCAAGACTATCATGCTTAACCCTAAACACATGGTTTACTTTGACTATCATGCTTAACCCTAAACACATGATTTACTTCATTTACTTTGAGGTTTAATAGCCCATAGGTCATACACCAAAATAATTTAAGAAGTAGAAATAACAGCAAAACTGAATTTAGCACATCAACTGCACATTTTTTGCTACAGCCAGTTAAAAATAAACTTAGTTTGTGAAAATGTAAGGCAGCTCAGTATTTTAGAAGCCATCCTGCAAGAAACATGTAGCCTGTTTTGGTCACTAAAGAGACGTAAATACATTATTTATACAACTGCCACTGAAACATACATTAACTCAAACACCTACAGTGCTCCTTTCCTATAATATCACCTGTTCATAACAAACCTTTAAAAAACTGCACAATTATCGGTTAATATACTTAGAAAACTATTCTAAATGATGAATTAGTATTCGACAATACGACAATACGATGAATTAGCCTTCGACAATACGATGAATTAGTAGATTAAAACATTTAAGTTGAATTAACATTAGTTATGAATTTATGACTGAAATTTCTGGTTCTAACCTTTGTATAACCGGTAGGGTTACCAAAGCAGACTCTTCTCTAAAAGAAAGCTTCCAGGATTCATCCAGTTTAGAATCACTTTGTCCCAGCTCTCCCATGACCCAGTCAGGTAAATCTTCCAAGCTGTCACTTGGCACTCTTGTAGAATTTGGTTCATCAAAATAGATTGACTATATTAAAAACATTGGAGAAAATATGTTTTGTAGAATTGGTACAGGAATATCTCCTAGCTCCTTTTTTTATAACCTCTAAGAAATTCCAGATTTTATGTAATAAGAACTGAATAAAAAGCCCTAAATATCATCAAATAAAAACACCCAATTAATTAATATATCCAATTAACAATGAATATACACCATTAGTTTCCAGAAACTGTTCTGAGCTATAATTTTGTGTGCTTGCTATCTGCTTAATAACAGACATCCAAAACTTATGACAGAGTCGACAAGGGTAAATTTCTCCATTAGTTTATCATGTCTGTGGTGCTGTCACAGATTAACCTATAATTTTGCAGAACCACCATTTTTCCTGTTATTTTATATAATCACCTATAACCAGAGAAAAAATCTAAAATCAGTAAGACTGTCAGAAACAGTTGCACATTTTACTGTCACCAGACATTAGCACTGTCAGCAACTTATGCTAAGTGTGCTATATGACTAATCACTTGGGTATAACCTACTTCCTTCTCATAAACCATGACAACATAATCACCAGGCTAGTCTTTTAATTCCACCACGGTAAAGAAAAAAAGTCACCTAAAAGCAACTTTTACCTAAAAGATATCAGGAAAATGTAACATATGTCAAAGTGTTTGGCTTAATCAAACACAAAATACAGTATGCAAATACAATTCCGTTGTCATTTGTGCATATTTCTATACATGCTTGTGATCTAAGTTGCTCACTATAACAATAAGTTACATACTCACCATATATGCAGGAAGGGGTTTCAGCATCCCTGCTTCAGGTTTATGCGTAAAGGGGCCTTCTAGAATACCTCTCTTCAGCATATGCAGCAGAAGTTTTGCATATAGGTTCCGGTTCTTTCTATCAACAACCCCTGTACCGGCACCTGAGGGCTCGCACAGTTTTTTAATCCAAAGGGCGCATCTCTGACGTTCTAAAAAGGGGGGGAAAAGATTTGAGGTGACAATAAAACAACTTTAGGAAGTAGAAGTTATAGTGGTCAGCACTTAACTTCTATCAGTAATACAGTTTTGCCTAGAAGTCAAAATGTTGTGTTGTAAAATAAATGTTAAAAAGCAAAAAAAGTTAAAAAGCAAAACATACATCATAAAATGGGAGAATACATGTTTTGCTCATGCACTCACATGGCAAAATGTTGTGCATGAAATAGTCCCAAATCTAACTGTCATATAACTCTGCCTACAGGATAAGCATTAGCAGTATACTCATCTACTTCGTAAAACAGGCTTGTTTTTTTTAAAGCACATTCTTTTTGGAAGACAGCTGAAAAAATTATGTTCTTTGCTAGAAAGGTATTAAATGGTATAGCTTTCCCTCCATACAGGTGTTAGAATTTACACCCCTTTATTTGGAACCACAACCATTTCTCATATCATCAGGATCCCATTTGCTACAAGCTGATCTACAATACACACTCATTAACTTGTTTCTGTGCAAGTTGAGATGGCTTTGAAAGTTGGCTTGGCTTCCAACATCCTCAGCAGCATATGTTAAGGACCCCATTCAAGTCCAGAAAATGTGGGCCACTGCACCTCAACCAGTTGACAGGAGTAGACTACTCACTACCACCAACACACTTTCCAATTTCACATCATCGTATTTCTGAGGTTTATTTTTTTAAAGAAGGCAGTATATTAAATGCTCATAATGGCACTTGTCATATTTATAATGCTCCAGAAGGTGACTTTTCAACATGACTAGCCTTAGTTGCCTTGAAAGGAAGTATCTTATATAACAATCCATAAGTAATATTTTGATACTAACAGCCCAGTCTGGGGTGGGGGGGATGAAACAGGTTGTGGGAGTAGCATGGCGATACAAGACATGAGTACCCTTCTCACCAGCATAAGAAGCACTTACACCAGCAGAGGGAGCAAACACACTGGCAAGCAGGTACCGCAAAGCTCCACAGTATGCAAACTCGTAAGGGCCCACCGCTGTGAAGCTATGCCAGCATCAGAGAGCACGCCAACGCAGCAGGGGAGAGGCCAGGGGCATTCTCGGGGGTGGAGCCAACTTTAGTCAGCTTCCATCAGGCTTTCCGCCCAGGAATGCCCCCCTCTCCTGCAGCAGATTTACACCACCCAAAAGTATGGTGTCAGTCCTTTTTGACCAATTGGCAATTTTCAGATGGTTTTTTGGGGGTTTTTTCTCCTTCCAGTGCCTCCTGAAAGCCCTTTGGAGGTAGCATGGTGGTGCTGTCCCTGGTCACCGTGCCTTCTGGATTGGGCTGCTCAATTCCAAAAGTTCAAGTTTTTTACATTTTACTCAAGAATACTAAGCCTCAATTGATTTAACTGCCTGATCATATAGTTCACTAATCAAACACCATAAAATGAAACATGATATTACTTTACTTTGATTTGAAAATGCCACTATAAAATCCCACTTCTCCACTAATTTTTTTTTTGGCGTCATGACACATCTGAGTTCTGGTGACCCCTAGTGGGGTATTCAAGGCAGATGAAATTCAGAGGTGGATTGCCATTGCCTGCCTCTGCATCACAACCCTTGATTTCCTTGAAGGGTTCCCATTCAAATACTTGCCAGGGTTGACCCTGCTTAGCTTCTGAGATCTGATGAGATCAGGCTCCCTGGGCTATCCAAATCAGGGCACCCTCCATCAATAAATATCCTCAAAAGTATGAGGATATTATTTAAGTTTCAACAATATGCAAATTCATCCTAATTTAACAGTTCAAATAATCAGTTTAAAACTGGATGATTAGCTTAATCATAACTTGATTTACCGTATTTGCTTTCAGTTTCAAGCTACATCCATAACTCACCATTCCACAGGCAACATTTTTGTCACAATGTCACTGAAAGGTCAGTTTAAAAGAAATGGTGTTTGAGTGCTCGTGTGATAGTCTTAATTCACATTACCTAATTTATGAGGTAGTTTCAAAACGTAAGGCTTCATGTCCACGACATAGTGATCGAATTCGGCATCCAGTTTCTCCAGTGTTTCTTCTTCACTGCTCATTGTGCTCACTCAACCATCAGTTTACAAATGTTTAAAAGATAGCTGAAAACATGACACAGAGAAACAGAAACAGACCACAGACAAACAATACATTTATATTAAAATCACACATAAAATAGGAATGCCTGGACTTTTCTGCACAACAATATAAAAGGCACAAATGTTGAGCATGAACAAGGTAAAAAACCCACTGCTCAAAAAAGCATAAAGCCATTTGCTCCTCATAACAGGAAGAATTCAGAAGTTTATTTATTTATTTATAATCAATTTTATATACCGCCCCTCCCCCGAAGGGCTCTGGGCGGTGAACAACATAATCATAACAGTAATAGCATTAAAATCCCAGTTAAAACAGCGAATTAAATAAAATTACAGCGGCATCCGACAAAGTTAGGCAGCTTTGTACAGTAAGAAAATTGGAGGTGAGGGCTCAGCAACTTGATGTCCTGTAGCCAAATCTGGATCAATCAAAGGTTATCAAAAAGTACAAAAAGTAGCAGCCATGTCAACAGAACTGAGCTGAGGCACTGGGATATACATGACTTTCCTATCAAACCTAAGTGTATGTTACCATTTAAAGATCATAGAGTGCATTATACAGAACAGTGAAGATATAAAATTATACTGCTTAATATGATTATAACATTTAGAAGCGTTTTTATGCCAACAGGATAAAAATATTACAGCTAGTATAATAAACTGCACACTAGATTTCCTGGAAAATCTGTACCAGTTGAAGAGAAAAGGGAAAAATGAGAGTTTTAAAAACAACTATCAGTATTGCAGTATGGAAAGGAAGATATAATATCTGGATTTTTAAAAGTTTAATTTCCATGCAGGCAGCCTGACACAGAAACAATACAAAAATCTAAAATTTTGTTTACCTGAGACAAAAATGGTCTAGTATATACACCATAAACTGAACACCTGGCATTTCAGGAGCAATGTAATTCCATTTAACAAAGGCATAGCACCTCTTCCCAGATTAGACTTCTTACCAACTAACAACTGTTTTGTCTGGATTAAATTTCTATTTTCCCCCTCTCTTATTCCTTTTCCGTCATTTATCTCAAAATAGTTCAGAACTTCCACTGCCAACCCAAGATCTAAAAGACATCGGTGACAAAGATGGTCAACATTCACAGATACTACTATCAAAATAAAAATCTCTGAATGACCTCTCCTAGCAGTTTCATGCAGATATTAAATTACATAGGGCACAAGATGGAATCCTGCAGAATCCACAAGTAGAAGACCATAAGGTGGAGCAGCCAGACCCCATGCCACCTTCTGGAATCTGTCACCTAAGCAGCAGTAAAGCTGCTGAAGAATGAAGCAACTCCACACTTTCTTGGTATCAGAAGGATACTTTGGAGTAGTAGAGCCCAACACTGCTGAGAAGTCCAGCAAAACTATCAAGCATGCACAAGCCCACATCAGTCTCTTGCAGCAGGCTGCATATCAGGATTACTAACATGGCCATTCTTTGCAGGGCTCAGACTGGAGTAATTCAACATAAAACTCCCCAAACCAGGGCATTAATTAACTTGAAATGGATCTACCTTGAGGAGTTTCTGGGGCCAAATTGTTACAACTCCTCATGCACTACACGAGAATATTGTCCAAAAACGATTAGAATTGGAAAGACCAGAGCTAGAGTTTTAGCTTTATCTACAAAACGCTTTACAAACTGATTACAGTGGGCCTCTGTCTCCCATCAGAAAGGCAGCTCTATATAGAACTCATTACAGTAAAAATAATTTTGAATGCATAACAGCAGCTAAGTAAATATTCCAAAACACTGCTTCAAGAACTAAGTAATTCACCAATCTAGAAGAGAATATGTTTCAAAATGTTGCCCTAATACTCTAAAAAAAATTTTTCATTTAAAAAACCTGGATTTGTTTTTAGGAAAAGAAAGCGTTTATTACCACCTATTTTCCCAGCAGGTCCTCCAATCTGTCATTGACAGGGATGCATATATAGCTTGTTCATCCTACAGCCTAAAGGCAGGGCAAATATGAAAATGCCAGGGAGTAGGAAAGGAAGAGTTTGGGCTCTATGAACAACAATTTGAATTTTGAAAGTCATTTCAAAAGTGGTGCTATAAATGAAATGCAACACTTCATTATGTATTTAATCCTTAAGCAAAAATTCTGTACTTTTCTGACCTTCAGAGTGCTTGCACAGTCACTTGGTAATACTTCCCACTCAATAACGAGGAACTTATTTCCAAGAAAACAAGCCGCTTTATAAATATTTGTAAATTCAGCCTTATTATGTTCAATAAACTACTGCCAAGAATTTCAGAACCATTCAGGGAAAACAACTCATGGGACACTGTTAAATTTTCCATGAAAACAAAAGCTTATTTTCTGTTCCTATATTTTATGTGTACTTAAATTGCCGTTGGCAATGTAACTCTGTACTTGCAGTGTTTGCAATTTAATGCCTAAACCGTTACAATACAGAACAACTCCAGTAATTATTCTACTGAGCTTTTTACATTAAACCCATCATATAAACACTGAAGCTCAACATTCAGTAGTTCTCTCTCAGGTACTCAATTTCTTCCCTAGTTGTACTTTCATGATATTCTTGCCATTATAAAATCCAGATTGCAAATACCAATGACAAACAGAAATTTGTTTCCTTATTTCATCTCTCTGTCAGGTAAAGTTTCATCTGCCTGGCAAGAAATTGATAACCCTTCTGCAAAGCATGAAATTTAAAGACATATATGTTGGGGCACCATAATTTGTTACAGCATTTCAATCCATCGAAAGGGTAATTCCCACTCCCTGACTAATACACCAGTTATTGCACAAGGCAAACTCTTGGAGCATATAACATGTTTCTGATTAACAACTGTTCCCAATCCTGAGAGTAACAACATTAGTTTTCTATTTCTCCTGTAAATAATTCAGCCAAATGGCAAGTACTACGTTTACTGTTTATTCCCCACCCTACCGTTATGTGTATGTGCTAGAGGCATCCATCTCAAAAATGTTGGAGATTCCTAGATCTCTTCGCATAGGACTTTTAAAGAAGAAGAATGAAACGCTAAGTATCCCTATCCAGATACTAAGTCCCTTAGCGATTTCATTTTCTCTTAAAACACCAGGCATTGATTCTTTTAAACCCTGTTCCTATCCACATTTGCTGACAAACAAGCCCCACTTGATTCAAACGATGCTTCTTTCCGAACGTAAAAAAGGAGAATTGCAACTTTTATCTCTTTAATGACAGCAGGACAATGTAGCTCCATTTACCTTGCGGTCCACGATGCCGAGTTTGGTACAACCTCCCACCCTGACTGAAGAGAAGGTTGGCACCCGCAAGAAGGGCAAAAGCTGTCAGACCTGCTACAGATGCGGGGTTGTGACGGTATGGAACTAAACTGCCCGGAGAAGTCCCAATCCCTTCCGCCTTCCCGACCTCTATCCCCGCTTAGCAGACCTGGAGGAAGTCCCCCCTGCTAAGCCTCCCCTGCCCAGAGTTATCGGGTCTGTTTCCAAAAGCCAAGGAATGGATGTTGCAGCTGCTGCTAGGCGCCCCAATCAAGCGCAGCCAACGGTTCAAACAAACCCCGCCCCTCACCTCCCGACTCCCTAAGTGAGGGAGAGGAAAAGAGAAACCAGCCACTTCCGCTTCCGGCAGTGGGAAGCTGGGTTGTGTGGGACGGTTGCTAAGCAACGCAGAGGCAGGGAGGCCCGGCCGAGGTTGTAGAAGTAGTCAGGAGTGGAGCTTTTGTTTTCGGTTCGAAACGAGAGGCGAGGGAAGTGTTTGTTTGTTTTTCAAATGCAAACTTAATTTTGAACACTGTATGAAAAGAAAAAACGGAGACTTATATTGAGGACTAAAGCAGGTTAACTGTATACCTCTGAGTGTTTATGGGAAAGAAAGAATCCCGGCTAGTTCGGCCACGGGGTGGTGGTGGATTCGTGCAATGTATAAACAAAGAAATGATTTAGAGGGGAGGGAAAGGGGGGGCTGTATTTTTGCGCTGTGATGGACGGTGGATGAATGTTGTCGAAGGCGACGGATTGTTGCTGCCAAAGGAGGGATTTGCAGTTCGGATGTGCGGCGGTGCGAAAGTCTTGCTTGTTCACTTCCTGTTTTTAAGAGTTGTAGAAACTCCCCGAAGCAACACTTTCTGCTCTGGAGCTGAGCTGAGGGAAATAGCTAATTTGCCATGGCGCCTGTAAAATCTACGGAGCAGCGCGAGGAAATTCGCTCCTGCTTTTGGGGAAACAGTGAAGGAGCCCCTTATGAAGCTGGGTTTAATTTTCAGAGAAGGGAGGGTCTCTTAAGGGAAAGTGTGTTTAAAGGAAGGGTTTGGAGTGTGCTTTATTCCCAAAATTTCGCTGGAATGTTTGCAGCTTAGTTGTGGACATGGATGCTTAAATATTGATCCTACTAGGTTTATATTTGTTTCCTGCTTTTCAACAATAAACTTATTTCCACAACACAAATATCTTTATAATCACAAGAGATTCCCGCTGACAAAACAACATAGTTCTAAGTGAACAGAACAGATAAGTTGAGCAACTGGGTGAGGAAAAGCTAACTCTCTGCTTACGTTCCTGAAAATAAAGCACTATGTGAAACAACTCTACAAAGCATTGGTAACACCCACTCTAACAGAGATGTGTTTATCAAAAATATCATTTCTTACTTATACAATAAAAGAGTTGGAAGAAACCATAAAGGCCATCTAGTCCAACCCCCTGCTCAATGCAGGATCAGCCTAGAGCATCCCAGACAAGTGTCTGTCCAGCTACTGCTTAAAAACTGCCAGTAAGGGGGAGCTCACCACCTCCCTTAGTAGCTAATTCCACTGTTGCACAATTCTCACTGTAAAAATTTTTCCCAATATCCAGTCGGAACCGTTCTGCCTGTAATTTAAACTCATTATTGTGAGTCCTATCCTCTTCTGCCAACAGGAACAGCTCCCTTTCCACCTCTAAGTGACAGTCCTTCAGATACCTAAAGAAAGCAACCATGTCCTCTTCTCCAGATTAAACATTCCCAAATCCCTCATCCTTGCTCTTCAGATTCCTGAGCATCCTTGTCACTGTCCTTTGCACCCTCTCCATTTTGTCCACATCCTTTTTGAAGTGAAGCCACCAGAACTGTACCAATGCACCTTTATCTCCCTTAGTCCTGACCCTCCTAGATGACCCTCTACAGTTTGTTTTCCTTCAGTTAAATCCTCATATTTGTTGCCTCTTTTGCTTGTGGTGTCAATTTAAAACCCTCCTGATGAATCCTTCCAGGTTTTTGCCGAACATTCTTCTCTGATCTTGAAAGATGAAGTCTGTAGTATGCTAGTAGGTCGTTGTCCAGAAAACTTAGCCTGTGGTTCCAGAATCTAAATCACTCCTGCCGGCACCACCATGGCAGCCAGTGTTTAACCTCCAATATCTTCTGTTCCTGTTGCATTCTCCTTCCACTTGTGCTCCCATTCTCTTCAACTTTTCCGCTAGGGTTTCAAAGACAGCCTCCCAGCAGATTGCCTATCAATCTGACTGCCTCCGTTAGGCTCCTGGGCTGCCATGTCCTGGGAAGTAGGCAGGTTGCAACCAGTATGTAACCCAGTCTGATCCTGGGGTAGGTAAAGTAAACTCTGCCCTTGAGGGTCTGTATTAATAAAGTAACTAGCTTGAAGAAACAATGACTGATCCCATGGACTTCAGATATGATATTCCCCTGCCCCCTGAGGATGCTAAGCACACAGTCTTGGGCAGTTGCAGAGTCTGCATGATATTGATAGACAGGTTTAAGACCGGGTAACATTTCAGTTGCAACAACATTTCATGTGGCCGAATAGCCACTATTGTCTTACATAACTGTGACATTGCCATGGAAAGTATGTTAAATCCATCCCAGCTGCATGTTGACTGGTCTTTATGGTTTGACATGTATTCCAGAAAACTTGAGAGTCTTCTGCTGCAAAGCATAGCAGAATAATGTCTTGATGTCTTCCTCAACAGGATAAATTATCGGTAGACTCTTGCTTTTGCTAGAATTATACATTGGTAACATAAATGACTGACTAGAAATGTTTCTGATCTTCGTTTTCACCACATCAGGCATTTATTTGGGCAGGCACAATGATCGTTGGCTGGATGATCGTTCCATTGACTGTGTGATGTGTCCTTGCCACTGAGTGTGTCTTTTAATGTCCCAGGCCAAGATTTTAGAGATTACACTGTAAATATTAGCTGGAAGTGCAATTTTTACTTTCAGCATTTTGCATTCAGAGTGCTCTACTACTCACCTGAAGGTGGAAATGTGAATTACTGAGAAATACTCTGGAACTACCCTATGTCTCCTATTTGGGTGAGTGGGCAACTTGGCAAATTACTTGCTGTAACGAAATATAAAATTATGCACACAAGGGGAAAATAATACACCAATAAGATCGCAACAGCAAGGGGAGATTTGGGCTTCTGGGCCTCTGCTGTGGGTCCTTCAGGGTATTTGCTTGGCCACAGGATACTAGACCAGATGGACCATTAGTTTGATTCAGCAGGGCTCTTTTTAAATTCTTTATTGAAACAACAAAAAATGCTCCAAAGGGAGGGGGCTCTCAGTTGAGGTGGGACAGGCTCAATAAAAAGGGGCTTGGCTTTTACCTCCCACTGAATTTCACCCATGAGAAAGAAGAAACTTGCTTCCTGGTAAGAGTTTGTAGAATTTCAGCCTTGGTAAGATATTTCTAGATGCATATCAATCAATTGTTCACTAGGATTTAAAACTCTGTTGTTTTTAATGTGAAAGCTATTCAACCATTATGGTACTAGGAGTGTGCATTTTTAATGGAGCTTATGATCAGCTCATACTATAGCTGCCTAATGTTTATCTGAGAAAGTAAAAAGGCCAGAAGTGTACGATCACTACGATCCAGCTTCTAAAGGCAACAGCTGTATTAAGCAGCTTGGCTGTAATTTGCTGACTCTCCAGAAGAATTTATTGTAAAAGCACAATTGATGAATATGTAAAAATCCCCTCTGTGGCACAACTCACAATTTAAGTTGTAGAAAATGTGTTCATTTAGAAAGAATGTGGCTTGCTGCTTTTTAAAATCTAATTTCCCCATGCTCTTTTATCTTAGTGAGTGCCTCAGCAGGTTGCCATAAGAAACATGTGCACAGCTTGAGGCTCTCTTTCAGTTGTCTGTTAAGAAAAAGGCAGGCTTCCTTCATCATAATAAGCTCCTGGAAACATAGACACAGTACAATATTTCAAGGTTTCTGTGCAAACCTTTCATATTTGAAGTGTGAGTCGCAAAATTTGTTTCACTGCTTCAAAAGTTTTTGGTTATAATTTTATTCTTCTTGCCAAAGGATAGTAATTACAATAATATCAGTCTTTTATTCCTGAGGAAATAATATTGAAGTGCTATAATATATCCATCTTGAAAACTAGTAAGTAGAATGAATTGCCTGGTTGATGCAGTAAACGATCTTGTTGAGAAAATGCGTTAACAAAATAATGCATCTGGTGTGCATTATATATATCTACTTTAGAGCCCCATCTGGGGGGATCCACCTGTGGGACCGGCGTGTGACTGCGCTGATGGATTTGCCCTTCTCAGGGCACTTACTCCAGCAGAACAGTAATTTTGGCAGCATATGACTGCCGCAGCCCTCCTTGGCACTGGGACGCAGCACTAGACACCAGCACCAATGCCCCTGTGTGACGTTGTTCCATTACAGTATCAAGCAAGTCACACTAGCCTGACAAGGACTTTGATCTCCGGGTTGGGAACTAAATGGGTTCAATAAATTACCCAAAAGGAAGCCAACAGCCAAAATGGGCATACATCAAGAGGCTGGCTGACCGCATGGCAGGAAACAGAGTTTTCTTGAGGACAGAGGAACAAAGAAAAGTTTATTCTAATCCAAGCTGTGCTGGAGGGAACATCTTCCAAGCTCAGGGCTGAGACAAGCCTGCGCGAATCGTGCTGTTAGCTGAGAAATACCTGTATTAGAACATTTTATTGTTTTCTGTTTTTCTTTTCAATAAAAGTGTTGCAAACTCAGCTGGTTTCAGAGTATCTGGAGAAAAGAACCCAGAATCTGCAAGGCAGGCATGCCCCCCCCCAAGCCTGGCCTTGTGACACCCTGCCACCACCAGTGTAACAGGGGCGGGTCAGGGACATGGTCATGGGAGGAGGCAGAGGTGGGATCCAACCAGTTCTCACCACTTCTCTAGAAGTGGTTACTAATTTTTCCTGAGTTCCGAGAAGGGGTTACTAAAGCAACCTCCCTGCCCAATAGGGACTGGAGGTGCGTGTGTGCGGCGGCGCCACTGTTTGAATCCCACCACCATCAGAATCTGTTATTAAATTTTTTGGATCCCACCACTGGGAGGAGGCAACATTAGTTGGCTTCCCCCCAGCTATTCACTGCGTTATGCTGGTGGAAGGGGCCTCAGACTTATGGCACCAAAAAAAGTGGCATAAATCTATTGCAGTCAATGGGGGCTTCTTGGCGGCAGAGAGGGTTTTTTGCCTTTTCAGCCTCCCCACACCACCAGAAAGCCTTTAGGGGGCACCCCAGCACAGCTGTGGTGCTGCACACCGGCACACGCCCTTTGGACTAAACTGTAAAGGATTCAATGGTGTTGATGAGAGGGGCAGCCGCCTGGCCTTGACTACATTCCACAGCCCGGGCGATGGGCCAGCTTCTCTGGCGGAGACCTTATCTCTGCGAGGGAGATGAGACCTCCGTTCCCATGGGAATCCGGGAGGGGGGATGGGATGGACAGAGTTATAACCTGTGTTTCTGGCGGGAGATCTTATTCCTGCCACTGCGTGTACTTGAGCTTTCTAAGATGTCTGAATAAACGGTCTTTTACACCAAAGAGCCTTTTATTTCTGCTTCTATGGAATTCCTTACATAAACAGCCTTTTAAAGTATGCCCAATATCTATGCTAAAACTCTAATCATCAAACTATCAAATATTATTTAAAGTGACAGATATTGAGAATTCGTAGATGAGTTTACAGATGCTCTTAAGTATTGTAATTTTATAATTTAAACACTTTACATGTTGAATTTTTCTGCTAACTGAAGCTTTGTCATAAAATCAGTAGAGTAAGAACAGTCTGGCAGGGCAGTTCTTCCTTTAGAGATAATTGTGCTCTAGGTGGGACTCTTGATTCTCCATACAAATGTTCTCTTCACAGGCCATGAGGATACATCCTTTTCAGTTCTCACATGGTGTCATGTCTGCGACATCTGTCTTAAACGTTCTTGCAAACCACCCGCGTTCTGTTGAAAATATTATATTAGACAAGATATTTATCAAAATGTGTTACTACTATAGTCAATACTACATATATAATAATACATTCGGAATTTTGATACATGTTAAATTGTAAATGTTTAGTTCAGCACATTGGTAAACTTCAGTGCTAAATCATGCAAACAACTTAATTTTCCCCTCTTGAGATACAATATTGTTGGCTTTTATCTTTTCCAAATAAAATTGTTATTATTTTGTTTGATACCATGACTGCCAGTTCTTTAGTTGGTTCTTGGCCGTTCATTACAATCCGAGCCTCACCTAGAGGCCTAGGAAGTTGTAATGTATCAGTGTAGCATTCATGCACATCCCAACAGGGCTGCCTTCTGATATTATTAATAATAACAGTAAAAATAAATTTTATTAATACCCCACCCTCTCCCAGGTAGGCCAGGCTTAAAAAATAAAATCAATTTTACCTCAATAAATTTAAAATATTATGGAATTTCATCTTATACATATTGCTATAAAGTACTCGTACATATTTCAAACCACCCACTTTAGTTGTTTTTGTAAAGTTATCCTGGTTCTCATTTTCAGCCCTGATGCCAAGAAAGTCTATGAACTTAAAGCAGTTTGTGAAACATATTTTTCCTGGTTCCCTTGCACTCTGAAAAGTAGCTCATAAGAGTGAAGAACCCTCAAACACCATGGGGTATAGCCCAGACACTGCACAAAAGCTTATGTGGGTGAGAAATTCTGGCATTTTCTCTCTCTTGCTGCTCCTTCCATGTTGCATCACATGCTATTCCTGAGGCCCCCTCAACTGTCCAGAGCAGCAGGAAGAGTAAGATGTAAAAGATGCCTTATCTGAATTCCTTCAGTCCCTTCCAGTCACAGATTTTAAGTAAGTTTTCAAACTGAAGCAACAGCAACAAAAAGCTTGATCTAAGTTTGTTACTAGTGATTTCTCCTGTATCTGTCTTATCCAGGATCTGCTGGTGAAGGAAGTCTCAAAAACTGGAGACAACAGGAAATAAGGAGTGTATATTTCAAAAGACACTAGAAAATGTGTGTATGAAATTATTATACACCTGCCTGATCCACTGAACAATCCATTTCCTGTTTCTAGGAGCCTCTGGATGCAACTGCCCTCATTAAAAAATACAAGACATCTTCACTGCAGGTCCATCAAATCATTGCAGTAGGTTGATGCCACCATATATTTCTGCATTGAAAAGAATTGTTTGACTCTTTCTAGCTTGTTATGTGACATAAATATACAGAATTTCCCTACTTTACCTTGTAATGCAGATGGTGTGTCCTTCATAAGACCCAAATCTCAGTCTCAGCAAAAAAAAAACATAGATCAGAGGCTGCGATTGTGTTCATTTAATCTTCAAAACCATGTTATGGGAAGGCCTGCAATCTTTCTCTCGCTTCATCTACCATGCTAGTAATTATTTGAGTAATCGCCAGATCCCAATTATCCTGCAGAACACCAAGTTGATAAATATAATATCGAACCCACCTTCTATTTTCCTTCTAACCATGAAACAATTAGCTACATATGAAACAATTAGCTTTACTTCACATGTTCTATTTACCAAGTTAAAATTAAATTTACCAAATTACCTTTGAAACAGGCAGGGACTGTGAGATTGCCATTTATGCACTGAGCAGATTCAGTGTAACTGCAGTGCAGGTCTTTATTTTGGCAGAAGAACCAGATGGTCTCAGCATGCTGTATCCCTTCTTGGAGATGGTCTTGCACTTTTACTTTCTGCTGATTGTATAACACTGTAGCTTTTTTAACTGGTATTTTACATGGTTCTGCAAAGGGGAAATGTATAAATAACACTACTTGAACAATTAGGATTCTTTTGGAAGTATCACATTGAAACATTCTACAAGCCAAGGAATTTATTACTACAGCAAACAAAATTGAACTAATAGTGGCTATTCAATTCATACATTGCTTTCCATAACTAAACTTTCACAATTTCCTATTTTTCTATCCATGTCTTACATGTTCTTTACAAACTATCCACATGCATGAAGTGGCAGTGTCCGGTTCTTTGCTAGGCTACATCTGTAACATACACAGAACTTTGAAATCTTTATTCTAAAAGCTTTCTTCGGCTGATTCCGCACACGCAGAATAATGCACTTTCAAGCTGCTTTCAGGGCTCTTTGAAGCTGTGCGGAATGGCAAAAACAGTTGTGAAAGCAGCTTGAAAGTGCATTATTTTGCGTGTGCGGAATCAGCCTTCAGTACAAATAAAGCTGGTCAGAAATCTTGGCTCCAGCTTCCACTGAAAGCAGTGGAATTTAAGTTACAGATACAACTAACTTTTGTTGCACTGGGGCCAAAGTGTTTCATCTTTTACTCCAGAAGACTTACAGACAAGTGAGCCAAACATAAAGAAGAATGGAAACTTTGTCAGGTATTCCCAGACACCACTCTACTGCCCCTTCCCTTGGATTGCGCTGTAAATCATTTTTAAGACAATGTAAGTTAATGTGTGTTTACAGATATTCAAGAAGCCAAGTTAGACCTTTGCAAGTTGGTTTTATTGACCAGTTTCCTGTTTTTTCACATGTAGACTCTACAGGTCCATTCATCACATAAGTAGGATTGCAACCATAGCTCACTCTGTCTTTATACTGATAAGTTCTGCGAACAGCAAAGTTTATGAATCCATTTTGTATTTCTTCTGGATATGGACATATCACTTCTGTATTGGAAAAATAAAGATATCTGGAAGTTATGGTTTATGATGACGTATATAATAAGACTTTGTGCTCTATTTCTATAATAAGACATAGCGCTAATCCTCAGATATGTCAATATAACAAGGGTCATGATGGGATAATTTTTCCCATTGGACAGCTTGTTCAGTCTTATGATAAAGAGTCTTTGAAATAGTAAAACATTTTTTTGACTACTTACTTCTGCATTCTGGTATCTCACTCCAGTTTCCAGTGGCCAGACATGTAGCCATTTCATTTCCAATTAATGCCAAAGGCAACTGACATTCAAACTTGATCATATCTTGGAAAACAGACATGTTTCCAGGCTTAAATCTATGGTAAGAGAGGGCTCCAAATTCAGAAATAGGAGGTGGAGGACAAATCACAGCTGAAAAACAAAGCATCTTCATTTCACGTAAAGCAAAAACTCTTATGCTTACCTGGCTCACCATCATCCCTTTCTATAGTATTATCAATGCTGCTATTGCATGTACTTTCGAACTGGGTTTTGACCAAAATAAATAATTCATTCATTCCATAGTGCTGAGTACATTGTACTTCATAGTACCATGGAGGAGCATTGACTAAAATTGAAAAATGTATCTTAGTAGAATAAGATCAGTTATGATGATTACCACATTAGAAAACATATCCCATCCAATTATTCTCAAAGAATCTTATGTATGTGGAGGGACAGGGTACAGCAAATGTATGTTCTAAAGGGCAGAGTGTCCATTGTGTTGCCACCCCAAAAACATCACTCAAGAATGCAGGGTTCCCTTATTCTATGTTGTTATCCCCCACAATTTTTCCCATTCTCAATCCTTGCATATTGGAACCAAACTTCTTGTGATGGAGAGATCTGTGTGTATTTATGTATGTGCTTTCCTAATCACATTTAAAATGGGAAGGGAAGTCTAGTTTTTTTTAAAAAAAAATTAGTCATAATAGGCCTCTAGATAGTGAATCAAAGGCATCTTTAAAATCAACAAAGGCTGCAAAAAGAGTTTCTTTTGTGGAACATACATATTTGTCAATTAAATATTTTAAAATGAAGCAGTGGCCTGTAATGGCTCATCCATTTCTAAAACCAGCCTGTTCTTCTTCCAAAAAACCTTCATGATCTAACCAGCCACATAGTTTTAAGCAAAGATGTTTGGCATATAATTTACTGGTTGTATTAGGGAGGCTTATCGGTCTATAATTAGCTAGGTCCTATCTATTTTAAAAATAGGAGACTGGGGCCCACCAATCCATATTTGATTGTAATAAAATCAAGGGCAATAGAATCACTACCTGGGGCCTATCCATTCTTTGGTTGAGAGATTAATTGTTTAATTTTTTAAGGTGATACAGAGACCATTGAGGAATAGAATTGTTTGGGAAATCCAGCTGGAAATAAGTATGATGCTTTCCATTAAGATAGGAGCTCCCAGGATTCTGCTATGAGGCAAATTTCATGTTTCAGATTAGGAGCATTTGATGTAGAGAAGTGACTTAGGTTGCATATGTACATGAGGTTAACAAACAGCGGGGGGCTGAAGTTCTTCTGGAATTTCAGATAATCTCTGGACTATGGAAATCAGTTTCAGAAGAAAAATCAGCTTTTGAGGACAGCCTCTATGTGGCATCACATGTCTGCTAAGTTCCCTCCCTTCCCCAAACTTCATCCACCCCAGACACTGCCCTCAGCTCTCCAGCACTTTCCAAAGCTGGAATTGGCAACTCCATGTTTATAACATTTCAGCTTTCCAGCAGGTATCAGTATACCTTAAAACTGATAACCCTGTACCCTGTTAGTCAATCCCAAATAAATACACATACGAGTAAAATTTATTACACGTACGTTGGCATTCAGGTAGCTGTCGACTCCATTGTCCATCTGCCAGACATTGGCTGGTATTAGTTCCATTAAGAATATACCTATAAGATAGAAGATATATATCTAGTCACCATCTTCCAAAAAGGAAGAGCATATGAAGAAGCATTCCACTGCAAAACAGTTCCTTCACAATATGGATCTGCAAAAACCCAAGCTTCCTTTTCAAAGCGTTGTTAAGACTTCCTGTTATTAAACTCAGTTAACTGGGCCTTCATAGTGGGATGCATTATAAATTAAATATGGTCTGGATAAATGAAAACAAATCTATAAAAAAGGATGTTTTTATTATTACTAAATTATAATTATTATTGTTTAATTTAGTTTAATATCACAGCTGCCAGTTCTTTAGCTGGTTGTTGGCCTTTCATTACAATTCGAGCCTCACCCAGAGGCCCTAGGACATTGTAATGTATTGGCATAGTATGGCTGTGAAAGTCTTCTGAATTTGACAGATGTTGATTTTGTCAATTTGAAGATGTTTTAAGTGTGCCTTAGTATTTTCAGAATGGCGCCCAGGCTGCCAATTACCAATGGGACGACCTCAGCTGGTTTGCACCATGGTCACTGAATATCAATTTTAAAATCGTGGTATATTGTAACCTTTTCATGTTCTTTTTCAACCACCCTGCTTTCAGCAAGTACTTTTATGTCGACGATGGTCACTTTCTTGTCCTCAATCATTGTGATGTCCAGTATATTATGTGCCAATACTTTGTCCGTTTGGATTTGAAAGTCCCATGAGATCTTGACTGTCTCATTTTCCATGACTTTCTCTGGACAGTGTTACCACCGGTTTTTAGTTGTCCTAATGTTGTAATTCTTGCATAAATTCCAGTGGATCATCTTGGCCACTGGAGCACCTTCCCTATGAGGAGAGGCTGCAGCATTTGGAACTCTTTAGTTTGGAGAGGAGACGGCTGAGGGGGGATATGATTGAAGTCTACAAAATTATGCATGGGGTAGAAAATGTTGGCAGAGAGAAATTTTTCTCTCTTTCTCACAATACTAGAACCAGGGGGCATTCATTGAAAATGCTGGGGGGAAGAATTAGGACTAATAAAAGGAAACACTTCTTCACGCAACGTGTGATTGGTGTTTGGAATATGCTGCCACAGGAGGTGGTGATGGCCACTAACCTGGATAGCTTTAAAAGGGGCTTGGACAGATTTATGGAGGAGAAGTCGATTTATGGCTACCAATCTTGATCCTCCTTGATCTGAGATTGCAAATGCCTTAACAGACCAGGTGCTCGGGAGCAACAGCCGCAGAAGGCCATTGCTTTCACCTCCTGCATGTGAGCTCCCAAAGGCACCTGGTGGGCCACTGCGAGTAGCAGAGAGCTGGACTAGATGGACTGTGGTCTGATCCAGCTGGCTTGTTCTTATGTTCTTATGTTCTTATGAGTTGTGCCTATGCACTATATGCGCTGCTGCTGCTGCTGCTGCTACTACTACTACTACTACTACTACTACTACTACTACTACTGGGAAGGAGCATGGCTCAGTGAAAGAGGGTGCTGAGAGTCCCAGGTTCAATCCCCAGCATCTCCAGTTAAAGGGATCAGATAGTAGGCAATATGGAAGACCTTAGCCTGTTTCCCTGGAGAACCACTGCTAGTCTGAGTGGAAAGTATTGAACCTGATGGGCCAGTTCTTTAGAGCTGTAAGTAGCCTGTAAGTAGTAAAAAGACAGCAAAATATGTTTACTCAAAGTATGTTCTCAATAGCTGTGTGTGTGTTTTGCTCAGGGAACATATGAACAAGCCTGCTGGATCAGACCAGAATCCATCTAGTCCAGCACTCTGCTACTCGCAGTGACCGGAAGGAGGGGATTGTCTTCTATTAGATGAATAGTGCTTGGCCATGTATGTAGGGGGGTTGTACAACATACATATGGAATATTTCGATATTCTGTAGTATTTTAATATTCTTAAGTTATATGCACTTCTACGTACATACTGTAGACTCTATTTGGCATCAGTTCTAATATCAGAGAATGTGTGGGGATAACATAAGAATTTATCACAAATATGTACTACTGAATTAATTCCTCTGCTTAGTTTCTTGATATTACTTCCACTTTTGGAATGACTGCTTTTCAGTGCATTACTTGCTTTAGTTTCTCAAGAGATTTACTTTAAAGCATATTTGCATGTGTGATCCCTCTCTGCATGTTTCATATTTGTATTTTTATGCTGAAGTCTGTAGATATATATAGCAATGTTGTGATGCAACAGTGTAAAATTTCATATGCAAGACTGTGCTTGGCTTCTTCCTTTTTAAATTTTTTTAACCTTTTCTTCCTATATTCAGTTTCAATCCAAAGAGCTTTTTGGCCATGCATCAATGTTTGCACATCAAGTACAAGTATTTCCTCATGTTCCCTCCTGCCAAGTTAATGTGCTGCAGTTGAGATCTTTCCTGAAGTTCCTCTGAGTTCCAGAAGTATTGTTTTGTCTAGAAGTATATCCCTCATTCTGGAAGGTAAGGTGCTCAAAGTCAATATATTCATTATCAGCAAAGTTCTACCAAACCAGATTGGCTTCCTTGTTCTTCAATAACATATGAACATATAACATATAAAAGCCATATGGTTGACCATGTTAAATGCCAGAAAGGCATTTTTAGATTTACTAGCATAGAAATAGCCAAACAATACAACCACTCTATACAGGTAGATGTTTTTTGTATATTATACTCCTGGAGCCAACCATAGTTGAATAGCACAAGATCAATAATGATTTGGCTGTTGGGTGTTTTTCAGCCTGCGTGGCCATGGTCTGGTAGTTTTTGCCCAAATCTATTGTGGGCGAAAACTTAGGACCAAAAACTACCAGACCACAGCCACACAGCCCCCAAATATATACAACAGCCAGTTGATTCTTACTGTGAAAGCCTTCGACAATGTAAATCGGTTGTCAGAAGCTTCACTGTACATGTGGAGCACAACAAATGGTTCCATTTTTGCCATGCTTTATGAGCAATTCAAAGTTTGCCTAGGTTGGCTTTTGAAGCTATTTTCACTTGTACTACTTCAAAGAAACAACACTCACCCAGGTTCACAGGAAAAGATTACAGTACTCTGATAGTCTAAGTCTGCACCAAGTATGTTTCCATTTTTCAAAGGCCCAGGGTAAAAACATTTCCTTGCTGTTAAAATATAAAATAATGATCCATTAGATGTTAACATAAAACAATTCCAATTCTAAGTCATCTTCCTCCCAATCCTCTACATATTGTTGTTGTCATATGCTTGGGATACTCAAGATGGCATCCGGGTAGGAGCTGTAGTAGCAGAGCTCTGCCAAATTAGATGTTTTTAGGACCTCGGAATGGGTTATTTTTACCACCCACTTACTTTTAGTTGTTTTTAAGAGCTGAGAATTTCGAATCGTGTGGGAGAATATCAGCATGAGGTGGCTGGAATTGTTTTGTTTTGCCTTCAGCTTGTGTGTGAGATCTTCCAGCCCAAAAGCTGTGTGTGAGGAGACGGCTTGTGTGTGAGACCCCACCAGAGGAGACAGCTTCCCTTCCCCAAGTGAGGTACTCTCTTCGGCAAGCTGTGCGGCAGTGGGGGTTAGTGGCAGGGCCCCACCCTCCCAGCTTCAAGTCCATCTCCACCTCGGCTTACCCGAAGTGTTCCAGGGTGCAGAGAGAGTAGTGAACACCGTGGGGAAGCGGTCTACAGGAGATGCCTGGGACCTGTAATTGGAGCCAGAGGTTGCAGGACTGTTTGTGCAGCCACTTGTGTGGCCATCAAGCCAAACCGCAAGGCATGGACCTTGGAAATTAAGCTGGCTGGGCTCACTGGATCATCTGTGTGGAGTGAGATTCCCGGTCGGGCTGGCCTCCTCTATTGTACTGCCTGCAGGGAGTAGCCTGGTCAGGAGGGAGATTGTGATAAGAGTGCAGGGACAGCTGAAGATATAAGGGTTACTGTCCGGGCAGGAGAGGCGCCACAGTTATCTGACAACTGGGAAGATCCAAGCTATCAGACACTAAAGAGAAGGATTTCTGAAGAAATTGAGAGATTTCACGAATGAAAACATAAAGATGAAAGAAAGCCATGTGTCTAGTACTGTTTTTGGAACCTCTGTCCCGGAATGAAATAATGGAAAAAGGAACACATTTGTCCTATTCAGAGGTCATAATAATAATAAGTGAACATCCAGGAAGGTGTTGTGTCCTTAATATTAGGTACTAGAATAAGAAGACAGCATAGCTTCAAACAGGAGCATAGTTTAATGACTCAGGTTCTTTCTCTGAGCCTAGCCAATGTCAGCAATTACCTTTCTCCTTGTTTCTGTTCACACTTTACGCACAAAAACAGGAAACCAAGCTGCCCAATAATACACAGGCAGTCCTGCACCGGTAAAAATTATACACTTATAAACCCTTTGCAAGAATTTAACTGAATATAGAAGAATCCCTTCCGTGCATGTTGAGTCATCACAACTGTGTTGGAATGGTGCAATAAACTGAAAGTGTAAGTCACTGTTTTTCACTGTTATGTTGTGTTGAGCATAAAGATCACAAAACAAAGAATATAAAAAGTGTACTTACGTATACATCTGAGTGTAATAATAGGCCATTTACCAGTCAAAGGGCATGTATATCTCCTTGAGCCTGTATGAGGAACATACCCAGGATTGCAAATGTATGTAATCACCTCTCCCAGCTCATATTCTTCCTTGTTTTTGTCAACAGTAGCCAATGGAATTGCAGGTGGTCTGGGACAGACTAGAAGACACAGTATTTTAACAGGGCTTGCATGAATGAGAAGCGAAGAATGCAAGTAGGAGGAGTCAAGATTGGTCATGCTATCTCCATTTATTAGCAGAGGGTCTTCATAGAGTATGCATGTGTGTGTGTGCGTGCGTGCACGCATGCACGCACACATGCGCATATAGAATCATAGAGTTGGAAGAGACCACAAGGGCCATCAAGTCCAACCCCCTGCCATGCAGGAACACACAATCAATGTACTCCTGACATATGATAATCCAGCCTCTTTTTAAAAACTTCCGAAGAAGGAAACTCCACCACTCTCTGAGGCAGTGAATTCCACTGTTGAACAGCTCCGACAGCCAGAAAGTTCTTCCTAATGTTTAGGTGGAATCTCTTTTCCTGCACCTTGAATCCATTATTCCATGTCCTAATCTCTGAGGCAGCAGAAAACAAGGTTGCTCCATCTTCGACATGACATCCGTTCAGATATTTAAACATAGCTATCATGTTCCCCCTTAACCTTCGCTTCTCCAGACTAAACATATCCAGCTCCCTAAGTTTCCCTGGGGAGAGCATGGATTCCAGACCTTTTACCACTTTGGTTGCCCTTCCCTAGACACATTCCAGTGTGTCAGTATCCTTCTAAAATTGTGGTGCCCAGCTGAACACAGTACTTTAGGTTAGGTCTGACCAATGCAGAATAGAGTGGTACAATTACTTCCCTCAATCTTGATATTATACTCTTATTGATGCATTCCAGAATTGCATTGGCTTTCTTGGCTGCCATATCACACTGCTGACTCATGTCCAGTTTGAGGTCTACTAAGACTCCCTGATCCCTTTCACATGTACTGTTGTTAAGCCAGGTGTCACCCATCCTATACCTGCATCTCATTTTTTCTGCCTAAGTGTAGAATCTTGTATTTATTGAAATTCATTTAGTTAGTTTTGTCCCAGCTCTCTAATCTGTCCAGATCATTTTGAATCCTGCCCCTGTCCTCCAGCGTATTAGCTACCCTTCCTAATTTGGTACCATCTGCAAATTTGATTACTATGTCTTCTATTTCATTATCCAAAGCCATTGATAAAAATACTGAATAGCACTGGGCCCAGGACAGAACCCTGTGGCACCCCACTAGTCACTTCTCTCCAGGATGAAAATGCCCTCCCTTTTCCACTTCTTGTACATGCCCTTTTATATCTTAGCTCACTTGAGAGTTCTTTAGACACTTCCCATTTTTCCTTCTCATTGTATGAAATTGTGCCTTCAAGATCTCCCTTTTAAGAAACTCCCATCCATCTTGTACTCCCTTCTCTTTTAGTATTCTTAACCATGGCATCACACCCAGTAGTTTCTTAAGTTTACTGAAATCAGCTCCAGGAGAACATGTATAATGAACATTACACATAACAAATGTTATACATGTTCTCCAGGAGAACATATATAACAAACTCCAGGAGAACAAATACATATAGATATATTCACACATGCACATATATGATAAAAAGTCCTGTTTTTAGCAAGGTCCCTGGATCAAGCATGATAGTCTATGATCATAAGATTTTGTTTATATCTTCTTCTTGATGTGGCTTTTTGGGGACAAGAACAGTGGGGACAAAGCCAAACTTTTGCCTTCAGCCTTCCAGTCAGGACTAAAGACGACAGACATTCAATCCATACATACTCAATGGGAGGTAACTCATGCATGCTTCCACACTAGAGAGGAATACAGTCCATAGACTATTCTGTGCAACTAATTTAAAAGTCTGTTGTCTACAACAGTGTAGCACACACATCGGCTTCAGAGGGATCCCAGCATTTTTTTTGTGCTATTAAAAAAAACAGTCTTACCCCGAAGTGCGAGAACTGTGTAAGATAGAGAGACTACCCATAAAACAAGCGGGATATGAAACATCATTGTGGATTGCAGGCAGCCAAAATGAGCCCCAACTCAGCACTCTACTTCCACAAAATAAAAAAGCAGAGAAGTTAAATATTAATTTTGTGCATTTATTGGAAAACAGATGAAAAACAGAGCACTGATATTGCTAGGTAAATAGACTGAACAGATAGTCATGCAAAACTTTATGCAATATTTAGAGGAATCCACATGAAGTTGGAGTCTGAAGGTCTTTCGTTTGCTTGGGAAAGGTTTGTACCTTGTTGGACTATGTTTCATTACCTGATCTTTATCAAATGGTTTGATGGGTGGGGTTATGCATTGAGTGGGGTATGTACTTTCAAGAGGCTTTTTGCTTTTGCTTTTCATTATGATCTTTCAGAAAACCCCATCCTTTTGGTTATTCCTTGCCTACAAGATATCACTTTCCCTACGGAAAGCTGTATTTTGATCCACAAAATTTTAAATGTTGCACAGAACAGCTTCTGGGTAAAGAAGAATTCAAAATGAATATACTGAAAGAAAATTTGTGTAGACTGATCATATACATTACCCAGAAATAAATCTCACTAAGTTCAGTAGGAATTAAACCCAAACAACTGTGTAGAATGGAGCCTTACAGATCCTTGGGGCATTTGCTGCACTCAGTGTAGACAAGTAAATAGACATAGGATTGCAAAATTAGGGTAATTAGCTCAGTTTAATAATTATAGTGGTTCAGGATCCTCAGTCAGTCATTATTCAAATGTAATGTGCCCAAGAAATGAACAAAGAATTCAGTGCTACAAAAAAACAATTGGGGAAAATAGATTGTTATAGGGAATTGTAACTGGGTATATTTTATGCTCAGATGTTTGCAAATGGAGGGTAACAAAGCAGCCCATGTTGTTCCCAAAAACTGCTGCCTGATCTCATTTCATCAATGTGAAACTAAAGTCTGGCCTAGGGCTTTACCACTACGTATAGGCAGTCCTCAGTGTAATCCTGTCCCTGTTAATTTGCAGCCAAGTTTCAACCTGCAAATGCCCACTAAACAGCATCCCTGAAATGAACAGTGAAAGCTCTTGTTTAGCATTTTCAAAAGCTGGAAAGTTAAAATCCCTGGAGGTAGAAGATCCCTCTGGCTCTTGTTTGGCTTATCAGAGTCGAGCCCAATCGGGATTTTGAGACATAAAAGGAGGTAGAGGAGACAGAGTAAAGACTGCTTAAAAATTGCACTAGATTATTAGTTGTACATTTTACAGGTTCTTTATTTGCTCCCTTTCCTTTTCTTTGGCACTTTAAATGAAACTCTGACGTTTCCCAGAACTGTTCTAAAAATATGTCATTTTTCTTCTTCACTCACTGTTAACTGTTACAAAGTGCATAGTGTCTGTGTCTACCTAATGGATGCTGTAATGAAGGGAATAACAAACAGAACAGATAGAACAAATAAAATGGAGTCTCCAGGCACCTTAGAGATCTATGGGTGTATTGAAGCAGAAGCTTTGGTTGATACAGCCCATTTCGTCAGATGAAACAGTAATAATATCAGAATAGAGATGGGACAGGGAAAATATGTGATATAAGGAAAAAACAAAACAGGAGGTACCTGAGGGTTTTAAATAAGGCCTATCATGGGGGTGGAGAGATATAAATCAAATAAATAAGAGGACCATTTGGCCCAGACTCACATTCACAGAGGGCCTCAAATTTAGACTTCTGATATTACCTCTAAGTGAGGTCTTACTTATTGTTGTACAGATACACTGATGGGATTGAAAGAAGATGAGGTTCATCATACAGCTTTCAACTTGCTTTCCATTATCAGGCCACAATACTGTGTATTAATATTTTCCTTTGTCAATAGAGGTAAGGCCAGGTTGCTAGACCCCCACCAGGGGCAGGATATCCCCTACATTAGGTCCCCTCCCTCCAACACTGTTCAGCTGGCCAGCAGGGTCTTGACATATACAAATTGAGGCCCAGGCCTTGGCCCCATCAATGCAATGATATCACTTTCAGAAGTGAGGTCATCATGTCACCAACAACACGTTCTGGTATTTTGGCTGGTAGAAGCTGTTTTTACCATACAGTTTTGCTCAGATATCAGAGCATCTCCCATGCTATCAGTGACATGATTTTGTTTCTGCTGCTTGCACCTGCCATTTTGTGTGGTGGAAATTCTTCAGGGTGATTCCCAATGGAAGTTTCCTCTGTTAGCAGCTCATCCATTTGCTATTTTGCTGAAACGAGTAGATGGATAAAGTTTGTCTAGCCTAGTGATCCTATGCATGTGTCGTTTTCCCTTTTTGTTTTGTTTTGAGGGGGCTGTCTGCGAAGCTACAGCAACACTACTAAAGAAACTGCAATATGCACATATTTGTGCTTCTGTAGGTTCACAGACAGCTCCCACGAAACAAAAAAAAGGATGACCCACATGTGCACAGGATTACTAAGCTAAACAACTTTATTCATCTCCTTTTTACAGTGAAATAGCAAATGGATGAGCTGCAAGCAGAGGAAACCTCCACAGGGAATCTCCCTGGAGAATCTCCTGCAGCACTCAAAATGACAGGCGTCATTGTGAAACTGACAAGAGCTCCATGCACCAGATGGGCAAAAAGATCTGTTTTGGCTGACAACACTTGTGTTCTTTCATACTTGGGAACACAAAATCCCAAAACAGATCTTTTTGGAACGTCCTAAAAATGTTATATTTATGCTGTGCAGAATTTACCTCTGAGAAGCTCTGGTTTCAAAGACTGCATTTCTCATTGTAGAATGTTCCCCACCAGGTACCAGTTTAATGTAATAACTAGAGCAGCCATTCTCAACCAGGGTTCCCTGGTACCCTGGGGTGCCGTGAGCATGTCCCAGGGGTACCGCGGCAACACTACCGTGCCCCCCTCATTTTTGTGGTGTCTCCCATGGGGAGCTGGCCCATGGGGCAGGGCCTGCCACAAGGTCAGCAGCCACCACCACCCCCAGTGCTACCCTTCACCCTGGGAGGGGAAGGTGGGGGGTGTGGCAAGCAGGGGCAATGGGAGGAGAAGGTGGAGGGTGGCGGCAGGGCATCCCAAGAAGCCATGGGGCCACCTGTCAGTGGATTTGCTCCTTTGTCAGGGTAAGGCCCCTGTAGAAAGCATAGGGCTGCACCATCTCCACAAGTCCCTACAGCCCCCAGCCCCCTGGATTGGACCGTTAAAGACTTTGAATGCTGCTGGAAGAGGAAGAAGAGGAGAGTATAACAAATGCCATATCTAACTTGCCAAAAGCCTGATCAATTATTCTGAAGCGGCTGTGAGAGAAGCATTGCAGTAGAGTGCAAGTATTTAATACTGCTGACTTCTTAGCAGTCCTCCTGCATCTGTATGACAGGTAAGTGAATATTCTGGCTGCAAAGAATGACACCTGCTGAGTTTTTCCATGTTACATTCTCATGCAACTACGAACAGCATAGCTCATGTTCAAAATGTATTCTGTATTCATTTTTCTATATTACTGTAAGGTTGTATTCTGGGCTCTCTCCATTTTTGTTTTGCTTACATGAATCTGAAAACAATAACATTGAAACATTTGTTTAAAAAAAAGAATTGTGGTACCCTCACTGTCCTCTTTTTATGGTAAAGCTTCCAGCAATTTATCTTTTCTGTCTTTTACTGGGTTCAGTTTTTCTGGACCTCCTTTGCACTTGAAGTACTGACTTCTACTGTAGTATGAAATAATTTGTAATACATTAATGTGTTTTTACTCGAAAAGTACTCTTGAATAAATTCAGCATTGTAACTAGATTGAGGCTTGTAAGAGTATTTCCTAAACTGTTTGGGAAACTTGCTTAATCACAGAAAAAGTCAATACAAATTTCCAGTTCTTCCTTTTTGGTTGATGTATTGCACCATGTTTTTTACTGGATACTTTCCTAACTTATGTAATTTCTTATCCCTGCCAAAATACTGAAGCATTATTGCTCATATTGCTTTCAGAACAAATTTCCCAAATGCTTTTTCTAAAGAAAGTTTGAATCTCCACCAAGACTAATTACATTGAAACCAAGATGGCTGGCCTTGTACTTGGATTACAAACTCTGGAAAGGCCAATAAAGAGGAAAGAGGAAGCAGAACTATATGGGGGTTTGTGACATCTTTGTTGCAGGTTCTTTAGTTAATGATTTCAAGACAGCAGAACAAAACTTCAGGAGAACACAACCCCTCCTCCCATTGGAGTCACTAAGTATTCATGTATACACTTTCAGTCAATTCACAGCTATCTCTGTCCCAAACTGCAGTTTCTTTGCATACTTACACAAACTAGCTTTTCTTGTCAGCTGAGATGAAGGAGTGACCTGCTCCAAGTTCCAGAGTCAATCTATCAGGAGACCATCTCCTAACACTTAGCACTATTGGTAGAACAACAGTCTTGAGCACTAACATTCCAACAACAAAATAGCAATAAAAGAGGATGATAACAACAACAACAACAATTATGCTGCTGATTGTATCACTAGCAACTCAGGCATCAAGTTGCTCAATTAAAGCTATTTAATTTAATTATATGGGGGAAAAACTTCACAAGTGCCAAAGTAGTATTGTAATTGCTTCCAGCTTACAATGGACTGGAAAACTAAGCAAATCCTTCAGAAAAGAGAGAGACTTGGTTCTACACCTATGGAATTTTGGACAATCCAATAGACAGTGGGGCAAGGTGTTAAGGCTCTCAATCTCCCAGCTGCAAAATTCATCTGTAAATGAAATCCTTCCAACTTGGCCAGAAAATTCTGCCATTCGTATTGAATTGAAGCAAGCTAACTTAAAGGCTTTTTTATATTTGGGGATCATCAAATGATTAAGATAGGCTGGACTAGTGTTTGAATATACCAATCCCAAATAGAGAGAACAAACTCTACATGACTGGCCTAATAGAGAGAACAAACTCTACAGGGCTGGATTCTGGTACTGAGCTCATCTAAGATATAGAAGCATTTCAGATTTCTGATAGAAGTCAACCTAAGGCAATCTGTATCATTAGGGGAGATCCCCAAACAGTGCAGGTGAGCGGTCGCCATCTGCTAATGCTTAGGAAACCATTTTGTAACACTTAGCTCCACTGGTAGAAAAACAAGATGTATTAATGTTGTTGTTGTTTTTATTGTGTGCTGTCAAGACATAATTGACTCATGGCAACCCCAGGACTATGGGGTTTTCAAGGCAAGAGATGAGCAGAGGAAGTTTGCCATTGCCCTCTTCTGCACAGAAGAGTTTGGATTTATACACATCCTTCCTCTCCTGTAAGGAGACTCAAGGCAACCGACAAATGTCTTTCTCTTCCTCTCCCCAAAACAGACACCTTGTGAGTTCTGAAGAATTGTGAACAGACTAAGGTCACCCAGCAAGAATGTTGGAGTGAGGAAAGAAATCTAATTCACCAGATAAGAGTCCGCCACTCACATAGAGGAGTGAGGAATCAAATCTGGTTCTCCAGATTTGAGTCCACCTGCTCATAATCACTGCACCACTACAACACTAATCTTACTTGGTAATCTCCCAACCAAGTACTAACCATGACCATTTCTGCACGGTGGCAGAAATGGCTCTCCACTGGCATAATTAATGCCGGTGGAGGCTCAGGATTGCTCACATGGTATTGTGTGGATGGCTCCATGTTTGTCCTGTTCACCTACCACTCCACCCTGTGCAGCTCTGGACGGCTGGAGGGACATACTCATGCTGCCCTTTAACCTCCAGGGGTTGGAGGGCAGCACTGGTGTGTCCCTCCAGCCATCTAGAGCTATGCAGGGAGGGAGGGAGTTAACACTGGAGGGGTCAAAAGTGGTGCCCTCACTCCGGTGCATTTTGTATTGCGCTGGTGGGAAGATGTTGCTTTTGAAAAACTTGCTCAGGGATCAAGTTTCAAAAGTGGCAATTTGGTGCTGGTTGGGGGGCAAGTACGGCGCTGCTGCATTGCAGCAGTGCCAGCTGTGTGGACAGCGCCCTGGGATGGTGTTTTTCGGCCGTGTGGAAACAGCCTATGACTTACTGCTTAGTTTCCAGGTTCTGATAAGATTTTACTATCTATGCTAATAGGTCGCTATCTTCACATTTATTTAAAAAATGCAAATGATTTTTCAGAACTTGAACTTGAAAGGTTTTAGTTTTACCAAAAAGTGAAGAACAGGGAAACATAAACATGACAAATAGGGTAGCACAAAGCCATTGTAATAGGAGTGGTGCAAAGAAGGAAAAACTGTGATTTAAAAAAAATACTTTATTGGTTAAAAAAAAAGAAACTTGCACACAATACCTTGGTTGGTGGAGCAAACGGAGGGACTGAGCGCCAGGCAGTTGGACAGTAAGTGGAAGACAGCAGAGAGCGCACTGAGTGAGTTTCCCTTCTCCCTGATGCTCCTGTGAGTGAAAAAAGCCACAGAAAGCCAGAAAAACTGTGATTTTGAAAGAGATTGTGATGCTCAACAAAGACTCAAAGTGCACCTAAATAAACCATAACTCTCCCACCATCAGGGGCATAGTTAATACAATTATATTTTCACAATTACAGGTTTCATTGTAATTATTATACACACATATTACGCTACATAATAGCCTGATGCAAAGAAAGGGGGAAGTACAAGAAAGAGAAGGGTGTTTAGACCAATTCATTAAAATCCAAACAATATGTTTTTATATAACTATTTCATTCTGTTACATAATGCAAATTGCCCAGTGTTCTCAGGGAATTAAAAATCTATTATTACAGCAAATAGACATTTGCATATAACAGCCCTCGGTATAGTATATTTATTTTTATTTATTAACTATAAAGGGCATCCATTTGTGGCCCCAGAGGTGAATGGGTGACTGGATGCCACGCCGAGACAGAGACAACACCATATAAACTTTTATTGTTTATAGCTGCAGAGGGATGGCACAGGGCAATGGGTCCAAGTCACTGAGCAGCCCATTTGCTGTCTGATGAAAAAACCTGTCCCTCAGGCTGCCTGCTGAAGGAAAATAACCTTGGATAGCAGCCTTGTGAAAACACCTTGTCAGCTATCAAGTTTTATTTTCTTTTTTAAAAATAAAACTTAAAAAAAACCCTCCTAATTCTTGTATTGCTGTGAGTTCCTGGGTCAACACATGCAGTGAAACAGTTAAAAGGAATGGCAAAGGCCCTTATTAACATCACATTCTCTCTCCTTCTTCATTCTGTGCTTCCAACCCAAATGTTCCAGCAATGTTTGATTCTCCCCCCCCCCCGCTTTTGTTTTTTTTGTTTTTTTTTGTATTCCAGTCACCTGTGATACAGTGTGCAATCGGTTTCTTCCTGGACACCTGCATAAAAGCTTTCAATTACTTCCTCTCCAGCATCTGCAGTGGGGGCATGAACATGAACGATGGTTGTTGGTAGGCTTTCCCCCAAGTCTGATTGATATTATTCGGTCAGACTTCACATTATTATCTCTGACTGCTTGTGCCACCTTTTGCCTCGCTAGTAGAGCAATTCTGTTTCTTTGATGTTTGTCATATCCTGAATAAAACAGTTTATAATGTTCTGACTGAAAATGTTCTAATCCACTTCCACAATTGCAATGTTTAAATGTTCCATTTTTCATTTTACAGTTTCAAATTTACCTCAGTTCATACTTCTCATGTTCCATGTTCCTATTATGTGTGTAGAACAGCTTTGGACTTTCCTTTTGCATCTGTTCACATCAACAACTGAACATTTTTTGGCTTTAGTCTCATCGTTAAGAATAGTGCTACTTGCACATGTCTGCCGCTCTTCCCGAATAATTAATTGAATTCCGTCTGAGCTGGCACTATTTTTTTTCCATTTTGGATTCTTTCATCATAGAGTTTTCAAGGTATGAGATGATCAGAAGTGGTTTACCATTGCCGCCTTATGCGCAGTACCAACCAGGGTCAGTTGAAGTGTCACTGAAGTTATCTATTCAGTGTCACCTTCCACTCCTGCTGCTGCCCAGTAGCTACCCTTCAAAGATTCTTCTGCCCCCTTCACCATTGGAACTGTCTGTTCTCTTCTGCTATTGTGGCCATTAATCCCTGAAGTGGGTAAGTGCATCTTAGCCTAGAGAACCTGAAAGCTTGCTCACTGTGTTCTATCTTGTTGGTTGGTCTTACCAAAAATATACAATGTTTCTTGAGGTTAGTTTTTGGTCTGTTTAGCCATTGGCTAAAGTTTCTTCTAATAACGATGAAGCGATCTGATGAACTCAAAAGCTCACATGCTGTTATGTGTCATTTGGTTAATCCTAACAAAAGTTCTTATGTGAATTGTGTGCTTGGTTTTTTGATTTTATATCTGGAATAGCATGACTGTAAAAAACTTCTTTCTCCTTTTTTGATACTTCGAATTCAATTGATAAAGAAAGGTATGTGACAACTGGCGATATGAGAGGTATGTGACAATGTGACTAGCAAAACTAGCAAAACTACATGATTGGCTTCAGTTTCCTCTCTTGTGCAACACCTTACATTTATCTCCTGAGCTAGCAGAATTACTTCCAAGTAATTTCTGGTCATACATTAGTTTATTTAGTAACACCTACGCTGAAAAAGAGTTCTGGTGAACTTGGAAGTTTGCACACTGTTACAGGTCGTTTGGTTGCTCCTAATAAGAGGTATTGTGTGGCTTGACTTCTCATAATGACCACCAGAGGGTGCAATGTACTCTGTCATGTTCCCTTATAAAGTAGGTACCAAAATGTATCTTCTTTGCTAAAGGGTTTTTTTTAAAAAAAATAGTAAAATAGGAGTATCAGTGGCACCTTAAAGACTAAATGTATATTCTTTGCTAAAGAACCTTTTTCCCCCAAACAGTAAAACAGCAGTGCAGTGCCATTTTGAAGACTAATATTTATTTATTTTTTCAAATTTATATCCCACCCTATCCCTGCAGTATATGTTTTTGTGGGTTGAGATTCAAAAAAAGTCTCATGTTGGAATACATTTGGAAAGTTTTTTAGGTGCCACTGAAATCCAGTTTCATTTTGCTGCAGCACACCAACAAGCCAAACCATCCACATTTATTTTCTAGATAGGTTAAATGTGAGCTGGCTTACTGACGCTCACTAGTCCATTTCCTCCTCCCTGCTTTACACTGGAAAAATAAATGAAATCATTCACCGTTTACACTGGCGTAGTTCCCATAAAATGGGTGGATCTTCACAATGTAAGTGCTCTGTGATAAATTGCTTGCTAATGAACCAATCATGATTCCTTCGATGAGGCAGTGCAAAATAAGGTTCCGTTCCTACCTTTCTACATTGACTATGCATAAATGTGCTGACAAGTCTTTGTTTTCAATAACTGCTAAAGAATGTGCAAATTTTGTCATACTGAAGATTTGTTCTTTCCAGTAAAATGCACATGAATAATTAAGAAGAAATTATGTGTTTTGTAAGATATGGTTGCACTTGGCAGAGCATCAGCAAATCAATTGAGCTAAGAGAAAATTACATTTCTTTTTTTCCTACATAATATTGTTTGGAGAGTATCATGTATTTCTACATGACATCTAAACCTCAAAACACAAGTACAAGATAAATTAGTTCATTTATTTCATGCCAGGTAAGTCATGCCTTGAATTACCCTGAACATTCCAGCCTGACCAGAGAGAGAGAGAGAGAGAGAGAGAGAGAGAGAGAGAGAGAAGCAGTATTGTTTTTACGACTTACAAAATTTAAGACAGAAATTTTGTGGCCATGATTTTTCAAACTTCTTATATAGTGTAACAATACATAAATATTATTTTAAATTAAATTTATGTACCAATTATATTGTAATGATTCTTACGAATGTTAAGGATTCAAATATGATTTTAGAATACATAATAGATCAGTTCAGACAGATTTCTAGTTATAAAATTAATATTACTATAACCGAGGCTGTCTTGTTGAATGTTAAAGAAAGTGACTATAGTGTATGTGACCTGTTAAGTTAAATTAAATATTCAAATGCTATGAAACATTTAAGTATTCATATTTTTAAAAAGAACAATTTGTATCACTTGAATTCGAGGAAGTCATGAAGGAAATTAAAAACCAACTAGCCTTCTGGTCACATTTAAAGTTATCATTTTTAGGTAAAATAAACATTATTGAAATGTCAATATTACCTAGACTGCCCTTCCTGTTTTGGAATGTTCCAGCACTAATACAAGAGCTAGCAAGAACTAAAAAAACTGCAAAATGTTAATCTTATTTATCTGGAATTGTAAGAGACCCAGAATTAGCCTTCAGGAGACTCAGAATAATATGATAAGAGAACGTCTAAGCATCTCTAGTATACAAACATGTTATTATATAGCTTGAAAATACTGCCCTCAGGGTTAGGTGTAGCAGACAAGGTCGTCTGTCAAGAGCCATTAATACCTTAAAGGGAGTCATAGGAGACCCTTCACTCTTACTTGATGCCAAGCTCTCCTCTTCAGTTTTAGAAGAACATTTCAAAAAAGTCCCCATGTCTCTGCAGTTTAGGGGAGGTTGAAAAGCTGGAACATAATCTATTACTCTGTTTCTTCTATCTGGAAGCCTGAATTAAGTTAATCTGTTCTCTGCTTAATAGGTTTCCCAGCCGATCTGACTTGATGCAAGTTATTACTGACAGGTGAATGCCAGTAGGTTTCATGTATATCCTGGTGTTGTGTGGCAGAGTACAAAATTCAGCAGTTCTTGGTTGGTCAAGCCTTATATGTAAATATTGCAGAGTTTTCTCTTGTTTTATGTGTTTATGAAATTCCACAATTCCTTCTAATTTCTTAATTTAAAGTCTTTTAATGTTGTGAAATTATATTTTTGTTTAAGTCTGTTAATAAATAAAGCTAAACTATTCAGCTCAATTAGGTTGGATAACCAAATGTATAAAGAAAAAGACAGAGTATTAACCTTAGTTAAGCAACTCTTTGTGTCAGTACCTCTGAGAGCCTGCATTTGGTTGAATGAAAGAAAGGAGAGGAAATTGCTACAATACCAAAGTCAATTTTGTAATTAATGTCCAAGAAAATGCCTGGACAAAAGTTAGATCAAAATTAGCTCCTGGAATATCACCACTGGCAACTGCCATAAGATCAAAAGGCTTTAGTCAGAGCTACAAAGGAAGGGAATTTTAAATTTTAGGAAGATCTAGCGTGTTTGATTATAACTTTGTATACTTAATACTTAATACTTAAATGTTATCACATTTGCAAACATATCTTTAAGCAATGGGCAGATTCCTTAGTTCCAGTATTTACAGATTAAAAATTTCCTACAAACAATGCTAAGTAAAGGGGAAATTAAAACCTACCTAACTGGCAGGATTTAAAAATCAATGTTAACCAGTGAAAGGGATATATTCACTAAAATCTTTATCTATTGGATATTGATAATGCACAGCAGGGAAAATCTGTAAAACTATTAATCAAAGATCTGAAAGCCCCAGTAAATCCAGAGGCCTGGGCCTCTGGGTTAAGAAGTGGTTTAAAATGTTCTGTAAACCAGTCTGTCAAAGTAAATTTTATTAAAACGCTATACCAGTGGCATCTGTCACCCCTTAACTTGACAAAAATATATCAAATGGCTAAAGGGGATGGTTCGATATGTGGTATTGTGATGCACAGCAGCATAATGATTAACTGCCCCAGTCATGGAACCTTGAGTAACAGGAGGTCTGAAAAGAAAATAACCTGAGGATTCTACAGTTGGCAGTTGAGAGAGACTGTTAGGCCGTTTCCGCACGGGCGGAAAATGACGGCCTGGAGACGGTAAAAACGCCGTCTCCAGGCTGCCATTCGCACGGGCGGTGCAGCTGCAGCGCCGATGCACCGCCCGGCTGGCCCGCAGCCGGCGTATTCCGAGAACTCTAAGAAGCGTTCTTTTTGGAATACGCCGCCGTGAAGCCGCTGCCGAGCGAACGGCAGCGGCTTCACGGCGCCTCCCCGACCCGGCACTCACCTTGTCCCTGGGCCTCCAGCGCGTCGCTGAGGCCTGGGGACACGCCCCCCTGCCCTGCGCCGCTCGAGCAGGCTGTGGGGGGGGGGGGGGGTGGGGGGGGGGGGGGGTGGGGGGGAGGGGGGGGGGGGGGGGGGGGGGGGGGGGGGGGGGGGGGGTGGGGGGGGGGGGGGGTGAGAGAAGCACCGACCCAGCCGTTTCCGCCGCCGTGCGGAAACGGCCTAACTTACGGTCTCATCCTAAGAAGAGTTATTCTTCTTTAAGCCCAGTGCCCCCAAAGGACTGAAATAGCAGACATAGCCGTCCATGTTTTCTAGAGTGACATGTAAAGGCATGAACATTCCACCCTGTTAATATTGACAGCTGTAGGCCTACCATTCCAAAGGCCAAACTGACCAGTTATCCTGATGTGGCATTGATCCTGGAGCAAATCTAAGAGGCAGATAGAGTCTATGTGATATTCTACCTAAGATCTGGGTAGAGGGAAAGGGATGGATGGAGACCAATCTTCAAGTCAATCAAAACTCAGCAAATTTGATAAGGTAACAAATTACATTTTAAAGAAGGCAGCTGGAAAATACAACATATCCTCTGCTTGGGCGGATGGAATGCATCTCTTATAATGACATGCCTTTCTTTATGAGAAACAGAGATGCCACACATTAGCCATTCAGTAGCAGTTGTAACACCAGTGAGAAAATGGCTGTCATTATATGATTGGCTGACAAGTACAATCCAAGAGAGTTACTTTTAAGCCTAGTGACTTCAATGGATTTAGAGGGGGTAACTTTGCTTCAGACTGCACTATAAGACACCAACAAAAGAGACTCCCCCTTCCCCGCCCCCTCCACCAAAGTATCCCATCATCCTTGTTGAATAAGAAGTTCCACAGTGAAAACTTGGTCCATTGCTGACACCTTCTCTTCAGAGCTTCTGGCTTCACCAACAGAAGTTCCATAAGTATCGCACAAGTGATGGAAGACTGGGGAGCAGCCACAGTTTTGAAGTCCATTTGAAGGCTCCTTTCTCCAAATCAACCTGCTGAGTAAGGTCCCAACAATTTACACAACCACTTGCTCACTGCTTCTGCTAGCCATGCAGAACCAGAAGCCAATGTACTGATCCCTGACAATGCTGCAGCACACAGTGGAAAGACCTGAAGTAGAAACCCCGCATTGTGCTTGTAGAACACACACACAGCCTCTAAATAAACCTTGTCATGTGGCCAAGCTTTAGAGCAACTTACCATCCCATTCCTGAACTTTAGTACCTGCCTCTTCCACCCCATGCATCCCCCTCCCATCTGGCATTTATGAAGACACTAACCCAGCACCAACAACAAACAAAGCAGCAGTGAATGTGGTATGCACTGAATTTAAAAGCATCCCCCCTCTCCTTTTGCACGTGATTTCTGGCTACCCACCACTGATGAACATCAACCACAGCAAATGAATCCACCAAGTTCATTAGACACACTGCAAAGGGGAGGATGGAAAAAGAAGGACAAATGATGGTAAAAATAAGGGTTAGAAAGAGGCTGTACTTAGAATCCAGTCCTGCTAGGCACAAATCCTGACTCAGATACATCTAAGAATTCCTGAGAATGTATCCAGTGAAATGTATATCTGCCATTCTGAAGGAAGGGACCCACAATTGCTGTCAGGATCAAGCAGAAGTTGAGTTCTCCAAACTTTCCCTTCTCAAAATTTTTCCCAAGATCTCTCCAGTGCCACTTTGCAAAGGATTCTAAATATCCCCATTCTTCTACTTTCACTGGGTGGAAACAAATCCCATCTCATCTCCCTGCACTAGTGCCCATGCTGTAGCCAAGTAATCAACAACCATGCAGGAAATCCAAAGCAGGCAGGAACAAAAGAAGAAAAAGAAGCAACAAAACAAACCAGAAAAGGAGAAGGATCGCTGTCGGTGAAGAGGAGGATGGGGGCTTTTCATGCTCTTCCGGATGTCCCGGAGTTTGGCGTTGTACTCTGACAGGGGGGAGACGGGATAGGTAAGAGTAGAGGAGAAGGTCAACCAAGGATGAAACAAAATCCATCATGGAGAGTAAAAGAGAGAGGGAAGGGTCAGAGGCAGGACAAACATCACAACATACAAAGGAAAAAAATTGGGGGGGGGGGGGGGTGGGGTTGTGGGGGGGGGGGGGTGTGGGGGGGTGGGGGGGGTGGGGGGTGGGGGGGGGGGGGGGTGGGGGGGGGGGGGGGTGGGGGGCGGGGGGTGGAGGGGCGGGGGGGTGGGGGGGGGGGGGGGTGGGGGGGGGGGGGGGTGGGGGGGGGGGGGGGTGGGGGGGGGGGGGGGTGGGGGGGGGGGGGGGTGGGGGGGGGGGGGGGTGGGGGGGGGGGGGGGTGGGGGGGGGGGGGGGTGGGGGGGGGGGGGGGTGGGGGGGGGGGGGGGTGGGGGGGGGGGGGGGTGGGGGGGGGGGGGGGTGGGGGGGGGGGGGGGTGGGGGGGGGGGGGGGTGGGGGGGGGGGGGGGTGGGGGGGGGGGGGGGTGGGGGGGGGGGGGGGTGGGGGGGGGGGGGGGTGGGGGGGGGGGGGGGTGGGGGGGGGGGGGGGTGGGGGGGGGGGGGGGTGGGGGGGGGGGGGGGTGGGGGGGGGGGGGGGTGGGGGGGGGGGGGGGTGGGGGGGGGGGGGGGTGGGGGGGGGGGGGGGTGGGGGGGGGGGGGGGTGGGGGGGGGGGGGGGTGGGGGGGGGGGGGGGTGGGGGGGGGGGGGGGTGGGGGGGGGGGGGGGTGGGGGGGGGGGGGGGTGGGGGGGGGGGGGGGTGGGGGGGGGGGGGGGTGGGGGGGGGGGGGGGTGGGGGGGGGGGGGGGTGGGGGGGGGGGGGGGTGGGGGGGGGGGGGGGTGGGGGGGGGGGGGGGTGGGGGGGGGGGGGGGTGGGGGGGGGGGGGGGTGGGGGGGGGGGGGGGTGGGGGGGGGGGGGGGTGGGGGGGGGGGGGGGTGGGGGGGGGGGGGGGTGGGGGGGGGGGGGGGTGGGGGGGGGGGGGGGTGGGGGGGGGGGGGGGTGGGGGGGGGGGGGGGTGGGGGGGGGGGGGGGTGGGGGGGGGGGGGGGTGGGGGGGGGGGGGGGTGGGGGGGGGGGGGGGTGGGGGGGGGGGGGGGTGGGGGGGGGGGGGGGTGGGGGGGGGGGGGGGTGGGGGGGGGGGGGGGTGGGGGGGGGGGGGGGTGGGGGGGGGGGGGGGTGGGGGGGGGGGGGGGTGGGGGGGGGGGGGGGTGGGGGGGGGGGGGGGTGGGGGGGGGGGGGGGTGGGGGGGGGGGGGGGTGGGGGGGGGGGGGGGTGGGGGGGGGGGGGGGTGGGGGGGGGGGGGGGTGGGGGGGGGGGGGGGTGGGGGGGGGGGGGGGTGGGGGGGGGGGGGGGTGGGGGGGGGGGGGGGTGGGGGGGGGGGGGGGTGGGGGGGGGGGGGGGTGGGGGGGGGGGGGGGTGGGGGGGGGGGGGGGTGGGGGGGGGGGGGGGTGGGGGGGGGGGGGGGTGGGGGGGGGGGGGGGTGGGGGGGGGGGGGGGTGGGGGGGGGGGGGGGTGGGGGGGGGGGGGGGTGGGGGGGGGGGGGGGTGGGGGGGGGGGGGGGTGGGGGGGGGGGGGGGTGGGGGGGGGGGGGGGTGGGGGGGGGGGGGGGTGGGGGGGGGGGGGGGTGGGGGGGGGGGGGGGTGGGGGGGGGGGGGGGTGGGGGGGGGGGGGGGTGGGGGGGGGGGGGGGTGGGGGGGGGGGGGGGTGGGGGGGGGGGGGGGTGGGGGGGGGGGGGGGTGGGGGGGGGGGGGGGTGGGGGGGGGGGGGGGTGGGGGGGGGGGGGGGTGGGGGGGGGGGGGGGTGGGGGGGGGGGGGGGTGGGGGGGGGGGGGGGTGGGGGGGGGGGGGGGTGGGGGGGGGGGGGGGTGGGGGGGGGGGGGGGTGGGGGGGGGGGGGGGTGGGGGGGGGGGGGGGTGGGGGGGGGGGGGGGTGGGGGGGGGGGGGGGTGGGGGGGGGGGGGGGTGGGGGGGGGGGGGGGTGGGGGGGGGGGGGGGTGGGGGGGGGGGGGGGTGGGGGGGGGGGGGGGTGGGGGGGGGGGGGGGTGGGGGGGGGGGGGGGTGGGGGGGGGGGGGGGTGGGGGGGGGGGGGGGTGGGGGGGGGGGGGGGTGGGGGGGGGGGGGGGTGGGGGGGGGGGGGGGTGGGGGGGGGGGGGGGTGGGGGGGGGGGGGGGTGGGGGGGGGGGGGGGTGGGGGGGGGGGGGGGTGGGGGGGGGGGGGGGTGGGGGGGGGGGGGGGTGGGGGGGGGGGGGGGTGGGGGGGGGGGGGGGTGGGGGGGGGGGGGGGTGGGGGGGGGGGGGGGTGGGGGGGGGGGGGGGTGGGGGGGGGGGGGGGTGGGGGGGGGGGGGGGTGGGGGGGGGGGGGGGTGGGGGGGGGGGGGGGTGGGGGGGGGGGGGGGTGGGGGGGGGGGGGGGTGGGGGGGGGGGGGGGTGGGGGGGGGGGGGGGTGGGGGGGGGGGGGGGTGGGGGGGGGGGGGGGTGGGGGGGGGGGGGGGTGGGGGGGGGGGGGGGTGGGGGGGGGGGGGGGTGGGGGGGGGGGGGGGTGGGGGGGGGGGGGGGTGGGGGGGGGGGGGGGTGGGGGGGGGGGGGGGTGGGGGGGGGGGGGGGTGGGGGGGGGGGGGGGTGGGGGGGGGGGGGGGTGGGGGGGGGGGGGGGTGGGGGGGGGGGGGGGTGGGGGGGGGGGGGGGTGGGGGGGGGGGGGGGTGGGGGGGGGGGGGGGTGGGGGGGGGGGGGGGTGGGGGGGGGGGGGGGTGGGGGGGGGGGGGGGTGGGGGGGGGGGGGGGTGGGGGGGGGGGGGGGTGGGGGGGGGGGGGGGTGGGGGGGGGGGGGGGTGGGGGGGGGGGGGGGTGGGGGGGGGGGGGGGTGGGGGGGGGGGGGGGTGGGGGGGGGGGGGGGTGGGGGGGGGGGGGGGTGGGGGGGGGGGGGGGTGGGGGGGGGGGGGGGTGGGGGGGGGGGGGGGTGGGGGGGGGGGGGGGTGGGGGGGGGGGGGGGTGGGGGGGGGGGGGGGTGGGGGGGGGGGGGGGTGGGGGGGGGGGGGGGTGGGGGGGGGGGGGGGTGGGGGGGGGGGGGGGTGGGGGGGGGGGGGGGTGGGGGGGGGGGGGGGTGGGGGGGGGGGGGGGTGGGGGGGGGGGGGGGTGGGGGGGGGGGGGGGTGGGGGGGGGGGGGGGTGGGGGGGGGGGGGGGTGGGGGGGGGGGGGGGTGGGGGGGGGGGGGGGTGGGGGGGGGGGGGGGTGGGGGGGGGGGGGGGTGGGGGGGGGGGGGGGTGGGGGGGGGGGGGGGTGGGGGGGGGGGGGGGTGGGGGGGGGGGGGGGTGGGGGGGGGGGGGGGTGGGGGGGGGGGGGGGTGGGGGGGGGGGGGGGTGGGGGGGGGGGGGGGTGGGGGGGGGGGGGGGTGGGGGGGGGGGGGGGTGGGGGGGGGGGGGGGTGGGGGGGGGGGGGGGTGGGGGGGGGGGGGGGTGGGGGGGGGGGGGGGTGGGGGGGGGGGGGGGTGGGGGGGGGGGGGGGTGGGGGGGGGGGGGGGTGGGGGGGGGGGGGGGTGGGGGGGGGGGGGGGTGGGGGGGGGGGGGGGTGGGGGGGGGGGGGGGTGGGGGGGGGGGGGGGTGGGGGGGGGGGGGGGTGGGGGGGGGGGGGGGTGGGGGGGGGGGGGGGTGGGGGGGGGGGGGGGTGGGGGGGGGGGGGGGTGGGGGGGGGGGGGGGTGGGGGGGGGGGGGGGTGGGGGGGGGGGGGGGTGGGGGGGGGGGGGGGTGGGGGGGGGGGGGGGTGGGGGGGGGGGGGGGTGGGGGGGGGGGGGGGTGGGGGGGGGGGGGGGTGGGGGGGGGGGGGGGTGGGGGGGGGGGGGGGTGGGGGGGGGGGGGGGTGGGGGGGGGGGGGGGTGGGGGGGGGGGGGGGTGGGGGGGGGGGGGGGTGGGGGGGGGGGGGGGTGGGGGGGGGGGGGGGTGGGGGGGGGGGGGGGTGGGGGGGGGGGGGGGTGGGGGGGGGGGGGGGTGGGGGGGGGGGGGGGTGGGGGGGGGGGGGGGTGGGGGGGGGGGGGGGTGGGGGGGGGGGGGGGTGGGGGGGGGGGGGGGTGGGGGGGGGGGGGGGTGGGGGGGGGGGGGGGTGGGGGGGGGGGGGGGTGGGGGGGGGGGGGGGTGGGGGGGGGGGGGGGTGGGGGGGGGGGGGGGTGGGGGGGGGGGGGGGTGGGGGGGGGGGGGGGTGGGGGGGGGGGGGGGTGGGGGGGGGGGGGGGTGGGGGGGGGGGGGGGTGGGGGGGGGGGGGGGTGGGGGGGGGGGGGGGTGGGGGGGGGGGGGGGTGGGGGGGGGGGGGGGTGGGGGGGGGGGGGGGTGGGGGGGGGGGGGGGTGGGGGGGGGGGGGGGTGGGGGGGGGGGGGGGTGGGGGGGGGGGGGGGTGGGGGGGGGGGGGGGTGGGGGGGGGGGGGGGTGGGGGGGGGGGGGGGTGGGGGGGGGGGGGGGTGGGGGGGGGGGGGGGTGGGGGGGGGGGGGGGTGGGGGGGGGGGGGGGTGGGGGGGGGGGGGGGTGGGGGGGGGGGGGGGTGGGGGGGGGGGGGGGTGGGGGGGGGGGGGGGTGGGGGGGGGGGGGGGTGGGGGGGGGGGGGGGTGGGGGGGGGGGGGGGTGGGGGGGGGGGGGGGTGGGGGGGGGGGGGGGTGGGGGGGGGGGGGGGTGGGGGGGGGGGGGGGTGGGGGGGGGGGGGGGTGGGGGGGGGGGGGGGTGGGGGGGGGGGGGGGTGGGGGGGGGGGGGGGTGGGGGGGGGGGGGGGTGGGGGGGGGGGGGGGTGGGGGGGGGGGGGGGTGGGGGGGGGGGGGGGTGGGGGGGGGGGGGGGTGGGGGGGGGGGGGGGTGGGGGGGGGGGGGGGTGGGGGGGGGGGGGGGTGGGGGGGGGGGGGGGTGGGGGGGGGGGGGGGTGGGGGGGGGGGGGGGTGGGGGGGGGGGGGGGTGGGGGGGGGGGGGGGTGGGGGGGGGGGGGGGTGGGGGGGGGGGGGGGTGGGGGGGGGGGGGGGTGGGGGGGGGGGGGGGTGGGGGGGGGGGGGGGTGGGGGGGGGGGGGGGTGGGGGGGGGGGGGGGTGGGGGGGGGGGGGGGTGGGGGGGGGGGGGGGTGGGGGGGGGGGGGGGTGGGGGGGGGGGGGGGTGGGGGGGGGGGGGGGTGGGGGGGGGGGGGGGTGGGGGGGGGGGGGGGTGGGGGGGGGGGGGGGTGGGGGGGGGGGGGGGTGGGGGGGGGGGGGGGTGGGGGGGGGGGGGGGTGGGGGGGGGGGGGGGTGGGGGGGGGGGGGGGTGGGGGGGGGGGGGGGTGGGGGGGGGGGGGGGTGGGGGGGGGGGGGGGTGGGGGGGGGGGGGGGTGGGGGGGGGGGGGGGTGGGGGGGGGGGGGGGTGGGGGGGGGGGGGGGTGGGGGGGGGGGGGGGTGGGGGGGGGGGGGGGTGGGGGGGGGGGGGGGTGGGGGGGGGGGGGGGTGGGGGGGGGGGGGGGTGGGGGGGGGGGGGGGTGGGGGGGGGGGGGGGTGGGGGGGGGGGGGGGTGGGGGGGGGGGGGGGTGGGGGGGGGGGGGGGTGGGGGGGGGGGGGGGTGGGGGGGGGGGGGGGTGGGGGGGGGGGGGGGTGGGGGGGGGGGGGGGTGGGGGGGGGGGGGGGTGGGGGGGGGGGGGGGTGGGGGGGGGGGGGGGTGGGGGGGGGGGGGGGTGGGGGGGGGGGGGGGTGGGGGGGGGGGGGGGTGGGGGGGGGGGGGGGTGGGGGGGGGGGGGGGTGGGGGGGGGGGGGGGTGGGGGGGGGGGGGGGTGGGGGGGGGGGGGGGTGGGGGGGGGGGGGGGTGGGGGGGGGGGGGGGTGGGGGGGGGGGGGGGTGGGGGGGGGGGGGGGTGGGGGGGGGGGGGGGTGGGGGGGGGGGGGGGTGGGGGGGGGGGGGGGTGGGGGGGGGGGGGGGTGGGGGGGGGGGGGGGTGGGGGGGGGGGGGGGTGGGGGGGGGGGGGGGTGGGGGGGGGGGGGGGTGGGGGGGGGGGGGGGTGGGGGGGGGGGGGGGTGGGGGGGGGGGGGGGTGGGGGGGGGGGGGGGTGGGGGGGGGGGGGGGTGGGGGGGGGGGGGGGTGGGGGGGGGGGGGGGTGGGGGGGGGGGGGGGTGGGGGGGGGGGGGGGTGGGGGGGGGGGGGGGTGGGGGGGGGGGGGGGTGGGGGGGGGGGGGGGTGGGGGGGGGGGGGGGTGGGGGGGGGGGGGGGTGGGGGGGGGGGGGGGTGGGGGGGGGGGGGGGTGGGGGGGGGGGGGGGTGGGGGGGGGGGGGGGTGGGGGGGGGGGGGGGTGGGGGGGGGGGGGGGTGGGGGGGGGGGGGGGTGGGGGGGGGGGGGGGTGGGGGGGGGGGGGGGTGGGGGGGGGGGGGGGTGGGGGGGGGGGGGGGTGGGGGGGGGGGGGGGTGGGGGGGGGGGGGGGTGGGGGGGGGGGGGGGTGGGGGGGGGGGGGGGTGGGGGGGGGGGGGGGTGGGGGGGGGGGGGGGTGGGGGGGGGGGGGGGTGGGGGGGGGGGGGGGTGGGGGGGGGGGGGGGTGGGGGGGGGGGGGGGTGGGGGGGGGGGGGGGTGGGGGGGGGGGGGGGTGGGGGGGGGGGGGGGTGGGGGGGGGGGGGGGTGGGGGGGGGGGGGGGTGGGGGGGGGGGGGGGTGGGGGGGGGGGGGGGTGGGGGGGGGGGGGGGTGGGGGGGGGGGGGGGTGGGGGGGGGGGGGGGTGGGGGGGGGGGGGGGTGGGGGGGGGGGGGGGTGGGGGGGGGGGGGGGTGGGGGGGGGGGGGGGTGGGGGGGGGGGGGGGTGGGGGGGGGGGGGGGTGGGGGGGGGGGGGGGTGGGGGGGGGGGGGGGTGGGGGGGGGGGGGGGTGGGGGGGGGGGGGGGTGGGGGGGGGGGGGGGTGGGGGGGGGGGGGGGTGGGGGGGGGGGGGGGTGGGGGGGGGGGGGGGTGGGGGGGGGGGGGGGTGGGGGGGGGGGGGGGTGGGGGGGGGGGGGGGTGGGGGGGGGGGGGGGTGGGGGGGGGGGGGGGTGGGGGGGGGGGGGGGTGGGGGGGGGGGGGGGTGGGGGGGGGGGGGGGTGGGGGGGGGGGGGGGTGGGGGGGGGGGGGGGTGGGGGGGGGGGGGGGTGGGGGGGGGGGGGGGTGGGGGGGGGGGGGGGTGGGGGGGGGGGGGGGTGGGGGGGGGGGGGGGTGGGGGGGGGGGGGGGTGGGGGGGGGGGGGGGTGGGGGGGGGGGGGGGTGGGGGGGGGGGGGGGTGGGGGGGGGGGGGGGTGGGGGGGGGGGGGGGTGGGGGGGGGGGGGGGTGGGGGGGGGGGGGGGTGGGGGGGGGGGGGGGTGGGGGGGGGGGGGGGTGGGGGGGGGGGGGGGTGGGGGGGGGGGGGGGTGGGGGGGGGGGGGGGTGGGGGGGGGGGGGGGTGGGGGGGGGGGGGGGTGGGGGGGGGGGGGGGTGGGGGGGGGGGGGGGTGGGGGGGGGGGGGGGTGGGGGGGGGGGGGGGTGGGGGGGGGGGGGGGTGGGGGGGGGGGGGGGTGGGGGGGGGGGGGGGTGGGGGGGGGGGGGGGTGGGGGGGGGGGGGGGTGGGGGGGGGGGGGGGTGGGGGGGGGGGGGGGTGGGGGGGGGGGGGGGTGGGGGGGGGGGGGGGTGGGGGGGGGGGGGGGTGGGGGGGGGGGGGGGTGGGGGGGGGGGGGGGTGGGGGGGGGGGGGGGTGGGGGGGGGGGGGGGTGGGGGGGGGGGGGGGTGGGGGGGGGGGGGGGTGGGGGGGGGGGGGGGTGGGGGGGGGGGGGGGTGGGGGGGGGGGGGGGTGGGGGGGGGGGGGGGTGGGGGGGGGGGGGGGTGGGGGGGGGGGGGGGTGGGGGGGGGGGGGGGTGGGGGGGGGGGGGGGTGGGGGGGGGGGGGGGTGGGGGGGGGGGGGGGTGGGGGGGGGGGGGGGTGGGGGGGGGGGGGGGTGGGGGGGGGGGGGGGTGGGGGGGGGGGGGGGTGGGGGGGGGGGGGGGTGGGGGGGGGGGGGGGTGGGGGGGGGGGGGGGTGGGGGGGGGGGGGGGTGGGGGGGGGGGGGGGTGGGGGGGGGGGGGGGTGGGGGGGGGGGGGGGTGGGGGGGGGGGGGGGTGGGGGGGGGGGGGGGTGGGGGGGGGGGGGGGTGGGGGGGGGGGGGGGTGGGGGGGGGGGGGGGTGGGGGGGGGGGGGGGTGGGGGGGGGGGGGGGTGGGGGGGGGGGGGGGTGGGGGGGGGGGGGGGTGGGGGGGGGGGGGGGTGGGGGGGGGGGGGGGTGGGGGGGGGGGGGGGTGGGGGGGGGGGGGGGTGGGGGGGGGGGGGGGTGGGGGGGGGGGGGGGTGGGGGGGGGGGGGGGTGGGGGGGGGGGGGGGTGGGGGGGGGGGGGGGTGGGGGGGGGGGGGGGTGGGGGGGGGGGGGGGTGGGGGGGGGGGGGGGTGGGGGGGGGGGGGGGTGGGGGGGGGGGGGGGTGGGGGGGGGGGGGGGTGGGGGGGGGGGGGGGTGGGGGGGGGGGGGGGTGGGGGGGGGGGGGGGTGGGGGGGGGGGGGGGTGGGGGGGGGGGGGGGTGGGGGGGGGGGGGGGTGGGGGGGGGGGGGGGTGGGGGGGGGGGGGGGTGGGGGGGGGGGGGGGTGGGGGGGGGGGGGGGTGGGGGGGGGGGGGGGTGGGGGGGGGGGGGGGTGGGGGGGGGGGGGGGTGGGGGGGGGGGGGGGTGGGGGGGGGGGGGGGTGGGGGGGGGGGGGGGTGGGGGGGGGGGGGGGTGGGGGGGGGGGGGGGTGGGGGGGGGGGGGGGTGGGGGGGGGGGGGGGTGGGGGGGGGGGGGGGTGGGGGGGGGGGGGGGTGGGGGGGGGGGGGGGTGGGGGGGGGGGGGGGTGGGGGGGGGGGGGGGTGGGGGGGGGGGGGGGTGGGGGGGGGGGGGGGTGGGGGGGGGGGGGGGTGGGGGGGGGGGGGGGTGGGGGGGGGGGGGGGTGGGGGGGGGGGGGGGTGGGGGGGGGGGGGGGTGGGGGGGGGGGGGGGTGGGGGGGGGGGGGGGTGGGGGGGGGGGGGGGTGGGGGGGGGGGGGGGTGGGGGGGGGGGGGGGTGGGGGGGGGGGGGGGTGGGGGGGGGGGGGGGTGGGGGGGGGGGGGGGTGGGGGGGGGGGGGGGTGGGGGGGGGGGGGGGTGGGGGGGGGGGGGGGTGGGGGGGGGGGGGGGTGGGGGGGGGGGGGGGTGGGGGGGGGGGGGGGTGGGGGGGGGGGGGGGTGGGGGGGGGGGGGGGTGGGGGGGGGGGGGGGTGGGGGGGGGGGGGGGTGGGGGGGGGGGGGGGTGGGGGGGGGGGGGGGTGGGGGGGGGGGGGGGTGGGGGGGGGGGGGGGTGGGGGGGGGGGGGGGTGGGGGGGGGGGGGGGTGGGGGGGGGGGGGGGTGGGGGGGGGGGGGGGTGGGGGGGGGGGGGGGTGGGGGGGGGGGGGGGTGGGGGGGGGGGGGGGTGGGGGGGGGGGGGGGTGGGGGGGGGGGGGGGTGGGGGGGGGGGGGGGTGGGGGGGGGGGGGGGTGGGGGGGGGGGGGGGTGGGGGGGGGGGGGGGTGGGGGGGGGGGGGGGTGGGGGGGGGGGGGGGTGGGGGGGGGGGGGGGTGGGGGGGGGGGGGGGTGGGGGGGGGGGGGGGTGGGGGGGGGGGGGGGTGGGGGGGGGGGGGGGTGGGGGGGGGGGGGGGTGGGGGGGGGGGGGGGTGGGGGGGGGGGGGGGTGGGGGGGGGGGGGGGTGGGGGGGGGGGGGGGTGGGGGGGGGGGGGGGTGGGGGGGGGGGGGGGTGGGGGGGGGGGGGGGTGGGGGGGGGGGGGGGTGGGGGGGGGGGGGGGTGGGGGGGGGGGGGGGTGGGGGGGGGGGGGGGGGGGGGGGGGGGGGGGGGGGGGGGGGGGGGGGTGGGGGGGGGGGGGGGGGGGGGGGGGGGGGGGTGGGGGGGGGGGCGGGGGGGGGGGGGGGGGGGGAGGGGGGGGGGGGGGGGGGGGGGGAGGGGGCGTGGGGGGGGCGGGGGGGGGAGGAGGCGGGGTGGGGGGGGGGGGGGGGGGGGGGGGCGGCGGGGGGGGGGGGGGGGGGGGGGGGGGGGGGGGGGGTGGGGGGCGGGGGGAGGGGGGGGGGGCGGCGAGGGGGGGGGGGGGGGGCGGGGGGGGGGGAGGGTGGGGGGGGGGGGGGAGCCATGGATGACACCAGGTCCGCAGCCGCCATACAAGAGGCGGTGTTGACATGGACGTTGAGATCACCCAAGACAATAAGTCTGGGAAACCGCAACGCCCAGTCAGCCACCACCTCCAGCAACCGCAGAAGGCCGTCCGTCGGTGCGCTAGGCGACCGGTACACCAGAAGGACAGCCAACCGCTCCATGGCCAACCACTCTAGGCTGACACACTCCATGCCAGTGATCTCCGGGACGGGGACTGCCCTGAAGGGGATGGAATTACGGATGAACATTGCCACGCCGCCCCCCCCCCCGGCCCTGGGTTCGAGACTGGTGGAGGCACACAAAACCTGGTGGTGTGACCGCTTTCAGAGCAACGGCCTCACCTTCACGGACCCAGGTTTCGGTGACACAAGCCAGGTCCACTTGCAGATCTCCGAGAAAATCCCGGAGAACTGCGGTCTTATTGTTTATGGACCTGGCATTGATCAACACCAGGGACGAAGCAGAGTATCCCTGAACCTGTCCATCCTCGTTCCTAGGGATAGGTCGGAGGTCAGAAAGCGAGCAAGCATATCCATTTCTCGCCCGCTGTCTATCATATGGCCGCCGCCTACCGCTGTATTTACCCCGTCCCATTAAAACTGGGATCCTTAGCCCCAACCCTGGTGCCCCCTTCTCCCCCCATCCTCCTCCATTATCTAATCAAAGCCTAGTAGACTCCTCCACTACAAGTGGACTCAGTCTTACTACAATATTAATACAATATTACAATATAAACTGACTAAAAACTAAAAAACCATCCTAAGCTTTACAAAATACTAACATTAACTCCCTCTTATTCTAAGCTAATCTACTACAGTTATAAACCAGCTAAATACTAATAATAACAATAGCAGCCGCATAGGATTACAGGTAGCAAGTGCAGGTGACAATACAGCAACAGAGCCGATAGAATGTCTGTGCTGCCGCTATATAGTTGCCCAGAGCTCTCACCAGAGGGGTACAGCTGGTGTCCATATAGCGGCCACACCGCAGAGTAGTACAAGTAGGAGGATTAATTGTCTCAGGGGCGACGGCATCGTCCACATCATCATCCACGGGGGGGGGGCAGGAGAGGGCACTAGATCAGAATCATAGCCCAAAATGGGAGCTGCTGCCACCAGTTCCCAGATCTGTAGCTCAATTAATGAGATAGCTGATGAAATGTTCCTGCCAATAGTTATCCCTGGCAGGTCTGGGCTCAGATGCTCATTGATTAAAATAAATGTCCCCAAGCATAGTCTGTCTGGCTCTCTCACCGCCGTCTCCGATCGCAAAACTCCCGGCTCCACCACTGTAGATTCAGCCAGATTTCGGGCGAAACCAGGGAGTGGGGGGGTGTCGTCTGCCACCGACCTCAACCCCCTGCCCTGTTGGAATGTCCCAGTTTTCTCCGCCTCTTCTCCAGATCGTAGGGAACTCGGCGTTTGTTTACAGAGCTGCTGATTCATCCCCTCGGGGTGCAACCAGGTCTCCGCTCGTATATGGGGGTGGGGGGAAGGACCTCTGCCACCGGTCCTAACCCCATTTCCACTGGAGCACCCCGGACTGATTGGATCCGCTGGGGGGGGGGGGGAAATGGGGTTCCTACCACCAACCCCAATCCAGCTCTCACCAAGGTCTTCCGAGCTGCTCTGTTGCCGTCTCTGCTCCCAATTGCTCCGTCCCCTCCTCGCTGTATTCGCCGGTGCCACAGCCTGCCAAGGCAACTCAGGGGAAACTGGCGCGGCAACGGAGCCCCAAGCCAACATAGGGCTCCAAGCTGCCGTCGAGAGATAAAGGCGGCCGAAAATACGAGTGAGGGTGAAAGTAAAAGTAATAAAGTTCAAGGGGGTTGCGGGCGCTGTGAGTCTCATATCGGTACTTTGTTATGCTGCTGTATTGTTATTTCACTGGCTCTCCAGCTCTCCGCTTCGCATCGCCCCCTCAGCCCCTCGTTGCTCTCACATTCCGGCACCGCCCGGGCTCACAACTCCCGGTAATCCCCGGCTCCTCGGGCCTCCTCCAGGCTTCTCCGGTCCGATAGTGTTATTGTTGCTGCTCTCCCCACAAGCACATTCAGGTGGGTAAAAAATCTCTCTGGAGTTATCTTAAACTCACAGGCTTAGGCTAAAAATTCCTGGTAGGCTAAAATCCGGAGGGTGGGATATTAAAATGCATTTAAAACGGAGCTCTATTACAAGCGTCCGTCGCGGGCGCCATCTTAAGGCATGCATGTTCCATAACTAAGCTGTGGCATTCTATACCAACTAGAGTCTCCAAACTAACTTTGAGGGAAGATCCATGCAGAGTGCATTACAGTAGTCTAGGTTTGATGTTACCATAGTGTGGAGCCAGGTGACCAGATTATCTACATAAAGGTAAGGGGGCATCATTTGGGCTACAGAATTGATGATTACTGGGTTTTTATGGCAATTATTTGGGTTCAGCCCTTGAGGAATTATTTTAATCAGTCCAGTTCAATGACCCCTGATATCTACTTCTCAAAGTGACAGAGAGCAGTATCAGGACTTCTGGGATAAGTTATCTGCTCTAGACCCTTTTTAGTATGGTTTCAGACTGGGCTATGGAACAGAGACAGCTCTGCCTGATTTAGTTGATGGCATTTGTCCAAATGTAGACAAAGGTCAGGCTGTCCTGTTGCTCCTACTGGAATTATCTGCTGCCTTTGACACAATGGATGATGCCATTTTCTTGAGGTGATCACAACTGCCTGTCAAAAACAAGGGGGAAATGCAGTGGGTGGTGTTTGGCCCATCTGAATCCTGAGACAGAAACAACCACCTTCCTTAGCACAAATAAGGGGGAATTTGTGTCCCACAGAACATTATTGAGACATTTAAGATGTTTAAAAACAACAGCTGTTCTGCATTATAACAGAAGCTCCTTCTTTGGTTTAGCAAAGATCAGAAGTATCTTCAAATACAGTACTGAGAGCATGTCTGCCTTCTTGCTGGAAGAAAAAAGGCAGATGCCCACTATTTATAGTCACAAATTGTTGCATGCTCACAATAACAAGGCTTGCTGCATTCTGAACACAAGGCAGATTATTGGGAATAAGCAAGTAGTAACACCAGAGATACTTCCAATTCAACATATTTAGCTTGTTAAAAAAAACTACTAAAATCGAATACAGATTAGTTGGTATATCAATTGTTACTGCCTGCTTGGCACTTATGGTGCAAGATTAACATCTCTGTGTGCTAATCCTTGCACCTTCTTTTAACTAAAATCCATTGTCACACTGAAGTCTTAAACAGATTCAAATCAGGTAAAATCAATGTGTTCAAGATGCAAGTTTAATCTGAGATTACAACACCAACAGGCATATGATATGCAGTTAATTGTATTCATCAGTTTGGGTTTCCTCATATCTCATGTGTTTAAGAATTTTAGTGATTTGCTAGGTTGGCTCAGTAACTGGTCAAATGAAGTCCAACATATTTGAGAACTTGTATAGAAGGGTTGCTTTGACCTGGATGACCCAGGCTAACCTGATCTCATCAGATCTCAAAAGTTAAGTAGAGACACCCCTGGCAAGTATTTGGATGGGAGACCTCCAAGGAATACTAGGGTCATGATGTGGAGGCAGGCAATGGCAAAACACCTCTGAAGGCTTCTTGCCTTGAAAACCCCACCAGGGGTCACCAAAAGTCAGGATTACAGCAGATCTCCAAACTACAGAGTTCAGAGTTTGTTTGGAGGAAACAGCAGCTTCAAAGGGCAGACTCTATGACATCCACACTGAGCTCCCTCCCTTTTCTCCCCAAAGTCTGCCTTCCCTTCCCAAGCACCCCCCCCCGCCCCCCCTTCAGCAATTTCCCAATTGGTAGTTTTGCTTGAAGACAATGCAGCATTAGCTGATACAGAATGTCTTGGAATAGAGACTTCTTCACATACTACATTTTAGCATAATATAAAGCTTGATCATGACAAAGAGGTATTTGAAAACCTGTGGTTCAGCCAGGTTGATATATCAGCAAAGCAGAACTGGTTGTGATTTCATTGTACAAATGAGTTTTTTATTTATTAGATTTTTTTAAGTCACCCAAAGTGCAACTTACAACATTAAAATAATATAAATGAGTTAAAAACAACACAAAAGGATTAACAAATATAAAATATCAACAGTAAAATATTAAAATATGTAGCTTGCACCATCCCACCAATAAAACATGCCAAAATGGTATACTCCAAAAGCCAACCTAAACAACTTCACATTGCATGCTTTGTGGAAACTAAACAAGAGCACAGTGTCATGTGAAAATGCATTCGATAGTGTAGGAGCACAACTGAAAAGCGCTTTCTCCTGGTGGCAGCTAACAGCCATCCTGGAACCAGGTATTTGTAAGAGGGCACGTAGCAGATGACTGAAGGGAAAGTGGGAGGTTGCAACTTATGTTAACAGCAACCCCAATTCACCACCTGTAGTGAAGTCTAGGCAAGTGAGTTGCCAGGGCCATCCAAAATAGTATTGAGATCTTTTGAAGAAATCCTTTAAAAAAACCGAGCATTGGAAAACTCTTTAAACTCTCCTTACTGTTTTGCAATGTCTAAGTTTTCTGCAAACCTGGGAATTTTCAAGTGTGTGGAAAGATCTCCTTCCTCTGTACATGAAAATAATTTACATCTACTAATGATAGTATCTGTGACCATAATTAGATATAATTATGTGTTCTGTTTAAATTCCACTATCTAGAGGAGTCACAAATTTCCCTATTGAACAATTAGCCAAATGAGCAAGTCAAGAAAAAATAAACTTTTCATTAGACTACCAGGATTGGAGTATTTATTTGTAGACTTTTGTGCCACTTGGCTAAAACTGTTTACAAATAAAGATACAAAGACATCTACAATGCTAAAATATTAAAATCTACAGAGCAAAGAAATATTCTGTTATAACCTATTGAAATGCAAATGTATAATGGCATAAATAACTCATTTAAACACATTAAACCTTCATCAGTAAGGTGCCCCTAGCTAAACTCCATAGTTTCCTGTGGAGGAACACCACCTATGAAAAAATGTAAAACCTGTAAATCTCTCCCATAGGAAGGTTATTGCAAGTCATTGCTGACTAACCAATGTAAAATGTGAGAATCTGAAACTATGTCAAACCCAAGAATCTTAACCTATGTAAAATGTGTGAATCTTAACCTATATAAAATGTGTGAATCTTAACCTATATAAAATGTGTGAATCTTAACCTATATAAAATGTGTGAATCTTAACTATGTAAAATGCAAGAATGTCAATGTAAAACATGAGAATTCACCCCAAAACCATAAATCTGATAGAAAACAATAAAAACACTTGAAATTGAAATAGTCTTACCTAAGGCAGTCCTGGGAAAGATAGAAAAGCAGGGTGCAGAGGAAAAAGGAAAAAAACCAGTCCTGATAGACTGCAACGCTGGATCCCGATAATCCCATGTGAAGATTGTGGAAATCTGAAACCTAACAGAAAACTGAAACAGAGCTGAAACAAAGCATAAATATTAACAAGATTTGTTAAAGAATGCAGAAATAATATAGCAGGATAATATATACAGTACAACTAGAACATACTATACACAGAAATAAAGTCCACAGTCCCTTTCTTTTTATTAAAGCATCTTTCTAAACCATTCTATTATTACCTTTATAAAATTACCTCTAATTCAGTTTTGCATAGTTGCTAGGACAGTAGGAACTTTCCTGATAATCTCAGGCAGGCCACTCTATAAGGTGGGGGCCACAATGGAATGCAAATGAACCGGCAATTGTTGAATTTCCCCATTTGCAGGGTGGCACCTGCAGAGAAGCAAAGCTGTTATGGCAGAGCATTAGGAGGAAAGGCAACCCTGCAAATATGAGGTTCCAAGGTCATGAAGGACTTTGAATGTGATAGTTAATATTTTGAATTGAACATGGTAACTGATGGGTAGCCAGTGGTCTTTCTTGAGCACTTCAGACTTCTAAGGAAAGTTATTGGCTCCAGCCTTCAAATAGACTGGGATGACCTCTAGTTTGCTAGCAATAACCAATATGCTAAATATAGCCATGCTCACACAAGATGCCACAAGGAAGGCAACGACTCAATTTCCTGTAGATGTTAACCAGTCAGGGTATGTCATCAAGCCCAGGAATGAACCACACTGCAAATTCCTGTGTTGCACAACATGCTGGCTCTGTATTCTGCCACCCTGGCTGCCTTTCTGATTCCCCCGGCTTACTTATCAGGAATGTTAACAAGTCTGTAAAATAGCTTGGAAACACATTTTCCTTTCAGTGGAATAAGCCTGTCAGAGGCTGGAGATTCGCAGCAGAATGTATGCTGTAGAAATTACTTTAAGACCACATTCGCTTTACAAGAAAATGTCAAGCATTCCCTAGAGAAAGAACTAACTCTTTGGTGTCTTATAGATCACACCTTTTACAAGGACAGCCTCCTTTTTCCACACACACACCCCAGCTGCACTCTTGCAAATTTAACTCAGTCTTAACTTGGAAGAAAGAAACCGTGCCTGATCTGATCACTCTTTCTCCATGGCATTGATGCAATTGTATGTGTCATTCCGTGTGCACTTGTAGGATTGCTTCATGATGCAATGCCATATTGTTTTCAGCTACAGTGGTGAAGAAAGAGGACAACAATCCTCCTCTCCAGAAGCTCTGCAGCTGCTGTTTGCCTCTGTTCCATCCATGACAACCCTTATTATTTTCTGGTTTCCAGTTTTCTTATTTGATTGTTCTTTTGTCACCATTCCCAGTATAGTATTACATTACATGAGAAAATAATACATAAATACATACATATGTGTGTGCATTATTTTCAAGGGTAATGTGGTAGGTAGGTAGGTAGGTAGGTAGGTAGGTAGGTAGGTAGGTAGGTAGGTAGGTAGGTAGGTAGGTAGGTAGGTAGGTAGGTAGGTAGGTAGGTAGGTATTTTGTATTTTGGTAGTTCTATGTTTCTAATTGAGGAGGGTAACCTCTTGTCCTCTAAGAGACACGTGATCAGCAAAAGCCCAGCATATCCAAAAGACTGGAGGGTCTTTGCCTATCCTAGTCTGTTTTACACACACACACATTTTTATTCTTTCTTCCAAAGATCTCAACCTACTGTACATGGCTTTCCCCTCCAATTCTTACACCAACCCTAACAGGCAGCTTAGAGACACGGTCCACTCTGCATGGGCCCAAAACAGGGCCCCTGGATTAGTAAAAACACCATTCCAGGGACACTGTTTGCATGGCTGCCACCTCTGCATCGAGGCGCCATGCTTCCCCCCCACCAACCAGTGGGGAAATGCTGTTTTTCATGTCGGGAAACAGTGTTTCCCAGCCGGTGACATGAAACTGGGTTGGAGGTGCCACTTTTAGGTGCCTCTTGCTTTTCCCACACTTATCTTCTCTCCCTACAGAGCTCTGCAGAGATGAGGCGACATGCCCACGCTGCCCTCTGACCTCTGCAGGGAGAGAAGGTAAGTGTGGGGAAACAAACAAACAAACTTCCATATGGAGGTTCCTCTGTGGGCCATGGCTGTTCTGGGGCCACTCACACCTCAGCCACTGCAGGGGCCCAAAGAGAGTGATTACATGTAATGTTACTCCAGTGAACTTAACAGCTAAGTGGAGATGTAACCCCCCCAAGTCTCCCTAATCATAGTTTGGTACTTTACCTCAAGTGGTCATGGCAGGCCTCCATGTCTAGCATATTTCCATAGGACAAGCTTTAGGATTGGACCTACACAAAATAAGAGATATCCATCAGCAGATCAGTACTTCTCATCCTTCCTTCTTCCTGCGAAAGTTCAAAACGCTGCCCCAGTGCTAGTCCTGGGAAACAGGAGATCCACATGAGATAGGAGCTGGCAGTCATCTTTGGGAGTGTGGAGTCAGTGAAAACTGTCCCCTCTGCCATCCTAAGGGAAGGAGGAGATCCATTTTCCATCTTTCTTGATCACTAGTTTATCTTAATGGGAGCACATCAGTCATGATGGAGTAGACCAAGCTATGTTGGAGGAAGGAAAGTGCTTTCATTTCTGTTCTCACCACAGGGCATAATTGGAGGAAAATACAAATTTACCTAGCATTAGACACAGTATGTCCATGCTGCATACTGTTTTACCAAGGAATAGGGTAGGAAGCCTACCCACATTTCTTAAATACCACCGTAATGTGTTTGTGTGGATGTTGTGATACCATATGAGTATTAGCAGAGGAATGTATTATATATATATATATATCAGAATTATGAGAATCATGTATTCTCTTAGCAAAGTTAGAGCCAGACTTTAAACATACTAACAAGGGACTTAGCAGATGCAGAAATATGAATGAGATACTAAGGCCCCTTCCACACTTGCAGAGTAATTCACGTACAATCCACTTTCAATGCACTCTGCAGTTGGATGTTACTGTGTGGAATAATAAAATCCACTTACAAACAATCGTGAAAGTGGATTGAAAGTTATTCTGCGCATGGGGAAGGAGTCTAAGATATAGAATATAGTTGCTGTTTTTTTTTTTTAAATATACACCGAAAAAAATGACGGGAGAAGTTTCAGTCATCATAACTGGTCACAAGAACTCTGGCTTTGCTTTGCTTAAATTAATTTCCTTACCAACCTCTGACTGAACTATGGTGTCATAGAATGTTTAATTAATTAATTAATTTGCAGCCAGATGTGAGGAGGCTACTCAAGACATGGCTTGGATTGAAATAGGGCCGCAGCCCTTTTTATTTAAGTAATTCTTAAAAGCGAAGCTGGGCGATCAAGAGGAGCGCATCTTCACAGCTGATCAGCCTCCCTGGCTGATTCCGGCTACACCCCATTTTATAGGGGAGAACAGAGTTCCTGGGCCACAGGGCATTCACCCCATCCTTTTGTGGCCCACCCATCTGGGGTGTCGGGCTCACCTGCAGAGGCCCTTAGAGGCATGCTCCCCGAGCCCCCCCTCTCCAAGCCTATTATGCAGGCCCCCAAAAGGCAGGGAGGTCCAGCATGCAAGCTCAGTCTCCCCCAAAACGATGCACTCCTCTGCCCAAACCACCCCCATAAGACTGCGATGAAAACTAAAATATCCCATCCCTTCCAGGAGGGTGGGTGGGTGGGTCAGTTTGCCTCAAGGTGTCGAAAGAGGCTGAGGCCACCGCGTGCTGCTTTATAAAGGTAGCTTGCTTCACTCTAAAGCCCGCGTGCATCAGCACACATATTACCGGGTGGTAAGGCATGGCTGTCCGGCAACCCAGGGACACGCATGCTCCTTTACTAAAGCCCTTACCACGTGCCCTGCCCCCTGTCGCAATTACGGGCCTAGTTGATTCTAGTGCCGTGATTAATTGGATTTATATCCCACCCTATTCCCGTGGGCCTCAGAGCTGGTTACAAAATAGAATCAGTTTTACACACGTAAACTCATATTAATAAATCCAATCCAATAATTCACAATTAAAACAGTACAATCTAACAATAAAAACAGCATCTAATACAAAAACAGTTAAAAGGTGTTAAAAACTGATGACAGCAACTAATAAATAGTACATAATCTCCATCGTCACCGCCTTCAAGAGACTTAGAAGAGTCTAACTTTGTTCTGGATTCTCTGTTAGTTGCATAATGGATTATGAGAATGGTGTGCATGTGTATGTGACAATGTGTGTGTGTGAGCTGGTGCTTTCCATGTTGTGCAACATCCATTTTATCAAGAACTTCATGTGTGGTGACTAAATCAAACAGTTTTTTCATGATAAAATTATACTGAACCTTTCAAGTCAAAATATAGTGCCACATCAGCTTCAATGATTTCACAAAAAGTAAACAGGACTTTAGCAGAACTATTGCTAGAATGAAGCAACATGTGACCATTATTTTGGCTACAGTTTAGTGCTAAGGATCTGACACAGTTAGCATCTTATTGCACATTACAAATATTTATGATTGAAAAATGGACTGAACATCACAAGACTGTACAAAATCACATACATACCCATTTGTTTCAATAAAGAAAGGAGAGCTTTAAGGGTTTATATTTACATACCTTTCAGGACTGTGTGGCTTACTCTTGTGCAAAGGCGCAGCATTGTCACAACCACAATTCTTTCAGCATGCATGTGGAGTGTAAGATTACTTTGAGACTCTGGTTTCTGTTCCGCAAGAGGAAACACCATGGTCACAGGAGCCAATTATAGCAATTTCTGTGATAAAAATGTAAAGAATGCAGGTTTAGAAGTGTTTATGATAAAGTAAAGTGAGTAGTATGTATGAAGGACATTTTGGCAGTCTAGCAATCTTTTTCTCTCTCTGTTATGCACATACCCACACCACCACCATCAGCCAGTGGTGACCTCTTTCATTCAGGTTGGTGTTAGGTTCCAAGGAGGCCTCCTCTCCACCCCCTCTTCATTCCATGTGTTCTTAGCTCTGCTGCTCCCTCCCTATCTCCTGGCCTCTAAGCTGTGACAGCGAGCTCATACTTGCCTCATCCAGAACTGTACTGAACACAAATAGTGGTCAGTCTAGTTCTGCCTGTGAGATCTCGTCAGAGCTTTGAAAGACGAATTACCCTGATTGGTACTTGAATGTATGTTCTCTGAGGATGTGGTGATAAATGAAAGCACTTTACAGTTTCAAAATGCCATCCATGTTTTCACCACTTCATGGCCCCACAAAGTCTCTCTGGCTAGCTTTTGACAGAATGACTCAGTGTCACCTCGGCAACAAGCTTCTATGTTCAAATAATGGCACCAAGGAAACTCAGGGGGACCATCATTTGGCATGAAGGAGTTCTAATTCTGAGTTGCTATCCACCTTGGCAGAAGATGCTCTTTCCACACAAATGTCAATGCAATTTCTTCTTTTTCCAAATAAAACAAATACATGTCAAGGCCTCTGATTTATCTATTGTCCTCACTCAGCAGAACTGAAAGCACAGACAGCAGCACTGGAAAAAATAAGTACCCTATGACATGGGGGCGGGGGGAATGTGTGACAAGAGTGCTCTTTACTTGAGCAGACTATGAAGGCTTCACATAGCCTGCAATTCTCTCTGAATGCTGAGCATGTGTTTCATGTTACCTGCTGGGACTGAATGTGCTTTGAAAATTGCTCCTGAGACCCATACGGACACCACTGAAGTCCTATATGTTGTTCCTATTGCTGGACCCATTTAATGCTCTCATGTCAGCTGTAGCCAGGATTGCCAACTGACATGGAGAAAAATGTCCTGTTCCTTTAATAGAGACGGAATGTGTGGAAATGGGCAGCAGAAGCTTTACATGGCATGTGTCAGACTCTCGAACGTGGAAATAACAGAGACCGTAGAAATGTTCTAAGACAGCATGAAGATAAATAACTTCACCTAGTAAATAAGAGCACATTCATCCTCTATTAAAGGGATAGGATTTTTTTTCTTCAGGCATTTGGCACCTCTAGTTATAGCAGTCACAATGTGTGCTGTGAATTACAGATTAAACTGAGCAAACACCTAGCTGGAAGGAAGATCAAAGTTCAAATAGACTTACATTGCCTTGCAGGACCTTGATAAAGCTTATTAGACATTAACTTCAATGAATTTAGAAAGGCTAACTTTGTTTAGGATTGTATGGCAAATTAAGCAATCCAAGAATGCAATCCTTTGCAGGGTCACTACAGTCTAAGACTATAACTGTTCCTAGCATTGCATTGTAAGCCACATGTGATGATGTTTCCACTCCCTTCTTTCCAGCCACTTTAATCCCTCCATTTTTATCTCCAACTGAGACTGCAATTCTAAACCCACTTTCCTGGGAGTACTCTCTATTGAAATATGGAATTGTGAAATATGAAACATAATGTTGGAGGATAGGTTTTTTTTAAAGATAACATGGATTGCAAAACCAAATCAAATCAGTGGGTTCTAGGTCAAATCAAGCCTGAACTCTCCCTAAAAGCTAAAATGACTGAACAGAGGCTATTGTACTTATGTCACATTATAAAGCAAGAGTCACTGGAAAAGACAATAATGCTAGGAAAAGTTGAAGGCAGCAGGAAAAGAGGAAGACCTGGCCACAGTAATCCATGCAACTGTCACCTCCGGACTGGATTATTGTAACTTGCTATATGCTGGCCTTCCTTTGTCTGTGACCTGGAAATTAAAACTCGTCCAACATGTGACAGCCAGGTTTCTTTCTGGTGCATCAGGTGGTGACTGGATTACTCTGGTTCTGTACCAACTCCATTGGCTGCCAATCAAGTACTGGATCATATTCAAAGCTAACCTTTAAGGCTGTGAGCGGTCTTGGACCTGCATACTTACGTGACCGCCTCTCCCCATATTGCCCCATTAGATCCCCTGGTTCATCGGAGGGAAACTTGCTGGCGATCCCTGGCCCTAACGATGTCCAGCTGGCTTCTACAAGGCCCTGGCCCCTACCTAGTGGAATAAGCTCCCCAGTGAGATCAGGGCCCTGCGGGACTTGAATGAGTTCCGCAGGGCCTGTAAAATGGAACTTTTCTACCAGGCATTTCCATCTAACCAGCAGGTTTGGCCAGTACTATCATTGGCTTCCCATGGGTGCAGTAAGGGGGGGGGGGGGAGATTTTTCAACATCTATGGTTGGTCTTGCTGTTTTAAATACTGTGCTGTTGGTTATTTTATTATTGTACTTGGATTCTGTGTTGTTGCTGCCCTGAGTCCTGTTGGGGAGGGCGGGATATAAACAAAAATATAAATAAATATAAAATTACTTTCAAACAAGTCTATTTAGGGTTGTACTCTTAATCTGAAATAATACAAACCTCAGGAAGCAATCTTTAAAAGCTCTACTCAGAAGTGAGCCCCATGGGATTTTCTGTCAGAAAAGTGTCCTAGTATTACAGTTTAATTCCTCTTCTCACCAATACAGTTTTATGTCTTTCCCATCAGTTTTATGTCTTTCCCATCTGTTTCACTTTGGTTTATTAAGCATGTAATTACAAAACTATGTTCTTATGGAGGGGCTCAGTTAATGGCTCAATTGCAAGGTGTGTGGGATTATAGTATCAACTCAATATCAAGTATATGTCTTCTACCTGAATTGTAAACTCAGCCAGAAGGACCCCCGCCAGAAAACTGCCTATCATCTGGCACAGTTGTTAAATTGGCTATAATATTACCAGCTACATGCCCTTTGCTTCTATAATCTCTAGTAGCTTCTAGGTATAATCTGCCAGAATTCCTTCCAGGCACAGTTCTACAGTGGTTGACATAAAAAAACTAACCTTAAAATTCATGAAGCCTAATTTTAAGATCTCCCACTACTTTAATTTTGGTGCCTTTAAAACTGAAGGTATGTAACTATCATCATGGTCAATGACTAACATAATTAAACAACACAAAGAATTAATAATACTGCCAAGCTGCACCAAGAAACAAAGATGCCTTTAGACTGACTTTGATGATATTCTTCTACTCTAGCCACCCCTTTTACAAGGTGATTTTATGCCTGCACTTTTACATGTCTTATATTGATCATGTGTAACATTTAAAAGTTAAACAAAAACTTTTTTTTCAGTTTTAGAGAAAATATGGTATACAAACAGGCAAAGGAAAGGAAAAACAACACAGCTGACTGGAAAGCAAGAATAGTTTAAAGTAACAATTCCATGTTATTATCAGGCACATTATTAGTCAGAGCTAATTAAAAATCTGATTCAAAAATGATCATAAAAGATAATCTAGTGATTTCTTTTGGTAACCTAGTTTTATCTCAATAAATGAAAAAAAAATTGAAACCATCTTTCCCAAAAGCAGCATGTCACAGTCTTGTCGCATATCTTCATATCCTTGATCTGAAAAAGCAATTTTGCCCTTAGCTAAGTGATCCCAAATACTAGAAAACCACCAGTACATTGGGAGAACCTTTCTGCTTTTCTACTACATTGCCATTTGATATCTGTCTGTTGTCAAAAAATAAAGAAATTAGCTCCATCCCAGCTGTAGGTTTTCGTCCCTCTGCATATATTTTTGCAAGATTGATTTCAGAACACTGTGGAGTTTACATTTAGTAATAGCTTCTATGTGATAGAGATCACTGGCCCAGAATTTCTGAAATTAAGAACTGGGAAATGTAGAAATGTGCTTGCTTGCTCATATTTTCTCTAACATAAACACAACTCTATTTCCTTGTGTTATTTAACCTTATCAGGTTATCATCAACACAGTACTTGCAACATATATTTTCTTCTGTATATGAGACAGCCCCCTTGTGACAACACCCTGTCTCCAGAAGTGAAAACTCGGGACTGAAATTTCACACCCTACGTACATTTTTTTTAATACGACAATTTTTATAGTTGATTGAGGAGTCCCTAATGTGACATTTGTAGAGTTCACTAACTTCAGTATACTTAGAAGATGTAATTCCACTTAGGATTGGACTGTTAGTTAGATAAGACTGTGCTGGCTACAAAACAGGTTTCAAAATTCACTGTTCACTAGCCGACTAAATAAATAAGTGGCCACAATTTTTTTAAAGAATGCCACAGTTCTTCAGATATTTTCCCAGCATTAGTCATCTTATTCTAATGGAAAGAGGGTTTAATATTTTCCAAAATAGACAAAGATTGTTGCCAGGTTATTTCACAGATTAATTCTAAAAAATAGTGAACTAATATTTTTTTGTAAAGGAACAACCAAAATATCTCAAACAGGTTCTTCACAGCTTTTCATAAGGCTGGGTATTCAGTACAACAAAAAGGGAGTGATAGAAAAAAAGAATGTGATGGGGGATCCCTTAGGCCCTTTCGGCACAGCAAATGTAATGCAGGTTGCAGCTGGGATAAAATAATCTGGCATAGCCCTGAGCCGTTTGCATGGCTGGCCGTTCCACGGTCAGCGAGCAAATTGGCCAGGGCATGTGCCTTTGCACGGAGGTGCATCATCATCATCATCATCATCATCATCATCATCATCATCATCATCATCATCATCATTATCGTTGTTGTTGTTGCTGTTGACCTCCCCTTGATGTGTAGCTGCACAGGCATGCACAAGTGAACCCCCACAGCCATGCTGTCTGACATCACAACCCTTTGCACCTGCGGAGCTATGCAGATGGGCACCGGGAATATATTTTTTAAAGGACTGTGTGGTGGAAAAAAGTGTCTCCCTGCCCAGCCAGAAGTGGCTGCAACCCAGGATTTAAAAAAATAATTGCAGATAATGCAATTCTTGAATATCCCATTTTGGGGGAATTAACATGGGGCATACTCGCATTAGGAGCGGGAACCATATGAAGTTCTCGCCCACAATGGGGTTTTTCCCATAGTTATCCCAGATTTATTGGCTTGTGCAGAAAGGGCCTGGCACTATGCCCACCAACTGGCAATGCAATCCTATGCTGACATATTCCAGTCTGTCTCAAAGCACTGGAATTGATGGGTGGAGAAAGAGTTGGAGTCACTCTACCTAGGGCTGCACAGTCTGAGCACATTCTGTAATCTACTTTAAAACTCTAACAGGTGCTCCATTCTCCAGCATCCACCCTGCTGAAGATCTGCTGAAGAACACAAAAGCTTGCTTACTGTTTTGTGATAGTTGTTTGGTCTTTATAAAAGGGTATCCCAGGGTATCCCATTATTGCCGCTTTGGAATTTTTTTTGCTATGGACTAACATGGTTACATAGAGTCCTATGTAGGGTTACTCCACTCTAAGCTTGTTGACTTCAGTAGGTGTAGATTAAGGTAACTGCACAAGATTGCATTATAAGATAATTACAGTGGCACCATAACAAGCCATGTACTAGTTTTCTTAGCATCTGGAATGATGCCATGACAATGATTTGTGCATTTGTTTTCAATCATATCACATTCTTCCCAACCTGAGGCTCAGTTCACCAGAACCAATTTGTTAAATGCATTAAAAGCCTACTGTTTTTCATCAAGAGCTCCCCAGATAAAACAGGAGGCAAAGTTCCCTATGAGGAATGTACCTTATCAAAAATTAACAAATGGGCTACAACTGACTTCGTGATCAGAAGGAAGGTAAAACAATAGAAATTTTGAATGCTACAAAATATCATGTAGAGTAGATCATGTTATCCAGACGTTGCATACAGTCCAGTAAAAATATTCCTTCTGCACAAACACAATACAGAACAATTTTTATTGCATAAATCCAGCAGTTGGTAAGAACAGATAAATCAACAGGAATGTGACATTTCAGGCTGCACAGTTGCAAACATTAGAGAAAGAGCAATTTGGTATTCTACATCATACATATCCATATGCTTGTAGCAGTGCATTATTTATAATATGGGGCTGGATTTCTCTGCAGTTCAGAGACTACTTTCGTTTCTAAGATGGTTCTGTACTTGTAACCTCTAACTGTGGGTTCTGTGGGGCAGTACTTGGAATGAGTTGCAACAACAATTTTTAAACAACAAAATGGTTTACTTTTCTTTACAATTAACACTTTTAAAACATCAACATTTAACGTTACAATTCAAGGTCCTGTTCAGGTTGCATTTCAAGTCCTTCTATTTACAGTCTACTGATATTGCCAAGTCCAAATTCTTCTTTGCAAGTTGGCTGGCTCCTGAAGACTCCAAGGGCTTGATGAACAGGTTGCAACATGATGAAGGTCTCCAGGAGAACTCTCACCCATTACAACCACAAAAGAAAACCCTGAAACAATAAACTCCAACATTTACAACATAGCAAAAACAACAACTACCTTCCCAGTAGTTCCCAACAATATTGCAATTACCTTAACAAGGTGTTAAGGGCTTATAGAAATCAAGGTCCAAGTCTGGTACCCTTGTCTTCTCCAAAGAGCTCTCTCCTGCAGCCTCTTGCTGCTCTGAGTCTCCGCCCCTTACTGGGTCAACCCATTCTGGGCATGGGGGTTACATACTCACAGATGCCATCTAACTAGCAGTCTAAAAAGTGAATTCAATTTGCCTAATTATTCCTTATTAAATAATCTAGTTTTGGCAAGATACTTGACTTCACCAGTCCATTATGTTCATTGCTTTCCTGTGGTCCTTCCATTTGATATGAGAACATTCAGAGAAGTCAGAGAGGCTCGTCATACATTGCCATTTTCTGCATCATTCATAATGTGTATGGTAGTATAGGCTGTTTTTGCATGGGGATTTTTTCCTAAGTGGCACGCAGCATGCCTCCGCTTTCTTTCGTAGTTTCCACACTACCTTGTGCTCTTTCTGAGCCTTGTGCACTCCTCAGCACTTTCATTTCCCCCTTTCCTCTGATTTAAAGGGCAAACAGCAAACAGACTGCAGACAGAGCCTTGGTGTCATGAGCCAGCCCCTGGGTACTTACCAGGACACAGAGGACTTGGAGGCAGAACCTGAGGACACAGTGCAGCCAGAGGTGGCTGCTCCTGAGGAAGACCAGGCAACAGAGCCAACTCGCAACCCTTCCCTGCTTGATGACATGCAAGTGGAGGAGCCTGCAGATCCTCCTAGGGAATCCAGTGTTGAGCCAGCTGTGCATAGGAGGCAGAAGCAGAGGCTGCTACTGCAGAAGCAAAGAAGGAGTGCTCGTTTGGCAGCAAGACATGGGAGATTAGAAGTCTCTGCATTGGATGAGGATGAACTCCTTGCAGAATCCCAGCCCTTTGAACAAGGCTCTCTATATAAGTTTTGCTGTGAGCTTGCTTCTGCCTGGGTGCAACAAGTGTGTTACCGATCTCTGCCATGTGCCTGTTCTTTGTTGATTCCCAGCCTGCCTTGACCTATTGGACTGTGACTTGACCACACTTGTGCTTGCTGCCTGTTTTGCCCTGTGGGGTCAGACCTGGCCATGCTCCTGCCTGCTGGCAGTACACTTTGTGTGAAAGGTCTGCCTACAGCTAATCTGGAGGGAAGTCCAAGTTTAGTCCCACCTTCAAAATGGTGATGCACAGGTCATATTTCCTCCCTTTTAACCATTTCATAGAGCTTAAGGAAATAAATCAGCTGAGACTCAACTGCCAGCCATGTCTTAGCCTTGGTGAGAGGAGGGATTGCCAGGCTGTAGGAGGGGCATCAGGTTGGTAGTGCTGTACCAACATGAAGAGCAGAAGGAAAGTGGAGAGGGTGGTGTCAGCAGCAAGCAGCAAGGAGATGAGGTGTGTAAGCACTGTCTTGCACCTCAGTCCTTCTCACTGATGTTTGCACAGTGAACATCCCCCCCCCCCACACACCTGAAAGCAGTATTGGAATATGTAGTTGATATTGTAGAGTTTTCCAAGCCATAAAAGCATGATGTTGCATCCAGTGAATAAACTCACAAGAAATATATTGTAAAACTTGCATTTATTGAGGTAGATTCAATTCATATATATGTTGCAGTAGAAAGGCAAGCGAGAAACCTCAGCTAAAAAAATACTAAACCCTACTATACACTTTTCAACAAGAAGAACTAAGTAAAATTGTAACTTCATCAACCACCTGCTGGACCGTCTTTATAAAGTACTCCGCTTGTTATAAAGTACTCCGCTTTGGTCCTAGTGCCTACCTAACAGAACTAGATAGACACTAGGACCCAAGCAGAGTATTCTGTAACAAAGGGTCCAGCAGAAGGCTGATGAAGTTACAAATCTACTTAGTTCTTTTTGTTGAAAAGGGTTTACAACTGGCCAGATAATCCCACATTACATATGAGGCAGTATGAGGGAATTGTTTCTACAAGGGGAGAACTGTATATGCTTTGGGCTCCACAAAGAGCATGAGGTACAGAACAAAAGGCACGGGACAAGAGGAAAGGCTGGAGATAACACACATGCACACTTACAGCAATGTAGCACCTACCAATGTCCAAGCATGAGTTGCTCTACTTTAACACTCCCTCTCAACCCTCTATGCTGTTGTCACAATGTTCAGATTGTCCGGCACACCTTGGTACTTGTCCCTTAGTAGCAATTGGATAAATATGTCTGCTGTTGTTTTTTCAGTGGGACAGTTGCACAGCTTGACAATTCCTTGCTCCTGCAAAACGCTTATGTACTGGTTCTTAATTCCAGTGTACTTTGCCCATGTGCTGTTTTTTCCTGAAAGAGACAGAGCTATACAACTCTGGTTATCCTCTAGCATTAGAACTGGTAAAGAATCCTTAATATCAAAATTCTCCAGTAACATAAGCCACTCTAATTCCCTCCAAGCTTCCAAAGCTGATACGACTTCTACTTCAAGTTGATGAGTGAGCAACAATTTATTGTTTATGGCTTCCAAACTTATAAGAGTACCCACCTAGAAAAATGGGTACCCACTTGGAGTGTTAGGTCTGATCTTTCTCCAGCTCAGCCTTTCTCCAGCATATTCCAATTTTGGGGGATTATTAGTTGCTGGTAACCTTAATTAAAAGGGTGTTGTACCCTTTAAGTACCTCATCACCCTTTTAACTGCAGTCCAATCCTTTGTAGTGAGTGTACGAACCCTTCCAGATAATAACAGCTGTTGCAATATCAGGTCTTGTTTTCATCACCAAGACCCCTGCAATTCTGCAAATGCAGAATAATGAACTTTCAATCCACTTTGCCGCTGTGTGGAATAGCAAAATCTACTTGCAAACAATTGTGAAAGTGGACTGAAAGTGCATTGTTCTGCATGTGCAGAAGAGGCCAAAGTATAGAAGCTTGCCTATGGCAGCTCTGCAGTTACTGTTGTCTGGCAGTGGTTCATCAGGTACTTTTTCTTCATAGAAACCTGACTGGTAGAAACCTGGTGTGGGCACTGGATTATCAGGCCTAGGCTTTGCAATGTCTCCAGCATTGACTTAGAAAATAGCTTCTATTTTGTTCCTGTTCAATTTGAATACCTAGGCATTTTACTTCTACTTCCTTGTTCAGCTGGGATATAATTTCAACACAGTCCCATTGGCTTTCACAGCAAACAATCAGATTGTCAACATAGATCAGAATAGATGTCCATCTTTCATCTTTGCGTCTGCTGTAAAGATAGAGATCAGCTTTGCCTTGTCTAAAACTCTGACTGAGTTGCATTTTGCTCAGCTTGTCAGACTGCCCATAAAGCCCTTTCTGAAGGTTACAGATGAAATTTTCAATTGTAAATCCTGATGCATATTTCTTCCTCTATTTCACCACATTAAAATGCAGTCTCTATCTAAATGTTCTGTGTGCATGTTTCTGGATGCTACAGTGCTTAGGAGCATCCTAATGGTGGGATATTTTACAACTGGTGCAAATTTTTTGGTTATAACGATCCATAAATCTGAGAGAATCCTTTTGCTGCTAGTCTGGCTTTGTATCTCTCATCTTCACCTTCTGCATCTTGCTGAGTCTTAAAGACCCATTTGATCACAATGGTGTTCTTACCCTTAATTTAGTGAAACTCCACATCTTGTTCTCAAGCAGTGCATCCATTTCTTCTTGTGCTGCTTTCCTCCATTTGCTTGCTTCTGGTTCAAGCATCTGCTGTACTTCAGCCCATGGTGCTTGTTCATATGGTAGCAGCACCCTTGCTAGGTAGCTTAGTCTCTCTACAGGAACTCCATAGCTGGCCCATGATGGGAGTCTGAGTTTCTGGGTGTTGTTTGCTTCTGCAGCAGCCTCTGTCTCTTTTTGATCACCTGTTAGTTCAGGAACTTACACCTTCACCTCCTTTTCTGGTTGAGCATCTGTGTAGTGACTGCATCCATTGGCTCTGGGCAATACACCATCACCAACTCCTAGATGGTCATCTTTCACAGAAGTCCAGTTGTTCTGTACATGGAGAACAGTATGATGAAGGTTTCATATTAGCAAATTGACCCTAGAGTCTAGTACAGGATGCCATTATCCCTTCACCCAACTCCCAGGGGCCAGTGTACTACATTTACTAATGTGCCATGCCAGTTGCGTACCACTGTAATGTGGCAATGGAAGACTTCCTGGCATATCACAAAGAGTTCTCTGACCATAACTGGGCAGGCCTTCAAGCCAGGCAGTAGGTGCCAGGGAAAATGTCTCATATGATTTTTATATGTGTATGCACCCTCCAGCCTTCCTTCCCAATGATGTTGTGCTTCCTAAGCATAGGAAAATACAAGTATCCTGCGGACTGGATGGAAGCAGGTAGGCCACATTTGCAAGGCATACTGGAGAGCACAACACCCTCCAAGAAGAGTTTTAAGATTCTTCCACTATGAGATGCTCCCACCTCCATCAGCCCCTGTACTTGTTGGCTCCTGTGCAATTAGGTGGGATCATGCCTCATGAGAACAAGAAAAATGTGGCCTGTTTCATTCATTTTATAAAATCTATATCCTGCCTTCCTTGTATCAAATGAACACACTGGGTGGCTCACTGAAATAAAATGTGAACAAGTTTTTCAAAAGGCAATAATAATGAATTAAGAAGATGGTCCAACAGCAGCAGCTAAAATTTATTGTAACAGCAATCCACCAAGACAACAGCAATACAAAAACCAATAGGTAAAACAGCAGTCAATAACAAAGCCCTTCAAATCAATAAAATTAATGAAAGAGCACATTAAAAACAACAGTCTCAGGAAATAAAACTACTGAATGACAGCTAAAAAATAGTCTAACAGTGCCATCTTAAGAAAAGTTACAACCTTCTAAGATAATTGGCTGCAATGCATTTAGAAGGGTGTATCTCTGCTAGGAATTGCACAGTTGTAAACCAGCTTTCTGAGGGCAAAAAGAAAAGAGGCCAGGGAGTTCTGATTAAACTCAAAACAGTTTTTCTGAAATCTTCTAGATCTCTCTGTCTCTTTCACACACACACATATATGCACTCATAGATACAAACAAGTATAACAACGTGGCCAGGGTTTTTTTTTTAAGTTACATTGTTTATAGTCTATTTTTCTCACTGAGACTCAAAGCAGATTACAAAGTGTAGTTGAATCCGTAGGATGAGACATTTAATAAGAAATATAATCAGAGCAATATTGTATATTTCAAACTACAGTAATTACGGCCTCTTAAATGCCATTGATGTACAACTGTAAAACTTTTTTTCTTTTTTTACAGCAAACAGCATACAGGGGCTTGGTCACTTATTTTAATCAGTTGTAACATTCTTACAGACTTTTAACAAACTGTCTGAAGGAACAATGATTTTATTAATGTTAATCCCTTGGCACTGTTATAAATGGCATGAAACCCTTATGTTGCCCTTTTGGACAGATTGGAATTTAATACAAAACGGCAGCGAGAAGCCATGATTAAGAAGATTGGATACAAGCCAATGAAAGTTAAGCACTAATTCTCATTGAGTTAAATGAGATAGCAAAGCTATGACCCTCCCAATGAAATTAAAGATACTTTTGAAAAGCTTCCTTTTCTTTTCTTTTTTTTTTAGTATGGGTTGCAAAATAGCTCTGCTCTGTTCAAATTTACTTAGGAGCTTGATGTCAGGGACATATTGTCCGTTAAATAGTTCCAGATATTTATGTAATGGGGGTCATGTTTTTCTGCATTTGCTTAACAGACAATGAGGTTGTGTAATGCCAGGTCTATCAGCTATAAAACTGCCATCTTGCAGAGCTATTTTGCAGAGTCTCATGGATCCAATTGGTTTGCACAATGTTCTATGGGATCTAATCCCTCCCAGTGACTTGTTAGTTGAGCTGATAGAAGACTGGCAATGCTGGCTCTTTGAGGACATTGAGATCATGCCCCTACACCCTTTCTGCCCCTGCTCCAAGCTAGTTCCATGGTATACCTTGGAGCTAAGGAGGAAAAAACAGGACCTGAGATTACTAGAACAAGTTTGACAGCAGCATTTCACCTGGTCATTTACAGTCTTTTAACCCACTGTCTTGCCAATGCCTCTATAAGGGGAACAGCTTTGCAATGGCTGGTCTCCTTCCTCTGGAGTTGGGAACAGAGGGTATCATTGGGGAGAGGACCTCATTGTGCCATTTGTTGGTGTGTGGGGTTCCTCAAGGAACAATTCTTTCCCCAGTGCTATTTAACGTCTATATCCGACCTCTGGCCCAGCAGGTCTGGAGTTTAGGACTGGGCTGTCTTCAGCATGCTGATGACACCTAGTTGAATCTGTTGATGAGCAGTTGACTAACTATTGCCCCAGACAATCTGACCAGTTGTTTGGAGGGCATAGTGGGGTGGCCGAAACAGAGCCAGCTGAAGCTAAATTAATCAAAGATGGGAATCCTGTGGTTGGACCAAGGAAGACCTGAAATGGGGTGCCGGTTTCTGGCTCTTGACAGTGTGCAACTGACACCTAAACAATTTGTCAACAGCCTGGGTGTGATTCCCAGCATTTTTCTATCTTTGCTAGGTCAGGCAACTGGTGCTCTATCTATCCTGGCCCAACCTTGCTACAGTGGTCCAAGCAATGTTCACCTCCAGATTGGAATACTATAAACTGCTCTATACAGGGCTGCCCCTGATCTTGAAGCTCCAGCTGATTCATAATGCGGCCAGCAGGTTCTAGCTGGGACATGGTGGAGGGTCCACATTCGACCAGTGCTCTATGACCTGCATTGGCTGAGGTGGGATACCAGATCCATTTCAAGGATCTGCCTGTCTTTTCCAACTACTGGACTAACAGCAGCTGGAGGGGTGATTTTGTATTGGAGAAGCATTGCAGCTGCTTAGTACTTTTACATGAATTTGTAGATGTTGAGAGATCTCAGTTTCTGAACTAGAAGTTCTTTCTCATATACAGAAATGTTCTGATGCTACGTCATCACTGATCTCTTGAATCTCCCCTCTTATTGCCATTGGTCCATGGACTGCTTGGGAAATTGAGACCAGACTGCAAGGTGGCATTAATAATTGTCAGTCTAGCAGGGTTTTGTTGGCTCCTAAAAGTTGCAAATACTTCTGTTATTTTTTGGAGAATGTATGAATATTTCTGAATATGATGTTGTTCAGATCATAAGGCAATTCAGAACATTTCAACACACACAGAATAATACTGTGAAGATAAGTTGGGATAATGGGATAAATGTATTTATTATTTTATATATTATTTATTTATTAATGTGACTTTTATACCGTCCTTCCCCTTCCAAGGCCAGGATGGTTTCCAACATTCATAAATACAAGTAAAAGTGTATACAAATATAAATACTGATTTAAAATTGAAAAACATTTTTAGCAGATTAAAATTTCAAGATTTAAATGCAATACGTACATAAGATGGAAGTATTATGCCAGTGGAATTTCAATGGATCCATTATCGTCTTGACCACAGATCATAGGTAAGCCACTGAATATTAGGGAAAGTGTTAGCAAAATCAGTTCTTTAACTGATTTCTCAAATTGTTGCAGGTAATTGAACTATTTAATTATAATTATAGAGGGACTGAGGAGTATAGTGGAATATTCCATTAACATTTAATCATCCACCCACATAATGTAAGCACGATAAAGCATAAGTTAAGGTATTCTAGTCTAAAGTACCACATCCCACTGACAGTGTGTATTTATTATTAATTCAGTCTAAACTCCCTGAAATTATTGTGCTTAGGTTGGAGTAACTACATAGGATTGCACTATAGGTTGTTTTAATATGGTAAATGAGTATTTCTCTTGAGGAAATGGTAGCTACTATAATACAGTGCGGATTTTCCCCTTTAATTAGACTTTTTTTTTTGCTAATATGACCTAAGTGATAATGAATAGGTATGATTTAGTGAAATAGTAGGGGGGAGTGCGGATTGTGTGAAGAAATTTAAAAGTATTGTGAATTATATGCATCACATAAGAATTATATGGATTTGAACTGTATTTAAAATATAAAGCAAAGTCACATGTGCAGAAAATCCACAAAACTGTACATATAACTGATGGACATGTTTAGCCCAAGTAGATAAATGTGCCATTGAGATTTATATACATATACTGTATAACAAAAACACATACTCATCTTTTCATTCTGAATACAAAAGACTGAAATCTTGTAACTATTCTACAAAGTAATGTAAAATGCCATGCTATTTTGTATTTACTATTCTCTGTGAATTCAGTAATGGCAACAACTGTTTATATTACTGTAGAACTCTCTACTCCAGGGGTCCATCAAAGACCAAGCTTGAATACCTTCCAGAAACACAGCAAGACTTTCCTGTTTGGGTTGGCATACTACAGTCAAAGAGAAAACAGTATGGGGCTACTTTAATTAACAGCTATTACATGCATTTTTAAAAGGCCTGCTTTTTACATCCTTTTCCATCTTGAATTATTGTTAACTAGCAAGCTAAGTTAGAAACCAACTAATGTCCCAATGATTGATACTGGCCATTTTAAAAAAAGGTTGACACCAATTCTGTCTTGATGCTTGAGTGCTGGCACTTAAGAAGCACAATTGGTTTTTATACCCTGCTTTTCTCTATCCCTAAGGGGTGCCAAAACAGCTTACAATTGCTTTCTCTCCCCCTCACCATAACAGACACCTTATGGTGGGGCTCAGAGAGTTCTGAAAGAACTGCGGCTAGCCCAAGGTCACACAGCAGGCTTCATGTGGAGGAATGGGGAAAACAAATCCGGTTCACCAGATCATAGTTTGCTGCTCATGTGCAAGAGTGGGGAATCAAATCCAGTTCTCCAGATTAGAGCCTGCTGCTTTTAACCACTACACTGTGATGGCTCTCAACACTTACTACACTGCAAATGTAAGTACTTGATTTAAATATAAAGTTCATGGCAGAAACCTGTAAGTGTAGTGGTTACCCAGTGTTCAACTAGATTCTGGGAAGCCCAGATTCAAATAACCACTCTGCTTTGGTAACTCACTGGGTGACCTTGGGCCAGTCACTCTCACAGCCTAGTCTATTTGAAGCAGAGCCCCTCGGGGATAGGGCGGTATAAAAATCTAATAAATAAATAAATAAATAAATAAATAAATAAATAAGTGTATCGAAGGGAAGTGGGGGTGGGGGGCTTGGGGTGGAGCTCAGGGGTGGGGGCAACAGGGCTCTGGGGTGGACGGGGGCAGGGCTTGAACCGAGCTCCACCCACGGCCTCTCTGCAGGCCAGCTCCTGCCATCCCCAGGGCCTGTGGAGGGCAAAAGCCAGCCTGCATGGAAGACAGGCGCGGGCGGGGCTCAGTGGCAGCAGATGGTCTAGGCAGGTGCAACAGCTGCCTGCTGCCAAGCCCCGCCCACCTCTCTAAAAGGGGTGGGGCCCAGTGGAGTGCAGCTGGGGCGCACAGTGTTTTGTCATGTGGGGGAGTGCGCTCAGCACCCCCACATGACAGAAAGATGTGTCCCCGGGGACATGGGGTGACCCATTGTCCCTATAGGCTCTACGCCTCTGATTTGAAGATAACATGGAAAATGATGTTGGAAATCATTTTGGTTCCCCATTGGACACAAAAGCAGGGTACAAATAAAACTGACACAGAACTTCAGATGAGTTAATTTCAAAAATACATTGTATCATGTTTAAATCATGCCCCTCTGAAATCTATGGGACTTGCACATATTTAGCTTGGGTTGGCTTTCACCTATGACTGTTTATCCAGTGATAATTGAGCAAATGTATGCTTACTTGGTAGCTATAGGTTTATGAAAAGAAACTTACACTTGTGCATCACTTTGGAAACAGAGTGTGCAAAGGAGTAGAAAAAATCTTGCTACTTGATACAGGCAACTAGATTACTTAAATAGAATAAAATTTAAGTCCCATAGCACATTAAAGACCAATAATATTTTCCACAGATAAGCTTTTGTAAGTCAGATACCTCTGATGGAATGGGTTTTGATTCACAAAAGCTTATACCCCACAACATTTTGTTGGCCATTAAGGGGCTACTTGGCTGAAATTGTATCCCCCTACTACAGACTAACACAGCTGCTCCTCTGTGATTACTATTTATTTGTACACTGCAGTAGGTTACTGATTGGAACATTGCTGCCTGTCTTCATCTCTTTGTGTTCATACGGTTATTGTTAAGGTAGAAAAGATTCTTCAGAAGACTATATGGACATTGCTACTATAGGGAAAAAAGGCCTTCCTGGTTTGTGTGTATATGAGGTAGTGACTGTGTGCAGCAACAGGTACAACAGCCCACCATGCTGGTTTATTGTACTAAACATCTGCCTTGTGTAAATAGTGCTGTTTAAGCAGCACCTACCTTATGGTGCAGTCCTCACTCTATGGGAGGGCAACTGGTCAGAGACTGGAGGAACACAAACAGCTATACATATCCAAGTCTGATGAAATTCACTGCCACTGATGCAAAGGCACTTCTTGTACTAAGTTTGTTGCAGCCGTGTAACAGAATGCAAAAGTTCTGCTTCTGTCTATTGAGGACTGGAATAACTGCAAACTGTTCTGACTGAACTGAATATCAGTGCAGCAAAGAAGCAGGAAGGTCCCCAACTTCTCCAGCTCCATTGACACAGCCTGTTGCTTTCTACAAGTGCCATTTTTGTTCTAAGAGAAGTAAGCATGGCTTGCAATCAGATCCCTGTGCACTCTTTCCTAGCAGTGGTGTCACATTGTGGCTGTGCCTCCATGGTCATGGCAAGATCAGATGAAAATAAGCACGTTCAAGGGCTGGTTTGTTTAGCCAGAACAGTGCTGGCAACCTTTGCCTGATTCTCTGAAAAGAACTTTCTCGGAACTGCTGGGTCTCCTCCCTGCATCTCCAAGAATCTTTCCAGATTCTTCGGAAAGCAAGACAGCAGAGCTCAGCTATTTCAATTCAAACTTGGGGAATGTCAGTCTGTGTAGCACGTGGCTCATAAATACCCAATGCAACTCACATCTCTTCCTCATTTCTTCCCGAAAACCGGAGACCCTCACCAATTTCACAGTCTATTTCACCACCTCAACAGCACGTCCTTGCATAAGGAACTTAGTCTGTGCAGAACTTGACTTGCCAGCATGCCGGCATGGGGATTAGTAGGGGATGTCGTAGGAAAGCATCAGGTTTGTTTTTCCTTGATTCCGAGCAACCATTTTAAGCAACGGTTACTACAAAAATGATGTCCCCACCCCACTACATTGTGACTGTGTGAACCAGGATTGCTTTAAGAGGCAACAAGCTCTGACTTGTATTTATTTGTGCAGATGCCATATGAAGCAGGAAGTAAACCTCCCTGGGTAGGATTGGCAGCTGTGGGTTGAGAAATACCTGGAGATTTTGTGGGTGGAACCTGGGGAGGTGCATTGGGAAGGGGAGAGGCGTCAACATGGATGAGATGCCACAGAGCCCCCCACCAAAGCAGCCATTCTCTCCAGGCGAACTGATCTCGGTTGTCCATTGATCCACTGTAATAGCTGGAGAGTCCCAGGCGCCCCCTGGAGGTTGGCGACCGTGTCCGTAGGAATGGCACCCAGAAGGCGGAATCCTGCCCAGCGGCGTCCATCACCGCCAGCTGGCCCAGGGCAGCCTTTGGAGCGAGCCGATTTCTGCAAGGCTGTGTAGTCGTCGGCATGGCTCTGTCGATGCCACGTGTCTCCTTAGTTAGTACACTTGCAACTTGAACTCCGCAACGCTCCGTACGTTTGAAAAAGTGGACTCTGACTAATGAAAGCCGATGCTAAGATAATTGCATTAGTCTTTAGGGAGCTGTAAGAGATTAACATGACTTCCCTACCCCTACTGGAACTTCTCAGTAGGCCGGGAGCACTGGCCACGGTACGACCTTCTCTTCCTCACTCCCTCGGGGCTTAGGAGCACGTCCAAGGGCTGTTCGTGTTCATGTGACCAAAACACCTCTCTGCGTTACGTCGCCTCTCCTTTTGGAGAAGGTCAGCGGGCTGCCCTCCTATGCGACCCTCACCTCCTGGAAGACGGTGGGACTTTCTTTCGAGTAAAGAGGGAGTGGAGTGAGGCTGTGACTGGGCTGGTGCTCCCGGCTCGCAGTATGCAACAGGTGGAGTCCGGCGGCAGCGCGGCTTTGCCCTGGGAAGGGAGAGGCCCGTCTTTGGCTCCGGCGCGCCACCCGCTTTGCTCTCGGCGCTGCCCGGGGGCGTGCATGCACGCTTGTTGCCCTAGAGACGGGCTTCCCCGGCGCGGGCACGCGCCTCCGGTTGGTCACAGCCCTTCCCTCTTTCCTTCTCCTTTCCCCTCCCTCCTCTTCCACTCACTGGCGGGGAAGGCAGGGCTGGCCCGGGGATGGGATCCTCCTCCCGCCTCCCTCCCGCGCGTGGCTCAGACGTCAGGAGGAGCCCGAGCGGGCGAGGAGGCAGCGCCCATCCCCGCAGCTGGCAAAGTGTCGGCGGCCGCCGGACGGGGCGGAGGAGACAGCGCGTCCGGCTAGGCTGGGCGAAGCGGGAGAAAGTCCAGGTGGGCAGCCAGGAAGGGCGCGCGCGACATGGCCGACGTCTTCACTGCTTCCGAGCCCGGCTCGGGTCCCGACGTGGCGCGGCGCTTCGCCCGCAAAGGCGCCCTCCGCCAGAAGAACGTGCACGAGGTGCGGGACCACAAATTCATCGCGCGCTTCTTCAAGCAGCCCACCTTCTGCAGCCACTGCACCGACTTTATCTGGTAAGCCGAGCGAGGACCCCAACAACCCCCCCCCCCCCGCCGCCTTCCCTCCAGCCCCGGGTTTCCTCCTCAAGACGCCTCCCTCTTCCCACGCCCCTTCGCCGTCTCGCCCAGTCTGGCGGCTGGGCAGTGGTCGCCGCCGTGCTGACAGCAGCAGCAGCAGCAGCCGCCTTCTCCTTTCCTCCCGCCGAGCTGCTCCGTCCCCACCACTGCCCAAGACGGGCGATCTCCCGGTGAGCGCTCGCGCCGGACAGCCCCTCGCTGCACTTCCCACAAGGAACCTTCTTGGCACAAGAAAGAACGAGAAACAGAGCCCGGCCCAGTCGCCTTCTTCAGTGGGGAAAAACGCTTGGCGACTTCTTTCTCCCAGACAGATTGCTGTCGGGCGCTGCCTCGTCTCGATGAGGAAAGAGACTCCTGCATGCTCTTTTCCTACTGAGTCTACCCTTTATACTGTAGTTTCCTCCTACACGTTACACACAGAGAGACCTCTGTGTGTAATGGTTCATGAGGCGTTTTCGTGGAAGCACACACCCTGGGTAGGGCTATCCCAACCAGAGGCTGACTTCACCTCAGGGATCCTTTTACAGTGTTGTCCCATGGAAACATGCCTTGGGGCTTAGCCTGACACCCACCTCGTTTGGAAAGAGAGTTTTTTCATTGTTCATTTCACCCATACCCCTCCCACCACCCTCCCACCCCCAATATGTTAACTTTGCTGACTTTACCTGAAAAACAATTTCTCTATGAATGAACATTCTATGGGTATTCTTCACCTTTTTATGTTCTTCATATTCATTCTATATAACCTACTGCAGTGATGGGAAACCTTTTCGAGACCGAGTGCCCAAATTGCAACCCAAAACCCACTTATTTATCACCAAGTGCCAACACAGCAATTTAACCTGAATACTGAGGTTTTAGTTTCGAAAAGTCGGTTGGCTCCGAGGCGAGCTTACTCCCAGGTAAAGGATCGTACCCAGGCTAGCCTAGATGTGTGTGTGTGTGTGGGGGGGGTGATTTTCCGCCGCCCCCATGATGAACTCTGTGCACGTGTGCCAACAGAAAGGGCTCTGAGTGCCACCTCTGGCACCTGGGCGATAGGTTCGCCTCTGCTGACCTACAAAGTGTATTGGCACACCATCTATTCCACTCCTTTTGTGAGATCAGAAAAGATCTGCATAATGCTATCTTCAGCCACAGTCTTCATGCAGTAGGAGATCTAGATCAATTAAGTTATCCAGGTACAGGAAACCCGTTAACACCTGCCCCTTTTGATAAGTGACCCCTTTCACATTTTCCTGAAGAGATGTTTATACTCCAGTTAAACCAGGTATGAGGATAAAATTCTTGCTCCTTTAATAGTAGTTTAGAAAAGTAAACTTTGGCAAACATGGTTTTTTCTTATTGCGGTATAGGAAATTTCACCTTCCCCAAGTTCCCTCCTTTTTGTTCAGCTACTAATGGTAGATGAACCTTGTGTTCTTTTGCATATGTCATCCTAGTCAGCAGTTCCACTGATCTCATTTGGTAAGAGATTTAGTTCCACTGCTCTCCCACAGACTATTCTCTCTCTCCCCCCGCCCCACCCCAACGGCTTCAGCTGATGAGCAACTTCTTTGTAATACATTTGAGAGATGGCTCTGCAACTCCCCCGACATCACAGCAGAAGCATCTGGTGAGAGTTTCCTGCTAGTCGGTCCTCCCCACACACAAAATGCTGTACACAAATAGTGTTGGCATCATCTGCTAAAAGATCTTGTTATGTACCATCTCCCACTGAGGGGAAGAAAAGCTCTGTCAGCACCTGCAAGTGACTTCATTCGTTCGCAGACCAAGAAGCTTCCTTTCTTTCTGTAGCACATCTCTGCAAAGGTTCCAGTAGAGTCCTAAAATAACATCTGTCCACAAAAAGGTTTCATAAGTGAGAGCGTCTGCTAACCACTGTGTTAGTTTCGGCTAGAAAGATAACTTCTTCCTCTACATCTTAATCTCCCCCTTTCAGGGAATTTCTCCTACCAAAGGAACTTTTTGCTTCAGGCCAGCCTCGATTATATGTAATCCCGCCCTCTGTATCCCAGTGGGATGGCCTCTTCTACTTCCATGTTATTAGTTTGCTAGCTTGCTACATCGAGGGAGGGAAACTCCCATTCTGTATACCCTCAATTGCTCAATTACTGTATACCCTCAGTTGGTACACCACTTTATATGGTGTAGTAGTATTTAATTGAGAGACATCTCTCCTCAGATTATTTTGTGATTAAACGATTCCACAGTGATGTACTGGTCTGTTACACATCTTCCATTTCCCCCACTTTACTAACAATCATTCCCCCACCCCTACGCCACTTTCCACTTCTGAAGTTTTTGTTAACATATTTTTTTTGCTATGCATTAAGTGTTCATGGCATACACTGAGCTCCATTATCTTCCTGTAGATATGTTGTCCATTGTGTATGATCAGTGCAAAGCTAGGTTGTATAGTGGTTAAAGTGTCAGACTAGCATCTGAGAAACTCCTTTGAATCCTCTCTCTGCTGTGGAAACTTACTGGGTGACCTTGAACCAGTCACACACTCTCTCAGCCTCAACCCTTGCAAGTATTTGAAAGGGAGACCTGGTGGCAGGCAATGGCAAATCACCTCTGAACCTCTATTGCCTTGAAAAACCTCTGGAGTCAGCTGTGACTTGACAGCAAAAAAAATTAGCTCTGGCTGTTGTGGGTTTTCTGAGCTATGTGGCTGTGGTCTGGTAGCTTTTACTCCTAATATTTCACCTGCATTTACAGCTGGCATCTATGGCAGGCAATAGCCTCTGAAGATGCCAGCCATAGATGTGGGTGAAATGTTAGGAGCAAAAACTACCAGACCATGGCCACACAGTCCAGAAAACCACAAGTTGATTCTGATTGTGAAAGCCTTCAACAATACAATGATCAGTGCATTGACTTGAGTTCCACAGAGAAGCACTTCCTTCCTTCCTGTAACACACCTATCCTCTGACCTATAACTTATCCACACTACAAGCAGCTAGTGTCATGCATTGTTGCCATTTCAGAAAATCCTTTTTCCATCCCATTTGTTCCACAGGATATATCAAGTCTTGTATAATATTCATATTGCATTCTAAGTCTCTTTTAATTAAAGCTTAATTAATAATCATATTACTCTACTTCTTAAATTTATATTTCCTATATTTTCCCGCTTATACTTGGAATAGCCTATGTAATTTATGAGATGGTTCTTCTGGTATCTTTCCGAGTTGATTCTTCAACCACTGTACTCGCAAGCATAGCACTTATGTCTGATAGGCTGCTTTTTCACCCTTCTCAGTCAGTCTGATTTTTTAAAAATGTGCATTGGCACTCCTTTATCAAATCCTCAGCCTGTTCTGTGCGACTGCACATGTGCTAAATATACAAGCTATGCCCTTTATCCGGCCCTGATGATTTTGCTATCATTTAACAGGCGATTCTTTGACTCTTCTCTATCATTCAAGCCACTTTGTTAAACCTTATTAATTGTTCTCTGTCCTTGCTTGAGTTTCCTATGGCTGCCTGTGGAGGATACAGGGATATGGGAATGCTTGGTGGGTAGCACTTTTTAGGCATGCAAACAGGGGGAAAATTCTCACTATAGAAGGCATATAGTAAAAGCTGCTTAAAGCAGTGGTTCTCAACCTGGGGGTCGGGACCCCTTTGGGGGTTGAATGACCCTTTCACAGGGTTCGCCTAAGACTCTCTGCATCAGTGTTCTCCATCCGTAAAATGGTTAAATGTTAGCATTGGGGGTCATCACAACATGAGGAACTGTATTAAAGGGTCGTGGCATTAGAAAGGTTGAGAACCACTGGCTTAAAGGATGCAAAGTCCTCTTTTCTGTATAGAGTACTGAACTCTTATGCCAGCTATATGTGTGTGTATGTGTACATCCATTCAATACTGTGGTTATGCACACCTAGTTCATTGGAAAACATGTCTAGTTGTTCACGCTTAGTGTACACGCTGTAATCATTCATAAAACGTAATTGTATAATGCTTGCTAATAACTTGCTGAAGGGTTTCAGTGCCATTAACTACACTAGAACTTGTCATGGCTGAAAGTTAGAACTTTCAGTTTCTTTTGGTTTAGTGTAGGAATAAAAAAGAAGACAACTAGACCCACTGAAGGGAAACTACTTATATGGCATTTTATTTCTGGGTCTGTTACTAGGTAACAAAATACTCATGTATTGCATCTTCTATAGTTGGCATAAGTGTATGAATTGCAATGTTTTCCTTTAAAATACACACTCAGCAAAGTTGTCCTTTTTTGTTCGTATGTATTTTAAACAAAATATTGTGATGTAAACCTGTGAGCATCTTTGTGTCTTAAAATGGTTGCATGTATTTTGTATCAAGGTAGCCGAACCTGAGCGCACAGTGTTGAATAAGAAGCACCATGAGTTTGCTTGGACTTTCTCAGGATGAAGTCTGTTCTTGCTTTTCTCCTGTTTCAGTGTCTTGCTCTTGCTGATAAGGAACACATTCTTCAGAAAGCATGGCATGCAACAAACAAATGAAGATGGAGACAATGGGCATAAGGAAACTTTGTAAGGGGGTGGATGTGAAAAGATGATAAAGATTAAACTCATCTGAAAAGATCCCTGGGGAGCATTTGTAATTGATTTTAATGTATTTTTTAAAAATTCTGGTGAGCCACGTAGTATTCAATTTTGGATGAAAAATGAGATGAAAACTGAAGGAATAAATGAACAATACAGTCATGTAGCCTGTTCTGTTTTCTTAAGACAATTTCAGTGGATAAATAAATTAAGAGAACAAATAATTTAAAAGCTGCTGAACTTTAAGGACAGTTAGTGTTTTGCAGGAATGAAAGTGGTGTAGGGCCTGTGTCAGCATGGGTATGTTGATGACTAATGCATTAAAAAAGCTGCTGCAATAAATGGCACCTGATTGCAGGATGTACTTGAATGTGAAAGGATATCCTGCTGTTGACAGGTGGCAAGAAGAGTTGTATTCTGTTGTCCTTCCCTGCTGGTGAGAGACTAGGGAACATTTAAATATTCTTCAGAGTCAATATGCACAGCACCCTTGAAGCAAACTATCGTCTTCAAGTAAGAAATTCAGCAAACATCAGGAGACATTTGATTGTCCATGTAAATGATGTGTGCATTGATCAAACAATAGGATTAGGTAGTTGTGAATAAAGTCGCTCAGTTCTGGGGCAGAGAGCCAAGGTCGTCCATCCAGCTATATGGTCATCCATACAGAAGGGTCACCATAACTTGGAAGAAGAGCTCCATCAGCTTTGCAGGAAGCTTTCAGCATCTGCGATGCCAATGAGGCTCAACCCCCCCTGTCCCCAATACAGAGTCAAAAAATCACTTGTGGCCTTTGAATACCCTTTTATTCAAAGGTGGTTCAAAGGAGCTTGAAGTCCTGGCCTCCATGCCTGTGCCTCCTGGGAGAAAACAAGTGTGATTCTCCTGGTGCAGCTTTCCAGCTTTCCAGTAAGGTGGAGAGGTCCCTTAGGAGTCACCCAGAATCCAATTGCCCACCCTTGGTGGGGGGGTCTGTGATGTCAGAGCCACAAGCAGCTTTCTTTTAGCAACAAGCTCCTGCTCTCCAAGCCAGTCTTCCTGTCTTTTGCTCTTGTTAACACAAACTGTAACTGATGGGTCCTCATTGGCATGTGCTATATGGTTCAAGAGAATGAGTTCAGGAAGGTCTCTGTCACCCTGTGCACAGTGCATGATAGGGTAGAGGTTTCCCCAAATCCTGTCCAAGGGGTGCCCAGCAACTGCCAAAGCTGCAGACCAGTGCAGAGCCTCAAATTTGGACCAACATCAGCAGCAGCTGTTCTGCCCCAGTCCTTAGACAAAACCCACTGTTTGCAGGGCCCATGGTGGTTCTGCAGCCGGGCTTGGGGTGGTTCTGCAGCTGGGCTTGGGTGTGAGAAGCAGTGTGGCTGGGGCAGCTCCTGGTCATGAGGAAAGAGAAGGAGGGATGGAGGTTGGGGGATCTGAACCCCACTTGCCTGTAAGTGCATGTCCTCCCTGTCCAGTGCTGCCAGAGGGGATGAGGTACCTATAAAGGTTCTAACCTGGGAGAAGTCAGCCACAGAGTGTGTGAACTCTTCCAGCTAGATGTCTGTGCAAAGTCCACCACATTGTACAAAGTGCTCCTGTCACTATGCTGCCATCTCAATGTCCACATCATGGCAGGTAACTGTCAGACAACGTCCCATGACATGTGCCCTACCTATCAAGATGTGTTGCATCCTGACCAGGGTATTTAAAAGGCAAGGAGAGGCTTCCATTGGTTCCTGGGTGGGGGCTTGACTGGCACAGGAAATACATCCTATTGAACGTGGGCTTAGCTGGCATCCTAAGTGGTTTTGATCCATGTGGGCTTTACAGAAAAACTTTACATGTCTTCATGTACTTTACATTGCATCAAGGGGATATTACCCATCCCAAAGAACAGAGGGAGCAGACTAAGTTCATCCCTGTCCCCTGAATGTCCACCTTTTGCACTGCTGCAGTGCCCTGCTGATGCACAACAGTGGTGCTGGAGCTCTGCACCAGTATAAATGATGCTTATGCCAATTATCTACCAGATATGCTGGCATAAGGGCCAGCCCCTTCACTCCCTTCCTTAGGATTGTAATGTTAGTTCTTTATTTTTTGAATGTTAAGTACTTGTCTTATTCTTGGATTACATTTTATTTTATTATTGGAAATGTGATATAAACCATTTAAGTCTCAACATACTTTGATTTTTAAAATACACAACATTAATTTTGCCAAGTATTACAAATTCTTCAAAAGAAATACACACACGCACACACCAAAATGTGTTGCTCAGATTATAAGTTAGCTGCTTCCAGTGATGTTGATTTAGAGAGGTTACATCCAAGAAACTGTATTTAGGATTGCAGCCTTAGCTACTTTCAATTACATTGATTTAACTACTTTATGTGGCAATGTTTAGGTTACTATGTCTGACCTCAGATTTTCACAATCATGTTTATTTTACTTACAAAATTTGTATCTTGCCTTTCTGCCCTTACAAAGGCCACCAAGGCAGCTAACGTTTTAAAATATACATGATAGAAGCACACTTTAAAACCGTAAAAATCAACCTCCTAACACAAAAAAACCACAGTTGAAATATATACGACATAAAAACAGCATTTAAAACATTGATTAGGAAAGAGGAATAACTGGTTTCCCCCGTTATTGAGTACTTCTATATATTTTCAAGACTCTTAATTTATTACCTCTGGTAGGCTAGAAGGTTGTGTCACTACAGTCTATCACAATTCTAGCCCCCTGGCTCAGTGCCCTGTCTGGGGGTTTGTGGGGTTTGAGAGTGTATATCTACTGGTGGGAACATGAGAGAGGACTGAGATTCTGTTTGTGAACTGGCCAACCCACTGCCCAGCTGTCTCCCTGCCTGAGCTTATGGAGGTAGCCTTGGACATAGTGTTGAGGACTTCTAGTTTGGTTGTCTTAGAAGACTTCAACATCTGGGCTGAGACTGCTTTGTCGGGAATGGCTTAGGATTTCATGGTCTCCATGACAGCTATGGTCAATTGACAGGACTGCACTTAGGCACTTTCTCTCAGGTCAAAAAACCTGGGTATCCCCTTCGTTTACTGAGGGGCTGCAGTTGGAAAATACATGGGAGATGGCTAACACAATGGCGGAGAAAGACTTGGGATGAATCTGACAATTCAAGGGCTAGAACTCATTTGAAAGCTTACTCTACATAGTACTGACCTGCAGAACTCTTCCAGGAGCTTATGGACTTTCTGGGTTCCAGCCAACAGTAGATGGTAGACTGCACTGCATCCCAGTTCAATTCTTTTGCTAAGCCCTTTGCAGATAAAAATCTCTCACATCTATTCCTACTTAGACTATCAGCGCAGGATGAAATGATCCCAGGGTGCCACTTGGTATAGTTGAGTGGGATACCTTTCAACATTCTGTCTGAGGGTATGGCCAGGATTCTGGGAAGCTTAAGATCTACCACCTGTTTGTATGACCTCTGCTGTTCCTGTTGGCTTAAATCTGCAGTTCAATATGTTCATCGGCTGGCTAATAGACTGGTTCTAGGAGACAGTAAACCCCTCTCTGAAAGAGGACATGGTCATTCCTGCCTTAAAGCAGGCAGTGGTGTATTCACTCCTAAAGAAACCTACTGTGGGCTCAGGAGAGTTGAATAATTATCATCCAGTCTCAAATGAACCTTTCTTCTGCAAGGTGATCTAATGAGTAATGGCTGGCCTACTTCACAGATTTCTGAACAAAGCAGCTTGTTTAGACCCATTTGAGTCTAGTTTCAGGCCTAGTTATGGGACTGAAATGGCCTCATTCACCCTGTTGGATGACATACGCTAGGAGGTGGGCTGGGAGAGCATGACCCTGTTATTTTCCTAGTCCTTTCAGTGGCTTTTGGTATCATCAGTCATTGTATCCTTCTGGATTGCCTTTCGGGACTGGGATTAGAAGGCACTATTTTGAGGTGGTTCCACTCCTACCATGAGGGTCGGTTTGTGCTGGGGGATTGCTGCTCTTCCCCTTCCCCTTCCTGTGGGGTTACCCAAAGTTCCAACATGTCCTCCATGATTTTCAACATTTATGTGAAGCTGCTAAGAAGGATCATGTGGAGATTTGGGTTACCTTGACACCAATATGGAGCAGATTTTGCACTACCAGCAGATCCAGGAAGACTGGAAACTATGAATATGTGACTGGAGGCAGTTTTTGAATGTATGAGGGCTAACAAACTGAAACTTAATTTTGAGAAGAGAGAGGTGCTTTTAGAGTAGGGGACAGTCTGGCCCGGAGGAGGAGGAGGAGGTTCATTCTTGGGGGGGTTCTCCTGTATGCAGGACACCTGTTGGATGGACAGGTGGCAGAAGTGATTGGGATGCCTCTCAGCAGCTTTGACTGGTCAGCCTTTACTGGAGAGAAAAATTCTTGCCACCATGTTGCATGCCTGGTGACATCTAGATTAAATTATTGCAGTGTGCTTTGCGAGAGCCAGCATAGTATAGTAGTTAGGGTGTCAAACTAGTACTTGGAAAAACAGGTTTGAACCCCCACCCTTGCCATGGAAGCTTGCAGGGTGACCTTGGACCAGTCACACACTCTCGGCCTCGACCCTCACTAGTATTTGGATGGGAGACCTCCAAGGAATACCAGGATCATGTCATGGCGGCAGGCAATGGCAAACCACTTCTGAACACCTTGAAAACCCTACAGGATCATCATAAGTCAGTTGTGACTTGACAGCAAAAAGAAAAAAACACTATGTCAGGGTCTGCCCTTGAAGAATGTCTGGAAACTAGTTGGTACAGAATGCTGCAGCCAGACTGTTGACTGGAGTGGCTTGTAAGGGAACATATAACTCCAGTCTTGTACCACTTACAGCGGATTTCATTTTGCTTATGGGCTCAGTTCAGGGTGGTGGTATTGAGCCCTGCATGACCTCGGAACAACACTCACTCTGGTCATCCTTGGAGGGCCTGTTTCCGTTGTGCCTGGAAAGAGCCTTCTTGGTCATGGCACCAAAACTCTGGAACTTCCTTCCCAAGGAGGTTCACCTGTCTCCCTCTATTGGTGTCTTTCCAGCAGCTAAAGACTTTTTTTGTTTCATCTGGCATACACCCAATAATGGTTATTGCTATCCCCTCTAGTATTCTTTGTTTATGTGTCTGAATTGATTTTAACTGTATTTTAATTTATTGTCGAACGTTTTCACAGCTGGAATCACTAGGATATAGTGGGTTTTCTGGGTTGTATGGCCATGTTCAAGTAGTATTTTCTCCTGACGTTTCACTTGCATCTTTGGCTGGCATCTTTAGAAAACCCACAACATCCTTGTATTTTAACTGCTTAAATATTTTAACGCTTTTATGTTCACTACCTTGTGGACCCTGATTAGATGTAGAGGCAACATATTTTTAAAAAATAAAATTAATAAATAATAAATAATAACATACATAAATAATCTCAGTCAGAATTTGTCTTGGGAAATTCTTAGATGCAACACTCACAAGTCAATTGTCTATAGGTAGATTGTGCCTATGTTAGACTTACTACTTCACTGTACACAAGTCCAGTTTTCAGTTCTCTAATACTTGCCAATTGGTTACCCTTTAAAAAAAGAAGAAGCTGATGTGAGTTCTCAAGGCCTTCAATAAAAGAAGACCAGGCTTCTAATATTCTTTCTTACTGGCTCTTACAGTCCTATGAAACTGATCCACTTAGAAATGACACATGGTGATGAGAAACTGCATTTTCTATGAAGAATGTATTTTTGAATGCTAAAACGCAGAAAATATAGTTGTTAATTGTGTTGTTAGATAGGGATGGCCATCCTGAGCCAGTCTATTCAGGATCCCACTTAAATTTATGCCCACATTGGAGATAAAAATGCTTTTCCACTGTGGTACATGCCTGATAATGTCTAAATTAGATTACTGCAATGTGCGTTGTTTACGTTTAATCACAAAAAAGTGTTTCTAGAATTGTTCTGAAGTGCATCTGTATGATGAAGGCATCAATAGTCATTGCATCTTGAATGGAGTGCCTTCTCTGATTTTCAGAAATCCCTCCTCCCCCCCAACCCCGTAAACCAAAAATGTAGTAAGTGCAGCACAAGCCATTTCCTCACTTTTTTCATTGGGTGGAGTTTTAGAAAATAAGCTACAGTGAGAATCTTACAGTACTTTTGATAGAGTTCTGTAGCAACAGGAATGCTTGCCCTATCTTACTATTAAGCATGTCTTAATTGTACATTGCTATATTATGTAATTTACAGATTTATGATTTATGCTGACTTTCATTCAGTATTGCTTGGCCAATTCAGACAGGCTGAGAGAGAACTGTTTAAAGAGCTGCTGCAACAGATTACAGTGATGTGAATGCTTTCCTGGCCTCAGTTAAGAAACAAGTAGAAATTAGCAAACACTTTGAAAATGGCTTTTTTTGCTTCTAATTGTTTGTTTTGTTTGATATTATTTTAATAAAATGGAATAGATTTCTTAAAGCTGCAGTGGCTATGGATGTTGAGTACTTTTTTTTCTCTTTCAGGGGGTTTGGGAAACAAGGATTTCAGTGCCAAGGTAAGTAATAAATAGTTGAATAACTTCATTAATTTCATCTGTTTTAATAGTTGAAGCCAGGTAATGTGTGACAAATATCTGAACAAGGAATTAAGTATGCCAGGAATAAGAATATTAAATTATCAAAAAAGGATGTGTATTGTTTAATAATTTATTATCTCATGAACTGTGAATCATGCACAGAAGAGTTTAATTTCAGTAGAGTTCCCTAAAATTAAATGTCATGTAATCTGCATATAGAGCACTCTTTAATTTTTTATGAAAAGAATCTTTGTGGTTTATTTTTGTACAGAACATTTTTCTTGTTGGGAGCTGCTGTCTGAGTGTGGGTGTTCTGAAAAGCGGATTCACTGTTCATTGGGCTGACTTTGCTATAATCTGTTTTTTCTTTATCACTAAACTTCATTGGTTTCATGAATGTGTTCAGTTGGACCTTTGGCTTGATCTTTCTTTTAGTCACTATTCTGTGGCATGGGGTATCTTCAACATAAATGGGTTTCAATTAAATGTCCATTTTTAGTGATAGGAAAAATTAAATTTGGGGACAGAAAATGCAAATACGTTTGCAGAATTAAATTACTGACAACAGCAGGTGTTGCCGTCTTTTAATCTGTGTATATTTTGATTCTTCCTTAGCATATTTGGATAAATGAAGTTGCCATACTGAATCAGAGAATTGGTCTGTCAGGCCCAGTACTGCCTATTCCTTACTGGAAATGGGCTGGGGCTCTGCAGGTGAAAGATGTTCCTGGTTCCCAAAACCCTTTTAACTGAACCAGAGACTGAATCTATGACATTCTGCATGCAAAGTATGTGTTCATCCTCTGAGCTATAGCCCCTTCTCATAATAACTTTTTTGCCCCTGAGGTTTTATCAACACTTCAGGTATCTAACAAGAATAATTATACATTCCCCTGTGTAATAATGAATTTAATACATTGATGCACCAATGCTACCTGTTTGTTAGACACCTTTCTGCTTAGTTCATCAATGTTAATAAAAAGAAAATATTAACTTGCAAGAAGGAAACTGATTATATTACATGGATGAATGGGGAAACAACTTCATGTCTAATAATGTCTTGGAGCTCTGCACTTCTTGTGGAATTGCCTTCTCCATCCCATTACAGGAACGAGGTTAACTAGGTTTGCCTGAAATGCTGTTTTAGGAACAGCGCTGGATGACCTGTTATGGGTGTGTGTATGTGGAGATGTGTGAAAATTATACCCCTGGTAGAATGGGATTTGTACAAATAGAAAACAGTAATTGGATACAATCCATAGTGTTAGTTGGTAGCTGATAGTGGCACTTAGAGAATTTTGGAGTTATGACTGCTTTTTAAAAATAACTCTGCAATCTCCCATCTATCCTTCTAATATGCTTACATGCTGCATATATGTTGCTAATAAGAGGCTTAGTTAGAATGAAGTATCATGAATAAGTTGGTACAGTATAGTGGCCAAGAACTTGAGTTGTGAGCTGGAAAGGTTTTAGTAGGGGCAAGATGCTAATGTTCTCATCTGGGCACCACATATTTTGACTGCTTCTTCTTCTCAGAATGGAGACATATAAATCCCAACCATGCCCACTTTTAACTTGAGTGCAAATTTGCCTGAAAACAGTGTGCTTTTAGCTGGGCCAAATAAACTGGTCATTTGAATTAGGAACACAAACACATTCTACCAGAATCTAGTGTAAATAGAGCTAATCATATAAATGTGATCAGAGTCCCTTTCTTGCACCACCAATTTTCTGGGGACTAGAAAGAGCATGGAGTATATGTATGATCATAATCAAAACAAAGGCCGTTTCCACACGGCCATGATCGGGGGGTGCATCGGCGTATACGACGCCAACGCACCCCTCCGGGACCGTTTGCATGTACAGTCCTGGTAGGGGCAGGGAAGACGGCACAGCGCTGCGCCGTCACCCAAACACCTTACCTTTCCTCCGACCTTCCGGCACGTCGCCCAGGCCAGGGTACACGCCCCCCTGCCCTGCGCCACAGCTCTGGAGTCGCAGGACAGGGGGGCGTGTCCCCAGGCCTGGACAATGCGCCGGAAGGTCGGAGGGAAGGTAAGGCGTTTGGGAAGGGGGGGAGGAGGACACCTGGAATCATGTTGGTGTTTGTATGAAGAAAGAGCACTTGCATGGATTCAGGAGGATACAGTGTTCCCCCCAGGACAAAAACATAGAAACCTGGTAACTCACAAAAGTACAAGTGGTACCTATGGGTACAATTGTTAGCTCCAAACAAATCAGAAGCTTACTATATTTAGGGCAGTGATCGCGAACCTATGGCACGGGTGCCAGATGTGGCACTCGGAGCCCTCTCTGTGGGCACGCACGCACAGAGTTCATCATGTGGGGGGGCAGAAAATCCCCCCACACACACACACATCTAGGCTGGCCTGGGCCACTAAGCACGATGTGCGCGCACCACGTTGAGCAGGAAGGACTCGGCTGGCGGGCCTGATGCCTGTCCTCAGGGTGGCTGTTGCCTGAGGTGGGGGCACAGAGAAGGCAGAAGAATGTTAGAGGAGAGCATAGGAGTGAAGTCGTCGCGGGGACTTGCTAGAGGCTAGAGCAGGCTGGCCCCTGCTCAAGCATGTGGGGTGGACGAAGAGGGAGCCAACCAGTTTTTTTCTAAACTAAAACCTCAGCATTCAGGTTAAATTGCTGGGCTTATACTTTACAATAAATAAGTGGGGTTTGGGTTGCAATTTGGGCACTAGGTCTCAAAAAGGTTCGCCATCACTGATTTAAGGTATCCCTTATTTTTAAATTTGCCAAAGACCAAAGACAAGTGGTGGCAGAAATAGAATCAGAAGTCTAAATGCAGTGATCCTTCAATTTGTATGTCGAGACAAAGAGAGCTACAGTGTAACTTGATGGCAATAAAGGGGGGAAAAAAGAAAAAAGAACAACAACAAAGAAAGAATAAGAATTCTGTTTTACAAGATCCAAGAAATCAAAAGGATATGTGAAGCATGGTTAGGTATACTCGAAAATCAACATGGAAAGACATTAATTGAACAGGACAAAATAAAGGTAGGAACCATACACTGAATAATTATGCAGAAGAGATTAAAAGGTGACAGATTCCTTGAAAACTTTTGAAGAAGAACTTGCAGAAGATTGCAAGAGAGGGGGAGTGGTGAAAGGGGGAACATTGACAAATACAGGAGGAAAGAGAAAGGGGGGAAGATTGACAAAGAAGGTATGGGGGTGAGAAAGACAGGAGGAAGATTGTCAGAGAAGTGCGGGGAAGGAAGCAAAGGTGGGGGAATGGTTTCTTGTGGGTCCCTGCTTGTGGATATCGGTTGAACCCTGCTGACCCTCATAGACCAATGGCCATGGAACAGAGCAGGAACCCTCCAGTAATACCTTCTGAGACTATCCTCCCGAGATAGGACTTGAACCACCATAACATGGTGTCCCTGAATCCCACAGCTGAAAGACAGCTCAGCAGGGTACTGTGGTGAATAGTACTGAAGGCTGTTAAGAACTCAGGAGGTGTAATTATATGATGTGCGTTAACTGCTACAAAATTAGTACAAATTCAGCAATGCTTCATATTTATATAATTCCCTTTTCATAAAATTTATAGGCATGGCCTTGTTACAGTTAGGATAAAAGGAATGTCACGGTGATCTAAAATACCCTTGGTGGAAAGTGCCCTCAAGTAACAGCCAGCATGGCAACCCTGTAGGATTTTCAAAGCAGGAGACTTTCAGAAGCAATTTGCCATTGACTGCCTTTGTGTAGCAAGCCTGGTATTCCTTGGTAGTCTCTCATCTAAATACTAACCAGAACCGAACCCGCTTAGCTTGTTAGAACTGGTGAGATTGGGTTAACCTGGGCCATTCTGGTTAGGGCAGTGTATTCTTCACTTGTGATAATTTAATTAACTGGGAATGTGATATAAGTGCCTGCCAATTTTTCATCAAGTGCTTTGTGTCCTGCTGTTCAGTTTACTTTTCACTTTGAGTATTTAAAAGTGTTAACTTTGTTTTATTGTAGTCTCCATTTCTGTCACTCTGTTACATGAGCGGTATTCAGGAAATGATTGGTTTAAGTGCAAGTTATATTTAGGACCAAACAAAGTTTTCACTGGGAAATCTCTGGGAAATGAATTTATCTTTAATATTTCTAAAACCTCAAAATCTATCTGGCAGCATCCTCAAATACTAGGTGTGATTAAATATCAGAGTTTAACAATCAAAGGTCGATACCGCTTCGAAGCTTCGAAGTGCGGACGCATCGAAACAACACCTCATCCGTTCAACCAAACAGGAGCCGCTTTTGTGGCATGCGCAGAACGGGATAGTCGTGGCGGGCAGAAAGCATATGTAACTGTAAACTGTAAAAACTGTAAAAAAAAGAACGCTCCCATTTCCCGTGGTAACACAAGCTCCAATCACGATCGAGGAGCGAGACAGGCACCAAGATGATCCCGCCCACTTAGCTCGGTTCAAGGGGGCCAAGTAGAGATTTGCCAACAATAGCGAGGACCCAGCCTGGAGATGTCGCCCTCCACTGAAGGGAACCAAGTTGACCTTAGCTCCCTTCTGTAGTGCAGAAAGTCCCTGAGTTGCCTACTTTTGTCCTAAGTAGAAGTGTTACAAATATGGATCTCTTGTTACTTTTGTATTTGGTTGAGGAACATTTATGCAACAACTGGAATGTTTTGGTATTTGTATCAGACAGAATACAAACTGAACTTACAGATACTCAGACATTGCTCCAACCTTAACATAAAGGTCTCTCTTGTCTCCATGGCCAATTATGCAGAAGGTGTTTGCTGTATGATGGAGGCAAATGTCGACTGTGGTAAGATTTCTTGTATGGACGTATTTCCTCTAGCCCCACTTTCACTTTCCACTCTCCCCTTGGCAAGCTAATCCACTTATAGCACCATTTTAATTTTGCTTCACTGCCAGAGCGGGACAGATTTGCCAGTGGTGTCAACTTTGCCCTGGACCTCTTCCCTTCATCTGCAGCCAGCCCACCTGGCCTCACCTCCCTCCCCACTTGCACTGCTTTGCGTGCTTCCCCCTCACCCTCCTCCCTGTTGCCAACTCCTTCCTGCTTTTTATCCTGCCTTATAATTCCTATTACCCTTGACCTCCCAGCTCCTGCATATCTTTATATTACAAATTAATAATCATATTGATAGATGGATAAATAAAAATAATACTAAAATATAAAAATAATAAGGGTGGTCGATCAGTCCAATCACTTGATTTGCCCGTGCATTTGTTCAGCAAACTGGGACATCTTCTGCCTTGTAGTTTTATACACAATCAATCAGTTATTCCAGACCTCACTGGGAAAAGCCCTTCGGTCTGGACGCTTGGATTTATAGCACATTGGAAGACAGACAATGACTTCCCTCTGTGATACAACTCTGAAGATGCCAGCCACAGAAGTAGGCGAAACGTTAGGAACAAGATACACCAGGCCACGACCGCACAGCCCGGAAAACCCACCACAACCAGTTTTCTTTAATAGTTCACTTTTTAATATTGATATATTGATAAGAAAATTTAAAAAGTAAAGATTATATTAAAAATTAAAGCATTCATACTCAACAGAGAAGCTGCAAAACAACATTGTCCCCCACCCCTGGACACAAGCAAGAAGCCAGCTGTTCGGTAATGCTCGCCCTGCTGCAAACAGGGTGTTGGGTAACAATGTCTAACATGGCCCGAAACAAAGACTCCATGGTTAATTCTCTTTGAAGTTGCGAGAACTGTGCCATGCACAATTGGTCTGTGAGAACTTATCGTTATTAATTTTAATGATTTGGTCCCTGATTGTTTCTGCTTTTGTTTTACTATGCTTACCTGAGTGGAAAATTGAATTGTCAATAAAAGGGCTGAACCTGCTCATTGCTTTTTAAAGTTGGTCTTGGCGTGATGTTTGTATAACCACAGTTATAATAGCCTTGTGGTTTATTGCTTTCTTTTGGATCACAGTCAAAGTATGTTTGTCCATTCTCTTGTTAAAGCGAATGCCTTCAGAAACATCATTCTGGGCTCTGAACAAATGCTTTGAGACTATGACTTAGTGACTAACTCAGAGTAAGCTGAAGCCGAATCCATACAGGATGTATGGAAGTAGTGCTTGTTAGGAAGGCTGATGCTTTTTAGGGACAGGTTTGACTTGTTTTGAATAAAGGGGGCATTCACAGAACAAGTTAAGAACTTTGATAGAGGTGCTTGTGGACCAGCCTTGTTGAATATGCATGTTGGTGTAGTGGCCAAGAGTTCCTTCTTTGCTGTTTTTAGTTCACCAACTCTCTCCTTTCTTAGACTTATATGCTATGCTAATTTATGCTTATTTAGCCTCACTGTTAGACTACTGTAACATTCCATATGATGGGCTGACCTTGAAAGTAGAAGAAACACAAACTGGTTCAAAATGCTGGAGCCTACTTGGTTCACTGATGGTAATACATCTTGCTTACTTTAAAACAGCTTCATTAGCTGCTAGTTAATTTTTGAGTTCTGTTCAAGGTGGTGATTATGACCTTTCAAGCATGTCATATCTCAAGCACTCCCTCTCCACATAAGTCCTTATGTGCCAGATGCCATCTTCTGGGAGCCATCTTTGTGTTGTTCTTCACGGGAGGTGTCACATTTGTCATATGTCATTCCTTTTTGTAGTGGAATGGCTTGTGGAAGTGCCTTGTGGAATGGCTGCCCTGATGAGGTGAGGGGATTCTGTGAGGCCATTTTATTTGTTCCAGCTTTTATATATATATAGTCTAGACATTTCTTGGTGGTAAACAGGGTTTTTACTATGTTTACTGCGTTTTATATGCTTTTCGTTTATGGAATTAAGATATGTCTCCAGTAACTAGGGAAAAGCAGGAAATTAATATTTAAGTAAATGAGCAATTAGAAATTTGTGAGGACGTGTGCTGGACTGAAATTAGAATTTTCCTGGATATAAGTTCTGTGCCTTGGCTGCAACTGAGCATCTTTGAGTTCCAGTCTCACTAATCTTTTAGACTGTATTTGAAAGAAGCAGTGTGCATGTGTAATGCCAGCCTCCTTTCCTGTTCCAGTTTACAAGATTATAAGTAATAGTCTACCTGTATCTACTCTTTTTATTTCCTGTACGCAGCCCCTATTTTAAATAATCACTTCTAAAACAAAGGAACAGGATTAGAAATAAAATAGAAGAAAATTAGGAAGTCTATTCCCCAAGAAATTTGGCAAACACCAAGGTAAGTTTAATTTTTTTATTTATACTGAAATGAGCATTTTATACATCATCCCAGACTTGTGAAGTAGGCATGATTTGGGGTAAATGAGAGGGTGAAATGAATTTAAACAGAGCAGGAGTGGCTTTTGGTGGTGTAATCACTCTGCAGTTCACTTTAAAGCAATTCACTTAATTTGAGCCCATGTGAATATATCTCCCTGTTTGTGACACTTTGGCAACAATGCAGTCACTCTAGCCTATACATTTTAAAACTAAGCCTCTCAAGAATTGGTTGGCAGTTTTTATGTTGTGATGAAGAATGGTTTGTGAAAATGAAAGTTTTCAAGGAAATTGTGTTGGAAAATACCTGGAATGGCAATGGTGGATTCTGCACAGCACGAATATAATGTCTTTAGGACGTTATAAATAGCATTTTGGGGAAGAATGTCACACAACTGTCTCCCCCAAAACAAGTTCAGCCTGTTATATGCCTCTCAACCTGGGTTTTTCAAAAATCAAAAACTAGTGATCTTTTCCCCCCAACTCAGATTGAGGATGATTCCTGCCTGCTGAGCAAATGCCAGTAAGCAGGAAACGCTTTATTTCTCCTGCCCAAATCTATTACCGTATATACTCGTGTATAAGTCGACCCGCATATAAGTCGAGGCACCTAATTTTACCACAAAAAACTGGGAAAACCTATTGACTCGCGTGTAAGTTGAGGGTGGGAAATGCAGCATCAATTGAGGCATCAGTAGGTTAAATGTTTTTGAATATTCATTTCAAAGAAAAACAGTAAACTAGCTCTGTAAGTGGAAAAGAGGGTCAACAAGAACAATATGGCATCAACAATAACTTTAAAAGTACAAAAACCTTAGCTCAACCAGCAACCAAGATAAAACACAAGAGTTAAAATCCTTCAAAACTGGATTCCTCACCATCATCTGTATGTTCAAATGTAACCCAACTTAGATTTTAAGAGGGATATTATCAGAAATGAAAAATCTACTATTAGCTTCCATTGTAAACAATGGGGGATGGGGCATCCCCTTTGGGGGTCAATAACTTTGGATCCCCTGACCCAAACTTCACCAAACCTGGCTGGTATCATAAAGAGACTCTCCTTATGAGACCAGCCAGGTTTGGTGAAGTTTGGTTCAGAGGGTCCAAAGTTATGGACCCTCAAAAGGGTAGCCCCATCTACTAATAGCTCCAATTGAAAACAATGGGGAATGGGGGCACCTTTTTTGGGGGTCCATAACTTTGGACCCCCTGGACCAAACTTTACCAAACTTGACTGGTATCATCAGGAGAGTCTTCTGAGGGTACCCTGAAATTTTGGTGTCTCTAGCATGAAAACTGCGCCCCCTGCTGGCCGGCAAAGTAAAAAGCATATAAGTCGAGGGGAGCTTTTTCAGCATTAAAAATGTGCTGAAAAATTCGACTTATACATGAGTATATACGGTACTTTCATTTCCGCTGCTCACACTCGCCATTTTGTGTGCTGCAGCAGATTCTCTGTGGAGATTTCCCAGGGACATTTCCTTTGCTTGCAGCTCATCCATTTGCTATTTTGCTGTGAAAAGTAGATGAATAAAGTTTGTTTAGCCTAGCGATCCCATGCACATGTCATTTTTCCTTTTTTTGTTTTGTTTTGAGGGGGCTGTCTGCAAAGCTACAGCCATACGATTACAGAAACCTGCAATATGTGCATATTTGTGTTCCCGTAGCTTTGAATGACCTGTTGAGATCAGTGCTGGATGATCACAGTCATGAAGTATAGATCTATGAACTACTTCAGATTCTAACAAATTGTTAAAGTCTTGAGACTGTGAAAGACTGTGAAAGTCCTGAGACCTATAGCACTACATTTATTCTCCCTCTCCTTAATTTTGTTTATGTGTAAGTTGTACAACAAAACCCCAAGGAATTGATTGATACTGAACTTTACATTTACTCATTTCACGTAAACCAGTTTGTAAATACAGCATTTAAAAAGAGTTCTAAATTATTGCTCCAGTCTATCCAGACTGTTGATATTCATGAGTTTTTATTTCTAAACTTGCATTTAATTGAAATAGAAGGTTCAGGAAAAAATAATAAGGGAAAAACAGCTTATTTTTAAGTCTTCATAAAATTCAGGTAGCTGAGCTGGATCATTAAAATAAATCCTAAGGCAACATACCAATTAACATATTACCAAGTAGTTGGCAAGCTTTTTGGTTCATAAGAACTGTTCATTAGGTTGGAGGTTAAGAAGAAGAAAAATGAGGACAGAGGCTTAGAGATTCTCTAAAAGTTGCATCAAAGGATTCTGGGATGAAATGGCAATGGCTGCTTTTCCTTTTAAACATTTGCAGTTTGATCCCTATAGCTTTTGGTACAGCTTTAGATCTAAACTAATTAAATCTGCATAGCATTTCCCTTATCCCATGAATATTTGTGAACAGCAGATTTGAGTCTTTCTCAGAGCCTAGAAGCACTGATACTCCCTTTAGTTTGGTTTTTCCTTTACATCTGTGCTTTGATGAACAGGGAAGTTTGATTGACTTTTATGACCTTTTCAGCTGATCTAAAATAAAGGTGTCATGGTGCTTGTCTCTTTTGGACTTGTGGATGATATTCAGGAAAAAGAAACTAAGGAAACTTAGTGTTCAAAGGTCACAGTTCAAGATTTCAGCAGAAAGTAAAAGAGGAAATCTCTGTGGTGCCTTCAGAGAAACAGATGTGATCTGTCAGTGAGAACAGTATTTCCATCTGGAATTGCTAGTATTCGGACTCCATCCTATCCCTAGGAGTTGAGAATCCCAGGAATGTAAAATTATATTTAATACTGGATTTTTTTTTCAAGATTTGATTTTTTTTTTACTGAAATACATATGGCTAGATGAATAAAGGTTTTGGCATTAATTAACAGACTTGGATTTTAAAGACCTCATAAGCGTGCGTAATATGTTGGGAGGGAAAATGTTTTTAGGAACATACGCAGTACTAGCTCCTATCCATTTAAGCACATGTTATAAAAAACAAAATCCAACCCAAGTGAAGTAGTTCAGGCATTAGTATAATTGTACAAAAATGTCTAGGATTAAAACAGAGCTATCATGCAATCAAAACATTTTAGTAAATTAATCGTATTGGGTTATACCTACAGTTATCTTGTGTTTGCGCAAGGGCACTTCTGCCAGCAGAGGAGAGTGTGGGTGATTTTTGTTTCCATATCATGCTCTCTTCTTTTCTCAGGAGTCTGCTAAACCCAAAGACAGCGTTTTGGGGGCATACTGAGGAGCAGCCAAGTGTGGCGGTCAGGAAAATCCCATTTTTCAAGTGCACTTCCACTTGCAGTTGGGTACAGCCCATTAGTATTAATTATTTCTTCATAAATTTAAAAATGTATTTTCATTTATTTGCCTGCACATGTATAACAGCTTTTTGCTCATGTGTATTTTGTAAGAGGATTAATCTTATGGTACATTCTCTTCTGTATGAGAGGAGAAAGAATGGTTTTTAAGATGGTGTCTCTTGCTCAATTTTTGTAAATGTGAAGGTGACAGAAAGTGCCATCAAGTCACAGCTGACTTTTGGGTCGATTATTCACGGCGAGATTCCCACGATTTTAAAGAGAATTGGCGAGGGAGTCTTTGTTTTTGGGCACTTTCGGCATTATTACTCAATGCCCTGTTTGCAACAGGGCAGGCGTTGCCTCACTCGGTGGGTGGGGGGAATGTTTTGTGGGTTCTCTATCGTGCATGCATTAATTTTTTTCCATAATCTTTAATTTTTATCTTTAATCTTATCAACAGATTGATATATCAATCTATCAATAGATCAATATCAATCTATAAATATGGACATAAGACGGCAAACTATTAAAGAAAAGTCTTGAATACAGAATTTGTACACTTTGCCCAAATACTGATTGTCTTGTATGGCAGGAAGTGGGGCAGGGGGATAATGGTGGCGTGCAAACTGCAAAACTGCAGAAGGACAATGTATGTGAACTGCCATTTCCTAAGCTCCCCAGGTTCACAATTGTCCATCTTCCGATGTGCTGTAAACCTGATGGGCTTTTCCCAGTGTGGTCTGGAATCACTGATTGCTATAAAACTACAAGGCTGGCGATATCACAGTTTGTTGATCAAATGCATGGGCGAATCAGGTGTTCGGACTGATTGATCTGTCTTATTATTTTTACTTTTTTTTAGTATTAGTATTGATTTATCGATCTAGTCGTATGGTTATTTTTTTAAAAAAATCTAAAGACATGCAGGAGACCACAGGCAATAGAAATGATATGGCAGGACAAGAAGTGGAAAGTAGTCAGCAACAGGGAGGAGGGCAAGGGGGAAATGTACAAAGCAGCGGCAGGTGGGGGTAAGACTAAGTGGGCTGGCTGTGGGTGGAGGGAACAGGTCTGGGGCAAAGATCTTGTGCATAATCGGCCATGGCAACTCTGTAGGGTTTTCAAGAAAATAAAGGGTGGATGAAATATGATACTCTGTATATACTACCACTTCTTAACTAAAACTTCAGGAATATTATTCATATGAGAGCTCTGTTTGGTGGCTGATGTCATGCTCCTCTTGATTGATGGTGTTGTCCTATGTGTTACACCCATCTGGTGAAGTCAGTGGGCTTAGAAGGGTGTAACTCTTCTACGATGTGAGTGATATGAAGTGGAGGGCTATTCTGTGCAGTTTCATGTATTTGGATAAAGTTCTAGTTCAGCCCCAGAGAGGAAGATTTTGGTTCAGTTCTCTGATAAAAAAGGGGGGAAAGATCCATGGAGCCTTCATAATAAGGGACAAATTTCTGTTTACAGGAGAAGCTTTACAGGAGAAGAAACTTGAAGTTAGATCCAGTGGTGGAATTCAACCGATTCACACCAGTCTGCTAGAACCGGTAGCTAATTTTTTTGTCTGGTTTGCAGAACCAGTTGTTATCCCCCAGCCTGGCCTGTTCCCCTCCATCAAAGCCTGGGCTCATAAAGGGAAAGGACTTTTCCCTTTCAGAGGAACTTTGCTCTTAAGAGAACCTTTCCCTTTAAGAGGATCTTCTTAAGAGGACCTTTCTCTTTAAGAGTTGGGTTTTAAGGGAGGAATGGAGGACAGGCTGTAAAGGAGAGCTTGCCAGGTGGGAGTGGGAGGGGGAAGAGAGGAGTGGAGAGGCCTGCCACACCCCTCCTTCTTCCCCCTGGTCCCGCCCCGCTGGACTGCTCCTTCAGCCAGCGAACCCTGCAGGCCCAGCCTGGCCAGGCTGCCCGAGACTGCCACCAAGCCTACAAAAGTAAGTGGGGTGGGGGTTGGGGGGTGCAGAGGCCTACCCTCTCCCCTCCCACCCCAAAAGGCCATCTGGGCCCTTGAGGGCTCGGCAGAGGCCTTCCCTCTCCCCCAACCCCCAAAGGCCAGCTGGGCCCTTTAGGACCCGGCAGAGGCCTTCCCTCCCCCTGCCACCCCTTCCCATTTCCCCCACCCCTAGCCACTCCTTTCCACCTTCTGCCACCCCTAGCACCCCTTGCCTCCCTCCCCTACCCCTAGGAACACCTTGACACCTTCCCCCACCCTTTGCCACACTCCGCCACCCACCCTAGCCATCCCTTGTCACCCTCCCCCCACCAATAGGCACACCTTGCCATCCTCCCCCACCCTTATCCATTCCTTGATACCCTCTGCAACCCCTTCCCACCCCTTCCCACCCTCCTTTACCCCTAGCCACCCCTTCTCATCTCCCCCACCCCTAGCCATCCCTTGTCCACTTCTCCAATCCCTATGCAACCATTGCCTCCCTCCCCCCACCCCTAGCTCAGCTGGCATTGTTCTGAGAAGTGGTGATTTTGTTGTGACTAAGCGCAAAAATCATGAGGATTCATGAGGATCTGTGTTTTCCAAGCAGGTTTTTGTTCCACTGCGGTGCCACGGAGTATGGGATGTGTGATCGTTGTGTTCAGACATGTTGCCAGGGGTATGAGCTGTGATTAGCTGGTGATTTTGGCGTGGCCAAGTGCAAAAATCAGGAGGATCTATGAGGATCCGTGTGTTTTAACTACATTTTTGTGCCTCTGTGGTGACATGGAGCATGGGATGCAGGATTATTGTGTTCAGACATGTGTCTAGGTCGTGAGCTGTGATTTGCAGGTGATTTTGGGGTGACCCAAGTGGAAAAATCATGAGGATCCATTTTTTTCAAGCAGGTTTTTGTGCCACTGCGGCACCACGAAGCGTGGGATGTGTGATTGTTGTGTTCAGAGATGTGGCTAATGGCTGAAGTTGTGCCCTGCTGGTGATTTTGGGATAGTGCAAAAATCATGAGGATCCGTGTTTTTCAAGCAGGATTTTCATTAATATTTTAAAACTCTTTCTTATAACATAATCTCATTTTGTATACCTCTTTTATTGTTCTTATTTAAATATTAACTGTATGAAATAATAAACTGTCATTCAGTATATCTTTTTTTATGCTTAAAATGGTCATTAGGGCAGCAAACTGGTCATTAAATTATTTGAATCTCACCACTGGAAGTTCAGAACTGGTTGTTAAAATATTTGAAACCCACCACTGGTTAGATCTAATGAATTCATTCCTCTAAGTGGATAATTCCTTTCCCCTTGTTCCTGAGGTGATTATGTTGTTTGAATATAGACATTTTTGGGTAAATTTGCTTAATCCGCATAGAATACAGCATTTTTAAATATTTCATCTTGAGACTGACACAAGGACAAGATGTTGGTCTGTGCAGTGGCGTAGCGCCAAGGGAACAAGGAGTGCATGACGCGCCGGGCATGCGCTGGTGTGTGGGCACTGTGGGGGTGTGGGGGGTGTGGGGGGCGTGGCAGGGGTGCAGGGCGCAGGTGTGCTTCGCAGTTTCCCTCGCTCCGGCCCTGGGTCTGTGTAAAGATTACATACCAGTTAGAAACTGGCCTCCTCAATATTTCTTCTCATTTAGTTTTGCATTGATTTATTCTCAGATGATTTGCAAAACCAAGAAATTTATAAATCATTGTTCCACATTTTCAAGTGATTAGAGGATCCATAGTTAATATTTGATGAAACAAAACTGCAGATTTGAAAATAGTGAAATGTAGTGACAGTGTCTCTCTTTTACTTGTTCTTCCTGGGAAATGCTTCCTGGGAGTCTGTCTGGGGACATGTTAAGCTACTTCTGCACAGTGGGTTGCTGTCAGGACCAAGTAACCCATTTTTTCTCTTTTTGCATTCACATGCATCCGTGCAGGCAGTGATTGGAGCCCACTCACTGGGCTGCTGTCGCACTTTCACATGGAGATGTGTTTCTTTTTTAAATTTACTTCCCACTGATGCGTAGCTATGCAGGGATGCATGAATGAATCCTCATAGCCATGCTGATGTCTCACAATACGACCATCTGCACCTGCGTAGCTATGCAGATGTAAGTTACAAAATGAAAAAAAAGGAAAACAGGTGAATAATGCTTTGCGAGTGGCTGCAACCCAGGATTTTTGAAGACTCACTAATAGCACATTTCTCAAAAATCCCAGTTTGGGGGGAAATAGCATTGGGCTGACTCATTTTAGGGGCGGGATCTGTTCAAAGTTCCCCTCCAAAATGTTTTTTTTACAGTCCTTCACCCATGTTTATTGGCCTGTGTGGAATGGCCCCTGCTTTAACTTCAGCAAAGTTAAAGCATTAGATGTTTTCCAGTTCACTACATTTACCTAACTTGCAGTAACTATCCTTTATCTTGGTCAGAATCTTTTTTCTGAGCTCCTTCTATCAGATATAATTTCGCTACCGTGTTTCCCCGAATATAAGACAGTGTCTTATATTAATTTTTGCTCCCCAAGATGCGCTATGGCTTATTTTCAGGGGATGTCTTATTTTTCTGTGTTCTGTTCGTCGGGCATGCTTCCAAACAAAAACTTTGCTACGTCTTACTTTCAGGGGATGCCTTATATTTCGCACTTCAGCAAAACCTCTGCTATGCCTTATTTTTCGGGGATGTCTTATATTAGGGGAAACAGGGTAGTAGGTGACCTTAGAGCTTGCGGAGTTGAACTAAGATTCCAGATAAGGTATCATGTCTTGGAAGATGTTCAGATTATCTTGATAGGACTTTTTATATTACTCCAGAATGAAATGTCTCTATCTTTCCAGTAAATTGAAGGCATTTTGCCTTATCTTCAAAGACTGTAGAGCACTCAGTAGAATTATTGTGCCAAAGCATTGTAGAGAAAAAAAGTTCCAGGAGAGAAAAAGTAGAAAATTTTAGAACAGTAAATTGGGCTTGGAACAGGGAGATTTAGAATGCAATTATGAGCCATGTTGCACTCTGCTGCAGGGGCGTATCTGCCATGGGAACATAGGGAGTCAAATGTCCCTGGGTGCCCCCATTTGGTCACATGGGGGGCACAAAAATAGGTTCGTTTGTGTTTTTTGTACTTTTAGTGTTTTTTCAGTTTGTGGCCTGCAGGACGTGCGGTTTTTAGGCTAGCTGCACCAAAACATCAGGGATGTTTTGGGAGACTCTCCTAATGATACCACCCAGGTTTGGTGAGGTTTGGTTCAGGAGGTCCAAAGTTATGGACTCCCAAAGGGGGTGTCCCATCCCCCATTGTTTCCAATGGGAGCTAATAGGAGATGGGGCTACAAATTTGAGGGTCCATAACTTTGGACCCCCTGGACCAAACTTTGGACCCCCTGGACCAAACTTCGCCAAACCTGGGTGGTATCATCAGGAGAGTCTCCTAACATTGCCCTGAAATTTTGGTGCAGCTAGCTTAACAATTGCACCCCTGATAGCAGGCAACCCCCAAATTTCCCCAGATTCTCCTTTTAAATCCACCCCACTTTAAACGTTGAAAGTGATGCTGTTTCAGAGTGTGGGAGAATCCACACCAAAACAGCATCACTTTTAATGTTGTTTAAACTGGGGACCCTAGATTCTCCCTTTAAGGTGGATTTAAAAGGAGAATCTGGGCTCCCTAGTTTCAACACCATTGAAAGTGATCCTGTTTGGGGGTGGATTCCAGCATCACTTTCAATGTTGTTTAAACTAGGGACCCCAGATTCTCCTTTTAAATCCACCTTGAAGGGAGAATTTGGGGTTCCCAGTTTAAACAACATTGAAAGTGATGCTGTTTTTTTGGGTGGGGAGAATCCACCCCCAAACAGCATCACTTTCAATGGTGTTTAAACTAGGGAGCTCAGATTCTCCCTTTAAGGTGGGTACCACAGGTCAAGGGAGGATGCTGATCCTCTGGAGCCAGGGCCCGTGCCAGCACTCCCACTCAACCCCTTCTGGCCTGCCCAGCAGTAGACCTGGGCCCCTTCCAGCCTTTCCAAGAAGTAGACCTGGGGCCCTTGCTGCCTTACCAAGTGGTAGACCTGGGCCCCTTCCTGCCTGCCCAGTGGTTGACCTGGGCACTCCTCCGTGAGATTGGCAAATAGCTTGATTCCCCCCTCCACTGTATTTAGGGGGGGAGAAAACTCAGATTATGCACCAGACTCCATTTTCCGTAGATATGCCTCTGCTCCACCCTCCCGGGGTCCGTGCAGGCAGGCTTCTGCCCTCCCCAGGCCCTGGGGAGAGCAGGAGCCAGCAGCAGGGACTTTCAGGGGGCGGAGTTACACAAAGCATGGGGGTAGGGCCATGCAACCCCCGGGGGGGGGGGCAGGGGCTGAAGGATGTTTTGTTCCAAGGCTCCACTTCCCCCATACACCTCTGCTCTGCTGATCCCCTTGTCTTCAACAGGTTTAGAAATCTTAGTTGGGTCTAGGAATGTGCTGTTAGAGATGAAACCTAGGTTGTCTTGGACTGAATTTGAATATCTTGAAGTATAACCTACTGTACAGGGTTGTGGTAAATACAAAATAAATGATGTTCAAAGCCCTTTGAAAGAAGGGCATGATGCTAATACGTTGAATAAAACTGAGATTTGTATGTGGCAAAAATTTCCTCTATATTTACCCCAAGATAGGTTCTTGAGTATTCTCATATGTACAATATTAACTGTTCATCACTTGCTATTCTGCATGCTGTTACTTTCAGACATGTCACTAAGAGTCTTGGCATCTAATATGATTGCAGCTGAAATCTGGCCTTGGAAGTGCAAGGATTATTTATTTATGTTATATACAGTCCACCTTCCTTGCTCGGATTAAAGGCGGATTACACAGAGTGAGTCAATACAATCCATGTGATGGGACATTCAGTAAACAATACAATAGGATTAGGGTTGCAGAACCAATCAGAAATTAAAAAACAGAACTGAAGCAAAGTATAAATATTAACATGACACATTAAATGATACAAAAATTACTGAGTAGGATCCAGCTAGGCTGGGTTGGAAGAAAGCCTTTTTGCAGCTGCATTAACTTGCTTTTCCACAATAACATTGGATCCAGTGCAGTGTTGTAGGTATAGATTTTTTATGGGGTGTGTTCGGTAACTGAGGGCTTTCCGGCTGTTTCATTCCATGCATTGTTTCAAGCAAGCCGGACATGTAATGGGAGGGGTTTGAACCCAAGAACCCCCCCCCCCTTACCTTTGTCCCTGGTCCAGTGTAACCCTAATATTTTATTTATTTATTTTATTCATTAGTTAGATTTTTATACCGCCCCATCCCCAAGGGGCGGTATATCCAATGGGAGAAGGGATTGCTTCTCAGATTTGCGCAGTTCTGCACTGGTATGTTTGCCCCTCTGCTGTCATAATGGGCTCCCCTGCCAGTAGTCAAGGATGCCAGTGTTCAGGCAAAGTCTGCCCTCCCTGCAGTGGGTGCTGCTGCAGAGCTATGCTAGTGTCCGAGTGAACGCTGGTGCAGAGAGGGCAGACTTTGGCATTCCTAGGAGTGGAGCAGACGGGAGTAGTTGGCTTCCACCTCGATTTGCTGGCTGTAGGCACCGGGGCCAGGGCCTTGGACTTGTGCCACTGAAAGGAGTGGCATAACTCCATCTAGTCTTATGGAGACTTTCAGACAGCTGAGGTATCTTGGTTTCTGCCATCTCTCTGCACTGTCTGAAAGCCCTCTGAAGGTGGCATGGCAGCATGGTATCAGTGCAGTCTTCCAGGGACTTGCGGATTGGTTTCCCAGCTTTTAACTGAGGCAGCAAGAGTCAACTGAACTCTATGAAAAGTGGGGAGCACCCTATCCTTCAAGATCGCCACCTTCTCAACCAGAATTGTGTCTTAAAGTTGAAAATATCAATTGCCTAACTTAATGATAAAGTCATATATGTATATCAAAGGTGCAGATGTCTAAACCATCCTTAAGTTATCTAAAATATTTTAGGAAAAGGTTTGTAAGGTGCCTTTGGCTCACTTAGAACCCGGAAGAAGGTTGGCAGAAAATCCTCGTTAATATTAATTAATTAATTAATTAATTAATTAATTAATTAATTAATTAATTAATTAATTAATTAATTAATTATTGGGTCTTGTATACCGCCCTACCCCCGGAGGGCTCTGGGCGGTGAACAACATAAACACATATATATAATAACTCTTAAATACATTAAAACAATTTAAAAGCAGCGATCAGTAACAAAACAATGTCCGCATTAACACTCATTAAAACGCTCCCAGAGGGGGGGAGAGCGGGTCTCATAAATAACAGGAGACCCAAAGGTGGAAAAGAAAAGGAGGAGGGGGGGCACCATCAACGACTGGACACTCCAAAAGCCCGGCGGAACAACTCCGTTTTACAGGCCCTGTGGAACTCACCAAGGTCCCGCAGGGCCCGGACAGTTGGAGGAAGAGGGACCCACTGGGGCAGGGGCCAGGGCTGCAGAGGCCCTGGCCCGCGTGGAAACCAATTATGAGTGAGGGAGACCCAGGGACCACCAGCAGGATTAGCCTCTGCTGAGTGCAGAACCTAGTGAGTTTATATGGGAATTAATCTTGGTCCAGAGAGATGCAAGGGTCCCAGGCCGTGTAAGGCCTTAAGGGTGAGTATGGCCTTGAAGTTGGTTCGGAACTCAACCCGGGAGCCCAATGCAGAGCTGCTCAGCTACCCGTTGAATATCCAGGTCACGGAAGGCGCCCCCCGTGAGCACGCGAGCCGCCGCATGTTGGACCAGTTGCAGTTTCCGGATCGGCACAGAAATGTCATGAGCCCATAGAGCGAGTTCCCTACAGTCCAAATTAGCCTGGAGATGAGCCGTTGCATGTATCCCGCTGTGGCCAGGAGCATGGGAGAGGAAGGGAGCCAACCGCCGGGCCTGACGAAGATGGAAAAATGCAGCCTTGGTTATATGGGCCACCTGGGTCTCCATTGAAAGAGACGAATCCAGGTGAACCCCCAGGCTGCGAACTGAGGATGTCGGCGCCAATGAGACCCCCTCCCACACCGGCGGCTGGAAATTCCCGACCCCACCCCCGGGGCCAAGCCAGAGGATCTCCGTCTTCGAAGGATTAAGTTTTAACCTGCTCTGCTGCAACCAACCAGCAACCGCCTCCAAACAATGCTGTAGAGCTGCAGGGGCGGCGACCGCTCCCCCCTCCATCAACAGAATGAGCTGAGTGTACAAAGCTTTAGATAAATTTCAGTTTTCACTAAATATTTTAATGGAGAGAAAGGTGGCATTTCATCATGGTATTTGCTCTCTAAATGTGGTTATTTCACTGTCTAAAATTCACCCACGTGTGAGTAGAAATAGCACAGTGTCTTTTAATTTTAGTTTCTGAATCAACGTGCACTGTAATTGCCCTGACTCGTATACAAAAGGATTGCTGTTTCTGTAATTTCTGAAAGTCATGGTTATTAATATTCATGTGATTGTACTGAACACATTAAGTGAACTTCATTTCTTCATCTAGAAATCAGCACTATTCTGACCTCTCAGTAGCTTTTAATATCATCAATCAACATATTTTTGTGAATTATCAATCAAATTTAGTGGAAGTAGGAATTTCAGCCTTATCATAGCTCTAGCCCTACTTTTTTGAATCCACCCTCTGCAGTCTAAAGTGGTTCAGTCCCACAATCTGCATACTGATCATGTAACTTGATTCAAATTTTGATGGCTAGTTGGGATCTACTTGGACATATTTGTACTTCTCTCTTTTTTGACCAGACTATCAAAAATCTCTTGACCTCAAGAGATTCAGTTTTTCAAAAAGAAGGCTTTTTTTGGTATTGGTAGAGCTCAACAGATTTGTAAATAAAACTTTCAAAAAGTCATAAATTACCTTTTATTAGGACCGACCAGAATATCACAAAATATAATTCCACATTTTGGGATCCCCAGTACCATTTATCAGGCTCAGTGCTACAGGAGAGATGCAGAAAAGTTTCATGGCTGGATTGCTTTTTTTTTTTTTTGCTTGCATCCTGTGAAGAATTGGCTGTAGACTTGATATCAACACCACATTATTGAATCGTGCCAGTTTATCCTTTGTTTTTGGATTTTCCTTTGAACAACTTGCTGTCTCCATCTCTAACCTTTGATCGAGTAATTTCACAGGTTTTTTTTAAAAAAGTTAAAGAGCATAATTTTTTTATCATTGCTTTGTGACTTTTTCTTTCATGATGTTTTTCTGCTTCTTCCATATCCCCTCCCCCCGCCTCCCAGTTTTGGTTTTCATGTGTAAAAAATAAGAGTTCAAGATTGGTTTGTTATTAAGAGTAATAGCAAGTGAAGCTTTAGGATTTCAGAGGTAAATTCAATGGTATATATGTGTGTGTGTGTGTCTGTGTGTATGTCTCTGTCTGTCTGTCTGTCTGTCTGTCTGTCTAATCATCTATCTATATATATATTACCATTGGTATATCCAGAGAAATGCTACAGTGTAAGTCTGTAGGATAAAAAATGTGGTAAATTCTGCAAAAGACTTCTGTGGATTTCTTAAGAGAAAAGGTTGATACAGAGAAAGAAGAGAATGCAGAAATTAGAAACTGCTAGATGTTTAATTTATAAAAACAACTTGTATCTCCCTGTAGATCTCTGATTAATGACTCCTTATGTTGGACCATTCTAGCAACAATGCCTAGGTGTCAGGCATTTAGGAAAGTAGGGATTTAGAAATTCTTATACCTCTTGAATGTCTTCCTATAGCAAGGGGTTATTGGCTATTAAATGCTCATGCTGGAGACTAATGTTTGAGAAATGGTATTCGCTGTGTTAGTAGTTTAAGAGACTGCAGAAAGTAGTCTTGTCGCTAGCGGGGAAAAAAATCAATGTTACTTTGATTTGAATGATGGATTTTAAAGTTGTTTTGCTGAAATGTAAGAAATTCTGTGTAAGAGTTCTGGCTAATTATCTGTCTTGGTAATGGAGTTGCTTATTATGTCCCATAGAAAGATAGTACCAACTTGGTGCTAAGTAGTTATTTACAGCTGGACATCTGTGGAATCATAACTTCTTTCTAACGTTACTAAAAATGGAATAATCCTTAAGCATGCATGAGTAACTGAAAATGGGGTATTTTTATCTACTCACAATATCTTGTCAGTACTGGGCTAGAATGTTAAAATAGGCTCGACAGATGTGTAATTTTTTTTAAAAAAAACTTTTTCAAGCCAGCATTTATAGCCCAGCTCTTTTGGTCTGTCCTAGAAGAAAAGCTTTGCATGAAAGACAGTGTTGTAAACAAGAACTAATATCTTCACAGTTTTGTTTGGAGTTTTCTAGCACAAGTTTGAGACAGTTGCTTTTCATAGCTGGCGGCAGAAGTGTAGCAAGGGGGAAAAGGCGCCCTGTGCACTGGTGTGTCCTCTGCCCCGTCCCGCCCTGGGACATCCCTGTCCCACCCTGGAACGCTCCTGTCCCGCCCCGGAACATCCCTGCCACGCCCTCACCACACACCCACAGGAGCGCCCCCCCGGTGCATTGTGGAACCCCCGCCTCCTTGGAGCTACGCCTCTGGCTGGTGGTATAACCTTTTCAGGTAAATAATTTCATTAGAGAACAGAAGAATTCAGAAGGATTAGAAGTCATAATCTTTCTTAGTTTAATCAAAGATTAATTAAAAGCTTTATAGGATCCATTTTGCACATTTTCTTGACCCATGTTTACCTAGTGTTGAACCTTACCTTGCTATCATAATTAGCAGGATGTTTAGAATGGGCTGGATGAAAGAAAATAATTATTCCCTGTTAGGATACTTATGGACACATAAGAGGAAAAACTATAATGTTTTGAAAAAGAATATTAAAATCCTATTAAGTGATGTAGTACAAGATTTTTATGAACAATATTAACATTTAATTCAAGGCTTTGTATAGATTTATGCTAAAATTTCTCATGTTAAATAGCTATGTGTTTGTTAAAACAGCAAATTTAGATAGAAAACTGAACACAAACTTTTAAAAAATTGGATGGCATCCTATGATTCTTTTCAGCTAACAGCTGAGACTTTCCATGATGTAACACAGCTTTTCTGCTGGAAGAGGAGTTCACCATTAGCTGAATGGAATCATAGGATCCAGTGTTGGCAGTCTGAAATAACTAAAAGGGGTCTTTTAAACAGGTGCAAACAGACCAGCTGTATTCCCCTAATACTGAGAGGTTCCCTGTTTCTGTGCTCTGTTTAAGGAATACCCATTGTATTAAATATCCATTGACCTGCTGTCTGTTTGGTTGAATACAGTCACATAGCTACAACGGGGGAGGGGAGGCACCACGTCCCAAGCACATGCCATTGGGGTTACGTGGGGGGTGAAAAATCCCCCCTACCCCTGAGCCCCCCGCGCCCCTCCACTTACCCTTGAAGTGGAATCTGGCATTTTGATTCATTACAAAGCTGGGTAACTTGAAGAGGGCCTTGGAGACCCTCTATGGCATTGGTTAAAAATAATGACAGAGTATGCTGTGGAACTCACTGGAAGAACTTTGAGGTGAATGTGATAGCAGAATTCTTTTCTTCTTCTACTGTTTTATCAGATAGTTTAAGCCCAGTTCAATTGTTTCCTCCAGTGTCTGAGTCTTTAAATTCTCAGGAACTAATCATGGTTGTAAAACTTTTACAAAGATTTTTCCTGAGGAAATATTTCCAGTATGTTCTGATTTGAAAGCCAGTTGCAGTATAGATGAGACCAGGGATGGAGGGAGAGGAAACTGTGCCCGGAGCATTACCTGCCCACGCATGCCCCCGCCCCACACCTCCCTGCCCCGATTTGTCCCCGCCTTTCCCCTGGGAGGTGGCCTGGGGGCCAATTTTTCTCCCCCACATGATGCCAATGGCACGTGCCCGAGATGCAGCCCCCCGCCCTGTTGCAGCTTTGCCACTGGCCAAGACTCTTGAAATACATAGTACACCAACTGATCTGTTTGAGAATACTTTTGATTTGGATTCCACAAATGATCTTTGGATCTGTGAAGACCGCTGTTTGTGCTGTAGATCCTTGTCCATTCTTGTTGAAATTTTGTAATGGTCACATTGATGAGGCTTTAATGAGGCTGACTCAGGGCATCATCTCCCCAGGGTCACTAAAACAGGTAGTTGGTCATCCATCCAAAACTGCTAAAACCAACGCTGGAGAAGAGTGATGTGGCCAGTTATCACCCAGTCTAGGGAAGATGAAAGTGACAGCAGATTTAGCAGGGATTCCTACTCTAGAACTGTTTTAGTCTAGTTTCAGACAGAAATGGTGTTGATGATTTTAATGGATGATCTTGGTTTGAATGCAAAGGTTATTCTTCATTTTTGATCTTTTGATCAGAAATCTTTGATACTTTGAAACATGTCCTCTTGTTACAGTGCTTGAAGGTAGATATAGGGATTAGGGAATATGCTTTGATGGGATTAAATTGATCCTTATGGATAGAATTTAGAGGGTTATTGTTGGAGGTGAGCTGTCATCAGTACGAGAGTTGTCCTGTGGCACAAAGTAAATTCTTAACCCCAATGCTGTGTAGTAGTAGTAGTAGTAGTAGTAGTAGTAGTAGTAGTAGTAGTAGTAATAAGTTTATTGTCTTGGCCATAGTGCTGTTTAATATGTGTTAAGTCCTTAGGAGAAACCATTGATGGCTTTGGAGTAGGATATCATCAATATGCTGAAACCAATCTCTGTATTTCTTTATTCAAATTGCCTGGTGATGCTGTAAGAGGTGAAAGTCAGTTCCTAATACTGTGATTAAATGAAGGCTGGACAAATTAAAACTAAATCATGATAACACAGAGTAGTTGGGATCTCTTAGGTTTCGAACAACATTGTGTTTCCCACTTCCAGTGGGATCTAGTTGTCACTTGCTGACTCAGTTAAGAGCCTAGAGATTATACTGGATCCATTATTATTGCTGGAGAAGCAAGTTAATGCAGCTGCAAAATATTGATTCCATCTTTGTTTAGTCTGGAAGATGACATGGCCATTTCGATCTATGCTATGGTTACCATGAGCCTAGATTTTTGTAATGTACTCTAAATGGATGTGCCTTAAAGTAAACTTGGAAGCCTAGTTGGTACTGAATTCTACAGCCTCGCTACTATCAGAAACTAGGTAATGTATGCACTTCTGTAGTCACTTTACCCATTAGTTACTGGGTTTAATTTAAGGTCTTGGTTATCTCATCTGAAGTCCTTGATGACCTTACAGCCAAATACCCGGAGGACTGTTTCTCTTGATATGTACTGCTGTGACCAGTTTGCTCATCTGAAGCCTTCTGAAGGTGCCACCTTGCAAATGGGTAGGATTAGCAACTGCACATACATGTTCATTCTTGGTTGTGCTTCCCAGCTTGTATAATGGGCTTTTTTCTATCTAGCAGAATGGGAAGAACAGAAATATCCAGGAGGGCTTTTAAAAAAAATATGTGAAGTGAAGTAGAATGGAAAAAGTCTAGAAGAGCACCTTTATCATAGAATAGGATTGTAGTCTACTGTAGGGATCATCTTGCTTTTATTGCAGGGCTACTACCATTGTAATCCACATTCTGTTTACAGTGTATTTTGCCTTATTTTGCATTGTTTTCTGATTCTATACTCCTAATCCTGTCACATTGTTCATTGGCTATCATGATTTTTCAGTGAGAAAAGTGGGCTATAAATAAGTAAAGACATAAAATAAAAATCCATTCTGTGTCTGCTATCTGAAACTCCATGATGTCAGTGATAGACATATGAATCTCTGTGAGGAGGAGTTTCCCTTGTGTATTTTTTCAGTATAGGGGAGAACATATATAGCATGGAGAAATTCCATAGTAGTGAAGACAAAAAGCACCCTCCTGTGCAACTAGATCAGAGTTCCCATGGGCATATCTCAAAATATTGTGCAATACTTCCTGTTTTTGCTAAGAGAAAATAAAATAAATATGCCAGCCAGAAAATAAACAGAGCAAAAAAGCCTCCTCTTTCTGGTTAACACACTTTTCCTATCTCATGTAAAAAAATTCTTATTAAATGTTCTGCTATTTAAACCTAGTTATGTCTCTTTCCCAGTATCAAACACACTTGGTAATATAGTAGGAACAGAAACCATTCTATTTACTCGCAGAGTTGTTCACTGGGCCAACTAGAACAACTCTGACTCTCTTCGTTTCATACAGTGTACATCATTTATTATGAATGAAGGCTAATTGTCTGGTTAATGCAGGATTCCAGCCAGTCCTTAAATATGGGCCCTGCTTTCAATCAACTATTTGTTTCAGTAATTAAGTTTGTGGGGTTCCCATTGAGAGAGAAATGTAATCTCATGCATTTTAAATGCAGCAAGGTAACACTAATAAATTTTTCATGCACCTTGGTGTGTTACACAGAGGAAAAGGTTTTAAGTCCTGCTTAAGTTCTTTCTTGTCTATTACAGGCATTCTCTTGGCTCTAGTTCTCCTTTCCCTTTTCTTTCGCCTAATGCGTAGAATATGTAAACTTTGCAATGGAAATATTTCACATTTGTGAATAATTCATCTGGTGCAATGTGTTGTGCTACTTATCTGTGTAGTATGCCAGGAATTCTCCAAGGTAGAACTGGTGACAACATATATTATCCATGACTCCTGACTACAAAAGTCTGATACGTTCTGGGGTTCTAAGTCCAGACCAGGCTGAAGCCACATCTTCTGTACTTGGCGTGTGTGGGTGTGGGGGAGGAGGGGGGAAGAAATTGGCTAAATGATTACACATGTGAATTCCTCATTTCTAGTTCTTCATGCCAAGCTTGTTGTATAACAACTGATAGCAGAGGTTTTGGGCTAGTGGTATTGTGTAAAAGCTATGAAATCTCTCCCCCCCCCCCCTTTTCTTGCCAGTATTTGTACCCTGACAGCTTTGACCGGCGTGAATAAAAGAACTTATATGACACACTTGCATTACACTTAGCATTGTTGTGGCCTGTGTAACTTGCCAGACTTCTCACCTGGTGATGAAAGAAATGGGCTGAGCAGTTTACCATTTTGCTAATATCAGTCAGTGATCTGGGAGAACGGTATACGTGTTAACTAAACTGTCAGCATGTTTGAAATGCTGGAGGGAAGCTACTTTAGATATTTGACCTATTATTTGCATGGAGGTTTGGGAAATGTGTACAATTGTCTACAGAAAAGCTATGATAATTAGACTTTTGATGAGAGTACTCTTACTGTAACAGCTGCTGTTGTTTACATCACTAAGTGGCTTCCCAGTTTGCTGAAATGTTGTTATACTTTTGTATTTGGGGGATTTTTTCCATAACTTCTTATGTTCATGTAAAACATTACTGGTTTGGAATTCAAAATCTGTTTGGTTTTTGGGTTCCAGAGCTTTGGGACCATTACTTTCAGTGAGGAATCTACTGGAGGATGTGGTTAGCTGTTTGTAAAGACAGTGGCACCCAATTTGCTTAAAACACACTCCTCTCTACAATTTAATGTCCCAACAACTTCAAATAGCTTCACTGAACTGACAGCTATTTGCCTGTCTTCCAGACTCAAAACTGTTCTCTTTTTACATATACAGACAGCCTTCTGCTAATTCCCTTCAGATGAGTGGTGGTGGTCGCTTTCGACAAGCTCTGATGATTACTTGATCAGAACCACTAACATTTATGGCTCATCAGGAAAACTATTATTCTTTTGTCGTAGGCCCTAGCCTCGGTCCCTTTAGGCTAAGCCACACATTGATAAGATGACAATCACACAATACTATATTCCAATAACACTCAAAAAGGGTGTTTCCCCCCAAGATATTATATTTGACTTGAAAATGTATAAGTGGTATAAGTTATGTTGTTCCATAATTTAGGTTTTACATTTAAAAAAAAAGTAAGACTTTTATATGTATGTTTGTGCAGATGTGCTCATTCTTGCAGTTCACAAATAATTAACTAAGTATTGTTGATGCTACCAGTCTCTTCCTGGCACAGAGTAATCTTTTCTTCATCTGGGAGTGTCGCTATTGACACATGTAGCTTAACTATTTGCCAGAATTGTACATACCTTTGTCAAGGAACTCATTGGCTAGAGAAATTTATTTGTTGCTTCCCTAGCTTTTAAATATTTATCTAGAGTGTACTCTGTTGAATATAAAAATGAGTACAGTAATAATATGAGTACCCAATTCAGATGATCTTTACATACCCAATTTCCTGTGAATAGTAGAAGCTGCAGGTGAGCATTGGAAACATCAGAAGATTTAAAAAAAACTTATTACTTTGAATACCAAAGAAATACATCTCATTCCTGAGTCGATAATGAAAAGCCTGTTCATCTAATGATTTACTTCATGGCTAATAGTTTCTCTGGAATGTTTGAACCAGCATAGTATAGGAGAGCAAGCGTAGTATAGTGGTTAAGAGCAATGGAGAACTGGGTTTCATTCTCTACTCCTCTGCATGATCAGTGGACTCTAATCTGGTGAATTGGGTTTGTTTCCCTACTTCTCCGCATGAAGCCTGCTGGGTGACCATGTGCTAGTCATAGTTCTCTCAGAACTCTCTCAGGTTCACCTACCTCAAAAAGTGTCTGTTGTTGGTAAGGTGGAGGGAAGGTGCTTGTAAACCACTTTGGGGCTCCTTTTAGTACAGAAAAGTGCGGTGAAAAAACAACTTTTCTTCTTCCAACACTCTTGTAGACCAATATGCCAGCATTCATACATCAAGGCAACAATCCTTGACAGCCCAGTTTAATTTGGTGTCAACCTTTTTTAGTACGGTCAGTACCAATCACTGGGATGTTGGTTAGTTTCCTAATCAAATTTAATTTCTAACTTACCTTGCTAGTTAACAATAATTCAAGATGGAAACAGACATAGAAAGCAGGCCTTTTAAAAATGCATAATAGCTGTGAATTAAAGTAGCCCCATTCTGCTTTCCCTTTGACTTTAGCATGCCAACCCAAACAGTAAAGTCTTGCTGTGTTTCTGGAAGATATTCAAACTTGGTCTTTCATTGTAAGCTGCTTTGTGGCTCCTTTTGGTAGAGAAGAACAGGGTATAAAAACCCACTGTTCTTCTCTCCTTCCTATCAGCTGAGACAAAACAGACAAATGAGTGGTTGATAGGCTGACTTCACTAGAAAAAGTAAAATAGTTTCCAATTTTGTATTGGAGTTTTAGATATATTAGATAGATTTTAAACTTCCTTTCTATTTGATGAAGAGTCCTTAGGAGACGGAGTCCTTAGAATCCAGACCTATACCCAACTATACCCTGTTCAGGATAAAGATGACAGGAGATTTGTTAATTAATCTGCCATTTCCTGGACTATCTTTGTTCTAGAATACTCCACTTGGGTCCTAATGCCTCTCTAGTTCTATCCCCAAGGCACTAGGATCCAAGCAGAGCATTCTAGAACAAAAATAGTCCAGGAAATGACAGATGAACTCACAAATCTCCTGTTATCTTTCTCCTGAACAGGGTATGTAGACAGAGAAACTTTTCCTTATGTGGCTGCATACAATAAATTGAATTCAAAAACTGCCGGGAAATTTCTTCTTTGTGTTCATTTCTGAAACGTTCACAAAAGCATGGTACATTTAGGGAGCCACATGATTTACCGTTTATCTGTTGGCTGTGGTAAACAAGGCTGCACCTGTTTAAAGGGAACCTTGTAAATGTGATGGTTTTAAGTGCAGGATGACATGAATAATATTTATAGATGGTATAGTATGTGGTGCTGAGTCTGTGTATTTAACCTTACTAACTTTCTTTCACTTAAGTTTTGGATCAGGTTGTGTAGTTTAATGCTTTATCTTTCTTGACTTTAGCCCACAAGTACTCATTCCATGGCTTGTAAGTTGCCTGTGGCTCTTTCACATGCCACCTGTAGCTCTTCCACTAAACCAGCGGAATGTACTACCTGACCTAGAACACCAATTCACCCCCTATGAAGAAGAGAGGGGGAGGGGTTTTGAGGGGGGAGGTAAAGCAGATTTTCAAAGTTGTAATGTTCCTGTTTAAAGTATGAGAGTTACTTTTACTGTAGGAATACTTGTGGTTTTAAAAAAAACCAGGCGGCAGTTGGTGCTTTCAAAAAAAAAAGAAGGTACTCCAGATTTCATTGATCTGACCTGCGCAGTTCTTCCCACTCAATAGTTACCTCGTGAACTATCTGACCTCAGTTCTGCCCAATCCCTGGTGTATTTTTTCATAATCTCTATTGCTTTTCTGCTTAAATGGTCTGGGAAATGACAAACCTTTTAGCTATTATGCCTGTGAAGAGAGAGAGAGACAGAGTCCACAGCTTAATCTTAGCCGTCCATAGGGCAAAAATGTGATGCATGGAGAGAATTGCTCTGATATCATAATTCATTGTAGCATAGCTATTTTCTCCTTATCAGATTACTGGCCTTGAGCCAGGCTGGGTAATCCATGGTGGGGATGGGAAGTGGGAAGCGGCCTTCCTGTTTACTGGGTGGGAGAGGCTTTCATCTTTTTCTCCACTATTTGTTTTGTATCTTACAGTGCATAGGAAAATGGCCTGTTCCACAGACCATAGTTAAAGAATCACAGTGACGTACCTAATTTTAAGGGCATGAGGGGTACTTCTCATTATCTTGTAATGAACAGCTTGGGTGCCTAGTAATGAATAATTTGTGGAATGTAATGTTCTTGTAGTTGAAAGGCTCATTCCACACAGCATATTTACAACAACTTGCAATAGTTATCAATTAACTCGTTTTTCCCTTTGGAAAACAAATTCATATATAACGATTGCAATTCGGTATAAACATGCTGTGCGGAATCCACAAAAAATAAGCATGCTTTGGAGCCTAACGGTTATAAAATAGAAGGATTATAAAATAGAAGGATTTGATTTTATATATCTGATAGAGCCCTTGAGCTAGGTGGGGTATATTGGGGGTACTCCTAGGTGTGTTATATTGGGATACTCCTTGTATTTTTTAATACCAATGGGTTGGGGGGGGGGGGGCGCTGAATTTTTCAGGTCCATTATTCTCTACATGGAAACTTTCCAGGTGGCTGGGGGATGTGTGTGTGTGTGTTTAAAAGTACAGGGACTAAAGTTGCAGGGAAGTTACTGGTACCTATCCTTTAATTAACCCCCAAATTTCAAGTAGATTGGTCCAAGTGGGCATGGTCCAGTGGCATGCACTATACCAGGGGTAGGGAACCTGCGGCTCTCCAGATGTTCAGGAACTACAATTCCCATCAGCCTCTGTCAGCATGGCCAATTGGCCATGCTGGTGAAAATGGAAATCCCTATTCCACGAAATCTACTAGGTACCTGCAAAAACAGACCGCCTGTACTGCCGAACTTTGACCCAGTAACCTGAATGTGGTTCCATCATCCTGGCCTCTGATTGGCCTGGGGAGTGGGGGAGGGAAAGGAGGGTTTTTACCGCCATCTGAGTTTTATTCTGTATTTTATTCTGGTTTTATTGAAAGTTATATTGTATTGGTTTTAAATATTACTATTTATAATATATTGTATTGTGCACCACTTTGAGCCTTTCGGGGGAGGGCGGCAAATAAATCTAAAGTATAAGTAAAAATAAATAAATAAACTGGGTCACAGTTTTCCTAGGTAGAGGCTGCTGTAAGGAGGAGTTAGAAAACCTTAAGATAGAGGTTTAGGCTCATTCCTCACATGCAGAATAATGCACTTTCAAACTGCTTTCAGTGCTCTTTGAAGCTGTGCGGAATAGCAAAATCCACTTGCAAACAGTTGTGAAAGTGGTTTGAAAACACATTATTTTGCGTGTGCGGAAGGGGCCTCAGATAAAGGTAGGTTGACTGTTGGGGGGGGGGAAAGATAGGGTTACCACCTCCAGGTTAGGAAATACCTCAAAAATTGAGGAGTGGAGCCTGGGAAGAGTGGGGTTTGAGCAAGGGGGACCTCAGAATGGTACAATGGCAAAAACCCAACCCTCCAAAGAAACCATTTCCTCAAGGAGAACTCAGCTGCCACTCTCCAAGCGGGGACTGGAGATCACACAGAATTATAGCTGATTTCTAGATGTCAGTTCCCCCGAAGAAAATGACTGCTTTCCTCCCAAACCTCACCTCCAACACTCCACCCCACTGATTGCCAGAAATTTCCCAACCTAGAGCTGGCAACCCTAGGTAGAGAAGGAAGCAGGAAAAGGTGAGGGGCTGTGGGGGTTTTTTGGAAAGGAAAAAAAAATAAAATAATGGGGGAGGGGAAATGAGATGCCTTGTGGGTTTCCTCTTGTAATATTCTGTCATATTCAAGAAGTATTTTGATAAAAGCATAAGACCTGGGAGATGGGAAACATTCCCTTTGTAAGTGGGCAGCAGGACTTTTCTGTTCAGATTTGGTATATTTTTCCTTTCTTTGCTGCTGCGTTCAAATGTGAGCATTTTTGTGTTTGCATGATGCATTTCAATAATCTCCTTGTAATCTCCTGATAAAGGGCTTAGTTTGATAAAGAATATCATACATCTCTGAATCATACCATTGTGGCAGTGAACTCGGTCTCATTTTATAACATGCTTTCAAAGGATATAGTACAGCAGCTGTGTAAGCTATCATTGCATTAACCTAATCAAACCCCCCTGGAAGGGGGATGTCCCAGATTAACAACTCTAAAACCTTGCTGTTATCAACCATGCCTGTGGCCCTGCACATTTGAAAGGATTGTAATCATTTTACGTCTCTCTGTGTTCTGATAATGCTTCCTCATTTAAGAAATTGTTTTTTGTTCCATTCTTTTTGTTTGTGCTTTTAGAAGACTCGCTGTACACCCTGCTTCCAGTTCTGGGTTGCAATTTTCTGCCAAAACATCTCTTGCCTGTCAAGTGAGGCTGCTGCTAACCCCTTTAGTCGAAGCACTAAAGTATTAGTAAAGTAAGAAAAAAAAACCCTACTAAAATATCCCCAGTGCTTTTTTCAATATGGGAATTGAACACTGGACCTATTATGATAGGATGGAGGATGAGGAAGCAAGTGTTCTGCATCGTTGTAAACTCAGTTATTAATATCTCACCTCTGAGAGAAGCTTGATGCTCTAAAACTCCCATTTCCTTTCTTTATGCTAGCAAGAGTTTTTATGAAATACATTAGATGCTTTTTTCCTGCTGTTGACAATCTCTTTATACCATTTTCACCCTGTTCTTATAACAAATTATGTTTCTTTTGAATGAATGAAAACACAGTGGTACACATGCCCCTATGGTGTGTGCATATGTGCACATGTATGTATTAATTTAAGACTTTTGAATGGATGTGATTCTTTTTTTAAAAAAATCAGTGATTGCATTTTAAGGATTGCTCTATAATAAAAGTATGTATATCCCCCCCCCCCCGCCTCCCCCGGTCCAGTTTTTTTGTTCTTTCACTGTAATTAGTACTCTGCTAACAGAAAAAGCTATATCAAGAATATATTACTGCATTTCAGAGACTTGCTAGATAAATCATGCTAATAAAATACTAAGCAGCTCAGCTGGCAGAGGTACTTGTTCCAGCTCTAGGCAGGAGTTTGCCCTGTTTTGTGTAATGAGTAGCTCTAATTAGGCCAAAGGTCTTGAATTGCAAGAAGAATATTTTCAGTCTCAAGCCTCTTGTTTGGAGATATATACAGTTTTTAGAACCCACTTGAGGCATGAAAAGTACTCAGATCGCAGCAGTGTCTTTAAAATCCTGTTCAGGATGCATCTACTGTATGCTACCGATTGATTTCTATAACAGATGCTCTTGGTTCTCTGCTGTTAACATTTCTTTTGAAGTGATTTTCATTTTTAAAAAGAGAAATATAACCAGCCCCTCAAAAAATAGCATGTTCAACTCTTTTTTTAAAAAAAACATTCAACCCAGTTTTCTGTTTCTATGATGTACAATTGCAGTTTCATACAAGAATCCTGTCCTCCATGGATTCTGACCATTCTATCCAGGTGAAATCATCCTATCATATTATGTAGTAGAGCATGCTCTTACCTTTCCTGTGGTTTCACACAGAAATCTGGCCTCTCAACAGAAAACTGGAAGGTATGGATTCAAGTGCCACCAGTACATTGATGGCACTCAACAATATCATCCAGCTTTGTGTCCTGAGATCTCAGTTTTTAACCAGTGTCAGGATATGGTTGGTAAATGGTCTTGTCAGGATTCATGTATCATTGGAAGTAATGATGGCAAGGCATGGAATCCTGGATGGGTTTGGAACTTCCTGAAGGGATCAAGGACATCTGTGTATCAGCCCTGCTCTATGGGGGAAAGTAACTTCCCCTCTTGTGTGCCAGTTCCTTGGTCAGAAATGCTCATTTTTTCATACCATTCTGCGGCACTTTTAACACTGATCTCAACTGTCCTTGGGGGGAAAATTGTATAGGGAAGACTCTGGGCAAATGTATTAAGCTAAGAGGCAAACACTGCATTATCAAAGAACTTGTGGGAGAGAGGATGTGATTGGTGTAAAATTATGTGGTAAGATGGATGAAGCCGAGACTTCAATGTCACCTTTTGACTTTGTTGGAAAAGGCTGTCTCCTACTTCCTCACTTCCAAATCTTCCTGTAGAACTCTACTGCTATTTGTTCTTCACTAGCCATTTTTATATCTATTTGTTTTATTGCTGCACAATTAAAACTAAATTTGCATGGAATTTTAAATTGCTTTCTTATTGAGCAACCTACTGTAGTAAGCAAAACATTCATAGTGCCAAAATACTATATAAACAACATACTGCTATAATGTACTTCTATGCTGGGCTGCCTTTGAAAAGTGGTCAGAGACCGTTGAAGTTTTGATCGGAACAGGCTGCGTGGAATATGCCACAACAACTTTACTTGCTCTCAGTTGGTTTCTGAGCCCAATGCAAAGTACTGGTTTTGACCTTAAAAGCTCTAAGCAGCCTGCAATGAGCACACATCAAGGATCACAATATGAACTTGCCCAGTTTTGAGATCTCCCTTGGAAAGTCATTTGCATGTGTGTCTCCCTCCCTCAACCCCAAACTGTCTGAAGTATATTGTAATGAGCATTTGTGACAGGGCCATCTGAACAGTGTAACGAAATAGTTAAGAACAGCATTGGGCTTTTGAGATTGGTTGGAGGGTTTTTTTTTGCGGGGGCAGGAGGATTGGTTTTCTATTGGTTTAATTATTTTAATTTTGATTTATTTGCACTTTATTATATGCTAGTAAGCCTCCTAGAAGCCTAATGCAAAGTATAAGCATTTTAATAAAATAACATTTTCAAACAGTTGTGTAATAGTTTGTTCAATTAATTCAGATGCAGTGCTGCAACATCTGGTCTACCCATAATGATCAAAAAGCAGCTGCACCACTGTTCCTTTTCTCCTGCTGTTTTAAATTCAGGCTATCAAGAATATCCCGATATAATCAGAACACACAGTAGACCAAATATCCGATCTGCCTCTAAATGTGCACTACTGCCTTTAAAGAAGTAGGTAAAGGAAGTCCCCTGTGCAAACACTGGGTCATTGTTGATCCATTGTCCATCATGATGTTTACTAGTCAGACTGTGTTTATGGGGTGATTTGCCACTGCCTTTCCCAGTCATTGACATTTTGCATATGGCCTGTTACTCTATTGAAGTCTCACTTTTGGGCTAGGTGCCTTGTCATTCTCTGTATTTAATTGTATTGTTGTGGCTGAAGAAGACCAAGGTTGAAATTGCTGAACTCACCTGGGTCAACTTTACGACCACCATTTGATGTTTCTACTAACTGAAGCTTGTATGTGGCCTGTCGCCTGAAGTGGAATTCAGCAGAACATCAAGCAATTGGAATCCTTTTTACTTGTGTTAATCTTTGGATTTTCACTGAAGGGATATCATTTATACAGAGACTTTGCATTCTAAGTGTACATTTTGGGAACCCTTTTCTGTTTGTTATGTGTTATCCATGTTTTGTAGTTTTCTTTATTGTTGGTATTTTGGTCTTTGATACAGACTTTTTAATTAATTCTATTAAAGGTTTAGTTTTAACACTTTTTTTGAGCCAGACAGAGGTTTTCTTTTTGTAATACCCATTTTATTCACCACAGAATGATGGAAGATTGAGTCAATCTTGAGTGAGTTACCTTCCATTGGGATCCAAGTATATCATAGCAAAATAAAATTACAGAGTGGTTGTGCACTGATGCAAAAATCAGGAGTGGCCTTACTGGTATTCCTTTTGGAAGGCTGGGTTAACTTTTTTCATTTCTTCTAAAGCTTTGTATATTTTTCAAAACAAAATAGAACCATAACAGAATATCAAAGGCACAGAGTGTACACATAGCAGGTTTTCTCTTCTGTCAATCAATACTGGAGGTTCCTCTGACCCTCCTGCAACTACATTCCACATGGTGTTTGCAGTATCTGTGAATATGAAATAATCTCACATTCCAAAACCAAATATTATAGGCCTTTTAAAAAGCATTTGGGAAAAGAGATAGCTTCCCAACAGATACACAAATTTGAGTAGTGTATAGCAAATGGGTGTCAGATAAGCTTTTATTGAGTTGAGCATTCATATTATGGAAAGGTTGACTGTTTATGCAGATGAAATATTTTAAGCTTCTGGCTCATGTATTGCACAGCTAACAGGAATAGATCAATCTCCTCAGTTAACCCTGCAGACAAAACATCTGTTTGAGCTGGCTTTAAATGTTAAGATTATCTGTACATATTAATAGAGTGGGAGAGATTTTATTGGAGAATGAAGTTATTGTTTCTGGGAGCAACAGCTACACAGCTCCTGGGTAGACTGGGCTAGTTTGACAGTAGCAGAAAAAGGGGGATTTAAAAACTCACTTTGAAACTGTGCTTAAGATTTACTTTCAGAGGAACCTATTGTATTTTTTTTCTTGAAATATAACAAAAATATACAACTTCTAAGATTAAAAATGAATTCAATGGTAAGATCATAGAACATTACTGTTACTTGTATAACGATGTAAATACAAGAATAAATAACTATTCTAATGAATACAAAACTTAAGTCATTTGTAATACAATAATATAGTCTGTTCAAAACTGCTACTTCAGCTTCATGAAGGCTTAAGATGCACTGACATTTTGTGACTTCACTAAGACAGTGTTTGCTACAGTTCCTCTAAATCAGTGGTGGGATTCAGCCGGTTCACACCACTTTGGCAGAACCGGTTGTTAAAATGGTGCTTGTGAACAACCAGTTGTTAAATTATTTGAATCCCACCACCGGAATTGGTTGTTAAATTATTTGAATCCCACCACTGCTCTAAATAGAGTTCTCTCATTAGTCATCTATCATACAAGCAGAGCCAATCCTTTGCCAAAATTTTAAAAGGAGAAAAAGCAGGCAGAAATGGGAGGAATGAAATCTGGTAAACACCCCTAACCAAGGACTCTCTTGGTTTGCCCTTCAGTTAGCAAAACGACATATTCCCCCAGTAAATATCAGGAAGGGTGAGTCCCTTCTTGCCATTATCGAATGACTAAAAAGTATTTCTCTATCAACCTCAAATAATGGACAATGAAAAAACAAGTGACATTACATTGATGATGTTGCAATTTTCTAATTGAACCATCTTCAATTCCAGTTTTGCTGGCATCATATCACTGTGAGTAATCGTAATAATGGTATATCTTGTCTGCTACTCACGTTGCAAGATGAATAAAATGGCTCCGGTCTTGTGGAATTTAAAATGTGAAAGATAATTACAAGACCTTCTAGATCTGTGAAAATATAGGCTGTTTTGCCATCCATCTTCTTGCATGGGGACAATTATCAGTTCTGCCTTAGTTACTCACTGGCTCTTCACCCTCCAAATTATTAGCTGTGAAGCATTATCTTTACACTATTTTTCTAAGTTGAAGCTATTTCAATGTATTTGGATACACTTACATTTTAAGGAAAATAAAAATTAGCCATTTGACTGATTAATGTGGGTTCCTCTGTCTTATAGTTAAAATCTTCATCTGCTGTATTCAAACATGCTGGTGTATTTTTCCATGCTCATGAAAGCTGACTGTTTTTCAAGACCCTGTGGGAATTCCGTTTGTGGAGGTCGAAGGTTCCCAAGTGAAGCTGATTGTTGAAGGAAAAATATGAGTAGAATGAGCCCTGACATATGAACCACATCTCACATATAGCTATAATATATGTGTCTCAGTTCCTGACACCTCTATGTCAAGCATCTTAAGCAGCATATGGTAAGGACTTTTCTCTCCAGGAGATACTGAGAGCTGCTGCCAGGCAAACTAAATAACACTGGGATAGATAAACTTGACTCGACTCAGTGTAGAGCAGCTTCATATTTTCATTATAACCTTTTCCTAACCCCAAATAAAACCAGTTGTTTGAAGTCATTATTTTTTATGAGCAGTCATACAACACAGTTAGCACATACACCCTGTATTTTGCCCTTTGTGCTTCATCTGTCTCCAACTTCACCTCCTTCCATTCACTCCATTTTGTCTTCATCTCACATCTCCGCAGCAGTAACGTAGTGGCTTCATCTCACATCTGCGCCGCAGTGGCGTAGTGGCTAAGAGCAGGTGGACTCTGATCTGGAGGAACCGGGTTTGATTCCCAGCTCTGCCGCTTGAGTTGTTTAGGCTTATCTGGGGAATTCAGATTAGCCTATGCCCATGGTGGCAAACCTTTGGAACTCCAGATGTTATGAACTACAACTCCCATCAGCCCCTGCCAGCATGGTCAATTGGTCATGCTGGCAGGGGCTGATGGGAATTGTAGTCCATAACATCTGGAGTGCCATAGGTTCGCCACCACTGGCCTATGCACTCCCACACATGCCAGCTGGGTGACCTTGGGCTAGTCACAGCTTTCCGGAGCTCTCTCAGCCCCACCTACCTCACAGGGTGTTTGTTGTGAGGGGGGAAGGGCAAGGAGATTGTAAGCCCCTTTGAGTCTCCTATAGGAGAGAAAGGGGGGATATAAATCCAAACTCTTCTTCTTTCTCTCTATCTGCTATAAGGCCCAGTGCTTTTCTCAACCCAGTTTTTCAGTCTAGGTGTTCTTGGCAGGCAGCCCAGATATTACTGACTGGAAATTATGGGTTAATTCCTCTAATTCCATACCAGAGCACAGCAAAAATATTGCTGGTTGAACCACAAATGAATAACATTCTCATTAATGTCACAACATGCTATTCAAAGAGATGGCGGGAGAACAAAAGATCAAATACTATCCATTAACTTAGCCATGACAGGTTGTTTGATGATGCTGAATGAATGCCAGTACTGCCACACTTTTTACAATCATTAGTAAACTACTCATTGCAGCAGTACTTATACAATATTAATATACAAAGATCACATATTCTTCTCTGAATGTCAGTAGTTCTCCAAGGTACTTGCTTTTTGTATTGGCTGGAATCACTGGGATGTTGTGTGGTTTCTGGGCTGTTTGGGTGGAAACTAAGTGGGCGGATCCCACCCAACACATGCGAATCAAGCTTGCTAATTGCACCCTTTACACTTGTTAACAGGCAAATGGTTCTTTCTCCCACCATGGATTCCACAGCTTACTTATTCCACTTGCTTTACTACTATCAGATCCTCTGAAGATTCCAACTACAAATGTAGGCAAAACATCAGGAGAAAATGCTGCTAGAACTCAGCCACATCTCGGAAACCACCCAACATCCTACTTGCTTTTAGATAACCTTAATTAGCAGGGAAATTGTGAAAAAGGTTACCTAAAGCTGGGTGCCTTTTCAGTAACATACTGAAACCAGGGTTCTTTGTCCAGATACTCTCAAACAGTTGAGGTTTTAAAATTTTACTTAAAAGAAAGACGAGGAAATGATAAAATCAGCTCTCTCTCAGCTCTAGATAGTTCCAAGTATAAAAACTATACAGTACAAGGATATACAGCCTAAGGCAGGAGAATTCTCATGAATGAATCTCTTTAGAATGAAGGAATGGATTAATCTTTAGACTGAATCTCTTTTAGAATAGTGTCAGGGGTTTTATAGAATTGACTTATCAGAATCATTTGACCAGTGATTAACCAGTTGGGTGTTGAATAGAGTCGATGGGGGAGATGACCCCCACCTGAGCATTCTTGGCAATTAAGACATATCTGTCCGGTTTCGTATGTGGCCTTGTAAAAGCCAATTCCATTAATTAAACAATAACACTACTTAAACTAAACACAAACACAGTTTACAACTTCAGTGAGGCCAAAATGGTCACATTGTGAACAACCTAGCAAGACCAAATGGTTGCCTCATGAAAGACCCAATATACAAGATAAATGATCTCTACGTAAATTTAAAGGAATATATACACTTCCTTCACAGAAATGAACCTGAGGTTTCTGTATACAAGATATGTGTTCTATCACTGAGCTAAACCCCACCACCACCACCACCACATTCATAAACTTAGACGGTCAGAATACTGTATATGAAGCTACCAGGCAATCTCCCATTGAGGTATCCCCCGGTAGTGACTTCAGAGGCTTCTTTTAAGAGATTTTCAGGCCAATTTTATACTTCTCACATACACAGTATTCTTCGATCTTTATTAATTGAACCACTGTTGTGAAGTAAGGTAAAGAATAATTTCAGTTTGCTGCTGGGAAAGTGAAGAATAGACTACAAATGATGTCACTGGGTGAGATAATAGATGCAAGGATGACTTTCTGTCCCTTGTAATTCACTGTCATCTTAATCTATCATTTTACATACTAACAGTGATGAATGGCCCCAACTGCTTGTTTCTAATTTGCAGATCAGGCCATGTAATAATAGTTACAGTCAACCAATGGTTTTGTAAGAAATGTACAGCATTAAGTAGAATATAGGACTAGGATGCCACATGATTCCCTCTTTCCCTGTGGGTTGGTCAGTTGCAGGGAGGAGAAGCAAGGTTATCTGAAGGAATGAGGGAGTAATTTTACCCCCTTCCCCCTTCTCATTACAGCCCACCAGTATTACTCCTTGAAGGACTCAAAACTCCAGGAATTATCAATCCTTGGGCTGGAAGGGACTCCTGGGGGGGGGGGGATGTAAGGGCCGTTTATGACCATGAGCACCTTCTGCTGATGGATCACTGCATCCCACCCAGCATTTCTAGCCCTCTGACTCATGGGGGAAAGTGTGGGAAATTTGTAGGTGTTATTGGAATGAATGAATGAATATATGTATTGGAGGGAAGGGGAAATCTGTGACTCAAGACTGAATTTTTGAAAATCTGTTTCTCAGCTATAGAGGCTAAGGTATATAGAATTAATTAGTGATAAACAATACAGGTAAAACAAAATGTATTGAGCATCTTGAGAAACCAAGTCATTTGGGAGGCAAACTCCCACCCTAGTTTTTGTTGTTGATGAATCACCAACTCAGAATTCACTTTGGCACTCCAGATGCCATGGACTACAATTCCCATCAGCCCCTGCCAATTGGCCATGCTGGGAGGGGTTGGTGGGAATTGTAGTCCATAACATCTGGAGTGCCAAAGGTTCGCCACCACGGCAATAGACTAAACCACTAAGATCATGTACATATTGTTTCCACATAATATACTTACCAGGGCATTGTTGACAGTATACAAGGCATTGAATGAAACTAAATATTATGAACATTACAGCAGAGTGGTTGTGGTGGGTTTTCCGGGCTGTGTGGCTGTGGTCTGGTAGATCTTGTTCCTAATGTTTCACCTGCATCTGTGGCTGGGTGGAGTCCAGACACAGAATTTGCATTTACCAATACTGCTGCTGCTGCAGGGAATGCAAATGTAAACAGACTGACAACCTCACCCGCAATACAATGCACTCAATCACACCTTTGCATAGCAAGTTTCACCCAAACACTTACTGATTGGATCCCCACCCTGGGGAACAATATATACCCCACTAAACATTCTCTTCTCACTAGACACAGTTTGTAACAGACTTCTCTCTGTGATACACCTCTGAAGATGCCAGCCACAGATGCAGGCGAAACGTTAGGAACAAGATCTACCAGACCATGGTCACACAGCCTGGAAAACCTACGACAACCAGTTGAATCCGGCCGTGAAAGCCTTTGACAACACATTACAACAGAGATTCTTAAGGCACCTTAAAGACTAACGAGCTATTGTGAGCCAGACATCACTTTGTCAGATGTGTGAAGCATTTGTGTGTGAAGAAGGGAATGATACTTTTATAAAGAAAAGCCAGAAGGCCCATCATTGCATAACAAATGTGCATTGCATTGGAGATGACAGATGAAAACATGGCACACAAGGCTGCTCTTGAAGGTAACTCAGAAATTACTCTCAGTTCAAAATGGTGCAGCTTGTTTCATGTTGGTTTATATTATCCTGATTTTTCCAGTTTCTGCATTGGCTGCATTTTTTAAAAATGTCAGTTCAAGGTGCTACATTCAAGTTTTCCATGACTTTATTTTATTTTTATTTTATTAAATTTATATCTTGCTCTTCCCAACTGAAGTCAGACTCAGGATGGCTTATAAACAAGTTAAAGCATAAAGTAGTACAGTAAATTTACCATAAAACTAATACTAGCCCCCCTTTTGTTCAGCATATTTTTATATGATCTACCATTGGCACTCTCAGAAGTTAGTGGCCATAGTCCCAGACTAGGTCCCTCCCACATTCCTATATTATTATATGCAGATGATGCGGTTCTGCTGTCCTGCACTAGAATTAGACTGTCCCACCTAATGAATGCTTGTGCTATCTCCTGTGAGACTAATCAAAGATCAATTTTGAGAAATCTAAAGTCCTAGTATTTGCCAAAAAATTAAAAGTTTTCAAGTGGAAAATACAGGATAATCCAATTGAACAGGTAATGCAATTTAAACATCTCGGGATAACATTCAGCCACAATCTATCATGGTCTACCCAATGGAAAGTAGCCCTTGAGATGGCCTCAGTTAACTCAGTTAATGCCATCCTGTGTTTCTTCTATAGCAGGGGAAACCAGTATATCCAGGCTGCTTTGAAACTTTTCAATGCCAAAATAGAGTCTCAACAGATCCAGATTGAAAAATGCCCGCAAATTTGAGCCTGAAACGGACAGGGACCTCAGTGTGGTAAAGTGAGATACAATGCCATAGCATTCACCCCCAAAGCATCTGTTCTCTCCCGGAGGATTGATCAGTGTATTCTGGAGATGAGCTGTAATTCTGGGGAATCTCCAGGTCCACCTGGAGGCTTGCATCCCTAAGCTTAGGTCATCACTACGGCATTGTTCTTATTGTTCTTTCTTGCTCTAGGGTACTGATTATCATGATTTGCATGTGGGTTTCCTTGGTGACAGACCCCCTTTATGGAATAACCTCCATGAGCATGTCGGAAAGACCTTTTTGTTGAGAGGTTTAGAAAAACTGTAAGATGGAATGTTTTAGAAGGGCAACTGGGAGGTCATCGATGGGCAGCAGTATGCTAATCTCAATGGCAAACTGCACTTGTGAATTATTGTGGCGGCTTCGTTAGAAGTTTTAAACAGTGTGTGTTATGGGCTCTTGCCTCTATCCTGTGCAGAATACAAGGCAGATTTGAACTGAATTTAAGTGATGCTGGGCAGAGTGTCAGGTTGACCTGAAAAGATACTGAGACTGATTTAATGACAGGCTGCATATTGTTGGTAATAAACATTTTCACATTTTGAGATCTCTAAAGACACACACTCTCTCTCTCATCTTATGGGCCAGTCATCTTTCTGGTCCTTAAGAGCAGCTATTTCTGATATATGTAAATGCATTCTTACTGTTTCTCATAATGTTTTTAGTAATATGCTTCTCAAAATTCAGTTTTACTTGCTCTGCTCTCTGATATCAGAGCCTGTGATAGTTCCCCCTTCTATCTTAGGTTCCTTGCAGCCTGAAAAAGATGTTCCCAAGTTTTGGGCAGTGCTCAGAAATAGTGTCAGGTACAGCACAGGAGTGCAGCAAGAAGGAGGCCGAAATCTACCTCCACCCTTGTTGGAGCTCTTGATCTATTGTCAGAAGAGTTTATGGAAGGGTTTGGGGGAGATTGTCTCGTTCCTCTTATACTGAAATCTCACTCCTGGGGGATCCTCAAAAGCAGTTTTTCATGGGGGTATAAGGGACTAAAGAAGGAACAGAGAAGGGGGAGAAATCCATTTCCCAAACTTTTTGTGTTGTCGCATCTAATCCGCTGTATATCTTAAACTGTATATCTTAAACAAAAACTTTACAGTATTTGGATTTAGCATCCTTATGAAATGTATGTTCTTTCTACCCTCTCCATGACAGTTAACAGGTTCCTTATGTACAGAAGCAGCAAATAATTGGATTTAATAGGATTTGGCAGGGAATTATTTTATTCTGTAGGATGATGGTATAAGCTGAAATTGAGACTGGCACACTTTCACCTACTACAATACCATTACAAGGAATGTAATGGGATGCTGGCATATATAATTATTACTGCTTATGAAGTGCTCAGTCAGCTAGGCACTCTACAAAAGTGTGTCAAAAAGACTATCACTGCCCACAGGCATATAATCAACATCAGTAGCAATAATTTGGCTTAATGAGTATAATCTTAGAAGACCAACATGGAGTTTGTGTGTGTATTTGAAAGGAAATGAGTAAAAGCATATATTTGAAGCACATTCTTGTGTCTTAACATTCAGATGATCAGTAGCTGAAAAGATATGAAGTAGCTAACAATATAATTACCAGTGCTGATTATAAATACAGTGGCAAATGTTAAAATGTGATATCCTTATAACCATGTAAGCTGAGTAGCAGTTATGAGAAATAAATGATTATATAATCCTCTGTGGAAGCACTATTACTGAAGTCTTAATTAGGAGTTAGTATCTGCATTTTTAAATTGGGAATGTGTGCTTACAACTGCTGGGGAATTTGTTTTATTACAAAGTGTCACTTGAGGCAGAATTTTGACAAGGTGATTTAAAACAAACCTAATAGACAAAATTTCATTTGATATTGCTAATCTCGGATCTGTGTCTTGAACAAATTAACTGCTTGAAGCAGAAATATGTGGTTTCCCATGGAGAATATTCCTAGAAAATTACTTTGGTTTCTTGAATCCTTTTTTAAATTTCAAAAGCAAATTGGGGCACTCCTCATAAGGATTTCTGAAGTATTCATGTTCTTTGTTTTCAGATTTGGACTCATCCCTTTACTTAGATCTCTATCTAATAATAACGTTGTACTTGGAAATGGTTTAATTGGATTTCCTTCTTAATGGTATTAACTATTGCTTTGGCTTAGCTGAACTCTGACAGCCTTACTGGTTAAGACAATCTCTAAATATCCAAAGTAGTGGTAACTTCCACATGGCAGCTAGGACTTTTTATCAAGTTAATGCAACATGCAAATGTTAAACATTTATCTGTTTTACACTTGCATATAGCACTAAAATATTATCTTCCTCTGTCCTGACCTCACCTGTAGAAAGTCACTTAAAGATACTGATTAATCCTTTGTATCACAAGCACATTTGTGCTCATGGAATTTAATGTTTTCAACTCACACTTTCTGCTGTGCTTCCTGAACTCTTACTTATGGGGTTGGTACATCCTTCCCATTGCCCCTACCCCCTGTGATGTCAGGCATAGGCTCCAACCTTACAATAGGTACATACCTATTTCCGTTTATCAGTGCAATCCTGGGATGGTGGTGGTGAGCAAAACAGCTCAGGAGGCACCATGACCCTTGAACTGGCCTAAATGTCACTTGCACCAGCATAGGGAGCATTACACTGGCACAGAGGCACTCATGCTGATGCTGGGCAGCCACATGACAATGTTCTTGCACTTCTCCAATGCAGGAGCCTGTGCCAGCACCAAAGAGTTCATTATCGGGTGGGGCCAGTCTTAGTCAGCCTCCGGAGCCCTGTTGGCCTGGGAATACCCCATTTGCTGTCACAACAGACTTATTCTGACCAAATCAGTAGCATGGCCCATTGAGCTGCATAGGCCACTTTTACTGGGAGAGAGGCAGCATAGCCATGGGCTTGCTGCCTGAGACCCAGCATGGCTGCAGTGCAACTACCCCTTCCCCCAGCTTGCAGAGTAACCCTGAGAGGGGATAGTCCTGTTTACCTGTTCTTTATTCATTTAGTAGGATTTCATGATGGGTATGCCAAGAGAATCCTGTTCATACTTTTTTCTAATTTTACATAATTTATAACTCTCTTACTACTGCTGAAAAAGAAATATCTATAGATATAATTCAGGGAAAGTATGGCTAATTGTGGAGGCAAAACAGGTTTGCTGGTCAATTCAGTGTCACCTTGCCAATTTTAAATAAGATTATGTATGTCATTTTGTAATTGTATTTCAAGAACTCAGAATAGATTTTGCCATGTTCAGGTATCTTTTCTGAAAAATAAAATCTATATTATATTCAAACAATAGATTGATTACTACTGCTTTCATGTTTTACACTATTTTTAGAACTAGTACAGATTTGTTTAATTTGAAGGGGATAGCTCTACAAAGAACTTCATGATTATTTCGATTGTGTTGCTTCAAAAAGTATTACGCTAAGCATTGTGTTTATACATTCTTCATATGATTTTTCCACAGGATTAGGATACATAATGCATTTGTGATTTTAGAAAGGGTTAAGTCAGGATTCAGCAGTTTTGTTAGAATTAAGGATCACTTTGTAAAAAATATTAATTGCAAAACTTTTATGCTGCTTCTTACCGCAATGTTGCCAGCAGTACTTTGGATCGTCGTGTTTTTTTTAGAATGGTTTGACTTTTTGTTTTTTGGTTGCAGTGTGAGTTCTGGTTTACTTGGAGCACGCATGGCAAAAAGCCATCACACTTTAATGGTGTATTTGGTATTTACAGTGCTATTCAAAAGGTTGGATCCAAAGTCTTCTGGAATGGCTTTTTCCTGTCTCCTTCCAGAGAGCAGAAAGCAGCAGTGGCATAGTGGCTCAGAGCAGTGGCTAAGAGCAGGTGCACTCTGATCTGGAGGAACCGGGTTTGATTCCCAGCTCTGCCACCTGAGCTGTGGAGGCTTATCTGAGGAATTCATATTAGCCTGTACACTCCCACACATCCCAGCTGGGTGACCTTGGGCTACTCACAGCTTTTCGGAGCTCTTTCAGCCCCACCAATCTCACAGGGTGTTTGTTGTGAGGGGGGAAGGGCAAGGAGATTGTAAGCCTCTTTGAGTTTCCTACAGGAGAGAACTCTTCTTCTTCCTACTTCAAATTCTTGTCTCCCTGACTTACCCCTGAAATCAGTTCAGATACTTGGGAGACATAAAATAGTGAGGGATGTGTCATTTCAGGGTTGCTTCCTTATTCTGTTTAATCAGGTGCTTTGTGGCGGGAGCAAAAAGAACTGAGATGCATCCGAGGAAGGCTGGTTGTGTGTCCTCTTCTAATTTAACTCAAAGGACTGTATTTCCCCTCCATCAAAAGTTGGCTCTTGTACATAGTGTACTTGGCTCCTTTGCCAGCAGAATAATTTTTGTAGCAGGTAAAAGCTGTTTGCTGGAATATCCTGTGTCATGAACTTCAGTTATCTTGTAATAATCCTAGTGGCCTTATTGCGCAAGCAACACGGGTAAGATATCTTTTAAATCAAAATGTGAGGCTCAAAGAATACCAGCAGTCTGCAAAGAGCTATTAAATCAGTGGGTTCCAGATCAAATCAAGCCTGAACTCTCCCTACAAGTTAAGAAAACTAAACTGAGGCTTTCATACTTGGTCACATTAAGAGAATTTTGAAAAGCAGTTTAAGATATATATATTTTTGTGAGCAGAGCAAGTTGTGCAAATTAGTGATTATATAAATTGTATACATGGATTTTAGCCAGAGTAATATGGCAAACCCCCTTGTAAGATCTTCTGAAGTTTAAAAGGGGAAGGGGGGTTTATCTGAACTTCAACCTTGTTAAAATTTGGCAGTGTTTTCTTGAGTTATTCTTTGATCTGAACATTTGTTTATTAAAATAAAGAGTGTGTATAAATAAGGTCCCAGATTTTACAAAGAGCTGATAGCATTAGGGTGTTGTGGGTTTTCCAGGTTGTATGGCTGTGTTCCAGTAGCATTTTCTCCTGATGTTTCGCCTGCATCTGTGGCTGGCATCTTCAGATGATCTGATGGTAGTAAAGCAAGGGGAGTATATATTCCTATGGAATGTCCATGGTGACAGTATTGCATTTTAGAACTCAGTTCAGACGCACAGACACATGCACAAATGCTTTTGGATTGGAACTTAACTGCTTAAAGACAAGCAGTGTTTTTCTGAAGTCAACTGGTTGGCTATGTAGAAATTAGTTGAATATTGCCTAAATTCCTGTTGAAGTTTGTGGTTTGACCATTTCCATGCATCTTTATGCAACTATAACTGCTGCTAAATATAGCAAGGTGTTTTTTTTTCTTTTCATGGCCTTGTCCTTGTTTAAAAGAACCCTCGAAAGCCACTTAATGCTCATTTTTCTAACTTGAAAATGGTATTGAAAATGCAGAGAAAATAACGCTGAAAATAGTGAGAAGAAGCCCTGGTAAGCCAAATAATTTTTGGCAATGTCATGCAATCTCCTCCTGCCTACAGCTGCAGATGCTGCAATGCAAACAACAATTATACTGCTTCCTCTGACCAGTCCTCACTCACTTGGTACTGTGCTGACGGAATGAGACTACTCCCAGAATCTCCCAGCTGCTGTTCTGACTGTGAGCACTCCAGTGCTGTGCTCAGTGGAAAGGTTTCCATCTGCACTGGTGTTGGTACATTTGTGCTGGTAGTCAGTGCCAGCAGATTGCTGTTTCCCATGTGCAGAAGAGCAAAGAGTTCCCTTGTCCTGACTCAGAGAGCCGTGCAATGTTATTCTCTGCTGATGCTACAGCTCAATGGATAATTGGATCAGGCTCTTAAAAATGCACAACTAATCACTTGTCCTTGGTAGTGACTCACCAAATGTTTAGAAAGGTCATGGAAAGATTCGCAACATTTTAAAAACTTTACTCCTCGCTTCATTTGCAGAAAAGATGTTATTGCACAGGATAAAACCACTCTGTGCCGTACAAAAGCCTCCTCTAAAACTCACCTTGCTACAGTTTGCGAACCCATGGTGTGGGAGAACTCTGCATATGAATGGAGAATGGATTTTTCACCCTGGAGGAAATGTGCTTTGGGCTATGCCCTCATAGTTAACAACCTGCTTAAGCCTATTCCAGAGGCAACCTACTTCTATTAGTAAATGCTCAGGGAAGCAAGGGATAGTGGTTTTTCAGTGGTGATGAGAATTCTCAGGGAATACAGTTATGAAGTACTTTTTATTTCATGACTTAAGTCCTAGGGTTGAAACTAGATTCCTGGGTTAAGTCCTGGTAAGTTTTTGGAATGAATTAAGTGGTTAATTCCAGAGTCAAATTCCAGAGTGGTAGCCAGGTTAGTCTGTTGTAGCGAAAAAGGAAAGGTATCTTGAGCCAATTCAAACACTATCAAATTAATTGTAGCATAAGCTTTTCATAGCTAGAACCTACTTAGTCAGATGAATCTTTGATTATCTGATATAAAAATTGTGAACAGTGGGGTTCAAAGGCTAGGAATTTTACAATGCACAATTTGTGACATTCCTGTTCAAAATGCAAAAGATCACCTGTGAGACCATTCACAATAGCCAAAATGGTCTTTAAGCATCACTAAATATAATTACATGCATCATTAAATTCTAATTCAGCAATTATTTATTTAGTAATTATCTATGCTACAATAAACCACTGTGATGCCACAAGATTCTTTTTTTGTTTATGAGGAAGGAGAGCAATTCTAATGGCTATTACATAAGAGTTAATAACCTGCAGTGAATTAATAAGTGTCAAATATTTAATGTTAAAAGTCATTTAAGATGCATCATTTTCTGACCCCAGTGGTGATTTCAAGGAAGTCTGTGCAGCCATTGTATGTCTTGATGCAACAGCTGGATCATACATACAAGTCTTTGAAGATGGGGATGAAGGCTGTGGTACTCCGTACCAATGCAGAATCTGCCTGATGAATGCTCTCGGTGAATGCTATCAAAAGCTTTCTTGAAGTCGATGAAGTTGATGGCCAGTGGGTGTTGATATTCAATATTCCATGTATTGCACTATGAGAGGAATAAATCTAAATCAATACATAAAATAAATTTTGGTGACTAATATCTGTCTAAACAATTGTGCTTATGATAATTTTACTGTAAAAGTTGTACAACAGTGCAGGAAAGGAAAAAATACTGCTTGTTAAAATCATAGGCCTTGTTTTGTGCTTTTGAAGAGCATCAACATGTCACAGCCACAGTTTGGAATGTGGGTATTTTTTTTTCTATAAAACACGAAATCAGTTAAATGATACCTTGTTTCAGGATGCTGGCCTTTAACCATTGTCATTCAGCAAATTTTAACAATGTGCTACTCTAACAGATGTAGCCCCCCTTTCATCTGTTTTAATTCATCATTGTTTCTGACACTTGGAACGAGCAGGAAATATTTGATAAACAAAAATGCTTGACAAGTTGTCTGAAGGAAGACATAGTGAAATAAATGGTTCCAGTTATGAAGGATGTTGCCAGAGTGATTTGTTTTGTTTTGAATGGAAACTGCAATGTTCCTTAGATGATAGTTTGATGACAAATGGACCCATTTAAGTGGCAGGAATTGCAAGGAAGTGGACGTAAAATAAATACTGTAAGTAACAAATTTTTACAACATTTTTCCTATCTATTCTGGTATGCTCTTGTCACTTGTTTAAAAGAAAAGAAACACAGACTACATTTTGGCCAGATTGTTCTATTTGTATCTTCTGTTTCCAGCTTCGAAGTGGAGTCTGAGTGCAATTGTACAGGAGTGCAAATGTAAAAAATAATTGTAGACTTCTGATTTCAAAAAGCTCATGTAGCATTATTATTAGCCTTTTGTTTGTTTTTACATATTCACTTTTTAAAATGTTGTAAGCTCTTTTGTATGGGTAAAAACTGATTCAAATTAAATAACTCTAATTTTGGGCTAAAACTCTATCCCTAATAATCCAAAATTAGTCTGATCAATAGTAAAAGTCACTGCAAGGAATAAAACCATGGCAGAACTGCTTGGCAAGGGAAGCAAAGCAATCCTCGCTTGGGTTAATAGCTTTTACTAGAGTGATACTGGTTGTGGTGGGTTTTCCGGGCTGTGTGGCCGTGGTCTGGTAGATCTTGTTCCTAACATTGTTCCTGCATCTGTGGCTGGCATCTTCAGAGGTGTATCACAGAGAGAAGTCTATTACACACTGTGTCCAGTGAGAAGGGAATGTTTAGTGGGGTATATATTGTCCATGTCCCAGGGTGGGGATCCAATCAGTAAGTGTTTGGGTGGAACTTGCTATGCAAAGGTGTAATTGACTGCATTGTAATGCGGATGGGGTTTTTCAGTCCAGGGAGTGATTCACATTTGCATTCCCTGCAGCAGCAACAGTCTTAGTGAATGCAAACCCAGGGCTTCCAGGCAGTGCGGGAAGAGAGAACAAAATGGAGAATCCCTGGCTGCCTGAAAGCCCTCCATAGGAATAAGTCCAAGTCCTGTGCCAGGGGTATTCCTGCATCAAAAACCCAATGGATGCAAGTTAAAGTCGGTTCCACCCCCAGGAATGCCCCTAGTCCACCCCCACCTGGGCTGGTGGCACAGACTCTTCTGGGTTGGGTGCCACGGAGTTCCATGGTGCTTGTCAACCTGCTCGTTTGCCCTTCCTTCTGATTTAAGTGCCACTTATGCCAGCGGGGTGACCACATGCCATCTCCAAGAGCCGATTTGACCCCATTCTAGGATTGGACTGTAAACCAGTTCTAAGCCTGCAGTTTCAAATATTCTTTTAATAGATTGTGCTGTGTCCCTCACAAAGATATGTTTATCCTTTGACATATTTTCTATTTGTGGAATTTTTTGCAAGATTCTCCAGTATATAACTTTGAGATTTACAGTATGCTTTTCTTTGTGGCTGTGATGCGTTTTTTTTAAATTCTGTGCAGCATGTCTAAAAGGCTCTGAGTTAATGGTGTGCATTTTAAATAGGTAATTGGCTTGAGATATATTCATCAAGTATATAAGCATGTAATGACTTTCCTGTTATTCAAACCTGATAAGCTAACAATTTCTGCTTCCCACGAGCAAATACATAACATGATTGGCTTTTATTAACTACTTGCAAACACATAATAGCCCACCTAGAGTACTTTTGAAGCTGAGTTGACTTCAAACATAACTTCGAAAATAAATAATACATATAATTGACTGCTAATGAATGGGTTATAGCATTTCTCTTTTCCCACAGTTTTAATGTTTTAATGCAAGGTACAGCTGTTCTGACAGCTTTATACTTGTATCAATATTAATCCTTTGGATGTTTTTGCATTAAATGTTTCAGACTTTTTATGTAATGGTTTACCAACAAATAGCATTATGTGCCAGCTTGTCAGTACTGCCTGCAAGAGAGCCTGCTTACCAGACAACAGAACAAGACCTGGTGAGCTGTGCCCTGCACCTGTGGCCAGAAGGAGGGGGTGAGAGTCCTTCCCCACCCACCTCATTTGGAACACCTGTGGAGGGTGGGGCCTAGCAGCTATACAAGACACTGCAGCAGTCCAAGGCAGTAGCCTTGGTCAGTGGCCAAAGGGCGCTGGTCATAGTGGGCCTGTTTGGGGCCTGGTTAGGGAAGGGACCTTTTTTATGGAAATAGATCCTGGGGTTTGAGGCTTTTAAATAGAGCTGGGGATTCAAGATGGCGGCAGTAAGAAAGCAGGGCTAAGATACTCACAACAAACAATGTTAATTTACCAACCTGAACTTGCTTAATGTAGTTTATTATAGCTCCTTAGTAGTAGTTAGTTAGCCAATCTTAGTTAAGATATCTGCAATTTTGGGTTAGTATGATCCTCAAAGAGTTATTTAATATTATATTATTAGGTTGTCATAGGTGTTTTCTACTGCAAGAGGGGAAGAGAGGGATAAATAAGGTGTTAGCAGTAGTTGTGATTAGTTTAGTTGATGTGCTAGAGTTTGGCCCTTTCCCCACTTACCGTTTGCGGCGCGCTAGTCTCAGCGTGAGTGATTTCTGCCGCGGGGTCGTGTTCCCCACTGCGGGGCAGTCAGAAGGTGGCGTTTCTTCGGCGCCAGAAATGACGCGCGCTGAGGGGACTTGAGAGTGGCAGAGTCCAGAGGCGGACTCGCGTTATGCAAGCCCTCCCGGACTCGAGTGGGGGGCTTACCGCTGGACCCAGCTATTTAGAGGAGAGTAGCAGCACTTAGCCAATGAAGCAGTGCAAGTGGGGAAAGGGCCTTTGACTCATTAGGTAGTGGCTGTGTAGCCCCTGTTTTTGTGTCAACCTAGTTAAGTATTAGTGAGGATGAGATCTCTGGGGAGAGACTGGCCACTATGGGGGCCGATAAGGGGTCAGGGATCCCAGTTCTTATGGGGCAGGGAAGGCATGCTGATAGGATGGATCCGAATGAGAGAAGGGGGTTGAGACAATATATGACTCATCCCCATTCTGACCTCATTCCTATTCCCAGATCTGAGGGCTGTGGGCAAGGGGTTTTCCTTGCTTCATCATTGGTGCTGGTGAATGCCAGGTCAATCAACCAAAAGATCAGTGTCGTCATGGATTATCTTGGGGAGCAGCAAATGTATCATGGAAACCTGGGTGAAGACAGTTGCTTTGAGTGCGTTCATTCTCCCAAGTTTTGTGTGCTTTCATCAATGCCAAACACAGAGTTGGGGGTGGGGTAGCAGTCTTCATCTGTGATTCTGTTCCCTTTCAGGCAATTCCTGTGCTGTCAATCTCTGGGATAGCTTGTGTTGGCCTGGTGTGTGTGTGTGTGTGGGGGATGTCTTAGAGAGGTTGGCCTTGTGCCATGTGACTATGGATCTAGTGTCATCCATTATGCCACCAGGCCTCTCTCTTCTCAACACTGGCCCCACACATTGGGCGAGCCACATCTTGGATTTGATCTTTGGTGTGGGAATTGATGCTGTCATATCCTCAATTAGTAGAGTACCATGGTCAGACCATTTCACCCTGAGGGTTCGGGTAAAGTTGCTGCCTACCCCAGTCTAGGCGATGAGCAGATTTTAGCTTGCCCGCAGAGACTTATGGATCCACTTGGTTTCCAGAATGCTCTGCAAGACCCTATGCCGACTGGCATCTTCCAGCCGCCAACACTACACGGGGTGACCCTCAAAATGGCCACCTCAGTCAAGATCTTGGGGGTCCATCTGAAGCTGTCCTTGTCGATGGAGGCCCAGGTGGCCCATAAAGCTCGGCTGGCATTTTTCCACCTTCGCCAGGCTTGGTATCTGACTTCGTATTTCTCCCATAATGACATGACCACAGTGTTCCATGCAACAGTCACCTCTAGGCTGGACTGTTGTAACTGTCTCTACATTAGTCTTCGTTGTCCCCGATCCAGCATTTAAAACTGGTTCAGCATGTGGCGGCACAGCTCCTTTCTGGCGTTTTGCTGCTGGAGCACATTACCTCAGTACTCCGGGCATTACACTGGCTGCCAGTGGAGTTCCAAATCAGTTTCAAGGTGTTGGCTTTAACCTTTAAGGCCATTAGTGGGCTGGCACCCTCTTATCATATGGATCAGCTCTCCTCCTATTGCCCACACGTGCCCTCCAATCAGCGGAGGCAAATCTACTGGTGGCCCCTGGCCCCTCTGTGGTGTGACTGGTTTCGACTAAGACCAGGGCTTTTATGGCTCTGCTCCCAGTCTGGTTCAATACTCTACCTGCTTCTATCAGGACCCTGTGAGACTTGAAAGAGTTCTGCAGGGCCTGTAAAACAGAACTGTCCACCAGGCATTGTCCACTCGTGGCCATTGCATCAACTGTCCACTTGTGGCAGCTGCATCAATTGGCCTCCTACATAACGTCAGCCAGTCTCTCCTCAGGAAGGAGGTGGGGAGAAGGGCTGTGAGAAATGCTGCTGGCCATGGGGTTTTAGTGGATTGTATTTTAATTTATTAATGTATTTTATTCTAATCCATTAAATGTAAGCCGCACTGAGCCCTGTCGGGAAGAGCGGCATATAAGTTTACCAACAACAACAACAAAAATTAACATCTGTCAGATTCAGAAGGCAGCCCTGCTGGGATTTGTATGAATACTACTAATATATTACAACTTCCTAGGCCTCTGTGTGAGGCTCGAATTGTAATGAAAGGCCAACAACCAGTTAAAGAACTGGCAGCTGTGAAATCAACCATTATAATAATAACAATAACAGCAACAACACAATCTGTTTTATACCCTAGCCATTTAATTGGTATTTAAGAGAGAAATTTCATCTCCTGTTATATGAGCCAACATGGTGTAGTGGTTATGAGTAGGTGGGCTCTAATTTGCCACTCTTCCACTTGAGCAGCAGACTCTTATCTGGTAAATTGGATTTGTTTCCTCACTCCTCCTCATAAAGCTTTGGACTAGTCACAGTTCTCCCAGAACTGTCTTCTCTTCATAAGATCTCAGTGTCACAGTTGCTGAAAGAGCAGTATTAGCATCAGCACATATGTGCAGAATGGAAGGTGGGCCGCTTTCTCTAGTTGTTTGAGAAGCAGGCCACTTCCCAAATCTTTTTCTCATGCATCCTGTTAATTGTGCTGGCCCAGTGCTTTCAGTCATGTAGTGGTTGACATATTGCCTTCTGAATGTGGTACACTCTGAGACAAATTAGTTGACCAGGACATTTAATATGATGTGAAAATTTGAGAAGGCATATATTATCTCATTGCTTCTGAAGATTAAACTATATCCTACATGTATAATGCACCTCATTGCTGCCTATTATGTGTCAAAGAAGATGATTCACTGAGTGAACCATAATGTTTACATGACATTTGGAAGCTGGCGAATATATGAAGAATTTTTATTGCATATGAACAAGTGAAAATGTTTATCAAAATTGGATGTCCATATATACCAAGGCTCATTTCAAACGGCAAACCATGACCTTCACAAAACGTAGTTTAGAACCAAAGCTGTAGTTTGGAGGTTCTTCTAGACCAGGGGTAGGGAACCTGCGGCTCTCCAGATGTTCAGGAACTACAATTCCCATCAGCCCCTACCAGCATGGCCAATTGGCCATGCTGACAGTAGAAACTGATAGGAATTGGTCCTAATTTATCTGGAAGCTGCTGGGATTCTATTCTAGGCTCACCTGAGTAAACCATGGCTTAGTTGTGCTTTATCTGCTATTGTTTTCCTTCTGCTTACTCATGGTTTGATGGTACAGCAGCCATCAGATGTGGAGGGATGGTTTCTCCAAAAGGGGAATTGCACCGAAGAGAAAGTAGTAGTAGGTTATGCAGCAATTTAATAGTTACACGTATTTCATCCTTTTCTAGTAAAATTTTTGTGCCTTAAAAGAAATAAATGCAGCTTTTTGTCTTAACAAATAAACTTTTTTACTACAGAAGATCAGAAGATCTGTGCAGCTATCATTGCAGCTTCACTGATTTCCCTTTGAGGGAATATATTTTGTTTGTATCAAACCATTATTGGCATATGCTAGGGTTGTCAAATATGCCAGCCAACTCTCTCCCCCCACCTCTGCCCGCTCACTCCCCCATTTGGTTCACTGGTAAAGACACCCACTCCACCCCACTGCAGGGTTTCTAGTCCAGGCACCCACCCACCCCTTGCTCCTGATCTGCTCTGGCAAGACTCTAGCAGGCTCGCCACTCCAGGCACCCATCCCACCCTGTTCCCAATCTGTCCTGTTGAGCCCTCCCCCCATGCCAGTCTAAACTGGTGGTACCATTGCGGGCTCGCCAGATGAGGCAACCACCCCCTCAGTGCTAATCTGCTTTTGTGAGCCTGCTGTGGGCTTCCCAACTAAGACAGCTATTCCTCTCAATGCTGACCACCTTTCCTAAGCCTCACCAGCTGAGGAAAACCACACACACTCAGTACCAATCTGGGCTGGCAAGCCTGCTGAGGACTTGCCAGCTGAGATAGTCAACCCTCCAGTGCTAATCTGGGCTGGTGAGCCTGCTACAAGGTCACCAGCTGAGGCAGCTACTTCCCCCAGTTCTTTTCTAGGCTGACAAACTCACTGCAGGCTTGCCAGCTGAAGTAGCCACTCCCCACCTATTCCTGTAATGTATTATTTATTCCTTTAGTCCCTTTCTACTTCTGCCATTCTGTATTCAAAGGAAAGTTTTTTGAGATGTTCTCGAATTCCCCTAATATTGCACAGAATAATAGTTTGCCTACGTATTCCCATGTGTGCATCCTTGGCATGAGGTCACATAACCAAAATAAAAAGGGCCAAATGAGCACACAGAGATTATGCTACATTCAGCAAGAGACCAATTAACTAACTCAAACTCCTTTTCTTTCCAGGATTGCCCAACAAATGAGATTATGAGGAATTTATTCAAGTTTGGGGGGCTATCTTTCAACTACTGTCCTCTAAACTGATTAACAAGTTGCTCTTGAAATATGGGTGTGTTTTTCTGTAATTAAAAAAGAAATTGCGGGAAGCACAAATATATTTACAGTAGATTCTTTGTATCCTAACAATGTCCTTTACCTGCTCATCTAGAGAAAATTATCATTTGGGGAAGGGGCACAATCAGGGTTGCCAGCTCAGGGTTCAAATATATTTAGAGATTTAGGGGTAGTAGAACCTGAGTAGGGGGTTTGTGGAGGGGAGGGACCTCAGTAGGGTACAGTGTCATAGAGTCCACCCTCCAAAGCAGCCAATTTCTTCAGTGGAACTAATCTCTGTTGTCTGAAGACCAGTTGTGATAGTGGGAGATTTCCAGCCCCCACCTGGAGATTGGTAGTCCTAACCAGTGAAGAAGGTGCTCTTCTTGAGGCAACCAAGTGATGTTACTTTGTAATGGAATGTGGTGCCATTTTAGGTCTGTTTTGACATCAGTGTGAAAAAGAAATGATTGGCATCAGAAGAACATGTTTTTATACACCTTTTTAGTGGTAGTGCAACAGTATGATGCTTCTTATGGGTAATTTATAGCACAGCAAGTTTAAGGGCCTGTTGTGATCAGGCACTTACCATATTTTTATGACGGTGAAGCTCCAAGGTTATATAAGCATTGTTCAGGAAGAATGAGCAGTCCTTGTCTTTTATGTATGACACATCAAATTGGGCCACCAGCCTGCCCAAACCACCAAAGGGGGTCTGACTTAACATATTAAGGACGTTTCTACTGGAATTTGGCATTTTATTCACTATCTACCCTTTGTCCTTTGAACAGTAAAAGCAACCTTACCATGGAATGAATTATAAAATCCTCATAACTGCATAATTTAGACAAGGTTGGCACGAAGTTTATCCCACTGCAGGTTACTCAGATCACAAGACTCCAAAAATGTTAAGGAGATAACTATGTTAGCTTAAAAAGTATCACCACCATTCCTTAGGTATTGCACAGGAAACAGTATCAGGCAATGCCACTTTGTGATTAGGTGGAAATGACTTGCCGACTGTGTTGTTTCCTCAGCAAATGCTTTAAAAAGAACCATTTTGGCTTTTTTTTGTCAGCTTGGCATGGCACATTAAAGCGTTGGTATTGAAAACGGTTCTTTCCCCCACTGCTCCATCTTCCCTGCCATTTTCTACCACTTGAGATCCTCTGTGCAGAAAATGGCAGCGCCAACAAAAATGACAGTGAGAGCTTCTAACTTGGCCGGGAAAAATAAAATGTTTTCTGCACTCTAGACAGCGAGCAGGAAACGGTTCTAAAACACTGTGAGGAAAAAGTTGCTAGTTTACCTTTTTCAGAATAAAACCTTTGGAGGAAAAATAAAACGTTTTCCAGACATTTTGAGCAGAAAGCTGTGCGAACATCCTTCAGGAAACCTTTGATTTGCCAACCTCAAAATGATTTATTTGTATTGTGCGGAATGAATTAAATGCAAAACAATCACTTATGAAAGCAATATTTGACATTAGGCACAACTGCTCAGAAGGAAGGAGTGTAAAGTGCAGTTAACAAAGAAATAATACTGATGACTAATGCTTCTAACACATTACTATATTTACTGTGAATATAAGATTGTATTTATATATAATCTGGACAAAGTTGTAACTTGTAAGTGAATGTAAGATACCCTCCCTCCTTTTTAATGGCTTACCTAGAAAAACCTATTGTTGCCCATGAGTAAATACATCATTTTATTTCATTAGGACCTCTACATTATTTTGGGAGGGATCATTATCTTCTATTGGGAGGGATCATTATGTGACTATTAACCACCAGGTCTATATGCAAAATTTATGTGGTTAACTATGAATGCCTATCATATTGGATAAGGTTTCTGTTCCAGCTGCCGCCATGACCACCACCACTTAGGAATACGAAGTTTAGCAGTTGCACAGGTTGCAAAGTTTAATTCATTCTAATAGTTACACAGTAAATGGCAGAAGCTAAAAATAAGAACAAGGAAGAGTTTTTATGAACATATGAACAACGGCTACAATTTTTTCAGCCTGTCAGCAATATCGTTTGAGTAACACCTGTGTTCTTTTAGACATCTCAAAGCAGTGTTGTCATATATTTTTTTATTGCTGGTTCAGATGACGTTCCCCTTGGTTCTACTGTGCATGTTGAGGTTGTGAAGATTCCCTTTTCCTTCCCCTTCATTACGACTGATCCAGAAAATACCATGACTACTTAAATGCATGACCTGTGATTCTAGGCTGATTTTGCAAGCTGAAATTGCCCCTCTGTTGGCACAGGGAATGCCCCAATGCTGCAGCGTGGCTGCCACGTTTCTGCCCCAGAGCCGCCCCGTAGCAATGGCTTTGTTCCACAAATTTCCTGAGCCGCAAAAGTTGACGTCCTTTGGAAATGCCCCTTTGTTGCTCAGGAGGCTTCCACCACCATTCAAAACTCCTCCATAGCAGAAATGGGACTGTTTTTCCCGCTTCGCCACTCTGGCCCACCCCACCAATTGACTGGTGCTGAGAAGCGGTGCCCTCCCCTCCTTGCAGTGAAATAAAATGGTGGGAGAAATCTTGATTTTTAGAAAGGAGGGAGAAACCCTGGGCAGAAAAGCAGCATACAGGCACCGCGAACGGGAGTGCAGCAATTCTCTCGCACATGCAAGGATTTTAGATTTACATTTTAGACAGAGGGGGGTGGAGGACAGCGATCCCGTTGCACAGACAAATATTTTAGATTTACATTTTAGATGGAGGGTGTGGAAGACCGTGATCCCATCACACACACAAGGATTTTAGACTCGGGGGTGGGGGTTTCCTCAGTGCCTGTTTTGGGTTCAGAGTCATGTAAAACTAAAATAGTAAAAGTGAGTGGAGGGAATGGGCAAGATTCAGCTAATCTGAATGCAGGAAACAGAGGTTGCCTGCGCGTGCGTGAAAGAGACTACGGAAGAGCTCGTGGTGCTTAAGCGGTCCTTATGGGAAAGCCCCGGGCTTGTGGGGAATCATTCAGGACTTTCCGCACTGGCCCTGACTCGAGCAAAGGAAAGAGCCAGGCAGCAGTGGGGAACTACAAGCAGGGTGAGAAGCCCCGCAGCAGGTATGCTCCCTGGCTCAGCCACTGAGCATTTAGAAAGTGTAAAATCAGCCCTAGTTTAAGTAGCATACTGATAAGGCAGAACTTCTACCCTTTCCCACTCTGAGCCCTTCATATGGAGGGTCAGCAACAGGTCCTCTTCCAAATGGGATGGATCAAATTCTTTCCCCCATAACATCAGAATTCTGAAAAAAAAATCTGGTTGGGGCTGAATCCAATCTTCAGACATGTGCCTGTGCACAAGGCTGCCAACAAGGTTGGAAGGCACTCTACCCATGAGCATGGAGCATCATGGCAAAGTTTGGGTAGCGCCTGTTTGATTACCTGTGCCATCCCTGATGACTTGGGATGTTAGGAGATGTTAAGGTGCTGACAGATGCCCAGTGCCACATATGTGACTTCTCACTAATGCCCTCTGGAGATTTTCCCTCTAAAATTCCAGCTGCTGTTCTCTACAGTCTCTGAATGACTCCAGCTGTCAGATTATAACCATGTGAAGATTGACTTTTCTTGATATTTCTCTGTTCCTCTCACCTTACTAATAAAATAAATACAATGAGCTTCTTCAGGTCATCTTGCAGGGAAATTTGTTCATTATTTGAACAATAAATCCAACCTCTTACTGACTTCTTTACTTACTGACTTCTTACTACTTCTTTACTCTTACTTCTTTACTATTCTTGAGAGAGTGTGTCGGGGGGGGGGGAGGGTCTACTGCCCACAAGGACAGCGGATTTTTTGAGGGGTGTGGGGGAGAAAGAAAACTGTGGTGGGAGAGAGAAATCAGGATAGTCACTGTTTATACACTGCAATTCCTCTCAGGCTGCTTAGGACCTGAGCCACAGTAGATTCTGATAACATTGGCATTTTTGAAAGTGATGAAACCATTATCCTGTCGGGTACATTCTCTTTGTAGATAGAAGTATTTTTCATCTTTAAGTTGTTCATGATAAAAATTCTCAGATGCTTCACAGCAAGACAAGCTGCCAAAAGCACTTCATCAGCATCATATTCTTTCCCTGCAAATTCTGGCTGGTGTGGTGTACAGTTAGTTGTTTTCTATCAATTCTTGTGGGGCAGATAATCTGTCTGTTTTCATGCTAATTATTATGTTGCTCCTCTGAGGTGCTTCTAGAGTACAGAGAGACTGAATTAAAGATCTGTTGTGTGCCCAGGGAGTTTATTACAAAGAGCTGGTTTACGATTCTATTTTTCTTAACCAATCATTTTTCTTTATAAGCCCCTGGATCCCCTTTTAATGTGTGAAATGATTAAACATCAATACACCAAGCAGTAATTTCAGCAAACTGAGAGGCAATTTTGGCACTATCAGGATCTTGGAAATATTGTAGTTCCAACAATTTAGCCTTGCCTTTAGCAAGGAAATTTGAAGATAATTGGAGAATCCCTTTCTATTTGTTTGTTTCTAGTTGTTATTTCCTCATCCATAATTAGGCAACAGAGCCGAGAAGTTGGATCGGTATAGTTTACTTGCAGGTTGATTTGGGGCAGTGAATTAGCAAAGCTTTAAGTAATTTTCAGTGTAATCCAAAATGGTAAATTACTTAGGAGGTATGAGCCTGGTGCCGTGTAAATACCACTTTCACCAGCAGAAGGGGTATTTATGCCAGTGAAGATGGCAGCAAGGGGGAAATCTGTGGCAGCAGGGATCCTCTGATGCAGGAGCCTGTGCTGGCACCGAAGAGGGTGCCAGCAAAATAGGCGGCACAGCCCATTGTGCTGCATAGGCCACATTCATAAGAAGAAGAAGAGGAAGAAGAATAGTTTGGATTTATATCCCCCCTTTCTCTCTTGTAGGCGACTCAAAGGGGCTTACAATCTCCTTGCTCTTCCCCCCTCACAACAAACACCCTGTGCGGTAGGTGGGGCTGAGAGAGCTCCGAGAAGCTGCGACTAGCCCAAGGTCACCCAGCTGGTGTGTGTGGGAGTGCACAGGCTAATCTGAATTCCCCAGATAAGCCTCCACAGCTCAGGTGGCAGAGCGGGGAATCAAACCCGGTTCCTCCAGATTAGATATACGAGCTCTTAACCTCCTACGCCACTGCTGAGCGGGGAGGAGGCAGTGTTGCTGTTGGCTTGCTGGCAATGGCACAGCAAGCTCTTAGGAGGCAGTGGGTCTGCACCACGGCTGTATCATCCTCAGCTGCAGCACAACATCCCCCCCCCCTTGATTGCACGATTTGCTTGGTTTTTAATCTTCATATGTAGAGAGATAGATCACTGGGCTAGCATACAAACAAGAAGTTGACAGAAAAGAGTAAAACACACACAGAATGCTTGCAGAAGCTTCAATACAATGAAAGATGAAGACATAACTTGGTTAATAAATATTATTGCCAACAGAGAAACACAGAGCTGTGTATATTTTCTTCAACATACTTGTTATCTCTTCTTTTTATTTACTTTGATCACTTGCCTTTCAGTCATCAAACTAAATCCCCAGAATGGTTTACAAGGTAAAAATGAATAACATAAACAGTATAAAATTAATAAAAACAGTTCTAAAATAGATTTTGTCATCCTTATTTATTATTTATTTCAAACATTCATTAGCTGCCTTTCTAATCTATAGGACTTGAAGGCAGCCTACAATGTAAATAATAATAAAATGCTTAAAAACCAGCAGTTAAAAACAATAACTTTAAACTGCCATTAGGCAGAGAAACTGATTAAACGCCGTCATGAATAAAACTGTCCTCAGCAGCCTCCTAAAGATTGAGAGGGGGCCAAACATACTTTCCTAGAGAAGTTCTTCCACTGAAAAAGCCCTCTCTTGTGTACCTGTCAGATGAACTTCTCTGGTTGATAATCAGTTCTCCCTGTGATCTTACTTCCTGAGCACCAATGTAAGCGAGAAGACAGTACTTCAGGGAACTTGTGCTAAGGCCGGCAGGATTTTAATGGTCAAAACCAATACCTTGAATTGGGCTTGGAAATGGATGAGAAATCAGCGTAACTGCTGTAGAATTGGGATCACATGCAGCAATCTAGCCCTAGCTTTCTGCACTAGCTGCAGTCTCTAATTCCTCTTCTAGGGTAGACTCAAGTAGAGTGCATTGCCAAACTCCAGTTGCGATGTAACTAAGATATGAATTGCTGTTAAGAATATGCAGTATTGTTTCAAATTCACCATTCAGAATGAGTCCATTTTTTTTCTAACATTAAGAGCATAAGAACATAAGAAAGAGCCTGCTGGATCAGACCAGAGTCCATCTAGTCCAGCACTCTGCTACTTGCAGTGGCCCACCAGATACCTTTGGGATTGCTGTAGCCTTTTTCTCTGTTAAGTATGTTCATAATTTCTAGATCAGGGGTCTGCAACCTGCATTTCTCCAGATGTTCATGGACTACAATTGGCCATGCTGGCAGGGGCTGATGGGATTTGTAGTCCACGAACATCTGGAGAGCTGCAGATTGCAGACCCCTGTTCTAGATATTTCTAGTTAGAACTTTTGGAGTTCTGAGTAAAATAACTTTGAGTCTAAAATAAGAACACTGTCCATCATTTTCTTATTTATTATTAAATTGGTTTAATATCTGAATCAAAATAGAATTGTAAAATGTATATATTTTCTCTGGCAGTGCTAACATAATTGTGTGGTGTTATATAGTTTAGGTTGTGTTAATTACCATTGGCACTGGATCTTAAATGAAGTCCTTGTCCCAGATGTTTGTTGTCCTGAACTTAGAGGAAATGTTTATACCAAATCTATTTCCACTCCCACTAATTTGTAGGATATCCCAGATCTTTTCTGAGTTTCCTTAAGAAACAACACAAATAATTTGCATTGAATATAAGTTCACCTGTAATACATCAATCACAACATCCAGGAAAAGTGTGTTATGATTGTATATTCATAGTTATGAAACTCAAACTATATGTATCACTATGCTTTCAGTGGTAAAAATGATTAAGTAATGGACACTCTGTTCTATACAACAGCATACAATAGATAATAGCAAAAAACCACAGAGCTCTGTCTTTCTTCCCACCCACCACCTCCGAGGTAGAATCCTTGCTTAAAAGGAAAGGGTCATAGGCTCCAGTTCTCTGAAATCAAAACATAGGATTTGTAAAGCAAATTTGGGTAAGCAGGCACAGACAATGAGGCTAGCTTGGTGATTCACAGTGAGTCCTGATAGTGTTACTATGTATATTCATAATTTGTTGAATCTTTCTTTTTGCTAGAGTGAAAATTATACAAAAGAACAAGTCTCTTGACAACCTGACTGTACAAAATAACTCCTGCAACATAAAGAATAATCATTACTGTGTGACTTCTCCACAGCTTACTCCAAAACATTACTAAGATCATTACCATGTGACTTCTTAACAGCTGTTAAGAGTAATTTGGCAATCATTTTTGTGTGCAGCAAATCATGTCCTAATTGATGTCAGGACTGCTTTTCGGGCTTAATGCTTGGGGTAGTGTCTTTCATTCTTGTCTCTGATGCATTTATTTTATCCTCATACTTCTTCAAAATTATGAATAAAAATGACCAGGTAACTAAGCTATGTTGAAGAAGGAATAAGCAAATAAATTTGCTGTGTTTAACAATAGTACCCACGTTTAAGAGTGCAATCCATGGCGGGGCGGGGCAGGGTGGGGCAGGGCAGGGCAGGGGGGCAAGGTGGGGGAGGGTGAAAGAATCGTGGATGTAATGTGAGAGTGCCCCTTGTATTGGTGCAAGAGGTAAATAAGCAGGGGGTGGGGGTGGCAAATAGGCAAGTGGTGAAGGACCACATGGCTCTGCAGTGCACAAACACAGAAGCTGCTCTTATAGGAGCCCGCATCTGTGGGGGGGAGGATTCTTGGAGCATTCCCAGGACAGAGCCAACTTTATTCAGCTTTCACAGGGCTTAGAGCCCCGGAATGCCATCTATGCCTGCTGGCAACTTATGCCATCAAAGCTGCAGGGGTAGTTCATTTACAAACAATGGTTAGCTTCAGGGCTTGGGATGTTTTCATCTTCCCGATTCTTCCCCAATCCTGTTTGGAGGTGGTATGGGTGCCATGAAACTGTCCCCCTATGGACAGTATTATAAGTCTGAAAAAAGATATTGCTGTGGGTTTTTTCAACATCATGGTTAGGACTAAGAGTTAGGAAAGCACTTCAGTTCTCTTTTGTCTTCTACTGCTAGTAGTATTGAGAAATAAGAACCAAATGAAGTTCATCATTAGTGTCGTTTAAAAGATAAGGATAAATTGCCTGATCACAGAAATGCATTTTTAAAGCTGATTAAAATTACTCAGGTCCATTCCACACGAGCCAATAAACGTGGGCTAACGGCGGTATAAAACCCGTGTTGGGGGGGAACTTCGCATGGATCCCACTCCTAATGCAAGTCTGCTCCACGTTTCTCCCCTTTCCAACCCAGGTTTTTCAAGAATCGCACTATCAGCGATTCTTAAGTTCTAACATGAATTGCAGCTGCGGTCGAGTGAACGGCTGCCCCAGGAAGCATGTTACTTGGCTGCGCTTCCCCTTTTTTTCAGCCCCCGCCTCTCTGCTGCATAGCTATGGAGGGGCACAGGGACGGCAGCATGGCTGTGAAGGTCCATGTCTGCCTGACTTCATAGCTACGCAGCAGAGGGAGGTGAGTGAAAAAAAAACCATGCCTCCAGGCAAAGGCATGACGGTAACCCGCATTGCCTCTGCATTCTCTGTTTACTGCCTGCATGGAGGCATGCAAGCGCCCCAACTGCAACGCAAGTTGCTTAACCCTGACTGCAACCTACTGTACTTTCCCTGTGCTTAAGGGGCCTCAGTAATTTCTGAGGCTAGTGGCAAATTGCAGAAGTTCGTTGGACAACTGCAATTTGCAGCATCAAAATATTTCAGGATCTCAAGCACTTAAATGGCAGGACCAAAATTAAAGAATGTTGGCATTTCTGCAGTTTAGTAGTAGCCTTAGGCCCTGGTATGTGGAAGATTCTCTGCATTCTCTGGAGGACTGGTATGAAAAGAGAGAGAGCCCCCTGTAAATTCATTAATCATTTTGTATGTTGGCTGTGATATTTCTAGAGTTCTGGTAACAAACAGAGGTTATGGTGATAATAGTGTGGATCCACCAGAGCATTTCAATTGACAGAATGATTTCCACTATGGATTGCAAATTTCTTTCATCCCCTCACCCAGTCCATTGATGCTTCTTGAAAAACTGCTTCTGGGGCATAGGTGCAGCATTCAGAGGGCAAAAGAGGGAGGAAAGTCACACTCCACCGGTGGAAATGTTTCCATCCACAGAACCTTTCCAGTGAATCCAATTAAGTATTTTTGCCAGGTTAATGGATCATTTGCAGTAGCACTTTAAAGTTCACATTTTAGATTTTATAGAACTCAGTATTTTTTTTATCACTTTTCTGTTAAAGTAGGAAAGTGTTGGTCCTAGCAGTTTTTGCAATACAAGCATTTCCACTTCCAGCTGCTCATATTGAATATTAAAAGCTGACCACCATACTGAGGAATGGTGAAGTAATAAGGTTTTATAATGTCAATTTTGGACAGGAAAATTATAGTCTGGCTTATTTTGACTATCATAATATTTTGGAGGAAGGGGAAAACCCTGCTTTCTTCTGTAGATTCTACAGCATTAAATTAATGCTTGATAAATAATCTAAGACTCAACCATAACATATGTTATCCTGTAAGATAATTATCTTTTGGCTCTAGAGCATTCTTTCTTTGCTGATTTGATTAATCAGAAGCAGGAGCTAGACAGCTGGTGGGTTTGAATAGCCAAACTGCAGTCATGAGAGGTCAGATGCAAGTAGGTTAACATACTCAAAATATAGTTTTGGAAGTCTGTAGAACCGCTTGAAAGGCAGTGAGTCACAGATGACTTTTGTAAGGGTACTAGGAGAGCCAGAGAATTGGTGTTAGCTCATGTAAGGTTCAAAGTTCAACCCTTTTGCTAAATGACAGGTGCTGCATATTTGTGCATATATTAGGAAGTTCAAGTCTGTTAAAATATAAATAAATTATGAACTTCTTCAGTAGGTAATAAGATTGCTTTTTGTAAAACTGAAGATGAGTTTGCATATGTTTGCTGTAACATGTCAAAGTTTGCACCGTTGCCTTTTTGTCATATGAGCCTGTCAACCTCAGTGTGGTAAGCCAACATACAAATCCATCTGGAATATGGTAAAGGCCATGCTTAAAGATTTTCCATATGATGCTCTAATGAACTGTCTCTTCTGGCAAGATTCTTCTCCTCTTCCCTGCCCCTCTTCACCATCTTACAGTGGTGTTTACTAATGTCTAGCTCAGGGGTAGGGAACCTGCGGCTCTCCAGATGTTCAGGAACTACAATTCTCATCAGCCTCTGTCAGCATGGCCAATTGGCCAATTGGCCATGCTGGTAGGGGCTGATGGGAATTGTAGTTCCTGAACATCTGGAGAGCCGCAGGTTCCCTACCCCTGGTCTAGCTAATCATTAAAGCAAGGACAAAGTAATCCTATTACAGCCCAGTAGGTTTCACAGGATAAAATGTCGTTGAGAACTTGCATTGCTGTGCATCAGTGAAATGTAAAAAAACGCAATGTAACTTTTGTAGGAAAGAAAAGTGAATAACATATTTAACTAGTGTTTTTAAGCTGTAGAAAAACTTCAAAAAAGTGGTTCCTTAATTATTCAACGCTTTTAGAATAAGCAAAGTGAAGAATCCAGCAGATTTTATGTAAATGGATTTGTGTACAAAACAAAAAACCGTATACTTCCTCCTTAGTAAAATATTTCACTAGTCTCAGTGTAGAGTGCACATACTGTCTACCAAATCTGGCCCTTCTTCCAATCCACACTCTCCAATACCTTCTCTCATTCACTCTTTCTCCTTCATCACTATGTTGTGTTTGTGAAGATTGTCAGTCAGAGAAGGGGGAGAGCAGAGTATGCAAGCCCCCCCTCACTCTGGCTCATTCCACACATGCAGAATAATGCACTTTCAAACTGCTTTCAATGCTCTTTGAAGCTGTGCGGAATGGCAAAATCCACTTGCAAACAGTTGTGAAAGTGGTTTGAAAACGCATTATTATGCCTGTGCGGAAGGGGCCTCTGAAAGTCATTTTAGGAAAAATGGACTTACAGGACTTGCAAAGGCAGTAAGGGGGTTGCCATTGTATTATTTGTTTCTTATTCATGACCAGTCTTTAGTAAAACAAGGTCGTTGTACTTCCTTTTCCCATATTTCCTGGCAATATGAGATATGAGTATTATTTTCATGTGGAAAATATTTTGAAAATACCATTTTAAATGACCTTAAACAATGACCCATCTGTGACCAAAGGCTTTCCTATGTAGTAAGTAGCCCACACTGCCAAATTAGTGGTAGTAGCAAATCTCTCCTGTGCAAGTTTTAAAACCACATCTGTTATAAATGAAGGTGAATGTGTATTTGACTCATTTTCATTTAGTCTTTATTTCTATCCATCTTTAAGAGTTAAAGATGGTTATCAAACTACCCTTCACTATTTTGTCTTCCAGTTTTACATACCCTGTGAGTAAAGGCAACTGGAGATAGAGAGGTAATGACTTGACCAAGGGACACCTACTAAGACTCATAGCACCCAACTGAACTAGAGGATGCTGCTTCAGTTTGCAGCTGCAGATGTGCTCATTTTCAGGCCATAGTTTCAAGCCATATGAATTTTGAGGAGAGCATCTGATTCTTGTAAGCCATATAATCTTTTGGGATGCTTCTATACTAGCTTTCTCCCACTTTAGCAGTGGCACTATTTATTTATTTCTGAATATCTTTGTGACTGTGATGGGCAGGGAGGCTGTCCTGCCCCTGAAAGGAAAATCAGTCACATCAGATGAGCCCATAGGAGTGTTGCTCTAGCATACAATCATCTTTGGAAAAAAAAAGGGGATGAGATGGTGGAGGGAACACAGGAGAAAAGAAAGCTGAGTTTTGCCTCAGGGAGAGAGTAGTGATAGCTCAGGTCTGACTCAGGAAAAAGAGCGAACAGAGTGAAGGGTAGTTCTGCTGGGTAGTGCAGCAGAGCAACTTAGCTCTATCTCTGGGAGAGAAGATAGTTTTTCATTGTTAGGCCTATCACTGGTGATGAGCAGGCCTTGTACAATTTAGTCTGACTGTGGAGAAAGGGAAGGCTGGTGTGGGTGGAATCCTGTGGAATCCAACTTTGTAACTAGTCAATAAAAGTTTGTTTGTACCTGAAAGCATTATAGAAAGGTCTCACTACTCTCTAAAGTCATAACAATTTAAAATGTTGCATGTCAACCAGGTTTCTGTCTACCTGGAGACCTGCGCAGCTGTGTTCTTCCTTTAAAACTAACTTGCAAATAAATCAGTCTTTTTAGTTGTTTGTATATTAATCCAGCCTCACGGATTTTAATATCCCTTGTCATATCTTCAGTGCAATCCTGTGTGGGACTGCGCAGGCTCAGACAGACCCTGGAGAACTGACCAGAAAGCTTCCAGAAGCTTCAGATCTTTTGGAGCGCTCTCCCCGCTCCCCTCTGGAGCCAAGGGTGGACTTGTTTCCCACCCAAACAACCTCCACGATATCTGCAAAGCAGCAACCTGGTCTGCATTATCCATGATCCATGAAGTGGACTTCAGGAGAGATGCAGCTGTTGGGAGAGCAGTTTTGCAGTTGTTATTTTGTTAACAAGTTTACATTCACCTCCATGGTAAGTGAGTGTGCTGCTGTCCCATGAAGGACTGCACTGAAGACACAATTATGAACACAAAGTAGTACTTAACTGTGGGCGTTTTCGCAAACACTTTTTGTTCCAGAATAAAAGCGAACCGCATTGATTCCTTGCCTTTTTAATGTAGTTTCGTCGCTCGATGGCATTCGCACATGGCTCTGTAGTCACGCATCTTCCGCTTGCTTCGCAACTCCCGTGTTTTTGCATCCCTCAGGAATGCGGTGCAAACGACGAATCTGATAGGCTGGCGCGCAGTCCTGGGGTGGTCCGGGGGTGGGCTAAACGTTCCTTGCGTCACCCGTGGGGGCGTTGCCTCATTGTCACGTGAGAACGTGACGTGGGCGGGTGAAAACCCTGATTGGCCGCCGTTAGCTCGATACATCTCGCGTTGATTGAGACGTGATCTCGTCTCCATTTTATATCGTAGCCTCGAGTTCTCGCGTTACCAAGGAACCGAGGTATTGCTACCTGGTTAGGAGGTTTCCCTCACCAGTTGTGCCCCGCTTTGGCTACAGAACTGCTTTGTGGGCATAATATCAGATGGAAAGCCATCAGGTCGCCATGCCTCCTGACACAGAGGAGACAGAGCTGCTTCTTCTGGTTGTGACGCTGCTGTGCCACTGGACGAGGGTTGTGTCTGCAGCGCAAGCCTTCATGCGCTTTCATGGCTGTCCATGAAAGTTTGCCGCAGGCTTCTGCACTATCGCCGGACAGTGGGCGCAGGGCACGCGGGTCTCGCTGTTGGGTTGCCTTGGCCGCCGCCCCAACGCCGCGCCGCTTCTGGGTGTACCCGCACCGTAGCAGGGACTGGTGGTATAACTGCGTGTGGTCATCATGGAACGATGAGGAATGAATCAAGAACTTCCGCATGAGCAGACGAACGTTCCAGAGGATCGTTGACAGCCTAGCATCAGCATTGAGGCGCCAAGACACACGCATGCGCGCGGCGTTGCCCGTGGAGATGCGAGTGGGGATGGCCATTTGGTATCTGGCCAGCCCCAACTCCTTCAGGGAGGTGCGGCAGCAGTTTGGAGTGGGCACCACCACCGCTTTCGAGGCTGTCCATGAATTCTGTGAAGCCGTGAAGAACATCCTGTTCAAGAGGGTTGTCCGGTTTGCGGATCCAGTGGAGAAGGTAGGCTCACAGTAGGTTTGATAGTGCTACCAGTCGTGCACACTCTCACTTTTAGGGTGCGTGTCTCTTGGCTCTGGTGGGCCTGAGATACAGGTTCGAATTTTCTGGAGTTTGATTTGACAAAGGGCAGGCAGTGGGGGCCACCTATTCCCCTTTCTTTAATTTATTCGGAAATGGGCAGGCGACTCCTATGGGGAGTTGGCTTCAAAAACGTCATCAGGATGCGTCTTTGCGAGGTTCCGAGCCCAGAGCGGACCGCCAAGGAATTGTGGGTATGCATATCTAATTTTGAAAGAAAAAGGGACCTTTGGGGTGCGCTCAGGTCAGAGAGGGCAAAACAGTTGCACATTCTGGGGTCTGTCTTTGGTAGGAAGGGCTGGGGAAGGTTCCACCCTGGGGCAGATATACTTACCGTGATCGCAGGGGGTTGAGGCAGATATGGCGTTCAGAATTTGGTGTCGCATTTGAGTATCTTGGGGAAATGCCGCCCGCCGAAACCACTCCTTAAGGGGCGGTTTCGGCTAAGCTGCCAGGCGATGGGCAACCACAACCCAGGCAGGTTTGTGTGTGAATTTGGTGCGGCAGCATCTTTTTAAACTGGGGCCTGTCCTGGCAGTGCTGCGGTACCAGGACGGGCCCAGATTTTAATCCAGGGAGGGCCATTCAGCCAATTGGCCCTCCCGCCTTTGCTGGTTTAAAAATAGAGAAGAGAGGAAATGAAGAAACTTCAGAGCAGGAGCTCTGATGAGGAGAGTAGCGCCCATAGCAAGGGGCATGCTCGCAGAGTCGTCCCATAGCACACTCATGTGCCTCGCGCTGCTGCTGTTCAGAGACACAGAGCAATGGCGCCATGACACTAACTGTCTCTTTTTTTCCAAACGACCTCCAGGTTATGCGCGGATTTGCCAACCTTGGCTTCCCACAGTGCGTCGGAGCAATTGATGGGTGCCACATTCAGATTCTAAACCCATCGGACGCCCCTGCGGACTACATCAACAGGAAGAGGGTGGCCTCCATTGTTCTTATGGCTGTTTGTGATGACAAAGGACGCTTCTTTGAGGTGGACATTGGTCACCCCGGTAGAAGCCACGACGCACACATTTTCAGAGGTTGCCATTTCACGCAGGCCATGGACAGGGGTGCCTTCTTCCCAGTTAACCCTGTAATGTCCATTCACGGCGTGGCTGTCCCACCGTTGATTTTGGCGGATGGCGCATTCCCCATGCGGAGGTGGCTTGTAAAGCCATTCCTTCATCCACGGAACGCGATAGAGCGCCTATACAACAGAAGAATGAGCAGGGCCAGATGTGTTGTGGAGCGTGCCTTTGGGCGATTAAAGGGGAGGTGGAAGTGCCTGTGGCACAAGTTGCCCATAAGGGTGGAGAGGGTAAATTCCCTGGTTGCCACTTGTGTTGTTCTCCACAACCTATGCGAAGCGGAAGGCCATGACTCTCCGGAGAGTGAATGGCGGACTGGCCCCCTGCTAACTCAGATGGAGGAGCAGCAGCCCATCATAATTGACCAGGGTGAGGGGTCCTACTCTGAGGATCAGCATCTGGCAAGGGGGAAGGCGGTGAGGAATGCCCTGGCAACCTACCTCTACTGCAACCGCCCTGTGCAACAGTAGTCTCCTCGTTGCATGGGCATCCGTTCACGTCTAGTCCCATTGGTGTGTGCGCTAATGTGCACAATGTGTATTCGTTTTGCCATAATAAAGTTTTTTTATTGATAAATCAAAATTACACGCCTGCGGTCTCTCAATTCTACCACACATCTCCCCCCCTCTCCACTCACACTGGGAGAGAGCATCCAGGTGAACCACCTTTCAATTATTAAAAGAAATGTCTCATGAGTTGTGTAGTGGGGGCACGGTGCAACCTTTGGGAGGGAGCCGTGAAAAAAACATGCGGTGGTTTGTGCGGGGTACGCAATCTCTCCTGGAATTCAATGCTCCCTGCCCAAGCTCCGCGATGGGATCATGACAGCCCTGACCTATAAACGCGGGCGGGAAATTGTATTATCAATGGTTATGTCTGGGAACATTGAGGCCTTAAGTAAAGGCTGTGCACTGGAAGTTCATAGGACACTGCCTGCATTCCTGTTGCGTAACGCACGGATGCTTGTTTGCTGGGAGCACTCTAACAGCAGTTTCACAGCTTGTGCGCTGGAGGCATGACGGACAGGAAGTTCCGGGGTTATCCATGCAACGTCACCTCGTTTTCCCGTTAGCTCACTAGGCTGCCCTTCAAAGGCGCCTGTGCGGGCTTGTTGGCCCATCCCCCTCTCGCACTTCTATCACCCTCAGTAACAGTGAGCACTTAATGGTCGATATGTCGTCCTCTCGAGGTGTGAACTGGTCTGAAGAGGAGGTGGAGGCGATGATACTGGCCGTAATCAGCAGGGGGGTGGCGCCAAACCTGGTGGGGAGCGGTAAGGCTCCCAACAGGAAAATCTACTCTGGCCTCAGCAAGGCCATGGCAAGGAGAGGACACAACAGGAGCCCAACTCAGATACAGAACAAATGGAAAGCGCTCAAAAAAGAGTTCTTAAAGCTGAGAGCGGCCTGCAGTGGCGAACCAAGCGTCGCTGGGAGGCCAAAGCACTACTCCCTTATGCGGGAGGCTTGGCTGAAGGCTGGTGGTCCCGAGCGAACATCGGAAATGAAGGGGGGTGAGTTTGGAAATTTTCCACATCATGCTCTTGCAGAGACAAACCAGTTTCTGGGTACAAATGCACCAGCTAGCTTTAATCTGAGCACCACTGTGAACCAACCAATATTGCACCTGCACTCATCATGAAACTTCGTTTCAGGGAAATTTGCAGCTTTAAGATAAATGCAATGTCAAAGATGCGTTGCATGTGCAGTGAGATTGTGAGGTTAGCTTGAAGGAGTGTGACTTTTACAGTAGTTTTACAGAGCACTCTGCAGCAATGGGTCTGCTTGAGCAAAAAGCTTTGAGGAGTGATTGTGTGCACGAGCAAATTGCCGCTAGCAATGAACTTTCTGCAGCGGTGGCTTTGGAGGTTAACAGCCAGAGCGAGACCACTCTAGGGGCGAGGTCCCCCGCCCCCAACATGTGCAGCTGGTGATGTGAAGCCTTACCTTTTGAATTCAGGTTTCCATGCACAAGCCCAAATAGACTTTCTGGGTTAACTTTGGCCACCCCCCAGCCTTTAATAGCTGTATCTGACCCAACCACGCCAAGTGAAGTCTTCTGAGGGTGGGCAAGTGAGAGGGGAATGTGATGCCCTTTGAGCATGCTGCAGTAGAGGAAGGGGGCCCGGTGTAGAGGTTGCCATGCAATTGAGAAAGTTGATGTGTGGAGTCTAACCCTAACATAACAAACAGAAGAAGAACTTTAGAAACTTAAGAAAGTTAAGAAATTGGGGACCTTGCATGCAGTTTGCAATGCTTACCCTTGGCTGTAGGGAGGCCTACATGCTGGCCTGCAGTTCAATGAGGGTGGGACAGGGAGAGGTTGCGGAAATTCAGTGGCCAACAGCTGCCCCTCCCGCACACACGCAGCATGCATTCCATTTCCAAGCAACCGTGGGAGGTGTATAAAAGTGCATTTTCGCTGTACACACTGACAGCAGCAGCACTGCTGAAGGTGTGATAGAGCGCAATTTTAAATGTTAGATGTATGTGGCCATCTGGAGCTTAAAGCCATGCATCCCCCTATTCCCTTCAGGAGCAGCTTCACCCACCACCAAAACCAAGGAGGAGAGGAGCGAGGGGGCCACCCAGCTGCAGTGCAGTGAAGATGAGGGTAAGCCTACTTGTCACCCAGAGTGCCATGTTCTGGGGGACCGGTCGTGTCGCGGGATTCCAACGTTGCCCATGTTTCTGAGAGTTGTGTACAGCATCTTCCAATGCTAACTGGCTCTGCAATCTCTCCATGTTTGCCAGGAATGTCTGGGGACCCAGGGGGGGCTCTGAGCACAGCAGGGCGCTCTGCATCAGAAACCACGACACGTGCAGTTGGCACTCAGACAGAGCCATCGCTGGATGCCAACTGTGAGTTTAGGAAAACGGTGGGGGTGGGGAATAAGCGGCTTGCGGCAGCAGAATGATCTGCATGGAGCGGGATGGTTGGCGGTACTGCCAAGCTCTGAAGGGGGGGTGGGAAATGTGGACACACGACACAGAAACCAGACCCCGCGCCTTGCATCATCTAAAGTTTTCACTGTGTTACATCTTCCACACTCTTCAGACAAGGATCTGGAGCGCAGGCTGGCTGTGGTTGAGAAGTGGATGAACAGGAGGAAGGGGGCCGCCAGGAGGCTCCTGGAGAAGCGGAGGGCTGCAGAGAAGGCCGGCAAACCACATGGTGCGGTATCCAGCGAAACAAGCACCAAACTTCCCTAACCCATCTCCCGCACCCCTCAGCTGTCTTTACTTTTAATGAATTGCTTAACTCACACAATAAAGGCAATGGTAATTTTCACAAATGTTCGGGCACATGGTTTATTATCGCTTGCTGGTTACATCTCTGAAAAGCAGAGGATTGTTGCCTTGTCATGACCATCCTCTCCTGGCAACCGACCAGAGAGGACAGGCATGTGTAACGTTTTATAAAACATAAAACAAATTAAACTCTGATGCTTAAACGCGCATCGCTAACCTATGTAAAAGCAGGGGGGGCTTGCCCGTGGTGGAGGCAGACAGAGAAATAACAGGGGGGGGGGATGGGTCCTCATAGGTCCATTCTGGCTTTGGGTTTCCTCACGCGCTTGCGCATTGGCTGTGATTCTTGGCAAGCCAACTGAGTGCCGCACAGCTCAGAGGTCTCCTCAACCATCATGAGGTCCTCCACCTGTGATGGAAGGGGCGCCGTGGCGCCCACACAGGACTCCAACTCGGTGTCCTCAGCCAGAGTGGGGTAAGTCACCTCTGCCACATCTCCACTGAGGTTTGCAGCTGGGCCAGAAATTGCACAAGTGGGCAGGCACTGCTGAAACGCTGGGGCAGGCAAGGTGTGTGATGCGACCTCAGGAGCAGAGGCGCCCAATGAACCCCCAGCCCCCCTGCCACCCGAGGAGCCCATGCGCTGCAGCAAAGCCATCACAAGGGTCTGCATTATGTCATTCCCCCTGTCGATGGCCAGCCTCAGCGATGACAGCTCGCTGTTTTGCTCTGCGCGGCTCTGCATGAATGACGCCACCTCCCTTCCCACGCCTACCACTCGAAGCGCCTCCTCTCCATCGCCTTGGCCTCTCCCTGCTCCACCATGGCCTTTGCAAAGTCAGCGAGCACTCCGTCGCACACGCCGCCTTTCAACAGTCATTCTCCGCTCTGGTGAAGTCAGTTCCATCATGGTCATGGGTGTGGAGCCTGTAAGAGGACATTGTTGTGCAAAGAAGCAAAATGAATAGCCAGGTTATGGAAGGAACTTTTATGAATCAACTGTCATCTACCCTAGGCTCGCATGGAGGGAGACACACTCTCTTGTTGAGCACATGAGCAGATCTGCATAGGTATCCCTGGGTTTGCAGAGAAGCTGAATCAGAACCCCTAGCACTTACAGTGAGACTCAAGCAGTGGGAGCTCAGCGGACGCAGTAATGAGCAGCTCAGTTTTGCAGTATAGGGTCTTTTCTGGGCGTGCAATGGAGTGGGTGTCCGATGCTGCCAGAGTGTCTATCACAAAAATCGCTGGGGTGGGGTGGGGGTTTGTTTTTCAACGCACCTTCATTGGCACCAAAACTGCCAGCAATAGGATGGTCAAGGACATCATTCATGTCACCAGAGGTGTCTGCAAAGAGAGCTGCCATGAAGGAGAAAGAACATGAGGGCGCACTCATCACTTTTCTTCCTTTTGGAAAAGCACTAACGCATTGTGCTGTGAGTGCTGCCTGCTGCAGGGTGTTTGGCCGCACAATCGTTCCGATGCACACCATCCTGGCAGGGGGCAGACACGCAGCACTAACATCCAATGGCTTAGAGGCTTCTCATTGTGGTGGCCTCACATGCTTTCTGGAAAAAAAGACGTGAAACACTGCCCGTGTTGGCAGTGAACCATGGGTCTTCAAGCCACGGCCATCCAGATGCTCATGCACACCACGGCAGGGAGAAAAGCACCAGCAAGCTTTGTAAGGTGGCCGCGCTCCCTTGAACCGCACCGTATGAACAGATGTTTGGCCAGAGTTTCAAGACCGCTATTTCAAACAATGCTCCCATACCTGCATTTGCAGGGAAAATTGATCTGGTTATCACACAGGTCAGAAAATCAAATGTTCCCCACCCTCCCCACACCCAAAACTAGCATGTCTGTGCTGCATGCAAATGTTGCAAAAAGCAAGCACATATCTGTGCTGGCAGAGCAAGGCTGAAGCTAAGGGGAACATGATGATGTGAAACTCCTCTGCCCATCTCCTCTGCTCACAGCAAGCGCGCACAGTGATGCACAGGCAAAGTTCCACTTGTGCTCTTCGTGGCTGGTCCACCCGCCCACATCCCCCGGCACACATTGAAGGGTAAGGCCGCGTGGTGCAGAGTGTTTTGAGGAGGCACCTGCCCGCCAAGGCCGTGAGGGACCATTGCTCCCTGCATCGTTCTCCTGGAAGGAAACCATTGAAAGTGCACTGCTGTTTTGGGGGAAATTCCATCATGAGCAGCTGTGTTCCTTAACCCGTCCCCATTTTTGGCGCACTGTGATGGAGGGATGTCTTGGGAACCCCACAAAGCATGGCCTTACACCAGCAGGTTAAACAGCCAATGAACTCACCACTCATCTGCGACATAGGGATCTGCGTGGCATCGTCCTCAGGAGAATTGCTGATTTCAGAGGTGGACACTATTGGCGAAAAGCGTAAAAGTTCAGTAGCTGCGTGCAGAAACGTTGGGCAAAGAGGAGCGAGGGGACAATTGAGGATTCACCCTAAAGTCCGCAGCACTGTGCGACAACAGCGACAGCGGGAATGCAAGCATTGGCAACCCCCCCCCCCCAGAAGTAAAGCGTGCAGAGTCTGGAGTGCCCCATCACAATAGAGGCACAACAGAGCAAGCGCTGCATCCGGGGGTATCAGGCAGAAGTATAGGAAAACTCACCCTGGGATGTAGGGGATGGGGTGGAAACCTGCAGGGGTATCGTGTCTATGGTCTCCAAGTCTCTGCTCCCCACGCTGGTGGAATCCCTCGCGGCTGCGTCTTCAGAAGCGGTCACCACGCACTCTGTCGCCCGGAGCTGATGTGGGGGGTTGATCGTCCTGTCCCCCCCAACATCTGCTCGAGCTCCTCATAGAAGGGCATCGTCCGAGGCCCATTCCCTGAAGTGTTGTTGTGCTGGTGTATCCGCTTAAAGTCCCTTTTCAAAGTCTTTGCCTTCGTCCTGCACTCAACGGACGTCCTGTTGTGCCCCCTTTGGCGCATTTCAACTGCCACCCTCTCAAATACGTCCAAGTTGCGGTAGGTGGACTTCAGCGAGCGCTGAACTTCCTCTTCCCCCCCACACGGCAATGAGGTCCTTCGTCTCCTCCGGCCGCCATGATACGCCCCTACCAGGACCCTTACCCGAAATGGCGGCGGATTGTTTGTGCGCGTCGAAGTTCCCTCCCATCCTGTTACCGAGAATGCTCGAAACGTTGCACCGCGGTAACGGGGCAGGAGACGAGCTGACGAGTCACCATGCTGGGCCACGAGGCCTCGGTGGGTCGAGCTGCAAGGCTTACACGACCAAACGGGACGAGGGGGGGAAGTCGAGTGAGATGCAAAAGGAACAAAGGAATGTGCGCGCGCAGCAAGAACGCCCCGTCGCACTCCCATTGGATAGATCAAATCTCGTCACACGGTGGGCGTAAACCCTCGCTGCCGCCTGATCCACTTTCGCTCCACTTTTGTTTCGCAACTAGGCACCAAATTCTGGGGGGAAACTGCGTTTTCCAAGAAAGTTGCACAAGTATCGAGCGACAGGAAAAATGCAGAACAACGGCTGGAATGTGGAACAGAAAGGGGGTCGGGACACATTTCGGCTTAAGTGTGTGCAAAAAAATGTGTGATACGGCGACGACCTCGCATGCCAGATCTGCAACATACGGTGTGTGCGAAAACGCCCTGTAACTTGTTTGTCAAGTGTCTTCTGTGCAGCTGCACATCACTCCCTCCTTTCTTCATTGTGGGCTGCTGTTTACTTAATTGGTGCTCTTCCATGGTGGTGAAGGGAGAACTGTGGAAAGTGCTGTCTCCACCTCCTTTCATGTGACCACTTGAGTGGGAAACCAGCCCCCTCCCAACTCTGGAGGAGAGTGGGGAGAGCCCTCCAAGTGCACTGAAGCTTCTGGAAGCTGTCTGGTCAGTTCTCTGGAGCCTTTCTGTGCCTGCGCTATCCCATGTTTGCCTGCATAGAAGACATTCAATGAACAACAATTACAGGTAAGTGCAACTTCATTATCTTCTTGTGCTTCATTATCTTCTTGTGCTTCACAAAACTTATCTCACATCAGCAGACACTAAGCCTATGCACTTACTACCTGTAGAAAACTTGGAAACAGAGGGGAAGGTTTATAGTTCAAAACAAACCTAGATCCCAACAATCTTACGAGTTCTTGTGCATCCACTCAGTAGGAAAAAAGAGTTTGTTACAAATCAGTTCCATAGCTGTGGTATTCAGACACAGTGTATTTGTTACCGCTGCTGCTCGGGTGACATTAAGTGATTTCAGCTCAGGCAACGTAGTGAGGTTCAGGAAGCCGGTGTTCTTCAAAAGCAAAGTATTTTATTCGGAAGTGGTTGCTCCAGCTCGGGCAGGGGAATCACGCTTTTGTAGCCAAGCGCAAGAACTTTTATACACACACATCAAAAGGGGGCAAAGGGGCAGGTAAGGGGTTAGGTCCCTTACCTTACACCAATAAAGAATCGTAAATACAAAAGAAAGATACAATTACAACTTTTGTGAATGGGATCATGAAATCTCGCTGTCAAGCGTCTTTCCACGAGATTTTACGACGGTGCTGAAATGGAGAGCGGAGAAGGTCCATTCATAGAACTGGGTGGACCTGCTACGGCATCCAGTTATCTTTATCAGACGGGCTGTTTCCTTGAGTTATATCCTGAGGCTCCCGCGCCTCAGTCCCACAACAAAAGAAAGTTCAAACTGTCCAATGGTGGTCCTGACACATTCTCCAATGGCTGGGACATCTAGGGTGCTGTCATCAAATTTGATTTGCAAAACCAAAGGGATCTTTGTCTTTGCTGAGGAGTCTGCTGGGTGTTGGCCCAAACTAAATTCCAGAGCCAACTTCCTTGTGCCTCTAATATTAACCATTCTACGGCTAAACTTAAACAGGATACACTAGACGTTTTGAATACCAGCCAAGTAGAAATCTGAAAGATGAAGCAAGAGATAGAACTTGAGAAATTAAAAGGAAAAAGACAATTATAGTTGACCTGAATAGCATAAGTGAAGAGAGAGAAGCTGAAAGAGAAACAGAATTAAAACAATGGGATATAGAATTAAGACAACACCCGGTAATTGAGGGAAAAGTTTATAGTTCAGAATGAACCTAGATCCCAAAAATCTTAGGAGCCTGTGTGTATCTTCTCATAATGAAAAAGTCCTGTTAGAGTTACTTTCTCCCAAACCATCCCATTCATATTTTTTGTCTAGAATGATACAACTTTTAATTTTTTAAAACATGTATGTTGATGATGATTCTTGGAGAATCCACAGTAATTGTTGTATAGTCTTTTCAGAGGTGGACTGCCAAAAACCTTTTGACTTGCTTGGTGAGTGCTTGTGAAGTGGTTAAAATCTGCATATAATTCCGTGTCTCTACATGGAGTTATCTCTCACTGGATTGGTTGACTTTTGTATCACCACTACTGACCCGTTCCTCCCCCATTACATGTTCTGCCATTAGTCATTTGACAAACTGCATGTTCTTCACAATAATTCCCACTTTTCAAATAAGCACAGTGTGCTGCCTCATGCGAGTCTAGTATGTGGCAGTTTTTGTGAGGAGTAGTAGTGGCATGAAGTAGTAGCAGCAATTATAAGAACTTTCCAGGAATGTGAAAGTGTGGATGAGTTTTCCCCACCAGACATGTTTGACAATGGGAATTCTGAAAGAAAAGGGGACAAAGCTTCTACAAAAGCAATAGCTTCTTCAAATAAAGACCTATACTATGTGTCTGTTTGAAAGGAGCTCTGAGCAGCAGCACAAATTACCTATACAGGGAAGAAGTTCACTGAGTTGTCTATGGACTGTTCAGTGCATAATCAAAATAAATGAAGTGGTGGTACAGCCTCCACAAAAAAAAAATCTTGCTTTTTTTGTTGCTGCCTTCAAGAACTTTGGGTTTTTCGATTGCTACATGGTCTGCATTACAAACAGGGACAAAAATAATATGTCTGCTGCCCTTCAGCCCATACTACCTGATGTCCTGTACCATATTACATCACCTTCTCAAATAATACTCCTAAAGTACAAAATATGGGTAAGAAAAGATTTGGGGCATATTGAGACTCTTAGGCCGTTTCCGCATGGCCACGATGGGGGTTGGGTCGGCGTACACGATGCCGACCCAACCCCCCTGGGACCGTTCACACGAACGGTCCCAGAAACCACTGGGAAGACGGCGCTGCTGAGCGCCGTCGCCCGGTTGACCTACTGTCTCTGCGGCCGTCTGGCGCGTCGCCGAGGCCTGGGGACACACACACCCTGCCCTGCGTGACTGCTCCGTTGTCGCAGGGCAGGGGGGGCGTGTCCCCAGGCCTTGGCGATGCGCCGGACGGCCGCAGAGACGGTAGGTCAACCGGTCAGAGAGGGGAGGGATGGCGCCTTCAAGCCGCTGCCGTTCACATGGGGAAGCGAGGTCGGAAACCAGCGGCTTCGCCCCGCTCGGGAGGCGCGAGGGTGGCGCGGCTGCACAGCAGCTGCGCCCCCTGTGCGAACAGCTCCCTGGGGACGGCGTTTTTGCCGTCCCCAGGGCGCTGTTTATGGCCCGTGCGGAAAGGGCCTTAGATTCCAAGGTTTATCACTGAACTATATAACTGCTGTACTTTTTTTTGTTTGCTAACAAGTCACAACTGACTTATGGTGACCTTGTGGAGTTTTTAAGACAAGAGACATTCAGAAGTGGTTTGCCATTGCCTGCCTCTGCATCACAACCCTGGACTTCCTTGGTGGTCCTCCAACCAAATACTAGCCAAGGCCAAACCTGCTTCGCTTGCAAGATTGGATGATATAAGGATAGCCTGGGCTATCCAGGTCAGGATCCTGGGACAGCACTTCTTGGATCCACTAATGCACAAGTAGAAACATATACAGTGCTTGCACAGTATTTTGTGTAACTCATAGCTGTTTCCTCCCATATATTACAGTGCCCAGCATTGGTTGCACTTTGCAACTCAGGATACAAGAAGGCTGACTTTGCTCAAGCAGCTGCTGCGTTCTTTTTCTTAAATTTCTGCTTGTGCTGTAAAGCATGTGGAAATTTTGTGCTGGATCCAACCTGATGTTAGAAAATTTATTACCTGTCTTTCAATTTCAAGAACACAAGACGAACCCAGGCCTGGTTCTGTGATAAAAATCAAGTGCAAAAGCAGTTGGAGGAATCGAGACAGCAATAGCCTGATAACTGGATCTCTGCTGATGATAGCAGGATGACTTTTTGTTTGGGATGCAGTATCTGGTTAGAGGGAGAAGAATGTGAAATAAAAGGTTCATTGTAATTGGTCATATGGAAATAGGAAAGCAAGTATACATAAGAAATGCACAATCCAGTTTTAAGCATCATATGCAAAAATGACCTTGTTAGTTATAAGCTGAACTCTGTGCATTGTGGTATGTTTGAGCTCAGTCCTGGACTTGGTCTGTAATGTCTGTTTGGACTGAGCAGGAAGGCAGAGTAGGTGAAACAGCTATTTTGTGAAATCATGTTTTACAAATATGTCAAGGTAAATTTATGCAAGTCCTTTGTAACTGCACAACCTTCATCAACTGAACCAAAAAAGGAAGAGTGGTATACAAATCTTCTAATAAATAAATAAACTTTGAAAAGATTAATAAGGGATCAAAAGATTCAGGACTTGTGAAGTAGAAGAATGGATAACTTTTTGCTCTTTCTCAAAACTGAGTCACTCAAGGACTTCAGTAGATTGATGTAATAAATAAACTATATTGCAGGTATTGCATTAACACTCTGAACAAAATAAAAATGCCAACATTTTAATGATATATCTCAAAATGTGGTCCTGTCAAATGAAATTACAAGGAACTTGAGGGGAAGGGAATAAAAGCAGAGTGTCCCTTTTCTTCTTTTCTTCCTGTACTTCCTCTTTCTTTCACTTTCTGGATGCTCCCTGCTTAAATAATTCTCTTAACTTCTATAGTGAAACTTCCTGTAGGTATAGAAAACCCATTATAATGCCTGACAATGTAGGGCTAGTAAAGAAAACCTATGCCTTGATAGATATCTATCTGTGGAACAAGCTGGATATCTTCATGGTATCATGAACCTGGCTATTCTTCACTAACCATGGAGAAAGCCCCATTTACATTGTTACAGACTGAACTGGAGTAATGCTTGGTGAACTGCTAATTTACTGTGAATACAAACAGCACAAGATCTGGAAATAGGTACAGTAAATGCTTTTGTGTTTACTGAACCTGTTGATCCCATAAGAGTTTTTATACGAAACAGTTTGTGTTTTGAATATAGGAGATTCAGGACATTGGATCTTAAGAGTTCATGTTCTGAATAACAAGCTAATTATGTGGTTCCAAAATTACTTTTTCTTGTCTCTGCATTTCAGTCACTTTTTCCTGCCTAATTTTTATAGATTTAGCAGCATTTTCTTTGCTTAAAAAATTGCTGTCTCATAATAAAATACTTTCAAGCTGGAACCTGTTAAGATATTTCTAGTCAGAGCACTGATAACTTGTTTCCTGCTTGATTTTGCAGATTGACTACAAAAGCAATAATTATAAAGAAACCAGAGACTTCCTGAAGAGAGAACACTTAAAAAAAACCCCTCAAAGAATGAAATGCCTTTAGCAAATAACATGTTTTTCATATCTTTGGTTTCTACAGTATAACAGCTGTCCTTATGCACATTAATTCAAAACACTTCAACCACCCTTGATTTCATGAGGGTAACTGTATAGGATCGCTATATTACGTCATATTTTTTTGCTAGAAAAATATTTGCTTTTTTAATCTCTTCAAAATGAAGGCAGCTTTTGAATTTTTTTTGCAGGGGGAGGTGAAGGGAAGCCAGGTCGGCGCTGCTGCGTTTCAGCAGCACTGCCTGTGTGAATGGCGCCTTAGGGACAGCATTTTTGCCGTCCCTAAGGCTTCATATTTGGGCCGTGCGGAAACGGCCTTAGACTCTCAAAACCTCATGCCTCCAAAATCTCGTTGATCTCTAAGGTGCTACTAGTCTTGAACTTATAGTTTGAGGTATTAGCTTTCTATGTGCAGGGTCCCCATTTTCTGACATTGGGAGTTCTGTTGGACATCTAGTGCCACGAGAGTGGTGATCTGTGAGGAGAATTCTGGGCATTCAAGCACTGCAGTGTCTTTTCTTTTGGTCTATGTACAGTGTCTGTGTTTGGACAAGATCTGTTTGAACAAGCTCTGTTTGTTGTCGTTAGTGGCCTTCAACTGTTGTTCACTCATGGCATGTTTTTGTTTGCACTTTGTGATCTCAGAGTTCAAGGATGGGAAACAAAGTGATGTTGCCATGCAATGTTCACCCTTGATTGTAAGTTAGGTTCCATCAGCAAGTTACCAGCCTTACTCTGTGCTGTGATGTGATTGGCAGTTAGGAGACAACTTTTAAGCACAGATATGGAAAATATCCTTCTCTTGCTTAAGTCAGTGTTCTCCTGAGCATTGTTTTGTTTCCTGTTACTAGAAAAAGCCCCCAAGCTGTACCAGTGACCCTCCTTTCCCCCTTTCCCCACTAGACTTGTTAGAAAAGGGCCCCAGAAAGAAAGAAAAATACCCCTCAATGCTATACTCACTCAATAGACACCCAGGGAAGGAGCATCCACTAAGACATAAGTCAGGCACAGAAAGAAATAATAAAAAGATTCAGGTGGGGTGGGGGGGTGGGTTACAGGGGCTTTGAACAGAGTTATGGGGACAACTTTAGGCATCAATGCAGCTTTCTACAACAGTAGCTTAAGGGGACCCACAAGATTAGTTAGAAGACAGATGCCCCCTGTAATTTAAACAACAATAATAGTTACAAGTAGTGGGAAAATGCCAACTATTTCAGCTTTCTGGAAAATGGTATTTCTGAGATGTACAGTATTTCAAGATCCAGAACATTAGAAGGGACCACAGGCATTGGCAAAACAAGATACTTAACTAATCAGATAATGAAAACAGCTATTTCACTTTAATTCCATTTATGCCAGTTCATGCATACTTGCTGCCCTGCAGTGACAGGGTAAAGTATGGCCGTTTCTGCACGGCCCTTTAATGGCGCCCTGGGGACGGGAAATACGCCACCCCCAGGGAGCCATTCGCACAGGCGGTGCTGCTGCAACGCAGCAGCGCCGACCTGACTCCGCTCCCTCTCCCCCAGGGTGGTGTCAGGCCGCCCTGAAAAACAACCCTTTAAAGGGTTGTGTTTCCCTCAACAGCGTGTTCCCGGCGGCGCGGTGCGAACAGCACCGCCGGGAACACGCTGTTTCCCCTTCCCTTTCCCATTTACCTCTCGTGTCGCCATCCTGCTGGCCTAAGTCCCTCCCTCGCTGTCCTCCGACCCCTGGAGGTCAGAGGGCAGCGTGGGCGGGGCTTAGGAGGCCCGCAGGACGGCGACATGAGAGGTAAATGGGAAAGGGAAGGGGGAAGAGGCCGTCTGCCGGCCGTCTGCCGGCCTCTCCAGAGGCCGTCTGCATGCTTGCATGCGAACGGCCTCCGCCTCCACACCAGCAGAATTCTTGCCGGCGTGGAGGCGCCTGGGGGGCCGTGCGGAAACGGCCTATCATAGAAACCTTCTATGTATCACCAACTTACCCTGATATCTAAAATATATTTTATTTTACACATCTTGACTTGAGTGAAACTTTCATTAAAAACAGCCCCTCACACTTCGACTCCCTCCATCCCCAGTTAATTAAACATGTGCTTTTGTAGAGTTTATTTTGCTGCCAGATAACAAGATGGGAGAACAACTCTAGGGAAGGATCTACTGGAGGGGGTCTGTTTCATTTTTCACCACTTCTGCACTGCACACCCAAACGCCTCTTGTTTGTGAAACTGTCACAACTAATCAGCACAGGGAAAGTTTCAGTTTACAGCAGCACAGAAACCCAACTGTAGTTGATAACAGCTACAGTTCTCAACCCTCTCACAGCATCTTTGGCTGAGCCTATCCTTGGTATTGGCTTGGGGTTTGGTTGTTTATATATTATATTTACATACCCCCCCCCTTCTCCTTCAGGGCTCAGAGCTGCTGCCATCATGTAAAATGCAATAAATACAATTCATACTAAACGTTTAAAATGTAAAAAAATTTGACACAGATGGTGATTAAAAATTTCAGTAAGGCCGTGGTGATAACGATAGGGCAGGGGAATAAGGCACCTCTTGCAGGCACCTTTTCTTGTTGCCTGAGAAAGCACTGCACCGAAGATTGCCTACGAATGCCATGTGCACGCCAAGCTTCGAAGCAGTGGGCTGCTTAGCCCCACTTCAAAGAGCAAGCAGGCATCACAATACCTAGGAGGTGTGGGGGGAAGGGCAATTGTCCAGAAATGCAATGAGGTTCTGTGCTGGAGGCATCTGGTAACTCATTGCTACAACCAAGGTCACCCACCCCCTCTTGCTAAGACTTGTGGCTGCTGGCTCAGACCAGCCTCTGGCTGGGTAACTGTGCTTGTGGGCGCTTGTCAGGATTTGGCAACCTACAAGCGCTGCCATCTACAATATGAGAAGGGAGGGTCTGGCCAGCAGACAGCTGAACCCACTTTCCCTTCCCCTCTTCTCCTGTAGAACTCCACATGGCTGGAGCATGCATATCAGCTTTTAAGGATAGGCAGCGCAGGTGATTCTCTGTGATTTTCCTTCCTAGTCTCTATGGTTACCACAGAGTGCCACTACTACTTTTTCTCCCATCTTTGGAAAATCAATTAGCTGATGGGTGGGATTTTTAGCAGGAGTCCTCCCACTATAAGCAGGCTTCTGGCAACCCTAATTATAACTGTCATATAGTCCAACTTCCTTATATTCAGAAGTTTGAATCCTGAAGCTTGAGTATAACCTAACCTGAGCCACCTTTGTATCTGTTTTGTACTGTAATAGTGCTCTTCTGGTTAGTTGTGTGAATGCAGTGCTGTGTGAATTGAATCAGCATAAGAAGAGATATGTGAGATCATAGCCCAGGCATGCTGTTTATGGTGAAGGGTAAGACTGTGTCCAGAAAGCTTCTGAAGCCTGTATTAAAGTTTCAAAGTTGGGTTCAATTACAGAAGGATAATGCAGAGATTTGAACAGGTTATATGCCAACTGAGCCAGTCTCTTCCACTTAGATGACCTTGCCTCTCAGACTTGAATCTTTTCAATGTATCCTGTATGGGAATTTCAGGTCTTAATGCAACCAATGCTGTGCTGCTGTGCTATCACTTCAGACACTTCCACGTGATATATCAGAATCTTAAAAATCAGTACTTGGTTGAGAAAAATACTTCAATTTTTCTGATGGGAAAATTGGGAAATTTTGGGAAGCACTAGGCAAAAAAACCTCCTTTGAAATATTTTCTCTTTTAGAATGAGTGGACCACTTCTTAAGTGCAGCATGAAAATGTCTAAGGACTTTCCAATGACAAATTGGGAAATCTAGAGGTACTGGAAAAATCCAGGAGAGTTTAGTTTTGTTTTGCAACATAATCTATACCAATAGATTATGACAAAGACATGCAGGGGAAATCTTATTTCCCCCTGTATCCCTTCCCTCACTATTTCTTCTTTCTTTATTCCTGGCAGCACCAAATACCATTTCTCTTTTCCCTACTTCCTTGCCTCCTTCCTATCTACCAGCCAACCTACCTTTTAACTGCAGTTTATCTTCGTCTTTATTTATGGGAACCTAAAGAACCATAAAGGATTTAGATTCTGTCAAAAGATTAAACTCCTAGCAGAATCATTCAAAGGAGAAGGTTTTAAGGATGCTTTACCTCCAGAAAGATAGATAAGTAGATCAAATCAAGCTTTAATTGTCCCTGGAAACTTAAATGACTAAACTGAAACTATTATACTTTAGACACATTATGAAAATAATCACTGCAAATGGCAATAACAGTAGGAATGGTTGAAAGCAGCAGGAAAAAGAGCAATACCCAATATGAAATAGACTGATACAATCACAGAAGTCCCAGCCCTCAGTTTGCAAGAGCTGAGCAAGTCTATTCCTAGTAGAATGTTTTAGAGGACATTGAGCAAGTCTATTCCTAGTAGAATGTTTTAGAGGATATTAGATCACCATAGGTTGGAAGAGACTTGAGGGCACTCAACACACACACAAAGGAGCTTGCATCATTCTCCTTTTATCCATTTTATCCTTCCAACAATCCTGACATAGGTTAAGATGAAAGTGTTTGACTGGTTCAACAGAAGCACTACAACCAGAGCAAAGTGGGGATTCAAATCTGCATCTTCCAGATCCTTGTCTGAAACTCTAATCATAACACAACACTGTAAGCAGCCAGACCTGTCAGTGGTTGTTGTCAGGCCAGGCCCCATAAATCCACCCTCAAGGGCCAAAATATCCATGGGAAAAATCCTGATCCTTTCTCTGCCTTTTATTGAAAGAAACCAAGGCTTGAAGGCTGGCAATATTGTTGTTGTTCCTTAGCAACCCTACAATGGTTACTGCAAAGGGAATTCTTCCTCAAAGGTACAGATGCTGTTTCTATTATTGAGGGGATTACCCCCCTCCATGTTCTTTGTTTGTTTAGATTTTAGATTCTTTCTGCAATCATGAGGCTTTTCTCAGGTTTGTGGAAACATCTGTCTTGTCCATTCAGTCTCTGGACTGAAGTAGTCTCAGATAGGGCCATGTTGAGAATTAGATACATTGATAATTCCTGGGTATTCTGTAGACATATGCCAGTTTTCTTTGCCTATTACAATATTAGTTTACTACATTTGACTTTTATTTTTTCCTACCTATCAGATAGCAAAGATTAAACATATAAATGCTGGGTAGTATAAGGTAAAGCAGTTTGTAATTCTTTCTCATATATTTGGTATACTTGCAGTGTTTCTTATACATTCACACATGCATACTTATACATACTTCCTTTTAGGACTATCCCAAAAGTCCATTGGCTGTTGGACTTTACCACTGAAGCTGATTTCGCTTTATAAAAAAGGAAAATGTTTAGGTGCTAAAAACAATACAAAGAAAACATAAAAGAAAACAAGCATATTTTAAAAAATCTGTGATCCAGGTGTTTTAAGATGTTTATAATTAAAATTCAGAACCAAGAGGTACCAAAGCTTTAGCATGAATTTTGAAAGCAGCTGAAATATACTTGACTATTTTTCTTATAGAAAACAAAGATTTATCTTTTAAATTCCATACATATGATATAGCACAATTTTATATGCTAACAAATTTATAAATGATGTGTTTTATGTTGTTATATCAATAGAAGTTTTGGATTGATAAGAAGTATTGCATATTGTTCACTTTACTCAAAGATGCCATTGCTGAGCTCAGATAAAACTTTTTAAAAGTTATCATTTCCGTGCTATGAAATTGTGCATTGTACCCTTTTTAATTGGTTACTCCATTTATATAATCTCAAATCTTATTTCTAGCTGAACATAGCATGGTCACAGAGGAACCATAACTTTTATTAGCCTCCCCACTCCATAAAACAAATGGCATTTTGAATATGAAAAGCTATGTTTAAGGAGAAAAGCAATTAAACAAACGGTTTGAAAATGCATAGTTAAATACTGAGTGAAGGGATTGTGGAGGAAATATATTCATGATTAATTTTAATACCTTGAAAACGGTTTGTGCCATTGACTCCATTTTATCCATGCAATATTTATTTATTTATTTATTTTATTAAACTTTTATACCGCCCCATCCCCAAAGGGCTCTGGGCGGTGCACAACATATAAAATACAATATAAAATGATAACATATAAAAGCAGCGATAAAAATTTCCAAGTCTTAGTCCAGTTTTAAAAATTCAAAAATTTGAATTTAAATTTGAGTGTGAGGTGGCGTCCAGCAATCCAATAACATAAAGTCCCTCCCTCCCCACGAAAAAAGGGAGGCATGGCGAGTCTCATCAGATGGTTAATGGCCCAGGTGTTGAGGGCCGGGGGGGGCACCATTAGCGGCTGGTTCCTCCAAAGGCCCGGTGGAACAGCTCCGTCTTACAGGCCCTGTGGAACTCCCCAAGGTCCTGCAGGGCCCGGACAGCTGGTGGGAGAGCGTTCCACCAGGCGGGGGCCAAGGCCGTAAAGGTCCTGGCCCGTGTGGAGGCCAGCCGCATCACCGAGGGGCCAGGGACCGCCAGTAAGTTGGCCTCCGCCGATCGGAGAGGCCGCACAGGGACATATGGGGTAATGCGGTCTCGAAGATACGATGGTCCCAGGCCGCGAATGGCCTTAAAGGTCAACACCAACACCTTGAAGATGATCCGGAACTCTACTGGAAGCCAGTGCAGCTGCCGCAGTACAGGCTGGATGTGTTCCCAGGAGGCGCTGCCTGTTAGCAAGCGTGCAGCTGCATGCTGAACCAGTTTTAATCTCCGGATCAAACGCAAGGGAAGGCCCGCATAGAGCGAGTTACAATAGTCTAATCTGGAGATGACCGTTGCATGGATCACAGAGGCTAGATCCGTTCGGGAGAGGAAGGGGGCCAGTCACCGGGCTTGACGAAGATGGAAAAAGGCAGCCTGGGTTGTATGGGCCACCTGGGTCTCCATTGAGAGAGACAAATCCAGGTGGACCCCCAGGCTGCGAACGGAGGGGGTCGGCGCCAATGTGACCCCCTCCCACACCGGCGGCTGGAAGGTCCCTCCCCCCTCACGGCCAAGCGAGAGGATCTCCGTCTTCGATGGATTCAGTTTTAACCTGCTCTGTCACAACCAACCAGCGACCGCCTCCAAGCAGTGCTGTAGAGCCACAGGGGCGGCGGCTGCTCCCCCCTCCATCAACAGAATGAGCTGTGTGTCATCAGCGTACTGATGGCAAATCAGCCCAAAACTCCGTACCAGCTGAGCAAGGGGTCGCATGTAGATGTTAAATAACAGCGGGGACAACAATGCCCCCTGGGGTACACCGCATTGAAGCGGGCACTTCCAGGAGGCCTGGTCCCCACACCTCACTTGCTGATTCCGGCCCCGGAGGAACGAGGTTATCCATTGAAGGACAGTGCCCCGCACTCCGGAGATGGCCAGGCGGTGGGTCAAAAGGTCGTGATCGACCACATCAAACGCTGCGGTGAGATCTAACAACACCAGCAGCGCCGATCCGCCTTGGTCAAGCTGAATACGGAGCGTATCCGTGACGGCGACGAGAACAGTCTCCATCCCATGCCCAGCACGGAAGCCGGACTGGAAGGGGTCAAAAGCCGATGCGTCATCCAGAAAACCTTGAAGCTGCTCCAACACCACTCTCTCAATTACCTTCCCCAGAAACGAAAGATTCGAAACGGGGCGGTAATTGGCCAGATCTCTCGGATCTAACGATGGTCTTTTTAAGAGTGGGTGGACCACTGCCTCCTTCAACCCATCCGGGAAGACTCCTTGCTCAAGGGAGCCGTTGATTATACTCAACAGATGGGGTCGTAGCTCCGCCCGGCAGGTTTTCACAAGCCAGGACGGGCACGGATCCAGAGGACAGGTAGTAGGTCTAACAGCAGTTAAGGCTCTGTCAACAGCGGCTTCAGAGAGCAGGGAAAACTGGGCCAAACAAGGGCCGGAAGACGGCAAGGGAGTCTCCAGTTCGCTAATTGTATCCAATGTGGATGGAAGATCGCGGCGGAGCGACGCAACTTTATCCGCAAAGAAGCTCATAAATGCCTCACAGCTAATAACCAATTGAGGATTTGAAGATCTCTCCGATAAGGAGGTCAATGACCGAATTATGCGAAACAATTGTGCTGGGCGGGAGCTAGCGGATGCGAGAGAGGAGGAGAAGAAGGTCCTCTTCACTTCCTTCGTCGCCATCTCATAGGCTTTCATAAACGTCCTATAAGATGTTCGCGCAGCTTCGTCACGAGATTTCCTCCACGCTCGCTCTAAACGTCTAAGCCCCCGCTTCATACGGCGCAGCTCCTCTGTATACCATGGAGCGCGCCAAGAGCGGGGGCGTAGAGGGCGCCGGGGGGCAACAACTTCGATGGCATCGGAGAGTCGGGAGTTCCAATCCTCCACCTGCTCATTGAGTGTGCCGGCGGGTTCAGGGTCCCGCAGAGCATTCAGGAAACCAAGTGGATCCATGAGTCTCCGCGGGCGGGCATAAATCAGCCCGTCGCCTAGACGGGGTTGGTGCGGCAAGTCCACCCGGACCCTCAGGGCAAAATGGTCGGACCATGGCACTCTATCAATAGAGGATACGACCAGGTCTAACCCCGACCCAAAGATCAGATCCAGCGTGTGCCCAGCCTCATGGGTGGGGCCAGAGTTTATCAAGGAGAGGCCTAGCGTCGCCATGGATGACACTAGGTCCGCAGCCGCCGTGCATGAGGCCGCGTCAGCATGGACGTTGAAGTCCCCCAGAACAATAAGTCTGGGGAACTGCAACGCCCAGTCCGCTGCCACCTCCAGCAGCCACGGCAGGCTGTCTCCCGGTGCGCTAGGCGACCGGTACACTAGGAGGACAGCCAACCTCTCTGGGGCTAACCACTCCAGGCCGACACACTCTATGCCGGTGATCTCCGGGACGGGGACTGCCCTAAAGGCGATAGATTCACGGATGAACAATGCCACACCGCCCCCCCCGGCCCTGGGTTCGTGATCGGTGAAGGCATGCGAAACCCGGGGGCGCGACCTCGCCCAAGGCGACGGTCTCACCTTCGCGCACCCAGGTTTCGGTGATGCATGCCAGGTCCACCTGCTGGGCTCCGAGGAAGTCCCGGAGTACCGTGGTCTTATTATTGATGGACCTGGCATTAATTAACACCAAAGACGAAGCAGAGTATCCCTGATCCCAACCACCAACGTTTCTCGGGATAGGTCGGAGGTCAGAAAGCAGACGAGCGTAATTGCTTCTCGTGTGTCTTCTATCATATGGCCACCGCCTACCGCAATATCTACCCCGTCCCATCAACACAGGGATCCCCAGCCCCGGAATTTGTGCCCCCATGACTCTGCCAGCCTCCCTTCTACCTAAGAAGCCTGGCTAATATCCCCAAAACAGCTAGCAATATTGTGAGAGGCATAGTGGCATTTTTTAAAAGGACAAGCATTTGAAGCTGAGCATATGGAATATTTTAGGGAATATTACTTTTTCTTTTGGTAGTAGTGTATTAGAGCCAGAGTGGTATAGTTCTTCAGGTGTCAGACTAGGATCTGGGAAACCCAGGCTCAAAACTCCACTCATGTAATGGAAGCTTGCTGGGTGACCTTGGGCCAATCATAAACTCTCAGCCATGACCCTGGCTAGTATTTGGAAGGGAGACTTCCAAGTAACACTGGGTCATGATACAGTAACTTTTTTCTCACTGCACAGAAGAAAGTTGGTTCATGGTCTAGCCAATGCTTTTCCATGGGCAGTAAACCCATCTTCTGAGCAGTTAAGATTCTCTTATGCTTGTTTGCATAGCTATGGAGCTAGCAAATTTAAAAATAGGAAAACTATATGTTGCCATAATCAAAAAGATGAGCTGAGTACAACTATGTACTTTTCAGGCTGCAAAGGCATCCAGGATCAGAGCCTGCAGAGCAAACATCTTGGGGCAACCTTCGGCAGATTGCAGCAGGGAGAATCCCTTCAGCTGCACACAAAATGTCAAGCACAAGCAGAGGGTAAAACTGACCAGGGTAAAACTGACCAAGACACCTCCTGAGCTCTGCATTCCACACAGCCAGGCAGGAGATGTCTTGCAGGTGGCTTGGGGGAGAAGAGTGTTCTCACGAAAAGATACCTTGAGCAGAAATAAGTCATCCTGAGGACATCTTGGGAAAATAGCTGTGCCGAATTCCTTCCCGCGACGCCTTTTTAAGGGTCCTCGGGACATCTTCTTTGTTCTGTGCAGAATGGACCTCTGTTACCCCAAAATACTGTATCACCTTGAGATGCTTCAAATTGTGGCTGTGTTTTTGTGATGTAGTTGAAATCCGCTATTTTTTATTATGATACAAGATCTTACAGTTTCTCAGTTTTTTTTAGATTTGTATTATCAGCAAATACTGAATAAATTGTTATGGGAGAGGGGATTAAGGAAAAAGGGATAAGGATGCATACATAAGCAATGACCCAGAAGTTGTTTCTGTTCTGGTGCATGACCACAGCATGCATAGTGTTCTTGCAGTACATTTTTCTTGGATAGAATGTCACAGTAGCTGTAAAGTGACCCTGAACATTAAAATGACCTATGACATTAGACCAGTTCTGAAATACAAGGGTGCTTTTGCATTTCCATCATGGTGATAACTTTGTGTGGAATTAATGTTACAGTTAATTAATTAATTAAATTAGTCATGTGCCTGACACTGTGTATAGCACTGTTTCTCTGCCTTCTAATAGTTGAGGAACTTTTTCTGAAATCAAATTTATTTATTTATTTTATTAAAGTTATATCCCTGCAGGGCTTAAGCTTCGAAACACATATCATTTATACATTAGATGTTTCCAGACACAGTTAAAAATTGGAAGAATAACATCAAATGATCACTCCTACTCATGATATTGCTCTTACAAGTTTATATGTTGAAAAACAGAATGTGTTGTATAAAGATATCATTGGATTGCTCATGTTAGTAGTCATGGACACAGTTCAGCAGTTCAAAGCAAATATATATGTCCCTAACCATAAATCAGTGGTACCAGATTATTAAAAAGAAACTTATCCACAAAATCAAGCTAGGAAATAGTTTAATGCAGGGGTCTTCAAACTCTGGCCCTCCAGATGTTCATAGACTACAATTCCCATGAGCCCTACCACTTGGCCATGCTGGCAGGGGCTGATGGGAATTATAGTCCATGAACATCCGGAGGGCCATAGTTTGAAGACCCATGGTTTAATGAAACCAAAGTCTTTTTACTACATAGTATTTATTTCTCTTTAAATATAATGTTTGAGCCGACAAAAACACCCCTGTAATATAAGAATTATTTTGCACAGGTATAGTCATAATTCAACTAACACTAACTGAAAAACCACAATAAGCTGTCTTTTGTATAAGTCTTATGCTTTGAACATTTATCTTAATCTTAATAATATACTGAAAAACTATAGAGAAGTAACTCTGAAGCCGGCATGTGACATACTAAAGCCTGGGTGCTAGCATCTGACTGGACATGAATGTAGCTCCATGGAGGCCCCCACTTCTGGTGTATGTCAGTGGAGATCACCAGTGCAAAATCACCAGTGCAGAGGCGTAGCTCCAAGGGGACTGCGAGTGCGCGACACACGGGGCACACACCCCTGTGGGGGTGTGATGAGGGTGTTCCAAGGTGGGACAGGAGCATTCCCGGGCAGGACAGGGCAGAAGACACACCAGTGCACTGGGCACTTCCCCCCTTGCTACGCCTCTTGTACTAGTGCAAGCCCATGCTGCATCCAAGCAGCAATTTGGTCCCCCTCCCACTTTGGATTGAGCCATAAGACTTGAAATGACTACTGATGAAGGTTAAAGCAGAAACTGCCAAAGCAGGATTACAGCTGAGCAGCAAGAAGACAAAAGTAATGGGAATTACATTTGAGGCTGATGGTGAAGAAATTGAAATTGTTTAAGATTTTCTATTTCTTGGCTCAATCATCAAGCTAAAAGGAGACTGCAACCAAGAAATCCAAAGGAGATTGAGACTGTGAAGGGCAGCCATGAAGGAGCTATAAAAGATCCTTAAGTGTAAGGATATCTCACTGGTGACCCGTTTTGGTTGTGTTTGTGTGTTCCTGCATGACTGGGGGTTGGACTGGAGGGCCTTTGTGGTTTATTTCAACTCTATATTTCTATGATTCTAAGATCAAGAAAATCCATACTCTAGTTTTCCCTATTACTGTGTAGAGTTCAGACAATAGAGAAAGCTGAAAGAAAGTTGATTCATTTGAAATGTGGTGTTGGAGGAGAATTTTATAGATACCATGGACTGTCAAAAAAGACAAAGTGGGTTCTAGCTCAAATCAAACTTGAACTGTCCCTAGAGCTGTGGTGGCGAACCTCTGGCACTCCAGATGTTATGGACTACAAGTCCCATCAGTCCCTGCCAGCATGGCCCTAGAGGGTCAAATGGCTAAACTGAGGCTATGTTACATTGGTTACTGGAAAATAATGCTAGTAATAATACTAGGATAATGGTAGGAATAGTGGAAGGCAGCAGGAAAAGACGAAGACCCAACATGACATGGATTGACTTAATCAAGTCTGCTAATGGTAGGATATTTTGGAGGTAATTTCATTTCATAGGGTTGCCATAAGCTGGAAGCAACTTACTGACACTAAATACATACATCTTTTAATTTTAATTATTTGTGGTTAAATGTATTGATATATGGTATAAAACTGTAATTAGTATAATTATAAAAATTTCATTTCAGTGTGTTGGAAAGGTCTGTCAGAACAGCCTACTCCCTTTGTTTCTATGTAAGTCAGTGATCTGTGTGTCTCTTGATAAAGGAAGGTAGAAAACCTATGGTTGTGACCCACGCAGAGAGACTCACTCAACCTTTTATGAGAGAAGGTAGCTTTCCAGCATTTCTACCTTGGGGATGATTGCATGATAAAATTGCAACCAGTGCAAAGACACAACAAAATTCAGTAACAAAGACTGACTGGAGAGAAGCAACATGAGGGCAGTCAATTCAGTAGAGATGCAGTGGACAACCTCTTTTAGGGCTCACAGGGGCCTTTAATTATTCTGTGTGAAAACTATCATAGAAGATGGGACACAGTTTGGGAATTCCTAGTATATACATAACTGCTGCCCTTCATCACTGCATACTCCAAAGGGGACCTTAAATGTCATTGCTCATAGCTTTTTACAAGGTAAAATACAGTACTAGTTACCAATTGTCTCCCCATTTCTATTTTTCCTAAATTAATCCTAATGTCAAGATTTTTCAACTATCACATGAGCCCAGGTCAGAAAGCAGTGTACAATTTTGTTGTCCTATGACTCATGATAATGTTTTGTAGAATTCACTGCAATGAATGTTTCTCTTTTATGAATCTAATTTTATCACTTTTAAATTGTCACTACAAAGATCATTGCAACATGAGTGTCTGATATACTGTTTCCATGCTGTAGTATGAGGTCATGTTTTATAAAAATATTGTAGTAAACAAACAGCTTACAAGAAAGTCTGCTATATCTAATGATGAGACACAGAAGATTTGTACACAAATTAGTCTATAACTTGAATATTCACTAATTAATTTATAAGCTAAATTAGTTTTAAGCCATTTCATATTAGATATCTGCATGCAAGTGAATTTGCACTAATCTTTTAATGGATAAATAATCATCTGAACTTTTTGTCTTTGCTCTTTGTAGTTTGCTGCTTTGTGGTTCACAAGAGGTGCCATGAATTTGTTACCTTTTCATGTCCTGGGGGAGACAAGGGACCTGACACAGATGTAAGTACGTCAGATTTTGGCAACTCCTCTCTTTTGATACACTGCTGTGTTGAGAAATGATGGTGAATATTGGCAACAGCTGTGTTACTTCATACACGTTTTAATATACTAAAATCATTTTCCCCCTTTCTATACCTTTTAAAATTCATATTCTGCGTAGCAGTGGAGAGTCATAATATGAGCAAAAAAGGAAATAAGAGGAAACAAAAAGAATAAACACAAAACAAAAAGTTATGTTTATTAATAATAAGAACAAATGATGGTTTGTTATCAAAGGAGTATTTGGGATATGTAAGCCATCGGTTTCCAGTAATTTGGAAGACTTTTCAGTCTGTCTGATACACTATTGGAATTCAACCTGTCACATTGGCAATGAGGTTTCCATGGACATAAAAGCCAAAGCTTATCTCTGTTGTTGCCAGAGACTTAACAAGTTTGTTATGGTATAATGTTTTGTGGAAACAATCAACTTCCTCAGCTGCATGAAGTAGGTGTACTGTTCAAAAGTTTTATGCAAGAGTTACCATCTTCCAGGTATGGGCAGGAGATCACCCAGAATTACAACTGATTTCCAGACTACATAGATGTCATATTATTTACTTATTTTAAACATTTATTCCACTTCACTAGAAGAAAATGGCTGCTTTGGAAGGTGGACTCACTGGTGTTGTACTCGTCCAAGGTCCCTCCCACCCCCTAAACCTTATACTCTCAAATCTCATGATATTTCTGAACTCAGAGCTGGCAACCCTAATTAGTTTTTATACTACTTCGGCATTCTTGGTTGATAACTATGCAAAAACCCTGAAGTAAGAAATTCCATCTAAATATAGTTGCAAAGCTAAATCATTCCCATGCATACCTAAGGATCAGACAGATGACTGATCCTTATATAACCTCAACCATTCATACACGTAACAGATTGAAGATATTGTTCTTAATGCCAGTCCTTTAACTTCTCAAACAAATTATCAACATAAACAAATACTACAAGACATGATCTTTGTGTTTCAGGAAAGTGTCAAGAAATAGTCAAGGAGAACAGGACAGAAAGACTCAGTTTTTCTTGATAATTCCTAAATCAGTTTATTGCGATGTCATAGATAACTCCAAAAAAGGAGCCCAACTAGTTCACTGCACTGTTAAACCAGAGGCCCCTTTGTATGATTTTCCCTTCTTACTCCAATCTTCTCTTAAGAGTCTTCAGAGAAAATATTTCAAAATTGGAAAAAATACAGTAAAATTATTTCTTTATAAAGAATAGCAAAGAGTTCATACCTATACAATTGACCTTTGGGAGTTTTTTCTCTCCTTTCAATCAGCGTTTCCTCATTCTCTTTGGCAAGGTGCTATATGGAAACTGAGTGGTTCAAAAAAGTTCATAGTAGTACAGGAGCTGTTGTTTATGGAAAAGTCAAAAGATGCTCTGTCTGTAAAGAACCTTTGTGGATCTAATCTACATATGCTTGAGCTATGAATGGAATTCAGCTTGTTATATGGATCTCCCCACCTTCCCCTTCCTTTTACCACCCCTCCTGAGGGTTGGGGGATCCCTCAGAACTAGTAGCATGCAGTGGGAAGGGGGAACTGGTAAAAATCAGGAATCTATCTTCTTGTTCACTTAGGGCAGGGGTCGGGAACCCGCGGCTCGCGAGCTGCATGCGGCTCTTCCACCGCTGTTCTGCGGCTCCATGAGCCGAGCCGCCGGGCCCATCTTCGCCCACCCTGCAAGCAGCAGGGCGGGCGCATCACTCGCCCACGGCCGGCCAGGCCGCGACGCGGGCTCCGCCTCCTGCCCGCCCCGCTGGTTGCGAGGTGGGTGCTTGGCCGGCGGCCGGCCAGGCCGAGCCACCGCACCCATCTTCGCCCGCCCTGCAAGCAGCAGGGCGGGCGCATCACTCGCCTGCGGCCGGCCAGGCCGCGCCGCGGGCTTCGCCTCCTGCCCGCCCCGCTGGTTGCGAGGCGGGTGCTTGTCCGGCGGCCGGCCAGGCCGAGCCGCCGGCCCATCTTCGCCTGCCCTGCACAAGCGGGCGGGGGCACAAGCGAGCAAGTGGGCGGGGAGCGGAGGGGGGGCGTGCGAGCAAGTGGGGGGGTGAGCGGGGGAGGGTGAGCCAAATGGCTCTTTGAGGGGAAAAGGTTCCCGACCCCTGACTTAGGGCATGTTTCAGATCAAAGCCATGGACTACACCTCCTTTTTCCCAGTACCAACTTTTCAATTGTTTTTCTTTGAAAGAGCTCAAATTCAAAATCGTCATAAATTCATCTGGCATATTAATGTTTTTGTTCAAAACATTTTATGGCAAATGGATTTGTTACAGCCTTTCTTTCCAGATTATACAAAGATAATCTTAGATACATTTATTAAAGTTGTAATGCCAGTAGGAGGGTGAACAATATAATTCTAACTCATGCTTAGGTGATAGAATAACTCAAAATTTCCGTATCAATTGATTAGTGCAATGTTTGACTTGTGTATTGGGTCAACTGATTGCTTTCCATTATAATGGGTGATGTTGTCTGTATAATGCCATACTAGGAAATCATATTTATAACTAAGAAATACATTTAAAGCTTTATTTCAGTTTATAGCCAATAGATGTTTGAAAAATATGGAATAGAAAGAGTAATTAAACCCTTTGAAAATCAGAGATATTACCTATTTCACATCTTTTTGCACAGGAACTAATTTGATGAATGTTGGAGAAAATACATTTTGCTCTGGGAAATGGCTCCCTAGATTTTTTTTTCTTTTAAGCAGGATATATTTGTCAGCGCAGTGAAATAATATATTGACATTTTCTTAGATCTTCATAGATTTAAAAAACAACGCAATCCTGAAGACTATATAGATTGCCTATCTTATAACAAGGGATTTGGGTTTTTTGTTTAAATTTTGACAAGGAATGCTGGCTTACTAGACTTCCTTTCTGGATCAGGGAACTACTTTTTTTCCAGGCCTATCAGAGATCTAGCAGAGTCAATATTTATATTGCAGTAACCACTGAAATACAATCTCATAAAGTCTGGTTCCTATGACAAGAAATTTGTTTAAGGCGTCTCCCTTTAAATTTTTTATCAATATTGGAAGAATTCCACAGAGTCGCCATAAACATTTGGGTTCTGTCTTATGCAAATGCATCCCTTCATGTGGTTTGATTTAATGTGGCAATCACATGGCTACTTTTGTATAGACACATGTTCTAGGGAGAATTCTGGAAATTAGCACACAGTACATTGGTAACATCTCTTAGTGTCATCTCTTTTCCTGTGCTGTTTAAATTGTGCTATGAATAGGCTGTTTCTGGTATTTTAAAGCAGTGAAGATTGATAAATGTCTAATGATCTATAAAGATCTATTGTGCCATAATTGAATTTCAAATGGCATTAAAAAGAAAATGGATGGACAAAATGGGTACGGAGCTCATCAAATATAACAAATTTCAAGAATATAATCTTTTGAGTTGCTTAAGGTTATAGTTGAGAACTAGATAAATTTAGTAAACATGGAAATGTTTGCAATGAGAAGGGAGTCTGGTAGCTTGCAATTCATTCAGATTCAAGGTTTTTTCCTCAAGCCACTTTCTCAGTTATTTGCTCCACATTCAATGCAGTTGGGAAGTGTTTTTTCCTGCTTCCATATCATCATAATGGGAAAACGTGGATTTTCCTGCTCCCACTCCTACAAGTGACCATTTTTTTCACAACAGCCATTTCTTCTCCTTATCATTGAGGCTTTCCCCTTTCTTTTAAAATGACTGAATAGAGTTATAACACATGTGTTAGGTTCTCTGAATTCACAGTTTTATTTTAAAAAGTAACTGTCTAGGCCCTATCATTTTGGATCTTTGAAAGGGTTACATTTTTGTAATCTTGAGTAAAGCTTTCCAGCAATTGACAACAAACTGATAGGCCTGCAATTAGATGGCGAGTAGGGGGTCTCCTTTCTTGAAGACTAGAGTAATAATTGCATTGGTCCAAGAACTAGGCAAAACTCCCGTGTCATTTACCAGGGTGAACAGCTTGGCCAAAGTAGGAGACCACCAATCTGCAAATACTTTATTTTGTAATGTGTATCTAATCTGGAGGAACCGGGTTTGATTCCCAGCTCTGCCGCCTGAGCTGTGGAGGCTTATCTGGGGAATTCAGATTAGCCTGTACACTCCCACACACACCAGCTGGGTGACCTTGGGCTAGTCACAGCTTCTCGGAGCTCTCTCAGCCCCACCTACCTCACAGGGTGTTTGTTGTGAGGGGGGGAAGGGCAAGGAGATTGTAAGCCCCTTTGAGTCTCCTGCAGGAGAGAAACGGGGGATATAAATCCAAAACTCTTCTTCTTCTTATCTTGCTTTTCAAAAAAGAAACTAATATAACACTATTCAATTGCTGATTTTTTTTTTTAAAAAAAAATCTAGCTGGGAAACTTGCTGTGTGAAAGTCCGGTTTCTGCTACACTATATTAGCAAGTGGGGAACCAAACAACAGGAAACTACACAAGACTTTCCCCATGCGAAAAACCCCAATGTCAAGTTAGTATGTATTATATAGCAGGATATACGTTCCTGTGTGGGACATGGAATAGTACAGTGTAGCCTGATCTCATCCACAGAGGTGTGCATCATTTTTTTCTTGGAATTTTTCAGGTTCTGGTTTAATAGGCCTGGACATTTTTGAAAAAAGCCCACAGAAGTGGACATTCCATATCAGCTTTTCCAGGTTTTTTTCAAAACATTGTATGTTATTAAACCTGAACCTGAAAAATCCACATGCCTCTGAACTCCTCATGGATCTGGGAGGCAGCAGGTGGTGCAGAACTGAACCTGCGCCACCTGTTGCCTCCAAGAGCCACCTGCAGTTTGGAAATGGTGCCTGCAGTTGAATGCTGGACCTAGCCAGGCCAAGCTACATGGAGTTTGGAGACAATGTGGGCATTTCAATGCTGAGCTGGTCAGGTAAGTGAGACAGGGCAAGGGTGAGAAGGGTTTTCTTTCTTTCTTTTTTAAGGTGGTTTTTATTGCCACCTTTTTCAGGCTAAAAAACTCCTGAGAATACTGACAAGGCATTTTTCAGGGTTTTCCTGTTTGGCTTTACCAAACACCCACCCCTGCTCATCAGATCTCAAAGGCTAAGCCTGGTCAGTCCTTGGATGAGAGATCACCAAGGAAGAGTTTGCAGAGGAAGGCAATATCTAACTACCTCTGCTTTGTTACTTTCCTTGAAAACCCTGTGGGGTCAGCATAAGTTGGCTGTGTCTTAATTGCAGTTTACACACACATGTTCCTATGTAAGGCCAAACCTGTAACTATAAAAACAAAGTGAGAGCAAGCATCCATGTGTGATTGTATCCCTCTAATCACTGTCAGCATTGTTTCAGGCCTCTTCCTGGGCTCATTCTGTGGCCTTTTTTGTTGCTGTATTTTTATATTATTTAAGTGAATTGTCCCATATGTTGAATTCAGAACTGTTCTTGGTTACGATCAGCCTTTAGATAAGTTGGAATATGATAGCCTCATTGTTTGGAAATAGGATTTTATTTTATATTTTAAAATATGAATATGTAATTTACACAGAGCATATAAAGAATTATTATTCCATGCTTCTTTTTACCAGAAGAAAAAAAAATAACAGCATACTTTGCAAGTTATATTTCTTCATACAAGAGAATGCACATTAATTCAGAAGTAGCTTTCCTTACTGTAAAACCAGTTGCTATTGAGTGGAAGCTCATTAAAATAATGCTGCACAAGTGAGATTTGCTCATTAAGACTTCTGTCTCCAAGAACTCATTTTAACGGGAAGCATTCCAAAATCTGTTGAAATTCAGCTGTAACAGTAAGTCTGTGGGCACTGAAGTGTAAAAGGTTTCAAAGATCAACAGACAAGACTTCTTACTCTGTCTGAGCTGAACTAGCTGATGTTTCTGAGCCATATTTGCAGATACATGGTGGAATTAATGCCCATTTTCATTTAGTCTAAATGCTGTTTTCATTGTTGTGGTATCTGCCATGGAGTGATTTTTGTGAAGCTCAAAATGCCTGGCAGCACTCCATCCCCATTTCCCATGCTGCTTTCCTGCCTTTTTGTAGCGTGATAAATTGGGGAAAGAACGCCTTTCACATAGTTCCTTCTTTCTGCTGCTGCTAAGAGAGGTTCCCTTCTGTGAAGCTCTTCGCTGAAACTATTTTCTGCTGAGGAAAAAAAGGACTTACTAACAACTGAAACACATTAAAAACAGAATTGGTCAATTTCTGAAATAAAATTTTCATTACAGATTCAGGCCTCAAACATATGGCCCCAAATGCTCTTTCTACAAAGTGTATGCCTTCTGGTGCAAAAATACCCATATTGTAGAGCCAGGTCTCAAAAATATGACCCAACACACTCTTTTCAAGAAGTATATGTCCTAACAGTGAAACTGAAAGGACCAGGATCTGTGGCGGAAAATTCCCACACAAATTGACCACCATATATACCTGTTTTGCCTTGGAAAAGAACAGGATACTTTTGAATGCTCAATACACAAGTAATTCACACCAAAGTAAAGCAGTGATAGAATATGCAGATTGAAAACTGTCCCTAGTTCCAGCATAACAACTATTCCAACTCTGCATTCATTCACTTAGAGACAGCCATTCCTCAGTTCCATCAGGTTCAAAGTCAAACTCTGCTCTGACCAGGGCCTTAACATTTGCTCTAAGACATCTATATCATAGTGCCTCAGAAACCCTACACAATAGAGTTGTATGCAGAGATGTCAAATTTCCAGAAAATTTGAAGTCATGAGTGGGGCGGGGGGATAGGATTTTTGGGAAACTTGAAATATATTGCAATACTTATTTTCTATCAAAGCTAAAGTAATATTATTCCTTTAACAACATAAATACATCGTTTATAACTTATCTTGTATATACAGTTGCAATATTTGAAATATTTATAGAATTTAAAAGTTATAAATATACCAGTTCAGTTCTTGAAAGAAAACTGCAAGCTGATGACCCAGTGTTATTTTAGCACTTACACTTTAATTTTTGCTGTCTGGTTAGAAAGAGCTGAGTCCTCAATGAAATTCTGAGTTTTCCTTTGAGGCTTTGGTGCTGTTTGTATCCTACCTCCTAATTTTTCTCTTCCCCCTGCAAGGCTGGGCAATAATCTATTATTTGCCATCTGTGTGTCACAGTGGTCTGAGTGAAAAATAAAAAGGTCAATCACAAAGTCAACTACAGGTCAGAAGAACAGTAGAAGGTATGCAACAGCTGAAAAGCAATAAGAGCTCTTCACCTCAGGAAGATCTGATATCCTTCTAGGTGCAGAAATGCATCATAGATTTAAGGGCTGTGTATGTCTACAGCATGCCCACCTTGTCTTTAAAAGCATTTCATTCATTTGAAAGGAGAAAATATTTCATAGGGCTTTTTTTCAGCACTCCCCCAAATTTCCATTTTTCTTTGTTAAAAAAATTGGAGTGGAAAAGTCTGGAAAAAATGGAGAGAGGAGGATCCAGATTTTTTTCCCCAGAATGTTTCTCCCCCTCCCCCGGGACTTTCCATATCCAGCTGTATGTGGACTTTTTTTTATCAACAAAAATTAATCTTTTTGGAAAGGACACAACCTATTCATTCCCATATCAGGTTCAAAATTATGGTGCAAACTCTCAGTTCAGCCCATTTAAGATGGCTACTTTCCTGTATTTGACTATTCTATGAAATTATGTGAATTTAGAAGAAGAAGAAGAAGAAGAAGAAGAGGAGGAGGAGGAGGAGTTTGGATTTATATCCTCCCTTTCTCTCCTTCAGGAGACTCAAAGGGACTTACAATCTCCGTGCCCTTCCCCCCTCACAACAAACACCCTGTGAGGTGGGTGGGGCTGAGAGAGCTCCGAGAAGCTGTGACTAGCCCAAGGTCACCCAGCTGGCGTGTGTGGGAGTGCACAGGCTAATCTGGATTCCCAGATAAACCTCCACAGCTCAAGTGGCAGAGCAGGGAATCAAACCCGGTTCCTCCAGATTAGATACACGAGCTCTTAACCTCCTATGCCACTGCTGCTCTTCCTTTGCAGTTGTAATCTCATCCTCCCAATCCACCAATCTGTCATGGCTTTACCATAGAGGCAATCTGCAAGACTCCTCTTCATGATCCTTCACACTTCATTATTCCGTGGACATTGATACCATGAAAGATTCAGAAGATGGAAGAGCAGTGCTATAGTATTTATCTTAAGATCTCACACCTGCCTCCCAAGACATGATAAGGCAGCTTTCTGCTCACCCATGTGGAACTGCACAGGTATCACAATGATGAAAACAGGGTTTCACTTTCATATAATCGTTGTTCATTGAATAGTCACCTGTGCAGTCATACATCCCTCCATCCTGCCTGACTGTGAGCTCTACAAAAGCTCTACAGTCTCTCCACCAGATGCTGGGAAGTTTTTACCTCTGTCTGGTGGTGGCAGTGAGGAACTAAGAGGAGAACACTCCTCTTTTTCCTTATCACACTGCAAAGTGGTGGGAAACAGCATGGGAAAGGACATTTTGAGCTTCAAAATACCTCTCTGTGGTAGACCTGTGCATGTACAGTATTCATGTGTGACTGCACAGGTGACCACTTGAAGAATAACTGTTACTGGTAAGTTCAACTCTGTTTTCCCAAAAGAATCACAGAAAAAAAATGGATTCTGCAGCCTCATTATGTGACTAAAATCAGTATTCCAAAGTAACCCCTCAACCTTGGGTCTGCAAAGCTGCTGATTCTTACAAGGGGGCTTCTTTTAACTTGTGGATTTTTTTCTTTGAACACTGAGTGGTAACAGAATTTGCTTCTGTTGTTCTCTTTTGAAAGCACTGTTGCCACTGTTGCACAAGAGGCCATTGTTAGAGAACATGGAAGGCACCTGAACTTAAAGAATTTGTTGCACAATTCTGGGGTTCTGGCCCCCATTGCTTAATCTCAGTAGGGTGGTGGATTCATTGGAAGATTGTAGCATTACATTTACTCAAACTAAAAAGAGAAACATCATACCCCAGGAGTCGGTGTGGTATAACAGTTCGTGTCAGAATAGGATCTGGGAGATACATATTCTAATCCCCATTCTGCCATGGAAGCTCACTGACTGACAGTTGTCCAGTCATTCACTTCTAACCTACCTCATAGAAATATTGTGAATATAAAATGGAGAAGAATGATGATGTAAGCTACTTTGGGTCCTCACTGATGAAAAAAGTGGGCTATAAATATCCAAATAGAATAAATGGCCTTTATTTTCAATGGGTAGTGCTGCCTCCAAGAGGGAAGGTAGCATAGTATAGCCTGATCTTGTTAGATCTCAGAAGCTAGGCAGGGCCAGTACTTGGAAGGAAGACCACCAAGGAAGACTCTGAAGAGGATGACCATGGCAAACCTCCTCTGCTAATTCATCAGCCATGAAAGCCTCTTACTGGGATTGCTATAAGTTGGCTGTGATTTGACAGTACTTTATACACACGCAGTACTGCGTTCTCTGTTCATAATTTTTTTTCACACCTGCCAAATAATTTAGTTAGAGAATCATTTGGTGAAAGTTGAAATTGCTTATTAGTTTTCATCTGTGTTTCTTGCCTGTATAGTTTTCAGAAATCACAACCGTCCTGATTTTATTAGGTATGGGTATTTTTCATTGCATCTGTGAATTATGATCTTTCAGCAAAACTGTAATTGACTTAGCAAAGGTATTGAAAGAAATGTACTTGGGCAAAGGCATGCAAATCTCATTGCAATTAGTTGACCTTAAGAATGTTTAATTGTATGCTAGACTGTGCAAGTGTCAAGAGGAGTATTTGTACTGCTATGAAAAAGAAAAAGAAGAAAACAGCTCCTGACATTGGGGTTGGTTGTAGTGTACTATTAAGCGTTCTTGAGATCCACTAATTTCAGTGAGAGTTAAGCACACCTAATTGTCTGCTGGATTTGTCTCTATAATCAGTTAAAGATAAGCAGAGTGTTACTCTGGAATACGAAGCCATTAATGAATGATGTTACTGAATAGACCTAATCACTCCAGCAGAAAACTAGTTGTTTTCTTCAAAGGCTTTTATTTTGCTAGAGATAAAGAACTGAAAATCGTATTCTGTACTGTATGTGCTAACGCTACATGTAACTTCCTCAGCACCAAGTTAGCATTATTGTTGAATTTCATGTAAATGTTATACATTTTAGCTTCTACCCTCGCTTTAAAAATTGGGAAGATGTGAGAGGCTCTTCAGTGGATTTTTCCAGTTTTCATAGAGTTCCTCTTTCTTGGATTTTGCCTTAAAAAATTGCCCATCAAATTAGTACATTAGAATTTTATTTTGCCTTGCTATTACAGTAGATCAGTGATGGAGAACCTTTTCGAGACCGAGTGCCCAAATTGCAACCCAAAACCCACTTATTTATCGTGAAGTGCCAACACGGCCATTTAACCTGAATACTGAGGTTAGAAAAAACGGTTGGCTCCAAGGCGTGTGTTACCCTGGAGTAAGCTTGGTGGTAGTTGGTGGCTTTGCTTTGAAGCAACCATCCAACTCTTCCAACAGGTGAATCACAACCCTAGGAGCGTTTACTCAGAACAAGCCCCATTGCCAGCAACCAAGCTTACTCCCAGGTAAAGGATCTCGCTTTAGTTCTTCGCATGAAAATCAGTGGGGTTTAACAGCACTTAACAGGGTTACCTACACTGCTTCCCCAAAACTAGGTCTTAGGTTTAATGCTAATAATTGAGCCCACCGGCCCAGACCAGCCTAGATGTGTGTGGGGGGGGGGGGGTTGGGGGGGACTCTGTTTGCACGTGCCCACAGAGAGGGCTCTGAGTGCCACCTCTGGCACCCATGCCATAGGTTCGCCACCACTGCAGTAGATGGTCTCAGAAGGTAGTTTAAAGCCTGGACTTTTTTTTTTTTACAAACACTGTTTTTGTGTTTGAAGGTATTTTTGTACATGGCAGGGACTATTAAAACTCTTATTTCAGTACAGCTGCTGAGTTCAGTTGGCTTTATTATTATGAGTATGTCCATGTGAAAATGGTGAAAAGTCAAAGGCAATTGTTCCAAGGAATTAGAGTGTCTTCCTAGTGAAATGTGGAAAGCCTCCTCCCCCCCGTCTCTGCCACTCCATCAGCAAGCTATTATATAGCTGCTGTACAGTTTCCCCTGTAGAAGGAAGAAAGCATTTGGGGATATTTGGAAACCCAAAACAATTTTTATAGTTTTCTTGTATTTGCCCTTTCATTGTTCTTCTGCTATATGATACAAACTTCCTTCAAGTTTTGTGTGTGTGTGATTATATCTCCCAAATTTTAAGGACAGGGCAGGACTTTGAAATAAAATGCATTCATTGAACTGGAAAGAAGCACATACAACTATTTCCATATAAATCATGTTTTCTTATGAGGTCATTAAACCTGACATTTCTATGCACTGAGCATTGAAACGTCTTGTATTGTACACTAAATCAAAGTCTGGTAGTGGCAGGTATATTTTCTGAGTAAATTGAAACTTCAGGATTGGAATATAAACTTTAAAACTAAATTCTTTACTGTGACTCATTTTTATTACATGGCATTTCAAGTGATGGACTAACTGAAGCAGACTATGAAAAAGTGAAGTAGATTCAAACTTACATGAGGATTTCATAAAGATACTTTTATAGAAACAGATAGCAATATCTCCTTCCTGTTACGTGCCAGGATTATGTGGCTCAAATATCAATTATTAAATTTCCCTCTCTCTGTTTTAAAGGAATAGTAGTAATTTGGGATAATCCCAGATTTAAATGTGATTTAAAAGTATAATCTATTAAATTAAATTGCAGATTTTATTTATAATCTTCAAAAATTATGGATTATATTTATTTATTCAAATATTTATATCCCATATTTTCTCATAATTCAAGGAGGCTTAAAAACTCAATTTAAAATGCGTAACAAATAATACGCAATAAATAATCTTCCTTCCCAAAAAATCACTCAGCCTAACCCCATTTAAGGCAAATAAAATAGCACCGAAGCCCCTCGTAAACACCTCTGAAAACAGTGCCCCCATCACCTCCTGAAGAGCTCATTTTGAGGGTGGAGGCTATGATGGAAAATGCACATGCTGCGCTTGAAGCCAAATGAACATTTCAACCCTGTGTGTATTAATCACAATTTCCACAATTATTATTTTACCCCATTTTTCTCCCCAATGGGGACCGAAAGTAGTTTATAGCCTCCTCTTCATCTCCATTTTATCCTTACAACAACCCTGTGAAGTGGGCTAAGCTGAGAGTGTGACTTGTCTATAGTCACCCAGAAAATTGTGGCACAGTGGGGCTTTGCATCTAGGACGGTCTTCCAGACTCTAGTTCAGTGGTGGCGAACCTTTGGCACTCCAGATGTTGTGGACTACAATTCCCATCAGCCCCTACAATTGGCCATGCTGGCAGGGGCTGATGGGAACTGTAGTCCATAACATCTGGAGTGTCAAAGGTTCGCCACCACGGCTCTAGTTCAACACCCTAACTATACTGGTTCTTATAAGCATTGGGGCTTATGGAAAGAGAGGGACTTTTAGATACCATAGATAAGCATTGGGGTTTAAAGTTCACAACCAGCACCCTGAATTCTGCCTGAAGCAAAGTGGGGGCAATGTATGCCTTAAAATAGAAAACAGAGACAATTCTTAAGTGTATAGATGTGTCAATGACAATCAAGATCAAGTTAATTCATGCCGTAGTATTCCTTGTTACTATTTATGGGTGTCAAAGCTGGACAATAAAGAAAGCTGACAGGGAGAAAGTAGATGTCTTTGAAATGTAATGTTGTAAGAGAGTGTTAACAAATACTGCGAACTGTGAAAATAGTTGGTTCAAGATCAAATCAAGCCTGAACTCTCCCTAGGAGAGTGATTAAACCAAGTCACCTTATGAGAAGACAAGAGTCCCTGGAAAATACAATAATGCTAGGAAAAGTTGAAAGCAGCAGGAAAAGAGGAAGGCCCAACATGAGATGGATGGACTCTATAAAGGAAGGCATGACCCTCAGTCTGCCAGACCTGCACAAGCCTGTTAACGACAGGATATTTTGAAGGACATTGATTGAGAGGGTTGCCATGAAACAGAAGCAACTTGACGGCACTTAACTCATTCACACACACATGTCCCTGTAAGCTAGTTCCAATAATGTGACTGCCTTGTTGTGAACTAGCTTTAGTTTCCAAGTTGTTTTCAAGCGCAGCTCAAATCTATGGTTCATTACAGCAACCCTGCTGTGGATGAACCTGATTGGGGTGGTGGACTCCAAGAAAGGAGAGAGATGATGAACAAGATGCAGCTGATAGAAGGCACTCGTGGCTGCTGCATTAACCTTTTTTTCAAACAACAAAGCTGGTCCAACCTCCCCTGTACAAATTGCAACTCACTGTTCACCATTAGAGGATCTGATCCCTCCAAAGCATCAGCCTTCCTGACCAACTATCTTGTCTGGATTCTGCTTCCGTGTTAGGTCTCACAATCTTAAGCCAATAAATGGACTCTGAAGTATTAATCAGTAGCATTTATTGAATAGGCATTGAAGCACCACACTTGACAAAACCAGTTCTGACGAAGCTGGTATTCACAGTCCCCTTTAGCCCCTGTAAAGAACCCTCCCCTCCTGTTTTCCCAAGAGTTTGTAAAAAAACAGTCTTTGAAGCTAAGGTGCCCCAAGGTCAGTGGCAGATAGCAAGAGAAAGCCACCTGGCTTCCTGCCCTGCAAGATGACAGATGTTACACAGTTCCCATGGGACAGGAGTACTGGGAAAGCCTAGTTGTCTACAAAGCATGTGAGGCCATAAAGTAAAGATCAAGGAAAGAATGCACAAATGCCAGTGGATACATATGGCAGGCTGGTTACATATATATTTCTAGCAGCAGCAATTTGTTATTTTAAGCAATTGCACCATTCCAGGAATGTATCTCAATCACCTAGATAGCATCCCCCTGACATTTAGCTTGTCACAAACTTAGCTCTTCCTTTTATCTTCCTTCTCTCGTCCAGAGAATCACAATAATTTGTAGTATCTTCCCAACCAGCAGAAAATGGCATATACTATTGAAACAGTGTTTATCCCAGATTTCTTAGTTTTTAATAAGCGGTGTGGGGGGGGGGGGGTCGTCAATCTGTTTTGTTTTGTGTTAACGTCATCAAAAGGTCCAATTAATTTAAATCTCAAACTAAGAACAGATTATAAAATAATATTTAAAAAAATCTGCCCCTTAATTAAAAGCCTGTATAAATAGAAATGTTTTGGCCTGGTGCCTAAAAGAGAGTGGCACAGGTGCAGGCTAACCTCAAGGAGAAGGGCATTTCATGGGTGAGTTTCCACTGCTGAAAAAACTCCATCTCTTGTTGCCACCCACCTTACCTCTGTAATCAAGGGGCACACAGAATGCGACTTGTAAGAAGGACCATAACTAGCAGGCTTGAAAGTATGAAAGGGGGAGGTCCTTTAAGTCCTCAGCTCTAAACTATTTAAGACTTTAAAGGGAAGAACCAGCACTTTGAATTGTGGCCAGAAACAGATGGGCAGCTGCTTGTCTCTGCTTGTTCCTTGAAGCCAGCAGCCCTCCAGGGAAGCAACCTACCTGAATGATTCCTGATAAGCTAAAGGCCCAGACTGCCCTTGGAAGTAACAAAATAATCACATGGTTGGTTGGTTTCTCTCTATCTCATGGACCTGCACACTCTTATTAGATATGTCAACTTTTAAACCAGTCCCTCTAGCTGTCCCTTGTATGTTGGTTTGATCTGCAGCAAATACCAAGTAATTACATCTTTTTAATAGTGAAAAACTTCAGCTGTTGTTCAGAGTGTTCTAAAATGTTTTACCAAGGGCACTGGCATTTTCCCCAATTTGATGCAAGATTTATGTTTGCTTTTGTTAGGTCTCTAATGTTTTAATTCAGCAACTCCTAATATTCACTTAATCCTACAGTATATCAGCTCTAATGCATTTTAGAATGTCTGGATACTCCAAACAACAGCTATTGAAAAGATTATTGCTTCTACATCAAGTGTTATCAAGAAAGGAACCATATTGGATACTCACCCTAAGAGCAGTAATATCCTATGGTTTAAATGAAGATTTAAACCCGACTCTCTTTCTGTAAGGGTTTTTTTTTTGTATCTTTAAACTGTGAATTTGCGTCTCTTTTAAGAGACTTTTTTTTTGGCGAGGACAAGAGTGGTTCACACAAACCAGGCTACTGGCGTTTGTAATTTCCTCTAAGCAGTGAGTCTATTAATTATGAGTTAGAAGTATTTCTGAGCAGATTTTTTTCCCAGTTGATCTTGAATACTGTTTGATGCTTACACAAATATTATCATATCTATTTTTGATATGATAATTTATGGTATTATTTTGGGGTGAGATACAAATAGTTGAATTTTTTTTTAATTTTCTGATTCATTTAATTTAATTTTCTGATTCATTATTTTAATTCATTTTTATGATGTTTGGAATTATATCTCTTAGGTTATATGCCTGTGTCTTATATATAGTTACAGAAGTGTAAAGAAGCCTTATAATAAATGTAGACTGTAGACTGTAAGAATAACAAGTCTACAATATCTACTAAGCAGGAGGAGACTTTCTGGTACATGAGTGGATTTGTTTATATGTATATATTCTGAATAGAGATTTGCTTTTTATAATTAATTTTTCCTCATTTGAATTTCCCCCCACTTTTCTCATTTATTGTTTTACAGGATATTTGTAGATATATTTGTATACATAAATTGTCTGATGGTATCTGATGGTATCTGATGGTTCATCAGAAGCTTTTAGCTTGACATTGAGGAAGTCAGTAAGCAAAACAAATTTGTTTTTTAGTTGTTTATCATATTCTTTGATCAACTGAATATGTGTCACTTGTTGATTGCTCTGAATTAATTAGTTTATCTTCCACATTGGTAAAGTGATGGGCAGCCCAGTCTAGAGGCCACTGTGGTCGGGGAAGGTTCCACTGCCACACAATCTCCAAGGGGCTTTCAGGTAGCATGGGAATGCAGCAAAACAAACAAACAAACAAACCCGGCTGCCTGAAAGCCCTCCATAAGGCTGAATCCAAAAGGGTGGTGTAACTCCGAGGTTCAGGCTAGAAGGAAGCTCTACAGAAGTGGTTCTCAACCTGGGGGTCAGGACCCCTTTGGGGGTCGAATGACCCTTTCATGGGGTCGCCTAAGACTCTCTGCATCAGTGTTCTCCATCTGTAAAATGGATAAATGTTAGGGTTGGGGGTCACCACAACATGAGGAACTGTATTAAAGGGTTGTGGCATTAGGAAGGTTGAGAACCACTGCTCTACAGCTCTACAGGCTGGAAGGAAGCCAACTTGCACCCTTGGGAGTGCCTCCAACCCACCCCCACTGCTCTGACGTGGCTGGCTTCAATGTGGGAGCCCACTGCTGTGTTGGGGCAACTTGGACCCCTGTGCTGTCTGCCCGCCAGTATTTTTGCCTCTCCACTGGGCAAACCTGCCAGCATAGGCATGTACTGCTCCCACAAGTCAGTTACACCACTACCACCACCACCCCGGATTGGACTGTTATGTATATTAAAGCATGCTAATAATAGTCATATTTTCCTGTTTTAAAAATATATAATAATAGTCTTTGACACTTCCACATTATTCCAAAAGAAAAGTCAAAATTCTAAGGGACAAATCTGTTTATTTCAGCAGCTGTTGATGAAGACTTGTTAGGGGGAAAAATATAATTGTATTCTATCAAGCTTGGTTTTCAGACTAATTAGGATATTCACTTTGATGACCCATTAGTTTTGGCTGCATTCCTCAAAATTCTGTTTTAATTTTTAGGCAGTTTTCCACTTAGGACTCTGAATTGTAGCCCATGAGAAGCGTTTAGTAAGCCAAGCCTGGTAATAGGATATTCAGTTATTCCTTTGAAGCTTATAATATGGTAAATGAAACACCAAGAATGATTAATTTCTGCAAACTTAGTAAAAAGCCTCTCATGTATTTATCTTGTAATTCTTGAAATAGTCTGTTTTTTCTTAGAAACAGAGGAACAAAGACACAGGCAGTTTTGCAAAAATAGATGTTGGCTGAACATGAATATCACCTTTCAAGAAAGATTGCTAATAATGCCAGAACTATAATTAACTCCAGATGTAGCTGCAGTTGTACAGGACTCTGAGTGACTCTGAGCCTCTACAGATGCTGCAGCTGTAGTCGGTGAGTTTGGACCTATCAGACAAAGTCCTGCTTAAACAGAGCAGAAACGGCATTCTTTCAGAGTACTGCATCATAAATTCAATTTCCATCCTTGTACCCATGTTTGCTCACAATAGTATATCCTTGTATCCATGTTTGTTCACAATAGTATAGAAGAAGGAACTGAAAGTCTGACCTGTTTGGAAAAAATTAACCATTTTGAAGCTGTCTTTTGCAGTATGAATTTAAGAGCATAAATGTAATAGTGCTAGATTAGGCCAAGGTGTGGCCATCCTGATTCCACAGGATGCTCCTTACCATATCCTGATTGCGTATGTATATTAGAGTCTTTCTGTCCTTCCCTTGCCTGTGTTGCCCTTACGCCTTTCCTTCTTTTCCTGCGATCCGTTTACCTACTGTTCTTTCATTCCCTTTTGTCACTGGTACAAATATTTCATGGTAATGGATAATACTAGCATTAATTATTCTGTCTCATAGCTGCTGATGGAGAAAGGGATGTTTGTAGACTAAGGCAATATGTTATTTTCTGTTCTGAAGTAAATTGTTTTTTTTTTTAATGAATTCCAGTACACAGATACGTGTCAGCCTTCAGGAAATATTTTATACTTTTTTGGATTGAGAGAATCTGGCATTGTTGACATACATGGAATGCTTTTTAAGCACTCAGTATTGGAAGTTAGTCCAATAGTCCAGACAATTCCTGGTCCATTGCTGACTAGAAAATGTGAGAAATGTAGCAAAAAATGTGTACAAACTAGCTCAAGTTTGAAAACAATAGTATGCCTTAATTTAAAAAAATGGCTCAAAAGCTTAAGGTAGGAAAAGCAAGGAATAAGATGTGTGTATGTGTATTCTCTTTTGCTAACTGTGAAGAGCCCTTTATCTGTCTCTTGAATCTTTGCCTATGTCATGCTGCTGTTGCCATAGAAACTGATCTGTGACTAGCTTTGTTATACAGTATAACAGACTTCCTGAGGAGAAATCTTTCAAATTGTAGTACTGCCAGCAGCCTTCCTTTAGAACAACTTTCATCCTAAACAAACAACAACAACAAAACGCCTCACCTTTTCCCTAGCAAATGTAGTATCTTTACATATACAGGATTTAATAATCCAATGGCACATTTAGTGTTTTGATAGTTAATAGTTTTATGTATTTGCGAAGTTGTTGCAGAAGACTCATGATTAATTCAGTGAGGTGGCAGTGGGCAGTTTCAGGGTTGCTGCCATATTGATATTTTGTTTGGCAACCTTTAGCTACAATCCAGAGATAGGAATGACTAAAATCCACCTCATATATACAGATACCTAGACTAAGGGCCACTAGATGCAATATCACATGTGATTCCACAGCTTCACATAGTGGTACAGTAATGTGAGAAGGGTAGGGAAGATGGCATGGTATAGCCAGCTCTTATCAGAGAGTATCTATCCAAATAATATACTACTTTTATTTACTATAACATTTATTGTCTTCCTTCAACTTTTATTTTTATTTACCTGCCAGATGGCAAAAATTAAAGATACATGTGCTATGATAGAATAGGTTGCAGCAGTTTGCAATTCTTCCTCAGGACTTTTAAAAATAGAAAATGAAGATATTTATACTTTTACATTTCATAAATATGCCAAATAGTACCGTTTCATTTGCTGAGTTACAAATGATAGTTTGATAGGAAAGTAGTACATATACTTAAATTCCCCCAAACATTTCTGTTCCTTCCTTCCTCCCCTAGAAAATTTGTTTTTTTCCCCTATGGTTTCAAAATTTCAGGAAATTTTATATTTCTAGAGGTCAGTAGCACTAGGCAAAAAACAAAATAGAGATTCCAACAAGGTGGACATGCCACCTCCAAAGAAGCTTGCTGCACTGTGACCAGCAAGCTGACAAGGATGCTTCCCAATTTTCCAGTGAAATGGTTCTATGAAGCATGGTTCTATGCAGCACCTACTTTTTTCCCCTTGTGTAAATCTACACTGGCATACACGGGAGCCATTTTGGGATGAAAAGGCTTAGGAAGCCAGATAAAGCCGGCCCCACCCCAAGAACATCCCCTTTAGTACCAGCAAAGGCTCCTATAGCAGAGGAGTGTCAGCGCTGCAGCAGCACTGGTGCCTGAGTATTGTGCTACTGTGCGCTCTTCAGCACCGATGTAAATGCCTCTATGCTGCCTCCTGAGCAGTTTTGCGCACCCCTCTTCCCAGGATTGCACTGTTAATCATTCAAAATTTGGATTTTAAATCTCATATTCATAATGCACATATGAATTTTTTTCAGAACCTTACACAAAAATATGAATGGCAGAATAGAACTTTCCTGATTTTTAACGTTTTTAGGTTGTCAGCTGTAGGCCTCGATGATAACAAATGGGAAAGATTGCAGGAGGAAAATCTGACATTTTGATTTGAGAAGCTTATGAATTATTTGCTTTCTATAATAAATTGCAACTTCAATGTTTTACAGCATGTGATCCCATGATGTAAATGTTTGTGTGCTGTTCCTTATGAGAGAAAAGCTTAGAAATAACTTCCCAGTTTGTTAGTATGTTTTTTCTTTTTACATAATTCACTTATGCTTATGAAATGGGAATCAAAGGAGGTGAGGGCATCCTATAGGTCATAGGTGTCAAACTCGCGGCCCTCCAGATGTTATGGACTGCAGTTCCCATCATCCCCTGCCAGCATCGTGCTGGCAGGGGATAATGGGGACTGTAGTCCATAATATCTGGAGGGCCGCAAGTTTGACACCTGTGCTGTAGGCAGTAGCAGAGACTCAGTCCACCTGATTCTGTGTAAGCATGCAAAGGCAAAAAGTATAGAAAGGGAGGCAAGAAAGGGTTTTGAAAGACTTGTGGGATAAGTGTGTAAACTAGTTATTTTTAGTATTCTGCTCTTCAGTTTATAGTTGTGTTATTTGAGGGTAGGGTAGAGGAAAGTACTTTTATTTCCTCTTCGGAGTTCAGGAAATAACAGCATTGCATAGTTCTCCTGGAGGCGAGGCTCGGGCATCCTGATTGGGTGATTCCTAGCTCATTCTCAGGGAGGCAGGACCTAATTTTGTTGTCACTTCCTGAGGAGGGCTTAATCACCCTTCCTGGATCCAGTATTGTTCCTGCCTAGATAGGGAGTGCAGGGCTTGTCCAGTGCTCCAAGCCCTTTAGGCAAACAAGTATTTTTTCCTTCTCAGTCTGTCTAGTCTTGTCTTCTCGTCAGTAAGTGTAAGTGTTGTACTGTTCCCCCCCCCCTTCAGCCCAAATCCTTAAGGGATAGACCACACCACGCATAGGCGCAATGGCCTCCCTGCGTTCCTTCTCTCCGCCGCGAGAGGCCTTCGGAAGGTCCGCGGCAGAAGGGACCCGCGCGGCGACCTGCTATGGGGCGCAACGTCGCGGCTCCGCCGACGCCGACACCGGGTCTTGCTCCCAAGCCCCAAATTCGGCCGCAACCACCGAGAACCCACCGGCGCCATTACCCCCGCCTCCCCTGGAGCGGAAAAAAGGCGCGAAAAACAAAACGGCCCCAGGCGCAAAAGCGAAAGCGGCCCCGGCCAAGCGGCAAAAGCGGCTGGCGACGGAGGCCTCCGCTGCCGCTCAGAGCACCAACGTCCTTACTCAGGACGCGGCTGGCGAAGCTCTGCAACTGCCCCCGCACCCTCCCCCAAACCCAAACAGAGGATTTAGGCAGAGAGCGCTCCGGCTCCTCTGCAGAGGGCGGGGGCGGGGAGGACACAGAACACCAAGAGGGAACCAACGACTCTGAATCAGACCGGCCCAGTACTTCCCGGTCCAGGCAAAGGGGGGGGAACCACCGTCTAGAACGCCTTCCCTCGCAGACACGAGTTCCTGGGCCAATGCCTCTCCAGAACTTCTCATGGAACTCTTTACCAAAAAAATGCGAAAAGAGATCTTAGACCACGATAGAAGGAAACAGAAACATAAGCGCAAACAAAAAAGCGTCAGTAGAGGGCGCCAGAGATCTAAGCATAGGAATAGACACAGACACACACACCATTCCAGTTCCTCTTCCAGGTCCATCAGCCCAACCCCCCCCTCCTCCACTTATAGAGACCCACTCAACATAGATGAGGACAGTAGTGAGGGGGAAGGGTTAGAGCCAGTAGAGCATTTCTCAGAAAGCGAGGAAATCCCTGCTGAACCCAATGATTCATGTAAAAGATTTTTTAAACAGGAAGAACTTTCTTCAATGATGGTGAAGACTATCTCCGCTCTCCAACTGCATGATGAGCCAGACGCGGAAGACCCCGCCGCCCCAGGCGGATCCAAAAAACCAGTTAAAGGAGTACCCAAAGGGAGAAAGGAGATTTTCCCAAACTCTGAGGAGACCCCTCGGGCCTTTCCTCTCCCAGAATACTTCGAAAAAAGGATGAAAAAAGAATGGCTCAATCTGGACGTCAACAAGAGTTACCCATCACTCCTCAAAAAACTCTACGTTCTCCCGGACCACGTGCACGCTACCATACAAACCCCCCTAGTGGACGCCCCGGTGGTGGCAGTACAGTCAGGAGGCCTAGTCACCAAGGACGGTGAGGGTTCCTTAAAAGACCCCTTTGATAGAAAAGGTGAGGTCACCCTCAAGAGGATGCACGATCGTTTAGCAATAATTCTTAGGACACTTGCATCCTCTGCCACCATGGCTAGACCCGCCATCATTTGGGCCAGACGAATCCTTGACATCATTCCCCCAGAACACATAGGAATTAGGGAAGGCATGGAGAGAATGCTATCAGCAGTCTCCTTCTGGGCCGACTCCAATCTGGACGCCTTCACCCTAACTTCCCGTGTCCTAGCCCTAGGGGTAGTAGTGAGGAGACAAGCCTGGCTCAAGGCCTGGCAAGCGGATTTTCACTCAAAAACCGTAGTCTCCACCCACGACTATCATGGATCCAGACTCTTTGGCAAGGACCTGGATGCCGTACTGGTGGAAACCAAGGGAAATCGTAAGACTATGCCAAAATTTGTCAGAGCAGACCAGGGATCCCTCCATAAGTCCTACTCCACATTTAGGTCACAGCGCACCCTAGCGCGAGCACCTAGGGATGGCCGACGATGGTCTAATTCTTACACCTCACGCAGGCATCCCAACAACAACAACAATTACCATAACAACAACAACAACATGAACAACAACCAGTCTTCCTTTCGTACCTCCAATTTCAGATCAGGCAGAGGAGCCAAATCCTTCCAACCTGACCGCCCAAACCGATCCTGACAAACTCAAGCCCCCGGTCGGCGCCCGATTGCAAAGATTCCAGCGGAACTGGACGGGCCCCAACGTCGACCTATGGACCCAAGAGGTGGTCACCTCCGGCTACCTAATAGAATTCTTCAGAATGCCAACACCCAGATTTCAGGCCTTTCCCACCTTACGAAATCATCAAAAAAGGCTCAGGACACAGCAGGCAATCCATCACCTCCTTCTAATCCAAGCCATCGAGCCGGTGCCTCAGTCGGAACGCTTTTGCGGAGTCTACTCCCATTTCTTTACCGTTCCAAAAAGAAACGGGGAGTGGCAAGCCATCTTAAACCTGAGGTACGTCAACAGGGCCATCCGGTTACGTCGCTTCAAGATGGAAACCCTCCGGTCCATCGTAGAAAACCTCAGACCCGGGGACCACCTAACATCACTGGATCTTACCGAGGCCTATCTGCACGTGCCCATAAACCCTCGACACCGATGCTACCTCAGGTTTGCAGTAGAAAATCAACATTTCCAGTATCGGGCTCTTCCCTTTGGACTCGCCACAGCCCCAAGAGTTTTCACAAAGGTACTTCTCGCACCCATCACCGCCCTAAGGGAACAGGGCATTCACGTCCACCCTTACCTGGACGACATCCTCGTTCGCTCACCCTCCAGGGAACGGGCCAGGGTGGACGTGGATCTGGTGATGAGAACGCTGACTCATGCACGGCTTCTTGGTCAACTTGCAAAAAAGTTCACTGAACCCACAGACACGCATGGAACACCTAGGAGCCACAATCGACACCTGTGCCAACGCTCTCTTCATCCCACACTCAAAGGCCCTCAAAATCCAAAGGATCGCGGCGTCCTTCATCCACGCCAGGAGAGTAGCCCTACTACAACTAGCAAAACTGATGGGCATCTTCATCTCCATCATAGACATGCTCCAATGGGCACGCTTCCATGCACGGCCGCTGCAGAGGTTCCTGAGACCGTACCAGTGGGACATCATGCAGAAGAAAGAGAAAACAGTAATACTCTCGACTCAAGTCAAACACAGTCTCACCTGGTGGTCCCAGCTCAAGAACCTATCCACAGGCAAAGTATACCTTCACGACAACAAGGTGCAGGTTTTCACAGATGCCAGCCTTCGGGGATGGGGAGCCTCCCTCAGAGACCAGGTAGCCCAGGGCCTATGGAGCCCCGCTCAAGCACGTCTCCCCATCAACCTCCTGGAACTGGTGGCCATCCGGCTTGCACTTCAACACTTCCAACACCACCTCCGAGGTCAACACGTCCTGGTCAGGACCGACAATGTGGCAGCCAAGGCTCACCTCAACAATCAAGGGGGATCGAGGTCCGCCCAGCTACACCGGGAGTCTGTCACCATCCTGACCTGGGCAGAGAGACACCTCAGATCACTCTCCGCAGAGCATATCAGAGGGAACCTCAATGTAGAGGCCGACTGGCTGAGCCGTCAAACCATCTCGGAAGCAGAATGGAAACTACATCCGTCAACATTCCTGCTAATATGCCAGAAACTCGGGACGCCCCAGGTAGACCTGTTCGCATCGCATCAAAATCATCAGCTGCCGACATTCCTGACCAGATACTACCATCCCAGTGCAGCGGCCACGGACGCCCTGACCACCTCATGGCCTCCGGGCCTGATGTATGCCTTCCCACCGGTACCTGTTCTCCCCAAGCTCCTGAGAAAGATCTGGAAGGAAGAGGCCGAAGTCATACTGGTAGCCCCCTGGTGGCCAAGAAGACCATGGTTTTCGTCCATTCTACAACTGTCTGTTGCGCCCCCGCTTCACCTTCCAACACCTCCAAACATGCTTTCTCAAGGGCCCATCCACCATTGCAACCCAGAATGGTTCTGCCTCACCGCCTGGCACTTGAACGCGCGGCCCTAGAGAGGAAGGGATACTCCCAGAAGGTTATTAATACCATCATAGCCGCACATCGACCATCCACTCTCCGCATCTATGACTCCTCATGGAGATCCTTCACCAAGTGGGCAAATAAAAATCATATAGATCCCACTCGCCCCAAGGTTTCCCAAGTTCTGACATTCCTACAAGAGGGGGCCAATAAAGGACTCCGAAGCGCAACCCTCAAAAGACAGGTGGCCGCCTTATCCACGGTCTGGATACGTTTACAAGGTGTCACTGCCTCCCGACACCCAGACATCCTTAGATTCCTAAAAGGAGTGCGCCAGACCCAACCTCCGGTAATTCATCGCTTCCCCTCATGGAAACTAAACACCGTGCTCAACGCACTAACAAAACACCCATTCGAACCCATTCAGACAGTGCCCCTGAAATGGCTCAGGATGAAACTCCTCTTCCTGATAGCCATCACCTCAGCAAGAAGGGTCTCTGAGCTCCGTGCTCTCTCTATAAACTCTCAACTCTGCGTTTTCCACAATACCAAAGTGGTCCTACGTCTAGACCCAACCTTTGTTCCCAAAGTGGGATCCTCCTTTCACCTCAGACAAGAAATTACGCTTCCGTCATTCTTCCCCAAACCAAAACATCCAAAGGAAGTCCTCTGGCACACCTTAGACGTCAGAAGAACACTCAAGGCGTACATCATTCGCACCGAGGACATCAGAAAGACCGAGTCCCTATTTATCAATGTCTCAGCTCCCAACTCCGGAGCCCAGATGTCCAGAGCTGCCATCAGCTCAAACATCCGAAACTGCATCACTGAAGCCTATAAATCATCCAACATTCCGGTCCCACCAGGAATTACGGCACACTCCACCAGAAGCGCCGCAACAAATGCCGCTTTCAGACGTCAAATCCCGATAGAGGACATCTGCAAAGCAGCTACGTGGTCCTCCGCGACGTCATTCGTCAAGCACTATAGGCTACAATCCAAAGCCGATAACGACACAGTTTTCGGCCACCGAGTGTTAGAACACATATTCGGTGAATGATCCCACCCATTAGGGACACTGCTCTGGGAGGTCCCAATCAGGATGCCCGAGCCTCGCCTCCAGGAGAACGGTCCATTGGTAGACTTACCCTGAAGGGGCCTTCTCCTGGACGGCGACGAGGGCATCCTGGCCCTCCCAACAGATCATTCACCGCAACAGTACTAAAGAATAATGAGCGCTCACGCAACCATACATTAGTCTATTAGACAAAATTACTTAGGAGCACATGTTTTAGGCTTGTTGCCTCAGTTACCAGATGTTATATGTTGTTACTTCCTAATGTTTTACCTTTCTTAAATGTTTGAGATATTGCACTATACTACTCCGTTACTCCAAAATACTGGATCCAGGAAGGGTGATTAAGCCCTCCTCAGGAAGTGACAACAAAATTAGGTCCTGCCTCCCTGAGAATGAGCTAGGAATCACCCAATCAGGATGCCCTCGTCGCCGTCCAGGAGAAGGCCCCTTCAGGGTAAGTCTACCAATGGACCGCTTTCCTTGTGCATTTCTAGAAAGTGATGGCTCCTTATAGTTTTCTTCTGCTTATACATCTTATAGTTTTCTTCTGCTTCCAAGGTCTGCTTTGCAATTTCAGCTGTGTTTCCAGTTGGATTCTTGCCCTCCACCAATCAGCATATTTCCTTTCCCCATCACAAACTGCTTTTGAAGCTCTCTTGAATTTCAGAATGTGTTCAGGTGTAAGGTGAGGAGTGGGCCCTCTGTTGAAAAAACACAGATCCAAAATTCTACCGCAATTAGTCTTTGAGTACTTTCTGATATTTTCCCATTGATTACATACATTTATCCAAAATGTTGGAATTTTAAGTTCCAACCCTTTTAAAAATAATACTAGCATAATGGAAGTCTTCTTAAAAATATGGGATCTGGATAATTTCTAAGTATGATATACAAGCCACCATATTGCTTTAAGTTTCCCCTTTATTCTCAAAGGCTAAGTTTACTTATACATATTCTAGTGTTTCCTTTCATTAGGATTCCACTCTTAGTTTTACTGATAATACTGTCTGCATACATTTCCACTTCAGGAGGGTGTCTATTTATACAGTGTTCAAAATATAATAAAATTTAGCATTTAACCACTACACAGCATTTGAGCTTTTTTTCCCTTTTTCCTTTGGGGAAATGGTTTTTAGAACACTGTTTCTATGTTGTTGTCATGTGAATTCCTTAATGTTTTCACAGTGTTTTCATTCAGTATGATGCCCTTTTCTCCAAGTCTTTCGTACTTTGGCCTTAATTTGTGAAATTTGGAAGGCAGAGGAGTTTTTTTCTCCCTTGGCGAGGATACACCGTAGGTTGGTTGCTATTGAGAGTTAAAACTGGTATTTACTACTTGGTTTGTATAACCATAATTTGTTCTAGCAGGAAGTTCCATAACACCCAAGCTTTTCTACATTTTTCCTTTATAAATAAAGGCTTCATTAGACACATACTTGATAATCCCTTCCTAGCACCAGCAGGAACCCTGCAGCAGCCAGTAACCCAGAGCCCTGAGAACTATCATTTTGCTAAAGCACCTGAGTCCCTCACTTAGATAAAAGGTGCCATGGAACTAAGGCTGCATTGTTGTCTCATACTGTTGCCTCATCTTGTTTTGTTACAAGAATTAACTGGGAAATCTGCAAGCTTGCACAGCCTTCTCCATTCCCTCATATGCAACTGAGAAATTGATGTGTTGTCCAAATTGGCTGGAACCAGGCAAGACCAGCAAGCACAGCTCATTGCTGCCAGGGCCATTGCCACACTTAAGCACTTGGAACGTTCCTCATAGTACTATAGCAGCAAACCCTTGTTAATATTATGAGCAAGCCCTCGTTAATATTATGAGCAGAACTCCTTTTCTTCCCCTTCCAAGTAGATTTAATTACATTTTAAACACTGTTCAGGCAGTGGATTTTTGTTGTATTGGTGGGACATCTAATATCCCTTTGTAAATGCTGCTTTGCTACTATAAACTTCATGTTACGTGACAAATGGCATAATCTTTTAAGAAAATAACTCGGTAAAATCAATCCCAGTTATCTCAAAACACCTAATCCATAATCACTACATGATCAGTTTGCTCCTCCCCCCACCGTTTTATGCTAGGTAAAAGTACAAAGGTAAACTGAAATAGATTTCTTGCTGATTTACTTACCAAAGATTTGTTTTGTTATGAAGTTTTTATAATCTACAGCATAGTTCATCAAATGTGTCCTACATTGGTACACCAATGTGACTTGCTATCAAGTCACAGGTGACATAAAGTGACCCCATAGGGTTTTCAAAGCAAGAGGTGTTCAGAGTTTGCTGTTGTCTGCCTATGCATTATACCCTTGTATTCCTTGGAGGTTTCCTTGGCCTCTTCTGCACAGGCCAGGGAGGTGGGGTCACACCAGTGTACTTGATTCTGGTAGAGCCCCGGGACTGTTCGCACATGCTTGTGCAAGCAGCCTCATGGCTGCCGGGAACCACGGATGCACCTTCACATGGAGGCAAGTCCATGGTTCCCTTCCCTGCCGCCTCCCACCTCATCCCTGCTTGCCTGTGAAGCACAGCTGCACAGGCAGGGCCAATCCCCTGGGTCTTGGGATGGTCCCCTTCCCCCCAGTGGCTTTGTGAATGGGAGCCAGGGAGGGAGTTGTGCAAGAATCGCTCCATGAGTGATTCTTCTGTTTACAGCGGCTGACAGCTGCAGCCGTTTGCTTGGCTGAGGCTGTGCTTTGCTGTAAAACAAAAGAATCGCTCATTGAGCAATTCTTGTATAACCCGCTTTGAGGCCGCTGGCGCGGGTTAGGAGCAGTTTAGAGTCATTTGCAGGGCAGGAACCGTCTGAAGTTCTCTCCCCAAATGGTGATTATACCACCCCCAACCTGGCTTCATTGGCAAGTTCGGAAGGGGCCCTTTACAAATACTTGCCAAGATCAAATTTGAGAGTGCGTGACTGGCCCAGGGTCACCCAGAAAGTTTCCACGACAGAGTAGAAATTCAAACCTGGATGTACAACTATAAATCATAAAATTGTACACATGGTTTGGATCACAGCCATAGGTGAAGCCCAAATGGAATTTTGGGGGGCTCATGATGGCCCTCAGCAGCCTTGAAGTAAGCTTACTAAATATTATACCTTGGAAAAGAAATAGGTACATTGAGGATGTAGAAATGACATTTTGGTATTTTGCAATCTTTCTTGGAAATAGTAATGTAAGCTGGCATTTTTGAGATCAGAAGAGTTGTAAAGTTATTGTAATTCACAAAAATAGGGTATGGATAGTGGTGCTTAATATTACAGGCACGCAAGGTACTCCATCTGAAAATATTGTATTGAGAGATTTATCGGGGGGATATAAAAATTATAGCATGGAATTCAGTGTTCTGAATTTTTGTCATCCCCTTGTCCCAACACTGATTTTTGATAAGAGGATGAGGCTGGGTTTTTTTTAAACCCACCCAGATATTTTGTGAAGCAAAGTTTATACAAACATATGTTTATACAAACACAGGCATTTCACAGGGTCCTGTTAAAGATGCTAGTTTTAGTTTTTATTGCTAGATTTATTATGATATTATTTATTCAAATAGTTGTTTTATTGTATTGTGAACCACCTTGTTCACATTGCTGTGGAATGGGGAGGTGGTGTATAAATATCTGCAAGAAATCCTCCAAATGGCTTCTTTGAAGGATGAACTCTATAGCATTGTACCATGCTGAGGTCTCTCCCTCCCCAAACCCTGGCTTCTCTAAACTCCACCTCCAAAATCTTCAGATATTTCCCAATCCAAATATGACAAACCTATTGGCTGCTGAAATCAGTAGCATCGGCTACAGATCGAGGTTCTGAAAGCATACATTCAAGTTTACTGCATTGATTTATTTACAGTAAAAGCTAAAATGCTGGTTTTTAGTGTCACTTGTGATCATTGACAATCTTGATTTCTTATGCTTGTTTTGACCACTCTCTTACTGGTATACCTTTTGTCCTAGCACTGGCCTGAATGTCCCAGTGTTTCTGTTAGGATTTTTCTTCTCTTCTGCGGTAGCAAAGAGTTGTTAAATATCTGTAACTGCCAGTTCCATTTTCTGCAGTCACAGCTAGATATTTGAAGGCAGCCATGTGAAACAGGTGGAGCAAACTCAGATGTGAAGAAATAAAACAACTTCAGATACTTTCAAATACTTGTTTTGCAGTTGCTTCCTAAGCACTGTGTCAGGGGGATGCTAGCTCGGTGATTGAGCTATATTCCTGGAACCGTGCAGCTGCTTAAAATGACAATTTGCTGCTGCTAGAAAGAAATATATGCTAGAAAGCCTACTATATGTATCCACTGCCTTCTGTACATTCTTTTCTTGATCTTTACTTTAGGCCTTCATACACTTTACAGATGACTAGACTTTCCCTAGTACTCCTGTCTCATGAAAACTATATTACATCGGTTATCTCATAGGGCACGAAGCCAGATTACTTTCTCTTGCAATCTGCCACTGACCTTGGGACACCTTAACTCCAAAGACTGGTTTTCCCAAACTCTTGGGAAAAGAGGAGGGGGGTTCTCTTTGGGGGATAAAGGGGACTATGAATACCAGCTTTATCAGAACTGACTTTGCCAAGTATGGTGCTTCAGTGCCTACTCAATAAACACTACTAATCAATACTTCAGAATCCATTTATTGACTTAAAATTACAAGACCTAACACACTGTTAAACTTTATAATTGAATCTTTGACCTCATCACCATTTCCTGCCAAACATTTCTATTCATTAAAGTTGTTGGTATTTACCTAATGCGTGTATGCTGGATCTCACTTTTTTATTATATCTTTCACGATGGATCTTTTGCACATTTATGATCTATCAGTCTTTGACCTATATCTCTTCCATTTGACAAGGTTAGTTTGGGATACTTCTTATGCCTCTGTACTTCAACAGCTACTAGTGCAAGACTTTGGAATGAAATTACTTTTTGAGACATTTCAGTCATCACTAGAAGAAAAATGATTGGTGAAAGTCTATGAAATTTAGTAGAAGAGCTGACCTGAGATTCTTTTCCCATCTTGAATCCTTTGTTTAAAAAAGCCAGCTCTTTATATTTTCCCTCCTCCCAGTTCGGTTGAAACTAATTTCTTTTAGTTAGCAATGTTGTCTCATGGAATCATGACCTTTGTGTTACATGATTAACTATTAGCTTTGGTAAAGTGTCTGATAATTAGTAGCTAGCCAAATAGAACTATTCTTGGCAACTTAATCATTCAGGCAATCTGGCTTTACCAGAGAAAGGGAGAAAAACATTCTTTTCCTCATCATTCTATTATTTTCTGTATACACATTCTCTATGTTTTATTGTTATAGCAACCAGCAAATTGTGATGCAGCACATTTGTTCAAGAAATATATGAATTTTGAGAAGAGAAACTTGATTTTTCTGATAGTGTTAAATAATCACATGAACCTACATTTCTTATACATAGTGGAGTGAATTTAATTCAAAGCTACAAATGATTTGTTTCAATTATAACTTGAAATCAATATAACAAAAATTAGGATCAAATTTAAATCAGATTTCCCATCTTGAAATTTATATTTTTCCTAACAGCTATGCATATCACCTTGTAACATGGTGACATGCAACTAAATACAGCTTTTATACATTCTAGGAGCATAATCCAAAATGTTTGTCATGCAGCCCAAATTCAGTGAAGAATTGTATCTGTTTATAAATGGTGACAGATGTCTATTTGGGTCACTCTAGGTCTCAAAGAAACTTGAGATAATTTATTTGAGCCAGCTTGGTGTAGTGGTTAAGAGAAGTGGGCTCTAATCTGGAGAACTGAGTTTGATTCCTCACTCTTTCACATGAGCAGTGGACTCTAATTTGGTGAACGGGATTTGTTTCCTCGCTACTATACATGAAGCTTGCTGAGTGACAGTCACAGTTCTCTTCAAACTCTCTCAGCCTGTTGTGTCTGTTGTGAGGAGAGGAAAGGAAGGAGTTTGTAAGCTGCTTTAAGACTCCTTACGGTTGAGAAAAACGAGGTTTAAATCCAAACTCCTACTCTTCTTCTTAAAATGAAGAATGAAGACACAATTGTTTAGAAATCTTTGGGACTTTCCCTTGTAAACAGGCCTCAGTTTATTAAGTGTCCCAGAAGAATAGGATGATAGTTACCTGACATACCTGCTTCTATGCTATTTTCTTGGTATTATGCTGAGATCCTTTACCGTAATGATAAGAGAAAATTTGTACCCACCTGGCTGAAGACTAAAAAGTCACAACGTATTTTATAACATCATGGCAATGTTTAAGAATTATTTCAAAAAAAAATTGTCCAATACAGGCACACAGCATTTTAACACAATAACAGCAATAGCTAGCCAGGCTTTAGATAATTTCTGGCCTCGTGAAAACTTCACGGCTGTTAAGCAAAAAATAGGGATTTTTTCTCAATGCTCTAACTATAATCACGTTGGGGTCGCGCTCTGCAAAATTGTTTTTTCTTATGCCTCTCACCTCACCAGAGGCTTATCTGGTGAACCAGATGTGTTTCCGCACTCCTACATTCCTGCTGGGTAGTTACAGTTCTTTGGAACTCTCTCAGCCCTACCTACCTCACAAGGTGTCTGTTGTGGGGGGAGGAAGGGAAAGGAGCTTGTAAGCCACCTTACAGGAGAGAAAGGTGAGTGAGGTATAAAACTACGATGACTGCTACTTCCACTATTACTACTCTTCTTCATCTTTATGTACTCCATGCTTCCCACTTGTTGCAGCCTGGTCCAGACTAAATGACGAGTGAGGGGGGCATGAAACATGTGGGAAAGGGGAAGAAGGAAATGGCAGTTTATGTTACCATTTTACTTGGGTCTTTATGTGGAAAAGGTGCCCCAGGGTGTACCATTTTCTCCCCTCCTTGTGCAATGGTGCCATTTAGAAGTCTTATGTTGATTCCCTGCCTAAAGGGAACTAAATTAATAATAACAATTATGTTAACTCTCAAGTGCTGATGCTTTGTAGATGATTTGGTTTTTGACACTTCAAAGGCTTTAACCTCTGACATAAGTCCCACTTATGTCAGTCCCACACACACACACACACACACGCACACAAACACACACAAACACACACACAAACACAGGAAGAGAGGGGCAGGTTCTTCAAGAATGGAATCCAGTGCTTCTTGATGTTCTGAACAAAATGGAGAAGATCAACATGGAAACTATCAGCTTCTGGATTTATTGACAAAATAGATGTGCTCTTCTGCAGCAGTAGAAATTCCTTACTGGTAAATCTACCATATTGTACACACAATTCTTATAACTAATCTCTCTCTATATAAATCTATCAGTGCATTTTTCTGCTGACAGGTAATCTCCCAAACTACTGGACCGATTGCTTTGAAATTTTCACACAACGTCGCATTCGCGTACTGCCAGGTTTCTATACTGTTTCCACACCTCCTGTTGTGTACATGTCACAACTGTGCCCGTTATTGTGTACATGCCACACCTGTGACAGTTGGAACCACAGTTCTGCTCCGCAACAGCGCCATCTGCTGGCCGTCAAAGCACCACCCTCTGATACAAGGGAAACAACCATGCCTTCCTTGAAAATCGCTGCCATCTGGAGTGAAAAAGATGGGGCCTGCCGTCTGGACATGGCCCACCCACCCTAGCGGAGGAAGGGGAAGGTGAGGGAGGGTCCGGGGGGTTGCTGGACCAAACGCTCTGAAATTTGAACACAACGTCGCTCATGCCTCCTACGTGTTTTCAGCTAGGTAATTCGCCTGCAAGGGAAGGGAGTGAAAGGGACAGGGTCAGCCACCTGGACATGGCCCACCCACCAGACTGAGCCACAGCAACGCGTGGCCGGGCCTGCTGGTTTATATAAAGAATGTTGACAGCAACATACCCAATTAATATAATGCTATCAAGGAACTTCGCAAATTAGTATGTGTTGCTTTATTACAAGTCTTTTGTTCATTTTATGTAGTCACATTACGAATGCTTATACTCCACCTTTTTTGCCATAAAGTCACATCTGACTTTAGGAAATGGCTGATGAAGTTACAATTTTACTTAGGTCTTTATGTGGAACAGGCTATAGAAGACAACAACTCTAGATGAAAAATGCTGTTTCATGCTCTTCTCATGCAGGGTTTCTGTCTCTAGTAAAAGGTAATTTATTTCTAGCTTTACTTTGCAGACAGGAAAGATCAGATGCTGAACTGATAGGTCTGTGCTTTGGTTCACTGGTTTCAGTGTGAGTCCAGAGGGTTTAAAATTAGGTAACAATATTAAGACTTATCTGAACAGCATTCCAAAACAAATGGTAGGAGAAGGTAGGAGAGCCATTTCAGTCATAATCTGTGGAATAAATATAAGAAAGTAGGTGTGTATTCTAAAATAGCCCTTCACCATCTTAGAAATATCACGATTGTCTTCAGATTATAGTGTAAGCATGAAAGTTATATGTAAATTAAGTTATATGTAAATTTATGTAAATTTATGTTATATGTAAATTTAATCTTAGTGTGAATTCAGGGCAGGATCTTGTCTCAGATGAGCACAAAACATTTGTGGAAAAACGAGTGAATATTTGCTTAAACTGATTTTTTTTTTCTGTATTGACTCGACACATAATTTTGGTTACCTTGTGTGGTGGAATGACTCTTCACCTCCAGGTATCTGTAGGAGGGGGGGGATTACAACTTGCAAAATGAAAGTTAATTTTGAACTCTGTGAACACTTAGATAGTCATTATTATTCCCTTATAATATCAGTTCATTATATACTTCATTTCTTTTGTGAACATTAATAATTATACTGGGTAAATTAGTAACCTGTTGACTATGTATTACCTTCAGAAATGATTGTTTTTTCTATTTATCACATCCCTCTCTGTTAAGTCTACCTTTCCAGTGTTTAATGAAATAAGTGCTATGAAACTGCAACCACATTGTTTTTCAAGCCAAGATGAAGCATCCCAAAAGGACTGTCTCTTTTGTTGAAGATGACTCAGGAATTCAGATCTATGGTTTGGATGTTTAACAGCTAGAAAGCTTTCCAATTCAAAAGAGTGCAGCAATTGATGAAAAAGTATTTTGTTTCTTGTCTTTAATATTGTCAAATGGCATTGTAAACTTTTTATTAAAAAATCTGTGATTGAAATTCCCAACATATTTATGACTCAATCCAGATTGAGGAAACTGAATCATTCCTAGGAGCGGTGCAGGGCCACTCTGGCAGAATTGCCCTCCATGAGACACTTATCCTGGTGGAGGGGCAAACACACCAGCAGGGAGCTGCTGTGCCCTCTGGGACACCTAGATGTGGCACTAAGAAGTGGGGACATGGCAGGGGCATTCCTGGGGGTGGAACTGACACTAGTCAGCTTCCACCCCACATTTGTGGGGAAGTGTGTTGCAGTTGAAGAGATGGCGTAAGTCCATTCAGCCCTATGGAGGACTTTCCAGTAGAGGGGAGGAGTTTGGGGTTTTTTTCCTCCCTGTCAGAAAGCCCTCTGAAAGCAGTGGGGTGTCACCACAGTAGCGCCATCCCCAGGTCTCTGGATTGTACGTCCTGTCATATTTAATTGGATCTGCTTATTGTCTTCGTAGTCCTCAGCTGGTCATAACAATAAATTGTCTTCTTGCTGGATCTTTTGCCTCTGGGTTACCATTGCTTCATTTTTTAAAAAGTAAATACTCAACCCATTTCCATTTTAACAGGCCATATTGTAATTAGGAAATGAAACTCCCCTGTGGCCGTTGGCATTTAGCCCATTCTGTGTTTGCCAGCTCAATCAATTCTAGTACAAACAAAAACATTAATAGCAAATAGCAGTCAAACCCAGGAAGTTGAATATCTTACTTCTTATGTAACAAATTAAAATATTCATTAACATCAAAATATAAACTTAGAAGTGCAACAGGAAACATATATTCTCTTCGCATCTTGAAATGTATTTGTATATCACTTAATTTAAAAAGGTGCAACTATTTCCAGGCAAGTTCAGCCAGTACTGTTAAGGATCTTAGCTAGCACTTCGTGTGTAGGTAGGATATAACCTAGCAATTCTGAGCATTATTGTCCATTGTCTAAAGGCAATAATAAATCTGTTATAAATATACTTATCAGGTTAAAAAATTTTCCAATTTGTATTTCTAATATTCTTAGTGTGCTCTTTTTCCAAAGGCTTCTGTTTCCCAGATGTTGATGTCTCATCCAGACAGTCGAAAGGGCCAGAACTGCTTGGTATGCTGACCATAGAATTTACATACTTCCACGACTCACTATGAGTGCCATCTATGTGTCCTGAATACGAGAGAGAATTTTGGATGTGTTTATGCAAATCTAGCTGGCATCCACGTGGTATTAAAGGGGTTCTGAAACTTGTCGGTGGCTACAAATTGGCTTTTCTGCCCCTTCCCCTCCAAAACATCAGTTCTGCCACTCCCATCTCAGCCTCTCGATTCCTCACCTTGAGATAGAGGCTGATGGACAGAAAATTCAAAAGAAAGGGAAGGGAGGAATATGAAATGTGATAGTGTAAAGAAGTGAGGGTGAGCAAAGAGAGGAAACACAGTTATAATGAGATTAGGAAGAAGAGCAAAAGAGATCAGGCAGGGCTGGATTTATCTATAAGTTTGGCTTGCTGAAGCCTAGGGGCTCAAAATCTAGGGAGCCAAGGTGTATAATATTTTTGACACTGTCTCACATGCTGTCAGTGGCTGAGCTATAAGGGGGTGGGGGTGCGCTGTGCACTTTGCCCCCTGCCCCACCCCCTCCACTTACCTTAGTTTCTCTCTCTTAGTTCCTCTCTCTTCCCCCTCCGATCCTCTCTCCTGCAGACTGGTGGGAACTACACTTCCCAGGAGACTTTCCTGCAGGAGAGAGGAACTAAGGGGCAGGAACTAAGGTAAGTGGGGGGCCATGGGGTAGGGCGGGCACCATTTTGCCATAGGCACCATTTTGCTCCCCTGTTCCTCTGCATGCTGTAATATTGCACTGTAGTCTCTAAATAACCCTTTAGTAATTTTTCTTGTGTAAACCTTGGTCCACTAGGGGAGCTAAAAAGTTAGGATAATCCATTTAAGGAAGAAAAGGCACTATATTTTCAGATTGACTGGAGGACCTGAAGCTGCAGGTAGATCCCCTCAGAAGGACTCCAAACTTGTTATAGATACTATAGTAACATTATAGATATGATAATTTCTTATACTGATTGCTAGAAGGGGGAGAGGGGTTTTTCATATTAATTGGCTATTAGCCTGTACTTTTGTTCCATTTATTCCATGATTTATTCCATGTGCTGATCACTCTTTAAATTTGGAGGGCCATTCGGCTGTTGACTGCTGCCTTGATGCAGTTTGGCATTATCGATGAAATTCATACCTTCTGGTCATCCTCCACAAAGAGATGCAGATCTAAAATCATTTTTGCCTAAATATTTGTCAGACGCTAGGTAGGAGGCACATGCAAAAACCACAGAAACTGTTTTGCAAAGTTACAGTTCTATTGCTGATACCTTCAGTCATTTGTATTCTAATGTTAATAGGAAGAGTGTTACCAGGCTTTGAGATAACAATCTTTTGCAGAAAATGGAAGAACTGAAATTTGTGTATGTTCTCCTGGAGACAGGGGACATCTTGCTGGGTGTTTCCCAACCCATCTTCAAGGAGGCAGGAACTCAGATTCTGTCACTTTCTGTGGAATGCTTGGGCACCCATCTTGTCCTCCAGTATTTTTCCTGACTCAGCAGGGAGAGCAGTGCTTTTTGTGGGCTCCTGCCTTTGGATTACTTTTTTGTTGGTCTTTTCTGGCTATTTGCTGTGTTTTTCTCTGTTTCGGTTCCCTGTTGGTCCCCTGTTCTTCCCTTGTGTTCCTAGTGTGGGGGGGGGGGGGGGTTTTTTGATCTTTTTGCAGCATTAATTTTTTGGCACTATTTATCCCACCAAAAAAGGAGCCGGTTAAGATGGCAACCCCCTCCTTTTCTCCAATGAACCGTTCTGCATTTTTGGACCCATGTGCTAGGTCATTTTCACAGAGTCAGCAAAGCCATTCAGAAATCAGAACTGTTGTTGAGTGCTTGCACAAGGATGTACAGTTTACTTAAGATTTTAAAAACAAAATTAGAGAAGATTTTGATGAGCTTCAGCAGCAAGCAAAAGCCACCTTGCCAAATATTAACTACAGAACACAAGGAAACAAAGGCTGTTTCCGCAGGGTCGAATAACAGCACCCTAGGGACGGTGAAAACCCCGTCTCTGTGGTGCTGTTCGCACAGGAGGCCCTGCTGCATCTCAGCAGCACTGTTCTGGCTGCCCCCAAGTGAAGCGAAGGCACCACTTTTTTGCAAAGCCACGTGTAGCAAACTTGCCCCACCCTGAAGGGCTGGCATACAGCAGGCCTAGTTAAGAAGGCCTTAGCAACAGCCAGAGTAAAGAAAAAGGCTCCACAAGCAAAGAACCCACCTGATTGGTTGGAAAAGGTCCAGTAACGTTTGGCCAAAATTAGGGGGAGCTAGTGTGCTTACAGCACTTAGAGGGAGGACAGTTCTAATCAGAGTGTGTCAGAGAGCAGTAGAGACTGAAGATCAGTCAGAGTTTGGGGTCTGAAACTGACAGTTGAGAGAGAGAAGGATTCTGACTCTGCTGTGTTAGGCCAAGTCATCTCGGGATCCAGATAACTCCTAATGCAAAGCCCGGAGGAGGCTTGCTTTAGAGGGTGGGGAGAGGCCCTGTAGGAGCTGGCGGAGGAAAGGGACCTGCCCGCCAGAGGCTTTGTCCAGTAGACCAGACCAGAGGAGTCTGTCTAGCCCAATTCTAACACCAGGTCTTGGGAGGCTCCAGTCCAGTGCAGCAGTTTGGGACCAGTGGGGAGAGGGAGGCTTATTGTGCCAGAATCTCACAGGGCATAGACTGGGTGTGTGTGCTGATTCAGTGGGGTGAGGTACAGCAAAAAGACTAGTGTTCTGTCATTAAAGGAGGTTGATATTTTAAAGAAAAAACCTTTCTCTGAAGTGAGACACCTGCATGTGGTCAGTGTGTGTGTGTGAAACTAAAAGTGCCCAACAAGCGTCTCTGAAAACCTAAGTTGAAAAAGAACCTCTCTGTAACACGCATCAAGCTTTGGAAGTACCTCTCTGAGCCAGTTTTAAAGAAGCCTTTCTTTTGTTTTAAAAATAAATTTCAATTACCATGTTCAAATTCCCTCGAGCCTGTGAGAGTCTCTGTGTGTGTGTCTTTAGAGTGGGTGACTGGCTAGAAACCCCAGCCATTAGGAGTTCCCTCCAAAACAGTTAAAGGCACTCCGAAGTAATTTCCCCTCAAGTCAGAGTGGGAGAGAAGTGGGAATCTTTAAAGCCTTGGTGTCTAGTAACAGTGTGGGGTTCTCTAGTTATCTGAATTAAATGGTGGCAGCGAAAAGTTAATTAAAAGAAAGGTTCCTGAAAACAGCTACCAGGAATCCTTTCTACCAGAAGCTTCAATCTGTTATACTACGTCTTCCCGCCGGCGCGGTGCAAACAGTACCAGCGGGAAGATGCCGTTTTTTCCATCCCCTCCACTGACCTTCCCATCCAGCACTGCTCTGGAGGGCTGGAGGAACATGCCCATGCTGCCCTGTGACCCCTGGAGGTCGGAGGGTAGCGTGGGCGTGTCTCTCCAGACCTCCAGAGCAGCGCTGGATGGGAAGGTCAGTGGAGGGGACGACCCAGACAACTCTGCCAAAAAATAAGGAAACAGCAAGGAAATGTCAGAAGTGCACCTGGTCGTGATGCTTTAGATGAACTTTAAGAGATAAGTTTCGGATTAAATCCTTTATTCCTGTACTAGATGCACTCAAAGCCAGTTTCAGAAGATCTACTTTGTACAGTGATATTGCACAAATGTTTTTATTTCCTGGTAATCTAACAGCATCTAAGTAAGAAATTCAGCAAGGTGTTGAACTGTTGATGGAAGCATGCCCAGAAAAATTGTTGACCTGAAACTTACTGATGAACTTTTGCACTTTCACTTGTACATGAGACAAAATCATGGGCCTACAGAGGAGTTAAGGTACACAATGGTCAATTCAGCACAGCAAATGTATAAAGGGTTGCAGCAGAGCCGTAGCAAGGGGGAACTGTGCCCCAGACACGCGTGCGCCCCACGCCCCTGGAATGCCCCCATCATGCCCCTGCACTGGCACGTGCCCGGTGTGTCATGCCCCTCCCCCTTGGCACTATGCCACTGGGTTGCAGTCATTATAAAGGAACCCGTTTTTATTTTCCCCGTTCATGTGCATGCCTTCAGGAAGTCATTGGAGCCCAGGGAAACAATCCAGGTTTCTTTCCTGCAACACATTCATAGCTGTGCAAGCATATAGAAAAAAAACCCCACAGCCATGTCGATGCTCCCACAATACAATCAACTGCACCTGTGTGCAGCATGCAAGAAAAGAAGAAGCAGCCTCCCTGCAATGGCAGGGCAATGGCAGGCGGATTATCCCTTACTGTGGATGGCACGGTGTAAGGGAGGGAAATAAAACACCTCTTGCCTGGTCATTTGTACAGGAGTGGCTGCAACCCGGAATTTTTCAAAAGGATCACTGGTTTAGCCATTTTTTAAAATCCCAGGTTGAGGAAAATAAAATGGGGCAGACTCATTTTGGGGATGATTTTTTTCAATCACTACAGTATTTAACAATAGCATCTTATGTCCAACCTTTGGAGGAGGAATTGTGAATTGCAGAATTTTAAACATCTGTCATAATCCTCAGCTTTACTCATCTTTAAGACACTCTTCCATCTTCCTTTAGTTGTGAGGGTGGGGGATTGGGAGGGGGGCCTCACAAGTGGAATAGCCTAAGGCCTCTCTTCATCTAAATCCAGCCCTGAGCTCAGGAAGCAGAAAAGCAGGAGAGCTCAGGAAACTCATTGGTGGAAGCTACGGTGCTTACTGATGGTCAGATTGAGGATCACTGAATGAGATTCCTTCAAAACTCCTACATGTGCAAGGATTTCCCTGCAAGCTGATTGCAGACATCACCACACAGTGGTAAAGAAAGACATAATCTGAGTGGACCCTAAGACAAAGTATGGCTTTTAAATCTTTTAATCTTATGGAATAAGCTGCTTTATAGAAAGAAAAGTGATCTATCTAATAATACACAGAATTGTGAGATATGGGGTCAGGGTTTCAGACACTGGACTAGACAGATATTCAGCTTGTCAAAGTACAATAACTAATCAGCAAAGTTTTCATTCAGCCATTAATACGGTCAGTTTGTTTCTTCCTCAATACTCAAGAGTTGCTACTATATTGAGGGCATTTTATTTATTTATTTATTTAAGACATTTAATAGCCGGCTTTCTTCCATATGGAGCTCAAGATGGCTTACAATATAGCTAAAAAAAAAAATACATTGAAAAGCTAAAATTTTAAATCACAGTTTAGGACTGCTAGTAAACAAGATTCTAAATAAAATGGTTGCCTCCTAAAGATCAAAGTGAGGAACCCAGTCACATCTCTTCAGGGACACTATTGCATAATCATGGAACTGCCACTGAGAAGGTCCCTCTCATGTATCCACCAAACAAGCATCTTTGATTCAGGTGACACTAACAAGGGCCCCTCCCTGTGTTCTTAATTCCTTGATAGGAACAGAGGTGGGATCCAGCAGGTTCTCACCAGTTCCCAAGAGTGGGTTACTAATTATTTGTGTGTGCCGAGAGGGGGTTACTAATTGGGTCCGCTTTTCCATCTCCACGCCCTCGCCTCCCCGAGAGGCATACTGCCTTTGAACGTGAAGTTTCCATATAGCAATTACGACTAATAATGTAACTCCCTGAACTGGATTAATCCCTTTCAGGTACTGCAGTTCATTGATTCTCAGCCTTTTGTACCTTTTATCTCACCAGTCTCTATCAAAGAACCTGTGTGTTTCACCATTGCTGTGCTCAGATTTGTGAGTTGGGGCATTTTCTATAATGTGATGATGATTTAGAAATGACCTGGTGCAAAAAAAATTTTTGGGGTCGTGGTGGGGTGGCTGCCCATGTGGGGGGGGGCATCCAACTCAGGTTTTGCCGAGGGCTCAGGTTTGCCTAGGTACGCCTCTGCCCCCTTTGCTGAGGGGGGGCTGGCGAGGGAACCTGTTACTAAAATTTTTGGATCCCACCACTCGGTAGGAACGTATGGGAGAAGCTATTCCTTCAGTCACCCTGGTCCCAAGCCAAATAGGGCTTTAAAGGTAACACCTTGAATGGGCCTTGGGAGCAGTTCAGTAGTCAATGTAATTGCTGTAGTAGCAGGGTCACAAGCTCCCATTAGCTGGCCCCAACCAGCAAAATATAGTCACAAATAGCAGGAAACTTTTAAAATTAATTTTAAATAATATTAAGTTGCTTTTATTATCATGAATTGGCAGAGAATTTTTAAAAATGTATTCAGCTTTTGATTATTATTGTTTGTGTTCAGTGAAGTGTACTTTTTCCAGCCAGCTGTAACATACAAGATTCAAATGTATATATTGTAGTAATGCACTGCTGACCCAGCAGCACCGTGGTAGAACGTTGGCACACCAACGGACCTACGGCCTTCTGGTCGCACCGCACCCCCACTCCTCAACCCCGTATGAGTCACGGGTCATGAACTATCTGGCTCAGTCACCGGGCGTCCCAGACAAAGGGACAATGATCTGCCCCCAGGTGAGGATTAGGCCCAGACGCTTACGCTCTTCTCCGCACGTAGCAGCCAGGTGAGATCATGCATCACATGATGATCTCCCGACCTCCCGCTCTCCCGGAACTCCCTCCGTTCCTCCCTCCTACACGCCCCCGATAGAATGACAATAAAAGGTGCCAGGAACCAGCACGCGGGAGATTCGCTAGGAACACGGACCTCCGCGCTCCCGCTGCTGGCGATCTCCACCAGATGTTATCTCCGCGTCTCGTCTCGTTCTTGCGCTGACCACGTGGGTCGACTACAAGCTGGTGCCGAAACCCGGGAATCCTCGAACCTCCACCCTGCTCACCGTCGCCTGGGAAAGGGCCGCGATACCGAAGTCCGCTGGATCGGCGCATCCAGGGACCACCGTTTCGGTATCGCCTGTCCTCTGGATCGGCGCATCCAGAGACACGCGTCCTAGGACACTCTCTCGTCCGACGGAACACCGGTGAGTATGGGAGCTTGCAAAAGCAGGGCTTATGACAAGCACGTTGACGAACTGAAAGCGTTAGCGAAATGCGGCAGGGTCCCCGTAAAGAGAAGGGAGCTGCGCAAATTGGTTGAGGAGATTGAAGCTCAATGTCCATGGTACCCAGAGGGGGGGACATTGAATCTTAAGGACTGGGAAAACATCGGGCGCACTCTTCGCACAGAGCCTCGCGCGCCGATGTCACTGCTACTGACGTGGAGACAATGTTATGTCGCCATCAGCCTGCAGACCTATGGCTCCCTTGCTGTAGGCCGCCCTCCTTTCGATCTTTCACCTTCAATTTCAACCCCGGAATTTTCTCTATCCACTAAATTGGACGCCTGTCCTCCTTCTGCCCCCCTTGCTCCTCCGCCCATTTCAAATTCTCCCGCGGCTCAGCCGCCTCCCCTTGCTCCGCCTTCATTTTCCGAAGCCACCGCACCTCCGTCAGCGCCATCGTAATGGCGCTGGTTTCAAAACCCTCGCCCAGAGCCGTATTAGCCACGATCTGCAAAAGAAAGAAACCCTGACGGAAGACGATGCCGATATTCTCGCATTGTGCCCCGGCCCATTTCACAGATACCGAGGGGGAGGATGGCATTGTTCGGCGGGTTGTCGAGTACCACTTAAGCTATAACATCCTCACTGAGCTCCGCAAAGCCATGCGGGACGTAGGAATCCACTAGCCCCTCATGAGAGGCATGCTGGAGGCAATCGCGAGGAATCACTTAATGGTTCCGGACGACTGGAAAACCACCTTCCGCATGCTCCTGAGCCCTGCACAATTTGTGATCTGGGAAAGCGAGTTCCGCCAGCAGTGCTTCAACAGGGCAGCCACCTCTGGCGGCGCCTACACCGCCAGCAAGCAGCTGTACGGCTTCGATGCCTTCACCAACCCCAACGATCAGATTGTCCTGCCTGAGGCCACCCTTACGGTCGCCTCTGAGTGCGCCTACAAGGCGTTTATCAAGGTTCCCAATGCCGGCCAGCCAACCCTGAGTTTCTCCACCATCCGGCAAAACCCCAAGAGCCCTATGCCGAGTTTGTGAACAGGCTCCAGGAAGCTCTCAAAAGGCAGGTTGACAACGAGGAGGCCCAGGGCGAACTCCTTAAGCGCCTCGGCCAAAGAGAACGCCTGCTGAGTGCCGCAAAGCAGTCACAGGCTTAGGTAGGAACCCTGAACTGGCCGACATGCTCAAAGCTTGCCAGGACATCGGGTCTTTCGCCCATCAAGCCAGCCTTCTAGCTACAGCCCTCTCCGCTGCCCTGAGACAGCCCCGAGACGAGTGTTTCAATTGCAACAAGCCAGGACACCTCCGTGGGACTGTAGACTGCTCGGCGGGGGCCTACAGCCCGAAAGGAGGGGTCTCCCCAGAGGCGCTTAAGACCCCCAGGGAGGTCTAAGACCGGGTGCTCCCAAAGCCTGCTGGGAAGGCCCGCACCCGGGCATCTCCCCAGCCCGGAACCAAGGCCCGTGATCTCAAACCCTTCCTCCGGAGCTCCCCTTAACGAGATCTTCGCTGCTCCAGCTCAGTATAGTGATCCCATCCCCACGGAGACCATTAGGCTGGTCTTGCCAAAAGCTTCTGCCGTGGAACAGGGATTGTTCATCATCCCAGGGGTCATCGACTCCACGCACCAGGGAGCCATCCACATCCAGGTGTGGACAAACATCCCGCAGGAACTGCCAAGTTCATCCGATCATCCTGCCCCTATGCTTTCACCGAAGTCTGATCTAAGTTCAGCTAATCTAAATCTCGTTGCTTGCTCCCCCCCTACGTCTATACTTCCTGCTCTGCTAACCCCTTCTATTTCCAAAGTCACCATGCCTCCGCCAGTGCCACAGAGTGGCACGCATTTCAAAATCTCTGCAGAGTCCACAATCACTGAACTACAAGCAGCTATAAGGATCAAATCAGATCTCGTAGCCTCTGAGCCTGTGCAAAGCCCTAAGCTCAAAGCTCCCAGTGGCAGCAAAGTCGTCAGTACTTCAGGGAAAGCAGGATCACAGCCTGCAAAGGAATCGCCCTGCAAGATCCAGAGAGCAAGACCTCAAATCAGAGATGCAATCCTCCTCATTACTTTATCGCAGCTCTGTATGCCTATATCTGCTCTGTATGTCTTACCCCTTTCCAAGACACCCCTATTATTTTCCCTATATAAGAGGGATTTGTCACTTCCTTCTAAGCTATGCCCTTATGCTTCAACCAAAGTTACTCTCCTTTTGCTTATGTGTGCCAATGCCCTGAAGGCTTCACCCATTACAGCATCAACCTTAAACAGGGGCCTTGGCTTCGTGGCATGCTCCCTAGGAGGCCGATGGGACCTGCTTCAGGTCAGCCTCCATCTTAGTTTAAACCCTCAAAACTCTTCTTCAAACCTTTCCTTGAGAACCTTTTCCTTCGTCCATCTGAGCCTACACTGCCACATTGGCGTGGCGCCAAGTTACATATGAAGCCAAAATCATTTTCATGCTCCCACATTCTCTGCTGAGCTCCCCTGGCTAGTCCACAGTGCCAAGGGGGGTCTCTCAGCCACACCTATCTTACACAGCCTCCGCTGTGAAGGTAGGAAGCGAGCTCAAACCGGCCAAAGTCTCCTTACAGGAGGGAAGGTAGAGCTGACTTCCAAACCCTTCCCCTCGCCTTCTTTTCTGCACACCCCCCCTCTCTCTCATGGGCTGACGCACCCCACCTCTAGATCTGGGATCTGACAAAAGGTTTTTTTCTTGCAAACCCCTCTCAAATTGCTCGTGGTGATCAAACCTCAAGCCCAGGAACTGTTTTCTTTGCATCTTTCTCTAAATCTTTCCTATAAATGCTATATTACGATATGACTATAATTGTGAATTGTTTAAGTTGCCGACCTGGTTGTGACCTCTCCCTTCTCCTAAGCCTTCGGGCAATTCGCTGCCTTGTATGCGCCTTGCGTGTTGCAAGTGATCGTTGTCGGAATGGGCCAACTGCACCTAAGGAAAGCTTGGCCAAAACAAACGAAAGAAAGGGGAGTAGTTCCCCCATTGACCCAATCAAGGTCTCATCCAGCAGACCATATCCAAAGTACTCTTCTCTATTCTCTATCAAAAAAATTGCCCGCCCCCCCCCACTCAGGGCTCGGGCTTTCCATTGTCATCTATAAGAACTAACTCAGCCAGCACGCAAAACCCCTGGGGGAAAGCGTCGCTTGTTTTTTCTCTTCCATACAGGAGTCCAGCTTCGCCATGCCAGGCCAGCCCCATCCCGGAGATGGAGCGGGGCCTCCCTGGAGGATCCGACCCCGCCGCCCTGTTGAGAGAGCCCGATCACCCCTCAGCCTGGGCCAAGATGGGAGGGACCTCTCTGGAACCAGTACACCCATTCTTCCACGGAGATCGCAACCCTCGCTGCCCCCCCCAGGGAATGGCAGCCTGGGCCAGCTATGGCTCAAAGGTTGACGCTGTGTGTCGCTGCCCCTCATCTACAGCCGCCATTCTCTCTCCCTCTCTGCACCCCTTGGCTGAAACTTGGAATTGCAGCCAGGAACATTCCTGATAGGTTAACCCTTGGAACTCTCCGCTGTTTTCAGCCGCTTGAATAATTGTTGGAACACGCCCTCTCTCACAACCTTGCTCGTGAGAGTCACTGCACCTGCAATGCTAAAGACTATCAGTAGCTCTCCCTACGCTCTTGAGAAACCCATGGACTCTAACGCCATCGCTCTGTAGCTTTGGTAGTCAAACAGCAAGAGCCATGCATTGGACAATTATGCAACCACGGGTTGCCTTCCTTTCTTACATCTAGCCTATGTACTGTTTAGCTATGTTTATTGTTTTCATTTATATGATGTCGCCTATCTACAAACATGCATGTCTTGTATATATTGTTGCCAACGCAATGTCTGATGCCTTGCCCCAATGGTGGTCAGCCCTCTGGAGCTGGCTGCCGGGAGGATGGTTAAGTGCTATTGTACAGCTCTGCATTGGTTTAATTGTATGCCTCATTATCGGATCTTGTTTCGTTCAATGTATGTCTAATATTGCCTGTAACCTATGTAAGAAGCCCCTCGACTTTCCCTTACCTCGCAACCAAGTTCTAATGTTGCACAAGCAGCTCGGTCAGCTTGACCAAACGGCGGAGGGGACAAGCGTCCTTTCAAATCGCCCCCTAGCATTTCGGCCTTCCTTCTAAAACGTAAAAAAGGAGGAGATGTAGTAATGCACTGCTGACCCAGCAGCACCGTGGTAGAACGTTGGCACACCAACGGACCTACGGCCTTCTGGTCGCACCGCACCCCCACTCCTTAACCCCGTATGAGTCACGGGTCATGAACTATCTGGCTCAGTCACCGGGCGTCCCAGACAAAGGGACAATGATCTGCCCCCAGGTGAGGATTAGGCCCAGACGCTTACGCTCTTCTCCGCACGTAGCAGCCAGGTGAGATCATGCATCAAATGATGATCTCCCGACCTCCCGCTCTCCCGGAACTCCCTCCGTTCCTCCCTCCTACACGCCCCCGATAGATTGACAATAAAAGGTGCCAGGAACCAGCACGCGGGAGATTCGCTAGGAACACGGACCTCCGCGCTCCCGCTGCTGGCGATCTCCACCAGATGTTATCTCCGCGTCTCGTCTCGTTCTTGCGCTGACCACGTGGGTCGACTACAATATATGATGAGCATCTTACTGTAGTTTTCCAGTAACATTTAGGTGTTGCTTTTTAAATATATTGTTTAAACAGGATAATGTGACTATTGTCTATATTACCTTCCTTTGTGCTAATCTGTATTTCTGAACAACTGTTATAGGAGCCATGGGTCAAACTGCAGAAGCTTTTTTTTCAGAGGGTGGGTGGGTTGTAGCAGCATCTGGCATTTTGGCACAACCCGCAAAGTTTCCAGGCAGTTCTGGAAGTGTTGGTAGATCTGTTGTGCTTCTGCTTATTGATGGGCTGTTCCAGTATTTTAGATACGTCTCTTTCTAACAAAGTATCAATGTGATGTAGTTGGGATTCTGCATGTAAGTTAGTTCTTTTATTAACTGCTACTTATAGTGGTCTTGGAAACAGCTTCTTTTCTATGTTCTCAATAGTGACTTTGAAAAATTTGGCCTTTGTGTGTGTGTGTGTTTGTGCCTTGCTAGTCTTTTGAGATTAGTGCTAACTCAAATAGCAAAAACTGTGGTTTGGATGGTGTGTATAGGTCTGTAAATCTGTTTTCCATTGCTTTTCTTTGAGGTTTAAGAGACATTGTTCTCTAAACCTTTCAATATATTTTGAAAAATTTAGACATTGTTGTGGTCACATTTGTGTAAAGTGTAAATAATATTAATAAAACATGAAGTAAATGAAATGGTTTAAGGACTTTCCTGTATATTGTTTTGTTCCTCACCTGGATAACCCAGGCTGGCCTGATTTCTTCAGATCTTGAAAGCTAAGCAGGGTTTGCCCTGGTCAGTATGGTTGGGAGACCATTAAGAAAGTCCTGGTCTGGTCCTCCGATCCTGGCCATGGCAAACCACATTTGAACATCTCTTGCACTGAAAACCCTTCGGGGTCATCATAACTCAGCTGCAACTTGATGGCAAAAATGTTGTTCTGCCTCCCTCTAGAGGGCCGTGTAGGTATTTTAAGCACTCCTCCAATCTGGATAGCTTTAATTTTGAGATTTAAAAAGTCATTTATCCAAAGGCTCATATTACCTTATCCAGAAGAAATCTTTACATGTGTCTGAAAGAGGTTAAAAAACACATTGGGCTGGAAGGTGAGTTTTTGTGGTTTGAAGAATAAATGTTAAAATATGTGTTGTGTATCCATAGAAGTCTGAGCTGATCTGGTTGTGTTCTTTGGGGAAGCAGGAGTGGCCTACCAATTGAATTATTTAACTGGCCCTTGACTAACTTAATTTCTTAATGGTCGAAATTTAGTTATCTTTTATTTGATGTAGATTTGATGTAGATTTTTGGTTTTGAGACCTTGAGAGGGATACTAAATTACTGTTTAGGTTGCTACAACTTTCATTCTTTTGATGCCTTGAAATAACAGCTATGTCTTCTGGGACCTCATTTAGTTGCATTTTAAAGGTCTCCAATTCCTTTAGAAGTAAGACAAAGAAATTATGTAACTCTGTGTCAAATATTCTAGGAACTAGATACAAGATATGCCAGTATCAAAGATTATGCTTTGTACTTTTTAACACTGGAAAATAAATTTGCATAAATTGGATCCTAAAAATGGAAACCCTCAAACAAATATTGTGGTTATTTCAGTCTCCTGGAATATTCAGTACAAGACTTGAGGAGGAGGAGGAATGTTTCAACATGATCATTTCAAACAGTAGCATGAGCCATTAAGATGGCGTCTTGTGTAGATTTGACACTGGCAGACTTGGGTGCTGGGCAGGCCAATCCAGATGGCCTTAAGAACCAGTCACATATTTGCTGACATGTTTGCCCTCTCCATCGGATTAAGGGGCATCCCCACTGGAAGAGGGAACAGACGTGTTGGTGTCCAGCCACCCCCCAGCTCTGCAGCAGGCAAACCCAGAAATGGGAGCCACCATCGAGTTATGCTGGCATCTGAGCAAATGCTGGCATCTCAATGGGCATTGTGGGTGGGCAGGGCAGGTGGTTCCCAGGGGGTGGACTCAATGTTAGTCAGCTTCCACCAGTGTTCCAGCCCTGGAACACCACCCTCTAGGTCTGCAGACCTGTGCTGCACTTATTATTATTATTATTATTATTATTATTATTATCATCATCATCATCATCATCATCATCATCATCATCATCACCATCACCATCATCATCATTATCATTATCATTATTATCATTATTATTAGGTATACCACCCAATCCGCAAAGGGCTGTAGGCAGTGTACAATAAAACCAGCAAACAGACCAAAACAGTATACAACATAATATAAACAGTAAAAATCAGAATAATTCATTAAAATCCATTAAAATTCAGTAGCATTATAACATTACAGCCCACATTATAGATGGCATCCAAACCCCAAATTCTCTGCTTTCGTACTCCCGTGAGGGGGCAAGCAGATTGCTGGAAATTGTATAGACAGATCGTACATGAGGGCATCAAGGGGAGGTGGACAATCCGCGGCCAGCATCCCCAAAGTCCTGGTGGAACAGCTCAGTTTTGCAGGCCCTGTGGAACTCATCAACCCTAACAGCTGGAGGAAGAGTGTTCCACCAGGTGGGGGCCAGGGCTGTAAAAGCCCTGGCCCAGGTAGAGGCTAGCTACATCATTGAGGGGCCGGGGACTACCAGTAAATTTGCTCCTGCTAAATGCAGAGACTGAATTGGGACACATGGGACTTTGGGACTTATGTGAGGCATAAGCCTGTTTTGCCTATGGGGCAATTTGGGTGGCAGGAAGATTTTTTAAAAACCGTCCTTTCCACACTGCTTGAAGCTCCTGTGGAGGCAGCACAGCACTGTGAACTCCTCAGCCACCTCCACACTCCCCCTTACATGTGGATTGCAGTGATAGTGTAGCAGTAGATAAGATATCGCTACTCTTTCTTAGAGCTACTTTCATCTGGGACAGTTAGTTGAAACAGCTACAGAAAAATAGATTAATTTCTTTTAATAGAAGTTAAGACTTGAAATTGGTCTTATCTTGCTGCATTAGATGTAACTCATAGCATATGCTGATTGATTTATTTGCACTTATGTTGATTATTTCATATTATGATTCAATCAGTTATCTAGATATGATCACGTGATTATAATAGATCAGATTTAGAAAATAACACTAATTTTGTTTAAATATGCACTCCTGTGACAAGCAAATCAGATTTCTCTGGATGGAAGTCACAAGAAGATTAGGTGATAGGTGGGCGTTTTAAAAAATCCTTAAAAGCAGTGATACAAGAGCTGAAACCTGATTTGATTTTAAAACTATGATTTCTGTAATATAATTAAGCAATGCTAGGAACGTTTAGCATTTATCTTCACAGTAATTGTAGGGTTAGCTTTTTCATGCCTGTGCATTTTTCTGTCTTGCTCAATCAAAATAATATTTTATTATTTTAATATAAGATAAACGTTTCTACAGGTGTTCCGTCTGGTTTGCTCATTAATAGTTCAGAGAACAACACTCTCTCCCTTACTCTTTCATATTATCAGAATTAAAGGTTTTTAATTTCCATTCAATAGAAACATCCTGCTAGACAGTTTTGTACAGTTTTTGCACAGATAAAGCCTTTAAGATTGACAAGTTCAGATCCTCTAATAGGATGCAAGAGGGAATCTCTCATCACAGTAGGACCTGGGAGTTCCAACTAGCCACATAAACACAGCAATGCTCCTGTAGAAATTTAAGGCTCATTACCCACAGGGTAGCTGTCACACACTGGCAGCTAAAGCGTGTTGGGGCAAGAAATCTTGTCCCAATGTGCTTCCTCCCTAGCGCACGCCAGGAGCAGAAGCGTGTTGGGGCAAAAAATCTTGTTCCAATGCACTTCCTCTCTGCTACTCACCAAGAGAGGAAGTGTCTTGGGGCAAGATTTCTTGTCGTGATGCACTTCCTCTTGCCCCTACTGTGCTTGTCGCTTTCCTGTGAAAAGCGAAAGCACTTCTGGTGCGACTTTTGCACTAGAGCAGGGCCAGGACAGGGCAGAGTCAGACATGGGTAATCGGCCTAAATATACTATTTATCTTACTTTGCCAGCTCAACAATGCTTAGTTCTGGTCCTTACCAGTCTTTTTAGATTATTTTCACTCCTTTGTAGATTTGCTTTTCTTCTAAATTCCTGTAATGTTGCCTGAATTTTTTTTTGCATCTGAGGACATTGATCCTCAGTGTTCTAGACTGAACCTTTGGATGAATCTGTTAGGTTTTCCTTTTTTGTTCTGGTATGTTTATGATGAGAGCCTAAATGCTGGACAAAAAGAGAGACTTGCAAAAAAAACCCCACCCTCCCCAATGAAAACACTGGATTCAAACTTTTAAAAGTCATATCATTGTCAGACTTTCTAAAGCTTTCAGTAAAGCAGAACATTCACTTTTATCTTGAAAAACAGAAAGCACAGTTTAGGCATGTGTTTGAACATTCTGTTGACAAGTTGAATTGGAGCCATATGGCAGCAAGCTGTAGTAAGCTCTTTGTGTGCATTAAACAGCAGTCCTTTGCAGCATTACAATTGAGTAAGGTTGCGAAGGATTGCATTGCTAGTTCCTTGTGCAGTGTAGTTCCAAGCATGTCTATGCAAAAAAGAGGTTTTGTAATCCCAAAGTTAGTACTTCAGTAACAATTTCGTGCAAGGTTTTTTATAATGTGGGAATTGAGATTTGTTGTTCTATTTTAAGTATGAACTCATATGTGTATAATATTAGGATTAAACGGCATCAGTATAGTGTAATCATAAAATCCCAATCAAAGCAACATAAATGATATGTCTTTATTCTGTATTTAAGCCAGCTGGGAAAGATGAGAGTTAGCAACTATTTTCTTTGGGAAGACATCTTGTGCAATTAAATGTTGACTTGTTTCTTCATAAATGGGTGATTTTTTTTCAACAGGAATTTTATATAATACATTCTATTTCTGTTCCTCCTTTTTTTAGGACCCAAGAAGCAAGCACAAGTTCAAAATCCACACATATGGAAGCCCAACATTTTGTGACCATTGTGGGTCATTACTTTATGGACTTATACATCAAGGGATGAAATGTGACAGTAAGTAAGTTTTTCAAATGTCCTTAAAACAAACTTTAAAAATCAATAAAAACCATTAGTTAATGGTCTTCTCTGTAGCAGTAAAATATTTTTCACTTACTGTTAATTACAGGCATGATTTTCCATTTCAAATAAATTAGTATTTGAGCCCATACTGTAAATTAATGATGCCTTTTCTAGCGCAGGGTTTGCTATAGAAATGTGTCAGTGGAAACTTACTGGAAGACAGAACTATCATGTTCAATCAACAGTTAAGCTTGAAACATTGTGGTAAAATTCATAACTTTTTTTTTAATGTGGTAGATGGTGTAGGCACCCAATAACCTTCTGTATTGCCTGTTCAGACATGGTTACATTTTAATTACTTCTCAGCTTCATTTTGATTCCATCCAAACATGTAACCGTAGGCGTCAGTACTCTGTTTTATGTTGTCAATCTATCACATGGTGTAGATCTACTGGACCAGTAGATCAAGGCAGCACAAACACAGAGGATTGTATTTGGCAGTCCACAAAAACAGGAAGTGTTTTACAGTGGGCACAGGTGATGTAAGGCACCCCAAGAAGACAAACAGTGTTACAGATTCCATAAATGCAGAGTCTCTCAGAGAAGTTACGTGGTAGAGCAGGGAATTGAAGCATTGCACATCTTTATATAGCAGCAGAGGCGTAGCTAGGGGAAATGGAGCCCAGGGCAAAATCTGAGTTTTGTGCCCCCCCATATGGGCAGCCACCCTCCCCCACCACGACCAGACAACATTTTTTGCACCAGGTCATCTCAAAGTCACCATCACATTATAGAACATGCCCCAACACACAAATCTGAACACACCCAGGGCTCCCTAGTTTAAACAACATTGAAAGTGATGCTATTTTTTGAAGGGGGGAATCTACCCTGAAACAGCATCACTTTTAATGTTGTTTAAACTAGAGAGCCCAGATTTTCCATTTAAATCCACTTTAAAGGGAGACTCCGGGCTCCCTAGTTTAAACAACATTGAAAGAGATGCTGTTCGAGGGAAGGGGGGTCCACCCTGAAACAGCATAATTTTCAATGTTGTTTAAACTAGGGAGCCCAGATTCTCCTTTCAAATCCCCCTTAAAGGGAGAATCTACCCCAAAACAGGATCACTTTCAATATTGTTTAAACTAGGGAGCCCAGATTCACCTTAAAGGGAGACTCTGGGCTCCCTAGTTTAAACAACATTGAAAGTGATGCTGTTTCAGGGTAAATTCCCCACCCACCCCCCAAACAGCATCATTTTCAATGTTGGTTGTTCTGGGTTTTCTGGGGTGCGTCGCCGTGGTCTAGTAGATCTTGTTCCTAATGTTTCACCTGCATCTGAGGCTGGTATCTTCAGAGTGACACGAGTTGACAGCGTAGGCGCAACTGAGCATATACAGAGTGCAGCAATAACCACTGGAGCCAGGGAGTTCACGCAAAGAAAGAATGTATTGGCATTGATACAATATATACAGTTTAAACGGACAGAGCCTTCGGCTTAGGTCCTGTCCCCAGCAAGGAACATGCTTAACTGAGTTAGCTTACTTATATACGCTATAATACATTAATTAGCCTATGGCTAGTACAGTCAAAGGTCACATGACTCTTATATATAGCTGATGCAATCATGCTTAGTCATTCCCTTTGGCTGACTGCCAACAGGTTACTGTAGTTAGTCCTTCAGCAGGCAATTAAGGCAATCAAGGGTTTTGCCATGCAGCTGTTATACCTTCAGCTCCTGACACAGAGGTGTATCACAGAGAGAAGTCTGTTATTCTCTGTGTCCAGACTTCTCTTATAACAGACTTCTCTCTGTGATTCACCTCTGAAGATGCCAGCCACAGATGCAGGTGAAACGTTATGAACAAGATCTACCAGACCACGGCCACACAACCTGTAAAACCCACAACAACCAGTTGAATCTGGTTGTGAAAGCCTTCAACAATACTTTCAATGTTTTTTTAATCTAGGGAGCCCAAATTCTCCCTTTAAATCCACTCCGAAGAGGATGGATTTAAAGAGAGAACCTGGGGAAAATTTGAGGGTGCCTGTCAAGGGAGCAATGTTTAAGCTAACAGTACCAAAATTTTAGGCTATCTTCAGGAAACTCTCCTGATGAAACCACCCAAGTTTAGTGAAGTTTGGTTCAGGGGGTCCAAAGCTATGGACCCTCAAAAGGGTCGCCCCATCTACTATTAGCTCCCATTGGAAACAGTGGGGGATGGGGGCACCCCTTTTGGGGGTCCATAACTTTGGACCCCCCCCCCAACCAACCTTCAGTAAACCTGAGTGGTATCAGCAGGAGACTATCCTTATGATACCACCTAGGTTTAGTGAAGTTTAATTCAAGGGGTTCAAAGTTATGGACCTCATCTACTATTAGCTCCCATTGGAAACAATGGAGGATAGGGACATCCCCTGGAGGTCCATAACTTTGGGGAAACTTTACCTTTACTTTTGGAGGTCCATAGCTTTGGACCCCCTGAACCAAACTTCACCAAACTTGGCTGGTATCATCAGGAGTGTCACCTGACAATAGCCTGAAATTTTGGTGCTGATAAACACTGCACCCCCTGCTGGCCAACAAAGTAAAAACACTAAAAATATTCCCTAAAAATAGAAATGAGCCCAAATTTTTCTGCTCCCCCAATGGTGGGTGCTAGGGAAATTTGTCCCCGGATGTCCCCATTGTAGCTATGCCTCTGTATAGCAGTGCAGTAATTGGTGGAAATGCAGTACACAGAAAACTACCAAAACAGGCCTGAGAAGCATGTAGCAGACATAGAGCACCAATCAAATCTAGCTAACTCCCCAATTTTTATGCTAGTAAATCCAATAGATATGCTACCTCTCCTATGATGTATTTAACTAATTTTGAAATACCTAAAAATTGGAGGACCTTTACTTTGGCATAATGCCATGCCCTCTCCTAAGCTGTCCTTGAAGGCCAATACAGGAAGTTTCCTTACCTGTAGAGGCAGCACCCCTATGAATCTGGACACATAGAAACACTGGAACTTGTGCTTCTCCAAAACCAGCACTTTAAAGATATACATACTAGCTTCATTTTGCCATTGCTGTATATATTCCCAGGACACACCGGACAATTTTATACTTCTCTGTTGCTTACAGGTACCATTGCTGCTAAAACATACAGTGTTGCCAGGTTTTGCGCAGTGGTGTTTGAAATGCGTCATAGGGAGATCTGTGCTATAAATCAAGCTTAATGAAAATCAAGTTTGCCATCTCAGAGTGCATTGTGATTTGATAGTTATACAGCCCAGTCCAGAACCCCTGGCAGTTATTCAGCTCTGCTTCAGCACTGCCCCGCCACCTCCAGGGAGATTTTTTGGCAGCAAGGGGAGGCAAAAAACAAAAAAGCCTCCCCACTGTGAAAAAGTCCTCCTCTGGGCTCTAAGGGCCACCCAAAAGGGTGGCATAAGCCCAAACCCCCTGTGTTGGCATTCTGGCAGTCAAAGACCAGGTGGAACATCCCTGGAACACCCCTGTCATGCTGGTAGAGGCAGCAGGGGCACAGGAATGCTAGCAGGGCACTCTGCATCCTGTCTACCTGTTGTCGAGGGCTGTGGTAGCCACCCTAGTGCAGATTTCTGCCTGGGTAATTGTCCCAAGGAGGGCAGATTCACTGGTGCAGCCCCGCACCACCTCTATAGACAGCTTCAGCACACACACACACACACCGGATGGGGCTGATATTCTCCTATCTGTTAATTTTAATGTCATCTCCTTTTTTTAGGTTCTAGGATTTTGGGTTCTTTTTAATATTTTTGTTTTTATCCCACCCTATTTATTCTTCCATGTTTTTTAATGCTCCTATTCCTTCCTTTCAGATTTTTTCCGGATATTTTTACTGTTTTAATATATCTTTTTAACTGTTGGATCTTATCTACCTTACGCTTCTGTATGACTATAATAAAGATTGATTTGAATTGATTTGTACACAGAAACTTACCAAGGAAATGTTCTCCTAATAGTTTCTGAATGTCAATAATATTTATATACAAGTTACATACATAATAATTTTAAATAATAGAGTTATTTATTTCACATTTTGATCAGTTAACATCCGTGTACATGTCACTGCATCGTAATTACTAAGCAATTATATTTTTCACATTCATGTAAGCAATCATTTAATGAGATTTCTGTGCATTGTACCATTTTAGTCTTATCGTCTTTTAATTCCTTCATCCTTTTTGTTAGTGTCGCTATTATCATTTGAATTGTTTTATACTCTGTTTTCCCTCTCCTATCTGAAAATCTCCTATTTGTGATATAACGTCAAACGCTATCATAATTTTCACTTACACCTCAGCTGCTATCCAATGACTTTTCCATACTCAGGAGAATTTTAGTCTCTCCATCACTGGTGTTGACATTGTTAATTCAACTTTTCTTGCTATTGTTCATTTCTTATTTTTCTTGTCCTCTCTGAAAATCTCCTGCACATTTGTTTATCAGTTTAAGCCTTATAATAATTTTCATGATTATGGTCTTGAGTCCAGAAAGTCCATATCATCTTTTGTTGCCACTGGAGATTTTTCTATTGGCATTGTGGAGTGGGTTTTACTTTGGCCCGGAATCAGACTACACCTTGCACATGGGGCAAAAATGAAGTAAATAATAAATCTGAATTTTTCTCCACTGTTTTCTGTGTTTAACAGAAGACATCTAAGGTATCAAGCTTCAATAGAACTGTGGGGAGAAAAAGTCACTCAATGCTTTCCTTTGGACAGGCGTCTTCTTTTTTCTTTTTGCATAAAATAACTTTCAACCACTTTGCTTTTTGGCCTGTAGGTGCAAATAGTCACACGTAGAGAGCTTTTTTTGGATACTTAATGAATAAAAACTATTTTCCTGTGGGTCCTGTGGACTATGATCCACAGAGAGATACTAAGGAGATGTGAGATGGATGGACCTGTCTCTTACCATAAGTAGGAATGGGAAGTTGATGCATTCCTTGGGAATCAGCCATTGACAATACAAAGGATGCTTAATTGTTTCTTTTCTGATCTGCAGCCTGTGATATGAATGTTCACAAACAATGTGTGATAAACGTCCCAAGTCTTTGTGGCATGGATCACACAGAAAAAAGAGGGAGGATCTATTTGAAGGCTGAAGTTAATGCTGACAAGTTAGAAGTCACAGGTAAGAAAACTGCTTAGAAGTAGCAAGCTATGTTTAGGACACCTTTGTAGCGCAATTGTTTCAGTTTCATTTGTATTGAATAACGTATGTCAGCTCAGATTGCATATTTAACAAAGGCTCATTCCGCACATGCAGAATAATGCACTTTCAAACTGCTTTCAGTGCTCTTTGAAGCTGTGCGGAATGGCAAAATCCACTTGCAAACAGATGTGAAAGTGGTTTGAAAACACATTATTTTGCGTGTGCGGAAGGGGCCAATGAGAAGCATAAACTATTTTCTTGTGGTCCACATGACCCATATGCGTGTTATCAAAGCTAGCTTAAAACCTGGACTGATTTTTCCCCTCAGAGTATCATTCCTGTATTGTTTTTGTAATCTGTAATGCTACATTACTTGTATATCTCTCACACTATAAAACAGTTTCTCATATGAAAATGTGAAGAAACAATTGGCCTCAGTAAATATGACAACTGCTATGTGTTGCAACCCTAACTGAAAACAAGCAGGTTTGAGATGCTGTTATGGAGAAAAAAGCTGCAGGCTAACTAGGAAAAGATAGGTATGAGCAGGGTCAGACAAAGTTCACTGAGGTCTGCAAAGCACTAATTATGTTGTGGGATATTTCTGCTTTCTTCTTGCAATATAGATATATGTATTCGGGCCTGTTCTGTTGCGTAATATTGGGAAAAATCAATCCCAATTAAGTGGGAATGGATAGAAAGATTTAAAGGTCTGTTTAATATAGTTAATATATGTGTTGGGCTCCCTGTTTTTCAGGTGACATATAGAGTTAATTACCCACATTGTCAGCAAGTGTGCAGATTTGTAAATACCAGCTTTAGCCACCTTAATTGTATTTATTTACATGAGGTGTTGCCATCCCCCAAAGACTTATTTAAAAAGTTAAAGGTGCAAGCCCCCTGTTTAAGTACCAGGTCACTCTGAACCATGGGGTGGCATCACAATGTTTTCTAGGCAGACTGTTTTTCAGACGATTTTCCATTTCCTTACTCAGTCCTCTGTAATTTTCACCCAGCAAGCTGGGTACTCATGTGACCAATCTTGGAAGGATGAAAGGCTGAGTCAATCTTGACCTGGCTACCTGAAACCAACTCCTTAGCTATCACAATCAATCTTACCAGGCAATTTTGAATTTTTAAAAGAAAATATATTTTAAAAGAATTTTTTAAAAAAGAAAATGATGCAGTTGTCCCTGTTAGGAGCTTTAACCTACAAAATAATGACTGATAAATAACTGTGACACTTTGATATATCAGGCTGACAAAATTTGTTCTCCTTTAACTATATCGACACATCTGAACCAGCAGCCCATGAAAATAGAAAATGTGTTTTTGTAGACACCATGTAATAGCACCATTTATCAGATTAGGTATAAAGCCATACTTTTATTAACGTATCAGTGTGAAGTCTTATTGACATTGTGGTAGCAAGTCATTTTCTGCAGTATTTCTGATGTTTTCAGATACAAGCTTACCATGCTTGGGGCAATAGTTCCTATGAGTTTAAAAAATGTTTCACTTCACCTGTGGGCGGGCACTGTAACATGAATTTTTGTAGCCAACAGAATAATTTATTCTGTAGCCATTAGAGCAGTTGTTTTTAGAGAGATTTTTGCCCATGTCTCCTTTGCTTCCTCAATTTAATGCGTAGTAGTTTTCTCAGATACAGGTCCTTTCTGCCCAGCAGAACTGAAACTTCCTGCAGGCGTTTGAAAAAGAACCATTTTGGCTTTTTGTGTTCCCACTGTGTGGAGAACACAAGCATTTCCAGCCAAAATTGTTATTTTTTCCTGCCTGCTGGCCAGTGGAACTCTAATCATTTCATAGTTGTGCCTGCCATTTTGTGTGCTGCTGCAGAGATTCTAGCACCCGCAATTTGGTGAAGGTTTTCCATGGAGGTCTCCTCTGCTTGCAGCTCATCAGCACGCAATTTCTGTGTAGGAAGTAGATTAATAAAGTTTGTTTTGCCTAGCGATCCTTCACACGTTCGTTTTTCCTTTTTTTGTTTTGAGGGGGATTTCTGTGAAGCTACGATGACACAAATATGCGCATATTGCAGTTTCTCTAATCATGATGTCATAGATTTGCAGACATCTCCCTCAAGCAAAACAAAAAAAAGGGAAAATGACATGTACGCAGGGTTGCTAGGCAAGACAAACTTTATTCATCTACTTTTACATGGAAATCATGCGTGGGTAAGCTGCAAGCAGAGGAAACCTCCATGGCAAACCTTCACAGAGAATCTCCGCTGCAGCATACAAAATAGTGGGCGCAAACAGTGAAAATAAGAAACTTGGGCAGGAAAAATAAAGCTTTCCCTGCCTGCTTTTGTTCACTCAGCAAGCAGGAAACATCTTCATCCCGGGTGTGTATGTGCGGGGGTGGGGGTGGGGAGAGATCACTAGTTTAGTGATTTTTGAAAACCCCAGATTGAGAGAATTTTTTTTTGAAGATAAATAAAACATTTTGGGGGGAGAGAGCTGTGCAAACTTCTTCCCCAAAACAGTTTTAAAAACATCTTTAAGTTGTTTTATTTCTGCTGAGTGGAAATCACCATAGATGTATATAAAAAGAAAAGGCTGCATTTTTCAAATAAAAAATAACATTTGTGTGTAGCTTTACAGAGTTGGAATCTCTCCCTTGTATTTTCATTGCTTAAAATTTCATTTTTCCTCATGCTCTTTAATCATTCCATAGGAAAATAGTGGAACCAGAGGAGACATGTTCTTTTGTATCTGATGAAAAGAAATGAATTTGGATTAATCTGTGTCCTCAAGTGTTTTCTAATACCAATTCTTTTGTTATATTTCTGGCTTTAATAGTTTTTACTCACACTTTTACTTTAATTCTGATGTATACTTCTTCATTTGGTTTGTGAAGAGAAGCTCCTGCCTCAAAAACATAGGTGGTCTAGCCTTGGTTATTTATTTGTTTGTTTGCTTGCTTTTATGTATGTATGTATTTTTAGTCCACCACCATACCTGAAGGTCTCAAGGTGGATTACAATATAAAATATTAATATCTAGTTAGTTCTGATCATCTTGTTACCTGAAATGGTGGGGTCTGCCTCTTTTAGAATGGGGAATAAGTGAAGGGCAGACTTAGTATAGCAAGAGGTCAGGTAAGATTGAGATCTTTGTTGCCAAAGAGTACAGAAATGGATTTCCTCAAGAAATTAGCAGGAACCAGGAGTAAAGTTTCAACAATTTTTGTCAAAAGAGTCAAAATAATAAATATACAAGCACACAGATCAAAACAGCAGAGAATTCTCACAGTCCTAGGATATAGATAGTGTTGAGCATAAAAGTCTGGAAAAGCGAGGGATTTGGGTAAATAAGGCAATATCTAGAGGAGGATTGGTCCTATGAGCAAAGTTCAGCATCCTGCACTAAACTCCAGTAGAATGCAGAACAGCAGTAGAATGCAGAACAGCATTAATTGGGAACAGCATTAGCCAGACAGAGAGATGTCCAGGGAGATACTTGAGTTCTGGCCAAAGGGGTAATTTATAGGAGAAACAGGTCTTCATGTTATGCTAAGTGACCCTAATCTCCCAGGACAAAGGAGGCTCTCACCTTCTGGAGGGAAGGCAAGAGAAGGACAATTAACGCAAGTGTTGGACACTTTAGTTAAGTGGTGGATAGTTAAACATAATGGTTTGGCACTTGGCTTAATGATCTAAGCCAGGGAGTGCCCAGAGATAGTTAGATTTTTAGGGTGAAGCTGATTTAATAACAACTTTGGGACAATGCCAAATGCAAATGAGAGTGGCCTCTGAAGGGGTTAGTCAGAAACTAGAAGATGAGATAAGTATTTTGGCAGGAACACTTGATGAGATTCTTGTTAACATATCCTTTGTCTCATGAAGGCATGTGAGTCAGGGCAAGAATTGGGAACTGGTTTTGTAGGCTGAAAACCATTGTCTTTTCCTAATCTCTTTAGGATGGGGTGAGGCAAGTTATTTTCGAAGGCTGATGTTGGCGAGGGCTAGTCCAGGCAGATGTTTCTGTCTTCCTGGGTGACACTGAACCAATGCAGAGGATAGCATTCCATCTTGGCACAGCATGCCAAATTGGCATAAGGTTGGTGGAATAGGTAGGAGACTGCTTCGAAAGCACCCCCCCCCCCTCCGCAACATGGGTCTTTCTGGTAACAACCTCATCCCATGAAAACTGTATGACGAGAGCTAGAAAACATCCTTAAGTGTAAGAATATGCCACTGGTGACTAAGATTAAGATAATTCATATTAAAGTATTCCCCTTTATTCTATATGGTTGTAAAAGATGGACAGAGAAGAAAGCTGAAAATAAGAAAGTTGATTCATTTGAAATGTGGTATTGGAAGAAAGTTTTACGGATAGCAGGAACAACCAAAAGGACAAATGGGTTCTAGATCAAATCAATCCTTAACTCTTCCTAAAAGCTAAAATGACCAACTGAGGCTATTGTATTTTGATCACAATATGAGAAGATGTGACTCATTGGAAAAGACTATTTCTAGAAAAAGGCCCTTTCTGCACGGGCGCGACTGGGGGGTGTCGGCATAAACAATGCCAATGCACCCCCCCCCCCAGGATTGTTCTCACGGAAGGTCCCAGTAGGAATGCAGGCGGCGGCACAGCCTTCGCACAGGCTGCGCCATCCCTGAATGCTTTACCTCGTCTCCTGGCTTCTGGCGCGTCACAGAGGCCAGGGGACACCCCCCCCCCAGGCTGGAGCGGAGGCTCTGGAGTCGCAAGCCAGGGGGCGTGTCCTCTGGCCTCTGCGACGAGCCGGAAGCCAGGCAACGAGGTACAGCGTTCAGAGATGGTGTGTGGGGGGGGGGGATAGTGACGAGGTACAGCACAGTAGAGGTTGGAAGACACTGCTTCCGAAAAACCTCGCTCAGGGAGCAAGGTTTGGAAGCAGCGTCTTCGCGCCACATGCGGCAGCGGCGGCCATGCGAACCCCTACCCAAGGACGCCGTTTTTGCCGTCCCTGAGGTGCTCTATTCCGCCCGTGCGGAAAGAGCCTAAGAAAAGAGGAAGATCTAACATAAGATGGGGTTGCTTAATCAAGGAAGCCCAACCCTCAGTATGTAAGACCTGAGCAAGGCTATGAACTGTGGGATGTTTTGGAGGTCATTCATTCATAGGGTTGTCATAAGTCAGAGGCGACTTGATAGCACTTAGTGCAAACACACAGTCATTGTTCACCTGGCTTTTCTTAAATCAGTTTTTCTTCATGAGGCACTTGAAGTAAAACATTCTGTGTATAATTTACTCAGATTCTAACTCTTAAACTGTTATTAGATATACTAGGATTAATGATATACTAAATCATAATGATTTTCTGCTTCTAAATGGCTTGTGATCATAATAGAGAATGACTGATATAAAGTAAAATCTAACGATTTATTGGTCTTTAGTAAATCCCACAATATCTTTCTTTAGTCATTATTTACTATCATTCAGTCATTTTTAGTCAGCATTGGCATCTTGTTGATTGTTCTTTATCCTCAGATTCTGTCTTCAATTTTTGAAATGTAGTTTCTGTTAGTTCTTAAACTATATTGTATTAACTTCCATTGCTGCTTTTCTTCCAGTTATTTTTGTCAGGGGTTTTGCTGATCCTAGCACTTAACTTCATGCTCCACAGTGAAGAATTCTGTAGGCGGCTGAATCAGAATTCTACTTGCTTTTAAAAATGTTCTTCAGTGCAAATAGTCACTATCTAGCTTGGCCAGATGCCCTGAAGCAAGAGGAGGCAGTTATGTTGGAATTTTAATATTCACCTTGGAACATAATGTCACACAGGCTTGACTTTTGAGTAGATGGTTTTCCTCCCCCTGTTCTGCTTGTCTCTACTGCTCGTATTTCATCCTTCTCCCATCTGCTACTGTAGTGGTGCAACATGCTTGTCCTCCGTCTTCTGTTCCTAATGAGGTATCACCTATTCAGGATTGAGCGGGAGTCTATTTTCTCCACTTGTTTTTAAAAAATAAAAGAGATATTAAAAAGGAAAGGTAAGAGAAAAAAAATGCTAACAACGAGAAAAACGGGGGGGTGGGGGAGCTGTTTCCAAGAGCACAATGGCTCATTCACACTTCTGATTCTGGTTTTTTCCAGAACTAGTGGGTCTAAAATTCAGACCCTTCCAGTCCTCCTGTCAAACTCAAGGTTTCCCATATCTGAGGAGGCAAAATCTAAGAAAAAAAATTGCCGTACAGTCAGAGTAGCCTCTATCAGCAATGTGTAGTGTGGGATTACTCACAGGCTCAAGCAGATTGAAACACCATTCCACCAGAGGTACAGGGTTCAGGGGGGAGTCTAAAGAGAGGAGCGAGGTCTTCAACTATCACCCTACACCAGTGATGGCGAACCTTTTCGAGACCAAGTGCCCAAATTGCAACCCAAAACCCACTTATTTATCGCAAAGTGCCCACATGGCAGTGTAACCTGAATACTGAGGTTTTACTTTAAAAAAAATGGTTGGCTCTGAGAGGCATGTTACTCGGGAGTAAACTTGTTGAAGCAACCGTGCAACACTTCGAATGGGTGAATCACGACTCTAGGAGGGTTTGCTCAGAAGCAAGCCCCATTGCCAGCAACTGAGCTTACTCCCAGGTACAGGATCGTGCCCAGGCTAGCCTAGAGGTGTGTGTGTGTGCAGGGTGATTTTCTGCCCTCCCCACATGATGAACTCTGTGCACGTGTGCCCACAGAAAGGGCTCTGAGTGCCACCGCTGGCACCCGTGCCATAGGTTCGCCACCACTGCCCTACACACTAACAAGCTGCAGTGTAGGAGAGGCAATGCCTTGAGAGAGATATCTGTATGGGCAGAAAAAATGTTCTGTGACTTTGTTGATGTATTTGTTACATATTGAAATAAGCAGATGCTTTTCCCCCACAAAAATATTACTTTACAAGATGTATATTATCACAGCCTGACAGATTAAATATACAGATTTAACATACCGATGAAACAAAAAATGTTTAACCTGTCGGTCAAGCCTGTTGATCATTCCATTCTCTTATAATCTTATTTTGATAATCAGGATGGGGGGGGGGGGATTATTCCAATCTAAAATTATCTTATATCTTGCAACTATACCGTAAGCATTTATAGCCATTTTTAAATTACTACTAGAGATTTCTTATTTCTGACAGAAAAAAAATGAACTGCTGTACAATTAGATGAATATAAGCTGTGGAAACATCTTGGGTGACTTAGGATCAGTCACTCTGTCAGTGTAACCTGCTTCACAGAATGGTTTTTAAGATAAAATGAAGGCAGGGACATTGCAAGCCACTTGAAGCCTCTGTTGGCATGCAAAGCGGGGTATTGCAATTGATAGAGCTGAGTCCATTTTGTTATTCATATCTGTCAATCTGCTGATGTTCTGAAGAGAAAGCCAGCAAATCAGGGCCCCTAGAACAGGGGTCTGCAACCTGCGGCTCTCCAGATGGTCATGGACTACAAATTTGTAGTCCATGACCATCTGGAGAGCCGCAGGTTGTAGACCCTTGCCATAGAACTTTCAGAATGAAAAGGGAGAGAGATGAACAGAGAAAAAATTAAGCTGTTCAATGGATTTTAGAGGTCCATACTAGGGCCCCTTTCAAATTACCATTCTAAACCAGATGTCATCCATTGTTGACCTATTTCCGAGTAAAGCAATACATGGCATTTTGTACAGCTCAATTCTGTCCTACTATGAGACATCTCTAAAGTGCTCTGAAATGCCATTTTAAATAGCATTGTTGTTTCCCACCTTTTTTTTCTGTGATGCATTCTTTTTTTAATTTTAATGTCCTGAGATCATACTACAGTATCATAGTAATCCAGTGCATTTTGTGAGTGATGTAGCAGTTGAGTGCTACATCACCCTCACTTAAATGCATTGGATTGTTATAGTGCAAATCTCAGAAAGTTGTTTTTAAGCTAAAAAAGAACATGCTGTGGGAAAAGTGTGTGTCTGTGGTGGGGGGGGGGGGGTGGGAGTGGGAAGTGCTCCTTTCAGTTGTGCTCCAGACATTTTAAACTGCATTGAATCAGAAGGACTGAAAATGAGAGAAAGCCTCAGGATGCCAATGGGACACAAATGGCTTTTGTCTGAAAAGTTTTTTAAAAATGTTTTAGCAGCCGGGAGCCAAAATGGTTGTTTATGAAATGACACAAAAAAATCTGTTAACAACCACTTGCTAAAACAGATTATAAAAGCAGTTTAAAAGGGGCCTAGAAGTGACCAAACCAGAGACACGCTGGCATTTTGAAACCTAATGTGGGTGACACAAAAATACTGTGAGAGCTCTGTCCTGCAGCAAATTGGGATCCAGTGCTATTGTGTTCCCTCCACCCCGCATGGGAGAGGAGAGAGATTTTGGCGCATGAAAAAGTGAAGAGGAAATGAGTAGCTTGTATTGTCACACTGTAACCCCAACCCCTCACAAAAAATTTTAATTAGGCAGCGTTAAAATAGTGGCAGTATTCCAGTGGCGAAGGGAAGAGGAACTGCATCTGGGGCATGAGCTGCCCATGTGCCCATGCCCTGCCCCCAAATGCCCCTGACACACCTCCAACATGCCCCTGACATGTGACGGCAATGGTGGCATCCGGGACAAGCCACCCCAGATGTCCTCATTGCCGTTACGCATCTGCAGTGTCTCATCATCATACTCAGGGACTCTGTCATTATCTAGTTTGGCCCTGTGTGAGATAAGTGCCTTAGGATGTTAGGGGATCTTGCTTATTTCTGGTTACTTCTGGCAGAAGTGGGCTGTTTCAAGTGATGGCCTAGTGTGGTCTGCATGGGTGTTTGGTTCTAATTTGTATACTTGCAGAGTAATGGATAGGCAGATGTCAGTGGGTTAAAAAATGCCTTAGTGAAGATTCACAAAGGTTAGGAAACCTGTGGAAAAAATGGCAGCTTTTAGAGTCCAAGGCAAGTGTTCAGTTACTGGTTTTCTTTCTACTCTGACCCAGTATATTCTATTAGAAATATATCCTCTCTATGTTTGTATAAAGTTGGTGCTGATCATTTGAAATTTACTTCCCCCTCACTGTAAAATAAATATTGTTGTTTCTGTCTCACTTCTTGATATTAAAGGCAGACAATGTTTTAACCAGGTTTTGCAAAGGTAGAGGAGAGGGTTCTTCAGGGGCACCATCAAGTTTTATATCAGGATTTATATATATTTATATCAGTAAAATAGTGCCAAGCAGTGGTAGACCATGATGTGTTTGGCAGTGGGATGGGGAAGCTTGTTATGGGCACTAGGACCTCATCTTCATTGTATGTGTGCATTTGCACCCAAGTAATATTGATTAAAATATTTATAAAAGACTAAAAACAAAATGTGTCACATCCTGAATATTCACTTATTGGCCAATTTTAGCAAGTTAAGCAGTTTTCTTCAAAACTCCCTCAACTCTGAGTATTCTTGTTTCCTAAATTGAAGGTCTGTAGTTATGGGACAACTCCTGAGAATGTATAACTATGTACTTTTTCTGTCCAAATACATTTTATGAAGGCGTATAGAGATCATTGCAGGCAAAGAGAAGGAGATTCTGTAATAAGGTAAATCCTAACTGTTTGTGTTGATATAAATATTGTTCCATTTGCAATAGAAATTAGTAAACCGGTAAATCTCTCTCATGTTACATACCTGGATGCTTGATTTAAACCTTCCATCCCAATATCATGTCTTTATTGTATTATATCTTTTGTTCTGAAGTGAATAAAATTCCTTTGTACAATGGTTTGAGACTTACTGATGTAAAATATGCTAAATTGGGGAAAATACCTTGGTATAAAACTAGTGAGGCTATATTGTGGTAAAGGCTTCCCATTTCCTTCTCTGAGATTTTATCTATAATCCCAATCTGCAATTTAAAACCTTGCAATGAAGAAAGGCATATAGAGCAAAATGTACATTCAGCATGCCTTCTCATGCAAAGGTTGCTAACATTTTCCACATTTTAAAGCTCAGATATTTAAATTTTTAAAAGCTGGCTTGTTGGTCAACTTGGCTGACCGGGAGAAGTCCAGATTTATATGTTTTTTTCTTTGGTTTTATATTTCTTTTTTCCAATTTGGAAACATTTTCCTTTTTTGAATGACACACTGGGTCTCTTTGAGGAGAAGAGTAGCTTTAAATGATTATGGCAAGGCAGACCTTTTAAAATTAAGCTTTTTATTATTATTATTATTATTATTATTATTATTATTATTATTATTATTATTATTATTATTATTATTATTATTATTCGGCTTAATAGACCGCCCAACCCCGAAGGGCTTAACGATGGGACAGCTCTCCTTAACTTTTTTTGGATTGCCTCTGTATTTATAATCTTACTTGAAGTACTCTTAGACAAGAAAGCTTACTTCTTTCCCTGCAGAGTTTATTTCCCAGGTACTCTGAGCCAGATAATTACAGTCTTTGGTCCCATCAATACAGCTGGTGACACCCAGTATTTTTTTCCTAACTGTGTCACTGTCTTTCAGTGCAACAGGTGATATATATAGAGCCAGAACTCAGCACTTGCTGTTGCTTTTCTCAGTATGCACTTGGAACAGAATGTCTGACCTATCTTCTATTAAACTTTCCAAAATAGGCTGTGCTGTTTTAAAGGTTGAAAAGGTTCTTGCACATTTTATTATGTTGTGAAATACCTTCTAAATGTTATGAAAGCTGAAAGTCAAGGAAGATCACCTAGGGAAGCACACCTAGGCAGTGAATGAAAGAATTAATGAAATCTAAACCAAGGAGCAAGAATAATAACAAGAATAGTCAGATTGTGTGTGTCTGTGTGTGGGTTAGACATGCAGTCTATGATCATGTTTAATGGCATTCATATTTTGCTAATAAAGCATCTTAGGCAGGGAAGTTGTACAATAAGTGCTTTTCATGCCTTAAATATAATCCCTGAGTGTGAGATCACATAGGACTGAAATCTTTCCCCTCCAGGTTTATCTTCTGTTGTTTTAAGACTTTACTAACTCACGTTGTTCTTAGGCCCTTTCCGCACAGCAAATGTATAGCAGGTTGCAGTCGGGATAAAGAAACCTGCTTTTGCGTTTGCATGCATCCGTGCAGGCAGCTATTGAAGCCCACGGAAACAATACAGGTTCTTTCATGCCTTCGCATGGAGGCATGTCTATTTTTAAAAATTTACCTCCCACCGATGCATAACTACGCAGGCATGCATAACTAAATGCTACCAAATCCCCTGGCCCAGATTGCATTCATCCAAGAGTTCTTAAAGAGCTCAAGCATGAAATTGCTGATGTTCTCACATTAATATGCAACTTATCCCTGAAATCAGGCTCCATCCCTGAAGACTGGAAGATGGCCAATGTCACACCAATCTTAAGAAAGGGTCTAGGGGACCTGAAATTACAGGCCAGTCAGTTTGACATCTGTTCCTGGTAAATTAGTAGAATCTATCATTAAAGATAAAATTATTAAACATGTAGAAAAGCAAGATCTGCTGAGGAAGAGTCAGCATGGCTTTTGTAGAGGCAAGTCCTGTCTTACAAACTTCATTTTCAGAGTTCTTGAGGGTGTAAACAGACATGCGGGATAAGGGGAACCAGTGGACATTGTCTACTTGATTTCCAAAAGGCTTTTGACAAAGTTCCTCACCAGAGACTGTTGAGAAAAACTCAGCAATGAAGGAATAAGAGGGGAAGTCCTCCTATGGATTAAAACTGGTTGAGGAACAGGAAACAAAGAGGTGTAAATGGGAAGTTCACAATGGAGATGTAGGGAGTGGTGTCCCCCCATGATCCGCCATTGGGACCAGTGCTCTTTAACTTATTCATAAATGACCTGGAAGTAGGGGTGGGTAGTGTGGTGGCCAAGCTTCTGCAGATGATACCAAATTATGTAGGTGGTGAGAACCACAAAGGATTTCTGCTAAGAGCTCCAAGCCGGACCTTGATAAATTAGGTGAGGGCTAAGAAATGGCAATGCAGTTCACCGGTGCAAAATGTAGCGATGCACATAGGGCAAAATCCAAAACTTCATACACGCTTAAGCAGGGTCAGTGCTATCAGTCACAGACCAGGAAAGGATTTGGGCGCCTTAGCGATAGTTCCATGGGAATGTCAACCAATGTATGGCAGCTGTGAAAAGGCAAACTCTATGCTGGGATAATTCTAGGAAAGGAATTGAGAATAAACTGCAAAGATTGTCATGCCCTTTATAAAGTTACTGCAGCGCACCGCACTTGGAGTACTGTGAGCCCAGTTCTGGTCAGCTACACTCAAAAAAAAGGATATCAAGAGATAGAAAAAAAGCGCAGAGAAGGGCAACGAGGATGATTGAGAAGGGATTGGAGCACCTTCCTTATGAGAGGAGAGGCTGTGCTTGGGGACTCTTTTTTTTTTTTTTTAGTTTGGAGAGGAGACGTCTGAGGGGGGATATGATTGAAGTCTATAAAATTATGCATGGGGTAGAAAATGTTGACAGAGAGAAATTTTTCTCTCTTTCTCAAAATACTAGAACCAGGGGGCATTCATTGAAAATGCTGGGGGGAAGAATTAGGACTAATAAAAGGAAACACTTCTTTGCGAACGCAGATTGGTGTTTGGAATATGCTGCCACAGGAGGTGGTGATGGCCACTAACCTGGATAGCTTTAAAAAGGGCTTGGACAGATTTATGGAGGAGAAGTCAATCTATGGCTACCAATCTTGATCCTCCTTGATCTCAGATTGCTAATGCCTTAGCAGACCAGGTGCTCAGGAGCAGCAGCAGCAGAAGGCCATTGCTTTCACATCCTGCATGTGAGCTCCCAAAGGCACCTGGTGGGCCACTGCGAGTAGCAGAATGCTGGACTAGATGGACTCTGGTCTGATCCAGCAGGCTAGTTCTTATGTTCTTATGTTCTTATGTTCATGCACAAATGAACCCCACAGCCATGCTGACATCTCATGATACCATGATACGGCCATTTGCACAGACAAATAAAGCGCCTCCTGCCCTGCCGTTCGCTCGCAAGCGGCTGCAACCTGGGATGTTTCAAAAGACTTGCAAATAGTGTGATTCTCAAAAAAACCAGTTTGGGGAAAATAACATGGGGCAGACTCGTTTTAGGGGTGGGATCCATGTGAAGTCCCCCCCCCCCAATGGATTTTTTACTGTCCTTAACCCATGTTTATTGACCTGTGCAGAATGGGCTTTAGTGTTGCAAATATAATCTAAGAAAGCAAAAGAACATTATTACATTAGATATTACAGTTATTTTCAACTTGCACAAAAAGGAAAATGAATCATTCTTCTGCTCCTTGCTGTTTGGAGCGTGGATAGGAACTTCTTAATACCCCGTAGTTATTATAGAATTACCTTGCAGAAGTCAAGACCTGTGAATGTAATGAAGAGTCATTGCCCTCATGAGTCACATTAAGATAGAGTTTTGTTGAACAGAACATAGTAATGTATAACAGAGCCTCATGGCTTATAAGATGGCAGCTGGGCTGAAACTGAATGTTGTACAGAATGCATAAAGTAGGAGAACACTAGCTAGAATCATTATTAACATAATTTGATTTGGTGCATTTTTGGTATCTATAATAAGTTCTGTATAGAAAATTATCCTGTTCCAACCCATCAAGCAGATGTGGTTAAGGGTAACAATTTCCAGTGCTATATGAATCAACATGAGAGAGTAAGTATGCAGTGGTGTAGGAAGAGGTCGGCGGGATAAGTATTTGCAAGGCTTCAGTTGAATAATGAAGTACTGTTTTTTTGTGTTGGGAATTTGCCAGTCTTATAAACAAACAAAAAACTGAGAACATTTCTTTTCTGTATAACATTTATACAGTACAATATATCTGGGTCACCTAGTACTCATGGAAGAGAATTTTACTTTTGGACTTGGATCTTGGATGTTCTGCGTGTACATTATGTTTTTCCATGGTCAGGCCAATTCTCCACTGTGGAGCAAATTCCCTACAGTGTTAGGAGTTTTCACTTACATGAGCTTAGTGTCTCTACATGAGCTGAAAAACTCTAGTGCCAGAGGAACATGCTCTGCAGTGCAGGACTACATCCTCAACCAAGTGAGAACAACCCCCATTAAGTAGAACCAATCTCTCCTTCGGTCTAACTTGGTTCTCCATGAAGTGGCAAGCCAAGAAGTTTCCCAGAAAAGTTGAGTAATCATGTGGATGCATGTTAGTTGTTCTTGGTATCAATAGGAGTATAGTATCAAGATCAAGGGATGTAATTGTACCTCTCTATTCTTCATTGGTTAGACCTCACCTGGAATATTGTGTACAGTTCTGGGCACCGCAGTTCAGGAGGGATATTGACCGGCTGGAGCCGGTCAGAGGAGGGCAACCAAAATGGTAAAGGGTCTGAAGTCCATGCCTACGAAGAGAGGCTTAGGGAGCTGGGGATGTTTAGTCTGAAGAAGCGTAGGTTGTGACATGATAACTGTGATGGAAAATAGTTAGCTGAACTATGTATTAGCTAGAAACATGTGATATTATGCAACCAGTATTGTTAGGAAGCTGAAGTATGTGAACATGGAGTTTACAGACTTCATCTCAAAAAGGGGCATGCCATGGAATGATGCTATCGCTACACTAAAGGGAAGTCACATATGACTGTGAAAAGCATCTTTGGCTTTTGATCTCCTGGAGGGAGGACAGGAAACTATGCAGAGGTGCTAGGATGAAACTTCAAAGGCCTAAGTTACCTCATGACCTGAACAGAGTTTTCCTGAGAAGGGGAAAACAAAGGGTTTTGAATTCCATCTTGAGACATGGTCAGAGAAGCATCTCTGGGCTATGGGTTCCCGGAATGGGGACAAAGAACCAAAAGGATTGTAACTAGCTGAGCAACCTTCGTGCATTTAAGTTTTATTTCTTTTATTTCTGTTTTTCAATAAAAATCGTTGAGACCTCAGCTGGTTGGAGTTATTGGAGAAAAGAACCCAGGTTTTACTGAAACAAGCGTGGCTCTCCCAGGCTTGCTTTCATGAGAATAACCATGTTTAAATATTTGAAGGGATGTCATGTCGAAGAGGGAGCAAGCTTGTTTTCTGCTGCCTCAGAGATTAGGACACGGAGTAATGGATTCAAGGTGAAGGAAAAGAGATTCCACCTAAACATTAGGAAAAACTTCCTGACCGTCAGGGCTGTTTGACAGTGGAATTCACTGCCTCAGAGAGTGGTGGAGTGTCCTTCTTTGGAAGTTTTTAAACAGAGGCTGGATCAGCATATGTCGGGAGTGCTTTGATGGTGTGTTCCTGCATTGCAGGGGGTTGGACTTGATGGCCCTTGTGGTCTCTTCCAACTCTATGATTCTATGACTTTTCTTATGCTTAAGAATGTAGACAAGCGGAATTGTTATTGTTGGTGAACGTATGATCAACAACATAATTCACTGAGGATTTGAGGTTACTATGTAGAACTAATTGTGAGGGAAGTACTTAACTATTGCAAGAAGCTGGATTAATACTGCAGTATTAAAAAGCTGAACCCTTCGTGTGTGATTATTGATAAATGAAGTAATTTCTATGTCACTTTGCCTCTGTCCAAAAATTATTCAGTGCCGTATGCCATAAAAAGTTGGAAGGCTAAAAGAAATCCCTAGAACAATCTTCAGAGCCTTATTAAGCTGATAAAATCTTTGAAAAGTTCTCCCAAGCAGGTCTATTTTCTAGGCTCTTTAAAAGAGAAGAAAGATAATGCAATCTTCACCTAATTCGATGACTCATTCCAAAATTCTAGAATAGGTTCTAGCATGAATTATGCATGATTTAACTTTCCTCAAAGAAGGGATGGAATATAGGCATTTGTGAAAAGAGTGAATTTGATTAAACAATTCCAGAATTTGGTAGGATTCCCAAAATTTGGGTCAGGAGTATGAGCTGCTATACCTCATTCAGTTCTGCTGCATTGTGCATCTAACAACATGAGCTCTGACTCATGAAAGCTTCTGCTGGAATAAATGTTGTTAGTGTTTAAGTTGTCGTTGGCCTTGTGTTTTGTTTTGCTGCAACAAGCTGGCATGGCTACCCATGGATTTGATTCAATTCAGGTTTTTTTTAAATTTCTGCAGCAGTGCTAATTAGTGATCATTAACTAGAACCAAATAGGAGAATCACTGAACTATTAAGAGAAGCTAACAGCAGTAAGCTTTTATAATAGGTTTTAGTAAAAGGTAACTGCTGCATTAGAACTCTGTCCTACATTTCAAAAAACATAGTTAAAGAAGCAACTAGAATATGCCTCTGGAATGTTTCACCTCTGTGGAGCTCTACAGAGAAGATGTACTGCTAAAAGCCAGAGTAGGTTGTATTTCCCTGGAACTTGTTGGCATCACTCACTAGGGAATCAATTATTTTGTGTCCTATTTTATCTTCTCAGGTAATAGTTTGTAAAATAGAATGCTTACTGCTATTTTTTTTCTTATTCGTGTTCAAGACTTTAAGAGCCTCATAAACAAAAGATGTGTTCCTCTGTGGAAGAGAGTGAGGGAGAAAGCTAGCAGGAGAGGGAAAAGAAGAGCTATTTGAAACAAGCATTTCTAATTTGCTTTCTGAAGTTGTTTTGCTAGAACATACCTTCTTTAACTGCAAGCTTCTCATTTTAAGAGAAAAGTACTCACTGTTTTCCAGTATACCTGACCTGTTTCATTAAAAAATAGAATGCTGTCAAAGAGGTGGACAGCTGACTATAGTTCTTTACAGCTAGTATTCACTGCAGATACTGTCATCATCCTGCTCATTTGAGGAAAGAAACACCAGATCAGCTGGGAGAGGGGAACAAGGATATCAGAGTGCTAATTACCCAGACAAAAAACACAAATAGAACAGATCTTATGGAACAAAGCAAGCAAAACAATGACTTTTTTCTTTTAGCAACCTGTGTTTAACTTTAGTTTCACTAACAATTCATCTTAGAACTCCTCCTTTCCCCCCACCTATTACAATTCATTGTTTCCTGCCACAAGAAGCAGAACAGAAATAGCCTTGTATTCAATCAGTCCCATGGCTTCTGGCTGCCAGTACTGCTTCTGAGATTTGCAGCTGTACAGGTCTGCTCAGTTACTACTTTCCCCAAGGAACTGACTGCCACGAGTCCCACACAAAAAGGACTGTGCACCAAAGTAATAAATACACCTGCAAATTGTGCTGAGTTTCATGCCAGAAGTCTTGCTGTGGTTTAGTTTCAGTTTGTTTACTCTTAACCATTTAATTACAGCAGACAAGCAGGACCTCTACCCCATCATCAGGAGCTTTGGATTAGGAAAAATAGACCTGAGTGGCATCAGCATATTGATGACAGTAAACCTCCAAAAGATGTATGACTTGTCTTAAGGTAGAATAGCATTGGCAGGCGGGGGTGGGGGGGTAGTGGTGGTGGTGGTGGATTTTTTTAGTCCCAATTCAGCAGTGAAACCCAGAGTTGCAGCCTATCTTTATAAGTAAGATTTTCTTTTAAAATATCAAGCTCCTTTCTCCCCATGTAATTGAACATTTGGATTCTACAAAGGAGTATAAATTTCCCCCAATATATATAAGAGTTATAAAGCTATTAATCAACTGCTATTGCAGACTATTTGGTTGTCTACCTTCTGTGTCCCTGTGCGGATTTTGAAAGACATAAGCCTTTTATTCATTTTGAAGTTTACAAAACATTTCAAGAAACATTCTTGTTGTTCTGAATGCTTGTTACATAGTGGGTGGGTGTTTTGGACCAGACTTCTGTCTCCTGCTCCACTGAGCTTCATTAAACAATTGTGCATTTCACTATTTTTTGGTGACATGACTGGAAATTTTCAGCCCTTTTAGTGTTTGTTGTTTCTTTTGAGACAAAAGCAGCAGTGTGCAACTGTTTTTTTCCTGCCATGAGCCACGCTTGTATTTTTGTAAAATGGGTCATGTTCAAAAGGTTGCTTTGAAAGACATTCTGGCATTTGGGTGCTACTGAGCCATTTCTCAAATCAAACCCACAATCCAAGTTCATCTATATATATAAACGCAAAATACTACTGACTCACTGACTCATCAACAGAACTCAAAAACCATCGAAGCCACACACATGAAATTTGGCACACTTGTTCCTTACATACTCCAGGTGCTCACTAAGAAAGGATTTCCCAAAATAGTCATTTCCACTTGATTTATTACCTGTTTACTGTTTTCACTGCTCAACTGCACAACCATTCTAAGGGCAAACCAGCCCCTCAGTCCACAGACATGCTGCACGAACATTCTAAGGGTGACAGTTAAACACCACCAGCTTCATGTCCTTCACCAACTGCACTCTACCACCACCCTCCACAACGCACATGAACCTATTTGAAAACAAACTCATCAGTCCACGGACAGGCTGTGAGGAAATATGCTGCATGTCACCCCAAAGTTCACAAACAGGCTGCAAAAAAGTATGCTGAATGTCACCCCGAAGTTAACAGACAGGCTATGAAAAAGTACTCCTCCACCCACCCTCATGTTAACAACACTTCTACAGCCAAATACTATCAACATACATTACAAACCACACTATCACCTTGGACTACTAAACATTTGTCGGGTTTTGCATATGGACATCAGATTTATTACTGTGCAGACAACCCTGTGCTTGGTGTCGTGCTCTGAAATGGCGGGATGAGTCCCCAGGAATGTGCTGCAGTGGCGGTACAGTCCAGCTCCCTGCCCTTCAACCCTACCCTGAACCTCTTCACAGCCTTCTCACTCATCAGCATCCAATGGCAGAACACTTCCTTTCTGCGCCCCAAAAATACAATGGCTGCTTCCAAATGATGTCTTTTGGAGCCCACCAGGTGAAAGAGAGCAATAACACATTGCATTAGAAAAAGACAACTACAGGAAGCTTCTGCAAAATAATGCGACAACAAACCTATCAGTCCACAGATAGGCTATGAGGAAATATGCTGCATGTCAACCCAAAGTTCACATACAGGCTGTAAAGAAGTATGCTGAATGTCGCCCCGAAATTCATAGAGAAACTGTGATGAAGTATGAGTAGCGAAGCACGGGTGCCCTGCTAGTAGAATGTATTTTAAAGCCAAATTTGTCTAATGTTTGGGTGCCTGTTTTGGTTTCTGGTATTTTATTGCTAATCATTTTTATTTGGATTGTTGGCAATTGTTCTCTATATTTTCCTATGATTTGCTGCCTATTTTGTAAGCCACCTTGGGCCCAATCTAGGGTGAAAGGTGGGGCTGAAATATTTTTACATTTGGTGTGGCTAGAGCTGGAATGGAGCCTCTATTGAGTCACTTTATGTAAAATTATGTCCTATTTATTTTTCTTTCCAATGCAGAGAATAAAGAAAAACAAAATTGGCTGGTTAGCAGATTAAAAATGTTTACTGTTGAAAAATAATACAGTTCTGCAAGTTTTCAAAGCTCTCTAAAGGTACCTTTTTCCACAGAGAGACCTCGATTAAGACCAAACTAGTTAGATTTCAAGGGAGGGCAGAATTAGTATAGCCATTCAATTCATTTTGAGGTCAGCCAAATATGTATTGTATCTAGAATATCTGGAGTTTTAAAATTTATTTAATTTTTCAGAAAAATGTAATTAAAATATTTAATTTAATTTTAAAGCATTATTCAATGATGCCTCTGGTGATTTCAGTCTAAAACTTCACATTTTCAATGTACCACTATGAAATTCACAGGGCTTTTGTGTTCTCTTTCAAATGAAATGTTAGCGGAACATTTTGTGCTGAAAACAGATGGAATTAACTTCAGAAATACAAAGCCAGCCATAACAGTTAATATTTCTTAACCATACACTTTTTAAATACTGGTGATTTTATGAAGGGATATGGGCATATGAGATATACCTTACCGGAGGAACAATTTCACATCCCTGTCTAACATATGTGTGTCACTTCCTATTTGTTTTCTACTTAGGTAACAAAGCCATCTCTAAAGAAGCAAAATAACTTTAATCTTTATAGGACTTTATTGTTACAAAGTTTAGTTTTCAAGTGATTCTTAAGCTTTGTAAACACTGCTGAGCAAAAACTAATGTGTGGTTGCCTTTTAATCATGTAGCAGATGAGTTAGGTGGGTGCACAAATCTGGAGAACAGCATCTGTAAAGACAGTCTTCCTTTCCTTTCTCTAGCCTTGCTCTTCGGTCAAAAGGTACCCCCCCCCCCCCATGTTGGACTGCGCAGAGAACAATATGGACGCCCACGCTGCTGGCGTAAGGGATGAATATGTTGGCAGAAGGGCTATTAGGCTGGCAGTGGGATGCTGCACAACTGCGTAGTGTGCGAACCCAGAAGCTATCATGCATGCCAGTTCCCCTCTGCCTCAGGAGCCCATACTGGCATGGATGGGGGTGTCACGGCACTTTCAGGGGCAGTTTCAGCCTGGGAGTGCCCCCTTTTTGAAGCCAGACTTATTTCACCAAAACGGGCGGCATAAGTCATTCCCTTTTTTTCCCCTCCTCCAGTGCCTGCACTGCTGATTGCTTTTTTGGAGGCAATACTACAGCGCCATCCGCATTTGCTGCTCTGCTACCCCCTCCTTTGGATTGGGCTGCCTATAGACATTGATTTTAACATTGATATTAACATTGATGGACCAATGACCTGATTCAGTATAAAACAACTTCATGTGTGTGATGAGTTCAAGAGTTAGGCAAAATATTTAAAAAATGGTCTCTGACATGCTTCATTGCCATGGTCTGTGTGGGTTTAGATGATGCTACTCTTAAGAATGGATTTGATATATGTGGCTGTGGTGGATAAGAGTATGTTCAGTAGTAATTCACTGAGTAGTAAAATGTTGGCAATTCTGTTTCATTAGAACCTTTGTACTGCACTGTTTCATTAGAACCTTTGTACTTTGTACTGTTTGTAAAAATCCCATTATTGTTTGTAGCCTGATTTAATTTTGTGGTACCGGTAGTGAGTGACTGATTGAATAGTGTAACTGACAGTCTCTTTAAACAAACATCAAAATTCAGAAACAATATTGATAACACAGCACTATGAGCAAATATATCATTCCCTAAGACTTAGTGTACAAGTTTGTACACACATATTGTCCCGTTCCCCCTACAGGGTCCCTGGCAAGGGCCCGGTTGTTTTCCCTCCTTCCCTTACCTGGGGGTTGTTAATCCCGGCCTCACCCCCAATCTCAAGTGAGTGGTCCACACCCACCAGGCTTTTGAGCCACAGGGTGACTAAGAAGGAACTGCCTCTGAGCTACCTTCACTCACACCCTCCTCAGCTTAGCCAAGAGCCCTGCAAGCCCACTCAGATCAGCTTGCAAGTCTGACAGCCTTGGCTTCCCTCCAACAACTTTCCCTATCTCTCCCTCCTCTTCCACACTCTGCTTTTCTCCACCACTCTCACTCCCTCCTTCTCCCAAACACCAAAAACCTTCCCCTGTTCCAAATCTCCTCCCTCTTTATCCCCTTGCCCTCTTCCAGTTTCCCTGCCTCCCAGCCAAAAGAGTCCTTGGCTACGCCCCCTTTCTGAGGTTGGGCTCTCCCTCCATTCATGTTGGGCCACTCAGAGCCATCCCATCCCAAGTCTGTTTCCTGTGCTCCTGGTGCCACAGCCCGGCCTCCTGGTAAGCCCTGTCCCGCTTGCTCTTCCCAGCAGCGACCTCCAACTGTCTTGTTAGGCCACTGGGAATTCGGGTCCTCCCTGCTGGCTGCTGCTGCCTGAGCAATTCTTTGCTGACCCCCAGGCCTCCCTGTCCCCCATTGGGCCGCCCAGGCATCTCTGCCAGCTCCGGCCGTCTGGGTGGTCCCCGCCTCATCGTCTCCCTTCCCCTCCAAACTGGTGAGTGAGAGGGAGGTGCTTCGGAGGTTGCAGGAGTCTGGGGAGGGGGCTGCCCCCGCTCCTGGACACATATAGTGTAAAATGTACATTTTTCATATTATAAATTACAGGGAAGCTCTTTTACTGTTGCGTTCTTCCATGTTCTGCTCAGAATCATATGTCCATAAATTGTTCTTGATCTATTAAGATGGAAAGGATTTGCCCTTCTCTTGGGAAAGGGTATTAGACTTTTCAAGGATCCAACAAATTTATAATTGCTAGAAATCCAGTCTTGCATGATTTTCTTCACAGTGGCACCAGAACGTGGCATTTATGTGACACAAAGCTCTGTCACAGAGGTGTCCTTTTCTGTCTGTCTGGGAGTTCCTCTGTTTCAGTGTTCATCAAAGAACTGGGCAGACACTTGTACTGAATTCCATGGGCACGAATTTTTAATAACTTGTCAGATAATTTTCCTTATATAGGTTGCTATTATAGATCTTGTTGCTTCCATGTTGCTATTATTGAGAGCAAGACTACACTACTAGGTTGTCAAAACCCGGTCTACTTTATCAGTCTGGGATTTTAAAAGAACTGTACCATTCTTACGAATGCAATTTTTTAGATTAGAAGCAGCATCTACAGACTTAGTGATTTCAAATGTGATCTCCATCCAGGCCTGTAGGAGCTTCCTTTTTATAAATGCAACCAGCACCACACGCACATCTCAAATTACTAAGTTGGTGGCTAAGTTCTGCCTGGTAGTTCATAAATTTCACCATAATTTAATGGAACAGAATTTTTAAAAAATGTTTTAAATTGGATTAAATTAAATTATAATATTGGTTTTAAGTTACATTAAATGTATTAGTTATAATTCTGTGATCAAACAATCAAAAGTGTAATGTGTTTTGTTTTATGTATTTTTGAACTTTTGGTCTTTGACTGTAAATAAAATTTGATTTGAGGGTTTAATGCTATATACACAAAATATTTTTTTCATTGAGTTTGTATATAATGTGTTGCTATTTTCTCTACTTGCAGTGCGAGATGCAAAAAACCTAATTCCTATGGATCCAAATGGGCTTTCAGATCCTTATGTGAAGCTGAAACTTATTCCAGATCCTAAGAATGAAAGTAAACAAAAAACAAAAACCTTTCGCTCTACTCTTAATCCAAGTTGGAATGAAACATTTACATTGTAAGTTGGATTCTGATACTTTTTCTAGCAATAGTTTTGTTTCCATACATTGCATTCTATTTCTGTAAAATTGTTGAAATGGCAACAGTTTTCTTCTTTCCTTTGTAGTAAATTAAAACCTACAGACAAAGATAGAAGGTTATCTGTTGAAATCTGGGACTGGGATCGAACAACTCGGAATGATTTCATGGGCTCTCTTTCTTTTGGCGTGTCAGAACTCATGAAAATGCCAGCATGCGGATGGTAAGTATTTCCTTAGTACAACAGAGGGTTGCTGTGACGGATTAGGCCCAGATAAAAGGGTTAATTTTTAGAAGGTGCAGAAAAACTGGCCTTAGCAACACTTAATGTAAATGTAGACACCTCCTGATTGGCTGGCGGAGACACAGCCTAGACCCTAGAGCCACAGGTAGGGGGAGCTAGGGACTATAAAAACAGGGAACAGTCTGTCAAAAGGGAGGGAGAAAAAAAGGTTTTGTGACAGAAGGAGCTGTTTGATTTTGGGGAACTGAGATCTTGAACTGGCAGACAGAGGGTCGCAGTTTTGGGCAGGTGGTCAGTCAGACTCTTATCAGAGAAACAGATCCTTCAGTCTGGAGATCATGTCAAGTGGCAGTGAGACCAGTGAGAGACAGAGAGAGGAAGGCTAGGTGGTCAGACTCCTCTAAAGTAATCTCATACGGTCAGGGAGGAACAATAGTTGTTAAAGGCTAAATAGCCTGGATCTCTGAATTAGGGAAACTTCATGTGAAGGCCCTCCTAAAGTCAGTGACCATTCCCTTTTGTGATAAAGGGCAGGTGAACTAGGAGTGTGCTTGACTGCGGGTGGAAAGTTTTCCCTCAAGAGGCACCCATGGGTGAATAAATCTTTTCTGAAACTGAAACCTGTAATAACTAAGAAGAAGAAAACTGTTCTATAACATCTAAGAAGTATCTGCCTGAGGTAACACTTATGCGCCTCTCTGAACCATCAACCTGAGAAGAGAAGTCTGTTAAATAAAAATCCAGTTTTTGAGTTTTCAACTTTCAAGAGCCTCTCTATACGTTTCATTTGGTTCAGTTTATGGTGGCAGCATTTAGAAACTATAGAGTAGTTTGCCCTGACAGGATTTTCTGTTTAAATGCCAGTGTGTGTGAGTGAGTTAAGGGGAGTGCCATAGTCCAACAAAGTCAGCTACCCAAACATCCACCTCAGGGACAGGCTTCCCTCCCTTTTTGGGACCTCTGTTTTCCCTCAGGGAGTGGGTGCTGCTGCAGTTGGCAACCTCAGGTGGTGACTGGAGATCTCCTGGGAGTACAACTGATCTCCAAGGCACTGAGATCAGTTCATCTGGACCACATGGCCCTTTTGCAAGGTGGACTCTGTAGCATTATACCCCATTGGACCCTTCCCGCCATCACGACATTTATCAGGTTGACTTTGTTTACTGGGTGGTTTTCCATTGCCTTCCCCAGTCATCACTTTACCCCCAGCAAAGATTACAATGACTAGACAAATGTTTTCTTTTTGAAAAAGACATAGCCATAATTGATGCTGACCCCACATCATGAAAAGGTGAGTTCTTCCTGTTCAAACAAGACTCGTGTGGACTGAACAAACCATTCACGTTTTGGTTATGTGTTTTCAATGTAGTTTTCTGACAAATCACTAATCTCAAGTTTGTGCGTGCTTATACGGAGAAAGTTCTATTGAACTCAGTAGAATATTCTTCTGAATTAAACAGGTATATAAATATAGTGAAATACCCCTGAACTATGTAGATATTAAGAAAAATAGAACAAATTAGACTTTTTGCCGCAAGCATTCTGCATTCCCGTCATCATCAGCTTGTGGCTTTCATGGATTGTTTTAATACTCATGAGTGCATATTGGTTTTTAATGTGATTATTGTATTATTTTAACTTTGCTGCCCCAACACAGTATAGACATTTTCTGGAGAGGCAACATATACTAAAAAAAAAAATGTTTCATTAGATAAAATATTTTCCATTCATTCCACAGGTACAAACTGCTTAATCAGGAAGAAGGCGAGTATTACAACGTTCCAATACCAGAAGCCGATGAAGATGGAAATGCAGAACTGAGGCAGAAATTTGAGGTAAGAATGTATCTGCATACTGTGGAAACAAGGGCAATCTGTAGCCTGGTCCTGCAATGGCACTTTACAACATACTGCCACAGAACGAAACAGACTTACCCCTTCTTTTATAATACAGCTATTTTACTATCCTTCACAGATCTCCAATTATATCTCTTCCTGGGATTTGCTGTTGAGTTTTGTGTTGTTTGTGGGGGTGAGGTTGGTCTTTATATTAGGATGAAGCCATTTGGCAGCACATCATGACATCTAAATAAATGTTAACTATGGTTGCTGTGATGTAAGATGTAGTGTTTCTGATGACCAGAGCCATTGCAGCTGGGTCCCAACTACTGATTTTGTGTTTGAGGGTTCCATCTTTGCTGCTTCTAATTATAGGTTTGGTTTGTTGCACTTAGATTTTTCCAAAGTCAACCCTCTGTTTCCTTCATGAAACCATGGAGGCAGTGCAATCCAGGGGGGAGCAGTTGTGCTGCGGCCAGGGATGACGCAGCCATGCTGCCTCCTAAGAGGCTTGCTGGACTGCGGCCAGCAATCTGGCTTCACCATCGGTTTTGCTTGTGTAAGTTCACGCTGGCAAATGGGAGCATTCCCAGACCGAAAGGGTTCAGGAAGCTGACTCATTCTGACCTCACTTCCAGCAACACCCTGTTTGGCAACAGCACAAGCTCCTGGTATAAGTACCCCAGCGCTGTCATAAGTGGGTAGTAAAGGTAGTAAAAATTGAAATTAACAAATGAGGTTTTAAGGGAAATATGTAGCAAGGAATATTGGGGAAGAGGTATCCTGAGCATGAACTAAATAGTGGACTGTGGATAAGGACAGATTTTAATGCAACTGGAAGGGCAGCAAAGGGCTGGGTTGGGTTGGGCTTGGGATCAAAGGGAAGGGAGGGAAATATGGATATGCAGTCATGTAATTTTTTTTCTTGAGGAGTGTATCGTTTAACTGCACTTGGTTAAGTTTTCCAGCAGTTCTGAACTGTGATTATAAATGTTGATTTTAATCCTTTTATGTATTTTATCTATGTTGTAAGTCACCTTGGGCTCTGTAAGGAAGAAAGACAGCTAATAAATGTTGTAAATAAAAAAAAATAAAAATGACTTTTTCAAGAAAGTTAATGACAGTACTGTCTATAGGATACCTCATTCATATAACATCATTTAACAGCAGACACCACAGCAGCATCACTATGGCAGATTCTGCCGGGCAGGGGCAGCAGCATTCCACCAACATATATGATGCTGAGGTGCGAGCGGCCCCAGAGCAGCTGCTGCCCACAGAAGCCCCTCCACATGAAGGCATCTCCATTTCCTTTCCCTGCACTCACCTTCTGTCAGGATGCCAGTCTGTTGGGAGGTAGAATTTCTGCCTGCAGATGGTGTTGCTGTTATCTCTTCTTTCCCAACCTTGAAGCTCAGCGGCCGAGACTGTGTTCCATGTTGGTTTCTGTAAACTGTCTATTCTCATGTTGGGGTGGGGAATGCTTCTTCATATTATCAATTGTCTTGACTGGAATATGCCAGAACTCACTTTGCCTTTTGTGCCTATGTTTCCAATAAAATCCTCGAGACCATCAAGTGAGTTATTGTTTTGAACTGGGACTTAACATTAAGAGAGTTCTGGATTGTTTCCAACTTCATGCTCCCATCGCCAGCTGAAGTTGAGACTTTCTACAAGGTGATCATGGCTTTTCTTCAAGGTCTCTCTGGGGCACCCAGACAGGACTCTGAATGCCCTAACTTTGAGGACATTGTTGCAAAATATAGAATGGATGAATTCGATGTGGAGGCCTGGAAGTCTAACTTAGCTTTAGCAGCCCCCACTCAACAGCAGAGAAGTACCGTCGGGCTGGAAGGTTCCTTGCATGAGGACCTCCCCCCCTCAGACTGGGGCTATTGGATTACAAAGATACAACTTGGACTGACCTGGGTGGTGGAGTACATCGAGGAGAACCAAATGAGGAACAATCAGTAAGACAGAAGAGGGCAATATGGCGTGCTCAATCTGTAACCGCGGCAGATGACTCAGATTCTGGCTCAACATGCACAGTGGATGTCTCGGGACAAACATGACGGCGGGACTAGGAACTGACCGTATCCCAAGCTGAGATCTGCCAACTTTGCAGTCAAATTGAGCACCTAGTACTACAAGCATGAGCCGTGGAGGCTACAGTGAAGCAACTACAAGCTTGGGCGAGCCACCCAAGAACTACCAGTGCACCAATAATAGTTCCGGGAGGTCCCAGCGATAACCAGCCACTTCCATCTCTACCACCGGCACTGATACCTTTGTCCCATCAGCCACCACCACCGATTCCGCCAAGGGGCATGGCTCCTGCACTGGCCAAGGCTCCGCGCAGACAGCTGAATGAGCGTTTTGATGGCACCCCACAACGCCTGCCCTACTTCATTGTGCAAGTAGATGCCCATATGCGGGACTATGGATAACAGTATGCTAGTGAAGTTGAAAGAGTGCGTGATGTGGAAGCGCTGCTGGAAGGGGAGGTCGCTGACTGGTATGTGGACTTGTTTCATCGGCAAGCCACCAACCTGCACTCCCTACAGCAATTCATGATGGCCTTGCGGAGGTGCTTGGAGAACCTGTTCCTAGAAGAGCAGTCCAAATGAAAAACAATGAAGCTGCGCCAGGGGAACAAGCCCTTTGTAGAGTTTTCTGAGAAGTTTAGGGCCTTTGCCAGCAAAATCCTGGATTGGCCTGACCAAGTGCTAGTGTATGCATTGAAAGAGGTCTAAACCCAGACTGAGACTCTGGGCATTGGTGAACGGCAATCCTAACACTTTAATGGAGTGGATTGTCTTGGCTGGTGAGATGGATTCGAGAATAATGGAAGACCAATCTTATGGATCTGAATTTCTCCTGGGGTGGCGAGCTGGGCCGGTAGCCTTCACGGGGTCCCATCAGGCCACCAGCGGGCAGCTTACTCAAACCAAGAAGACCCCTTATGCCCACAGGTGACAATTGGGTCTTTGCTTGTATTGTGGGGATAGCGGTCAGCTAGCTGCCAACTGTCCAGCAAAACCGCAGCAAAAAAGCACTGCTCAGCATCGCTCCACAAAGGCTACGCCTCCAAAGTCTAGCAAAGTCAAGAAAGGGAACTCTAAAGCGGCTGTGGGGTTGGTTCCAGACTCTGAAGAGGATAAAGTCGGAGTGGGTCTGGTGACTAATTCTTGTAATCCAGAACCATCGCCTGAGCCTGCTGAACAGATGAGTGCTGACCAGGGACCCATAGTATTGCCTATGATTGTTACCAATCCCCCAAAAGGGACCCGTATTCTGGTGCAGGCCCTAGTCAGTTCTGGGTGCTCCCATTGCTTAATGCATCCCAGTATGTTGGATGACTTAGGACTCACTTTGATTCCTTTGTGCAGCCCATTCAGTTTACCCGAATGGATGGCAGCCCCATGGAAGGGCCGGCAGTGACGTTCAAAACTGAAAAAGTTGGAGTGGGTCTGGTGACTAATTCTTGTAATCCAGAACCATCGCCTGAGCCTGCTGAACAGATGAGTGCTGACCAGGGACCCATAGTATTGCCTATTATTGTTACCAATCCCCCAAAAGGGACCCGTATTCTGGTGCAGGCCCTAGTCAATTCTGGGTGCTCCCATTGCTTAATGCATCCCAGTATATTGGATGACTTAGGACTCACTTTGATTCCTCTGTGCAGCCCATTCAGTTTACCCGAATGGATGGCAGCCCCATGGAAGGGCCGGCAGTGACGTTCAAAACTGAAAAAGTCCTCGTCCAATGCGACCAACATTGGGAACGCCGTAGCTTTGTCATTGCTAATGTATCCAAATACCCTGTGGTTTTGGGAATGCCATGGCTGGTGGAGCATGACCCCACTATCAAATGGGCAAATCACATTGTGAGATTTACTGACTCACCCCGCGGCAGCCATATGCACCCTAACCCCCCAACATCAGTACATTCCTACACTCCTCAATCCCGTCGGTGGGACAGTGGCAGCGGCAGCACCTATGGGGGATCCCACTGAGGGCATTCCCCAACCATATCGGAACTTGCATAAGGTGTTTGAAGAAAAGGAATGTGATTCTCTACCCCCTCACCATACAACTGACTGTAAAATAGAACTGGTACCCGGTGCAAAACTTCCAAAAGGGCATCTTTACCCCATGAGCCCGGTAGAGGATGCTGCACTGCAGGGGAGGGTTGGATAAAAACCTAGTGAGGAACTTTATTCGAAAGGCCACCAGCATTTTTGCAGCTCTGGTCCTGTTTGTAAAAAAGAAAGATGGATCCCTTCAGTTGTGCACAGACTATCAAGGTGTCAACTCCATTTCCAACTCCAACAAATATCCTCTTCCAACTCATCAAAGAGTTGCTGGCCAGTCTGGGCAAGGGGCGCCTTTTCACTCAGTTGGACTTACATGAGACCTTTTACCAGGTTATAATCTCTGAAGGCTTTGAGCATTTAACTGCCTAACACCAAATATGGCCAATTTGAATATCAGGTGATGCCCTTTAGGTTAAGTGGAGACCCAGGGGTATTCATGAATTTGATCAATGACTTTTACAGGATTCGCTGTTTAAAGGAGTGGTGGTGTACTTAAATGGTGTACTCATCTACTCCCAGGATGAAGAATCTCATATTCATTTAGTACGGGAGGTATTACAACGACTTTTAAACAACTCCCTGTATGTGAAACTATCTAAATGTGCCTTCCATGGACTTTCTGGGTTATCAGGTCTCGGCTGAGGGGGTGGAAATGGATCCAGCCAAAGTCCAGCATGTGTCACGTTGGCCACCTCCACTCGCAAACAGCTCCAGTCGATTCTGGGCTTTGCAAATTTCTATTGAGATTTAATTCCTAATTTTGCCGAGCTAGCATTGCCGCTCACAGACTTGTTGCGCACCAAAGGGAAAGAACCCTCCGCCTCACGTCCCAATACCCCTTTAGGATGGTCTGACTCCTGTTCACTGCCGTTCAACTCCCTTAAACATGACTTTACTTCTGAGCCCATTTTGAAGTATGCTGACCCTGCTTTTCCATTTGTTGTTCATGTGGATGCCTTGGACAAAGCCTTAGGGTCAGCTTTCCTTCAGAGAGGTACTGATGGCAAATTGCATTCCTGTGCTTACCTCTCCAAGAAATTTACAGGCTCTGAAGTTAATTGGACTGTAGGAGATAAGAAAACTGGGGCTATCAAACATTGATTAGAGGGGCGGAAGTTCCATTTAAAGTATGGACTGATCATAAAAACTTGGCTGCATTGAGCACCCCAGGATGTCTCTTTGCTACACAGCTTTGCTGGATGGACTTCTTTTCCCGCTTTAATTTCACCATTCATTTTTTCCCAGGTAAATCTAACCATCTGGCTGATGCTCTCTCTTGCCTCCCAGAGGGGGCGGCCGAGGGGGTGGAGCTGCGGTCACTTCAGACTATCTTGTCTCCTGCCCAATTTGGGATGATGGTGACAATCCGTTCTCAAACACACCTCCAAAGCACGCCAGTTGCCGCCCTGAGTGTTTCTCCATCCAGCAAACTGCTCTCCTCCTGCTTGGAGGCGAATAAGCTACCGGTCTCACAGGAAGAAGGCGGTTCCTCGCTCACTCTCTGGGATGGGTTGTGGAGGTGGGGAGAATTGTTGTTTGTGCCACCCGCTCTGTGCAAAGAAATCATCCAGCATGATTCCAAAGCAGCAGGACATTTTGGCTTTGTGAAAATGCTCCACCTCCTCTGGAGACAGTTTTGGTGGCATTCCATGTGTAAAGACATTGGTGGCAAATGTGTAAAGACATTGAGGTTTACATCAAGGGGTGTCCCACCTGTGCTATGGCTAAGAATATTCCGGGCAAACCACAGGGGCTCCTGCACCTTCTTCCAGCTCCAATGCCTCTCAATGGACTTTATTACTGACATGCCTGTTAGTCATGGCAAAACTGTAACTCTTCCTGAAGTAGACACACTTCATCCCCTGTTCATCCATCCCCAGAAGCTGGCTAAACTGTTTAAACAGCACATTTTTTTTTGGAAAGGTAGGCTTCTGACAAAATAATCTCTGATGGGGCAGCCAATTCATGTCAAAATTCTGGAGTGGGTTCTTAAAGCTGCTGGGGTGGGGGGGGGGGAGAAGCAAGCTTTATCATCAGCTTACCATGCCCAAAACGATGGCCAGTCAGAACGCTCGAATCAAACATTGGAACATACCTTTGGTGTTACAGTAATTACCATGAGGACAATTGGGTGGACCTGCTACCTTATGCTGAATATGCCTATAATAATGCCATGCACAGCAGCACAGGAAAAACCCTTTTGAAGTTGTTTCCAGGTGATCAGGCAAGCCTCTGCCCTTGCTGGGTCAACCTGCTGTGAAACCTCCCAAATTGCAGGAATGGCTCCAACAAATTGTAGAGAGCTGGGATCCCATCCTGCAAAAAGCAAAGGATACTCAAAAGAAGTAAGCCAATAGGCATTGGCGACCCGTCACTCTGGTAGATATGGTCTACCTGTCTACAAAAAACCTCAGAGATTCATAAATACACAAAGTACATTGGTGCTTTGAAAGTGATACGTGTGATTAATGAAGTGACAGCCCAGCTTGAGTTACCTAAGGCTTTGCATAAAATTCACCCTGCCTTTCATTACAGCCTTCTCAAGAAAGCCGCTGCCCTAGACGCCTGGCAATCCACCCCATCTCATCCTCCTCCAGTTCTTCTTGATGGTGTGAAGCACTATGAACTGCAGGAGATTCTGGACTCATGAATCTATCGTAACCGCTTGCAATACTTGGTGTCCTATAGAGGTTATTTACCTGGACAGAATGAGTGCGTGAACACTGATGACATCAGAGCCCCAAAGTTCATTAAAGCTTTTCGTTGTGCCTATCCAGGCAGACCAGGGGAAGGGCCTTAGGGGAGGTGGAAATGTCAGGATGCCATTCTGTTGGGAGGGGGGATTTCTGGAGTGTGCTTCTGCCTGCAGATGCTGTTGCTGTTATATCTTCTTTCCCAACCTTGAAGCTCAGCTGCCGAGACTGTGTTCCAGGTTGGTTTCTGCAAACCGTCTATTCTAGTGGGGGTGGAGAATGCAGGAAAAGCACAGCGCTGCCTCGATTCAGAGGTAGCGGCTGTGTAAACAGCACCCCTGGAACAGTGATTTTACCGATCCATGAACACTGTTTTTCACCCATGCGGAATCCACCTATGACTCTGCTTGCACAGAACAATCAAATGTTTCTGGTTTTGAATTGAATGCATTTCTATCACACCTTTTCTTTTCTAAGTTGTACTATATTTTTAATTGTTTATAAGTTTATTTTTCTGCTACTAAAATGTTTGCTTTTGGTGGACACTGTTTTCCATGGACACTGTTTTTCGCCCATGTGGAATCCACCTATGACTCTGCTTGCATAGAACAATCAAATGTTTCTGGTTTTGAATCGAATGCATTTCTATCACACCTTTTCTAAGTTGTACTATATTTTAATTGTTTACCTATAAGGTTATTTTTCATGCTCCTAAAATGTTTGCTTTTGGTGGACGCTGTTTTCCATGGACACTATTTTTCACCCATGCGGAATCCACCTATGACTCTGCTTGCACAGAACAATCACATGTTTCTGGTTTTGAATCGAATGCATTCCTATCACACTTTTCTTTTCTAAGTTGTACTATATTTTAATTGTTTATCTATAAGGTTATTTTTCTGCTCCTAAAATGTTTGCTTTTTGGACAGTGATAACATGGTATATGAGTTGGTTGTTGTGGGTTTTCTGGGCTGTGTCGCCGTGGTTTGGTAGATCTTGTTCCTAACATTTCGCCTGCATCTGTGGCTGGCATCTTCCGAGGTGTATTACACCCTCAGAAGCTGCCAGCCACAGATGCAGGTGTAACGTTAGGAACAAGATCTACCAGACCACAACCACGCAGCCTGGAAAACCCACAACAACGAGTTGAATCTGGCCGTGCAACCTTCAACAATACATGGTATATGAGCTTTTCTTTTGCTTATTCTTACTAATAATCTATCATTCAGATAAATATCTTGTGTATTTTGTCTTTGGCTGCTAAGTAATTGCTTTGTAGAGTGATAGGAAAATACAGGCTACAAAAAAACCCTTTACAAAACCAACTAAGGTGAAGTTTGCATAGTTAACTAACTGGGAACATGTCAGGATGCCTTTTGCTGTTGGGAGGGGGAGCTGTTGGCTTTATGCTCTTTGCTTTTGCAGGTGCTTATCTGCCTGTCCTTGGAGTTCTGTGGATGGGACGAGCTCTGAGACTGGACATCTTTCTAATGTTTTGGTTCACATGGGGGGTAGGGATATACTGCAACATATTATCAACAGTTCTAGTGCCTTTTCGTGAGAACTACCTTTCGCTGTTACTCTCATGTCATCAAAGATATCCTGGAACCCATTAAGTGAGTTATTGTCTGAATGGGGAGTTTGACATTATGACAGTTCTGCACTGTTCTGTTGTCTACTTCATGCTTCCATCACCAACTGAAGTTGCGCATGTACTTTTGGCGATTATGGCCTTTTTCCAAGAACTTTCAGGGGCCCCTCAGCGGAGAGCTGAAAGCCCCACGTTTGCTGACTTTATTGCACATTTATGGAGGAAGAATTTGACAAGGCTTTGAAGTCGGATATGGCCTCGGCACTCCCTCGAGGTCCAGAGGAGTACATGTGGTTCAGGCAGAGGGACCTCTCTGACTTTGCTGCAAAAGGACCGCCGCATTCCTGGAAGGGAACCGTGGGATTACTAAACTGTTCAGTGGAGTGATACAGGTGGAGGAGCACGGCCTAGGTTTTTGGGGGAGACATGAGCTGATTGAAGGAGAAGTGCAGCTTGGCTTACCCAACCCATGGCCACTCTTGAGGAATCTGATTCTGAGACAGATCTCCCAGGGGACACTAAGAAACCATTTGATCAGTGGGATCACACACGGTGGAAGTACCAGGTGGAGATTCATCAGCTCTGGAGGGATATTGAGTTGCTGCAGGTTCGGGCACAGACAGCAGATCCAGCTCGCAATCAGCCTGCAGATGGTAACCAGCAGGGCAACATTGCCCAACAAGCCACTCAGACTATGGACATCCAGATGAGTGGGCTGGCACTTCCGCTGCCAATTCAGCACCCTCCACCTCAACCAGCACCACCGGTGGTCCCTGTTCCATTGATGCCTGCTCCCTTGCCTCGTAGGCAGCTAAATGTGAGATTTGACGGCATCCTGAAACGCTTGCCTTATTTCCTAGTGCAAGTGGATATTCACATGCAAGATCATGGGCAACAGTATACTAGGGAGGTGGAGAGGGTTCATGATGTGGGTGTGCTGCTTGAAGGGACAGCGGCTGACTGGTATGTGGATTTGTTCCACCAACATGCTCCCGAACTCCGCTTGCTTCAACAATTTATGATGGCCTTACATTGGTGCTTTGAAAATCCCTTTTTGGGGGAGCAAGCCAAGAGAGAAATTATGCGTATGCGCCAAGGGAATAAACCATTTGTGGAGTTCTCGGAGCAGTTCCGGGCTCTGCTTAGTAAGATCCCCAATTGGCCAGAGCAAGTGCTTCTCTATGCCTTTAAGAAAGCCCTTAACCCAAAGTTGAGGCATTGAGCTCTGGTGAATGGAAACCCAGGCCCCTTCCGCACAGGCATAATAATGCGTTTTCAAACCACTTTCACAACTGTTTGCAAGTGGATTTTGCTATTCCGCACAGCTTCAAAGAGCACTGAAAGCAGTTTGAAAGTGCATTATTCTGCATGTGCGGAATGAGCCTCAGATACTCTGATGAAATGGATCGTGTTGGCTGGAGAGACTGAAACCCAGATGATGGATGCCCAAAGTTATGATAATAAGCCTTGGTCTGGTCGCCGTCAGGGGCAATTAGCCCCAGCGGGATCTTGTAGGGCCCGAAGTCACCAGCCTGTGGAACCGGAAGAGACACCCTATGCCCAACATCACCGGTTGGGGCGGGGACAGCAGTCACCTGGCAGCCACCTGCCCAGCCAAGCCAGCAGTCAAGGAGCCTACCCAACAATGAGCAACTAAACCTGCCGCTTCCAAGTCAAGTAAGCTGAAAAAGGGGCTCTCTAAAGTGGCCTTCCAGCCAATCTTGGCTAATGAGATTAATGATGAGGAAGAGATGGGGGTTGGATTCGTGACTAATGGCCGCCATCGGGAACTGCTTCCTCCTGCTGTGGAATGGGTGAGTGTTGACCGGGGACCCCCAGTGTTGCCCATGATTGTCACCAACCCCCCAAAAGGAACTTGCATGATGGTACAGGCCCTGGTTGACTCAGGCTGCTCACACTGCCTCATGCATCCCAGTGTGGTGGAAGGGTTGGGTCTTTCTCCAATTCCCCTCCATAGAACCATCCAATTTCCCCAAATAGATGGCTGTCCAATGGAGGGCCCTCCAGCAGCTTTCAAAACTGGAAAACTTTTAACTCAATGCGCTCAACACTGACAACACCGCAGCTTTATCATTGCCAATATAGCCAAATACCCGATAATTTTGGGGATGTTGGAGAAACACGATCCTACCATCAAACGGGCGGATCGCTTTTTACGATTCACAGATCCTCCTCGTGGCAGCCACTTTCAATCAGATCCCCACCACCACCAACCACTGTAGAAGGAACGGCGGGGATGACTGCTTCCATGGAAAGTCCATCGGAGGGAGCTTCCGAAATTCCAGAGCCCTATCAGAACTTAAGTAAAGTTTTTGAAGAGAAGGGAATGTGATTTGTTTCCACCGCCTCATGAAACTGACTGTAAAATTGAATTAGCTCTGGGGGCCAAATTGCCCAAGGGCTGTCTCTATCCTATGAGCCTGGTAGAGGATGCTGCCCTTCAGGACTTTCTGAACAAAAACCTACCATGGAACTTCATTCAGAAAACCACCAGCAGCTTTGCTGCTCCGGTGATGTTTGCTAAGAAGAAGGATGGGTTTGTGTACTGACTACAGAGGGCTTAACTCTGTCTCCAACTCCAATAAGTACCCCCTTGATCAAAGACATTTTGGCCAGCTTGTGGAAGGTGCGATTGTTTACTAAACTGGACTTAGTGCTGCCAGGTTAAAATAGCAGAAGGTTATGAATCATTTGAATATCAGGTGATGCCCTTCGGGTTAAGTGGAGCTCCCAGGGTTTTCATGAGCCTCATCAACAATGTCCTTCAAGATTTGCTTTTTCAGGGGATGATGGTGTATTTGGATGATGTGCTCGTCTTCTCACAATATGAGGAATCCCATGTGCGATTGGTGTGGGAGGTCCTGCACAGACTCATGAACAACTCTCTTTTTGTTAAACTTTCAAAATGTGTCTTCCACCAAGAGAAGTTAGAGTTTTTGGGTTACTGAATTTCAGGTTTAGGGATCGAGATGGACGCTGCCAAGGTCCAGGATGTCCTGCGTTGGCCACCTTCTACTACCTACAAACAGTTGCAATCCTTTTTGAGCTTTGCAAACTTTTACCGTGACTTTATTCCTGATTTTGCTGAACTGGCATTGCCCCTTACTGATTTGCTATGCACCAAAGGAAGAGGGACCTCCGCTGCGTGCACCAACGCACCTCTCGGGTGGTTGGACTTTTGCCAAAAGGCATCTTTAAAAAGCCTTCACTTCTGAGACGATTCTTAGGCATGTGGATCCTGCTCTGCCGTTTGTGGCTCATGTGAACGCCTCTGATAAAACTCTTGGGGCAGCCCTTCTCCAGAGGAGGTTGGATGGGGTCTTACATCCCTGACTCTACCTTTCCAAAAAATCAGTGGCTCTGAGGTAAATTGGACTGTCAGAGATAAGGAAGTGGGAGCTATTAAACAGGCCCTCTCCACCTGGAGACACTGTTTGGAGGGGGCAGCAACTCCATTTGAAGTCTGGACTGATCATAAAAATCTGGCTGCTTTAAGTACCCCAGAGTGTTTATCAGCTAAGCAGCTCCGTTGGGCTGATTTCCCCCTCCCCCTCTTCAATTTCACCATTCACTTTTTCATGGGCAAGTCCAACCGTTTGGCAGATGCTGTTTCTTGCCTCGGAGGGGGTGGAGTTGCGGGCTCTTCAGACTATCCTCTCCCCCACCCAGTTGGGCATGACGGTTGTTACCTGATTGCAGACCCGCCTTCAGGACCCGCCTGTTACTGCCCCACTTGTTTTTCCTCCCAGCAAGCTGCTCTCCTCCTTCTTGGAGGTGGGGAAGCAACCCGTTCCCCCCGAGGAGGCTGGGCAGTTGCTGACACTTCATTATGGGTTGTGGAGGCAGGGTGATCTGCTATTTGTGCTGCCTGCTTTGCACCAAATTATCATCCAGCAGGGGCATGATTCCAAAACTGCAGAACATTTTGGCTTTGTGAAAACACTCCACCTTCTTAGGAGGCAGTTTCGGTGGCATTCTATGCGGAAGGATGTTGATGCCTACATCAGAGGCTGCCCCATGTGTGCCATGGCAAAATCAAACCCGGGTAAACCTCAGGGACTATTGCACCCGATTTCAGCCCCTAATGGGCCTTGGAAGGTCATTTCTCTGGACTTTATCGCTGATTTACCTGCTAGCCATGGCAAGACTATAATTTGGATGGTGGTGGATTTATTTTCTAAGCAAGCACATTTTACTCCCTGTTCATCGATTCTCAGTGCCCCCAAATTGGCTAAACTGTTCATTTAGTACATTTATCAGTTGCATTCCACTCCTGATAAAATCAACTCAGATAGGGGCAGTCAATTTGTCTCCAAGTTCTGAAGGGCATTCCTGCAGCTCCTGGGGGTGGAGCAAGCGTTATTTTCTGCTTATTACACCCAATCAGACGGCCAGTTGGAGTGCACAAATGAAACATTGGAACAATATCTCAGATGCTATAGTAACTACCATCAAGACAATTGGGTAGAGCTGCTGCCATATGCAGAATATGCTTACAACAATGCCATGCATAGTAGTACAGGTAAAACACCATTTGAAGTGGTCTCAGGTGGATCAACAAGGCCCCCCCCTTTCTTGGTTAGCCTGCTGTTGATCCCCCGGAACTACAAGAATAAATCCAACACATAGTGGAGGGCTGGGATCCCATCTTCCGGGCTCTTCAGAAAGCTAAAGACTCACAAAAGAAACAGGCTGACAAACATCGCCGTCATGTTAAACTTGCAGTGGGGGATATGGTCTACCTGTCCACAAAAAACCTCAGGGACATTCATAAGTACACCAAGTTGGGTCAAAAGTATATAGGGCCCTTTAAGGTGACTCGTATGATTGATGAAGTGACTTCCCAACTTGACCTGCCCAAGGCTTTGCATAAAATACATCCTGTTTTCCATTGCAGCTTGCTCAAGAAAGCCGCCTCTCCCGACGCCTGGCATCCAGCACCATCTCCTCCACCTCCAGTTCTGATTGATGGTGTCAAGCATTTTGAATTGCAGGAAGTGCTGGACTCTCGCATCTATCGAAACCGCTTGCAATATCTGGTGTCCTGGAAGGGTTATTTACCTGGACAGAATGAGTGGGTGAATGCTGATGACATCAGAGCCCCCCAACTCATTAAAGTTTTTCTTCGTGCCTGTCCAAGCAAACCGGGGGGAGGGCCCTGGGGAGCCGGAAATGTCAGGATGCCTTTTGCTGTTGGGGTGAGCTGTGGCTTTATGCTCTTTGCTTTTGCAGGTGCTTATCTGCCTGTCCTTGGAGTTCTGCGGCTGGGACAAGCTCTGAGACTGGACTCTTCCTACTGTTTTGGCTCACATGGGTGGGTGGGGATATTCTGCAACATATTATCAACAGTTCTGGCACCTTTTTTTCCAGAACTGTCTTTTGCTGTTACTCTCATGTCATCAATAAAATCCTTGAACCCATCAAGCGAGTTATTGTCTGAACAGGGAATTTGACAAAACAGTTGCTCCAAGAATGTCTTTAACTTTTGATTTATTTGTATATTTGCAGCATAAGCTGAATTTGAAGTGAGTTGACTCATAGTAATCTTATGCCAGTTCTGGAGCTCTTGAATCATTTTTTTCACATAATGAAACATGTAATTGCAGATTGTTACAGCTGGTTGGTGGAGTTCACAAAAAGAGTTACCCAAACTCTCAGCAGTGGTTTGTTGCTAGAACACCCTGGAGTTCTTTATTCATTCATTAACCTTAGAACCTTAACTTCTTGATTGGATGAATAAGCTAGATAAAATGTGCTACTTGGGATATTTACAGTACAGTTGGTTTGCACTGATTTGTCAAGCAAGTGTATTTTCCTCACAATTCTTGTATAGGTTCCCTGGAGAGAGGGCACAGAAATTGTCTTATAAATAAACAAATACAGATTCTGTAGATAACCCATACAGCCACTTTTCTTGGCTAGTCACATGCTTACATTGTCCTTCTCAGAAGCTGCAAAATGAGTGTTTGTTCCTACCTTGCTCACCAGGTTGGAGGCAAGTCCCAGGCCACAACACATCTCCCCACAAGGATTCTAAGGTTTGAGTCCACAGTCACAGTCCAGGGTCTAGCAGGGCAATCCACAATTGCAGCCCGAAAGCAGTCTAAGGCCAAATAGCAACATTCCAAGCGCTAAGCAAGTCAGCCAGGTTGCAGATGAGTTGATCTATCACTGGCTGCAGTCTTATATAGGGAATTTCCCTACAGGGGTTCTGGGTCCTATATTAGGTTTCTCCTCACAAGACTCAGGCCTTTTGCCTGGGGCCATTTGTTCCCCTTTTCCAGGTATATCACATAAAAAATGCAGTCAAGTTGTCCCAAAAGATAGCATAATGAACATGTAGTAATTTTAGGAAAAGCTAATGATTTATTCATAACTATAGCATTAAGGATGACCTGTAAGCAGAGACTGAACTGTCCAATCCAATGTCTGGGATCCAACCCTGAAAGACCCTGCATAGAAAATCACTAGAGTTTTCTGCTTATCCAAAATAATTGCTTCTCTAAGTTGTGGAAATGACCCTTTTCTCTTCCATTTTCCTCTAGAATGTTGAAGGGATGGATGTTTCTTAGCTTTCTTAGCTTAGATATATCTTTGCTCACAACATCATTACCCCTTCATTATTATCAGCTTAATTCCTCCCAGCCATAATCTTTAGCTATGTTCATTTGCTAAACTATTACTACAATAGTTTTTCAGTTAAAGAAATTCTGCAACTTAACAGCTGTGTGAAAATACCATTTGCAATGCAATAATTAGCCTTATGCAACTGACCTTCTAGTTGTTAGATGAACATTCTGATAGCTGGACAATCTATATCTAGATGATCTTCTGTTAACCAGAGTATAAAGAAATGGGGGGGGGGATTGACAGAGAAGGGGGCAAAAAGGAGAGGGGGTAGATTGACATAGAAGGGGAAGGGACATTGGTGGAGAGAGGTAACAAAAGGAAGAGAGGTAGACAAAGAAGGGGCAAGTGGGCAAAGGAGATGGGGTAGGTTGACGAATAAGGGAAGAGAGAAAGACTGGGTAGATTTTCATACAAGGAGATGGGGAGAAAGAGAGGTGGGGAAGTTTGACAGAAGGGGAGGTGGTGAGGAAGGGGGGGGAGATTGTTAGAGGAGGGCGAGAGAGAAGGAAGCAAAGGGGTGAGCGAGATGCACCTTCCCACAAGCATCTTGCAGATACCCATTTGTTTTCTTCTAATTTTCACTCTTCTCTCTAAAGTAGTTTTTTAAACGTCTCTGAAACTTCTAATATAAAAAGTGGGATTTTTTTTACATGTAATGGATTATATTTCAGCACTGTAACAGTAAATTGGTACAGTAATTGGTAGGTCAATATGTGTCTGAAACTTTGGACATTTTTAAATTGCTTGTAATGCTCATGTAATATTAAAACATGTTTTCATTTTTTTTCCTTTGTGGACAAAGAACTTTGCAACAATAACAACAACAGAGTTAGATTTACATAGTTTTCAGAATTTTATTTTCCCCTGTGTACATTATATATGAGTGATGTTAAATTGCAGTCAGCCTCTCATTAGACTTCTGTTTCATAGGTTAATTACTTAGAGTGTGTAATGAAAGCTATACTATTGTTATGCCAGTGGTGAGGTTGAAGGCACTGTTGTTCTGCAGTTTGTGTTTCCATTTTCATTTGTAAGTGAGAACCTTTCAGCCAGTTGATTTTCAACTGTCAGGGTCTATGGAATCATGAACGGTTTCCTCTGTTGCATAATCAGCACTTGTCAGATCTAATACTACTAATTGTTGGGTGCAGGAAAGGTCTTTACAATTTCAGCAGCCATTTGCTGTGTTACTGGATCTTAAGTACATAAGCCAGGGTCTGGATATGGGATTCCAGTCCCCACATGACTTTCCTGTAAATAATAAGGGAGGGTGTGTTGGGAAAACCTTTTTTCTGTGCCTTGATAGCAAGTTTCAGCTTTAGAGTAAATAACATCTCATTAAGTACCAAGTACAGTCACAAATATTCCGGGTAAAATAACAGAAGCCAACATAGAATATATGATTTTTAATGGTTCCAGCTATAGGTGCTAGACATGTCATACACATTCTTCCATTTATGGCTGTGTCAGTCCAATTCAAGTTTATGTATATATAAAAGCTAGTTTCTGGGTTCATCTGATTATTGTATTCCTGAAGGACCATGAAATAGAAGCCAAGGTAAAAGTAAAATGGGTGAAGAGGTGGGACTATCTGGATGAGAGTGAGCTTGGTATTTAGTGGCTCTGATAAAGTGAATTGGATACAGATCCCAATAGTTTAGCAACATGCCTGCTTTCCCATGCATCACCAGGGAATAGTTTAATCCCCATCCCAATATTGTCTTTGAAGAACAAATGTACTGGTTAGTGTGTTGGGCTGAAAAGGCCAAGATTCAAATCCCTTCCTGCCATGAAACATGTTACCATAGGCCAATTGCTCTCTTTCTCTACCTGACCTCCCTGACAGGGTAGTTGTTAGGGAAAAATGGAGAAGAGAAGGCCCACATATGCAGCTCTGACTCTTTGGAGGAAAGGTGGGTTAAAATTGCACTGGATAAAGAATAAAGTTCCTTTTAAAACTTTATTCCATGTAACTTAAGTCCCAGCCATTGTGGTTGAAATTATATTGTTGTGGTAGGGGCTGGCCTGCTCTTATCCAAACGCTGTATCCTAGCCTCCTCTAATATGCACTTTCCCCCAATCTGGTCTGCATTGTGGTTTCTTCCTCCTCACCCCTTCTTTTTGTCCCTGGGCCTGCAATAGACCCATGTTTCTATCCATTGCAGCAGATGCAGACTTTTTGCTGCTTAGGTATTTAATCTTCCTATTAAGTTCAAAAATGCCAAGCAAAGAGTACAGAAAGGTGGCCTCCTAGAAAAGATTTAATATTTGTGTTTATCTTGCTCGAGGTATGATCCTGATCACATCTAAAGAAGTAGCCTACCCAGTAGTTATTAGTGAAGTGAGTATTTGCTCTAGGATCAGATAATGGACAAACTCCCTTGAAGACTAACCCCAGTCCTGTAATTGTGTTCATATGGAACACTTCAGCTAAAGGTTTGGAGGAACATTTTTCTAATAGTAAATATGTACACTTCCAATAGTAAATATGTACACACACACACACACACACAGAGAGAAGTTTTCCAACTGAAAAACTAATGTAACTAGATCATTTTTAATTGCAGAGAAGTTTCCCCCCGAAATGTATTAAAACTGCAGAATTGCTCTCTGGAAAAATAATTGTGCTTTGCCACACGTAGTTAGTGGCTTTTCAGTAGTGATTTTCTTAGTCAAAATATCCCTCTCCAGTAGTAATTTACCAGGAATATATTTTCCAGCAAGTCCTTTTAGTGATGTTTTTGTATTGCTTTATAATGATATCTGCTATAACTGAGCTTTGAGGTTGCAAATGCACTCTAAAAGATAAACTCATTATAGAAATGTAAAAATCAGCCACTATGGTATTATTGTATAGTATTGTAGTTAGATTACTGTTCCTTCTGTATGTTTCACTCAGACTTTAGTTAAAACATTCTAAAAGTAAAGCTGTCTTCCTAGCAACATTTATACTACCTACCATTCTCTGTATCTTGGTGAAGAAGCACTAAATCATTAACCTATAGTACGTATATTCCTAAACAGAGTTGCACATTTCAAAACCATTCCCTTGCTGACAGCACTTCTGCTGTTGTGGAGAGTCGGAGGCTCGAGGTTAGAGGACATCAGTCTAAGAAGGAGGGATTCGAACCCTTGGAAGGAATGACTGCATAGTTAACAATGCAAGTCAAGGAAACTATAAAAAATATGGAGGTTTATTTTAGATAGTCGAATGTCTTCCCTAATGAATTGAAAAGAAGGGACCACTGGCCCTGGCAAAAGAAATGCAACTCAATGATAAGGCATGCTTAAAGAGAATTTGAGGAGCAGGTTGCTAAAGCATCAAGACAAAAATAAGCATTTCTGTAAATATGTCCAGACCACTCCAGCAGGCCTCCCTTGCCCAATCTATTGTGCTGCTGAGTGTCTTAGGCTGAATCCCCACCGTCAATAAAACATGCGGTAATCACAGCAAAAAACGCAGATTGAGCAAGGACTCCTCACTGCTGAGATACCGAACACATCTTCATCATGGTTCTGTCGCTCATTTCACCCCTCATCACGGGTTTTTCCAGAACCTGCATTTATGTGAACCTTTTGAAAAAACACACACCAAAGCCGGATCCGAGGGGAGAAACAGGAGTTTGTTTTCACGCTGTTGGGAATGATGCAACGTCTTTCCAGCCAATCAGAGTGCAGTGGGCTGGAAAGGCATTGCATCACTCCCTTTTTTTGCCGTGCGGTGGGCGTGGCAACATTGCCACGATGTCACATTACTATGGGACAACACTTATTAAATACTGTTCACGTGTGGCAACGTTGGGATGTTAAAGCGATAAAAATTATGGATTTTTAATCAGGGTAATGTTTTAATCAGAGTAATGTTTCCGCTCCGACCCAATAGCCAATCAAATTGGCCACCACCTCAGCCAATCAGGACAAGGAAAAACACACCCGCCAAACAGATTGCGTGTTCAAGGGGAGTGTCGCACTGCTTGAATCTCAGATAGACATCTGAGGTCTTCAGTGGAGTGGGGAGGGAGAAACCGCAATGAAAAGGTACTGTTTCTTCTGAAACCTGGATGTATCCATATTTAATTACTCAGTGGGGATTCAGCCTTAATGTCAGGCCATTTTGGGTACTGGTGGTCCTATGGGCACTGAATTTGAGTTGGCAAAAATCCCCTGGGTGTATGGGTAGCAAATGGAAGACTAACTGTATGTCACATTTGGTGATAAGAGTTCTAGGGTCACAGGATTTAACTGTGTTCAGAGACATACTGCATTGATCAAAATTCCATGGCAATTGCCTCATTGATGGAGGTAGTGTATCAGCCTGAACTTTCCTGGGGCCTTTTTGGGCACTCCCTCTGGTGCAGATTCTGGATGGGAGGAGAACTGAAAGGAACATCAACTCTACCTGCTGAATGCTCTTTATCAACCTTCTGGGTCACAACAGTAGATAACTCCTGAGCTATCCGAGATTACCACAGTTATAGGACTGTGGCTTCCTGTCAAATAGATATGGTAATTTTTGCTGAAGCTGTCATGCAGGTATTTGGTGGCAGCTCTGTTGCAATAATGGGTCAACAAAGGAATAAGGGCATGGAAGCTAATGGGAGTCCAGGTGCTTGTGCACTCCAACATATGCCAGGTGGTTGACCTTGGGGTAGTCACAGTTCTTTGAAGCTCTCAGCCCCACCTACCTCACAGGGTGTTTGTTGTGAGGGGGAAAGGAAAAGGAGATTGTAAACCCCTCTGAGTCTCCTTACAGGAGAGAAATGGGGGATATAAATCCAAACTACTACTACTCCTTCTAATTCTGTTTTAAAGCGGCTAATGGAGGCAATGTTATGAGGTAGTTATTAAAGTGTCAAACTAGGAGTTAGGAGTCTACTCTCCACTGTGTCTTGTACCTTACATGTCTTATAACCTAACCTACCTTGTTATCTTGTGGGGTGGACAAAATGGAGGGAGGATCATTGCCTTAAAATCCAGATTTAATATTGCATCTTGCATCAATTGAACCTGATTTTGGAAAACAAAGTGCTTCAAAACAAGCTCTAGGGTGGCATTGAACATTTATTATGTTTTTTAGTAAATATCAAAACACATTAAAGATTTCAAGTGCTAATAAATTAAATTAAAAAAATGTACATGCAATGTAGTGTTTTTGTTAAGTCTTTTATGTTAAGTCTTAACTTGAGCTCATTTTATCTTTTGAGGTTTTGAGTGTAACTGTTTGTTCATCTTATTATTCCATTACTTTTAATCCTGTAATTGGCCTATTTATTTGCAGTTACAACATATTAATTTGAAATAACAGAAAGTGTATTAACTTCCAACATTTTGCTAACGTAGGGATAGTTTCATGGAAATGGGTATGAGAGTGAAAAAAGATTGGGAACCACTGCTTTACTGTATACACCAGAATTCCAGAAGAACAAGGAACAGATCCAGGCAGGGCCCAGCCAAACTAATTAGGGAATGTGCAGCTGCCGTGATATTGCCATATCACCTGAGAAACAGCCTCCCCATGAATCTGACAGCATTGGGGAAGACCTTCAGCAAAAGACATCTTCTGTTAGGAGAAGGCCAGTGTGAGGCCTACACATGCCTATTGAAGCCTAACTTCCAGAGGTGCAGGAGAGGATATGAGCTGGAGAGAAACCTGAGCAGATGGCAGAGTTCACTCTGAGGAAGGAAGAGGTGTCCAAGGGTGTTCCACAAATCCTTGCCTCTGCTTAATAGAAGGGAATGACTAGAAGCTCAGTTCTTAAATTGTTACAAGTAATACTGATCTTGGGAAGATTGAAAAGGAGTGCTGCACAAGCACTGTAAGAGCATTCAGCAACTAGTGCCTGAGGCCTTGAAATGATAGTGTAATAATTTTGAGAGACAAGGTTCAAGCTGAAAAATCTCAGGGAAGAGTGCTTTGTGTGTGTGTAGTACCTTGTGGCATAGGAAATGAAACATTCCTTCTATAATATTATTTTAATAGTTACCATTCTGTGATGGTATCATTGTTTTTGTTCAACATTGTATTCATAATTTTTCCCATAAAGATGAGCCAGTTATACTTCCATACAAGCCTCCAAATGTTTATTTCTCTTCTCATATGGGCACTATTAACATTCCAGTAATTCTCAGATGGGCACTGCTAATGTTTCTAGGAATTCTGTCTTAATGATTTCTACTGTCAAAACAAGCTGTTTTGAGGTTAGTGTAAATTTATTGCAGATGGACTTCCTTTATTAATGCTGTCTATTTTCCTACTTGGGAGTACTGTCCTGCACTGCATTACCTCCAGTTGATGGTGAAATTATCAACGTAACTTCATTTTTTCTGATTTATAGTTGTGTTTGAGTAATTGTTGTATTTGGGTTTTGTTTGTGCTCTTATTGCTACATCTTTTATTGTAATTCAATTTTCCTATCTGCTTTTGCTTCTAATTGTTTTATTTTCTCTCCTCTTACTAACAAAGCAGTTTTTCTCCCTTTGCTATATCTTTCAGGGCTGCCATATAAATATTCGTTTCTTAAAGGTAGTTTTCTCCTTTGCATTCTGTTTTGCATTCATACATGCAACATTTCCTTCTTGTTTTTTTTCCACACTCTGGAATTCAGGTTCTTGTGCACTCTTGAAACCTTTTAATGGATGTCCAGCATTTTAAAATAGCTGATTTGCTTATAGGATTGGAGAAAACATAGTATTATATGTACTTCAGTAGTTCTCCATAATGTACAGTATTCTTTGCAATGTTCACTTATCAAAGCTTGCTTCATTTATCAAGCACAGATTTTTCATTTCCTTTTCTATCATTCATTGATTAAATATACAATACTGAAATAATCTTTTTCTTCCTAGCACTTGCAGTACGTTTTCTTTTGTTGACACACATTCACAAATCTGCATACTGAGTAGCATGCACATATTGTGGCAGCATATCGCATGATTATATTGTGATATGTTACATATATACTATGTTTTGCCAATAAACATTGCACAGATATTTCAGAGCTTGGATTATTTACTCACCAAATGTTAACTGTTGACATTATTTTATAAATGTTCAAGTTTTGTTTTCACTGAAAAGAAAAATGTTGGGGGTTTCTGTTTATATGTAGAGAACAAATCTTTTTTTCTAGATATATACAGTTGTTGAATATGTAAAACCAGGATCTTCACTTAAAAACAATGGTCATAAGTTAAATTGACTCAGTACATTATCACAGGGCTACCTGTAGCCTACGGCCATCAGGATTGTTATTATCAATACAGAAACTGACAAGTAATACTTGTAGAATGATAAGGTAGCTCAAACAGTTGATAAAGGAGAAAAGGTGATGCTTGTTTTGCCATCAAGTCTTGCCATGAAGTCACAGCCAACTTATGATGACCTCATAGAGGTTTCAAGGCAAGAAACATTCAGAGATGGCTTGTCATTGCTTTCTTCTGCATAGCAATCCTTGTATTCCCTCATGATCTCTCATCCAAATATTGGTCAAGGCTGACCCTGCTTAGCTTCTAAGATCTGACAATGTCAGGCTAGTCTGGGATATCCAGGTCAGGGAAGGTGATGTTTATGCTATTAAATTAAAGAAGCAACTTTCAGGTATTAATGGGAGGTGTATGATTGTGTTTGTCTAAAAGTGTGGTTCAAAATAGGGTTTTAAAGGATGATCTGCAAACCTCTGGAGCATTCAGAACTTTGAGGGCAAATGAGAGCTCTTAGGATTTTAAGTAGCCCCTTCTCCCCACTTGCCATGACTTTTGATAGCCTATGAAAAAGAGTTGATTTGTACTGTTTTCACGACATTGATCTTAGAGCCTAGATTTCTCCCCTTGGTCCATAAGAACATGGCACCCACCAAATAGGAATCTGACCTAAAATGACTATCCAAACCAGGATTGTTATTGAATATATGCCTGAGATCTGTGTTTTATATGCAGATATCCTAAACATAACTATACATAAAAATAGTCTGTCCTAATTTTATAACTGGCTTGGGAATAATTCAGTGATGCTATGAACTTCTTGAGTGGTGATGGGCTAAGGCTTGAGAGCCACTATCCTAAACAGTAACCATGAATATTTTTATGGACATATAGGGTTGGATCAAAAGAACAGTAAGTAGAAGGAAAACATAATTTAGTTAATTAATTTAATAACATTATTTTAATTAATATACTTTGATTTTTGAATCTTTGATTGTCTGATCAGTTCAGGTCTGATGTACTATGTACACCCGTACAATTCTCCATGTATGTGGTGTGTGCCTCAGTTTATGCATTACTCATTCAGCATTGGTTGTGTTCTGTGATTATAATCAAAAGAATCACTTGTGCCAGACAACAATCAGAAGTCAATCACAATATTGTATGTTAAAAAAACTCGATAAGATAGGTGAGTAACTAAGTAAAGAAATAACACTAAAAACAGAAGTAAAATAACTAATTTTAAATATTATTATAAATATCATTAAATTGGAGTAATGAATATACTTGCCATTTACAGTTTACCTGTTCTTTTATTACCGTAGAATCTTTGGTATACAGCATGAGTCTAGTCAAATGTCAAAGAGAAATAGTGTGAATAGAGCTACTCATCCTCAACACAAAATTGTTGGTTAATTTCAGTAATTTGTAACCACATGATGTAGATCGGTAGTAGAATAGTTTATTGTATAGCAATGCAAATAAGCTTATTGCCAGACTAGTGTGTATCTGCGGTTCTAAACCAATTGTACTGTGAATTTAGTGTTTTTAAATCAACTTTTCTCCAACTTTTGATAAGGTAAGTATGATTTTAAAATTTATTATATGATATTCATCTGTCTATGCCATCATATACCCATTTTCATTCACCTTAAGTGCCAAGTTTAGCTGTAAATCAATGTAATGTTAATAAATTTGGAACTTCATTTTTTAATCAAAATTGGAAAATTTGTTTGAATAACTACAAAACTACAGATTTGCGTAAAGGATGAAAAACTCTATGGTGTTTTTCTTTGACATTCAGTTAGACTCACACTGTATATTTGTCAGTACTTTACACAATAAACTTAGTCATAAATTCTTTAAATATTTTATCTATATATCAAAAATTTATTAATAACTTCATATCAGTTCAGATATTGGCTTCACAGATATGTTATCTCTGCGAGTTATTCAGCAAAAATAAAAATTCAATTAGTCAACAATTTCCAAAGAGTTTCGATAATTGGAAAAATGCCACAGCCAGAATTACATGAAAAATCCAAAGAACATATTGGACCCATATGAAATTTACTATGCGATTATCTTTAAAAAAGACATTGTCATAAAAGACTGCAGATCACAGTCATATGATAACATGAGCAACATGAGTGAGTTATATAATGGTGTTCAAGGGCGGATTCGAGAAGTTAATAATTTAGCTGTCTGGGTTCTTTGTGTTGCAAATAGCTTGAATTTGATTAGAGCAGCTGCTGTGTAATGTTGAACCGATGCTTTCAACTATTCTGTAATTTTGCAGAAAATTTATTCCTTTATGGCAGAACAGGCCTTCTTTGACCTTAATAACCAATCTTATGTGTTGAATGTGATGTTATGTAACAAATGTGATTTTTAAAGAAAATGTGAGTTATAGTTGTTTATGTTTTCAAGAATTGTTTAATAAACCTGTTTTTTAAAAAATCTGTTTATAATTTTTGTAGATGAAAATATAAATCTTTATTTTGAATTTTTGTTTTTCTTCCCAATTCCTTTTTTGATTGTTTGTTTGTTCTGCTTTTGTAAGCCCTAAAAATTTTATAGGCCCTAAGCACTGTGGCTAAAGTGTCTTTAAAATCCATTAAAATGGATAAGGCTGTCCTGTCACGGTGAACATTTTAAACTTGAATTAGTGCTTTTAATTTTACGTCTTAGCTTCAGAAAAGCATCTTCAGAACATGACTTCATTTTTCTACCAATCAATTCTTGCTTACTGTTTTAATGTTAAAATGCTACCAACCCATTTGTAAAGTTAGTGATTGGATTGGAGATTACTGAGGAAACACAGGGTTGCTACACAGCGACTGGAAATGACAAAACACCTCTGAATCTTTCTTGCCTTGAAAGACCTATGGGATCATTATCAGTCACCTGTGACCTGATGGCACTTTCCATCACCACATTTCCAAAGAACTGAATCGTCTTTCATAAGGAAAGCAACAGATTTTTTTTGCATGTTTTCTGAGTTGCGAACAAGTTCACAGAAATTATTTCACTCCCTCTTCCTTCCCCTAATGTACCTGGGAGCCATTTTACAGCTCAGAGCACAGGACGTGGAGAACCAGAGGGGTCTTTCACTTTTTCCTCATTGTGGTAATGGTATGGCATACTGGGGCTTCCTGGGTGGGTTTCTGCAGTGATGGCCCCCGGTACTCAATCAAGGGCAGTACTGGGAGCCTAGGGGTGGGAGATGCTTGGGCAGATGGAGAACTGAAGTTTCCTCTCTTCCCTCTCCTTGACATCATTTTAATCAGGCCCTGCCACATAGCTTGCAATCAGTCAGCTTCAAATGGATGGTTTACTTCAGATCACCTGAATCAGATGTTGAGGAAGGCATTGGGGCTCAATCATGCCTGCCATATTACCTGACACAGACTGCCACAGACCACTGGACATCTTGATTATCCAGCTGGGGGAGAATGGTCTTACATGCTGGGAGAGTCTCATCATCAAGGCTGGCCTAGAGACCCTGTTCTCCTACCTTCCCAATGCTTCAGTGGGGCCATTCATGCTGAATAGGCTAGCTGGTAAAGTGTTTGGCAATGATTTATTGTGCCTTTGCCTCTCCTAATGCCTGCTTAAAGGGATTATCAATTACCCTGTCTTCTAGCTTCTGTAGAAGATATTTTTCATGAACTTTTGATGCTTATGGGGGGTAATTGTTTGGATCAGCTTTGTCCCCTTCATTATGAATGGGGACCACTATGCTCATTTCCAACCAGAGAAATATGCCCTAGTTGTTTATCTGGGTAACAAGTTTAGTTAGTATCGGGGCCCACCTGTTGGGGAAGGATTTAAGCAGATACTTAGAGATGAAGTCCTCCGTAGGAGATTTGCCAGAGGCTAAAGATTATATAAGATTTTCTATTTCAGTCTCCAATACGAGAGGCCATCCTGGCAAATTTTGGAAATTAGCAACAGAAACCTGTTTCATTATCTCTAAAGTTGCATGTGAGAGTAAAGAAGGCTTGTATACTTTGACAAAGTGTTTGTGCCATGTGATACCAGCTATTTGGGCATCAAGCTGCAGAGGAAATCTACTTAACCTAGGATAAACAAGCTCCCAAAAGCAAGATTTGTTTTTATCAGAGATGGCCTGTGCCAGTATATTCCATAAATGTTTATCATAAATGTTTGCTTTTAAGTAAACTCTTGTATTGGGATCTAAGCATAAGTAGCTGATGAACTCTGATTGCCTTTTTACTATGAGTTACCTCATATGTTTTTTTTCTTGAGAGCTCTGCATTCATGATCAAACCATCCTTCAGAGGGGCATGATTTCTATTCTAATGTTTATTGTGGATAATCAGGGGCTTGAGAAACTGAATTATCTCTTCATAATGTTAGTTTATATTCAGATCTGATTGAAGTAAAACTGATCCTCTGGCTCCTAGATCAACACTCTTCAAGGCTTGAGCTACCATGTTCTGTAGCTGTGTCCTCCTGCGCCTCCTGAAGCCAGGAGGTTAGGAAAGCCAGCTCCTGTACCCATGTTTCCTGTAAAAACAAGATATTTAAATTACATAGAAAATTTCAGAATCTAAAGTCATAGAATTTGTTGTGCCAGCTCCTAGATTCCATGATAATAACTTTAGTTGTCAGTCATTGGAATTTTGTCCATCTCACCTTAAGTCATGGTAGATGCCACCATGCCTAGAAGGGGCTGTATGATTGGAGGAGTTTTGTTCATGTGAGGATGAGTAGTGTGTTTCCAGCTCATAACCCATCAAAAGATTAGCAGATATCTCCTTCTAATTTCACCTGGAACAGCACGGGAAGATGAATTCACAGCTAGAGTAATTAATTGGTCATCAAAGGGTTGCAATCTAGGCAGTGGAGTAAAGTCTACGTTGTTGAATTATCCTCTGTTCCCAAAAAATTATCCTTAAATGTTCTAGTCTTTTTGCTATTGCTAATTGTTCAGCTTCTGGAAGGATTGAAAAGGAATTAATTAAAATGACTTCGATAGAATTTTCCAAATGAAGACTCTCATGACTGCATTGAGAGTCTTTAGGTTCATTGGTCCAACTAATTAAATCCTGTTGAGGTGTAATAATTAGTATGGTTGAGGGAAAATCTCTCTTTGTTGAATCATGCTACATTTTTGGAGCAAATGAGCTATTATGGTGCTAGCAAATATTCTTTTCAGAAAGATTTCTCTGATTCTCAAGAAAGATTTCTTTCGAAGCAACAATGATGTAATTTTTGTGCTGTCAAGAGTGCGTATAATCTTCTATGTTTGGTTTAGGTTGTTCAAACTTCTCAGATGAACAAAATTCTCAGATGGATAACAACCTGTTTCTTTCAGTTCTAGATGGTCAGTTGTCCTCTATATCTACATATTGTTAGGCTAGCCTTTCGTGACTGCAAAATCAAGTTTCTCTTATCTGCTCCAAATCAGAGCCTTGATTGCTTCTCTTGGGTGAAGCTGAGTAGTGTGTGAAGTCTGACCGTATTGGGACATGTCACTTATTAATCTTGTCAGGATCCTTCTAATTTGCTCAAGATTTGTTTTAATTTGTTGCAAAGATACAAAAATAAGGTCCACCATTTTTGCTGTCAGTACAGAAAGCTCTTTCAACGTGTTGTTGATTGTTTGTTACTACTTGCAGTGAATTGGTATCTGCAGCAGTATTTTCCTGTAGATTAGAGGAGTTAGCCAAGGGAGCATATCAGTTTACAGCAGGGAGGTCATTGAATATTAAAACATCTTTTGGTACAAAATAATCCTAAATTTTCTTCTGTTTACAAGCAGGAGGTATAGTTGGGTCACGTGCACATTTACTTGATCCCATTATTCAGCATTAAAACTGAGAGTAATAAAATTAGCCAATTGGCAGGGAAAGCTTAATGATAACAGGGTTGTATTAATGTTTTGTTGTCAGCTAGTTATATATAAAAGGGGAAACAAGTAGCTGTTTTAAACAGTTAATTGTTTAGCGAAGGCTTAAAATAGCCATTGTGACTCAGCATTATGAGAAAATTCCTCCTGATTTATCTGTGCAAAGAAGGTTCAAAGTGTGATTACCAGAGTCTGTTTTGAAACAGAAGCTATCTCTTGCCTTTCATTAAGTAGAGCAGCTGTACACTACAGTTAGGGGAAACAAAAGGTATTTAACTTGTGGAGAGATGCAGCCAGCAGCCAGCATGTCTATCTCATCACCATTTTGAAAACTGCCTTTGTCAGAACTTGGATAACAGGAAACAGCAAACATTAACCAACTGGGAAAACATTCAAAATCTTTTTCTGAGGTACATTCTGCCTTTGTCAAAAGGGACATCAGCAGCATTGATGAGGACAGAACTTGGCATCTCAATTAGGGCATGTATCCACTTAGCCATTTTAAAATCTTGGGAGAAAAACCAAATGAAATAACACTGACTTATTTAATAAACATAGTTATCAGTTACAGTTAAACAAAGATAAAGCATGCTTTGATTTCCTCAGAAATATTGTATCTCATTATACCATCCCAGATGATTTGCTTCAGCCCTCAGGGAGTAACTATGACTTACAAGAATGGGTCTACAAAAAGGGGGATGCCCTAATAAACAACTCTTCGGTTATTTATTAAAAATTTGCCCCATTGTAACCATTGTAAAAGACCATCGCAGAGCTCCTTATCTGGCTGATTTAACACCATATAATCTCAGAACATCATTTACTTCACTGTGTTTTCAAACTGTCCCAAAGGAGTCATTAGCTGGTCAATACTTCAAAAAACCACTAGCATAGCACATCTATTTATTCTATAGCTCAGTGGAAATCCTTCTCCATTATGTTTTGGCCTGTCACAATATTAGAATTTGACTTTCCAACCAAAACACTCCAGGCCTTAGAAAAAAACATAATTTTGGATTTTTCAAAGAGAATAAATTAGTCTCATATTGGCAACAGAAGCAGATAGTAAGCACTTGAGGCCTAGTTATTATAAGGAAAATACCACATCATCATTACCCTAAAGATTTAGTGAAATATGATATGGATGAACTTTTGGAAAGTGGTCATTAACCAATCTCAGAGTAGGCACCAGATAAATAGATTAAAAAGCTAGGGACCAGAATATGCCTGTGCTTAACTCACTTGTTAATTCACCTGCAAACCAAAATGTACTTGACAGCTAGTTGAAGAGTATAGTTTATGAATAAGAGAAAGTAATCTCTTATCCACTGAAGCCTTATTCAATTTATCCCACAGGAGGTTCTTGGGGAAGGATCAAAAGCCCCTTCAGGTCAAAAAAAGCTGAAAACTATTTTTTCCTGCCTGAACCACTGTATTTCTATGCCAAATTGGCAAGGATAACACAATGATTCAGTGTAGCTCTGTCTGAGCAGAAGCCTATCCATTCTAAGGCCAGCATTTATGGGGTTTTTATCTAAGAAGAAAGCCTCACATAAACGCCTGTCGTAAATACCTCACATGAAGCTTATCCACAACTCACCGGAGGATATTGGTTGATAATTCCCTAGTATCTTGTGTGTGCTGTGCCGTCAGGTTGCTTCTGATTTATGATAATCCTGTGAATCAGTGTCCTCCCAAATGTCCTGTTGTTAACAACCTTGCTCAGGTCTTACAGACTGAGGGCCAGTCCACCTCATTGCGGGGTTTCCAACTTTTCCTAGCATTGTTGTGTTTTCCAATATCTTGGAGTCTCCTTTAAAAAAAAATTGGAACAATTATAGCCTTAGTCCAGATTTTAAGCTCTCCCAGTTTTATCTACAAGAGAAAAGATGAAAGCTAGCATAGAAGCCCCCCCCCCCCCATTCTAAATGCTTTCTAAACAGTTCAGGTGGGAGTCTATCAGGGTTTATACGAAGTTTATGCTTTTTTGTATTTCCCTGGCTCTTCTTTTCATATGAGGGTTCTCTAATGTCACAAGCATCTCTTCGTAACCTTTGACTTTAAAGCAAAACAAATTGATTATACAAACGATTTAACTCTGTTTGGATCATGTGCATTTACTAGAGATCTTGATTCCCCTCTTGTTTAACATGGAAGTTAATTCCTTAAAAATTATTAATGTTGGGTTAGTAGCCAAACTGAATGTTTCTTGCCCTCATCAGTCATATGCTGAATGTAAGTGGTTAGCAAATTTCCCCAATTTTTCAGTTAGGGATATGTAAGGAGCTAGGTGGAAACAACAGGTTCCAATTGCACGATAGATTCTGTTACAAGTATAATAGGCTTTGGAGATGGAGGTCTCTCGACTTTTACTCAACTGTAAGAAAGGAAATATTTATTATAAAGAAAAAACTCTCAACATGATGAAAAGCTGGATGATTCTTTGCATTGCAGTCACTTGATAACAAGTTTCCTTTAAAGTTACAAACCACAGGAGGGCAGCAGTGTACTACTATAACACGGCAAACACACAGCTTTTCCTTCCTAATATATTCTTAAGAATTAAAAAACAAAATGCCAGTATATTAACACATATCTAAATGCAAGAAAATATTTATAAAAAATTATTTTAAAAGCATTATTTGGAATGCATGTATGGTTGCATTCCATTTCTTTTAGAATTGGCATTTCAACAAATACCTTTCAGTACTCTTACCTTGAGTTCTATAATTTGCTCTTCTTTTTCTGTCTTGCAGAAGCAGCAGTATTTGGGGCAGTAAAGCATTCTGACAGACTGATTAAATCTGACTCAGAGTGATTTCTGTTATTGGTATTGCAGACACAGGATTCAATCCATAGAAAGGCTGTTAAGTGTAATGGTAGAAAGTTAAAGACATACATTTTCTTTCCACTAACATCTCTAGTAGTTTAGCTGATCAATCAACAGGTTTACATCAGAGGTATGCACCTTTTTTTTTTCTTTGTACTTTTCAGGTTTGGGTTAAATAGACCTGGAAATTTTCAAAAAATACCCAAAAGGTTGATATTTCATATCAGCTTTTTTAAAAAATGAGTTATCAAACCCAAACCCAAACTCCACATGGGTCTGGGAGGCAAGAGGTCGTGCAGAATTGAACATGAACTGCCTGCTGCCTCTCAGACCCACATGGATTTCGGAGGCAGAGTTGAACACCCACAGTTGAACACAGAGGCAGGGCAGGCAGCTTAATGCTGGACCCATCGTTGAACTGTGCATGCCACCTCCAAAGTCCACATGGTGTTTGGAGGCAGCACTGGCAGATCAAGGCTGGGCCCAGCCAGGCTGCAAGAAATACTGTCCGGCGGCGGGGGGGGGGGGTGATTTCCTATATTTGCTGAACACCCACCCCTAGTTTGAATCCCCTCTCAGCCATGGAAGCTTGCTGGTTGATGTTGGGCCAGTGATGCACTCTCAGCCTAACCTACCTCATGGGGTTGTTGTGAAGATAAAATGAAGGAGAGGAAAATGATGTAAGCCACTTTGCATCCCCATTGGGGAAAAAGGCAAGGTATGAAGTAAGTAAGTAAATACATAAATATGAACCACAGCAACATTGTACGTGACAATCCCAAATGGAAGAGGTATTGTGATAAGCCTTTTCTTCCTATTAAGAGGACATGTACAGCCTTCTAAGATTTTTGGGATCTAGGTTCCTTCTGAACTATAAACCTTCCCCTCAGTTTCCAGGTATTCTACAGGTAGTGAGTGTATAGGTTTTGGATTTGCTGCTTGTGAGCATAGTTTCTGTGGCATCACATCCACAAGGAGATTATTGAAATCACCAAGGCAGGATAAATACATGAACAACTGGATTAATATATAAACAACCAAGAAGATTTATTTATTCACAGGTTAGTTTTAAAGGAACAAACCACCCGTACAGGTCTCTAGGTACACAAAGTAGAAACTTGGATTTCAACTGGTTATGACTTCAGAAAGTAGCTAGATTTTTACTGACTAGATACTAAGTTGGATCCTATCTCGCAAACAGGATTTGACACGCACTAGCTTCCCTTTTCCTCAGAGTCAGTCAGGCAGTCCAATTTAGAGTCCTGGGATGGTGCCGCAGTGGTGCTGGCCCACCACCTCTGGAGGACTTTCTGACGACACAGGAAGAGAGAGAAAAAACAAGGAAAAACCCAGACACCAGAAAACCCTCCATAGAACTCAGTGGACATGCATCACCCAAAAGGATGCAGTAAGTCCAAGCACCCAGGCACCACACTGCCAACCCTAGACTCAGAGTGTGGGTGGATAATAAATGTAAATAGAATAGAATAGAATAAATCCTGGATGGAAGCCAACTAAAGTCAGTTCCACCCCTGGGAACATCCCCACCATGCCCCCACTTCTCCAATGGGGCTGGCAGCAGTGTGGGAGCTCTGACAGGTGTTCCCTCCAACAGCTCATTCTACTTTTCTCGAAGGTGACTGGAGCAGCACTCCCCTGGGCTGATATTCCCCTCAGGGGCAAAACAGCCTCCTGTCCATTACAGGTATAATGTTTGTTTTTCCTGCACATGAAATTATATCAAAAGACAATGGGAATACTTCAGCATTTATAGAACTAAACACAGAGTTCTGCATATTGGCTTAGGAGAAATGAAACAGTTATGCAAAAATAAGGTTTGTTGCTTTTTATTTCAGATTTCTAAAGGCTTCATCCATTGGAAAGTTTTAGAAATAAAAACCTTTTCTATGCAGTTTCTGCCTTGGTTTTCCTAGCCATTATACTATTTTATACCATAGAGGTAAAGATGTATAAAGTGTATCTTACCTGTGATTACAGGGCAAAAGAAAGGTCCAAGATAAGGTGCGTCCAAACCAAAGAAAGTAAGACTATGTGCATGTCTTGTTTTATCCCCCACTTTTGATAGCACAGACTAATTTTCATTTAAAAAAATCTGCCTTTCTGGGTTTTGTTTATTTTTACTAAGAGACATTAACACATTGTGAACAATGGAATTTTAAAAAAATGAATCATAAACAAAGCAGCAATTCTTACAGTTATCTTACAGGCAGCTTGATGCACAGTTAATCACTTCAGCTTGCACTAAATAATGGCTTGCAGCACTATTTCTACAGCAGGATCCAATGTCTCATGAGCATCCCATCACCTCAGACAAAATGGCTGTCTTCCATATTTCCCACAGGCCTTTAAGGGGGTGTTGTTCCCTTCAGTTGTGTTTTATAAATTGTGTAAACCCAGTTGGATAATACTGGAGAATGGAGAAAACAGCCACACTAATTGATTTGATGGGTCTGTGATTGCATCTCACAACTGTCACTGTTGTCCAACATGGCAGCATTCTGTTTTGTTTTTATCTTGAATACTATTTTTCTTCCCTTTTTGAATTTCTGCTTTAAATCCTTCCTCTGGCTAAGGCAATGTGAGTTTGTTGCATGATACTCTGCCTGAAGACTTTTTGGCATTCATTTGCATGGTAGAAATTTGCCTTGTGGTATAGCGTGATGGAATAATCTGATTCAGAGGTTTTAAAGGACTCTGAGTTTTCAAGAAAATAGAAAACTTGCATTATGTTATTTGAAAGTCTGAAAAACCTCAATGCCATGAAGATATAAATTAAAATATTACGCACTCTATCCATTTTTGTTCTGGGGCAAAATTGTACTCTATCAGGAAAAAAGTCAAAAATACTGTTGCTCCAACAATTGATCACTGCAGCCTATCAAAAACCCTTTGGAGTCCCAACCATGTAATCAGCTGTGTCAAAATATCTCTTGAAGAGTCAGTGATAAAACTGACTTCTTTGTAACCACAAGTAAGACACCTGGGGCGTGCCTCAGCACCCACACTCTCCCCCCACTACTTCCCTTTCCTTAAAATTAATCTGCTCATTCACAGACACACACGTGAGTTAATTAATCTTGCCTGTGCATGTAACTGAATGAGGTGGTAGGCTCTTGTAATAGTAGAATGGACAGTTCCACTTTGAAGTACAAATGGGGAACTGCATTTTTGAAAACATTTTTGCAATGATAGGAACAAATGGATGAGAGGGGAACAATTCCCACAACCTCCCTTGCTGCTCTTGCAGCAGAAGAAGCTGAAAAGGAGTGGGGGCAATCTCTTTCTGGTACCATGTCATCAACCTACCTTTAGGTCCCAAGATAGAGACCAGATAGGGAGACTCATTGCCAGCTGTTTCCTCCACCATTAAAACCCTTAGGTGCTAGGGTGAAGTGAGCTAATGTATGCAAACGTACCAAGGGAAAATAAGGCATTATAGACTCTGAGGAAATGCAGGGAAATGGAGGGGAAATTGGGGTGGGGGGTAAAGGAGGTACACTCAATCGGGAATGTATAACAGTAGATGAAACAAAACACTCATGCAAGGCAGCTAAAAAATTTCCCTAGCATTGCACTTGGATCAATTCAAGGTATCGGCCTCCACTTAATCAGCGAATCTGCACCTGTCAACCCAGAGGCATATCTAGGGAAAATGTAGCTCGGTGCAAAATCTGAGTTTTCCGCCCCCCATCCCCTATCTTAAAGTCAATGTATGGACCCAGGGTGGGAGGAGGACAAGTGTGAGGGCAATTTTTCACCGCGCATGACTAAATGACCGCAGTCCAGGGACATTTGACCCCATGTGTCAGTCTGGTGGGCACACTCTAGTCTGGATCCAACCCACATGACCTTCCAGTGGAAACCAGCAGATAGATCTTGTATGTGATCATGGAGCAGGGCTGGACAAAAGATATGAAAAGAGGGGAAATCTGGCATGAAGGTTTAATGGGGAGCACCTCCAAATTATAAGCTAGAGGAAGCTAAAGCAGATAAGCTGTCACTGGGCCCATCAATAGATAGCAACCTAGAATGAAAATGGGGCTTGCAAACAGTCTGACAAACTTTACAATTATCATTTATGGCAGTTGCACATAATCACTTACATGTATATTTTCATATACATGTGGTATAAAGGTAAAGTTTCCCCTTCAGTTGTATCTGACCCTGGGGTACCACTGCAAGCAGCGATTTTATAGGCAAGCCACTTTTGTGGGGTAGTTTGCCATTGCTTTCACCAACATGTGGTATACATGCAGTAAATTAGACAGTTATGAGATGATTACCCATGAGCTATAATCAATTTGTATAGTTTTCCCTTCTATAAATACCTTTTTGCAAACCACAAACCAATGCCATGCCCAGAAAAAAACAAACATAGAGATCAGGTAGTTATACAACTAGGGATCAAAAGATGGTTCCTTTTTGAGAAAACCGACAGCGTGAAGAAACTATGAGCTGTGTTTTAACTGTCTTTGTTTAAATATTAATTTGACTACCATATGTGTTCATATCTCTTTTATTCCTCCATTTTTGTGGGAGCAATTTGTAAACTGTTCCTCACTGAGAGGGTAATAAACAATTTAGACTGTACTGTTATGCAACTGTACAACTGCAGAACATTCTGAATCTTTGCTTAAGTGGAAAATGAAGTCCATTATGGGTCCACTAGTTCATGAATGATGCAGAAATTTTATTACATTTTTTGGCCTCAGTGTTGCTGAATGTATATATTGCTGCTATCCTTCATAACAGTGCAATCCTAAGAAGAGTTACTCCAGCCAACGCAGATTGAAATCAATTTCCTTAGGCTGGATTACTTATTTTTAGGATTGCACTATAAATAGTTCCATAACAGCAGGTTCCTGTAGTTTCTAAGCCTTAAGTAATGGGATGATTATTTATGCTCATTATACCATCATCCAAGATGAGTGTATTTGAAACCAACATCAGAAAGACAAACACCAGAAATAAACATAATATAATTACCATGGAATTACGTGGTGCTTTGTGCGAGTAATGTAAACTTATTGCCAGAAATTTGCTTTCTGCTATAAATAATAATCTAATTAAAATTATAAATAATATTTTAAGACAGAAAAATATTCCTAAAGTATAATGTTTATATAATGTATAATGTATCCTAAAAAGCAGTGGCCATAGTTGCATTTCTGTCGTTAGCAATAGTCTACTTTTTACAATTTGACTTCAATATATCAATAATTTAATGTCTTTTTTTCTGCAAAAAAGCAAGCAGTATTTTTTCACAATCTTCCAGGTTTAAAAGATTCCAGAGTATCACAAAATTACTTGGATACATTTCAGAAAAGAAGTCACCATTGGGAGGATATGATTAAAGCATCCTGGCTCTTATTATATCCTTCCACTGTTGGCTTCCAGCTTGGAAAAATGGTAGGAGAGATACCAGTGCTGAAGCCAAAAATAGTTAATATTTCTTGAATTGGCAGTGAAAGCCCAAGCCTTAGTCAGATGCTATGTAGCATTCCTGCACTCTGAGCATATCTGGTAGAGAAAATGCAAAAGCCTCATCTCCCTTCTGTGGAATAATGGGATGCAGAAGCCAGTTGGACATTCAGAATAATTTTAGCCTGTCAGTCACAAACTGTTTTTTAATTTGTTCATCCAGATGAAACAGAATACTAAGGGAGCATTCCTTGCATTTCTACTCTCTGTTTTGCATTATTCTTTCAATAATTGTTTCAAATGCTGGGTGCATTTCTCTTTCCTCTGTAGGAAAAATTGTGTGGAATTTAAAAGATGAAGGTTGTTCGATTTTTGCATCAAAAGGGCATTAGGGAGCAGTGCTTCCTTTCTCCCATGCATTTTCCCTCACCAGGGCACTTACCCTGGCAGAAGTAGCATATGCGCCAGTGGTTGTCTGTCCCTCAGCCTGCTGGTGCAACACCTGGAAGTCTGGGCTGCACCAGGGCTGTACTGGAGTCCCAATTGGATGCCAGCATGGCGGGGGGGGCAGTAGGCATTCCTGGGGGTGGAGTCAACGGGCCTTTCCCCACTCACTTCCATCCCCCCTATGCCGCGCGCTGCTCTCAGCGCGCGGCATCCCAGGCGCGCGCCCAGGCGACCCTGCGCTCTGTGCGGGGTCGTCAAAAGGCGCCGTTCAGAAGAGCGTCTGGGATGCCACGCGCTATGGGGCGCGACAGCAGCTGTCGCCGCCCTTCTCAGTGGGGAGTGCCGAGGGACCCCGCGCTACTCTCCTCGAGTAGCGTGGGGCTTAAGGTAAGTGGGGAAAGGGCCAACATTAGTCTGCTCTGTCCCAGAATTGAAGGCTGGGAACACAGCACCCTGGCCCTTGGACAAACCACCCTTTTGGTGGTGTAAGTCCTGTAGGTCCTGCCATGGGGCTTCCCAGTGGCGGGGAGGCTTTTTGCATTTTAAGCCTCCCGATGCTGCTGGCAAGCCTCCATGGGAGCAGTGGGTTGGTGTGATTGTGGTGCCATGCTTGGCCGGCTGGTTAGATGGTGCTGGCCCACTTTTTAAAAAATCATTTTATATCCTGAAGCAGGTTAATTGAGTTTTCATAATGTATTTCTGTGTCAAGATTGTAGCTGTTGTGTTGTCTGGGTCTAGACTAGTTTTTGAAGGATTGGTTCTGACGTTAATCTTAGTAATCTTTAATTTTCCCTTGCTAGAGCTTTAATGTTTTGTTGTGCCTTTCATTTTTAGTTGTTTTTACAAGAAGTGAAGTCTAAATTCACTTTGGGCATCAGATATAGAAGTTACTGGTTCACTAATGAAATGTGTTGTAATTCTGAATGCAGCTTCTACAATTTTAGGGAGCTTTTTGCTATGGCAAGGCCCTTTGCAATTGGTACCTTTTTCTGCAGCTGACTTTCTCACTATTCATTATACTGCCACTTACAAGGACATATCATGTTCAGCCTAATGGATCCTGTTTGCGCTTCTGTTATTTGACAAAATGGTTCTGCGAAATAGTGTTTGAACATCCAAAACAACATTGTATTTCAGCATCTTTATATATTAGAAATGATTGGGAAAGAATTATTTGCATGTGAATGGACAGGAAGGTTTAGAGAATTTTCCCATGCATATGTATGTCGGACTTGAACCTGACTACAAGTAACCTTCGTTTCTTCTTGATGATGTCGCAGTATTTTCACATGCAAAAGATGCTATATCGTAGTAATTTAGATGATGTGTGTAGAAATCCAAATATGTTTTCAAATCCTTTAGGTACACAGTAACTCAAGACCTTGATTCCAGCATAAGCCCAAACAATAGTTTGATTTATCTGTTTATCAAGCCTGGATTCAGTACTAATAGGACTTCTCAAGCTTATCTTGATTTCTCAGTCTCCTTTTAAAATGTGGTTGTTATTCCAGCTTGTTTTGTGGTGTGTAACTGAAAAAAATCTTCACAATGGCCAGCATAACTCCAGAACCCATTTCCTTTCTTCACACCAGATCAGAAGGCATCCAATTAAAGTTAACCGTACATGCACATACAGTCAACTTCCAAGGGTCCAACGGACCCCTTCCCCCCACCAACCTTTATCCCATCATTGACAATCTTCTTCTGTCGCTGTTTCTGCTGCAAGAACGCATGTTATACATCTTTTGTGGCAAACAAATATGGAGGTTAACACATTTTTCTTACCTTCTGAGGAGAGGCACATGCCTTCCAGATGTATGCCTGTTCTACTCCTCTGGAGTTTATAGCATTGGACACTGTCGCAGTAGAACAAGGAATTACCAGGGGCTGTTAAAGGCATTTCATTGCCCCAAACATCCTCTTATCAGGTCAGGTCAGGCAGCATACGTAAGCAGAAGCTAGTAGCACACCTTGGAGCCCAGCTGGGCAACAGTAGTATAGGTGCAGGATTGTGTGCCTAACTCTCAAGTAACCTGCAGAAACAGCAAATTAGAGCCTGGCTGCTTGACAATGACATGAGTTCCTGGGAGTTCCTAGTTCTACTCTCCTACAACCTGGGAGAAATAGCCCAGCACCACAGGTGCAATAAGATAGCTCCATTTCCCAGACCTGTCCTGCCACAACTCTGTGGAACAAATACACCAGTGTTTCTTTAAAAGTAGAAAGAGACAAGTGTGCCTCCAGGAACTGTTTGTAAGAGGCAGTAAAGGCCTCTATTTTAAGTCTCTCTCACCAGGCATTTATATAGCTGGGGCAGGTGTGGAGCATCATCAGGAAACAAGCCAGGTTTAAGCAAGGATAATACAGTCACACACAATGTTAACCCATAGTTAAGAGTAACTCTGGCTGTAACTGTGGTTAATAAGCCAAGTTTAGATGCTGGTTTTATGGACCCAAACCAGCCATAGAGTAATAGCACACATTCAGAATAGCAGCACATTATGCTTAGTTTTGTATTAAGACTGAACCAAGCCAATAAGAAAATGAACCATTCTATGAACACCTACTGACATGGGGTGTAAGCTTTCAGAAGCTAAGCAATAGCAGTATTTAAAGTCACATTTTTCTTGTGGTTTGGCTTATCATTCTTCCCATATGAACATCCTAAGATTTAAAAAGAATTTTTATACAAAATATCTCATTTTTTTTTTTAGCCCAAATGGATACCTCAACAAAGCATGAAACTTGTAAGGAAAGCTTTGAGTGCAACAGTATTTTTTTTTATCCAAGATGAACATTTGATTGAAAATCAAAATTGATGGCTGGAAAGTGACTGCAGTGATTTGTGTTGATTGTCATATTATGTCGTTTGCTTAAAGTGAAGGTTTTCTTTCCATGAAGTACCTCATAAGCCATCAAAATGTTACCACAGAGAATGAATTTCAACTAGAACTTTAAAAAATATAACAATTTTAAATCATTGTATATTCTAAGGCATTAAAAGCAATAATATTGGTAAGAATACCCTTCATGTTTGAAAACAAATTCACAAGTTAATTGGTTTTGGCATGAAATAAATTATTTGTTTTGTTGTTCTTGTTGTTTTTAACCAGATAAGAGAACCTTATCTAGTTATACAGGTTTGCCACTTTGCATCACTTAACAATATCCATAGTCTTGTTGGAATGATTTTGTGCTTGTTCTTTTTCTGAGACCAAAAATCAGATCAACCCCATGCAGCCATTTCCCCACCCAAATGTCTCAGCCGCTCCAAAAACAAGCTGCAGGCCTCACAGAAATGCTCTTTATTTATTTAGAAAGCAAGACTTGGACCTTCTGCTAACAAAGTTATAACTCCAGTTGAAGACAGGATCTGTAATTTACCCTCCAACAATCTTGATCGGGTTAAGCTGACAGATTTCAACTTTCTCATGGTACTCGGGAAAGGGAGCTTTGGAAAGGTAGGACACCTTGATGCTATCCTGTAAAAGCCTTGTTATAAGGTGGTTGTTTGAAAGTGAATTAAGAGGTATTTCTGAGTGATACGGCAGTCCTATAAAATGATACATTTGGCAAAGGTCACCAAATGTTGCATTTGGACGGATGGTTAGACTATTGTTCGGTTCCTCACAGATGAACATGTGCAGTTCACTATACCATGTGCCAGAAAGTTTTCTGAGGAGATGACTCAAGCAGCAAAACTCACCTGTCTACTACAGAGGGAAGAAAACTCAGTCACTCCTTGCTGGGGGTGGGGGTGGGGGTCGGTTTCCAACAGCCTCTACATAATTTGATCTGAGGCAATGGAAAGAACTATTTGAGCATTAAAATTGATTTTGCAAAAGAAGAATGTACTTTATCTAAGGAAGACATAGCTCGTCTCAGTTCCTTATGCCTAATGGTAGCGCAATAAAACAAGGAATGCTGTTGTGTTGGACTAGGATCTAACAGACCCAGATTCAAATCCTTGCTCTGCCATGGAAGCTTAATGGATGACCTTGGGCCAGTCACACACTCTCAGCCTAACCTACCTCACAGCATTGTTGTGAGGATAAAATGGAGTAGAAGAGAACAATATAAACTGCTTTAGTTCCCCATTGGGAAAATGGATGGATGGACGGGCGGGCGGGCAGGCGGGCCACTAAAGGTCCTGCTAGTGCTTTCCTCTTAAGAGATGTCTCCTGAATAAGATGTGTCCTGTAATTGAAGGCACACTTCACACCTGTCATAAATACTTGATACAATAGAACATAGGGAAATTAAATGCCTGACAAAGTAGCAGCAGAAATTGAAGCTAAACAGAATTCCTCTTATACAAATAATAATATAGAAACAGTTATTTCTGTTTTATCTTGCATTGTCTCAGAAGATTTGACATAGCCATGAAAGACTGAGATCCATGTATATGCATGTTTATAAAAACAGTAAATGGTCTCATATCTGCTGTATATAACGTTGTGGCTTGAATTCCACAGAAAACGTCTTCAGATACAAAGGATTTCCATAAACTGCTGCAGCCCACGGTGTCTCCTGAAATGTAGCAGAGCCACACTCAGGGAAACCATTTGTGGGGGAGGGGGGTTTATGGACAAATCAGCAAAAAATAGCATTACACCTTTCTGTCAATGGACATTTTCTGCTGAATGTAGTCATGTAATTCTACACTACAGAATACATTGTAAGTGCAGAATAAATGGAGCTGTTGTGTACAGAGTATATCATCTGTTAGTCTGTTCTTGCTACAACTGACTGACGTGTTCTAATTCCTAAATTCATCCTATCTTGTACAACAGTACAAAATACCATCTTGTAAAATCCAACTTCTGGCCAAGAAGTGTAATTCTCTTTTGTAATCATAGTTGTTATAATAATTTTAAAATAAAAAAGTCTTTAAAAATATGACTCCTAAAGAGTTTCTGTGATTGGCTACCTGTTCATAGGTTAAACGTTGGTTTTGAACATAGTTTGTTTAAATTAAATAGGCAATACACTGCCTTTCAATAAGCAAGAAAGAAAAAAAGGCTTATACTTCTAATCAATAATTCCCTATAGACATGGACCTGAGATATTACAGTCACGTTATTTTAAAATAAGAAAGCTCACATGCCTTTTGCCATTAAGATTTTCACTAAGTCCCTTTTTTAAAAAAATTGTGCACAGGTGATGCTGGCAGAGCGAAAGGATTCAGATGAACTGTATGCTGTCAAAATACTGAAGAAAGATGTGGTGATTCAGGATGACGATGTAGAGTGTACCATGGTTGAAAAAAGAGTTCTGGCATTGCTGGACAAGCCTGCTTTCCTAACACAACTTCATTCTTGCTTCCAAACTGTGGTATGTGTTCATGCATGATCTCGGTCTCTCTCTGCCTCCTCCCTGTTTTTAGGATTTAGTTGTTTGCCAAGGTCATACTCAAGCTCTCTTTAAGTACCAAGTAGCATGTTTGCCTGGCAGAAATTATGGGACCCTGAGAATTACCAAGATAATTTTTATATCTTTTGTCTTTATATTAATCCAAAAATACAAGGATTATAAGAAAAGGGTTGCACTCCTGGTGAATAGATAAGGTTCATATCAAGGACTGCTTTTGTAAAAACATGATAAAGTTCCAATAGGAACATGCATTTAACGCGTGACTTTATTGAATATATGAATATTTGTGACCCTTTTCTCAAATTATATAAGATATGCTTTTAAGATTTTATTTCAGTGTTAACAATCTCATAGAAGCAATCTCCCTGCCAGCCATATTGATTATGTTTGTACGGTGTGCTAGGACCGCCTGTACTTTGTCATGGAGTATGTGAATGGTGGTGACCTCATGTATCATATTCAGCAAGTAGGAAGATTCAAGGAGCCCCAAGCAGTGTGAGTATCTCTCTTTCTTAAACCAAAATTGTTGTTAAAGATCTTTCCAGTGCTGTACTTCCCTCTGTTATATAGTATATGTAACAGGCAGAGCTAGACAGTAACTCTGGCCTCAAAATCTGATCAGTATTGCATACGTATTTTTAAGTCAGTCACATTTTGGATTGCATTTATTGGATTGCATTGATTACTGCATGTAACTCTTCCACTGACTTTTTTTGAAAGAAGAAGCATTTCTTGAATGTATGTACATGACTCTTGAAAGATCACAAATATTTAGATGTCTAATAAGGAGTTATTTGATCTCCAGTCCAGACTGCTTATGTCAAAACAGCTGCATAATGATCAGTGTGATTTATTTTTCTTAAACTCATGTAAACTTCTGAGCTGAAGTTGGAAAGGAAAGCAGAGTTAGAACAAGGTCCCTGGGCAGAGCCAGCTAATTAACCCCAGAAGTCAAGGACAGAGGAACAAAAAGAGAAGTGTGTAAGAAGTTTCAGTGGGAAGCACTGAATTCCAGTGGTGTAGTACCAATGGGGCGGGGGAGCACAACACTCCGGTGGAGCCACAGCAGAGGCGTGGTGGAGCATCCCGGGTGCAGCAGTGGTGCAGGGCGCGCGCACACCCCAGGCGCAGTTTCTCCACCCCTGCTGAATTCTTCACCCTTTACTTTTCTGTTCCTGGAGTTCAGTGATTAGTTTCACAGCCACTTGCCCCAAGAGTGAGATCCTACTGCCATCTGTCTTCTCCATATAAGGCCACCTGGTTAACATACAGTGCTATAATCCCCTTGGGATGAACTGCCATGAGGAAATTCCTACTGGCTTAAGGGATAGCAAGTCCCAAACTCTGTTCCTCTCCTGACCATCAAGCCTAAGATCAAGCTGAATAACATGGATTTTTTGCAAACAATTCAGCAGAAGAAAACATGTATCATATAGCTAATTTGGTGCACTTTCCTTTCAGGTTCTATGCAGCAGAGATTTCAGTGGGACTTTTCTTTCTACATAAAAAAGGAATCGTTTATCGGTGAGTGTTGACTGATGCCCATATTAATCCCCTTTGTGTTGTTTTGCACATTTTGTCATCAGTGGTCAGACATGTGATACTATGTGTGCAAGTGTGTTGAAACACAAGTGATTTTGGCTATCAAAAGGAGGAAGAAGATGTATAAATACAAGTTAGAGTGGTTCAGTTTAGTTGTTGAACTTATGGAGTAAAGAACTTAGCCCATCTGAACAATTCCCGTAATATCTACTGCGTGGTGAGTTGAGGACCTCATGTATGAGTATAGTATTATGAGTTGTATTGATTAAAGAAAGACATTGTGGGATACCTGATCTCTATACATGTCCACATACTATACAGCCACCTATTATACTATTGGATCGAAAAGGTGATGATGACATTTCAGCTTCATTTCTGCCAGTGTTCAGACAAAAAGTGTAATGTGTACAGTTGTTTTAAAGGCTTTTGGTTATGTTAAGCTAATGTGCATTTGTTTTAGAGACTTTTGGCTCAGTTGTGTGATATAATTATCTTTTTGGATTATTGTAAAATCTATAGGTAAATATGTTTAATGGATTGAATGACCTTTTGTTTAATTTATGGAAAGCAAAATGGGAAAGTGGTTTGTAAATGTTATAGATAAATAAAACATTTTGATTCTGTATCATCTGCCAACTCAAAGAAATATAGAGAACATAAAACTGTCATACCAGTAGAAGATAAAACATTAAAACAATCAGAAACAGCAGTCTGATAAAAGAAACAGTATGTTAAAGTAATCCACCATAGAAGCTTTACAGGCCTGTATAGACAAATCCATGGCCATTGAGGTGGTCAATTAGGAAGCCTTCTCCACATAACTGTGGCCATGATAAGGACAATTACCGTGACATCATCCAGATTTGGTTTCACTAGTTGGAGAAGTCTTGAACAGGACATTCGCAGCCAGTGTTAGTGGGGGAGAAGGGTTTGTACTTAAGTGGAGAGAAACTGTTTGATATGGGCAGTACCTATTTTGTGTAGGGCTTTGTAGATTAAAAGTAGTACTTCACATTGTGCTCAGAACCTCATTTTTAGCTGATAGGAGCATACTGTGTGCTATCTGGCGTTTCGTTGAGAATAGTTCCTCATAGAACATTTTATAACAGTTACTCCTTGTGATTTCAGGGTCCCTGGCCATTTACCATCTGCTGAAATTTCAGGAACAGTGCCAAGCCTATGAGCATTCCAAGGCTATGAATCTGAGGCCCTTTCCATACCGCAACGGTGCGGGGGTGCGTCGGCATTGTTACGCACCCCCCTGGGACTGTTCGCATGGACAGTCCCAGGAGGGCCGCGGGTGGCAGCACAGCCTTCGCACAGGCTGCGCCGTCGCCGAACACCTACCTTGTCTCTTGGCTTCCAGCTCGTCCCAGAAGCCAGGGGACATGCCCTTGCAGCCTGGAGCGACAGCTCTTGAGTTTCAGACCAGGGGGGGTATGTCCCCTGGCCTCTGCGACAAGCCGGAAGCCAGGAGACAAGGTAGCCATTCGGGAAAGGGGGGGGGGGGAAATGGAGCCTTCCAGCCACTGCCGTTCGCACTGCAGCACTTGGAAGCTGCTGTTTCCGAAATGTTTCGGAAACAGCGGCTTCACGCTGATACCCTGATTCACTGGTTATTATTTTGGGAGATTTAAACAAAGCAAACTTAAGGGAAGACCTACCAAAATACTTTCAGCATGTCAACTGTCCCACCAGAGGCAAGAATATCTTAGACCACTGCTATACAACACTGAAAGATGCTTATCGGTCTTTACCACGAGCAGCTGTAGGCCATTCTGATCATTGCATGATTCACCTTGTACCTGCTTACAAACAAAGATTTAAAGCCACAAAACCAATAACTAAATCAGTGAGAACTTGGACTGAAGAGGCAAAGTTAAAGCTGCAGGCTTGCCTTGACTGTACAGACTGGAATATTTTTAAAGACACCTCTGCAGATTTGGATGAACTCACAGATACTGTAACATCATATGTCAGCTTCTGTGAAGATCTTTGTATACCAACCAGGAACTTGCGTATATATAGTAACAACAAACCTTGGTTCTACAGCTAAACTTAAGCAGTTACGTCTGCTCCAAAGAAGAGGCCTACAGAAAGGGTGATAGGAATGCTGTATAATCAGGTCGAAATGTATTAACAAAGGAGATCAGAGCAGCAAAAAGAAACTACTCTGAAAGCTAAAAAATCAGTTTTCACCAAACTTAAACAGCAAACATGTGGAAAACTCTCAAAAAATATCACCGGTTACAGCAAACCACCTTCCCAAGCTGAAGGAAATCAGCAATTGGCAGATCTAATCTGAATGTGTTCTACTGTAGATTTGAAAACAAACTACAGTCACCTTTCTCCAAAACCTCTATCTCAGAAGAACCAACAATAGCCAAACTTCCTACAACTGAATCTCCATTTCATTGGGTTTACAACCCCTGGTGATCTCAGAAAAGGAAGTGCAAGATCTATTTCACAGACAGAAGCCTGGAAAAGCACCAGGCCCAGACAAGATAACACCTTCTTGCTTAAAAGTCTGTGCTGTCCAATTGGCCCCCATTTTCACCCAAATCTTCAACAAATCACTAGAGATGTGCTATGTTCCTTCCTGCTTCAAACACTCCACTATCGCCCCAGTGCCGAAGAAGCCTTCCATCAAGGAACTGAACGACTACAGACCAGTTGCTCTAACATCTGTAGTTATGAAAACTTTTGAAAGGCTAGTGATGTACCATTTGAAAACCATCACGGATCCACTGTTGGACCCCTTGCAATTTGCATACCGAGCAAACAGATCGACAGACGATGCTGTTAATATGGCTTTGCACTATATCCTACAGCATCTTGAATCGCCAAAGACCTATGCAAGGGTCCTTCTTTGTTGACTTTAGTTCAGCATTCAATACTATCAGACCGACATTCTTTCTAACCAAACTAAATCAGCTAGCAGTACCTGAGCATTTTTGTAAGTGGATCACAAGCTTCCTAACAGATAGGAAACAGCAGGTGAAGCTAGGAAAAATTACATCAGACACCTGTAAAATGAGCACAGGGGCCCCCCAAGGCTGTGTACTTTCACCACTTCTCTTCTCTCTGTATACCAATGACTGCATCTCAAACGATCCATCTGTTAAAATACTGAAATTTGCAGATGATACAACAGTGATTGGTTTCATCTGAGACAACGAAGGAAACCGTGACTACAGACGGGAGGTTGAACAACTAGCCTCGTGGTGCCACTGGAACAATCTAGAACTGAACACACTTAAAACCGTAGAAATGGTGGTAGATTTCAGGAGAAACCCTCCCATCCTACCTCCTCTCACAATACTAGACAAAACAGTATCAATAGTAGAGACCTTTAAATTTCTAGGCTCCATCATATCTCATGACCTAAAATGGTCACCTAATATCAAAAATGTCATCAAAAAAGCACAACAAAGAATGTTCTTTCTGCGCCAACTCAGGAAGCTCAAACTGCCCAAGGAGCTGCTGATACAGTTCTACAGAGGAATCATTGAGTCTGTCATCTGCACCTCTATAACTGTGTGGTTTGGTTCTGCAACCCAACAAGATCGACACAGACTTCAGAGAATAATCAGAACTGCAGAAAAACAATTGCTGCTAACCTGCCTTCCATTGAGGACCTGTATACTGCACGGGTCAAAAAAAGGGCTGTGAAAATATTTACTGACCCCTCGCATCCTGGACATAAACTGTTTCAACTTTTACCCTCTAAACGTCGCTACAGAGCACTGCACACCAAGACAACTAGACATAAGAACAGTTTTTTCCCGAATGCCATCACTCTGTTAAACAAATAATTCCCTCGATAATGTTAAACTATTTATTATATACTTATTATATAATTACTGCACTACTTTTTCATCATTCCTATTACCCATCTCCTCCCACTTATGACTGTATGACTATAGCCTGTGCTGACATTTTATTTTATTTTATTTTATTTTATGATTTTACATTTTATGTTTTCATTACTACTGATTGTTTCCTGATTGCTTACTAGACCTATATGACAATCATTAAGTGCTGTACCTTATGATTAAGTGCTGTACCTTATGATTCTTGACAAATGTATTTTTCTTTTATGTACACTGAGAGCATATGCACCGGAGACAAATTCCTTGTGTGTCCAATCACACTTGGCCAATAAAGATTCTATTCTATTCTATTCTATTCTATTCGGGGGTTGCGAGGCCACCACTGCTGCAATGCAGCAGCAACAGCCGTGCGAACCCCTCCCCAGGGACGCTGTTTTTAGCTTTCCTGGGTCGCTGTATTCCACCCGTGCGGAAACAGCCTGAGAGTCACTGGAGTCCCTATATTAGCAGGCAGACTCCCTGACCAGTGAACCCCTGAATCTCTCACTAGCATTACTGCCATCTCGAATGGATTCACTTTCAGACTATTTATCCTATCTCCCTTAGCTTCACTGCCTTTTCCAAGTAATCTAAAACCACTGTATAATGAGAGATTTGAGTGTCATCAGCAAACTGGCAACAGTATTAAACATTTTAATTGCTTTATTGTAGGGATCTGAAATTAGATAATGTAATGTTGGATTTTGAAGGACACATTAAGATTGCAGATTTTGGGATGTGTAAGGAGCATATGACTGATGCTGTTACAACAAGGACCTTCTGTGGGACTCCAGATTACATTGCACCTGAGGTAATTATTATTGGAGACTGTGGTCATTGTATATGGATTCCCCCCAAAGAAATGTGAAAGGGACACTGTATTTCCACATGCCAGGTGTCCTAGCTGACCATGCCCCCATGATGATAGAAGTGATGGCTGGTAACCAACTCGGGGGAGATACTCTTCCCAAAACATTCTGCATTACTGAAACCTGCATGCAACAGGCAGTGACAAATAATGAAAAAAGCACTTGATAGAAGAATTGGCCTTCCATACTTCTTCATCTGCTTGTCTATCAAGAAGGAAATCATTAACAACAGTGGGCTTAGCTTTATTTATTTATTTATTACATTTGTACCCTGCTGTCTCTCCTGCAGCAGGCTAAAGCAGGTGCTGACATGTTTGTACAAAATACAATAGGATTCTAGACAAATAAAACAATAAAAACATCCCACAATAATAGCCAGCATAGCACATAAGCTAATCAAGGGGTGATTATTTAAAATTAAAATCTTCTAAACTCCCTTAACAAACATCTGTAAAAAAAACACCAGGCAAATGGGAGAAGGAAGGAGAGAAAATGAAGGGATAAGAAGGGAGAGACTGAATAAGAAAGGGAGGGGAGAAAGAAACGAAGAAGGCAGGAGGAGGAGTTGGGATTTATACCCCCCTTTCTCTCCTGAAAGGAGGCTCAAAGGGGCTCATAAACTCCTTTTTCTTCCTCTCCCCACAACAGACACTTTGTGAGGTAGATGGGCTGAGAAAGACCTAGCCCAAGGTCACTCAGCTGAAATATAGAAGTGGGAAATCAAACCCAGATTCTCCAGATTAACCACGCTGAGAGGGGAGAAAGGAAAGGGAAAAGGGGAGAACAAAAGGCAAGGGAAAGGAGGGGAAGTGGCCAGCAAGCTAAGTCACACCATTGCTGCCCTCAACCATAGGCCTGGCAGAACAACTCTGGCCGTTTCCGCACGGCCGTGGAGGCGGAGGCTGTTCGCATGGAAGCATGCGGGCGGCCTCCAGACCGGCCGGCAGACGGCAGGCGGCTCCGGACAGAGCCGCCTCCTCCCCCTTCCCCGTCCCACTCACCGTGTCCCCATCGTCGGCCTGCTGGCCGTCGCAGCCCCGCCCACGCTGCCCTCTGACCTCCAGGGGTCGGAGGACAGCGTGGGCGGGGCTTCAACGGCCAGCAGGCCGACGACAGTGACACAGTGAGTGGAACGGGGAAGGGAAACAGCGTGTTCCTGGCGGTGCTGTTCGCACCGCGCCGCCGGGAACACGCTGTTGAAGGAAAAACAACCCTTTAAAGGGTTGTTTTTCAGGGTGGCTTGACGCCGCCCTGGGGGAGGGGGAGTGGAGTCAGGTCGGCGCTGCTGCGTTGCAGCAGCACCGCCTGTGCGAATGGCTCCCTGGGGACGGCGTTTATCCCGTCCCCAGGGCGCCATTAATGGGCCGTGCAGAAACGGCCTCTGTCTTACGGAACCTGCGGAATTGAGAGAAAGTTACGCAGGGTCCTGGTCTCATTAGACAGGGTGTTCTACAAGGTTAGAGCCGGGGTCAAAAAGGCTCTGGCACTAGTTGAGAATAGTTGGGACTTTAGGGACGCGAGATCACCGGTAATTTGTTATTAGCAGAGAGAAGTGCTCTCTTGTGGGACATACTGCAGAAGATAGTCTCACAGATACGATGGTCCCAGACCATGAAGGGCTTTAAATGTTAAACCATTAATTGTAACAAAGCCCACCCCTGACTCTTGATATATTGCCAGTTGGTACACTGTACAGTCTCTTTTCTTATTGGGAAATAAATCATTGCCATGATCAATAAAAGTAAATATTATAAAATGTTTTATCCTTTATCCATGACTGTAAAACCAGTGAGCTGAAATATCTTTTTTTCCAGTTCTCACCTTTGTGTTCTTGTTTCTTTGGAATAATTCAGCTTCCCAAATTAGTTATGTCTTTGAAGAACTCTTGTTTCCAATTAGTACCTCAAATAGCACCCATTCTTTAAGTGTGAACACAGCTTCCCGTCCCGCATTGTGTGGCATGCAAGTTACTGAATTAGCATGGTCAGCTGCTTTTTATACATTTTATTTATATGTTGACTGCAAAAAGTGTATTGAAATTTAGTTGGTGATTCAGGGGGGTATTAAAATGCCATTTTAAAGTTCCAGAAAAGACCAATGGTTAATTCTTTTAAACTCAATAATAGTATTACCATTCATTTCATTGCAGAAAACATTTAAAATATTTTTACTTCCAATGTATTATCGAAGGCTTTCACAGCTGGAATAATTGGGGTGCTGTGTTGTTTCTGGGCTGTATGACCGGGTTCTAGCAGCATTCTCTCCTGATGTTTTGCCTGCATCTGTGGCTGGCATCTTCAGAGGATCCTCTGAAGATGCCAGCCAAAGATGCAGGCAAAACATCAGGAGAGAATGCTGCTAGAACACGACCATACAGCCCGGAAACAACACAGCATCCCAATTTTGACTTTCGTTTAGCTGTTCTGAGCTTGTAATGTATCTACTAGATCCCATCCATCTATGCATTTCTATTGCCCAAACCAATAATTGTTGAGCTGATGTTAGTCTGATGAAGACATGACATATGGGCATAATTCATATGAAATGATAAACCAGGATTATAATTACAGACCCAAACCTAAAGGATCCTCGGGCACACTCTCTCTTTTTTCCATAACGCAAAGCTCAGAAATTGTTTCCATTGTTGCAGCATTTTGTTCCTGTGATACTTTGATTCTCATCCCTCCAAACCACAATACAAAACACAATTAAGACTTGGGGAGAGGTGTTCCCTCAGACTAAACCAATGCGTTTTAAGATGTTTCATTTATAAAGGCTAGACTTCATTTTATATTGAAATCTTGACATCGTTATCAATGATTAGTAAATGGAGTATCCTCCATTTTTGTCAAAAAAAGCAATAAAAAGCTAATGTCAAGGAAACAATAAAAAGCTACTTTCAAACATCCTCTGAAATGGTGGTTAAGGAAAAAGACAAACCCAATGCTGCCAGGAGCATGTGGATGCCTTCTCATACCTCCTCCACGCCCCCTTTGTTTTTGCATTAAGTATAATGATTAAACACCAACTCCCAGTGAATGCAGGTATGCAAGTTAACTAAAGTCTGTCTGTTGTGGTCTGGTAGTTTTTGCTCCTAACATTTCACCTGCATTTATGGCTGACATCTTCAGAGGTATGTCACAGCGATATGTGTCTCTCTCCATAGCACCAAGAGAAACACATCTCACCATTCCACAAAAACTACCAGATCACGGCCCCACAGCCCAGAAAAACCACAACAGCCAGTTAATTCTAGATGTGAAAACCTTTGACAATACAATAACTAATTTCTTCTTCTTCTTCTTCTTCTTCTTCTTCTTCTTCTTCTTCTTCTTCTTCTTCTTCTTCTTCTTCTTCTTCTTCTTCTTCTTCTTCTTCTTCTTCTTCTTCCTTCTTCCTTCTTCTTCCTTCTTCTTCTTCTTCTTCTTCTTCTTCTTCTTCTTCTTCTTCTTCATTACTTAGTTAATCACAACAAAACACATAAAACAGTAAAAGTTAACTAAAGCTAGTTTCCCTACCAACAAGCAGCATCCTAAGCCTGGTTGAAACAGAAATTCTGGTTCATCCACAACCATGGCTGTTTCCGCATGGCCATGATCAGGGGGTGCGTCGGCGTATGTGACGGTCCCAGTAAGGGTGGGGAAGACGGCGCAGCACTGCGCTGTCGCCCGAATGCCTTACCTTCCCTCCGACCTTCCGGCGCGTCACCCAGGCCAGGGGACACGCCCCCCTGCCCTGTGCTACAGCTCTGGAGTCGCAGGGCAGGGGGTGTGTGTCCCCAGGCCTGGACAACGCGTCAGAAGGTCAGAGGGAAGGTAAGGCGTTCAGGAAAGGAGGGGGATGGTGTTTCTGAAATACCTCGCCCAGGGAGCGAGGTTCGGAAACAGCGGCTTCACACCGCTCGGGGGTTGTGAGGCCGCCGCCGCTGCGATGCAGCATTTGCGGCCATGCGAACCCCTCCCCAGGGATGCTGTTTTTAGCGTTCCTGGGTCACTGTATTCCGCCCGTGCGGAAACAGCCCATGTGTGGAAGTGGCCAAATCTGCTTTCTCCAGGAACAGCCAGAACAAGGAGAACAGTTAGGCAATCCTAAGGGGAGGGGGAGTAGCTGCAGCATGACCAGGGATGGTGCAACCACACCACCTCCTGAGAGGTTTGCTGTGCCGTGGCCAGCAAGCCAAAAGCAATTCCCCCCAAGACCTGTGTGGAATCCCCTGATGTAGCACAATTTTTGCTGGCTTAAGTCTGCACCAGCAAATGGGGGCTCTGGCAAATTAGTACAGCTCCACCTCTAGGAACATACCCTTTAGTGCTAGTTCCTATGCCTGAGGACTGGTGTCATGGCTACGTTGGTGCCTGGACATCGTACTGCAGGGTGGCTCCCCAGCATTGGCATAAGTCACACTGCCTCCTCAGTGGTTTTGGACCCCCTTTGGATTCCACTGTAAGTTGGTCAAAGATTTGCCTAGCCCCTCCCCCAGCATCAAATATATATCAAAAGATATATTAACGTAAGCCATCTTGCACCAAGAGGAAAGGCATGATAAAAATGATTTAATTTAAAAAGAATGTTATCCCCAGTGGGAATCCAAAGTAGCTTATGACATAGTTCCCTCCTCCATTTTATCCTCAGACAGCAGCCCTGTTGGGTAGCTAAGGGTGAGACTGTGATTAGCCTATGGTCACCCAGAAGGCTTCTAAAGCAGAATGGGGATTTGAATCTGGAGCTTCCAGATCCTAGTCCCATGGTGGCAAACCTATGGCACTCCAGATGTTCATGGGCTACAATTCCCATCAGCCCTGATGATCAGTCTGATGGGAATTGTAGTCCATGAACATCTGGAGTGCCATAGGTTTGTCACCACTGTCCTAGTCTGACTCTGACCACTGTGAAATACTGCGTCTTACCTAAAGGGGCCAGGACGGCCTGAAATTGACAGAACTCAGAAGCTAAGCAGGATCTGTGTTTGTCTCTTGCCATGAAAACCCCCATTAGTGGTTTCCATATGCTGGCTGCAACTTGATGGCCCTTTACACACATCTCTAACATTGCAGTCCTAAACAGAGTTACACCTTTGTAAGCCATTAATGTCAACTGGATTTGGAGGGGGGTGCATTCTGTTCAGATTGCAGGGTAAATCTCCTTATACCATTGTAAATGTCTCTTCGGGTATATGTTTGGTTTGCTAGAAAAAAAGTTCAAATCGTTTAAAATTATCGTTATTTAACTTTACAGATTATAGCTTATCAGCCATATGGAAAGTCAGTGGACTGGTGGGCCTATGGTGTATTGTTATATGAAATGCTTGCTGGTCAGGTAAGGTTCATATAAATTCCTTTGCATAGTGACTAGGTCATCAGCCTTAATCACCAATCTATTTCTTTGTGTTTGTAATCTGATATTGTGCATTTATGTCTTCAGTGGAAAAAACAAACACTAAAATTGCACAGTCCATGTGGAAGTTATGGAACTACCCGAGGATATTCATTTGAATACTTCTGGTGTGAATTTGTACCTGTAAAACACCTGTATAGGGGAATATTTAGGTATTTGGAGTGATGGCTTGGTTTTCCAGAACACTGATAATCAGGTCCCAAAGGATTCCAGATATATTCAGGAATATTCAGTGTTTCTTCTTTTTTCTTTTTAAGGCTGCCAGAGTTTCCCCCCTTCAACAGTACACAATTCCTATGCAATGGGAGGAAGGAGTGAGAGAGGGAGCTCTCTCAGGTATTGGGATCAGACATTCAGGGAACCCTGAGCCTGTGTGCCCAATCAGGATGCTTGGATTATCTCATTTGACATTGGTTCTGTTGGGCTTGTTGATTCTGTTTGCATTGGGTTTGTTGCTCTTGTGCTTTTGACCATTGGCTTTCTTTTCCCTGTACTAAGCAATGAAGACAAGTAGGCTAGAGCCACCTTGTTCAGGATCCTGTAGAGTTGGCACCCTTGATCCAATTTACTTGAAACCGGGGTAGTCTTTAGTGAGTGTGGAGGATTAGGTCCCATGCAATGTTGGTGTAATTTGCTTGAAAGACAGCTACTCCAACCTTCCAGAAGGACTCCCCCATAGGGAATAATAAACCCAGCAATTTTTGGAATTCTGAAAGGGGGAAAAAAAGGATCTGAATTCCAAAACAGTATTGAGGAGGCAAGCAATCCAGAATACTGGCATTGAAACTGTTCCTAAAATCTGAATACAGAAAATACCAAATATTTTTCCCGAGTGCACATCCCTAGAAGTCTCTGCCCAGGAAAAATATACTTTGGCTTTTATTTAATATTTAGCTTTTATTTTAACAGCCCCCATTTGATGGTGAGGATGAAGACGAGCTCTTTCAGTCAATAATGGAACATAATGTTTCTTATCCAAAAGCAATGTCCAAAGAAGCTGTGTCCATTTGCAAGGGGGTAAGCAAACCATGATTATTATATGAGATGCATTTTCCACAAGGTATACTGAGTGTCATTCAGTTTAACTCTATGACATTCTGTACTTCTTTCTATGGGCGAAACTGTAGAAACTGTAAATTCATTCTTTAGCCTGGTTTGCATCCAATGGGGGCGAAATCTACATTTATTGGGAGACAGGTAGATGAAGCCGAACAAAATGTTTCCACAAAGAAGAAATTAAGATTAATTGACAATCAGGTATATATTGATGATTATGTGGTCACAGCACTGATAGACTATTAAGGCTGACGCATTAAAAATACAAGGCATTTATATCAGTTGATTTCAGTTACAGCTCTGTCACAAATCCATGTATTTTGTTTGCTGTCTCATCAATAGCTTGATACACACTGCCTTGAAAATGTTTTTTCCAAGATGAGAGTCCTCTAATCATTTAATTATGTCAGATGTGCAAGGCTACTGAGAATATACAGGGTCATTAATGGGATGTCAAAAACATGTTCAAACACTAAAGAGACGCTCATTCTTCATAGAGTTTTCAAAGGAAGGAAATGTATCAAGTTAAACTGCTGTTTTTGAAAATAGGGGAAAAGAGAACATGTATATGTGTGATGAATCAACTATCCAATTTCTGCAAGGTGTTTTTGTTGGTACTGCAATGAATTATTAAATAATAAGGCAGATATGTATTGTTTTGTAGAACTTTACCAGATAATAAATAAAATTACATTTAACATAGGAAAAGAAAACTCTATTCTATAGTATGCAAGTGCTCAGTCTGGGTGTCTGTGCAGGCTATCTATGCCTGTATGTCTGCCTTTCCTCTTTTGCTGGAAGAAGAAACAAAGAGATCTTTCCAGAAGCTTATCTTTATCTTTGTAGTACTTTATCTACACCAGGGGTCTGCAACCTGCAGCTCTCCAGATGTTTATGGACTACAATTCCCATCAGCCCCTGCCAGCATGGCCAATTGCAGACCCCTGATCTACATACTACAACAGTTAACTCTTGTTTGACTGAATGAAGCAGGCACTTGTAAAATTCCAACAGTTTTTCACAAATTTGTGTATGCCGTTCTAGAAATCACAGTGACAATTTAAAACATTGATTTTTATGCATAATTTTGGTTCAGGAATTTCAGGATGCATACCTTGTAATAATAAGTCTTGATCTTGTAATAAGGCACAGGGAAAAGGTTTACAGTTTGTTGTATTAAAACAAACCGGGGGAGGGGGGTCGTATCAGCTTCTTAATGTAAGTAAGTGTTGACATCTGTTCCTTCCATTTTGAAAATCACTGTTCATCATTTGGTATGTCTTCGATACATAGTTGATGACTAAACACCCTGCCAAACGTCTTGGTTGTGGGTCAGAGGGGGAAAGAGATATCAGAGAACATGCATTCTTCAGGAGAATTGACTGGGAGAAGCTAGAGAACCGAGAGATCCAGCCTCCATTCAAGCCTAAAGTGGTAAGAAATATTTCCTTTTGCAGGAGAGCGTAAGCTGTTTAGGACAACTTTTTTGTCCATGCACTTTCCATATCCCCCGGAATCATCTTTCCAGGGGTCAAAAACCAATTGTGAGTAGAAGGGGGAATGCAGGGAAATCCATTCACATTGCCCTGAAAGTTGTGATACGCAATACTGCAATAATGCGACACATTTGTATTTTATATAAATGTGTAGATATTTGTATATGCATTTATGCATATAATAATAAAATACTTCTTTCTCTGAAATAAAAGCAACAGCCCTGGAATTACCAGAGCTTCAAGATATATTCAGGAATATTCAGTGTTTTTTCTTTTCTTTTTTAAGTGTGAGCACCTTGAAGTAGCTTATGTCCAGACATAATCAGTGAACACTGATTTCGTGGAGGACATTGTTCTATTCCTTAGGAGTTTAGTGCAAAATAAATTGGAAAGCACATTCTCTGAAATTTCTGTTCTTAGCTTGTGGACTGGAATTTGAATGAAACACCCATCAAGAGCCTTTTTAATTGTCTCAAAGGAGCATGTCTTTAAAGTACAGTGAAATAGCAATAGCATGTATAATTTGAAACACTTTTCTGTTTATAGCAAATCTGAAGTAAGACAACATGTTGGCAGAACAATGACACACTCATGATGAATTCCACTGTAGGGCAGCTATGACTCATAGACATGGCCATAAAATGTTGAGAAATGTAGTATGATGTTTGTGCCGGATCCTATTTTTACCTTTAGAATGTTGCAAGAATTGCTCTTGTCAGACATCTGAGACTTATTAGATACTGCACCACTTCTCCAGTGCTAATGATAAAATAGAAATTCACTGAAAGCTTTGTATTACAAAGATTGTCCCAATCCAAATAGGGAAAACATATATGTGTAGAAACAAGTATTTTGAGCTGAAGCAAACTCTCTAAGTGCAATGCAAGGTGGAATTGCATCTTCAGTTTCTCCAGCTAATGGAATTACTTGTGCATATATACACTAACTGTTTAGGAGAGTTGGGGACTGGATTTAGCCCTTTTCTTAGTTCATTAATGTTTTGTGCCTCTCCTGGTGCTGTTAGCCCAGGTAGAGCAAAATGGCAAAGAGGAAGAGGGTTAACCCCCAATTGCCCCATCATCATGGAACTAGTCTCCCTACCCCACAGCTGCTTTTGCAACAAAAGACACTGAGAGATTTGGAGTACCATCATAAGCAGAGTTACACCATCATAAGCAGAGTTACACCATCATAAGTAGAGTTACACCCTTCTAAACTGTCTTAAGTCACTGGCCTTAGAATGCTTAAGATGGCCTTCTGTTGGTCTTAGATCTCCCATGTCTCATCTAATTGCACTCCCAGATAATATGACATACACATGTTAAAATTTTGTTGCTCTTTCAAATCTTTTGCTGTAAACTTCTGTTAGTAATCCATAGAAAGCAAATACATGGCTAGGAATTAGTAACAACAAGGGATTACACAGTGAAACACATTATGTCAATGAAATAGTTGCAATTTTTTTTTCAATAGGAATGATCTTCTATTGTGCTGGAGATCTTTCCAGGACCATCATTAATACCTTCCCCTTCAAACATATGCATTTTTCTTTCCCCAACCTGCCCATTTCCCTTGGCCCTTCCCTTCATTTTCTCCCCGCTCTTTTGAAAGCAGTGAACTCAGGTTGTGTGAATCTAGAGATGGTTTGGACTAAGTGATAATCATAGGTGGACTAGCAGAGATTCTACAGTCACTATTGCTGAAGAAAGTGCCAGCACAGTCTTAAGAACTGCTGGTCACATGTATGGTAACTAGTAGTGAATGCCGGGCAGATCCAACCAAAGCCCTTGGTGGTGGGATGTGAAGCCACTGCAGCACCCAACTGCCACCTCCAAGAGGGCCTTCTAACAACACAGTCAGCAAAAAATGCAAAGAACCTCCTGCCATCAGAAAGCTTACAGGGCTTAGGTGGTATAAGTCTGAAAGCCAGGGCACCACACCCTCAGCTCTAAACCCCAGGTGGAGCCTATTAATGTCCATCCCCAGGACCCCCCCCTCCCCCCCGCGCGCTGATATCCAATTGGGACACCTGCAAAGACCCACTGTGGTCCACATGTCTGGGTTTTGCTGTAGCACAACTGAAGGGTGGGTGGCCGCCAGCACATCTGCCTCCTCTACTGGGGTAAGTGCCCTGGGGAAGGAAAATGTGCTGGAGCAAGACCATTCTCCCAAGGCCTTTCTCCCCCTTCCCCCCTCCCCCAGATGGGGCTGTAAGAATAACTGGAACAGTTTATATGTTCAAACAATATGCTATTCTCCATTTATTATCATTTTTGTGGCATAGATTGATGCAGTTTAGTGTCCATAGAACTTCATTAGGTAACCTTACTTTATACAGGTTCCATTTTCAGATTTTGTTCTTATTATTTTTCCTTTTGCCTTACAGTGTGGCAAAGGTGCCGAAAATTTCGACAAATTCTTCACCAGAGGACAACCAGTGTTAACACCACCTGATCAGCTGGTTATTTCTAACATAGACCAAGCGGATTTTGAAGGGTTCTCCTACATTAACCCACAGTTTGTTCATTCCATGTCGCAGAACGTAGTATGAAAAAGAGAGACATGAAACCACAGAGTGAAAAATTGTCCTTGGAGTTTTTAGACCTTTGCCTTGTTGATTCCATTTGGGTCTGAAAATTATAGGGGTAGGAAGTAGTGGTAAGAAGTTTTTGAGGTTTACAAACAAAGAGTGTGTGGTCTTCAGAGATCGCCACACAAGCACCCATTGTATTCATTTAGGAATCACAGCTGCTTTTTTGTTCCTTTTATCAAACTAGTCTTCGTCAATGCGTTTTTATAACTTCTATTGTCCCCATTTGTACCCTATATCTCAGCGACTCATATTTTCTTCTTATAAACTTGATAACAAATATAACGGTACCATGTATGTTCAGAGAAAACGCTTGTAAAAAAATTAAGCAGATCAGAAATGTGTTCACAGCCCTCTGGGACCAGGTCTATTGTTGGTCAAGCTGGTGTCAGAAATACATGAAAGAAAATTGACAAAAGCAGGTCAAAGTGAAAGAAAAAATCTGGCCCATCAGATCTTTTTAAATCCGTTGATCAAAGAAGATGCAAATATCTGAAAAAAAAACTTCAGTTTGAATGGGAAAAAAAGATATGTGCGACTGATGTTAACTACAACCTGTGATTAATTAACTGAAAATTGCAAAATACTGATACATGTGTTACTTTTAATCTCCATGAGATTATTTTGTGATTCTAGCTACTATTATATTACTTAACTTACTCCATTACTTATATTTCTAATTAAGGCAATTTAAATATTCCATGTGAAAACATTTTGGCTCTATCTCTGCAAGCTCCAACCCCCTCAATTTATACTTATTTATTGAGTAAGTTGCATGATAGGTTTAGAGTACAGAAAGTGTTTGCATAGTAAATTTATGGAACTATGGCGTTCAGTGTCACTCCAAGCCTTTCCAGGATAATTAAGGTTTTTTAAAAAAATATATCTATTTTCAGTGTTTAAACATTGGTTTATGAATCCTGTAGTCAGCAAAGAAACCAAGGAAAAATGAAAATGAGTTGGAGATTATTTTCTTCAACTGAACCAATCCTGGGTAAAGATACCGAATACATTTTTGCATATGCATCATGCAATGAATTTTGCATGTTTAATAATTAACATTAGGTGAATCTACATTATGGATAATTTTATCAAGCATGAAGAAGATGATATAATTTTGTAAGACACAGCTGTGCTATATTTGTGAAGGTTCTTTTTCTGGATAGATTTAATTTAAATTTAGCTTAATGTTTTATTATTTTGATTCTGGGTTTGGGCTTTTTTGAGGGCTTGAATAAAATTGATCATTTAGGGAAATTTCTCCTTCATTCATGCAAATAGCCACTGATAACTGATAATAGATACCTACAGATTTCTACAGGACTTGCACCACAAATGATAGAGGTTTGCATGTTACACCTGCATGTGCTCACTATCCCCCCCTTTTCAAAACTACTCCCAAATCTCCTATCGGCTAAAGGGAGAGGACATATGGTGCATGCTTTTGCATTTACAGAGCTCTTGCATCAAATCCCAAAAACACTTTTTGACTTCAGGCAATTTAAAGGACATGAAAAAAGCTAACTGGATGTTCAAAACGTGTAGAATCAATGAGCGAGTTTTTTGAATAGCTGCGTCTTCCACCTGCTGCCGTGTGAACAGCAGTGAGTGGAAGGCAGCATTTTCCCCACGCTGCTTTTTCCCCCCTCTTACCTCCTCTCAGCTGCTGTCATTGCAGAGAAGCCAGGGGACACACCTCCTGGCCTCCATCCCTAGCGGCTTCACCATGGCTACGGGGACGTGTCCCCTGGCCTCTCTACAGGCTGCACGCCATTCTGCAAACGGCAGCCGAGAGGAGCTAAGAGAGGCGAAAAATCAGCGTGCCCCATGCGAAGGAGGCCCCGCAGGCCACTGGGGCACCAGGGCCGTTTGCAGAATGGCGTGCAAACGGCCCCGGGGGGTGCACTGCCCCCGTGCAGAAACAGCCATAGAATCATAGTTGGAAGAGACCACAAGGGCCATCAAGTCCAACCCCCTGCAATGCAGGAACACTCAATCAAAGTATATTTCCCCGCCTTTGTGGCTATACCTATTGATTGCCAAAAAGGGAAAGGATAACTGTGCTGTATGGGTTCCACAAACAGCAGTATGAAGAAGAGAGGTTCTCAGGTAACTAAAATATCAGTTTTACATTACGTGTAAACTGTAGCAAACTATTTCATTTCTCCCTTCTTGAAAATTCTTGCTTAATTTAGCATTTTTCCTTCTTCTGTGATAACTCTGAGGACCTGTGTGAGAACTAGTTCATATGAAGTTTTATCTTCATGGGTATATATTAATATTGTGGGAAACACACATAGCTATACACATTCTCATGTGTGATAACCATGCAGGTGTCTGTTTTGTGGCATACATATGTTTAGAAGAACCCTTTGCTGATCACAGTTTTCCTAGATGCATTAGTGCACGGTTAAGTGCACAGAGACATGGTATGCATTGCATACATTATGATATACATAGTTTCCCCAAAGTCTAACTGGAAAACCTTGTGCATCAGCTATACTCCATATAGTCAATGAGGACTTCAAAATGGTCTCCCCTCTAGGCAAAATTCTTATTCTGTTAGTATATTTTAGTTGATATGCTTAAAGCACTTTCTACATATAGAAAGGTGGGAAGACTTATTTATAAAATTAATTATTATACTAATAGGTGCTTTTAGTTTTTATGTTTACTACAAGGGTAGTAGCACACCCCCTCTCTTCCCTCCCCAGTTTAGCTTAAACTTTTGTGTAGGAGTGTCAGAATTTTTGTACCCATTTATCTTCTTCTCTACCTTGCAAAATATTCTTGCATTTTTGCCACATTTAATTCACATTTTCTGGTTGCTCTCTGGTAACCACTTGTGACATTTACATAGGTGTAGCATTTGCTGCAATTCCCATTCTCCTCTTTTCAACAGAGGATTAAATTGTCTTGCAGAAATGCGTACCCACTTCTGGTCTCCTTTTTATTCACAACATCAGTTATTCACTCAGTTTATTCTGGGTTGTCAGCTGAGAACCAGTCAAGTGGATGGCAATATTTGTCATGAAAATCAGTTTAACAAAGGGACATCAGGGGATACTGTGGCAGGAACACATAGATGACATTGGGAAGCAATTACAAAGCAGCATGCTGCGAATAAGAGGAGTCTCCAAATAGGGAATGGCAGGGAATGGCAAATAGCATAATAATCAGAACAAATGGCGAATCTAAACAAAGCATTCCAAACATACTTTCAAGCAAAAATGCTTCATTGTCTCAATGCCTAACTGTCTATTGCTACTCTAGAATCTAAATGTTTTGCCTAGAATTATTTAGCTCAGTTTTGACACCAGCTTCTTTCATACTTATCTTTGTTTTTGCACCATTGTCACAGTTTTCAAGAAAGTTTATTTTGACATTATTGAACAGATAATTTTCAACGCTTAGTCTGAACTCTTTGGTAGATTACACATAATTGGCACAGTCTGGAAAAATATTTTTTATTTTATTAAATTTATGTCCTGCCCATTCCCAACCAGGGTTGGGCTCAGGGCAGTTTACAAAGATTAAAACATAATAAACATAATAATACAACAATAATACAATAATACAACAAAATACAATAAATGAATATGACTAACACCCATTTATTTAATGCATTTTTGTCACGGTGGGCATAAAAAGCTCAAATTCTATCCATTACTATCCCCTACAAGGAAGCTCTATTTCAGAATATTGTTTGTTGATCAAAATTCTCTCTTCCCTCTGTTGCTAAGTCATGAGATTTATTTCAGAGGGAATGTCACACACACTGGTTTGGAGTCATATGTATAGTGACATCAGTGTGCATAATATTCTTCAGAGTAGTAAAAAGGAAGGCAGGCCTCTGCCCTCAAGGAACTTACAATCTACAATCTTAAGTGCTGTGGTGATTATCAGTCCTTGAAAAGGGCTTTTGTAGAAAGGAGATACAGAAGGCTCGTGAATCGTCATTCAGGAAAACCAAATGAAAGAATAGCAAGTAGCTGATGGTGACAGGAACTTCTGCTCTAGTATTACATGGAAGTATTATATGGAAGTATATTATATAACAACTATTATAATTATTATAGTTGTTATAATTATCACTAATCTTGGTCAGCAGTCAATAGGTTTTCTTTTTGCACCACAACTCAGTGAAAAGGTTTTCTTTTTGCGACACAACCTCAGGCTCTAATTTGCTCTATACAAGATGCAACATCGCGCTACAAAGAAGTCATTTGCTTTCATTTCTTTCCCTGCAAACATATCTGTATTTTTAGAAACACTTTTGCTTGCTTTGGAGTTTGCCAATTTAATAGAAGACAGTATTTTCTCCTCTCAAATTACCTACATTTATATAATGCAGGGTGTTCTTCTGCTTGGGATTTCTATAATGCCAATACAAGTAAGACATTCTTCATTTTTGTGTTACTGGGAGAATACCACTTATACAAAAACATGAAAACTTAAGCAAAGAAGGAGACATTAATGTATTTAGATATTCATATACCCCAGTAGGGAAATAAGCTGTTTTCCACATGTTCCCACCTCCTGTTTTCCACATGTTCCCACCTCCTCCATTTTATCCAAGCAGATGCATCTGAGGTATGGGAAAGAGAAGGCAGTTAGTTGACGTTCTTGGGCTCTCCTAGCATCCTGACATCAGGTATTTCTTAACCAGGACCAGCCTGTGCCCACCATATCCTGCAAGGGTTGATCTTTTAGTGATGACTGGACTTTTTTAGAAAAGGAAATTGTGTGTATATGTATGTGCATGCTCTTAAAAGTCAACCTTTCAATTTGATTTTGATTTGAAAAACAGCTTTAAATAATCTCTGGAATCAAATCTTATTTTTGGTCAAATAATCATAGATCATTGATAATCATAGATTAAAATGTTAGCACAGACTTCTGCTCCAGTCTTTTGGAGGGAAGGGGGTTGGGGTTCACTATGAGACATGCGGAAGACATGTACGAAACTTCTTGTACAAAAGTTCTGAGGTTGGTAAGGCTGATGTAGTTTGATGTTTTGTATATTCAGTGTATGATCCCATTTCCCTTTGTATCCCTCCATGTCCTTTCCCATCAGCAGTCTCCAGTGCACCCAGGAAAGCTTCAAGTTGAATTGGGTCCTTATTGTGTATTACATATAATAATTATATATAGCCATCAAAATGCAAGAGATTCCCTGTCATTCAAACTCAACACCAAAATGCCAATTCAGTACATACGAGGTGGGAACAGTTATTTACAGTTTTTGGTTTATAGAAGTTGTGCCACCAATGAATTTGGAGAAATGTTATCCAAGTGATTTTTGTTCTTTACGTTGTCACTGGAATTAAATGAGCATCATTGCTTTTCGTTGATCTCTTTACATCTGTAAAACATCTTTGAGCAGAATATAGCTACACTTGGATCCCAGTGGCCCACTCTGCATGGCCCATTAAACATGGGCTTAGAACGGGGAGAAAATCCATTGGGGGGGGGCACTTCACGCAGATCCCGCCCCTAGAGCAAGTTTGCCCCATGTTATTTCTTTTGAAAAATCCCGGGTTGCAGCCACTTGCAAGCAAACGGCCCGGCAGGAGGCGCTTTATTTGGCTGTGCATTCCTTTTTTTTTTTTATTTTGCAGCTTACATCCGCGTAGCCATGCGGAATGCGGAGATAAATGGTCGATATCATGCAAGTAGCTCATGAGGACATCAAGCGTGTGCAAATGAGGATTCATTTTGCATGCCACGGCTGCATAGCTGGGCATCAGAGGTGAAACTGGACAAATTTTAAAAATAGATATGTCTCCATCTATGTTCACTTGCAGTGTAGTCAGATATAACTCTAGTGGTTAAACCTCTCTCTTTTTTTTCCAAAATGGATGATAAAACCTATTGAAATGCTTAAGTGACCTGACTGTGATTTAACACTGGTAATTAATATGACTTCCTATCAACCAATAAATGTGCCACTGAAGCTTGGCAGTTTTACAGTCTTATAGTGTGAAACAAGCAAGCATGCACTTAACTCCTCCCCATTTAACAATATTTAATGGGAGGGGGCGTAGCTGTTCCCATAGTTTTATCACAGGTCTGGGATCCAGGAACCGTGGACTACTTTTCTCAGCTCTGCCAATGACTCCTTCTGTGGCCTTGGGCAAGGTACTAAGCCTTTCTGCCTCTGTCTCCTCATCTGTAAAATGGGGGTAATAATACTTATTCCCTCACAGACTATTGTGAGAGTTGTTTCGTTATTGTTCCTGGTGTAATTTCAATGTGAAGAGTTCTCTTTAAAGTATTATACTTTTTAATATGGGATCCAGTTATTCGATTTACATGGTTTTGCTGAAAATGCTACCCTATTTATACTTTTTATACAACTTTAATAGTTATGCTGAACAGTAGCCAAGCTTATCCTAATACATTTTTTGTGCGATCTGGAGTCTGCTTAACTGTTGTCAAGCAAAGTCCTCTGCTGCTTTTGCAAAATTGTATTAGGCACCATTTTCCAATTACTGAGGTTCACACTGAGTAAATAAATGTCTTAAACAGCATTGATTATTATAGGGCCAAGCTTCCCAGTTGTTAAAGAAATTTCAATTAATGTGTAGTAGATCTTCCTGAGAGAAAGACATTATGGTTTTGAAAGTATCTGATCCTGTCTGCAAAAATCTCTTCCCGCTGGTGATTCAATTTGGCTGAATTACGATTGCTTCTAGTGGAGAGATTTGACATGCTGAAAAGGGTACAATAGCACAGTTTGCACAGTGGCCATAGCCTGATTCCAGTGGGGTTTTTTGTACTGAATCTCCTTTCCAAAGGGCACATATTCTACTAGGGATTTCTCCTATGCAAGACTCATTGACAAACTGAGTAAGATGAAGAATTGCTATACAAAGCACTTAAGATAATCACTTATCAGCAAAAGCACACTGATGTTTTATTCGCTATCCAAAGACACAGCAGTACCTGTGCAAAGCAGGCATTGCTGTTGATTTCCTTCTTAGCATGTGCATACCTACCTTTTTTACTGAAGTGAGTTGGAAAGTAGGGGAGGAGACTCACTGTGTTCAGCTAAGCACCTGTAGGTGCATCTACACTCACATGGATTTGCTGGCTTTATTTGTAAGCAACCGGTGAGTAATTTCATTAGAGTGGGTTGCTTAGCTATTTCAGTGGTCATTCTTTCAGGTATGAATAGTGGACTGAATTTATAAACTACTTCTCAGAAACAGTTTCAAATGATATGCTTTCTTTTTGTTATCCAGAGGAATGTTTGGTGTGCACCTTGTCAGTCTAACAAACTGAAATGTGTTTTTACTTAATTTGATGTCTAAAACATGTAGGTCACAGCCAGGTTGCAGTCCCCAAACTAAGACCTTTTAGCATGCATGCATGAGACCTCTCTAGTCATGCTCTTTATTGTGTGATTTTTTTTACTTTAGCAAATGTCAGAATCAATAACCTTTTTACAATTATATCATTTTAAGGCCCAACATTTGTATTTATAACAGAGAGGAGTGTTTTCTAATTAATAACTGCAAGGTACTGTAGGAAATATGGGGAGGCCATACATTTGCCGAAGGAAATCTAAAACTATAGCAGGCAAGATTAATGTACAAATTATTGCACTTTCCCTTCCTTAACAATTAATCTTGTTTGCATGACATGTTTTTGTTAAATATTAATAATAGTTTGAAAGCAAATGAGTATGAATAAAGATGCTGATACTTATTTTGTAGTAGAGTGTCTGTTTTTGAAGGTTATGGCAAACTGAAATTTGAACTGGTAGGTTTAATCAACTATCTATGTATCTATTTTTTTAGTATGGTGCCCATCTTTGATATATAAATCTGTGGATCAGGGCCATGCTGACACTAAAGACTGCTTGTTTCCTGCAAACCTGGGGTTCTACCCAGATTTGCAGAAAAATCTGACATTTAAAAAAAATGGGGTGAGGTTAAATTCTCCCCCAAATAAAAGATTGTTCTCTGAACAAGCACAGAGAATGCATCTATCTCCAGTATGATCACTGGTGGCTGCAACTGAGCCCAGGAACTGCACTAGGTTCAGTAGTGGCTGTGGTGGAGCCTGAGAGTTGGGGTGGATCGGGCAGCAGCTGCAGCAGAATGTAACAGCCCAGGAGCTGCAGCGCTCCTGCCCCCAGCAGCTGCAGTGGAACCCAAGAGCTATGGCAGGCCCAGCATTGCTGCAGCAGAGCCTGGGAGCCATGGCAAACCAGGCATGAAAATGGGCTACAGGATGGGATTCCCTGCACAGGCTCACATTTTAATAAAGAAAAGCTGCCAGCGTGGCACTTTCCCAACATCACCCAATTGAAAATGTGCTATGTAACGTAATATCCTGCATCACATGCCGTGGAATGCAACTGGATTTAGATCACAGTGACTAGCATTTGCATGGTTAAACTGTTACACATGCTAAAAGGATGCTACCAAAATTAGGACCACCATATTTTCATAATCCTTGAAAAACTGAATATTTTCAGAGTTTAAATGGGCAGCATTTTTTTAAAAAAATTGTATTTTAATACACAATTAAAATGCTACAGTTAATGCTATAGTTAATGTCCTGCCAATGTGTGGTCTCAAATACATTTCGCTGGCCATTCGTCATAATTTACAGAATGACAGGAAAAGTTACAAACTGACCCCCAGAATCAGTGCTCATGTTCAGGTGCACATGGAAATTCACCAGATTGACACTTTTCCATGAAGTTAATTCTGAGGCTTTTACTTTTAGATTAGAAAACACATTGAACAAATTTGCATTGAGATAAAAGATTATTGGCATTTTTGCCAAAGACTTTAATGGCATTCTATTATTCAAGTTTAGTATATAATCTATATTATTCTATGGGAATTTTTAAGAATTTTTAAAAGTAATGCAATATCATTGTTGAGAACCAGTGTGATGCAGTGTTAGAGTGTTGGACCAGGATTTTGGATAACCAGGTTCAATTCCACAATTTGATAATATTTTTCAGATGTAAGCCACATTTCTGAGAAGTAAGCCCAATGTTTCAGCATTTTTGAGCCACTTTAGCTCTGCAGCCATTTTTTTAAAAGACAAGGGGAAACCCTCTCCTTCGTCCCCCCCCCTTACCTGCTGATGACCGTTGTTGCTGAAGTCCACATGAAGTGCAAAGCATATGAAAAGCAAAGGTAATAAAATAAACTATAAACGGATACAGTTTCCAAACCAATAATAATCTGAAAAAGGAAGCCTTAAGAAAACACAGGGAATTTATGCACTACCTGCCCCACAGCTGAGAAGCAGTCAATTCTCTAATTTTGCTTTGAAGGTTTTTTCCCCTGTTTACACCATTATTTTTCTCACGTTTTTTGCTTCCCTATCTAAGCCAATGTACCATTTTGCCAATGTACCATTCCCCCCCCCCCTCACACACACCTATTTGTTGTTGCCATGCAACCTTCCTTTTAGAAGGCTATCTGCCACTTTTCTGTGGGGGGGGGGGAGCAGTATTTTGTCCATCAATAGTTCATTGAAACAGTTTAATTCACTAGCAAGGACTACAGTGCTGAGGATAAACAGCAATAAAGTCTTGCAGTAGGCTTGGGACAGAAGTGAGGGAGGAAAGGAGGCAGCGGCAAATGTGGAGAAACAAGCAAGGGAAGGCTGGCAAGAGCGAACCCAACCTTGTCAATTTCACTGGATTCATAGCTCCAGTGATAGACTTTGAACATTTTTTTTAAAAGCCAGAGATGGAACCTGATCATTCTAAAATAGTAGCCAGTTGAGTGGGAGGTGGTGTGGGCAGGGAAAGGCAAGCACAGCAGAGGAACAAGAAAAGACTAATGTGTATGGCTCTTCTTCACTTTTCCTGGAGGGTGGGAAATGTGTTAGTAAGAATCAAACCTGAAGGGAATGTACAGTCAAAGCAAAGGAGACCACATGTGCATAAATGGCAACAGATTAGTGTGATGGACCCCCTCACCTTCTTAACTTCTTCAGGCAGGGAAACTACTCACAGATCTATCTTGTCAGATTTTTCCTGCCTTTTTCTTTTCAGGGACTGAGGCGCTTCAACAAGGATAGCATATGGTGATACAGAAGCACTTTCCCTCAGCTCTGTAACTATCCCCAGAAGATGAATGATGCCCTTTCCGCACGGGGCCAAAAACAGCGGCCCAGGGATGGAAAAACACCGGTCCCTGGGGTGCTGTTTGCACAGGCGCTGCTGCTGCAACGCAGCAGTGCCATCCTGTGCGGCCCCGAGCGACGCAAAGGCGCCACTTTCCACCACCCTTCCCAAGGGAGGTTTTTGGAAAGCGCTGCCATCGCATTGGCGTGGTGCGAACAGCACCACGCCAAAGACACCGCTTTCCCATCCCCCCCCCACTCACCTCTTCCTCCAGCATCAGTCTGGAGGGCTGCTGACACCCGCCCACGCTGCCCTCCGACCCCTGGAGGTCAGAGAGCAGCATGGGCGGGTCCATGCAGCCCTCCAGACTGACGCTGGAGGACGAGGTGAGTGGGGGGGACGCAGAAGAGGCGGCTCCGCTCTTCTGTGCCGGCCTCTGCAGGGGCTGCTTGCACGCTCCTGTGCGAACAGCCCCCTCCCCTCCACCAGCATAATTTCTGCCAGTGAAGAGGGCCTTAGATAGGAACTTAAGATGTTGCTGGCTAATGGATTGTTCACACACAGGGTCCTAACAAGCTTGGTACGTATACTTAGTACCTTATGCAGCCCTCACAGGGTACGTATACTTAGTACCTTATGGTACGTATACTTAGTATCTTATGCAGCCCTCACAGTTAGACATCCAAACTTAAACCACTCTCTTTCGAGGAAAAGTAAAGCAAAACTCCACCCACGAGACTAACTGGTATCCAGGAGTTCTTCCCTCACTAGAAGATATATTCCTCACTGGCTTATATATATGGCCTTTCAGTTTGGTTTCTCAATAAGCTCCACCACCAGTTCTCTTAGTCTGTGTATATGTATTGCTTTATATGCAGTACACCATCTGTCAACAGTACAGTTAGTTTTCCACACTCTGACCAAACTACTATCCTCAGAGATGACTGAGCACAGCCAAGGCAGTTAGCTCTTAAGTCAAGACATTCAGTTCCAAAAGCCTTTCAAATTGTTCTTCACAGGGAGATAACCTCTTCTCTCTGTGTGGCATTAAGTACTTCACCCAATCAGAGTGCAGGGTAACCATAGCCAATCAGGTGGCTTCCCTGTTCCTAGGCCTCTATACCTCGCTCTGATTGTAAACACTAAAGGCTTTAGACAAACCTTTTTAAACACACATTTCCTGTGCAGTTCATCACAATTAGTTTCCTCCAAATGCCTTTAAGGTCAGTTTACTAACACAGCAGTGCAGGACAGTGGCTGCAGAGTTGATGAACACTGAAGGTGGAAAAAAGCCTCAAGCAGTCTAAAGGAGATGGAGAGGCGAGGATATGAGTGGCCTATTTTTATCTGGAGAATATTGGAGTATGACGTACCAATGCAATCTTATCCAGGAGGATACTGATGCAGTTCTGGGGGCTCTCTTCTGGGCACAGCACACAGACCTCTGTGGTGCTCAGCCACCTACCAGCTTGCTCTTCCCACAGGCATAAGTGTCTGGCAGGGTTAGCAAACTCTCCAGCACAGCCCCACACCAAACCCTAAAGCCATTCCCCATCCCCTGCCACCCAGGATTGAACTGTAAAGCAAAAGGGGGGGGGTGAGAAAAGTATAAACCTCTGATTCATTTCTCTCTTTTTTCTACAACTTCGGAGACAGGCATATGAGGCTATCATTCTATTTTCACGTTCTGCCCATTACCAAGCATTGCCTCTTAAATTTGATTGCGGTTCTCCACATCTACAACCATTTTCACTCATCTTCTGTTGCAATTGCCTGGGCTGAAAATGTTTTCCACTCCATGCTGATAATGATTGTGGACCCAATTTTGTTCTTTCTTGGCTTTAATTGTGATTTAGCATAGAAGTAAATAATGGGTTGAGTATCCTGTACTGCAGGCAATTTCCCTTTCCAGGCCTGCTTCTTCCTTGATGTAGAGATTGGGAATTAAATGGGAACCTAACTTTATTAACAGGAACCAAATCAAGTCCGACCCTCCTCAACTAAACTGTCCAACAGTATACTAGAAATGTTCAAATCATACTTGAGAGGCTTTCAGCCATTATATACACACCAAAGGCTGCCTCCATCTTTTACAGTCTGCATACTTTCCCCTACTTTCCACGTCGATTAGGGATTTGTCTCTAAGCAAGGGTATGCCTGCCACCTGAGACCTTATAAGCAAGCTGCAAAGGTTTGCCAAAAGACTAGAAATAAAACTGGGCTGTTTGGTTTCAGCTTTCCAGCCAGGTGACAGGAAAGCAAGGGCAAGCCTTGTTTTCCCCTCAGCCATTTTCCCCTGAGGTGATTAAGCAATGTATTCTACCCCCAGACCAACCAAAAAGTACCAAGTTCCACCCACTACTCCAGCCCAGGTAACAGTGTGACTTTTCCCCCCAAGAATTGACAACCCAGATTGTAAATCGTTCATGACTCAGTAAAGAGGATGTGAGCTCCAAGAGGAGAGGGGAATTTAATGTCTTCATTAAATGTATCTGCTAATACAGAATTTTTTATCTATTGGATTGACTTAGTACAAAATTTTCTTCATTTTACTAGTTGTTGTTATGATTTTAAGGATCAAATTATGTAGGGTGGTGAGAACCACAAAGGATTGCGAAGAGCTCCAAGCGGACCTTGATAAATTAGGTGAGTGGGCTCAGAAATGGCAAATGCAGTTCAATGTAGCAAAATGTAAAGTGATGCACATAGGGGCAAAAAATCCAAACTTCACATACATGCTACAGGGGTCAGTGCTATCAGTCACAGACCAGGAAAGGGATTTGGGCGTCTTAGTTGATAGTTCCATGGGAATGTCAACTCAATGCATGGCGGCTGTAAAAAAAGGCAAACTCTATGCACAGGGATAATTAGGAAAGGAATTGAGAATAAAAAAAAACTGCAAAGATTGTCATGCCCTTATATAAAGCAGTGTTAGCTGACCACACTTGGAGTACTGTGTTCAGTTCACTGAGTGCAAAGCCACATGCTTCAAAAAGGATATCAGAAGAGATAGAAAAAAGAGAGTGCAGAGAGAGGCAACGAGGATGAATTGAAGGATTGGAGCACCTTCCTTATGAGGGAGAGGCTGCAAAGCGTTTGGGACTCTTTAGTTTGGAGAGGAGACTATCTGAGGGGAGACTATGATTTGAAGTCTATAAAATTATGCATGGGGTAGAAAATGTTGACAGAGAGAAATTTTTCTCTCTTTCTCACTGTAAATACTAGAACCAGGGGGCATTCATTTGAAATAGCTGGGAGAAAAGAGTGGGACTAATAAAAGGAAACACTTCTTCACGCAACGTGTGATTGGTGTTTGGAATATGCTGCCACAGGAGGTGGTGATGGCCCCTAACCTGGATAGCTTTAAAAAGGGCTTGGACAGATTTATGGAGGAGAAGTCGATCTATGGCTACCAATCTTGATCCTCCTTGATCTCAGATTGCAAATGCCTTAGCAGACCAGATGCTCAGGAGCAGCAGCAGCAGCAGGCCATTGCTTTCACATCCTGCATGTAAGCTCCCAAAGGCACCTGGTGGGCCACTGCGAGTAGCAGAATGCTGGACTAGATGGACTCTGGTCTGATCCAGCAGGGTAGTTCTTATGTTCTTAAGGACATAGCAAAGTAAATTATTCAGATGGCCCCGTCCAAAAGACTGAAAAAATTAAGGACTGGTTACAGATATACTGTGTTCTCTGGATGGCAGCTGGAAGTATGTAGATATAAGCGGTGGTAGGTATTTGGTGCAAGAAACAACTAAACAGAAAGCTATATCCAATACTAAACATTTTGCCAAGAGGCTGGCCAATTTTTGTGGGCAGGATTCTTAAAGTTTTATTCTTTTGACTCTCTTATAGTGCCTCCTCTACTTTCTCCTCCAACTTCTTTCCTCAATCTTCCACACCTTCCAATACATACCGGTAGGGGACCTAGTCTGCCCAGCAACAGACTATTGTCTCCCTAATAGGACACACTTCAACTTCAACAATGACTAGCGATTAAAACACAACACTGATTCAAGAGGATTCCCATAATTTAAAGATCAAAGAGTGTTGAGTGATATCTTCCTTCAGACAACCATATCATCTGAGAAGATTCAGGGGGCCCTTTTAATTGCTGCCTCCAATCTGTGGAATTTCCTCCCCTATAAGGTGAGATTGGTGATGTCACTACAGAACTGCCTAAGGAATGCCAAGATGTTATTTTCTTTAATTCTGAAAGACCTTTGTGTAAAACTTTGACAAAAGCTTCAGATGTCACCTCAGGTAGTTTGGAATTAGTTTTATGACCTTTCAAGGCTGAATGTGTTTGTATTTTATAATTTTTGATCGGTAGCCACCTTCAGCAGAAAGATTGTTACAAATCTGCTTACTAAATAAATACTCTCCAGTGACCTAAAAGGCCAATTCTCCTCATTATGAGCAAGTAACTAATTTAAATAATACTGGTCTTCAGAGGAAGTGGGCCAAGATTTGCTGGATATGAGAGCTACATGAGCTCTCTCTGAACATTGGCAGAACACAAGGATTGGCTAACAGCTTTATAATATTTGCTTCTCAGCAGAATCAGAAGTTTGATTTTTTTTCATCCTTTCTAAAATTTAGTCTCCTTTTTCTGATTCCCTGCAACATAAATATGCATGTGAAAATTCTCAACTCTGGAGATTATTTGTAATGACTGTCTAGCCTGATGTCTACGGCTTTGTTAAAACAATTTAAATAAAAATGTATTCTCCAAGCAAAATATGAGTGACATTGAAAAGCTGAGAGTTAAAGACTATTAACAAAAGTGTTTCTCTGTTGACAGGCCTGTTTATTCCAGACTAATTTTCTTCTATTTCTGTTACTCTGAGTAAGAAATATCCCAGGCTTTGCAGCAGCTTCAACAAACTGTGGGGGGCGGGATGGGGAGTTATAAGTTTTAAAATCTATGTTTTCTAGTTGTTCTATTGTACCAGAATCTGGAAATCAAATCTCGCACCTGTGTCTTTGCAATTACATTGTGGTACCCAGATTCTATTATTTTCTTCTTCTTTTTTTCAAAACATTTATTAAGATGTGGACGTGTGTAACTGTTTAAATACTTTTACAGACATTTCCTGGATGTGGGACACATTATTTGATGTGTAATATGGGAAATAGGACAATATACTTACCCATATCTGCTCAGTAAATGTATACTGTTCATCAGAACATAAACTCACAAAAGAACCACAATTCTAGTAGTACGCCACCACCACAAAACAATCATTGCAATAATCCACACCAAACTTGTATCAAAATGAGCTTTTTAAAACTATTCTTTTATTTGTCAGCAGAACGTAGGAAAACAACATTGAAAATATAAATATCTCATAATCTCAGAGTAGGCACACCTTATCCATTAGAAGGAAAAGAGATCGATTCACCACCCTATCAAAATTTCACTTCAGATGTTGCTCATTAGAAAACAGTTGTAGAACTATACCAGTGGATTAAATAATTCTCTAGGGTACAGTTAGTGTTTTAGATTGAGAGGCAGATGGGCAGATGGTTATTTTGGACTTTGGCTGATTCAGAAGGTAAATTGCCACATCAGCATGTGTAAGAAAACCCTTAGCAGCCATGCATCATGCAGATTGACTCACAGAGCAAAGAAATGCCAGGTACATTTGCAGAGTTCATAGTTAACATGCAGATATCCTTCAGGCATAAGCAATGGACATGTTGCAAATTCTAAAAACACCCCAGAGCAGTTACAGCAGCTCATCTTTATGTGCTCTTGGATTCATCAGTTACTACCCAACAGCAAAGATAAAAATAGATGGGGTTCATTGGAAACTGCTGGGGACAGGGTCTATGAGTGGGTGGTTGCACAAGCAGGACTGTCATCACCTGGTTAAAGCAACCTTAGCTGATTCATTGCATGAGTTTTAATGTGTTTATTAAATATGCATGAATTTGTTATCTACAGCATATAAATATGGAAACAAAGCAGTTGTTCTAAAGAACAAAAAATCTTTGTTTTTAGATTATGTATACATACCAAATGCCTTCTTGTGTGTAAGAAAAGGAGGAATGTCCCCTAAAATGGTGCCTTCCACCCAGGTACATATGCTTCTATTGTCCCTGTTTACTAAGAAGAGTCCTAATTTCCTTTTTCTGTGGGAAAATAGTATCCCTATTTTTGTCTTGTAGGGTTGCCTTGTTATGTTTCTAGGATTGCCATTTTTCAGGGCTCATCTCACTCCCCAAGGTCTCTAGTAGTAAAATCTTGGAGTAGAAAAGGAACACAGCTTTTTCCAGTATATGTCAGCAAATGCAAGCACACTGTGGTAAATTCCTGGACCTGAATATTGTTCAGTGTGCAATGTCCCATTTCACAGCAACTGCTGTGTTTTATATACTGATTACTTATAGCTAGACAATTATTTTTTCTAAGATACTGTTATGGCCCTGATCACCCCCCCCCCCATATTATTGCAATATATATATTTTCTTTAAAATCATATTGGCAGAAGCCAGTTGTCACAACACCTCTCTGTGTAGGTAGCAGCATGTCCACTTAGTAGCAAGTCAAAGGTTTGCTTCACGAAATCTAATCAAGGGATGAGTTACTCCTTCATTACCTGGAGGTCTCATTTTGTTTAAAGGCATGCTTGATTACCACACCTGTTAAGACAAAGAATATGGAAAGACACAGTAATATCAGATGCTGCATTTCTACTATCTCCTCTGGAAACCAGGTCAGCAACAAATGGCTGCTTCTCTGCATTTCCCCCACCCATTGTTATGACTTTCCTAAACCACTCACCTTATCCCAATCTAATGTCTCAGCCAAATCTGAATAACTTGGGCAGTGACTCTAAAGAGTTAATCTACATGGAAGCCTTGCAGCGTTTCCTCATTTAGCCTAACAATGTAATTTGGCCCCATTGTTCCGGACTTAGCAATAGATGAGCTGATTAATTAGCTCTGCACCCCAAACCCAGCACAGATGTGAAACTTAGTGCAATTGGAGTGCAATTGGTTCCTTTTCCCGCCAAGAGAACGATCTACCTTATAAAAACCTAGTTCACCTGCAACACTTTGCTCATTACTAGCCTGTGCCTCCCTTGGTCTGGTTAGTGTGAGACACGATATCGTCTTCTACTGGGTTTCTGTGCTGGCTTGGAATCCCTGCCTTCTACTGCTTCGTGTGCTCTTTGAGATCGTTAGGTAACGTATCACCCTGCTGCTTCCCAACTCCCTCTCTATCCTCCCACCTACTTTTCCAACCTTTCTATATACTAGGAACTTGTATGTATGTGCTCTTATGCCTTGCTGTATGTATGCTTTTTAAACCACATTTATATAAATATTTTAAAACTCAATTTGGACTCTTGCATTACTCTGCAGAACGCTCCTTGCCAATCCCTTCCCCATATACATAGTCTAAAAGGTCCCCTCCTAGCCACCTCTCGTATTGCCAAGTCGAGTATTCATTCCCCTTCGCTATTTTAAAACCATATGTGTGCTGTTACACTCTTAGCAGCTGGTGGAGATTCCCTTTTAATAAATTTATAACCCCTGTTAGGCTAGGTAACAATACCTTTGGCCCAAAGAACAAACACCATATTGGCATAGTACTAGCTTCTGACCAGGTATAAACCGGTGCACCACCTCAGGTTGGTCCAGCAGAGGTTGCAGGTCATATCCTCCTCCTGACTACTTCATGCTTTTGCTACATGGGCACAGACCTTTTCTGTAGCTGTCCTCTGCAACAGTCTTCTAGCAAAGGTGTGGAAATCTTCCTCTCTGATCACGTTCCAGAAGACTTGAAGTGCATTTTTCGTAGGTCTATCACAGTTTAACAAAATGGGCTTTTGCAAACATAACTTTGCATACATAACAGAGCCCTTCGGGGGTAGGGCGGTATATAAGACTGAATAAATAAATAAATAAACAAACAAACAAATAAATAACTATTGTTGTATGCTAGGGTGTGTTTTTTAAGACTGTGTATTTAAATTATCTGTATTAGCTGCTCTGAATGTGGGGGACTCAAGGAATGTGTTTTTAAAAAAAGAAATACCGGTAGATGTTACAGAGGAAATTAGTACATTAGTACAATTAGTACATCCATGGTTACCAGCTGACCTAGGGAAAAATGTCTCTTCCTTTTACTAGAGGCATAATGTGAAGCAATGGGCAGCTGAAGCTTTTCGTGACTTCACCTGGTAAATAACATCCTATTTAGCCTCTATTAAAGGTACAGGAATCCTTTTTTTCAAAACAAACTCGCAATCCTAAGTAAATAGGTTTGCCATCCTCTGGGTGGGGCTGAAGATCCCCAGGAATTACAACTGACCTCCAGTTCACATAAATCATTTATTTATTTAAAGCATTTATTCCACCTCTCCTGGAGAACATGGCTGCTTTGGAAGGTGAACTGCATGGCGTTAAACCCTACTAAGGTTCCCCTCCTCCCTAAACCCAATTCTTCCAGGCTATACCCTCAAATCTCCATGTATTTCCAAATCCAAACTTGGCGATCCTGCAAATACAGCATGCAAATACACACAAGTGAAGCCTGAGGCAAAGTGCAGCAGCAAGTGCAGCAGTGATCATCTTAGGTGTGAAAACAAGTATGTTTCAAGCATATCTGCATTTTCTATTTGAAATGTTGGAGCTTATGCCAGTCTTGTGATAAGTACTTGTTTTAAAGATATCATTACTGGGTTTTTTTAAAAATGGGTTGCCTTTTTAAACACTGACACTGTTCTAATTGATCAAAATCTTCAAATTAGTTAATCTGATGAATTGATTATACTGCCTCACACACCCTAAGATCTCAGAGAGGATTTCTGTATGTGATGACCCTACACACACCTGAAACATCATGTGTGAACACCAGTCTGTGGACCTGTTCTATAATCACACCCTCCTTATAAAACCTCCCAATTCTTGGTGGCCCAGATAGCCTGATCCCTGCCTGTGTTCCAGAAGTTGTTAACAAAGGCTTTTATTTCAGATAGGTGTTTGTTAACCATTAATTGATACTGACTACTTTAAACTGTCTATGGAGTTTCATCTTCACATGGAATATGACACTAATGGAGAAGAAGAGAACACTAACCATTTTTATGTATTTATTTTATGACTGCTGTAGTAGCTTGCCTTCAGGAGCCATTATTAGCTGGCATCTAATACACTACAATATACAATAGATCATCTGTAAGCAGGGGCGTACCTAGGCACACTGGCGCCCGGGGACAAAACCTGAGTTTGGCGCCCCCCCCCCCAGCATGTGGAGTACCCTCCATGACCAAACGTTTTGTACTGCAAGCATACTCACATCAAAACATACATGGCTCTCTCCCCACCAGCTCCTTTCCTAATTTCCCTAATCACAGCAACCCTATGGGGTGGGTTGTTAGCCCTGAGAAACTCAGAAAGGCAGTGCAAGTGGGTATTAAGAATGTAAATCTCTCTACAAATCACCCCCCCAGTAAAACATTTACCAAACAAATGTCAGCATCATCTCTCACAAGCACCTCCAGTGGAATCCACCCCAAAACAGAATCCACTTTCAATGAATTGTTTAAGAGCTAGGTCAAATTCTTCTTTTAAATCTACCTTAAAGAGGAGAATCTGGGGTCCCCAGTTAAAACAAAATTGAAAGTGATGCTGACTAAGGGGAGTGAATTCTCCCTGAAACAGCATCACTTTTGAGGGTTGGAGATTCAGATGAAACAAATAGCTTGAATTTGGCTGGAATCTGGAGCAGAGATTTGATTTTGACCAGGACAAAAATTGTCCGGTTATGTCCTCACCCAAATATGAACAAAATCTTGAATACAAAGGTATTTGGGGTTTTGGGGAATTATTTTGGGGGGGTTTTCAAACCTGCAGGGAGCGCACATTTTAAAGCTAGCAGCATGATTTCAGGGTATCATCCAGAGACTGTCCTGATGATACCACCCGACCTTGGTGAAATTTGGTTCAGGGGGGCAGCAAAGTTATGGACGCCCAAAATGGAATGCCCCCATCCCCATTGTTTTTTCAATGGGAGCCCCAACCTGAGATCACGGGCTACCCCTTTGAGGGACCATCACTTTGGTCCCCCTGAACATGCTTCACCAAACTTGGTGGGTGATAATCATAAGAATAGTTAACAGATGATGCCCTGAAATTTTTTGGTGTCACTAGACTTTAAAAATACACCCCTTCCAGGCACCCCAAAAGTGGCCAAGATTCTTTGTTTTGCAGTGACTTTGCTCCATTGTAGCTAATGAGGAATTTCTGAGGAGCCAGGCTGCACATTTTTTTGAAGATAGAGGTGCCAGACTTTCCAAGGTGGCTCCAAGAGGCCTTGAGTAATAGCATCCAAGCTTGGTGAGCTTTGTTTTTTCTTCTGCAAGATTAGGGGGGTTGAGAGAGTTCTGAGAGAACTCAGCCCACAGGCTTTCTTATGCAGAATGAAACAAAATAAGCCTTTTGGGGACCCATAAAATTAGACCCCCCAGAAGCAAAGGTTTCCAAGCCTGGATGCTATTACCAGGAGGAGGCCCTCCTGGAGCCACCCTGAAAGTCTAGTTGCCTCTATCTTCAAAAAATGTGCAGCCTGCCTACACACTCAGAAATTCCCCATTAGCTCACAATGGAGCAAAGTCACTACAAAACAAAGAATCTTGGGCAAATTTGTTGGGGTGCCTGGAAGGGGTGTATTACAAAGCTAGTGACACCAAATGTTCAGGGTATCATCTATTAACTATTCTTATGATGCCACCCAAGTTTGGTGAAGTTATGTTCAGGGGGGACCAAAGTTATGGTCTCTCAAATGGGTAGCCCCCATCTCAGGTTAGCTCCCATTGAAAACAATGGGGATGGGGGACACCCCAACTGAAGTCCATAACTGCGCTACCAGACCAAACATCCTGAAATTTGGAGTGGCTTATCATCAGGAACGATCTCTGGATGGTACCCTGAGGAATTTTGGTGCCATAGCCTTAAAAATGCGCCTACGAACTTCCGGAACGTGAAAAAACACTTAAAACATTAAAAAACACACAAACGACCCTGAAATGTTGGCGCCCCCCCATGTGACCAAATGGGGGGCGCCCGGGGACAAAGGGTACCCCCTGTCCCTAGGCAGGAACGCCACTGTCTGTAAGGATTATTGTGCTAGTAAGATCTTAAGCATGCTTTACTATGACATTCCATCATCCTTTTTTACCAAGTAAATAGCTGTGGCATGATAAAGGACTCTAATAGTCAGCTAGTTGCTACAGGTAATTTATATCAGTGATGGCGAACCTTTTCGAGACCGAGTGCCCAAATTGCAACCCAAAACCCACTTATTTATTGCAAAGTGCCAACACAGCAATTTAACCTGAATACTGAGGTTTTAGTTTAGAAAAAACAGTTGGCTCCGAGGTGTGTGTTACTCGGGAGTAAGCTTGGTGGTAGTCAGTGGCTTTGCTTTGAAGCAATCGTCCAACTCTTCCAACGGGTGAATCACAACCCTAGGAGGGTTTACTCAGAAGGAAGCCCCATTGCCAGCAACTGAGCTTACTCCCAGGAAAAGGATCGCGCTTTAGTACTTCACATGAAAATCAGTGGGTTTTAACGGTGCTTAACAGGGTTACCTGCACTGCTTCCCCAAAACTAGGTTTTAGGCTTAATGATAATAATTATGCTTAATGATTAGGCTTAATCATTAGGCTTAATGATAATAATGATAATAATTGAGCCCAGCAGCCCAGGCCAGCCTAGATGTGTGTGTGAGGGCGACTCTGCGCATGCCCACAGAGAGGGCTCTGAGTGCCACCTCTGGCACCCGTGCCATAGGTTCGCCACCACTGATCTATATGCTCTGAAAGTAGGAAAAAAACTGCCTTTATACTTAGTTACACTATGGGTCCTTCCAGCCCAGTACAGTCTAATTTCAATGTTTTAAGACTGCAAGCTTTGTCACCTTCTCTGGTTTAACTTGATTCCAATAATTTAAGAAAAAAGATCATCTTTACATCTCCCAGTTTTTCCGAGGAGTTCACAAGGAACCCATGTCCCCCAAATCCCCCCAAACACCCCTGAGTAGGTTCAGCTGCTCCCAAGTCTCTTTGCGGCACTCTAGATCATAGGTGTCAAACTCGCGGCCCTCCAGATGTTATGGACTACAGTTCTCATCATCCCCTGCCAGCAGGCAGGGGATGATGGGAACTGTAGTCCATAACATCTGGAGGGCCGCGAGTTTGACACCTGTGCTCTAGATGTTCTAAGCTCCCTTTGCAGTCTCTGATGGACTCTAATAGTCCCTGGAAGTCTCTGAGATCCATCAACAGTTCCAAAGACCCCACCCTGCAAAATCACTTTGAAGCTTTGACAAGCCCTGGGTCCTTCTGGGGCCTGCTGGTGGTTTCCATGCCTGCCTGAGGCCAGACAACAATTCCCAAGGCCTCCCAAGCTCCCTCAGAAGCTCAGACTGACTACAAGTCTACCTGTGGCCCTCCAATCTCCCCTGGAACTTCTTATACCACCACAACCTCCTTTAGCTTTGGAGTTTGTTTCCTCACCACCTTCAGCTCCTCTGAAAAGAGTTGTTTTCCAGTTCTGTCCTGTGGCTAAAGAAACACAATGTAAGGGGAGAGGCTGCAGCTCTTAAATGTTTTTGTGAACAATTTCCTTATTCACTCTGAAGTAGGTTGGCTGGCTCTTGTGGTGGGCTGTCCAAAACCCGAGGAGACCTCCCAATTATCGCAACTGCCTGTACAACGCTGCAGTCCCTCTCTGGTGAGCTGACTCATAGAATCATAGAGTTGCAAGAGACCACAAGGGCCATCGAGTCCAACCCCCTACCATGCAGGAATATAAAACCAAAGCACTCTTTACAGATGGCCATCCAGCCTCTGTTTAAAAACCTCCAAAGAAGGAGATTCCACTATGAGGCAGTGTATTCCACTGTCGAACAGCCTTTACTGTCAGGAAGTTTAGGAATAAGACTCACAGCTATTTTTTAAAAAGTGTATCTTCTAAATTCCACAGTGGCATTTCAAACATTCAAACCCAAAAATGATTAAAGAGCATTCAGGTAGATAGAGCAAGGAGAAAAAATTATTGAATCATAAAAATTAATATCAAGAAGACAGTTCTCACAAAATGTATATTTTTATTCCTTTTAGTTCCTCTGTTCGTTGGTTACAGTGAGATTAACCAAAAGGTACAAAATCTTCTATCTCACAGCACTCCAAGCAGATCTTTATATCAATTGGGGTGGGGAAGCTTGTTATAACTACTTGTGTAACCTGCTGAACATAGACGCTACCAGGTTGAAGCAATAGAGAGACATCAATAGATGAGCTGTGACTGTCCAGGGAGGACCAAACTCAGTACTTCTGTAGGCCATTCCTGTCACCACCTTTTGGACCTCCAGAAGCCCAGGGTGAGTTAAGTTCCTGTGACACAGCACACTCCTCTCATGGTGCCATCCCAAGCAGGCAACTGGACAGAGAACTAGCTGCAGGTGTACACACAAAGTGATGCTGTGGTAGGCCAGGAAATGCTTTTTGAAGGCAGGGAGAAAGGCCTGCAGCAGGAACAGTGACGTAACTCAGAACTGAATTCTGCCTTTAGAAACAGAGAGCTAGGCTAACAGTATTAAAAAGAATTCTGTAAGAGAAGGAGCACATTTAAACAAAATTCATGGTCTTTTGTCCCAGCAGTTATTAGCCCAGCTTGGAAGCAGGAGTTTTTATCAACTGATGTTTGAGCAGCCTCTCCTCACCTTTATATTAGAGGAAATTTTACCTTTTAAGGGCCCTTTAGTCCCCTTGTAATAATTGGTTACCAACTACAGTTCTCAGAAACTCTAAATTGGGTCTGGTGTAATCAGTCTAGAGAGCTTGTCAGCCACTGATTACTATGGCAACCCTTCATCTCAGCTGTTGCCATTTCCAGAGACACAGCAATCGCTCTCTTTTTCCTAAAGAGAAAAAGAAAGAGACAGAACTTGTCACATGCACTGGAAACTTATCACAGGATGCAACTCCAGCCTGAACTGGGAACAACCCTATCACAGTAGAATTGTCGATTAGCCTGTGTTAGAAGATATTTGAAATCTGTAGTGTTTCAGAGAAATTTGTCCATCAACTCAGCCACTCCAACTGAGCTATTATTAAACCACCTGAAAGAATCGTGTGGATATCAAAAGATTGTCCCCTTTTTGCAGGCTATTATATGCATCCTGTGCTTTTAAAGGATTTAAGGATGAGACTGCATTCCCAAAAGTTGTGTGGTTCGATTCCAGTATCCCCGTTTTAATTTCAATTCTTCCTTGTAAAAAACAAATGCAGGTCTGAAGTAACACAAGCTCCATTATTTATCTGTCTGTCTGTTTATCTGGTTTCTCTCCTGCCCTTTCTCAAAAAGGTCCAGCTCAGGACAGCTAACATATATTCATAAATCATTGTATAAATGTACCCATAAAACCCATATACATCAACATTAACTTTTAAAACCTAATTATCAAAAATACCAAAGTACTTAAATGTTCAGAACACTAAAAGCCACTTGTGGTTGCTTCCGCACGGGAAAATGTGAAAATGCAAGCACAGCAGTGGGTGTCATAGAAGCTGGTGGGAATGGTGTCTGCAATGCCTGTGCCCACTGTGTTTGTGACTGCACTCGAGCCACCCTCTCTCATTGCCTCCATTTTGGTGGTGAAGAAGTACTGATGAGACAACAATCATACTGGGGGAGCCTGAAGCCTAGCAATCCCACCTCCCCTCCTTCTCAGTTGAGCTGCAGTGTAGACTAGAAAAGGAGAGAGAAAATGCCAACCTTAACACCATCATTTTGAAGGTGGAGCTTAGCTCTCCTCCCCTCCCAATATTGGCTGTGAGCAAGGGTCCCCAAGGGCACTCCTCCCCCCAACCCCCTGCAGTCTCCCCCCCAACCCCCTGCAGACAAAATAAAGGAAGGTGTTTTGTTTTTGTTTTTTTAAACCAACTCATCAGGGAGGAATACCATAGCCATGTGAGTCTTGCCTGGATTGGGCACAACATCCTGTGGATGCTCTCAAGTACAGCAGGGGCTTCCCATTGTCCACACATATTCCTCTGTAAAGCAGGCTTTGGCACAATGGCCAGAAGTGTAGAACCAGCAGCACTGGGCACAGAAGCAGTGGATCCCTTCTACCCCCACCCCCCACCTTTTTACCTCCATCAAAGTGGTTCGTCCCACAGGTGTTCACACGTGATGAATAGTTTAAGCCTGAGTTACCCTGGATACTGGATTTTCTTTACCACCTTTTTATGCCAGGAAAATCTTTACCTGCTATATTTCTAGGCGGGCTTCCTAAAGGTACAAAAATAGAGTCAGCTTTTAAAAAAAATATTCTAAACACTTCTGAAGTCCCTTCCAAGACACAGTTGGTAAAGTAGTTGCGGAGGGTATTTGTGTTGGCCTGCAAAGTTCATGAGCACCTTAGAGCCCAATAAGATGGGGGGGGGGGGGGAAGCTTTTGAGATTCAAAGATCTCTTCGAGAGATACAAATGAGGATGGAGGTTTCTGAGTCCTTAAATCCCAGTCAAAAGGTGGGAGGAGAGTCTTTCAAAGAAGGAGCTCAATATTGTGCCCTCTGCATCCTGAGTGCCTTTTATGAAAGTCCCCTCCCACCTTCTGACTGGGCTATAAGAACTCAGAGATTCTGTCTAGTGTCTGATTAAAGGAGCTCTGACTCTCAAAAACCTATACCCCAGTATTTTGTTGATCTTTAAGGTGATACTGGACTCAAATCTAGTTTGCAAGGTATTAACCTAATAAAAGAGATTTGTTTTAAACATTTTAGCGAGTAAGCCTCCCTCGGAAAGCTATTCAAAGCAGAACACTCTCCCAACTCCATTGTGGTGGTTTCCTGATTATCCTAAATAAATTTTGTGGTCCTGTAAAAAAGAAATCCCCTCACAGATGCCTCAAAGGTATCTGACCTATGATATATGTGTACTGTTAGCCAACCCCAAGTCTGTTTGAATAGCTCTAGAATTTCAGATCAGTGACTTTCCAGATCATTTCTAGCAGCCAGATACCACCTCCTCATGTGCAGGCTAAAATTAGGCAAAGAAATGCTGAGACACTAACCCTTAATTTAGCATTGTGGTGCCTTTGTTAGATCCTGTATGAGAGTGAAATGTGGGCTATTTTAACAGAACGTGCAGTAGTATGACTTCCTGTCACAAGCTATGCTTTGTTATCTTTTTGACTCCCTGTGAAACAAAATGTGATGACTTCAGACCCATCTCTTTCATGCAGATCTCTTCCAATCATACATGAAGTGAGAAGGGAGCCTGATTTTAAAAACAGAAGGGGAACACAGGTGGGGTTATTAGAACATGCTCCCCTCACATGATTTACCTCCCTGCAGCTCCTTCTCCTGATCCTTTTCTCTGAGTATCAGAAGCCAGAGGGATGCAAAGACAGAATTTCCACAAACACCAATTGTATTATATTTTTAATTATCAAACTGGCCAGCTCCATTTCCCCCCGTCTTTCTTCCTCCGATCAAAAATCTCTTGTAGGAAGATGAAATTTCCCTCCTCTACAATCCACCCAAAGCTATCAGTTTCTCTCTATGGCATGATAACTAACAATCCTTAGTAGTTTGCATATAGTTTTCTGCCAAAGTGGACAAAGAATGTGGGTAGCCATGATAGTCCAAAGTAAAATCCAAAATGAATACCTTTTGTTATGACCAACCGAAGTACCACAAGAGTGTGCTAGTGATGACTCCAGCCATTCCCTGGTGCTCAAAATAACCCTTCCCATTACTCTTTCATCTTATTGACTAGAAACACAAGTTTATCAGACAATTCTAATTGTAAATTTACAAATGGTAAACTTAAATAGCCTGGGAATGAGATTGGTTTCTCACTCTGAGCTCTCAGGAGAGCTTCAGAAGCATCCTACCAATATGGCTGAATTTTCTGAATCTTCTTTGTCTTGAAGAAGCAAATGGCCTAGTTCCATTTTGAAATGTGTTCTGAACTAATAAACAGACTACAATGGACATATACTTTAGGAGGCTATCAGTCCAATCCAGATTCTGGGGGCAGCCAGGGACGATTCCACTGCAGTGCCATCTTCAGAAGGTTTCCAGGTGGTGCAGGGAGGCAGCTAAAAGGGGAAAAACTCTGCCACCCAGAAGCGCTCCATAGGGCTCTTTTGGGTGGTGTAACTCTGAGCCCTGGGCTGTGGCATTCCCAGCCCTAAATGCCAGGTGGAAATCAACTAAAGTTGACTCCATCCCAGGAACACCCCTGCATGCCCCCCCACCCTGTGCTGGTGTCTGATTGGTTGCCCTGACTTCTAGATTTTGCTGCTGCGAGCTGTGGTTGTTCCTTATGCCAGCAGGGGGTGCTCCTTAGGCCAGCAGAGGGGCTAACAAATTGGTACAGCCCTCTGCTGCTCCTTATGACATTCACCCTCCCACCAGGATTGGGTTGTCCATGTGTGTATAAAAATTGGCATCAGTAATTGGAAGAATGCTTGTTTTTGATAGCATTTGCTAATTTTCTTTCCTTCCTTCCTTCCTTCCTTCCTTCCTTCCTTCCTTCCTTCCTTCCTTCCTTCCTTCCTTCCTTCCTTCCTTCCTTCCTTCCTTCCTTCCTTCCTTCCTTCCTTCCTTTCTTTCAATACCAGATAAATTTCTGATCTCTTTTTTGTAATATGGTAACTTTTACAATATCTGTTATCTATTGATGTCTTTCACACTATGCAAACCCATGCTACCGCTCTCATAGTACCATATAGTTTGTTCCCATTAATTTGGGGGTTCTTGGGTTGTTTTTCTAAGGGGGTTATACGTGCATCTTGTAAGCCTTTAAAATTCAATCTGTGGAATTATTCAGCATTTTTGAGAATAGTTGGCTTGTGATGGTATTACCAAGATTCTTAAAGGTATGCATAAAATGCTGTTAATCTTGCAACTTAGGTTCCTATTACCAGCGTTCCCATATCTGGGATTTGGGAGGAAGTGGCATGACTTTCATACAGGTGGGGGAATTGGTGCCATTTATTTAAAGAATGAAGCGCCAAGTATAATCACTGCTTTACCGTTAGGGAAACATTGCTGCAGCTTCCCTTTGCATTGCTAACCTTTCCCTTTGGACCACTCTATGATGCTTTATAGCTTTCACATTCCCTCCATGTAGCCATTGAGTTTCTCAGCTGGTTCAAATAAGTGAAGTCTATATAATGCTACTTGATTTATGCCATACTTATCATACTTGAAGCAAGCAGCATTCTTGGTAAGTTACAGGATTTCACAAACCAGCAATTCATGGTTCCACAGTATGGTGTCCATGGAAGGCATGGTGCTTACTAACACCTTTCCTGGCATCCATCAGGTGTTTAGAAAGTACATGGGACCAGTTGAGGCTGTTGCCCAGCAGGTGTTCTGATTGGCAATTGTAGATCTGATTGGCTGTAAGTTGTTTCACTAGCAGCTGCCACCACAGCACAAGAATCTTCACTGTGTCAATGAAAGTAAGCTGGGTATATGAAAGAAAATGTTTTCTAACCATATGTACATGAACATTTTAAAAGACATCCTGTTAAACAAAGCTTATGCATAAAATATGTGTCTTGCAGGTAGCTTAGAGGACAATAAATGTAATAGTGCTGCAATGTTGCCTAGTTTGAGCAGCATAATAGCCTGAGCTCCAGGATAATGCTTTGGTGCTGGTACAATAGGAATGCGCAAAACCAAATGTCACTGCTGTATTTTTCTTGTGTTCTGATTGTTACTGAATGTGGCGTGAAGCTTGAAGCCAGCGACCATCTGATAGCAACAATCTTCTCCCTGGCACTAATACAATATCCCTTAGGAAATCAGGCAGCTGCAAGGGAATGCTCTGATGGCTTATTTTGCAAACCTAAAAGTCCCGAGCAGCAGGGAGACCCTGGTTTTGCAGACCTGCCATTTCTCACAGTGTTGTTTTAATACTTGGAAGTGAGTACATTTTTAGAATACGCTGTCTCAGATAAATTAAAGCATAAAGAAGATTTGGCATCATTTTGCCTTCCATGAAAAATTTTATGTATCTAGGCCAGGCACAGAAGACACAATCTAACAAAAGCTGGTAGAAGTACCAAGTTCTCGAATGGGATTAGTTTTGCCTAACTTTTGCTGGATTAGACCCAATATGTAAGTTTTAAAAAGGCTTTCATAGAAGACTACGGAAAGATAAAGTAGAATTTAAAAATGTACCTAAGAAGAACATTTAAAAAGATTTAGAAAAGAAAATGAGAGAAGGATGAACTAGACATGTCCACAGTCCCAGTCAGAGAGATCCACAGTATAAGGCTATAAGCAGCTGTGAAAGAACTTGTTTTGGAATGGAGCTACAGCACTATGATGGAGATGTTTAACTGTTTCTCCCCGTGCCAGTTTCCTGACATTATTTATTCATTTAAATTATCTCTATCCCACATTTCTTCAAAAGGCAGACAACATACAGCTGCTTCCTCTCTGCTACATGGTCCCATGGTGTGGATTTTGTGATCCATGCTCTGAAGTCATGCTCAGCATCAGACATAACATTTTTAAAGGTAAATTGATTTTTCCCCCTTGCACATGGATTGGCTGTTTTTACTCCCATCTCAATTATTTTTTCTTTCTCTGTTTCTTTTGTTTTCTCCAGTTACACAGATGAGGGAGAGAGAAGACAGTAAGTTGGTCATGCTTGCATTACATGTAGTTAGGCAATAACATGACATAACAGTTCAATTCATTTTTCAGTCAAAGCCATGATTTACTTGAACTGGAATTAATTTGTGAAATGAAGGTTTAGCTCAATGATGATAATTCAAACCAGGTTTGCCTGAATAAACACTGATGAACACTGGGGATTTGTGGAGATGCATCTAGAGCATACATTCCTTTTCCTCGGTGCTGTCTGAAACCCCTGGTTGAATAGAAGATCTAAAAGAAGATAGAACAATGTGATACTGCAAATGAGTAACCGCATAGCTTGTTTTGCATTGTGGATGCTGTGAATTTCAACACTCAACTTACGTTGTTCAAAGGCATCAGTCAGAAATGTACTGACAAACCAGGCTGCTTCAGTTCATGTCAAACTGCTGTCAATACCTGTCAAACAGGTGTTCTTGTGAAGGGAGGGGGTTGCAAAAACTGCTCATCTGCAGACAATGCCAATTCAAACCAATCAGCAGCCATCAGCAGCACTCAGAACTGCGGTAGTTGAATAATGAGCAATGAAACTATTTAGTTGAATTCTGAATGATAAATTTATTAAAACTGAGCAATATCTGTGACTGATTCATACGATTTGTGACTGACATAGCTTTCTGTTTAAATCAACTGCAGCAAGGATGCAGGGATGGGGAGGAATACTCCACTGGATTGTATAAGAAAATGCATGCACAAAAATCCAGTCATGCTGTTCTGAATGTTAGGCAGAATTACAGTGAAGCAACCCGCTGAACAGCCACAAACAAGTTAGTGAACAGTCAAATTGATCATCAAAAAATCAGCATCATATTGATGACCAGCAAGCAAGAAATGAGCCAAACTGATGAGTTTTGAAGTACTGTACTGTGGTTGTAATGTCCCTGGCAGTACCACCCTCAGTGTTGCTCTGTTTCTCAATAAAAACCATAGACTGGAATCACTTAAAAGTTTTTAAGCAATGGAATCACTTAAAAGTTTTTAAGCAAGTCTAAAATTAGATTTCAGGGGTTCTTGATCAATTGATTGGTCTCCTTTATTTCCTTTTCACAGATTTGGCCTACCAAGCCATTATTTCATTCTCTTAAGCCACATCAGGAGAATGTTGCCCAGTGAATTGTTTATATCAATACTGTAGTAGCCAAGGAGTTCATATGGTTGGTTTGCTGTTCTGCAGGTGCCTTGGATCTTTGACCTGGGCAAAGCACTTAGAAACAACAAAAAATCTCATTGAAACTATTACAGGCTAACTAGCTACACAACCAAACTGGAGAAACGGAAGCTTCAGCAGAGGGTGATAGAGGGTCCCTACTATCAACCCCTCAACCACATTTAAATGTTGTATTTTACCACTGTTGCTCTTCAGCCTAGGAGTGCCATTGTTTCTCTAAATACAAGTGAAAGTGTGGCGTATTAAAGGAATCAAAATGCAGCACTATCTAATAAACAAAATCTACTACATTGGTTGAAATGATATTTTTAATATCTGCTTTTCCATTCCCTGTTATAGAGACACACTTGGATCAAATACAAATGTGCCCTAACTTCTCCATTAATTTCCCTTATTGATTACAATTCACCAACCAAGTAATTAAAGGACCATCTACTTCATTTCAGATGATATACCCAGAGATGGCCTTCTGGAAAAGATCTTAGTGCATAGGCAGGTATACACCGGTATAAGTGGTCCATCTCACTCAGCCAGTCCAGGAAAAGCACAGCTGCTAACAGATGATGAAATGCATGCATAAAATATCTATATGACAAATTAATAGCTCCGTTTAAAAGGGTCCCTCATTATTATTCCCCTCCCCCAGTTTTAGGCTGTATCATAATGAAATGTTTCAGGAAGGGGCTTTAATAAAGGGAACAGGACTGTGGAGTCCAGTATGTATTAAGAGCAATATGTAGTTTACTGCATTTATTATCTTACACAATTAAACTGTTTTACACTTGTAATCCATTTTCTGCATTGTTTAACCTATCATGTCTAATACTTATTCTTTGTTTCAGATTTCTGTAATCCTGTTACACTGCTTATCTGATGCTTCATCTTGTACCTAGCAATACACTTTGAGTCTCAGTGAGAAAGGTAGATTATAAATAACGTAAATAAAAATAAAATGAATAGGTACTTTCCTGTTCCATTTATTTCCATAACTGTGCTCTGAACTTTGGCTTCCATGTGTAAAAATATGTTCCTTTAAAAAAAAATACTGTATGAGATAGAGGCAAAATAAATTGATTTGAGAAGGGAATATTATATATATATACATGTCCCCTGGATGTAGTTTGCTGGTGGGAAGAGAACTTTCTGTGGGGGAAAGCTGGTTCAGAATTTATTCTCTTGGATTGAATATGCACGAGTCACTGAGTCACTTTCTGATACAGTTTATGACATAGGCAGAGCATTGAAGAAAACCTTTCACATACACTAGTACAATAATATTTACAACCACCTTCTAAAGTAGACCAGCATTATTAATACAGAAGGGGTTGAGATTCAAAGAATATTGACTTGCCTAAGTCATTACATTGGTGGGAGACACAGGATGATCAAATCCCCCTCCATTTTGTCCAGTTTCTCAGTGATAGTGACTATACTTCCAGACAGATGTATAGTTGGACTTCCTAAGATTGAAAGAGACACTGGACAATTGGGGATCTATGGCTTGCTCGTGGGTGGTTGGAGGCAAGATAACACATCTTCTCAATTGATCCGCATGTCTCTGCATGATCCTTCCATCTTATAAACGAACAGAATAAGACACTAAGAGACGCACATAAAAGGGGGGTGAATCCATTTATGGGAGTGGCACATTGTCACACCAGAAGATTCACCACTCCCGGGTCACTTAGCCCAGTGGACAGGCAATCCCATCAATGTGTGGTCGCTGCAGTCTCCTGGCACTGGAACATGGTGTGGGATGCATCCCAGGGGCCCTGCTGCAGGCCAGTGTAGCAGGGACAGACCAGGGGCATGATCCACAGAAGAGCCAACTTTATTTGGCTCCCTCCCAGATTTTGCTGGTGTTAGGCTGGCGGCCCGAACTGCAGTCTTAAGCCACTCTTTTGGCCAGCATAAGTCCATTAAGGGCCATAGAGGCTTCTTGATGGCAGGGAGGCTTTTTGACTTTACAAGCCTCCCCATGCCACTAGGAAGCCTCTTTGGGGGCGGGGGATGGATGGGCACCCAGCTTTTGGATGGGTTTGTAAGTGTGTAACTGTTCTTATAGTAGCAGGTATCCACAAGGGTTCTGAGCCTATGTTTTAAAAATAGATTGTGACCATTTATGCATGACCTACTTACCCCTGAACTGTTTCCTTTGCATTAAAGTTTTCCTGTGCTTAGTTGTTTGCGCAGGGATTCTCCTCTTGTGAAATGTCCTTAGCCAAGCAGATCCATCCCCCACCCCCACCCACACGCTTCGTTATCATTTCCAGGCAACCTTCATTTGAGGTGGTTGTCTGCCACATTTTTTTCTTCTGCTTGTACACTCAGTGCGGAGACCACAAGTGTGTAAATGATGTGCATCCTCTACCATTTAAAAAAATACAATTTTCCTTGCCTGTCATGCAGACATTTCTGTTGCTGTTGTTTATAATGCATACATCCTGTTATGTATGTGTCTAACCAAGTGATAAACCTGTGATTGAATCCGGTGAAATTCTATAATTGAACAAATAATTAGCAAGCTTTATACTGAGACTTTCACTCAGTATTCAGAAAATGCCTTTTTCAAAAGGCTGTACTGCATGTGGTTCTCAACCTGTGGGTTAGGACCCCTTTGGGGGACAAACAACCTTTTCACAGGGGTCGCCTAAGACTCTCTGCATCAGTGTTCTCCATCTGTAAAATGGATAAATGTTAGGGTTGGGGGTCACCACAACATGAGGAACTATATTAAAGGGTCGCGGCATTAGGAAGGTTGAGAACCACTTAGGTGATATGGTGCAGAGGTAACATGCTGAATGCCATTTTATTCTGGAAACCATTTGAGTTGTTGTTTAGTAGCAAAACTTGCATTATCTATCATAAGCATTTCAGGCAACCATGCATACTGAAACACATCCTTGATTCAGTGATAGTTTCACTGGTAAATGTAGACATAAGAGAAATCTTCACTCCTTTTGAATGCACATCTTTCAATATGAAGAACATCTTACCTAACCTACAAGTAATCACTTCCTGGGTAAGATGTTCTGGCCACTGGTATAGTTGATCTGGCCACTCCCAAGAATGGAGGGGAGCTACAGCAGGCAGGCACTATATTGCTTTCTTGGCACACATCACAAGCCTGTTCAATATGCTCAATTTCACGGTGAATTCCCAACCACCACAAGTAGCTTAGTGATTCCAGAATCTTAGGCCCCTTCAGCACCGGCAAAATAATGCGTTTTCACATCACTTTCACAACTGTTTGCAAGTGGATTTTGCTATTTCGCACAGCTTCAAAGAGCACTGAAAGCAGTTTGAAAGTGCATTATTCTGCATGTGCGGAATGAGCCAGAGAAACAAATAAATAAATACTTGAATATGTGAGCAAAGCATATCAGTTACTGCTGATTTTGGATAAATTATTTTGGACGTTTCTTAATATTTCCCGTCTTGATAACTGTGCCTGATTCAGAAGAAGTTTGAGTAAAGTGTTGCACTTCTGAGCATGCACCTGGAGCACTGTCTACAGTGGTGGAGGCCCCACTTCAAAAACCATGTGGACAGAATGGAATGGGTGCAGACAGGAGCGAGGGGGAACTGCGCCTGGGGCACACGTATGCCCTGTGCCCCTGCCACACACACACTGCCCTGGAACACCCCTGCCACGCCCGGTGCTCGCACAACCCTCCCTGCCCCCTTGGCGCTATGCCACTGGGTGCAGAGGAGAGTGACAAAGGTCATCAGGGGCCTGAAGATCAAGTTCTATGAGGAAAGTCTGAGGGATTTGGGAATATTGAGGGAGGGAAATAATTGCTGTCTTTGAGCATTTGAAAGGTTGTCACTAAGAGGAAGACAAAAAGTGGTTCCTGTTGGTTAGAGAGAATAGGACTCACAAAATAGGAGAGCCAGCGTAGTGTAGTAGGTAAGAGCAGGTACACTCTAATCTGGAGAGCTGGGTTTGATTCCCCTCTCTGCCACTTGAGCTGTGGTGGTTTATCTGGTGAACCAGATTATTTTATGCAGTCCAACACATGCCTGCTGGGTGACCTTGGACTAGTCACAGTTCTTCAGAGCTCTCTCAGCCCCACCCACCTCACAGGGTGTTTGTTGTGGAGTGGTGGAAGGGAAAAAAGACTGTAAGCTTGTTGTGACACTTATAAAGCAGAGTTTGCATAATAATGAGACAGAGCCAGTTGTCTACTGTAAATTATGTTTACTAGCTACAATATAGGGATGGGGAACTTGGAGGCAAAAGAAAAGGAAAATATCTTTCTAACTGGCTAGCTTCATTAGCTAGCTCTCAGCTTGACTATTGCATGGCTAACAGGCTATTAGAGAGCATGTGCAGAGAGTAACAAAGAATATAAATCTATAGCCTACGTGCAGCGCTGCATGTAGTCCATGCCAGGTCTGCTTGACCAATAGGGATCAATTACCTGGTCAGTGACTTCTGACCTCACTAACTAATTAGCATGCATCAATTAACTTCTTCCTTGCTGGATTGTGTGACTGGCACTTGCCAAATCCCAACAGCTCCTTTGAGTCTCCTTACAGGAGAGAAAGTGGGGATATAAATCCAAACTCTTCTTCTTCTGCTGCTGCTGCTGCTGCTTCTTAATTGGTTTAAATTATGGGCAGAAAGGTACCAGCTGGATAGTAAGAAAACATTTTGCAGTTAGAGCAGTTCAGCAGTGGAATCCGCAACCTAAGGGATGTGGTGAGCTCCCCATCACTGGCAGTGCTCAAGCAGCAGCTGGACAAACACTTCTCTGGGATGCTCTAGCTTCCCAACCTTTTTTCACTCACGTAGCCTCTGGCAACCCATTTCCTTGAAATTGTACCCTGTGTATCCCTTGGCAGTGCATGTACTCAGGTTAGAAACCAGTGCTCTAGGCTGATCCTGCTTTAAGCAGTGGGTTGGACTAGATGGCCTGTATGACCCCTTTCAACTCTTATGTTGTTGCCTAAATATGTAGGACCTGAATGGTCTAGAACAGGGGTAGGGAACCTGCGGCTCGAGAGCCGCATGCGGCTCTTCTGCCCTTGCACTGTGGCTCCACGAGCCGAGGCGCCGGCCCCATCCTTGCCGGCTCTGAAAGCAGCAGGGCGGGCACACCAACTGCCCATGGTCGGCTGGGCTGCACCATGGGCTTCCCCTCTTGCCTGCCCCGTTGGAGCGGGGTGGGCGCTTTCCCGGAGGCTGGCGAGGCCAAGCCGCCGGCTTCATCCTTGCCCGCCCTGCAGGCAGCAGGGCAGGCGCATCCATGCGCTTCTCAGAATGAGCGGAGTAAAAGGTTTTTAAAAACCCTATATATATAGTGTTATCTTTAAATGTCAAAAAGTATTTGCGGCTCCAAGTGTTTTCTTTTCCCGTGGAAAACGGGTCCAAATGGCTCTTTGAGTGTTAAAGGTTCCCTACCCCTGGTCTAGAAGATTGGCCTTCTGTATGGACTGTATGGTACTTGGGAAGATCTCGATTTGAATCTCACCTCTGCTGTGAACTCACACGTTGGGAGTTCAACCAGCCGCTGCTTCTCGCCCTCACATTTGCAATATCTCATTGACTTGATTATATTCCAAGTTATTTTTCCTTAGCCCAAGCCATGTTGTTCAAGAACTGGGCGGGGGGGGGGGGGATTCTACCTTGTGTGGAGTGACCAATTACCTTGCCAAGGACTTGGGTAGATCACAGGGCCTTTCTGTATTTAAGTCTCCCCTGCAGCTGGAATAGCAAAGGCTGGCTGAGGTTGACCTTTATGGCTGCGATTTGCTTGAGGATGCCTGGCTGTTGAAATCCTGGGCTTTCCCCAGAAGCCTGATGGGAATTCGCTGGAGCGCTGGCAGTCTCCACAGTCCCCAGGGCTGCTCTGCTCTTCCCAGGGGAGGGGAGGGGTGAGCTGCCCTGATGGTCGTAGCCCAGCGTTTGTAGGTGCTGCAGCTGCATCCCTGGTTCACGGAGGGAGAAGCCGTGTTGGAAGAGGCTGCCCGACGATCAAAGGAAGAGGCGGGGGGAAGGTTGCAGTCTCCAGCAGCAGCAGCACGCCCTAATGCGACCCCCCCCCCTTCCCCCGGTTTCCCAAGTGTCTCTCGGGGACTTTCTCACGCTCCGTCCTTTCCGTCTCTTACAGCAACTCGTTATTCCCTCCGCCCCAGGAGAGGCATAAAAACCCGCGCCGGAGCCACCCCAACGCGCCACCTCTTTCCCGCCACCACTTTCCAGCGGTCCAGTCCGCTGAGGATCGAAGCTGCCTTCAGGTGAGAGGACGACTGGAAGCCGAGAGAGGCGGCCACGTTGGGGAGGAGGGATTGGGGGTCTCTCGGCAAAGGAAGGGAGACATCCAGGGAATCCCCTGCCATCCAAAGGTAAGTCGGAATTTAGAAACCGGGAGGGAGGGGCGGATGCACGGGTCGCATCTGGAAATGGTCGGGCTCTGGTTAGGGGAAGGAGAGGTGTTTTAAGACTGGAGCGGCCGTTTACACCTGACCCATGGGATAATCTGTAAGCAACCACAAGGAATGACTTTGGGTTCCCCCAGAGTGTGTGTGAGCGTCTGGCCCCTGGCACCCGGGTGCGATCACATGGGCGGCTTTGATGGCTGTCTTCTTCAGTGCTTCCCTGGGGGGGGGGGATATCCCAGGCACTCCATTGCTCTTGGCAGCAAGTACTGAGAGAACTGATGCTGCCCAAGTGCCAGCCTGTCTATGGGCGGAAAAAAATTGCCTGTAAACACTGGTGAAACATACAGGGAATGTCGTTATCACTGGTTATTGCTGCCTTGGGTTCTTTTTGCTTTTATGGATCGTCTGCAGTAGAGGAAGAAGCACCAAAGACACTTGCTAGTTCACACATGCGCCTGCATTGCTTTCTGGCGCTTTCCAAAGTGTGTGAAATTGTTTGGAGTGGTGTGGAAGTGTTGTTGTTGTTTTTTGCATGCTTTTGGTTTCTAATTATCCGTGCAAATTCCTGCCATGCTGCAGTCACTCAGTCATGAGAGACGGACCAGAGAGGAGTGAGGCAAGAGACTCCTGTCCAGCATGCTGGAAAAACAGATTCTGTTTTCTCTCTCTCCTCTAATACGAGACTCTCCATCAGAGCCTAAAATAGAGCCCTGAATCCCTGAGTTTTTGAACAGGTGGCTGAATTGCCTCCGCCCCCTCCGCCTGCACTGCATTCCATTTCTGCTGTTGGATTGTGTGGGAAGGTACCGCCATGTGGCAGGGATGCTGGGCTTGGGGGAGTGCTAAGTAGCTCTGTGAAGCTGTGTGCAACCTTTTGTCCTAGGTGAGTTGGCAAGAATAGTGCTTGCATGCTTGGTCTACTCATGAATGCAGTATCCTATACTGAAAGATGGCTGGAAGAGGAGAGAGAGGTTGTTGAAGAGTTGTGGTGAAATTGCTCCCAAAGGAACCCCAGTGGGGATGGAGTCGTTGGAGGGGCTGGCTGGAAAAGTGAAGTAGCTGAATGTAGCAGCTGTAATAGCCCAGACTAGCTCCATCTTGTTAGAAGTTAAGCAGTGTCAGTACTTGGACGGGAGACAACTAAGGAAGATCTAGGGTTGCTATGCAGAGGGAGGCAATGGCAAGCCACCCCTGCTCATTTCTTGCCTTCAAAACTACAAGAGCTTTATGGAGTTGCCATGAGTCAGTGGTGACTCAATGGCACACTTTGCCGTGTATGTTCACACATGCTGAATAATACACTTTCAATCCACTTTCAGTGCATTTTGCTAAAGTACATTGAAAGTGAACTGAATGCTTTATTCAGCATGTCTGACAAGTCAGCAACAACAAAAACCTCTTTATTAGGCATTAAATAAAAGAAATATAAGATGAGTTTAAAATCAGCTACTTTGAAAAAAGGGGGAAAGATACAGAGCGAACTTGAAATAGAAATTGGTATCACTAAGGTAACGCGTCACGCATCTTGAACACTTGCAATAAGAAAATTGCAATGCTTTCAATGTCCTTGTGCTGGCCATAATCCAGCAATTGTTCCACCTTTAAATTATAAAGGTTCTTTGGCTTAGGAGTCAAACTCAAGAGCAGGAATGGTGGTATGACAAGTTGCCAGGCTCCCAGATTGAATCCCGCACTCCCACTTATCTGAAAGTAGGACCTATTGAGAAAAATTGGACTTAATTCTAAGGAAATGTGCATGGGATTGCACTGTGAGGCTTAAATCATCACCAACTTTATTGTAGAGCCATAGGCCATCACAATATTACAGTATCAAAACATGTAGATCAGCATAATACACAAGCAAAAAGATTTAACAGCTAAACAGTCCCTCTCAATTTCCCCTTCCAGTGTATCTAAATTAGAGTCAAACATATCTTGTGCAACTTTTGGTTTGACTATTTACTTCTGTGAGTTTTTAGATCGGATCTTTGAGACTGCCAAAGCAAAGAGGCCAACCCTATAGGATATGTAAGGATCCGAATCTGAAAGGAGAAAGTATATTTTATCTGGTTCAGAGTATACCTGGGGCATAGATATAAAACTATGAAGGAACTTGGCCCTAGGCTCAGCATACAGGGGGCAGTTCAATACATAACAAGGTAGATCCTCTACTTCACGTCTGCAAATATAGATTAGTTGCTCTTCTGGTATTTGAGTGTATTTGCCTTGTAGATAGTTTGTTGGCATTGATTGAAATCGTAGCGCAGTCAGAGCCTTCCTTGTATTATATTGGGTTATGCCAACAAGACAGGGGGCTCTGTAATGGTCTTTTTTGATGCGGATATACCAAGAAGCAAACTTGGAATGTAAAATTATATCTCTGTTCATAGAATTATCGCCTTTAAATATCCAGTCCCAAAGGTCAAGATTAGAAGATGACGAAAGCAGTAAATCATCTGGTACTGAGAAACTATGCAATATATTGTTTAAAGAGGTGTTATGTAACTTCGAAACCTTTAATAGTATCTGCAAACTTTGGTTACAAAATAGGTTTTAAAGAGCTCTTTTTGATATATTTCAGAATTGCCAGTTGAGCACGAGCTTCAATGGAAGGCAAACCGAGTTCTGTCCTGAGAAGTGCCGCTGGTGTTCCTTTGGGGAGTAACATAATTTGTCTTAGGAAAGTGTTTTGGATGGCTTCCATTTTATGCAAAAACTTGTGCATTGCATCCCTCAAATCTCAGTGGCACAGAGTAGCATAGACATACCTGTAGTTATAAAATGTTTTAGGGCTGGATCTACTAAATGACCTCCTCTCGTAAGGTAAAATCTCAAAATTGGTGAGGCTTAAATCAGTGTGATCCTATCAACAGATGTCAGAGGCTAAACTGAATGCTATGACATCTACAGATCTGGCCTGGGCATGCCCACACCATTTAAAAATGCTGCGAGTATTCAAAACATTTTTTCATGTTTATATGAATGACCAATTCTTATATTACATTTCTATGCATGTGCACACACCAAAACTTTTTAAAAAAATATTCTTTCACTACTAAAGGTTATGAATGAAATTGACTTTAAGTATTAAAATTTGGGCTGCTAGGGAGACATAAATGTCACATTTTGGGTATGTTCAGGGTGTAATTTTTATATGTAGGTTAGCAGAAGTGGTTAGATTAGTCTGGAAATCTACCAAATGCTGAAAAAGTTAAATTAGCTATGACATGGAAACAATTAGAATAAATACTTAGTACATTGAATCTGGCATGGAATGATCAAGCTAACCCAAGTTCAGATTAACTGTCAATTAACTCATTTTGATGGAGTGGTCACTGGTGGTCTTATACTCATATCATAATGGTATTCAAACTCTGCGTAGAATATTAATTCACAAAATCTGGTCATGAGTTGAATGTGACTTAAATGTTTCCCGTTTATAGAAGAAAGTGCTTCACTTGGGCTATATTGTGCTTCACTTGGACTATATTAGTGTTCATTAAAACTCCAGTCCTCAGTTGCCTGGGAGTAAGGCCAATTGAAAACAGGTTTAAATCAGAACAATGCAGAGATCTTTAAAAACACAAACAGATAATGTGGCCCTGAGATACACCATGCAAGGTAATAAAGGTATTTCCTGTAACTTGTAACTCCCCACCCTGGACTCTTCAACAGGTATATATACTCCACTTGCTTTCCTACTATCAGATCCTCTGAAGATGCCAACCAAAGATGCAGGCGAAACATAAGGAGAGAATGCTGCTAGAACACAGCCATGCAGCCCGGAAACCACACAGCACCCCAGTGATTCTGGCCGTGAAAGCCTTCACCAATACAAAGCCAACGTTTCTATGAACAGAATGTTAGACATTACAGACATATGGGCTGCTGCGGAAATATTACAATTCAAGATCCTCTCTACATTGCCCTCTACAGTGGTCTCGTGGCTGCAGGGCAACAGTGTACATTCTACATAAAGATTCCTTTCTCCTTTACATATTCTTGTTGGTTTTACTGAGGTTAATTTCTATTACTTGGCTATATAAACCATTTCTGATTAAATACGTCAGTTTCCAGCAAAGTGTATCTATTAAATGTAAGGGCTAGCAAAAAACAGATTTTCATATGTTGCTTTTTTTGCTGATTTCCACCTCTCAATTCTTTGCAGCACCTCTGAAACTGTTTACTGATCTCAATCCGGCAACAAACATTTATAAATTCAGCTTTGATTGTGGAACAGAAGAACCTAATTGATCTGTTTGCTATATTAATTAATTGTGTGTGATGTGATGTTTGGTCTTTCTCAGCATGTATAAGATGGTGTTAGCATTATTCAGTAGGCAGCACTGATGACATTTTTAAAACAATTAACTCTGAGAATCGCATGTTTCTTCCTGGAATTTATCAAGAAGATGAAATTACTGTTTGGATCTGGATAGTGAAATCTAGATCTTACAGGTGGCTTCGGACAATTCTTCCCCCAAAAAGTGGTTTTTGAAGATTGATATGTGGTGGAGATATGCTTAAATCTCCTGCAGTATTACGCAAGATTCAGAGTTTGATATCATAAGAGGGGTTCTAAATTAACATAGGGCTAAGAGCTAGATCTCAGGCTGACTTTGGTCGAATCCCCACTTGAAATTTGCACGCAGACCCAAACCTGTTCATTGTGAAACCATGTCCTCTTCATCGGAGTTTCTCCCTCCCCACCACAGCGACCACACAGCAGACACACCCTGTTGCAGAACTCTTAGCAATCCCCACTACCAGGCGAGCTCACTTTGCCAGTCTCCCCTGATTGGCTGGCGTGCCTTGATGGGGTGGGACCTTTTCCAACTGTGGAAATGTACATTGTAGGGGCGTGATCAAAAAAACCAACATGTAAAAGTTTAATGTTTAACTGTGCAAACAGTTAATTGTTACCTGTGTAAACCATTAACGATTCAAAGGTACACGTTTGACCGTTTAACATTTGCGTCCCCTTCTGCTGGCCGATCGCAAAAGCTGAAACGAAACCAAGGAAAGGCTGTGCGCGCATTGCCGCGCTGATTGGTTGCCCGAATTCCACGTCACACTCCAGGGCAGGAAACAGGGTTTCAACCCTCATCCCTCCCCTCGGATCAGCTCTGAACTGTGTTAATGGGGTCTATGCCACTTGCAACCAGGTCCTGCCGGAACGCAGATTAACGGGGAGAACGAGCACCAGAAACAGAATCTGTCACGCAAGCAATGGGGAGGTCGTCCCTCAAACCTGGTTAGTTTGTGTTCTGAAATCTGTCTAAGACGGTAGTGGGGATTCGACCTTTATGGCTGAACTGAACAAAGCAGTGATTGAGTAGCAGGTGGTACTCAATGACCCAGCAGGGCACTCCTTTTCCCTTTCCACTTGAAGAGAAAAAATTAAAATATGTTAAGGGAGGAAAAGGCTGTACAAGAAATTACCTCCTCATCACTTCATGCTCCGGAACATCATGCTTGTGCTTCTGACTGAACTGATTAAATGCATAAGACAGATCAAAATTTCCCCACCTTCACACACATTTTCCTAATAGCAGAACTAATTTTCTCTTCCTCTCCTGGGCAGTATTAATTGGCAGTGCCCAAGCATGGGTTAAATAGCAACGTCCACTCGGTCACAGACCTTACTTCTGCCACTCAGGGTTGGCAACGTTCAGATGGGGCATGGAGTTATCCCAGAGTTACAACTGATCTCCAGACTGCAGAAATCAATTGCCCTGAAGGAGACGGCAGCTTCAGAAGGTGGGATCTATGGCAGCTGAGCTCCTTCTCTTGCCCCTCATATTTAGGATTTTCCCAAACGTGTGTTAGCAACTCCACAGTCAGTGCTATTTCTAGTGTCACTTTTTGTCACTCTTATTGCTCAGGTGCAGCCAGGAAATGGCTGAAGGTGTGTCTTTACCATGAAGGCCTCTGTTCAGTTCTCTAGACCAGCTGCATTTTAACATTCTCATAGATCCTCATCCTGACTTTCACTTTGCTTAATTTAATCCCTGGCCTTTCTTTGACTTAATAGGAGAGTCACCTTGCATTGTCCACAGGTATCCATTGTGCTTTTTCCTTTCCACCTGTCGTTCTTGCAGGTGTATGTGTATCAGCATGGAACCTTGACACTAGTACAGAATTTCTTCCACTTTCACTGAATAATATCAAGAGCCTCTAAAATATAGAGGAGTCATTTCTCAACTGTATTTTCAAAATCCAGCTGTGCGAAAAAAAGAGAGATAAATGGTAGGGAATAATATGACAGGTAAGAGAGCCAGCGTGGAATAGTGTGTAAAAGCAGTACTCTAATCGGGAGAACCGGTTCAATTTCCCACTCTTCTACATGAAGCCTACTGGGTGACCTTGGGCCAGTCACAGTTCTCTCAGAACTCTCTCAGCCCATTCAGAGTCAGGTGATGGCAAAGCACTTCTGAACATCTCTTGCCATGGGAACTCTGTGGGATCACCATAAATCATCTGTGATTTCACTGCACACACATTCACACAGGAATGTGGAGGAACTGAGGCACAAGGTTAGAACACATTATTTACCTGTGGAAGGCCTTGAATTTCTGCCATTTCCTCTTAATGGACCTCAGGTAGAACTTATCAAAAATGGTCTTCCCCTGCCTTAGACTCTGATAAACTGACAAAGATGTACAAAAATGTGTTGAATATTGGATGTGTTGGAAATGTGAATATCAAGAATGGGTGTGTTATCACTTATGATGGACTTGTATAAAAGCTAAGGAATTTTGGAAGTCAATTAATACAATAATTCAATAGATTTTAAAGACAGATATATAAATGAAACCTGAAGGTTATCTTTTGGGACTTATGGATGGATCTCTGGAAAGAAAAAATGGAACTTTGTTTTTATATATGACAGTATCTGCAAGAATATCTGCAAGACAGTATCTGCAAGAATATATGACAGTATCTGCGCAGAAAAGGAAAACTCCAGCTGTACCTACAATTGGAAATTGGCAGGTGAAAGTATTAAAAGTGGCAGAGATGGCCAAACTAACTTAGTTACTTAAAGAAAAGAACCTTATTAAAGGTTTTGGACAATTGAAAAGCCTTGATAGAGTATTGTTGAAGACTTTAACGGCCCGAATCACTGGGGTGCTGTGTGGTTTCCGGGCTGTATGGCCATGTTCTAGCAGCATTCTCTCCTGACGTTTTGCCTGCATCTGTGGCTGGCATCTTCAGACGATCTGATAGTAGGAAAGGAAAGCAAGTGGAGTCTATATACCTATGAGTAAAGGTCAATAGGTGAGGGCATCTGAATAGGAGTGGCCTGGCAAGAGAGTAACAATGAAGTGTAGCATGTGAGTAACAATGGAGATAGCAAGGTCAATAGGTGAGGCATCTGAATAGAAGTAGTCTGGCCTTTGTTCCCTTTGATTGTCTCTAGTCATCCTGTGTTTGTGTGGAACGGATTAGTCACTGTCTTGACTCTAATGTTTTTCAGAACAGAACAGAATTTGTTCAGAACAGAAATGAACAGAATTTGGCTGCCAGTTTTGAAAAACACTAGAGTCAAGACAGTGCACGGGATCAATCATTTCTAGAAGCAGAAATGATTAAATACATTTATGATCTAATGCCATATTGCCTTTATTTTGTTGCCTTTGTTCTGCCATGCTATTTTGCTACTCACTGGAAGAATATGAGGACAAACAGCACACCTCTCTTTCCCTATTAACATAAAACTTTAGCTGGGAACTTTTCCGGTAAGATACCAAAACATATTAGAAATATAGAAACCCGCTTGATAGTTTATTGCTATGAACATTATAAGAGTGCAAAATTAGAGACATTAGATACTATATGTTGCAACAGGGGATGGGATTGCATATTCTCACACCTGCCCCTGGCAGATGTTTGGCCTGTGCATATACAAAATGTACATGAATTGATCTGTTCTCTTGATTAGCAACCCTGAAAAGGCACATTGGCTCTTCCTAACAGGAACTTCCACAATATGGGAAAGAGGCAAGCCAGGCAGTGTGACCCTACCGCTCATTCTATGCACACTAACGGTATATTAATGTAATGTCTTTGTGTGATTCATGGGACAAAATATGGTCCTATGCATGCCTGGTGACCTTATGACTTTTTTCAAATACATTTTGATTCCTGAGCTCACAGAGTAGACTTAAGCAATAAACTATAACTAATACCCTAGTCCAATGAGTACTAAGGTCCCATCCCCTAACCCAGGGGACCCCAAACTTTTTAAACAGGGGGCCAGTTCACTGTCCCTCAGACTGTTGGAGGGCCGGACTAAAAAAAAACTATGAACAAATTCCTATGCACAAATGATTGTAAAATGTTTGATTTCACCTTTCAGCCTTTCTGTCATGGTCTATTTTTAGAACAGTGACCAAAGTATGTCAAGTACAGGATGGGCTCCAAATATTGTTTGGGAGGCTGTGGAATACCTTCCCCTGTAAAAAAAAAAAAAGCAGAAATTTCCCAATGAAGCATTCCATCTAACCCAGGATCAGGTATCTTCCTGGGTTCTTTCCTCCCTAGCAGCCAGCGAGCGATTCGCCAGCCTGGCTGATGCCAATGGGAGTGAGGCAGAACAGAAAGCCTGAGAGCAACACATGGAGTAGTCGAGAGGGAAGGGCGGAGCAGGCGTTGCCACATGTAAGGTTTCCAACTCTGGGTCAGAAAATGCATGGAGATTTGGGGGTGCCATCATGTAACTGCAATCAATGGCACATTTGGCCCCCGGACCGTAGTTTGGGGACCCCTGCCCTAACCTCAGCCGATGCTATCTCTTGTTCCCAATTCCTCTTTTCTGTAAAACAGGAATAATAGTGATCTATTTGGCTGGGCTATTTTCTTAAAAGAATTGTGAAACATTTTGCATATTAAAGACTGTATGTAATTGAGGAAGAAAAACGTCACAGGCATTGGGGTGTGAATGCCAACTACCAACAGATGGTTCATATGTTGTGATGTCAGTCATGTCTCTTCTTGTTGCTACTGGATTATGTGATGTCATGGGGTTGGCAAGTCTAGATTTTGGTAGATGAGTGGAAAGGGGGACTTAGAAACATTAGAATTTATGCAGTGAATTGCTTTTTAAATCACTTTGCTTTCTCTCACTCTGTCTCTTTGTGGTTATCTGTTTGCCACCAATTTCAGCCTGAAATCCTGCCTCACTGATGGGTTGGCCCTGAACGATTGTCCTTGATACATCAGCTTAAGACAATAAGTTTTTGGTAACATATTATGTGAGCCTAATATTGGTAGCATATTATGTGAGTCTAATATTGCAAAAAAAAATTGTGATCTGTTATTATGCATGTCCCTTTCTTCTGCCTTTTTTATGTTCTTAAATGGGCCCCAATTGTAGCAAGCAGTGAATATCAATATTACTTAGATGGAGCCTTTCAGACCCTTGAAAGCCATGTCACATTTCAGGAACAGCCTACACACAGAGAGAGAGACTTGGGGCAATTGTCTCAGCTGGTGACCTGAAGTTAGGAAGGTTTAATAAAAGAGGGCTAGGAAATGGAACTTGTAGGAGTGACCCAGTGGGAACAGGAAAATGTGTGCTGTCTTTATGAAGTGGCTTTCAGCTGTTCTTTAAAAAATGAAGCCACAGGATCAGAACCCGTTTGGGGAGGGAAAAGAGAACATACTGTTTTCCCCCACTTACACTTCTTCAAGTTATAGCCTGTTATTTTAATCCAGCTGAGGGAAACAATTGCTCTCATAGAGAACTAATAAAGTGTGCTGGTTTCAAATGTCCACTCTATCACAAACCTAACTTCCTACTTGGGTGATTGTGAGACTAAAACAGAAGAGAGGAGAACTGTGTATGCTGTATTGAGCAGTTTAGAGACAAAAATGTAAATAGATTTGATGTGAAATGTTTCCCCCTCCGTCCCCCTTTGCTTCTTTGTTTTGCTATGCAGCTGCCCTTCTACTGACCATTTCACATATCTGAATAAACTCTAGATTTTAAAAAACCTTGTTTGCAAGGGTTGTGTTTTGCAAACTTCATCTTGTTGGAATAAATTGAAGTCAGCATGCTTTGAACATGTGAGGGTGCTATGTCTCTCTTTGGCCGTTTCAAAGCGAATAGCGCCGCCATAGCGCCTCTTCATCGCCGCCAAAGAGTTCTGTCAAGGCGTGGAGGCGCAAGCCTGTTCAGCGACACACAGCGATGGCGCAGCAAGGCCAAAAGCAGAGGAATACCCTCGCCAGGAGAAGCGGCTCCAAGCACGGAACGCCTCCTTTCCCCCTTCTCCGCCCCACTCCACGATGTCTCCGTGTCAGGTAAGCCCTGCTGGCCGTGGAAGCCCCGCCCACGCTGCCCTCCAACCCCTGGAGGTTGGAGGACAGTGTGGGCGGAGGCTGTTTCCACGGCCAGCAGGCTTATGACGAGACATGCCGTGAAGGTGGGGCACGAGAAGAAAAGGAGACAGCGTCTTCCCGACGGTCGCGGTTCGCACCAGGCTGGCTTCGCCGGGAAGACGTCTTCCCAACAACAACCCTTTAAAGGGTTGTTGTTTAGAGCGGCCCCTGGCGCCAGCCTTCTGGGGAGCGACAGTCGTCGGCGGCTTAAGCTCGCGTTGCAGCAGCGCCGCCTGTGCGAACAGCGGCCTGGGGGCGGCGTTTTTACCGCCCCCAGGCCGTCGTTTTGGGGCCGTGCAAAGGTATCTGAACTTGTGTTCTCTCCTCACTGAAGGAGTGTACCTCTTATTGTCTTTAAGTTATTTAACCCCTTGAGTCCCCAACGGCCAGGTTCAAAGTCTAGGCTAATTCTCAAAAATGCAAAATATAAATCCAGTTTATAAAAAGACAGCAGAAAGCATTTGTGAAAACATCCCTAAAAAGATTACCACTGGTTCACTAACCACTGTCTTATAGCAGAGTCCTCTTCACAGTCTTTTGCAGAGGGTATAAACAGCACTGTGGTTGATTACACCAGAGGCATAGCAAGGCGGGGAAGCGCCCAGTTCACTGGTGCGTTCTCTGCCCCGGTCCTGTCTCGGAATGCTCCCGCCACGCCACGCCCCTGCCATGCCCCTGGAATGCCCTCGCTGCCCCCTTGGTGCTACACCTCTGGATTACACACATAGTCTTTGCTGCATAGTGGAGGCCAGTGTTCACCACAGAAAGATTTCTTGTACAGACATTTTTTCTGGAGACCCACTTTTACTTTCCACTCCCTTCACAGCAAGCAAAACCACCTATAGCACAATTTAAATCTTACTTCGCCACCACAGAGGGACAGATTTGCCAGTGAGCGCGGCTTCCCTGCACCCATGGTCAGTCTTCCCACTCCCTTGCTGTGGATGCCTTCCCTCTCACCCCCTCCTGCTGTTGGCTCTTTCCTGCTTCCCTAAGTGCATTGATCAAGAGATTGATAGATCGATCTCTCATACGTATAGTGGCAGGGGGAGACCCCCCCTCATCTCTGTAACATCTGTGTTCAGTTTCTCCTCCACCAGCACAGCCTCAGCACACCCACACTTGCCAGGTGCTCTGGAGCCTTCCCCCTCACTCCCTTCTCCATGCTGTCAGCTCCTTCCTGCTTCTCTAAAATGCACTTATTGAGAGATCAAGAGATTGATCTTTTGATACTAAGTAACAAAGAGGGCTTTTGTAAGGTACAAGCAGGTATCTTTTTGGGTCCATCCCACATCTCCTTTGCTTCTGTCCTCCACAGTGGCTGAAAGGGCTTTTAAAACTTTATTTCAGGCAAGACTCTGTTTTTAAAAAGTCTTTCTCTTCCCTTGCAACAGCAGCAGAGATTGTGCGTGTGTGTGGAGAGGGGGAGAGAATATCCACTCTGTACCTTTAAGGTTGTTGATGGGCAGAGTTAAGAGAACCAGGAGAAGCAGAGACCCAGCAGGGTTCAGCAGAAAATGCTGCAGGCTGTGGACTGCCTCCATGCCTGTAAACAGAGAAATGCGATTGGAGCCCACTATGAGCCCACTGCACATAGAACAGATTCGACTTAAGTGTTCCATGCATAATGGGCCTCTGTGTTCTTCTTGGGACCAAGTCTGGAATAAAGTTCCAAAAAATCCTTTTTGCCACAGCAGGAACTCTTTCTGGAATGAAACTGGATGAGTCTTCAACCTTTGTCATTGCTCCAGAAGCAGTTCCCCTTTTCTCCTGGCAAGGCAAGGTGGGGCAGCTCTGTATTAGGGTGCTTCAGAGCAGTTGTTAAAGTATGCAGCTGTGGCAAACGCTGCTCTTTCCTCTTCCAAGTTACTGTTGCTTTGAAGAAGGGTTGCTCAGCTTTTCCTAGGTACTGCAGTTTTCAAGGAAAACAGTTCAGCTCTTCCAGTTACACTCTGTCTCACAAAAAGATCTAAGGAGATTTGTTAAAAAAAATACCTGGATTTTTTTCCTGGATTTTCTTTGCTGGGGAATGCTCCATGGGGGTCCTAGTGCCTACCAAGTTATGTTCGGGCGTTTCCCCACTCACCCCGATCTCCCCTATGCCGCGCACTGCTCTCAGCGGGCGGCATCCCTGGCGCGCGCCTGGGCGTCCCCCCACAAAAAGGCACCGTTTACAAGAGCGCCAGGGGGCACAACAGCGGCAGCGTCGGGGCAGCTGCGCTGTCACCGCCCCTGTCGTGGGGAGTGCCCCGGGACCCCGCGCTACTTGAGGAGAGTAGCGCGGGGCTTAAGGTAAGTGGGGAAAGGCCCTTCCTCCCCACCCTCGAATGCCTAGGAGGAGCATTAAAGAATCTTTTTAAGTGCAACCTTCCTCAAAAACACTTTTCTGTGGACTATTAAACATGTTACTTTTATTAGAGAGCATTTATAGTGCCTTGAACAACTTTTGGGGAAATGTTCCTTTTTCTGCAGTAGCGCCTGCCTTTTCAAGTCAGCTTTAGAAGTCTCTGTGCTGCTGTGGCCATTTTAAGACTGTCCCCAGGAGTTTCCTGTGCTTGGGGCTTGTTACATTTCTATGTAAAAAGTAGATAAATAAAGTTTGTTTATCCTGGTGATCCTGCATTTGTGTTGTCTTTGTAGCTCTGCAGATTGTATAAGGGTAGCAGCCACTCGGAGGACTGGTCTACCTCCTATTCAGAGATGTTGGGTAGGTTATCCATTACTTTCCAGAGGCCAGGTCTCCCCGGTACTTTCAATCATGGGTAGACCTTTCCCCTCAAACTCCCCTTATTTCATTGGGTATTTTCACTAAAATCATGCCTCTCATTTCATCAGGCATTTCCTCTTACTGCCCAGCTGAACTGAGGTGGACAATGGAAGTCAATGCAGGTTATCCTCCTTTTATGCAAGAAGATGGCAACCATGTTTGTTCAGGACAGTTAAGAAGAGTTAGGAAAATTAATTAAAGTGTACTAAAATAAAAGAGATTCCAACTTCTGTTTTTGTTGCTTTTCCTGCATAACATTTTATGTCATTATTTGTTTGAAAAGTACAATTGAATTTGTTTCTTCCATCTGATCCTTGGTCATATCTGAGTTACTACCGTGTTTCCCCGAAAATAAGACAGTGTCTTATATTAATTTTTGCTCCCAACGATGCACTATGTCTTATTTTCAGGGGATGTCTTATTTTTCTGTGTTCTGTTTGTCGGGCATGCTTCCAAGCAAAAACGTTGCTACGTCTTACTTTTGGGGGATGCCTTATATTTCGCACTTCAGCAAAACCTCCACTACGTCTTATTTTCAGGGGATGTCTTATATTCGGGGAAACAGGGTAAAATAGAGAACTTATTTTCTCCATCTCTGTACTTTCGTGGATTCCCTTTTGCCTTTAGATGGTAAGCATTTGGAAGTTGCATTGAGGCCAGATTCGTTAAATTTTTTATGGCTAGGGTGTTTTTTTTTTTTTTACAGTTTATTGAAGTTTAAATGTTGGAGAACACTGTGCATTTGATGCCTGAACCTTGCAATAGCGACACTAAACTGTTACAAAGACAAAGAATTAATTTTAAATATTTTAAACCTCCACCTCATATTGCAAATGTGAACATTGGATTACAACATCTATGTAAAATATTTGTTCAGATTCAGTAGAGTTTGAACAATGCAGTCTTGGACTGGCTTTGCTGTGCTTTTGTTTGTTGTAGTGCATGTGCATGCCACATCACTAGATCATCTGTGTGCATGCCACATCACTAGATCGTCTGTGCACCATAAGAACATTATTTAATGGAAACGATTTAGAGTGGAATCTAGAAATCAGTCGTGCAAGCTTACTACACTTTAATCAATTTATGGCAAGGGATGCCGACTCTAATTTGGGCAGTTCTTGGGAAATTGGAGGTGAGGCCTCAGGGACCCCATCTAGATTCTGTGGTAAGGCAGGCAGACAAGCATCCAAAATGCCATACAAGGCCTGGTGGCCCCAATGAAACTGAAAGGGGAAGCAGGAATGCAATGGTGGACTGGCAAGTAAGCAAAGGAGGGGAACTTAGGCTTGTAAGTTCCAAATTCTGACTTCAGGGAGACACTCTGGCTTTGGAAAGGCTATCTTTTAGTTTGTCTGCTAAAAAGCCTTCAGTGTAATCTTGTAGAGATAAAAGTTTTTAAATTTAATCTTTGCCATGTGTCCAACTGAAACACCTTTCCTGTTTCCTCTGCTACAGTCCCAGAGCATTTCCTTAATTTTAAAAAAATGACCTCATTTATTATTCTAGCTTTTGCTGTCGCTGTCAGTAACTATCCTCTTTCACTATAAACTTTGCCTTTGCTATATGTAAAATTCATTCATTTGCTTTAACTTTTCTATCACTATTTGCATGGAAGAGTTCTTTCACATGCGATGGATGGAAGTGGGGAAGGCCCAGAGGAGCTAAGAACATCACAAACCTCTCTTTCTTTTTGTTCCAGTACAAGAGGCACTGCTTTGGATTTATTCTTTATTAATGGTATGCAAAGTTTTGCCTGCATAAAAGTAGGGCAGCAGTTCCATTCTGCACATATATCTTTTTCCATATCCACAAAAACAATTTGGCCAAGACAAGCCCAATTTTAGGTAGGATTACACCCCTTTTCTGAATATACACGCACACCAAGTTATGCTCTAAGAATATGGAAGAATTGCACAGTCTCTCTGATAGGATTTGGTCTACTAAAAAATTGCTGGAGAGATTTTGGCAGCCAATCAGTAGTCACATTATCTGGTCAGTCAGTTAACTGTTTGGTTATAGAGTCAGTGCTGGCACTGCCTGATCAAACCCTAATAAATGAGGCATGAAGGGCCTCTTAAATTTTATATGTTCGGAAGGAAGGAAGGAAGGAAGGAAGGAACCACCTTTGATATTTCCATATGTCAGTAGCTTGTTGTACCTTAATTTGTTAAAAAGCCTCTTCCCTGCTTCATATATCCCGCCAGACAAACTGTTTGTGGATCTCTAAATGTGAGGACATTTTGTCCAAAGGAATACATTTAGCTTTGAAAATTGTGAGAACTGGGCAGGAATTTCAAATGAGTTATTTCTGATTTGGGTTTGTCCCTGCATTACATTAGCATCAATTTTAGTTTCAAAGATTTCTGCCTTATGGCCCTTATTTTTGGGTACTTTGTCTATATTTGATTATTATCTCATTGGTTAGTGCCTTTGGATGTGTTTTGTATAATGCCTAATGTTTTCAAAAAAGTTTCATAAATATTAGTATTAATAATAACAATAATAATTTATCTGCAAGTTGTATGTGTTCAGTTTCTATTCATTAGGGCAGAGGAAGGACAATTCGTTCACAGACAGCACGTTACACATGTCTATGCTGCCAGTTTTTCTGTGCTTGTCCCTGAATCAGAGCCAAAAAGAAGCTAATTGACTGGAACTAAATGACAGTTCTAGGATTCAGTATATTACAAAAATAATAATTTGTCAGACTTATCTAGTTTCAATGCCAAGCTTCATATCTTCCTAATCATATTAAGAATTTGCTAGGGAGAGATTTTCCAGAGGAACAATCTAAGAGACAATTTATACATCCACTCTCATCTGTACTTCTGTTCATTTTCACATCTTAAGGATGTTTGTATAAACTCTTTCCCCCTTGAACTTTTTTTTAAAACCATGGTGGAGGCATCTGCAGATGTCCAGACAGGTAAATCCAGACAGGTATCATTTCAATAGCACAATATCTAACAATGTGTAGATCTTGTCTCTGCTGGAGCATGAGGTTCTCATTCCCTGAGCAAAACGTTCTGAAGATGGATCATGTAAGTTTGCGTTGCTTAGAGCAGCTGTAGCTTTGGTCGATATCCTCATCAATCCAGCCTCAGCGCCATTACAGACACTTCCTTTGCTCAAAGGATTTTATGTTTCTAGTAGATTCAGTTCAGCCTCATCCATCAAGGTTGCAAGAGTATTGGGCTGATGGATAAGTAAGACAAACACAGGCTTCAATGTCTCTTGTAGTTGTGATTGGGTCGGGACATGAAAAGGAAGAAGCTGGTCAACCGATGAGCATTTGAGGCAGTCATTAAATAAGAACTCATGTAAAGGAAATACTGGACCAGCAAAAGGTTATGGTTCGTCTTAGGTAATTTATACCTTCTGGTTGCCCCCCTGCTTTCTTGAGTGAGTGGGCAACCAAACTTGGCAAGGCCCAGAGCTTACCTCCTGCATCTTAGGTTGGACTCTATGAACTGACAGGCCCATCCACTATCATCTGAACCAGGCTGCTCCACACATGGACTCATTTCTTACACCACTCTCGGGGTCATGTAAGTGCGTGTAGGCACTTTGCCATCTGACAGATCCAGTTCACCAGATTTGGTTCACCAAATTTCCTGATTCCCTGGTATGAGCTTCCCTGATATGGACTTGCTCCAGTCCTTGGGTGTGGTGATGCTGGGGGAAGGGGTTCTGAAGTTTCATCCCATTCTAGAGCCAGACATGTAGCCCCAGACAAAACATAAGATGCTGGGAAGTTTCTGCTTTGTTTTTAAGGAAAATAACTGAATTTCTGTTTTTAACATAAAACAAAATTCCTTAAATCAGAGAAGGAAAATAGGTGAACAAATGAATTGGAGAAAGAGTCAAGGCTAAAAGGAAATTTTGCTTGCACATCTGTACTGGCAGGAAGAACACAGCCTAGGACTGCTGATATGTCCCCGAAGAGGGAGTAGGAAAATATGACTGACAGGAAAAAGGGAAGGGATAAAACAATAATTAATAGAATGTAACTAGCGGGCCCGGCCATGCGTTGCTGTGGCAATTGTCCTTCTTATCACAGTCCGCAACCCACACAGATGTCCATGCAGGTCCAATGATCCCCAGCATAGCCTTTTGGGGTGGTCAAATGGAATCCCTCTTTCCCTTTTCAATGCACATCGTTATATGGTGCTGTCTTGTTTTTTTTTAGTATAAGGTAACTCTTCCCATTCCACAACGGAACTGTCCAGAGTGTGAATCCCGCTGACCATGAGGCTGGTTGACACGCACAGTCCTGGCTTGGGTAAGGCAGAACTGGGGCAAGCAGGCTATCCCAGTCAGGCAGCAGAGGCAGGGTGGTGAGGCGCTCAGATCGAGGCCAGCTCCCTCGGTTCTTAAAGGGCCACGTGCAAAAGAACCGGAGCCAGTAGTGTTGGTTCACCCCCACCCCCGTGGATTTTCTTAGAAGAAAAAGGCAAACTCCAGCTCGCTTTTAGTAAAAGAGAGCTGTGGCAAATATGGGTGAGGAAGTGGGTAAGTGGTGGTTGGATGTGAGGGAGGGCAGAGTGAGGTGTGTGAGGATGAGCTGGATGTGTATGAGACTATGTATGTTGTGTGGTAGCAGTGGGTGAGGCACAGAGAGTGAAAGTTACCAGCGTGTGAGGGGGGAACCCCACCTGACGTCTCACATGGCAAAATGTGTATGTGTTTCACTTCCACTCATATTACCTAACAATATTACCTATTTACTGTTTTCACTCCTCATCTCTGGCCATCTGCGTGAACATTCTAAGGGCATACCAAGCCCTCAGGCCACAGACATGCTGCGCGAACATTCTAAGCGTGACAGTTAAATACAGCCAGCTTCATGGCCTGGTGCGCCAAGAAAAATACGTTTTACCTGGCTCAGGTATGGACCTTTGGTGATTTGAAGGTCCAATTACCTGCCTGCAACAGGGAGGAACGTCCTTTGAAAATTTGGGGGCGATCCTTCCAGCAGCTTCTGAGGGAGACCATCAGGGACAAACACACGTTTAGATTTTTATATATAGATATATTGTTTTATTTGTTTGCAGAATAATTTCCTCTTTTAAAAGACAGATGTGGCAACTAGGGGGGTCAACTATTTTAGATCTGATTTTAACAAATAGGGAAGAGCTGATAGATGCAGTGAGAGTAGTGGGCTTGTGTGGGGGAGAACAATCATATGCAATTAGAATTGTCTGTTTAATGTACTTTTAAGAATGTAGTGGCATATGTATATTGGGACTTAGCAGAGCTCAATTTAGTAAATTTAAAGAGGTGATGGGCAGGTTTCCTTAGAGAAATAGGGTTACAAAGGAAAGGGGCAAGTGAAGGGTTCTTTTTAAACATAAGTTGTTACAGGCTCAAACTATTGCCATTTCAACAAATGGAAACATAGTAGGAGATCCAAGAACCCCACGTGGATGAACAGAAAGCTCTGTGATGAGATGAGGAGAAAAGATTGCATTTAGGAAACAGAGGAAGGGCAAGTTTCCAAGGAACAGTATCCACAGGTGTTATAAATAGTCACCCACTCTATCAGGCACGCAAGAGACTCTTTGTAACCTGCCTTGTCAGGTTCAGGAAAAAAATTATGGAACCAGTGGTCAGAATTCAAAGCAGCTTTATTAATAAAGGGAGCAGAGCAGGTGGTGTTTCCTGTCCTACTCGAAGGAAGGGATTACAGCAGGAAGGGATTGTATTTCCCTTTTCTCCTGTGATGCAATGGGCCCTCTCTGTTCCCCCATTGGCTAAAGGTACTTAGAATCCCAACTTTCTGATCTACCTATTATTTGTTTGTTTGTTTGTTTGTTTACAAGACAGATATTATAAACATATCATAAACCACATGCAGCCCCCTCCCTTTCCCATGATTATTATTGATGCTCCTTATTCATACCAGTTTGTAAAAGTTAATATGAATTAGCTAATTATGCCTGCCTCTTTTTTGTGACCTCCTGACCTATGTTTGTGGTTTATCTAAGCAGCCTAGTGAGCTTTGTTATATTTCACACACACCTGTTTTTCTCTTGTGGTTGGAACTTTACTCTAAACAAGCATCTTTTTATCCACTGTTCTCATCTTGTGATTGGAACTTCCCACCCCCAGTCCATAGTTTATGAACAAACATTAGTCTGTTAAAAATCTTTAACCCTTTTATAACACAGGTTACTAAACACCACAGGGTGATTGTTAGAGGGGCCAAAACTCTCTATAGAGGGCCATATTTGTTTCTTTGTTAATGGGTCCAGCAAGGAAAAGAGAAAGGATAGGGAAATGGAAAAAAGAGGAAGGGAAAGGAGAGAAAGAGAAGAAAGGAAAAGGGAAAAAAGAATAAAAGAAAAGGAGAAAAGGAAGGGAGGCCAACTTATATATGGACCATTGCTGTCCTCAACCATAGGCCTGGTGCAACATTTCCATCTCACAAGCTTTGAAAAACTGAGGCAGGTCCTGCAGGGACAGAGAGTTTGATCAGGCCAGGGGCCAAAGCCAGAAAAGCCCTGGCCCTGGTTGAGGACAGTCCGGTGATTCTGGGGCCAGGGACTACCAGGTGGTTGTTTCCCTTGGAGTGTAATGTACTCTAGGGGGTATACTGAGAGAGGTGGTTCTGCAGATAAAAGGGTTCTGGAGTGTTTAGGGTTTTAAAAGTCAATACCTAAATCTTGCACCTGATCGTGTACTCAGTCTAGAGTCAGTGTACCTGGCGAAGTACAAGATGTATATGTGCTCAATATGGGGTCTCCATAAAGACCCATGCTTCTGCATTCTGGACCGGTTGAAGTTTCCAGAGCAGCTTCAAGAGAAGCTCTGCACAGAATGAGTTGACAATAGTCTAATCTGGAAGTGATTGTTGCATGGATCACTGTGGCTAGGTCAGAGTGAGTCAAATAAGGGGCCAACTGCTGGGCTTGGTGGAGGTATAGAAATGCCATCCTGACAATTTTTGTGACCTGGGCCTCCAGGGACAGAACGGCATCCAGCATCACTGCCAGACTCTTGAATGAGGAGGCTGGTATTAGCTCAACTCCATCAAGCATACTAAGTTGATTGTGGGCCTAATCCAGGGGTCTGCAACCTGTGGCTCTCCAATTGGTCATGCTGGCAGGGGCTGATGGGATTTGTAGTTTATGAACATCTGGAGAGCTGCAGGTTGCAGTCCCCTGGCCTAGTCAGATGAGAGCCTGCTGCTGTGCCCATTGTACAAAGCTTCACTTTCTGGCTGAAGAAGACAAGGTGTCCTTTTAAGCTGCTGTTAAAACAACCTTTATTCTGATTGGGATGCATAGTATGAAGACACTACTTAAAAGACTATATTTGGGTACCTTCATGACAACTTTACCTGCCTGCATTGCACAACATCCTATCTGCATCTGAACAGCAGAAAGAGAGCAAATTTAGCAGTGCCTAAAAATCAGATAGCTGCCTCAGTTCACTGCTAATGGTTCTGTCCTTCATTCATGCAGGAGTTCTGTCTTGTCCTGTTAGACTCTAATGCATTTGGGAATGAGCACTTGTGGCAGAAAAGCTCTGACTCTGCTCAGCAGTGTGTTTGCCGTTTGTGGATTGGGACTCCTGGGGATTGCTGTAAGCACTGACTATTGGTTGTATCTGGAGGAAGGCATCATCCTACCCCAAAACCAGAGTGCTGAAATCAAGATGTCTCTGCATTCTGGCCTCTGGAGGGTTTGCTTTTTGACAGGTAAGACAAATCTGGCTTCTGTTGTGCTTGTTGCTAATTATATGTAATTATTAATATTAATGTTCCTGTTAGTGATGTATTATGATTATTTTATGAACTTTCTCCCATTTAGTTTTAGCTTACTCCAACAGTTTGTTACCTCCTGCAGCTTGTCTCTGACAAAACTCATTGTTCTGATTATTTTCATTAGACTTATACTTCCTTTTCTGTGTCTTGTTATGTAAGTCAGCTGTTTTATTTTGCTTCTGTTATCATTACTCTATAAGTGGGATTTTTCCCATTATAGTTTCATTTGCTCGGTTTGTACCTCCTCCTTTTCCTCCATTTTATCCATGGAGTCTTTAAAAAATAATAATATTTTTATTTTCTCACATAAAAAGACAACACAAAAACATACAAAAACCCCAAAACCAAAAACAACCCACTAAATATCACAAGATGACTTCCAGCTATCTCATCTCTGACTACAGGTTAACTCTAAGTTCAATGCTTACAATTAGCACATTATTTCAGTAATTCTTTCTTAAATGTCTTCTGGTAATTACAATCTACTATTTTCTTTAGATTTCAAACTCTGACACTACTTCTCTATTTGAATAGTTTTTCAAAAGGTATTCTGTAAAGGGTTTCTAGTTTTGTCAAAAGTTGTCCAAACTGTTGCTTCTTAATAATGCTGTCAATTTTGGCATTTCTGCATATTTTGTAACTTTCAGAATCCAGTCCTCTATTGCTGGTAGTTTATTGTCTTTCAATTTTTGTGCAGTTGTCATATACATAAACAGAGTTCAATATGGTTTGGGAAAGTCTTCATCCATTATTTCCAACAGAAAGGCGCAAGGTTTTTTCAAAATTGTTATTTTCAATTTTGTTTGCAGTTCTTTGAGTATCATTTCCCAAAAAGTCATAGCCTTTTGACATGTCCACCACATATGAAAAAGATTATTCTTGCTGTTGACACTTCTAGCATCTATTTGACACACCTTTATAAACCTTTACCAATTTTTTTGGCGTTAAATAACATCATTTTGTAACAATTTTTTTTCAAATTGTAATATGCTGTAAATTTTAAAGCTTTCTTTCGCAGTCTCTCCCACTGTTCCATCAAAATATCATGAACATTTCTAGACCATTTAATCATCACAGATTCAACCACCTCATCATCTGTATCCTATTGTAATAGCATCTTATACATTTTGGTAATCAATTTGTCATCATTTAGGCATAAGTCACATTCAAAATTTGCGGATTTGCTTTCTTATTGTCCTCTTTAAATATTTCTAACAGTTGATAATACTGAAACCAATTTTAATTATATTTTAAAATCATTCATTGGTTTAAGTTCACATTTGTTATCTTGAAAAATCAACAACAATGTAGGCCATTTTTTGGCATATTCACTTATTTTCTAGCAAACTCTTCAATTGGAGACAACCATAAAGGAGTAACCCCTGCAATAAATTTTCTGATTTCATGTCTAGATTTATCGAGATCTCGCCATTAAAATCTCCCATTAATATAATGTTTTCTCATGCAAGTTCTAATAGACTTTACTCTAATTCTGTGTAAAATTGTAGTTTCTGATAATTTGGGGGCATAAATGCCCATTTAAACAGTTTTAAATCCTGCAATAGTAATTTCCACAGCCAAGACCCTGCCCAAGTCATCTTTAAATATCAATTTTGGTTCAAATTGTGGTTTTACATAAAAGACCACTCCTCTCTTTTTCTTAGGATCAGAAGAAACAAATTCTTGGCCCAGAAGTTTATTTGTCAAATATTTACTTAATTATCTTCTTATATTTGTCTCTTGTAAGCATATTATATCTAATTTTTGTTTTTTTACTAACCCATTTAACCCATTAACATTCCAAGACAATGTTTTTATAACCCATCATGTTTATTTTTCTTGTGTTTCAAAGTCTTTTTTATATTTGCGAAGGAATTCCTCAGCCTTTAAGATTTCAAGAATCTTGTGTCTTTTGACACCACCTCTGGGATCTCCCATCTAAATGGTATGCCATTTTTTTTTCAAACAGTAAAAAATCTGTAATCTCTCCTTTTCTTCAAAAGTCTGAATGGTATTTCCTTTAATATTATAATTTGTTTTCCATCACTTTTCCGGTTGTTTGTGTAGTGTGTTTGTACTACAGGGTCTCTCATGGCTCTGGAGCTGAACTGAACAAAAGAATTTCTTAGTAACTTTCTCTGTTTAGCAAAGTTGGAGCCAATACAAAAAGCCTTTTCAATCCTGCTCTGCATTTCTTCCTCCTTTGCTCCTGGTAGTTGTGCCAATTCTGTTATCAAAATCTGTTTGACATCTTGGCCCTCAGATTCAGGAATTGCTGTAAAATGTAGAGACTCCCCCCTCTGGCAATATTCCAGGAGGGCCACCTGATCTTGTAGTCTTTCATTCTCCTCTTCCAGAGGTGTAGTTTTTTTGATCTGCATAGTCCACCCTGGTTTCCATTCTTTAAAATCCTCAGCTAACTTTCTGGTGACTTTCTCAGTATTTTCAATCCTGTTTGTTTTCTTATCAACTTCTTGCAGTGTTATTGTATTAGCCACTTTTTTTTACATCTCACAATGGCACTGTGTTTGCCTCTGTTCACTTGTTAACATCATCCAATGTAGTCCATAACTTGTTAAGAATCTGAACCGGGTCTACTACATTAGGTTTACCTGATATACATGTTAGTTCTTTTTGCACATTTGGTGAAGTAGTATGTAAAATTGAATCTCTCTTCCCCTACTGTTTAGGATCTGTACATTAAACCAAATCTTGCTTTGGAGCCATCTCAAAATCTCTTAACTTTTCCTTCCTTAAAGGGTTGTAATCAAACTTCAAGTCCAAATTCTCCCAATTTTACATAGAAACAGTCTGAATCACTTTCCCAAATCCTTCCTATTTTTCCTGCTATTCATTGTCACTGTTCAAAAACCTTGGCAGAAAGATAATCTTCCCATCTGTTGTTTTACTTTCTTGTCACATTCTGAAGTTCTGCATCACTTAAGGTCAATTTTTTGCCTTCGGAATCACCACGTTCTCTCCCCCCTTCCTCACTGACATTCTGCTATTTCTTAAACATCAGAAGTTTACTTCATCCAGCCAATTAAAACCTTAGATTCTCATAAGTTCCAAAAACAAAGTTGTCTTGCCATTAATCTTCTTCCAATAGCTCTTTAAACATTCTGTGTTTTATACTTACAATCTATTATCAATTAATGGCTTTCTTCAGCTTCATTATTAAAATTTATTGTGTTTTAAACTCACAGTTCAGTGTCTGGCCATCCAGTCGATGTTTATTGAAGAGAAACAGTCAACAGCATTTAGCACCAAACATCAAATTCTGAGATAGCTTCTTAGATAAAGTAAATCCAACTTTCTAGGTTGAAGGAATCTGGCCTGGAACAGCTTCAGTCTTCTTCAAAACTCCTCAGCATGGTTTAGCCAAGATGGTTTCCCTTCTCTGGTAACTCAGCTCAAGAGGAGATACCGTCCAATTCACTGTCTCCTTGAGGAGTCATCTTCCAGAGTTCAGTAGGTAATCTTAAATCACTCTCCTTTATCTGGAGCTGACAGGTTGGGTCTGGGGTAGCCTGCAACCCTGAAAACCCCCTGCTGGGTTCCTCTGCTATCATAGAGGACATACAGTTGATTCCAATACCAGACAAAAGTCTGGATTATTCTTGGGTAGGATTTCTTTTGTTCGCTCTTTAGGCTGGATCCATGAGTGAGTTCACAGGACATATCTCTCCCCCTTCCTGCGGCTCCCTCTAAGAGTCAATGAACTGTCACAAGCGAAGATGGGATGCAGCCTGGGGAAAGGGAAAAGAAGAAAATGCTATAATTTGACCTTCTGCAGACACTGTTGGTCAAGAGTAGGCTGCTGATTTTTTTTTCTCAAGGTGCCACTTATTCAGTCTCCCATTCTGACCTTTGGCTCCTCCAATTCTCAGACATCTTTTTAGGGGACTGCTGGGAGAAAGCAGGAGAGATCTGTCTCTTTACAAATAATAGCAATCATAAACTGAAATCTCATTAGACTTGTGGGAGGGGAAATTGTTTTAAAATCTCCTCTTCGAAGATCCTCCTCTCAGGAACTTCCACTGGCTGACTTCTCCACCTTTTAAAAAACTTTTTTTCAATTGATATGACTAAATGTAACAATAGTTCAAGCCACAGCACATTCTGTGTAAAATTACAACAGTTGCTTCATACAAGTAATAATGCTCTTCCAAATTTTATCTAAGACAAAACATTTTTAGCAGTGCCAATAATGTAATATGTAAATAGAAAGATTTAATTTGTTCTGTAAATCTTCTGCATATTGGTGTCTCTTTTTTTACCTTCCAACCCTTAGCTACCTCTATTCTGGCAGCCAAAATAATGTAGATGTCCACATTTTTGTTGGGGGGAGAGATTTTCCATAATTTAACAAAAATAATTCTGAAAAAGGAGCAACATATTCAAGGCTATACATTAACACCATTATCACCGTTTGCCAATGGCTTTTTGCACATGTACAGGTCCACCATATATGAATATAATCTCCATTAATTTCCTTGCAATATCAACAATTTCTAGGAACAGATTTATACATTCTTGCTAGTCTGGAAGGAAGAAGATTCCATTGATGATCATGTTTTCACACAAAGACTGACGTTAATGTTTATGATTTTTGAAAGTTAATGTTTATAATTTTTAATAAAAAGAAACTCAAAAGTAGTTTACAGTGCAATCCGGGAGGGAGGGAATCTGTCTTGGAGGTGGTGCAAGAGAAGATGACGCGAATGCCCTTTATGCTGCTGGGGATGATCCAGGAGCTTTCCTGAGGGCAGAGCCGACTTTAGTCAGCTTCCAAAGTACTTCCATCCCAAGAATGCCCCTGCAGCTGGGAGTGGCTTAATGCTACCAGAAAGTGTGGTACAACTCAGAGGACTGCATGGAGTTTTTTAGTTTTTTTCCCTGTTTGCCACGCTACCCAAAATGTTTTAGGCTGCAGTGGTCACTGCCAAACTGCCCCTTGCCCATGATTGCACTGCAATTCTCTTATTTGATAGAACTGAAAAATTGGAATGCCTCTTTAAATACATTTGCATATTGTGGTAGACTACATTACCTGCCCATTTTTTAACAAGCCAGCCTGTTCTCGTTTGCAATCAAACCCATTCTTTACAGCCCCTGGAGTAAATTCTGTTACCACTGAATTAAGAATTAAAAGGCAGAGAGAATTTATTGCAGTAACATACCTCTAAAATGTGATCTGTAAACCAGTTAATGTTCACATAGAATTTCAACTTTCCTGGTCTCAAAATGAACCAGCTCCTAAGAGGAACTGTTATGCAAGATTGCTCTATCATTACCACACCCAGTTTATTTTCATCAAACAATGAGGCTAGCCAATTTAATTTAGTTGCAGCTTAGTGTAATGTAATAGTTGGAAATGCCAAGCCATCTTAATTCCACTTTTTCTGGGCATCCCACCAAGGCAACTTAGGTCTTTTCATTTGCCAAACAAAGCTATTAAACAGATTTTGCCATTCCATTAGTTTTTTATCTGATATCTTAATCAAAACTTTTGACACACGTAACCATTTTTATTTTATCAAATAGTGATACATTCAATTATTTCTAATTTTATATAGTGTCTTTAATTTTCTTTATAACTGGTGAATAATTAACATTATATATGCTGTTATTAGACAAGGAGATGCCTATACCCAGATATTTAACAGAAATCCCACATTAAAATATTCAGCTTAACCAACTGTTTTCATCTAATTCATGAAAATGCATGTTTGATTTAACAGCACCTCAGTCTTGAGCATGTTTAATTTGTAACCAGAAAAATAGGAATAACTCTGTATGATTGTTTCAGGAGCATGAGCAGAAGTTTCTGTTTTATTTCTGTTGTAAAAATGGCCATTCTGTCAGCAAATAGTGCTAATTTACTTGATTGTCTTTCACCAGTAGATTTTTCCCTCATAACAATAGCAAGCGGCTCACGTGTGAAAGCCAACTTTGTTTAATACCACACTCACATGGAAGAGAAAGGGAACCTGATGTACTTCACCTCGCTCAAGACTAATATAAGCTCTGCCCACTGCTAAAAGAACTGTCCAAATCCATAAGTTATTAAACAAGCAACAGAAATGTTATCTCTAATCTATCAAATGCTTTTTCAGCATCCAAGAGAACAAATGCACACTTCAAATAGTTTTGTGATGCAACAGAGAACAAATAACTTATTCATTTACTTCCTTCACTTCTCCCGAATGTGAAAGTCTACACTTGGTAAATAGAGTTGTGGTTATTATTCCAATATACTATTATGACTGTTATTTTGAATTCTTCCATACATTGGTAAATTGAATTTTGATTTGATTTCTAGGCTTCAGTCTAATATCTTTACCTTTTCTTTCTATAACATCTCTATATCTTAACCAATTTCCCCTGTCTTGTTTTATGTGTAGTGTTTCTGTTCTTGACAACTAACTTGGTATGCTCTATGTAATCTATCCTTAAATTTTATCCAAACTCTTAATAAGGTTTTTCTAATAAAATGGTTTCTAAAATTTGTAAAGCTTCAGTTTCCCTCAGGCCATAGATAATCATGCCACCCCTTAATACTATTATGACTTTCAATTTTTAACAGTTTATCCTTTTTTTTTTAACATTATCCATCCTTTTAGCCATACAATAGTACACACCTCAAAGTACGCCTGGAAGTCTTGTACTGCCATGCCTCCTTTCTCTTTAGCACCTACTAATAATAAATATTTTATTCAGGGTTTTCTTCCATTCCAAATGAACTTCACTAGATCATTTCTCCATTGTTGAAAAGTTTGTTCTATGAGAATTATAGGAATAAATTTTGAAATAAATATAACATTTTAGGTACAATGTTCATTTTTTATTATCGCTATTCTCTCCATTAAAGAGGCTGTAAGTTTTTGCCATCTTTCCATCTCTTGTCTAATTTCTCTCTATGTCTTCTCATAATTATTTTGGGAAAAGTATCTTATTGCCTTTTTCTATTATAATTCCTAAATATTTTACTCTTTAGGCTAAACTAAATCCCAATTTTTGTTGCAATTCTGTCTTCACTTTAAGTTAAATTTTTAGACATCATTTTAGTCTTCTGTTTATTAATTTTTAATCCAGCTAATTTTCCAAAACTGTTTATTATTTCTTTTAACAAATTGATCTTTTCCAAGGGCTCATCTAGAAATAACACCAGGTCACCTGCATAAGCATTCCATTTAAAATATTCTCCTCTTACCTTTACCCTCTCTATTTAACTATTATTCCTTATACATCTATTTAGTACTTCCAAAATGGTTATAAATAACAGAGGGGATAATGGGTATCCTTGTCTGGTCCCTTTTTGTATATCAAATGGTTCAGTTAAATTTCCATTGATTAATATTTTCACCTTTTGGATTGAATAAATGGGTTTTACTGCCTGTTGGAAGTTACTTTCTATTCCCATATACTGTAACACCTTACTCATAAAGAGTCTGAAACGTTAAAGCCAAATTTAACAAGTTGGAGAAGTATTACTATTAAGATTAGTATTACTATCTCAATAAGTAATACCTGACAACTAGCTGGTTCAGGTAATCACATGCACATGTGGGTTGGTATAGACTCACACAAATCACAATAAGTGTTTCCACTGAGGTGTAACAGTCACCATAAAATAATTGACAAAATTATGTTGGTCTGTAGCAGAATCCAAAAACAAAGGCCAAATAATATATTTTATGAAGATCCGTTGTTCCTCAAACAGGATTCAGGATTTCCTACAAAAATAAAGAGTAGCACATCACAGTGTGCAATTATTTGAGTTCTGTGGAGTTCTTCAGTGTGCAAACTCTCAAATCCTCTAGTTCTGGAGATCCCAAAAGCTTGCCTGCAGTATTGTGTAATTTTGGTTGGTCTTCATGAAATATTTAACACTGCTTTTTGCTCATAAAATAGCTGGCTACATTATGAATTACACTTTTCTTTCTGGTTCTTGCCTGATCCTAACAAGCAAGGAAAATGCTGTTAGTTTAGATATATATTGAGAATGTAGATTGGCTTTCAGAAATGGAACAAGACCGAATTGGAGCTTGTCTGTGGCCACTTTTCTACTAACTGCCTAGGCCATTTCTTAAATCTCTTGCTAATCCGAATTGCCCTAGCCAGGCCAATTCGATCAGCTCTCAGAAGCCATCTCAGAAGATCTCAGTTAATACTTGAATGAGAGACCACCAAGGAAGTTCAGGGTTGCTATTTAGATGCGGTGGTCCTCTTAATATGTCTTGGTGTGAAAACCCTATGAGTGCTCCATTTTTTTCCCATGACATGCCTTGAATTCGGGTGCATGTGTAACCCCCATGCCCAGAATGGGTTGGCCCAGAATGGGTTGACCCAGTAAGGGGTGGAGACTCAGAACAGCAAGAGGCTGCAGGAAAGAGCTCTTTGCAGAAGACAAGGGTACCAGACTCGGACCTTGATTTCTATAAGCCCTTAACAGCTTGTTAAGGGTTTTCTTTTGTGGTTGTAATGGGTGAGAGTTCTCCTGGAGACCTTCATCATGTTGCAACCTGTTCATCAAGCCCTTGGAGTCTTCAGGAGCCAGCCATTTTGTTGTTTAAAAATTGTTGTTGCAACTCATTCCAAGTGCTGCCCCACAGAACCCACAGTTAGAGGTTACAAATGGCACCCAACCAGCGTGGGGCTTGGAAGTGAGATTGCAAATATAAATTGCTTGCAATGGAAATGTGCAGCAAGTTGGGGTTTGATCCCCATATAACTGTTTTGTTATGTGATGTAAGTTCAAGAGATGTTGCTACGTGAATTTGAAGCACATGATTCTGTTTGGCAGTTGCATGAAGGAGGGGATTCCAGTTGCAACCCCCCATCCCTTCTGCAAACTAATTGGCTGAATCGCAACATTTGCTGGAAAGTTTTGCAAACTTCCAGTGCAGCTAAGTTTGGAACAGTTGGAAATCCTTGCAAGGGAAAGACAATGTTCTGCATTCAGATGCACCAAATGTGGTTCCTCCAAGTACAGGAATCTCTGGGGAAATCATTGTGCAATGATTTCAAGAGTTGCATTGTGATTACTGTCGAGACGACAGAATTTTAGTGGGGGAGAATGTAACCCCCATGCCCAGAATGGGTTGGCCCAGAATGGGTTGACCCAGTAAGGGGTGGAGACTCAGAGCAGCAAGAGGCTGCAGGAAAGAGCTCTTTGCAGAAGACAAGGGTACCAGACTCGGACCTTGATTTCTATAAGCCCTTAACAGCTTGTTAAGGGTTTTCTTTTGTGGTTGTAATGGGTGAGAGTTCTCCTGGAGACCTTCATCATGTTGCAACCTGTTCATCAAGCCCTTGGAGTCTTCAGGAGCCAGCCAACTTGCAAAGAAGAATTTGGACTTGGCAATATCAGTAGACTGTAAATAGAAGGTCTTGAAATGCAACCTGAACAGGACCTTGAATTGTAACGTTAAATGTTGATGTTTTAAAAGTGTAAATTGTAAAGAAAAGTAAACCATTTTGTTGTTTAAAAATTGTTGTTGCAACTCATTCCAAGTGCTGCCCCACAGAACCCACAGTTAGAGGTTACACATGTACATTTGATTCTCCTTCAAATTCTTTCTCACATCCTCATGTTTGTCCTATGGAATCTTTTGCAAAGTTATGAGTATTCATATTTCATACATCCAAACTCAGCAAACCAGTTTCAATTACTTAGGTGGGTGTGGCACCTTTTCATATATTTGGTTGTCATCATGCACCGTTGACCAATCCATGTCCTGCAAAGGAAGGGGAGAAGCAATAGTGTGTGTATATATTCATATAATGTTTGCATCCTTTTTCCAATCCACTATTACATCAAAATAGTAAAATAAAGGTAATTCTGTACTATATGTTCTAGGTGATGCAGATCAGTTGACAATTCATTTTTGGCTTATTGCATTGTTATATGTGCTTTTTGTTAAAAAAAAAAACAGTTCCAGACTTTAAAGTTCTGTCAGATACTGAATGTTAGCATCTTGACTTGAAAATCTTTGAAATAACTGGAAGGAAAAGAAGTTGGTCTATTTAATTAAACCAATTTGTTGAAGAAGTATAAAATATACTTTTCTCCTTGCAGGTGAAGAACATGGAAGGTGTTTCACAATAGAGTACATCATGCCAATGAATGTCCAAGTTACATCTGAATCAATAGTCAACGTTTTAAGTAAGTGGTTTTTTGGGGTGTGGGTTAAGGAAGGCATGTGTGTCCACTTCAACATTTGCTTTTCACTAAGAAAAGGTTAAGAGCTCGTGTATCTAATCTAGAGGAACCGGGTTTGATTCCCAGCTCTGCCTCCTGAGCTGTGGAGGCTTATCTGGGGAATTCAGATTAGCCTGTACACTCCCACACACGCCAGCTGGGTGACCTTGGGCTAGTCATAGCTTCTCAGAGCTCTCTCAGCCCCACCTACCTCACAGGGTGTTTGTTGTGAGGGGGGAAGGGCAAGGAGATTGTAAGCCCCTTTGAGTCTCCTGCAGGAGAGAAAGGGGGGATATAAATCCAAACTCTTCTTCTTATTATTCGTAGTTTGCCTGTCTCGCTGAGACTCAAGGCATCTGCAGTGCAAGTCAAATACAATCAACAGGATGAGACATCCTATAAGCATTGCAATGAGATTTGGGTTGCAGAAATTTGAAAATAGAAATCTGAAAATAGCTCTAAAAAGAGAATTGAAATTGCATTATTCTGCAGGTGCAGAAGGGGATTCAGAGAGTTCTGAATCTAGAATGACAGTTTTCTTCTTTTTATATTACTATTATTATTATTTATTGGATTTGGTATACCGCCCAATCCCCGAAGGGCTCTGGGCGGTGTACAATAAAACAACAAACTGTAGAATACAATACATCCAACAATACAGATTAAAATTCAATAAGTCATGATTAAAATCCCTTTAAAAACAATAGCAGCAACATAACCTATAGACCAAAGCATGGTGGTGTCCAGTCGCCAAACTCCCCTACTCTCAGGGTCCTGGGTGGGGACTAGCCAATCTCTAAGATGGTACATAGATGGTAGATGGGGCATCAGAAGGGGGTGGACCATCCACAGCCAACCTCCCCAAAAGCTTGGTGGAAAAGCTCAGTTTTACAGGCCCTGCGGAACTCACCAAGGTCCCGCAGGGCCCCAACAGATGGAGGAAGATTGTTCCACCAGGCAGGGGCCAGGGCAGAAAAGGCCCTAACCCGGGTAGAGGCTAGTATTGTGGGGCCGGGGACCACCAGTAAGTTTGCCTCTGCAGACCACAGAGTTTGAGTCGGGACATATGGGGTAAGATAGTCTCGAAGGCATGAGGGCCCCAGGCCACAAAGGGCCTTAAAGGTCAGCACCAACACCTTGAAGACAATCCAGAATTCCACTGGGAGCCAGTGCAGGCTTTGCAACACGGGGGAGATGTGATCCCTACTAGAACCACCAATGAGAAGTCAAGTCACTGCATGTTGGACCAACTTCAGTTTCCAGAGCAGCCTCAAAGGAAGGCCCACATAGAGCGAGTTACAATAATCTAACCTGCAGGTAACTGTTGCATGAATCACCATGGCCAGGTCAGCCTGGGAAAGGTAGGGGGCCAGCTGCTAGGCCTGGCAAAGATGGAAAAAAGCAACCAGGGTAACATGGGCTATACCTGGGCCTCCATAGAAAGAGGCAACTCCAGGTGGACCCCCAGGTTACGTGCCGAGGAGGTCAGTACCAAAGGGACTACCCAATCCCCTCCCCATGGCCCAGACAGAGGATCTCCATCTTCGATGGATTAAGTTTTAACCTGCTCTGCTTCAACCAACTAGCAACAGCCTCCAAACAATGCTGTAGAGCCGCAGAGGCAGAGGCTGCCCCCCCATCAACAGAATGAGCTGAGTGTCATCCGCATACTGATGACAAATCAGCCCAAAACTCCTCACCAACTGAGCAAGGGGTCGCATGTTGATGTTAAACAACAGCAGGGACAATAGAGCCCCCTGAGGCACACCACAATGAAGCGGCACCTCTGGGAGACCTGATCCCCACACCACACTTGCTGACTCCGGCCCTGAAGGAACGAGGTAATCCACTGAAGGACAGAGCCCCAGACCCCGGAGACGGCCAGGCAGTGGGTCAAAAGGTCATGATCGACCACATCAAACACTGCAGTGAGATCTAATAATACCAGCAGTGCCGATCTGCCTCTAGGCATAATTAGAAAGGATATTTCATGAAGGCTTTTAAAAATGATATTTACATTATTGAATTTCACAGCTCCTAAATCTGCAGCCGTCCTTTGACATTTCTAAATATTTGACTTAGTATGTCAGAAACAATCTGTTTTAAAAAAATAAACAGCCCCCTCCAAATTTGCGTTTACAAATTTTATTTTTATAAAAAAATATTTGGAACCAGTTTTCAGTAGGAATATGGACCACCCATGTGTGTATGTGGGTGTGGGTGTTAGTGTCTGTGTCTGTTTAAGATTCCTTCTGTTGCTATAGCAATGCACATCACTATTTCTGGAATGGTTCTACATGTTTTGCAGGTGAAAGTGGATTAATAAATAATTTGTAACAATCAGTTGTGTATTATAACATCCCATTCTATTTTATTACCCTTTGCAGACTGATATGATAAAGATCAGAGTGCCTCAGCTTTTATTTTATTCCTTTGTTATCATTTCCATTTGAGAGGTGATTTTTTTTCCAGCTAGAGATACGACTGGAAAACAAAGGCTTGTATCTTATGGAATGTATATGTAAAGACACCTCCTCTATTACCACAGAACCCCACTGAGACCTCCCAAATCCATGCTAAAAGTTGCAGGACATGTAGGGTGAAAAGCCATGTGTCCAGGGCTGCAGTGAGGCCGGGGGGGGGGGGGGGGGGGAAAATTGCCTTTACCTTTCATGTAGAAATTCCTGGTTCCTTCCGTTCCCTGCAGATTCCCCTAATGGATTTTTGGCCATATGGGCCAAGCAGTTTCCAGATTCAGCAGTCTGGAGATTTCAGGTAAATGTTGGGGTAAGAAGGACAAGAAAGGAATTGCATTAAGGAGGGGGGACCAAGTAAAATGACCTCCTTAAATTATCACATGCACTTTATAGGATCCAAGCCACAGAATTCGAAAAGCCACGCTGTGAAAGCCACATGTAGTTTCAATCAGCTCAGTGTACAAGCAACCCACTCTGCATGTATATGTGCTTCTTAATGTGAGAAAGTGAGAGAGATCATCCTGAATTAAAATTTTAAAAGCAAGGTATATGAATTGTTAATGCAGACGGTATTTTCGTATTCATGATATTATCATATCATGTAACACTTTTTCATTCTTATTACTTTTTACAGAGATGATTCGTTCTGCCACTCCTTTCCCATTAGTCAGCCTCTTCTTCATGTTTATTGGATTCGTTCTGAGCAATATTGGGCACATTCGTCCCCACAGAACAATTTTGGCTTTTGTGTCTGGAATCTTTTTCATTCTGTCAGGTGAGTTTTGAGATGGTGGAATCTTTAAGTTATATTATTACTTATTCAAATGCTGATCTCTCACGTTCATACATAAGAAAGATGAAGAAAAAGAAGAAGAGTTTGGATTTATATCCCCCCTTTCTCTCCTGTAGGAGACTCAAAGGGGCTTACAATCTCCTTGCCCTTCCCCGCTCACAACAAATGCCCTGTGAGGTGGGTGGGGCTGAGAGAGCTCCGAAGAACGGCGACTAGCCCAAGGTCACCCAGCTGGTGTGTGTGGCAGTGCACAGGCTAATCTGAATTCCCCAGATAAGCCTCCACAGTTCAAGCAGCAGAGCAGAGAATCAAACCCAGTTCCTCAGGATTAGAATGCACCTGCTCTTAACCACTATGCCACAATAAAACACATATTGACATAATAGAATAAAATTTTGTCTGGATAGCTGATATCTCCTCACTCTTTCCTGATTTGAATCCCCAGAACTATCCCCAATGGGTTGGTCTTAATGATGTTTCCCTCACGGATAGTAATATATGTATTTAGATGCAGGGCACTTTCACACATGCTGAATAATGAATTTTCAATCCACTTTGAATGCACTTTAATGATTGTTTGCAAGTGGATCTTGCCATTTCACACAGTAAAATCCAGCAGCAAACTACACTGAAAGTCTCCCAGATCCTTTCTGATGTTCTATATGCCGCATCACGTTGGCTCTGCAGCCCACTTTAATTCTCAGGATTCTGCTTCCTCTCTCTGCTGCATGTGTAGGAAAAGACATTCAAGAAGCTAAACTAGTCTTTGTAAAAGACTGCTTTTTCATTTTGTGTCCTTGCTTCTCCAGGTTTATCTCTAGTTGTGGGACTCGTACTGTACATCTCCAGCATCAACGATGAAATGCTCAATAGAACCAAAGACTCTGAGACATACTTCACTTACAAATATGGGTGGTCATTTGCTTTTTCTGCTATCTCTTTTCTATTGACAGAGGTAGGCCTTGTTGTGGACTCACTAAAATGGCTATCAGAAATGCTTATGGTCTTATGGTCTAAGAAGATTAGGGAGCTTTATGGTGTCTCTATGAGCCCAAAATGTTATCGAGTTCAAGTATTTATTTTTATTAAAATATCTCTGTACCAGTTTTCCTCACTGTGGTGAGCTCAATGCCATTTACAAAAACAAATATCCAACTCATTATAAAACAGGTCAGTTCAAACTTTAGCTATAAAAAAAGCTGACAGTCGAAAACCAATAAATCTACAAATGAAAAAACACAACCAGCCGAATTAAGTTAAATTAAGAGCAATGTCTAAATAGTTCACTTTCTAACACTTGTGGCAAATGGAAAAAGAATGTACTGTTTGGAATTCTACTGGAGCTCTGTTTGGCCCTTTCCGCACGGGCCATTTACGGCGCCCTGGGGACGGCAAAAACGCCGTCCCCAGGGAGCCGTTCGCACAGGTGGCGCTGCTATAACGCAGCAGCGCCGACCTGGCTCCCCTCCTCCACCCCCAGGGCGGCGTCAGACCGCCTCCAAAAACCTCTCTCCTGGAGGGAGGTTTTTGGAAAACAGCGCATTCCCGGCGGTGCGGTGCAAACGGCACCGCCGGGAACACGCTGTTTTCCTGTCCCTCTCCCACTCACCTCGTCGCCTTCGTTGCCCTCCTGGCCTCCTAAGACCCTCCCTCGCTGTCCTCCAACCCCTGGAGGTCGGAGGGCAGCGTGGGCGGGTCTTAGGAGGCCAGCAGGGCGATGAAGGCGACAAGGTGAGTGGGAGAGGGACGGGGAAGAGGCGGCTCCGTGTGGAGCCGTCTCTCCCGCGCCGGCCTCTGCGGGGGCTGCTTGCACACTCCCGTGCGAATGGCCCCCACCCCTCCACCGGCAGAATTCCTGCCGGTGCAGGGGCGCCCTTTCCGCTGTGCGGAAAGAGCCTTCCAGAGCTCAGCAACAAATATCTTGGCACATGCCATCACAGCTCACTCTGCTTAGGGAAGGTAGAAAGAGATGGGGAAGAAATTGAAGTAGCTCACATAGTTGACAGGAAGGCTTGTATGAGGAGGGGTAGTCCTTTCTGTAGGATTAGCTCAGGCCACACAGGCATTTAAAGATTAAAACCAGGAACTTACATTGAGCTCAGAAGCTAACAGGTAACCAGTGCAAACACTCTAAAATTGGGTTGTTTTTAAGACATCTGATAATCTAGGCATGATTTTACAGTTGCCCCTTCCACATCAGTGGGGTTAGGAGCACAGCACTTCCTGAGATCCAGAGAACAACCTAAACATTTTTTTTGACAAGGCAGCTGCCTCCGGGTGGAAGTGAGCAGTGGGGCTGTAGGTTTCTCTGGCAGCCTGTGTGCAGCAGTGGTGGCTTCTCTGAGTCTGCTCCAAAGGTGGCAGTAGCTGCCCTTTCATAGTGGCGGATATGGGAAGCTTTTCATCAGCAGCCTCCCTTGTGGTATCAGGACCCATTTTGGGGGTGCTGCTTTAGGGGGGTAGGATCCAGTGCCAAACCACAAGAAGTTGAAACCATGATATGGAAAATTGCAGTGTGGAAGGGACATCTGTACAGTGGTATGGATTGGTGTTCTGAGTCAAAAGTGAGTCTGAGTCAAAACAGAGAGTCAATTTGCAACCTAGATGTTAATAAACCATTTGGCAACAATATTCATCTGTTTCTCCAACAATGGAATAGGGTCCAGTAGCACTCCCCAGGTTATTCATTTTATCTACCCATGAAAGATTCACTCCACCCAATGCTGGCAGAATAACTCCTGTTTCATGATTGGCCTTTCCAACCAGCATTTGCTTCTAATTCAGGTCTTGGCTTGTAATCCAACAAGTTTTAGTACCCAGCCATATGGAAGGAAAGTGGCTGTAGGTGGACAACAAAAGGTTCTATTGTGCTGATGGGCTAGTTGTGTGTGTTTGTTAAGGGCCATCAAGGCCAAGCCAAGTTATGGCAAGCCCCAACAAGGGGCTTTCAAGGTAAGGGAGAAGCAGAAGTGGTTTGACATTGCCTTCCTCTGCAGAGTTTTCCTTAGTTTTCTCCAAATACCAACCATGCTTATTTTCTGAAATCTAATGAGATCAGGCTATACTATGCCACCTTCCCTCCCAATGAGCAAATTGTCTCATTAAAATTCAAGGAACGGCAAGCTTTTCTGAAGGTATGCAGTGCTCTGCTTCTTAATTTGTACAAATGCCGAGTCAGGTCATTAGTCTCTCAGCTCAGTGATGTCCTCCTCTGGTAGCAGCTCTCCAAGATGTCTGGAAATATTTAACCGGTGATGCCATGGATTGACTTGAGTTTCAGTGGACAAAGTATGACTACTGACCACTCCCAGCTCCTCCCTTAAATGTTCTGAATATATAGAATTGCTGGGTACCAAGTGTGAATACAAGCCCACCAAATTCAGTATAGCCTGCAGTACAGATAATAGCTCTCCAAAGTCTGGAACTGAGACTTTTGCTTGTTTATGCTTTTATTTACTTTTGCTATTTGGAAGACTCTTCAAAGAATGCTTATTCAGGTAAACCCACCAATCAAAGAATGCTTATTCAGGTAAACCCACCAATCAATACAATTACATTTTTAGAATACCACATTTTGTTTCCCTCTACGCCAGATTCAGAACACTTCTACATTGCCTTGCAATACATTGTATTTTCTGGGGATTTTGGCCAGATTGATTTAGCCTTCCTGCCCATTTATGTGGGTGGGGGCTGGGAGTATCTTGATGTGGTAAGTAGAACCACACAACAATGATGAGAGTTCTCTGTTGGTGAGAAAAAAAATCAATGGTAGGGCAAATAATTTAATAATGAAAATCTGTCCCCTGATCTGATATGTGCCAAATATGTAATTCATCCTAGATAAGGACACTAATGCTGGGGGATGGGGGACCCTCTCCACTTACACCAGCATTGATATTGATTCTGGGATAGCAGTTCCCATTAGCAGTATTGCAACAGTGGTTCCTCATAACTCCTGTTTGGCAAAGTTATATATATATATATGAGGTGTCCTGCTGGATTTAACCAGTGTTCCAATAAGTCTAGAATCCTATTACACATAGTAGCCCGGAAATCTCAAAAGTTGAGCTGAAAACTATCAAATCTATACCAAAATAAATGTATTTGTTAGTTAAAAACACAAGGCTTGAATTTTTGGCTACACTTTTAAAAATCAGTGGAAATTGGGGTACGTATCCCAAACACTATTGATGATGCAGTTATGTCAGTGACCAACCAAGGGCATAGTAGTCAGCCAGCTGCTCTGGGAGCAACTGCCAACAAGCAGCTCCTTCCCTTGATATTGCCTCCTGACACTGAAATTCATGCCTCCTGCTAGTTAGGTTCCCTTTCCCCTAGCAGATTACAATGCCATAGAATCCACCCTCCAAAGCAGCCATTTTCTCCAGGGAAATTGATCTTTGTAGTCTGGAGAACAGTTGTAATTCTGAGAGACCACCAGGCTCCCATATAAGATTGATAACCATAACTGACAACCGTTAGCAAAGTGGCCACGATCTGATGATCACACTAACTGCAATATGGTTAATTAAATCATGTTTTGACATGATGTCTGCATGGGGCTATTATTTCAGTGGCTGGCCACCCAAGTACCTTCAAGCAGCCTAACTACAGCATTTGTTCTTTCTCACTTCCCCCCCGCCCTTCAGAGTGCAGGTGTCATGTCTGTCTACCTGTTCATGAAGAGATATACTGCTGAAGAGATGTATAGGCCTCATCCCGGCTACTACCGTCCACGGCTTAGCAACTGCTCTGACTACTCTGGGCAATTCCTCCACCCAGATACGTGGGTACGTGGGCGAAGTCCTTCAGATATCTCCAGTGATGCTTCCCTTCAGATGAACAGTAATTACCCTGCTCTCCTTAAATGTCCAGATTATGACCAGATGTCATCCTCTCCATGCTGAATGGCAAGAATATACCCTCAGTTTGGGATGAATAAAAAGCAGGTGAATGATGTAATGTCCTGAGTCTGTATTTTTAAAAAAGGGTACTTTGCCAGGATAGCCCTGCCTCTATTTATACAATTAGTAAATGATATTACCTAGAGACGGTTTTCCCCTTCTGTGATGCATATCTAGTATACTACAGTTGCTGTTTTGATCCTGCAGCTGTTCCATATACCCAAATTTATTTGACTCAGAGAGATATCATGGATGTGGAAAAGTCACAGGATCATACTTAAGAGAATTTGAAACCAGAAAGACATCACCAGAATGAATGACAGTCCTATTTTTAAAAAAAATCAAAGGTTTGTGGGTTTGTCTCATTTTGTCTGTGAAACATTATCAGATTATAAAGGAGTAAATAGTAAACATTAAATAGTGAGGAGTAAATACTGTGATTAATAATTTAAAAAGTACAAATTGCAAGATTGCTTGACATTTTATTTAAAAATACGCCCATCAAGTTATGGCTTGGAGATATTTCATGTTGGAACATAGATGACAATTTCCTCTTAGCTGTGTGAAATAAGGTTGTGTGTTTTCTTGGGAGCCAGGCACGTAACCTTCGCTGGCATTCCCCTTCCAGTCTGATTATGCTTAGTCCAATTTGGCTGTTTCCCAGGTAGGGTAATCTCTCTGGCATTAAAAGTACAGCATCTTAAAATAAAGTGCCTGATGCTCTACTGGTGTAACGTTGTTTACTCTTCTAATATCTGACTCAAAATGGACTCAGTTTTGCATAAGAAACAAGAATGACAGATTGAGGTTTGTAGATAACATCTCAATTGTTTAATTCAGCCTGATAGCTAATGGAGCCAGGGCTACAACTATACCTAGTGACAATCAAGCCTTCTGTCTTAAAAATATATAAATCCCTGGTTTCATTAATTTTGCTATATATTACCAACTGGGAACTGATCACAATAAATCTGCTTGGGATATTTACTTTAGCTGTGGAGGATTTATTGGTCATGCTGGTATAAAGCTCTGTCTCTTTTTTGTAAATAAAGTATGCAGGAAAAGAAATGTTTATATCTGTACATTGCACTGTGTGTATATTACCTGTTGAGAGGACAACCAGATTATTCAGAGAAGTGCACCAAATGTAAACATTATCAGTCTCTGATCTTTCATTGCTCAGAAAGCTTAAGATATGCAGAATTTTTTTTACTTTTTCCTTTGAAATTACAATGTATTGTAATTAAAAACAAATCAAAGTTTTCAGCATATCTGTAATTATCTCTGTTAAACATAAAGAACTCCCCACTCACTCTTTAGCAGTAAGGATTTCTGTTCTCAATGACTATATGGGATCTGTGCAGCTATTCATATCAGTACTTGCTTACCCTCCCAATTATACATGTGATATGAGCACTTAGTTTCTCATTATGTATACTGATCATTGATGTGCACTGTATTTCCAAGTACTAATGAAATATATTCCTCATATTGTATTTGTTTCATTATCATGGTTCGAATATTCCAGTTGCTTATACTGTTTCACTATGTCTAAATACAAAACTATTGACACTCCAGTCCATCAGAATGCATGTAGATTGCAGAAACCTTTCTTTAAAAGCTAAAAACCATTGCCACATTTGGGTGAAGGAGAGTAAGCAGTGGAACTAAAGCAAGGCTACCCCTCTGAACAGTCACTCACATGAGTTTTTAGCTGTTAAAAAAAAGCTCCATGCATGTTGCCCTGGCTGCAGAATTAGTTGCCCATGTAGCTCTCCATGCAGCAAGGGATATGTACTCAGAAGCATGCTTTGGTGCACATGGTATGGATTGAAGTGGTGATGTGTAAGTAGCCATATGAAGTAGACTATTAAGATTTTTCAAATTTTTTACAACTGATTTTTTCAGGGTTGTTTTTTTTTTACTGATCTCCAAGGAAAGCAACTTACTTATACCACTTTCTTTCCTATACTCCAGATCAGGAATTTTTTCTTTTCTTTCTTTATGTAACAGTTCAGTTTTTGAAGGACATGCCCCTGTTGTTTCCAGTACAACAATGCGATACTACAGTTTGAAGTGTAACTTCGTTTCAGCCGAGTGATGCACACAAAGAAAATGATCTAGCTATAACAAACTGAACAAATAGGTGCTATTAAGGCTCCATCTAATTACAGGCAATGTTCATTCAGAATTTTCTTTTAAATTCAGAACCTTGTTTTGTATATTCTAAAATATGTAAATACTCTATTTTGTATTTTCTCTTGGACATTATTTTTCTTCTTTTGTCAAAATGTATATGTTTATGTATTAAGTATGTATTCAGACTTTTTAAAGGAATGTACAAGAATTAAAAGAGAAAAGTCCTTGATTGGTTATAATTAAAACAGTGTCTTAGCAAGGAGTTTTTGAAGTATATCTCTAAGAAAATGTCTCTCTAAGAAAATGGTTCCATTTGTTGATCTGTTAAAGGGCTTCTGTCCCCATTTAATAGGTATTCAAACTTCAGTTTCAAACCAGGTTCACCAAATCTCACATTACCAATGTCAGAATCTGAAGTTCTAATCAAGAAAATATTACTCTCCTGGGTGATAGAAGGAGAACTCTGGCTATGTTTAAACTCTCTCTGGCCTTTGAGAAATTCATCCCTGAAGCTAATGCCAGGCAAATCAAGATAACAAGTGATTGTATATTAATTCTATGCACAAAATAGCCAATGGTTTGAGTATAATGGCTAAACACATTCACAAAAATCACATTTGTTGAAAAGGTACATGATGATGAGATTATTGTATTGTCGAAGGCTTTCACGGCCGGAATCACTTGGGTGCTGTGTGGTTTCCGGGCTGTATGGCCGTGTTCTAGCAGCATTCTCTCCTGACGTTTCGCCTGCGTCTGTGGCTGGCATCTTCAGAGGATCTTGTTTGATGTCCTAGAGGATTCCCCTTCTGATTAAACATGCATAAAATTGCACCATTAGTGGTAAGTTAAATGCACTCTACACATGTTCTAGCTTTGTTACTGGAACTTTTGAAGAAAAAAAACCCTGAAACTCTTTTTTGAAATAAGCAACCTTTAATCTGGTTTGGGCTTGTGGTTTATAGTTAATTGTCCAATGATGAAAGGATGCCCTCCTGACTTGTACATGTGAGAAAATATAAATAGCAGAAATACACTTCCCAGCAACTTTCATTAACCTCCCAGCCTTTACCCACAAAGAGGTATAGGAAGAGAAGCTGCGTAGATACTGCTAAGTATACTTTAGAAAAATGCAATGGGACATTTTCAGCAAGGGCAGAAGTAATAGTTACCCACTGATTTATTGTCACATGAATTGTGGACTGTAGGTTCTTAGCAGCAGAGGCGTATTTTGCCCAGGGCAAAAATCTGTGTTTCCCCCCCACCCTCCCGGGTATGGGCAGCCGCCCTCCCTCACCATGACCAGGAGTGTGATAAAGGCAGTAATATTATTCTATAAATTGTAATAAATGAAAAAAGGCAATGGAAATGCCTTTGGCAAAGAATCCACAGAATACCTCACACTTGGTCCTACTATGAACTGGGACATGCAAGGACACCGGGGGGGGGGGGGTAAGATCTGAAAGAAAGAGTGAGGGAAGGAAGGAAAGAGAGGGTGGAAGAAGGGCATAACAGCGTCTTATAAGTATGCCCCATTGAATTAAATAGGATTTGTTTTAGAAAAAAACACACAGAAGCAGATAGGTGGGTTTTGACTAGCTTCTCACCTGGGCACACAGTGGCATGGTTCCACCCTCTTCTTATGCAGCAGTAGTTAAGAAAGCAAAACATGGAAAAGAGGTTGGGATTTGCAGAGTGGAGTGGTGGTCCCTAGAAGTAGCATGAGAATTATGAGACTGGAATGACAGCCTTTAGAATAGAATGAGAGTACCAGGAGAAGCAGATTGGAATGACCATAATTCCACTCAAAGGGCTGTCATTCCAGCCTCAGAGTACTGATTTTGTTCTTCGGGACCATCATTCCACTCATGGGCCTGTCATTGTAGTCTCAAAACACTCATGCTACTCCCAGGAGCTGTTATTTCAGTCTGGGGACGGCCATTCTTGTCCCTAAACACTCAAACTACTCCCAAGGGCTATCATTCCAGACATAGAACACTTGTTTTATTCAGTGGCAGGGGGTGCATTGTGCACCGGGTGCACGGCTGGGGCCCCCCTGGAAAATTGCCCCTCCACTTTTCCTTGCGCCCCCTCGTGGCACCTGCCTCCGCCCCCTTCCCACATTTACCTTAGTTCCTTTTCTTTTTCTAGTACTTTTTCAGGCTGAACAAAGTGGCCTATTTACAGTTCAGGCTAAATATTGCCTGAGGAACTACAGTTCCCAAGAGACCTTGGGAAATGTGCAACCAAATGGTTCCTTGTCTGCGGAACTCACCATGCTCTCAGATCAGAGAATCCCCACATTTTCAAAAAGCTGTCAAAGTGCGACTTTTGCTCTCCCTTCACAGGGACAGTGAAGGAAATCAGCATGCTTTTCATTTTCTTTTGGTTTCTTGTCCTTCCTGCCTTTCCCCACCCACACAACAGCAGCTTCTCCTGCTCTTCCAGCCACCACTTTAAAAGGGCCAAAAGGCTGCTTTTATTTTTTTAATTTCCAAGCTGAGTTTGACATAAATGTTTAACACAAAACTTACATAGCAATTGTCCAATGGTGAAAGGATGCCTCCTGACTTGTTGGTGCCGAAACAAAACCTTAATTCAAAAACCAAAGTTTGGCACCAAAACAAAAACAGTTGGCAACTTCCCCAGATGGAGGTTGCATGGAAAGGACAAAAAAGGATGAGTGGGCTCAGCTAGGGACACTTTGCAGGAGGGGAATCCCTGTGTAAACAAACACCTATTATAAAACACATGGTGAAGCAAACAGCTGTGGGGTAAGTAGTGCATGCACAAATGGCCAATGAGCCAAAGATAGTTTGGTCCTGATGTTTCTTCCCTGCGGGCTGCCAAAGTATAATAATCTCTGCATTATTGCCAGTGACCCCCCCCCCCCCGGCCTTCCCCACTTGACAAGCACATGAGGCCCTTGCATACACACAGCCTGGGAGACATGCCAGCAGCTTTCTCTCTTCTTGTGCCTTTGGCCATTTGTTGCAACTGCTACAGCAGGCTTAATTCACAAATGGCTTTTAAAATGCCCCTCAGTGACCAACCCCTGAAAAACAGCTAGGTGGTGTTAACAAAGGAAATGGGGAGGAATTGACTCAAGAAAATAAAAAAAATACAGTGCAGCAAGGCAAGGAGCTCCTGGTTTTTTTTAAATAAAAAAAGATTAAAACACTCAGAACAGCCATTAAAGTTGTGGCAAAACAGAGTCCCCTGGGAAAATTAGGGGAGGGGCTTGAAATCAGCTGCTAAGCTTGCCTAACCCAGGTGGGGAGGGACAAGGTCCAAACAAGTTACTATCTCCCACTCACTCTCACCCCCACTGCAGAGCCTCCATCCCTCTCTGCCTTTTCCTATCAGCTAGCAAATGAAGGGGGGAGGGGAAGAAAACAGTTTGCTGCAGCCAAAACTGCCACTTGATGTGTTTTGCAAGCACCCAAGAGTTAACCTCAGCTACCTACTGAGAAGGGAAAGGAAGAGGAGGAAAGTCTGCTTCTGTGCTAGGAAGGAAGGTATGTTGTGTTCCCCTTTCCCGGCTCAGTACAACTTCACCACTTACAGCTTTGCTTACTACACAGGCAGTTTGTTGGCTGGCTGGCTGGCTGACTTGCTATGGCCCACCTACTGCAACTGAAGGATTCAGCATGAGTTCAGCTTGGCACCAGGAAAGAATGGGAAAGGAAGAGCTGCCATTAGCCAAAAGGAGCCCACAACCCACTTACAGGTCACAACTAGGGTTGCCAGATCCTCCCTTGGCCACTGGCAGGGATGTGGGGTGGGTGGGTAGGATTGCCAGCTCTGGGTTGGGAAACTCCTGGATATTTTAGGGTGGATACAGTGTCATACTCTCCACCCTCAAAAGCATCAATTTTCTCCAGGAGAACCAATCTCTGTAGTCTAGAGAGGAGCTGCAATTCCAGGGATCTCTAGGTCCCACCTGGAAGCTGGCATCCATAGTCACAACCCATCGTTGGGAAACACTGCTCCATGGAAATGTAAAATGTAGTGTGGTCAGAATTTGTATTACAGTGACAGCTACTGTCAAGTTTCAATGGCCTTGTGTGACTCCCAAGTGGAAAGAACAACAGTTCCATCAACAAAAGCAACAAATTGAACATTACTGTTAAGCCCACAAGAGAAAACTGGAAACTTAAGATGTCTTTGCAATATTTATATTTAAACATATACAAGCAGGGCATCGTGAAGACAAATAGACTCATATAAGCAAGTAGTTCACCTGCCAATCCTGCATGAGATTGCTCCAGCAAGCAGAGCTCCCAAATCTATGTTTTAGCTGACTCCAGATGGAAAAACTCAATTATCTCTTTTCTTCCAGTTGAAACAGCAAGCTTCCTACATTGCACACACATGCTTACAAAGCCTATGAGAGGTGTTGCCTATAGAAGTTAGATTTCTGGTCATCAGAAGAACATCCTCTGAGATTTTTTGGTTAAAATCCCTGGCAGTCATCCAACCACCCATTCATTCATTCATTCATTCATTCATTCATTCATTCATTCATTCATTCATTCATTCATTCATTCATTCATTCATTCATTCAAAAACAAACAGGTTACAGGAATCCTTTTTTCTCTTTCTAGAAAAAGTAGGTCACTGCTGTCTTCTTCAATGTAAACACACTTATTGCAATTAAAAATGCAACAGAATCACATTTGCATCAGCACATCTATGAGGCCACTGAAACTAGGTCATGGCACATTGGATAAATTCAGATACACTTCAAAGATGAAGCTTCCACAAAGGAAGAACTAGGTTTTGCAGTTAGAATTTCCAGGATTACATCTGCCATTAAGCATAGACAGAGGCCTCTGCATTTTTCCCAATATAATCTTTGTTTCACAGTTCCCTTATTTAAGCTAAACAAGATTCCAGATGAAAACACAGCACATCCTCCAGCAGTTATTTGTGGTATTTCTAAGATCATGTATGCTTCTGTGCCACAGAAAATGCGTGTATTCTATGAAATAAAAATGGCGGACCAAGAACCACAATAGGACACAAAAGTGGATTCTTAAAATCACTACCATTAAAAAGTGGAATTTACTTGACACTCTAACCATAACAATAAGAAACTGAATGACAAGAATAAACAACTCTCTCCTTCCTTGGCAAGCTCCTGTTAGAAGCAGCCAACCAGAAAATCTGGTTATTTCCCATGGATTAGAGACACCCCTGACTCTTCTACCTACAGATCTCAGGTACAAATTGGAGACAGATAGACCATCCAAATATACTGAGGGAAATTAATATGGTCTCTTCCACAGTAAATATCACAAGTCATGATTGGGAGAAAAGTATAGTTCCTTGGGAATATAGGACAGGAGGACTTCTGGGAAGTAAGACACACAGTAAGAATGTGAATCAGTCCAAATAAACCAATCAAAAACACCTAATCAGAGAAAACTCACTTGAATGTTAGTATTAGCTCTTTGATAGGCAACTGGCATTTTGCCACAGACAAAGAACTTCTGCATCCATTACCATGATGTTTGTTTCTGGGGACAAAGATGCTTTCAGAGTAGACTAAGCTTTGCCATGAAGGGGAATATTTAAAAATGAGTGGAATATTTTAAAAGTATATTGGCCCCTGCCCCCCTCCCCTCATGCCCAGCCCCCAGCTGAACTCGTCCACTTCTTGCCTGATCTGCCCCATTCACCTGGCTTGCTACACTGCTTGCCCAACTCAGCCCTCCTTCAGCCTTTGAGGTCCTATGGTCAAAAGCTAGGCCTGGACTCCCTCTTGCAAAGGGAAGGGGTGTAGCAGAGCCCTTGAGAGGCCCCCAGCCACTTTGACTTTGGCCACCTCAAGGGCTCCCAGCTGTTTCACCCGTGCTCTTTCTTCCCAGAGTCAACCAGAACCTTCCCTCCCCTCCCTCAGCACCTGCTGCCATTTTGCAAGTGAAGCTCCCCAGTTGGGCAGGGAAGCCATGGAGTAGCTATCACCACCCCAGGAGGTCAGGATCCTTCAGTGTTAAATGTGGGGGGGGGTTCACTGCTTTACCTGGGCACTATTGTTACCCACTGGCAGGGCAACAAGAAGTGACTTCAGTGATTTCAGCAATGAGCGGGCAGCAGTGGGCGAACACAGAGACATCATGCCTACAAAGCTGAGGCCCTTTACTGTGATTTCAAGCTCCTTCCAGGCAAGCACTGCACTGGGCAGAGCAAAACTCAGACTTTTTATACAGGTAGATCAAAGGGAGGGGAAAGGGGGTGGGTACACAAAATACAATACAGAAACTTAACTTCAGAGGTGGGATCCAGCAGGTTCTCACAGGTTCCCGAGAGTAGGTTACTAATTATTTGTGTGTGCCGAGAGGGGGTTACTAATTGGTGATTTTGCCACGTGATTTTTACCTTAGTTACTGTAAAGATCTCAGTGGTGTTGAATCTCTTCACAGCCGTTTGGCCTTGACTGAGTTCCCTGGCACGGGCGACGGGCCAGAATCCGCAGCAACCACACTGTTAGAGGGCTTATCTCATAGAGTGAGATGAGAATTCCGTTCCCATGAGAATGGGACTGGAGACACCGGGAGGGGGATGGGACAAGGGGGTTATATTCTGTAGTTTAAGCGGGAGGCCCCATTCCAGTCATGCCGTGTGTATGAGCTTTCTAAGATGTCTGAATAAATGGTCTTTCAACCAAAAGCCTTTTATTTCAATGGATTTTATTACGGATTTGCCGGAAAGCCAGGGAAACACTGTTTTATGGGTAGTGGTGGACCTGTTCTCCAAACAAGCACATTTTATCCCCTGCACCACCATTCCCTCTGCCCCTAAATTGGCGCGATTGTTTATTCAACATATCTATCGCCTACACTCCGCCCCCTCCAAGGTGGTGTCCGACCGCGGGCCCCAATTCGTCTCCAAATTTTGGAAGGCTTTCCTGGGCTTGTTGGGAACCACCCCGGCGGTTGCCGCCCCCTACTACGTTCAAAGTGACTGTGAATCAGAGAGGACGAACAGAACTCTAGAGCAGTATTTACGTTGTTACACTAACTACCATCAAGACAATTGGTGCGAGTTAATCCCATTTGCAGAGTACGCTTACAACAATGCCATTCATAGTAGCACACAGAAAACCCCCTTTGAAATTGTGGTTCACGCTCTTTTTCCACCACTGCCCCAACTGCCCACGGAGGCGCTTAAGCATCCCTCCAGAGTTCAAACAATGGATTACATCCCTTTGGCTGAGGGTGGAAGACAGTCCAGACTGCCCCTGCAACAAGCCAAGGACTCACAAAAGTTTCAGGTATGATAAACATCGCTCTGACTTCCCCTTTACGTGTGGTGGGCTTTGGGTTTATTTTATTCTACTAAGAATCTTAGAGACGCTCTCACAAATATTCAAAACTGGGCAAGAAATTGCGGGTCCGCTTTTAGAATTACAAAAGTGATCAATGATGTTACTGCTCAAGCTTAGAACTGCTCTCTTAATTCCTCTTAAGTAATATCCATCCCCGGCTCTTTTCATTCCAGTTTGCTCTCAAGGAGGCTCCCGCCTCGATGCTCTTGGCACGACCCTCCGAGAGACCCCCACGTTTACCAATCATAATTGATGGCCACAAGCACTATGGAAATTGACGCTTATTCTGGACTCTCTTTAATCGCAATCGCTTGGCAATACTTAGTTTCCTGCGTGGGATAATTCCTCCGGCCATAATCAATGGGTCTATTCGAAAAATATCAACGCCCCTCCCCATTATTTCTGCCTTTCATCGCTTCTTCCACTGAAACCGGGGGGAAGGGTTCCTTTTTCTTAGAGAGGCAGAGTGTAAAGATCTCAGTGAAGTGCTGAATCTCTTCACAGCCGCTTTGGCCTTTGACCTCCGAGTTCCCTCGGCACGTATGCGACGGGCCAGAATCCGCAGAAAGCAACCACACTGTTAGTGGGCGTATTTTCTAGGGAGAGATGAGAATTCCGTTCCCATGAGAATGGGACTGGAGACACCGGGAGGGGGATGGGACAAGGGGGTTATATTCTGTAGTTTAAGCGGGAGGCCCCATTCCAGTCATGCCGTGTGTATGAGCTTTCTAAGATGTCTGAATAAATGGTCTTTCAACCAAAAGCCTTTTATTTCTGCCTCGTTGGAATTCCTTACAGTTACTCCCCTCCTCTCAGCAGTAGCGCGCAGAACTTGAAGCAGTCTAGCAGGAGGTGCACTGACGTGCGTGGCAGCCTGCGCCTGTGTGCATTCATTTCCCGCCCAAGGACCGGTGCAGCGGCTGCGTCCTTGCCACAGCCCCGCCCAGGAATGCCCCACCCACCACTGCTTAACTTCCAATAGAAACACTCCAAAACGTAGTACAAGGTCTTCAGAGTTTTGTGATTGGCTCTTTCAAACTCCTTCCTTGGGTGTCTGAGATGATGATGCAACAGGAAGGAAGTGGGGGAATAATTCTCTGCCCAAAGCTAAAGTCCATAGTGAACAAAAGAAGCAAGGCTGGGCTTCCAGTCCTTAGGGGTATTCCTTTGTACCTTGTTCCTGGTTCCTTTGTCATGTTCTGCTGATAAGTTCAATGTTATTGTGGTCTGTGATGGGATTATGTCTTCAGGAAAGCTGCAGGAGGGTGTTGGTCAATTTGCACATTTCCTGAGCTTCCAGGGTCCCAGTTTTAACTAAAACAAGAAACTAACTTAACAATCTTGACTGGAACAATTTGCTTCATGTAATGAAGATATAATAAACACCTGATTACACCACTCATAGTAAAAAAGCAATCTGAAAAATACACGAAATTCTTACTGCAGAGAAGGGCAATGAGGATGATTGAGGGACGGGAGCACCTTCCTTATGAGGAGAGGCTGCAGCGTTTGGGACTCTTTAGTTTGGAGAGGAGACGTCTGAGGGGGGATATGATTGAAGTCTATGAAATTATGCATGGGGTAGAGAATGTTGACAGAGAGAAATTTTTCTCTCTTTCTCACAATACTAGAACCAGGGGGCATACATTGAAAATGCTGGGGGGAAGAATTAGGACTAATAAAAGGAAACACTTCTTCACGCAACATGTGATTGGTGTTTGGAAAATGCTGCCACAGGAGGTGGTGATGGCCACTAAACCTGGATAGCCTTAAAAGGGGCTTGGACAGAGAGGAGAAGTCGATTTATGGCTACCAATCTTGATCCTCTTTGATCTGAGATTGCAAATGCCTTAACAGTCCAGGTGCTCGGGAGCAACAGCCGTAGAAGGCCATTGCTTTCACATCCTGCATGTGAGCTCCCAAAGGCACCTGGTGGGCCACTGCGAGTAGCAGAGAGCTGGACTAGATGGACTCTGGTCTGATCCAGCTGGCTTGTTCTTATGTTCTTACTTAACACATGTGTGAGTTAAGTACCATCAAGTTGTATCAGAGTCATATGCAAGGAAAAAAATTCGTTCACATATTCCCTTTTGATCTATTTGTCTAAAACTCTGAGATGGTTTTGTACGGCAAGTTGGCGAGTGAACAGTGAAGGCAATTGATGAAGATCAATTATACTAAATGACACATTGAGGTTTTTTAAAGGAAAAAATCTATTTCTATTTCTTTGAAAGTATTTTTTTTTGTTTTCATAGAATCTTGGGGAAGTAGCTTTTCTAGTGCTTGTTTTATAGCACCCTCTCCTGTGCCAAAAGAGAAACAGCAGTTTGTAGGCTTAAAGTTTATTTTTTATACACTGTATTCTACAAATCTATACACTGTTTCACAAATGTGGCTCTTATCTGCAGATATCCAAAATCCTCAGATTGGGGCCACACTGACTCTAAACAGATGTTTCTGCAAACTTGGGGGGGGTCATCCAGATTTGCAGAAAAATCTGACATTTTAGAAACTACATTGGGGGGAGGTTTACCCACATCAAAATTAAAAAAAAGCATTATCTGTGGAGGTGCAGACAATGCACTTACTTTTTCCACCATAGCTGGTGGCCGTGGCCAGGAGTTTCTCCAGGCCCAGGACTGGTGGCATCATCATCAAAGAGCTCGGCTGCTGCATCAGCATCTGGAATCAGCCTGGATCAGCTTCCTGACACTACACCTGCCATGGGTGGTAAAGTTAAAAGGGAGACAAAAGAAGAGATATGGGGGAGAATATTGACAAGGGGTGGGGCTGGGACAAATAGAGAGGGAACAGGTTGACAGAAAAGAGGATGGGCAGATTAATGGAGAAAGGGTGGGGGAAGGGACATGAGAAGGTTGACAGATGAGAAGTGGGGCAGATTGATGGAGAAAGGTGAGGGCCCGATGATGATAGGTTGACATATAAGAGGAAAGGGAGAAAAAGAGAAATAGGCATAGGAAGATAGAAGAAAACAAAATGGGAGGGAGGGAAGGGATGCACCCTCTCTGCAAGTTTCTTGCAGGTCTTCACTTGTAACTCTCTACATCAACAGATTTAATATTTTAAACAGAAAAATACAATTTGTCTTTCAAGGGTCTCTCCTTCTGTTGCTGCCTAACACAGAGAAAATGACTTTCAACCATTTTCCTGAGAAGCACCCATTTTAGGAATAGTGGCAGGGACAGCTAGTTTTGAAAATCAAAGAAATAATGGAAAGGCAGCATAAAAATCATTTTAAATTATCTGGTTTAAAACTGCCCTTTCCCCCATCTGATTTGTAATATTAGCACTTTTTATTGCTACAGTCAATTTGAGTCTGTTGTTTCTAATGAACCATTAATGTGCATACCAGGTTACAGAGTAACCTAAACAAAAGGACAGAATTCTGCCTTAGAGAATTCAGCTTAAGTTTTCATGGTAAGCTTTGCACGGTAAATGACATCATCTGGCAAATGACCCTATTAAGCTCTATCAAAGGGACATTTTTCTCCAAGCAGTTTGGCAAAACCATATCAGTATTCAAATGTTGTTTGCCAAATTAGAACCAAACCTGGTTTTTAGGTTTTTGCCCCAATTTTATATTTGCTAGTTCTCATCATATGGAAACCTGTGCCACTCAAAACGATATGGTAAAGCAGTATTATGCTGACATTTCATGTACTATAGTCCAGTGAGAACATTTTGCTGCATAAGATGCAGTAGAAATATAAAATCCTTGATCAGACCATTTTGTGTTCTTACAGTGAGCCTCATGCCCGTTAAAGGCCTTGCTCTCAAGAGGCATACAGCATTGTAGTAATTAACTTATGATCAAAGAGTAATAAGCTATAACCCATATCCAAACATAATTTATTCTTGCAGTTTATGATGCAATTGTCTACATTTAATGTACTGTCATCCTAAGTAACTAGAATAAAGTTTAATTGACATAATAGTGGCTTCTCTTGAAGTCAGTTTGGGTAGAAGTGTGATAGAAGAAAAAGTCACACTACAGAGAACTAACTCCTGTAATGAGGGTTGCCAGTTAATCACAGTTTTTCTCTGTTTTCTTTGCAAAAGTTGTGGGATGTGTGATCCCAAAAAAGCATTTCTCAGTTGCTTTGCTCTTCTCAGAATTGGACCCCAATCTTGTAAGTGCTGCCTTCTGTGCCTTAATATTATAGACTATTGGCTATCCAATGGCAGATTCACACATCTGACTTTCTCTTCTTGGGCTAGTCACAATCCAAACTCTCTCAGGCCCATGTATCTCACTATGTGTCTTTGGGAAGGGGAAGGGAAAGTCATTGTAAGCTGCTTTGGGACTCCTTATGGTTGAGAAAAGCGGGGTATAAAAACCAACTCTTCTTTCAAGGCACCTAATTTTATTCCGTTTCTGGGTTACTGTTAATACTATATGTTTTATTTCCTGTCCTTTGTTGATGGTGTATACTAGGCATATTGTTGGGAGGTGGCTGGCAAGTATCCTGGGTCCCCTTTAGATTGAAGACGCTGGGGGAGGGGAGGAGAGGGCTATATTGCCCAGCAGACCATGCCCACAGCTCATCTTATCTGCTACCTAATCTGTTCTGCTGTGCTCCATGCAATCCTAAAGGGATGTACCCTCTCAATCCACTGTTCTATAAGTGGGTAGATTACTAAATTCCCATTAACACTAAGTTGGCTGACCAAATCTAAATGGTGGCTAATTTTCTTTGTCAGGTGGGAGTCAAGTGTTGCTTCTGTCCTTGTTCTGCTGGTCTCTGTCAAAGTAAGGACTTTATTCTTACAGCGTACCCAGTGGTGGGATTCAACTGGTTCGCACTAGTTCACTAGAGCTGGTAGCTAATTTTTTCTCTAGTTCGCAGAACCTGTTGTTATCCCCCAGCCTGGCCTCAGCCCCTCCCTTAAAACTCAGACTCTTAAAGGGAAAGGACCACTCCCTTAAAGAGAACCTTTGCTCTTAAGAGGACCTTTCCCTTTAAGAGGACTTTTCCCTCTTGAGAGGAGCTTTCCCTTTAAGAGCCCAAAAGGAGGGACGGAGGCCAGGCTGGAAAGTGGAGCTGGCCAGGCTTGCCAGGGAGGGGGAAACCAGGAGTGGAGAGAAGGGGAAGAAAGAGGCCCACCACATCCCTCCTCCTCCTCCCCCTCCCCCTGCCTGACTGCTCCTTCAGCGAGGCCAGGTCAGGTTGCCTGAGACCGCTGCGGAGCCTCCAAAAGTAAGTTGGGGGCCCTGCAGAGACCTTCCATTCCCCCACCCCCCTTTCCATTCCCCCCCTAGCCACCCCTTACCACCCTCATCCCACCCCTAGCCACCCCTTGCCTCCATCCCCCCACCCCTAGCTCAGCTGGCACTGTTCTGAGAGGCCATGATTTTGGGGTGACTTAGTGCAAAAATCATGAGGATTCATGAGGATCTGTGTTTTCCAAGCAGGTTTTTGCACCACTGCGGTGTCACAGAGCATGGGATGTGTGATTGTTGTGTTCAGGCACGTTGCCAGGGGCATAAGTTGTGATGTGCTGGTGATTTTGGGGTGACCAAATGCAAAAATCATGAGGATCCATGAGAATCTGTGTGTTCTAAGTACATTTTTGTGCCACTGTGGTGGCACGGAACATGGGATGCAGGATTATTGTGTCCAGGCATGTGTCTAGGGGTATGAGCTGTGCTGTGCAGGTGATTTTGGGGTGACCAAGTGGAAAAATCATGAGGATCCATGTTTTTTAAGCAGGTTTTTGCACCACTGCGGCACCACTAAGCATGGGATGTGTGATCGTTAGGGTTAGCACATTGCATGGGATGTGTGATCGTAAGGATTAGCACCCTTTAATGCAACACAGTCCAGTACATTGCAAGCATAATTTTCCAGCCAGTATATATTAGACAGATGCCAGGAAAGCAGTAAAACTGCAGCAACAGTGTTTACATGTCATTCTCTAAAATATAGAAGACATGGCAGTGAGATCACTGTAGTCTGATGAGATGTGTGGAAAATGTGTATCAGAAGGAAATGTTTGAGTAAATATTACAGAAACAGATATCCAAGTAAATATATTATTGAAAGGAGGTATCTATTCCAGGGTCTGCTATAAGACAGATATGTATCTGCTTGCCCCCCTCCTGTTTTTCTAGGGGCCATTTGAAGGTGAATAATTTAGCATGTTCTTTATCTCCACTCATCACTAGCCACAAACACACCATGCAATAGGAAATTCTTGATGACATTCTGTTCGCAGGTGTTGGAATCAATCTGCCAGATGCTATTACTGTCAGATGCTATTACATAGGGCTCTATTGGACTGTAATCCCCACAATACGTGAATCTTATTTTTATGCCTTTCACATGCAGTACTATGCTGAATCACCATGGATGCTTGACATTTTTAAATTTTCAAACTTTTTTGTTTTGGGCTGTTCTCCATGTTCATAAATTTCTGTGAGGGTGATCATGAACACAACAAATCTAATGTTTAAATAAGACCCATCAGGCCAATCCTCACAAATTAATTCTTACATTAATTTTTTGGCTTAATTTTGACATAAAGAAGTGATCTGAATGTTCTAGCAGATGGTGACATCACACTTCATTTCCATCCTGATAAAGCCAGGCAGCTGGCACCCTATTTATCCCAACTTTACTCAGCCTCGGTGATCCATGTAACAGCCACCTCCACGTTAAGTTAAAGTAACTTGCTCTATGCAGTGCTGCCCTTGAGATTGCCCCAGAAACCTTAGCTGGTGCAAAATGCAACTGCATAAGTCCTGACTGGAATTCCATGTTAGGTACACACCCAGCAGGTGCTTCTTCATGAGCATTGGCTCCAGGTGGAATGCTGGATCAGGTTCAAGGTTCTGTTGTTAACCTTTAAACAATCTGGGGGCTTCATATCTGCAAGACTACATTTCTCAGTTTGTTCCACAAAGAGCCCTTTGACCAGTGAGTAACAACTTACTGGTGGTCCCTGGCCCAAAAGCTGTCTGGCTATCCTCAACCAAAGCCAGAGCTTTTTCAGCTTTGTTAGGACTCTATATGTGAATAGCCATAAGCCGGAATATCGAAGCAAAGGAAAACTGTGAACCATCTATGAAGCTAACATCTAAACGAAACTGAACTAACATCTAAACTAAACTGGTAATCTTGTGTGCTGTGCGGAAGAAGCCAAAAACTATAAGTCTCTTTGCCAAGATCTCTTGTAAATAGTGTATGTATATTTATCCTGCCTAGTTTACTTCATCCCTATCCATCTCCAAGTTGTTATTCTCCATTTACCATCTCCTGTTTGTTAAAGAAAACTGATATTCTATTTAAGTTTAAATCTGCCTCAAGTATTTATTTTATTTGTGCCTTTGTGAGGGGAGTACCTGTGGAAAAGAAATAAAAGTCAGTGGGCATCCTTTTCCTTCTGGGTGTGAACAGGGCTGAGGGAAAGGTGGGAAAATCTGACAAGCCTGGTCTGTGAGGTTTCCCAGCCTGAAGCATTATAGAAGGTGAAGAGGTGCACATTGCAGGACATTACAATTTTGCATGACCTCCAAGATGGAGCTTTTCCACCAGGTTTATGGCTGAGAACTGCAGTTGTTTCCAATTAGCTGACCTTCTTTTCCTCTTTCCCCTCCCCTTCCCAATTCTTTTCCCTTTTGCTTCTCCCATCCCCCTTTTTTCTGACAGATATGAATGTCTAATTTATTGGGGGTTCGTTGAGAATGTTCCACCCCCACTAATGTTGACTAAATGGTGTGAGGTGTTTATAGAATGTGTTGTTGTAGGTTTAATATGTATCAAACAGACTGTTGTAAGCTACCCTGAGCCCGTATGTGGAAGGGCATCCTAGAAATTGAAATAAATAAATAATGAACACTTTAAAAAAACCTGCTGAAAGTACATACATACATAAAACCTTTATTAGGCATAATACCAATATAACAACCGGCATTATCCAGACAAATGTTCCATACATAAAACCATCACAGGTATTATTCCAAAGTTCCTAAAAGGAACCTCGCTACAGAATTTAAAATCACAGAAGAAGAGTTGTTTAGTAGGAATGCAACCTTCCCAGCAACAGATTATTCCTTAAACTTAGCAGGAAGAAGAGTCAAAAACCTAGTCCTAGCTTCCTCGTATTTGGGGCAGTTAAGCATTATATGTTCCATGGATTGCACCACTATAGTACAGTGGGGGCATTTCTGCTCTTGCAAGTCAATTTTAAGAAACCTCCCTTGGAGTACAGAACAAGGGAAGGAATTACAACGAGCCCTTGTGTATATCCATCTAAGCTTGAGCTCTTGGAGTATACTCAGATAGTCTGCCATCAGATTGGTTTTGAATTTGATGTTAAAAAAGAAGGGGGAACAGTTACTTCGCACTTGGTCTTGTAGAACTTGTAGCTCCTGGTCAAGGAGTTGCCTTTTTAGTTGAAAAAAGAGTTTGGAAGAAGGTAGCATTTGCAACTGCTGAAAGTGAGATGATTCTCTAAATGCAGCATATCCTTTCCAAGTTGAATAATAACCCATGTTACTGTAAACAAAAAGATGAATGAAATTTCCATGTTCAGAAACAGGGTACCTCTGAAAATCTCTTGCTGATGGCAAAACTGCACTATTTATACTTCCATAAGTATGTAACCAACAGAAGGATACTAGAATAAATATATTTGATCTGATCCAGAAAGATACCTGTTCCTATATTAGTTTGCTCATATTGATAACAAAAAACTAGTGTCTTCAGAGATTAACTACCAAATCAGTGTCATTTTTATACTGAATCCAAATAGGGGAAGTATTGTCCTTTGGTCATCTTCAGCTTCTCCCCCCCCCCCCACCCACTCCCACCCCAATAGTTGAACGTGTAGCTTAGAGCTCAGGTGGTTGGAGTAATAGGGGGAGAAAGAGGAAAGAAAGATGTAGGAAGGGACATTCTCCTAGAAGACTGCACAGAGAAACTGGTGGAGGGAGATCAGAGGTGGTATTCAGGGGGTTCCAAGGGTTCTGTAGAACCTGTTGTAAAAATTTAAAATATCACTTTTTAAATACTTAAAATGTTTTTGTTAAGTATTAATATTTTTAATACTTAAAATAAAAAAGTGATATTAAAAATATTTTAATACTTTTTAACAGTCATTATTTGAATCCCACCACCGTCGGAACCTGTTGTTAAAATGTTTGAATCCCACCTTGTAGGGAGGTACAAGCAAATGCCATACCCTTCCCCCCACTAGATGAACCAAGTTAGCGCCTTCTCAGTGATACATATACGACAATCAGTAATACAGAAATGCCTTGTATAGATTACCTGTAACATCTCCAGTGCGGATAAAAGCAATTTGGTGGAAATTATAAAAGATGGATTAAAAGCTCCTTCCCCAGCATTTTTCTTTTATTTAAATTACCATTTGAGTGACTGCATTCAGTAAAGTGAAAAGACCATGGAAGTATGTGAGTCATTCTACTGTTAATCTAACTTATCCCTAAGATTTCAACAAGATCCATGAATGGATCACCAGAGTTGTTGAACAGAAAGTATCTTGTTTGTTCTAATGAATGACATTTGCTGGGACAGCATAACTCTACTGATTCTCCTGAACTCCTCAATGGTTTTTGACATCATGGTATCCTGCTGACCACCATAATACCCCACTGGCTAAGATGAGTATGAGGTTACCTCATTATGATAGATCCATTCCTATCTGACTGACAGATACCCAAAAGTGCTAGAACAGAATGGCTTGGTACATACTATGGAGACCCCTATCTTGTCCTCTTTATCATGTACATGAAACTGCTGGGATTGATTATCTGATTATCTGGAGTGTGATGACACCAGTATACATATAAGGGACAAAAGAAAACCTACTACACCAAAGCAAAGGCAAAAATACAAGAATTCAAAATATGTTGTGTTTAATGTGAAACACAAAATATAAATGTGTACACCACACGCACTCCAAAATGCACAAACAAGTGAATTAGTCTGACACATCAAATACAGAAAATTCCATATAACAATGAATAAGTCAGAAGGATTCTATGAAGTAATAGAATCACTGGTAAATCACCTGATCATACGTCCAAAGGATTCCCTGTGGTAACAAAGTAGTGCCCCATAGCCAGAATCCTCTTACAATTGCTGGCAGAGTCAAAGATAAGGTAAGTCATGTATGAAAAACGAAGATATACTTAATGTCAGTGGCCAAAATAGAATTAAGAAGACTGGGAATTCAGGATAAGAGACCTGTTTCACCCTCAGTTTAAAGGGCTTGAACACTTCCAGTGCCTTTGTAGCATGTCCAGTCTTAGGAATCAATATGAGGCATCTAATAATATAAATACATAAGTAACCAAAGGCTTACAAACATAAATATCATAAATGTAGTATCATGTAAAATACAGTAAATTATGAGAATAAGATCATACTCCAAAAATGGGAAACAAGTGCACAGATATATAAATAAAAATAAATAAAATATTTTTTTAAAATAACAATTTATTTTTTCTGAAATTAGAGTTATTTGGGTCTTTGCAACCATAAAAATGTTTACTGAGGCACAAGGAAGAAGCAGAAAGCCCCTGCTGAGTGGAGAAGGTCACTAACAAGTCAGGTTTCAAGAGAGAGAAAAAACTCTCCTACTTTCATCCTGGCTTAAATTAAAGGAAGGGATTCTGATTTCTTAACGGTCATCTACTGGGCAACTCTCACACTGCTATTCTCTTAAAGATTGGCTGGTGACAGCAGAGAGTAAATCCAAGAAGTGATAGATAAACTAGAAGTGTTCAGCTCCTCAATGGGGTCTAGGCATAGCAGCTCAAGGATAGGGCTGGCTGAGTAAATCTCTTTCTCCATGGTAAAACCAAAGGCCTGAGGCAGGGCCAGATTTTTCTTCCTCTGTGTCCACCACCAGGTCTCCACTGGCACCTCCTTTCCCACCCACCCACTGACCTAAGTATCCTTCTTCTGCCTACAAACCCTCCCTTATTAACTTTCTCTGATGACACTGAGCAAAAAACAACTGCCAAAAAACCACCACCTGAATAGCTTTCCCTGTGATGCTGGATGATGCATACAGCAGAGACCATGGCTGGTGGAGTGCCAAGCAGAAGATGGAAGAAAGAGTACACAAACAGGCAGCTGGGCAGGCCTATGGGCAGACAGTGGACCTCAAAGAAGTCCTGGGCCCTGGCAACTGCCCCATCTCAAGGTATTCTGATTCAGCCCCTTGCCCAAGGAGTCATTTTGCTCTACTGGCAACTGTTTGTTTTCATTTGGTTATGTTGGTTTAATTAAATTAATTTTTTAGAAGTTTGTTGCTAGTTTCAACTAAGCTTTTAATCGATTCCGCACTTGAGAATCGACCTAGGTTCAACCTGGGTCCCTGAAAATTACTGACCTAGGTTGACTCCGTTGTTACTCCCCACAGCAGCTGAGGTTGTTCCGCCGGAGCCAAGCTCAGAGGGTGGGATCACCTTGCCACCTCTTCCCAGTTGGCTGCTGTTCTACAGCGGGAAACATGAACGTGTGTCCCTTTTTTTGTTTTTTTATATAATGGCAATGTAGCCACAAAGCAGTGCTCTACGTCGCTAAAAGCAGCATGTAAACATGCACTGTTTATATGTATGGCCGTTGCTTCGTATACAAGAAGGAAAATGTTTTTTAAAAGGCACGTTTTTCCCCGCCACAAGTCTCCCGTTCTGAGCATGCCCAAAAAACTGAACTGTGATTGGCTGAACAGGAGAGTCATGGCAAGGATGATTCCCCACTTTACCGGCTTTGACCTGAGTTCGACTTAGGTTCGCTGAAAAAGTTGTACCTCCCTAGTGGAGTCGGAAATTTGACAGTTAGAGGGGGCGAAGCTGGGACAGACCCATGTCGAATTCAGCAGCTGTGGGGAGTACCCAGGTTAAACCTAGGTTGTTTCAGCAAGTGGGAATCGACCTTTAGGAAATTAATGAATGGAGAGTGCAGGGCATGATCATTTCAAACAAACTAGTGCATTGAACAGTCTGCTTCAAAAGGAATTCTACAGCAACTTCTGCTATATATTTTCACAAATTCAACTTTATGAATATCTTGTGTACAGCGTCTCTTGAAATCTCCTCTGGGCTGAGAAAGAGGGAACGCAAGCAGGATTATTTGAAATATCACTGATTCTGATAATCAGCTTCTTTTCACCAGTCACCCTTTTGACGTCTTAGCTTTGCAATGTTTTTTGGGGGGAGGATTGTTTCTGCTACCTCAAAGGCCGAGATATTGATTGTGGTCACTGATTTGTCATTTTAGTAAAATGACTCATATGAAGTCCTGCCATGGTATTTATCTTGGCATGATATGTCTGTGTTTGGATGAACCACTCGTTCCAATGTGAAATAAACATAGTGATTCATCATTTTAGCTAAGAGCAAAAGAGCATCCCAGCTAGACAGCTATGTCATTCTCTACTGTTATATTTATTTGTGTGTGTGTGTGTGTGTGTGTGTGTGTGTGTGTGTGTGTGTGTGTGTGTGTGATTTTGTATTGCTCCAATGGGTGCGCCTACGCTCTTGTCTCCATTTATTTCCCCTTGGAGGAAATTTAACAAAAAGCAAGAAGCAAGCCTTTATTGGCATAGACTGGAGGAAATTTATCAAGAGAGAGTATAATGAGTCTTAGAACATGTTTGTGAACTTGCTTGTACATTTCAAACCATGTGCTTGTGCTTGTCTGTGCACTTGAAACCACATGCCACAAAGAAGATCAGTTATCTATCCAACTGGGTTTTCAAATTACAACTGAAATGCAGCCATTTTCCACTTCACACCAAATAGGTTTGATTCTCTGGTTAGTGGACCTCTGTGAGTGTAGCAAAAGATGTGCAGCTGGAAATTGGACCTTGACCCTCTTTTCCTGTTTCATTTTGTGAAGCATGCACGCAAACAGATACACACAAATTGAGGACAGGCAGGATGGGGAAAGTAGATTTTCTGAAAAGCAATAACTTCTTATGGGCAGAAGATGGCAGAAGAGTTCAGACTGAAAAGACTTCAACTATAGCAAGACAGCATCTCAGTTTAAGATGTATTTTTCTCCTAAAATGCAAGTAGTCTCTTTCTACTGACAATTCAACACTCTCTGTTCAGAAAGTACAGCCAAGAATTACCTTGGCCACTTTTGCTGCCTGGAAGCGGGCAGGGAGAGGGGCAGGCTCAGCAGCGGCATCCAGCCCAACAGGCCTTCTTGTCATGGGATGGTCTGCAGTGAAGCAGAACAATCCAGGAGGACACTTTCATATGGGAACGGGAAGTGGATAGAGTTGTCAGCTATCTGGTGGCCATTCTGCTGCCAGCATGAGCATGTGGCATAGGTGGAGGGGGAAGAGCAGCAGCCTTATAAGGGCAGGCCATGCCTTCCCGTGTCCCTATTCTGCCTTGTCTTCCTTCCAGGAAGAGAGGTTCTGAGTCCAGGCCCTGGTGTGAGATCTCACCCTGACGTGTTTCCACTACCTTGCTGCTCCAGGTGTTGGTTCTCCCCCCGTACATCGGGCTGGGGGAAGGTTGTTACTGAGGGATAGCAGACGTGCTGCCCAGTGATCAATGCAGGACATCAGACGTGCTGCACCGTGTTGGATTCGTCCCCTATGCTGTGCCTCTGCTTCCTTCAGTCAATATACCAATCAACAGGCTGTGGCCAGATTTTATTCCACACAAGGCTGTTGTCTGTGTTGTCTTTCTGCACTTTCAAACTCATTCTCCCCTCCTCAGGCGGCAAAGCATTTATCTCTGTATTTTATGGGTTTTTTTAAAAAAAAAATCCTGCTGCTTCCAGTGGTAACTATGAAAAGATAATCTATGCCACTGACACACTAGTTTTCCCTGTAAAGTATTCTTAAATTATTCTTGTAGCCTGTGGAGCAATTGATTAAGTGGTTTGGCTGGCATTCATCTGACAGTGTTACAAAAACTCTTGCCAGTAGGATTCCTTTCGCGCAAACTGCTGCTTGCAGCTGGAGGGGGCAAAGGAAACAATCACCACCCCAACCACTCCTGTGTTTTTAAAACTGTGTTTTTAAAACTGGCTTGGCTTAATATGCTGTGTGGCTAACAGTACTGTAAATATGATGATAATTTTAAATGAATTTTTTTCCAATTCCACTTTGAAAGCAATCTAAATAGGGTTGTTGAACCTTGCTGAATCTCACCCACCCCTACTGGTTCCTGGAAATCTGAAATAGCCCACTTGAATAATTGACCAAACCTATATTCTTTACATCATCAGTTGGCTTGCTAGAAAGGTCAGATCAGGTTTGAGCCATTTCATGAATAGACTCCATATTCTCAGAGAAACAGCACCAGAATATGTTGCTCCTTGGGCTACTGATAACCAACCAAGACACATAATGATAGGAAATGACTCCAGTAACAAAAATCAAAGTTCCCAAACAGGCACAGGTGGTACTGGGTATATAACATCATGATATACCTACCTTTCCCCCATAACATACTAACCAGTAATTATCAAAATTAGAACACAGATTGTGAAAAATTTTCTTCTAAATTCTGCTTTTTTTCTTTTTTTCCCTTCAAATCACAGCTGACTTAATTCAACCTGTAGGGTTTTTTAGGCAAGAGATGTTCAGAGATGTTTTGCAATAGCCTGCCTCTGTAGCAACCCTGGACTTCCTTGGTGGTCTCTCATCTAAGTACCAACCGGAGCTGACCCTGTTTAGCGTCTAAGATCTCATGCAAATAGGCTAGCATGGGCTGTTTGGGTAACGATTGTACTTTCTAAGGGAGGAGAAATTGTTGGAATAGATTATCTGAACCACAGAAGGAAGTGCAACCAAGACTGTATCTAGTCAGTAAGGAAATTGAAACGCCACATCTGGTTAGAGGTTAGAGTACTAAGGGAGGAGTTTGCCAGTTCGTTCCATGGTTGCTGGCAATAAAATCTGAGTCAGTGAAGCTAAGCCTATGTTTTCTTTGAATTATCTGTTAAAACAAAAATATCTCAAGGGCTGGTAAACACTCCATCCCAGTTGAAGTGCATGTTTGGAAAAGTGTGAGTTTATCCACAATCCTGGAAAACACCATGGGAAGCAGGGACACTTTTAAAAGGTCCATTTATATGACTAACCAACAAAAAAAAACACTTTTGGAAGACACACCTGTATTAGCCTAATCTGCTTTTGTAAATTGTTTCAAAAAATCAGCTCTATTAGTCAACAGTGCAAGCTAAGTTTGTATAGTGATTCATTAAAGCTCTACTTCATTCTAATTAGTAACACAAATTTATTTTGTTCTATATTCTAGTGTCTAGGAAACAGGCTAAAGAAACAAGTGACATATTTAGAGATAAACTTAATAGAAAATTACCATTGAAGTTTCTGTGATACATGGGGTGATTCTGCACAGGCCAAGTAAAACAGTTTGCGGCCCTTTTTAAAAGCATTGCGGGGGGGGTGAGTTCCCAGAGAACTGAACCCCCAAACGCTTCTAACCTGTTTCATTGGCCAGAGTCCACGTTAAATCAAAATCATGAAATTAGCAACTTTCCCCCTTTAACCTGGGTTGCAAATGCTCCCTGCTTGCCTAGGTGAACTATGGCAAGCATGAAGTGTTCAATCCCCACCCCTTGCTGTCCACAATTATGGTGGATTCCCCAGGCATCTGCTATTGGAGTAGATACTCTAATAGGCAGCCACCATGCCATGTAGGTATGGATGGGGGATTCTCAGGATGGGGGGATTCTCAGGTGGCGGGATTCTTGGGGAATGAATTCTTGGGTTGGGTGGGATTCAACTGAGCAATGTGCATGGAAATATGGCGTTTCTGTGTGAACCATGCTACCTCCTGCTTCCAGGATCCCAGCAATCCCAGTTGGCCCCTACAGCCAGTTGCTGCCACCATGCAAATGGCAGCAGAGGCAGCAGAAATGGGTTCCATGAAACCGTTGCTGCCTGTGCAGAATCAGCCAAAGGTGTGTTAGGTAATTCAAGTTACTGGGGGGGGGGGGTCATAGCTCAGTGGTAGAACATCTGACCAGCATGCAGATAGTTCCAGGTTCAAACTCTGAAGTCGCTATTTAAGGGATAAAGTAGTAGGCATTGTAAGAGCTGCCACTCTGAGTAGACACTACTGACCTTGATGGACTAATTGTCTGATTCGGTATAAAAATATAAACCTTTTTAATTAGTTTTTATTGTATGTATTTTCTTTTTTGTATATTGAAATCTGAAATAAACTTTTCTAAAAAAACATACAAACAAGAACACACAGTAGAAATTGACAATACAAAATAGATCCTGAGTGAATGGCCAATGACCCAGCAAAAGTTTCAATACAACGCACGATAATAAAGTCTTAAGCTTATATTGTGGTTCTTAAATCTTTATTCTTCTACTTGCTTCAGCCACATCAGTGCCGGCAGAAATCCAATTAACTTCCATTGATTTATTGACACAGCACAGTCAGAAATTTAACTTGCTTCACACAGGATTTGTTTTGTACTGATACAGTATAAGGCGGCTTCATGTTCAGAGGTTTTTAATTGTGAAATACATGGTGTCCACAGTTAATGGTTTGGGATCACCTGACAGCTAACGCTAAGATAATGTCAACTTAATCAGTACTTGAATGAGAGACCACAGTGAGTTTCAGTCTCTTCAAACTTTTTAAAAAGCATGAAGTGTGATTCATTAATTTGATGTTAGCATACTAATTTTTGTTTCAGCAGTATTCTGCAATGACTGAAGTATCCATTGTATGCCATAGCAGGTACTTTTGAAATCTCACCACAAGGCGACTGGCCTCGCCCACATAGTTGCCGTAGTGATGTGGGAAAAACTCATGAGAGATTTTCTCACATTGCTTGTATAATACTACTATCAGCATATTTTGTAGAATGATTGGACGGCCTCTATAAAGCCTACTTAAAACCTTTTATGTATCTAAGGAAATGTGATCATTTCCATATCCACAGCAGGAAACTACATGGCAGCCTAGTGCAAGTTTGATTGGATTATGTAGCTGCCAAATGCATAGAGGCACAGCAGTTCTGTGCTGTCCTGTCCCTGTTCAAAGAACAAAGGTCATTTTCCTGATTCCTTCTTCCTCATTGTCACAATGATAATAGGTCAATAGCCAGGAATACAGGGTCAAAACATGGATTAATTTAAATAACCAAACATTAAATCTGAAAAGTTATAATAATAATAATCTAGGTTGGCATAGCTACCTATGGCCATCAACACCCAGGACCCAAACAGGAGACAAAAACTTCAGAGCTCATTTTATTAGAAATGCTTTATTAAAGACGAACAAAATACAGGAGGATTTTTTACAGTAAACTTCCCAACTAGGTCTCCAGAATGGAGGGTCTGCAAATAAAAGATAGAAATGAAAATAGAGACAGGTTAACTTATAAGAACATCACCATAATAAACCAAGGAACAATACAACTAAAACCTAGAAATTTAATATTAATTAAGGGACAACCTTGTCATTGGTTCACATACGCACAATTACAGAATAGTTGGAACAGTGAAACATTGGAATATAGATATTAGTGTATCGAATTTAGATAAAATTCTAACAGGAGATAATAATAAACTAATAAGTAAATTATACAACTGCCTTTTGCAACAGAAAACGGAAACTGAAGTAAAATGGGCACAGAATATTAATAAAATAATTACTCTAGAACAATGGGAGAATTTATATAGACTTATGGGAACAAAGTCTAAAAATGCATTATAGATGTTATCTGACACCCGTAACAACTTCATTAATAAATAAGAAAAACTAATCTGAATGTTGGAAATGCCATCATGAAATAGGTACCTTCTATCATCCCTGGTGGACCTGTAGAGAAGTAAAAAAATTCTGGCCATTAATTCACAAACACATAGCAAAAGTTTTAGGTAAACAATTCAAAAAACACCCATTAACATACCTGCTGAGTCCAACAATGATAGATACCCAATTTGAGAAATCACATCTGTATTTAATATTTCATTTAATTGTAGCAGCTCGTCTAGTACTTGCAAAGTATTTGAAATCTGATCGCCTCCCGTCCGTAGAAGAATGGAACCCTGAAGTGCAACAGCTGTACATAATGGATATACAAGAACACCAAATAAAGCAACTGCCAGCTGAAATGTATAGAAAAAACTGGCAGCTATGGACAAAATTTATTGCTGAAGAAAATGTCACCATATTTCCGGTTGAATATTAAAGAAACTCTCTTTCCTTGTTATGTGGTAAATAACAAATATGGTTCAATATGAATGTTGATAGATAACAATAGTTATATAACAAATATAACCCCTATTTTTTTAAACAGATAGCTAATATCTGTTTAATATTGAAGGAGAAGTCCTACAAATAATGATTTAAGACAAACTGGAATAAGTTGTGTACTATTGTTTCCTTTTTAAACATTACCTAGCATAAGTTTGTCTACTTACTTTCTATACTCTTTCTACCTTCCCTTCTTATCCTCACAGTATATCTCTTTTTCTTCTTTCTTTTCTTTGTTCTATCCTACACCTTCTTGTAAATACAGGGTGGGATTAGAGAAGTTTATTAACCTGCAAGATTGTTACTTAATTACCTTTTAAAAACCTTTACTTGTTTCTGTAACATCTTACTATTTTTAATCTAATAAAGATGAATAAAAAATATAGCCAGGAATACGGACGACAAACCTTCAGGGCATGTGTATTAAGCCTTTCAACCAACCTTACCTTAGTTTATTACTACTTACTAGACCAAATTTACCCCATTTTCTCCCTCAATTTATCATAGTTTTCTTAACAAAAGGCAAAATAGCCAAATCAAGTGAAAAGCCACCAAAAGTGGGCCTTTAGCATCCTCAGTGCAATTGTTTATCACCCTTAGGCATAAAGGCTAAATGACAGCTAAAAGTCTGGTTCAGTTGAAAAGCTTTTCCGCTCTCACCCTGTTCTACTAGTGGAAAACCAATTGATATGTAGTTATATCTGGAAATTGCACTCTTTGAGCTGTAGGCATAGTGAGAACAAAATTCTGCCATGATTCATTATAATGCTTTCAAAGTTTAAAAAGTGGTCACACAACAAAAGAAGCAGAACCAGCAATCATGCGATATTTTCAATATATCTTTTCTGCTCTATAAATATATATATATATATATATATATATATATATATATATATATATATATATATATATATACACCTATATTACCTGCTGGGCTCCAGGCCACGCACTGCTGTGGCAATGGTCGTCCTTTCCCCTTATCACATGGGTCTGCAACCCACACAGATGTCCATGCATGTCCAATGATCCACAGCATAGCCTTTTGGGGTGGTCAAATGGAATCCCTCTTTCTCTTTTCAATTCGCAGTGTGATAGGGTGCTGTCGTGTTTTGAATATAAAGGTATACCCTTTCCATTTCCACAATGCAGAACTGCTCCAGGAGTCACGCGTAATCCCACGCTGTCCATAGGAGGCTGGTTGACACGCACAGGTCCTGGCTTAGGAGAGGGGAAGGCAGAAGAACTGGGAGCCAAGGAGGCTATCCCAGTCAGGCAGCAGAGGCAGGGTGGTGAGGTGCTCAGATCGAGGCCAGCTCTCTGGGTTCTTAAAGGGCCATGTGCAAAAGAAGCAGAGCCAGTAGTGTTGGTTCATCCCCACCTTGCAGATTTTCTTAGAAGAAAAAGGCAAACTCCAGCTCACTTTTAGTAAAAGAGAGCTGTGGCGAATATGGGTGAGGAAGTGGGTAAGTGGTGGTTGGATGTGAGGGAGGGCAGAGTGAGGTGTGTGAGGATGAGCTGGATGTGTATGAGAGTAGGTGTGTTGTGTGGTAGCAGTGGGTGAGGCAGAGAGAGTGAAAGTTACCTGCGTGTGGGGGGGGGGAACCCCACCTGACGTCTCTCACGGCAAAGTATGTATGTGTTTCATTTCCACTCGTATTACCTAACAAAGTGTGTATATGTTTCACTTCCACTCTTATTACCTATTTACTATTTTCACTGCTCATCTCTGCCCATCTGCGCAAACATTGTAAAGGCATACCAACCCCTCAGGCCACAGACAGGCTGCACGAACATTCTAAGGGTGACAGTTAAACACAGCCAGCTTCATGGCCTGGTGCGCCAGGAAAAAAGAGCAGTTTCTTTTAAATGATTTGAAGTTGTCTGATTACCTGCCACAATAGGGAGGAACGCCATGCTGAAAATTTGGTGAGGCTGATCCATCCCAGCCGATTTACAGTTAGGGGAGTGACTAACAAAGTCACTGTTAGCTAACAAAGTCTCTCTCTCTCTCTCTCTCTCTCTCTCTCTCTCTCTCTCTCTCTCTCTCTCTCTATATCTATCTATCTATCTATCTATCTATCTATCTATCTATCTATCTATCTATCTATAGAGAGAGAGGGGGGGAGGGAGGGAGGGAGAGAGGGGAGAGGGATAGATAGATAGATAGATAGATAGATAGATAGATAGATAGATAGATAGATAGATAGATAGATAGATAGATAGATAGATAGATAGATAGATAGATAGATAGATAGATAGATAGATAGATAGATAGATAGATAGATAGATAGATAGATAGATAGATAGATAGATAGATAGATAGATAGATAGATTATAGTCATAGTGGATACTTCAACTCTGAAAAATAACAGATACTAAAAAAATCCCCTCAAATATCCCATTTCTTCTCACTAGTGGCAAAACATTAGCCTAACCAAAGGTCAGCACATGTCTATCGTGCACTGACTCACCTGACTCGCCAGTCTCTGCAGTTGCTTAGCCCAGGCAATCTAGGTCACAGGCTATCACAAGTAGAGAGAAGGAACCGTGGAGAAATGACCTTATGGAACAAACAGATCCAGATGACTGGAAGAAGAAACAGCGCTGCAGGAAAAAAAATTAAACAGATACGTTTGCAGCCAACTTGACATGGGATGAAAAATCTGTCCCCCCAATATGGTAATTATTTAGATAGATGCTAAACACAAGCAGATACTATACAGTGAATAAATTTCAATTACTCATCTATAAGACTGGGCAGAAAGAACATAGTTTTGATGATTAAGAAGAATGGACTGCTTAAAAAGGAAATACATATTTCCATTTTCAACCCCATTTCTTTCTTGGGGGTTTGCTTGTTGATTAGAAAGGAACTTTACACATTTTCATCAAAATGTTCCAGGTTTTTTTTTAAGGCTGAAAAAGTTTATGTAATGTTTTATAAGATTTTTAAAACTCAGAACCAACGTGGTAATTTTTATAAAGCATTTCTTGTCTTTCAACATTGGCCAGCAAAAAGCTCTTGATAGGAACTTGCAGCAGACTGGCAGCCTCATCAGTTTCCCTGGCAAGAATAGCTGTTTGGAAGGGTTGTTTCTATGACATTATATCATATGGCATTATATCCCCTCCACAAAACCACTGCTTAGACTCCTAAATCTCTACCAATTTCCCAGTCTTCGAGTTGGCAACCTTAAGCTGCCTAAAGTCTTTGGATTTGTGCTGCATTATAAATAAAGACAGAGACCTTCTCTGTCTTGTAAATTTGTTTTGTATAGGTGTTGGGCACCCTGAGATGAATACCTGCTTTGTGAAAGAAGTATGAAAGCAAGGCTCACATGAGGTGGTATGCATAAGGACAATAAAAGACTGCAGGAATATCTTCATTTATATGGCACCAAGCTCAGAAGTAAAGGGCCATTAATGATTTATACTGATGGAATGGCTTTTAAGTACCAGGTAAAAACAGCCATATTTCCCCAGTCTTTTAATGATGTTTGACAATTTTATCTTGCTGCTTGCTCTTGGGATTTTTATGTGTTATGCATGTGTGTGTGTTATTTTATATACCATATTACTGATTTTCTTTACATTTTGTAAATTTTGCAAATTTTTGTAAATTTTGTAAGCATTTTGTAAATTTTGAGAATTGAGGTCAAAGAACTAACAGCTTGGGCTTCAAAGACTGCCTACTTCCATATCAACCTGCTTGAGCCAGAGGTCAGTGAGAAAGACCTTCTAGTGAGAATCTGCCTTTTCTGAGGTGTATTGTTACCGCTGCTGCTCGGGTAACAATAATTGATTTCAGCTCAGCAATGTATTGAGGTGCAGGCAAAGTATTTTATTCGGAAGTGGTGGTGACAGCTTGGGCAGGAGAATCGCACCCTCGTAGCCAAGCGCAAGAACTTTTATTCACAAACATCAAAGGGGGCAAAGGGGCAGGTAAAGGGGGCAGGTCCCTTACCGAACACCAATAAAGAAACATCAATACAAAAGAAAGATACAATTACAACTTTTATGAATGGGATCACAAAATCCCGCTGTCACACGTTTTCCCACGAGACTTTGCAATGGTGCTGAAAGGAGAGTGGAGAAGGTCCATTCAGAGCATCTGGGTGGGCTCTCTACCGCACCCAGTTATCTACTTTATCAGATGGTTGTTTCCTTGAGTTATGACCTGAGGCTCCTGCACCTCAGTCCAGTAACAAAAGAGAGTTTAAACTGTCCAATGACGATCCCGACACATTCTCCAATGGCTGGGACCTCCAGGCGCTATCATCAGACTCAATTTGCAAAACCAAAGAGGGTCTTTGTTTCAGCTGGGAAGTCGGCTGGGTGTTGGCTCGAACTGAATTCTACAGCCAACTTCCTAGTGCCTCTAATATTCACCATTCTAAGCCATTACATTTTTCCAATACAGTTTACCTAAAATGACACTTAACTTAACCAAGGCTAAACTTAAGCAGGGCATACTTGACCTAATACAAGAAGCATAATACATATTTAACAGAGCAGATCAAGGGACAAAACCTATTTGGGAACATCCATAAAATCACATTTGTGGGTCATAGGAGCTTCTGGGCTACACTGGTCTCTGCATCTTGACCTGGAGCCAGTGTAGTCAGGTAACTTGACTCAGGAAAATATTTTGGCTATTTTCCTGGGCAGTAACAGTATCACAGAAAAAAAGTCTTCACAGTATCACAGAGAAAGCATCACACCTCTGAAGATGCCAGCCACAGATGCAGGCAAAACGTTAGGAACAAAATCCACCAGACCACGTCCACACAGCCCGGAAAACCCTCCAGAACCAGTTTTTAAAGTGCTTTTATAAATTGTTGTATCATGCCTTTATGATTGTTCCAATCCTTTGGCTTCCACTATGGAACTAAACTAATAAACAATGTTTTGAGTAAAAAAACAAATAAGTACAGGGTTCCTCACAATGCTGTAAAAATAACATTGTTAATTGGTGGCTCAGGCTTCTGTATGGAAATCCCTGACAAGGACCAGCTGAAGTCCTCTTTCTTACCACCTATTTATATGTTGCATTAATTTGTAATTCTCTGATGAACATTTAAATGAAAGACTGATAACTTCTTTCCTACTGTTGCAACAAACTGTATTTTTATATTGCTTAGCTGGGGATTATTACTGGTGCATGTGTGTAGACAGTCAGATTTACATGAAGCCTATCATTATTTAAAACTAATCTGTCTGAATCAGGTAAAGCAAGTAAATGGGCTTGATACAGTCCAGTAAAGTGAAGCTTAATCCTAGATGTAGCTTCCGGTCATCAATATAAGCTCTTAGGCCGTTTCCGCACGGGCATTCAATGGCGGCCTGGAGACGGCAAAAAAGCCGTCTCCAGGCCGCCATTCGCACAGGGGGCGCAGCTGCATCGCAGCCGTGCCGCCCTCGCGCCGCCCAACCGCCGCGAAGCCAGCGTTTCCCCAGAGCGCTCGGAAGCGCTCTTGTTGGGGAAACGCCGCCTCAAAGCCGCTGCTGAGCGAACAGCAGCTGCTTCGAGATGCCTCCCCCACCCGGCACTTACCTTGTCCCCAGGCCTCCGGTGCGTCGCCGAGGCCTGGGGACACGCCCCCCTGCCCTGTGCCGCTGGAGCAGGTGTGCAGGGCCAGGGGGGGTGTCTCCAGGCCTCGGCGACGCACCGGAGGCCCGGGGACATGCCGGGTCGGCCGGGCACCGGCGCTCTGCGGCGCCGGCTGCCCGGCTCTTTCCAGGACCGCCCGTGCAGACAGTCCCAGCGTCGTCAGGTTCAAGGTGATAGGAAGGAAACGCCAACCAGGCCGTTTCCGCATTCGTGTGGAATGAAGCGGCCTTAGAGTCTGAGACATGCCTTTCCTTGAGCAGCAAGATTTGCCCACAGTCATCCATGCACTGAACAATAGTCTAAAAGCAGACTTCCATCCATCTTAGAGCCATTCTGCCCCACATTCTTTAAGGTAACCCCCCTCCCCATTAGGTGAATTTCATTGATCAAAATTTTATCTGAAATTACCAAGAAAAATCCATTTTTCTCAGCTCTAAGGTAACGCCATACGTCTTAGTGGCCTTTTTTTGATGGTTTAAATTACACTGAGTAAAGTGAAGAATCTCAAAGTGATTTTATTGCACCGTCTGAAGGAGTGTTGGTCTACCTGATTGATGAAGAAAAAAGGAGTATGTTATCCATGTGCTTTTGTTGTATCAGTACAGTGATACTCTGTGTAACATGCTCAGTTATCTGAATTCCCTAGCTTTGCCATCTCCATTTATTGAGATAAATGATGCTCTAGTGTACTATTGACTCCCAACCCTCAATTTGATAATTTGCATCAAACCCACCAGAGTATGCTTTGATGCCTGCTAATCATGACATTAAGGCAGATTTGCCAAATCTTCCCACAGCATTGAAACACACCGCCCTGACATTTACAGATACTGTAGATTTTTAAATAGCTTCTTTCCACTTGCATGGACTAATTTCATTTTTAAATAATAGATTTTGGCCCCTCTCTAGTTGCTACTAATTATTCACACACTGGCTAATTTTGAACCTTGTTGTGGAAAGCCTATAAAGTTTCATTAAAATGCCTAATGTTGACTTTAAACAACAACAGGACTGCAGTTGCTCTCCAGTGAGAAATGAAGCTGATAACAAAATAATTTTTCAGCAAACTACTGGAGTGGAAGATGCTGCGCTCATTGCCAACTGTGCCTCCTCTCCTGGTATGCAAGAGGGTCGTGGTTGTTCAAGGCTGTTTTGCTTTTCGGTCAGCAGAAAGGAGGGGACCAGTATATATTTTGCCAGACTAACAGTGCAGTCCTTTTTTTAAAAAAAAATGTTTTTATTGTATCATTTGAATTTTACAGTTTATAGTAATTTCCTTCTTCATACATTTTCAAACGATACTTTTTCCCCCTTTTCTCCCTCCCCCCATTACTTCTTCTTCATAGTTTTGTCACACAAACATCAGTAAGTTCATTCTCTGTAGCCTCTTCTCCCATATTTCTTCATTGACTCGAGCTTCTTTCATCCAGTCCACATATATTATCCATATCTTCAAAATTTCATTCTGTTTATCTTGCCCTGTCTTATTTTTGGTTAGTATATTGAAAATATCAAGTGTCACTTGTTCCCAGATATATTCTAACCATTTCTGAAGTGTCCATTTTTTCTTTTCTTTCCAGCCCAAGGCTATTGTTGCATGGGCTGCTTTAATCAATATTTTATACATATACCTATATCGTTTATCCATCCTTCTGTCTTCCATTACACCCATGAACATTAAGTCATTATTTAAATCAATATTTATCTTCACCAGTTTCTCTATATATAACAATACAATTGTCCAAACATTTTTTACTTCTGCACATTCTATCCACATATGGCTATTATATGGCTTGGTCTCCACAGTGCCAGCATTTAGAACTAAGTCCATTTATCATGTATGCTGGTTGTTTTGGTGCTCTATACCATTTCAATATCACTTTTCTTTCTAACTCCATATATTTCTCAATCTTTATATTTTTTCCAACTGTCTATTAATTTTTCAGTATTACCAATGTCTAGAAATCCTTCCTTCTCCCATTTTTGTTTCAATGTTCTTATCATGAATTCCTTATCTACCATATATTTGTACATATCCCCTAGAATTTTCCCTTTGCATTTTCCATATAGTTCCAGACATTTTGACATTTCGACATTATACTTTTATCAGTGCAACCTTTACCCTTTCCCAAATGCCTCTCAAAACCAACCAGTTCTCATTTCCTCCTATCTCTATAAAATTTTGTAATGTCATAATTTCTCCTCCTTCCCTAGTCAAATTTGCCACAGTTTGAATTCCTTTTCTTTTCAATATTTTTATCACTTTTTTTCCTTCTTTGCCAGCCACACTTCCCAAAGGTGCCACATCCAGGGTGCCAGGCATCCATTTACCTCTCCATTTTTCCCATATATTTAGCAAAACCTTTCTTGGTCCTATTACTTTTTTATTTCCTTTCTTTAACTCTTTATTGAAAATACCATGTGCACCAACTCCTTCGTTTATTTCATTTTCAAACAACCCATTTTTCGACATTATCCTCGTTTATACTCATCAGACTCTTAATCTGGAATGCTTCTAATATTCTTGCATTTTTGGAATCCCCCAACCTAGAGAATTTTTTTTCATATATATGATCTTATTCATGATTCTTGGTTTTTTATTATTAAAGACCCAAGCTTTCAGCTTTCTGTCCCATTCCTCAAATTATTCGAAATAAATAAAACATTTTTGGCATTATACACATTTTTAATGCTTTGATTTTTCCTGTAATCGATAAGGTCTTCTTATCCCATTCTTTTATTTGTTTTAATATTTTTTCCACCTTGCGAAATGTCAGGAGAGAATGCTGCTAGAACATGGCCATACAGCCCAGAAACCACACAGCACCCCAGAAATGTAAATGTTTATTAGGGAACTAGCAGTACCCAGCCACACATTGCTGTGGCTGAGTGTGGTGAAATTGAAATGAAAGAAAATTAAGCCTGTGTTAATGAAGCCCTTACTTTTCTCATAATGAGAATCGATCAGTTGATCCCTGTGATTGTATTCCCCCTCCCCAACGGATGGCCATTAAGGCTCTATGTAAAGAAAGACTGCGCCATTCTCTGAGTGTATCTTATGGCTAGGTGAAATGTCTTTTCTCATAATTTGAATCCATTACTGTGTTTCCTAGTCTCCAATAGATGTAAGTGTTGTACCTGGATACAGAGGGAGAGGTTGAAGAAGGCAGTTGGCATCCTGTTGGACAATTGCTTCCAAGTGGGTTTTGGAATTCTGTATGGTAAAGTGCAGTTGGGTAGTGTATCAAAAGTGGTTTGAAAGTGCATGTCCTGTAGTGTGAAGGGTGTTATGCAGAGGCAGAAGAAGGCAGTTGGTGACACACAGCCAAAGTAATCTTCTGGGACCATGAGCTGGGGGCCAGAGATGTGGGTAAGTGAGATGGGGGAGAGGGAGAGGCATGGCTTTGGGCCATGTGTGTGGGGGGCTGTTTTTGTATGACTGGCCAAGTTGTGGGGGAGAGTACATTATTCCTTGGCTCAAGTAGGCATGTGGGGAGGGCGAGGGGATTCCATTGGAGATCTAAAGGCTGTTGTGAAAATTCTGCTGGAGAAAGTAGCTAGAAAATTAGCCAAAGAATGTGGCATCCCCTCCATGCGCTCCTTCTGTGCATGTCTGCCAGGTTTCTCCACCTCCTCATGAAATAACGGGTTGAATGCTGAAAGGGAGATCCACTCCTTCTGGGCAATCTGCCTCTGGAGATTTCCATGGTGTGCAGCAGTTTTGTTGGGGTGCAAAGCGTGGGGAACCCAGACTAGGGAGCCCAGATTCTCCTTTTAAATCCACCTTAAAGGGAGAATCTGGGGTCCCCAGTTTAAACAACATTGAAAGTGATGCTATTTTGGGGTGGATTCTCCCCCACCCTGAAACAGCATCACTTTCAATGTTAAAAATGGGGACCTCAGATTCTCCCTTTAAATCCATGACAAAGGGGGTGGATTTAATAATAATAATAATAATAATAATAATAATAATAATAATAATAATAATAATAATAATAATAATAATAATAAGCCTGAGCCCTCTGGGGGAGGGCGGTCTATAAACCCAATAAATAATAATAATAATATAATAACCTTTATTAGCCATTGAAAGAGAGAAAGAAAGAAAGAAAGAAAGAAAGAAAGAAAGAAAGAAAGAAAGAAAGAAAGAAAGAAAGAAAGAAAGAAAGAAAGAAAGAAAGAAAGAAAAACTAGCATTGGCAGGAAAGGGGTGGATTTAAAAATAGAATCTGGGGAAATTTAGGGGGTGCATGGTGTCAGGGGCACAATTATTAAGCTGGCTGCACCAAAATTTCAGAGTATCTTCATGAGACCCTACTGATGATACCACCCAGGTTTGGTGAAGTTTGGTTCCGGGGGTCCAAAGTTATGGACCCTCAAAGGTGTAGTCCCCATATGTCCTGAATTGGTCTCTGAGCTCAGCAGAGGCCAACCTACTGGTGATCCCTGGCCCCTCAATGATACAGCTGGCCTCCACCCGGGCCAGAGCCTTTACAGCTCTGGCCCCGGCCTGGTGGAACGCTCTTCCACCAGCTGTCCAAGCCCTGCGGGATCTTAATGAGTTCCGCAGGGCCTGCAAGACTGAGCTGTTCCGCCGGGCCTTTGGGGAGACTAGCCGTTGATGCCCCCCCTTTCTCTTTAAAACATCAAGTGGATCCTACTGCCCCTCCCCTTTGGGTTTTTGAGGAAATTGATAGTAGGTGCCATCTTTTGTGTTAATTTTAATAATGCTGCATTTTAATGGGGCAGGGTTTATATTTATTAGAGCCTGTATTAGTTGATATTTAATGGATTTTAATCTGATATATGTGCTCTATTTATATGCTGTTCACTGCCCTGAACCCTTCGGGGGAGGGCGGTCTATAAACCAACCAACCAACCAACCCACCCACCCACCCACCCAAACCACCCAAACCAACCAACCAACCAACCAGATAAATAAATAAACAAATAAATAAATAAATAAATAAATAAAAATAGTCCCCATCTCCTATTAGCTCCCATTGGAAACAAAGGTGTAGTCCCCATCTCCTATTAGCTCCCTTTGGGAGTCCATAACTTTGGACTCCCTAAACCAAACCTCACCAAACCTGGGTGGTATAATCAGGAGAGTCTCCTGAAAACTCCCTGAAATTCTGGTGCTGCTGTCCTAAAAACTACGCCCCTGGCAGGCCAAAAACAGAAAAAACACTGAAAATACAAAAAAAATCCCACAAACGAGCCTGCATTTTTGGTGCCCGCCACAAGGGGGTGCCCTGGGCAACTGCCCACCTTGTCCACAGGCAGAAACACTACTGAGCCCACTGCACCTCTAGTGATGCAGCCAAGCAGCTGGTTGGTGGCTCCAGCTCTTGGGTTGTTCCTCCTGCCCAGTCCTGTGGCCACCACAGGCAATTGGCCACCAACCTCCAAGCCAGGTTGCACATCCTGCCCTGCTCTGCCAAGGCAGAGTCACTGTAGAACAGCAAAAGAGCCATGTGTGGCTCCAGTGCCACAGGTTATAGACCCCCTCCCTCATTAAAGTGTTATTTTTAATACTTACACTTTACTTCAGTTCTTTTTTTTTTAGATTTCTAATTGGTTCTAGATTTCTACAATCCTAATGCTATTGTAGAGTTTAGTGAATGTCCCATCCTATTGATTATATTGACATGCTCTGTATCGTCCACCCCGAGTCCCAATGAGGAAGACAGACTATGAATAATGTCAATAAATAAACAAATAAAGAGGTATGGTAATTGCAAGCCAAGTGATTTTTGTTGTTACATTATTTGGTTTGGATTAGGGTCATATGGGAGGGGGCAGATAGTGGCTGTCGGCAAGCCTGACTGAACCAACATAAAGCTGCATAATCTTAACAGTCAGAATAGAGAGAATATACAGAACAGTTTTAAAAGCTTGAAGTCTGATGTGGCAAAGACCACAAGGAAGAAAATGCGAATTCCCTTCTCATATGTCATAAATCCCTTTTGAAGATGAGAATATATAAATCCGGATGAGTGTTCATCACATACCTAATCTCACTGTGCTACTATGCCAATATACACTTGCTAGAATACTACAGCAAACTTAACTTTCTAAGGGCTAGTCACAGAACATGAAAAATATAGGTCCATGCATAAAATCCTTTGGAATAATAATACATGACAGAGTTTGATTTCTCACATGCTGTTGCATTTACACATGTTTTAGTAATGGTGTATACCAATGTAGTACCATTGAATTACTGCATATGGACACCGCTGGCAATTTGGACATACTATCTCGAATAATATTACTGTGAACCAGGATTTTTAAGTAACAAAAGCATCAGTCCAAGAGTCAAACTGATTCTCAAAAACCATGCCAGAAACAGGTCCTTCATTAAGTGTGTTCATTCATTATCATTTATCCTGAGATAACACATCCCTTATCTGTTAACACAAAGATATAAATTGAAAATAAAAACAAAGGGGGAGATTTGGGGCCCTTAAGATGGTAGCCCCCAATCTTCCCCTTCACCTCATCATAATATGCAATAATATTCCTCATCCACATATAGCCTTTATGGAATGATTAAAGAGCAAATAGTGGCAGGAAATTGGATGGTAGAGATAGTGAATTCTTTTTTGAGAGATGGCACATAATGCTAAAAAAGCCTATGCTATGACTATTTCTTTTTTAAAAAAAAATTCACAGTGTCACTGATTTTAATAACTATAGGTCAGTCACTAATATCCTGTCCTTTCTTAGATAAGGTAATCCCTATTAATTCTCCTGGACCTGTCAACAACTTTTGATTCCATTATCCATGATATAGTTTTGGACTTCCAAGTCATGGTAGAATTTGGAGGTATCATATTGCTGTTGATCTGATTCTTCCTGGAAAGCAGAAGTTGGCACTAGGAAACTGTCTTGCACACGGGTTTAGACCTACAGGGTTCTTCAAGGTTGTTGTCTCCTGTGCTACTGAACAACTATTTGAAACCTCTGGGTGAGGTCATTGGGAAACTGGTGGGTGGCAGTGTCATCAGTACGTGAATGACATACTGATCATTAGATCCAAAGGAGGATCTGGTTAAGGACAGCTGGAAGACTTTCAGGCCAGGGACCAGCAGTAAGTTGTATCCCAATGAGTGAAGTACTTTTCAGGGGGTGTATTGAGAGAGGTGTTTCTATAGATATGAAGCTCCCAAACCGTGAAGGGGTTTAAAGATTGACACCAGAACCTTGAACCTGATTTGGCACTCTACCTAGAGCCGGTGCAGCTGGCTCAGCACTGATTAGATATGTGCCCATGAGGAGGTCCCTGTAAGGACTCATGCAGCTGCATTTTGGACCAGCTGAAGTTTCAGAACAGTCTCAAGGGTGGCCCTGCATAGAGCAAGTTACAGTACAACTGTGTAGAGTGAGTTATAGTAGAATGCTTGTCCGTTGTTGTTTATTGATTGGTTCTTATCATTAAAAGGTCAACTGTGAAGATTCTTTGAATAAGTAAAATAGCTGCATTTTGGCCAAGAGTTGTGATCTCTGATCCACCTAAAAAGATATGTACAGATAAGCAGGATCACACAAGCCCAACTGATGTACCTGCAGTGCTCATCTGGGCCCCATGAAACTGTTTGGGTGTCTTTGATGCATAGATGGAATGTCTATGCTCCTCTAAAGCCAGCAACCACAACAATCAAATACCCTGTTTCCCCGAATATAAGACATCCCCGGAAAATAAGACGTAGTAGAGGTTTTGCTGAAGTGTGAAATATGAGGCATCCCCCAAAAGTAAGACGTAGCAAAGTTTTTGTTTGGAAGCATGCCTGACGAACAAAATACAGAAATATAAGACATCCCCTGAAAATAAGACATAGCGCATCTTTGGGAGCAAAAATTAATATAAGACACTGTCTTATATTCGGGGAAACACGGTATGTAAATTATCAGAAAGAGTGGGTTGGATCCAGTGATAATTTTTTGCTAACAGAAGGGGAGATGTTTGATTTCCCCTTTCTACTTCATACTCCCATTCAACCATGCTGTTCCTGGGGGTGCCCTGTCTCTCAGGAGCAACATTTGTGGAAATTCAATGGGCTGCAGTGGGAGGGAAAGGCAGGACAGAAGTGTTTTCCATTAGCGGAAAATAACCACAGGATTCAATCTACTATTTCTGATAACCTACATAAATTCTTTCAGAAAAAAAAGGTAATTCAGAGATCACTTTTGTGCGTTGCCAGGATTTCAGATTATTATTTCAGCATATCTACTAATTAGTACTTTTGCAAGTTTTATCTATTCTAAAACATGTTAGCACTACAGTATTATGAAGTCTAGAAATGTGCAGAATGCGCTACCCAATATTTCTCTATATTAATTTCATAGTGTTCTTCTCTGTCAGAGAGAGCACAAATCAAGCACAATGGAAGAGCAGCTAACTTCCCAATCCACTAGCAACATGTTTCCATAGTGCTGATTCATGCTCAGATCAGGGTATATTCTGCCACATTACGTTTGATCAACTATCGTGTGCCATGATAAAGGCTAATGCACCGTGCTAGAAATGTGAAGTTAAAACAATAACCCATTTGTCATTTGGTTCATTAATCAGTATGGCTGTGCCCAAAAATAGAAATGACATTTGGGGAGATGAGAAACTGAATTTGTTAAGAGTGCCACAAAGGATAATTTTTTAAGCTCAGCATCCATTTATTTCATTGCTCCATACCAATCCCAGTATCCAAGACCATTCAACTCTCTTTGGGCTTTTGTCTTTTTGCTACAATAATCCAAGTATTGGTTGTTGATTTTTTTGGCTTCATCTCTGCTCCATGCTGCTGCTCATTAAGAAGATTTTAGCCAGTTTCTAAAACCATTGTTAGCATTTAGCAACTTTACTTGTTACTTCTTGTAAGCTTCACTAGTTTGTTGATATCTTATCTGAAGACCATAAATGGCACATTTTTGATCATGTCAGCTAGATACTCCATGTGGACTGTGCCACATAATCTGCTGTAACTTTAAGGTATTCTCAGTTGAAACAAGATGCTCCTTTTTCACCAGGATTATGTGGCCTAACCATCCCTGGGTAAACTACATGATGTAATGGTCTGTAGATACTGTGCTCTTTTGTTCCTCATTCAGCTGGACCAATGGTGGGATCCAAAAATTTTAGTAACAGGTTCCCTCGCCAGCCCCCCTCAGCAAAGGGGGCACAGGCGTACCTAGGCAAACGTGAGCCCTGGGCAAAACCTGAGTTGGATGCCCCCCCAAGGACAGCCACCCCACCAGAAACCCCCCCAAAATTTTTTGCACCAGCTCATTTCTAAATCATCATCACATTATAGAAAATGCCCCAACTCACAAATCTGAACACAGCAATGGTGAAACACACCAGTTCTTTGATAGAGACTGGTGAGATAAAAGGTACGAAAGGCTGAGAATCAATTAATTGCAGCACCTGAAAGGGATTAACCCAGTTCAGGGAGTTACATTATTAGTTGCAATTGCTATATGGAACCTTCATGTTCAAAGGCAGTATACCTCTCGGGGAGGCATGGAAAAACGGACCCAATTAGTAACCCCCTCTCGGCACACATAAATAATTAGTAACCCACTCTCGGGAACTGGTGAGAACCTGCTGGATCCCACCTCTGAGCTGGACCAAAATGCTGGAATAGTAAAAAAAAAAAACCCTCCAAAAAAACCCTAGAGAGATTTAATCTCCAAGGACACACTGAAAAGGGGGGATTGAGTTTTGGAGCAAGAAGGACCAGGATGTATTCTGAAGTCCAATAGGGACTTTATTTGCATGTCTTTCCTAATGAAAAGTGAAGTGTTAAGGTTTGCAAGCTGAGGCAACAAACCCCGCCCCCAGTTTCTAGGTGGCTGTCAGACTCCTGCCAGTCCCAAGCCATAGTAATTGCAGTCACCAACAGTAGGGGCATTCTCTATGCATGTCCAGAGAGCATTTTCTTTAGATGGGGGGATTTAAACTTCTGGTTTTTTTAAAGTTTCAGAGTCCCCTGAGCCTGCAAAAAAATCTGTTAGGGTCAGTTCCGCATCTGTACAAAAGGAGCCCCTTGGGGATAGGGCGGTATAAAAATCTAATAAATAAATAAATAAATCTATGGATTAAAAAATCTGTAGGCAGGAGGCAGACTTAGGAATTAGATAAATAGATACCTTGTAAGCATTAAGCCTAGAGGACCTCCTAGCTCTGGTAACTTGTATCATCTATCATAGGCCGTTTCTGCACGGGCAATTCATGGCGGCCTGGAGACGGTAAAAACACTGTCTCCGGGCCTGGCCCGCACGGGGCTTAGCTGCAACGCAGCCGCTGCCGCCGCCTCGTTGGTTTCCGCTGGAAGGCGGCAAGCTTTTCCCAGAGCGCCTCCCAGCTTTTGAACGCTGGCATGAAGCCGCTGCCGGCTGAACGGCAGCGGCTTCATGCCGCTTCCCCACCTCGCACTCACGCGCCTTCGGGTTTTCTGGCGACGCCGGTGGGACACGCTTTCTCTGGCCCTGCGCCGCCTGTTTCAGGCGCAGTAGGGCCAGGGCGGTCCCAGCAGCCTCGCCGAGGCCCGGGACACGGGTTATTGGGTGCCGACACCACCGCTGCCCAGTTGCTTTCGCTGACCGCCCATGACGTCCTTAGCTTCAGGTCGGGCGCTGCAATACCTCGCCGCTTCACACAAGGCGGAAACGGCCATACAGTGAAAAGACATTAAATGTCACACTTACAAATTTAATTAACTTAAGAGCCCCATCCAGAGGGGGTAGGACCAATTTGTCAACATGTGGTTGCTGCCGCCCTCCTCAGCTTTGGGACACTGTACAGGACACCGTACCAGCATCTCTGTGACACTGTTGGCGCAGCAGGGGTGGGCTAAGGGAGGAGGCAATTTTAGTTATCTTCCTCCTGGTCATTTGCCCTGTTGTGTCAGCAGCTGGAACTATTCTATTCATTCCAATGGGGGCTTCCAGGCAACAGGGAGGCTTAGTGGCATTTTAATCCCTCGTGGTGACTCTGGGAAGCCTTTTGGGGGGCAGTGGCCTGGTGTTGCTGTGACGCTGCAATCTTGGATGGGGCTGTCTATGTGTTTGTTACCCTTGACTCCTGTGTTCTCATTAACTCATGTTCCCCACAGCAAACTCTATAGGACTGAACAAAAAGGAGTCTGGATTGGTATGTGCTGTGGTCTCTGGTTTAAGGGTGAAGAGATCTTTCTAAAGAAAAAGAAAAGACAAAGAAATGATATTTACTTTGTTGCACACTCCCAAAGTTGAAGGTGAACTTGTTAGTAGAAAAGGAGGGTGTGTGTGGTAAGAAGGCTCACAGTCCTCCAGCCTGTGGGTCTTATTTTAGGATGTGACCAAAAAATCTGTCTGTCTGTCTGTCTAGGGAAAGGCCTGGATCACAAAATTGAGTGTAACTAGGTAGTGCCATTTTGCTGGAAAATCAAATGGAGAGAGACTTACTGATAATAGATAAGTAACCATTGGGGAATGACCCATTACCCTTTCCATGCTTACAATTTCCCTGCACCTTATTGCCCCTTTCCCAGTGACTGTTCCCTTACCCCTTTTTCCCAATGTGTGTCTCACAGATAATGTAAAACCCTGCAGGGGGGTGGGGGAGAGGAAAAGTACCGTGGGAGATTCACTGAGTCTGAAGACAGTCCCTTCCCTATTGCCTCTTTATAACCCTCACATGCATCCCCTTTCAAAAAGTTGTTCCAGAAAAAAACCTGTTGGGCTTATATCCACATTAGTTTGGCCTCAAGCATTTCCCAAATGTTCTCTGAGATATTCATATGTTAGCGTGTCTCTGTATCAATGAACTCCTGATGTGTTTCCTGCTACCCTATGTTCCTATGGAACACAGTTAGACAACTATTGTCTAGCTGATTTGTTTCCAGGCCTACATTTTTATGAGTCTGTAATTCTGTGGCCAAGTTCAGATATTTTGGTCAATCACATCTTGCTCCATTCTTGTGCGTGTGTGTGTGTGCACGCGTGCGCGTGTGTGTGCGCGCGCACAAATTGCATCCTCCTGTTGCTCCTTAACTCAAACCACTTTGTCCTAACATCAAAACTGGCGATCCTGGCTACTGTTTTCCAGGGTTTGCCATCAAACCATTATTTGAAATAATGGCTTGGGGTGGCATTAAAGTTTCTTGATTTGCAGCAACATTGAGCTTGAGCAAACCAAGATTTGCTCAACATTGGCTTGAGCAAACCAATATTGGCTTAAGCAAACCAAGATTTACAGCAACATTGGCTTGAGCAAACCAAGAAAAGAAAGAAGAACTCTGTCCACATAAAAGGAAAGAGAATCCACATGCCTGCTGAAAAAGCATGGTTTTGTTGTGATGCCTGAACAGAGGTCTATTTTATACTTAAGAAGAACCCTGCTGGATCAGACGAATATGTTCAGCTGCCTGTACTGCATAGTGGCCAACCAGATGTCTCAGAAGGGCCAAAGCAGATACCAAAACCCTTAACCTTTTCTGCCTCCAAATACAAATGTTTCATTTTGCCATTGTGGATAAGTGTTAAGTTATGAATGGATGATTATCCTCTCTGAATCTATATAATTCTATTTAAGCTAGTGTCCATCACCACATCCCACTGCAGCAAATTCCATGAAGAAATTATATGTTGTGTGTAAAAGTACTTTCTTTCATCTCTCCTGAATCTACTGATTATCAATTTCATTGGTTGCATCAAAGGTTAGTATTTATGGATAGGGAAGAAAAAATATCTCTCTCGCCTCCTTTTCTAGGCATAATTTTTGTAAATCTCTGCCATAAGCCACCTGAGTCATCTTTCCCCCCACTCTCCAAATGAAGAAGTTTTCCTGCGAACAAGCATCCTCAGTTTTGACAGTACACATTTTAATTCATCTGCCTCTCTCAGAGAAGCCAATTAAACAGCTTCCAGCTGGCACTGAAACACTTTTGTTTGCACACATGATGTTATACCGCAGCCACAGCCAACATATAAATGATGTTTATTCTTTGTGTTCTTATGCCTCAGCTTCTGAACTGCTTAAGACTGGATGTGTGTTTGGAAAGGTGTTGGAAGCATTATCCTTAATGATTATTGACTACCTTGTTCTGACAGTGCAGAAATACAGTGTCTTTTAATGTTTATGTAACAAATAACTGGAAGAATCTTTAAGACTATATTTTTAAAGTCAAATAAATTCTACATGTTCCTGGAGAATTTAGCAGGCCCTCTCGCATGCAGCACATAGGTACTATTCCAAACACAAAGATGCTGAGAATGATATGTGAGACTGGTTGCAATCTTTCCCAGCTCTGCTCCCTGTAGGTTCATTTATGCTCCCAACTGCCCTGGAATGGCTTCATAACCTCTTAATCAGAGAGGAAGCTGTCTCTGAATTAGGCCCTTTCCCCACTTACCCTTGTCGGAGGGTTGCTGCGCGCAATTCACAGCGCGCACAATTCCTGGCGCGCGCCCCGGCTTCCCTACGACCCTGCACTCTGCGCTGGGTCATCAAAAGGCGCCCTTTGAAAAGGCGCCAGGAATTGTGCGCGCTGAGGGGGCACGAGAGAGGCAGCATCGGGGCGGCTGCATTCTCGCCGCCCCTGAAGTCGGGAGTGCAGCTGGACCCCATGCTACTTTAGGAGAGTAACGCTGGGCTTAAGGTAAGTGGGGAAAGGGCCTTAGTCATCCTTTCCCCTTCCAAGCTACTATAATGGGTAGAACTGGAATACACAAAACACCCTACAGCAGGGACGGCAAACTTATGACCTTTTCAGGAGTCCCTGATATGACCCATGGCACATCTACCCTACTTCACAAAATTCAAATACCTTACCTTGAAGGGCCAACATGAAAAGAACCAATTCCTTTACAAGGTCAAGAGCCCTGACTTGCCATTAGATTCCACAGCCTCACCCTCTCCTCCACTGTTTTTGAATTAGCGGTGCAGTGGAATGACAAGTGGGAAGGTGAAATGCAGTGTAATTGCCTGTGCAACTGGCTGCCATTTGCAGCCAAAGCTCTTCCCTTTTTTGGTTTCCGGGCTATATGGCCGTGTTCTAGCAGCATTCTCTCCTGATGTTTTGCCTGCATCTGTGGCTGGCATCTTCAGAGGATCTGATAGTAGGAAAGGAAAGCAAGTGGAGAATATATACCTGTGAGTAAAGGTCAATAGGTGAGGGCATCTGAATAGGAGTGGTCTGGCAAGTGAGTAACAATAAAGTTAGCATGTGAGTAACAATGGAGATAGCAAGGTCAATTGGTAAGGCATCTGAATAGAAGTAGTCTGGCCTTTGTTCCCTTTGATTGTCTATAGTCATCTGAAGATGCCAGCCACAGATGCGGGCGAAACGTCAGGAGAGAATGCTGCTAGAATACGGCCATACAGCCCGGAAACCACACAGCACCCCAGTGATTCCGGCCATGAAAGCCTTCTTCCCTTCCCCCCCCCCCCCCTTTTAAGTTTCTCCACTTCTTTTTCTGTGTTCCTGAACCATCCTTTGTATATGTGTAGTCCTGGCACACATAAAACAGCCATGGAATTATTTCTGAGCCCCACAGGCTGGGAGACAGTTTATGTAATGAAACACTTGAAGTGCCATGACATAGTCCTATCATTTGTGACTCACAGACTAGTACAGTATGTGTTTTGGGCAGCCAAATCACCCTGTCATGATTCTTCTGATTTTCACACAGTTTGTATGCCTGCTGATGGTTCAGCTGAATATAACTATGTGATGCATAGTGACAGGTGCAGTGGAAGGGATGGCTAGAAGAGGTGGCAGTTATTGAGTGGCAACTTATGGTGGAGGAGACAGTGTCTAGGTTAGCTGTTGGGTGGCCCCCAAGCTGAGATGGGTGATCACTAGAGCAAGAACCAATACTTTCCCTCTTACTCTATCCCCAGAGAGATTTATGTCATCTTTACACCAGGTGCATGCTTGCGCACACTGCCCAACTTCCAAAGAGACTTTAGAGCATATTTTATTCACTTGCCCAAAATTTACAGAATTCAGACCTAGCTTTTTCCTGAAGGCTCCAATTGTCTCCCAACACGAAAAAATATTAAAAATCTCCATATTTGCCACATAAAAACCCAAAGTTAACTATATTTTATTTTTTGACTGAACCAACAGTCCACCTTTCTCAATGAGACTCATAGCATATTAGAAAAATTGGAATAAATGATGGAATATAGGCAACTGTGTCAGATATATTATAAACAATGCTGCCACTAGATAACAAAAAATCAAAGTTGATCCAGTATCATGAAATTAGGAAACAATCCAGACAGAATTAACCATAGTTATCATTTCAGTGGCAGAGATAAGTGCATGTTCCCCGTTAAAGTCAGTAGAGCTTAAAATTGCCAAAGTTGCTGGAATCATGTGCTTATAAAATAAAAACATGGCAAGTGCTGATAATTAAAGTGGACCTTTCACATATACATGGTTTATGCGGACAGTTAAAGTGGACTTTCCTCCCCAAAATTATAGGCTCCTTCCATTGAGGGAAACTATTGGCACAAAGTGTTTGCAGCATCATGATATTGATGGAGGGAAATATTAATGACATTGATACATTTTAAACATTCACAATGTCAAAAGAGAAGATTCTAATCAAGAGTTATGAAAACCCATACATCTTATTGTCAGCTTAATCACTCAATGTGTCTTTTTGGGACAATACATACTGCATAGTCCTGAAATCTCAATTTATTCCTGTCTCACAATGACACCATAAATTAACACTAGCACCCAACTGAAGAAGTAAAGATTAAGTTCTTATCTAGAACCTGCTGGTAACTTTTCTATTCTACTTTTCTCAGAGAAGCAGCGTAAAGTATTCTGCTTTCAATTTTTTCCCCCAGAAACGGAGAATGTAGTCCAGTGGTTTCTGGCAAAAGCTACAGTCTTCAGGGAAATGCATTTCTATCCCGTCTCACCATCATGCTCATAGGAAAAGGTTAGGTGTGTCAGAGTTGGTTAAGACTTTAAAGAAGATGAGCACTGTGTGTTACAGAATACAGGGAAGAAAACAGGGCTCTGTGCAGAGCCAAAAAGCTCCTTGTCTTGAGAGGCTTCAGTTCTATATGAATTTTCATTTCACTGCCAGAATTTGATTTTAGCAGCCAGATGGTTCCTTGTTTGTTATCATTCACCTGCTGCCCCCCAATATCAAGGAACAAGAGATACAAGAATACACAGATTACCGATGAAACTGCCATATTGGCTTAGGTTGCTTGCAGGTTTTCCATGGGTGAAGAGATTTGTAAACATGGAGTGCAACATTTTCATCTTCTCCTTCCCACAGCCTGAAATGCCCAATGAAATCCTCTGCTGGGAAAACCCCTGTCCTTTAGGAACAAGATTTCAGGAAGCATTTCAGGCAGCTGTAGGGAAGAGCTGAAAAAATTACGTTCTGGAAGTGCAAATCTCTGTCCATGGAAAATCTCCAGGGGATCAATGCAGTGGCATTGCAATGCCACTGCAATGTCTATATTCATATGGTAATGATTCTCCATGTTACTTTCCTTGTTGTTGCAACTGCAGAGGTAATCTCAGAGGCACGGAAGCATCTACATGGTAAGCTGAACAGTGAACTCCCACTCCACTCCAGCTATTCTGTCGCTTGCCCTCCTTATTTCTTTCTAGGCAATCAAAACAAACACTGCCTGCACCTTTCTTTTTATACCTCAATAACAAAAAGGGATAGAGATGTATTTATTTAGTGAAAGCTGGGAATTCGGTGGAACTAGTACCGGTAGATCACAGTAATAGATTTCTGTTGAGCACAATATCAATTACATGCTTTTAAAAGAAAAGCTCCCAAAACCACACCAGTAGTGTTATGGCAAAATGGCAACTGTAAATGGCTGACAGAACTAAAATCCTGCCAATTTGAGCATGACCTTTTAAAATACACACCTTTCTAGACAGTGTGAAAACGTCTTTCTGCTGTGTTATTTCAGGAAGATAAGAGCAAATTAAGGGGGGATCCTGGAAACTGAACAATTAGAGGGCTACATTTTATTGAAGTTTGAAAGTAAAGGAGAAGTAAAGTGTTCATATGGAAGTTGCCTACATTGGAGACAGCATTTTCACCAAACTTGACAGAATTCATCACACATTCACAGAATCATCTTTCAAACAAGCTGACAGCCAAGAAAATTTACAGAGGAATTGCTTGTCGTTTAAAATTTGGTGATATGCAGATCCACTCTCAGTCCCTCCAGATTAACTAGGCATCAAACCTTTGTTTGCTTCCTTTGAAATTAATTTTATGTTGGTAAAATTCCTCTGCTAACCCAGCAAAAAAAAAGTGTTGCTCTTACCTGTAACTGTTGTTCATTGAGTGGCCTTCTGTGCAGGCACAGATGGGACTGTGGAGTCACATGTCTTCCCAAGTAGAATTATTTCCAAAGCTTTCTAGAAGATTCAGTAAATCAGGTGTTTTCCCCCTTCCCCATGGAATTCTGCCGGTGGAGGGGTGGGAACCGTTCGCATGGAAGCGTGCGAGCAGCCCCCGCAGAGGCCGGCGTGGGAGAGGCGGCTCCACATGGAGATGCCTCTTCCCCGTCCCCCCCCCCACTCACCTCATCATCATGCGTCACTCTGCTGGACTCCTAAGATCCACCCACGCTGCCCTCCGACCTCCAGGGGTTGGAGGACAGCGAGGGAGGGGATCAGCAGTCCAGTACAGCGATGCAGGATGACGAGGTGAGTGGGGGGGACAGGGAAAACAGCCTGTTCCCGGCGGTGCCGTTCGCACCGCACCGGCGGGAACACGCTGTTTTCCAAAAACCTCCCTCCAGGAGGGAGATTTTTGGAGGCGGCCTGATGCCGCTCTGGGGGAGGTGGAGGGGAGCCAGGTCGGCGCTGCTGCGTTTCAGCAGCGCCGCCTGTGCAAACGGCTCCCTGGGGACAGCGTTTTTACCATCCCCAGGGCGCTGTATTTGGCCCGTGCGGAAAGGGCCCATGTTTCACACCAGGGTTTTCCCGTCAAAATGGGCATGTGACAGAGGTAAGGACAGCATTCTTCCCTCAGTTCACCCTTCACAGAACCACTTGATCAGTATGAAACGTCATGAAAGGAGGGTCACAACTTAGGGTACCCAGCTCTCCTACTCTGTAACTTATGCTTAGTTAGAGACGGCTGAGGGGGGATATGATTGAAATCTATGAAATTATGCATGGGGTAGAAAATGTTGACAGAGAGAAGTTTTTCTCTCTTTCTCACAATACTAGAACCAGGGGGCATTCATTGAAAATGCTGGGGGGAAGAATTCGGACTAATAAAAGGAAACACTTCTTCACGCAACGTGTGATTGGTGTTTGGAATATGCTGCCACAGGAGGTGGTGATGGCCACTAACCTGGATAGCTTTAAAAGGGGCTTGGACAGATTTATGGAGGAGAAGTCGATTTATGGCTACCAATCTTGATCCTCTTTGATTTGAGATTGCAAATGCCTTAACAGACCAGGTGCTCGGGAGCAACAGCCGCAGAAGGCCATTGCTTTCACATCCTGCATGTGAGCTCCCAAAGGCACCTGGTGGGCCACTGTGAGTAGCAGAGAGCTGGACTAGATGGACTCTGGTCTGATCCAGCTGGCTTGTTCTTATGTTCTTATGACACTAAGCGGAGGGGCACATAGCTCCTCCATCGCACAAAGACTGTCACCACCTGGGGAAATATGAACCAGGCCAGTAATTAATGGTAGTATGAGTCAGTTTGTTTAATAAAAACACTCAGATAATTAACAGTGCTATCTAATGCAGGGTTGAAATCAATGAGTTAGAGTAGACTGAGGTAACTGTATAGGATGGCATTGAAATGCTGAAGATTCTATGCTGCCACATTTTTATTTAAGAGGGGTAGTCTTGTAAGTCTGTTATAGAAAAGTAAAACAGAGGTTCTTTTCACAAAATTGTAACAAAGGTAAAATAACAAAATATGCACAATTATTTTAATCCCAAATTGCAAGTTCTTTTATAAATGGATATATTCTTTAACCAGAGATTTACTGTTAACTGCTCATATCAAAGATTGAAAGGTGTGTGGTTGGTTCTTATCAAAGCATAAACAACATGCAAAATTAAAAATTCCCCTTTGGGAAAATACAAGGAACATTTTTGTAACTAGAAGTGTCATACTTAATCGTAGGGTTTAGCTTAAACTATGCAAAGAAAGGACACTGTCTTTATTGTCTTAATGAAGATAATTTAAGTTGATTTTATGGTGAAAGCTAGAAAAGACACATTTAGCTCATATTGCAAGCTTTTTATATAAGAAAAGTTCTTGGGTTTAAACTTGTTTTCAGTTTCACATATTATCTGTACATCTGAGACTGCAATCCAATGAGCCATTAACTGGTATTAAGTCCCACGGAACACAGTGGAACTTATTAAGCATACATAATATTGCACCATGAGTATATTCCCATTCATCTTTCTGGCTACCTCAACACCCTCAGGGTGCTCAGGGTCTGTTCTCATTTTCCCCGGGAATCTTTTGTTAATATGCAAAAGGGGTTGGAGGCAACGGACATACTGCCTCCCACTTGTCAATTATTGCTTGAATTTGCCTAGTATATCCCCATTGTTAAGTCCAAAAAGAGGCTCCTGGCTAACACAGGATGCCCAACTCCCTGTTCACAGCTTGAAGTGATTAAGCTCAAGCTCTGAGAAGCAGTTTTGAGAGAAGGCAGAGATATCACGCACACATGTACATAAAATAAAGGGGAGGGTTAATGTGTTGAAAAGACAGAGACAGGGGAAACTGCTTGGATTTTCCTCAGTCATACATGCATACACTACTGACAGACATATACCTTGGGCCAGTCCTGTTGCTGCAGAGTAGAGAGAGAGTTACTGCAACTGCTGAAGCTAGGTGCCCCAAAGGAAGGAGCGGGAGTCCAGGTTTTGGGATGCGTCAGCTCTTATCCCCTCTTTTCTTGTGCTTCTTGCCCTTCTTCTCTAAGATTGGTCTGTGTCATCTTGGGCTAGGTTTCTACCCCTGGGAGGATCCTCTGCTACCTCTAGTGTTACTTTTGACACTTATAAATAAGAGTGCCAAGATCCTGCTGGTCTTCCTTTTATCATCAGAATTGACAAAGACTTACTAGTGCCTGTACTAAGGGCTGGCCTGTGCAATAATTCTGGCTACCAGCTGTGACCTTGAGGAACTTGTAAGCATCCTACATACCCACATTCCAGTCTGGCATGCTGCGAAGAGCTAAATTGGAGGGAGAATGAAGATGGCTGTGGTTCTGGTCTCTGTACATCCTTTACCAATTTCCCATTTATACACAGCTACAAACATGAAGCCTGATGGGTGACCTTGGGTTAGTCGCAGTTCTGTCAGAACTGTCTCAGTCCATGTGGAGGCAGGCAATAGGTCAGAGGAAGCATCTTTTTGTATGACTGATGCCAGAGTGTGCATATGGTTTCTTCTCAAGCAAAGTAAAATTAGTCAAGAAGAGATGTAGCAAGCATGCCAGTCATAGCTCAGACTTGGTGCTCATTGAAAAAGCAGATGGGAGCTTGATTCTTACTAAATGATTGGACAGACCAGTGCCTGAAGATTCTGCTTTATCTCTAGATCTCCAGGGACCCAAGCTGTTTCAGAAAGTATGCCCATGTGTACAAACAGCCGAGCAATCACATGTATTGGGAATGAGTGCTACCTGTTCTCCCAATATGCACAGTCTCCATTTTTTCTGAACAAGGGTACCGCATATTTTGCATGCACATACTGCTTCAGATCATGCAAACCAGAACCCCAGAAAATCCAGTGATTGCTTATTGTCTACATAAGCTGTACACACCTGCAAAGTACATGCATCAGAATTTTTTTTAAATGTAATGAGAAATTATGGAATTTAATGGTTGCCTTGTTCAATGGACAACTTTTTGTACGCAATTAATTTAAGACTGGAATGTATTTTGGTTATTTGTTGGAACCGCTTATAATTTATGTGAATGTATTTATTTATTGAATAAACTCAATGAAACTCCAAAAACATGGGGGGGGGGGACCCTAAGTACATGCATCAACCCTGTTCACACAACATGGGGACCATGTCTTTCAGGTGACTAAGTGTGGTTGCTGGGCTACCAATAAGCATGGAAATGGCATCTGAAAAGAGGTCTACTTTTTAAAAACTGACAGCTGGATCTGGCCTAAGGTCTCAAATGTGAGGAGGGTAACTACAAAATTCCAAAAGGCTGAGTCATGGAGCTAGCAAAGGTAACTGAGGGACCTTGGAGCTAGCAAAGGTAACTAACAAGCACCATACTTGTTCTAATCAATCATCTTGTGTATGTTCTTCCAAAAGTGAAATAGGCATTGAGTGGCATTGCCAGAACCTGGATAAAATCTTGACTTTAATAGGATCTGAAAAGTAGGAATCCTTGAAAATGTACGAATGTGTTTTTAATTGGGATTTGCAACAATTTATGAGGAAGATAAACATCAATCATTGTTGGCAGACGGAAACTATGTATAGTATTTTTGTAAGAAATAGGTTTCCAACACCTCCCCCACCCAACCCCAACGCTTTGGAAGGTTGTAATATTTTTTTTTCTGTTTGTGAGTATCTTAGGCTGAATTCATACGTCCTAAAGAACATGAAGGTCAGTACAATAGACCAAATAGTGCTCCTAAAGCCATTTCAGGTCAGGAAATTGGCAAAGAGGGAATGCTAAAAACCCATGACTCATGCCTGGCTGTTATGCAGGGTGAGGGATGTCAAGAAGTTCTCCTAAGCCAAGGGAATCTCCTGGTTACCAAAACTCCAGTCCTGACCCAAAGTGGGAATAAAGCAGCAAACCAGCCCTATAATGCAGGTTTTGTTGCTTAAAGGGTAGTGAGATACCCAAGGGGTCCATTAAATTTGTATTGAAGCCAAAAAAAGCAAGGAAATGCTGATAACAAATGTATTAAGTAGAGCACAAGCACTTAGACAGAATATACTTAGAGAGAAAAAAAAACAAATAACCTCACTAATCTCAGCAGGAGACCTTGTCGAACACACAGCAAAACAAATGTCAAGGCTTTCTCAATAATTACTAGTCCAGCTCACCTGAGTACCACAGTCAGCTTTATGCAGTTCACAGCCCCTGACCCTCCAATCCAAGAGAAATCCTGGTGACCCCAGAATCCTTGTTGTATGGGCTTCACAGAGCACACAGTTGGCAGGTAGAACCCTACTTTATCAGGAAATCCCATGTGAGGTGAGACCCCAGGACCAGTCATGTCAACTGGCCAATCTAGGTAGATTTGCTAGCAGCATTGTCTTAAGATTCCCCGTCCTCTGTGACCAGGAAGAATCAGGAATGTTTCCCAAAGGCCAAATGGTCCACCTTCCCCATACCAGAATGACCAAATGATTTACATTAGATGACTGGGAACAATATGATTAAGAAGAAGAAGAGGAAGAGGAGTAGTTTGGATTTATATCCTCCCTTTCTCTCCTGTAGGAGACTCAAAGGGGCTTAGAATCTCCTTGCCCTTCCCCCCTCACAACAAATACCCTATGAGGTAGGTGGGGCTGAGAGAGCTCCAAAAAGCTATGACTAGCCCAAGGTCACCCAGCTGGCATGTGTGGGAATGTACAGGCTAATCTGAATTCCCCAGATAAGCGGCAGAGCTGGGAATCAAACCCGGTTCCTCCAGATCAGAGTGAACCTGCTCTTAGCCACTGCTGCTCCCATCCAACTGCTGCTCCCATTTACATTATATGACTAGGAACAATATGCCTGGGAATGATCCAGCTGTTGCATCAAGACAGATAATGGCTGTACAGATTTCCTTGAAATCACCACTGGGGTCAGACAAGGCTGCATTCTGCCTCGACTTCTCTGACTTGTTGCTCTTGACTATATCTTGTGGAGAACTGAAACACACTCTGGCAATGGCATACACTGGCCTGACCAAGACTACCTTGGAATTTGCTGATGACGTTGCTTTTCTCGAGGAAGATGAGCCAAAGCTGCAGCATGCAATGGCTGATCTGGATAGAGAAGCAGGCAAAATTGGCCTCAGGATAAGCACTGATAAATCAAAGATAATGTATGCTAGCTCCACAGCCCAAACACAGGGAATCATCATTGGATCACAGCAGCTAGAGAAAGGGGAGAGGTTCACCTACTTGGGCAGTGTGATTTCCCAGAATGGGGATGCAGAGGCAGATGTTAGGTGCCACATTGGGAAGGCTGCAGCCATTTTTTTGGAGAATGAACAAGATCTGGTGCTCACCAACCATTGACCTAAAGACCAAGCTCCGCCTATTCATCTCCATTGTCATCCTGACAATCATTTATGCTAGCAAGGCCTGGAAGACATCAACAAGTATCAACAACAGGCTCAATGTCTTCCAATAGAAGTGCCTATGCCAAATCCTGAAGATCCAATATGACCACATCACTAACAAAGAGGTGCTCCAAAGGAGCATAGCATTGTTGCACACAGAAGACTTTGACTAGCTGGCCATGTCCTTCACATGGAGAACGGTTGGAACCCAAAGATGGCAATGAAGTGGATACCTCCTGATGCCAAATGACAGTGAGGGCACCCTGGAACACTTGGAGGAGAACATTCATGCAAGACATGAAGGTACTAAATATTGCATGGGAAGAGGCTGAAACACTTGCCCAAGACCAGAAATGCTGGAAAGCACTAGTTGCCCGATATGCTACTTAGCATCATGGATTTGATGATGATGATGAAGATAAAGATGACGATGATGACGATAACGATGATGACGACCACGACTGGGAACAAAGCCAACAGTGGAAGTAAGAGGCCAGCCTGGACGTGCTCCTTGCAGTCTTATCACATCCGACAATTAAGGTAGCTCCTTTGCTGCTTTGCTTCCTTTTGTTATCTCACAGAAGACAATTTTCAACTTACACTCAAGGAATAGCTTCATAAAATCATCCCAACTGCCACCAATATAAAGGCAATAGTATACAATATAATCATAATCAGAGGGGGGAAGTGAAAACAAAACACAAAGTTTGAGAAAAAAAGAAGCTTTGTGCCAGGGACCCCAGAACCATCCTGTGCATTCTGTAATGTGAAACAGCCGTGAGTTTCATAATCATGTCAAATATGGTAAATCCCTTAGAGATAGAGCCCTCAGTGCCATTAAGTGTGCGCAGCACGTGGAAATAATTCCACCTTTATTTCACTCCATTTCCATCCGTTAACTTGCTATGCTAATCCCCAGAGTCGTAGAAGTGTAAAAGGTAGCTTATGGGAGCAGCCTGAGGGATCTGCTGTGAGTTTTGAAGGGTTTGTGGATCTCTCATGAGATTTTTTTAAAATTCCTGATCTCAGAGGAAATGGAGAAAATTGTGTTTTAAGAGTGTGGGGTTTTTGTTTTTTGTCTTTTCTGGACCTGAGGGAAAAACATTTACAGCTTGGCGAAGAATTGTTTGCTCACTATATTCAAATTACAAAATGAACCAGTTTTCTGGAGATTGTCTCATTTTTGAAGGCAAGCAATGTTATCACTGGCGTGGAGGCAGAGAGAAATTAGCCCAGCCGAGTGCTAAGAAGTTATGTTCTGTACATTCTGCATTTAAATTGACATTTGTATTAAAAGGCATTTCAAATGGATATTCTGGCAAGGGATTGAAAAGAGTATATATTTTGGATGAGTTTTGAATAGTTAGATCCATCATGATCCAGTTCTGAACAACTGTTGATATTTTGATCTCCTGAAAACAACTTCCCCCGCTCCAAATAACTGGAGCAATTTTTGCTCTGGTACTGTAATATCTGAAGGAAATGTTTGCTGCGGTTTCAAAGAAACAAAGCTGTTTGAGATTAGTGCTGCAGCAAATGTTCCTCTTCCAGAGTATTTTCCAGATGTATAACCTTGTATACTTTCTCAAAGAAAGCCATCAAGTGGTTTGCCCTTTACATCCGAAGACTGTGAAGTACCTACTAAGGAGTCCTTAATTATATATTTGTAACTACAACAGCAATTTAGAAAAAGTTGAGAATGCAGAGGCAAGAGACAAAGCAATAAAAAGAACATCAGGTTTAGCCACAACAATCTTCAACTCTGACTCCATTGCTGTGAGATAGTGTGAACATGATGACTAAAAGAAGGGATGCTCTGTTAACAGCTTAGTGAACATGGGAGCCAACTTTTCCAAGTTGTTAAACTTCATCTGAATACCTTGAACATGTAAGAATGCTATTGTGCTTCCCCTGCCCCCACCCATCACCACCTCTGACGTTGCCACTTCTTCTGACCTAAAAGACACATTGCTATATGTTGGACATTTTGTGCTGAGACTTACTTCTTTAGTTTTTCTACATGCCTTCCTTTGACAGCATAATTCCCTCTCTACTTCTACCACTAGCAACTGAGCTTGTCCAGATCATTTTCCTCAAGTGTATTCTTACTTGTCCTTATGGAAGCAGTCACTTAATTCCCTTCTCCATCACCACCAGGCCCCAGTTTTAAAAATTAATGTCTTGGAGATTGTCCCTAATATACAGTGTACATATTGACAATTAAAGGGAAAGGCTTGAAAAAGCCATGATTCTGTAGTACAAGTGGCTTCTCTGCAGCCACAAAACTGCTTGGAATGGCATTCAAGCGGAACATCAAACAGCAAATGAGTCATTTTGCCACAAGTGGACTCTGGCTTCTCCTGATCAAACTCTGGTTGGCTCACAGTCAGACAACAGTCCCACAGGGACCTGATTTGGGTCAGAACAATAATATGGAAATGTAAGGACTTATCAACGCAAAACTGTCTCTGGGTGTTATTTTCACTGTTGGGAAGCTGCATGTGTACAGATGGCTATACATGCAATCCCCCATGCCTGTTTTGGGTCAGAAAAACAGCATGAAGCGCTTTGTCTCCCTATGTCACCATCCTGATCCAAATTGTACCTTTTCAGTGTTTGGGAACTTAGATGGCTACCATCTGAGTAGGATCAGAATCAGACCAGGAGAACCCAGGCCTGACACATGGGAAAATGTCTCATCTAATTCAGCCCTGAGCAAGGAGTTCAATCAAGGTACACTTGCCTGTCAGTTGTGTTTTGAGTTGAACTTTTCAGCATCCCTGGCTAAAAACAGTCGTGACTAAGTCCAGTTCAAATCAATGGACCATGTTAGTCCTGACTTGTGCAAGCATCATAGACTTCATGACCAACTTTACCTATTGCCTAGCAGTGAAGAGATTTCAAAAGGATCCAGCATATTTGTGGAGGCAAATATGCCTATTATTTTAAGTTCCTTACTTGACTCAGCACTGACATAAGAACACACTGTGAACGTTGATCATTTATGGACAGGTTGGTAGTACTCTGACATTACTTAATATATGAACTCCTAAATGAGTGGAGACTGCTAATAGTTATATGTCCATTGTGCAAAACTTGGAAACTTGTATACAACCCTTCCTACCTGTTTGATTATTTTTGCACTATTGTAATATATGATTTGTAATTTTGTTTGTGTATGTGTGAACAAGACCTTTGGGTAGAAACGTGTCAGGTCAATCTTTGCAACTATTATTGGGGGGGGGAGGGGGTTGCATTGGAGATGCAACTCCCAGGTTTATATTTCCATTGAATTCCCTCAATTTTAAATGGTTTTAATATAATTCTTGTGAGTACACTGTAATAAAATATTTTGAATATACTTAAGGTTTTAATATTTCCTCACTTTTTCTCCCTTGGTTCCTGACTTGTTTTATAAGTTGGGTTTGTGCTTCCCTTTGTTTCTAAGTTTTTAGTCAAGACTGACAAGAATGATCACTATTGTAAACTGTTAACTGCAGGAAGTGAATGGTGAAAAATGGAGAACTCCCCCAATGTTCTGTTTGAATACAGATGATGTGCCTGTTGTTTGTTCATGTATGTGCGTGCGTGCATGTGTGCTGTCAGGTCACTATTGTAGCTGCTTGGAGCAAACACAAAGGAACTAGGAATGTGCACCTAAAAATGGTATTTTCCAGAGTTGGATTTCGGAAAGGACCTAAGCACCAGTATTAGGGGGTGTCTGGCAAACTAGACCAAGGGATCCAATTATATGGGATCTTGAACAAGGTGTCACCTGCCTGTTTGTCTCCTGTGTTTTCTATGGGGGAATTAAAAGAAGCCAATAACCAAGCACAACCAACCAGCCCAAATGGAAGCAGAACCAATGAGCCCAACAGAATCAAACCAGAAAATCCAACCAGAGTCATGGGCCGATATGGCAAGACCAACATAACCAATGTCAAACCAGAGAATCTCGGTAGCAGTACAGCTTGTGTGAGCTTCATTTTAGGTACTTTTATGGAATTTGCTTGTGCTTGTTCTAAATTGAGGTACTCATCTACTTTCCTAATACCTCATGTTCCAATGATATTTGTGGGGCCTTTTTTATGATAGTGGCAAGAACAATATTTTCGGCACCATATTTATTTGTTTTTTACACAGGTGTGCTCCCTCTAACGTGATTCCATTGCCTGGGAGAACTGCTTCCTTTCCCCTTCCTTCCCAATGCCCAGAAAACGTACAAAGTTGAGGAAAAACAGGCCCAAGAGCCTTCAAATGCCAGTCCTAAATATTTTCAGATATACCTGAATACTTCTGTAATTGGGGGGTGGGGGGCAGAATTGATATCTGTTATTCCTGAGAATCCCAAACAACATGCAGATACCGTAATATACTTTAAAAATACTTATAAGAGCTTTTTTCAGATATACATTAAGACCACAAATACCCATATTGTCTCAGAAAGAAACTGGGAAACTAGTTGTAGGGGTGAGCCCGCGAACCCGGCAGAACCGTAGAAGGAGCGCCAGGCATGCCAGTGCCGGCTACGGCCTTCCAGGCGCACACGTTCCCCCAACCCCCGCTCCCCCCATGAGTCACGGGTCATGAACTGCCTGACTCGCGGTCACCAGGTGTCCCATACAAAAGGACAAAAGGGCTCCTGCCCTAAGGTGAAGATTAGACCCAGACACGGATGCTTCCTCCCGCACGTAGCCGCCCGATGAGATCATGCATCACATGATGATCTCCCGCTCTCCCGACCTCCCGTTCTCCTGCCTGCCCGACCCCTTTACACGCCCCCGTTGAAAGCCTAATAAAAGGTGTGAGGGGTGAGCGCACAGCAGAGTTGCCAGGATCACGGGATCCCGCACTTCCTGCTTGCTGGCTGTCTCCACCAGATGAAATCTCCGCGTGTCGTCTCTTCCCTGGGACCTCGTGGGTACGACTACACTAGTGATCCCCAACATGGTGCCCATGGGTGCCAATGTGCCCTCCAACACTATTTGTGGTGCCCACCAAATGTTTTTAGAAAGTGAGTGAGGCCAGGTTGGGCTTTTGCCCAGCATTGTTCCTGATTGGCCCTTCGAGATGTGGTTGGCTATGCAGATTTAATAAAACATTTTGACAGCAGTTGTTACCACAGCACAAGATCTCCACTGTGTTACTGAAGGTAAGCTCTGTGTGTGCCAGAAATATTTTTGAAATAATATGTTCATTTTTTAAAGCAAAGATTTTCCTGAAATGTTGAAGAGTTAGTTATGCATAACCTCACTTCCTTACATTTTGTGGTTGGCTCTACCTCCTGTGGCAGCCATTTTGTGATTGTGCTCATTACCCTGTGTCAGAATTCCATATAGGCTCAAAAAAGTTGAGGATCCTTGTGGTACAATGCAGAAAACAATGTGCTTTTTACAATTAATTAACACAACTTTCACAACATATAAGTTAGGCTGGTTGAATTGGATGAACTGCATATATGACAGCCTTGTGCTTACAGAGAAAGGTGTTTCTCAGACCTGCATCAAAATGTCATTCGATTTGTACTTGAGATTGAAATACAGTGCTTAGGAGAAAATGCTGTGAAAGTCCTATTTTCAGTAATACTGAGAAGCAGGACTCCTGGACTCACTTGCATTTCTGTTACCTACAGCTGCTCTCAGCCAAGATAATTGTTTCCCGGTCACTTCTAAATAACTGGATATGATTGGCTGGATTGTTAGTTACTTTCTAATGTGTAATGATATGAAATGTGTTTATATATGAAGTCCTACTTGTGACAAAAAAAATAAGAACTGACCCCACTCAACCAAAGTTGGAGGCAGGCAGTGGCGAAGTGGGGAGAGTTAAGAGAGTTCGTTAATATCTAATCTGGAGGAACCGGGTTTGATTCCCAGCTCTGCCGCCTGAGCTGTGGGAGAGGCTTATCTGGGGAATTCAGATCAGCCTGTACACTCCCACACACGCCAGCTGGGTGACCTTGGGCTAGCCAAAGCTTTTCTCTCAGCCCCACCTACCTCACAGGGTGTTTGTTGTGAGGGGGGAAGGGCAAGGAGATTGTAAGCCCCTTTGAGTCTCCTGCAGGAGAGAAAGGGGGGATATAAATCCAAACTCCTCCTCCTCCTCTTTTTCTTCTTCTTCTTCTTCTTCTTCTTCTTCTTCTTCTTCTTCTTCTTCTTCTTCTTCTTCTTCTTCTTCTTCTTCTTCTTCAAGCAGGCAATTTATCTCCAAAGAGGGCAAAATTTATCATTATATTGTAATGCTGTAGAATTGATATGGAGCTTTCCCACTTGAAATAACAGGCACATGGAAGCTTCACTGAAGAAAAATATAAATGTGCATAGTAGGAAGATTCTGTCACACGAAGATAGGATACTCCTCACAATACTCTCCACATTAACTGAACAATTTGTTGAGAAACACTAACATTTAACACTCACATAGCAGATTGCACACATTCTCAAAGAGCTTCGCACACCGTTTCAGAGACCCTATAATTCCCTATGAGGTAGACCGTTATTATACTCTCCATAGAGAGTATGGAGCAAGAAGGTGAAGCAGAAGAACAGTGGCTTGCCTGAGGTCACCTACATTAAAAGCTTACCAGAGATTTGGAACAAGGATATCATGGTTTATAGTTCACACTTTTAGCAAACATGCTGAGAAGACTAAATAAATAAATAAAAGGCTCTCTGTTTCTGCTATCTCTATATATAAAAAGCTAACAGTGTTTTTGTTGATGACAGTATACCTTAGTAACTGCTGGGCCAATTCCTCTGAAAATTCCCAGCCACTATAGTCAGCCAGGCGAGAGTGTTTTTAGATGTTCACATACCTGAAATTTCACACCTGGCCGAGGTAAAACGCCTTTTTTCTGGCGCTCCATGGTGAAGGACATGCAGCTGCCTGTGTGTAACTGTCACCCTTAGAATGTTCGTGCTCCTTAGAATGTTCACTCAGATGGCCAGATATGAGCAGTGAAAACAGTACATAGGCAGTAACTCAAGTGGAAGTGAAACACATACACATACATACACACAAGGGAGAGGGAAGGGAGCATCTTGATATGACCCACCCACCCTAGCGGAGGGAAAGAGAAGTGAGGGAGGGAGGAAGGGAGGGAGGGAGGGAGGGAGGGAGGAGAGGGAGGGGTGACATGCAAGGGACGGGAGGGAGTGGCCAGGCACCCTAGATTCCCTGAATACTGTTGTTACAGTTAAGAAAACCAGGCACGCATTACTCAGGAGTAAGCTCGGTACAGCAACTGTGACATACTTTGAATGGCTGCGTTGCGCCCTTCAGAGGGTTTCCTCAGAAGCGACACCCATTGCCACCAACCAAACTTACTCCCAGGTAAAGGATCATGACCAGCCAGCCTAGATGTGTGTGAGGGGTGCCTTTCCATCCCCCCCCCAGGAATGCGGGCACACACATCAATGACATCACACAGTATCAGGCTGCGTGTTTGCATGAGCATGTACTGCTGGCCTCTGCAATTGATTTGCTGCTACTGTTCCTTTTCCATTTCACCACAATAAGCCACAGCAATGCGTGGCTGGGCCCCGCTAGTTTCCCATAAATACATGGCCCTTTGGAAGTATTTTTAAATAAATTCTTATACATAGCGATGTTATCAAGGACACATCCAGATTATAATATTACTTGCCTTGTATAATCAAAATTCCTGACCTAAATGGCCTAGGCTAGGCTGATCTTGTCAAATCTCAGAAACTAAGCCCTGGTAGTAACTGGATGGGAGACCTGGTAGTAACTGGATGTAGTAACTGGATGGGAGACCAGCAAGGAACACCAGAGTCATTATGCAGAGGAAGGCAATGGTAAACCATTTCTGAATGTTTCTTGTCTTTAAAACCCTATGGGGTTGCCATAGATCGGCTGTGACTTGATGACACTTTAATTCGCCACGTCCAGTGGAGTGATGTGGTAGCAGAGCAGCGCACTCCGCCGCATTCCCAAGGAGAACTGTTGTAGTCTCACAGTGCATTCCTTACTTTAGAATTCTTCAGGTGGCAGCTCTAATATTGGACACCACTGGCTAGTTTTGCCTTAGGCTTCTAGGCTTCCTCACTCTTACCAAAACAAGTTGGTTGCCCGAGGGCTGCTACTCCTCTTTAGTCATGAAAGAGTGGCAGTACCAAAAGAACTTTTTTACTATTCCGAATAAGCTGTCGTTCGCCCTTCCAGTACGCGTCCGTACAGCCAGAAATTAAACATTCCCGGTACAGGATTCCCACCCCATGGAGCACGATTAAAAGCTTCAAGAAGCTTCTCTACTTCATAATTTTTTTGTATTGACGCGATATTGATGAAGTTGCTTGATTCTACACCCCAACTGAATAAAAAACAATCGCTTCCCCAAATAATGCTTTGATGTAGCTACAGTCTGACAACCATTAAAGCCTAAGATTGTAATTCCCTTTCATTTCCTCCTCTCTTGCCCTTTCCGAGCTTTTAGCTGTATATGCCTGCTGTGTGCATGCATGAACTAAACATCTAAGAACACCCTGAAGCTGTGCGCTTATCAGTGCAAGTAATTTACGGCTGCTTCATTCTCAAACGGGCTTTGATAAGGCGTTCTTTACCCACCGTAAGCTAGCCACAAGGAATCACTGCCAGCCATATTGGCCAAAGCCGTAGCTATTTCGCGCCGGAATCAACTGGCTGTTGTGGATTTTCTGTGCCATGTGCCTTTGGTCTGGTAGATTTTTCTCCTAATTTCGCCCACATCCATGGCTGACATCTTCAGAGGCATGTCGCAGTAAGATGGATTTCTCCCCATGGCAGTGTGGAGTGATTGTGTGGTGGGGTATATATGTTGCCCACCTCACAGGTGAGGGGAAGAGTGAGGCACATTTGCATGTCTCCAGGTGGAATTCATTTGCAAGTGCTGCACAATGGACACAGCCCTGTCTCCTTTTGTAGATTGCCCTTAGGCCATTGATTCTCCACATCTTTAACTGTGGAGAGACCGTCTGGCCCCATACGTCCCACGTCGGTCTCTGCGTTCAGCAGAGGCCAACCTGCTCGTGATCCCAGCCCCCTCTATGATGCGGCTGGCCTCCACTAGGGCCAGGGCTTTTACGGCCCTGGCCCCTGCCTGCGGGAATGCTCTTCCTCCAACTGTCTGGGCCCTGCGGGACCTTTAACGAAGTTCCGCAGGGCCTGCACTCCATGCTATTCCGCCGGGCTTTTGGAGAGTCCAGCCGCCGCTGATAGGGTGCCTGCAGAAGCCCAAATCAAAACCTCCTGTTGCCCTTTATGTGGAGATTTTAATAGCTGGAGGCCATCTTATTTTAATTGATATAACCGAATGCTGCTTTTAAATTGTTTTAATTTTCAACATATCCACTGTTTTATTTAATGTTGTAAACCGCCCTGAGCCCTTCGGGGGAGGGCGGTATAAAAGTGGAATAATAAATAAAATAAATAAATAAATAAACTCACTCTGGCTGTTCATTAGCATAACAAAATAGGGCTGAGGTTCCTGAGAAATCCTTAAATCTTCAGATAGTGTTGGACTCCCTGAAACTGACAGACTTTGCTTCCCATTGCTGGAAGTTGGCCTTTCAATGCTTTTGGTGGGGAGCCTTTCCTAGTTCTCAGTTCCTTTCTCTGTACACCCCTTCCCCAACTCTCTGTACAGCGACTCCACTGTACCACCCAACACTCAGGTCCCATAGAGACCTTCCCAATGCAGGTTCAATCCACTGGACATGTCTAACCACCTATTTTCTGAGCCTTCCTATCTCTCTGTATAGTGGCCCTGTCTGGCCCCTATGCAGAGAGATGGAACACATTTGAAAGGCATAGTTGTCAACTTTCAACACACTTTATTGGGTGGCTGAAGGGCAAATTGAGTTTGGAGCCTCTGTCTCTACCTGTGCATCTCCAGAGGGAAAACAGTTGTCACTCTCCTAGTGATGCTGTCCATTAAGGCAGAGGTCCAACAGGGTCAGCCGTATGCATACTCAGATGTTTTCCAGGTTGGATTTATTCTAATGGGAAGCCTCCGGGGGAAATGGAGGGTCTTTTGTCAAAGCTAGAACTGTCCCTGGTCTCTACCTGCAGCAGCCCCCATCCCTGGCTTCAGACTTGCAATGTCCAGGTCCCTATCTACTCATCTGTAGCACCTGTCAGTGCCATGTGTAACTGATGAGTCCTCCTTGGCAAGTACTCCATGAGGAAGGGATATTCTCATGCAAGGGAATAGATAGGTCCAGGGCATCCTCTATCAGCCATTTCACTTGGGATGAAGAAGAGTTGGTTTTTATACTCCACTTTAGTCTTCTGAAAGCAGTCTCAAAGCATCTTACAATCACAATCCCTCATCGCCCCCCACCACACACACAAATAGCAAACAGAGGAAAGTGAGGCTGAAAGAATTTTGAGAGAATTGTGGTTAGCCCAAGGTCACCCAGCTGCCTCCATGTGGGTTCTCCAGATTAGAGTCCGCTGCTTATGTGGAGGAGTGGAGAATCAAATCCATTTCTCTATATTAGAGTTCACTGCTCTTAACCACTACATCAGGCTGGCTCTACACCCCACCAAACAGTCAAGCCCCCACTCCCTGTCCATCAGGGGTGCCTGTCTGCTGCAAGAGCTGAGAGACCTATGCATAATTAAGCACTTACTCAATGCTTGCTCAGTGGCTGTTGGACTACAGTCCCAATGAAACACATACCCTTATGTGCAGAGGTTGCTTTTTTCTGGGTCTCCAGCAACCCCACAACCTGCTGAGCATGGGTGCAAGAAACACCATGTATGGCGCAGCTACCAACCACACAAAAAGGAAATTTGGGGGAGGGGAGAAGGAGGTTGATGTTTGTAGAGACAGTGGCAAATGGGCTGCTGTCATTGTCACAAATCCAGCCTTCCTGAAGGTCAGCATCTATGTCCTGCACCATTAAGTTTTGTGACCCAGGTGAGTTATGGCAGTGTGACACATGGGAGCTGAGCATGCTCTATTCACTGCATGAGCACTAGCCTCCAAACATACAAGAACTGTTCCCCTCAATTATTTGTCTTACATTAGATTCAGACTCACAAGACATTTTCTCCAAGGATCTAACAATTAGGTGCATTTGATCGGCCGGGATTTGAAAAGATTGAAGGCCCAAAACTATACAAGTTCTCCTCCACAGGGGCTGATTCAGAGGTGGGATCCAACCAGTTCTCACCACTTCTCTAGAGGTGGTTACTAATTTTTTCTGAGTGCCGAGAAGAGGTTACTAAAGCAACCTCCCTGCCCAATAGGGACTGGAGGTGCGTGTGTGCAGCGGCACCACTGTTTGAATCCCACCACCATCGGAACCTGTTATTAAAAATTTTGGATCCCACCACTAGGCTGATTCAATGGTGGGATTCAGCAGGTTTGCACCACTTCACCAGAACTGGTTGCTAAAATGGTGCTTGTAAACAACCAGTTGTTAAATTATTTGAAGCCCACCACCAGAACCAGTTGTTAAATTTTTTTAATCCCACCACCGCTGATTCTGTTGGACTGCCAGCCACTGGGTTAGTTACACAGTTTGTCTCTGGAAGAGCTGAAGATGTCTCTGGTACCAGAGGAGCAAATTTGTTTGTCAGGGTAGTAGCAGAGAAAAAAGGGAAGAGTCCATTCTGGTCTGGTCTGAACTGGGACACTCTCTGGCTGGCTGGCTCTAGTTCTCTTATGACCCTTTTAATTTTTGTTCCCTACTAAAATCTCAAATCTAAAATCTGAGTAAGTCCAGTACTCTGGACTCTCCCAGTTCCAAACTACTGAAATTCAGGTCCAAAGTTATTTCTCTTTCTTGTTCCTTTCTTCTTTTCTTTTCTTTGCCTTCTACGCAGAAAAACAAACATCTGAAAAACTTCCGGAAGAGCCCATAGGCTCACGCAGAGTGAGGAGAATGCAACAGACTGTGACTTTCACAGCTGGAACCCAGCAAGTAAGAATTCAAGACTAAAGACAAGCAGCGAAAATGACCTCCACCCTTATAAACCTTTCCAATGGTCTTATCTCACCCTTTTCTCTTCAACACACTTCATAAATCCCAGCCAACTGCTTAATTTTACTAGTCATGACACAGAGGCTATCAACACAAGCCAGTCAAAGCTAACAAAATCACCATAGCAGTTGCAAGCATTTTCTGTTCAAGTCTCCAGGCTTCAAGGCTGAAGTGGCCACCAAAGTAAAATACTTTTTGAAAGAGATAAATTCTGGAACCTGTCAAAGAAAACAAGCCACTCTGATAAAACATTAATTAAGAACATCAGTACAATGCAGTTCTGTCTAAAATCCATGGGAGGGAAATCCAAGGAAGGAAAAGTCAATAGAGAGCAAACTAACAATCCCTGTCCTCTGCTTGTTTCACACTGTAAAGTGAAATTAAATACTGATACACATACTACAAAAATGTGTGGTGGTGTTCAGTGCCTCTCAAGCATGTGTAGGCTCAACTCAGATTGGAACCATGGTGTGTGGACGAAAGCGTTTATGCTTCTCCCCCATCTTGTGCCTTAAAGGAATTTAAAGCCTTTAAGGACAGTCACTAACTGATATAAGACCTTTGATATAAGACCTAAGGAGCAGCAGTGGTATAGTGGTTAAGAGCAGGTGTACTCTAATCTGGAGGAACCAGGTTTGATTCTCTGCTCTGCCGCCTGAGCTGTGGAGGCTTATCTGGGGGATTCAGATTAGCCTGTACATTCCAACACACGTCAGTTGGGGGACCTTGGGCTAGTCACAGTTCTTCTGAGCTCTCTCAGCCCCACCCACCTCACAGGGTGTTTAGTGTGTGGGGGGAAGGGTAAGGAGTTTGTAAGCCCCTTTCAGTCTCCTATAGGAGAGAAAGGGGGGATATAAATCCAACTCTCCTTCTTCTTCTTTTACACACAAATGGTTTACCTCATATCCTGCCCACTAATGGAATGTTTTTTTCCGTGGAGTTCTGCACTCCCCCCCCCCACACACACACACACCCTGCCCAGCTGGAAAAGTTACCAACGACCTCTTACTTTATAGTTTTATGAAACACTTTTGCCACAATATTTTTCAGTGAAATGTTTATAAGCTAGTTTCTCTTACAGTGTGATCATTCCCTTCTGAGCTTTACCCACCATTTTTTGCATGCCTCACCCCACCCATTCCCTTCTCTCTTCTTTATTGTTAGCATTTCGTAGTTTTCTTTTTGGCCTTTTTTAAAATCAGTGAAGCTATGCAGCATTGCTAGAGCACATGCAAGGAAAAAGGAAAATATATGCCAGCCAGGAAACAACATTTGGAGGAGAGGAGTGTGGATGTATTTCAGAGAAAACTATTAGCATCAAAACAGCTTCAATTTGGGGTAAACACAGTATGCAGAAAAGGCCACATTCTTTTTGTAGTATTCATAGTGAAAATACTACAGAATTCTTCAGTTGATTTTGTAGTCTGAAAGCAATTTTCTGCTTTTTAGATGACAATTCTTTCACATATAAACGCTTGTGTAAACAAACATATTGAACTGTCCGTAGAAATATCACAGGGACTTGCGTTTTACTAGATAAATAATTCCTTTTCACATGTTCTCTTTTTAAAATGCAGCTGAATGTACAGTCGAACTGGTTTACCTTGTGTAGATCATGCGCTCATCTCAGATGAACAATCTGAGATAAGTTTAAATGGCAGATAAAGAAGAAAACAATGATGTAATTTTTACTGTATATGTTTTGCAGAGGAGTGTCACAGTGTACCTCTGGACTTAATTGCCTTTTTGACACCACTGTTCACAGTTTTTTTTTTTCTTGGTGCCTGTGTAAGAGAGTGGGTTTATATGTCTGCAAACAGAATGAGGAGACAATTCATCCATTTGAAAAATCAGACTTCAGTGCATGAAAGGTTATGCCACAACAAGTCCTTTATTTGTTATTTGTAGTCGACCTCCCACACTGAGATTCACAGTTAACTGAAGATATTTCAATAGTGAAACCCAACTAACTTCAAAGGATTTAGAAGATGTATACTCTGTTCAGGATTGCAGTGCAGTTAATAAAAACAACCAGTGCAGCAGTTAATTGAAACTAGTACCAGTAGCTGTAGTATGCATGGAAGACCCAGATCATCTCTGCCAGTGAGAGTGGACTGCAACAGGTCTGGCAAAGGTTGGGTATTGTTTCCATTTGTTTTGTGACTCTGCACCCTGGGAGAATTGCTTTCCAGCAAGCCAGGATTAAATCTGTATTTAGTCAGAACAACGAACCAAAGTTATACAAACCAAATACTTCAAACCACTAAGAGAAATAAAATTGATGACTAGCAAAGAAGAAGAAGAGTTTGGATTTATATCCCCCTTTTCTCTCCTGTAGGAGACTCAAAGGGGCTTACAATCTCCTTGCCCTTCCCCCCTCACAACAAACATCCTGTGAGGTGGGTGGGGTTGAGAACTCCGAAAAGCTGTGACTAGCCCAAGGTCCCCCAGCTGGCGTGTGTGGGAGTGCACAGGCTAATCTGAATTCCCCAGATAAGCCTCCACAACTCAAATGGCAGAGCAGGGAATCAAACCCGGTTCCTCCAGATTAGAGTACACCTGCTCTTAACCTCCTACGCCACTGCTGCTCCCAAAGTCAGGTTTTTATCCAAAAGTCATCCCCCCCACATCAAACTAAAGAGACATTAATCTAAGGTTAATCAGATGTCAGCCTTTTATTTTATTTTTTTAACCAATTATACCAGCTAAAACCAGGAATGTTTGTTTCTCAACCAAAATTACAGTCTTCTAGGTGAATAGCAAGCTTATTTTTCTTCAAGAGCTACAGATCACATCCTCTTATTCAGACTCAGAACTGGCAAGCTGCCATATTTAGTCTGCTAAAATACCTTGACCTACCTGCCATATCTTCCATTCATATAATTTGTAAATCAGAAGAAAGCCCTGACTGGTATCTTAATTCCTTATGCAAAGACCTAACAAAGGGAAGTAAGTGCCTAGAAATTCTTTAATCAACAAAGACATTTTTCTGAATTGATTTAATTCTTTCCTCTAATTATACTTAACACCAGGATTATTATTTATTTATTTATAAACAGTTTTCCTTGTGGAAATGGGCTCAGAGAAGTTTATATCAATCACTTCATATACTAAAATCATGTAATAAAATCATACAATACCTATTAACTAAATACCAATATTATGGCATATCAAATAAATATCCAGCAAGGGGAGGAACAATCACCTGAAATACTGTGTTCAGTTCTGGGCACCACAATTCAAGAAGGATATTGATAAGCTGCAATGGGTCCAGAGGAGGGTGACCAAAATGGTAAAAGGTCTGGAATCCATGCCCCATGAGGAGAGACTTAGGGAGCTAGGTATGTTTAGTTTAGCAAAGAGAATGTTAAGGAGTGACATGATAGCCATGTTTAAATATTTGAAGAGATGTCATGTTGAAGAAGGGAGCAAACTTGTTTTCTACTGCTCCAGAGACTAGGACAAGAGTAATGGGTTCAAGGTGCAGGAAAAGAGATTTCATCTAAACATTAGGAGGAACTTCCTGACAGTTAGGGCTGTTCAACAGTGGAATACACTTCCTCAGAGTGTAGTGGAGTGTAGTCTTGCCCATGAGGCCCCAATGAAGAGACGAGACGCGGAGATTTCATCTGGTGGAGAGAGCCAGAGGCAGGAGGCGCGGGATCCCGTGATCCTGGCAACTCTGCCGTGTGCTAGGCTCTGCCTCCTTTTATTAGGGTTTACAAGAGGGGGGGGCAATGTGGGCGGACCGGGAGGCGGGAGAGCGGGAGAGCGGGAGATCATCATGTGATGCATGATCTCATCGGGCTACTACGTGCAGGAGGAAGCATCCACGTCTGGGTCTAATCCACACCTGGAGGGCAAGAGCCCCCTTTGTCCCTTTGTCTGGGACATCTGGTGACCGTGAGTCAGGCATCTCATGACCTGTGACTCACGGGGGACTGGAGGGTGGGGGAGCTTGTGCGCCCAGAAGGCCGTAGCCGGCACCGGCATGCCAGGCGCTCTTTCTACGGTTCTGCTGGGTTCGCAGGCTCACCCCTACAGTGGAGTCTCCTTTGGAGATTTTTAAAGAGAGGCTGGATGGCCAGCTGTCAGGTATGCTTTGACTGTCTGTTCCTACATGGCAGGGGTTGGACTTGATGGCCCTTGTGGTCTCTTCCAACTCTATGATTCTATTAATCCCAAGAAGAAAGAAAATGAAAAGACGTGAGAGGCCAGCCAAGATGGACACAGTGGTTGCCCACATCCAACAACCTGGCAGAACATCTCCATCTTGCAGGTTCTGGTCTGCAAGGGAAGGGGAGGGGAGTGAGGGGTGGCATACAAGGGAGGGGAGGAGGCCCGGCATCTGGACATGGCCCACCCACCCTAGTGGAGGGCGGGGAAGGGGAGGGGTGGCATGCAAGGGAGGGGAGGGAGTGAGGGGTAGCATGCAAGGGAGGGGGTCCAGCAGAGTGCTCCACCAAGCTGGGGGCAGAGCCCAAAAGGCTCTACCTCTGGTTGAGGACAGCCAGACATTTTTCAGGCCAAGAATCACCCATAAGTTGTTACTTACTGAGCATAATGCTCTTTGGGGGGTGTATTTGCAACTGCATCTACTAATGTCATTTAGGGCTTTAAAGGTTAATACCAAAACATTAAAACTGATTCTGTACTCCACCTGGAGCCAGTGCAGCTGACAGAGCACTGGTTGGATGTGTGCTCTACAAGAAGTCTCCGTCAGGATCCATACAGTGGGATTTTGGATTAGCTGAAGTTTCCGGAGTAGTGTCAAGTGTAGCCCGGCATCAACTCAGTTACAGTAGAATACTGGTCTGTTGTTGTTTATCGATTGGTTCTTACCATTAAAAAGTCAACTGTGAAGATTCTGCAATCTTTTGTCCTGTTTCAAATAGATTAATATGAAAAATCCTGTTATATGACAGTAGTTCTTTAGCCTTTTAAAATTATATTGGTACTTCTTTCAAGCACCTTGCAACTCAGTAGTATAAAAAATATATTCTCTTTCCCCAAATCAAATGCTTCCTTCTTGCTACTTCATGGTCTTCTGAGTAAAACCCAGTTTCCTTTTATTTGTTTCTAGCAAAAACTTCAGTAGGTACTTCTGGCTAGCATAGGAATGAGTGCTCTCTTAATCCAACAACCGTACAAGTCACAACTGACAAACATTACTGACGATTGAGCATTAGTTTACTAACATCTAGATTGTTTGTCACCAACTTGGGGTTGCCTTCCACTTATCTGGCTAGCAACATACTTATGAGCTCTGAAGGCATTCTGAATGGTGGACAGACAGTTTCATCTGCTTTAACTTACTCCCACCCTCAAATGCATAAACAGAGGTTGCATCCACTTCAAGATTAAACATCTTGCCACTATGGTGCACACCCTGGTGACATCTGGATTAGATTACTGGAGGGAATTCTACATGGTCCTTGAAGACTGTCCTGAAAATACAGTACAGAATGGTACAGTACAGAATGGTATAGAATGCTGTGACCAGAATATTGACTGGAGCAAATCTAAAGCCATAATGCTTGGTACCAGCAAGACCATCTATTCCCATATGAGCCTACCTTACTATTAGAGGCATCTTCAGAGGCTCTGCTTTGAATGCCCATGCCATCTGAGGCTAGAAGGGTGGCAACCCAAGAAATAGCCTTCTCAGTCATGGCACAAAAACTTTAGCACTCCTTCCCTATGAAGAATCATTTGTCTCCCTTTATTGCTGTCTTCTGCCAGAGGGTGAAGACTTTCTTGTTTTACTGGGTGCTCCCTCACTAATTCTTATTAGCTCGTCTCCCTGTTTGTATGTTCATATGTTTTGTTTGTTTTGAACACACACACACACACACACACACACACACACACACACACACACACACACACACACACACACACTAGCAATACAGCCCTGCTTGGTAGGCCTTGCTCCCTCCTTTTCCTCTCTGGCTCTTTCCCTTAGCACACACTAGTGTTGGTCATGGCTCCTTCTCCTTAGCGCTGCTGCCTCTCAATCAGTCTCCATGTGGGGGAAGGAAGCAAAAGGGGGTGGGCTTGACTACTGTTTCCCGAGGAGTCCCCACTGCTGCTTTCTTTGCTGATATGGCTGCTCCCGGCCACTGGTGATGCTTGTGCTGGTGTTACTGCAACCTACCATTCTCCGCTCCTGCCAGGCTCATTTCCCTGTGGCTGGTGAGTCTCACTTGGAAAAACTGTTGTTGGTGACAACTCACTTTTTAAAGAGCAGCATGAGTGACACAAGCAGCCTATCTCTTCCTGCGCAGCTCTTGAAAAAGAGGGTTGTCACCCGTATGCTTTCCCTCTTATATAATAGGATGTGCATATGTAATCTGGACACTGTTTTAATGTTTGAAATGTGTTAATGTTCCCTGCCTTGGGGCCCCTGATTTGGATGGAAAGGCAACATTTAAATAAATAAATAAATACATACATACATACATACATACATACATACATACATACATACATACATACATACATACATAAGACATTGTGTGGGATTCCACTTGTTTTTAATGATTTTTGTTTGATTATGCTTTTTAGAGTTGTTTTAATTTCTGCTGTGGGCTGCTTCAATGAAAGCTATTTGGCCACATAAAACAAAATCAACTCAACAGTAAGTTGTATGAAGAGAGATAAAGAAACAACAACAAACCTACCAGTGGGCAAAGTGTACTTTGTGCAAAAGAAGCTAACTTCAATATGATATGACTTTGGCCCATGGTTTCCCCTTTTCCTCTCACAAGCTTCCACAACTTTGCTAATACTCCCCCATCTTGATATTTGATATACTTCATTGATTACCCATTGGAATGACTTTTCCCCTTCGCTTCTCTGTTTCTGCTCTCTCCCACTTCTTTAGCAGAGAAGTGTTGGCTATATTTTCTCCCTTTTTCAGCAGTCCTTTCCCTCTAGGTCTAGGATTAAGGGAGTGTTGCTTTACTTACATGTTCAGATGTGCATAGTGTTCTCAAGTATCCTTCTGAGAGAGGAACCAGCATTATAGCTCCTCCTTTTTTTAAAAAAAGTCTCTCTACTACTCTGGTTGGTTTCTGAAGATATCACCTGTTCCTTCCAATAAAAAAAACCAAGGTCTTCCCAAAGACAAATGAGTCTCACTAGCCTCATAAAAAAAATAGATGTACTGTTTGCAGTAAGGGACATAATAGTGAAGGATCCTATACTCCAAGGTTATTGAGAAACTAGAAGACCTGAACAATGCCACCAGAAGCTGATGTAGTGTACATGAGACCCAGGTTCTTATCCCCGCTCTGCCACAGATGTTTGCTGGGTGATTTGAACCAGTTGCACGCTCTCATCTTAACCTACCTCACAGAGTTGTTGTAAGGACAAAATAGAAAAAGAGGAAAATGTGGGATATAGAAGAAATAAAAAATAAATACAGCTTATTTATTTGGTCCATTTTTATCCCACTTTTTTTCCCAAGGAGCACAGGGTGGTCACGCCATTCTCTCTTCCTCCATGTTATCCTTTCAAGAGCTTTGTCAAGTAAGTGAGGCTGAGAAAGGGGGACTGGCCCAAGGTTATCTAGAAAGCAATTCTAAGTAGGTCATTTCAAAATCCTACTGAGGTCTATTTAATGCAGCTTACTCCCACATAAGCTTTCTTACAGTAGCACTGTCCCTGAGCTTCACGACTGAGAGATGATTTGAATTAGAGTTGCCAGCTCTCGGTTGGGAAATTCTTGGAGATCTGGGAAGGGCAAGGTTTGAGGAGCTCAGCAGGGATGTAAAGCTATAGAGTCCACCCTTAAACCAGCCATTTTCTGCAGGGGAACTAATCTCTGTAGTCTGGAAATCAGATGCAATTCTGGGAGATTGGATGGCAGCCCTAATAAGAAACTGGGTCAAGCAACCATGAGAGTTGGTGCCTTCCTGATCACACAGGGATATGAGCCTATGTGGCAATCTTACAATCATGCAGGTCTCGGGTTGTCAAAGATTTCAAAAGTTAAAACAGTACCTTGAATTGAACCTGGAAACAATTGGGCAGCCATTATGGAAAATCACAAACCAGGAATCAATGAGCAAAGCTGTCAGCTCCAGTCCACAGATGACTGCAGCTTCCAAGCTGATGTCAAGGGCAGTCCCACATAGAGTGTATTACAGTAGTCTAGCTGTGGAGTTATTGTAGCATAGGCCCCTTCCGCCCACGCAAAATAATGCATTTTCAAACCACTTTCACAACTGTTTGCAAGTGGATTTTGCTATTCCGCACAGCTTTAAAGAGCACTGAAAGCAGTTTGAACGTGCATTATTCTGCATGTGCGGAATGAGCCATAGATTATCTAGACTGTCTGAGTCCAAAAGTGGCCAAACATCAACCAATTCTGGTCCCCTTATTACATTTCTGTAAAAGAAGGGCTGGGTTCTAAAGACTCCTACAGTGCAATCCTATGCAGTTACTCCAGTTGAGTGGATTGAGGATTGCGCACAGCACCACTGGCGTAATGCCCATTGGGCAAGGTGGGCAGCTGCCCAGGGCATCACCTTGTGGGGGGGGGGCATCAAAATGCTGGGTTCGTTTTTGGGTATTTTAGTGGTTTTCCATTTTTGGCCGGCAGGGGGCGCAGTTTTAGGCTAGCAGCACCAAAATTTCAGCGTATCATCAGGAGACTGTCCTTATGCTACTCCCCAAGTTTGGTGAGGTTTGGTTCAGGGAGTCCAATGTTATGGACTCCCAAAAGGGGTGCCCCTATCCCCCATTGTTTCCAATGGGAGCTAATAGGAGATGGGGGCTACAGTTTTCAGGGTCCATAACTTTGCCCCCCCTGAACCAAACTGCACCAAACCTGGGGGGAATCATTAGGGCAGTCTCCTGATGAGACCCTGAAAGTTTTGAGACTGTGCCTTCAAAAATGTGCCCCCCCAGCCTGCAACCCCCATTGACAGCAATGCAGAAAACTCAATGCAGAACAAAGATTCTTGGGCAAATTTCGGGATGTTCTTGCAGAGAGGGCATTCTTGGATGTATCATCACCAACATTTCAGGGTATCATCTGGAGACTGTCATGATGGCACCCCCAAGGTTTGGTGCAGTTTGGTTTAGGGCAGGGGTAGGGAACCTGCGGCTCTCCAGATGTTCAGAAACTACAATTCCCATCAGCCTCTGTCAGCATGGCCAATTGGCCATGCTGGTAGGGGCTGATGGGAATTGTAGTTCCTGAACATCTGGAGGCAGGTTCAGTTTAGAGAGGTCCAAAGTTATGGACCCTCAAAAGGGTAACCCCATCTCCTTAGCAAAGAATGTGGGATGGGGTGCCCCTTTTGAGGAGTCCATAACTTTGGACTAAACCAAACTGCACCAGCTTTAGGGGGTACCATGGGACACAGTTTCCAGATGATACCTGAAACCAATAGCAACCATCCAAAATGCTCCCTGCAGGAACATCCCAGAAATGTGCCCAAGAATCTTTGTTCTGCATTGAGTTTTCTGAATTGCTGTCAATGGGGGTTGCAGGCTGGGGGGGGGGACATTTCTGAAGGCACAGTCTCAAAACTTTCAGGGTCTCATAAGGTGACTGCCCTGATGGTACCCCCCCCCCCGGTTTGGTGCAGTTTGGTTCAGGGGGGCCAAAGTTATGGACCCTGAAAACTGTAGCCCCCATCTCCTATTAGCTCCCATTGGAAACAATGGGGGATGGGGCACCCCCTTTGGGAGTTCATAACTTTGGACTCCTTGAACCAAACCTCACCAAACTTGGGGAGTAGCATAAGGACAGTCTCCTGGTGATATGCTGAAATTTTGGTGCTGATATGTCTAAAAACTTCACCCCCTGCAGGCACCAATGTCCTGGTGCAAAAAACAATTGGTCGTGGTGGAGTGGCCACCTATGGTGGGGGGGGGGGGCATCCAACTCAGGTTTTGCCCCGGGCTACAGTTTGCCCAGGGCTGCCTCGTTATGCCCCTGCACAGCACAGTTATAACAAGTTGCAATCGTTATAAATGAACTCATTTTCCCTTTTTATAAACGGGAAACGAATTCATTTATAACGATTGCAACTCGCTATAAATATGCTGTGCAAAATCCACATTGAAGCTGATTGACTTCAAGGGGTTTAGACGGGAATAACTCTGCACACTCACCCAAAACTGGAGGGCTAACCCAGAGTTCACCATTTTTTGAACCAAATTCCCTCGTCACACAAGAATGTCCCAGCCTGATCTTTATTTCAATACGCTTTATGCACACAGCAAGCATAGAAATGAGCAGCGCCACTCACACCCCGGGTCAGCCACTGACTACACCTCCTCATCCTTCGGGCACAAGCGCCTTCCTACTTGAAACGAGCAGCGCCGAGCCATAGCGTGCGTTCATGATGACCACATGAGAGCGAAGGGGGACATAGGGCACTTTGGTTGCACCTTTTCCTTCCCTAAGAATAACGTTCTCGAGCCCCTGGGTCGGTACAGGCGTCACTGACCCAAACGGGGCTGCTACCTGTTCCTCGCTTCTCCAGACGCCGTTCTTTTCCAAGACAATCCCGCCCGCTGCGAGGTGTTTCCTTTTCGCTCCGCCGGCGCCTTCAAGTCAAAGCCTGCTGCTGGGAGGGAGGCGCGCACATGGGGCTTTCCCAGGGGGGCCGTGTGGGAGAGGCGGGGCACCCACTCAGACTGTCTCCCAAGAGCCCCTTCATGGGGCGCGCTCCTCAGCAGCACTTCAGGCGGCGGGAAGGGGCGATGTGAGGCGTGTGCGGCCGTGCGCCTGGCACGCTGGAGAGCGCGCCGGCGGCCAGGCGAAGGAGCGCTCCGACGCCGCGCAGCCCGAGCGATTAGGCGGGACGGGCTCGGGGCTGGGTTTCCCCCTCGCCTCTGGCGGCGGAGGTCTCACTTTCCTGGCTCTTCTTTTTCGAAGCGCGCCTTTTCTTCCCTTTGTCACTCCCTCCGCCCATGTCTTGGCTTCCTCGCTGTGGATGGCAGGAGGGAGGCGAGGGGAGGCAAGAGGAGGGAGAAGGCGGGGAAGCTGCCACTCGGGCGCGGCGGCGGATAAGCGGGTCGGGGCTGCGCCTGCCTCCAGCCACCCCCTGAGCCCGTCGGGTGGAGCATGAAGCACCATGGTGTGGTGCGACCGGGGGGTCCAGATGCTGCTGACCACGGTGGGCGCCTTCGCTGCCTTCAGCCTCATGACCATTGCCATCGGCACCGACTACTGGCTCTACTCGAGCGCCAACATCTGCAACGGCACCAACGTGACCACCCCGGACGACACCTCGCAGAGCCTGCCCAAGAAGGTGAAAGGGGACCTCACCCACTCCGGGCTGTGGAGGATCTGCTGTATTGAAGGTAGTCCAGAGTGGCCGGGGGGCGTGGGGTGGGGCCGAGAGTTGGGGGGGGGGGGTGCGCGCGCGCGCGTACGCTGCGGAGGCGCTGACAAAGAAAGAGACTCGAGAAAAGTGTCCAACTTCATCGGCGGGAGTGGTTGGGAAGGAAGAACGACAAAGGAGGTTAGGGACGACGGCTGAGCGCCTTTCTCTTTTCCCTTTTGTGAAAGCGGTTCCCCCTCTACACACAGAGACCCTCCCCCTCCAGATGCAGCCGGCAGCAGCCTAGTTGGTACCTTTGAGCTGATGCTATCTGGGAGGGAGGATGTTGTTGCCATGGCAACCGGTGTCTCTGATTGCTATGGGAACCGGACATAGGGAGGTGATGCTGAGCCCGGGGTGTCTGCTTCTCTCCAGCGCTGCACAGTCGTTACCCTTTCCCCTGGGCACCTTGGTATGCGTGCTGACAAGCAGCGAGAAGAAGTCAGGGAGGGTGTTGGTGTTGTTTTACTCCTTGTTAACAATGGTGTTTATCCCAAAAGGCTTACAGTCTTAATGACAGAATATGGAAGTAATAAGTACAGAATACATAAATAAATAATAATGTTGATAAATGTACACTTATGGAGGCTAAAACCTTAAGCCTTCCCCATCCCCTTCAGGAGACTTCCTGAGTTTTCTTGCACTTTGGTGAGCTAGAATTGCCAGGGGACCCATTCAGAGAAGGAACTAGCTTGGAATGTTGAAACGTAATCCCCAGATGAGGGAAACTGACAACTAACCAAATGCCTGACAGCTTTAGAAACAAATCATCATAAAGAAGCACTGCATACACTGATTGTATGCAATGGGTTCCTTAGCTGAAAGTTTCATGCTTAAGTTAATAGAGACTGTATGATGGAAGGCAAGAGATAATCTTAGAGGGGAAGGAGGGATCTTCTCTCCGTATGAATGCTCTTTTGATGCATTTCAGCTTGGTATACACAAACTTTACAACCTACGTTTCCGCTTGTTTTGAGGGACAGATAGCTCAGAAGCATAAACAAACCCAGAAACCATCATTCATATTAAGAAGAGGTTTTCTAGACAAGCTTGTACAATTTTTAAATTTTCTAGAATTATTTAGGGATATAGTCTGACATTAGGAATTTTTAATGAGAAGTAAATCCCATTGATATCATTGGGACTTACTCTCAAGGAAGTGAATTCTTGTGATGCAATCCTTAGAACACTTTCCTGCAACTAAGCCCCATTAAATAGATGTGAGTAGTTCTGATTGGATTGTTCTGTAGCCTACAAGATAAATTATTACTTTTATTACATAGTTCTGGTGTTTTTCCCAGGATGCTACATACATAATTTGATTTAAAAGTTAAGACCAAGTTGCAGTCTTGCTCATTTCACATTTAGCTCAGTTTTTTGGATCTTGAAGAGAAGGGTTTTTGAGTTTATGGTTGCATGAAAAAGCTCAGAAAGATTAGGGCAACTCATCCTTAGTCAGTCAAGCTAGTCCCTACTTCCCAAATCTTACCCTAGTGAAGAGTAGTGGCAGCAAAGTGGACTGTTGTGAAAGGCATAATCAGGGACAAAGGCCTAATTTTAAAGTTCTGAAATACACCTGTATACACCTGTATACACCTCTATTGCCACTGGGAGCCAGAGGAAAAAGGAAAACATTGGAAGTCCATTGCTTAAGCTCCCCAATAACAATTGGTATGCCATTGGAACATCCAGGGTATAACGATTAGGCCTTTGCCACTGCTGAAGTCCTGCATGGTAGCTTTCTTCCTTCTGCTTCCTAGCACTCAATCACCAAATAGTCTCCCTTGTCATTGCTCCACCTGCTTTCCCAGAAATTTACTTTGATGGGAGGAAAAGGCCTTATCTCTAAAACCTGGGTACTGCTTCAAAATGTCCATTCCCATCAATGGAGAGGAGAACTGGATGTTCTATTTTTCAGGCTATCTGGTAACTTTGGACATTCCACAGAAGCATCCAGGCCTCAAAATGGGTCCTTTGCCACCTCCATATTAGCTCTCCTTGTCATCAGCCCCTCTCAACAGAGTAAATTTGGGGAAGGGCATCACTGTGGCAAACAGTTCTTTTTGGTGGCAAAGAGTTGTTGGTGTTAGGAATAGTTATTACAAGGTGGACATAACATTTAGGATTTCCTCATTGTCTATACTGGGTGTTTTCTGTTTACAGTACTTTCTTCTACATATCAGTATTATAACGAGTTCAGTATTATAATGAGCTGATAACTGAAATATCAACTTTTTCATTAAAAAAAGAAATGCATTTAGGTCTGTAGAGAATCTCTATGGGGAGGGAATTCCATAACTTTGGTGCCATGACTGAGAAGGCCTTTTCTTGGATTGCCCAGCCTTAGATAGATGTGGCACTCAAAGCAGGTTTCTGAAGATGACTGCAGTGGTCAGTTAGATTCATATGGCAGTCCTTAAGGGAGTCCTTAAGATATGCTAGTCTTAAAAGGCTCTAAAGGTTAATACCGACACCTATAACTGGGCCTGGAAGCAAAATGGGAGTCACTGTAGGTGAAGCAAGACTGGAGGGATGTGACCCCTACAACCCACTCTCATCATCTGACATCATTTTCTAGGCAGCCTTTAGATCTACTGTGCACTAAACCAGAACTGAATCAGTTGGAGCCATTCAATAGCAGATGGCACAGATTACAATAGCAGATGACAAATTAGAGAATCAGTGACAGTCTCAGGCTTTGCAGGACCTGTAAGTCCTATGTTGGTCTGACAGAACCTAAAAAGATTCAACCTGAGTGTCATATCAGAAATGTGTAAAATAGAGATGAATGAAAGCAATTTCCCGTGAAAGCATGATAGATTGCAAGAGGCTGATCGTTATCTGAATACTTGTCTGTCCACCAATCTTAGGCTGATTCCACATGGGCCAAAAACAGCAGTGTGAAAACGGTGTGAAAATGGTGTAAAAGGGTTTAAAACAGTGTAAAAGGGTTTATACTGTTTTCACACCATTTTCACACTGCTGTTTTTGGCCCGTGCGGAATCAGCCTTAGCTTCTTTTATTGAGGTTTGGTTAACTTTTAGTCTTGGACTCCAAATGAGAATAAAATCAGTGCCACGGTTTTTAGGCAAACCGCTTCCCCACACACACACAAGTAGCTTCATAGCAGGTTTGCAGGGATCCCATAGGACTCGTGACAGTGTACATGTGGAGCCCTCATACTAGAGTCAATCTCCTACTTCTTTTGCTGAAAGCTTTCTGGCATTTATTCTTGTGTGTAAGTGCTGTCAAGTTGTTTCTGACTTACAGTGAACCTATGAGTTAACATCATCCAAAATGTTAACAGCCTTGCTTCAGTTTGGCAGACTGAGGGCCATGCCTTCCTTGAGTGAGTTGATTCATTTCAAGTTGGGTCTTCCTCTTTTCCTACCACCTTCCCCTTTTCCTAGCATTACTGTTGTTTCCAGTGACTCTTGTCTTCTCATAATATGACCAAAGTATGATAACTTCAGTTTAGTCATTTTAGCTTCTAGAAAGAGTTCAGGTTTTATTTGAACTAGAACCCACATATTTATCTTCTGGTAGTCCATGGTATCCATAAAGCTGTCCTCCAACACTATGGCCGTTTCTGGATGGCCTCACAAGCAGAGGTACACCGGCAGAGGTATACAGCAGAGGCATATGGGGGGGCCAAATGGCGCCCAGAAGCAAAAATCTCTCCTGGCACCCCGCCCCGTGGAGCACTGATTACTCACAAGTAAGCACTGCTTACTCACAAGTTAGGCTACAGCCCCTCTTCCCAGCCCAGCAGCCAAGACGCCAGAGAGTTTCTGTGTATAGTTGATGCCGGTGCCCCCCCCCCCCCCCCGGGCCATTTGCACAGTGCCCTGCAAATGGCTCCAGTGCCCCAGCAGCCCACGGGCCCACATTCGCATGGGCCCGCAGGCACAGATCCCTCTTACCTTGTCTCCCAGCTGCCATCGCAGTGGAGAGGCCAGGGGACACGCCCTCCGTGGCCATGGCAATGCTTCCAGGGCCGGAGGCCAGGAGGCGTGTCCCCTGGCCTCTCCAAAGTGACAGCAGCTGGGGAACAAGGTAAGAGGGATCTACGCCAGCGTGGGGAAAATGGCAGATTCCACCAGTGCTGTTCGCTCGGCACCAAATGGAAGCTGGCATTTTCCGAAAAATGCCATTGTGGGGTGAAACGTCACTATCTCCCACACAACGGTGTTTGTACTGGCCCCACACCGGTCTAAATGGCCCATGCAGAAATGGCCTACATTTCAAGTTGATCAGCTTTCTTCCTGTCAGCTTTGTTTACTGTGTAGCTTTCACACCCATTTATAATAATGGGAAATCGTATGGTATAAATTGTTTTGACCTTCAGGGACGTAGGCAAGGGGGGGTGTTTCTCGGGTTCAACCTCCCCATTGCATGTCCGAAGCTCTGCCCCCCCCCCCCGTTTGTGGGTTTTTGCATTTTAAAGTGGGTTTTTTGTTTTTGGCCTGCAGGGGGCGCAGTTTTTAAGCTAACAGCACCAAAATTTCAGGCTATTGTCAGGTGACACTCCTGATGATACCACCCAGGTTTGGTGAAGTTTCATTCAGGGGGTCCAAAGTTACGGAGATGGGGCTACACCTTTGAGAGTCCATAAATTTGGACCCCCTGAAACAAACTTCACCAAACCTGGGTGGTATCATCAGGAGAGTCTCTTAAAGGTACCCTGAAAGTTTGGTGCTGCTAGATTAACAATTGTACCCCTGACAGCAGGCACCCCCCAAATTTCCCCAGATTCTCTTTTTAAACCCACCCCCTTGGCATGGATTTAAAGTGAGAATCTGAGGTCCCCAGTTCAAACGTTGAAAGTGATGCTGTTTCGGGGGGGGGGATCCACCCCAAAACACCATCATTTTCAATGTTATTTTTACTGGGGACCCCAGATTCTCCCTTTAAAATGGATTTAAAAGGAGAATCTGGGCTCCCTAATTTAAACACCGTTGAAAGTGATGCTGTTTGGGGGTGGATTCCAGCGTCACAGCAGCCGCCCATCGTGGGGGAGGAGTGCAAACCTCAGATTTTGCACTGGGCTCCATTTTCCCTAGCTACCCCTCTGCCTGGAGGGGAGAGAGAAGGGACTGCCAGCTGCCAGCTGGGGAGCCCAGCCGGGGGGGGGGGCAGGTCACAGGAGTCTGCTTTTTATAATCACTGAGTCCATGGGCATGGCTTGGGGAGGTGTGGCCACACCCCCAGGGGTAGGTGAGGGTGTGGCCTTGCCCCCAACCCCCCCCCCTAAAAAATCTATACCTACGTCACTGCCTTGGTCACCAGTAACACATGCTTACACTTAAAGGTCTTTTCTAGTTCCTTCATGGCTGCCCTTCTCAGTCTCAGAGCCCCATCCACACTGGGGGCCCGGGGCCAAATCCACCCATGGGAGCCGTGTGTGGCTGTTCTGACAGATTTGCCATCCTCGGGGCATTTACCTCAGTGAAGATGCGATCCTGCCCGTGTGTGGCTGCTGCAGTCTTCCCCAGTGGTGGAACGTGGCACCAGATGAAGCACCAGTGCCTCTACTGCTGCTGCTGGCATACTGGGGGCAGGGCAGGGGCAGGGCTGAGGGAGATGCCCGGAGGAATGGCTTCCTCCCAGCCATTCACCGCCTTACACTGGTGGCTGGGACTTTAGACTTACACCATCCAAAAAGGTACTATAAGTCTAAGCCAAGTAGGAGTTTCTCGGTGGCTGGGTGGCTTTTTTGCTTTGCAAGCTTCTCCATACCTCTGGGAGGCCCCTATGGGAGCAGCAAGTTACCGCAGGCATGGGATCCATGATGGCCTGGCATCTTGGATTGGGCCACCTATCTTCTTCTGATTTTTTGGTTGCAGCCCCTGTTCTGGCAAAGAAAAATGTTTGTCAGGCCAACCAAAAATCTTGACAAATAATGATGTCAATAATATAACTGAGACAGCAGCCAGATTTCTATGTGTTGCCATTGTGATGCGTTTACAAATGTAGAGTAAGACTTCTATAATACTGTGGTTGATTGTCAAGATCGATTATATTATAGATGGATATTACTTTTTTGTCTGTCTTTTATGCTGATATAACAATAAAGGCTGACTTGACTTGGTTGCAGTCTCCCTTTCGATTGATGAAGGAGCCAAGGACTACAAAATCTTCAACATTTACCCTTATTTTTCATCAGATTACTCTTTTAACATTATTTTAGTTAACAAGAGAAAGTTCACAGAAGTTGTGACTAAATATATTTCAACAGCATTCTGAGTATTTGCACCAAAGTGTTGTCACCTCTAACACACTTTTCAATTTTCAATTTAATTTTCATATAGAGAACATTTTAAACATATGTTGTCTTGTATATCTTTTTATATTGATTCATTTTGTATCTTAATATAGTCTTAAAGGTTTTGTGGACATTTTCCTTGATTAAACTGAATTGAACTAATAGCACAAACTGAAAAAAAACAACCACGTAAGTACGATGAAAGTTTCCACATCCCTTCATATCCACCTCTTCTCTGCAATGCATTACTCCACCATTATTTTATAATCCACCACTTTATACTTTTTCAGTGGTGACTTCTCCTCTAAAACAATGGTTTTCATCCTGTGACTAACAGGATGCTGGCTCTGGAGACCCCATTCATTCCGCACATGCAGAATAATGCACTTTCAAACTGCTTTCAATGCTCTTTGAAGCTGTGCGGAATGGCAAAATCCACTTGCCAACAGTTGTGAAACTGGTTTGAAAACGCATTATTTTACATGTGCGGAAGGGCCCCCCAGAGAGTTGTTTCTTCTCCTCTTCCTCTCCACCACCACCACAGCTTTGGAGGTACCTGTAGTTTGTGAACTTGCATAGAAAACAATGGAGAAAATTACATTTTTGTCATAGGCATGTTCTTCTACCTTGTTCTTCAAAACATCTTCAGGTTGTTTCATGTAGAACATCAATACTAGCCTTTAGGGACTCTGAGATTGCTAAGCAGGTAGCCCTGGATTATGACCCTGATTTGAAGTGTTGTTGTCAAAGGAAGTGTGTGTGTGTGTGGTGTGTGTGTGCATCATAATGAGGCTTCCTCGGGATTTATTTCTGGCAGAAGCTGGATGGGTTTGTGAATGAATTACACATTTGAGAGTTTTGACCCCCCCCCCCCAATCGATCTTGTAAACATGATTTTAATCCAGTTTGCTCAATTTGATTTCAGTGGGGCTAATTCCCGAGCAAGTCACCTGAAGGTTCTTCTGAAGCATACTTTTAAAAATCTGTTGAACTGGAAATTCCTCAAACTGCATGCTAAATTGTCACTGACTTGAATAACAGCAAAGGAACACAAGTTCATTTCAGGTTAGATGACGTGTTCTGTTTCAGTAGTTCTTAATAAAATATTAGTTTGAAAACTCTTGCATAAAGTAGAAGATCCAAAGGTTTCAGTGAGTGATTACATAACAACTACGCTGAATTGTTTCTAGGTTATCTAATGTGCAGCATTGTTACTTTTATTTAGATGTTAAAATTAAAGTGATATAATGACTTCTTTGCTTCACAGACTTCTTTTCTTTACAGTAAAATTCAGTCACTCCAGTTAGTGCTTATAAAGCTTGACACAACTGGTCCTTGATGGTGTCATTCTACATTATTTGTTAGTATTAGTCTCTGAGTGTACCACTACAGTATGTAATAAGTTGACCTTGCCCAAGCAAAGCTAGTCCAGTCACTTGGTAGATAGGTGGCCTTCTATATAAATTGCTTATAGAGCTGGACCTTATTTGCTTCACATACTGTTCCATATTGATTATGCTACCACACAGTCTCCTTCAGTGTTTGCCTTTGGAATCAGAATGCAAGCTACTGAACTTGCAGATTCAAGGTGATTCATCAGCTACTTGTGAAATGAGTTATGTGCATGTAAAGTTCCGTCAAGTTGTAGCTGACTTATTGTGAGTCTGGCAAGAGTCTTTCAAGGCAAGTGAGAAGCAGAAGTAGTTTGCCATTGCCTTCCTGTGCCAAGTTTTCCTTGATGATCTTCCTTCAAAGTACCAACCCCGCTTAGCTTCTTAGATCTGCCTATACTAGGCTGCCTTCCCTCCAGTGAAATGTGTTACAAATGAGGAATGTCCATTAATAATTCAGTATTATTGTTGCTTTTAATAATTGCTATTTGCCGTCTGAGTGATCGCTTAAGTTACAATTATATCAGTTCCTTGACGGGATCATCCTTGACTACCTCTGCTTCAAGGGCCATTAGCATGCAGGACAAAACTACATGGTATATGGATGATATATTACGGGATCTTGCTCTGAAATTGCTTGGAACAGCAGTTGTGTGGGAGGGGTTGTTTAACTCTTTCCCCATGGGCTATGCTCCCATATGGCTAGCACGAGCGGGCAATTCAGGAAAATAGCACAGGAAAGATGAGCAGCAGCAGAAGGGAAGAATCTGACGTAGCAGCTCCCTGTCTAATCCATCTCTGCCAATGACAATCTGAGAGCCAAGCAAACATGCTACGTGCCTCAGCCAAGTATGAAGCACAGAAATATTTTGGAGGGAAATGCCATTAGCATCCCTGCCACAATCGATTCCTCTCAAAGCTGGGAGCCTCTGGTCATACCCACATAGGACAAGACTCAGAAGCTAATGAGCCATGAGGATTCTGGGAACTGGGCAACTTCCTGATGACCTTCCCCTTCTGTCATAGAGAGAGAGAGAACGATGCAGACCTGATGGGTGCCACAGAAATGAGCAGAGGGATGAGAGTCAGAAAAAGATAGAATCGCATGCAGTTGTCTCTCCTCAGTACATTGTAACTGAAAAACACATTTAATTGAAGCCTATTCATATTCACATGTATTCTGTAGTTGTAGAAGAAGCAGAAACTTAATTTGAATAATACTGTTCCCGATTACAAGTAGCCAGCTATTCAGGCTGCTCCAGTGCGAAAGAATAAGATCATGGGTGTGGTCCTGGCATGCTGCCATGAAGCATCTTGCCTCATAATGGCCCCTTCCGCACACGCAAAATAATGTGTTTTCAAACCACTTTCACAACTGTTTGCAAGTGGATTTTGCTATTCCGCACAGCTTCAAGGAGCACTGAAAGCAGTTTGAAAGTGCATTATTCTGCATGTGCGGAATGAGCCATGGAGAGAAAGCAAAGGCACAGAAAGAAAGAGGGAGTCAGAGATATATCACCAAAGACAAAAAGAGGCATCACCACATAGTTCAAAGGGAAATATAACAGTCCCCTCCTGGTACCCACACATGCTATTATTCCAACAGAAGGAAGGTTATAAACACAATAGTACACATGGAAAAACCAACTTTCCCCCCTCTTCAGCCACTCAGATGCCAGCAAGCAGGATCAGTTTTTAGATACCAGTGACTATTAGACATCTGGGTCTTTCCATCTTTGTAAAAATGCTGTCCAATTTTAAATCAGGTGCCAGATATTTTTTTTAACAAAACAGAATTTTGTGCTCATTAACTCACAAACCCTTTAGCTGACATTTTCATTGTATTGTTCAATCGTGACTAATCATCTGAATTTTGGCAATAGGTACCAAGAAGGAATAGAAGAAAGTAACAAAATAAACATGATCAGCAAAATATTGACGCTGTGTCAGAGAAATTAGCATTGTATGTCTGAAACATTGCTCTGAAATTAGGCAAAATACTACTGGTGAAAAGAGAAGATGCTCTTATTCTTTTTTCTGTATAAACAAAGATGAGGTAGAAATGCATATATAATTATGGTGAAAACTGCAGCTGCTCAGTATTGAGACAGTGGTGTAGACATTTGCAGCCTTTTTAGCATGCTATTCTTTTTCCAAATGTAAATAATATATGAAGATTAGGGATCCTAGTACCTGGCCTACTGCTGTTTTAAAAATAGCTGTAGTTATGCTGAGCTTTTCAATGGTGTTTCCTGACTCTATGCATTCCCTACCCAGTCCTTTGTTCACCAATACTACTGTTTTCAGGATAAAGATTACAGGAAATTTGTGAATTCATCCGCCATTTCCTGGACCATCTTTGTTCTAGAATGCTCTGCTTGGGTCCTAGTGCTTTGGGGACAGAACTAGGTAGGCGCTAGGACCCAAGCGGAATATTCTGGAACAAAGATGGTCCGGGAAATGGCAGATAAATTCACACATTTCCTGTTATCTTTATCCTAAAAAGGGTATACACATACACATTACTGGATATGATAACAGCTGTTGAGCTACAGCCATTATTTGCATTAGATTAGTGTGTTCAAACAGTAAAATCCAGCTGCAGGTGATCACTATAGTTCTACAGTGGTGCCATGTCTAACCAGTTGTGAATGTCTAAAAATTTATGTAGCCATGTGTCTCAAATTCTGGTTCACATTTGCTTTGGAATGAGTCTCAAGAGAATAGATTGTGGCACAAATTATTATTACAGTTGTTGTTGTTGTTGTTGTTGTAGATTTCACAGCTGCCAGATCTTTAGCTGGTTGTTGGCCTTCATTACAATTCGAGCCTCACCCAGAGGCCTAGGAAGTTGTACTGTATCGGCGTAGTATTCGTGCGGATCCCAGCAGGGATTGTTGTTGTTGTTGTTGTTGTAGATTTCACAGCTGCCAGATCTTTAGCTGGTTGTTGGCCTTCATTACAATTTGAGCCTCACCCAGAGGCCAGTAACCTGAAAAATATGAAAGAACAAAGATTAAAGAATGGCAAGATCATGAAAGAATTAATTACATGATCTCTTGTTCCGTCAGAATAGTTAAAAGAGTATCTATCAATATATGCAGCGGATGTTTGGACACCTGAGAGACACTATTCAATTTGGAATAGGGTTGGTTCCTGGGGTGAGAAAACCTTATTTAGTGAGCTCCTTTTCCACTTCTTCCAATAGGTTTTCTCTCACTGATGTACATGGGTGCCTCTTAACTGCATGGGAGGACTATGATGTTACTGCATTCTTATCAGTTGAAACTGGCATGTTAAATATGGCTCACTGTAAGAAAGTATATTAAGTACATTAAGAAACATAATCAAATTACAGCTCGTTTTCTTGCTTGGAATACCTTTATATCTTAAACTGTTCTTCAGATAAGTTGATAATAAAGTGAAATTGTTTCTTGTGAAATGATTTTGATACTTTAAAATAGCATCGAGCAATTGGCACTAATCTCCCCCTACCCTATGGTGGTGGAAAATAACAACTGTTTAAAGGAAAATAATCTTCTCCAGTGAATTATGTGGTGTGGGTGTGTAATAAAGCTGCCAACAGATTCTAACCGATGAGAAGAGATGCCATACCAAAAGGAAAGGGGGTGTATCATACCTGGCTGCTTAGGGGCATTCAAGGATAGAAGGGCCTGCTTCGTACAGCGCAAGCATTGCACCACACCCATGTAGAGGTCTCTATCAGTCTATAATGCCAAAGAGGTTATTTCTGCATGGCCAGCATCAATGCTTCTGCACTAGGCCTCTCTCTTTTCTTGATTGTTGTCATTCTGGAACTGCAGAGTGCACCTCTGCATGATCTGTAGCTGGCAAACCAACGGAGATGTCTGGCAACCCTTTATGAAGTCACAAGCAAGAATGCATTCTGCTCTAATATTCAGGTCTAAATTAGATCTCACACTTTTTTTGTTTATTAAATTGGTAATGTTTTAATATGTATTTTTGGTTTCTCATGTGAGTTCTATAGTTTGAAATCTTTTTTCCCAAGTCTCTTTGGCTGCCACATATGTTGGCCTGCATTTGTCCTGATTTCTCAAAATACACCTGTCTGTTTTCATTTGACAAAAGATGTTCAAAGTACAAAACAAACAGATGGTTACGGTCTACGTCAGAGTGGCATCTTGAATTATGTGAAGTGACTATAGTTGGACCTGAGTTAGTTTATAATTTATTATTCATTTACTTTGTTTATACCCCATCTTTTCCCCCATTGGGGCCCCACAGGGACTTACCTCATTCTCCTCTCCTCCATTTTATCCTCACAACAATAGTGTGAGGTAGGTTAGGCTGAAGAAGAAGAAGAGTTGGATTTATATCCCCCTTTCTCTCCTGTAGGAGACTCAAAGGGGCTTACAAACTCCTTTCCCTCCCCCTCACAACAAACACCCTGTGAGGTGGGTGGGGCTGAGAGAGCTCAGAAGAACTGTGACTAGCCCAAGGTCACCCAGCTGGCATGTGTTGGAGTGTATAGGCTAATCTGAATTCCCCAGATAAGCCTCCACAGCTCGGGCTGCAAAGCAGGGAATCAAACCCAGTTCCTCCAGATCAGAGTACACTTCCTCTTAACCATTATGCCACTGCTGTATGCAACTGCACAGAGTCAAGCAGTAAATTCCCATGACAGAGTGGGGATTTGAACCAGGATCTTCCAGATCATAGCCAACATTCTAACCACTACATAATGCTGTCTCTCTATGAACAAAACTCTGTGAACAAAGGTGTGTTTGTTCACAAAACAGAGTCTGGTGGTTTTCCTGCCAGCTGTTGCAGCCTTTTGAAATTAATCTATGTCAATAGTTTATGTAGCCCAATGTGGCCTTATTTTTCCCATAATAAGCTATCAGAATCAGAAAGCCAGTTTTCTCACTCCAAGGTAGGAGGACATTTTAGAACAGTGGCTCTCAGCCTTCCTAATGCCGCGACCCTTTAATACAGTTCCTCACATTGTGGTGACCCCCAACCATAAAATTGGTATATATAAAATATAAAAAGACCGTTTTCTGATGGTCTTAGGCGACCCCTGTGAAAGGGTCGTGCGACCCCAAAGGGGTCGCGACCCCCAGGTTGAGAACCACTGTTTTAGAATGTTGGTTGTTCCCACTGGCTTCTAAGGGAGGCAGGACCAAAACTTCCCTTTCCTCTCCCCCTCCAGGGAACTTGTGGATCCGTTTTAGCCCTGCCTTGCTAGGAAGAGAAGTCTAGAGAGAGCTCTCTGCAGTCTCGTTTCTTTCTTGTTTCCTTTCATCTTGAACTACTAATAGTTGAGATCTACACTGCACAATGCTTTCCTTCTCTTTCTACCCTCTTGGAGCCTTTTGTTTATTTTATTTTGTTTTTTTAAATTTACATTCCACCCTTCTCCAAAATGGGCTCAGGTCAACATACAGAAAGATCAATTAAAAACCCAGTAAATTTACATTCTTCAGTGGCACCATAAAATAATTCTCATTAGGGAGAATGAGGACAAATGGGAAGAGAATTGGGGAAAGGGAAGGGAAAAGGAATCAAAACAGAGACAGGGAGGCTAGATACGATGAAACATGCAGTGGCTGTCCTTGACCATAGGCCTGGCAGAATAGTTTCCTCTTAACAGGCCCTGCAGAACTTACAGAGGTTCAGGAGAGCATTTCAGCAGGCCGGGGCCAAGACAGTATAAGATATAGTGGATAAGGTGCTCGATCTGATTAGGATATTGTGGACAAAACCTCAAATCCATAGAGACTTTATTAAATCTTCTTTGCAAAAATGTAGAGGGCATGGTGTGAAATCTTGTGGTTTCTTAGAACTTGATTTGTAAGGTCTGTTAAGTAATAAGAAAGAAATATAGTGTGTTTGTGATATGTATACCATAATGAGAATTTTGAAAGATGAATTGATTCAATATCACAGGATACATCTTTCTCTAGAAGCTATTTACAAACATTATTTGTACCCCATTTTACCAACTGAATTGACAGTAAAGAATATACTTGTAATGTAGGAGTCAGCAGGTGCACCCATTGATTCCCTTCCCAATAGAAACAAAACCATATTTGGCCGAGTGTGTATTAGGTTTGGTGATTTGCTAAAGGATTTTTTCAGCCAAATAGCAAAACTGCATGGAAAAGCCAAGCTGATTACTAAGAAACCTGAAATACCCAAATAAATATTCAGGTATTTTGAGATTCAGCTATCTGAAGGCCTAATTCCCACAGTAGGCCCAAGAAACCCTCACTCCCCCAAAAGGAAAAACTTGGGGGATAAGTCAGTCCCATTTACCTTGGTTGTGTCTTTTGGGCTTCCTGGACAACTCTAGACTCTATAGAGAGATGTAAAAAGGCTCCCAACCCATCCTGCGTTGCCATATGCTGCAGAAGACCATAGCTGGATGGTCCTTATCCTTTTCCTGCCCTGTATATGGTTGCCAGAGCAACAGTGAGGAGAGGCGTAGCTCCAAGGAAGCGGGGGGGTCGCAACACATTCCGGGGGCATGGTAGGGGCATTCTGGGGCAGGGGTGGAAGACACACTGGTGTACCAGGTGCTTCCCCACTCCCCCCCCCCGCTACGCCTCTGACAATGAACTATTCTTACTGGCAAATGGGAAAGCTCACTGGAGGTTCTCTAATGTTTGCTGTGCATTTTTGCAAGGAGCTGAACTCTTTGCAGAGTTAGAACTTTTGCAGAGAGAAGGGGAAAGAAAGTTCCTAGGGGCCAGTGGGGTTTCAGCATGGAGGCTGAATCAAAGAATCAAAGAAGGTTTTTATTCCCCAGGGATACTTTCAAGTTTTTTTGGTGCCTGGTCAGAGAGTATAAATTGTAATGCTGGGTCCTGAGCAGCCCATTCTGTTTTAGAGTGAGGTTGAGAGAGAGTTCAAGATTTGCTTTTGGCTCTTGAGCTTGTCCTCCCTCTGTCTGATCTTTGAAGCACTTGTCTTCGCTGGATCACCTGCCCATTGGATTCCTTCCTATCAGTCTGCATGGAGAAGTCATTGAAGGGTGTGACTCAACTGGGTTAATATTTTAAAAATAATTACCTTGTTTTAATTTTTAACTGCTGTTTGTTTGACTGCTTGATTGGGCCTGGAGGTGGGTTGTTAGAAGTTAATTTGCTGTGTATGTTTGCAGAGTTTTGCTTTAGGCTGGTCATTGTTACCAGGTTTGTGGTGCAATTTTAAAATATCACAGTTGATTTCTCCCACCCCCATTGTTGCTTTACTGATGTTTTTTGCTTTTGGGTGGGTTTGCTGTTATTGTTGCTGTAACCTGTGGGTTATCCCACATTCATTTATAAAGTTTGTGGAGTGGGATTCTGTTTTGTGTTGTGATTCTTCTCAGGAAGGTAGAGTTTCATTTACCGGTAGTTACTTTTTCTTGATTCTCCAAATCAACCATAGCTTTTTGATTTGGTAGATTCAAATAGCTGTAAGGCCATGTTAGGGTTAGAGGTTCTTAGAATTTAATTTAGCAGTTGAGCTTTAGTTTAGTTTGCCACTTAATATACAAGAAAAATTAAGTTTTCCTGGGAGAGGGTTTCTAAAAAGCTGTCAGGGTCTGTTAGGTTGCAATTCAGGTCAGTTAACTAGGGCATTTAACTTCCCCATCTTAGCTAGCCAGAGTTTGACCCAGGGCAACCATGAATGGCAGGAGGAACTCAGCAGGGTTTTGGGGAGAAAACGAAGGAGAAAACTAGAGGAGTGGAGGGGTAGGGCTGCAACCTGTGAGGAGACCTACTCCACAGCTGCCTTCTGCCCCCCTGTTGTCTGCCTGTAGTGGTGCAATGAAAGTCCCTTGCAAGACACTCTTAGCTGCTGAGGCAGCTGCTGGAGCAGATCCACCTGCAGAGGTAATAGGTGGTGGCACTGTGCAGAGGCCTTCTTCACAGGCTCCTCCTCCTCAGGATGTTAATGTTCAGACATTTTGCTCAGCAGCAAGAGGAAGAGGCTGAGCTGTTTTGGGGGTGTGCTCTAAGGAAGGGTACATCCCCTCTGTGGAACTCTTCACCCTGAGGACTCAAAGGATACTGGAGGAACTAGGTGGGGAGATGCCTCCACCATCTCCCTCCTTGGTGCCTTCATAGCCCAGCAGCCCTTTGAGGCACACAAGAGAGGAGACAGCAGCTGCAATGGCGAGGAAGTACCTTCCAGAGCCCTACGAGGTGGTATAATTGAACCCATGAAGGAGAAAGAAGAATAGTGGAGGTGAACAACTGTTTTTGCAAGTGGTGCCGCCAGGAACAATTTGGGTTCCTGGACCATGGTCTGTGGTTGCATGAAGAGAGACTGCTGGCAAGGGATGGGTTGCACCTCATGCCTGTAGGTAGAAACATCTTTGCCAGGAGGTTCACAAACCTGATCAGAGGGCTTTAAACTGAGTTATGTGGAGGAAGAAGACAGTATTCAAGCAGACAGGAGTTCATCAAGTGATAGTGATGATAGTCCAAAGGTTACAGAGAGAACTGAGCGAATAGGTCAAGAAGCCAACAAGGGGGGGGGGGGGGCTTAAAGAAGCAGCCAGAGGAAATGCACCATGGCCTTCAATATGCACCAATGCACAGATCATGGGAAATAAACAAGATGAACTGAGCCTCTTAACACAGCAAAACGAATATGATATAATAGGTATCACTGAAACCTGGTGGGGTGAGTGTTATGATTGGAATATAAGAGTTGAAGGGTATAACCTATTTCAGAGAAACAGATCAAATAGGAAAGGAGGCAGAGTGGTATTATATGTAAAAGATTATTACAACTGTGAGCAGGTCCATGTCTTAAATACTGCAAGCCAGGTTGAGAGCATTTGGGTAAAAATTAAGGAGGAGAGAAACAGCACTGATCTCATTGTGGGGGTCTATGATAGTCTGAAGAGATGTATGATGCATTTTTGGGATGCCAGTCTGAAGAGATGTATGATGCATTCTTGAAACAGATTACTCCACTTTCAGAAAGGAAAGAATTAGTTGTCATGGGAGATTTCAATTATCCAGATATTTGTTGGGAGTCAAACTCTTCTATGACACTCAGGTCCAACAAATTTCTCACTTGCCTTGCAGACAATTTCATGGTCCAGAAGGTGGAAGAAGCAACAAGGGGAATGGCTATTTTAGATTTGCTCCTAACGATGACCTGATTAGTGGAGTGGAAGTGGTAGGATCCTTAGGTGGCAGTGATCATGTTCTCCTGGAGTTTGTTATACAGTGGAAAGGGAATGCTAAGGGAGTCATACACACATTCTAGATTTGGCATTTATATCCTCGCCCCCTTTCTGTCCTGTAAGGAGACTCAATGGGGCTTACAATCTCCTTTCCCTTCCCCCCTCACAACTACCCCTGTGAGGTAGGTGGGGCTGAAAGAGCTCCGAAGAGCCATGACTAGCCCAAGGTCACCCAGCTAGTTTGTGTTGGAGGGCACAAGCTAATCTCGTTCACCAGATAAGCCTCCACAGCTCAAGTGGCAGAGTGGGGAATCAAACCCGGTTTCCTAAATTAGAGTACACCTGCTCTTAACCACTACACTACGCTGGCTCTCAGTAAGCTTTGGATTTCAGTAAGCCTAGGAATCTAATGGGTGCGATCCCGTAGTCAAAAATACTAAAAGAAAAGGGAGTGCATTTGGCTGGGAATGTCTTAAAAGTGAGATCTTGAGGGCACAATTTCAAACAGTTCCAATGAGGAGGAAAAATGAGAGGTGTCTAAGGAAACTAGGATGGCTGTCTCAAGAACTTTCAACTGAGCTAAGATTTGAAAAGGACATGTACAAGAAATGAAAAAGGGGGGAAATCACCAAAGAGGAATTCAGACAAATAACCAGGATGTGTAGGGAGAAAGTCAGAAAAGCTAAAGCTCACAATGAGCTGAGGCTTGCCAGAGAGGTAAAAAAAAAAAACCAAAAAAGGCTTTTTTGGTTATGTCCATAGCAAAAGGAAGAAAAAAAGATAGGCTAGAGTCACTGCATGGAGAAGATGGCAATATGCTAATAGGGGATGGAGAAAAGGCGGAACTACTCAACACCTTCCTTGCCTCAGTCTTTTCCAAAAAAAGGAAATGGTGCTCATCCAGGGAAAAATGAAACAGAAAATACAGTAGGAGAAATTCATCCCAGAATAAATAAAAAGGAACACCTGGCTACTTTAAACGAATTCAAATATCCAGACCCTGATGAGCTACATCCCAGGGTATTATAAGAACTAGCAGAAGTCATCTCAGAACCACTTGATATAATCTTTGAGAATTCCTGGAGAACAGGAGACGTCCCAGTGGACTGGAGGAGGGATAACGTTGTCCCCATCTTCAAAGAGGAGAAAAAGGAGGACCCTAATAATTACCGTCCAGTCAGCCTGACATCAATACCAGGGAAGATTCTAGAGCAGATCATTAAACAGATGGTTTGCCAGCACTTAGAAGGGAATACTGTGATCACAAAAAGTCAGCATGGGTTTCTGAAAAACAAGTCATGCCAGACTAATCTCTTTTTTTGATAGAGTGACAAGCTTGGTAGATGAAGGGAATGCTGTTGACATAGAATACCTTGATTTTAGTAAAGCTTTTGACAAGGTGCCCCATAATATTCTCGCAAGTAAGCTAGTGAAATGTGGACCAGACAATGTTACTATTAGATGGATTTGTAATTGGGTGACTGACAGAATTCAAAGGGTGCTCATCAATGGCTCATCTACATCCTGTAGAGAAGTGGGGTGCCACAGGGTTCTGTCCTGGGCCCAGTGCTATTCAATATTTTTATCAATGACTTGGATAATGGAATAGAAGCCATGCTAATCAAATTTGCAGATGACTTACACAGAGGCTGAAAAAATGAACTCCACAGATACAGGATGGGTACCACCTAGCTTGACAACACTGCATGCAAAAGGGATCTGGGAGTCTTAGTAGACCACAAACTGAACTGAACATGAGTCAGCAGCCAATGGAATTCTGGGCTGTATCAATAGAAGTTGTTTGAGGGATGTAATTGTACCTCGAACAACTTCTAGTCTAGATCGAGGGATGTAATTGTACCTCTCTATTCTGCATTGGTTAGATCTCACCTGGAATGTTGTGTGCAGTTCTGGGCACTGCAGTTCAGGAAGGATATGGAATGGGTCCAGAGGGGGGCAACCCAAAATGGTAAAAGGTCTGGAATCCATGCCCTACAAGGAGAGACTAAGAGAGCTTAGTATGTTTAGTTTGGTGAAGAGAAGGTTAAGAGGTGACATGATAGCCATGTTTAGATATTTGAAGGGATGTCATGTTGGTGAGGGAGCGAGCTTCTTTTCTGCTGTTCCAGAGACTAGGACCAGGAGTAATGAGTTCAAGGTGAAGGAAAAGAGATTTCATCTAATCAGGAAAAACTTCCTAAGGGCTGTTTGACAGTGGAATGTACTACCTAGGAGTGTGGTGGAGTCTCCTTCTTTGGAGGTTTTTAAACAGGCTGGATGGCCATCTGTCAGGAGTGCTTTGAGTATAGTGTTCGTGCATTACAGGGGGTTGGACTTGATGGCCCTTAGGGTCTCTTCCAACACTGTGATTCTAACCCAGAGGAGTTCCACAGGTAGCAAAGTCTGCAGTCACAATTTCCTGGTACCCACCTAACATTGTACCTTTTTGAGTTGGGGACAGGAGAAAAGAAGATCTTGGGAAAGGGCAGAAGGAAACTCGAGTTGACAATGAAGTACCGGGTAGGTTTGAGAATTTATTTGTAAATTTAATCAGGGATTTATGTTGCACCACTTGAAACTTAAAATAGTTGAAAGACATAATTTTAATGTGTGATTTTTCAGGAAACATTTAGAAGACCACAGGAATTTCCACACTCCTCAAAATACTTCTCCATTACACAGTGAGGTAGGGACCATCTTTAAATCTCTCTTCCTTGAAAGATATATATATTCTTTAATTATCTGGAAACTTGATATAAACCATTACTGTAATGGTTCTTCCCTTTTTTTAACTTCACTTTCAGAAACCTGGACCCTGACACACCATCAGCCAGGCCTGCAGCCACGGCGGGGCAAAAGGGGCAGTGCTCCATCAATCATTTGTCATTCCCCTCCAATCAGCACTAGGGGGTGGTGTGAAATTTGTCAAGTGTAAATTCACTATGTAAAGGGAAAAGGAAAGAAATGAGGGGAAAATTGTGAATCCTGCCATAAATATTTCCAACTGTGAGCTCTCTAAGCACTTGTCTAAACAGAATACCAAGGCTGCAAGCAGTGAAGTAGAATTATGTTGGAATAGGGAGGGAGGGAAAGAGAGAGATTAAGTAATAAAGGGGTAAAAATCATGTTGCACCAGACTCTGAACAAAACAAAGAAAAAGACAGAGAGAACAGCATAATGTCCCACAGTAGTCCTGAAAAACTCTTATTGCTGGCAAATTATTTTTGACAGGACAGGAGACAAATAGTAATAATTTAGGCCCATAGATAAGTGAGAACAAATCTTTTGCTAATTTATGTGACCCCCACAGGAATCTTATTCACAGGGGAGAGTTGTGGTTTTTGCTCTGAAGACGGAAAGTTGCTGGGAAGGATCAGGCAGCTCAGGGATCATGCCACTGTTGCTTGATATGTGTGTGTTCACTTAGAAAAGAATCCTACTCATAGTCTGTTCCTGTGCATTTTATGTATTTGTTTTATTTCCTTTATGCACCTTTCTCATTGAGACTCAAAACATATTGCACAGTATAAATCAGTGCAATCAAACGAAACCCTAATAAACAATGCAATAAAACTAGGATGATATCAATTTGAAATGGAGCAAAAAATCAATACACCTATCTCAAAGCAGAAAATGGTATTACAAAGGTAGAAAGCAATTCAGTAAGAGAAGGAAAATGTATATAGCAAATAGATAGTACATAACACACAGTAATGTAATCACAGTGAGAGGATGGGGGGCGCTTGCTGTTTTGCCTCAGTTGCATTGTGCTGAAGATGGGGGGACTCTGCTGGGGGTGTTCTTCTAACTAGGGGCACCACATTTTGCAGCACAACTGCTGGCGACTCTCCTCAGAAAAAAAGTTTGAGGTGTGGGTATGAAGGTTTAATTGCATGGATAACTATGTGAAAGAAAACTGCAAGGAACTGTCTTGTAGACTCCCAAAGGGGGTGTCCCCACAGGATCGAACCCTCTGAACCAAAGTTCACCAAACTTGGGTGCTTTTTTCAGGAGAGTCCACCGCAGCCACGCTGCATGTTTAGCACCTTTAGCTTGAAAAATACCCCTCTTCAGGGTACCCCAAAAATGTTCAAAGGCTACATAGTTTTTTTGGGAAACCTGACTATGGGTTACTAATCCTGGTATTCGGGTTATATTGGCTTTACTGATCATTTTGAAGCTATTATAACCCAAACCTGAATTTTACTGATTTTTCCTTTCTGCTCATGCCAAGTGTGTATCTGAGATATTTTCAAGCTTAATGTAATGTTTTAATAGATATGCCCTCATAGAAATGGATGTTAATCCTTCTTCTATCCTTAAACGGGTGGCCAGGATTCCTTGGGGGAGACAAAGAATTTTCCTTGTAAAGATGTTTTGAATTATCTCTAGATTTTCCAGGATCTTTACATCCCATCCCCAAACCTCCACCCCATCCATACAGGAGCTGAGGGTTGAGAACTGGAGCTGTATGTTGTCCACATTTTGAGAAGGAGAATAGACAAAAATAACTTATCCCTGAATCAGAGGCTCCAACATCTAGGGTTATCATAGATTCCCCCAAAGACATGTTGTTCCTTCTAAAGGAGAAAGCATACAAGTTATCAGATCTGGCCAGGAAACTGCCCACAGCCAAATCTCAGAAACTTACAACTTGCTTACAAGGACTCATGCTTTCGTGCATGGACTTAGTACCATGGGCAAACCTTTTCAGTGGTTCCTTTGCCCCCATCAGTTGGAAATTGTCCACAAAAGGGAAAAGCAGCTGACCCTCACAACATCAATCAGGAAAAGCATGATATGATGGACACCTACTAGTTACTTGACCCAAGACCTTTCTTATATTTTTTTTAAAAAAATTATTGTATCATTTGAATATTCCATTTTATATTAATATTCTTCATTCGTTTTCAAACAATACATTTTCCCCCTTTTCCCCTCCCCCCTGTATTTTCTTCATAGTTTTATCAAACAAACAGCAGTAAGTTCATTCTTTGTAATCTCTTCTCCCATATCTCCTCATTGACTCCAGTTTCTTTCATCCGGTCCGCATATATTGACCATATCTTCAAAATTTCGCTCTGTTTATCTTGCCACAGTTTATTTTTTATTGTTATATCGAAAATGTCCAGTGTCACTTGTTCCCAGATATATTCCAACCATTTCTGGATTGTCCATTTTTTCTTTTCTTTCCAGCCTAAAGCTATTGTTGCATGTGCTGCTTTGATCATTATTTTATACATATAGCTATATTTTTATCTACCCTTCTATCCTCCATTACACCCATGAACATTAAATCATTATTTATCCCAATATTAATCTTCACCAGTTTCTCAATATATAACATTATGGTTGTCCAAAATTTTTTCACTTCTATACATTCTGTCCACATATGACAATAATATGCCTCCTCGTCTCCGCAGTGCCAGCATTTAGGACTAAGTCCTTTAATCATATATGCTAGTTGTTTTGGTGTTCTATACCATTTCAATATCACTTTTCTTTCCAACTCCATATAGTTCTCAATCTTTATATTTTTCCAACTGTCTATTAAATTTTCAGTTTTCCCAGTATCTAGAAAACCTTCCTTCTCCCATTTTTGATTCAATGTTCTTAGGCCTTTCTTATATCCAGAAGAACACGATACAAATTTTCACAGACACTAGTCTGTCCAACTGGGAAGTATCTCTGTAAAACTACTCAGCCCAAGAAGTCAGGTTGAAACAGAAAAAGGAATTGAATATCAGTGTCCTGGAACTTTGAGCCATCAGGCTGGTGCTCCTGCACTTCCAACCTTTAATCAGCACTGGAATGTTATTGTCAGGATAGACAACATCTCAGCCAAGGTACACATCAACAAACACATCAGCCAAGGCACATATGACACAGGAACGCATCTTACCGTAACATGCCTCTGAAGATGCCATCCATAGATGGGTAAAACATTAAGAGCAAAAACTACCAGACCACAGTCACAAAACCTGGAAAACCCACAACAGCCATTTGATTCCAACCATGAAAACCTTTGACAATATATTTAATTCCTTCTCTTCAGCTGACATGTCCTTTTAACACCAGGTTCTTCAGCATGTGGTGGACAAGACCAAATTCCCACCAAGACTCAGGGATGCTGCTATTAGAAGTCCCAAGCTCTAAGATGCCAATCCCCCCTCAAAGCAAGAACAGAATCTTGGAACCTTAGCATGAAGATTCCGTCTGTCTGAGGCTAGGAGGGCAACTTGCCCACCTGAAGAGTGGAGACGGATTCAATAATGTGATGACTCATGGATACTTACAGAAATCAAAAGATCAACATTATGCTGTAATTATGAGTTAAACATTTGAACACTCCAAGAAGAGAGAACTAGATTTGTTACTTGCAACTGTTTCCAGTCTACTTGCTTAACACCTTCTTGTTACAACAATGTTTTCACCTGTTCCTGTTCTATGTTGTTGTGCTTTTCTTAGTGTTCTAATTGTTAGCTCAGAAAGTCTTAAAACAGATCCATGAGTTCCCAGTAGGGGACAGGAAGTGGTAGTTTTGGTCCCGCTTCTCTAAGCAGCAGCGCGAATAACCCAAGTTCTAAGATGCCCTCAGCTCAGAGTAGAACCTTCACAGTAAGTTTCCAAGGTTCCATTTTCCCTGTTGCTCCCTGTTGGCATATTCTGTTTAACTTTCAACTGTCATTTGTTTAAATGACGTGGTCTTAGGGTTGCGCAAATAAGATAGTCAAGTGGCTATTAAGATAATGTGTAAATTAACAACCCAGAAAATCCACAACACACTATAAATTAACTGTTTCTAGTTTAACCCATTATCTCATGTTGTGTCCCTGCCCATTATTATACCTTCTGATTGCTTAGGGTATTATTATTATTTATTAGTTTTCGTATACCACCGAACCCCAGAAGGGCTCTGAGAAGTGTACAGTAAGGCAAAAAGGCAACAACAGTATACAACAATACATAATATAAATATAAATAACACATTAAAAGTATTTAAAACAGCAGCAGTATCCCACATATTTATTAGCAGCGCCTGATTCTATGCTTGGAAGGGGACCAACAGAATGCCAAAGATAGTACAATGGATGCTATATGGCACATCAAATGGGGGCAGGCAGTCCGTGGCCAGCCTCCCCAAAGGCCCGGTGGAACAACTCAGTTTTACAGGCCCTGTGGAACTCACCAAGGTCCTGCAGGGCCCAAACAGTTGGAGGAAGAGTGTTCCACCAGGCAGGAGCCAAGGCTGTAAAAGTCCTTGCCCAGGTAGAGGCTAGCCGCATCATTGAGGGGTGAGGGACTACCAGTAAGTTCACCTCTGCAGAATACAGAGACCTAGTTGGGACATATGGGGTCAGGCGGTCTCGAAGGTATGAGGGCCCCAGTTTGTAAACGTATCTTCATAATGCATGGGAACTACTTTGAGGCATGCACAAATTGGTCTTCTGTCTTGTGAACCATCAAGAGTCTTTGTTCCCTGGTCCAGAAAGAGTAGTCTCGAATGTGCAGTTCTATTAGAAATCATTATCTGCAAATCACTATATTTGCAAATCACTATTCCATACCTGTTAGGTTTTTTCACAGGCGCCTTTAATCTTAACAAAAACTGTGTATTACTAGATGTCTTTTATAATATGCAAATCATTACATTACAGTACATTTTCTCAGCTAGACAATGTTCTGTTGATCTTTGCTCATAAAAGTGGAGTCTCTCAATTCCTGTTCTCATTTCAGTCGTTCTGTGCATCTGTTCCAGTCTAAATGTATCCATCTTGAATATAGTTCATCCAGAATGAAGAGTAGATCCCCAACATTTTTCTGTGATCTAAAAACTGGTCCAAAGGTAGATCCTTCCACTTTTCTAAAGAGTGGCATGGACTTTCTCCCCTTATGTTTTCTGATCAGATCTTTAGAGTATATGTCAATCAGAGGAACTGTGATTCTAATTTATACTACCTTGAATTTATCTTTTGTAAAAAGCCAATATATGAGTTTTTTTAAGAAAGAAAGAGGGAACCTGGATTAAGAAGTGTGATGATTTATTGTTGGATTAAACAATTTAGGACCCAAACAGATGGCATCCTGGCTGATCTCTGATTGGATCTTTCCAGTGTTTAAAAAGGTTAATGGCTTTTGGACAGGCTCCAATTTAGATTGATCTGTAATATGAGATGACAAGGACTGTACCTATGTTTTCTTAATTAGAATCAACCTTTCACCTTGTGTAGTTAGCTGTGGAAAGAGGGAAAAACAAGTAAAAACAAGGTACCTCTCTCCTTCCCTTTCCACAACTAATTGGTGGGGGGATTCACAATACCTGTCCCATGTTATGTCATGTGTTCTGGCTATAAGGTTGCCATCCTACATGCATGTATCTAGAAAGACTGACTTCTGAGACTTGAGTTGTTCCTAGGATCTATCTGTAAGTGTGGTTGTATGACTTATTCTCATAGGCAAATGAATTGCACCCACTCCTCATGTGTGTAAAGTGATGCATGTGTGTAAAGTGATGCCAAGATGCAGCCAATTTATGATGACTGCATGGGCAAGTGAATTAAGCAGAGGTGGTTTGACATTGCCTTCTTCTGCGACTCTTCCTTGTTGGTCTCCCATCCAAGTATCAACCCCACTTAGCTTCTAAGATCAGGCCATACTATAACGTTCCACACACACCCCATGTCACAAATCCTTGTTGAATCACAGAACTGGGGGAGAGGCGGATGAGAAAGGCACACCAAGGATGGAAGGAAATGCTCTGTGTGTGTGTGTGTGTGTGTGTGTTTCTCTCTCTCTCTGATATGCTTCTTACTTTTAATGGTTTTACTATTTCATTTGCATTTTATAACATATCACTCAGTTATGCTGTTTGAATTCTTGTTTAATTGATCTCATCAGATTTGTGATAAGGATAATTTCAAAGAGGAAGCCAGAGTTTCCATTTGAAATATTCTCTTTCCTTCCTTCAGCTTCTTAGACTTGATCAATAATGAAGATCAGCTCCCTTCTTTTCACCAGCCTTAAATTAAACATTTTCTAAACATATTGATAGTCGAATTTTGCTTTTGTTCCAAAATGTAAAATTCAAATGAAGATAACAATTCTGTCATCTTTGCTTCCTAATGGCATAGTTCTGTGTATTATCGTTCTGTGGTACTGATAAAAACTCTGCTTTTTATCAGTAACAATTAAAGCATGAAACAGAATATTTCCCAGAGATGTAATACTTAAATGCAACATATCACATACTCTTTTTAGTTTAATAAAAGATGCTACTTATTGCCAGCAGCCTTTTGGATCTTTTAAAATGGGGAAATTATTCATTATTTGCCACTACTATAGATAAAATAATAAGTTCATTAGGTGCTGTCAGCCTGGAATAGCCTTATCTGTAATAATACAAATATTATGAGTGACCTTTCTCAGAGGCCCCTTCCGCACATGCAAAATAATGCATTTTCAAACCACTTTCACAACTGTTTGCAAGTTGATTTTGCTATTCCGCACAGCTTCAAAGAGCACTGAAAGCTGTTTGAAAGTGCATTATTCTGCATGTGCGGAATGAGCCAGAGAGAAAGCAGAGTGGCTTAATGCCTATTTTGCCTCAGTTTTTTTCCCTGAAGAAGATAACAGGCCCATCTAGAGATGATAGAGGTCAAGCATGGTGTCCAGAATGCTGGTTGACATGAACTAGGAGGTTGTTGAGAGGCACCTGACTTCTTTGGATTAGTATAAATCCCTCAGGACAGATGGTGTACGCTCGAGAGTGTTCAAATAATTTTGTAGAGAACTTGGAGAGCCTTTGCCCCTTCCAACTCTATGGTTCTATTCTATAATTCTGGGTCAGCTTGTCACATCTGTCTATCTCTCACATGGCGAGCTTTGTCCTACTAATTTTTAGGTGCCTGCAGTCATGACAAGGCAACAATTTATGAGAATTCATCGTACAATTACTGTTGGTAGCAGTTTCACACGTTCAGGTCATCTGAAATTAATTAATAGTATAACTTACTTTTTAAAACATAGATACCTATCTGTGGAAGCCATCGTTTTAGGGCAGAGTCTCAGTTTTGAATCATTTAGTCTCAGTTTTGAATACATGGAAGCACACAGCCCTAAAAGTGCTTTCTGGCATGAATATAACTTTCCAATATGAAGTCTTATATTTAGTTCTGTGGCACTAATGTGTTTGCTAATAAGGATATGCAGAAAACTCAAGTCCAGTATATTTAAACAGAGAGGTTAAAATCAAACTATGCTTGGCCAAAGGGAAGCGAACGCCAGCTGTCTGAATTTCAGACTCTTTCCATTATTATTTTTTGGCCGTGGTTTTAGGCATATGCTTAACTCAGTCCATCACTCTCCCCGTGGTCTCCAAATTAATCCTGGGGAAGAGTATTGTTGAGTGGTTGCTTTGCAGCTGGAAATGAAGAGGGGATGGCCCATGAGCATAAGTAATTGTTGGCTCTGAGGTTTTCAACACAAATTATACGCACCAGTCATTTCTGCTCTTGGCAAGAGTAATTGGTATTAATGGGGTTTAAGCAAATAGCTAGAACTAGGAAGAATCTGGGTACCCGCTGATGGTGAGCATGTTGTTCTATTTGCACCTGTTTTCATGGCCACTTGGCACAGCATTTAACCTACAAGTGTTCTTTAAAACCTCTAGTACAACAGGGATTAGATTCAACATGTATCAAACATGCCATTAGGCACCTGCCTGGCAAATGCAGTACAGCATAATGAATGTGTTGGCTCCCAATAGCACCCTAAGATTGTTTTTACACATATGCCTGCTCGCGATGGGCTAAGAAGTGAGACTGTTGTGTCACCAGTTTATGATTAAAATGTAGTGCTTGGATCTGAATGTATCGTAAGCTTCAATTAGCCAGCATGACCCTGCTTCCGGCTTTACTTCCCAGTGAAAAGCAATGATAACAAGCTCACATTTATTATCGGAGGTTTTTTTTTCCCCTGGAGCAGTGCATTGAAATGTGCTCACATCTGAGCCCTTTCACTGAAGACATTTTTTCACTTCAGCAGTCTGGCATGCCATACAAAGGCATCTCTGATTTTTATTGATGTTCAACCTCCTCTAACATAAAAATGATTTCTGTTTCACTATACAGGCATATTTATTCAATTCCCAGGTGCATGGGTTACTCAAACAATAAATGGGTCATTAACTATCTCTATTGTGGTCTAATAACTAAGGTTTTCATACCAAATTAGGTATTATTTAGTCAATAAAGAGAGAAGATACCTACAATGTGAAGCAGATGCCTGCTGATACTTGGGAAATGGTTTAATTTCACCATTTGGACATCTCCATTTTCCTCCCTGTGTTATCTCATATTATCAACTCAATTTGAACTATCTGGAAAACTTATTTATATGATAGAACAATGAAGATGTCAAAATGATGCTCTGGGGCATTGTGGAATCTGATTCTTGAAGCATCAGTGCTGTTGCTATGGAAGAAATGTACTCAATAGTGCACTGTGCTTCTTTGAAAACCAACGGGATTAAAGGGCCTTGTCTCTCTTAATATGCTATGCCAGTGCATCAGGGGCATCGGAAACCTTAAGCAGTTGATTTAGTTAATAATTGTTTATTTGGGGACAGACAGAGGAAATCTGAGGAGCAACATAAGCTCTTGTGATTACAAGAAGAATTAAAGGAGTGTTCGTTACCTTGGATTCATTCAGTATAATAGTGCTATTAATGTTAACTGAGCTTCAATGTAAGCACTGATCTGGTGATATTTTAATCCGACTGCATATATTTATTTCCATAATTTATTTGCTGTCTCACTAGAGATGTAAAATTGTGAATCTATGAGGAAAAAACTGGCATTTGGGGATAAGGGATTGAAAAAACAAACACACACAATATTGGGGGAAAATATTTAATAAAAGAGTTTTTTAGTACTTCCCAATTTGTTTTCAGTTTTTCCATCAGAAAAATTGAAAAAGGTACTTAGATTTTTTTTTTGTCAGATTCTTCTGCCTCTTTCTTAGGCCCTTCCGCATGGGCAGAAACAATGACTTCAGTCCAGTAAAACACCGTTTTGGCAGGGACCCTTCGCACAGGCGCTGCTGACAAATTGATGCACCAGCGCCTTATTCCGCCCAAACGGTGTTTTCAAAACTCGCTCAGGGAGCGAGGTTTTCTGCAAACGCCGGCTTCTATCCGCTGCCATGCGAACGGCAGCGGGTAGAAGCCAGCGTATTCCCCTCCCTGGCCCCAAACGCCTCCTTACCTCCTGCTGGCTGTCGTCACTCTAAGGAGCCCAGGGGACACGCCCCCTGGCCTCCGAAGCTGCAGCCGTCGCTCTGGCCATGGGGGCATGTCCCCTGGCCTCCTCATAGCGACAGCAGAGTGACGGCTGCCAGCAGGAGGCAAGAGGGCTGCGTGGCTATGCAGAGCCTGCTTGTGCGAACAGCCCCAGAGCCTGCATCGGCATAATTAATGCTGATGCAGGCTCTCTCCCTTGGCTGTTTGGAAAGGGCCTTAGACTTTCACATCAGTATGCCTCACCAAAGACACATTCAGGACAACTCAAAAGGTTAAAAAAACAATGCAACAGTAAAATCATATAACAAACAAAAGTATTGGTGTTAAAGCCTTCAGTAACGCAAGCATAAAGCCAACTCTGAACATAAAATAAAAACAATATTGAGTTCATAAAATAGAATACTTGAACAGCAGCTGTGAAAACAACATTGAAAGAAAAAGAACCCTTCTGTTAAAAGCCTGGGTAAAAATAAATGGATTGGATTGATGTTTAAGGACCAAACTACACTTTCAGCAAGTTGCGCTCAGGTTCTCTGAAGATATGCAGCACCTTTGGGAAGTAGCTTTTAAAAATAAAGGAGAACCGAAATGGACTCAGGGCACCTTCCCTTGGCCATCTCTACAGAAAAGTGATGTCACCAATTATCATCCAGTCTCTCACCTGCCTTGGGACCTTCCAGCGGGTCAGGCAATGAATCAGACCCGGTCCGATCGGGCTCCAGTGGGAGTGCCGGTTCGACTCTCGGAGTCCCATCCCCGGCAGCACCAGAATTAGACATCCAGGCCAAAAAGCAAAAGGCAGAGAGAACAAAAAAAAATATAGAAGGTGAAATTCCAGCAAGCAAGTCCGCGTGGAATTCAGCCTTAAAGGGGATTCTCAGCTTAATGTCAGAACCCCCAATAAAAGACAAACTCGTACTGTAGAGCAGAAGCTTTATTTTAAGATGAGTCTGCGAAGCAAAGCTGAGAATGGCAAATTCCAAAACAACCAACTCATAAAACACTTCGGCTACCCACACCCCCACCTTGGGAACGAGGCCCCCACAGAGAATGCACGGAGATAGCAAGGGGGAAGCACAGGCAGTGACCTTGAAGACACCTGCGATTCGTAGACTTCCCAGAGCAGCTAGAAAATACAGTTAAGACAGCAGTAACCCTTTAACCCCCTCCCAACAGTGAAACAATGAAATGCAGCAAAAGCAATCCCTTTATTTTAGGCCTCCTGACACCTTTTCTGGGTAAAGATAGCAGTAGCAGACCAACTCCAGATCTTCATGGATAACCCACCTGTTCTAGACCCTTTTAATTCTGTCTTCAGACCAGGCTATGGGGTAGAGATGGCTTTTCTAGCTTTAGTTGATAGAGGTTATAGAGTATAGACAAAGGCTATGCCTCTTTGGTGGTCTTACTGGACTTATTTATACCATCTTGTTGAAGCACTTGGAGGCAAAATTAGATGTCAAGGGATATGAGTTGAACTGGTTGAAATCATTACAGATCAAGGGGTTGCTCTTGGAAAGCGGTTATCACCAGTGAGGAACCTAATGTGTGAAGTTTCATAGGGCACAATTCTATCCCCCACTCTTTTCAGTCTCTTAGAACAAATCATTTGTAACTTTGAGGACAATTGTAATTAATATGTAGATTATATTCAGCTTTATATATTCTTATCCTAGTCTCCTGGTGATGCAGTAGAGATCGTAAATCACTGCTGGGGTTCTGTGGTAAATTGGCTGAGAATTAACAATTTGAAACTAAACTTTGAAAAGAGAGAGGTAATGCTAATTTCACAGACAGAGATTTTGAAGTATGATATCATTCCCACTTTTGATGGAGTTCAACTGACTTGGATAAGAGCCTTGGAGTTATACTGGACCCAACATTATTCCTGAAGAAGCAAGTTAATACAAGTTGTTGTGAGTTTTCCGGACGGTGTCGCCGTGGTCTGGTAGATCTTGTTCCTAACATTTCACCTGCATCTGTGGCTGGCATCTTCAGAGGTGTATCACAGAGAGAAGTCTGTTATACACTGTGTTGTTAGAAACAAGATCTACCAGACTATGGTCACACAGCCTGGAAAACTCACAACAACCCGTTGAATCCGGCCATGAAAGACAATACAAGTTCATACATCTGCAAAAAAGGCTTTGTCCCAACATTGCCTAGCCAGAAGAAGGCCCCTTGATACAACTGATCTGGCCATATGGATCTATACTTGTTAGGTCTTGAAACCTTAAGCCAATGAACAGACTCTGAAGTATTGATCAGCAGCATTTATTGATGAGGTATTGAAGCACCACACTTATTCTGGCAAAACTATGAGACAACAAATGTAATTTTTTTTCTCATGGGACAGAGGTGCCAGGGGAAGCCTCGTTTCCTACAAAGGTGTGAAGCCATAAAGTTAAAATCAAGGAAAGAATACACAGATAGCAGTGATTACAAATACCAGACTGGTTACATAGATCTTGGAGCAGCATTGGTTTGTTATTTCAATCAGTTACATAGAGTTAGGAATTCATCTTGCAACACACTCCACTCCCTCACAGAGACAGAGGCCTGTGGGTGGGGGGGAGAATGTATAGGGCTCAGTTGATAGCTGCTGATAGCTCAGGCACACCCCCACTCATGCACACACAAGCCCTTTAAGCAAAATCCTGTCAGGAAACACACTGCCACCTTTTTAGAGGGAATATGGAACTCTGAGAAGCTTTTTAACAGATAAAACAAAGTAGAATTTATTTACAGGATTTTTCTTCTCAGTTTGATGGTACAGAGAGGTTTTAAACGTTTCTTGTTCTTTAGTCAGATATTTCTTTTTTAATATATAAATGAGTTTATTAGTTGAATTATTTAAAAAACATTTACATAGTTACAAAAGATATTCAAGTTACAATAACAAATATACAGTTACAGTGTGTATCTTCAACAATTGACTTATCTACATTTCACTTTCCTAAAGCACCTACATTTGTCCCACCCTCCAAGACATTGCAAATAATGAGGTTTCCAATAAGCCTTGTGGGAGTAATGGTTAGGCTCTTGGAACAACGTTACATACAGTTAAACATTTCATCAACTTACATATATTCTTATCACTCTAAACTTACCAATCATATATGTATAACAGATTCACTGCCAACACTACAGTAAAACAAAATCACATTATATCATTACAGATTTTGTTTTCCACAATACCTTTTTTTCCTCTTTATTTGTAAATGCTATGTTGAGGGGTCCTCTCCAAAGACACATTGTCCTTACCTCTTACATGCACTATGTTAAAATTGTAGTCCTGAAGCATAAAGCTCCATCAGACAAGTCTACTGTTGGTGCTTTTGACATGGTTTAGCCATTGTAAGGGAGAATTATCAGTGCATAAAGTAAACTTTCTCCCCCACAGGTAAGGTTTCAGATTGGTGATTGCACAAATAATGGCTAGACACTCATGCTCAATCACTGCAAGATGCTGCTCTCTTTCCAGTAGCTTACAACTCAAATAAAGAATTGGCTGTAACGACCCATGCTGCTCTCTTTCCTCTCTGTTCTTTTTTCTTTCCGCTTGAAGTCTAGCTAGCTGTATTTCTTTCTCTGCCTCTATCTTAGCTTTCTCAAACTTTGCCCTCTCATTTTCAGATTCAATTCTTTTATTTTCTAACTCAATTCTAGCTAGCTCCAGCCTCAAGTTTCATCATTTCTAAATCCTGACAGGGATTTTCCTCAGGTGTTACAACAGCAACTGTCTCTTGGCTTTTCCATCTCTGGTCGCCTTGTGTACTTTTGGGGATGCCATTCTGTGAAGATTTTTTATTGGTTTTAATTCACAAAACTGAAAAAATTACTTACTTTTGTTAATTAGGACACTGGATTTAGTTTTATTACTTGGATCCCACTGCTATCACCAAAAATGCAACACATTTTCTATTTAAATGAACCATTTTACTGTAATCTGTCACACATTTCAATCACCCAGATAACATCCCCCTGACAAAACCACAGTAACATCAAGACTAGACAACTAATGCAGTGTACACTGGTCTCCCCTCAAAATCAATTTGAAAATTCCAATTGGTGCAGAACACCATGGCTGGGCTATTATCAGGAGCTAGACAGAGCATGCTTATTATTCCCATTCTATAGTAAGTCCCTCGTGGGCTTTGACCCTCATATCTGCAAGACTGCCTGCCCCCCCCCCCCCATCCACTACTGCAATGGTCTTTGCTCATCTAAGCAAGGTTTTCTGCAAGTGCAAACTTGCAAATGGGCAAATCAACAGCTGCCCATATGCCTGCCATCTGTGCTGTTGCCCCCAACTTGTGAAACAGTCTGCTTGAGGCGGTAAGGAAAGCTCCCACCCTCCAGGCCTTCACAAACTTTGCAAAATGAATTGTTCAAGAGGGCTTTTATATGTAGGTAATAAAAGTTGCACTGTATCAAACAGTTCACAAAGTTACTTGGATAAATTATTAGGGACTGTGGTATATAGTAGACTTCAGCAAAAAAAAAATCAGTAAAATTCAGATTCAGATCCAAATGTCTGATTCAGGAAGCCCAAAAATATTTGATTCTGTTGAAGCATAGGACGCTTTTGTGTTTTTCGTTTTTTTTGCCTGTAGAGGGCGCATTTTAAGGCTCCCGCGCCACTTTCAGGGTGGCTTCAGGAGACTCTCCTGAGGAAACCAGCCAAGTTTGGTGTAGTTTGGTTCAGGGGATTGAATTTTAAGGACCCCCAAACTTTCAGGGTGGCTTTGGGAAATTCTCCTGATGAGAGCCAATTTTGGTGAAGTTTGATTCAGGGGGCAGTAGGGGATGGTGGCTACCCCTTTGAGGACCCATAACACTGTTCTCCCTGAAACAAACTTCTCCAAACCTGGTTGCTGTTATCAGAAAGGTCTTTTGATGCCACCTTAAAAGTTTGATGCCTCTATCTTGAAAAATGCACCCTTTACAGACACTTTCAGAAATTCCCCAGATTCTCCTATTAAACTGGCCTGGGTCCATGGGGAAACTGGCCTGGCCTATGGGGACTTTCTGGTTGTGTATGCAGGGAGCACAGGAATTCAACTCTAGGACATGGTAAACCTTAATCAAAAAAATTCAAACCACAAACCCAACCAAAATCCAGTACTCAAGAACTCAATTAAACAACAGCAGTGAGAGAAAAACCACTCAAGGTGGGTGAGGGCAGAGAGATTTAACTAGAAGCTTAAAAGTTATCCCCACAAACTTGTTAACAGCACAGCAGCAGCAATCTTAAATCAGATGTTTAGAACTGTTAAAAACGCAATAACGGTTGATTATCAAACTTTTACAGAAGGGGTAGAACAAAGAAAAACAAGCACTTCCCCCCTTAAAGTAACTTTTAAAATAAACTGGACAAACCAAGCCTGTGTAGGCTTAGCCTGGGCCCTAGAATTTTGGGCCTAAGCCTTCAGCCACCCTCCCCTCCTCACCACCAAGCACAGCTAAGCAAACAACAATGAAACTTTTAAAAGTCAAATATTTTTTTAACAATTGGGTTAGTTCAATTTTGGCAACTATTTCCAGGCAGGTCTCCTCTACAGGACTGGTGGTATCCCATGAAGTCAGGTTGTCCAAAGACCAGACAGAGGGAGGACAAGTTCAAGAGCCAAAGGAGATCTTGAACTATCATTCTACCTCAGTCTGGAACACAATAAGCTGGCCAGGAATCAGCACTGTATACTGTTTGGGCCAGTTAGGCACCCAAAATCCAGAGACTTGAAATATCCCAGGGAATAAAACCTTCCCTGATCATCCAGTTATGTTGCTGAGACACCAGCTGACTTCTCTCTTCCCTCCTCCTCTATCAAAAGGTCCAAAAACTTTAGCTATAGCTCCCTGCAGAAATGCATGCCAGTCAGGTGGAAGGGGGGTGGGTGGGAATTCTCCTGTTGTTTTTTCAAGGCAGTTTCAAGGGACTCCAATCTGCTAGCTCCAATTCTGCTAGCTCCGCATGGAGCCGCCTCTTGGTGGTCCCCCTCCACTCACCGTCTTGTGCAGCGTCCCTCTGGAGGACTGCAGAGACCCGCCCACGCTGCCCTGCGACCTCATTGAGCGAGGTTTTCAGGGGCGGCTTCATGCCGCCTGGGGAAAGCCAGGATGGCACTGCTGCACAGCAGCAACACATTGTGTGTGAATGGTCTCTCAGGGATGGCATTTTTCCGCAAGGGCCAAATATAACGTCCCAGGGACGGCATTTTTGCCGTCCCTGGGACGCTGTATTTGGCCCGTGCGGAATGGGCCCAAGTGAGAAAAGTGGACTATAAATAACATGAATAACTAAGATAACCACCACCACTCCTTAAAACGGATAACCATTTTTTATTTGCTTGTTTTGAAATGTCTCTGACTTGGCTCTGTGAAGACAAGAAAGGTGATTTTGTAATCTACCCTCCAGCTGCAGATACCAGATTCCTCCCCATCTGAAAGTCTCCTGCCCCTGGGAACCAGCATTTCAGGGGACGGTGGTAAGGCCATTATGCTCTACAAACAGAAGCCCTTTCTATTGGGGGAATCCTCCAAGACCCACTCTTTATATTCTGTTTTATTTCTTTATCTGGATGCTGTTTTTAAAATGTAGTTGTGTGGAAATAAAGAGTATAGAGCAAAGAAAAATCAATTATAAAAGGTTCTTTTATTGCCTTATGAAGTATCAGAAGTAACATTTCTCAGAAAAGAGGTAAAGCAGGAGGGTTGTTTCTATGAAATAGTGTAAGTGTTTACTAGAGATATAAAGCATGTCTTGAATTGTAGAATAATGTAAAATAGAATGATAATAGATAACTTCTTTTGACACCATTTTTAGATGAATCCTCAGCTGAGATTCAGTAGGCTAGAGAATGGCGTGAGACCTACTTTTTCATATAAAAAAACTACAGAGAACAAAGAGTTTCTATAGAGAACAAAGAGTTTCTGTATCCAGTGCACTCCAAAAATTGTAAATTATAAAGCTGTTAGGGAGCCTTGTAGTTAAAGACTATAGTTGGATGCTTCAGCTCTAGTGTAGAATCGATGAGAAATTTGCACATGTCAAGGACTGAAAATTGTGAAAAGGAAGAATTTCCATCAAATCAGTTGAAGTCTGTTATCTCTGTGAAGAAGCTGCCTCCTTGTGCTGCCTGAAATTACTCATTCATGAGCTGTCTCTTATCCCCCATGCTTGTGAGAGACTGATGAAGAGCAAAGATTTTGTCTTTAGAAGGCGCCAAGAGTTGGTACTTTTTTAAATTGTCCATCTGCCAGCTCCTAGTCCCTTTCCAGATTATTGTCCCACTAATAAATGCATGCTTGTTTTGTCAGAAAAGCAGTGTGGGCAGTACAGTGTTGTGATTTTTCAAAGTGTAATTATTATTATTTTTATTTTGCTGTTTTTCTTTTACTGTTTTAGAGGATTAGCAGTTGTCTCCTAATCTGCTAGCAAAAACATATTCATTCAGCTCACTGAAAAATAGGGACTGAGGCTATTCTTTTCATCACTGCACTATTCTTTCAGGAATCTTTTGCTTTTACAATGTTTATTTTATCTAACCATGCTCTGATTTCTTTATTGGTAAGTTACTATTTGTCTGTATCATTGATATTTTCCCTAGTCCATATTATTGGGAATCATGCTGAATTTGGACTAATGTGAATTCTGCATTGCTAGAATGCATCTATAAAGACCTCTTTCTCTGATCTGTCTTTTCATGTAATTTGCCTTCCAAATAGAATTTAGATATATAACGCTAGAGAGAAAATTTTGTGATGGTTGCATAATTTGTTTCCAGATGGACACAACTGCAGTCAAAATGCAATAATACATAGTCAGGAACCAGAATACAAAACGAACAAGAAATCTAATTCACAAATTAAAAACAAAGGAAGAGAATGTACACAGTTATAGTTATATTAGTTGGGTTTCTTATATTTATTTATGCATTCACACTATTTAATATGCTTCACTTGGTAGTATGAGCATCTGGTTATAAAGAAAAATTAATTGATGACACATAGTTTTAGGAATAGTGGTTAGGAGTGTCAGACTAGGGTTGGGGAGACTCGGGTTCAAATCCCCACAATAGAAGCTTGGTATACATTACTTCAAATTCCTTGGAGAGAGAATAATATAAAATTGTACCGGCTGACCTTGGACCAGTTATACATTCTTAGTCTAACTGACCCTCACAAGGTTGCTATGAGGATAAAAATGCAGGAGAGGAGAATGATTAGGGTCCTCATAGTGGAAAAAGGCAGCAAATAAATGAAATAAATAGTAAATATAGCAGAAAATGAGGGCAGATAAAAAGGTGGATACATGAAAAGAGAGAAGGAAGTAGGGAGGGAAAGAGGAAATGGTGTGGGGAGGGAGATACAGAAGAAAATGAAATACCTCCTCCATGTTCATGTTCTTGTAGTATCCCCGTTGCAGAACTGAACCTAGATCAGCTGCTGACATTCACAACTGGGCCATAGTTTTCCCAGGTAAAAGCTGCCAGAGAGAGAGAAAGAGGGCAAAAAAAGTTAGGAGCAGAAGAAGTTTGGGCAGAAATCAAATAAGTGTAAATGCATGTCCTCTAACCCTAAATCTACAGTTTTTCTCTGTGATGTTAAAGAGAAAAGCAAAAATAATGTAGTTGTTTCAAGTCTATTGTCCAGACACCAATCATCTCATTTACCTTCTTCTGAGTATGGCTTGGCATCTGTCTCAGACAATATCCCTGTATATGACTGCTCTCTAATCTACGTCTCTCTCTGGAATAAAGTCTTTCTCCCTTCCCAAGCCTCTTCGCTATTTTCTGTTGCTTCGCTATTTTCTGTTTCCAGCAGTGCCAGGAACGACAGTACGCTGACTCACATCAAAGCTCAGATAGATGCCAGGTTTTGTTGATAATTTTGCAACGTTCAGAGAAAGAAAGAAAAAATAAAGATGCATAAAACATGTCATAATGACAGGCCAACAACTCCTTAAGTGTAATTTTGTCCTCCGTTGCTCTCTGGGATAAATCAGCCTTCTTTGTTTTGCTGACCAAAAACCTGGAACAGTACCATACCCAGCAACAGTAATGGTGGTTTAATTATCTTATTTATTCCTTTATTGGATAAACCAAGGACACAGAGTTCGGTTTACAGAATTGTGAGTGGAAATACTCACAGCTTGAATTCTTCCCACTTCTCTTCATCTTTTGCAGTCCCAGTAGTGGGAGATCCACAGAAAGGCCACACACCCAACAAGGACAATTAAGAATACAATCCAGTAGCATTAAAAATGTGTATGATGCCAAAAATGTTTTATTTATTTCGAACTCTTCCATTGGAAATTAAGAAGAAACAATTTGAGGAATGGGATAGAAAGCTGAAAGCTTAGGTGTTTAATAATAAAAAACCAAGAATCGTGAATAAGATTATATATATGACAAAAAATTCTTTAGGTTGGGGGATCCCAAAAATGCACGAATATTATGAAGCATTCCAGATTAAGAGTCTGATGAGTATAAACAAGGATAATGTCGAAAAATGGGTTAAGTTTGAAAATGAAATAAACGAAGGAGTTGGTGCACATGGTATCTTCAATAAAGAGATGAAGAAAGGAAATCAAAAAGCAATAGGACCACGAAAGGTCTTGGAGAGGTAAATGGATGCCTGGCACCCCGGATGTGGCACCTTTGGGAAGTGTGGTTGGCAAAGAAGGGGGAAAAGTAATTAAAATATTGAAAAGAAAAGGAATTCAAACTGTGGCAAATTTGATTAGGGAAGGAGGAGAAATTATGACATTACAAAATTTTATAGAGATAGGAGGAAACGAGAACTGGTTGGTTTTGAGAGGCATTTGGGAAAGGATAAAGGTTTCACGGATAAAAGTATAATGTTGAAATGTCTGGAACTATATGGAAAATGCAAAGGAAAAATTCTAGGGCATATATACAAATATATGGTAGTTGATAAGGAATTCATGATAAGAACATTGAAACAAAAATGGGAGAAGGAAGGATTTCTAGATATTGGTAATACTGAAAAATTAATAGACAGTTGGAAAAATATAAAGATTGAGAAATATATGGAGTTAGAAAGAAAAGTGATATTGAAATGGTATAGAGCACCAAAACAACCAGTATGCATGATAAAAGGACTTAGTTCTAAATGCTGGCACTGTGGAGACCAAGAGGCATATTATAGCCATATGTGGATAGAATGTGCAGAAGTATTGTTATATATCCAGAAACTGGTGAAAATAAATATTGATTTAAATAATGACTTAATGTTCATGGGTGTAATGGAAGACATAAGGGTGGATAAACAATATAGTTATATGTATAAAATATTGATTAAAGCAGCCCATGCAACAATAGCCTTGGGCTGGAAAGAAAAAGAAAAAATGGACACTTCAGAAATGGTTAGAATATATCTGGGAACAAGTGACACTTGATATTTTCGATATATTAACCAAAAATAAGATGTGGCAAGATAAACAGAATGAAATTTTGAAGATATGGATAATATACGTGGACTGGATGAAAGAAGCTCGAGTCAATGAAGAAATATGGGAGAAGAGGCTACAGAGAATAAACTTACTGCTGTTTGTGTGACAAAACTATGAAAAAGAAGTAATGGGGGGGAGAAAAGGGGGGGAAGTATTGTTTGAAAATGTATGAAGAAGGAAATTACTATAAACTGTAAAATTCAAATGATACAATAAATTTTTTTAAAAAAAGAATACAATCCAGTGTGTTTTACTGGATTATTTGACAAAGGCATGATATTCTCTTCAAGCTAAAGAGTGAGTCCATGCTAGCCCAATCTCATCGGAAGCTAAGACTTCCAAGGAATGCCAGGTTTGTGATGGAAGCAGACAATGGTAAACCATCTCTGAACAACTCTTGCCTTGAAAATCCTACAATTGCCAAAAGTCAGCTGTAAGTTGATGGCCAAGAAAGAAAAGGAAAGGGGGGGGGGGGGGGAAGAACCAGCCCTCTGGTTTCCGAGCTGCAGAAAGAGGCCATGAAACCACCATCAAGGCAATTAATGCAACCAAAGAAGGGAAAGGGGAGCTAGGACTTTGGCCTGGTCATGTCAGTTGTCAATGGTAGACCAATCTTAAGTTTTCGTTTTCCAATCTTGATGGATGCTCACGGGGTTATGGGAAGAAGCTCTCCTTTTAAGAAAGAGGGCAGCCATTCTTCAAGAGCAGTCTGGTAGAAGCAGCCACCACCACCCCTTTCTTCTGGCCAGCCAGTGTGCTTTCATCCTGGGTGCTGCTGCTTGGAACAGAAAGTAGCCAGCTGGCTATGGGGGTGGGAGTGCATTTAAACCAGTCAGCTAGCTTTCATCCCAAAGACTGGAGAGAAGGACCTTATTCTCCGCCGCCCCTGCCACTCAGTCTGCTTCAAGCCAGCCAAAGTACTTTCATCCAAGCTGCTGCTTTCTGGGGGTGAGGAGAAGAGAAGGGCTTTAATCCGCTGCTGCTTCAAGCTAGCCAGCTTGTTATGTCTTGGACTTGCTTATGTCCTGGAAGATAATAGATAAGGCCTGAGACCACTTACATTTAGATGTGAAGATCTGTGTGCTATGGCTGTCATGGCCACTGAATCAATGTTTTTTGTTTCCCATCTGCACAGTCAATCAGAATTTTCCTGTCCAATCCAAATCCTTGCTGGGCACAAGCCACCCCGGGTCCCACCAGCTTCCACAAAATTCTTAGCGGGAGTCCATCGGCTGCATGTTGGGGACCCCTGGATTAGAAGCAATACCTCCTTGTTCAGATCTTATGTATAAGATGCCCCAGTGAGATTTTTGACACCAGTTTCATTGAACATATAAATTCCTCACACTGAATTATCTTAATGTCCCTGCCTAGAGTCTGGCCAGCATAGCCTCAAGCACTTTTGCAGTACTTATACTACAGGATCATGCCAAGGCCAGATCTTCATAAATAATTTACATATAGCTTAAACGTTGCAGCATGCCGTAGTTCTTGTGCCTACTGCACAGTTGATGGGCTGAATTTTCTAGATTATCACCCCTACAGTCACTGTTCATTCATTAAAGTGACCTTCTCGTTGAACAAAGAATCACTTGAAGTTTTCTTCTTTTTTGTGCTGATGCAGTGTGAGAGTGAATGCATGTGCAAATGTTGCAGCAAAGTAGTATGTGATCATGTTTGTGCAAAGGGTATTTTCCCTTTGAACATGATTGAACTGTTCAGACCCAGATGGAAATTTCATTGCATGTTTGATCTTGATTATCACAATTTATAAGAATGCTACAAGTTGAACCAGCAGTTTCAATCACTTTGAGACAGGATTTTTTTTCAGTTACCTTATGGTGAGATAACTGTAGAAGCAGGTTATCAGAAGGCGTGAAAATGTCCTCTGGTCATTAGGAGGTATCACTGTGAGCTGATCATAATTTTTACTGCCTGAAAACTGAGGTATTTTGGACTCTTTTTGTTAACCCCCCCCCCCCCCCGATTGCTCCAGAACAGGAGAAAAAAGATTGATTCACTGGTGCTTTATGCAATCATGAGACATAATTTTTTGATGCACGGTAGTTATTTATTAATTAGAAGGTTTTATCCCACTTTTCAACCCCAAAAAGGCTCCCAAGGCAGTATGCACATTGTACAATAGTGCATTCTTAAGCAGCATGTGTTGCGGGTCTGTACCAAGGCCAGTCGGTACGGAGGCTCACCGCAGGCTGAGAGTGGGTCTAGGTTACAGTATTGAAGGTTCTTCAAGGTTCTTCTGACAAGATTATTTCACTTCTGCCTGGCTGCCTGAGCTTCCGTCAATCCTTTCCTCACAACAGCTGTAAGTTACTTTATTCTCGAGCTGCCTCCCAACACCTCTCTACCACCAGCCTACGTGTCATGATCCAGCCCCTGGGTACTTACCAGGACACAGAGGACTGAGGCAGAACCTGAGGACACAGTGCAGCCTGAGGTTGCTGCTCCTGATGAAGATCTGGAAGCAGAACCAACTCCCAGCCCTGCCCTGCCCTGCCTGATGACATGCAAGTGGAGGAGCCTGCAGAGCCTCCTAGGGAAGTCAGGGATGAGTCAGCTGTGCAGAGGAGGCAGAAGCAGAGGCAGCTGCTGCAGAGGCAAAGAAGGAGTTCTTAAAGAGCTCAAGCATGAAATTGCTGATCTTCTCACTTTAATATGCAACTTATCCCTGAAATCAGGCTCCATCCCTGAAGACTGGAAGATGGCCAATGTCACACCAATCTTTAAGAAAGGATCTAGGGGGGACCCGGGAAATTACAGGCCAGTCAGTTTGACATCTGTTCCTGGTAAATTAGTAGAATCTATCATTAAAGATAAAATTATAAAACATGTAGAAAAGCAAGACCTGCTGAGAAAGAGTCAGCATGGCTTTTGCAGAGGCAAATCCTGTCTTACAAACTTACTAGAGTTCTTTGAGGGTGTAAACAGGCATGTGGACAGGAGTGAACCGGTGGACATTGTCTACTTGGATTTCCAAAAGGCTTTTGACAAAGTTCCTCACCAGAGACTGTTGAGAAAACTCAGCAATGAAGGAATAAGAGGGGAAGTCCTCCTATGGATTAAAAACTGGTTGGAGAAACAGGAAACAAAGAGTGGGTGTAAATGGGAAGTTCTCACAATGGAGAGATGTCGGGAGTGGTGTCCCCCAAGGATCCGCTTTGGGAACAGTGCTCTTTAACCTCCATTCATAAATGACCTGGAAGTAGGGGTGGAGTAGTGGTGGCCAAGTTTGCAGATGATACCAAATTATGTAGGGTGGTGAGAACCACAAAGGATTGCGAAGAGCTCCAAGCGGACCTTGATAAATTAGGTTGAGTGGGCTCAGAAATGGCAAAATGCAGTTCAATGTAGCAAAATGTAAGAGTGATGCACATAGGGGCAAAAAAATCCAAACTTCACATTAAGACTGCTTACAGGGGTCCAGTGCTATCAGTCACAGACCAGGAAGAGGGATTTAGGCTGCCTTAGTTGATAGTTCCATGGGAATGTCAACTCAATGCATGGCAGCTGTGAAAAAAAAGGCAAAGCTCTATGCTGGGGATAATTAGGAAAGGAATTTGAGAATAAAACTGCAAGAAGATTGCCATGCCCTTATATATAAAGCAAGCAGTGAGATGCGACGGGCACTTGGAGTACTGTGTCCAGTTCTGGTCGCCACATCTCAAAAAAGGATATTGAGGAGATAGAAAAAATTGCAGAGAAGGGCAACAAGGGGATGATTGAGGGACTGGAGCACCTTCCCTATGAGGAGAGGCTGCAAGCGTTTGGGGACTCTTTAATTTGGGAGAGGGAGACTGCTGGAGGGGGGGATATGATTGAAGTCTATAAAATTATGCATGGGTAGAAAATGTTTGATGAGAGAATTTTTTCTCTTCTCACAATACTCAGAACCAGGGGGCATACATTGAAAATGCTGGGGGGGAAGAATTAGGATCTAATAAAAAGGAAACACTTCTTCACGAACGCAGGATTGGTGTTTGGAATATGCTGCCACAGGAGGTGGTGATGGCCACTAACCTGGATAGCTTTAAAAGGGGCTTGGACAGATTTATGGAGGAGAAGTCGATTTATGGCTACCAATCTTGATCCCTATTTGATCTGAGATTGCAAAATGCCTTAACAGAACCAGGGTGATCAGGAGCAACAGCCGATGAAGCTGCCATTAAGTGTTCACATCCTACATGTGAGCTCCCAAAGGCACCTGGTGGGCCACTGCGAGTAGCAGAGAGCTGGACTAGATGGACTTTGGTCTGATCCAGCTGGCTTGTTCTTATGTCTGGCAGCAAGATATGGGAAGATAGAAGTGTTTGCATCTGATGAGGATTAACTCCTTGCAGAATCCCCACCCCTTGAACAAGGCTCTCTATATAAACCTTGCTGAGAGCTTGCTTCAGTCTAGGTGCAACAAGTGTGTTTCTTGCTTCTTCCATGTGCTTGGACTACTGTTGATCTCCAGCCTGTCTGCCTGATCTCCTGTGCTGTGACCTGTTGGACTGACCGATGATTAACCCTTCGTCTGCTGCCTGCCTTGATCCATTGGACTGTCTTTTGACCACTCCCTTGTCTACCACCTGTTCTGTCCTGCAGTACTGGAACTGACCATGCCCTGCCTGCCTGCAACACACTAAGCTCCTTCCCCAATAACAAGCTTGGTCCCTCAGCTCCAGGTGTGCAGGTCACCACCCTGGTTTCTCTTACCCCAAGTTGTACTACTTCTTCCTTGACAACTGCCCCATGTGGGCAGTGACCCACTTCTTCACCGGAGAACTTCAGTGAGCCCTTTTGCTTCAGTGAGCCATCTTCCCAAAATTCACTTTTTTAGAAAGCCATTGACTCCTCTTATTCTCTTTTAAAAGAAGGATTAATCTTTTGTTTTTCTTTGAAGAGAAATCAGTTCATCCTTTTATAAATTCAGCTCTTCCAGATGTTCTATATTACACATCCCAGGGTGTAACATACTTCTAGCAGGAGAATAAGAAAGTTAGAAAAGACATTGCCGCACTGAGCATCTACAGAAACAAAATTATGAAATCTTACAGGACCTTAAGAACATAAGAACAAGCCAGCTGGATCAGACCAGAGTCCATCTAGTCCAGCTCTCTGCTACTCGCAGTGGCCCACTTGAAGACCTTCCTTCCTTCCTTCCCTTTCTCTTCTTCTTCCTTCCTTCCCTTCCCTTCCCTTCCTTCCTCTTCCTTCCTTCCTTCCTTCCTTCCTCTTCCTTCCTTCCTTCCCTTCCTCTTCCTTCCCTTCCTTCCCTTCCTTCCTTCCTCTTCCTTCAGAATCTCTATCTTTAAACAAAATTGAATGATTAGAAATAGGTTTCAGGGAGAAACTGGGTAAAGAGAAATTAAGAACATTTATTTTAACAATGGTCCTATTCTTAAGTGAACATATTAATTTTAGCCTTGAATAATTCTTGATTTGTACTGATAAATCCACACTGCCCGTGAAAGTGTATAACAGATATAGCACCTGCCCACATTCTCCACTATAAATGTAGATGCAAGTCTAAACACACAATTAATCAAGACAGAGCTTGTGTTTGGCAACTTCCACTCAAGGAAAGCTTGAGCAGTGATTTGCCTTTTCTGCAAATGACAGCCTCAGACTTAGGTGGGTTCATTTTGCCACCACAGGGCCAGAGACCTGGTGGGAAAGGGGAAATTTTCCCTTCTTGCTGAAATGGAGGCTGGTGGTAAGGACCTCCTCATGGGCCTGGTTGCAGCTTCAGCTAGCCAATCACAGGCTGCCTGGGTCAACCTGGGTCAACCCCTTTGATTCAGTGATTGGGCCCACATTCAATTGGCTCCAGCTGTCCCTTCTTCCCTTCCTCAGTTGCAATTTTTGTTGTGTGAGTTATCTGTGTGTTCTGTTATGCTTTATTCTTGTCACAGCTTTGGATGGTTTGGGGCATTGGGAAGACTGAGCTTATGTGCCTGCTTTCCCCACTTGTCTCTGCATTGATCAGTTCTTTCATTCTTTTCCCAACATCTCCCCACTGCCCCTCGGGCTGCAATGACAACTTCTGTGGACAAATATCAATAAAACAAAACAAAAAGAAAGAAAACTTAGGTCACATGTGCGAGAAATGCATGAATAACTACTTTGAGACACAGTCAGTAACTCCACAGAGTCTTTGTCTCCTTACAAAATCTCAGTGTGGAATGACTGGCTTTGGGAGAGTTTACTTTTTAAATTGTAGGTTATCTTGGGGTAACAACCTCTGATCTCACCTTCTGCATGAAAAAAATAAGTCTGATCAGTAAGTAGAAGCTCAGCCCAAAATCCAAGGACTGACAAGATCTAACTCTGTACTTCCTTTTCACTCTTGAATGAAGTAAGAAAGCAAGTTTACCTGGGACTGTTAAGAAATCAAAAATAAGTCATCAATAGGGTGAGACTGAAAACTTCCCAAACAGGAACATAAAGGCACTAATACTGGCATGACAAATACCTGGGTCAACCAGGTTGGCATGTGCTGCTATCCTCAGTGCACTTTTATGTGCCTACTGATTTTATGGAATTGTCATTAATTAACTTCTGATCATGTTTAAAATGGATTATTCTGTTTTACAGTGCAGTCCTAACCAGAGATACGCCCTTCTATGCCCACTTGCCCACTGATGTCAGTGTACTTGAAGACTCTAGCTTTTGTGGCAGATCAGGAAGGAAGGAGGCAGGGCAAGCAGAGGAAAAGGAATTTCCTCTGTGTGTGTGTCTGCCTGTGTGTGTAAGTAAAATACTGTCAAGGTACAGATGACTTCTGGTGACCCCAGCAAGAGACTTCCAAGGCAGGTGATCAAACAGAGGTGGTTTGCCATTGCCTTCCTCTGCAGAGTCTTCCTGAGCAGTTTCCCATACAAGTACTGGCCCTGCTTAACTTACGAGTTCTGACAAGGTCAGGCTATATCAAGTTGCCTTTCCCACCCCTCCATAACCATGCTGAAAACAGATAGTAGAATCTCTTCTGTTTATGTAGAAAACCTTGAATATCAGGCAACAACATGACCAGATGGTTTCAGAATCTATTTTATTTTATTTTAAAGAGCCCCCCTTCAAAAAAAAACAACCCCAAGCAAACAATGATATTTTGTGTTTTTTGGGGAGGTTTGTAGTTACCTGACCTGCAAAATAGTTCACATGGCAGCTAACTGCTATCAAATGAGCAACTCAGAATTATGTAGTTAATTTAAATTGACCACTAACCGTCAGAGGATTTGTCTAAAATCGTTTGCTTTTGAGAAGTAGGAACAAGCTCTGAAGGCAGATTTCACTAAAATGCCACTGTCCTACTTTGTGCTTTTAATGATTTTTTCCAAATTACTATTAGGAATGTATGCAATTATTAGACAACTCATAAAATGTTCATTTAAAATAATAATTAATATATTTGCCAAAGTTTTATAGGTTCCATGTACACATTAGAATGAGCATACATGCACACAAATGGAGTTTAATGGGTAAAAGCTCAGATTTTACTTACATGCCAATATATTTTTTAAAAAAATCAAGCAACTCTATGCATATTAGGAACGTGTATTTTAGGTATAGTCATTGAGCTTATGAATCAGACTGTATTAAACTAATCTCAGGCTTTACAGATGAGTCACCATGAAGGAGGAGGAAGGCTGGAAATTATCTCCTGGAGTGTTCATTTGACAGTAGACTTCAGACCCTCGTCTGACATTCTTAACCATTACACCATGCTAGCTCTCCAAATGAAAATTAATGCTAAACCTCAACAACTTAGAATATTTATCATTTCACAGAAGTCTGTATCTTCTGTTCCTCCCATCCTCCAATCCAAGTCTTAAACTTTGCTTCCTGCTGTTAACTTATATTTATTTTCTAAGAACAGAATTCAATTTGTGAAGTGGAAGGACAGTAGAGCTGGAAAATATCCCTTTTAGCTCATTGCTTCACAAGGTGCACTTCTTAAAAATACTATATCAAAATTTGAACTGCAAGAACTCCATTTCATGATATTGATAAAGAATGCACTCTATTACTTGGGATTTCTGTTGAAAATCCTCCGGGGAAATACATTTATAGCTTAAGTCTTAATTTTAAATAACCTTTCATATCTGAATCTTCTGACTTAATAAATCCAGATAGGAATTCAGCAACTTGTATGATGAGTGCAGAAACATTGTGGCTGGAATAGAGTCTGGTGTTCAACAGGATGCAAGACCAGCTGAATATTAAGTACAGTAAACCATTTATGTTTGAAGACTGTTCCTTCAAGGACAGAAACTACAACTTTATAGAATCTTTATAGAAAAGTCTTGAAACATACAGTATTTCCTGTGCCTAGTAACTAATTTAGCAGTAGCAGTGTCAGTTTGATTCATTGCATTGGACTCAAAAGGGAATTGGGCTATGCAGGAGTGTAAGGTCTGCACTTGTAATCAAGTTAACCTATCCCACAGTAACCTTGTAGTATGAGCGAGGCACTCTCTGATGTGTTGTTGATGCAGAGAAACACATTTCTGTTCAGGAGCACTGAGACTGGGGCAGAATTGCATAGACAAAATTCCCAGCTGTGGTTGTGGTATGTGCATCTGTATAGCAGAGTACAGATGAGACTTGTGCAAACTTGCCAATGAACATAAGGTTGCATTCTTATGCTGGATGGAAGGCAGGAGAAAAGGATCTGTGAGCCAGCTTCTATGGTAAAGATGAGAATGGCCAGCAGAAGAGAGTCTCAACACATTCCTGTTTGCCCCAATCAGGAGGCCGGAAGCTAATCCTCTAATCCAAGGAGATACCCCAACTGGTGGATGATGAGTAGACACCCACACAATGCATGATGCTATAGCCAAAAATCCACACTAACCTCTGGCATCCTGCAGAGACTAAAAGAGGGATGTTATTGGAAAGGCCTGCTGGTGGGAGACTGTAGTAATGCACTGCTGACCCAGCAGCACTGCGGGTAGAACGTTGAACGCTTCAACGACTCTACGGCCTTCTGGTCGCGACCGCACTCTACCCTCATCCCCCCTATGAGTCACGGGTCGCGAACTGCTCCGCCTCAGTCACCGGGCTGGGACAAATGGTCTTGCCCCCCAGGTGAGGATTAGGGCTCAGACGCTTTTACGCTTCCTTCCTCCAAGACGTGAGCTGTGGGTGAGATCATGCATCACATGATGATCTCCCACTCTCCCGGCCTCCCGCCTTCCCGAACTCCCCGTCCTCCCTTCCTACACGCCTCGATAGAATAACAATAAAAGGTGCCAGGAACCAGCACGCGAGACTTCGCTAGGAACACGGACCTCCTCGTGGCTCCCGCTGCTGGCTATCTCCACCAGATATTATCGCCTTCGCCTCTTCGCTCTTACGCTTCGACCACGGGCTCGACTACATGTTGGTGCCAAACCCGGGAATCCGGGGAACTTCCACCTGCTCACCGGGCCGCTTCGGGAAAGGGTCAGCGATAATGGGTCCGCTGGATCGGGCGCATCCAGGGGACCACTGCTCGGCATCGCCTGTCCTCTGGATCGGGCGCGATCCAGAGACACGCCACCCCTAGGATTTCACTCTCTCGTCCGACGGAACACCGGTGAGTATGGAGCTTGCAAAAGCAGGGCTTATGCGACAAGCACGCTGGATCTAACTGAAAGCTGCTTAGCTTAAATGCGCAGGGTCCCCAGAAAGAGAAGGGAGCTGCGAAATTGGTTGAGGAGATTGAAGCTCACGTCCATGGTACCCAGAGGGGACATTGAATCTTAAGGATTCTGCCGATCGGCGACTCTTCGCATTTCAGAGCCTCGCCGATGTCACTGCTACTTCATCGGAGACAATGTTATGTCGCCATCAGCCTGCAGACCCATGGCTCCCTTTGCTGTAGGCCTCCCCATCTTTCACCTTCACTTCAACCCCGAATTTTCTCTATCCACTAAATTGGACGCCTCTGTCCTCCTTCTGCCCCTTGCTCCTCCACGATTTCAACTCTCCTGCTCAGCCTCCCCTTGCTCCTCGGCCTCTTCATTTTCCTCGGGTTAATTGCACTCACAGCCACGTAATGGCGCTGGTTTTCAAAACTCTCGAGAACGCATAGCCACGATCTGCAGAAGAAAGAAACCTGACGGAAGACGATGCCGATATTCTGCATTGTGCCCCGGCCCATTTCACAGATAACCGAGGGGAGGGTGGCGCCATTCGGCTGGTTGTCGAAAGTACCGCCCCTTTAAACTATAACATCCTCACCGAAGTTCGCGAAAGCAGATGGCGAGACGAGGGGAATCACTGTTCTCACGCGGGAGAGGCATGCTGGAGGCAATCGCGTAGGAATCACCTAATGGTTCCGGACGACTGAAAACCACCTTTCGCGATGCTCCTGAGCCCCTGCACAATTTGTGATCTGGGAAAGCTGAACCCGCCAGCAATGCATCAGCAGGAGCGCCCGGGCGGCTCTACACAGCCAGCTTCACGCTCATGCTTTCGCCAACCCTCAACGCATCAGATTGTCCTGCCTGAGGCCATCACTCCTCACGGTCGCCTTCTGAGTGCTCTTCTATAAGGCATTTATCAAAGTCCCCAATGCCGCCAGCCAACCCAGAGTTTTCTCCACCATCCGCAAACCTAAGAGCCCTATGCCGAAGCCAGAACAGGCTCCAGGGAAGCGCCAAGAGACAGGTAGATAGCCAAGAGGCTCCAAACGAGCTCCTCCCTCATGCTTAAAGAGAACGCTTCCACGGAGTGCCGCAGGGCAATCACGGGCCTGGGCAAAATCCTGAACTGGCCGGCCATGCTTGCCAGGACATCGGATCCTCCCACCAAGCCAGCCTCTCCTCACGCAGCACTCTCCCCACCGGGCGGAGGCAGTCTCAGGATGACTGCTTAACCGCGCAGACCCGACACTTCCTCAAGGAGTGTAGGCAGCCCGTGGGGGCCTACAACCCCGCTGGAGGAGGGCTCCCCAGGAGGAGAAGGCCACCTAAAACCCGTGCCCACGATGCCAGAAAGGCTTCCACTGGAGAAACGACCGGCCCGCCGGAAACCCCCCCGCCCGGCGCTTCCCCAGCCCAGACCAAGGAGGAGAATACTTCAGAGCAGACCCAAACACCAAGCGCCCCTGCCAAAACCACACTCCCCTCTCGCGGGCATCTCGCCGCATGCACCCAGCCCATCTCCTCCTTTAAGTTCCCCCACCCCAGGTTCTTGCAGGTCGCCCAACCCAGTATGACGAGCCCATCCCACGGGACTATTGGGCTAGTGCTGCCAGGCCTCTTCTTGCCGGCTGAACAGAGGGACTGCTCATCGCCCCCGAGGATCACTCCACGCACTGTAAGGACCCATCCATCTCCAAGTCTGACAAACATCCCACAGGAGTTGCCTGCCGGAGCCAGCTAAGGGCCAGTTGATTCTCTTCTGCCCCATGCTGCCCGCCAACACTCCAATAATAAAGGCTGCCCAGCAGCCAACATGGCGCAGCCTTACACCACCGCCGCGAGCGGAGACGTTTATCGGGAGCTCCGCCCATACCTGAGCTTTCTTCGCTTACAGAAGGATGTATGTTCAAGGGCCTGTGACACCGCTGATGTTACCGGCCATCAGAGCAGCCGAAAGCGGCCCACCAGTGGCTTCGAATCCAGGGGCTTGCCCTGGCTTTCATCTGGGGGGGGGTGGGGAGATAAACCGGCGAGACGGAGCATCCGGGCCAGCCACGGTCAACAGCCCAGGACTCGAAATGCAGCTTCACAGTCCGGGCCCCCATCGCTTTGTGACCATCCATGTCAATCTCTGGGGAAGGGACCTCATGAGTCAGGTCAAACGACTTTGGTCTGATGGGTAAAGCCGCTACAGATCATTGATCCTAATCGCCTTCCAAAATTACTTTCACTTCCGTAGTTGTCCGTTTCCTCTCCTCTCTTCTTCTGTTTTTCGACTAGTAGAGGCGGAGGGCCAATTGGCTGACTGGCCCTCCTCTGGATTAGTAAAATCTGGGCCCGCCCTGATACTGCAGCACTGCCAGACAGGCCCCAGGTTAAACCGGGCCAAGCAAATTCATTATGCCCCCTAATACTCCAAAACCTGTTTGGGTTATATTGCCCAGCCTGGCAACTTTATCAGTACCACGTTAGTTGCCATTGGCGCTTACTTTAAACCGCCTTTAAGGAGCCGTGGCCCTGCAGGCTGCAATTCCCAAGATAATTCGACAAAACTTTAGCACCATCCAGCTTCAAGTAGCCACCAAGGTCACGTAAGTGCAACTCCTCGCAAAGAAAACCCCCCCCTTTTTTTTTGTTTGTGTGCGAGGAATCTGCCTCTAATGCCTTGATTGTATCATTCTCCGATGCAATCTTATCCCCAAAAAAGGCGCCTAAAAGCCCCTTTGTGTTGCTGATTAAGCATGCATACCACAATCCCCCCAGGACCCGCTTCTGTCCCCTCTCGAGGCCCGACCTCGCCTTGACGCACCCTGATGACGCTCTGAAGCCAATTTCACTCAGGGTCGCCACCTCCTGCCCTCCCTGTCAAACAATTAAAGAAAGAGGAGTAGGCTGCCCCAGTAGGATTTGCATTGTGCAACCTTCACAGGCTGCAAACAAGCCTTCTCATATATTAAACTCTAAAACTCTAAACCCTAACTTCAAACAAAACTCCGATCCTGATTCCCCGCCCATCATCCGCTTAGAATCTCGAGCTCTGGCGGGACCTCGCCCCCCCCCATAACCTGGGAAAGGTGTTTTCAGTCTCTTCCTACAGGTCCTCCTGTGGACTCCGGACATTCGCCATGATAACCCATGGAATGGCGCCAGGAGGAAACTAACTCTATCCTGAGATGGAACATCTTCTAAAGGATCCCGCCCCAGCTGTCTCAACAGGGAACGCCAGCCGCCAACGCTTCAAAGACCTCAACACCCGGGAGACGCCAAGGCGCACTACCAGCCAAGCTCCCAGAGCCGCCAAGCGCCAGCAAGACCACCCCCGAGACACCCGAGAACCCTGTGCCGCCTTTATGTATCATCACCGCCAACTCGGGCGGGCCACCATCCTTGCCTGCTCTGCTGCCTCCCTCAGTCGATGGCTGACGGCCACCCCTGACGAAGCCACCAGACCAACATCTGGGAGCAGTTTGCTGCCGCTGCCAACGCCTCATCTTTCTGCCTGGGCCAGTACCTAGGAGTCGGGAGCCTGCTAAGCTCCTGCTCTGCTCCCCTGCCTGCAAGCCTGGAGACTTCCCATGAGTCTGGGGCGGCCTTCATGAATGCCTCATCCATCAGGTATCTTCTATGAGCTGCACTGGGGACCCGCTGCCCAAACCCCGGCTGGCGCTTCTCCCTTGTCACTCTCAAGACTGTCGCTAACCACGGACCTAACACCTGCGCTCGCATCACCAAGAGCTAAACGGGAACCCACTCCGGCCCATTCATCGGCTCAGCTAATTGAACTGCACACACATGGAGGACATTCTCTGTTCGAAACATCCTGCTCCCCAGGCTGGTTCTGACCCGCGGGAGAGAACGCTTAATTACATTCCCCGCCGACTTCTCTGCCGAACTCTTTGTTGCCTCAGTCAGCCTCACCATCGCCTCTACCCCAGGCTCCACCCCAGGAGCCCGGACGCTGACGCCGACGCCTCCGCCTGCCTCGGGAATTTCTCCCTTCCTGTCGGAGCGACGACGGTCGCCCTCTCCTCAAGCAGGAGTTCGCCTCCCCGCAACTTCCCTGTAGTGGGAGTCCCCGGACCTCGGCTTCTTACAATGCTAAGACTATTGGCCGGGCTGGCCTGTGCCATCTCATGGTCCATCAATCCCACCTCCATTGCTCTGGGATGCTCTGGCCTCCGAGCAGCAGGTGTGATCCCGGGCTAAGCCGACTTCTAGACAATCGTGTCAGCTTATTGATTACTTATTGTTATTACATCACCAAGTTGTGAGAATGTACATAATATGTGTTGTTTTAATCTTTCTGATAATTCCCAATTGATTCATATGAAAGCACGTGGAGCTGCAAGAAGTTGTATCTAATCTGAAATATGATGTTTTGCTCCCCATTGGTGGTCAGCCCCTCTGGAGCTGGCTGCCGGGAGGATGGTTGAGTGCTATTGTGCAGCTCTGCATTGGTTTAATTGTGTGCCTCAAGCATCGATCTTGTTTCGCTTCAATGTGTGTCTAATATTGCCTGTAACGTGTAAGAAGCCCCTCGACTTCCTCTTACCCCGCAACCAAGGTTCTAATGTTACACAAGCAGCTCGGCTCAGCTTGGACCAGACGGGCGGAGGAGACAAGCCGCCCCTTTAAATCACCCCCCCTTAGCATTTCGGTCCCTTCTAAAATGTAAAAGGAGGAGAGATGTAGTAATGCACTGCTGACCCAGCAGCACCGTGGTAGAACGTTGAACGCCAACGGACCTACGGCCTTCTGGTCGCATCGCACTTCACTACCTCATCCCCTAAGTGAGTCACGGGTCATGAACTGTCTGGCTTGAAGTCACCGGGCTGGGACAATGGTCTTGCCCCTGCGAGGATTAGGCTCAGACGCTTTACGCCTTCTCTCCGCGACGTAGGCCAGGTGAGATCATGCATCACATGATGATCTCTCGGACCTCCCCGGGCCCCGGGCCCCAAAACTCCCCGTCCTCCCTCCCACACTGATAGAATAACAATAAAAGGTGCCAGAACCAGCACGCTGGAGACTCGCTTAGGAACACGGACTCCTCCGGCTCCGCCTGCTGGCGACATCTCCACTCAGATGTTATCTGGCCACTGCCTCGCTCCTCCCCCTACGCTTCGACCGACGTGGCTTTAACTACAGGAGACCTGTAGTAATTGGATTTCTGACAGCCAGTGGCATGGTTGTAGCTCTTGGTGGCTTAAGTGGTGGCACCAATCCAGAATGAGTGCACCCCACGGCTAGTAGAAGAGAGACTGAAGGCAGCCAAGCCCACCTACATGATGTCAGAGAACTGGAGCCAGGTGAGGAAGGTTTCATCTGCATTGATAAGCAGAGGGGCTGGGCTGGAGGGCCAAACAGCAAAATATTCCATGGTCACTAGGACCATGGGCGTGTTCACATACCAGAGGCCATCTAGCTTGAAACCCAAAGTGCAGAAATATCTGGGATAGATGAGCCCTGCAATTGCTCCCTTTATGCACTGTGATTTTAGCTCTGGAGGATGGAATGTGGAAGGGACCCCACCAATCAGCTAGCCAAGATCACCACCAAGGAGCCTCCTTACTACAAGGCCCCAGGCCACTGCCACAGTCAGAAGGAGGAACTTTCTCCATCCTCTATCATCACCCTGCAGCCTCAAAATGGCCTCAGAGAAGACCAGAGCCATTATAACACTAAACTTGTAGGGAAAATTTATCTTCTTGATCATTTTGATTGTACTTTTCTGTTCCTTTTCTAGCACATTATTCCACATGTGGTCACATTCTACATGTAGGCACAGGGAGGCATTACAATCCCGAGCGCTTTGTTTTCAGTTCTTTTCTTAATGTGACATGGTATAGATTTGTTTCAACAATGCCACAGGCCAAGAGAACATTTCAATCTGTCCAAAGTGAGATCACGACTTCTTCTGGGGTGTTCTTTGGGGGGGGGGTTGTCATTGCTAGTTCAAATTTTATCCATTTATAGTATTGTCAGTACATCATAAAGGATAGTTACTACCTTTTTCTGTGTTTGGGAAAGTAATACCCAGATGTAATGAGCCATAGAGATACTCAGAAAACATCCAGAAAACTTGGTGCTTTCAGAATGCTTTCCAAAATCCACACAACCTTGGAGACAGTACTTTGCCTCTTTCTTTTTCATGGAGAGGAGAGGAGACGTCTGAGCGGGGATATGATTGAAGTCTATAAAATTATGCATGGGGTAGAAAATGTTGAGAATGTTGTTTCTCACAATACTAGAACCAGGGGGCATACATTGAAAATGCTGGGGGGAAGAATTAGGACTAATAAAAGGAAACACTTCTTCACGCAACGTGTGATTGGTGTTTGGAATATGCTGCCACAGGAGGTGGTGATGGCCACTAACCTGGATAGCTTTAAAAGGGGCTTGGACAGATTTATGGAGGAGAAGTCGATTTATGGCTACCAATCTTGATCCTATTTGATCTGAGATTGCAAATGCCTTAACAGTCCAGGTGCTCGGGAGCAACAGTTGCAGAAGGCCATTGCTTTCACATCCTGCATGTGAGCTCCCAATGGCACCTGGTGGGCCGCTGCGAGTAGCAGAGAGCTGGACTAGATGGACTCTGGTCTGATCCAGCTGGCTTGTTCTTATGAAGGGGCAGGAGAAACAGTAAACACAAATTTAGGTCAGCTACCAAGGTCAGTCAACATTTGTGAATCACTAGTAGCAAAAGTGCTGGTTATGTAACAACCAGATTGTATAAATCATGTATCTAAAGGCCACTTGCAATAAGTTTTCTAATCACAGTGCTAATCAAATATATATAAATTAAATACATTCTCATATCTGAAGGTTCAGCAAGAGATTCCCTCCCACACCTTATTAAGGAATCGGAACTAAACAGTTTTCAAGGCTTTGCCTGTGAAAAGACTGATTCAACACAGTGATCTCTAGGGTTTATCATGTTAGAGAAACGTTTCTACTTCTAATTCTGATAATACAACATGCAGGGAGTGAGTTCTATTCTCTGAACTGTTAACCAGCAAACCAAACAGGATGCTTGCACAAACTTTTATCTTGCATTGCAAATCTTTTCATTGAGCAAGTCAGAAAAAATGGTTGTTTAATCATATTATAGCAAATAATAGTTTTCAAATGCAAATTAGGTTTCAGGGTTTGTCTCACTACTTTTAGGGATGATGAAAAAGCCCAAGTTACCCAAAATCTCATGCAGCAATCTCATCTATTCTCCTTCTGAGACTTCTAGCCAGAGAAATCTGATTTGCTTATCGCAAGAGTGATTATTTATAAATATCAGTCTTATCTTCCTCTGAATTTGATGTATTATAACCATGTGGTTATTTCTACATATCTAACTGGTTTCAACTAAATAAAAGATATGCAACATAAGTGCAAATAGACAGTTAGCAGGTTTATATGAAATATATCTGATATAGTAAGATAGGAAAGCCAATCACAATTCTTTAAAAAACAATCTAGCAGTTTTCTGTAACTGTTCCAGTTAAATGTCCAAGATGACGGTAGATCTAAGCAACAGAATTCAAGGACGGTTGAGCCGGTGTGCAGTCTCTCAGTCAAGTTGCAAATCCAGCAAGAACAAAGGAAGTTACTGCAGCCGCTACAAAGGATGGAAAATGTGTAGAAATCAGCATGCTTCCCTTTGCATTACATGTGAATGTAATGCCATAGAAGATAAGGTGATGGGATGCCATGGAGGTGTAGAGGGGTGAGTTGCTTAATAGAGACCTCTAGAATTCTGTAATTATTAAGTTTAAAGAGTAGTTTATGGGGGCCACTGGCAGATTAAAACCAAGGGCCCCTGGCCTGAGGCCAGCTCAACATAACATAAGGTGAATGATAAACCAGCCCTTAGAAATAGGTATGAATAGTTCACATATTATGTCTTCTCCTCTCCTCTTATCCTCACAACAAAACCGTGAGAAATCTGTTAGGCAGTGAGAGAGTGAGTAGCTCAAAGTCATACAGTGAGATTCATGCCTTAGTGGGGATATAGACCTGAGTCTCCCCAGGCCTGTTAAACATTTATGTAGATTCATAATTGATGTGAAACAAAAATTTACTTGTGTCGCTAAAAAAAATGAGGTCTTGTCCTATCTTATATTAAAGGTAAAAGAAGTGTGATCACCAGGTCATTACTGAGCCATGGGAGCCATCACGATGGTTAGTAGGCAGACTATGTTTACGGGGTGTTTTCCCCAGTCATCTCTATTTTACCCCCAGCAAGCTGGATACTCCTTTTACTGACTTGTGAAATATGGAAGGCTGAGTCAACCTTGAGCCAGCTACCTGAAGCCAACTTTGGTCAGGATCGAACTCGGGTTGTGAGCAGAGCTGTGACTGCAGTATTGTGTTATATTACAAGTCCTCTAATGGGGCTCAGTGAATGCCTGTAAAGAATCTTAATCTCCAGAACAACGCTGAATGAGCTACTTCTGTCACCCATAAAAGGAAATCTAAGGCCGTACAGCAATGTTCTATCGTCGTATCTTATGTGGGCTCTGACCTAAAAAAAATCTGATTTTCTGAGCAGGAAAGATTTTTCACAAGCTTCTTCAGTAGAGACAAGAGCCTTTCTAGCTCAGCGGGTGATGCTGCAGACAGCCTGTGGTGGCTTAAACAAGTTTGTATTCCTTTATAGCTCAGCATTTTTGGAGCCACCCTATAGTGTACAAAGAGTTTTTAAAACTTACATTTCCACTGACCTTTGGACCTGACTTTTTTTTGGTTCCCATTTGATATCTGAATATCATATACAGCAGTAAAAGTTTTGAACCCATAGACAGGAGGGAAGAAAGTGCTTCCAGCGCTTTCTGATGTCTACCAAAAGAAACCTTATGTTAAGGTTCTCAGGTTTAGATGGGGAGCCAGGTGTTCATGTTACATACACTGCATGATTCTTCTCCCACAGGAAAATGTTATTTGCCTGTTCACTTCACAGTATGAGATCCTGACCCATTCTTCCGCTAATGGAAAGTATGGAGTAGTTTCCACTGCTTCCCTGTTGCTTCTGCAGACCACTAATTTGCCCCTCACACTGTTCTCGAGGCTCACCTGCTCCTCAGAAGCAGTATTTTGGGAAGACCACTGGGCCGCTGTTGGAGAGAGGCAGGCATGGGCTGTTCCACACACATAAATGACTTCCAGGAACTGAAAAACTAGTCTGGATCCAGCTTCCAGAATCCAAGCCACAGAAACAAATATGCCTATTTCTGTAATTTGAAAACATTTTTATTTTCTCTCACAAATGATCCTGTGGTCAAACCTTTTACCATACTTTAATAAAAATTTGGTGCAAAGGACCAGCTCCTTCATTTGTTTTTATGCTTACCAAGCTGCATAATTTTGGACAAGTCACTTCTTCACCATTACCTTTCTTGCCTTCCCCCCCACCCCACTTTCACAAGGTAATTAAACATTACCTCATACAAGGATATCCACATTTCAGCCTCTACTCCCCTAGCATTTACAGTCTGCAGTTTTCTAATTTCTTGCTAACAAGAAGTTGAAGGGAACAACTGTGCAGATCCACCTGAGCAAAGGATGAGTCAGAAAACCTGCTGTTGTTTTTTTTAAGTTGCTCTTCCGTGTATTCAAAGTAACTTCAAATTTTGGAACACTACATGCAATTAGTCGTGTTTGTGAGGAAAGGATCCTTAAATACTGATCCGTGGTGTGTTTTTGACAGTTGGGCTTCTTGACCCACCCCTCCTTCCTGCTCCAAACATAAAGGAAAATGGGGATTGATTTCAACATAACATTTCTACTTGATGGATGAATGGTGAAAAAATAGGGGGAAAACATTTGTCAGGATAACAAATTCACACTCCTTTTTTTAGGGCAGATCTGCTTGTACGATACTAGATTCTTGAATCCAACACACTGCGAAGATGTATGGTAAGTGTTCCCCAGGCAAAATGACTCTCTTGTTTTATACAGTAGAAAAGTGGGATGTAGTTGTGAATGTAAACAAATTCGTACAAAACCACTTCTTCTGCAAGTAATAAGCAAATAGTGCAATTCTCTGCAATTCTCTTCCGCATGTTATTTACACACACACCCTAACACACAGCATGATAAAGAAGAATGAGGCCATGCATTCCTTTGGTTGCATGAACAGTGCAACTGCTTTTATAGGAGCAGAAATACATGCAGTGGTCATCACTACTCTACAACTAGGGCCATAGTTCTTTGTTAGACCATCTGCTTGGCATGCAGAAAATCTCAAATTCAGTCCCCAGCATCTCCAGTTAAAAGAATCAGGTGGTAGGTGATGTGAAAGAGAGCTACAGGATATAGCTGACCATGATGAACTGTCTGATTCAGTATAAATACTGACCTTGATGGACTCATGGTCTGATTCAGTATAAGGCAGCTTCATATGTGTGCATTCTTATGGTATATGCTTTTGTAGGTAATGGTTTACTTCCACAAATGGGGAGGACTATTGCCCTGCTAGTCTACTTGTTAGTTTCCAAGAGGCATCAGGCTGGCCATTACTGGAAAGCAAATGCTTGACCAGATGGACTATTGGTCTGGCCTAGAAAAGCTGTACTGTATGTATTTTCTTTACAAATGCATCAGTAACTTGCCATCATGCATAGGACAATTCTTTTGGTAGAGACTGAGGGAAAGCTTTCATCTCAGATCAGTGCTAATAAAATATTGGTGCCCCATCAATGAATTCCCCAACTCTGCAGCCCAAAGCTATGCTTTCACTATGGGAATTGGAAAGGGGCCTGCCTTCTGCTGGGTGTTCCAAGTCAGGCTGGCTGTCAAATTACATAGTAATGGCGTCAGGGGGCTGTGTGTACATGGCAGTGTTAGACTTGAACACCCTTTACAATCTTTGCATATGATGAAACTAGAGGGGTTGCAAACTTGGAGCAAAGCGTGGAGGAAGAATACTTACTAGTTTTGTGACCTGCATATAGTTCCCTCTGGCAAATGCCATATGAGGGATTTTATCCCATGGTGGTCATGTTGCCTGCCTAATCGTTGCTCAATCATCACTTAGAACAGAATTTTCACATGGCACAAGGTAATCTGTTTTTTCACCCTTCTTAGCCATGTTTTTCCTTTCACACCAAATGTGAATGCATACACTCACACACTGATGCTGATTCTGTGCCACTATCCTGATTTTTGCCCACCTTTTTATTATTTTGTGCAGGTGTAGCACTGCTCAAGATTAGTGCAATACTGCTCTTTTCATCTTAAAAAGAAATTCGGTGCCATAGCACTGCTACAAAATAATGCACTATTTGAATCCTTTGGTAATACTAATTGCTGGAAGATGCTGTGTGTCCCATTGTGGACATCCACACTGAAAAGACTAATTGGCTTGCTTGGGGGAAAAAAGCACTTTTCAGTATCTTCTGATACAAATCAAGAAAGCAGAGAAAAACACTAACCACTTTTATTGTCATAGCAACAATGCTGTGATATTGCCCCCAATAAAAATGTTGTTGGTGTCAGTGATGATACCAACTCAGTTCATTGGGACAATGCAGAGGAAAGGGGCAAACAGGGCATTTCCTTTCATTTAAACACAAGGTGTAACTTCCCTTCTGGACACATGAAAAGGATCATCTCCTCAATGCCATGCCAGGGAAGATCCTTTTTTCAGTGTTCATCAGGAGAAAAATGATTTGTGTTGGAACAGAAGCTGATGGCAAAAAAAAGGCACATGATCAAGAGTTGCTGAAATGGAGACAAATCTCTTTTTATTTTACAAAAATGTAACAATATAGCAACAGAAAATAGAAACAAACAGTAAAAAGAACATGAAAGGGAAGTACAGAAAGCCCATAAAAGAAAGCACCCAGAAAAGGTGAAAGTAAAAATCTAGAGATCACTAGAGAGGTGAAAAACAGAAAGGCAGCTTTTAAAAGCCGAACAGCTGACACTTGCGTTACTGATCCTGGGTTATAGCAGAGCCCGTAGGTTAAAAAAAAGATCCAAACCAGTTCATCCATCGAATTAAAGGTCTCTGAAATTTGTTGGAGAGGCTAGAACTAGACCCTGTCTGCCCTAATGCCAGAAATGATTTCTCACATGCAATTGTAAACATACATGATGGCATTTTTTATTCTGGATTAATTCATCAGGAATAGCTATGGTGCCTGGCTCTGAACAGTTAATCACTAACATGGATTCAGGTCACCATGTAATGGCTGGAAAATTTCCATTTTCTTGCCACTCTGCAAATATGCTGATTGCGCATACAAGAGGGAAGGGGAACAGAGTAGTAAATGTAGCTTTGAGTTTGGAGTGATTGCTCCTTATCAGCACTGATGTCTCCTAAAGAACCAAGTCAAAGAAGGCCAGAAAGTGGAGGAATGTAACTTCAAAAAATAATAGAGAAAAGAATCCCACAGATCCTGAGTATATCTAATGTTCTGAAAAGTTGATTCACGTGATCCTACATATCTATTCTGGTATTTGGTGTTGGAGAGATGTTTGATTACCCACTGGAGGCTGTCATTGTTCTTTTTCCCACAAGGCCAAGAGTGCCTGTATAGTTCATAACAACTGAACTCTGTGAAGTAGGTTGGCTCCAGTTACAGACCTCTAACAGATCTGAGGGAATCATTTATATACCACCCATAGTAACATTTTATAACAGGAAACCAAAATACAAACTAAAAGTAATACAAAATACAAACCCTTTGAGTAATTACCATGTCAATAGAAGCACTCCCTAGGGGAACAAAAGTTTTCTTTCATTGCAGTTTGAGAATTAGGAATAATAATTACTATTGCTTGATCAAAACTAGCCCAAGTTCAATGTTAAAGGTTACCAGTTTCAACCACCAAAGCTCCAAAGTCTGTCCATCTGAGCACAAGCGTATAATGCATGCAATCTGTCATTTTGATTTAGCTTGGGAAGACTTCCTGCGTTGTAAGGCTTTGCTGAGCTTTGATTTCTGAGGATTTTTTTTTCTCTGCTAGGTGGAATATTTTGGAACGATTTCCATTGGGACTCCTCCTCAGAATTTCACCGTGCTTTTTGATACTGGTTCCTCAAACCTCTGGGTCCCATCTGTTTACTGTGTCAGCAAAGCTTGTGGTATGAACAGCTTGGTGGGGGGTGGGTCTGTTCACTCATGGTCTGTTTGTTTCTGTGTATACTTTGTAAATGCATTGACAAACAGTAAAAATGTGTGGTATATGAAGTTTGGTACATCTGGATAGTTTTGTGATTGAAAGCAGTGATGGGGTTCCTCAGATTCAAGTATTTGTTATTATTATACATGAGTTGGATTCTGTTTAAACTGGCCATGAGGAACCAATCCATTTGATCCCCCAAAACAGCAAGCAGGATAAATATGGAACGAGGAGGTCTTATTCTAGACAGGAACACCCACATTGACAAACTGCATCTGGACATGGCCCACCCACCCTAGTGGAGGGGGAGGGAGAGGGGTGGCATGCAAGGGAAGGGGAGGGAGGGAGAGAGGGGGAGGGGGTCCGGCATCTGGACATGGCCCACCCACCCTAGCGGAGGGGGAGGGAGAGGGTTGGCATGCAAGGGAAGGGGAGGGAGGGAGAGCAAGGGAGGGAGGGAGGGGTGGCATGCAACATTTAATACAACATTTTCATACCTGGAATATGCAAATATAGTTCATAACATCAGAGCTCTGTGAAGTAGGTTGGCTCCAGTTACAGGCCTCTAACAGATCTGAAGGAATGGATCCTTTTCTTCCTTATATGGAAAATCTGAGCTCTTTAGCGCCCCCCCCCCCCCAATTGGACCCTGGGTCACACCTGTTCCACACTACCATGAACAACAGCATTTGAGTCTGCTATACTTTCTAACAGGAAGAAAGTAACGGCCCTCATTCTCATGGTCTAAAATAACTTTCACAAACACTTTGGTTTATACTTTTTCTTTTTAACATGTAAGTTGACTAAGAGTTCTGAAAAAATCAAACATTTTCATACTGTTTTATATCAGTAGCAACAGTGTGGTAATGCCAACAAAATAAGATCCAGAACACTGCATCAAGGCAAAAAAAAGGTGATTACCAAAATTCTATTCCATTCCACAACTTACACCATTTCAGATTGTTTGAAAATATTGAGAGTGCTTCATGACATAACAGTACATCTTAGAGACATCCCAATGAATGCAATGCAGAGGCATAGCTGGGCCAAACTGCGCCCGGTGCACATTCTAATTTTCTGCCCCCCATGGCGCCCCCCGTGGCACCCCAAGAACCTATAATTTTTTTTATATTAATGCAGTTCAGAATCTTGCTCTGTCTGGAGTGTGAGGAAAATACTAGGGAAGATCATAACTCATGTTGCAATTTTATTTCGAATTAAATAGTAAATCAGCTGTAGTGACCTTTTCTTATCAAAAGGAAAACATTTCATAGTTGAAATAATTCTGGTGCAAAGTCATGCAAAAGGAGGAGCTATGATTTGTACATGACACTTTCCTTTTCAGTCACAGGTTACTTGCAACAGGCACCCCCATCCACAAGCCGGGCACGTGGCCGTGCCCAAAATGCGTGCCCACTGCCGAAAAGCCTCAATGGGCCGCATTGGACATGTCAGCCAAAAGGCTGGTTTAAGTGCAGACTATGGCCCACCGGCATAATGCCAGCAAAGGTCAGGAGGCAGCCCCTGGCCTCACACCCATAGTTGCAGGGCTGGGATGCTGGCATGGGGGTGGCAACCACTGCATGCCAGCAGGATCTTTCCTCTGCCAGGATAAGTGCCCCAGGGACAGCAAATCTACTGGTGCGGAGGTGCGCTGCTCCCTGAAGCAGATCGCCGCCCCCCCCCCCCTTTGTATGAGGTTCAAATCAGCACTAGGCAAGATTGGAAGGTTTGCTGTAAGTAAATCAGACAATTGTGTACTGTTGCACTTCTTTTCAGAAACTAATATGCAACTGTAGACCATTTAAACACCTAAAAGCATGAGTCTGAAACTGCAGAAAACTCTCACCCAATGAATAATTAAAGCTAAAAGGCCACAGACTCTTTTTTTGTTCATATTTTGAGCATCAGAGCTTGCATGAAAAAGCAACATTTCAGTCTGAGAACTCCAATAAATGCTGATTCTTAAAGTGGGACGTTGGCAATGTGTGGTCAACTGTGATTTCACTTGTAAGCTTTAATGGTTTAATTTAACTGTCAGGCATGGGGAATTAAATGCTTCAGTCACAGGCTGTTAATTAGACAATCCACTTATACGTAGTGATTCATGTCGCAATGAGAGCGCACTGCGAGACTATCATAAACAATGGGGAAAGGTATGCTTGTACATTTCTGCCTACACTTGCATATCACAAGAAGAAACCGGCTAAAAGTAAAATTGAAGACCGATTGGTGCTATTTCTCCTCTTCATCTAAAGCTTTTCTCTTGATAGATCTTCACATCTTCCTTGTCTTCTGCATGCTGCTTTTGTGAGTATAAAATGAATTTCATGGATTGGTGAATGTACATTATTGTCATAAGTAAATGTAACATCCCTGAATAACACATTTAACATGCATAATTACTAACTGTAATGTAATTAAGAACAATATTTCTATAAATCTTCCTTTTCCATTGTCAAAGATCAATGAAGAATCAGAATTAACACAAAACCTGGGTTTTCAGATGTGTATCAAAAGTAGAAAAAAAGTAATTCTTGACACCCCCCCTCCCCCCTTCTCAATTACATAGGAAGGTCACTTAAGAGTAGGAGACCAGATCAGCCTATGTTGTGTTCTGTTCCAATACTTTGGTCACATGTAGACTGATCTCTTTTGGGATGCATTCTTTCATTGTGTCCAAAAATTGCAAGCTACACTGTTGAGTCCATGCAGGAAGACAGTTCAGCCCAATTTGGTGACTCAGTATACAGAAAAAAAGTGCTGGCGAGTCTTTCAGTCTGGTCATCATGTCTTTCATTTCTTTTATGCTTCACACAAACATACAAGATTTCACAAAATTCCTTCTTCTCAAACACTTCACATCCTGATCTTTGATCTTTTTCACACACGTACCATTGTCATCTGTTTCGTCATTTCTGCATCACAGGATATGCATGATCAATCCCCAGAGATCCTGCAAATGAGCGTACTACTTGACAGCCCGGTCCAAAAATGAAGACAGCACTCTTGATTCATAAAGAATGAGGATCCAAATCAAGGTCATTGCATTATAAATCTAGGCAGCCTATTGTAAGCATTCCCTTCAATTAAAATGATTTATGGCATGATAGTTTCCTCTAACTTCCTTAATGGGGAAAAAACACTCTTCCAAAAGACTGGTGTCTGGTGATGAATAGCCACATACTGGAGAGGAATCTAGAAGTATGCATCACCTTTTTACTCTGATGGTTAATGTTCTTCTGTATTAGAGGTTCTTAAATTTCTCATCTGCGTTTTTAAAATGTATTATATTACAGTCAGCTAGCTCATGCATTTGATCTTCCTTCAGATTAGCACCAACTCTTTCATAAAGCCTCATTCTGGGGAATCCCATCAATATGTCAAACTTTTCCCTGACTTGTTTAGAACTTAACTTTTTCTTTATCACTTTGTAACTGTTTTGTATCACATTTATATCTTCTCTTAGAATTCAAGGCATAGTAGATAAGGTTATCAGGACATCACCTGTTTAAAGCCCATATCTCTTCCAGGAAGGCTGGTTTATCTTGCCTCTTCCAGTCATAATGTTGGGTTGTTCATGTTGCAATGCTGAGTCTTAGGCAGCTAGTTGAAAGTAAGATCTGTAAATTCTCTGAAGGGCTGAGACACAACAAATGACAGGTATGGAGAAAAATTTACGAGAGCCAAGTCTAGGAGACCACAGTCAAGATCACTTTGCAGTCCCAGGTTTAGGACTGCATCCATTGTGCAGAAAGTTCTAGAACTTTCAGATAGGAACTCTTGTGCCTCATACCCTGTTGAGTGTGATTCTTCAATCTACACAGGAGCTGTTCTATTAAATGGATGCAACAGGGAATGTTTAATAGGTTATATTTACCTCCTTTTTTCTTTATCAAGTGGTTATTTTTGGAATAATTTGAATATTGCCCATTTTTTCTATGTATTATTTCACAGTGTTGAAGCATTCTGTCTACATTAGATCCCGTAGGTGTTTCTCATTCAGATCAAGCTGTTATTTTGCTGAGAGAGTCCTATAGTGTACTCATCTGCAAAGTATGTCAAGGATTTCATAACAAGGCATATCAGGAATGACAGCAGGTAGAATCAAGAGTGGTTCTGGACAAAAGAGATAAGACCAAATTTTGTGGTCATCAGCAGTGCCACTAGATTGAACTGTAGCCCCACAGCATGGGGAGGGGCATGTGATCACTGCCTACTATCACATCCCGAAGACAGAACATATTACTATGCTTCTATTACTTAAACCGCTGCAGTGGTGGGCAAGTCACCTAGACCACACAACAGGCAATAGTCACATGATCCCTTATGGATTGAATGTATTCTGGAGGAAGCTGTATGGTAAGTAGACTTGGTGCTTACTATGGAGGAAGAACATGAAAGGAAGGGAGAAAATATCTTAGACATGTATGTGTGTTCTAGGCCTTCCATAGGGTAGAAAGTCACGACAGAGCATCCCCATACTAATGTCTAAATAAATAAAATAACAAGGACTTCTGGAATGACATTTCTGTCAGTTCATTCATATTTTCTCCTAAAGAAATGATGGAACTTGATTCAGGCTACAGAGATGAGTCCATCAAATCTCGGGTGATCACCATATTAATGAGGTAGAATGGATGATAGTCTGGAGGACATGAAACCAAAGTGATTAACCCCAGATCTGAGGACTGCTGTCCCAGTGGGGTTGGAACACAGTTTGACAACCTGAAAAAAAAGGGGGGTATCACTTAAGGCGTCTGAATGCTTCATCAAACAGGCTGCCTACCCTCTTGCAAACTTTCATTATGTGAAGTTTGTTGTTTCACTTGTCTGATCTGGGTTCTTTTTCTGCTTCAGGGGAAGTGTGAGAGAGATTACAGTGTCTGTGGTAACCAGAAATGAGACCTGAGAATTAAAATTGTTTTTGGTAGTTGTACATAGAGGCCTGTGAATACAGACTGATCACTTTCTCAGTTTTCCCGGACAACGTTTTGAAGTCAAAACTTCAGGTCAAAAAACACAATGTTAAATGTGGCAGGTAATTCTATAAATTATACTGTGTTTCACATAAAAATATTAGTAGATTGAACAAAGCATGCTGGACCTTCTTTGTCGTAAAATGCGCCACCTGGGACCTAGTGCCTATGGGCTCCCCCCATCCATTTGAAAGTTTGAAAGTAAAAACACATTTTGGCATAAATGCTGTTGTATCAAAGTAGCATGTTCAATAATGCACACAATAATGGTTTTGGCAAAGGCAGTGCATAAAAATGAATAATTCTCATATTCGTTCAGGACTATATTCTAATGTGGAAGCATACACCTTTCTCAACCACTGCACCTCAACTGACCGAACTAAAATCTTTATATGAAACAGAGTATAGCAGATTTTACTTATGATTTGATGGTAATTTGTCGAGGGGAGGGGTTGCCATGCACTTTAATATACATTTGTTGGAAAGGATTTTTTTTTCAAATTAACCATTAGTTCCCTGGAAAATGTTTTCTGAGCTGATATCAAGGAAGTTTTTGCAGCCTTCCTGCTCTGCATTTATAAGCTCACAGAACATGTGTCCATCTTTTTGAGGAGGAAGGAGGGGTGGTGGAAAGTGACTTCAAGTCACAACTGGCCTATGGTGACCCTGTAGGGTTTTTAAGACAAGAAATGAACAGAGGTAGTTTCCCATTGCCTGCCTCGGCCTCCCAGCCCTGGCCTTTCTTGGTGGTCTCTTCTCCAAGGACTAACCAGAGCCAACCTTCTTAACTTACAAGATCTGACAAGATCAGGCTAGCCTGGACCATCCAGAGTAGGGCAAGAAGAAGTAGCACATGCATATTACTGAATGTCAGGATCAAGGATTTCTACATCTGAGTTCTACAAATTAGTCAATCCCAGACTCTGTAGATTTCACAGAAGTAAGGTACTTTTTAGTCGCTCAGCAGGGGAGCAATTCAGTTGTGCACTAGAGGAATATCTAAGTACTCTTATCCTTCTCCCATCCACTGAACAGAGGCATGCATGGGCCCCCAATATTCTTAGAGCAACAAGTGAGAAAACGAAGCTGCCAGTGATGAGAATTCAAGGACCTGCCGCAAATTGTGCCATTCCTCCTTAACAAAGAACTCCTGCAGTAACGACAGTTCGCATCAAGTTATAGAACAAAAGAAAGAGATGGTGAGTCATAAGGGGGAAATATCAATTAAAAGAGGAGATAATGATAAAGGCATCCAAAGAAAGACCATCTGCTGAGAATGAAAGCGCAATGATAATGAATTGTCTGTGGCCATCAGAATTTATGAGCCCTTGGCCCTTGCTGAACAAGGCACAGCAATTTAATACCCCATTCATATTTTAGGTACTGTCATATAGAATAAACATCAGTTCATCCACAAAACACAAATGATCCATGTTCCTCAAGAAGCTATTATTTCTGCTGTAATGCTCATAGCAACATTGATTCAAAATCTGCTCAAAGTAATTCAGTGTATTTTGTAAGGAAATCGCTGTACTGCTTGACCGTAAACACGAATCCTTGGAAGTAAGCCCCATGTTGAATGGGGCTAAGACATCCATTGCTTTTTGAAATCATGTGCCCAAAATACTCAAGATTATGTAACAAAATATGCACAGTTTATCAATTTTGGATGGTACATCCATGTTTAAAGAGCCAAGTTCATTCAATAATGAATAAACAAAGAAGGAACAACTATGAAATAAACAGGTTTTTGTTGGTATTTATTGCTGAGAAATAATTGTGCACACGCTATCTACCGTTCATGGTTCCACATGACAATTTTGCAAATTAAATTCAAACGCACACAAAATAAAAATTCAAAATGCTTCTTGCTTATCTGTAGCATTGCAATTATATATTCTTGTGCATTGTATTCAGTTGTCTGTTACTAGTCCTGGCCCTTCTCCAGCTTAAGGCCAGGCCAGGCATGTAGTGATTCTTTGTACTGTAAAGACATTGGTGTGGGTGGAAAGAAACAGTCTCGGCGCTATATATTCGGAGATGCTTGAGGATAGCATATTCTACCTACCTATACTTCAGAAACCTTAATGAAAGGAGTGTCAGGAATTAGAATATGAAGATCAGAGTCAACATGAAGTTTAGTACTATTTCCCCCATGGTGAGATTTCTCAGTCCCGATAGATGCTAACTTACTTGCGTATTAGCATATCCCAACTGTCACAGATATTAATTACTCTGCCAAACCTCTCTGCTTTCCTAATTGGTTCTACTTATCATGTTTCATTAGATTAGATTGCATTTTATGGTTATCCTTCTATGCCTGTCTATCAACAGTTGAGTGTAATCATTATCTAACCTGTGTGGATTGATTGATATGTTTGAGATATTACTCAGTCTCTCTGCGCCTTCTTTCCTCTTTGTTGTTTGGTTTGATATTGCTTGTGGAATAATATTAGTTCTTTGTGCAGCTATTATCAGTTGTCAGGTTTATTGTGAAGTTTGTGGGGAAGGGTTATTTAACTTTTCACTGCTTTGAAAATTCCTCAATAACAAAGTAACTAACACATTTTGTAAGTTAAATAAACAAGTATTTGTTTGTTGCTTAAGGCAATCCACTTAGATCCATTCTAGATCTAACCATGGTAATGACATATTACTAACCATGGTAATGACATAGGACACAGCAGTTCACGCTAGGTATCTCTCTTCAACAAGCAGCATCGTTTATCTTCTTTTATCAACTTCCTGTAAGGTCTCATTTGTAAAAGCAGTGCTTGGCAGTACATTCTGAGATAGTCCGGGCAGAAGATCTCATTTTGGGATTGTTCTCCTATGTTAAAACCAACTTGTAAAGAAAAGGCTAGCATAGGAAGCAAAATGAGTGGATAGAACCTTTCTCCTTGTGGCCCCATAATGCTCCCCATAATCCATTCAACCACTTCAGGGCTCTACAGTAAACCATGTTTTAATTATCAAGGTGTAGAGCCTGAAGTAGCCAAATGGATTATAACACTTAAGTTTGTTTTACATATATCTTTCATCTGCAGTCTGTAGTGGTGCAAACCATTCTACCATCTTAGGTTTTTACTGTCTTGAGACCACTTTATTCTTCCACATGTATGAACCAGGACCTAATGTGATGAATTCTACCCTTGAACATCCTAAACAATAAAGCTCTAAGAAATGGAATGTCACAACAACGAACCATTAACAAATCCCCATGCAGGACTTATTGGGAATGAAGCCCTCTGAGTCCTGTGTGGGAATTGGGTAATCTACCCATGCTTTCTTTCCCACCCACCCACCCCCCTCATGAGCAGCATCTACCTTTTCCCGAGGCTGTGGGGCATCTCCACATCTCAACCTACCCGATGCCTGCTGGCCGTGTCCAGGCTGTCCAGGTGGCTTTCAGCCCTGCAGGCCGCCTGCCAGCTACTGCCAATTCCTGTGGGATGTCTGCCAGTCACCACCAGGCTTGCAGGGTGTCTGTCCAGCCCGCAAGGGACTGGCAGCCATCTCACAGGGCTGTTTTTTGCCTTGCCGCTTTTCCCTGCACAGCCTGATGGCTGAAAACCTTACCAGTGCAGCCCAACACCTCTCCATGGTCCCTGTCACCGCTTGACGGCTCCCAATGCTCCCGACGTGGCCTGACTCCTGAAAACCTCACTGTTGCCATCCCCTGCCTCCAAACGCTCCCCGTCGCTTCTCTATGCAGCCCTACACTCCCCAACACCACCGGAGTCCTCACAATGCTCCCCATAACCTTACACCTAGGTAAGACCTTTACCCTCCACAGATCCTGTTGTGGCTTCATGGCTGCTGTTCTTGGGCAAAGATCTCCACAGACAACACCAGGTTGCCAACCTCCATGAGGGGCTGGCAAACTGTTATTAGAAATGAACTCCACACCAGAGAAACTAGCTCCCCTGGAGAAAATGCCTGCTGTTCTTGGGCAACGATGCAGTTTTTTTGTGCATGTGACTTTACTGAACTTTTCCCGCCACAAACAAACAAAACCTGTTACAACACCAAGTTGCCAGCCTCCAGGTGGGGCCTGGTGGTGTTCTGATATTACAACTGATCACACCAGAGAAACCAGCTCCCCTTGATGGCTGCTATTCTTGGCCAAAGATCTCCACAATATAGAAACAAGCTCCCCTGGAGGAAATGCCTCCTGTTCTTCCCCAAAGATGCAGTGGTTTCTTCATGTGGTTTGGTTGTTCATTTGCAACAACAACAAAACCCCTTACATCAACAGGTTGCCAACCTCCAGGTTGGATCTGAAGACCTGACATACATTATAGCTTGGTTATACTTGGCCAAATTCTTGGGCAAAGATGGAGATTTTCTTCATTTAAAAAAACCCCTTACCTCAATAGTTTACCAACCTCCAGGTGGGAACGAGATCTCCCTGACTCATCATGGTACTACCTGTGGAAGCCCATGCCTCCCAAACAGCAAACTCCTAAAATCCCAGGCAAGTCCCCCGGTGAGAACTTTCTCTTCCACAAATCTACTGTTGCTTGATGGTTCTCGGCCACATTGTTTTGCAAAAATGTAGTTATTTATTCATTTAGAAAAAAAACCTTACAGCTTGCCAATCTCTTTACAATTTAGACAGAGTCATTTCAGGGTCTGACCTATGACAACCTTATTCCCCAAATTTCCAACAATTACTTAGGGAAAACCAGTTCATTCTCCTTCCCCCTCCAAACCTGGCTGTGTAGCATGTTTCTACTCCCTTCAACAAAAACCACAAAACATTCAGTGCCAGGCTTCCCAACCTCCAGGTGCAGTCTGCATATCTGTGAAACATGTTTACAATTTATGGGGAAGTAAATAACATACAACACTGACAAACTTAGTTGAAGCCATTTTATGTGCATGTTTACAGTCTTCTTGGTAATTTAGATGGGAAAATAGACCTGTCAGATAAACAGAAATATTATTAGCGATACAAGTTAAATCAAATAATTCCTTAAAAGTAACAGGTTCCAGATAACAGATTCTGCCTCTTCTGCGCCCTCCACCAGAGGCTGTCTGGAGTCCATTGCATTGTTCAGCACAATGGGCTTTATTTCTAGTACACAATTAATTGCTAATTGCTAATCTATTATGGACGTATGGTAAATTCTGTTGACCAAAACTGCTAACATTTTATAATCAGCTGTCCCTGTGATTGTGTCTACTAAAGCCACAAAGTGAATCATCTCTCAGATCCTGACAAAAGCCAAATTAGTTGATGAGAAGAAAAAAAAAGTAGCCCAGTGCAGAAGGTCCCATATCATGGCATGCTAGAAATGGAGATCGCTAAACATGCAGAAGAGATTTCTCCATCGGCCAGTTTACAGTTTTGGTAGCCACATAAAAATGACATACACTTGCATATGTGGTGCATTGTGAATGTGATTAGGCTGCAATGCAGCCAATGTGGACAAGGTCAAAGTGAAGCATAAAAGAGTTTTTGAAGTGTATGTTTAAAAAAGAAAAAAGATGTGAAGCCAAGCAAAGAGATTGGCTTCTTTCAGTGAGACTATACAGTAGAAAAACCTCACAAAGGCAATCCAGAGTTGAAGGTAAGAGATCCAAAGAGGAGGCTTCCTTCCAAACCTTCCTTTCTTCCAACTACGAATTCTTGAAGCCAATATAATAGACTTGGCGGATTTTAAAAAAAGGACTCAGAATGGGGTTATCAGAATTAGAAATGACTGTACAAAGTAGGTCAGGAAATGTGTTGAATTCTCATTTCGCTTCTACTGAAGGGCCGTTTCCGCACGGCCAAAAGCAGCGACGCGATGACGTCGCAAATTGCGACGCATCCCAAAAAAAGCGTTCACACAGACAGACTGTAGTCGCATCCCTTAGAAATGTGGCGATTGCAGGCGCTCTTGAGGCGTCTGTGACGTTAGCCTGCGCCAGCCATTTGAGCCGTATTTGTGGCGAGCAGCTCCGGTGGCGGCTGTTAAGCAGTCTTGGCGTCACGATGCGTCACATGGGGAAGAGTGGTTTTCAGCGTTTTCTGAATACACCGTCTTCGCGCCGGTTTAGCGTTTTAAGCGGCAGTAGCGACTGCGCCCGCTGCGGCGGCAGCTCTAAGCTCTGGCCAGCTTCTTTTTTTCCGTTCGCGGCGGCGTCATATTTTGCCAGTGTGGAAGCGGTAAAAACTAGTTTAGAACTAGTATATCTGGGATTTAATAGAATGAGATAGAAACATAGACAGATCATTCAAGGGTGCTCTTAAGGTCTTGGAAAAGTCAGCTGCTAATGCCAGATTTCACTAAAGACATTTCTATAATCCAGTTATTAAGCCCCTACTCAGTGTGTGCATGGAAAGAGGCATCCCAGTGATTGTAGCAGCCACTGGTCCTCAAAGTAGCAGACTCCAGCCAAGTCTTGAGATCCCTCTTTCTCCCCTCTCTTCAGCTTTGAGCAGAGATCTGCCACCACAGCTGCTCACTTACCTTCATGGCAGTGCAGTACCTCACTGTTTTTGCCAGAGATGACAGGGAGTTGTGCTGGGACAGGGATTTCCTTGTTCTCTCTAGAAGAATAACAGCATGACACTGTGCTGCTACAAGGGCGTGTGACAGCTGTCTTCTCCTTGAGAAGAAGACAGAAAGGAGATTTTGAGCCTTGGCTCTCTATAGCTGCCAGCAGAATTGCTGAAATGCATTTTGTTTCATATGATGCCACATGATGGGGTCTTCTACACAGTATCAATTATCTGAGGTTTTTGCAGAGGCAATGTAGCTGTTAATTAAGTGCAGTCACAACAAGGCTTCCCTGTGGTGGGTTTCCTCACTACATTCCATGTAGCCACCATTCCCTCCCTGTCGCTAAAGAGATTTTTAAAGCAGTAATTGACATGTCTCTATAGCATTATAATGCTATTATAATCTGTCAGTTACTGATTTTATAAAACTGAAAAAAATCTTCCAGCGGTGTGGGGTGGGAATAAACTATGGTGGACTGAAGCAGGGGAAATGGTGCTTGGGGGGAAGTGGGGGACTGCAACAGTATGAAAGAACTGGGAAACTTCGGCCCTTTCCGCACGGGCCGTATACAGCGCCCTAGGGACAGCAAAAACGTTGTCCCTAGGGAGTTGTTTGCATGGGGGCGCAGCTGCTTCGCAGCCATGCCACCCTCACTCCTCCCCAGCGGTGCGAAGTTGCCATTTTCCCACCTCACTCCCTGAGCAAGGTTTTTGGGAAATGGTGGCTTCCAGCCGCTGCCGTGGAAGGCGCCATCCCTCCCCCCTTTCCTGATAGACTTACCTTCCCTGCGACCATCCAGCGCATCGCCGAGGCCTGGGGGACACACACACCCTGCCCTGCGACTCCGGAGCAGTTGCGCAGGGCAGGGGGCATGTCCCCTGGCCTCGCCGACGCACCGGACGGTCGCAGGGAAGATACGTCGATTGGGCAACGGTGCTCTGTGGTGCCGTCTTCCCTGTCGTTCGTGCGAAAGGTCCGGGGGGGGGGGTTGGGTCGGCATCATGTACACCGACCCAACCCCCAGCGTGGCCGTGCGGAAGCGGCCTTCATTTCAGGGGTCTAGATTCAGCAATCCATCAACAAAAGGCTCATATATTTCTGTTGTGCCTCTACCTCCACCCTGAGTTCCTTCTGACCCTGGGGAAGTTGAACAGACATGGACTAATAGCCATATAGGTCAGTAAACAGCTTGTGGAATGGAAGGGGCAAATTGCTACTTTGTCCCTGTTTCCCTAGCATAGCTCCACTGATAGAAGCAGGATGAAGGCAGTTCCGTAGGAAGAGATGTCTTCACATTTCGTAAGATCAAATTCACTCATTTGCAGAGATGCAGTAGATCAACAGGTGTAGTGCAAGAGGTAACATTTATTTGTGGTGTTTGCAGTGAATATTCGCCCAATCCATTAACACCTGAATAAATATGAAATGGTTGGTCCTGTTTAGAAACCACAAATTGAACATTAAAAGTTCCAAGATATATAAAGAAGGTTTTGAAAGGGGAAAAAAAGGACACATTGACCCATTTCGACATTGCATGGGATGAGCTTTAAAAAATGAAGTAGATCACATGAAAATCCTGCCCTGACCTGGATGGCCCAGGCTAGCCTGAGCTTGTCAGATCTCAGAAGCTGAGCAGGGTCGGCCCTGGTTAGTATTTGGATGGGAGACCACTAAGGACAGCTAAGGCTGCTATGCAGAGGAAGGCAGTGGCAAATGACCTCTGTTAGCCTCTTCCTTTGAAAACCCCATAAAAGGTCACCACAGATCAGCTGCAAATTGACATCACTTTAAACCCAGGCAAACATGTTAGAAAAGGTCAGTTAATATGGCAGGTCACACTCGCTTAACTTATAAATCATAGGATGAACCAATGCTAGATGGGTGCTTTTCATATACAAAGAAATCTCAATAGTATGCAGGCATATCGTGCAACCTATAATTGGTTTAATTACAGTGGAGGAAATTGCAAAAGACTGCAGCTCATCTATCTGATGACAGCCAACAACACACTGTCTTTCCCAGCAATCATTATGTTGTTAGAAGAATTACTAAGTGGTTGGCAGCTACCCAGTAGTTAAGGTAAACCTACTTATAATTTTAACCTACAAAATGATACTTTGCAATATTTATTATTGAAGGTTCTGAATTTTACAAATGAATATGTTTGTATATTAGTTGTTTAGCTGTCAGGAAGATGAACTAGTGACTGAGCGTGTGTGTGTGTATGTTTTCATTCATGTAGGAGAGCATGAACAATGAAAGATAGAAGATAAAATGGGTTAGAGATTTCGATTTAATTTAATCATACTCAATCCACTCATGAAGTCTGCCATTATTTTTGCTTTTGTCAGAAGTTGTATCTGATTTGCTAAAATGTAGCTTCTTGTAATAGCCATTTTCAATGTTTCTAAATCGGTTTATGAAAATATCTGTACTATATGATCAGAGAAGTGTAAAAATATGTTACAGCCTCTGTGCTATGATTATTATATAAAAGGAAGCAGATAAGTAAAGGAACAGTTCTTACAACAGAGAAAAGTAGCTGTATTATGACTGGTGCTATTCAATTTGTTCATAAATTATCTCAAGCTAAAGTGGGTAGTAGAGTGGCCAGTTTTGCAAATGATGCTAAATTATTTGGGATGGTGAAAGACCGAAAGAAATGTGGAGAGATTTAAGAGGATTTCTCCAAACTGGATGAGCAGGCAACAAGATGGCAATTAGGTTCACTCTAAATAAATGTAAAATTATACGCTTCAGGGGTTATAGTTGATTCTAACTTTTGCATATACACAGTGATGGGGCCAAAACAGTAGACAGCAATCAGGAAAGAGATGCTGGAGTTGTTGTGGATAATGTTGATTTGGTGCGCAACGGTAAGGAAAAGGACAGTTTCTAAACCAGGGATTACCTCTTATGTTCCAACGTTATAGTGTGGGGAGCAAAAGTAGCAACTGGCTCCTTGTATAAAGGGGGTGTGGGGTGGGAGTTGCATGCAAATACACAGACAAGGTATGCTGAAGTGATTGGGAATTGTACACTTTCGTTGAAAAGGTGATAAGGCATGTTGTAGCTAATATGAGGGACACTGTAATCTCGGTTGTGAGATAAACAGTTCAGTACAGCATCTGTGCACTTGGTGAGGAAAAAATGTAATCATTTGTAACATGCAGCAATTGTATTGTCAGCATTATGAGAAAGATTACTTTGCACTAGAGTGTTTAAATTTTGTCGAAGGCTTTCACGGCCAGATTCAACTGGTTGTTGTGGGTTTTTCGGGCTGTGTGGTCGTGGTCTGGTAGATCTTGCTCCTAATGTTTTGCCTGCATCTGTGGCTGGCGTCTTCAGTGGTGTTATCACAGAGATAAGTCTGTTATAGTGTATAACAGACTTCTCTCTGTGGTACACCTCTGAAGATGCCAGCCACAGATGCAGGTGAAACATTAGTAACAAGCTCTACCTGATCACAGCCACACAGCCTGGAAAACCCACAACAACCTGTTTAAATTTTGTTTTTCTTGGCTTGTGAAAAAGAACAGTGGATTTCAAACACCAACAAAGATAAACCACAAAGCCTCATATCAGATAGAAGTGACAAAAGAAGATGTCAAAAAGCTACAGTTATTCATAAAAGGTTCTTGGGCACTGATACTGTGTGTAAAGGAGAATTATTTCCCAGCCACTGCTTGTATAAGAGATCTGTTACCCCTCAGTGATGGAACCACTTGAACTGTGATGATTGGTTATGTTCATTGTACTATTCTGTTTCTGTGAGGCAGGCAACACAACAGTTAGTTCCACTGTAATTTAGGCAACAAACCTGGGATCAAAAACAGTAATACTTCCTATAAAGCTGTGAATATGCTCCTGGAAACAGTGTGATGTTTGAAGCAGCTCAGTAGGCGATATTTGTATCACTGTTCTGAAGGGGATGTGTTCACAGTATCGCAAATATTAATAATAGCACTTCTACCAAAGAAGAATTTTAACGGCAGGCAAACTTTAATTTTTTTAAGTACACTCATTAGAACTCAACAGTGCTTTCCGGAATGGCAGTAGTTGACAACTGCAGGATGAGATACTTCTGGGAGTCTGAGCCGGGTTGTGACTCTGATAATATTACACTGTAATATACCGATTGATCCCATGCTAGTCAGAATACACTGCTTTAATTGGTGCAACACTACCTAGAACACACTTGTCATTCACTGAAAGCACAGCTCAGACATTCAACTTTTTGTTTGTTTGATAACAACCTTAGTGGACAACAGTGAGATAAAGAAGGGACATCTTTCAACCTTGCAGCCCGATTCTATGCATGTTTTCTGAGAAATAAAAAGTATATTTCAAAGAACAGAGTCATTGTTTGGCTATAAAATGCAAGTGGTATACCATGTGACATTTATGTACAAATCTCAAACTCAGACAAGATAAACAAGCACAATAACCACTGACAACTGCAGCTACCTACGGCAACTGTCTATCTTTGCTATGCTTTGCTTTACTTCCTGCGGTGGGCGTGGAAACTCTGGTCTTGAATTCTCAGTTAGTTGAATCAAATTATATTGCATGAGTGTGGAGAAGAAATTCAAGCATTTATGTCTCTCTGAAAAATAAATTCCGTTTCTGCTCATAGATAGTCGCTGAATTGCCCAAATGAATGAACGTGCTAAAATTTAAATTTCTGCTTGGATAATAGCACAGATAGAAGCAGAGAAAACAACAAAGACAATACATTGTTCTCTAGAAGTTTCATTTGGCTCTGTGATTGTCAGATAGTGCCCAAATAAATTTCTGGTAAAAATGCTGCATTTTGTAAAGCTAACTCATTAAGATAGACAGGGAGCATGCGGACAGGCACCTGACTAAGAAGTGTCACAACTCATAGGATATCAGACTGCGTCTGACTGATCTGCCCTCTCCGTATTTTCTCACAAGGAAGTTTCATTCCATGCCTTATTTAGCAACCAGCAGCTTCCAAAGCTTTAAGACCAAATCAAAGCATCTTTTACAACCTGGTGTGACCCTTCTTTTCCATTTTTCTTCTGACAACCCTGTCCTTGGTCACAGCCCTTGCTAGAGGAAAAACATAATATAACCAATTTGTGCGTGGCACGTCCGATAGACAGCTTCTGTCAGCTGGTGCATGACTTAAGTTGTAATGACAGCATTAAACATCTTCTGTCAGAATCTCACCAGAACTGGCACGCAATCTAGACACTTAAATTAAAGACTACCTAAAAGAACAACAGGATAGAATAGTCTACCTTGGCATGAGGTCAGCAAGGAGGGGAGCAACCCCAGAGAAATCTGTTCTGTTATGAGCTGGAAGTGTGCAGTTGGAGCTACACAGTGGGAGATAACAAGGTGTAAAGGCTGAACTAGAACTGGAACCTGACTTTCTGCAGTGGACATTCAATAAAATCCTGTGCTAGAATACATATTATAAACAGGCTGTTTGTAACCCTCCACCAAAGAAATCTCCCTCCCTATTGTCACAACTCAATTCCATCTGCATTAATAAAAATATATTTGCATAACTTATTTTCAGAATGAACAGTAGAAGAATATTCCCCTTAACAATGCACCGGTAAAAGGAACTAGAGGGAGTAACAGGATGCTGAGGCAACTGGGAAATTGCATGCAGGGGATCCTAGGTTTAATCCTTGGCATCTCCCATTGAAGGAACCCAGGAATCAGGTGCTGGTAAAGACCTTATCCTGCCTGAGACCCTGAAGAACTACTAGCTGTCTGGTTAGACAATACTGAGCTAGATGAACCAATTATCCAAATCAGTAAATGGCAGCTGTAAGTGTTCAGTGTCCTCGAAGTTCACAGCACAATTGAACTGGAAAGCTGGCAGAAATTAACCATGTAGACTGGAAAATAATCCACGCAAAAGTGCAGAAATCAGTGCATAAAATAAGTGTAGAGTGAAGTCTGAGTTTTTCTCCTAATATTGTTTCATATTAAAAGGCAGCTTAGTTGTGTTGGCCAAGTTCAGAATGTCTGGTGCAAACTGGATCTGTTTGTTTCAATTCCTTTGCATACTTGCAGTTGTTCCATAGCGAATACAGAATATAGATTTTATTATTCCAAATGTGAAAATAATAGATTAAATATAGAAATAACTTGTCCTTCTATTGAGCCTATCATACAGATATTTAAATTCAACCCAGATGGTTGTGTTCAAAGGTGTTTCCAACAGAGAAAATACAGTACACTTGGTCAAAAGGCACCTTCTATTTAGTGAGGATTTAATCCCAAATAACTGGTTTGTTTAGTCAAGAAGGGGTAGAGTTGATTCTTTGAATCCACTAGAGCATTTCTGCAGAGACTATCTTGCCTCCCCTTTCTCTGCATTCCAAAATGCCCATGCCCAATGCTACCTCTAGGACTGCCCTGTCTCATGGAGGAATGAGGGGTGAAAAAGCCAAGCTCTGTACACACAAATGTTAGTATGTGCAAGTCCCTCAGTTCCAGGAATTGAAATGGATTTGTGAGGGAAAGGGTGAGTTGGGGAGCATCTCACAGCCCTTGTGCCCATAGATCACAGGATCTAACTTTGTATTTCTAAATATATGAATCTTAAAGTAGACAATTGCATCACTTGTGAGGAATCAGATTAATATCTCAGACATGGAATCCAAATTGGCTTCAATACATGCCAGTAAATCTTTGTTTATTATTATGGTCAGATTCCCAATTCAGTTTATAGAGAGTCTCACCCTGGAAAACTTTGTTGGTTAATTTAAGGAACAGGGCTTATTTCATCAGCTTCTTCATTAATAGTGACTTCTGATTTAATCAGCTGTCTGTCATACAGTATGAATATGAGGCTGGATCCACTGGCAGAATTATTTGGTTGGCAGTTTCAAATATACGAGTAGACTACTCATTTTAAACATTTTATTTGCAACCAAAATCTTTTTGGCCCAACTTTGGAAAACAGCAGTTATTTCTGCTACTGAAAGTAATAAAGATTGCTGATTGCTGAAAAATTGGGCCCAGTTTATTTATCCATAAAGGCCAGAGGTTCAGATACTTTTTCCACAGGGTTAAAAGTAAGGTGACATTTATGTCTTGGCATTTGAACTGCCCTTACCTTTTTCTCCCTTGAAGAGGCATCCCCTCAAAACCCACTGGGATTTCAATATCTTGTGAATGATTTGATTAGATCTAATTAACCAACTGGATTTTGTTCAGCATACTGGAATTCTTCTTTTGGCGTTGCTGTTTTTTGCCTTGCTGCTGTGATACTCTCCTTGCGTTTCACTGCTGCAGAAGCTAAGACAACTGTTTTGCCTAACAAGTTTTTCAAGAATTATTTAAAAGAAAAAAATTAAACCACTTAAAATTAATTATAATTGATAAAAGTAGCTAGGGAGAAACAATGTACAGAACTAGGATATTTTACATGATGCTTATGCAGGTGGTAGGTTCAGATTTATGTTAATTACGCTAATGCAAATAGTGACTGAATGGTCTTGTCACCACATCCCCCTATAGTACACTCTGGCCCTTTCCGCATGGGCCAAATACAGCGCCCAGGGAATGGCAAAAACACTTCGCAGCCACACCGCCCTCACTCCTCCCCAGCAGCGCGAAGCCGCCATTTTCCCACCTCGCTCCCCGAGCAAGGTTTTTGGAAAATGGCGGCTTCCAGCCATGCGAACGGCAATGGCTGGAATGCACCATCTCTCCCCCCCCTTGCCCGATCGACCTACCTTCTCTGCAACCGTCCGGCGCGTCACCGAGGCCTGGGGACACGCCCCCTGCCCTGCAACTCCGGAGCAGTCGCGCAGGGCAGGGGGGGGCACGTCCCCTGGCCTCGGTGACACGCTGGACAGTTGCAGAGAAGGTAGGTCGATCGGGCGACAGTGCTCTGCGGCGCTGTTTTCCCTTTCGATACTGGGACCGTTCGTGTGAATGGTCCCGGGGGGGTTGGGTCGGCGTCATGTACGCCGACCCAACCCCCAGTGTGGCCGTGTGGAAACGGCCTCTGTGTCTGTGAGGTAACAAAGAAGCAATTTGAACACTTAGAGAACCACTTTACCAAAAGACTGTTCGAAGCCAACAGGGAGATGCAGGATGGGGATCCTATCAGTCAGATCTTCTCATTTATGCTTAATTTTTATACATTTGGAGGCAGTTCATTGTGAATCATTTTGCACATACAGTAAGTGCTATTTACCGGGAATAGCAGTAATTTGCATATCATGTCTGAAATTCATGGAATGCCAACGCAACTAAAACCATTTGCCAATCACACAGAGTTCGTCAAGACCCATGGAGGAATCTGGAAATCCCCTGGATTAGGAGTTTATTGTAACTATTAGTGTAACCACAGCAATAAAATAAATCCAGAGATCCGAACTGACTGTACGCCTTTAAATTCCTTCTAATACAATATTTATTTTGATACATTTCATGCCACTGTCTTCATTCTGGAACTAGAAATACCAAACACTCATAAAATAAGTATCACACCTTGAATGAAATATATCTGCATTGTCATAGCTTGCAGTAAAGGGATGAACATGAGGAAATAGAGTTTCATTCTTTCAATTGCATCTTGAAAGATGCTTTCTTATCTGAATTGATTTATATATCAAAATACAACCCCTGCCCTGGGCTATTACTGGGAAAATGAAATGACTCACTGGGAATAGAAATGTTGACCATCCTTACTTTCGATTGTCTTTACTTCCCTGTGCAGCTGAATGCTATTCACTGTAACATCGCATCTTTTGATATGCAAGGTTTTGAGGTAGGTCACGTGAAAAAAAATACCCTTGAAATATATCAGAACTTTTCACCATTTCCACAAGGCCCCTGAAATTCTCCAGTTGTCCCTATACACGCCATTCCAACTCTGTTCTTCCTGTAATCTAAACACTGGATTTAGTGTTACATATAGCACAGAAAAATATTTAGAATGAACTTTCTGTGTGTGAGAGAGGTATATTCACAGGCCACAAAAAGAAAAACATTACAGATCTGTGCCTTTGATCCCACAAAGGAGACCACTAAGTGGTCCATTGCCGATGGAATCATATTGATTTTTTTTAATGGAACTTGTTCATTCCTGAGTTTCTTAGCAAGAATAACACTAATTCAGCATGTCTAATAGACACACGCAGTATCCTCAGTGAACAGAACACATTTTGTGCAGGCTTGGCCCACCTGGTTTGTTGGGGGGGGGGGGGTTGTCTGAGGATTGTAAACTAAGAAATGCTTGCTTCACGTTAGTCACCTGAAGATCATCAAGCAGGCTTCCTCTGAGCATGTTCTCATCTGTTTCCTTGTTTTATTTCTTTCCAGGAATATATAAAGGACACTGTTTTCGAATCAACCACTTCCCTGAAGACAATGACTACGATCATGATAGTTCTGAGTACCTCCTCCGTAAGTGAAATTGAATCAAGTATATTTAAATAGCTATCAGAAACAGAGACATCATTTGGGTTTTTTTAAAGGAGCTTAACTACAGATAAACAAGTATGACTTCTTTTGTTTCTTTTGTTATCAACTTGAAAGGTTTCCATTTACCCCATTTTCACTGCTGATATCAATTTGTTTCTTTTATACATTTTAATGCATGTCATTTGAACGTATAATGCGTTTACACAAATAGTACTGGAAAATCTTCACAATTTGCCAAATGATTCAAGCCAAAAAAGCAGAAATGACACGACAATAATGTTTCAAATGATTGATTTACAAGGGGAAGCAAATTCAAAATGGGGAGAGTTCGATAGAGCCAGAAAGCTTATCAAGTGTATTAGCATCCCTAAACGTAACTTAAATGTCACATAGGGTTACCAACATCCAAGTGGAGCCCGGGGTTCTCCTGAAATTTTAATTATTTTCAGACTACAGAAATCAGACCCCCCTGGAGGAAATGCCAGCTTTGGAGAGTGGGCCAAACTATACAAAATGTTTTTCATCTTGCAGGTTACACATGAGTCCCAAACTGTGACAAACTCCTCCCCAAGGTCATTTCAGTTCAGGAAAGAGGGGAGGGAGACAAAAAGCTGTCCTCCTCCCCCACATCATGATTCAGACCAGGATTGGGCCCCACAAACTTTTAAAATGACATTATATGTAGCTGCTATGTGGTTGCAGGGAAAGCAAGTCAGGCTCAGGGACAGTTGATAGTAAAAACTGAAAGTGGTTAGAACCACCCTAATTTTAGGCCAAAGGTGAGACAGCTGCAAGCATTTATTTATTTATTTAAAATATTTATACCTTGTCTCGTCAATAAAAATTCAGCCAACAAAACAGCATAGGTTGCAGGAGAGACATCACAGGTGTCCACTAAGGCCCCTTCCGCACAGGCCAATAAACGCAGGCTAATAACGGTATAAAAACCATTTTGGGGGGACACGGAGGCATAAGCCTGGCTGCAGGTGTCCTTGCCTGCCTGCCTGCCTGCCTGCCCGCGCAACTACACAGCGGAGGAAGGTGAGTTTTTTTAAAAAGCAAAGGTCCATGCAAAGGTGCAACGGCAACCCACATTGCTTCTGTGGGCTCCATTAGCTGCCTGCACGGAGGCATGTGAACATGCCGACCAGACAGCGGGTTGCTTTATGCCGACTGCAACCCGCTGTACTTTGCTGTGCAGAAGTTGCTTTATGCCAACTGCAACCCACTGTACTTTGCTGTGCAGAAGAGGCCTAAGTTAAAACCAATTCACAATTAAAATATTGTATTCAGAACTTGAATAGAGAATTATAAGTCAGTACAGTGTCTTAATACAGCTAAAGCATAAGAACATAAGAACATAAGAACTAGCCTGCTGGATCAGACCAGAGTCCATCTAGTCCAGCACTCTGATACTCGCAGTGGCCCACCAGGTGCCTTTGGGAGCTCACGTGCAGGAGGTGAAAGCAATGGTCTTCTGCTGCTGCTGCTGCTGAGCACCTGGTCTGCTAAGGCATTTGCAATCAGAGATCAAGGAGGATCAAGATTGGTAGCCATAGATCGACTTCTCCTCCATAAATCTGTCCAAGCCCTTTTTAAAGCAGATTACCCTCTATAAAATGTCCTCTGAAATAGAACAGTCTTGCATGCCTTCTGCGTGGGACAAGTGAAGACCCCCATCACCACACTTATTGTGATAGGCAATGTCCAAGGCGATGCCCCTACTGCATATAATGCCCATGATCGGACTGTTGCCAAACAATCCATCCTAGGTCCAGGTATTACCAGGAGGCTGTCTGAGGAGTGAAGTGCAGGGAGATTTACTGAGGGCTCACAGTCTGATAGGGATGAAGGTCCCAGGCTTATGAATGGCTTTGAAGGTGATTATCAGTTTTTTGAACTGGACCCTGAAGAAGTCCTGCCTAGGGTTCTAGTCATTATGAATGCTAGGTAACAGAACCATATGCCTTCCTTACATTCTTGAACTACCTGTTATTCTTAATAATGTAAGGAATGGGAAACAATTGTAATTTAAAGCAGAAAAAAAACTGCCTGGGGGAAAATTATATTACATTCCACACATTCCATTCAATAAGTACGGTAAGAATTGGAGAATGAAACTGCTTATTCACCAGTGAAAAGATTATTTTTAAGGCAAAAAAAATCGATCAGAAAACTGCAGTTTTCATAAGTCTTGAATGTTTTTTCCTTGTCTAACTGACATTGTCAAGATACAGTGTACATGTGCACATGTCTTTCATTTATCTTTCCCAGTAAATCTCCAACTTGAAGTCAAACCAATGACTAGTTAGCCGAAACTGGTTGAGAAATGCTTGGAAATGTCATGGACCCTGGAGAGGGTGGGGTTTGGGGAGGGGTGAGGCCTCACCAGGGTGTACTTACTGTAAGGTCCACCCTCCAAAGCAGCCATCTTCTCCAGTGGAAATGATCTCTGCAATCTGGAGGTCGGTTGGAATTCTGGGTGCTCTTCACCTGGAGGTTGGTGACCCTAACTTCATAATGTGATCAAATGGTCTTTAGTGTTGCAATAGAGTCAATAACATTGACTTTCAAACTTCATCATTGTTTAAGCACTTTTAAAAGGAAATGCAGGTTGTACATTTTCAAAGGAAGAACTGTTTGCATAACCTATGGCACGCTATATGTTAGTTCCTAAAGAGACTGTGGCTTCAGAGAGCTAGGTGATCTCTCATACAACTTGTTTTAGCCTTTCCAATGAGGAGCTGGAGAAAGCTTTTTTTTTCTTAGAATTTAAAGTAGTCTGATAAGAGACCTCAGTCTTGTGTTAATATAGCTGATAGTAAAGTTGGTGGCTTATGCCAGACACAAAAACAACAAATGCCAGGCCACTACAGACAAAGGTGGGATTTCTCCATATTTAAGGGGCTCCCGAGAGATTCAAAAAATGTCACATTATAAAATAACCAAAAGTGAAAGAAAATAAAAATAAAAAGGACCTTCTGATGTCTGAGCATGTTCCTGAAAATATAGAATAATGAGGCTGGTTGTTGGAGAGATGAAAGGGGGGAACAGAAATATGTAGGGAAATTAATATATTTAAGAGCCCAATCAAGAGGGGGGACTCACCACTGGAGCCTGTGCAGCCTTGCACCGGCACGGCTACCCACACTCCACTGGTGCAAGGGGCAAATGCACTGGCAGAAGGGGAAGATATGCCCAGAAGTAGCCACCATGTCTTAGCACCATCAGCACAGGATGCTGCGCCGGTGTGGCTGGGGGCAGTGGTGGGATCCAAAAATTTTAGTGACAGGTTCCCATGGTGGTGGGATTCAAACAGTGGCGTAGCACCAATGGGACTGGGCGGGGCACGACAGGGGCTTGGCCGGGCATTCCGGGGGCGGGGCATTAATAATTTCTTTGTTAATGTAAAAAACTCTTACTATAAAAAAAAGTTCCTAATTTCCAGCTGGTATCTTTCTGTCCATAATTTAAACTCATTATAGCAAGTCCTATCGTCTACTGCCAACAGAAACAACTACTTCTCCTCTAATTGACTGCCTGTCAAATACTTAATACTTTCAAATACTTAATTTTGTTTCTGGAAATCAAAAGAAGGATACTTTGCTTAAACAAGGAACTTTACCATATTTCTAAAACGTGTTTTTAAAACAGCCCAACAGGGAACAGCCACATAGGAAACAACAGGACTTTATGCCAACTGTGAAATCATGAGTGGTCACTACAGTTTGGTGGAAGATTCACCATCACCACTGTTTGTTAACTATATTCTGAAGGGCTAATACATTCAATACTCAAAATAATTTGCACTTTAGATTAAGACACAAATTCATTAAAACATGGATCCGATGGACCATTCCTACTGCATAGTCATATTCAAGAGCTAGATATCAAGGCTACTGCCAGGATATACAGGTCATGACTTTTTAAAAAATTGAGTAAGCATTAGTAGTTAGTACCTTTAACCTTTCACTTATACAAAATGCTTGGTAATCCTTTAGCCCCATAAATACCTAAAATCAGTCATTAACACTCCCTTTTTATTCCTGGGTGACCTTGGGCTAGTCACAGCTTTCAGCCCCACCCACCTCACAGGGTGTTTGTTGTGAGGGGGGAAGGGCAAGGAGATTGTAAGCCCCTTTGAGTCTCCTGCAGGAGAGAAAGAGGGGGGGGGGGTATAAATCCAAACTCTTCTTCTGTTTAAAATAAACCAGAACATCATCCATTGTGAACTAGAATTCGCAATCCCTACTGTATATTCTGCAAATATTTCACATTAATTAATCCAGGATTAGAGACACAGATTAGCATAACATTCTCACATACAAGAATACAGAGCTTTTAAGTGGCCAAGCATTATGGTAAATCACAATCTATATATATAAAAAGCTAACCATTCGTTTGTTGGTGACTCCCTAACGCCGAAACGGCTGGATGGATCGCCCCCAAATTTTCACATGACGTCCCTCCCTGTTGCAGGCAGGTAATCGGACCTTCAAATCGCCAAAAGTCCATACCTGAGCCAGGTAAAACATATTTTTCCTGGAGCACCAGGCCATGAAGCTGGCTCTGTTTAACTGTCACCCTTAGAATGTTCATGCAGCCTGTCTGTGGCCTGAGGGCTTGGTATGAGGGCTTAGAATGTTCGTGCAGATGGCCAGAGATGAGCAGTGAAAACAGTAAATAGGTAATACTGTTAGGTAATACGAGTGGAAGTGAAACACATCCAGACTTTGTCATGTGAGACATCAGGTGGGGTTCCCCCCCACACACACATGCAGGTAACTTTCACTCTCTGTGCCTCACCCACTACTATCACACAACACACATACTCACATCCAGCTCATCCTCACACACCTAACTCTGCCCTCCCTCACATCCAACCACCACTTACCCACTTCCTCACCCATATTCGCCACAGCTCTCTTTTCCTAAAAGCAAGCTGGAATTTGCCTTTTTATTCTAAGAAAATCCGTGGGGAACCAACACTACTGCCTCTGCTTCTTTTGCACATGGCCCTTTAAAAATCCAGGAAGCTGGCCTCAATCTGAGTGCCTCACCACCCTGCCTCTGCTGCCTGACTAGGATAACCTCCTTGCCCCAGTTCTGCCATACTCAAGCCAGGACTGTGAGTGTCAACCAGCCTCATGGACAGCGGGATTCGAACTCTGGACAGTTCCGTTGTGGAATGGTAAGGGTTACCTTATACTAAAAACCAAGACAGCACCATATAATAATGTGAATTGAAAAGGGAAAGAGGGATTCCATTTGACCACCCCAAAAGAAGAAGAAGGAGAAGGAGTAGGAGGAGAAGGAGAAGGAGAAGAAGAAGACGAAGGAGAAGGAGAAGACGAAGACGAAGACGAAGACGAAGACGAAGAAGAAGAAGAAGAAGAAGAAGAAGAAGAAGAAGAAGAAGAAGAAGAAGAAGAAGAGGAGGAGGAGGAGGAGGAGGAGGAGGAGGAGGAGGAGGAGGAGTTTGGATTTATATCCCCCCTTTCTCTCCTGTAGGAGACTCAAAGGGGCTTACAACCTCCTTGCCCTTCACCCCTCACAACAAACACCCTGAGAGGTGGGTGGGGCTGAGAGAGCTCCGAAAATCTGTGACTATCCCAAGGTCACACAGCTGGTGTGTGTGGGAGTGCACAGACTAATCTGAATTCCCCAGTTAACCCTCCACAACTCAAGCTGCAGAGCAGGGAATCAAACCCAGTTCCTCCAGATCAGAGTGCACCTGCTCTTAGCCACTATGCCACTGATGCTTCCAAAAGGCTATGCTGGGGATCATTGGACTGCATGGACATCTGTGTGGGTTGCGGACTGTGATGAGAAGGACAATTGCAACAGCAATGCGTGGCCGGGCCCCACTAGTTTATCATAAAATGAACAGAGTGCCAAAATAAATAGCCTACCAAGCAAGTAAAGAGTCCCCGGGACCCAACAGTAGTTAAAGGGTCCCTCTTCTTACTAGCCGGCAAGCTCTGGGCTACAAGAAAGAAGAAGAGAAGGGGGGGCAAGGACATGGAGACGGAAAAGCAGACCCAATTAGTAACCCCCTCTCGGCACACACAAATAATTAGTAACCCACTCTCGGGAACTGGTGAGAACCTGCTGGATCCCACCTCTGGCTGGGGGAGTTCCGGGGTGGTCCCGATGCTGAAGCCTACTTTAGTCAGCTTCCATGTGGGGGTTGGGCCAGGGGCAGGAACACAGTGCCCCAGCCAGACGCATACCTGCCAGAGGGACATATGGAGTCACATGTCCCCAGGCACCACCCATTTAATCACGTAGGAGGCGCAAAATTGCCCCCCAAACCCATCCGGCGGAGAGGTGCCTCCACCACCAGTTTCCTTTCCTCTCCCCATTTATCTCTTTCCAGCTTTCTTCTACCCAGCCCCTCTCTTCAATTAGTGTGCCCTGCCCTTTGCTTCCTGCAGGCTCATCCAGCCAGCACTTCTGCTGACGACTCTTCCGCCCCGCACCCTGATGGACCATCTGGGGTGGGGGCCAGCTGCAGCCTTGCTGCCGTGACGTCAGATTACTCCACAGCATTCTGCCGGCCTCCCGGCTGGACCTGTTGTTAGCCCTGCGCCATGGCTGTATGCCACCCTTGCAGCTCTCTGGCCGCTCTTTGCCAGCCTCCTGGGGCTCTGTGTGGAGCCGGCCTTCTCTCCCCCCACCCAGGCCCCTGCAACTGGCTTCCTCGCTCAAGGTGAGTCGGCGCCAGGTGCAGTTGGGGAGGCAAGTTCAGGGCGAACAGCAGAGGGGGCACAATTTCGGTTCTTGCCCCAGGTACCATTTTCTGTAGGTACGCTCCTGGCCCTTGGAAAGGGTTGTGAAAGTCCATTGAGCCCAATGGAGGGTTTTCTGGCAGTAGAGGAGGGATTGTTGTTTTCTCTCTTCCCATGCTGCCAGCATGCCCTCTGGAGGCAGCAGGGCAGCACCGCCACAGCACCATCCCCGCCTGCCAAGGGCTCTGGATTAGGTTGTCCACCTCTGAGATCTAATAGAATGCAAGAATGGGAAATTATACGTGTGTATAAGGCTAGCTTACGAATTGTATATACCTCCTCTGCTCCAATGCCATTTACGTCCCCAGTTTGTTCTCTCTAATAGCAAAATTCTTGGTTGTGTGCCTATGAAAAAAGAGTTTGATTGAAGAAGATGTCAGGCTTCCTGTGTATGCAAAACTCCTTGTATCCATAAAAAACATATATTACCTTGGAACTTTTAAAAAAGAGAAGTGTGTTCAATTTTCCTAAGCATGGGAAATAAGGCCTTCTTAACCCCTGAGAGTATATAGAATCCCAAGAGGGCAAATTTGGCTTGAGCAGGGGGAGAATTTCTTTATTGTTTAATCCATCCTCTTCTGCACAATTCCTCCTACTCCTCCATCTTGTCTTCTCTTTTTGATTCTTTTGCCTATTGTAGTATATAGTGTATGATCTGCAAGGCATTATTGCAGTATCATGAACTGCTATTATATAGCCCAGTCTCATCAAATCTTAGAAGCTAAGCAGCTTTGGTACCTGGATGGGGGACCACCCAGGAAGACTCTTTAGAGGAAAGCTATGGCAAACCACCTTTGTTTTTGTCTTGCCTATAACACAGACATATTCCAACAGTATATGAGAATAACTTTACTGAACAAAAGCTGTCAGCCCCTGAATTCCACCACTATTCAGAAGGACTGTGGGAGAAAAAAGGGGCAAAAATCTACAAACCGAGAAGCGACACCGTTGTAGTGGCACAACACTCAGGATTTGCCATAAACTCTGTGACAAAGCTGTAGAATTTCTGGTGAATCCTAGGCCCCTTCCGCACACGCAAGATAATGCATTTTCAAACCACTTTCACAACTGTTTGCAAGTGGATCTTGCCATTCCGCACAGTTTCAAAGGCCCCTTCCGCACACGCAAAATAATGTGTTTTCAAACCACTTTCACAACTGTTTGCAAGTGGATTTTGCCATTCCGCACAGCTTCAAAGAGCACTGAAAGCAGATTGAAAGTGCATTATTCTGCATGTGCGGAATGAGCCAAAGAGCACTGAAAGCAGTTTGAAAGTGCATTATTCTGCATGTGCGGAATGAGCCCTAGAATGTCTCAGCAACATTTTGACATCACTTCCAAGATTGCCCTGGAAATGACATCTTGGCATTGCTGCAATGCTGCCCTCCATATCCTTGCCCCCATGAACTCCCATCAAGTGCCAATCCCTGACTGGCAACCCTAATTCTAGGTTTTCCATTTTAAAAAATTCAGATAGTATCATCTTAAGCAGTTATATCAGTAAAGACGATTTCATCTGCAGAGAATTACCCCAAAACTGCATAGCATTGCCCCTGAACTTGCAGACTTGGTGATCCAGGTAACCTCTGGATACTTTTTATGATCATATACATAGATTTACATCACAGCCATAAAATGCTCTGGAAAGAACTTTAAGCCATCTTTCATTTTCTTGCTTTACCATCTATGCTTCTGGCTAAATAAAACACAAATGACAAATGCAGTTGCATTTCACATGTGTACAGGAGCATAAATAAGGCACACTCTGCCTGTTATCCTAAAAGTATAACTTGTGACATGTTTTTTTCCCCTCGAAAAACATTCCATTCTCTTCCTGCACAAAGTCAACAAGCATCAGACAACTTATTGCCTCACTGCAATGGATTCATTAGACTGCAATACAATTACAAAGCTATACTGAGAACTGGTGCTGGACAGCGTGATGAGTGAGACCAATTTCTTCTGCTGATTACAGCAGGTGCAACTATGCTGGAAGCAATCTTCTTTCACTTCTGATGTTGCCATAAGATAATTCAGTCTGCATCTTCTACTGTTAGCTTAAAGAACTGGATGGCTTGTATGTGCCTACTGGATTGAGTTGACAGCAAGGCTTGGACACTGGTCTTGCCTTTTTAAGCTTCCACTTATTCCCCAGTTCTACAAAGCTACACTTGTCTTGTTTTCTTTAACATTGTACATATTACATACAGGAAGCAGAGTGGAATGTACAGCTGTCACATTCTTGCCAGGGATTATAATGTACAGTGCAGGGTTTTAACAGGAATGAGATTGGGGTGCTGTGTGGTTTCCGGGCTGTATGGCCGTGTTCTAGCAGCATTCTCTCCTGATGTTTCGCCTGCATCTGTGGCTGGCATCTTCAGAGGATCTTGTTTGATGTCCTAGAGGATTCAGATCCTCTGAAGATGCCAGCCACAGATGCAGGCGAAACGTCAGGAGAGAATGCTGCTAGAACACGGCCATACAGCCCAGAAACCACACAGCACCCCAGTGATTCCGGCCATGAAAGCCTTCAACAATACAAGGAATGAGATTTTCATATACTGGTTCATTAGCCTGTGCATTGTTTTCATTTGTGCATGTATAATGAAACCTACCTGCAGAATTCTTCAAATAAGCTGACTGAATAAATTTCCATTGGATACATGGGGCATAGTTGGAAACTTTTTTGAAGGTTCTGTGGTGTCTGGAGTCCTAAACACTCACTCAAGATCTGCATGAACCTCTAGTAGTACAGAACTAGACCTCCGCATTGGAAATAAGCACTCCTAAGCCACTTGGATCTGTGGATCAGTTTCAACAAAAAACTATTTTATTGTTCTGCCCATGTTACTAGAAATGTAATAATGAAAACATTCCTAAAAATTTTACAAAAAAGAGGAAGACAAGGAGAAAGAATTCTATGTGCTATCATTTTACTACCAGTAAGTAAAATGTCAGATTCACAGACCATGTTAACTAATAAATTGCTATAGGCAGGGTCAGCTGTCACAGGCAAGAATGAGGCTCAGTGGTTTAGTTGGGCCTTACTGTTCCTTGCTTTGATTTATCCCCAGTTCTGAATACCTGGACACACTCTCTCTTTTTTTTAGTAGTGCAATAACCTTTATTAGGCATCAAAAGAGATACACCAGATAAAATTAGACAAAATAAGAGAACTGGGAGGGATGTCGAAAGTGTACAAACATAATATATACAGAGGGGAAAACCCAGAAGATTATTTCAGAGTATTAATCAATACATTGGCCACCATTTCCAATAGCATGGGATCCTAATTATTCAGGAGGTAATTCAGTTTGGAGTTAGGAGGGCTAGGGCCTGCCAAAATTGGAGCCTTAAGGGAAAAAATGGGTCCAAATTCCATAAATTCCATAAAAAATGGGTCCAAATTCCATAAATTTTGGACAGACAAACAAAATGTGCTCTTAGAAAAAAAGAATTTTACAATAGACACAGAGATAGTTTTATAGCCCTTAACTAAGGTTTCCCTGTGCTTGATCCAACTGGCTTTGTGATGAAAGTTGATTCCCAGATATTTGTAAAACTTGACCTGCTCAATAGCGTCACTATCCAAGTACCAGTTTGTGAGCTTGAAATTGCTTGAGAAAACCAAAATCTTAGATTTAAGTGGGTTGATTAATAACAGATTATTCACTGCATTTGGACTGCACAGTATTCACTGCATTTGGACAAAAGGTAGGTTAAACCGACCTTGGTGTGGGATAATAGGAGCGCATCATCTGCATAGAGTAGTATTAGCAGTGACATATTTCCTAGGATAGGACAGTGTGAATCAACAGTTCTCAGAGTGGGAGCAAGGTCATTAAGAAACACTTATCGTTTTTTCACTTACCCAGGGAGGCTGGGAGGCAAGCCCCAAAAGGCTCTTGCTTCTGGCTTCAAGCGCTCGGGGACAGTGTCAGGTGGGGAGTTTGATTGGGGCGGTACACTTGTCAAACTGTAATGCAGGTGTCCTAAGGAGAGCTCAGGGAGGACAGAAACCTCCTGCAGAGCAAAAGGGCAAAAGTTCACTTGACACACTCTTGTGGTTTTTACCACTATGCATATTACACACAAAACAAACAGTTAAAATAATTACTAGTTGCACGTCATCTGAATGTACTAGATGCTGCAAAAAGTACAAAGCAGAACAAAAAGAGGGCCTGCCCCTCCGCTTGCATGGTGTTTTCCATCTCTTACCTGAACCTATTGACACCAGTTAGACCTACCTTATAGTCCACAGTTCTGTCCCTCAGTCTTTCCTGAGTGGAATATTAAGCATGACTGAGCATGCCAACCATCTATATATTGAAATCGCAGTCCCCTGTGAGTTTCATGGACCTCACTTGTTTTTAATTATTACTAAAAGTCTTAATGCAATCTCTCATATTATCACTGGAAAAGTTTGGCCCATCTGACTGAATTTTATCAACTCTTTCATGCTGCCACAGGCAAGTCAATTGGCTGAAACCTCCACCTCCATACACCACCTTGATGTGACAAAAAAGTTTCACCTAGATTATGCATCTTCAGAGAAATCCTTAGAGATCCAGCCTGAATATAATGCAATTCATCTAGATTTAAAAAGCATTATCAAAAGCACAGCCTACACACATTAGAAGAAAAGCCCAGCTGCATCCTCTCAGGATACTCTTTACAATACCTAAATGCATCCCAAAATTGCTCCTCAAAAAATACATATTACCAGTAAAATCTTAGTGCCTTCCTGACAACTCTTTCTCCTTCATTGATTTAAATCTTTTTCCTTCCAATATGGCTATAGCGAAATAGAACTCACATTCCCCTTCTTTTCCTTCAGTGAAGATCTTTTCCTTCAGTGAAGATCTCAACACACAAAGCTGCCATATTATGAAAGGCGACAAGGCTGTTCTGAATGTTGATTGGAAAACAAACTAATTCCTGTCAACATTCAGTGTAGTCTAGGACATCAAACAAGGACTGCAGGGACCTGGGATCAATTCCCATGATGATTACTGGATGACTTTAAGCCAGTCTTTTTCTGTGAGCCTAACCTCTCTCACGATGCAGTACAAGATACAGTAAACACTCATACTCAGTGGCTTGGAGGTATTTGATATGCCACTTGTAGCTTTTCCGAGCACTGCTCTTCATGGCACTCACCCCATGTTTAATGAAAGTGGACAATTCCAATTCCAAAGTTGGAATAATTTCATCATTATTATGCACCCAAGATAAACCACATTTATTTTTTAAAAACACTTGTCTACAATGATTGATATCAAGGTTGCACAGATGTAGTGGTTCTGCTTATGAAACTGGGTCAATACATGCAGCTGAATGAGATAGTAGAAGAGGGCATACCACTGTGTTGAATGCTTACCCATAAAACAAAAACTCCCAGTAATGGAGAACGACCATATTCAGAAATACTATAGTAATTGAAATTAATATGATAGTCAATATATATTATGTGCATCACCCCATATGTCCCTGAACGGCCTCTCCGTTCGGTTGAGGTCAACTTACTGATGGTCCCTGGCCCATCAATGATGCGGCTGGCCTCCACGTGGGCCAGGGCCTTTACAGCTCTGGCCCCTGCCTGGTGGAACGCTCTTCCTCCAGCTGTCCGGGCCCTGCGGGATCTTGGTGATTTCTGCAGGGCCTGTAAGACGGAGTTGTTCCACCAGGCCTTTGGAGGGACCAGCCGCTGAAGGTGCCCCCCACTTTTTGGCTCTTTACATCTGGGTCCCCCTTTATCTGATGGGACCCGCTGTCCCTCCCTCTTGGGGAGGATTTTAAATATGGGGTTTTGTTGGACGCCTCTTATTGTTCTTATCGCTATTTTTTAAAGGTTTTAGCAATTATATTTAAAACTGTACTGGTTTGATTGTACTGAGATTTTATGTTGTACACTGCCCAGAGCCCCTCGGGGATGGGGTGGTATAAAAATCTAAACAATACATACATACATACATACATACATACATACATACATACATACATACATACATACATACATACATACATACATTCATTCATTCATTTTTGGAGTAGTGGCTAGGACCAACAATAATCATGTAGCTTTTTTGCCTGACCAGAGTTCTGAATGTGGCTCTCTGTGATGGGTGGAGTGGGTGCCACCTCAGTAGAGAATGCTGGCTCTACTGTTATGTCACCCAGAGGTCCTTGAAGCAAGAGTGTGATTGATAGTATCATTCCTGACTTGAGGAACACCAAGAACCTAAGACAGAGGTCTGGGTTCAAACAGTTAATTTACCCACATAATTCCAGTGTGATTCTTCTAAGCATGACATGTGTATTCCTGTCATATCTTTTTGGCAATAAAATCTTGAGGCAAGCAGAACTCTTTCTGTCCTTGAGATTAATTTTTCCCCTCTGGGTGCACTTACTTCAGCATGCTGATCATTGCAGTCATTATGTATGTTTTAATGTAGGCATTTTAACATAGCCAAAAGTCACTTTAAGAGTGGAGCTTTTCATACTTGTTAAATGAAGAAATAAATCCTGTGGCTTGGCCAGGGTTGGGGGGCAGAGCGGTGATGCCAATTGCCAGTCCTGGACAGCATGCAGCTAAATACTGCACCAACAGTGAAGTGGTTAGGTGTGTTCCTGGATGCCTCATTATCAACAGAGTCACTGGCATCACACATGGTACACCTTGCCTTCAACCACCTGTGTCAGGTGTGATAGTTGATGCCCTACCTGTCCCAGACCAACATAGCCACAATAATCCATGCAATTGTCACTTCTAGGCAGTGACGTAGGTATAGATTTTTTATGGGGGGGTTCAGGGGTGGGGCCACCCCCACCCGCCCCTGGGGGCATGACCATGCTTTCCCAATCCCCGCCCTGGCCTAAGTGCTTATAAAAGCAGCTCTCCGAGGCCAGGGACAGCAGACTCCCCTGCCCCCCCCCCCAGCAGCCGGCAGTACCTCCTGACCTCCCCTCTGAGCAGAGGCATAGCTAGGGAAAATGGAGCCCGGTGCAAAATCTGAGTTTTGTGCTGCCAACCCCCCCCCCCTCCCCAATGGGTGGCCACTGTGATGCTGGAATCCACCTGCAAACAGTATCACTTTCAGTGGTGTTTAAACTAGGGAGCCCAAATTGTCCTTTTAAATCCACCTTAAAGGGACAATCTGGGGTCCCCAATTAAAACAACATTGAAAGTGATGGATTATCCCCCACCCTGAAACAGCATCACTTTCAATGTTTAAACTGGGGACCTCAGATTCTCCCTTTAAATCCATGCCGAAGGGGGGGGATTTAAAAGGAGAATCTGAGGAAATTTGGGGGGTGCCTGCTGTCAGGGGTGCAATTGTTAAGCTAGCAGCACCAAACTTTCAGGGTATCTTTAGGAGACTCTCCTGATGAGATCACCCAGGTTTGGTGAGGTTTGGTTCAGGGGGTCCAAAGTTATGGACCCTCAAAGGTGTAGCCCCCATCTTCTATTAGCTCCCATTGGAAACAATGGGAGATGGGGGCACCCCCTTTGGGAGTCCATAATGTTGGACCCCCTGGTGATGGTATCATCAGAAGTGTCTCCCAACGAATCCCTGAAGTTTTGGTGCAGCTAGCCTAAAAACTGTGCCCCTGCAGGCCAAAAACCGAAAAAACACTAAAAAAATACAAAAAACCCCACAAACAGGGGGCGGAGCTTCTGACATGTAATGGGGGTTTGAACCTGAAAACCCCCCTTACCTATGTCCTTGCTTCTAGGTAGGTTACTACAACTCTCTCTACACATGGCTACCCCTGGGTCTGCTTCAGACGCTCCAGCTGGTGCAAAATGCAGCAATACAGGTCCTTATGGGGTCCCCATAACAAACACACATTCAGTCGGTGCTTCACCAGTTCTACTGGCTCCAAGTGGGGCACCAGCTCATGTTCAAGTTTCTAATGCTTATCTTTAAAGCCCTAAACAGTCTTGAGTCCCCCTACCTTAATGACCCCCTCTTCTATTACATCCCTCAAAGGTTGTTATGATCAGCAGGTAGAAATCTGCTGGTGATCCCTGGCCCAAGGGAGGACTGACTACCCGCAGCCAGAGCCTTTTCTGTCCTGACCCCTACCTGGTGGAACATTCAATCTGGCAAAACCAGGGTCCTGTAGGATTTAATGCAATTTTGCAGGGCCTGTAAGACAGAGTTGTTCCACCAGACATAAAGTTGAGGTGACTACCATGTGCCATCGTTATGGTCCCCTTCCCCCTCTTTCCCCCTTTTCCCTTCATTTCTCCCTTTTCTCTCCCCCCCCCCCCCACTCATCTTCCTTCTCCTGTCTTGTCCCTTTCCAGCTCCCCTTATCTTTTACTTTTGCCTTTCCCTGTCCCTTATTTCTTCTGCTATTTTATTGTGGGCCCATGTGAAATAAGTAAGTTATCAGGCAGATGGGGCGCTCAGCCTAGAATAACTAGAGGAAATTGATCAACTTTTACATTTTAAAATTTCAAATCTTCATCTTAAATTGTACTTACCGTGTATTTGTGTTCATTTTTAAAATTTAATGAAGGTTGGAAATTGCCCTGAAAGTGGAAGGGTGGTATAAAAATATAATAAATATATTAAAATTATATTCTGTTAACATGTGGCAAGATGATGAAGGAATGACAGTGCCAAAGTTCATGATCGATTTCTGCTAATTGAACATTAACACACTCTCACACACACACAGCATTTGCTATCCTGCTTTTAAGGAATAAACAGAGCATAAAATAGTCAGGCTTGCTGAGGGCCATTTTCAGCCATTTTAAAATATCCTTTGGCTTTGTAAACATGATACATTTTACCTATGGGATGCTGTGCCAAGAGCTAACTGCTGTTTTACCTCCGGGTAGTTCCAAGCATTTTTCTCAGCAGTGACACAAGGAGATTCACTGGGGAATAAGAGGATTTGCAGGGGTGACTGCAGTCTCTGCTTCAGGATAATAGAGAGGAACATGTTAATTACCCTGAGGTAAATTCCACCCAAATGAAATCTTTGCAAAAGCATCATAGTGTCCTTGGAGTAGTGATTTCTCTTGTGTCGTATTCCTATGTTTGAAGATGGAATATTTTCCCTCAGATTTTGACGTTTTGCCCTCTTTAGCAATGGTAATATCTTCTATAATTATGTTTTTCTCCTTCTGTATTTGCTATTGTCCCTTTCTCCTCATTCACTTTCACCTGTGTCCTTTCGATCTCCACCCTTCCCCGCTGCAACTCCATGGTAGAATTAATTTCCTGAGGCAGAAAAAAATCTTAGAAAAAACCATGGTGATTATATGGAATGATGGGGCTGAGGACAAAAAGATTCAACAGGAGTAAATAAATGAGCCCACTAAATGAATGAGTGACAAATGATCCTAATTACTGCTCATGGGAGAAAAAAGATAAATATTTCTTAGACACTATTCGAAACCCAGGGCATTTTGGCTTTGTTGCTATTCAATGTGAGATGAATAAGTGGCACTCCAAATTCACACATATGAAGTGGCTGCCCTTAATACCACCTGTGTGGTATTACATTGTCTGTAACTGGCTCATACATTTTTCATTGCTCTTGCCTGCATTAATCTGTGGGTTATTCTTTATAGCCTTTTTAGCTGGCAGCTTGTCAGAGTATGTTTCCACACACAGTGAATGGCTTTGGGAAGCTGATTATGGTAATAATACCCATTTTTTATCCACAAAAATTGCAAAACACTCTCAGAAAAGCAAACGGAAGGCATATTGCTTTTGCAGAGGCTGTCACATTAATGTTTAGAGTCTCTCACTTGCCCCCCTCGCCCCCCCAAACCAAAATATTATAACAGTAGTATGCAGATGTGGCTCAGAAGCTTGGTAATGTATTCACACATTGGCAACACATGGATATGTTACAGAAGTATTGTTAAGGGATGACAATAATCTAAGAGTAATTCTCCTTTTTGTCTCACAGGTATTGTCCGTGCCTCCAGTGTCTTTCCTATACTGAGTACAATATTACTGTTACTTGGAGGGCTCTGCATTGGAATTGGGAGGATTTATAGCAGCAAAAACAACATTGTCCTCAGTGCTGGGATTCTTTTTGTTGCAGCAGGTATGATGTTTCTAATATGATCTCTAATTTTGTTTTGTATGTTTTCATCTATAGTTTTTAACTTCAGTTTTTAACTTGAACAGGAAGATGGAATGATGGCCCCAAAATCACCCCTCATTATATCCTCACAACAAACCTGTAAGGTAGGCTTGGCTGAGCAATAATGATGGGACCAGGATCATTATGCTTACTTGGAATTTGTGTAACATTATTGGCATTGTAGCCTAAGAGACCAATCCAGACGGGGAAGGCATAGGAAGGAGGGAAATTTAAAAACCCTCCTGCCACCTAACTAGCCCCAAAGACCAAACAAGCTTACGCCATGTTTTGCAGTGGTGTAAGTCTGTGACCAGGTGGGTGCAGGTGTTCTCAGGCTTGAAGCCCAGTGGAAGCTGACTGAAGTTGACCCTGACCTACCACTCCCACCCCCTGCACCCACCCCTCACTGCACCAATGCACTCTCCTTCATCAGTATAGCTTCGGAGAGGTGGGCTCTTCTGGGCTTCAACACTGCAGAGCTGTGTGGCACCCGCCCATTGGCATCTTTGCTGTCTCCACTGGTGTAGGTGTCTCTTATGGCAGCAGGGTAGGCCAGGGGTAGGGAACCTGCGGCTCTCCAGATGTTCAGGAACTACAATTCCCATCAGCCTCTGTCAGCATGGCCAATTGGCCATGCTGGTAGGGGCTGATGGGAATTGTAGTTCCTGAACATCTGGAGAGCCGCAGGTTCCCTACCCCTGGGGTAGGCAAATATACCATGCCACCTTCCCTCCTGATCTATACATTAATGTTAAATAATGATCAAGGCCGTCCTCACTCATTATTTCTTGTCTCAAAGGATAGGACCAGTAATTTAGACAATATAGAATGGTCTTGATTTTCTTATTCAATAAATAAGTCTCTAAAAGTGCTGTACTAGAAAGACAAAGTAGTAACTCTCTCTTTTTTTGCTGCCTTCACTGCTGCTTCATAGGTCTTTCAATAGACTCTGTAGCATAGTCTGTCAGATTTTATATATCATTACCTATGTCCATATAGACATCTTCCAGCCCTCTTCAGGTCATCCAGTTTCATAGTAAATCAGAGTGCTGGTTTATGCCCCGGGGCAAGAGTGGTCATAGGGGGGCAATCTAGTCAGTAGCTTCAAAAAGCTTCATGTTCCACACTCCTAATGCCATCTCAGCTGAGCATGTGTTTTGGATCCTAAAATCCCCAGAGCATTCTGGAATCCAGTAGGATTCATGAGCCTCTGCGGGTGGACCATTTTAATTGTGTCCCCTCTCATGGAAGGTGTTGGAACTACGTTCATCTTGACTTTAAATAGTTTGGGATCTGACCATGCCTTAGGTTGAATCTCTAATCCTGAAGCCAAGACTTTCCTCAATTGTTCAGTATAAAAAATTAAATCCAATGTATGACCTCTTTCATGTGTTGGGTCCATCACACCTTGATACAGGCTCAAGGCAGTCAAAGAGACCATAAAATCCTGGGCCTGTCCTTGCAAGGTATCCTCAGTATCAATACTGAAATTCCTCAGACTGATCATTGTAGGGGTATGCAGCAACACATCCAACAGTACCTCTGCCATATACTGCTTGCACCCCAGATCTGTGTCCGAAATCAGGAGTCACAGTCTCAGAGACAAAGAGCCCTTATTGTCTGGCCCTTCAGCTTGTGCCAAGGGGCTCAGGACTCTGACCCAGACCACCAGTTCAAATGTGTACCTAGAATGAAAAGGGTAGAGGGAACCAATGGAGGTGGGACTGTCCCATCCAGCTTTCAGCTGCCTCCTGTCCCCAGCTCAAAAGAGAAACAATCATTTTAATGGTTCCTATAAAAGCAGTCTTTTCAGGGGCAAGGACTCCTGTTTAAATTTAATGGGGAACCCCCTGCAAGGCATCTTCTACAGCTTGTAACCAAATCACATAGGCACTGTCCAGGTCTGTTGGACCCTTTTGTCACCCTGTATGAACTGTGTTCAAGAACACTGGTGTTCTCTTAGGCCCCTTCCACACAGCCCAATAAACTCGGCCTGGGGATGGGAAAAAACTGTTTCGGGAGGAACTTCGCATGGCTCCCGCCCCTAAAGTGAGGCTGCCCCATATTAACTCCCCCAGAATGGTTTTTTTTTAGAATTGTGCTATCCACAATACTTTGGTTTTAATGTGGGTTGCAGCCGCTCACAAGTGAATTGTTGCCCGGGAACAGAGGTGGGATCCAACCAGTTCTCACCACTTCTCTAGAAGTGGTTACTAATTTTTTCTGAGTTCCGAGAAGAGGTTACTAAAGCAACCTCCCTGCCCAATAGGGGCTGGAGGTGCGTGTGTGCGGCGGCGCCACTGTTTGAATCCCACCACCACCGGAACCTGTTATTAAATTTTTTGGATCCCACCACTGCCCGGGAAGTGCTTTACTCGGTCACACTTCCCCCCCCCCTTTTTTTTTACAGTCCCTGCTTCTCAGCTGTGTAGTTGCGCAGGGGCACAGGGACTTCAGCATGGCTATGAAGGTCCATGCCTGCCTGCCCACGTAGCTACGCAGTGGAGAGAAGTGAATAGCAAAAAAACCCTTACACCTCGGTGCAGAGGTGCAATACCAACCCGCATTGCTTCCACAGGCTCCATTCGCTGCCTGCACAGAGGCAAGCAAACGCAAAAACAGGAGAGTGGACTACTTTCTCCCGACTGCAACCCGCTCTGCCTGTGCTGTGCCAAAGGGGCCTTGTAGAGTTAAGAATCAAAAGTGGTTCATGCCCTAACCTAAAATGAGTCTCAGAAGTGGCATCACTACCAAAGCAGAGGTGACCTGTCCCATCTGCATACGTTGCATCTATCCAAATTCCTACTACCTTATTTTCCTTTATACCTCATCAGTGTACAGAGAGATGCAGAAAGATGCATGGCTAAAAATATATGTAGCTCCCATGTCTCGTACTATAGTTAAAGATGGATTCTAGATTTAAAAAGAGTTAAGACTGTTGTTCTAGAGCTGGATTTACATGTCTTTGGTTATTGGACTAAATACAGATCTAGCCACAAATGCACCCAACATTATCTGAAGCTCTGTTTTACAGGAAAATCAATAGAAGTGAGCTAGATGTATGTCATGAAAGCTTGTTAGCCATTAATTATCTTTTCTTTGAGAAACCTTTTATAAGTTTCGTGGGTTCTCTCAAAAGTAATATGCAAACCAGGGTCATAAAGGAAGCATAGTAGCCCTTCAAATACTTGCTGCCATCCATGAAGACATCCTGTGCTGGCAACTGGAGGCAGTCATGGATGGGATGGGGAAAGAAAATAGGTGGCTATCTCTTTCTAACTGTTCTGTATTTGGAGAGTTCCAAGTATGCAATGGGAGGGGAAAGGAAACCCATAAAGGAAGATCAGGTGATTTAACACATTTCACAGACACATCACCCCTGCCACCTACGTTCTTCTTCCTTGTTAAGCAGAGGCGAGGGCCAGTTCAAACCAGGAATGGATATGGGAGAACAAAATGTAGGAAGAGTACCATTATAGAAGGGTGGGTAACTAACAGAACCAGGAATGCCAAACCACTTGGCTCTCTGAGCAATTTCATCTTCTTCCCCAGTCAATGCCAGAGGCATTCTCTGTAAACTGCCAGGTTATGTAATTTTCCTTTTTTTCATCCACATTGTCCATTCATAAATCTCAGATATCAGAAAGTTAGCACATGAACCCTTACATTGTGAACATCAAAACGTTTTTGCCACCTAGGGCTAGGAGAGAACTTGTACAGCCAGCTGAAGACTCGGGAGAACTACCACATGATAAGGAAGGTAAAATGTAGGGATTTCAGAGACAAACTAGGTTCTGGCTGTGGTCTAGCAAATTTTTCTGTTCCATTTGTTCTTATGTTTGTTTGTTCTGATTTTGCCAATGGCTTTAGCTTTGTACTGTTGATTGTGTAAAAGTATGAGTATTGTGAATGTATGCTGAATAGGTTATTTATGCAGCGGTTTTACATGTATATGTATGTGATGCTGATTTATTGCTACATAACTAATATGTACATTGTAGGGAACCAACTCAATGAAAGATACTATAAAATGATGCAACAAAAGTTTGGCCATTTCTACACGGCCAAAAAACAGTGCCCCAGGGATGGTAAAAAACCAGTCCCTGGGGTGTTGTTCGCACAGGAGTGCCGTCCTGGCTCCCCCCAAGCGGCATGAAGGCACCGCTTTTAAACCTTGCTCAATGAGTGCGGTTTTTTAAAAGTAGCGTCTTCAAACCGGCGCGATGCAAACTGCACTGGCGGGAAGATGCCACTTTTCCCCTCACCACCCCTCACCTCTCCTTCCAGCCCTCCAGAAAGGAGAGGTGAGTGGAGGGGACCAAAGGAGAGGCGGCTCCATGTGGAACCACCTCTCCAGGTGGGGAGAAAGTTGGGGCTGCTCGCATGCTACTGTGCGAGCAGTCCCTGAGCCTCCACCGGCATAAGAGGTTCATTTCCGCTGCTGTGCGGAAACAGCCTTTGATTCACAGAATAAAGAAACAAAATCAGAATAGAGATTTTCAGGTTGAAACAGCAGAGGATAAGAAGAACCTTGAAGTCATCACTACTGATGGCCTGAGAATCACGAAATGGAAGAAAAGGAAACTTGAGTTTAATGGCAGAAGAGACTTAGGGTGCTTACAAACATGCCCAATAATGCACTTTCAATCCACTTTCAATGCACTTTGCAGTTGAATATTACTGTGTGAAGCAGCCAAATCCACTTGCACATGATCATTAAAGTGCATTGACATTGGATTAAAGGTGCATTATTTGTATATGTAGAAGTGTTCTTTTAGGGACGCAAGTGGGCTGTTAGTAGAGATTTGGATCTGACCCAGGAGGCAAAAACTTGCTGTGTAAAGCGTCCTACTGCTGATCAGTTTGTTGCACCTTCAGGAGTTCCATACATAGAGGAGTTCTGCCTGTTGTGGTTTCTATTGCCTCTGCAATGCTCAGTGCCAAGGAGTAATGGAAAGCTGAGTGACGGCTTCATTCCACATATTAACAAAGCTGCCAGTTCCTTGACTGCAGGGATCTTTCATGTGATGCTTCTGCATTGCGGCTGATAAGATTTCAGACTAATTTATTTTCAGGCTTGTACTGTGAACACACTGTACAGGGCAGAAGTTGTTTGTCCTTATTGTTGTACTTATATGAAGGCCCCTGAATTGTATACTTCAAATGTGAAATGTCTTGGTTTAGTGTGTTTGGCAGCACTCTCTGCCATGAACACCCCTGGGGATGATCTCTTGTCAGTATCAGGAGGTCTGTCTGGATGCTTCCTCATATCTACATCTATCTATCTATCTATCTATCTATCTATCTATCTATCTATCTATCTATCTATCTAGATCGATAGATCGATCGACAGACAGACAGACAGACAGACAGACATAAATGCTTCCTTGTATAAAAATGGACTTGCTGCTTAAATCAGGATATCTAATTTGCCTCTATATTGCTATAGTGTTGTTAAATTATATGATCCAAGACAAGGGATCATCACTATGATGATTTCAAATGTAGCATTATTCTCCTAACAGGACTGTTTTTCCCCTTCTTTCCAGGATTGAGTAACATTATAGGAATAATTGTCTACATATCAAGCAATGCAGGTGATCCTAGCGATAAACGGGATGAGGACAAAAAGAACCAATACAATTATGGCTGGTCTTTTTATTTTGGAGCCTTGTCTTTCATTGTGGCAGAGACTGTTGGTGTTCTAGCTGTGAACATTTATATTGAAAAAAACAAAGAACTGAGGTTTAAGACCAAGAGGGAGTTCCTTAAGACTTCTTCCTCTTCTCCTTATGCCAGGATGCCAAGCTATAGATACAGGAGGAGGCGGTCCAGATCAAGTTCAAGATCTACAGAGCCTTCTCCATCCAGGGATGTTTCTCCCGTTGGCATGAAGATAGCAAGTTCTGTCCCCATGAATGAAATCTCCATGTACACATTGTCCAGAGAGCCCTTGAAGGTCACAACACCTGCGAGTTACAATATGGAACAAGATGCTAGTTTTCTTCAAGTCCACAATTTCCTTCAAAAGGAATTCAAAGAAGGACTTCATATCAACATGGTCAACAGGAGAACAACACCTGTTTGAATGGACTGCTTGCTTTGCTGAAACCAACAAAAAGAAACATATCAAAACATACATCTTTTTATACATGAACAGGTGGATTTTGAAAATAAAATAGGCTTTAACACACAACAAGATAAAATCATGTGGTTGCAAGCAGAGATACTGAAATACTAAAATTTCATGAAGATACAGAACACATTTCTATCTGATTTTTATAAGCTCTATAAGAATTTGTTTAAAGTTCTCAGTGTTACAAAAAAAATTAAAATCAGCAGCTCTTGGCCTAGCACTTTTGTAGTATGTACAGTGTAATTTGTGAAATGGAAAATGTTTTTAGCTATAGTAGTTTTTAGAGAATTTTAGTGTGGGCTTTTTTCTTTGTCACTGTCTCCTGGGACAGATTAATCACAAATGTAGCCTAGTGCCTCTGAGCTGCAACAAGAGAGAATAGCTTTTCCCCCAGAAGCAATTTTGTCGTAGAGAAAAAGGCAAGACTGTTTGACACCAGCATGAAACTATAGTGTATCATGTTACTCTGTGTGAGACTTTTACAGGGAGATGGGTAAGAAAAAATGGAATCAAGTTCTGTTATTGAGCCTTATGCACACTTGAGGGGAAAATAATCTGGTTTCTTAATTAAGGTGATTTATGTTGCAATATGCCTTGCTCTAAATGGCCCAGGCTAACCCAGTCTCATGAGATCTTAGAAGCTAAGAAGGGTTAGCTCTGGTTAGTACTTGGATGAAAGCCTGCCAAGGAAGTCCGTGTGTGCTATGCAGAGGCAGGCAATGGCTTACCATATCTGAACATCTCTTGCCTTGAAAATCTACAGAGGGCCATCTTAAGTTGGCTGCAACTTGACGACACTTTCCACCACCATTTTGCAATAAAAATGCCTGAGGAGAGAAAGTGCAATAGGTTTTGCTACAAATGAGTTGTTAAGGTGATCAGTGTGGGAAAGGAACATTGTTCCCTCCCCATCAGAATGGAGGAGTGAGTGTATCACCAAACTATTTAATGCCCTTGCATTTTTTCTGTGACTTGTTTGGTGTACACATGCTCAAGCACTATTTTTAGATAAAGAATTTCTTTTTTTAAAAAAATGCCATGCATTCCCCATTCTAATCAGCTAATAACGTACTAGCCACATCTTCCATGGAGCAGAAAAACCTGACCTCCAATATGAAAAGCAAATGAATACATAAATAAATAAAAATAGGACCAAATTTATAGAGGTAGAGTTTAAACTTCCACATCATAAAGAAGAAATGCTGCCCGTTCCTAAGCCCAGAATCATGCCTTTCAGAAGCCTCATTCCGGCAAAATTTATATGCAGGAATGAAACTAGACACCTAGTGCAATGAAGATATACTATACTGAGTCAAATTCCTGCCCTAACTGGCTCAGTACTCTCTGCTCTAGATTAGCAGGTCTCTAGGGTATTTGGTAGAGAGCATTCCAGGGCTGCTTCCAAGATTCTTTAGCCTGAGATGTTAGGCATTATTCTACATGCAAAGTATGTCCTTAAAATTAGTCATGGATATGATGCTTAGAGTAAAACTAGGAAATCTCAGAATTGAAGGTGCCCGTCCATTCCATTTAATCAGTGGCTTAAGCAGCACACCATTAGTACCGTTGCTGTCTGATTACATTTGTCCAATTCAATTATCAAGTCATATGCAAAGTGAAAGTTAAAGCATATTATTGGGTTCCGTTTTCACTTCACAGTGTTGGCTGACCTAAAAAGAGGCAATTTTAGAAACGTTTGCAGACTCTGACAGCTCAGACTTTTAAAAACAGAAATGAACTGATGTTTGAGTGGAGATGCCTCTTACAAACATAAAAATGCCATGCTGCAGCAGACCAAGATCTGTCTATACCAACAACTTGTCTCTGACATTGCCAAAATCAGGCTATTTCTTGGAGTTGGTTTTAAAATATATTTTAAGCTAATGTAAGCCACCCTCAGCTCGTCCAATAGGGAAGAGATGTCTAAAAGTCTGATAAATAAAATAAATAATCTGGTAATCAGTTTCAGAGGGTAGCTGTGTTGGTCTGTAGTAGTAATCAAATATTCCCTCACTCTGCATTGGAAAGTTCCTTCTAGGTAACTTGACGAATAGCTATTAGTAAAATTCTGCTCCATTAATGTATCTAACCCTCTCTTTTTAAATCTAGTAGCCACCACATCTTGTCCTGCTATTATCTATTCTTTTATTTACAAGAAAGTCATTTTGAGGGTAACGAAATTTTATTTCATGCTTTGTTAAAACTTTTGGAGATTTTATTTTGCCACATACATCTTTACATTTTCAAATGATAAGTTATGTCTTACTTTAGGAGGCTTTCCTAAAATTTAAAACCATGGTTATGATAAGGGATAAAAGAAAATATGAAGAAGCAATCTGTGTCATAAGTGTGTGCTGACTATTTTATACCTCTTCTAGTCACTGTAGTGCAATTTTCCTTAGTTATTTTTTTCCATTGTGTTAATAAAATAATTGGCATAGTTTAGTATTCATTTGTGTTTGCTGTAATTTAATATCCATAGATAAGGGAAAGATATATTTCTCTTTCAAAAGATTTATGTAGGGTTGTCTTTTTAAGAATTGTCTGCATAGAAATGAAAGCTTACAGTGTGAACTGTGATTTTCTTTTTTTCAAAAAGGAATTTATATATATATATAAACCATATACTTTCAGTGGCAACATTTCTGTTAACTTTTGACTTGAATCTGCTTAATTGTGCATGTATAGATGTACAATTTATTTTTCACTGGTGTCTAGCGAAAATCTTGTTTGAGTGCTCCAGGTTTCATTTCTTGTGCTTTGTTGGGCTTACTGTGTAGCACTGTTGTATAAATGAATCATTGGGAGATGGTGACTTGATTCAAGCATAATACAAAACCATAGTTTAATCACATTAACGCTGCTTAGTGTGATTGGCCAAACATGGGCCCATTGTGGTTCATTTGAGTACATCAAACCAAGGTATATGAACCTACGAATCTGGACCATAGTTTTTCACAATAACAGTTTAACGTGACACACAAAATCTGACTTAATCCTGGCTTGTTTCCTGGTGGTCCCCTTTGCCAGGATAGTACCCAGGTCTCTTCAATGAGATATCTTCCATTCACAGAAATGTTTTTCTCACTCAGTATAATAGAATTCTAGAATGCAGCCCAGGGTTGGTTTTTAAAAAACATATTCATTAATATCAAAATATCAGTCAGAACTTTGTACAAATGCTGAATATCATCCACCAAGAATTGCTATTGCGTATGAATGCGGTTTCATTTCATTCCTTGGGCTTTGTGGGGTTTTGAAAAACATTTTTTACCCATAAAGGCAAGGTTGTTTATTTTAATTATTTTAATACAGTGTTCACTGTGCATTTCTTGTTCAGGTGTGTCCCAGACTGCAGTCCTGTAATCAGTGATGTACTTCTAAGTATGATGATGCACCCCGAAAATGGTGAAAGAGAACCCAAACAGGAAAAGAATTCTCAAAGTGAAGTTTGAGGCTGTATCTGCCAAGTTCAATAAAGTCAATTAAGTGTTGCTACCGTACATGAAGGTTTCATTTGATAATGGAATCCTGCAGTTCTGGGATTGCAACTGAAATCGTGGTAAAGATTTTCTAAAACTAATGTTTCTTCGAAGAAAGTGGGCAGTTCTGCTTATTTTCACTTTACTTTGTGGCTAAATAATCCTTTCTTTCCTGTGAGCTCTTGGGTGTATTTTAGGAAATTTCTGAAATTGGTATTTTTCCTCTTTCAATGGGCACGCAATTTTTGGTTGCAGTCAGATCTTCCATGTGGAAGGAAAATCATCAGTGGAATTTACTTGAGTGTCAGTCTTTCACTGTTAGCCTCATGATGTTTCCCCCCTTGTGGCGATTTTACAAGCACTTTTCAAAGTGATAGGAACTTTTAAGCATAAGCCTATCAGAAGAGACAAAGTGAAAGAGAGATAACCACAGTGCTTTAAGGTACACTGTGGTGTACCTTTAAGTGGTGCTTTAAGGTACGCTATGGTGTCTGTGTCTCATATGACTAATTGCCAATTGAATTAAGGATACAGTCAAAGGGTTGATCCCTGGCATCTCCTGCCCAGGGACTTTTCTTGTCCCTGAGACTCTGGAAGGCTGCTGCCAGTTGGTATAGCCAATACTTATATGAAACAATGGTCTGACTCAGGATATGGCAGCTTCACATTTTCACCCCACCAAATAGTAATATTAGACCAGCACCATTTAGATCTGTGGCCCCTTCTGCATATGCAGAATAATGCACTTTCAATCAACTTAAATGTAAATGTATTAGGAGTTTTACTGCTGCTTTTAAATGCTATTTAATACATTGTTTTAAATGCTGTACACCGCCCAGAGCCCCCAGGGGATGGGGCGGTATAAAAATCGAATAAAATAATAATAATAATAATAACTTTCAATGCACCTTTGCAGATGTGCAGAATAGCAAAATCCACTTACAAACAACTGTAAAAGTGGATTGAAAGTGCATAATTCTGCATGTGCGGAAGGGGCCTTATTCCTATGGCATGAGAAGAGATATCGGCAAGAATATTTAGGATCCATTTGTTAAATTCTTCATTGGTTAGCAGAGCTATTACCTGCAATGCTTCACATTTATTTCTAATTAAAGGTGAAATCCAGAAGGTTGTGTGTGGATTGGAGGTGAGTTAAGCAGCCTTGTGCTCTGTTTCAGGGTTTGGATACATTGATATAGCATATCTGACAGAAGCTGGAGACAGCTGCAAGACCATTAGAGGGAAGCCGGTCACTTTACCCAACTAGCTTCCTGACGTTGGTATGAAAGTACCTTGGGGAGAAGGTACAGGGGAATACCCTGCATGCCTATGTATATATCGTATAGCAGAGAAGCTGTAGTAGGTGTATGGATCCATGAATTATATATGTTCTGTGTTTTCATTTTGCATCAGAATATTTGAGAGCGTCCGTTGCTGTTCTTTCTGTCCACAAGGGCTAAACAAGTTCCTGTTCTCAGAATTCTGAATTGTTGTTTTAAATGTAATCCAATTTCCCCCTTATAATCATGTTGTGTATGCTGTACTTATTATTTTTTAATTAAAAAAATGAAAGCATCATTGTATGTGTATGGTTGAAACAATATTCAGAGGGTTGCTGCTCCTGGATATGGAAACTTCCACTCATACCCACCATGACTGATAGCCATTAATAGATGCATCCTCTAGGAATTGGTCTAACCCCTTTTAAAACTATTTGCAGCCGTCACTACTTCACAGACTGTGAATCTCACAATTTATTCCTTGAGTAAAGAAAAATTTCCTGAACCTATTTGCCAACAATTTCATTAGGTTCAGCTCTATGCCAGCCACTCACAAAAAGGTGGGGTCTCGTGAGATCGAGGTGGGGTCTCGTGAGATCGAGGTGGAGAAGAGCAAAATACATCAGATGATAAGGGGGTTGGGACCAAGTGAATAAGAGCAGAGAGAGCACGACAAGTACTAGGATAAACATGATGGGTGAGTACTCTTATGGGAAGGTGCCGGGAGAGGGCCCGGGGGGGACCTATTGGGGAATGGGGGGTGAGGGGGTTGAACAGAGGTCAGGGAAGAAGACAGCTTGGAAGGTTCCTTCAGAATGGAGAACCCTGCCCCCAGGGATGGAAAAGACTCATTGTCATAATCTTTTACCCATTCTGAAGCCATTGAATTTTTTCAAGAGCCAGCACCAGGGAATGTGGAGGGTCTAGAGGAAGAGTTCAAAGGGGAGGGGAGGCAGAGTGGCAAACCACTTTTGAATTGGTTCTGCCTTGAAAATCCCACAGTGTTGCCATAAATCAGCTGTGATTTGGCAGCACCAAACAAAAGGACCATTTCTGCAGCGCAGTAGAAACAACAGGGAAAAAGCATTTTATGTATCTTATGCACCACAGTAGCCTAGTGCTGGTTGTATCCCCTTGTATTCAACCTGTTCTATAAATAATGGAACACACAGTTGTATCAGGAGTGCCAGGCAAAAAGTCTCCATCTGGCAATTTCTGTGCTTTCCTGCTGCAATACATAGACTATGTATATAGATGCCATTGTGAAAAATGAACCTGGCAGGCAGCTCACTGTCATCTCCCATAGGACGGTGCAGCCATTGCAATTATTTAGACTGAACAGTTATCAAGAAGAGCATAGGATGGCATGTGCCAGACAAGTGCTTGAAATGTATCTTCTGAACAGAGGCAAGGCATGTACAACATACAGGGGCTCTGTACACAGAATTACAAAATTACAAATTTTCTTCCCACTTCCTAGTTATGTATGTTGTTTATATGTACCCAGGCTGTGTGACACCCTTTGACTTGGAGTCTCCTGGCCTATCATGCTCAAGGGCCTCTCGCAGGGCCTCAGATAAGGCCATCTTGGGTCTTTTCTCAACCCTTTGATGCCTGCCTATACCTTTCTCAGCATAAAGATGACAGCTCAATTTAAGATCAATCCACAGCATCTTCCTGGCCCTTCTTCTTAGCTGAATGCTCTGTGGGGTCCTAGTGCTGGTGAGTGAGGCTGAGACTTGGTGTTTAGGGAGGGTTGGAGCATAGGACTTGAGGGTTTTGGGGTGGCAAAGAGGTGGTGGAAGAGCAGTGGGGCAGGCAAAGGTGGCAAAAGCGGTGGCCGCTAGGGTTGCTAGGGCCCTGGATAGTATGGGGCTTCTGCCACCCTACAGATCCCTGTAATGGCCCACTGTGGCTTTGGATAGCCCACGGTTTTCCTGGTCAGCCTGAGTGCTGCTAGAGCTGGGCAGTGTGGCCTCGGACAGCCCAAGGCTTTCCCAGTTGCTCTGGAGACTGCCAGAGCTGGGCAGTGTGGTTGTGGGCAATTCAGGGCCGCCCTGGCCACCCTGGAATGAGGTACTGTGGCCCCAGAGCATTCCCTGCTGCACTGGGAGCCACCGGGTTGATATGTAGTAGCATCGGGGTTTTCTCAACTGCTACATAAGCCACAAGGGGCCTTCAGGAGGCGTCTGCATGAGCTGCAGTGCCCTGGACTGGCTGGGGTGGCAAAAGTGGCAGTAGGTGGGGGTGGCCAAAGTGGCAGCTTTCTGTTCAGGAAATGGGAAGGGTTGGAGGTAGACTACTTTCGATGAAGCAGAAGCATACTACTTCCTTTTGCACCACTATGACCACACTCTCAACTTTATGCTAAAAAATGGTATAGGTCAGTGGTGGCGAACCTTTGGCACTCCAGATGTTCTGGACTACAATTCCCATCAGCCCCTTCCAGCATGGCCAATTGTAGTCCAGAAAATCTGGAGTGTCAAAGGTTCACCACCACGGGTATAGGTGGTGGCTGGCCCTGATGTCAGACTAGCTGTCTCTCCTCCCCATCCCTCCAGGCCCTTCTGAGGATTGGGCCTTTAAATGGGGCAACCCCACCCTCTTAAACAGTTCAGAGTCAATGTCGAATGTCCCTGCCCCACTCCTGGCCTGGGAGGTCGTCTTAAGTCTCTCTGGCCTCTTTTTGACTCTAGGAGAGACTGGGAGCCAGGCAACAGCCTGCTGTTGCTTGAAAAGGCTGCTCACCTGCTGCAAGGGCTGACCAATGTTTATTGCTGCTGATGCCTGCCATGGAAGAAGAAGAAGAAGAAGAAGAAGAAGAAGAAGAAGAAGAAGAAGAGGAGGAGGAGGAGGAGGAGGAGTTTGGATTTATATCCCCCCTTTCTCTCCTGCAGGAGACTCAAAGGGGCTTACAATCTCCTTGCACTTCCCCCCTCACAACAAACACCCTGTGAGGTAGGTGGGACTGAGAGAGCTCCAAGAAACTTTGACTAGCCCAAGGTCACCCAGCTGGCGTGTGTGGGAGTATACAGGCTAATCTGAATTCCCCAGATAAGCTTCCACAGCTCAGGCGACAGAGCTGGGAATCAAACCCGGTTCCTCCAGATTAGATACACGAGCTCTTAACCTCCTACGCCACTGCTGCTCCTTGCTGCCTCCCCTGCTCCATCCTCCTTCTTGCTGGCAGATGCCATTAGCTGGTCATTGCAGCTGACCACTCCCCCACCCACTGATGCTGGTCAGGGCCTTTTTCGGGAGGGTCAGGGATCTGGTCTGTGAGGTAGGAGGAAGGCAAGAGGTTTTGTCATGGACAGGCTGTTTAAAAAGCTAAGCTGAACATGCATATGGTGGGCATCATTCCAGTAATCCTCTATATGTGTCCTACTCATTGGCAAAATCTGCACAGTCTTCAAGGAGACTGTGATTTGTTAGTTTCACAAGCAGCAACCATAATCCAAGTGACAAATATAATATGTTCAATCACTTACTGAAAGCAAGAAGTAAAGTTTATAGCTTATATATGTTATAATCAACTTCTAGCTGCTATTTGCTATAACTAATATATGCTATAATCAACATTTTTAACTAAGGCTGGAAGCTAACAGGCAAACAGTGCAGTCTCAACATGGCAGGAATTTCTGCTGCCCCAGAAGGGATACCTTGGTAAACCATTTAGACCTTTTAGTGCAGTATCCTTTTTCCAGTAATGGGCATGAAGGCCTCCACATTTCAGAAATCAATTCCCTGAGAGGAAATGTGAGTTTTCATTTAAAAAACGACTGCTTTGTAGGGTGAAAAGGAAGAAAAGTTTGAATTTATTCCCCACCTTTCTCTCCCATAAGGCAACTCAAGGCAGCTTGCAAACTCCTTTCCCTTCCTCTCCCCACAACAGCCACCGTGTCAGGTAGGTGAGGCTGACAGAATTCTGAATGGATTTGTGACTAGCAGAAGGCCACTCACCCGGCTTCATGTGAAGGAGCAGGGAAACAAATCCAAATCCAGATAAGAGTCTGCCACTCATGTGGAGCAGTAGGGAATCAAACCCGTCCAGATTAGAGTCCATCTGCTCTTAACCAGTACACCATGCTGGCTTTCAGGTGGCCTCTGGCATTATACTCTCCTGAAGTTCCTTCCATTCCCCCAAAGCCCTGCCCTCCCAAAGGCAACCTTATAGAGAGGGGGGAAAACTTCCACTCTGTCATACTTACATTATGAGGACATCCCACCATTTGAAGGAAGCATCAGTATACATACCAAGCAGCTAGCATTATGGACTGTGCCAACAAAATAAGGGAAAAAATGTTACTCCTTGCTGTGATTTTTACAGCTGTACACAATTCAAAATTATATCATTTTACATTTATCTCAAAGCGTGAAGCTCCCAAGAACAGCAGTAAAACAGTTTAACTGATTCTGGGTTCTTTGCTGGATTCTTGTTGAGGGAGGCCCTGCCTTACATCAAACGATGTTGTCAAATGGGAGGTGGTGGTGACACCACCCACGGCTGGAAGAAATAACTAATGATTTAACAGCAAATGCTCTCCCAGTAAGATACAATTAAGCTAAAAGCAGACTCGCTGGCGCTGAAAGCTTTATTTTGAGTGCAGACGTCTGGACTTGCTTCAGTTGGCAAACATTGCATTTGGTATGCCTGACTTGCAAGGAACCTGTGGAGTGTGCTATTCAGCGTAGTAAAGGGGGGGAACGGAAGCAGAAATGAAACTTATAAAATTGACTGTCTAGAAAAATTTAACAAGAGGCTACTTCCAAACAAAACATAATTAAATCTTTAATGCATTCAACTTCTTTGCTCCCTTTAGGCTTTATCCTTCATTTTTCATGAAATCTCTTAGCTGGACTTCAGAAAAACAGAAGGGTTAAGCCTCTATAATGTGCATCTCCATATGCATCTGACATGATTCTATTTTCATACCTCAAAAAGTGTGGCTTTGTTCAGCCATTGGAGCATCAAGTTAGGAACTGATAAATTGCTTACCTATCCATAGCCGCTCAAGAAACGGCCTAAACTAACAATTAAATTAATGATAACACCAATTTCTTGGATCTAGTGAAACTGGAATTGCTGTGGCAAAGCTAACTGGAATTATTTGACTATTGGCTTAAAATGGCAATTCAGTTGTGCATATCAGCTGAGAAGCATGAGGATTCTTGCAGCAATTAGCTTACCCAGAGGCGTAGCTAGGCCAGAGTCCGCCCGGTGCACACTCTGGTTTTTTCACACACACCCTGCAGCACCACCACCCCCTGCAGCAGCCCCCCGTGGCACTTTATTTCACTTACTTTTAGGAAAGGAGCAGGCCAAAGAAGCCTGCCTGTGTTGCCTGGGCCTAGTGGGAACTACATTTCCCAGGAGCCCCTGGGAAATGTAGTTCCCACCAGGGCCAGGCAACTCAGGCAGGCTTCTTCTCTGGGATGTTCCATTCCTAAAAGTAGGGGATGCGCCGTGGGGGGGCAGGGGGATTTTTCCGCCCCCCACGTGAACATAATCGGTGCGTTGCGTTGCCCGGTGTGTTGCCCGATGCGTTGCCCGGCGCGTTGCATACCCCCCCCCCCGCCCCCTGGTGGCTTTGCCACTGAGCTTACCACACAGAAAGGAGTAAAAAAAATACTGATGGCCAAATTCATATCTTCGGAGCTGCATCTCCCTGTATTGCCCTCAAAGGATACGTCATTTCTCTAACAGTAATCTTCTGATAGTCCCTGGTCCCAAGGACATCCAATTGGCTTCAACCAGAGCCAGGGCTTTTATGGCCCTGGCTCCAGTCTGAGGGAACACTCTGTTGGATGGCACCAGGGCCCTGCAGGACCTTACTCAGTTCTGCAGGGTCTGCAAGATAGAGAGATGTTCCACTGGGCCTTTGGTTGAGACCTCTCATGGGTCCAGTAACAGTTGATCCATCTATATCCAGCCTCCCTCACCTACCATATTGCCACCTTGCCCACCTCTCCCCATTTCCCCTCCTTGATAAGTAGAAATTGATTTAAATTGAGGTGGGAGTGGTAATGAAATGTTTTTCTAGGCTGGGATTATTATATATAACACCTTCAAATTGATATGTCTTAAATGCTAGAATGGTTTTATGTTAGATGTTATTGTGATGGTTTTAATTCTTGTAAGCTGCCCTAAACCCAGCCTTTGGCCAGGACTGGGCTGGGTCTAAATATAGTTTAAAAAAATTATCCTGAGGGAGGGAGGTGTGTGGAGGAGCAGCTATCAAAAATGGAGAATGACAGCTCCAGCTTTCTGGAGGTGACATCATACAGTCAGTCCAGCGGCAAAAGTATCCACATAGTGGCAAGAAAGCAGAGGCCTGAACCATTTTGAAGAGTGGAAATGCCCATTTTAGATTCTTAGAGGGACATAGAGACAGGAACCCCCACACAGTAGTTCCATACAGGATCTGGCCTCTGCCGCATTTTGAATTTCTCAGGCTGCAGAGCTTTCTCCCAATTCGGGGTGGGGGGGGCTGTGGCTGGTGGGTGGGTGTGTTTAATTCATCAAAAATTCTATAGATCAGGTAAATTTCACCAGTGTGGAATTTTCAAAAGGCCAGCAGCATGAGGAAAGAATAGCATGGCTGAAAGACTTGTTGGGTCATAGATGGGAAAAGGCCAGGAGGAGCAACAAGACTCAAAGGTAGAGAAACACTTTCTGAACCGCTTTGCAGTGAAAGCAAAGTGATAGGGAAACTTACAGTTTACCAGCTTTTGTAAACCACACGGCTTCTCTGATCTGCAACGTGGTGACTGACCAAAATGAATGCATAATAGAAAGTCTACTGCAAAGGGAAGGGAAGCTCACTGTGCGGCAGAATGCAGGAGCATATATGGCCAAAAACAAAACAGCAATTATTAAATCTTATTGTAAAGTGTCAGTAACTAGCAACAAAAGTAAACACAAATAATTGTACTACTCGGTGCTGGGCTAGCTATGTAAAACCCATACTTTGTTAATTTCAGTTCACAAGTAGACTCAAAAGACAGACTTCAACATAAAAAGCAAATAGCTTGGAGGATATAAGGATACTTATCAATTGCCTGGGGGAAAATAATGTAATGGCATTCTCTTTCTTGCTACAAGCAACATGTCTCCAGTTCCCATCCTGATTTTTGGTTTGAATTGCAGTGGAAGGTGGGAAGAAAGTGTGTTTTGCAAAATCCATGTGTGGTAATGGCATCCCCTTCCAGTGATAGAATGACCACCCTCTGCCAAGTTATGTTGGCTATTTCCCTTGCAGAGGTTGTAGTTACATGACGGATTCCTCTGACATTCGTGACTGATAGATTTCAGCCGCTGTGTTGAAATGAACCACAGTTCTAGGATTTCTTGCTACGCAAGATACTGATTTGGGTTTATAAAATAGTAAAATAATACAGCAACCACATACAGAAGACCATGGCATACAGAATATTGTATACTGTCATGAAAGTCATGGGAAAAAAACAGTTTCAGAGCTATGTATGGGTTAGTTCTGGGATAGTTAAGTCCAGTCAGCTAAACAATGAACACATACCAATTTTTAAAGCAAAATCAGCCTTCTTGAACAAATAACAAATTTTAATAAAGAAATTTTAGGAGTACCATAAGCCATTCTTGTCCTTATATTTTCCTGATTGAATATATGTAGTATGAAAGTCTTCTTAGTCTATTTTTTTGTATATTTAACCTAAATTTTTAATACTATTTTGATTGAAATTACAACTTGTCATAACATGAAACTGTTTCAATGTTGTATAACAATGTTATTTGTTTATTTGTAATGTATTTTTATTGGCCTATGACTGTATTAAAATTGAATCTGAAAAACTTGAGCACAGTGTCAAAGAATGAGTAAAACTTCTGTTACTTTTGATGTTACTTCAGCAGTCCTCTGGAAGTTGTGGGTCTCCTTTTTGTTAAAAACAAAATGAGGGGACTTCTTCATTTAAATGCTTACCATGACATACAGCATATGGACTACTGAACTAACTGAATCGGTAGGTAAGTTTTTAAAAAGTAGATTTTAGTTAGTTCTGAACTGGATCTGAGCTGTCTATTCTATAGAAAACTGGGAATAGTGGAAAAATACTTACTGTACATCTAGACTACTTTAGTCATCAGTGATCATTGATGGATGAAACTGTCTTGCATCAGAACGACAGGTGTTCCCCTAAATGCAAACCTGTGGTCACTCTTGGATGACTTACCATGGAGATAAATAGAATGGTTATTTCTGGCAACTTGTGTTTATGTACTCACCTAGTTTCATAAATATTTAATATCAGGCTGTGGACAGGAAGAGCTGTAATAAGAGATTCTATAACCCAAATTAGTCTGGTTTGCTCCCTTTTTGTTTGGGAAATAAATGGGGAACAGTCCTTGCAATGCAAGAGGCTGGGTGGGGATCTGACACTTGTGTTTTACAGAAGTCTTTCTCCTTAGAAATCCATACAAAGCAAAATTTAAAGAGAAGATATACATTTTTATTGAAGAACCAAAAATAATAAAAAATACACACATACTACTTCTTCAAAAAAAACACAGGGAGTTTCAAGGAGCCTAGGATGTAGAGAGAGGTGAAGGATAAATGGGAATAGAAGAGGGCATCGAGAGAAAGATGATATTTACCAATCTAGAAGAGGTCTAAAGAAATGAGAGCCTGCGCCAGAACTGTTTTCAGGAAAACGACGTCCAGCACAATGGAACAAAGTCCAAGGATGGAGCACGATCCAAAGGCAAGTTTCCTTCAGCTGGGAGGTCTAGTTATAAAACGAGCTGATTCTCTGACAATTATAAGAAGGGGCATTTTCTAGAAGCAAAGCAGAGTTCTGTTCCCAGGCAGGAGGCAGGTACAATGCTATGGAAAAAAAGCTTGATTGGGTTAAAACTTGAGAGCACCTAACTTCTGACTAGGTCTGGGCTGCATTGATGATCTTGGAACCAAGGGTATTCTAAGTCAGAGTGGACCTGGAAGGCTAAACAAAGAAATTTTGGAAGATTTATGGTTCTTTGATAGTTGGACAGGAGGTTTAAGATTAAATTAACACTTGGGTTGAAGGAGGGTTGAGGATGAACTAGCTGGCATCAGGGCATGAAGTATTTGCATGTTCTTTGTGAAGTTGAAGACAGGTGTCCCTAAAGGTTTTGCTGTTGCTATCCAGATCTGGACTGTTGAGTCTTCAGGGAAGGCATTGTCTGCTGCTATGCATACTTGACTGGGAGGGGGAGCATGTCCAAGCAATCCCCACTTGGTATCTAAGTCCAAGAATTAAAATGTCATCTATCTTAATCCGAACTGTCTATGATACCAAGATAAGACTGATACTACATTTTCAGATAATTGCCACCCCTCCCCCATCTTGCTATGAGCTTACATGCCAACCATTCAAAACTGAGTCATAACAAAAGCACTGCCAGTTACTAAACATAAATGACTAAGTTAGCCCAGAATTATCCACTCTGACAGGCATGTAGCTCTCTGGCAGAATAAGGTCTGTCACATCTGTTGATTTCCAAGATCCAGAAACTGGAGATGTCAAGCATACCATCATACTTCATAACATGACTGGGAAAGTCCTAGAGGAAAAGTGTCAGAAGAAGACAACCTAGGACACTCCCAAATTTCTACATTCTTTCCAAAATCTTCAATTATTTAACTAGAGAAAGACAAATTTGAGAATGACAAATGAACTGTTAATTTCTTTTCACCATGTGGCAGTTGTGGGTTTTCCAGGTTTTTACATCTTTTCATTCAAATGGGCTGGTCTGATAAGATGATCAGGCTGCGACTGACTTCCAGCAGCCATGTTATTCTGCTCTACACACCAGAGTCATCCTTACGCATCCAAAGGAAAATGGTGCCTTAACTTAACTATGTCCACACAGATTGGGGATGGGTACCAGTCAAGGTGACTCCTAGCTCCTTGCTTAGAATCTCTTCAGTTCAATTAGGTGCTTTGGGTAGAGGTCCCACACTTTCTGTCCTGGGGTCAGCTCTTTGCCAGTAGACCCAAGTACCTTCTCTCCTCTGGTTGTGAGCTGTCCTAGACCTGCTAATTCCTCAACACACTCAAAGTATCACATAGCAATGCAGTGCACAGCCCAGATGTCCAGGTTATCTCATTTGTGCTACATTGTCCAATATCACCTGCACTTCTACCACTCACTCCTAAGACTTGAAATCCCTGCTGGGCTTGATCACAGGATGATTGCCCATATGTTCCACGGGGTAATACAAACCCATTGTGTAATAAGTTGGCTGTTCCCCCACCCTTCCCAAGACATCTAAGTTACATGAAGCCAGCTCCAGTACTATCAGGTATAAACCACAGAGTTAAATTTTCCAAACCTTGAGAAACTCTACTGTTTTGAGTTCTGTAGCACCCACCCAGGGGTATTTAGGTTGACTGTGAAGCTTGTTCAAAAATGTTCCCCTCTTTGAAAAAGTATGGTCTGAGATCAACTGTTTTATCCATTCATCCTTCCAATTAGTCCACATTCCTGGGGATGAAGGGGGATATCAAATACTCATTGGATATTCAATTCAATACTCCATTCTTGTACTTCTGCACCAGTTAAGTGACTTCTATTGTTGGATTGAATATTATTTTCAGATTGTTGGGTAGCTTACGCATAAGGTTGGCTGTCCCCACCCCCACCCCTCACAACAGTTACCCAGGATGAGTGTCCTCCATTATTATTTCCATTTCCCAGACTGAGGGAAGGGTCCAACATAATTCACCTGTCGTCATTGTCCAGGTCTCTAAACCCTACACTAGGATCCAATTGGTCCTTTGGAAAGGGGCACTGGTTGAAAACTTCAATGAAGTTTGTAATCAGCAGCTACTGTAAATATGACTGTGTGGAATACTTTGCTGGAGTACCAGTTCTCTAATAGTTTTCATATCTAAATGCCATGATTTTTCATGAGCCATTGCACTAAAATCAGCATTTCTTCTTCTTGAATAGTTGATCCATTGCTTGGTGCTACAAGGCCAGTGTATCAGAGGCATGTCTATCCATGTGTCCTCAAAACTGTCTTCCATGTTTCTACCACATTTACGTGTATGTGCTGCAATGTCTGTTGAATGTTTGCAGTGATTAATAGAATAGAAACAAAGTTTTCAGAGTTCTAGAATTCAGCTTTTGCTGAATTTTCCTGACAGAATTTGGAATACATTGGCACTGAAGTTGCATTATATTCTACGATGTTATTTTATAGTGTATACACAACTCTGGCATTGGCTATATGAGATTACACCATTAGTTAAGCTTTGAGTTAGCTCGTGTAGTTCCCAATGCAAATCCCAACAAACTGGCTTTGGTGAGTAACCTGAGCAGCCCAGTTACTCTTACTCTCTGTACATTAATAGAACTCACTCACAACCAGTCTAGTCATCCAGCTACTGATATATTGCAACAGCTGTATGTTTGATTGGCATTCATCTTCCCCTACCCGCAACTCACTCCAGTGTGAACTCACGGAGCTGACATTTGAAAATGCTTAGATACGCCAAGACTTTGGAAGACTACTCAACTGGCAATGTTCTTTGCACAGTGTTCTTAGCACTGGCAGATATATCCTGAGCCAGCAGCAGCCACTGCATAGCTTTTTGTGTTATTTCCAGCTATGTCTGAAGGCAAGGCACTGAAAGTCCAAGTGACTTTTGCTATTATTTTAGTTGGTGTTGCTTTAATGTTTACAGCTGTGGTGACAGATCACTGGGCTGTACTGAGTCCTAAGGTGGAGAAGTACAATGATACTTGTGAAGCAGCTCACTTTGGGCTATGGCGGCTCTGTACAAAAAGGATCTACATAACAGAAGAGGAGTTGGGCAAGGATAAGAGCTGTGGGCCCATCAGTCTGCCAGGAGGTATGTGTTTTTGCTTTCTCCAACACCAACCTGAAAATTCATTGACTGAGTTGACGGCATCAATTCGGTTTTCAAACTAAGATTTATATTCATATTTTTGTGGGACTGTCTATTACATTCACAATATATTCTTTAAAAATTTCCTATAATGCTCACCAACTAACCTGTACAACAAAAATGTGCTAAGGAAAGTAGGGAAGAGATGACCAAAAAAAATAACTGCTGGTTTGGTTCCTCCTTTTCTTTGTTCATGGTTTTTTATGCTCATCTATTATATTGTATTTACATATGATATAGCATATTGGTTGACTGTATTTATTGACAGCTATTAAAGGCACAGAAGGCATCTCCCTTTATATCTGGAAAATGAGCTGGCTCATGACATTCTGGAAACTCATGGCCCAGATCAGAGCTTATAAAAGTTGTCTTGAGTTTCCTGGTGGAAGAAATGTGGAATATAGAAAAGAAGCAGAATGAAGAAATAAAGCATAGAAGTAGGTCATTAATAGTAATAGCTGCCTGAATAGCCCACAGTAGTAATTACCTAGCCATTTGAAATTCAAAATGAGTTTGTATATCATTAGCATCTGGATCAGCTTCACGTACAGTGTTTTAATTATTAGTTGCAGAAAAAGGAAAAGATTGGTCAGGCAAAACATTTTTGCCAAAGCTGCAAAAAATAACAGATGTAACAGTTATAAATGCATAAATCAAAGTGGAAGCAACAATGTCATTTGAGATCCAGTAACCCAGCATCTGGAAACGCTCTCTCACATACACACACACACAACATTTGGAGATTAACACATACACACACATTTGCCTGGAGCTTTGTGATAGATGGTGAGATAAAAAAACATCTATTTCCTCCGTTACTTTTAAGATAATTGCCCTAATTCCCATTCACGTTTCACCCATTTTATCTTCCACTTTTCATGTGCCTCTTTAACTAGCAAAACCAAGCTCATCAGAAGAAGAAAGCTTACCAAGCTTTCTGCACTTCAGTTTAATTTCACAAAGCAGTAGGGGTATTCCTAGTTCTATAAAAATACTAAACTTTAATCACGGGAAGTAATAAATTACAGAAGAAATGTGAGTATTTTTGAGAGTCTCAAATGACAACAAAAATGCTTGATGATGTTATTTACATCTCAGTTTAGTAGAATCCTGGAAATGCCTGTCAAAAACGTCTAGAGACACCACCATCCCTTTATGGCACTATAAATTCTATTCATGGTGCTCTTACATGATGCCATCTCTATAATTGCCTATTTGTTTACTGTGCACATTTGAAAGGCAACAGAGGGGTGTTCTATGTTCTTTCCATATGTGTATATGCTGACAACCATCAAAGTAAACAAATCCACTATGCGATGAATCTATTTTATTAAGACAGGTGGTTGTTTATGGGCTTTATATTTATCTCACAATGTGTAGTGGAAGTAGGTCTGTGCATTTCACTGAAGAAAAAAAACTTTAATTGCAGGAAAGCAAGCTTTCTTGGAAATTAGTGATTTGGAATTCTGAATGCCCTATCTCAAAAAAAGAGATGGAAAAAGCGCAGGAAAGGGCAACCAAGATGATTAAGACCATTCCTATGAGGAAAGGCTGAGGACTCCGGGACTTTTCTGGCCACTACAGGCCTAATGACACATTCTCTCTAACATGAGTCATGTTTATTTATTTACTTATTTATTTGTTAATTTTGATATACCGCCCCATCCCTGAAGGGCTCTGGGCGGTGTACAAGTCAATAAAAACACAATTTAAATTTAAGTCTCAGTTAAAACCATTCTAAAACAAACACTCCAACCTTGAGCAAATATAGTTTGAGCAAATATAGCTCCCAGATATGATTCCTATTAAGTTGTACCAGCATAACATAGGCTATTGGAGCTCTATTCTGGGTCACGTTTTTTCAGTGATAATTGAAACATAATCCCAAGCATATGGAGACAAGTGATTATAGTGCCCAGCTATAAAAGTTGATATGACAAATCTGTTGATCTCTTGTCTTCACTAGGAAGACTCTATGCCTCTTACAGAGATTATTGGACTGGGTAATTTCTGAAAAGATTCTAGGTACTGAACAAGAGACTGTTTCTGGAAGACTTACTATAGATCGTTGCCTCATTTTATATCATTTACCCAGAAAATAAATATCAATGCCAATAAGCAACTTATATGTGGATTTTATGGATTTCCAAATGGCTTTTGACTCAATCACAAGGGATCACTTGTGGGGCAAATTAGGGAAATCTCCAACTGACCAGTGATTGTTACAATTAATCAAGAAATTATTTTGTTTTGGCTCATAATCGTTGTAGTATGGAAAGTCATTTGTCCAATTCTTTTCCTTCACAGAAGGGTATTTGACAAGAATACTTGTTAGCCCCATTATCATTTAATTTGAATCTAAATGATATGGCATCCTTTTTAAAAAATCCAAAATTCCATTTCCCTATGTTGGCTAACACCCTAGTATCAGTGTTATTATATGTGGATAATGCACTGTGTGGGACACTGGCCCAGACCCCTGTTCCACCCTCTGCCAGAATATCCTCTCAACTGAAAGTACTCAACCATGGGGGCTGAAAAGATGGCAGCAGAAGCTAGGTTGATGGTGGCGCAGGAACCATGACTACGGGAAGCAGCATTATGGGAGACAAGAATGCTCCCAAGGCCAAGGTAGTGAGATGGGAGCTGTTTGAGGCCAGAGGGTGCTGATAGGTGAGCACCATGGCAGGCACAGGTGCCTGGGGCTTGCATAGACAGGGAGAAGGCCAGTAGAGGCAGGAGGAGGCTGGCACCATAGCTGGCACCATACCAGGCAGAGAGGAGGCCATCAAGAGTCAGAAACTGGCAACTTCCATTTGCCCACCCCTCCCACTGGAACAGACACAGGACCTCCATCTTAGATGCATTCAGGTTCAACTGGTTCTGTTTAAACCATTCCACATGGCCTCCAAGCAACTGGCCAGAACCCCTGGTACAGTATTTGGATGACCATCCATCAGCAGATATAACTGGGTGTCATCAGTATATTGATGACAACCAAGTTCAAAACTCCAGATCAATCTTATAAGGGTGTGCATATCAGTCAAAAGAGATGACTGGGTAAACACTGGAGATATTATAGGAACGCAATAGAATTTGGGAGTGACAAAGGGGCTGAGGGGGGTTAGGGTGTGTCTAATCCAATACTAGAAACCTCTGAGCCAAGATGGCCAAGATGGGGTTGCTCAGTGACAATTTAGATACAGCAGGTATCTTCAGGCTGTTTCTGCATGGCCAGCAGAGCGGGGGTGCATCGGCATAATTTATGCTGATACACACACACACACCAGACCATCCCCAAACGACTCTGAGCTCCTCCTGGCTTCCATTGCATTGTGGAGGCCAGAGGACATGTCCTCGAGGCCAGAGTGATGGTTCTGGAGTCAGAGGCCAGGAGCATGTCCCCTGCCCTCCACAATGCGACGGAAGCCAGAAGACAGTAAGAGCTGTTTGGGGAAGGCGGAGGGAAAACTCCACCTTCCACCTGCTACCTTTCACACAGCAGCGTGTGGAAGACATCACTTTTGATAAACCTCGCTTATTGAGCAAGGTTCAAAAGCGGTGTTTTCACGCTACTTGGCCGGCATGAGCACAGCGCTGCTGCAATGCTATGCAAAGAGTGCCCCAGGGATGGTGTTTTACCATCCCTGGGGAGCTGTTATTGGGCTGTGCAGAAACAGCCTCAGAGACAAGATGGAATGAGGAAAATCTATGGGATAAAATCATCCCTGGGCAATTCTATAGGCAGGACAGGGATGAATTGAATGGGGGAGGTGTTGCATTGCAATCAATGAGGGCATACAGTCAAATGTTTGAGAACATAGGAGAATTAACTCCACCACAGAAGTGATATGTGGAAAAATTGGCCCCTAAGGATTACTTTTAAAAGGATGTACTATCACCCACCTGATCAAACCCTTAAGAATAATCTTGAAATGCATAAGGAAATAAGGGAGGGGACTGAGGCAGATAATTTTATGATACTAGGAGACTTCAACTCTATTGACTAGGTAAACATGAGCTTGAGTTGCGCTGGAGAAATGAGATTTCTAATCATCATAAATAACTATCATCACAGAGCCAATGAGAGGGATAGTGAACTTTGACATGGTTCTGAGCAGGGCTCAGGCACAAAGTATGCTAAAGGAAAATCAGTATGGTCTGCCTCATCAACTTTTTGATTTTTTGAGACCTCAAAACAGCCTTTGACTTTGTGCCAAGGCATCTCCTTTGGAGCAAGCTGGACTGTTTAGGCAAAGACAAAACACTACTCTTCTTGATAATGACCCTGCATAGCAATACAGTTTGCCAGGTAAAGTGCACTCAAGATGGCCAAGTTACTGATAAAATCCCTCCTGTAGAGGGGTAAAACAGGGTTGTGTTCTGGCCCCAACATTATTTAACCTTTTCCTTAATGACTTGGTCCCTGCATGTAAGCAATTGTATTCCCATTGTCCCACCTTGAAGAACCAGAGTATCCCTGTTCTTCTTTATGCAGATGACACGATCTTGTTATCCTGCACAAAGGTAGGCCTTAAGCGACTTTTGGACCAATGTGCTGAATATTGCAGTAACAATGACCTCAATATCAACTATACAAAGTTGAAGATGGTAGTATTTTCTGGTTCTTGGCAACCTACTAGGTGGTCTCTTAATGGTGAATCAATTGAGCCAGTTAAGCTCTTTAAATATGTGGGCCTGCACTTTCACCATAGGGCAGGTTGGTCATCTCATAGGAATAGGGTCATTGCTACCAGCAAAATCACCGTTAAGGCCATATTGCACTTTTTCTTTAACAAGGGCCATGGATTCCTTCCTGCTGCACTTATTCAACGCGAAGGCGTGCACTCAACTCCTATATGGTGTCCCTCTGTGGCGTTCCCCCTCCCCCGCCTGTGGTTGAGGCCAGCAATCCGTCCCACCATCCCTTTTCGGGGTGTTGGGCTCCCCGTCTGCGGCCCCGGTCTTAGGGGTCCAAACAAATGCCAGCGACTTGAGCCACAGGTGCTGGTAAAGGGCCCACTCACTCAGCTGTTCTAGGCTTTATCTGCCACTACAGCAGGACTCTCCTGGGGGCCCAGTCTGCCACACCCTTGGAGCCCTCCAGCCGTTGCCCCTTCAGCCTCTCCCCTTCTTTCGGTGCTCCTTCTCCCTGCTGTTCTTTCCTCCTGTCTGGAACCCTCTCTGCTTTCTGTCCTCCTCTCTTCCTTGCCTCCTCCCTAGCAGCTTCACTCTCTGTCTTCCCTCGTCCCTCCGTTGTTTTCTCTTCCACCCACCTTCTCTCTCCTCTCCAACTCTTTTCTCTCTCTAACTCGCTCTTCTCGCCTCCCTTCCTCGCTTCCTCCCTTAGCCTCCACAGTCCCCACTCACGCCCAGCCATGCGAAGCCTCACCCACCCATTCCCTTCTGCCTTATATGCCCTTGCAGGGGCTTCTGGGGCATTCCCTGCCTCGCCCCCGAGCCTCGTCTTTGGCCCAACGCCGGCCAGCTGAGCCCCGTTTGAGCCGATATCCTGGCCCGTATTCGGGTGCACCACACTCAACCCTGCCGGGAAAGGGGCGCCTGGCTTGGTTGTCAGCTCGCGGTGGGGTGGGACAGCCGCCGGATCAAGTCCGAGGAGGGGCGTTCCAGCAGCCTCCAGACACCCTCTTTAGATCCATTCCTGGAATAGGGATACTGAACGGATCCAATCTACCTTCCTTTATAAAAACTTTGGCCTTCCGCTCTCTGAGGCAAGTCAACACCTCCTTGAGACCAGGGCCTGGACTAGAATATAACTTTCAAATACTGGGAAAAACTTTGCTTTAAACATGATGGTAAGAGCTTTACCTCTCTTGCTTTTTCTACTCTGTACTCTTCAGATTGTTGGTCACTTATTGAAGCCAAGCTGACTGCCCTGGGTCTAACTGTGGACACCCTAGCCATGTTACCGCCAAATGAAGTGCTGAAGACAATCATAGGCAAACTTTATGAGTTTGAGTATCATGGTTTGATGGCCCAGCCTAGCAAGTACTGTTCACCAATTTCCCTAGGTATTTTATATGACTCCTGGGGCATGGCCAAATATTTATTCTTACTTCCTGGCCCTAAGCTGCGTCGTGCACTAATTTTAGCTTTGTGCAATGTCTTACCTTCTGCTGTGAGACAAGGAAGAGGTACAAATATCCCACACCATGAAAGACTTTGGCTCATTCCGCACATGCAGAATAATGCACTTTCAAACTGCTTTCAGTACTCTTTGAAGTTGTGCAGAATAGCAAAATCCACTTGCAAACAGTTCAGTACAGGGAGGCCAGCAGTTCTTCTGGTATTTCTGCCGCCAACTCTGTTGTTTAATTCGTTGTTGGCAAGCTGTTGGGAATCACAGTCAGTATAGTATATATGCCATTAAAGGTTCTTGGCTTGACTTGATTATAGTTGTCATCACTCTGATTGATATTCTAGCTTGTTTCCCCCCCTCCTTTCAGGAAATGCAGGGGGAATTTATGTACTGTCTTATGGTTTCTAGGCACTGGATGCGAGAAGTTTAATCTAGCTTTCTCTTTCCCAAGTTATTATCGAAGTAATATAGGAGAAAGGAGTGAGAAGAGAGCTTGTTATAAACACATCCTGTAGAAGGAGGACAAGAACAAGAGAGGATACCCAGAATACACTGTGCAATCGTTGTAAGGAGCAGCTTATTCAAGCATAGCTATTTGTCTAGAGGCTAGGATCTCAACTTTTCATTCAACATATGAAAAATTAAGAACTGTCCATCTACACCAGTGGTGGCGAACCTTTGGCACTCCAGATGTTATGGACTACAATTCCCATCAGCCCCTGCCAGCACAGCCAATTGGCCATCCTGGCAGGGGCTGATGGGAATTGTAGTCCATAACATCTGGAGTGCCAAAGGTTCGCCACCACGGATCTACACTTTGCAACACTAATCTGTATGGTCAGCATTGAACGGTAATGTGATATTTGGGACTTCAGAGTAAATTGGTTGGCAGTGTCTCTATCTGAGACCACAGATGTCTGTAACAAAATGTTCAGCTACTGAGCTATGGGCCCTTCTTTCTTTTAAATAGGATAGCCTGGAGCTAACTTGTTAACAGTAATTGTTATATTGTGTTTAAGAAGCCACAGTGAAAATACTGAATAATAAAACACATTTCAATATGGAATGTATAACCAAGAGCTCATTCATTCTCCCTACAGCACAAAAATTACAGTTCTATCCTCATCTTAAATTAACAACCCAATCCAAAGGGGGGGGGGTACAGCAGCATCCAGGGATAGTGCTGCCATGCTGCCTCAAAAAATACAATCAGCGCTATAGGCACCAGGGGAGAAGGAGAAACTCCTTTCTTACCATGGAAACCATTGTGAAAAATGATGAATGTAACCTTTTTTGGTGGTATAAGTCTGCACCACTGGAAGAGGGCATTCCTGGGCTCAAACAACATTCCTGCCTCCAGGAAGGGGGCATTTCTGCCTCCAGGAATGCTCTCAAACCCCACCCCCCTCAAATGCTGATGCAGGCATTTGTAGCAGCAATGAGCTGCTTCAAGGCCCAGCTTCCAGGTTTGTGTGGCAGATGGTCACAGGGATATGTCTCTGGGCACCAGTGTCTGTGTCACTTTATGGAGCACGGTGGCATGGGCACCAGCACAACCCTTCTGCCATTTTCGCTGTGGCTTCAGTCCCCTCACAACATTAATTTTAAATTAATTTTTCATCTTTTAACATTGTTTTTTTTCAAATTCATTTTCTATCAATTGAAAAAAAACCCTTTTAATCTGCATTAAAGAATTCCTGTAATTGGAGATAAGTAAACCACTGACATTATTTATCCACAACTACAATTTATGCTCTTTAATTTTAATTCCTTATTCCTTATATTTAATATATCTTTGTATTGTAAATACAGATATTTTTCTAGAAATTCCCTAATCCTAAATGACTCAATTCGGGAAATCAATTGTGGAGTTTTATGCCCTTTCTTCAACCATAGAATTACAGAACAGAATGCCCAACTTTTTACATTCCAAAATTTTTTCAACTTTCTTTTTCATATGTTTCCTGGAGGCAGATTATATCCACCTTTAAAATTATACAAAGAGTGGAAAACTTTTTTGTATTTATTTGGACTATTTAAACTATTAATATTGACCAATATTGTTTTCAAACTCATCTTTATAAAAGACAAATGAATTATGGGAGCAACGAGGGTAAGAAAAAGGACAAAAAAGAAGGGAAACAAATCTAAATACTCCCCCATACCCCGACACCAATCGTTCATGCCACATCAAAAAAAAGTAAACAAGGTGAAGGGAAAAAAGCTAAGGGGGAAGAGAAAAGAAGAGGGAAGGGGGAAAGGAACCTTTTAACTGCCTGCGATACTTTTACCTAAATTAAATTGACATATTTGATTTAAATGCATTTAAACTATTTAAAAAATTCTTTTTGTTGATGTCTAAGAAGTTGTCCATCTCACCCAGAGAGTTAACACTGATCTTCTTTGTGTTGTATGTAAAAGAGAGATCCTCCAGTTGTTTCTATCTAAAGTTAATCTGATTATCATTAAGCCACTTAATCGGTGGCTGGTAATCTCTCCTCTTTCTAAGAATATAGATGGGTATCTCTTTCAGAACTATTGCTTCATGGCCTTTTATTCATAACGCCTTTTAGAATGTATTTGTAACACCTCATCTCTTAAAGATTTCTTTAGAAAGATCACTACAATGCCTCTAGGCAACTTCTTTAGCTTGGCCAGGCTGGGGCAGGATGTGGTGGCAAGGGCGGAGGACGCACCAGGCGCTTTCCCCCCTCGCTTCGTCCCTGCTGTTCATGGTGGGTAGTGGGGTGTCTAAGGTTGTCAAAGCTCAAGGTTTACCCCCCCCCCTTGTTTCCAGGGGGGCACAGTATATCTCCGGAGGACAAAACTAAGTTTAGAGAGGAGTGGATATGCTCCAGTAAGATGGAGCATGTGGTCTTATTAGTTGAAATCAGCAGCTTGGCTAGATGCATTTAGGCTCAAGCTTTATTTAATTAGATCTAGACTCCTTCTTAGAGTACGAGAAGACTGCTTTTAAAGTAACTGGAAGAAGTTGATTGATCAAAGATGGTAACAGCTATGCAGAATTATAAATCAGTTATAGCATGGTTTAGAACCTCCAATAATCCTTTGGCATAGCTAAAATCTTTGACTATTCCCAGTTACTGTAACTTTTTTTTTTTTTGCTACAAAGGCACCTGAATTAAAAGGCTAATTTGAAGTTCATTTTTCAGATTGTTGCTTTTCCAACATGCTCTCAATCACATGGCATGTATATAGTGAACACAGAAAGATGGAAAACTTGTCTTTATTAAAGAATGTTTATGAACAATGATAAAAATCATTTATTCTGTGGAATCCAAATATTACTGTTGGCCTTTTAATAATTCAGTGTTGAATAAAAAATTTAAAACATTTATAATTAGAAGGGAAAGGGGAGATTTTAAAAATTATGCTGGTAGGCTTAAGGCTCTGGATAGTAAAGCCATACCACTGAAGTAGTCGTAGTAGTTTAAAAAAATGAAACCACTTTACTCCCAAATCTTTACTAAAAGAAAAAGTTACATTCAACTAGAGCCCAGCTAATAAACTGGTACCCCAAATTTATGCGTTGTTTTGTTTTTCTTAGAACACAACTGTTCGTACTTCACACATTTTGCCCCTGGAGAGAGCACAGAAATATTTGAAGTTACAACACAGAGAGGTAAGAATTTTTTTTAAGATGGATTGGACCTTGTCTTGACAATTAGTTGATGGTGTATTCAACAGCTTTAACTCACAACAACATAAGAAGCAGCTAAAATTATTATGGTAAGAGTAATATTACCAGAACCAACCATAGAGATGAAAATGGTGTAATTCTGGAAATATTCAGCTAGGCTTTTAGCTCTGAGCTGGATTCTTCCCCACTGGTAGATTTTCACAGTTTCCACTAACACTTGACTAAGTGATTGACTAAACCTTTCTGATCACTCAACCCTGCATATTGTGCTTAACAAGAAATCTCTGATTTACTGTTCGTGGATGAGATCCCTTGTCATGTTCTTTGTTCAATCTGTTGAGACACACTCCTGCTATCATCGGGCGATTTGTTGCATTCGGCTCTGAACAGTTTTTTTTCCAAATAAGCCTGCACTTGAGCCATCACCACTTCAGGACCTTGTCCCAAAATGGGATAGTTGGCCAGCACCATAGGGTCCAAAGAGGGCCCCCTTCAAAAGGGGACAGACCTCTGCCTCTTTCAGAAATTCTGACACTACTCACTTCATTAATGAGGCATATACCACCTCCTGAGCCCACTTAGCCAGCCCGCCCTCCCCTGTCCCCCAATGAGCTCCTCTCTTAAACAACAATGAAAGCTTATACAATTATAGTTGATGGAAGTCTACAACAGAGATAATGAAGGTATTTTTCCTGTGACTACTAGATCTTTGGAATACCTAATGAAAATGATTAGGAGTAGAAATTGAGTGCAGATTCAAAACTGCGCCTTGTTTAGATGAAAAATCTTGGTCAATTCAAATTAGAAAGGAATCAGATCTCCTTTTTCCTTGCACCATGAGTCAGATGTGAATTTGGTAACACACTTCTGCTTTTTGGGAGGTGTTTTTGTGTTTATTTCCACACTTTACATACAACCTTTCCTGACAAAAACTGAAGCTTTAATACTGGAACTGGGAGAGAAGAATTTATATATGCCAATAAAGGCTTGCGCTGTTGTTGAGAGAAGAATTTAGAGAATGGGACTGTAGAAGGCAAGCAGAAGGAAGGGTGATGGTTCTTACTCCTCTCTTCCATGCCTTCTTTAATTATTTGAGCAAAGCAAGGACCTTTGGTTTTAAGCAAATTTAAGTCTCTCTATTTGAAGTTATATGTTATGTAATCAGGCTTTCTAATAATACTGAGGTAACATATACACGCATTTAGACTTACACAGCTAATGGCTCCCAATTTGCTCCCATTCCAATTCGAGGTGTTGGCATTGAAGTAAAAAGCCCTAAACAGTTTGGACCCTGCCTTTCTGAAGGAATGCCTGTGCCTGTATGTACCTGCCCAGACTCTAAGGTCACAGGAGGAGGCACTCCTGCTGGTACCTCCCTGCACAGAGGTGGGATCCAACCAGTTCTCACCACTTCTCTAGAAGTGGTTACTAATTTTTTCTGAGTGCCGAGAAGGGGTTACTAAAGCAACCTCCCTGCCCAATAGGGACTGGAGGTGCGTGTGTGCAGCGCCGCCACTGTTTGAATCCCACCACCATCGGAACCTGTTATTAAAATTTTTGGATCCCACCACTGTCCCCGCACCTACGTGCAGGAAGCAGGGGCATGTGGAAGGGCTTTCTTCCTGATTGCCACCAGGCCCCAGAATACTCTCCCCTCAAAGATTCACCATGAGCCTTCTCCTTAAGGGGTTTAGGTGCATGGCAAAGACTCCCTTTTAGCCCAGGCATTTGGTTAGCCTTTCTGGAAAACCCTCTCTACAGCTGCTGGTCCATGGGTGGGGGAGTGGGGGTTGGGGCTATTTTGAGACTATTTTATTGTTTCGTTTGTTGTATTTTATTTATGATGTTTTAATTGTGGTTTTATTTTTTTTTTAACATGCATAAACTCCCTAGGGATTCTGGTATGAGGCAGGGTACAAATGTAAATAAATGTAGTTTTCCTCACCTATTGAGGATGTTTCTGTTTTTTTCTGTTTTGGTCAGCCCACTATGACTGGCTTATCCTGAACCTTTCAATATTTGTGTGTTTTGGATCCTTCAATCAAGATCTAGATAGCACAGATACAGATGCTTCTGTCTTCAGCCTTTGGCTGCCCATAATGCCTTCTTTAAAAAGTACATTGTGTCACAAGAGAAAAAAAAGTTAATTATGTAGATTTATTTTCATGTGACCACTGGATTGATATGGTTGAAACTTGTCTTGTGAGACTCACCCTTCACTTAATTGGGTTTTTTTTTCTTGCTAGAATACAGCATTTCTGCAGCAGCCATTGCCATCTTCAGTGTTGCGTTTTCCATCATCGGAACACTTTGTGTCCTCTTATCCTTCAGGAAAAAGATGGATTATCTCCTTAAACCAGCATCTATGTTTTACACCTTTTCAGGTAGAATATCACATGATGGGATATTGATGGGGTGGGCTCACTGATAAAGCTTCTGACATATTCAGTTAAAATGATCTGGGAGCAAATGATATGTTCTGTGAGACCAAGGACAGACAATGTCAGAGTAGACAATGTTATAAAGTCCAATAGTCTTAAGATTGTTTCATGCAGTCACAGGGTAAATAAAATTTTAAATTATAGAAAAATAAATGTTATGTTCCCAAAGAGCAAAGTATTAAGCTGAAGTTAGTCAAGCGAGGATGACTGTACTTTTAATCAGGGAAAAATTATACAACAGATCAATTCCTGAAAATTCTCCATTATGAGAGAGAGTTTTACTCAGTTACATCCTATCAATTGAGGAGTTTAGTCTTTAAAAGGCAAAGGTGTTAAGACCGCGAGGAGTGTAGACAATTTTTCCAGCGGTTGCGTTTCACATGAGTTGATCACCCAGTAGCATGCAACCCAGGAACAGCACGCAGACACACAGTCAACTGCTAGAGGTTCCTTTACTGTTGCAATACTAACAAAGCGCTCTGCCAGACAACAGGTGTTCCAAGGCACACTCCTCTGCTTTCTCTTTGCTACATATATACAAAACATTTACCTATCGGGTGTAGGCATCTTATCAGTTTGCCCACGGCTCAAATAGTTGCACACAGCACTATTATTGTACATGGCAGTTGTCATGTAGATTTTTCTCATCTAGTCTGGCACTTTGACAGCACCTGACAAAAGGCAATCCCCTGTACAAGCACCATGTCCTTACTGACCCATGGGGTGACATCACATCACAACGTTTACTAGGCAGGCTTTACCCCCAGCAAGCTGGGTCCTCATTTTACCAACCTGAAAGGATGGAAGGCTGAGTCATCCTTAAGCCAGCTACCTGAAACCAACTTCTGTCAGGATAGAACTCAGGTTGTGAGTAGAACTTTGACTGCAATGCTGCATTTTACCACACTGTGCCACGAGTTCACGAGTTTAGTCTTGTCTTTGTGTTCTACCTAGAGAGAGAAATGGAGCAATCCTAATGTGGTCTCTCATTGATTTCTGTAGGGGTTACTGAGATCTCACAGAATTATCTGGCAAGTTTCACTGCTGAGCAGGAACTTGAATTTGGATTGCCCTTATCCATTGACAGAATCACCCACAGTCATTGAATAAGTCAGTGAGTCACCCACTCAAATAAGTCTTCCACCCACCAAAGAAACTTTCCGCTAGAGATAGAAAAAAAGTTTAGAATTCATTTCCACATTATACAGTACAATAACCATTTAAAGTGAAGGTTACAAAAAGAAGGTATATAATACTTTAAATAAATCTGTAGATAAGATGATAAATTCAGATTCAATTTGTTGTTCTCATATCTGAATAATTTTCTGAATCCAAGCTAAATTGGTGTTTTCCATCATTTCCTGCTTACCACTGCAGTCTCCCACCCCATCTTTAGTTAGGGTCCCCTATCCTCCAAGTGCAGCAAGTTATGGAAATAAGTGAACTGAAGTAGGAAACAGGAAAGCAGGTAAGTTCCATACGGCTGGTGTAAATTTTAATTTGGATCCAACATAATGGTTTTGTTCTTCAGCTTACAATTGCCCTGTTTACACACCTTCTGTCATTAATCTCTTACAGTTAGTTTTCTGTTACAAAACTGATTAGATAAAATGCAGCATGCAATTAACCTGTCATCTGTACCTTGCAGTTAGTATGCACAGTTGTGAGGATTGTTATTATGACTGATTTGGATATTGATTATCATTTGAGTATAGTCAATACTTCCTAATATTTTGCATTGTCTTCCCACCCATAACACAAGAGCAGACATGCTTTTCAAACAATTTAGGTAAGCAGTATGTCTCTGTGTAAAGAACATTTTAAAACTGTCGCCAACGGACATTTTATGCAATCTCAGGAGAAAATGAACACAGCAGTGAGCTCTCACCCTTTACTTTTATATCATTTGAGAACTTGTATAAAAGCAGAAAAAGGTGTCCATCAGCTCACCTCAGGTGTTATTTCATTAGTTGATCCTGAAATGGCTCTTTTTTTGCCCTGCAATATGTTCTATAGCAATAACAATGGAATAATTTGGAAGAGCTAAATATCAGTTGTATTTATTTCATATCACTGTTTTGTTTTTATTCTCTGGCTTTTTTTCCCCTGACCTGTGCTCTTCCATTGATTAGAAATTATCAATACAATATCAGCAGAAATATTAGGTGATGGGAAAAAGTGTAATGGGAGTTGATTATATCCTAAATTAATTGGGGATAGAGCAATGGAGCGATGCTCCCAGTTATTTTTTCTTTTTCCTGTCCATAGGCCTGTGCATTATCATCTCTGTGGAAGTCATGAGGCAGTCTGTCAAAAGGATGATTGACAGTGATGACACTGTCTGGATTGAGTACTACTACTCTTGGTCTTTTGCCTGTGCCTGTGCTTCTTTTGTCCTGCTGTTCATCTGTGGGATTGCTCTTCTGATCATCTCCTTGCCTCGCATGCCTCGGAACCCATGGGAGACCTGTATGGATGCTGAACCAGAGCATTAAGTAACTCCTTCTCGGGTTGCACTTAAGAAATATCATCTCTCCTCCAAAGGTCAACTATATATTGTAGCAGACCTCAACAAGACAATGTAGACAGAAGAACCTGTGGGTAACATCTGCATATAGAAACAAAGGAGAGTTTCATTTAATGTATTTTTAACAAGTAAAAAGGATTAAGGTTACCAATTAAAATTATCAGTTTTGATAACAAATACACATTCTTCATGGCTTCTGTTTTGTAATCCTGCCCCCATGCACACTGTGTAGTTGAGAGATGTATTTGAATGGAAATGTGCATAAAAGAAAAAAAAAGATCCAAGATGGAAGTCCAACCCCAAGGGAACTTAGAAAATTAAGCCATATTCTTACCATGATGTGAAACCATTTTTTCAAGCTGCATTAGCAGTAGGAGTCTTAATTTATAAACAAATGTAAATAATGTTAAAATCATTTTGCAGACTGTGACATCACTGTACTAGTATTTTTAAGCATAGGATAGCAATGCCTTGTGGTATACAACCATGTAATATTATCCTAATTACTGTGTTATATTACTGTGTTCTGGCATTTATGCTCTCAAAGGTAAAATCATGACTGTTGAAATGCATGAAAACCGTGAAATGGTGTTCAACAAATGAAACAACATTGCATTGGAGAGCTGCAATGACTTTTCAGAGCTCCTACTAGCAAGACTTATCTGGGCCATAAAGCATCTCAGAGCAGAAAGAGGCATGTGTCTCCAAGACAAAGATATTAGTAGAACAAGGATTAAATGTAGGTTTTGGAGAAAGAAGCTATGAAAAAAGGAATAGAATCTTGGCTCCTTCACACACATTTGTTTGTCTGTGTAAAATGGTGTCAAGGCAGAGCTGACTTATGGCAACCCTGCTAAAGACTAACAGAGGTGGTTCCTCTGCATAGAAACCCACGATAGTCTCCCATCCAAATACCTTCCTCTGCATAGAAACCCGCGATAGTCTCCCATCCAAATACCAACCAGACCAACACTGCCTAGCTTTCAAGATCTGGCAAAATTGGGCTAGTTCTGGTGGGTTTTCTGGGCTGTGTGGCCATGGTCTGGTGGATTTTGTTCCTAACGTTTCGCCTGCATCTGTGGCTGGCACAAAATCCACCATACCACGGCCACACAGCCCAGAAAACCCACCAGAACCAATTGAATCCGGCCGTGAAAGCCTTCGACAAAAAATTGGGCTATCCTGAGACATCCAGGTCAGGGCAATGAGCATCAATTCAGAACGTATGGGCATGTGAAATAATGAATAATGGCTGAATAATGGCCAATCATGCAGAGAGTACACAGAGTGGAGAAAATGTCTATTAATGCACCTAGGACCTAGGACCTCACAAAATGGAAGGTGAGGAGAAATTGGCAAAAATAACTCTTCCCCCCTTCCTCAAGAATAGGGGAAGCCATCCTGAATTCAAAATCATTCCCTTCCCCCTGTGGGCAGGGCTAGACTTAAGAGTGGGGGGGGGGAACTGGTGGGGTTTAATGGGTCATTGACAAAGTTTGGTGGGCCAGTTCTGAGACTTCTGGCTTTTTATCCTATACTATCTATCTACTAGGGACGATAGTATAGGGACGACATAGTCAGCCTAGCCTGGGCCTTCCAGGTGAGGTTATTCATCATAGTGTCTAGCCATGAAGATCTGATAGAAAGGAATCTGAAAATTCGGTTTTATCAGATAACTCAATGTCATTATGGCCAGCTGCTTATCCTATTTTTTTTACTGTATTTAAAGAGGGGTGTATGTATCCATGCATAATATAAAGGAGGGTATGTGCAATTTAATTAGGAAGGGTAATTAAGTTCACTGCTGGTATTCACAAGAACTAGAAGTTCTTCTGAAGAACCAGCTTCAACACCCTCACAAAATATTGCTAGTTCTTTTGGAGAAATGGTAATGAAAGTCATTTTATGATGCCTGGAGGAAAGTAGTTTTAAACCACAAGAGTTTCTAGTCTCATCATAGTCTCACCATACAACAAATAAAAGAAGTAAAGAGTCTTGCTTGTTGGAGAAACAAACCTTATTGTGGTTTTCAGTGTAGCAATGCTGGGCAACTGGAAAGGGATTATCAGCCTAAAGGTCACCAGGCTGTTCAAACTTGTTTGCGCATCAGGCATTTGTGATTGGATTGTTTTCGTTTTTTGAAAGTAATATTTCATCATGTGCTCCATTTTGGGTAGCTTTGTGACTGTTCTATAGCTTTAGGAGACCAGCCAGGTTGTACTTTTGTAAAGTTAACAAATTTGTGGCCACTTTTATGCTTGTTTGTGAATAAAATCTTCCTGATTATCACAGAACAGGCCCATAGGGATGTCATTAGATCTGTTTATATAACACAGGATCAGCCTCTGTTTGTCCCCTTTGCACATTCTCAATCACCTAAAAGATGTAGGCTACATCTTTTGAAAAGTTTTACAGATAATAGATTGCCTGCACCTGTATAGTCAGCTGCATCAATTGTGATCAGGAGAACTGATTCCCAAAGTAGTCGTCCACTTTCATCTGAGTGTACTTTAACAATTGATGGTCACAGCATAAAACAGGTGAGAATGCAATCTGTAATAGCTTATACATCCAAATGGTTTTGGGCCCCAAACCCCTTTCAATCATTGGCTCACTGTTATCAGTGGAGCAGATGGAAGCTGAAACAGCTGTTAGCAAATCATCCTTGCTTCTTTGGGCACATAGGAACCCAGATTAAATATCTGGAAGTGGGAGAAAAAATATTACCTTTGAGAAGGTAATCAAAGGGAAAGCAGTCAGAGAAGACTAGGTACCCGTCCAGTAGGCAGATCCAGTCCAGGCCAGATCTAGAGGGGCGAGCAGAGAGCGGGCGATGGCAGGAGGCAGGCTCAATTGTCCAGTGGACATGGTCTGTTCTGCAGTACACATGTTCTGTTCCCCCAATTAGGCTGTTGCTAGGAGGGGTAAAATCAATTGTTCAGCAGAGATAGCTCATTTTGCATTGCACAGCACATTCCTTCAATTAGGCTGCTGCTACCGGTAGGAGGTGAGGGAGGCTTAATTACAGGGAAGAGATGGCTCATTTTGCAGTGTGTGTGCCATGTTTCCCCAAGTAGGCTATTACTAAGAAGTGGGGGAAAGGACAAGGGACATCCCAGACCTCAGAGGAGAGCCACAGTCCTTTGTGAAGCAGAGAGTGTGGCTGTTAATCAGGGAAGAGAGACTATGACAAGTAAAGAGGAGGGGGAGCTAAAGGTTCTGGATGAAATGATCAAAGATGTCAAGTTGTATGCAGTTGGGAGACATAGACCCCTAGGTAATCTTTTTTGGCCTACCTAACCTTGCTCTTTCCCCCTGCCAAGGTACTCTTTACTCTTCCATCTGCAGGCCTTTCCAATTAGTTGTCTTCCCACCCTCCTTTTTAAGGACAGTGCGTTGACATTGGCCATAGTACTCATTGGTCACACGAGACTTTGTGGGGAACTTAGGGCACTGGTGACTATTGATGGTTTACAAGCATGATGCTCCCCTCTTCCCCATCCCCTGCCTTGTGTGCTCTGCTGAGGCACTGCAAGCCCTAGTGCCCAAATTGCAACCCAAAACCCACTTATTTATCACAAAGTGCCAACACGGCAATTTAACCTGAATACTGAGGTTTTCGTTTGGAAAAAAATGTTGGCTCCGAGGCGTGCGTTACACGGGAGTAAGCTTGGTGGTAGTCGTTGGTTTTGCTTTGAAACAACCATGCAACTCTTCCAACGGGTGAATCACAACCCTAGGAGGGTTTACTCAGAAGCCAGCACCATTGACAGCAACCAAGCTTACTCCCAGGTAAAGGATCGGGCTTTAGTTCTTTGCATGAAAATCAGTGGGGTTTAACAGTGCTTAACAGGGTTACCTACACTGTTTCCCCAAAACTAGGTCTTAGGTTTAATGCTAATAATTGAGCCCAGTGGCCCAGGCCAGTCTAGATGTGTGTGTGGTGCGATTTCCCCCACACAAGATGAACTCTGTTTGTACGTGCCCACAGAGAGGGCTCTGAGTGCCACCTCTGGCACCCATGCCAGAGGTTCGCCACCACTACCCTAGGGCAGCCTGAAATCTAATGGGGCAGGACGGCTCTTCTTTTGCCCCTTTGCTTTAAAACTGGGAGCCATGTTATGCTTGGCTTTGCAAAAGGCCATGAGTAGACCTATTCTGATAGGCTTGACCTTCCCCTGATTTTACACCTTGGAAAGGGAGGGGGCAAGAATGGAGGGCTTGTTCATGTACCTTTCGTGCCCCCAAGTCACTTCTGACTTATAAATCAATTACTTTTAAAACATCCTCTCATTAACAGCCTTGCTTAGGTCATGCAAACTGAAGGTCGTAGCTTCCTTTACTAAGTCAATCCAAATGCATCTTGCTCTTTTCCTACAGTCTTCAACATTTCCTAGCTTGATAATCTTTTCTAGTGACTAAAGTACAGTAGCTTCAGTTTAATCTTTTTAGTTTCTAGCACTATTATTACCAGATAAAGTTTTTCTTGAGCTGTACTTTATCAAGCTGCAAAGGAGCATGAAGAGAGTTGGGTGTTTTCCATGTCAAAATTATGTGTGCTGTATTTTTTTTTTAATTCAGAAAAATACTAGGCTACAAAACATTCTCCTTGGATTTTTATGCATGCAGAGGGTTTCAAACATTACAGATAGAATAAATTATGCTGACATCTATGAACTGTTAATAAATAATTACACTTGTATGTTACCTTTTCATTTAAAAGAGCTGTTTATTATACACATTAATAACAAAAGCAGTAACAATATGTATATGGAGGCAAATACAAATGACACCAATAGATTCACTTCACAAAGCAGGTTCTATAATTCTATCCATACACACTTGGCTAATTCTTAATTATTTACTTTCAAATCTATTGATCATGCATTGGTAAAAACAGTGATGCACTTATCTGTAACTGTTGTTCATTGAGTGGTCTTCTGTACAGGCACACATTAAGACTGTGTGTGTGAAGGCCCACTGTGGAAAAGATTTCCAAAGTTTTCTAGCAGACTAGAAGTGCCTCTCCTCCTTCTGGTGCTTTTCTAACAAAACAATTACATGACCAGAAGGAGGGATGCTACTCCCTCAGTTCTCTCCATGCTGTTGCCATAGACCCCAAGAAACTAAAGTTCCAGAGAATTCACAGTGCGGCAGGAGGGGGTGTGCCTGCACAGAAGACCACTCAATGAACAACAGTTACAGGTAAGTACAACACTGTTTTTCATCTTCATGGCTTCTGTGCAGTCCCACATTGGGAGATTAGCAAGCTCATTGAGTTAAGGAGGTAGATATGAAGCTCTCAGTGGAAGAGACCATAGAGACCTTCCCAGCAGTTACTTAGCATCTCATACCAGCAGTGTAAGCGTGCTGACCCTTCATTCTTGGACCTTAAGAGTCCCAACAGAGGCCCCTTCTGCACAGCACAGGGACAGTGGGTTGCAGGCGGGATAAAGCACCCTGCTCCCCTGTTTTTGCATTCGCATGCCTCTATGCAGGCAGTGAATGGAGCCAATGGATGCAATGCGGGCTGCCATTGTGCCTTCATATAGAGGCACGGCTTTTTAAAAAAACCACATCTCCCTTTGCTGGAAGGCTGCGGGGGGGGGGGCTGTAAAAATCTGGGAAGCATGGCCAAGTAAAGCGCTTCCTGGGGCAGCCGTTTGCTCGCAAGTGGCTGCAAAACACATTAAAACGAGAGAATTGCAGATAGCATGATTCTCCAATAACCCATTTGGGGGGGGGGAACGCAGGGCAACCTCACTTTAGGGGTAGGAGCCATGCGAAGTCCCCCCACCCTTGAAATGAGTTTTTCCTCATCCCCAGCCAGGGCTTATTGGGGGCCAGAACGAAACCCAGGAAAAATCACCTTCCAGACATGTAAGGAGTGCGTAGTTGTATGGAACCAGAAACAAGTGTAAGGATAGCATTGTGAGCCATGAGGACTGAGAGACAATCCTTGGTAGGGAATCCTGGTCAGGATATTAGACATCCTAGCCCAGGGGTTCAGAATCATTACTTCTTTCCATAATTCATGGATTCATACCTCATTAGCCCCTCGCCACCATGCTACCAATTGGCCATGCTGGCAGGGGTTGATGGGGATTGTAGTCCATGAACATCTGGAGAGCCGCAGGTTGCAGACTCCTGTCCTAGCCTTATGAAAGTTCATGAATAGAGGAGGCAGAGGTTAGAACCTACATGTCCTCATTCCACATTTGCAGGAGCTGCACACTAAAAAACAAAACAAAATGCTATTATAAAGGTAGCACCAGGGAAATGCCAAAAAATTCACGAGGGTTACACTTCTGCTTCCTACATCCTTAGGAACCCAATAAGGAGGAAGAAAGTTTAGAGAGTTTGAATCCCAACTAGTGGCCAAAACATAACAGCTCAAGAAGCAGGGTCCAAACCCTGTTATAGACTTCATAGAGACTTTTTCACTTAAAGGTACAAGCTCTGGTAGTGAAGGAGTGGTGCTTGCCACTCAGAAAAGCCTGAGGCCACTATTACACTGCAGGAAAGGCACTGATTAAAACTACCAAAGTTATGAGCAACAGCGAGAATAAGCAAATCTGCACCATAATTATGAAAGTAGTGAAGCAGGCCTGATGTGGCCAAAGAAAGTATAGTCAGCATAAATGAACCTTGTGCAATCTGCACAGCGAAAAAAGACTAGGGGGAAAGTATATGAAAACAAATCGCCCTGCCAAGGGTTTTGAAGGGCATTCTCCAATGATGGGGTCCCTGTCAAGGAAAGAGCAAAAAAAAGGGCATGTCCCATTGTTGGACAAGGCCCAATAGCCAGACCCTCCAGTCACAATGGGCCTTTCCCCACTTACCTTAAGCCCCCGCACTACTCTCCTCAAGTAGCGTGGGGTCCCGGGGCACTCCCCACAACAGGGGTGGCGACAGTGCAGCCGCCCCGATGCTGCCCCTCTCACACACCCTCAGCATGCAGCATCCCTGGCGCTCTTGTAAATGGCGCCTTTTGATGACCCCGCGCAGAGTGCGGGGTCGTGGGGATGCCCGGGCGCGCACCAGGGATGCCGCGCGCTGAGAGCAGCGCGCGGCATAGCAGGAGTCCTCAAGAGTGGGGAAAGGCCCATAATCTGGAAGTTGCCCCCCCCCATGTTAGTTGAAGGAAGCATAATTATAATGTATTCCTGACAATGTGGAATGTTTGCACTAAAATAAAAGACAAAAGTAAGGGTATGCAATGTGAACAACTAATTTGCAGAAGACCAAGAACTACTGGGAGACACATACCCATAGCAGGTTGCCCACATACAAGGAATGAGGCATCTGACATGGCACTAACTTTCAGGGTCAAAAGGACTGCCCTCAGAAAAATGCAGTGTTTAGGTAACCCCACAATGCTCATTAGATCTGTCTCAAAAAAACAACAACAACCAAACAAATCTGGGCATCTCTGAAGATTGAAATATACACCAAAAAAACCCAAACCCTTCTATTACGATGCCATCTGTAGGCATATAAAAATGCCAGAAACTGCAGTTGTTGAAGCCAGAAAAAAACTGAATTAAAAGAGTTGACCAAGAAAGGATCAACACCTAACCAGAGCAGGAGGAAACAATACAGCAGCCTCACACTGGGCCAACCTAATCTTCATATGTTTTGTAAAGCCAGTATGGTGGTTGAAGAGTGGGAGATTCTAATCTGGAGATCTGTAGTTTTGTCTGCCTTATCTGCCAAAGTAATTGTTTGTAATTTTCAAAGGAAAATGGCAGTGACTTTTTGAAAACTGCTTTAGGACTTTCAGTATAATATAGAGGGGAAAATATGATGGCAATGGTTAATTGGATGAGAAATATGAAGATTCTGATATCGTTGAACAAATATTTCATCACCCCTGACCTGGTTAGCCCAATCTCATCAGATCTTGGAAACTAAGTAGGATCGGCCCTGGTCAAATTTTAATGGGAGCCCACCAAGCAACACCACAGTCACTATGCAGAGGCACCAAAAGATAAATTAAACTATAACCAAGTAGAGAAAATCTAAATACATTAATTGGTTTATATGCCTTACATGAACATAAGAAAGAGCCTGCTGGATCAGACCAGAGTCCATCGAATCCAGCACTCTGCTACTCACAGTGGCCCACCAGATGCCTTTGGGAGCTCACATGCAGGTTGTGAAAGCAATGGCCTTCTGCTGCTATTGCTCCAGAGCACCTGGTCTGCTAAGGCATTTGCAATCTCAGATCAAGGAGGATCAAAATTGGTAGCCAAAGATCGACTTCTCTTCCATAAATCTGTCCAAGCCCCTTTTAAAGCTATCCAGGTTAGTGGCCATCACCACCTCCTGTGGCAGCATATTCCAAACACCAATCACACGTTGCGTGAAGAAATGTTTCCTTTTATTAGTCCTAATTCTTCCCCCCAGCGTTTTCAATGTATGCCCCCTGGTTTTAGTATTGTGTGAGAGAAAAATTTCTCTCTGTCAACATTTTCTATCCCATGCTTAATTTTATAGACTTCAATCATATCCCCCCTCAGACGTCTCCTCTCCAAACTAGAGTCCCAAATGCTACAGCCTCTCCTCATAAGGAAAGTGCTCCAATCCCTCAATCATCCTTGTTGCCCTTCTCTGCACTTTTTCTATCTCTTCAATATCCTTTTTGAGATGTTCCAAATAAATATTCAATATGTTTTGAGATGTTCTAAATAAACATCCAAATAAAGTTCCAAATAGACATTCCTTGTAGCTTTGTTGACCGAAAGTTCTATTGAAATAATATGGAATGCTTCACAAGTTTGCCTTTCACCCTTGCGCAGGGGCCATGCTAATCATCTCTGTAATGTTCCAGTTTTCGTACATGTGCTGCCAAACTTCATTTAGTATGAAATAATACTGTTATCTTTGTTACTCCTCAACTTTGAATAAGAAATTCCCACAAAAAGAACAAAGAAATGTTAGTTCATTTTCTCTTTTTATTGTATAGTACATAGAAAAAGCATTTAAGGCTCACCAGTATAAAGCAACTATTGTACTGTATTTTCTGGTGTATAAGACTACTTTTTAACCCAGGAAAATTTTCTCAAAAGTCAGGGGTCGTCTTATACGCCCGGTGTCATCTTAGGTGCTGAAACTTCCAAGCCGGACTGAAGAATCTGCAGTCACTGCATATGGTGGGGGAGCTCAAAAACAGCCACAGCCGTATCCCCGCCGTATGCAGCTGTCCGGGAGCAGGGAACCTCCCCTCCCTGGACTCGCCGGCAGAGACCTACTCCTCCCCGGGCTCACGGGAGGGGTTCCCCACCTTGGACTGGCTGGAGGGGGCCGAGGCTGGCTGGACTTGGCAGACTTGCCAGCGGGACCCTGTCACAGCAGGTCCAGGCTGGCGCAGGAACATGGAGGGGAGGTGGCAGACAGACAGCCCTCCTATTCTCCTGGGCTGGGAACTGGCAGGCACTGCTGACAAGGCAGGCTGGGCGCCACCTGAGCAAGCACACAGGCCTGCTTCCTTGCGAGGGCAGGCCTGTGACAAAGTGGGAGGCGGGGTTCCGGGACTGCCGAGGCTGGCTGGATGAGCGAGGAGGGAGGGAGGGAGGGAGGTGGGACAGCGCAGGAGAGGGGTCGTTATTGGCGGAGCAGAGTCGGGAGGGGATAAAAAGTGCAGCGGAAGAAAAGGTGGGGCCGTGAAGGGAGAGGAGTGAGGGAGGTGGATGGCTGAATGTGGGGAGGCTGAAAAGGAGAGGTGAGGATAGGAAGGAGAGAAGGAGAGAGAGACAAGGAGAGAAAGGAAGAGGAGGAAGAGGCAGGAGAAGACCATATACAGGGGAAGGAGGAAGGGACTGAGAAAGAAGGGGAAGAGACCTGTGAAGCTAACAGGTTCTCTCTCAGGGACAGCAGTGCCAGGCAAGACAGGCTTGGGCTTGCTGGTTTACCCAACAACTTAGCATGCTGTGGCTTCAAAGGCTGTCACAGCTAGTCCACCCCCCTGACAATGGGGGTGAGCCGGGGATCCCAGCACCCAGGAAGGGGTAGGAGGGCTGGCCACAGTCTTATACAGCGAGTATATCCCAAACTCTATATTTTAACTGGAAAAGTTGAGGGTCGTCTTATACGCCCTGTGATCTTATATGCCAGAAAATATGGTATTTAGCCTTTCTCCACCTGGTTATAATTAATCTTTTGAGGGGGGGGTGTCCCCTCTATTTAGTTGTACTGTGAGACAGGCAGTGGCAAACCTCTGAACCTTGAAAACCCTGTGGGTTCCCCATAAATTGGCTGCTACTTGACAGCACTTTCCACACACAAAAATAAGCTTAATTTGCATTATACTACATTGGCAATTGTTTGTACCTGATGCATCAGTCACTGATCATCAGTGGTTCACATGACCTCAGCAAAATGCATTTTATTACTTTGATGTATGTTGAATATTTTGCTACTCTCTATCAATTTCCTCCAAAGTCTATTTCCTCTAAAAGAGTCAAATAAAGTTGATTTTAAGGTGATTTTCTTCTCATTGGAATTCACTTTAATTACTGCATGTAATTGTACCACACTGAAAATTTATTCTCAGTTGATTTAGAAGCCTTTTTTTTACAAAGTATCTTTAGTGAAATGCTTTTTTGCTCTGCATGAAATCTATTTTACAACCCACTCCAGAACTCTCTTGCAGACAGATTGTATTTATCAGAATTCTGATACAGCAAAGATCTGTGTAGTCATTTATCTTTGGTTTTTCTGTCCACGGAGCTCAAATTATATCTTTCTTCTTCTTCTTCCTGAGCAGTTTCCAAACCTTTCTTGTCAGTTCTTTTCTCTATGTGTGCTTGTTTTAGGACTTCCACTAGCTCTAATTGTATTTTCCCCCATTAAATCACAACCAAATTATGGTGAGCCCATACAGGTTTCAAAGCAAGAGATGTTCAAAGGTGGTTTGTAATTGCCTGCCTCTGCCTAGCAACCCTGGTATTCCTTGGTTGACTCTCATCCAAATACGTGACCAGGGCTGACTCTACTTAGCTTCTGGGTTCAGGCTAAACTGGGCTACTCAGGTCAATGCGACCAACTCTAAAGTAGCTCCAAACCTCTCTCATGTTACCCAAAGTCAGTTGTTTTAAGCCACACTGTGGTTATGAGTTATTTTTGGTCATTCTGAATTTGAAGGTAAGTTGTATTCTTTCTGACCAAAGGTGACAAGAGATTTGTGAATTAATCTGCCATTTCTTTGACTTTCTTTGTTCTAGAATGCTCCGCTTAAACCCTGGGGCCTCGAGGACAGAGCTAGGTAACCACTAGGACCCAAGCAGAACATTCTAGAACAAAGAAGGTCCAGAAAATGGCTGATTAATTCACAAATCCCGTCATCTTTCAGTGAGAAAGAGTATAGTAAATAGAAGGACAGAGGAAAGGGAATCTCTGAGATAATACTTCCTGGCTAGAGAAGTAGCTGTTAAGTTTTGGGAGAAAAGTGATAGCCACTAGTTGCAAAAGCTGCAGAAGGCACACACACACGATATTGGACAGAACAGTAGACTTGCAACACACCCTTCTAAACCACTTGAAGTAAATGGGCTCAGAAGGATTTTTTGTGGTTCCTGCAATCATGCAGGGTTTTGTGGTTCCATTTATCTTGCTTCTTCTACCTAGTAGAAATTCTATTAAAGCCCCCATGATCAATTTGTGGTAGGTAAATGGGAGCTTCATTAGAAATACACACAACATACAATTAAGTAGGCTCAGTAGCCCCTTAGAGACCAGCAAGATTTTCAGGGTATTCGATGCTCAAAAACTCATGCCCCAAAACTCTTGTTAGTCTCTAACTGCTATTCTGCTGCAGACCAACATGGCTATCCTGTTTACTGAAACTTCACATGGACCTCTTCCACCATGTTTGAGAAATTAAAGTCTTGAATCAACTTGCAAAATTATAAGGACAGTGACTGTTAGCAGTTGATTGACAAGCTTATCCATTGCCTACTTGGTTTCTTGAAGACAGGCATGTCATTCCTAATGTGCCCAGATGACAGGAAATAGCTTATAATGTACACACTAATTGACTTAATTTGACTTAAAGATTAAAAGCAATGGAGCACTGTGAAGGATTAGTTTTCTTTAAGCAACACTAAAGAACTGTACAAGAGGGAAAATAATCCAAGCAGTAAACTTCTTGGACATTATGTAGTTGTAGTTGGGGGTTGCACAATTCCTGCCCTTTTTTCCTGCCAACATCTATTAGTTGTATTAACCCAAACAATTATTTTTAATGCTTACTTTTAACCAACTTGATTTTACATTCCTGAAAATATCTGTTCTTGAAAATACTTTGATGGGTTCTGTACTTTTATTATTTACTTGGTTTATCAAGCATAAAACACAAAAAAGTCTCAGATCTTGCCAAACCAAATACAACAATCACATAATAACTTGTATTAAATCAGCTCAGAGCTGAACTGTAAGTCAACAGGCTTTTACACTTCAAAGCGCTACTGGGTAGGAGGCCCAGTTTGGATGTGAGTTGGAAAACTAGGAGGAAGGTACTTATCTCCTTCCTCACATTTTTTTTGATATTTGAATCACACATACCATCTGGGTGAGGGTTGGTCTGCCTGCAGAAAAAAATACATATACCAAAGGAGCCAGCGTGGTTAAGAGCAGGTGGATTCTAATCTGGAGAACCAGATTTAATTTCCCATTCCTCCATCTGAGTAGCAGAGGCTTATCTGATGAACCAGATGTGTTTCTGCACTCCTACATTCCTGCTGGGTGACCTTGGGCTAGTCACAGTTCTTCGGAACTCTCTCAGCCCCACCTACCTCACAAGGTGTCTGTTGTGGGGAAAGGAAGGGAAAGGAGATTGTAAGGCAGCTTGAGTCTTCTTACAGGAGAGAAAGGTGGGGTATAAATCCAAAACTCCCCCTCCTCCTCTTCTTCTTCTTCAAATGCAGCCAACAGGGCAAACAGCAGCATGGGAGAAGGGTTCACTTTCTAAAAAGTGTGAGAGGAAAGACACACACATTGCAGTCCAATCAGAAGCAAAAGCCCATTTCAGAGCAAGTAGTTTTTTTGCTTTAAATATCATTGATAGTTTGGCCTTAAATTATCACAATATTCATCAGAATTCTTCTCCAGGCAAATATTTCAGAAAGTGAAACTTATCTGACTACTTCATTATGCTGGGAAGATCATATCTTTTTAAATGATTATTGTTGCTTAAAATGAGTACATTGCCACAACTTCGCTCTTGCACACACACACACACACACACAAATAAATATCTGTTATGGCAAGGCTCAGAAGTTTGGGGTGGTAGTGTCTCATGATGCTACTGCTGACCTGAACATTTCATTCTTCAGCAACAACAAAAACCACACTCAGGTGAAATTGTTGAACTATAATTTATTGTCAATTTGACTCAAAGCATCTTGGTGTCATCTACATCGTTGCGTTGGCCTCAGTACTCAATGTGTAGTTGGTTCTTTCTTGCCCTCCCCAGGCAACATTGGTCACTGCCAGCAGATCATCATGTCTATCAAACTAGCCCATATGTAGATCATCATCATCAACAACAAAAACCAATATTTTAGTGTCAGGCTGTTTTACTGGCGAAAAGTCAATGGGCTAATGGGCACTTTCAGAGGATACAGGAGATGAGCCAAGTATCCAAATGTTTACTAGAACAGAGTTTCCAAACCTGTGTGTCAGGACCCAAAAGTGGGTTGTGAAGCCTCTGAAAGTGGGTCGCAGGCTATCCCGCCCTTATGGCTGCCCCCCCCCCCCTTTGCATCCTTCTCTCTTTCCTCCTTGTCAACCTCTCACATTCTCATCTCCTCCATTCTCTGTATGACATTCAGCAACTAGCCACTTCACAGTAGCAGCTGAGAGGGGAAGGACAAGATTGCACAGTAGGTGGAACTGTTTAGCATGTCATGAAAAACCAGAGGAGGATAGAAGGAGGCATGTACACATATGAGCTCTGTCTTGGTGGTGCTCCTTCAGCAGTCCAACAACTTGTCCAGCCCCCTGCACTACTGTCTACCTGCTGTCTTCCTGCACTGTGCCCCTTGCCAGGAAGCTCTTCACTGCCACCAACCATCTTCATGTATCTCCTCAACCCAGCACCCTCTCTACAACAGACCTTCTCAAACTCCAGCTCTAGCCCAGCTAGCAGAGAGGGAGGATGGCACAGCTGCACCCTTTGTGTGATGTTTGTTGGTTTCTCAGAAACATCTGGTTAGGCACTATAGAAAATGGAACGCTGGAATAGATAGGTGCCAAGGTCATAGTTTGCCTAGGGACAAAAACCCCACCTTGGGACATTTTCTGAATGAGTCAGCCTACAAAGTAAATTTGGACTTCTGGGTCACCATACCAAAAAGGTTGGGAACTACTGCACTAGAACATTTCAACTGGATGTGTTGACAACAAAAAAGTATGCATCATTCTTTTACAAAGTACAAGCACAAATCTCATACCATGTCTCAGAACACACAAGATGTATAAACCTGATTTCAGGTCAAGGGAAGACACAGAAATTGACAGAGCGCCCCCCCCCCCCCGGCCATGTTAATATTTCACCTTAAAAAAAAACCTGATCTCATGCTTTTTCCAAAAGCCTTCACTCTTGAATCAAGCCAAATGCTTGACACCAGTGGGCATGCTGTAATTTAAGCTTACAAACCAGTGTCAAAGTTGCATACCTCTGCTGTCCACCATGCGTTGTGGAAAAACTGAAGACGAACTATCAAAGTACTGCAGACATAATGCACTGGTAAATTTCCATATTATTTATTAAAAAGGCATCTTATTATAAATACATCTTAAATGTAGCAGTAAAATACATTTTGTGTTACCATTAATCTTTAAAAAACAGAGTGCACCAAGACAATCATTACACTTGAAGATAGATACTGTAAGACCCCAGTACTCAGCGCAGTTTACAGGAATCACAAAAAAGTAGTTGAAATAATTTTTAAAGCACCTGCTGGATTAGCAATCTGACCACCTGTGTTAATGTCTTTTGAATTCTGAAAGGTTTAGACTATTCTTGGCGCTTTGCAACTCTTCTGAATGTCATTCGGGGGGGATATATATATATATATGCGCCATTCTCAAAAGTAAGCAGTGATGGGTATCATTTAAAACACAGCCAGATTAAGAATGATTTCTCCTCTTGCCTCAAAAGATACTTTCCCCCCATTTGTGTATCCTTTGGAGACTTTTCCCCCTAATTACCCACTTTATTATTAGCTTCAAGGTGAAAAATAATATTAGTATTCTATTTCTATTTTATTCAGAGAGGCACTGTTTTCTCCCCCCATATAGTACAGAGATAGGTGCACTTGCGTCTCACAAAGATTAATGGGATTTAAGCATTCCCAAGTGTTTGTTTTGAACCCCAATTGCAAGAACTGCAAGAGCTAGGGGACAGTCCTTAGTTTCTGGTCTACAGAAGCAGGTTGCATGTGTGGCAGAACATTGGCTGCAGCAGCAAATAAAAGGGAGAAAGTGAGTAGAAGTATCTCACGGAACTGGTCATCCAACCTTATTGGGAGGGAGAGGAGTAGAGAAGTACAGCAGAGGGCATTTGGACAGCAGGGATGTTGCAATGAAAGTGATGGGGGATTATCAGCCTTCTGGGGAGGACATAAGCAAGAGTTGAACAGGATACCCAAGTCATTGCTCTGTTGGAAAAATCTGGCATTAATCATAGGGTGGTTCTGGAAGGATTTCTAATTTGTTGTGCCAGTTCAGTGTAATTGATACTGCAACTTCAAACGCAGTAGAATCTGCTAGTACCCTGCATGTGTGGCATACAACCCAATTAAAAAAAACTGGTGTACAATTAAAGCCTTGAGCTCTCTTTGTTGGTACTTTTCTTCAAACTTCCAGTTAAGCGCTAGGCTTGTGATGGGGAAAGCTGCAATTTGACTAATTAAGCCCCGGTGCATGCATCTTGAATGGCTTCGAAATCTTTATGAGATACTCAAGTCAAAATCTGCATCCAACTTGTCTGACAAGACAGAGAAGTGCAGTTTTGTGCAGAGTTTTATGCCAGTCTTGTGTTCAGATCGTTCAGGCATAAGTATGTGAAGATGGACAAGCTCAGACACTTGACAAGCTGTTTGTGTGGGTTTTTGAGGCTCCCAATGAGCTCACAACCTGATGAATGGAGAATCCATTTGTATTCAGTGGTGCTTCTACCTGGGCCATGGCTACAATTTGTGTGATTTTTGATCTGACTGAAGCTGCCACAGTAGTGCAAATCTCAACCATTCTGTGTCAATCTGTGTGGCATCTCCATTTGATTTCCTCTGCAGGACTAGCAGTTTGTACTCTCTTCCAGTAGAATCTGCTGACTGCTGAACTGGGCATAGGTTTGAAACACATCTCAATATACTTGAAACTGTAATTCTAAAATGGTTTATATAGCATGAACAATGTTTACTGAAAGAGACATGACTAACATAGCCATGAGACTATGCAAAATGGTTTCCTATTCTAGTAGAAAAGGCTATCTTCCTGAAAATCACATTCCACCTTCCCTGACCTTAAAACATGGACTCCACATTAGCACCAGGATAGCACTGGTAGTAGAGCAAATGTTACTTTATTTACTGTATTTAGTTGGTAGATGAGTTTTAGATCAAGTTATTATATGACATTGAGAGCCAGTGTGGAGTAGCAGGTTAAGAATGGCAAATTCTAACCTGTACGAGTTCAAACCCAAACTGAGTTCACTCCTCCACATGAAGCCTGCTGGGTGACCTTGGTAGATAAGAGAGTTCATTATATTATAAACTGGGGGGAAACTGCCCAGAATGTGCTACAACAAAAACAAAACAAATGTCTACTGGAACACATCTGGGCCTTCTAAACAGTGACACACCAAAGACAGCATATATATGGGACATTTGAAAAAAACATAAATTTGATAGGAATATAAGAAAGGGCACATACCCCTGTGTATGCTTCCTATTCTCAGTGAATGAGGACAGGTTTATGGAATCCTGGTATAATAGGGAAGGGATATTCTGGTGCAAAAACTCAGTATAGTTGAGGTCTAGTGCAGTGCATAATAATAAAGCCAAGACCAATTAGGGATCTTTGAACATTTGCCTAGTGGGACTGGAGACCATCAAAACAGCACTGACAAATACTATCTGTGCCCCACAACCACAATGTGATGAAACATCGACCCTTGGAAGCCCAGATTTCTTGCAGAGCATGGTTTACACAAGTATGTTCCCCCAGAAAGTGTTCAAAACTTCATATCTACTGAAGGCTGTTGAAGACGGCATCTTGAGCTCAGTGGCTTTGTAAAATCTTTTTCTTCAAATTTCTTAAAATGGGGGGGGTCAGCTCTCACATTAGTACAGGAAGCATACATTTTTATTGAGAAAGCGGGATAAGAGCTCATTAAGTAAATGTAGTTCTGAGCAGGGAAACACCTATCCATTATCACATGACCTTGAACAAGCATATACGTGTAAGGGATCCTGGAATGGAACTCACTCAACTCCTTACAATACATATGTCTTTTCCTCTTTCTAAGTGTGCCATAATGTGAGATGAGATTTTTTTTTTTTTGGCAGAACATGGAATGTCACTTTTATGACATGTGGAAACTTTTACTCAGAGGTAGAGTGCAGCTTTGGATTCTCATTCAGTGGCATAAAAGGGACAGCAGCATTTTAAAAAAGTGAAGTACAGGTAACTGAATAGCTTAACAGATAGGATTATAATGCTGGAGACTTGCTCTGATGAACCAAAGGAGGGTGATATTAACAATGAAACAGTAAAATAGCTGTTGGGCATGGTAGAAATAAAGGGGAAAAATCAGTGACTTGAAAACACATTGGCCGATTACCCGTGGGGCAGCTGCAGTGCACTGGCACCTGGAGCATGTCGGGGCAAGAATTCTTGTCCTGACACACTTTCTCCCTGGGGCACGCTGAGAGAGGAAGCACATTGGGGCAAGATTTCTTGTCCTGATGCGCTTCCTCTTGCCCAGTGATGGGATCCCAAAATTTTAATAACAGGTTCCAATGGTGGTGGAATTCAAACAGTGGGGCAGCCGCACACATGCACCTCGTCCCTATTGGGCAGGGAGGTTGCTTTAGTAACCCCTTCTCGGCACTCAGAAAAAATTAGTAACCACTTCTAGAGAAGTGGTGAGAACTGGTTGGATCCCACCTTTGCTCTTGCCCCACCAGTGCTTCTTGCTTTCCCCATGGAAAACAAGAGAACTTCTGGCACGACTTTTGTGCCAGAGTGAGGCAAGGGTGGGCCAGAGCCAGCTGCAGGTAATTGGCCATTGTTTTCATCACTAAATAAATTAAGGCTGCTATGTTAAATCAGAAACCACACAATTTTCTAGCTTCGTGCTACTATAAGTCAAATTGTTCAAGGTTTAATTGGTAAGATCAAATGTTTCTTTCAAAATGATCCTTTGGCCAAAACAAAAAAATATATCCTACTTAATATACCACATATAATGTCAAGCAGCACAGCTTCAACATTAAACATGACCAGTAATTCATGTTAAATATTAAGCTGCGCGTGTGGGTGATTTTCTAGTTGCATTAATCTATCTGAAGCTTTCTTTAAGTGCCACAATACATTATATGCTCCTGGTAGTTAGGATGCTTGTTCCCATAAAACTAACATTTCTTTGCTCTGGAAATAATGGTAGAAAACCCCAAGGGATGGGGGGAGGAACTATGAGAATTATACAAGCTGTGCATAAATAATACCCACAAATCTAAGTATGTTATGGCTCTAAGTGGTTAAAAAAAATTCAGGACCATGACATTTATTATTTTATGATACATGTAACTGACAACATGCATATACTTAATGATATAGCCCACTGATAATGGAATGACAACAAAAACATGAATGTCATCAGGGTTTTTTCCCCCAATTAGACAATGAAATATAGATGAGTAATATAGATGTGTAGAGAGCCAGCATGACATAGTGGTTAAAGGTGAAGGACTCTAATCTGGAGAACCAGGTTGGATTCCGCACTGCTCCAAATGAAGTTTGTTGAGTGACCTTGGGCCAGTTACAGTTCTCTCAGAACTCCACCCAAAGGCAGCCAACAGCAAACCGCCTCCAAAAGTCTTGAAAACCCTATGGATTGGCATAAGTCAGCTGTGACTTGACGACTCTTTCCACCACCAATATATTTGTATATTCCATCATGAATGAATTAATGAGAATCCCATGATTCTCTATGAAGAAAAACTTCCTCACTGTTGGTACAACTGACTACTCACAGTTTAAAGATAACCACAACATCTCAGCTTCTTTGAGGCCATATATGAAATGGGAAGCAGGTACATGTGATATTTTCCTCCACTATAGGACAATACTCTTTCTTAAACAATTATAACCCTGAGATATCTGGATAAAACACATATACATACATATGTATACATATATAAATAAATAAATGCTGTATTCCACAACTCATTTAACTCCACAACAATTCTGTTACAGGCTGATGTGGAGCAAATGAACTGTTGGCTGCAATTTCTTTCTCATATTATTGCAAGTCTGCATTACTTGCTGGAGTATCAATAACCAATTCCTCATTCTAACAATTACACAAATGGAAAAGTGTATGATTCGATGTATCTCACCAGTAGGATAAAAACAAAGCATACAAATGATTAACACAATAACAAATGGGGAAAAAAGAATAAGAAAGGTGTTTTAATGTGTTTAGAAAGTTGCTGATGCAATGAAAATACCAGTGTACAACAGTTTAAATATGATGCAATCAGACATGAACATCTGTTCTTCAATTAATTCACAGATATAACTAAGTGAACAAGCAATATTTTTAGTTTAATATTTCCAGCACAGTGAACAGAATCATAATAATCTATATAAATGTGTGATTTTTGAAACCCCTGAAGTTACAGGCTTAGATCCAATGGACCGCTTTCGCTGCTCTGTTGCCTCCCAGGAGCAGTGTTTGGTACTGCAGTGGGATGGGGGAGGTGAAAAAGTCACACTCTGGGAAATATTCCGATGGATCCAAGTCATGGAGCCAACTGGAACAAATGCAGTTAATATCTAATCGCCCTGAAGTTGTATGATTGCGTATATATAACCAGGAATTATTCACTGACTTTAATCAATTTCCAGAAAAAAGTGGGTCAGGGTCGTCTTGCAATCAGTTACGCATGAGTAATTCTCATTGCTTTCAATAGTATTAACACAAAAATAACCAGGGGCAGGAGAACACATCAGAAGGTACAAATCATGCGGCTAGCCTGGTTTCCACCAACTGAGGATGCAGCCCTCACTGATCTTAGTTCCTCAGGCCAGGGTCCATTGTACTCAACTAGTCCAATCTATCAATGATTGCAATCAGGGTTTTGTTTAAGGTGCACAGAACATTACCCTTGAACATTTGGATATTCCTGACCTGATGCTGTGTGTTCAGCATGCTAAACAGAATCAACCAGGGACTTTCTCCCTCATCATTTGTATGGTTGTAATATATTAAGAAAGAAAATCTCATAGCTATAAAGCTTTGCTCTATATTTCTGAACCATGAACCCAGAAACCTTGCAAATATTGCAGTGCATTAAATTAGTATGCAGATATTTTACAGAAAGATTCTGACATATTTGGTCAGTAAGAAAAGTGACAATGATTTTCATCAAGCTAAGATGTTAGCATTACAGTTTTGCAAATCCAACAGGAATAAATGGATTGTAACTAGAGAAAATATCAGTACAGTAGCTCAGCAAAAGGCTGTGGATTGACCCCAATGTTTTAAGAGTTGTAGGTAGCTCTGCCCCTTTGAAGAAAAACAAATTTTAAAACCTATAATATTTTTTATCTACTCTTGTGTCTGATAATGGGAAATTAAAATAAATAAACTGTTAGAAATTAATTATGTCCCAGAGGACAAGTGCCTCTGCAGAAGCTGTAAAAGATACACCACTTACTTCAAAAGTATGAACAGTGTACAAGACCAGAACCTGAAAGGTAAACATTACCCTATAATATTTTGCCCCGCCCCAATTTTGTTATATATTGCTGTGTAATTCTTTATAGATTTTACTTTCAATATATAGTGGTAAAAAACCAAGTTTGTGGAAAATCTTAGGAGACCATACAAAGATAAAAACAGCCATGTAGATCACATCTGTTCTCCTTCCCTGCCCCACAACTCAACTTCCCAGAGGGTTGGGTGGATTTGGATACAGCTCTGACAAACATAACAATCTTCTTTAATGCTGTTCCTCAAAAGAAAATAGTTAGCAAAATATCTGAATATTTGTGTATAATGTCACATTTACTGTAAACATCAAATAATGCACCAAAAATTTCACCTGGGGGAGAAAGAACTTAAAGCCAAACAATTTCTTTATACCACTAGAGAAGTCAGAAGGGGAGAAACCAGATAACAAACATTTACACATGCATAATTGGGAGGGGGAACCCAAATATTTAACTAAATTCACTCAATTGTTTGTTTTGAACAGTTATTAAACTGCAAACTCAACAGAACTAATTCTTAATTTCATGATTTCTTTTTAAAAGTGATCCAATTAATCATTCCAACAAGCTAAAATTAGGAGCTTCTCCAACCATAAAATGTGTACTTTTTTCCTTTTTAGATCAACCACTGCTCTTTTTTGAAACTCCGAAATATTCAAAACAGTGGCATGTGGGGCAGCAAAGAAGTTTTCACTTTATCCTACACCTGGAGAAGACTATACCACATCATACAGGTTCTAAAACTATTAAAGTCTTAGAATGCAGCATCCCTTCACAGAAACCTGATCAAACTGAAAGTAAATAGAAGATGCTGCACCTTTATTTTAAAAAAATTAAACAATTTAAGCAGACATAACATACATTTGTACATTAACTGGCCATTTCTGGTACAGAAACCCAGCATCGTATACTAAATGTTATTGAATAAATGTAAATGCTACTTACAATTTCTTTAAATACAATTTAGACAAAAAAAATTTAAATTGTTTTATATATATTTTAAGTCGCACAGTTAATCTTTCAGCTGCTAGCTTTAATGCAACACATATATAATGTTACACAATTTTTTTAAAAAAAGAAAAAAATCTTTTTTCTAGGGAAAAAATTCAAACTTTTGACCCACATCAAAAAATGCAAGATAATGGAATACAATTTTAAAAGGTTAGCTTTAAGTCTATCAGCAAAGCAATTAAACCAAGATATCATTACTAATATAAACAAAGAGAAATGGTGGCAACTGCAGGGGGGGAGAGTCCCAACTACCTTATACTGACACAAACAGAAATTATAATTTCTCTACAAAAATATTCTGATTATTTAAAATAGGAGTAAAAGCCATTGCTACCTGATGAACTACCTAGACTAAGTTCTTGAAACAAAGACAAAGGATCACTATTCTTTTTTGCCTGCTCAGGAGGGGCTTTGGGCTTTGGTGGAGCCCTCAGAGCACTTGCGTAGGACATGGCAGGCTTGTTCACACCAGAACTCTGCTGGCTGCTGCTGTTGGATTCTGCGATCTGCTTGTTGGGCATGAGGGGTGGGAATTGGCCGAGATGTTGGAGCATGTTGTAATTAAAAGAACTGGATAACTGGATGTTTTCAACTTTCACCGGTTCCTCTGGGGGTTTGACAGTCTTCGATGGAACTGGAAAGAGAAAACAAAGGTAGCTCTTTTTAACACAATTACCTTTGCAAAGGAGATATTATAGGTACGAGCCATCTACCAGGTTTTCCCTCCCTCCAAGCCGGGACAGAAACAGCTCATTAGAATACAGTTGAATAAGTCACATAATTTCAACAATGTATGGTGTTGAAAGTTCTGAAAGTGAAATAGTTAAACAAAACAAAACTAAGTCTTGGTGCTACTCTGAAAACATTTTGTAGGTTGTTGTGAGGTATTAAAAATAAACCTTTGGTCAAATCAACTTTAACACAGGATGAAAAGATTATGACCAAGATAGCCAGTCTTTCTGTAGAAGTAATGAATAGTCAATGAAGCATCTGCGATGGTAATAATGTTTTAAAATGATTATATTGCAGACTTCAAACAGAATCCTCTACTGATCTAATTTACTCAATTGAAATTAATGAATTTTAGCTTCAGTCCCAAATCCTTGCATAATAAAGTTCTCTTGTTGAAGCTACCTCCCCTCACAGTTCCATTTTAACCCGTGGCTTAAAACGTGGCAGTATTTCTACAAAGTGGGTGAAGAAACCATTGCTTCCAAAAGAAAGAAAAAAGGCCCCTTGCAACCACAGAATGTTGTTAACTTTTGTGCAGTGAAGTTTTAAGTTCTTGTGTGTTCAAGCTGTTTCAGTGTAAACTAAATATTTAAATTTTGTTTTTTGAATACCAATGATGAATCTGGTGATTCAAGTAGGAAACTTCCCAAACCTAAAAGTAATATGTAAAATAATCTAGTCTACTTACCAATCAGTTTCATATATTACAGCAAAGCCTTTGACAGTGTGGATCATGAAAAGCTATGGTTGGTTTTAAAAGAAATGGGTATGCTAGAACATCTTTTTTTTTAATGCTCAACTTATTCTCTGGACAACAGATACTACTGGGACAGAATGTGGAGAAACAAAACGGTTTCCAGTTGGCAAAGATGTATTTTATCTCCCTACCTATTCAAGTATATGCAGACAATATTAAATAGAAAGATGGATTAAATTTAGATGAAGGGGGAGTGAAAATTTGTGGGAAAACCATTAACAATTTGAGATAAGAGGATGATACCACATTGGTGGTCATGCAAAATGTTTTCAAGTCACAGCTGACTTGTGGCAACTCTGTAGGATTTTCAAGGCAAGAGACTTCAGACATGGTTTGCCATTGCCTGCATAGTGACCCTGAACTTACTTGGAATTCTACCATCCAAATACTAAGCAGGTCTGATTCTTTGAGCCTTCTTAGCTTACTGGCAGAAAACAGTGAAGACCTGAAATGATTACTTGATGAAGGTTAAAGCAGAAAGTGCCAAAGCAGAATTAAAAGTGAACATACAGAAGACAAAAGTAACAACTATTGGAGGAATTACACAATTGCATTCTATGAAGCACAGTGATCCATGCAATGGTTATGCCCAGATTCAATTGCCGTAATTTGCTCTATGCAGGTCTGCCCTTGTCCTAATCCAGAAGTTCCAACTGTTCCAAACTGCAGCCGCAGAGGTCCTCACCGGGACAACATGGAGGGGCCATATTTGGGATGCATTGGCTCCAAGTGGAGTACTGGACTGGTTTCAAGGTTTTAGTGCTAACATTTAAAGCCCTCAACTGTCTGGGACCAGCATATCTGCAAGACCACCTCTCCTAATATGTCCCCCAGAGAGCTTTATGCTCCATTAATAATAATGTCCATTAGTAGTTAATAATAATGTCCATTATGCTCCATTAATAATAATGTCCCCCAGAGAGCCTTATGCTCCATTAATAATAATTTACTGGCGGTCCCTGGCTCTAAAGCTATCCTCAATTAGGGCCCTGATCCCAACCTGGTGGAATGCTCGTCAAATGGGATCAGGGCACTCTGAGTCTATCCCAGTTCCACAGGGCCTGTAAGACAGAACTTTACCACCAGGCCTATAGCTGAAGGAAGCAACAGGAGTGACAAATCTATCTTGCTGGCCTCCCTTTCCTCTTTCCTTCCCCTTTTTCTTATAACATTGGGGAGAGTGGTGTGTCACTCCACCCTCGGCTGTTTTAGTGCCATAGGTTAATAGTTTTATAGATTATTGATATTTTATTATTTTAAATTATATTTATATGCAAATTGTATCTGTATGTATTGGAAGCTACTCTTGAGCCCACTTCAGAAAGGAGAGCTGGGCATCATATTGAGTAAATCACCATTATTATCAACTGTTGTGAATGTATCACCTTATGAAATCTTACAATCTTTTTTTCAATTTTTTCCCTTTTATCTGCAAAGAAGCACACATGAAAACAGGTTGGGGGAAATACCTGAAAACAAGTGGTAAGCAAGCAGACAACTGGGAGCTACAGTTGGTCAAAGTACGTTTTCAGACACACATCTCCTCCTCAAAATATGGTCTACTATGTTTGACACCAGGACTTGGTGGGAAAAGGGAAAACACACTTTTCGGCAAAGCATGAAGCAACCCACAAGATTACTCCACATGTTTCTTTTTAACATCAGCACTGGGAAAAATGTGCAAAACATGAAAGGATATGGGAAAAACAAACTACATGGGAGATGTTTCAGGATGAAAATCATATTTATATGTTAGGAAATTAGTGATGTTTAAAGCAGCCCTTAATAAAACTGTCTCTTTAGTTCTATGTTTCTTCTTGATATTGAAAACTAATAATTTAGCTCTGCTCAGTGATCATTATATACTTTTCTGCTAATGTTTGTACTTGGTATGCTCTTTTTATTCGCAGCAGTTATACATGAGTGATAAAATTTTATGCTCAGTTACGTTTAAAACAGTATTTAAAAACAAACAAACCCCGGAGCAAGTATATTGCAATCCAATTGCCTAATGCCTGTACTATTTGCTTTAGCTTAAGTATGATGTTCTAACAGTAGTGGCACTCTCCAGCAAAAATCTAGAATTCAAAAACAGCATTTCATCATATTCTTAATCATGACAAACTTTATATCTAGAAGAGACATTAAATGAGGACTAGAAGTTTCAGCATCAGCACGATCAGAAGCAGGAGCATCTACTAGAATCACAGAATCATAGGCTGTTTCTGTACGGGTGGTAAACAGCACCCCAGGGACAGCAAAAATGCCATCCTGGGGAGCTGTTCGCCCAGCTGGCGCTGCTGCATCACAGCAGCACCACCCTTCCTGCCCCCAAGTTGCACGAAGACGCCGCTTTGAAACCTCGCTTGTTGAGAGAGGTTTTCCAAAAGCGGCATCTTCATGCCGGCGCGGTGCAAACTGAACCAGCATGAGGGCGCCGCTTTTGGCCCCTCCGATATGTGCAAGGGACTTACCTTGCCTTCCTGTGCAGCTCGGGATGGCTGAAAAGACACGCCCATGCTGGCAGGAAGGCAAGGTAAATCCCTTGCACACAATCCCTTGCACACACCCTGGGCGGCTCCGTGCGGAGCCGCCCCCGTGGGCAGCAGCGGCATCGGGACTGCCCGCATGGAACTGCTGCCAGCTGGTTGGCCTTCGCTTGTTTCTGCCACCTGAAAAGGCAGGTGGAGGGGCAAGAAGGCAGGCTGAGAGCCCATCTGTAGTCCTGCTTGGGCATGGAAAAGGTCTGATTCCTTCTCCCCACTGAATTGAAAAAAAAAACAATCCAGAAGCATCCACATTCTTCCTTTCAAGACCTTGTGGTGACAATTCTCAGCGCAGCTGGGATTGGAAGAAATGTTCAGAATGCTTTTTCCCCCTAAAATGGTACTCCTGCTTCCTTACCATATCAAAATGTCTTATTAAACTTTCATTTTCCTCCAATCACAAAGAACTACAACTCCCCAAAGCCTGCATGTTGAAGGCACCCATAAGGAGGTATTTACTTTCCTTCTCTTTCTGCCCAGGCAAATCTGGATGTTCATTCACCTTGTGACTGAACTCTTTTTGGGTTAGTGAGCACATCTTGCTGGGAAGTGTTTCCTGCGCAGTTATCCAAATGGCATCTCTCCCCAAGAGGAAAGCAGCAGCTGTTCTGTACTATTTCAATGAGACTGTCTTTCTGCCAAGAAATGGAAGGGGCAAGAACTAAGAAAGAATCTCTTGAGAGTTGCCTCATTTGCTTCCTTGAGCTCCCATTCACTAGCATTAACTTTTACCTGGGCAGATGTTTACAGGGGAAAGAAAGAGCATTCAAACCTCCCCAATTTCTATCTCAATAGGTCCACTCTTTTAATCTCTCTTTTTTCCATTCTCTTCACTGATCTCTCCTTCCTTCCTTCTTTTCATCTTTCCTTTTTTCTTCCTTTCATCTTTCTCGCTTTTCTCTCTTCATCTTTCTCTGTTCCCTTTCTTTCCTTTCATTTTTCTCTACATCTATCTGCATCTTTTTTTTTCATTCTCCATTTTTCCTTCACTTCCCAGAATTGCAGATCCTGTCTTTCCAAGGACATCATAACATTATTAGCAATCTTACTGGATCGCAAGAGCACAAAATAAAGTTCCTCCCTTGCACACATTCTTAGCTTCATATGCTTTTCTTTTTCAATAATAGGAATGAATTATGAGAACTGGTTTCTTTTGGGGGGAAGCGGGGAGAAGAATTATGATAGGGAAATGATCAATAATTGAAAAGATTCCTTAGAGCAGAGATGTCTCCTTTAGAGATGGTCTTTATTTTATGCCTTTTCCACATATGAGTGGTCCGGACCTAGATGGCTCAGGCTCGGAAGCTAGGCAGGGTCTGCCCTGGTTATTATTTGGATAAGGGCTGGTGGAAGTTGAGAGTTGCTATGAAGAGGCAAGCAATGGCAAACTACCTCTGAACATCTCTTGACCTGAAAACCAGCTGTGACTTGAGGGCACTTTTCTCCCCCACCACCAAATGGAGAGATGTACCTTAAAAGCTCAGTTATTTATATATCTAATTCAGATGATGGCCGGGCACTAGTAACTCAATAGAAAAGTGCTTTTTACATTGTAAATATGTGCTGGGTAAGCTGCATGCAAGGTTGAATGTCACACAGTAGTTTTGAATTTAAAATATTTTTCCTCAAAATATCAAAGTTCCACTCAGTAGTTGGGAAGTTCCGCTCAGTGGTAGGGAAAAATTGGAGGGAACAGTCTCTGCCCCATGACTGGGCTGGAAGCTGGACTGGAATAGGCCTAGAGCTGATACATTATCCTGGAGCTGTTCTGCCACCATTTTCTGAACTACTTTACCCAGGAATGAAAGCTTTGATAGTGGTTGGAAGCTGGTCAGATCTCAAAAATCCAAAAAGCAGATGCACCACTTCCTCCTTCATCCTCTCTGGATTGACCCCTAAACTCAGGAAGACATAATTTTCTGCCAGAGAGCCTTGCACTCCATCACAGCTGGCCAACTAGCCATGATGGGCGTGGATCTAGGGGGCAAGAGGTAGGCTTCACAGCAGCAAGAATTCTGTCCACATCAGTTTGGGAGAGCTGACTGAAATGGTCCAACAATGGACCTGAGGACAGCCAAGGAGCCTCCAGTTCACTCATTGTTTCAATATTAGCAGGGAGGGTTGGTGGAGTGATAAGGCTTCATACACAAAATAGCTCATAAATGCCTCACAGCTAATGGCCAAATCACTAGAATCCCTAAAATTTTGAGGTCCCACAAAAAAGATGTAAGCAACTGAATTATCTTAAATAATTGTGCTATGAATACAATGGAGGCTGCTAAAAATTTCTTCTTAACCGTCTTCATTGCCAGCCCACAGGATTTCATAAGAGTTATACAGGATGCTCTTGAAGCTTCGCCATGAGTACACCACCAGACTCTCTCTAGTCATCTAAGCTCCTGCTTCATTATCCCAAGCGTTATCCAAGGAGCTAAGAAGATATGGGAGCAAAGAGGGTTCTGGGCAAAGCAATGGTTTCAGAAAGATGGCTATGCCAATATTCTACCAGCGTATCTACCCAGTTATTGGGGAGGGGGATCATATCCCACAGAGTGTTCCATTCCATTAAGATTCTATTAAAGGAACTACACATTTTTCTTTGGATCAGTTGACAACCCTCCTGGAATAGTGTCCAGGGTTCAGGAGACTACAAGGCCCAGCACTGGGCAAAAAGTGGGGATCTGCAATAGGAAGGGGTTACTGGTGGAAACCTCCATCATCACTCCAGTGACAGAAATATCCTTCCAGTGACTGAAAACAGCCATCGTACCAGCCAGTGAATTTTATTTCACTATCTTCATTTAATCCAATAACATACACAACAATGTACTGGTGGCAAGTTATCTTTTCCTAGAAAGAATAATGCAACAATATTTTTGAAACATGACATTGGTACAAAAGACAAGTTAAGGTGTAGAGGAAGAAAGGGAAAGAAATGCAATAAAGTGCATTGGCTCGAATGATAAGTGAAAAGAAGAGCTTACCTAACAGTTCTCTGGGCGGGACTGTTCTACTGGAGCCATTGCATGGAATGTTTTGGTATGGGGTTGATGAGGTGGAGTTTACCCACAATTCAGGGGATGAATAATTGAAAGAGGATGGGTTACTATGGTCCTGAAGTTCTTTACACTGTCCAAGACTGTCTTGAGGCGTGTTTAAATCTTCAGAACAAGCCTGGGTTGAACTAGATGAAATTCTTCTTTGGTACAATGGCCTGCCTGGTCCTCTTGGTTCATACTATGGAAAACGGAAAACAGAAAGAAAAAGGGAATCTTTAACGTACTAGTACACATTTGCGGCAAATATCGCAGTCAATTGTCAACATTTAAATTCAAGTCATCACTTTCACTGGAAATATTTACTTTTTTTACTAATATGATTTGTAAGTTGGAAATTCTCCTTTTCTTTTCCTTATTCAGAAGTGTCACCCTACTGGCTGAGCCCTTTAACTTCTTGTAGCCCTTCGGTTGCAGATGTAGCTAACGTACCTTTGAAGGTCAATGTTTACTACTCTTGCACGGCTCAAAGTGAACTTGTGATGAAGACTCTGTGAACGACAATGTAATTCTGGCTCCTGTCTTGCTTAATTCAGCCAATTTTAGAAATGGTTGTATTAAAAATAATGACAATGACATAGTGCCCTTAGGTGAAGACAGTTGACGTCAAAAGTCATCATGCCTTAAATTTCTCTCCTAGATTATTGCCGGTTGGAGCAGAAAGATAAAAAATCCTAGCTTTAGCTCATACTTTAAAAAAATTGATGTGAGATAAATTCAAAAAGCAGAGATAAATTCACAAACAAAAACATAAACCATAACAATTAAATCACTGGGCAGGAAGCAGTAATCATTATGGGAACACCAAACACCAAAGTATTGCCCTCCTCCAGTGGATGATAAAGGGATAGCTAAATCTCCCTGGGGGAAAATTCCAGAGTTTCAGTGCCACTACAGAGAAGGTCCTCTCCCTGGTTTCCATCCACCTCTCAGAAGGTAGGAGCACCTGAAGTACGGACTTTAAAGATGACTATGGTGGTCAGATAAGCTCATAATAGAGCAGGCAGATATGTTGGTTCCAAACCATATAAGGTCAGCACCTTATATGACTTGAGTCCAGAAACAGACTGGGAGTCAGTTTATATGGGCCAAGACTGGAGCAATATGGTTTCTACCACCTACTTCACTCAACATACTGGCTGCAGCATTCTGTACCAACTGAAGTTTCCAAACTTCAAGGATAGTCTCACATAGAGAATACTGCAGTGATCTAATTTAGATGCAACCAGAGCATGCAGCACAGTGGCCGGATCTTTCAGCAAAGGATAGGTCAGAGCTGTCTTAGCCAAAGCTGGCACCTGTTATGCAACACTACATCTGGATCCAAGAGCATCCCTAGACTATGGACCCATAGTTCTGAAGTGGAATATATAACTCTCACAGACAGTATCTCTTCAGAGTTTCATAGGGAAGATGCTCAACAAGATCCCCCTTTTAAAAAGTCCCTACAGGTTCTCCTTCAACACAGATAGCTTACCATTACACAGTGAAGATGCTTGTTTGGTGATGGCAGCTGCTGCCCCAAAGCAAGTCTTTTTTGCAGGTCTGCAAGCTCAGCTGGACAGAAGTCCCACCTGCTTTCCAAAAATACTGGGTGGGGGCCGAGAAAGGTGCTGGCAGTGGCTGCACCCCAGGGCACCCTGTGTGTGTGGGATTCCTGCCACCATGGGCTCCAATTGTGCGGATTTCCCAATAAGTATGGCTCCCTAGCATTCATGGAGCTTCCTGGCCTGAACAAAAATTCTGTAACATATACATTTAATATTTAATGTTCACACCTATTCACTGAATATTCACTGTGAATGAAGCTACTGGCCACCTGTAGTCAGCAAAGCAACAGCCCAAGGCTTACCTGGGAGCTGCCTTTGTGTCCACATAGCAGGGAGCAGGTGCAGAAAAACACCCTCAGCTCCCAGCCTTTTTTCGCTCGCCACCCATTCCCTCCACCCGCTCACCACCTGTTCACTTCCATATAAGTCGAGGGGGGCTTTTTTCAGCACACAAAAAATGTGCTGAAAAAGTAGGTAATTTGTATTTTACAAAATAAGATCGTATGTTGGTGTTCACAGCTGTTAAAACTAAAACACAATATGATTTTGCATCCTTGGCTTTGCTTTTCAGGTTTAATAAAGGGCATATGTTTAAAGTGTCTACTAGGTAGTAACATTTGGAAAGCCAAATGTTTTTTGCCTTCTTTTGCATTTTTTAATGTTTATTCCATGTATCTAATGCATTTTAATCCTTCCTTCTTCCAAGGGATGGCTTGATTTCAGAGACATGGCTACAGAAAATGGAGCCCAGGGCAAGCACTGAAATTGTGCCCCCTGCCCCAGTGGGGGCAGTGGAGTCTGGGTGGGTGCCAAGCCCCCCTAGTTGTGTTAACTGGAAGGAAGGAAGGAAGGAAGGAAGGAAGGAAGGAAGGAAGGAAGGAAGGAAGGAAGGAAGGAAGGAAGGAAGGAAGGAAGGAAGGAAGGAAGGAAGGAAGGAAGGAAGGAAGGAAGGAAGGAAGGAAGGAAGGAAGGAAGGAAGGAAGGAAGGAAGGAAGGAAGGAAGGACGGACGGACGGACGGACGGACGGACGGACGGACGGACGGACGGACGGACGGACGGACGGACGGACGGACGGACGGACGGACGGAAGGAAGGAAGGAAGGAAGGAAGGAAGGAAGGAAGGAAGGAAGGAAGGAAGGAAGGAAGGAAGGAAGGAAGGAAGGAAGGAAGGAAGCTCTTCCTTTCATCCACGCATATGCAGGAGAGAAGACACCTGGAGAAGGTGAAAGAAGCTGCAGCGCATAAAGCAGAGGGTACAGGCCCCAATAAGAAGTGCCCATAGAGACCAGCAGTGAAAAGGAAGGATGATGTCTCAGGCAGCAAAGCCGGCAAGGCTGAGGGAGGCCAGACATGATCTTGGTCAGGTTGAGCTTTCCTGAGCTTTTAAAGCCACATCAAAGGAACCTGCAAGACAACTCAGTCTGCACGGAGATGCCTCCACTGTAACTTTTGATTAGGGTTTGTGCAAAAATAGTTTGAATACATGAGGATCTAGGACATGAATCCCTGTTTTTGCACCGTGACAGTGGCCAAATAATTGAATTCATGTTTTCATTGTGTGGTTTGTGGAGATCAGTGTGAGCTGTAATCTTCCTGTACGTTCTCTCTGCCCCCTCCCCAGCAAAGTGATCTCTGCCAAGCTGAGCTTTCCTGCAGGCCGCTTTGCCACGCATTTAAAGCAAATGGCAAAGGAGCCTGCAAGGCTAAACTCAGTCTGCACAGAGATGCCTCCTCCCATTGCAGAGCATTCTTGGTCGGTTTGAGCTTTCCTACAGGCCCTTTTGCCAGGCATTTAAAGCAATGGCAAACGAATTTGCAAGATTAAACTCAGCTTGCAGCAACATTGCTCCTTTGCTGCCTGCCCAAGCAAAGGGGAAGGCAACAGGGAGTGTGCACCTACTGGGGACCCTTGGCAATCCCCCAGCAAGAGTGCTGGAGAAGAAGAGTGGAAAGTGGCCCCCAGGGCACAGTGCCGTGGAGGGGTGCCTGGCTGTAGCAAGGAGGAGCTGGTGAGGGAAAGAAGGAGAAGAGGATCTCTTTGAGGCAAGGCAGGAGACACTGAGGGGACGTGGGAGGTGAGGCCATGGCTGGCTGGCAGTGGCAGAGTCAGCTGGCTGGAGGCCACAGCATCAAAAACCAGAGGAGGTGGAAGGCCAAGGCTGGGGGAGGAGGGGGTAGCCAAATGTGCCCTCCACGTGATCTTCTGTAGTTGTGCCTGGGGCTTGCACCCCCTATCCTTGCAACACCTATGCTTGATTTCATGGGAATCTAGTGAACTGTAACTTATTGATAGTGAAATCTTGAAGAGTTAGTTGCTGCACAGCTGGGGACAGGGCAGTGGTGAGGCCTCCAAAGAGGCTTGGTGTACCACAGATGGAAAGTCGATAGGGACACTACTCTAATCCCCATGGACAAGAGAAGAACAACAATCTGGACTGACACTCTGCCTTTCTCTCCTATAAGGGGTCTTAAAGTAACTTACGAACTCCTTCCTCTCCTCTGCCCACAACAGACACCTTGTGAGGTGAGTGGGGCTGAAAGTATACAGAGAACTGTGACTAGCCCAAGGCCACCCAGCAGACCATGTGGAACAGTAGGGACATAAATCCAATTCACCAGATTAGAGTCTGCTGCTCATGTGGAGGAGTAGGGAATGTTTCTCTTCACCACTAAACCATGCTGGCTCACGTTGCTCTATGCAGCTCCATGGGCTGCCCCTCACTTTTTGTGCCAGCAAATGAGGGTATTCCTGGGCTACAGGAACTGAGAAATCCAATGAAAGCCAGCCCCAGCCCCAAAATTTCCCCTTTGGCACCAGCATGGGCTCCTGCACCTGAGGTGGTCTGGTGCCAAGACAGCACTGGAGCCTGAACGTCATGCTGACGTGCAATCCCCAACACTAGGGTAAGCAATTCTGCTCTAGCGTAATGCCCCTTATGCTGGTACAAGTATCATTCATGTTGGCACCAGGATCATGTCACCTCCTGAGGGGTTTTGCCTCCTTCCAGGATTGCACTAAAGCTGTAAAGATGAAGTAAAACCAAGGGTGTCACAATTAAAACCTGCAATGTGCAAATGTAAACTTCAAAAATTCTTTGCTTTGCAAACTGTACGTGATTTGCACATTAATCACATTGAACAAGATTAAATATGCCTAAAAGCCATCAGCTAAAAAGTTTCATTTTGTGCCAAGCAAAATGATTTCAATGTAACAGAGGATTCTCATAAGCATATATTTGTACAGGACTATACTGCCAAAAGATTAATCTTTACACTCAAGTGTTAATTAGAGTATACTTATCAAAAATGGGTATAATTTTACTTTATCAAATGTCTTTTGTTGAAGAGTTTAATAATATAAGGCACAAGCCTTCTTCCTTTACAACATTTCAATTCAAACTCAAGCCTTTCATCCTTCCGAGACAGCCCATGTCTATGCGCAAATTAAGAAGTGTTCCCAACACTTCATTGAAATAATTAATTCCTCTCCCTGCAACATTTTACAATAATAGTATACATTTACGGGCTATGCTATGGTTAAACTACACCCAGTTTTCCAGACTAGTTTCAAAGATGCCCTTCTACAATGTGAATCTTCCTCCACTGCTTATTTAATGGAAGAGAATCTCTGAATCCTACCCTTTCCCAATGCACCACACCTAACTGGAAACAAACTTGCTATTAAGCTAACCAGATCATTGCTGTCTGATTTCATGAGCAACTCTGTTCTTTTGAACTTATTAAGTTCCCCTTTTCAGTAGTACATTTGTTTTAGATTTTCAGTATTGAAAAAGCTATTCAGAAAATAAAAGGTAATCAAATATAATTACCCCCTAATTTTGAAGCAACTAATCTTGCAACAAGAATTTCCTAAAATTATCTAATATTTTGATGTTCAGAGAAAAAGCAAGCAACTCGCATATCTGCATCTTTATCATGTGGAAAAAAATGTGTTAAACATTTGTTCCTGTCAATTTTGTTTCAAAGGGAGATTGATTTTCTTGCTTTGGAGAATTGTGTTTGAATTACCAATTAATGCTGAACTGCCAAATGATGAGCACAACAACCTTTAAGGTAGCAATAACAATAACAACAACAACAACAGAAGCTGTGAAGACTTTCAGGAGACTGGAAACAGCCCTCCCCTCTGCAGGCTGAACTCTCCTTCCATGCCATACTCTTCCGGTTGTGATGTCAGGTGCCATTTTAGTCTGCTTCAGTAACCCCAAATGCTGCCTGAAGTCTTTTTTTTTTGCAATGCAAATATTGTTCTTATGTCACCGACCACTTTTAACAGACCAGATTTTTCAGAAAACCAGAGCATTTACCTGGGTTTGCAGAACCCTAAAGACTAGCTGCAGCTGTTCTAGATGAGCGACAATCGGTATTATTAATAATAAAATAAGCACATTCAAAGAACCATAAGAAGAGAGGAAAACAGCTGCTAATGCTGTTCTGCAACCACTTGGTTAAAACACTCAAAATATCTGGATTTTGTTTCACTTTTCTGGCATTACCTACAAAAGCCTATGAGCAGAAGAAGACACATGGGGAAGGAAACTATGGAAAACAAGTGTAGAAAATAAAATGTTCTCTTTACCTAATCATCCTGAACTACCCCGAGCAAAAATATTTTGTTTGCTTCGAGGACATCATCAGCTTGAGCTTGGGAGAGATCTTCCAGGTGATGTTGAGTTTCAGGTTATCAAGTATACCTCTGAACTTAACCTTGATATTCAAATCTAACATATGGGACATCCAAGGGACTCATTATTATAGAGTCATCTCTTGTTTTTGAAGAAAGTGATCCACTGTGAAGTCTCTTATCCTAACAGTACTTAAGTTAAACTGTTTTTCTAATTACCGTATATACTCGCGTATAAGTCGACCCGCATATAAGTCGAGGCACCGAATTTTACCACAAAAAACTGGGAAAACTTATTGACTCACGTATAAGTCGAGGGTGGGAAATGCAGCAGCTGCTGGTAAATTTCAAAAATAAAAATAGATGCCAATAAAATTACATCAATTGAGGCATCAGTAGGTTAAATGTTTTTGAATATTTATTTCAAAGAAAAACAGTAAACTGGCTCTGTAAGTGGAAAAGAGGGTCAACAAGAACAATATGGTATCAACAATAACTTTAAAAGTACAAAAACCTTAGCTCAACCAGCAACCAAGCTAAAACACAAGAGTTAAAATCCTCCAAAACTGGATTCCTCATCATCATCTGTATGTCCAAATGTAACCCAACTTAGATTTTAAGAGGGATATTATCAGAAATGGAAAATCTACTATTAGCTTCCATTGTAAACAATGGGGGATGGGGCATCCCCTTTGGGGGTCAATAACTTTGGATCCCCTGACCCAAACTTCACCAAACCTGGCTGGTATCATAAGGAGACTCTTCTGATGAGACCAACCAGGTTTGGTGAAGTTTGGTTCAGAGGGTCCAAAGTTATGGACCCTCAAAAGGGTAGCCCCATCTACTAATAGCTCCCATTGAAAACAATGGGGAATGGGGGCACCTCATTTGGGGGTCCATAACTTTGGACTGCCTGAACCAAACATTATCAAACTTGGCTGGTATCATCAGGAGTGTCTTCTGAGGGTACCCTGAAATTTTGGTGCTGCTACCATAAAAACTGCGCCCCCTGCTGGCCGGCAAAGTAAAAACACACAAAAAAATTTAATGACCCGCATATAAGTCGAGGGGAGCTTTTTCAGCATTAAAAATGTGCTGAAAAATTCGACTTATACATGAGTATATAAGGTACTATAGCACCCCTTCTCCCAGAGGCTCAAGTCCAAAGTTAGCATGATTAAAAGACATAAAATAATCCCAAGAAGGTAGTTTCTGCACTCTGAAAATAATCACTACTACATCATTTAATAGCACTTTTCAAAGATTAAAGAGATAGAAGATGATATAAAATTAGCAACACTGGACCCAATACAGGACACTATCTAAAGTGGTGATCAGCTCTATTTTTCAGTATATATATGCCATTATTCCAAATCAGCATGTTTATACTTACCTGCTCACCCCTAACAAACATAACCCAAACAAGTTTATAAATACTGCAAACTACATACCTCTTCTAAGCTGTGCAGTGAAGAAGCCGACACTGCTCGAGAAGTGAGGGGGTGAAATGGTTCCTGACCAACTGTGTGCTGATGATTCTGTATTTGTATAAAAGGGTTCTGTTGTGATCTGTGAAGTAATGGAGGTATACCATAATGAAAGCCTTGACCCATTAGATGACTCTGGGGGACATTAGCATAGGTCCATGATCCATCAGGCTGCAGATATTTCAGGGGAGGTGGGGTTATGTGTTCAGATGGCATTGAGAAAGGAGGATTGTACATCTGAGGCAAATGCTGCTGAAACGCTGGGTTGTTGGAGAGTTCAATGTCTCTGTTCTCAGAGAAGTTGGCAAAGTGGCCAGTATGATTTGAGCTGCACGAAGGAGAAGGGAGTGCTGGTGGGCTTCTGGGCTGCACTTGTCTGTATTGCAAAAGTCTTGACTGAGGTGGTGGCATTTCAACTAGGTCCCTGCTTTCATTTTGATCACGGTGTGATAGTTCTCGGAGCAAATCCTGGAACCTATGTTATTAAGAGATATTGCCCAGGTGAGACATAGAACAATCATGTTGGTAACATTTCATCCAATTCAAACTCCCAGACAGTCAGGTTCAAGAAATGTACCTCTTGATTCAGGTGTATGAACCTACTCTTCACATAGACCAGATACATTTTGCAATTCTCAATAGCAGATTCCTTGAACTGCAGTCTAAACTACCACAATGCTGCTAAAAGACTATTTGGGGTAGGGGCAGATGAAAGAACTCTTGAAAAAGAAAACATCAGAACATTCACTGCAATCCTAAAATATGACCTTTCCCCTGCCCAAGTAATGGTAGGTGTAGTTTATTTTTTTTTACTGAAACAGCAACAAACAGATACACACAGGCACAAACACATGCAAGATTATCCAATAAATATTAAGTTTTAAATGGTTTGACAGTATGTTTTATGCCATGCCACTTTGTTTTTAAAAGTTATTTAAACCAATACACATAACTCAGTAAACAGATTGCATCTCAACAACATATTTCAATATATTTCTAATGGTATTATATCTGGGACCTTTGGCAAAGGAGTAAGTCTAATACATACAATTCTCTAATCTTCTCCAACCATTCATTTGGGGGGGGGGGTGAGGGTGGAAAAGGGCAACAATGCTAAGACAATTCAAATATACAGTTCCTTGCAACTCGCATTCTCATCAGGGAAGTTATTTCTTTGAAAGCACTTCCATGTGAAAATTATATTAGTTCAAAACATTCTAGTTCAGGTCATTTTTGAAGATGCTGTAACTGGGTGTTAATTTCCAAAGAGAAGGATGCCTAGGCAGCCCTGCTCAATTCCAGCCTCAGAAACCCACAAGGACAAAGGGAGGCCACTACAATGGGCCTCAAAGGTCACCACACAAGCACTTGGTCCCTGCTGGAGAGAGTAATGGGAATGATGGGAGCAGGAAGAGAGCAAGCTGCCATCTTCCAAGAGAAATGCGGCCAAATCCACATGCAGCCACACTTTTAGAGCACTGCAGGGCTCTGCAGCCTTGCCCCGTCTGTTCATCACTAGCCTGACGTGGTAGGCTGTGTGAGCACCGGCTGCCTGACCCTGCTCTGAGGTCACCATGCAGCTATCGGCTGCACTTCATCTTGCAAATAGTGCCCCCAGTAAGTCCCGTCTGCATTTTCCAAGTTGTAATTTTGCCCTTTTCACTTGATCATTTTTCTTATGAAGAATTACTTGATCTAATTTTAGAGAAACCAAAATGTCAACCTTTGGGTTTTCAAACATTTTGGTGGATTAGGACATGGATCAATCATGCCATCATAAAAGAAAAATGAAATTAAGCGAAGAAACTCAAATACAGAGTTTCCCAATCACTGAGAAAATACTCCTCTTTAAACTAAAACGTAACTATTATTTCCCCTTCGTGTCCCTTCTTTTACTTCCTGCTGCTGAAGTTGAGCTGCAATGCACATCTGCAGATTGTCAACACATATGCCTGATGCTTATTCTTACCTGTCCTAAGTACTGGGATAAAAATGTTATTAATAAAAATAAATTACAGTGGAGATCTCTAATTCTAATTCACTGTCAAATCAAGTTGACAATCCACTACGTTCTTCGTAGGGCTTTTATTGCATACAGTGTTTAAAAGACAAAAAATTCCATTACATGTCAGTCTTATCCAAGAACGTACAATTCGCAGAAATTATATGTCAGCTACACTTTGAAATGTTATTACTGCAGAACCAAACAATACAGAAAAATGTCCATTACTACTAATGCGATCATTTGAGGTGCTGAGATAGAAAATGATGAATTGATGAACGGCCTCCATCCCCTTTCCCATTTGATTGCTAATTAATCTGGGTTTGGGGTGTTTTTTTTCCGTCAGACTAATCAGCAAATATATATTAGGCCCTACAGGGGGTTGATGGCAACATCAGAGCAGAGGTCCCAAAAGACCTCTGGAATAAGTCACGTTTTCCCAAATATCTTAAGGTTCCAGTTTATAGTCCTCAATTTAAGCTGGACATCTCAAATGGCCCCACAAATAACACTCCCAGAAGGAGGATTTCAGAAACTTGTAGCAAGCCAGAGGTCTTTTGGACTCTTCCATCTATATCAGCAGTTCTCAACCTGTGGGTCGCAACCCCTTTGGGGGTCAAACAACCCTTTCACAGGGGTTGCCTAAGACTCTCTGCATCAGTGTTCTCCATCTGTAAAATGGATAAAGGTTAGGGTTGGGGGTCACCATAACATGAGGAACTCTATTAAAGGGTCGCGGCATTAGGAAGGTTGAGAACCACTGGTCTATATGATATTATAGTGAAAGTGGCGTGGATCATATCTCTAAGTAGATACTGTGCTTAGAGAATTCAGTTAAAAAGTACCTTGAATATGTTGCCTCAGTTTCATCTTCTACATTGTTGGCAAATTTCCAGTTTGCCCTAATTGGCTGTTGATGTAATCCCACTGGTTGCTGAGAAAGGTGAGCTAAGTGAGGGTGGTGATGATGAGAATAAGAAATACTGCCTTGACTAACATAGGCATTATGCTCATTCCACTGTTGTAGTCTTGCTTGCTGTTGCCTTAAAGTTTCCAAAGCTAAATTTCCATGAATATGATCTGTAAAAGATTTTGCAGGAGGGAGAGTTAATCCAGTTTTGGTACTTAAGGCAGCTGTTCCAGAAATCAGCATTTCATAATATACAACTCCATAAACAACGTTAAACTTTTCTGTGACTAATTTTGTCCTTGGCATAGAAATACTTTTATATGATGCTATTTTTAACGACCACAGGGCCATGCAGAACACCCAAAAGCTACATTCTCAATCCTTGCTTGTAAACAGTTTGAAAGGTAGCATTACCAATACGTACTACATTTGGTGAAATGAGCAACTCTGTATTTTATGGTAGTTTCTCATAGTTTCGGTACTGGTTACTCTTTAAAGAATGCTTGCAAACTGAAAGCAGCATACTAGATGGACCTTTACATTTATCATCTATCTCTATAGTTCTATGAATAATGCTAAGGGGGCATGAAGGGCATTTGCAATATCCAGCAGTGACCTGCTTCTCATGGCTTTGCATCAGAGTGTCTAGCATACTAGAAACAAATAGTACCATGAATATCAGTACCAGTACAGCAAACACTATAATATGATTCCTTATGCAAATGATTTCCCTCTCTCTTTTCAATGCTCAAAGGACATACCACAATACTGTAAAAAAATCAGTGTCTTGACATTTACAATCTAACACAAAGCTAAGATATTTATTTTATCCAAGCACTCTCCTCACTTTAAAATATTTGCCATGATACTTGTCTGTGGAATGTAGCCATCATACCTACCTAATGGTTCCCCTATAGGCATTCCTGGAGGATTCTCTTCAATGAACTGGTTCAAATGGGATGGAATCACTGGGTTGTGATGTGCAATGGGTCTTAGAGGGTTAGTGACTTCTTGTAACAGGGATGGGGGATGCTGTTCTGACATCACAGCATCGACGCCAGGGGAATGAGGTCTGTGTGGAACTGGGTTTTTAAAAAGTGACTGGTTGGGGCCTGGTTGGTAGACAGGGGAAAGCTGTGATGGTGGCTGTGGTGGCTGCTGATTTAAATGATTATGCTGTTGCCCTATCTGGCTTTGCTGTGGATGCATTTGGTTTTGCTGTTCAGGCAAATGGTTTTGTTGTTGACTTAAGAGGTTTTGCTGCTGCTGCTGCTGCTGCTGCATAGGGTATGGCTGCCTTGGAATCTGGGACAGGTGTTGGAAATGGCGATTGGGAGCAGCATACTGAGCATGGGGAGGGGTGAGGTGAAGATTCAGCTGTCTGAGGTTAAGATTATCTTTGCGGTGAAACTTAGAATTAGGATAAGCAGTACTGGAGCGCGACTCCGGGCTTCTATTTTGGGAACTCACTTCTAAGTCACCCTAGAAAAAAATTACACAAATTGCTTGAATTAAAAATCAGTTAAGAAAGCAAAAGACAACAAAACCCCTGTAAGCTATGTGTGTTCTGAACAAACTGCTTTAACACTGAAGCAAGAATGAAATAGTGAAAGAATGTGGCAAGAATAAGGTCATAACAGGAAAAAATAGTGGATGCCTTCAATACATTCTTTCTTTTATTTACGTAACTGAAACACATTTCACTGACACTTCTCCTTGAATCATTTATGTAACTTGATGCTATTTTTGTGAATCTGCACTTTTTTCAAAGCAAAAAGAAATGTTTTCACAGCTATTGTGGTGGACACAAGTTATAAAGTTCACAGGCAGTTGCTTCTTTATATATCTCCTTTTTAAAATGTCATGGTAAGAGCTGCTTTTCACAAAAATCTTTAATAGAGACTACTATTATGGAAGAAATTAATTACCACCTATGTTCTAATCATATTTAATTCAATGAAGTTGATTACAATCATCTAGTGAGAAACACTTTACTTTTATTTCTAGATAGACATACATTTTTGATGAAATGCTATTATTTATTTGCAAGGCTTAAACAACTTGCTTTGGACTATCTAAATCTCTGTTTGATGACTCAGTCCTTGCTCCTAACTTGGCTCACATAAAGTCAATAGAAATACGACACACACACACACACACACACACACACAAACGCTGAAGCATTTTAAGCTTGTGTAACCTCTATTACCATAAGTATGTTATTTTGTAACACAAGGTAAATCATATTGTCCTCATGTATCTCAGTCCAGTAACTATGCGTGAACTGGATTAACAGAAGTAACCTAAGCACAGTTTTGCCCTTCAAAGACCACTGAGGGGAAGGGGCAATGATTAGGATTGTGTCACAAATGACGTATATCGACAGCAGGCTCAGCATTTTTACAGTCACTGAGTAGTAGAATTTGAATTTTGTTTTGTTAATTATTTGGTTTTAGATTTTTGAATTCTTTGCAATCTTGGATTATCTTTACACATGCACTAAATTTTCATTGTTAACTTGTTATCTCTTGTAGTTTACCACCTTTGCTTTTTAATTAATCTGAAATTATCTCCCTCTTGTTTGTGTAGACTTTGTTTGGAGAGATCACTGTGTCACAAGTGAGGCTGTCATAGGAACAATAAAGAAAATATATACCTGCTTGGATTCCATGGACTTTTTCTCAGGAGTCCGAATTCTATTGATTTCAGGTCCAGTACTAGGTTCATTTTTACCTGAAAGTTTTATTAATAGTATCTTTATTTCCAGTGAACATAAAGAGCATACACATTCTCACAAACCAGGTTAAATGAATACACAGCCTCAATTATGAGCCTTTAAATAAATAATCTGCAGTTGCTGTTGGTCATATGTAGCATTTTCACCCATTTTAGTCCTGCCTGCTGAGACCATGAAGAAAAGATGCAATAAATAAATAAATGAAAAGTTATTCCTATTGCTGAGAAAGGAATTTTGTTTCTACACTTACTGAAAAAAAGACACATAATTCTCACCCTGTCTTCACAGAAAACAATACTCTATGAAATTGGATACTGTAAGATCTCAATGCTTTCAATAGATAATAAAAAGATGATGATTCCTACACTGTTGTTATTTAAACACTGTAGCCTAACGGTGAGATTTTAAAGGGCCCTATAATGTAGGAGAGAAGAAGAGGTGTTTGGATCTATACCCCGCTTTTCTCAGCTGTGAAGAGTCTCAAAGCGGCTTACAAACTCCTTCCCCTACTCTCCCTATAACAGACACCTTGTGAGGTAGGTGGGGCTGAGAGAGTTCTGTGAGAACTGTGACTAGCTCAAGATCACCTAGCAAGCTTCATGTGCATAAGTGGAGAATCAAACCTGGTTCTCCAGATCAGAGTCCATTGTTCACAAACGTTACACCACATTGGTAGCAGTAACCGCAACAATAGTTAAATGTATTTCCATTGCATATTTTAGCAAATAATTCCACACAGATGATCTTTACCCATATTTTTCAAAACAAGGCACGTTTAAAAGACAGTACAGAAATGAAAGTAGCATGTTGATTCACTTTTACAGTGACATATATTAAGGAAAACCCCCATAAAGGCTTTAGGGTGATGGACAAATAAAAATGAATAGAGGCCACCACAAGGTATTTGTAAATCGATGTTTTGTATTAGTCAAAAAGCAGCAATTGCATTTTTATCTTTGGATTGGTGGCTTTATTTATTTTATTTTATATTTATTCTTTCGGTTTCTGATTACTGATTACTGTTTTGATAACAGTATTCACATGTCTGTATTCAAATTTTGCTGTTATAAGTTGTTTGTATTTTTCCTGATTCCAGCAGAATAGGTCTTTGTTGTATGAAACCATAGTTTAATCACAGAACATTTTTAAAGACAAATGAGCCAAGACATCTTTATGGTGTATAATTACTTAACTATTAATATAAGAAGGTGTCTTTTGTTGATTAGAACTTAACAGCTTTGCCAGTCAACTGGGCAAATATCTACAGTCTTCAGCATTTCAGAATACTACTTGAGTCATAAAACAGCTACACAAGAGAAAAGAAGTTTGAGGTTGAGAAAACCTAGGGGCTATCTGCCAGTATGAAACATATCATACTTGAACTCTGAAGCCTCATGTTGTGCGTACGCAGAAAAAAGGGATCAGGTTCCAGACAATTATAGGACAAAAATATATGAATGGTTGAGAATGACCCAAGAACTCTGCAGATGTTTAATTGACCACTCTTTGGCCACTCTTACATTTCAAAGGCATGTCAGCAGAGGTTTTCTTTGAATGGCTTCTCAGAGGCATTGGAGGTCCCAAGGCAAAGATTCCCCCTGGGTCACCAGGTTATACCACCCAGACAACCCAAACATCTTGTGAAAGCAAATCACAAGACTTGCCCAACTCCAAAGGCTTCTGAGGCAACTAGGGCTGTAGAACTTTATCCTCCTAGTCACCCATCCAATTGTTAGTCCTAATCAGCAAGGAAGATAAAATGTTTAAATGTTTCATTTTCCCTAACATTTTTATTGCCTGCCAGAGAGATAGCAAGAACACTGCTGCTTGTTCATTGATAAAGGCATCTTTAAAAATCTTACAAGAAAAAGAGGTGAAGAGATAAGTAGCGATGGAAACTCAATTTAAGAAACTCATACTAGTGCAGTTTTTTTGTCTTACTCATAACTCAAAGCACAACCAGAGTTTCATTTTCCTTGGTTCAAAGGGATGGAACCATCTTTGAATGTTAATATGCACAACAAATAAAAAAAACATTCAGCACCTGGTGAATGGGAACACTGTCTTTCCTGAATCTGTATTAAATTTGCAGGAATCAGAAGTTTATGCTAATAAATAACTGCTATGTAATTATGAAGGTGAGATCTTTCAATCAACTCAGCTGCAGTCGCAGGATTAGTTAAAACAATGTTAACTTTAATACCTTTAATTTCTACATGCATGTAATAGGCAGCTGGAATGTCACTGTATTGGTCTGTCATCATTATATACTGGAATTAAACATGGGTAACTGCTTGGCTTTTTCCATAGTTCATGTACTAAGGGGATCTCCAACACTGCCACTATGGGTTACTTCCAAAAATATTCTTTGCCTGCGGCAGATTTTTATAAAGCCACCCTATGATTGTCTCCAAATAGAAATAGTAAGTGGAAATTTTCTGGATGTATCTATAATTCCTAAAATTCACAAATTCAGCTTCAAAATATTTAAATCCATAACTAAGCCTCACCGAGTTTTTCCATGTGTAAGTGCTCATGTAGGGAGGGAAGGAGGCATGGTATAGCCTGATTTCAGCAGATCTTGGAAATATTTGGAAGGGAGACCACCAACGAAGACTCAGCAGTCTAGACGAAGGCAATGGCAAAGCACCTCGGCTTAACCAGTTGCCTTGAAAGCCCCTTGCTGGGGTCGCCATACGTTGGCTGTGACTGGAGAGTACTTTACGCACACATACAAGTGCTCATGTGATCATATTTAGAAAAATCTGAACAGCGTCTTTTAAAATAATAGCTGCTTAACATTCCAGCTTAACCATTCAGTGCCTCACTATAAATCCGCAATGATCCTTCCCAGCAAAACTGCAGTTTTCAATGGCTACCTTCCAGTATTGGACAACTAAATAATGGGACCACCAAAACACAGTGTCCCTACTCTGAACTCAGTCAGCCTCTCCATAAAGATACCATGTACCATGTACTGAAAACCACTGGAGGGTCCATGATAATCAACAAAATGTACTTCAGGAGGATTCTGAGCAGATCTCTTAATGATTGTGATGTAAATCTAGTTGTATGAAAATAAGTTAGACGGTTCTTAATTTTTTATTTACTTATTTGTTTACATTTATTTCCTGCCCTTTATCACAGTCTCAGCATGGGTTACCATAAAAACCATACAAAATCTCATCTAAGAATGGTAAAATCACAATAAAACCCCACTCTAAAAAACCCAAAACAACCTAAAATATCAAACAAACAAACCCTGCCCACCTACAAAAAGGGAGGGGTGGATGGACACTTTGGGGCCCCCTCCCAGTTGTGGGAATCATCCATACTCCCAAGTGAAGAGGATAGTCTTTGTCAGGCACCAAAACTCCAAGAGAGTAGGTGCCTGGCAAACCTCTGGAAGGAGGACATTCTACAGTTTAGGGACCAATCTAGAGAAGGCCCTCAGGGCTGCCCCCACCCCCCTCACTTCCAAAGGAAAGTGGGACAGCCAGGCAGGTCTCCCCCTCTGACTTCGGAGTCAGGGCAGTAATATGAGCAGATGCACTCTCTCAGATACCCAGGCCTGAGGCCATATAGGGTACCTGAGAGTGTGTTTTACAGGCATTTGGCATACATGGTCAAGCTTCAACTATCAAGTTTGAAGCAACTTTTAGAGATACAGAACAAGGTTGTGTTAAATGAATGTCACAATATTTATTTTGTTCTTTTCAGTCACATTATTAAAAGTTCAGAAGATTGAATTACCTGATCGGAATGTATTTTTCAGTGATATTCTGCTCTTTTCTACTGCTTCTATTACTATGGCAGAAATTAAGGATGGCATATCATATTTGCTCCTGAAATTATTCTAGCTTTCATGAATTTAAAAAGGGTTCTTCTCATGACTATATCCATGAACTAGTTAGTGTCCAATTAACTTCCGAATAACAGCATCATCTGGCATAGCTTTATGACAGCTCATATGTCTATGATACTGAGAAATACCTCCGATGTGCACCTTGGCACCCTGAGCTCTCAACACATGGATAACTCTGCCTTTCAGACAGTTAATGAGGCAGATTCTTGCACTGCACAGCTCTAAGGAAAGGCATCCTAACTAGGGCTGTGCATATGGATAAGCCAAGCCAAAACTAAAGCCAAAAAAGCTTTATTCGCCTTTTCCCCCAATCAACTCCTCACCCCCAGCTACCCAGATGAAGGCAAAAAGGCAAAAAAACTTTTTGGGTTTTTGCAGCTTTTCAGCTTGGGCCATCAGATTTTTTTAAAAAATGTTGGGGGAAATGGTTTCTCTGTTGTATTAATTTTTGTAAGCCTCCCTGAGCCTGGCCGTGAAACCCTTTGACAATACATTTAACTATAGATTTGTTACAGTGTTTTCTCCTTGAAGGACAAGAGGGCATCTTGAGTGGCTGTATAAGTATTCATCTTTTTTGTTTTTTCCGAAAATATTCAGGTCCAATAAATCCAAATCTGAAAAATGTTGCACACCCCTAGTCCCTATAGCACAAATGGAACTAGATCAATTTCAATTTTGATACAGTGCTCAGTCCTTCAGCATTAAAGGCTGCCTTGTTCTTAAATAGATTTTACGCTAATAATATTACAGAGTTCTATACTCATTGTTTCATGAGCTGCTTAAGAAAAGGCAATGAGATTATCAAGCTCTACATGTCATTTTTATTTCAAAAATGGTTACTTTATATATATTTTTCAGAATTCAGCATATCTGCAGTGCCCTAGTGTACACATTAGGCTTTGATGAACAAAAGAATATCTACATATGCTGTAGCTGCTGCATTCTCTTCCAAAATCAGGGCATATTTTGCATGCAAAATGAGAATCCCTATTGATGTTGCATATTTTCTAATTCACAGAAGAGTGCTGTGCAGTCCCTGCACATGCAGAACTCTCTATGTGCTCACCAGAACTCCTGGAAGCTTTCGTCATGGTCACCACTTGAAGTTTTTGAATTTTTTAAACTTTATCCACTCCAACTAATGATATCCATTTTGCAATTCCATAGTGATAATGAACTAATTATGATTCAACAAAGATAAGTCTAGTGTGTATGTCACTGCATTTGCTCTTCTGCCAAATATGTAAACCAGTGAATTTCTTTCCCTGGGGTAGCACAGGGGGAAGGGGGATTTGATTCCTTTCATACAACTGAAGATTTGCACTGCATTGTGCTGATACTAGGAGGACTACACATGACAAAAGGACAGCTGTTTCTAATCACTGGTGGTACAAACTAAATACTTTCCTATGTCACCGCGAGCACACACAATTTGCAGGATCTATATTTTTGTATTGTACTATATTAGTTCTCTAACCTATATAGCCCATGCTTGCCAACTTGTTAGATCACAGAAGCTAAGCAGAGTTTGCCTTAGTCGATATTTGGTTGGGAGACCACTAGGGAAAATCAGGGTCACTGCACACAGGCAGGCAAAGGCAAACTGTCTCTGAATGTCTCTTGTCCTGAAATCCCTACAGGGTCACCATAAGTCAACTGAGACTTGATGGCAAAAAAAGGAAAAGAAATTAGTTCAACTCCTTTCCAGCTCATTACCTCCACAAATAATGAAGCAGAAGAATATGTTTGCACTCCAAGGAAATAACATTTTTGGCAATTTCTCACTACAGGAAGTACTAGTAAGGGCACACAGAACAAATCTGACTGGAGATTAGGAAACTGATTTGTTCTATTGGCGTGTACAACCTTTAATCCAGTCCTTGTGCTTTAAAAAAAGGGGAGGGAAGTCTTCTCATATCATGGTGTGCTGATATTTTTAAATCCTATATATACAGATACCTTTATTGGCACGCAACCTAGATATACACAAATGAGATTCAGGCTCTGAAGAGAGATAATGTCTATAGCTAAGACAAGTTTTATTACTCTGGCAGAGAACTGCCAAAGTATGTATAGACAGATGCAACGGTCTGCACTAAAGCATAAAGAACTGTGGGTATAAACTACTCCACAAACAACAATTGGAAACCCTCAGATGAGCCACAGCAATGCATGCTTGAAGGACTGACATTCATATCTTCAAGTATCAGTTATTATTTTTCTTAAATTTTAAAAGTTTTTTAAGATTACCAATTACCAGGTCTTAACATACTTTCAATCCAGAAAATTCCACTTACACCAGCAGTTACAACAGATGCTGTACTTTTCCATGTTGCACACCTATGTTAATTGTTTTTTCAATGCATTACAAGGAACTGAAAAAATATATTTCATACATAACAAAAACAAGTTGCAACAAGCTGTAGTCCACCTCCAGCCCCAGCAAACAAATGCAGATTGATAGTGCACAGCTCCAAAAGGCTGCAGTTCAGAAGGAGAAAGAAGTTAACCAAATATAACAAGCAGAGAACTTAAGAAGATGGGTAACTTCTGACTTCTACAATCATCTGAGCTGCTGGATCAAACAGATTAAAGTTTTCTAGTCTCACCAACTGTGTTAATTTGTTCTCAGCTTCCTAAGCCCTTTACTCACTCAAGAGTTAGCAGTCACTACTCTCATTTCCTACCCAAATGCCAGTCTTCAAATAAATATTACCATTTTCTTAGGATGGCTGATTTAACAGCAAGACAACTTCCATAGTTACCTCAACATTTTGAGAACAAAGTATACCTGAACAAAAAACTACAAGAATTCTCATTCAGAATATTCAAAAACAAAAGATATAAAAACTTACTGTTCCGATTTTGTTCAAGCTGCTCTTTATCTGAATGTTGAAGTTGCTGCTGCCCTAAGCTAACAGGTGAATGATGTCCAAGACCATAAGGGATAGGAGATCCACGTCCATGTGCTTGTAATAAATTCACATTGTATGCCACAGCTGCTTGGTGGGTAATGAGACGAGGATCAACAGCAAACCTACTCTGATACCCTGTCCATGGCACCTATGTAATAAAATAAATGCAGTAAATACATAACATTCTGTGTCAACAGAACATGATAGTGATGAAAAGCAGAAAGGTAGAAAAGGTGTGGTGGTGGTGGAGAATCTTAAAAAAAAGAAAGGGGCCGGTATAATGTAGGGTTTGAAAATATGAAGTTATCTCAGGCAAAACCATCTTAATTTTAACATATTTCACAACTGTGCTATGTAAGTAAATAAATGAGAAAATATATGAATTGTAAAAATTACATACTACAAATAAGAGCAATAGCAGAACTCAGTAATATGACCCCATCAAAGAACTCAGTAATATGACAGATTTTAAAACCAGAGAAATAGATCTGTTTGGAAACAGACTGGAAGTTGCTTGGGCAAGCAAGGGAATAAAAACCAAAGGTGGTATGATGAAGAAACAATTTGTGAAAAGATTTCATTATGTTGAAAACAAATCAAAGAAAACATAGAAATCAAAGAATACAATATGCTTTAAGGAGAAACGTGTAAAAAGTAGCAATAAAAGGAATAAATGATTTAACAAATTAGTTATATGCTTTCAAAGAAATCTTTAAAAAATACAACCACAGTGCTTGCATGGGTGAATCCATCAGAAGTTCTAGGTTAGGACCTTGAAGAATACTGACACTAAATGCTTGAAAAATTTCATTGATTATGCTAATAGAGCTATTATAATTAGGAATATGGTTATGTAGTTATGATAAAGGCAATAATTTAATAATTATAAATAATTACAAATAGACTGTTTATCCCTCAAAAATACAATTCTCTGCCTGAATGCTGAAAAAAGAAACATTATGCTTCTTGAAATATTTCCCTTTTTCTTCTAACACTTGCAAGCTAGATAGCTCTGAATCAAAACAGCTCACATTTAATCTGTGGATATTTTTATTAAAAATATGCAGTCATAAAAATAAGAACAAAGTGGAAAGCTTCAAAGAAACTCAAATCTTACATTAGCAAATAAGCTAATGAACTTCATGCGTACCATATCCTCCTACGCAGGGGATTAGATTAGGTCACTGGAGTGTAATATGTTCAGTACTGAAAGTCATAAAGGACTATGTCAGGAACCCAAATGAATGGGTTGAGTCGCATATTTCAGATGCTGGTAATTAATACAATTTTCTTTAAAACAGTCACTGTGCCTGAGTTATCTCAGCTCAGAGGATACTAATCCCACTTTAGCCACTAATTGAGTGTGTGAGTTCTTATCCATGCCTTCAAGCTGGGTAAATTGGGGGGTCTACCTCACCATGGCTAGTTTGCTTGCCTCTGGTAACTGCTGCTCCTGCTCTATAGCAAGGTATTGTTGGACAGCTGAGAAGAATAACCTGCATCACTAGCTTTTACTTGCCGTGCTCCCCAACTGACCATCCTCTATTACCTAAGGATTCCAACCTCAGTTCTGCTTTTAAAGCAGGTTTTACAGTGTGTCTCCCCACTGCACCAAAGCCAGGATGGGCACTGATTACAAGATCAAACTATTCCAGCCATTAACTTCAGGCTGGGTCATTTGTGCTGTAGAATTCACCAGCTGATCACAAGCAGTTTGGTCCTTGGCAGATAGTAAGCAACCTGCACGCAATGTAGGATGGACTTAATTTTTAAAACATGTTTTCAGTAAACATTTTGCAACTGTTACCCACAAATGGGGAAATGTAATCCAGCTGTATTTTTACTTATTTTCACCAGTCAGGTTCTCTTCTTAAAAATGTATAAACAAGATTGCAACTACAAGGGCCAGGAAATTATTTCCTTCAAACAAGGAGAAAAATATAAATTCATAGCTTTTATGAGACGTTAGTGGGCTACATTTTCCAGCATGGACTATTTTATCACCTGTGACTGTTCCTGTGAAAGCAGATCTGATCTCAGTTACTCATCTTATTTATTTATTTACATTATTTACAGTCCATCTTTCTCACTTAGATTCAAGGCAGATTTCACAGAGTCAATATAATCAACAGGACGGGACACTCAATAAACAATGCAACAGGATTAGGATTGTAGAACCAACCAGAAATCTAAAAACAGAACTGAAGCAAAACTATTAACACATTAAATGATGCAAAAATTACACATTAGGGACCTACTTAACAGCAAAATATACATACTAGTATAGACTAGACTCCTTAATAATTTAACCAAGTAATTTTGTGAATTGTTTAGTACAGTGCTACCTTATTGCCTGCATAGAAACACCATCTTGAATAACTGAGTTTCGCAAAATCTGTGGAAAGCCAGGACAGTAGGCGCCTTCCTGACTTTCTCAGCTAGTACATTCACTGTCAGAGGACACCAGGGCTCTGGAGGACCTTAATCCGTTCCAGAGGGCCTGTAAAACAGAGATGTTCCACTGGGCTTTTGATTGAGGCTACCCATTGTCCTATTGTTCATCTTGCTGGCCTCCCAATTTCCAACACATGCTTCTTAAATTGTGTGCTCTTCCCCTCCTTTTCACCCCAACAATTTTTGGTAACTGAACTATGTTAGGAGGGAGGATGATATGATTTTGCAGGCTTGGGGGTCTTTGTTCATTTAAATATTAGCCATCTGTGGATGTTAAATTTTAAATTACTTTACTGCTCCTTGTATTATTAGCATCGTTCTGTATTTAGCTTTTAGCCTTGTCTGTAAACTGCCCTCACCTGACTTCGGTTAGGAAGGGCAGGGTATAAATCTAATAAATATATAAAGAGTACAGGGAGAGAGGAGATCTTATAAATATGACGTTCCAAGACCATGAAGGGTTTTGTATGTGGTAGTCAATACTTCAAATGGAGCCTGATAACTGATGCGCAGCTAGTCAAGTGACTGAAGAATGGAGGTAACATGCATGCTCCATCCGATAATAACTGAGCCACACCATTCTGCACCACCTGGCGTTGCAAGACCAAAATACAGTGCATTACATAGTCTAGCCTTGAGGTTACTGTGGGGTGGAACCATGGGGTCAAGCCAGTCTTCTCAAAGTGAGGGACCATCTTTTGGCCTAGACTGAGATGGTCATTCATTCAAATACCGTCCTCATAAGTTGTGAAAGCACGAGTGAGAGACTTCACCAAGGGACTAGATGGTGAATTGGGGAAAGTTGACTCAGTAATAGTCAGACTCTTACTATTTGTACCCTTAACACAAATACCTGTTGTAAAATTTGTAGTTTTTTATGAAACAGTTTTGGCTCTTGGATTTTTTTCCAGTTCTTTCTCTTTTCTTTAAATTTCCTCTAAAATATTTTGCATTTTCTCTTCTCTCTTTTTCTTAAGCTCACAATTATATTTTATAAAGTATCCTCTCATATAAGGTTTACTTGTATTCCCCACCATTTTCAAATCTTATGTGGGTTTCTCGAGATATTGCGTTTAAGCAGAACGTTTACCAAGGACTTTCTCAGATTATGATCCAGTAAACCTGGAGTGTAATCTATATTTGGGTTCCCGATTATTAACAATCCTTATCATCCAGTCCAGTAGATTTCTCTTCTTTTTCTTGTTGCTGTTTCTAGTTGTTCTTGGTCTGAATCTTCTGAAATCTCTGTCACTGAAATCCTTTTCATACCTTTCAATGAATTATCTCACCCTTTGAATTGTATTCGGTCTGAATCAGTGTTGCTTAAAATTTAAAGATACAACGTCCAATTTCTTCTAATTAAATTTAATCTTCCATTTCAACTTTTTAATTAGGAAGATGTATTTTTTTTCTCTTGAACAATATTCTAATCGGTATTTCTTTCAAAACAATTGTGTTCACATCAATTTTGAATTTTGTATCAAAATGTTGATATAGGACAGTCGTTCTCAACATTGGGGGTTGAACGACCCTTTCACAGGGGTCGCCTAAGACCATCGGAAAACACATATTTCCGATAGTCTTAGGAACTGAAACCTAAATAATTTTATGGTTGGGAGTCACCACAACATGAGAAACTGTATTAAAGGGTCGCGGCATTAGGAAGGTTGAGAACCACTGATATAGGATAAGATCTCCCATCCTCTTCCTTACAAGCTGAACCAGTATACCTCTTGAGATTTCCCTCACTGCAGCATATCTGGAATTTAATCTGTAGACTTCATCAACTTCAATCTCCAAATCTTTCTCTGCACCTCAGGAAGTCTGCCAAGACAGTTATAATCCTTTATCTAATATTTTCATCTGCAAATCTCAGCTAAAATTCTTTCTCAATTCCAATAGAGCAACATGGTCTATTCTTCTTTCCAGATTTTTGTCATTGTTCTCTTCAAGAGTTGCAACTTTGTGATTAATTTATTTCTCCAAATGATTGATTTATAGAATTGTCCAGTTTCTGCCATCTCCTCTTTCATTGTAAAAAATATTTTATCCGTTTTATCACTCCTCTATCTTCTTTTCAAATATCTCCAATTTATCTGTTAGCTCAGAGGTCTGCAACCTGCGGCTCTCCAGATGTTTATGGACTACAATTCCCATCAGCCCCTGCCAGCATGGGCAATTGGCCATGTGGCAGGGGCTGGCGGGATTTGTAGTTCATGAACATCTGGAGAGCTGCAGGTTGCAGAACCCTGTGTTTGCTGATCAACATATATTGTCATGATCTCTAACGTAATCAATATAGAAATACTTCTTAGTTTTGCCCTTTCTTTCACTTTCTATCAAATTGTGTTAATTTCTTGTCTCTCCTCTCTCCCTGCTTTTAAAGTATCATTCTGATTTATATTTTCCAGAGAAAATGATTATCTCATGTCAAGGTTGCTGCCCTCAACACAGACGAAATCTCCCTTAATCTATATGATTATCTTCCAATAGTGATGAAATGGGGGTGGTTGTGTTTAAAGTCTATTTATATTCCATGAGTCTGTGAGCTATTGATTGCCAGTCTGCTTCCCAGCTCTTAACCTGGAGTGAGTCACAAAAACCTCCATTTCCACAAAGAATCAAGGGTTATCTTCCAATCATTCTTTATCCAGAATGGTGACTTGGCTGGTGAGTCACACCTACCAACCAATATTTTAGCTGCAAAATTCCTCCACTAGGCTCTTGTGCAGAAGCCAACAACATCTCAATGTAGTCCAATTAGGATGCCAAAGGACCTGAATTCTTTAAAGAGTTAACTTTTCTTTAAGTTTACTCATAAGATACAGGCTTCTGTTAGACAGATAAGATAGATTTGATGGCAGCGACCAAAGGTGAGGAAAAAATGGGAGTTTCTATAAACTAACATCTCTCAGCTATGACAAAAAAAGAATTGAGGGAAATTCTCTATATCACAGTGGGGGGGGGGAAGCATAGATAAGGGTCACAGCATGTCTCTAGATATTTTGAGCTTCAAAACATTTTCTCTGCAGCAAGTCTGTATATGCGAAGTACTCATGTGAAACCATACAAGTACCACAATGATGATCCTGGACAGAAGTTCACAGGTAACTAAATGTAAATATGCGTAATAAATATGTATGTATCAATCCCTTCCACACAAAATCCCTTCAAATTCTGCAGATACCACATAAAATATTAGCATAGTATTACTGTCATTAACATATATAGTTATGATGTTTAAAAAATAACCAATGATCATCCAATAGCACCAGCTGCTAAATAGATCTAGAGACATCTAGGTATATTAAAATAATTTAATGTTACAGATTAAAACTGCTCTTACAAAAGCCCTGATATGAATACTACCATGTACTAAATATACATCATATATATAATCTTCCTTGATATTCACATAAGGGCCTTGTAGACTGTCTAGAGCACAATAACTTCAGTTTTCAAATATTTGACAGAATCCTTTATATGCAATATTCGATTCCTGAGAAGCTAATTGTTTCTCCCCCTAAAAATCAAGAAAATAAATATAGCAATAAGATGCAGATTTAAAGTTGTACGAAAGAGTACACTTACTGGCAAAGGCACAGACATGACCATATTTCCTCCATAAACAGCAGGTACATAAAGAATGCTTGTCCCAGTGTGAGGATCTATCCTTTGAACAGGACTAGGAGATTTTCCAAGATTGGAATGAGGTGCAGGAGGAGGAGGTGGTGGTGGAGTAAATGCTCTGATAGGATTTCCAATTAAGACAGAGGGATTAGGTTGAACTGAAAAATAAACAAAAAAAGCCATCATGCATGTGATAATTATGACATTATATTTTTACCATATGGTTCTAAAATACAAATTTATTTTCCTAATGTTACTTACAGATTCTTTCATTTAAGGTTCAAATGTGCACTTCAAAAATGTCTTAATTTCATCATATATATAAAACACATAGATCATTTATCTGCACTATTATGTCCACTGCAACTTCAACTGATTTTAATAATTGAGCTTCACAAGCTGCTCTCTGCTTAGGCCAGAGATTACTGTCTGGTTGGTGCTAACCACTGTTAGATTTAAAATAAGACCTCATTTCAATCCTTTTAAAGTCACACTAAAACTGCAAAAGACATCTTAAAGGCAGAGGTGGGATCCAGCAGGTTCTCACAGGTTCCCGAGAGTAGGTTACTAATTATTTGTGTGTGCCGAGAGGGGGTTACTAATTGGTGATTTTGCCACGTGATTTTTGCCTTAGTTACGCCCCTCCTCTCAGCAGTAGCGCGCAGAACTTGAAGCAGTCTAGCAGGAGGTGCACCGGCGTGCATGGCAGCCTGTGCCTGCGTGCATTTGTTTCCCGCCCAAGAACCAGCGCAGCGGCTGCGTCCTTGCCACAGCCCCGCCCAGGAATGCCCCGCCCAGGAATGCCTGGCCACACCCCCATCGTGCCCCGCCCAGCCCCATTGGCGCTACGCCACAGTTTGAATCCCACCACCATGGGAACCTGTTACTAAAATTTTTGGATCCCACCACTGCTTAAAGGCCTGTTTGACTGTTATTTCCTTCTATGAACTAACCTTCAGAAGACACTGAAAGCTGAACTTATGCTTGGATGATTCCTCCGACCTTCTGACACTGAGAGAAGTGATAACAAACTGGGAGATTCTCTGATTATCTAAATGTGGGATTTCCCCTAACCTTAGATTACAGAATTCCCCTATGTCCATGGTGGCGAACCTTTGGCACTCCAGATGTTATGGACTACAATTCCCATCAGCCCCTGCCAGCATGGCCAATTAGTCCATAACATCTGGAGTGACAAAGGTTCGCCACCACTGCCCTATGTGGTACCTGTTGGTGCCATGGTACCCACAAGTCCCTTTAGAGCTTCTCAGAAAAGGGGCAGTGCGACTGAAAGACCGGGCTTGTTTTTGGTTGCTGTCATACAGATGAAAAGGTTTTTAACTGCAATAGCAGCCACAAACACCACAGAATCAGAAAGACTGGCAAGCACCTGTCCTTTCCTTAGCCGGGCAGGTCATTTCCCCCTTCAGGTTTTCCTTCTTTTTATTCCACCTTTTCTCTTTCCCTCACTCCCTCAGGACTTTTTCCATGCCTTTTTATTCCCCTTCTGCAATTCTTTTGCAAAGCAAGGAGGGAGGTATTGTGTTTGGCTCTGCCTCTTGCAGCAGCCACTTTGGGTTTGGTTCTTCCTTTGGAAGAAGTCATTTTTGAGTCATGCTCACCACCCCTTCTCAAAAATCCACAAGCTCAAAAAGGTTGGGGATCCCTGAATTAAACTGTACTTAAGAGGGTTTCGTTCCCAGAGTCAGAAGAGACTGTACAATTATGGATTCAATCATTCAGTCATTCACTTCAAACCACAGTGACAGCAGCATGGGACAGAACGTGGGAGCAAAGATCCACTGCTGATCCCTTCCTTGTGACAATACAGGAGGAGCAAACAAAACAGGCCCATAATGTCTTATTCTGAAATTTCTCCCCTGAACTTAAGAAAATAATAGATTTTACTGTGAATACAAGAAAATCTGAATTGGGTGTTGTGGTTTTTGGGCTGTGTGGCCATGGCCTAATGGTTTTTGCTTCTAATGTTTCACCTGTAACTATGGCTGGCATTTTCATAGGCATGGCTGGCACTTTCATGGGCATGTCATGGAAAGATGCATTTCTCTCTGTGGTACAGTATGATGGGGTATATGTTTTGTTCATCTCACAGGTGGGGGTGAGGTTCATTTGCATGCAATGGTGTATGGGGTCCAAATGGTGCCCGGAGACAAAAAAGCCCTCCATGCACACCCCCCCCACCAGAGCCCCGCTTACTCGCACAGCGCCTCGTCCCCCTCATTCACTTACCCTTTCCTTTCCCCATAGGCTCTGAGGCTCGGCTTCAGGGAAGCTACCTCTTGGGCAGCCTGTCTCTATGCTTAAGCAATCTTTGGAGCATTGCCCTTTTAAGAAAGTCATAGAGACAGGCTGCCCAAGAGGCAGCTTCCCTGAAGCCAAGACTCAGAGCCTGCGGGGAAAGGAAAGGGTAAGTGAGTGAGAGGCCAGCCAGGCAGGTGGGTGGGCAGCGACAGCGGGTGGGTGGGCAGGAGCCTGCTGGGCACCCCCACAGGCGTGCGCCCGGTATCATGGATGGCCCCATGTCTCCATAGGCAGTACACCACTGTTTGCATGTGTTCCGATGCAGTTCATTTGCAGTCACATCTGCACTTGCATTTGCAATTGAAATCACATTAGCACATGTCTGGGTGGAGCTCACTTGCAGCATTTGAATGTCTCTGGTTTTTGTTTTGATTTTTAGTAGCGATAGCTAGGTTTTGTTGATTTTCAGTCTCTTCTTTTTTGTTGAAACTGTCCCAGTGTTTGTGAGGTGGATATGACTTGTACCCTACCACACAATAACTCCACTCTGTGCCATGGAGAGAAAAACATTTTACTGTGAAATGCTTGTGAAGATGCCAGTCATAGATGTGAGCAAAATGTCAGGAACAAAAACAATCAGACCATGGTCACACAATGCAGAAAACCCACAGCCATTAAACCTTTTGGCAATAAAAATTTGAATTCAGGCACAAGAGCTGGTCAGTACCAATAATACTTTACTGGTCACTTACCAATTCCATCAGTTTGAAAATGGTCATTCTGGGTATGATGATGGTTCTTCACCTAAAAAAAAAAGATTAGCCTTTTGAGTTTTGTGCTTGGCAAGTGGAAACCCATAAGGATTTGCAGGGGAATCTAATTTCCCCCTTCCCCACTATTTCCTTTTTCCTTTCCCTGAAAGCCCAAATAGTTTATCCCATTTTCCTGCCATTCTCTCATTCCTGCCCTCAATCAACCTATCTTTATCACCTCACCCTCATCATTCGTCATGATGTGAAGGAACCTTTGAACCACCTTTGAATGCCTCTTATCTTGAAAAACCCATCAGGGGGCTGTCATAAGTAAAATGTGACTTGATGCCCACCCCCCAAAAAAATCAGTTTTCAGTTTTCCATCCTTCCCTACACCTGGCATCCTCTGCACAGAACCTGTGGCCCAGTTTCACAGTGCAAATTACCAGGCACTGTTTTTTAGTGTCAGAAACTAAGCTGGTTACCCTTTCCTAGCAATGGCCACTGAGAGGATTCATTTCTTAAAAGTACAGACACTCTTTTTATCATTCTGGATCAGACACTCTTTTTATCATTCTGGAGGTTTTTTGTTTGCATTTTTAGATTTCAGATTTTTTTGCAAACCTGGGGCATTTTTCTGGTTTGTAGAACTATCTATCTTGTCAATCCATGGCTCCAATCTCCAGATTTAAGCATCCTCAGTTTTGGCTGACTTTGCCATTAGAATATGTAGGAGTTAAGAGAAAGCATTAAATGCTTCCAGAGAACCAAGTTACAGATATTCTGTGGACCCATCAATATAGAATGTGTAAAAGCTCCCAAAATTATAGAAACTCTCATTATGTTAATATACAGTATAAAATACAAATACTACACTTTTCAAAACTTAAAAACAAGAATGTAATAGTTGCTTAAGTCACAATTATGGTCCAGTATGTCTAACTGCATAAGGTAACTTAATTTTATATTTTATTATACTGCATTTTTAAATGTAATTCTGCCACTTCTACAGGTTTGGTTCTTGTGATCTTTCAGCAGAAGATACTGATGGTCACTGATATTCCTGGCTCTCCCCATCCCACTCATGCAACCACTGCTGACCCCAGGAATGCTTATCTCCATGGTCACATGATCTATAGAAAAATTTATTTCCAGAGCCATGTGGGTTAAAAGGCTACGGTAGAAACTGAAAAGAGTCTCTGCTTCCTGCCTCTTGAGTGACCAACAGAGGAGGAAAAGAGTGATTTTCTTAGACCTCACAGACATTGTATTGGATCCAACCCATATTTTCTATGAAATGGTATATGTACTGTCATGTCTCAAGAAACAGGAGTCGGAGGAACAAAACATAGTACTTTATTCCATAGCTGCTACTCACACATAGCTTAAAATCACTCTGCAGCTGTGCTCAATATAACACACTTACTAATTACCAATTACAGTGCAACAGCTGCAGACTCTTAAAACCATACAATACATTACACCCCTTCCCCCTAACTCCTGTAATAATCTGGTGGGATTCTCTTTCGCTGCGATCGTCTCAGCTCCCGCTCTGGCTCCTGAGTCTGTGTTTGTTCCTGGTTCTGCAAAACAATTGGACCCTTTGCTGTTTCCTTATCCTGCATCTCCGTCTGCGCCCTTAACGCCCCAGGTTCCTCGGGGACAATTGGACTATTTACTGCTTCCTCATCCTGCAGCTCCATCTGCCCCCTTAACGCCCTAGATTCCTCAAGGACCTGGGGTTCCTGATCTACTGTTGGACCTGGCACTCTCTTCCTTACTTGGTCAACATGTCTGCGGATCACCTGCCCTTCTTCAGTTTCCACCCTATAAGACAAGGGCCCTGTTGGCTGCCTCACAACTGCTGGGACCCAACACGGACCTGCTCCATAATTTCGGACATACACCGTGTCATCCCTATCAAATGACCGAGGTGCTTTCAACACTTGGTCTTCTTTTCGCGGACGATCATCAACTGAATCGGGATGCATTCGGTCCAGCAACGTCGTAAGTTTCCGATTCATTAGCAACTCCGCAGGACTCCTCCCGGTGGCTGTGCACGGTGTTATGTGCTGTGTTAACAAAAAATTCGCCAACCGACGGTGCCAATCCCCCTCTACTATTCGCCGCAATGCATCCTTTGTTGTACGCACCATCCTTTCTGCCTGCCCATTCGTAGCCGGATGAAAAGGGGCCGAGGTAACCTGGCGAATAACACCATTAGCCAGGAATACTCTAAACTCCTTAGATACAAACGCTGTCCCATTATCCGATACCACCGTATCCGGGAGGCCATGGGTTGCAAATAACTTACGCAGTGCCCTAATTACTGTTTGTGATGTCATTGACATTACTGGCACTACTTCTAGCCATTTGGAATATGAATCCACTACAATGAGAAACACCTGGCCCTGGAAAGGCCCTGCAAAATCAATATGTACCCTTGACCACGGTCTTTTTGTGGACTCCCATTGATAGGTAGGGGCCTGAGGTGGGGCAGGTCGCGTTATCTGACACTCCCTGCACCTGGCCACCCATTCTTCTATTTCGCTATCCATCTTTGGCCACCACACATAACTACGGGCCAATGCCTTCATTCTCACTATTCCAGGGTGCCCTACATGCAAGGCCTCCAGCACCCTAATCCTTAAAGCTGCTGGGATCACTACTCTATTTCCCCACAGTAAGCACCCCTTGTGGACAGATATCTCGTGCTGCCTCATTCCAAATGGTCTAAATTTTTCCTCTAACTTACCCAATGGCCAACCCTTCCATGCCCAATTCAAGACTCGGGCAAGCACTGGGTCCTTAGCTGACCTCTCTGCTATTTCTGCCGCTTGCACTGGAGGCTCTGATAATGATTCCAACATCAAAACCTCCAAAAGTGGGGAGTGATCTTCCTCCTCCCTTTGTACTGGCAAGCGACTCAACGCATCTACATGCCCAATTTTCTTTCCCGACTGGTGCTGCAAGACATAATCATATGCATTCAGAAACATTGCCCACCGCAGCATTCTAGGGGACAATATCTGTGGTGTCTGGCGCTCTGAGGAAAATAATCCCAACAGCGGCTTATGGTCTGTAACAATCACAAATGGTCGCCCATACACGTAATCATGAAACTTCTTAACCCCAGCCACTATTGCTAATGCCTCCTTATCTATTTGCGCATAATTACGCTCCGTTGCAGACAACGTCCTAGAATAATACGCAATTGGAGCTTCCCGCATATCCTCCAATTGATGGCTCAACACTGCTCCAACTCCACACGGGGAGGCATCGCACGTCAAAATCAATGGCTTCCTCTCATCAAAATGAACCAATACACCTTCTGATGACAACAATCTTTTGACCCCCAAGGCTGTGTACTTTCACCACTTCTCTTCTCTCTGTATACCAATGACTGCATCTCAAATGATCCATCTGTTAAAATACTGAAATTTGCAGATGATACAACAGTGATTGGTCTCATTCGAGACAACGATGAAACCGCATACAGACGGGAGGTTGAACAACTAGCCTCTTGGTGCCACTGGAACAATCTAGAACTGAACACACTTAAAACCGTAGAAATGGTGGTAGATTTCAGGAGAAACCCTCCCATCCTACCTCCTCTCACAATACTAGACAACACAGTATCAACAGTAGAGACCTTTAAATTTCTAGGCTCCATCATATCTCATGACCTAAAATGGTCACCTAATATCAAAAATGTCATCAAAAAAGCACAACAAAGAATGTTCTTTCTGCGCCAACTCAGGAAGCTCAAACTGCCCAAGGAGCTGCTGATACAGTTCTACAGAGGAATCATTGAGTCTGTCATCTGCACCTCTATAACTGTGTGGTTTGGTTCTGCAACCCAACAAGATCGACACAGACTTCAGAGAATAATCAGAACTGCAGAAAAAACAATTGCTGCTAACCTGCCTTCCATTGAGGACCTGTATACTGCACGGGTCAAAAAAAGGGCTGTGAAAATATTTACTGACCCCTCGCATCCTGGACATAAACTGTTTCAACTCTTACCCTCTAAACGTCGCTACAGAGCACTGCACACCAAGACAACTAGACATAAGAACAGTTTTTTCCCGAATGCCATCACTCTGTTAAACAAATAATTCCCTCGATAATGTCAAACTATTTATTATATATTTATTATATAATTACTGCACTACTTTTTTCATCATTCCTATTACCCATCTCCTCCCAATTATGACTGTATGACTATAGCCTGTGCTGACATTTCATTTTATTTTATGATTTTACATTTTATGTTTTTATTACTATTGATTGTTTCCTGATTGCTTACTAGACCTATATGACAATCATTAAGTGCTGTACCTTATGATTCTTGACAAATGTATTTTCTTTTATGTACACTGAGAGCATATGCACCGGAGACAAATTCCTTGTGTGTCCAATCACACTTGGCCAATAAAGATTCTATTCAATTAAATTAAACATCTCGGAATGCCTTCTCATGCTGACTTGTCCACTGCCACACTGCCCGCTTATCTAATAAACGGTGCAGTGGCTCTGCCACTGTGGCCTTATGCTTTAAGAATGAATGGTAAAAATTTAGCAATCCCAAAAATGCCTGTAGCTCTTGCTTTGACTGTGGTGCTGGGGCATCCTGGATGGCCCTCACCTTTGCTGATGTCGGGTGCATTCCCCTTGCATCTACCATGTATCCCAAAAACTCTACTTGCGCTACTCCAAACACACATTTTTCACGCTTGACACGCAACCCTACATCTGAGAAGCACTGCAGTACTTTCCGTACCCGTGTCATCAGTTCCTCCTCAGTTGCACCCACTATCAAGACATCATCAAAATACGGTATGACTCCCGGCAAGTTTCTTAATATTTCTTCCATCAAACTCTGGAATATCCCAGGAGCTACACTCACTCCAAATTGCAGCCGCTTTACTCTGAATGCCCCCCTGTGAGTCACTATAGTCTGGGCTTCTGCAGTGGCATCATCCACTTCCAGCTGTTGGTATGCCTGCGCTAGATCTAATTTTGCAAAAACCTTTCCCCCTGCCAATGTTGCTAACAACTGACTGACAACTGGCACTGGGTACGGATGTTTCTGCAATGCCTTGTTAATTGTGCACTTATAATCAGCACAAATGCGCACATCCCCATTGGCCTTCAGGGGGGGTCACAATTGGAGTTTCCCACTTTGCATTTACCACTGGCTCCAATATTCCCTGTTCCAATAACCGATCTAGTTCTGCATCCACTTTAGAGCGCAAAGCAAATGGAATACGGCGTGATTTTAGACGTATTGGGGGTACTGAAGGATCAAGATACAATGATATAGATGGACCCTTATACTGCCCCAGTCCCTCAGCAAACACACTCTTAAATTCTTCCACTAGCACCTCCCATGTTAACTTGCTAACCTCATGAATTCCAGTAATTGCAATTCCCAACCTCCCAAACCAGTCCAACCCCAAGAGGCTCGTCCGCCTTCCTTCCACTATTAACAATTTCAAACATCCATCAAACATATGATATTTTACATGGACATTACACATGCCAACCACAGGTACCCTATGTCCTTGATAATCCGTAAGTGGTAAGTCACAAGATTGAATGTCCAAATCACCCTGTGGGCAAAATGTTTTATAAGTGTCCCATGAAACGATGGAGAATGCTGACCCAGAATCCACTTCCATCACACAAGGGACATCCTGGATCTTCACAGTCACCGACAACTTACGCTGAATCTCGGGTTGCACGTGGTTAATTACATCAGCTGCGTAAACACCATCACACTGCTCATGTGGGGGTTGGCCAGTCAAGCCAGCTACATGGGGACAGCAAGGTGCATCCACAGAGTGTGTAGCAGATGAGCCGGGAACATGTCTTCTTGGTCCCTGATGCCTTTTTTCTCTGCACACTCTCCCAATATGCCCCCAACGTTTACAACAGAAACATTGTGCCTCTTTAAATTTACACCTTTCTCTCTCATGGGGCCCACCACAACTCATACATTTCTCTGTTAACATCCTCCCCCTCTGTTGTGGTGGTCTTCCCATCTTCATTGCACCATGCTGCAGTCTCTGAATTTCACCATTACCCGGGTCTACAGTCCCACTGCCAGCTGTTTGCAATCTCTGTGGGCTCCTGGCTTGTCGCACCTCCCGAGTAGAGGCTGCAGCAAGTTCAAAATTCAAGGCTTCTTGGTATGCCGTTTGAAAAGTCAAGTCTGTCTTTGCCAGCAGCAACTTTTGCAATGGTGCCTCTCTCAGGCCACAGACCAGACGATCCCTTAACATTTCTTCCAAATTGGAGAAATTACATTGTTGTGCCAACCGCCGTAAGACTGCAACATAATCTGCAATGCTTTCAGTCCCCTCCTGATCACGTTTATAAAAAACACTCCGTCTAGCTATTTCTGACGGTTGGGGAATGAAATGGTTCCTTAATGCAGTCAGTATTTCTACAAGCGGTGTTGCTGATAAGTCTCTTGGCGCTATCAATGCTGAGGCGAGGTCAAACACCCCTTCACCACAGAGGCTCAAAAACACGGCTCTTTTCCTTTCTGGGTCTGTTATGCCATTTGCCAGAAGATAAAATTCCAATCGGGCCTCATAACTCTGCCACTTCAAAGGAAACTCCAAATTAAACTGTTCCAGCTGCCCTTGAAAGGCCATAATTTACTCACAGTCCTTGCTTCACAAAACTTGCTAGACTCGTCATAAGTTTATCCTCGTCGCCAATTGTCATGTCTCAAGAAACAGGAGTCGGAGGAACAAAACATAGTACTTTATTCCATAGCTGCTACTCACACATAGCTTAAAATCACTCTGCAGCTGTGCTCAATATAACACACTTACTAATTACCAATTACAGTGCAACAGCTGCAGACTCTTAAAACCATACAATACATTACATGTACCAAAAACTCTAGTTCTGAAGCAGGCAACATTTGAGGACAGGGAGAAATAACATTTTAAAAGAAATAATCAAAACCAAACTGAAGTTTTCTCATTTTATAATTTAACTAAAACAGAAAATTACATTCTTCAGGAAAAAGGGTAAAGGCCCCTGTGGAGGGCAAACATGCCAGTGCAAGGCTGAGCCCTCAAGCCCTTTTGGCCCTTTCTCAGGATGAGGATGATAGCGTTCATCAGAAAGAAAAGTGAGCTACACTGTTTTATAATTTCAATATAATTTCAAGATCCTCTGAAGATGCCAGCCACAGATGCAGGCGAAACGTCAGGAGAGAATGCTGCTAGAACACGGCCATACAGCCCGGAAACCACACAGCACCCAAGTGATTCCGGCCGTGAAAGCCTTCGACAATACATTTTCCTATATTTATTTCTGCTTCGTTGTTTATACAATGTGCCCCGTTCCCCAAATCCTCACTTGTGCATTCCTGATTCTCTAGACAAGGAGGCAACTTGATATATGTGATATTTTAAACCTGGCTAGATCTAATATAGACCTGGTGCGGTAGCATAAATGTGCTGTGATCTTGTTCTTCAGTGTGGCTGGGCAGTAGACTGTGAGGTGGTGGGAAGGGGCTCCCCACTGATCTGAGGCTCCCCACTGATTTCTTTCATAGTCCAGTGTGCCACCAACACAAAGGTGTTTAGAATTTATCCCATGTCACTCAACAGTCATGAAAGTAGGATGTGCATAGGGTAGAGAAAGTGATAGAGAGAGTCTTTTCTCTCTCTTCCATTATACTAGCACATGGGATCATCAAATGGACAATAGGTTCAAGACAGTGAAAAGGAAATACTTTATTCCCCAAGTAACAGAATTGTACAATTCACTACAAATGGACATAAGTGATGGGCAAGCACACAAACAGCTATAAAAATGCAGTTAGACTGATTCATGGATGAGAAGACAATCAATGGCTACTGGTCATGGTGAGATAAAGGAATCTCTATATAAAACAGAGGCAGCATCAGAGGAAGGCCTTGGTCTCTATACTCTGTTTGCTGTCCCTTTAAGGGCAACTGGTTGGTCATTGTGTGAAACAGTATGCTAGACTAAATGGACTTCTGATCTGATATAGCAGGGCCTTTCTTACGTTCTTATGACAACTTTGTTAATGTTACTTCCATATACATATAACCCATCAGGTTCTACAGATTCCACCCATTCAGAATCAGACCCTGGTCTACCACAGCTCAGGATTGATCTGAGTAGCTGGCTTAAGAAGCTGAACTTACAATTATTACCCTTAATTTAAAAAAGAAACCCTGGTTGCCTATGTGTGTTAAGTGCTTATCAAGTTACTTCTGACTCATGGCAATTGTATGAATTAATGACCACCAAAACAACCTAAGCTGGAGTCCATGACTTGCTTTATAGAGTCAATCCATCTCATGTTGGGTATTCTTCTTTTCCTGTTTTCACTTTAGAGCTTTCACTATTAAGGCAATGTACATGCTACAAGGAAGCAGTGAATGTCAAGGCAGTGTTTCTCTTGCAATGCTAGTACAGATTATAGGAAAATTGCCAGCCATGGGAGAGGTTAAACACCTCTTTTTCCTGCCAATCCTTCCAGTATTGTACTTAGCATAGCAAAGGTGCATTTACCAAGATGAAATCTAGCTTATGTTTCTGAAATTTAAGTGTACTGGTTATTTGAAAGTTCATCATTTAACACATGCTTAACATATATTTTGTTTTTATGTCTCTGAGAGAAAAAAAGTTCCAGGGAAGATAGTAGGTATCAGACATAATTTCATAACTAACTCTTATCATTTACCATAATTTCTCTTTATCTAGAAGAAGCAAGGATTTCATCACATAACAATGCACACTAAAAGTATTGTGGGATTCTAATAACTGATTGAAAAGCAATAGAGGAGAGTTGCTTTTCTCAGCAATAATGTGAATTTTGAATGACCGTATATACTCGTGTATAAGTCGACTTTTCCAGCACATTTTTAATGCTGAAAAAGCCCCCCTCGACAATATCCCTCTTAAAATCTAAGTTGGGTTACATTTGGACATACAGATGATGAGGTGGAATCTAGTTTTGAAGGATTTTAACTCTTGTGTTTTAGCTTGGTTGCTGATTGAGCTAAGGTTTTTGTATTTTTAAAGTTATTGTTGATACCATATTGTTTTTGTTGACCCTCTTTTCCACTTACAGAGTTAGTTTACTATTTTTCTTTGAAATAAAATATTCAAAAACATTTAACCTACCGATGCCTCAATTAAAGTAATTTTATTGGTATCTGTTTTTATTTTTGAAATTTACCAGTAGCTACTGCATTTCCCACCCTAGACTTATACTTGAGTCAATAAGTTTTCCCAGTTTTTGTGGTAAAATTAGGTGCCTCGATTTATATTTGGGTTGACTTATACTCGAGTATATGCAGTAATACAGATCTTGAAATTAAGTAATCTTAACAACACATAAGGAGCAATCCAAAAGACTGTTTGTGCAATGGTGGCCAGCCATGGTGTAATTGTGGTGCCGCTAGTCTGCTCCCTAAAGCGTTTGGATAGTAAGTGGCCAGCAGAAAACAAGTTCGTAGTTGAGTTTTCAAGGCCACAACTGTGTCAGTGTCTCTAGAAACCGTGTCCTAGGATCCCAAGCAGGGATCTCCAAGTGCAGTGGCGTAGCGTCAAGGGGACAGGAGGTGCGCGACACACCAGGTGCGTGTGCTGGTGCGGGAGCGTGGTAGGGGTGTTCCAGGGTGTGGCAGGGGCGCAGGACACACACGTGACCCAGGCGCAGTTCCCCCTCGCTCCAGCCCTTCATCAGTGTAAAGGCCAGCCAGCTCCCTGAGCACATTTGGCTCCCCCACCTCAGGACTGTGCTCATAGTGCCTACAAGCCTAACACTGCAATACATCAACCAAAGTTTTAAAAGGTTGCATAGTGTTGTACAAGATAATGAACCTTTGTAAAGTAAAGCATATGAGTATTTCCAAATTATGAGAACACGTGTTTGAAAGGACTGCCAAGAAAAGCTTACATTTTCTATGCTACCAAATAAAATCTGAAAAATTCAAATGAACAACAGCATTGATTTGAAAACTCCATGTAGGCATTAACTTGCTATAAAACTAAAAAACTTTTAAAAGCCTTCTTGCAAAATGGTATTTTTACCAATACAGTACAGCCCATTTTAATTATGCCTGCAAACATGGTCAATTAAACCAATACATCTTATTTATTAATGTTACTTGACACTTAAATGTAGAGCTTAATATTATTCACAAACACACTAGGCAACATATAACTTTTCTCCATTTCTACCCTTATCTATTCTCTTAGAATCTTTTTTCTTATACAGCCTTACCAACAAATAGACTTGTCCTCCTGTGGATTGCACTACTAGTATAATAATGACTGAACATCAAACTTATTATGCAGTTACACATTTTAGGTGGCAAAAAAATCCCATTACATTCAGTTTCTCTTATGAAATGTAAGCTATTTAGTTTGAATTCTTGTATACATTCTAGCACCTTGTGGCAAGTGTACTACTTCCTCTTAAGTATTCATACTCTCCCTACAGTCAAAACTATTGCTTAATAAAAACTACAGTGTAATTATATCCAATGATGGGTATAATGCTTCAGGTCAATATGGCACCTACAGTTAAGTTTCTTGGGTGCTGTGTGGTTTCCGGGCTGTATGGCCGTGTTCTAGATCCTCTGAAGATGCCAGCCACAGATGCAGGCGAAACGTCAGGAGAGAATGCTGCTAGAACACGGCCATACAGCCCGGAAACCACACAGCACCCAAGTGATTCCGGCCGTGAAAGCCTTCGACAATACAGTTAAGTTGCTGCTCATATGCAGAAAGTTAGACAGTATAATATTTTAGTGGCATATCTTGATGTGCTCCTGTCAACCCTTGCCAGTTCTCAATAACTTTGTTATGGGTAAAATTATACCTTTGGTGGCGACTGTTGTGGTTTGTTGGGGTTTGATGAATGATGCTGCCGTAGAGCCCGCGGGATAAATTCAGGAGCCAACGGATTCAAGACATAAGTTTTCTTTAATTCCAGAGCTTCCAACTGAGCTTTGATCTGATCAAATGTGATACCATGAAGACTTTCGTTATCATGACACAGGGCAATAAACCTTTCCCAAAATTTCCTTCAGAAAGCAATATAAAAATACAAAGTTATTTAGTTGGTTGCTATTAACAAGCTGCAAATAAATTATTACCAAAAATAATCCTGGAATCCAATTCTTCATTATGCTTTTAATTCAGTGGTGCATTCCAACTGAAGAACTAAGAAACTATTTGAGCTAAAAATTACTTTGGCTTTGTTACTTTTGTTTCTTGAAGAATATTTTTTAAGTTACTGGGCAGCAATGAAGAGTAGAAGGAAAAGCTGCATTCTGCTAGGGGAAATCCTTCTGTCCCTGAAAACATTTGGTGGAATCCAAACCATGGTTTGGAGGCTCTGAACTGAGACATTGTCAAATGCTGTCATAGTAGTCTCATTCTGAAAGCCATTCTGTGCTACTTGTCTTATAAACTTTAACTGCTGTCTTTATATCTTCATTGTCATCAAATGTGCCATGGAAGGGAGAGAGCAAACATAGCCAGGCAACCTATATGAGGGTATGTCTTTTTCAAAGTAGCTAGTTACTTGTTATCAGCTTTACCAATTACTAAATTTTCATGCATAATTAAAATCTATAAAGGTGGGACCTCATCTTTGGAATGCCCTCTCTTGGCACACATTCTACTCTCTTTTAAGCATCAGACCAAAACATAATTTTTTACCCAGATAAGAGTATATCAGACTATGGATTTGAGCTTTTTAATTGTTTGATAATCTATTTTTAACTTGAAAATCATTAACTGGGTCATTTAAGTTGCTAAATGGGTTTTAATGTTCCATCCACTGGATTTTATATTGGTTTGTTAATATTAACAATTTTTAGATTTTTATTATTTTATTTTATGTTGTGAGATATCTCAGGCAGGCCTCTAAAGAGGCAAGACAAACATTTACCTTGATTGTCACACTTGTATGACTTGTAGGCAGTGGTGGGATCCAAAAATTTTAGTAACAGGTTCCCATGGTGGTTGGATTCAAACTGTGGCTTAGCACCAATGGGGCTGGGTGGGGATTGGCAGGGGCATGGCCGGGCATTCCTGGGCGGGGTTGTGGCAAGGACGCAGCCGCTGCACCAGTCCTTGGGCGGGAAACAAATGCACGCAGGCACAGGCTGCCACGCACACCGGTGCACCTTCTGCTAGACTGCTTCAAGTTCTGCATGCTACTGCTGAGAGGAGGGGCAAAAATCATGTGGCAAAATCACCAATTAGTAACCCCCTCTCAGCACACACAAATAATTAGTAACCTACTCTCGGGAACCTGTGAGAACCTGCTGGATCCCACCTCTGCTTATAGGCCTACCAACTACTGTAGTAAAATACTAATCTCATACAATCACAGTATCTGAAAGGTCATCTGGTCCACCAGACTGATGGCTCAACACCAATTCCCACAAATCAGCTTAAGCAATTTAGACTACAGCAAACAAATACTTCATGCAATTTAATTGCCACTTTAAAATCAAATACACAAGAACCAAAAACATTCACTGGTATGGACTCTACTCCATACTCCAGCTTAGACCCCTTAGACAGCTGGGTGCTAAGAACATCACCCAATATCCTGACATACCTCAGAGGTGTTTGCCCAGTTCCAAGGCTTGCCTACACAATCCCTTGCTTCAAGGATACTTCATCAAGGCAATGTGAACAATTTCCAACCCTTAAATTTTGCTAATCCAATCCATTCATTGATAAAGGCAGTCTAACAATTGTCTTTATCTATGATGAGTACCATACAATGAGTACCATACGAAGAGGCCATTTAAGCCCATTGTTCATGCCCAGTTCTCTGTCAGTATGCCAAAACCATTGAACAATTGCCTTACTCTGAAATGTCAGGTATTTCCCTATTGATCTTCCCAACAGATTTTGAAACCAGTTAGCTTCCAACTGCCAAGTCAAATTCAAGCTTCTTGGACCAATCAGGTTCCTGGGAAAGTGGGTTCCCATGTCTAGCTCTGGCACCCTAAAAAAGCCATCCGAAGTCTGAGGAAACTGTGCTAGGTTCTCCCTCTATCTAGATACCCCTGCAATTGGTCTGCAATCTCCTTTTCGCTCAACATTCTGCTCCTTGGACTTCAGCTTCACCCCAGACTTCTATAGACCTGAAACCCTGGATTTAAGGTTGTATGCTTCTTCCCTAAAATGTATCAATTTTCTCCTTTTCCCCTTTTACAAGAATGTTCTCTCATCTGAGTGTGTGCATTTATGTGACTGGGTTGGGGAATCACATTTCAAGTGCTTAGAGTAGCTTATTTACACTTTTATTATTTTATTTTGTATACAATAAAGCTATTTGTGTTTACAATCACTCTTTCTCCCCTATTGAGATCTACTCTGGTATACACAGACCACAAGGTCCTACATTATTCCTTTCTGGGATCCTATAATAAGCTAATTTCCCCATTGTTGGGTCTAGTTTGGGTAACAGTACTATTTACTCATAGCAATTTTCAGACATACCTGCATCTCCCAATGGAACACAAAGCAATAGGATCTCCCACTACAGCTACTAGTGACTGTGCTCTTGTAATGGCTGTATTGAGCAGCTTATAATTGGACAGAAATCCATAATCCAAGTCTTCTGTAGAATCTTCCAGTAAATGCTCCTTCCGTTTGATAGGTGTTTGCTTGTGTTTGCATGTGTGCCGTGTACGTACTGTGCTGAGAAACAACACTCGAAACTGTTTTCCTAACATAAGAAGAAAATATAATTTTAGTCCACATGCTGCTAATACATATATCAAACGACTACATATGTAGCTTTTATATAAAATTATGGCAAATGGAAAGTATTGCTTGCTTACATAATTAATTTCAAAACAGTAAGTGTAAATGTTCTCAAAGCGTGTTCAGAATAAGACCAGCAACAACTGGGAACCTGCAATTACTTTGAGGAGGAATCTCATTCCCCCCCCCCCGCCCCCCGTTATTTCCTTTCTCCTTCCTGAAAGCACTCATAGTCTCTCCCCTTTTCCTGCTTCCTTCTCTCCTTCCCATCCAACAGCCAACCCACCTTCCTTTTTGCCCCTCTTTCTTAAGCTTTCCCTCCCCTCTCCCTGAAGCCTCTACCTAGGAAAACTGGCCTAGTTGTATGGTACTGGCGACTGGGCCAGGTCCATCTACATTGCAGGAACCCTGAAGTACTTGTGAGAGGTGGAACCTCACTTTCCCCTATATCCCTTCCCCCACATTATTTCCTGTTTCCCTATCACTGGTAATCCCAATATCCGCTCCCCTTTTCCTGCCTTGTTCTCTCTTTCTCAGTCATTTACCAATCTAACTTTTCTCTCCCTCCCATCTTCTGCTATATTTATTATTTATTTATTTCATTTATACTCTGTCTTCCTGTACAGTGGGGACCAAGGCAACTTATATTATTTCCCTCTTCTTTTTATCTGCTCAACAACCCTGTAAGGCAGGTTAGTATGTGACTGGTCCAAACTCACCAAATGAGCTTCTACAGCAAGATGGAGAACTGAACATAAGTCTCCCAGGACCTACTCTGAAGCTCTAACTGCTACACCCTGCTATACGTCATGCCCATAAGCTCTAACTGCTACACGGCTTCCATTAACTGCCTGAACAGTAGTAAGCAGCCTCCTTTTTCCCCCAGTGCCCATGCAGCTGATTGCCTCTTTGGAGGCAGCATTATTAACATGATTATTAGCACCAAATATTACTGACAGAAAATGCAAGGACGGTTTTTCAGTATGTTTTACTATGTATATATTATTACTGTAGATATTGTAATTGTATTTTTAAATGACTATCCCCCCATCAAACTATGTTGCATTAAACAGCTGCTCTGGGTTGTAGCTTCAACCAAACACTAGACAAAGTACTGTAAACAGCTGAAATGGTAAACTTCTGACAGATTTTTAGATATATCTCTGCTACTTACCCTGAACGTTTACCACTCTTTCAACACTGACATCAGACAATCTTTTTTTCCTAAGCTCTGCTCGAATTCGAAACACTTGATCAGCATATGGTGTTACAACACCTATGCTGCCATCATCCAATTTCCCCCAGGCTACTGGCCACTTTCTCCTCAGTTCTTCAACACGTTCCACTACTTCAAACACCTTGAATGAAATATATATATATATAAAGGTTTAAGTCTATTTTCTATTCCTTTAAATAATACAGTTCAAAACTGTATTTAAGAAAAGAGTACTATAAAAGACTTTTTTTAAAAAAAAATGCATCAAATTAAAATATCCTCCTGCTGTGGCCCCACCACTCTATAGGCTTGTCTCCACAATGATTAATATCAGCACTACACCTTTGTAATTGTCTTCAATTCAATATTCTATTAGAAAGATTCATAAAATGAGTAAAGAACCTAAGCCACATAAAGTGCACAGAAAAATTTACTTTCACTAGTTTAATTAGATGATGCTAATGCATATTAATGAAAGTTTTCATTATAAACTTATTTTCGTCATGAAACACTATTATCAGGGGCTAGACAGAGTATACATATTACTCCTGTTCTACAATCACTCCAATGACTGCCCATCGGTTATTAAGTGCAATTAAAAATATTGTGATCGCACATAAAACCCTCATGGCCTTGGACCCTCATATCTACAAGACCACCACAAAGGAGGTTTCTTCAATTTTATGGCAGCAAGCATGTATAATCTTGCTTTCCACCTCACTATGTTGATTATGGTTCTACTGGTAGAGCAGGGAGTACTGTATTTACCCATATCTTGGTGATCTGCTCATTCAGATTAAATAATGAGAAAAGGCTATGCTCAGTATATTCATTGTAGCAAATTGCCTAAGAAGAGTTCATAGCAGTCAGTCTAATTTGTACAATACTAAATGAATATTTACAAATATAATATTTGTATAATATTAAATGAGCACTTGGTAGAGAAAAAGATTTTGTTTTCTGGAAATAGGAAATTGGGTTAATATCTTTCATAGTTAAACAGCTTATTTAGAATCAGTGTAGTCTCAGGATACATGGTTTCAGATATGTGAATTGTACCATGTAAAAACTGTTGCCCTTTCTTGATGGTGGAAAACTTAGAACGTCATACCACTGTCTTACACATTTGATCTGATAGAAGCTAAAGTGCCCAGCCAGCAGGTGAACAGCAGAACCAACCAGGATGATTTTATCTATGATCACCATTTTGAGGGGATGGGCTACTCCAGGAAATGAAGACTAACATATCCAATAGGTCATTCAACAAGGACATCTTTGACTTCATTGTCCATCCATTCACTAATCAGAAAATAGTGAATACCCTTCCTCCTATGAGGCTTGTCTGTGGTTTACCAAACTGTTTTTAGGTATCATGCCAAAACATTTCTACCCAGGTTTTATAATAAAAGGACTTAAACATTTATACCCAGGTTTTATAATAAAAGGACTTAAAAGCATGCAAGGGAAGGGGGGTGAGAGGTGGCATGCAAGGGAAGGAAAGGGAGGGGGCCCAGCACCTGGACATGGCCCACCTACCCCAAGGGAGGGAAGGGTGCCATTCAAGGGAAGGGGAGTAAGGGAGGGGAGAGAGTGAGGGGTGGCATGCAAGGGAAGGGGGGAGGGAGGGAGGGGTGCCATGCAAGGGAAGGGGAGTGAGGGAGGGGAGAGAGTGGGGGTGGCATGCAAGGAAGGGGGTGAGGGGTGGCATGCAAGGGAAGGAGAGGGAGGGGGCCCAGCACCTGGGCATGGCCAACCCACCCTAGGGGAGGGGAGGGAGGGGTGACATGCAAGGGAAGGGGAGGGAGGGGAGAGAGTGAGGGGTGGCATGCAAGGGATGGGAGCCGGCATCTGGACATGGCTCTCCATCCAGGAGATCAAAGCGGTCTATCATGCTGGTGTGAGTTTGCCTGTTGGAGTTACAGGATACAACTTCCTCACAAATTTCCTTTTGTTTTTCTTCCTCTGCCATGTCTGAAGGTTGCTCATCAAAGATGAAACTGCCTATTTGCTTTCCCAAACCAAAAATCTTAAGTTTTCTCTTAACATGGGAAAAAACATCTAGTGCAAAGACTAGCACCCCAATCTAATTGCTGAATTCTCCATTGACTGCATAGAATTTGAGTAAAGTGTACATGAGTACCTATGTTACTCTGAAGAGTTTTTTCCAACTCTGTTGGTACCCTGCATTCAATTCACCAGCAGTACTGAAGATGCCAGCTGCAGAAGTTTGTTATCTCCATGGAAAAAAGCATAGCATATTCTTGGTAGAAGAGCAGTTAAGATTTTCATTACAAGGATGTCTTGCGAAAATAAACTCTGTGTTGCTTGTTAATTATTGCAGAGCAAATGATGGCTTTGTTAACACCTGTATCTAGATGGATAAAGGTTTCTGGGACTTCTCCTTCAGTGGAGATGGAAGTCCACACTAAGCTCAGGATGGGGAGAGGAATACCAACCTTTCTGAAGAGAGGAAGGTTTTGTTTCTATGTTGAAGCAGGCATTATATGTTCTGTTACAAATAATCCACCTCGTACATCCTGGCTATACAAAATGCCTAGCGGATTAGATTACCTTTTGAAAACATTAATGGCTTCAAAAATTGCTTCAGTTTATGGACTCAATGGGAAAGAGTCAGTCTCTTGGAAAGAGCAGGCTCTTGTACTGGCATACAGAGTGCCAGCTGAGATTGAAATGTGTACATGCTTGTGGCATGTATATGTCCATTTCACACCAAGGGCTGATACAATTGTGCTAAGAAGTTTTTGATTAATAGAAAGTCACACCAATTTCCAAGGAAAAGTGTTTAGGTCTTTGCCATAACCAAAGAGCAATGCATACGAGAGACTGTGTGTGTGTTTCCTGAGAACAGAAAATAAAGTAATGGATTTTTGAGAAAACAACTGAAAGTGAAACCAAAATGCTAACCTCTGCATTGTTGTAAAAAGCCGTGCTGTTTTTCTCTTGCACATCTTCTCCTCGTGCTGTGAAGAATGTCAGAGGGTAGAAATCCTTGTGCGCCGGCTGTTTCCCACTTGCCATCAATTTGCCCTCATAGAAAAGTTCAGATGTATAACTACAAGAAAGTCAGACACAAAGGAAAATGTGGCAGGTATGTGGAAAATCAAACCCAATGTCAAAAAAGGGATAAAGAGAATATAACACAAAACATGTCTTGCTGACCCTCAGTGGTAAATTGCCGGGGGGGGGGGGGGGGGGGATGGCCCCAGAGTCATAAACAGGAGAATATGAGACCCCTTCTTCCAGTAGCAAGGCTCTTCCACAGTAACAACATGAGAAGATAAGAGGAATCAAGCAGGCAGACAAAACCCACTCCCCAATAAACAAGGCCAACTCCTCCTGGAATATCCTGCTTCTGTGCTATTCATACATACTCCGGAAGGATGAACAAAACCCTTCTTTCTCTGTCTTCCTGTATCTCCCCTCATCCTAGAAAAGGGGAATGTTAAGGGTCACTCCTAGGCAACAAGCTTAAAGCAGACAAAGAGCACGCAAGGCAATTTGAAAGGAACATCTTCTTGTGTCTAAATTTCCCTTCCTTCCCATTGGATGATGAGAAAGATGCTGAACATCCTGAAAAACTAGCTCCTGCTCAAGATTGCAGTTTTTCTCAAATATTAAACGAATTGACATGGTTTCAAAGTAATGTTCTGCATATGAATTAAGAAGAACAGTTTATCCAAGGAGGAAAATTATGTTACCTGTGTTGGAATACTCAAGTTTGAATAAAGAAGTTGAGTAATAAATTTGGGACTGATTCTACAAGGCGCTAAACAGATGATGGGCAAGGGGCTTTATATTAAGGAATATTTGGAATTGTCCCACATAAGAGGCGTTAACAGTGAAGCCAAAACAGGAGATAAAGTGTGGAACACGCACACATACTTTTTACCTTTTAAATACAATACCATCAATCTTGACTTCTGAAGCTTTCCAGATCTTTTTTGTTACTTTAACATCAAAATCAATTAACTGTCAGAATGTATGTTATTTCTAAGTGCATTTTACACTCAAATAATCAAATCGTTTCTCACAGTTTAAGAAATCTTTAACATGAGCTGCAAATAAATCTTAAAACATGAGCTGCAAATAAACTAAGGAAGGGAGAGCTCAGAATCCCCACTACAGTTCATGGAAATAGGAAGAGTGACCACAATACAATTTTCACTTTATCCACAGAACACTCTTGAATACTGTCAGTTAGAGATGACTCAAAGGCACAATTCTGGCAATCTGAATGATCCAATGCAACAGTCACATTACCTTCTTACAAAGAAATACAGGGCCTGGTTTAGGGACAGTTTACTTGATGACAGAATTGGTCTGGTTTTTCAGAAACCTCAATACACTTCTGTGATGCTTACAAGTCTGTTCCAAGATTTAAATTTAGGGAGTAACATAATCTCTCATAATCTCTCTAACTTCACATAGTCCTTCAAAACGTCACTACATAACCATAATAGGACAAATAACAAGCAAGGACAAAAGCAAAAAGATGTGCAAGGCAGGAAGGGCCTTGCGTTAGGATGTGCTTGATAATACTGCCCTTGCTTTTTCTACGTTACCATGTTTCCCCGAAAATAAGACTGTGTCTTATATTAATTTTTGCTCCCAAAGATGCACTATGTCTTATTTTCAGGGGATGTCTTATTTTTCTGTGTTCTGTTCGTCGGGCATGCTTCCAAACAAAAACTTTGCTACGTCTTACTTTCAGGGGATGCCTTATATTTCGCACTTCAGCAAAACCTCTACTACATCTCATTTTCAGGGGATGTCTTATATTCAGGGAAACAGGGTAGAAATTTACCACGTGGAACAACATTTTAGAAAAATCAGGGAATACATTTTCCATTATACATGCTTTAGCCAACCTTCATAGTGAATTCAACTGTCACACTTTTGCCACAGACAATCTAATTAAAAGTGACTTCCTGGAAGTATAAAATTATTCACTAAATATGAAAGAAAGAAAAATTTAACATTTTTCTCCATGATTGCATTGGTGTATTTTAGCAAGGTATAAGCACATTACAAAAACAATCATTAGTTCCCCAAGGCATAACAAGGCAACAACTAGATGCATGCTTTAAACAAATCACTTTAAGGAACACAAGCATTATGCCTAGAATCTGGTCTGTACAACTTTTGTATTTATATAAATGTGAACTTATTTATATTAGCAATTTTTAATTACCATTTTGCTTTCTAAAATAGTCAAAAGAGGATAAATCATAAAATATGAATGAAGATTCCTTTTATATTCATTTTTAAAATTACTATATTAATTAAACAAAATGGTATTGCTTTTAAGGTGCGTTTCTCAAACCACTTGTTTTGACATAATTCTGCTTGTTAGCGGAGCTATTTCAGAAAATAAGTTGTGTGGGCAACGGCTTTACAGCACATCTATCTAGTACATTTTTATCCTGCCTCTTCTCCAAGGAGCTCCAGGTGGCATATGTGGTTCTTCATTCCTCCATTCTGGCCTTACAACAACCCCATGAGGTAGATCATGAGAGCGCATGATTGGACCAAGGTGAATCAGTGAATTCCACCACAGAGCAAGGATTTGAATCTGACACCCTAGATGAAGTGACAGGGAAGGGAGTGTGAGGACTAGCAGCACCTCACTTGTTGAACTCTTGGCAGAAGCTCCACTGCATCTCTCCTACGTGACATGCACCTGAACACTACCTGGACCTGAGACAGCAAAACGCCCTTTCAGAAGTGGTGGGATTCAGTCGGTTCACACCGGTTTAGACAAACCGGTTGATAAGGCTGAATCCCACCTGGTTCGCCTCCTGGGGGTTCCCCACACCGCAAGCTCTCTTGCCATGCCCCCCACCACTGCTTTTTTATGTTGGGTGGGGGGAGAGGGGAGAGAAGGCGGTGGCTGCATCCAGCCACCACTAGAGAAGAAAAGGATCAAAGTCTGCAACTTTCTGTGTGCAGAGTCTCCCTGCTGAGCTGCAACTCTTCCTGGCAATATGAAGCATCACTCATGTGGATATTCAAAATAGCACCCTTCTTGATTGGCGGCTGGCTGGCCCCCATAGGGGCTAGTGAATGACCTTCCCTGTTGCAGCTTGGCAAGGCTTTGCACACAGAAAGTTGCAGACTTTGGTCCTTTTCTTCTCAAGTTTAAAAAGGATCAAGAAGTTAGACATAGGGAAGACCTCTGCCAGGTGGCCATCCCTAGCATGTGTGACCATCTGGAGAAGCCCTTCGATGGCGGGCGCAGCCACCGCCTTCCCTCGCTTCTCCCCCTGCCCAACATCAAAAAAAAACAGCCAGGTAAGTGAGCAGTGGGGGAGAGCCCCTGAGAGGCGAACGGGCAGTTAATTCAATTAGAATCCCACTACTGCCTTTCAGCATATGTCCTAGTTTAAATTTCGATGGTCTTTAACCAGACAACAGAAGGACACAATGGAAGGACACAGCCCTTAGTAAGAACTGAAGACAGGAAGGCCCAAAACTCTGTAGGTGATATTGTATAGTCACAGACCAACTAATGAAAATGTTGTTACAAAGATATAGCGCGCCCCCCTGGGGCTTTACTGGGGCTTTACTGGGACCATAGCAGAGCCCCCTCTGCGATGCTTCCTATCTACCTAGTTCTGAGTCTGTGGCTTGGGGTGAGGGGAGGGCAGAAAGGTGAGGCTTGGGTGGGGGAAGAATGGGGAGGCTTGGGGTGGGTAGGAATGCTGGCTAGGAACAGCTGTTGGGGGGAAGGGTTTTGTAGGGCCAGCAAGTTCCCATTGCTCCACCACCCGAGATGAATTGTTGGGCGTGGGGGGGGGGGCCTAGAAGGGTTTTGAAGGGCTGGCATAGCAGCATGTGTCTCAGCACAGCTGCTCCAACAGCCAGGAAGGGCTGTCGTGGGGCAGGAGGGTTTTGGAGGGCTGGTGGAACAGTGTGCACCAAGGTATTGCTGCTCAGCTGGGTGGGAAGGACTGTTGGGGTGGAGGGGAACCAAGAGAAGTTTTGGCAGGCTGGTGGAGCAACAGGCGCTAAGGTGTCACTGCCCTGCCAGCCGGGCTGTGGTATTGGGTGTTGTGGGAGGGTGGTGAGAAATAGAAGGGTGTTGGGAGACTTGGCAAAAGTGGGACAAGGGAAAGTGGGCAGGAGGAGTGGATGGAATGTCACCAACCAATGGGTGAGCAGGACTCACTCATTTATATTGCTGGTCTAAGATGTATGATTTGATTTGATTTGATTTGCCTTCCATGATTTTATTTGATTTTATTTGACATCATTTGTGCAAAAGCAATAAAATATTGTTCTAGACAAAAGGAACTCTGGTCTGAAGGTTTGCAGAAAGTGTATCCACTTTCATCAGTGAAAGCAAGGAGGCATTCCACTTTTCTCTGTGACAGACCTCTGTGATACACCTCTGAAGATGCCAACCACAGCTGCAGGCGAAACGTTAGGAACAAAACCCACCACACCACGGCCACACAGCCCAGAAAACCCACCAGAACCATTCCACATCCATCCAAAATGCTTAAGCAATTGAACAATCTCAGTATAGTGAAGATACTCGTTTTGAACCATCAGGTAGAAAGAGGTAATCTTAATTTTATCTCTCAAAACTTGCTGAAAGGAGTTGTAACAGAGTGATTCATTTTTCATATTAAAATAAGATTTCCCCCCCTGTATTTTAGCTAAGTTAAAATACAGGGGGGGAAATCTTATTTTTAATATGAAAAATGAATCACTCTGTTTTTTAAACCTCCAAGCAATATCACCACCTAAACACTTGACGGTTAGTATTATATATAAGTACTGTTTTTAAAATCAATTTGTAGTTTCTTTAACAGTTCATTGCCTTGATGGCCCTAGCTGGGAATAAATATGGCCAAGAATATTTTTGCTTAGTTGTACCTATAATGTGCAAGATGTGTACAACGAGAAGCACTTCTAATGCACTGACTACTTGTGGCAACTGCAACAAAACTGCAATATCTAGCACTCTAAGTTGCCTGAGACAAAGTTTTCAGGGTCAGCTTTGACAAATGTTGTGAGTCCACTTCTCAACATTTTCTGTCACTCTGGTTAACACTCTGCCCAATGCTTGCAAAACCTTCTTCCTGTTGCATTTATAATGGAGCTCACACACAGGCAGCAACTAAAAGGGTATCTCACCTACTGGGATACAACTATACCTACATTAAGACAGATGAAATAATGGGAGGGACAGAGCTGGCACAGATCCTTAAGGAAATAGTTTACCAGTGAATGGGTAAAAAGAAAATAAGGGGACAGGGTGATGACTGACAGGGCTGCAATGTGAATTCGGAAAGGGAGGAGATACCCAGTTCCTGGGAACTAAAGAAAATTACATAATTCTATATAGATGGAAATGAACAGCTTAATAGATTTCAACTGTATAAAGCATGCAAAAACTTAAGAAATCTCTTAAGAAATATTTTTGACTCTCTTTGGCAGATAAGAATTTTCCTTCAGTGTAGGTACAGAAGCAAGCTATGCTCCCTAGATGACTCTTATAGATGCAGATGAAAATTCCCTTGTACTAGGTTTAGGAGGTACTCGAGGTGTTGACCTCATTGAAGAGTTCTGGGGAAGGTGTGGAGGGTTGGTTCATGGTGGAGGAGAGGTGAACTCTATCATATTCCCCTTTAACACAATGCTGAACATTCATTCATCCTGTCAAATGAGTTGGGGGTATTTCTTGCTTCTCTGTCAGTAGATGTTCCAGCCATGGGCTGAGGTTGTCAAAAAACTTTACCTGAAATGTTAGTAGGGTTTGGGTGACTGAGATCAGGCTTTGTCCCTTGGAGTGAGGAACCTTCTTTTCTGCTGGGTAGGAGACTGGACGCCCAAAGGAGGGCCTACTAGAGAACAAGGGATAATAGCTTTAGTGGCTTCTTCCTCTGTAACTGGGATAGTATGGCCTATAATAGGATTTAGGTTTCAGATTAGGAGGTGCTGAGGAAATTAATCCCAAAATCACAGCAGCAAATTTATCATTTTGTCAAACACCTCATCAGTATTGGTGCTTAAGAGGTCTGTGTCCTCAAAAGGCAGGTCCTCAACTCGGGCAGATGTATCTTGAGATAGTGTGGTAGATCTCAATCAGGTGTGACAGCTAAGTGAGACTTCTGCATGAAGATGTGGGCTGCACAGTCAGATGATTGCTTTGTCAAGGAGCTCTAATGTTTAGACAACTTTGATACCTCTAAGGCTGGGAGTTTCACAAGCTTGCATTTATCATCTGGTAGCAACTCTAAGCAAGATGCTATGTCATTCCATAAGAAGAGCTGATGATGGGCCAATATGCATTGAACATTGGCAATCTTGACACTCAGGATGGAGTGTAGATTTTTCTATCTGCTCTGTTCAGTAAATGGCCTTCCTTATCAACCAGGGCACAGTGCTAGGTGTCCTTGTTCTTCCCTGGATGATGTTTACAACCACAGAGTTAGCTGTGGGATTTCAGAAATGGAATGGAAATCCTTACAGCTTAGTTCTCTACTGATTCTCTGGCAGAGGAAGGCACTCATGCTGGATGTACCCAAGGACCATCTGTGACTTTGAGCGGCCTGTCCATTACAGAAAAAGGTGACCAAGCCTGTTGTCCCCAGATGCATGACTTTAGAAACCAGATCCATTGCTCTCGGAGGAGCACAAGATATACTGATTCAAGTGATCGGGACATCCAAATGAGCTGTTCATTGTAAAAAAAATAGACATTTCTGACATAGAATTGTTGGGTGAGCGTTCAAAAGGATAGTCAGGTACTCTGTCCTAATAGGCAGGTCACCATAGTATAGGGATCAAAAAGGAATTCTGGGTCGTGAAACAATTTGAGGAATGGGACAGAAAGCTGAAAGCTTGGGTATTTAATAATAAAAAACCAAGAATCATGAATAAGATTAAATATATGACAAAAATTATTTAGGTTGGGGGATCCCAAAAATGCAAGAATATTATGAAGTATTCCAGATTAAGAGTCTGATGGGTATAAACGAGGATAATGTCGAAAAATGGGTTAAGTTTGAAAATGAAAGAAACGAAGGAGTTGGTGCACATGGTATCTTCAATAAAGAGTTGAAGAAAGGAAATCAAAAAGCAATAGGACCAAGAAAGGTCTTGCTAGATATATGGGAAAAATGGAGAGGTAAATGGATGCCTGGCAACCTGGATATGGCACCTTTGGGAAGCGTGGCTGGCAAAGAAGGGAAAAAAGTGATAAAAATATTGAAAAGAAAAGGAATTCAAACTGTGGCAAATTTGATTAGGGAAGGAGGAGAAATTATGACATTACAAAATTTTATAGAGATAGGAGGAAAAGAGAACTGGTTGGTTTTGAGAGGCATTTGGGAAAGGATAAACGTTTCACGGATAAAAGGAGAATGTGTAATGTCGAAATGTCTGGAACTATATGGAAAATGCAAAGGGAAAATTTTAGGGCATAAATACAAATATATGGTAGATGATAAGGAATTCATGATAAGAACATTGAAACAAAAATGGGAGAAGGAAGGATTTCTAGACATTGGTAATACTGAAAAATTAATAGACAGTTGGAAAAATATAAAGATTGAGAAATATATGGAGTTAGAAAGAAAAGTGATATTGAAATGGTATAGAACACCCAAACAACTAGCATACATGATAAAAGGACTTAGTTCTAAATGCTGGCACTGTGGAGACCAAGAGGCATATTATAGCCATATGTGGATAGAATGTGCAGAAGTAAAAAAAATTGGACAACTGTATTGTTATATATCGAGAAACTGGTGAAAATAAATATTGATTTAAATAATGACTTAATGTTCATGGGTGTAATGGAAGACAGAAGGGTGGATAAACGATATAGGTATATGTATAAAATAATGATTAAAGCAGCCCATGCAACAATAGCCTTGGGCTGGAAAGAAAAGAAAAAATGGACACTTCAGAAATGGTTAGAATATATCTGGGAACAAGTGACACTTGATATTTTCGATATATTAACCAAAAATAAGACGTGGCAAGATAAACAGAATGAATTTTTGAAGATATGGATAATATACGTGGACTGGATGAAAGAAGCTTGAGTCAATGAAGAAATATGGGAGAAGAGACTACCGTATATACCGGCGTACAAGACGACTGGGGGTATAAGACGACCCCCCCCCCACTTTTCCAGTTAAAATATAGATTTCGGCACATACTCGCCATATAAGACTACCTCCTGCGGCAGAGGCAGCAGTACGAGCACCCCCAGTGTGGCCTCGGCCTCAGGAGGAGGCAGAGCCGACATCAGTCGCAGGGGCGGGACAGAGCTCCCCGGCGGCAATGCGGCACCCTGGATGACCTTCCTTGCCCAGCCTCTCCAGGCGGAGGCTGGCTGATTGGTCCTGGGGGTGGGACAGAGCAGCAAGCGGCGGCACCCCAGGCGTAGCCTTCCTTGGCCTCCCGGTGGAGCAGGCCGCACCGATGTGCTTCGCGGGAAGGTGGGACAGAAAGCAGCGGCTGCACCTCGGTGGCCTTCCTTGGCCCTCGCCGGTGGAGGCCGGCTGGGATTGTTGCGGGATGGAGGACACAGACGTTTTTTCCACGGAGGCTGCCTGGCATTGGCTGGGGAAGAGGGGAGATGTCCCTTCTTCCCCATCCAGCCAGGCAGCCTCCCTCGTGTGAAACGAGCAGGGTGCCCCAGCCTGCAGTCCCTCATTATGGAAGCTGCTAGCTGGAGCTCCTCTCTTGCACGGAGGCTGCCTGGCTGGCTGGGGAAGAGGGGAGATCTCCCGCCAGTCTCTTTCCGGCTCTGAATTTCTTAAAGGGGCAATTCCCCAAAGATTGCTTAAAGGGGAAACTTTCCCCTTTAAGCAGTCTTTGGGGAATTGCCCTTTTAAGAAAATCATAGACAGAGGCTCAGGCTGACTGCCTGAAGGGCAACCTGGAGCCAGCCTGAGCCGAGGGGGATGTGTGAGGCCGGTGGCGGCAGCGGCGGCGGGCAGGCGGGCAAGAGCCGCACAGCAAGCAGGAAAGAGCCTTGGGCTAGGCGGTGGCAAATCCGAGCAGGGGGTGGGGGGTGCCCGGCCTATAAGATGACCCCCGGCTTTTGTTAAGATTTTCCTGCGTTAAAAAGTCATCTTATAGGCCGGTATATACGGTACAGAGAATGAACTTACTGCTGTTTGTGTGACAAAACTATGAACAAGAAGTAATGGGGGAGGGAGAAAAGGGGGGAAAAGTATTGTTTGAAAATGTATGAAGGAAATTACTATAAACTGTAAAATTCAAAAGATACAATAAAATTATTTTTAAAAAGGAATTCTGGTTCGTTTGGATGGGCGTGATTGCCTTCTACTCAATCAGAACCAAGGGGGCTATATGGACTCAAGCTCTAGTCATAATAGTTACATGGCAATCAGGACAGTGTAAGACAAAAATCCACTGGATCTGATTAAATTAACATGACACATCCAAGCAGTGAGTGGATACATTTAGCTCATGATAAGGGATAGGCAATGATGTACTTCAGACAAAGAGCAAGATGACTACAGGGAACAGAGAGGGCTTTCTAAAAATGGTGACTGCCTCTTTCATAGGTTTGAGATTTGACCTGCAAGGAACCAAGTACTTTGGACAAGAGCAGATCAAGATAGAAAGTCCCAAACAACGGGACTGCTGCTGAAAAAGAGCTGCCCAGGATGGTACAGCATTATCTCTCTAGGCAAGCTATGTAGGGCTTCGGTCCTCAAGGTGAGCAGGGCCAATGCCAAAAAAGGTCACTCAACGTGGCCTCCAGAAGGCACAGAACACAAAAGGTATGACTGTACAGAGATCTCTGAGAAACAGTATTAGGCAGGAGGCAGAGAAGTATAGAATACCTCTATCTTGAATTATCAAGGACATACACATTACCACACTGGATAATAATACAAAATGAAGAACCTCTCTAATGACTCCAGAAGTACCATAACATAAGCCTTTGTTAAACATTCAGAATCAGGAGGCAATCCGCCTCAAGCTCTGGTATAGCATATGAATATGTGTATGACATTCTTGCAGTAAGTCACAAAATTAGTCCATCTATTGCCTACTCTGACAATCTGCTACCCTCCAGGGTCACAAGCAGAGAACTGAAGTTGAATGGCCAGGGACTGAATTTGGGAACTTTCATACACAAGGTACATGTTCTGTCACTGAATCACAGTCCCTTAGAATAGTGGTTAAGAGCCTGATTTAGGAAGTTCCCAAACTTTGTCTGGGTCATGAACTCACTAGGTAATTTTAAGCAACCCAGCATTTTCTCTTTGTCAGTCATCTGATAATAGTCACTAACTCCATAAGAATCAGGAAGTGACTATATTTTTTTCTGTAAACAACTTCAATATTCTGCATAAATGCTAAGTACTTTATTCTTTGTTGCTGCTGCTGCTAAGCTATGCTTTCTCAATCTATTTATGAAAACACTGAAGAGACAGGGAAACTCCTGTACCCCTTTCTTTGCTCAACCTATGAGTATCCAATTGACTGACCTTCAGTTCTGTCCACTATAAAGTTACTGTTCATCCACGCATCCTGTTTGTGAAACAAGCAGATAAGTATATTACTTTCTGATTTGTTTTGTGCCTCTAACTTGGTAACATTTCCCAGATCTACCTTCTTGAGTTCCTACCTGCAACTGGATCACTTTGAAATTTTTATAATCTACCTGGATAATGGATAATTTCCTGAAGGTCATCCTCCATGTCTGTTGTCCTGGCTTACGTTAAGGGTCTTTTAGGATTTCTATACTGGAATTAGGACCTGGCATTAAAAGATTCTGATCCTATCCAGACATAAACAAATCCAATACATGTGCATCTGACAAGTTCTGGTGCCCCCCACCCCACCCCGGCTGTACATATTCAGAAAATCACAACTACTTCCACAAGAAAATTCAAGCTGCCTTTCAACGTGAGTTATTATTCATACAAAATACTTGGCATTGATATTAGAGACAATCAGAATAATAGCTTGTTGTTGGGTTCAAAATAGACCAAAATATTCTGTTCTGTTAAGCCTCAGAAGAAGTTTCTTATTTGATAATGTTCAACAAACAAAAATAGTAGTATTTTATTATGGTATTAGATGAATACATTTCTCTTTTCAACTACACTTCGGAGTGTGATAGCAAAAGATCTTTCAAAGGGTTTCTACTAGTCACTTGAGCCAGCCAAGCAAAAGAGTGATACAGTGAAAAAGTTCACACCTACTTGATGATAGCTTCATGGGAGCGATAGTTCTCACACAGCAGGATCCTGCATGGAAATTCTGCAGGATAGTGTTCATAGAGACGGTCAAGTAGTGAGACATGAAGATTTCTCTCTCGCGCAAATTCACTGTAGACAAAAGGACTTAGCTGTAACAGAGAAAACCCAAACAACGTTATTTATTTGGGTAAACTGCTAGGCCACTTCAATCCAACAGTTCTGTAACTGAATTGCACCATCAGTGCAAAACATTATTTCATGTTACCTTTCAGGAAAACTAATGGTAGATCTATAGAAAGTACATTAAAGGTGTTAATCTAATGTGAAGAAAATAATCTGGCATTGTATTCTTAGTTCATGCCCTGTGCCCACAGGCTGCAAAATGACATGATTAACATTGTGTGAAGTAACTGTAATTCCAAAGTACATAAGTAATGTCAAAACTGTTTCCAGAAGATGGAATCCTTTTTCAGCCCCAAATAAAGACTTGAAAATTCACATCTTGTATCTAGTTACTGCAATAATGCAGTATCAATCAGGATGGGCAGTCCAATCTTACATATCAATTTATGTTCCAACAAAAGGAGGGAGAGATTCTTCAGTCCTCCTTTCTCTTACAAACCCTTAGCCAGCAATGGCGAACCTTTTCGAGACCGAGTGCCCAAATTGCAACCCAAAGCCCACATTTATCGCAAAGTGCCAACCTGGTAATTTAACCTGAATATTGAGGTTTTTGTTTAGAAAAACCGGTTGGCTCCAAGGCGTGCGTTACTCAGGAGTAAGCTTGGTGGTAGTCGATGGCTTTGCTTTGAAGCAACCGCGCAACTCTTCCAACGGGTGAATCACAACCCTAGGAAGGTTTACACCGAGCTTATTCCCAGGTAAAGGATTGCGCTTTAGTTTAACAGCCCTTAACAGGGTTACCTACACTACTTCCCCAAAACTAGGTCTTAGGTTTAATGCTAATAATCGAGCCCAGCAGCCCAGGAGGAGGGGGCACTCTGTTTGCATGTGCCCACAGAGAGGGCTCTGAGTGCCACCTTTGGCATCCGTGCCATAGGTTCGCCATCACTGCCCTTAGCCAACTTGAGCCCCACCATTTCTCTATGTTTCTCAACTGGACTGACTCCCTCTTGCCCCAAAGTTCCCCAGTAGTTGAGAAAATAATTCAGCAGCAAACCAGTTATACCATGGTTACTAACATTTGCTTCCAGCACAAATGATGTAGGCATGAACCAAAAGGTTCTCTCATATGGATTTGATGGGTCAAAGGGTTTTTTTGTCCCAATTTTATTGTGTGCATAAACTAGAATGTCTAGAGACACCATGTAGTGTAATAAAGGTGTTGAAACCAGCAGTACAACTAGTGTCTGGGACCTGCAAAGTGTTTCCATAGGCAGAACTTCTGCGCAAAGAATGTAGCTTTCTTGCCTCCTCCCTGACCTCCAGAAGGCACTTTGAGCCACAGTGAGGCAGGGGGGAAAGCAAGAAAGTAACGCTCTACAAGCAGAAATACTTCCATTCTCAACAGTGTTCCACTGGATTCATGCTAGAATAAGATTTAACTGTACCTCCTCTCAATGCTGATAGTTTTATCATTCTTTCTAACAAACTTTAACCTGTATTTCTGGGGAGCAAAATTTAATAAAATCAAACCTTACTTGCATATGATCTCCAGCCAAGACAATTCTTGTATTTTTGTTTGCTAATGCTAGAGGCATGATAGTCTCACACTCCATGGCTTGTGCGGCTTCATCTAACAAAATATGTGTAAAAAACCCTTTAAAACAGGAACAGACAAAATGTTAAAAACTGTGTGACAAAATGTAGTAATGCAGCAAAAAAAATGTTAATTTCAAAACCAATCAAACGCTTGCTTTTATTTAGCAAGCTCATTTCAGTCAATACATGCCAACCTGCTATCCTACCAGAAACAAACATTACAAAGATAGTTACAAAGAGTGAGCACTTCAGATAATTCAAGAGACCTCCTAGCAGAGGTTTTTTTTATTAATCCATGAAGATTTCCCAGACTTGCTGGAATTTATTTCTGTATTAAGCTGTTAGGGCCATTTACGATTAGATCATCTTTTCTGGCAGACAGGCACTGTGCTTTTCCAGCAATGTGCTTTTCAGACTCTTCAAATAAGGGGGAAGCCCCTCTTTTCCTGCGAAAAAAGCCATCCAGAAAAAAGCAACATGGAAATGTGGGAGATTTTTAGAGAAGTCATACAAGTGTGATGAACAGAGAAGCATAAATCTAATTGATGTGTTCAATCATTCCTGAGTACACAATGATGCAATCATCATAGTATAATTAATAAAAAGCATTCACTGAACTGTAGCTTCGAATTGAAGCATAGGTCATTTTTTTATCCGCAACAGTTGACTATGCAAATAGTTTAACAGGTTTTTATGCAGAGTGAAGACACAAGCCCTTATTTGTGTGTGCCACATGTGTCTGCTACACATATGTATTGGGAAGCCATGGCCAATCTGCACTTCCTACCCACAAAAAAAATCTACTTTACTTATATACAGTGGAACCTCGGTTTTCATTGTTGTCGGTTTTTGTCGGTTTCCATTTCCGTCAATTCTTTCACCAAAAAGTTTGTCTCGGTTTTCGTCATTTGCTTCGTTTTTTGTCAGATTTTGTTGGTGCGCACATGCTAATTTTGTGACAGCAAAGGGTGACCCATACAGTTCCATTGCTTTCTAGTGTTTGCCTCGGTTTTTGTCAGTTTCGGATTTCGCTGAGGTTTCCCGGATGGATTATCGACGAAAACCAAGGTTCCACTGTATGTGCTGCCAAAGTGATCACAACTTCCTACCACTTATCACAACTGAAAGCAGAAAAGTGTACCAAATCTAGCTGTTCTTTAGCAGTTTTTAAATGCTGATATGGGCAATATGTCTGTCTATGCACTCACACACACAATATGAAAGAGAGAATCCTGCTGTTGCCAGTGTATCAAATAAGTACATTATTTACTCATGAAACATGTATACATAGTGTCTCAGACAGTAAAAATTCAATATTCTTAAGCACGTCGATAAACTAAGTATTTAAATGATGCAACAAAGCATGTACATTATTCAAAACAAAACATTTCTGTATTTTTTTTGCCATCAAAGCATTCAAAATAGACAGATACAAGTAGATGCTAGAGAGAATTACTTTATGTTATCAGAAATAAGAACATTTTCTTTCAAGAAGTATGAGGGGGGATGTTTGCTTTTGTCTTCCTTATCTGACAGGCACAATCACGTTTAGGAAGGAATTGTATTTAAATTCATATTAGTTGATAATCCTGAGGCTTCTCATAAAATATGTGGCATCACGCTGATCCGATATACCTGAATTACTTTAACACTCAACTCAAGGGCAAACATTACATTTATTTTTAAAGGTCCTCTACTAATGTGGGGAAACGATAAAAATGAATATTATGTCCTTGTACGTTTTTAAATTATAATTCTGTTCGTATGATTTCTAAAAATCAGAGCTCTACTTCCTTTTTTTCATGATATACAGTATATTTAAAAGAAACAGAAATCAGGATGAATGTAAAGTTAAATCGCATGTGACTTTACAAAGAAACAGACATTTAACAGTCTGAGTATAGTTCTACAATTTCAATGTCTTCAACCATCACACAAAACATTGTGGTAGGGTTCATTTATGGGAGAGAAAGGTCACAAGATGTGAAAATCCAAAAAAGAGGTACATGAATATGCTTCCTCACCAGGTTCAAGATCCAGTTGACATAGATATTGTGAAGTACTCAATGTAACAACTACTACTCGTTGTTTAAGAATGTCTTCCTTCTGGGGCATCTGAAAGGTGGAATGTGTGCTTGAAATCAAACAGTACTGATGCACAACTGGGTGAACTGTCTTAACCCAGCGATTTCTGAAATACACCCTGGAAAGGAAAGGAAGATCTTACTTGCTAAGAAAACACAGATAGAATTAATACTTTTCATCTAGTTAATTATTTATTAAATAACACAAACCATCATGGAACATATTATAGAGCCTGTTCTTTAGTAAAATCTTCACATTAAAGGCTGCCTCATCCCATATAAACCTACTCAACCACCATATAAACTTACTCAACCAAGATCTCTGAGGTCTGTTTCAGGGGCCCCTTCCATTGGAGGTTAGATGGGTGGAAACCTGAGAAAGGGCCTTATCAGTTGTGGCCCCCAAATTTACCAATTCCCTGCCCATGGAGATTCAATTGTCCCCACCTACCAATGTTTTCCACCAGTGAATGAAGACTTTTTTTTGGCTTAGTATTCCCTCACTGATTCTCATTTACTCTCCATTCCCTTCATGTGCCTATGTCTGTTTTAATTGGTTTGTATATAGCTATATGAGTTTTTAACTTGTTTCAATATTTCTATTATTTATTGCTTTGGGGAACCCTGCATTGCATGGAAAGATAGTCTAAGAATGTTCTAAATAAGCAAACCAAAAGCAGAGAAGTTGCCATTCTCTGATAATACTTGAATCATAATTGCAAGCATGAAAGTGACAGTAGTGATTAGAATACTGGACTAGGCTCTTGGAGATGTGAGTTCAGATCCCCAGTGGGTCATGAAACTCACTAAGTGAGATTGGGTCAGTCACTCTGACCGACACCTAGTACTTGCTGTGAGGATAACATGCAGATGTGAGAACGATGTATCCACTCTACGCTTATTGGAGGAGATGACAGGATATAAATGAGGTAGCTGAAGTATCAAAAACACCAGGTAACCCAAATTCAGTGTTCGGCCTCATGGTAGCCCAATGTAAGTAGAATGTTCATTTTTTAAACCATCTAATAAGTCAATGTTTTGGATATCTTCTTAAACAACTTAATTTGAATGATATTGTGTTACACTGTTCTTAGAAAGCCACAGGAATCAAACTACTGTTGAATAAAATAACTGCAAGAATACATAACATAAAAAAATATTTTTTAATTTTACTTATATTTTTGAATTCATACCCTGCTCCTCACTGATCAAAGTCAGGCTTGGAGCAGCAAACAACAGATGAAAATACAAAAAAACTAAACTGAACCAAACTTGGGGGGTCCCATCAGGACAGTTTCCAGATGATACCCTGAAATTTTGGTGCCGATACATCAAAAAATGCGCCCCCTGCAGGAACATCCCAGAAATTTGCCCAAGAATCTTTGTTCTGCATTGAGTTTTCTGTATTGCTGTCAATGGGAGTTGCAGGCTTGGGGGGGGGCACATTTCTGAAGGCACAGTCTCAAAACTTTCAGGGTCTCATCAGAAGACTGCCCTGATGAGACCCCCCAGGTTTGGTGCAGTTTGGCTCAGGGAGGCCAAAGTTATGGACCCTCAAAACTGTAGCCCCCATCTCCTATTAGCTCCCATTGGAAACAATGGGGAATGGGGCAACCCCTTTGGGAGTCCATAACTTTAGACTCCTTGAACCAAACCTCACCAAACCTCGGGGGTATCATAAGGGCAGTCTCCTGATGATACGCTGAAATTCTGGTGCTGATATGTCTAAAAATGCACCCCCTGCAGGCACCAATGTCCTAGTGCAAAAAAATTGGTTGTGGTGGAGTGGCCGCCCATGGGGGGGGGGGGGGCATCCAACTCAGGTTTTGCCCAGGGCTACAGTTTGCCTCGTTACGCCCCTGTCACAGGGTTGTTGTGTGGATACAGAGGAGGAGAGGAAAATGATGTGAGTTGCTTTGGTCCCCACTGTGCAGAAATATGAGATATAAATGAAGTAAACAAATAACAAGACATGTAACTGAAGATGGGAAGCAGATAAAGATAGGATGGTGAATGGCTGAGGAGACAATGAAGTAAAGAAAGGGAAGAGGGTATGGAAGTTGCCAGAAGGAGGGAAAGAGGGAATAAAGGAGAAAGTGAGGTGCTACTTCACAAGTCCTTGAGAATTCCCTAAAATGCAAGTGAGGTTGGCCCAGGTGCCAGTGCCACACAACTGGGCCACAGTTTTCAAAACAGAATTTGCTGTTGAGGGAGGGAAGGATGAAGGCAATCAGAGAAAGATAAGTTGGCTGCTGGGTGGGAAGGAGACAAAGTTGCCAACTCAAGGTCAGGAAATACCTGAAAATTTGAGGGGAGGGGAGGGGAGGGGAGGGACCTCAATGGGGTATTTGCCATGGACTCTACCCTCCAAAGCTGCTATTTCCTCCAGGAGTCAATAGTGTCCAGGGGGAGAATGGATATTACTTGGAATTACAACTGCTCTTCAGATGATACAAATTAGTTCCCCTGGAGAAACTGCTGGGGGAGGGGTGCAGATGAGGAAGCAGATAAAGATATGTTGGCTATTCAGTGGGATACACACACAGAGAGAGATGGAGGTTAAAATCCCCCAAATAATAGAAACTGTACTTGTAGCTTTAAGAAACCAATTGGCTCAGTGGCCATTGTTAAGCAACCACAATAATATGACCAGCCCTCATAACCTTCCTATCAGTAACAGGCGGAAACCTTTCAAAAGCTGTTTTGGCCTTTTAGGGAGGACTCACAGGGGTCAGGCCTGGCAGCAACCATCAAGCTAAGCAACCTGATGTCACACAATCTGCATGACTCACCCAGGAAAGGCTGCTTCTTACTGTTCAACAAAAGCCACCCAATGAAAGACAGTGTAGTGTAGTGGCTAGAGTTTCAAACTAGGATCTGGGACACTTTGCTTTGAGTCCCTACTCTGTCACAGAAGCTCACAGGATGATCTTGCCCCAATCACTCTCTCTCAGGCTGATCTGCCTCACAGAGTGGCAGTTGTGAGGATAAAATGAAGGACAGAAGAATGATGTAAGCTTTGAGTCTCCACTGTGGAGAAAACTAGGCCACAGATGAGGTAAATAACTAAACGTAACTGAAGATGGGGACAGACAAAAGGTTGGTGGGTGGGTTGGAAAGATTGAAGAAAGAAGGGAAAGGCAAGGATATTGGGATGGCAGGAAGAGGAAAGGAGGAAATAGGATGGGGAAGGATTACAGGGAAAATGAGGTGTCGCCTGCAAGTCCTTGTAGGAAGCAACTGGGCCTGGTCTGCCAGCTAGCACTGCACAACTTGGTCATAGTTTCTCTGGGTTTCAGGGGGAAGGAAGGGGAAAAGACTTAAAATGAGGGGCAGATAAAGGTAAGCTGACTGGGAGGTGGACAGGAGAAAAAGAAGCAGGGAAAGAGGAAATGCTATGAGACTCCCACAGAAAGGAAATGGTGGAGGAGAGGAAATGAGATTCCCATTCTAAGTCCTTGCAGGTCTCCCACTTGTTCTTTAATATTAGCCTTAATATTAGGGGGAAATGCTTGAAAATGGCATTTAACTATCTGGAGGACTGCCAAGATCTATAACATAGCAGCAGGTGTTTGCTGGCATTGTTCCCAGAACAAAGCAATTTTCTATCATATGACAAAGCTCTTTTAAAATATCATAAAGTACCGTAGTACTGTTTCTGAAATGTTGAGAGTTCAGCTTCCCTCTGATCTCAAAATTTACCTATTAAATATTATTCAAAGCTTGATTTCAGAATTCTTACAAGACTGGTATTTTGCAATACAAATAATGTTCCTACTCCTCTAGATTAAGTTGGGGAAGGGGATAACAGAGACAGGGCCTAACAGCAGGGGATTCTTGCACGCCAGCATCATTAAGCCCATATACCATATTGCACCATCACCAAACAATGTCACATAATCCAGACTACAGCTACAACTACAGCAATATTACAAACACAAAGCAGGAACAAGGGTTCAAAGAACAGGTGCTAGTCAGCCAAGCAGCAAACTGAATATATAAAGTACAGGAGTCCTTCCACTGATGGAAAAGAAAGACTGGATTTAACCCAATACAATTTCAAAAAATTAAAACTTCCCTGTAGTACAAAATATCTTGTGTTTTTAAACTCAGGCCAAAAACAAGGAAAAAATAGTCTCCTTGTGAATTTTGCAATTGTGAAGAGCTGCTACTTATTCCTAAAATGGGGGTAGAATCAAGCAAAACGTTTCTCTAAGTTTCTGCTTTCAAAAGAATAGCATATTCTTGTGCTCAGGACACGTTGCGATCAGTTACAATATTCATTGTTTCCCTATATATTCTTGCACAACGTCCATGATCATAACAAGCATCTGATTCAGTATTTCATGAACAACAGTATGTTCCAAAGGCTTCAAAGAACCACATGAAGGGCTATTCCCCAAGTATTTGATCTAATCTACAGATTCCGCACAATACTGCTCTAGTCCTCAGAACTACCCAACTTCAAAAGTACAGTGAGGATAAAACCCTGACTGCCAACTTCTGATACTACCATCACATAGTTATTTTTGCGCTCAAAAATCAACCCCATTTTAGTATGAACTGCCTATCTCTCTACTGCTCTCCAATAATACTGTTTTAATTAGATGAAATGGTAAAATCCTTTTAATGCACTGTCGTTTTTTGAAGACTGTAATACATAACAAAATTTTGAATTGAGAATTTCTATAGATTTTTTTTAAAGTGACAGCTTAATTATTATGTGATGCCAGCCAATGTCCACATTATTTCTATCTTGAAAACCTCGCATCGGTTGCCTATTTGTTTCCAGGTCCAAGTCTTCGAACACGATGAAAGTCTCAATGGTGAATTCTGTACCGACCAAATACAACATGTAGGACGTTATATAAATCATTTGCAGGGAGACTTCACACAGGTCTCACTCCCAAAACAAGTTTGGCCCATTTCATTTCCCTCAACCCGGAATTTTTGAAAATCGCTAAACCAGTGATCCTTTTGCATAATCCCAGGTTGGAGGTGCTACTGCGTGAACACAACAGGCAGGAGACACTTTATTTCCCTCCCTTCCACCTGCTCACTTTAAGTTCTGTGCCGTCAACACTCAGGGAGAATTTGCCCGCCAATCTGTACAGGTCACCCAGCAGGTTCTTTCTTTATCTTTATCAACCTTTAATTGGCATAAATAGATCAAAATTTACACAGACACATTCTTCAGTCTCAAGTATAGTTCAGCAGCAAGGAAACAGACCACATAACCTGACGGTTGACCCCAAGGGGCTCAAATCACTTCGGATTCCTTTTTTAAAAAAAAAAAGAAACAGCCACAGCAAACGACAACAAATACCCCTACACATCAATGCAAAATACAATCCAATATAAAATTGCAATAAAAATAGATCTGTTTAGCAAGTTAAAAGCAAAATGATACAGCAATAGGTATCCTACCATGCAGATTAGACAGACTGGAGACGATACCTATCTTTTATAAGAAGTTCTACGTTTGTTTTATGTATCATATTTTATATTTAAAAATTTGATTCTGTGCCAAATAATAAAACCAATTTGGTTTTAGTGCGTACTGGTATAATATATATATATATATTTAAAAAAAAATACAGTTAAAAAGTAATAAAATGGGAATAAATTAGCACTTTAAAATGGTTGTCAGGTATAGAGCTACCATATGTGTTGTATGAGCATTGTAATCTCCAAGAAGAAAACGGGCATGGCAAACAGTAGAGTTAGAGCAGGAAATTTTCCTCGCCACTAGTAAAGCGGGTGAATTAATCTGAGACGCCAAGATTCGCATTTCTATTTGACACTCTAGGAGGACATGGGTAAGAGAGTCACTGGAGCCACAGCAACAGTGTCGTCTTTGTTGTTTTGGAATTTGGTGATACCTTCCGTTGGTAGAGGCTGAAGGAAGACTGTTGAATCTGGCTAACATAAATGCCCGATGGTGGGCAACTGGTAAAAGTGGTAGCTAAGCTAGGGTAATTGGCTAAAACTCCATAATTTGGGAAGGGGATGCCCAAAGCTCGAGGGAGAACAGACTGGAATTCTGGATGAATAGAAAGCCCATGGCTCATGGTCTATCAGTCTGTCTCTTTGATTTGGCAGAAGATAAAGTTCTCATTGTTGTTTCTTTGAAGGGACAGTTAGATCTATTCCAAATGCTCCTAATTTTGTTGGTAATTGCCTTGGACCATTTGGAGACGTGAATTATCTTTAAGTAGGTGTACCGTAATGTCGTCATCCTTGGATCTAAAGTGGATCTTTGAGCCAGAATTTTATTGTGAAAATCCAAGCCAGGGTTTCGGGACTGTGGATAGTCCTTTTCACATTCAAGACACAGAGTAGTGAAGGTGATACTCATTGGGGACTCCCATTACTCTTCTCAGAAATGATGCTTGGATTAGGATCAATTTCTGAGTTGGAAAGCATTGATCCATATGGGGATCCCGTAAAGAGTCTTTGGAATCACCTTTGCTTGGAAAATCTTCAGGGCAGCAATGATGGATTGAAAACCCTTCCCGTAATAGAATTGGGCGATACCTGATAGCAGCCTTTTCCCGGAAGTTATGGAGCAAGATCTTTGTAGTGACCACTGGAAATTATATTGGAAATTAAGGCCTAAATATTTAAAAGATTTGACCTAATTAAGATGGATGTTATTGATTTTCCATGTCATCTGTTTCCAGCGAGTTGAGAAAACTACTATTTTGGATTTTACGTAGTTAACCTTCAGTTCGTTTATATCACAGTAGTTGAAGAATGCTTTATTTCCCTCCCTTCCACCTGCTCACTTTAAGTTCTGTGCCGTCAACACTCAGGGAGAATTTGGCCGCCAATCTGTACAGGTCACCCAGCAGGTTGTGGGCAAATTCTCTGAGCGCCCGACAGGGTACAAAGTCCTCAAAGCATGTTTTCTCTCTGTGGCAGTGAGTATGACTGAGTACAGAAACACATTCATTATTGCCCAGCAGTTGCAGGGAGGTCCCTTTTTCTTTTCTTTTTTCTTTTGTGTGTTGCACATGCGCAGTTAACCAGGTGAAGTCAACTGTAGTGTAGGATGACCAGCATGGCTGTGGGGGTTCATTTCTGTATTCCTGCACAGCTACTCATGTGTTTCAGAATTATTTTTTTAAAAAAAAGAGAAATCATCTCTGTGCAAAGGCACAAAAGCAACCCAGATTTTTTTCCATGGGCTCCAATTGCTGCCTGAACGGGTGAAGGGCACACAGGTTAATGGGAAAAAGGAAAGCAGGTTCCTTTATAATAACTGCAACCCATTATACATAGGCTGCGTGGAATCCACCAATTAGAAGGACACTTACAGGTTAGGGGCAATGTGAGAAGTCTCCAGTTACAACTTCCTATTTTTTAATTTGCTTTGACTATATCCATGGTGGCGAACCTTTGGCATGCTGGCAGGGGCTGATGGGAATTGTAGTCCATAAGATCTGGAGTGCCAAAGGTTCGCCACCACTGGACTATATCATTACCAGAACTGATTTGAACATATTTATGAGATACTTGGAGTCCCTCTTCTGGGAGAAAAAAAGGATTAGAAGTATTTAAAACAAATATCTATCTGAAAATAAAAAGATTAATAATGTAGTGGATCAATCAGTCCCATTCTACTCTAAACAGCTGCCACAGGAGTCAATCAGCAGCCTAAGAAAAGAGCTCAGCCAATCTAAAAACAGGAGATGTAGTTGCTGGCAACGCCAGAAGCCACAGTTCTGTTGAATGGCTGCATGAAAGTTTACTCTTGTATCTAGTTTCCCACAGAAAAAGCTGGGATTGCAGGAGCATAATATTTTGTTGGAACTGATCAAAGGAAAGGAAAAGGAAGAACATCTGGCTTGCTAACAGACTGCCTAGCAGCATTATCACCAGAAGGAAGATGAGCCTTGAAGTCTCCTCTTCCTTTCCAAGACCCTAAAAATAGAGGACTTTGGCTGTTTTTGAGCAGAGAAGTATGCAGAGAGGTAACAACAGGCAACAGTAAGACATTCATGCCTAAATACAAGTCTATTTTTACACAATGTAAGCAGGAATGCACAGTAAAGTCTATTTCAGTGCAAACCATTTTTTCTTTATTTGAATATAAACTAGCTGTTACATGCATGCCAGATAGTCAAAAGAATTAAATCTTGTTGACCCAATTCAGACAGCCATTTCATATATATGCAGTATTCAGCTCTAAAGCGAACTATTCAATCCTGTGTAAACATATAAATCATTAAAAGCAGCACATGTCATCTTGTTGCTTAATTAATTCTGTTCCATTTAATATTGCCCTAAAGAAACCCTTACTAATAGTACTTATTAAAATTGAATTGAATAAAGAAAGGTGAACACAGTACTACAAGGTATTTTTAAAGGAAGTTCACTAAAATAAATGAGTAGAAAGGAGAATTCAAAAATTAACTCACCAAAATGTGAACCAAATTCTATTCTATTGCCATGACCATTCAGCATCTATTTTGTTGGTATTAAATTTAGATTGTAACTTTTAGATTGTAATTATCCAACCCATCCTGCTAATCTAAGAAAGGGTCTGGACAGCTCATGTCTAACTTTTGTTCGCCATGAGCACTGGGTAAATCATAGCAAGATATGAGCAAGAGAAAAAAAGAAAAGTCAGCTAGGAGAATGGGCTGGAGCATATCACTTTATATTTTTATTTATTTTTTTATTTTTTTATTTTATTTTTTTATTTTTTTTTGGCTTTTATACCGCCCGATCCCCGAAGGGCTCCGGGCGGTGAACAGCAAGGATTCAGAGACAACAGGAGCAAAACACATATACAATATAAAGACATAAGCTCCATCTCATGTCAGCACTAAAATAACCTAAAACCAGCGGAAACAAATTAATACATAAAAGCATAAAAGCAGGCATCCAACCTCAGATTTAAAACCTACCCCCAGAAAAAAGGGGGGGGGGACGGTAGGCCCCTCAATATGAGGGGACCCTGATGTAACAGCCCTGAAAACCAGAGGGCAATAAGGAGCAGTAGGGGGCACCATATCAGCGGCCAGACACTCCAAAGGCCCGGTGGAACAACACAGTCTTACAGGCCCTGCGGAACTCACCCAGGTCCCGCAGGGCCCGGACAGTTGGAGGAAGGGTGTTCCACCAGGCCGGGGCCAGTGCTGTAAAAGATATTACTTTTAGTCATGAAATACAACGGCCAGCTATCTTTCCATGGCTATCTTGGCCATGGAAAGATATAGTCCAAGACAGATAATGGGCAAAAATAGAAGCACCCTCACTAGACCAAAGACTACTCGTGCTTATTTGCATGCTTCACCAAAACTTTCTAACATTAAGATGTAACCAACAGTCATTTATCCTGTAGGACCCTCAACAAAAGGGGTGTGAAGCAAGGTTGCACTTTGGCTCCTATTTAATTTAAGGATCTTGAGTAGAACCCAGAGTGCTAAACTGTTGCAAACATTTACAAAATCACTTTCTTGCTACACAGAGTACCAATCTCTGCAAGGAGGGGTGAGGGGTGGGAGGGGTGGACAAAGAGGGGGAGTATATTGGTAGGAAGGAAAATTCTATCACACTGGTCTTGCAAAAGAACTTGCCAACACAGTGGTAAATATACAGATCTTTTGTTGATTGATGAGCTGGGTCTGGGCTGTCATGGTCAAAAATCCTGTTCTGTAGGTTGATGTGGGTTGGCCGATAGAGCTCTGGGTTTGCCCCTTAACATGAGGAACCTTTTCTTCTGTTGAAAGGATAGCTGGTCAGTAGGTATATAAGGAGACCTACGTGGATACTAAGGGTAACACCTCTTCCTCTGATGGCCAAATACTTCAGTAGGTGATTGGGTTTCGTCTTAGCAGTGAAAGGGGTAATCACCCCTAAATGCTTAGCTGTAATCTTAGTCTTCAGAATTTGTGGCTTTCCTTGCCAATACGAGCTGAACGCTGAGCATGCTTCTTCCCTTGAATGTGGTCTATGATGAAGTTAGTTATGAGATGTTGAAATAGGAGAGAACATCCTTCCTGCTGGGTTCTAGCATTGTTTTCAGTACACCTAACAGAAGGCGACCAATGGCGGACGTAGCCAAGGTTCAGCTGTGACTTCCAGTAGGCCTTCCATCATTAGGAAGGTAATAGGTCCCGTATTTCTGGTGTACATAACTCTACACTAGGCGAGTATATTGATGCTTTCAGCATGATATCCTTGGATAAAGATTCAGAGGTAGAGTCTGGCTCTCTGTCGTCATAAGCAGGCTGGTCATAACTAAATGCAAGCCAGTAGTGGGATTCAAATAATTTAACAACCAGTTCCAGTGGTGGGATTTAAATAATTTAACAACTGTTTGTTTACAAGCACCATTTTAACAACTGGTTCTGCCAAAGTGGTGCGAGCCTGCTGAATCCCATTACTGGAGTGGACCTCTTCTGGATTTGAAGGTATGTCTGAATCATCTGCAGGGTAAGAGCCTACTTCCACTTGAATGGAACTAAGTGGAGATTCATTGGAACCCAGACGTTGTCCTAATAGTCAAACTGGAGGTCTTGGCATGGCAATTGTTCAACATGGCAATCGCTCAAAGAACTGTACTGAAGTACAGATCCAAACAGTAAGATAAGTGGGGTTGACAACATGGAATAGGGGACTCTGTGTCCTGAGGAGTACTTTCCCTTCCGAGACAGAGCAGAACAAGGGCAAGGAGCAACATGAGGGGGAAGATGTTCTTGGATTGAGGACTGGATAATACACCTATGAGGGTCAGATTCTTTATGATGGAGGTGAGAAGAGGTCAGGTTCTTTATGATGGAGGTGAGAAGACAAATTACATGTACAATAAATAAGAGGTGTGGGATTTCTCAGTGGCAAGACCATTAGAAAACTCCATTAACAATTTCACATGCCTTGGGGGGGAAAAACCCCGAACACTGATAAAAGTTTTCCAACTCAGCCTTGGCTTTACATAGAAAGCATGAAGAGGACATTCCTTCCTTATTTTTTGTCCCCACCATCTAATATTCAGAAGTAGAGCTGCCTCTATATATAGCTATGCCAGTTTGTTATGCCAAACAGATGGTTTTATTTCTGTTTTTAATTCCTTTCACAGGTTTTATTTCTGAGTAAATATGCATAGTGCTGGGCTCACTAGCTCCACATAAGCTTTGCAAGGGTTAACTCTGTCTAATATTAATTTAAATTTAGAATTTACAAGGACAATAAGTCTCATGTTCTGGCAATGACTGCTGAAAACCAGTACATACTGACTTTTGTAGAGGTTGGAATTACAGTGTTTACCACACCATTGTAAACACACAAGAAATAATACAATTAATCACTTTGACCAGGTTTTTATGCATTTTAGAGAGTTCCCTCTTTCTTGAGGCAGGGGGATGGGAAGATAGTCTCCAGAAATATTATTTTGTTCTGCATAATAACTGTATCCATTTTGAGTTCTCTGCCATGGCTTCACCTGTAAAATTGGTGAATGTTTTCCAGACTGCTAAATCCTTAATTCCTGGGACATACAAATGATCTTATCTGTAGTCTGTCGTTTAACTCATATTGGTGAATGATCTGCTCTGTGTGTGCAAGTTATCCACCACAGTGTCACAGATTACTCTTGAAACTCAAAAATGAAGTGGCGTTCCTGCCTAGGGACAGGGGGTACCCTATGTCCCCGGGCGCCCCTCATTTGGTCATGTGGGGGGGGCAACATTTCAGGGTCGTTTGTGGTTTTTAAAAAATTTTAAGTGTTTTTTCACGTTCCGTGCAGGGGCGCATTGTTAAGGCTAGCAACATCAGCCTGACAGTAGTAATTATCCAGATTGTCCTGATGATACCACTAAATTTGGTGATGTTTATTTAGTAGTTAAGGACCTGGGTGACTTCAACCTCATTACTTTCAATGGTTAACTCGAGATGGGGGTTACCCATTTGAGGGATCATAACTTTGGTCCCCTGGAACATAACTTCACCAGTTCAGTGGCATCATAAGAATAGTTAACAGATGATATCCTGAAATTTTAATGTCACTAGCTTTAAAAATACACTCTTTCATAACCTCCCCAAGAAATGTGCCCAAGATTCTTTGTTTTGCAGTGATTTTGCTCCATTGTAGCCAATGGGGAATTTCTGAGTGTGTAGGCAGGCTGCACATTTTTAAAGATGGAGGCACCAGATTTTCAGGGTGGTTTAGAAGGGCCTCCTGGTAATAGCATCCAGGCTTAGAGACCCTTGCTTCTTGGGGTTCACTCCTATGGGCCCCCAAAAGGCTTATTTTGTTTCCCCGCTCCTGCACATGAAAGCCTGTGGGCTGAGTTCTCTCAGAACTCTCTCAACTCCCCCCCCCCACTCCAGAAGCAAAGCTCACCAAGCTTGGATGCTATTACCAGGAGACCCTCCTGGAGCCACCTTGAAAGTCTGGAGCCTCTATCTTCAAAATGTGCAGCCTGCCTCAGAAATTCCTCATTAGCTACAATGGAGCAAAGTCACTGCAAAGCAAAGAATCTTGGGCAAATTTCTTGGGGTGCCTGGAAGGGGTGTATTTTTAAAGCTAGTGACACCAAAATTTCAGGGTATCATCTATTAACTATTCTTATGATGCTACCCAAGTTTGGTGAAGTTATGTTCAGGGGGACCAAAGTTATGGTCCCTCAAATGGGTAGCCCCCATCTCAGGTTAGCTCCCATTGAAAACAATGGGGATGGGGGCATTCCATTTGGGCGTCCATAACTTTGCTGCCCCTGAAACAAACATCGCCAAACTCGGGTGGTATCATCAGAGCAGTCTCTGGATGATGCCCTGAAATCATGGTGCTGCTAGCTTTAAAAATGCGCTCCCTGCAGGCCGAAAAACACCAAAAAAAATACCCCCCCAAAAAACCCAGAATACCTTGCATTCGCATTTTGTTCATATATTGGGCAGGACATAATCGGACAATTTTGTCCAAAAATGCCCAAATTCTGCCCAGATTCCAGCTGAATTCATAGTTTGTTTCATCTGAATCTCCAACTCTCAAAAGTGATGCTGTTTCAGGGTGGGGGAGAATCCAACCCCAAACAGCATCACTTTCAATTTTGTTATAACTGGGGTCCCCTGATTCTCCCTTTAAGGTAGGTTTAAAAGTAGAATCAGAGCTCCCTAGCTTAAACACCATTGAAAGTGATGCTGTTTGTGGGTGGATTCAACTGGAGGTGTTTTGTGAGAGATGATGTTGACATTTGTTTGGTAAATGTTTTGCTGGGGGTGATTTGTGAGAGATTTACATGCTTAATACCCACTTGCACTGGCTTGGAGTTGTTTCTCAGGCTAACAACCTACCTCATAGGGTTGTTGTGATTAGGAAATTAGGAAAACAGTTGGTGGGGAGAGAGCCATGTATGTTTTGATGGGAGGGGGAGGTGTTTTGTGAGCTGGTACAAAAATCATTGTTTGGTCATGGTAGGGGAGGGTGGCAGCCCATACGCCGGGCGGGGAGGGGGGCGCCAAACTCAGGTTTTGTCCCCGGGCACCAGTTTGCCTAGGTACGCCCCTGCAAAAATGTCTACATTTCCAACAGTATTTGGATAAGCTCCCTCCAAGAAACACTAGGGGGAATGACATGGAGCCGGGCAAATGGAAAACCACCTCCAAATGTCTCTTGCCTCAAACATCCAATGGAGTCACCATGAATCAGTTGTGACTTCATGGCACAAGAAATGGCACTTTATTTTTTGTATTCACCCAAACACACAACAGGATTGGGTGCAATGTAACATGGGATGTATCAAAAACGCATTGCACATCTAAGGCTGATAAATGGCAGTCATCAATGTGTATTCAAATCATATATAATCTTAACTACTAATATTTCAGCATTTTACCAATATTGCTGTCAAAAGTCCATCAATTTCTTACCAATTTTACTGTCAAAAGTCCATCAATTTCTTTCAAACAATTTTTGCAATAGAATATTCACTACAAATGTTGGACCTTTAAGGAGCCCTTTACATTGGACCACAAGAATTTAATTGAACACCTTTACCTACACTGCTTTCCCCTTCCTATGATTAACCTTACGGGAGTTCACTTTTGGTATTCCTTTTTTGTTCTTTTTTCTCTTCTCTATCCCCCTCCCGCAAATCTCTGTAGATTAGTAATATCTGCTTAGATTAGTACTGTATTTAGTAGAAGTTAGGATCTGTAGGACTTTTATTTAGTGTGTGCATATGTGTTTCCAACACTGTATTCAATTTGCTAATTAAATACATAATAGTGATGATTCTTTCCATAATACATTCATCATCCAATGCCTGCATCTAACACACAAAATGAATGTGCTCTGATAGTTGGGGTATATCCATGTGTAGGTCATCTGGGTAACATTGCTGAATCTGGAAATTTTCATCAGTAACTCTGTTATCTTTTGCTAAAAATTGCAAATGCTATCTTGTAGCATATCTCAGACATCAATTAACTCAAAAAGATTTCTAACAATTCTCTTTTTGCTTGCCAATTATCAACTTTTGGTTTTATGCTGTAGGTTTTACAGTAAATATTAACTACCAATTTTAATACAATCTCAGTATACCAATGAGGTTCTAAAAACTCACAATTCTTTGCAAACGCGTGTCCTTGAATTTAGCAATGTTGAAACAATGATGAAAAAAGTGCATTCCACTTAACTGAGGTTGTGTAATGAACTAATATGGTTTTGTACTAGATGTCTAGCATAGCTGTCTTGCAACTAACTGTGATATAACACTTATTTCACTTTATCCTCTTGCTGCTTTTCACAGTTGTTTAACAAGATCTCTATTATTTTGGAATATTTTAAAATTTAGAAACAAACATCCAAAGGGCTTTAGTCTTTTTAAAAAGAGAGACAACTCCTGTCATAAAGGACAAAATAAGTGAGAACTCTACCAATAAACAGAGTTATCTTCAATCTCCTCATATGCAAAAATATTAAAAATCAAATATTAAAAATCTCATATTAAAAATCTGCAGAACTACTAGACAGTTATATTCAAACTAGAAAATAACATCTAAAGACTTAACTGCTTAAAATCAAATCTGAATGTGAAATTCAGTCCAGACCCTGCTTTTTGGCTATTGCAGCTCTCTTAGGGTTTCAAGGTAACAACACTGTAGTAGCAGAGGAAAGTACAAAATTACCATGAAAACAGAACTAAGGTCTAACCACTCTGTGCCTTGTTCACTTCCTGACCTTTAGTCACTAAGCCCTTTAAAATCTCTTTCAAGTGGCTTCTTCATCCTATTCAAACTGACTCTCTCCCCAAGGCCAAATTATATTATTTATTTATTCCATTTATACCCCGTCCTATACTGAAGTCCCAAGGCAACTTACATAATAGGGTTAAAAGCCCCCTTAAAAACATTAGAATCCTAAAAACATAAAACATAAAAAACACAATAAAAACATCCTTTAAAAACAGTCCATAAACAACATCCATTAAAAATCCCCACCCCTCCCTCCCCCCACCCTTCAGCTGAGTGTATAGCAAGCATCGAGAAATTCTGCACTTAGGTCAAAGCTAAAAACTCAAACATAAAATCAGTTTTTATACAAGAAACATTATCCTCTACATGTAAAATTTTTGGTTCTCTAAAACAATTCCCATCATATCATAAGCCGGACCTATCAACCCCCTTGCCAACAGATCAGCCTACATTTATTTTACCTACTTCAGGGCCTATCTTTCTTCTACTGCAGATGGAAGATGTGTAACAACATTCAAAACAAACATTAAAATTATCAAATCAATAACATAATTAACAAATCTCCTTCAAGGCAATAAATAGGCAGCAAAGACATACTCCTAGAGTAATAATTCCACCCAGAAAACTGCTTAGCACAGACCAAATGCCCTTTTAATTAAATTATGTTGCAGCCACTCCTGAAGTCAAGAAAGGAGGCCAATCCAAAGAAGTGGGTAACAACCAAAAGCCCCAAGTCCAGGGCACAACACAGTGCACCCTGGCCAGAAGATGGACAGACAAAAGACCTCAATGGGCAGGCTTCTTTTAGTTCAGAAAAAAATCAGGTATATGTTCCAATACTCCAGGAAGTTCAGAATCTGACTTAGGCCTGGTCTAGACAAGAAGCAGAATGAGTTGGTAATGAGGCAACTGAGGTGATGAACAGCAGAATGAACAGCCTCATATCAGACTGCTGGTGAGGGATTATATTTTTCAGACCTTGTAGTGGAAAACTAGCCTACCACATGAAACACTAGGCTAGAACTCTTTCTCACTGAGATACCACTTCAAACAAACTGAAGTAAGTTTTTACATGGGACCATAATAAAAACATGATCTTCCCACCTGTAGTGCAAAGTGGTAAAGTCTATTCTTCACCTCAGAACACTACCCTCTTATTATGCTACATGTGTAGACCAGGCTTTACTCTCCCAACTATGGTGCTTGTAGTCAAGTCACAACCTAAATAAAAAAAATAGTGAGATAATCTGACTATATATCTAAGAGTGTCTAAGCATTGCTGCTTCTGGGAACGGGTTGGAGTTGATGACCCTTGAACTCCCTGCCAGCCTTCTCTGTTTCTATGGAATTGTGAAGGAACTCTGTGCATTTGGATTCCAAGGCAGTCCCTGAGAAGCAAGAACTTGGCAGAAGACTAGCAACCTTAATTACACAGCACTAGATCATATTGCTACCTCGGATTAATTTTGTCTTGTTTATATATAAACATTTGCTTGCAGAGAGACTCTGTCCATGACTGATTAATGCCCTGGCGTCATAACATTAGTATAAAGGAGTAATTCAAATCTTAATGCAGTATTTGCTGCTAAATGGATTCACAGTTTACATAAATTTGTGGTTTTATTGCTAATTTTTTTCTAAAACCAGAAGGTTACTTTTTAATACTTGTACATATGTGTAAGCTCAAATTCTCCTTCTCCATTATTTTTCTTTTCCTAACTGCACCAATACCCATGACAAGTTGATTTACACACAAATGGCTTGCTACTGAACTAATTTCACAAGACTCCAAATGTTCTAATTTACACACATTTCTCTTTCTGTCTCTCTTTAAAAAGCTGTTTTTCCAAAGTAAAATACAATTCTTATCTACAGGCTGGAAGGGAAGGGGGAATCTTTGACATTTTAAAAGACCATATAAACTTTTGTTCAGCTACTAAAAGCATACATATCCACACAAGAAAGGCTTAAAAAAGGATGTCTTTATCTTTAATACTTGAAATTAACACGGACATTGTTCGACATTTTTTTGTCTAAATTTATATGAAAGCAGTTTTTACACGCCAATAAGTTTGGAATTTCTGATTTTTAAACAATATTTAGAAGAGACACCTTTTCTTAAGATATAATATAGATACATAATAAGCCTTAAAAAAATACCTGAGAGGTTTCGCCTGGGGATTGCCTGCTTCTACATATGGATGTAAATAATCCTTTATGTAGAGATCAGCAGCACTATTAGAATGGGTGCAAATGAGAATCCTGCTGGAATAAATGGTGCAAATAAAAAAGCAATGAAGAAACAGAAAACCATTCAAAGCAGTAAAAATACAAAAAAAGAGATAGTGACCATCTTCCCCACACATTTCTGTTAATGAAATTAGTATGTGAATTTAATGGTTCAATGATGCTTCTAACTAATTTCTGTGGGAAGATTTAAACTTTCAACACAGCTTTTAAAATCATTTTTTACATTTTAGGTAGAGTAGATTTAAAATAAAGATAGCCATTACAAGTCTACACAGTGCACAGCTTTCTAAATATGATTCAATGTAACTATTCCATATGTCGCCAATTTTAAATAATTCTTCTAAACATATGCTACTACACCTTTAGACTGTCAAATTCTCTCCTGAACATATACACAAAACAATGATGGATGGGAAGGTTCTTTTAAAGCTGGATGGAAATTCTGCTATCTTTCCTTTATGTAAACTGTGGCATTTGCCTTCCAATTAAATATCTACATATCATCCCATCTCACCTAGTATCCTGCTGCTGAAGTATATGCTTGACTGCCTGAGCCAAAGTGAAGGTTTTGCCTGTCCCATAGGGACCGATGATAAGAACAGGAGGCAACTGTATTGAGAGTGGAGTTGTGATAGCCAGAACAGCCTCCTTCTGCTTTGCATTGAGCCTAGGATCCAACTGCTCATCCCACTGTCTGTACAATAGAAAGCATGACATTTAGCAATACCAATATGCTACGAATTAAAATGAAATTACAATCATTCAGAGACAGGTTCAAAACAAGTTGTTCCGACAAATGAACTTCAACTACTAATAGGGATAAATGATAATGTTACTGTGACACACGTAGTAGTTATACCAACTGGGATTAAACCTCCTATATTGTAAAAATCCACCCATTACCATGTCATCTCAGCCTGTTCATAACATATATAAAAACAGCTCCATCGAAAGCTCTGCAGAAGTCAAAACAAAACAAACACTTGTTTATCTTTCACTTTCTATATACTGTACCTCAATAAATTTTGAATCTAACAAAGTCATCATTCTGTCCCATGAAATTTAAGTCCAAAACAGATTAATAGGACTTGTAAAGTATAACTCAAAAAACTTGCAGTCACTGAAGAACTGGATAAGCTCTTTCAAACAACAATTTTAAACACAAGAAATCTGCATCAGAGACCTAGTGAATGTGTTAATTAAATTAATGAATGAGAACCAAAAGAACAGGAACCAACTCTAGTGACAATCTGCCGTACTTAAGAGGTTAATTTCTACATGCAATTTTGGAATGCCCAGTGACAGATTTAAAAGTAGATTCAGAAAGTAGAAAACACCTGTCACTGAAGCACATATGGTCATACTTCTGTAATGCGATCTACCTCAGTGTTAGCTTCATGGACTTGGAAAATGTGCATGAAGTGTAAGGGGTTAAAACAGAGGTATTTATTGAATTCTTTTTGCATAAGGCTGCTATGAATGAAGTGCTAGAAAGATGATATGGATGGAAAACCAAAATAGAAAGAAAAACTAGAAGCAAAAATCATCTTGAGTTAAGTCAAGAAGTATAGAAACTCAAGACATAAATAGCTATATCTGCATTAAGACAGCAAAGGTCACTGACTACTTTAAAAATGAAAAATGAACAAGATTTATGCAAAAAAAACCCCAACAGCTCAATGTTTGGGGAGCACAAATTTTAAAAAGAGCATTTTATTTATTCGAGTAAAACAATATCTATTATAACGTTAGAGGGATTATTTACAATTGTACAGGAAATATGAAATTGTTTGCAAATCATCACTCTAAAACAGTGAAGGTGATGCATATTCAGAAACAAGAACTCTGAATGTGCATCCTCTTGTTCAATCAGGAACCAGAAAGGCAAAAATTGATGAATGCAGAGTTCATGGTAATGGATCTTCCAGTACTCGCAATTATACATTAGATTCTCTACAAGAGCTCACAAACTGTACACTGAGCAACAGTGATGGCTGTAACGACTTTGGGAGGTGATCAGCCAGACCTCCTCTTTCCTCACCACAGAGGGTGAACAAGGAAGACAGACTTAGGCTCCATCCCACTCATCCCCAAAAACGTTCAGCATATATCTGTGGCTTAGCAACATACATTTTCTATGAAGAGGTGGTAAAATCTTTACCTGTGAGGTATTGAGTATATAGAAAATAATTGTGAAAGGACTGTTTTAAAGAAAAGTAGGCTACCATGGAAAGTAGACCATGGTGCCCTTTATTACCATCTCTGTGCCCTTTATTATTATCTTCAAAACCAGATGTTCAAAACACCTGGAAAATGTACTAGGTTATTAGAAACTATTACTATTACATAGTCATCCTGTGGTAACATTTTGAAGAACAGCTTTCAGAAATAGGGACAAGGATAACACAGTAAGGCAGTAGCAGGTCAAGGGAGTTGCCTCTGCATTCCCCTTTCTGTTCTCAAAATATTTGTTCCAAAGGTAAAGCCAGTGGGAAGGCTCCTTATCTCTGACCCTTTGTTTGTCTCCTAAAGTTTCCCAGGACAAAGGGAAAGGACAGTTTTCTTCTCTATCTGTAATTTGTCATTTAGGATGGGAAATTTCACAATAAAATTGAATGAGAGATTGGCTAAGCAGTTGACCTCTGCCTCAAACCCCTGGACTGACCAGGAGAAAGCTCACCCTTTCTCCTCAACCCTACCTCACTGAGGTAATTTCTAACCCAAAAAAGACTGCTGAAGTTTGTTTGGGGCTGAAAGGAAAAATATATGTTTCCTGGATTGTAAAGTCATGGGAAAAGAGAGTAGTCTATAAAATATCATTATTTTCACGGAAAGTAGGCAGTCTTTAGCAAATGATTGAGACCCCCTCCTACCCAAAACCCTAGTTTCTGTCCACAAGCAGGCTGTCTCAGATAACAAATTAAAAACCCAGAGCACAGCACACTGTATGAATTCAATAAACATCTCTTGCTTTCTTCAAAGCAATATACATTCATTGAAACTAATGTTTTGATTCAGTGATTTTTTTTACATGTATGGGTAGGCTGACCAGACGTCCCGCTTTTGGCGGGACAGTCCCACCTTAAAACAATTTGTCCCGCATCCCGCGGGTTTTTTCAAGTGTCCCGATTTTTGGAAGGCTGCCGCACTACCTTCTGGGGTGCAAGGCAGTGCAGCAGCCTCCTGCACGTGCAGCCGCAGGAGCGCACGGCCTTCTGGGGTGCTCCTCGGCTTCCTCGCCTCTGTGACAGGGGAAAGCGGAAACGGGAGCTTCCCAGAAGGTTGTAAGGCCTGCGGTTGGGCAAGACGCATAGCGCGGTAACGTCACGCCCGCCTGCCCGCCCCAGTTCACAAAGGGGACCATCTGGTCACCTTATGTATGGGAGTTCTATTTTGTACAGGGAATTCCCTTTTTGCAACAGTAGCTACATTCCTTTTTACTGAACTTTTCCACTGAAACAAATAGTGAAGCAGGAACTCTGGTATATAATTCAGCATTGCATAGCCATATCCCCTGAATATGGGAGGTGAGGTTGATTGGCACAACTGCAAGTAGGAAAACATCCATTGAGGATGAGCACTAGTTTCCTGGTACATTTTCCTAGGAGGGCTCAGGACCAGAAAGAAGCAAGAACATTAAGATTGGACCAGCAGTTTACATCACTGCAAAAAAAAAATCTCAGTAGGCCTGAGCCTTGCAACACCCCCACCCTACCCCACACCCCGCACAGGGCCACAACAAAGAATAAAATCCAGCTTTGCCCTAACAGTCCAGGTATGGTATAGCTAGAAAGGTAGACAATGGGCATGCCAGTTTAGATTTATTGGCCTCCAGAATCCATGCAAACTAAAATATACAGGCACAATAAAATCTCTCAATGGTTTATTAATTATTCAGCATCCTATACTCCAGTGATCTAGTAGGTCAGTTCATCTCCTAAACTGGAGGGTATATGCTTGGAGCATCTAGAGGTTCAGTCATTGATATTCCTACTGTTCACAAGCAGGTCACTGCTACTCCACTTGAAAGAATTTTGGACGGGCAAAGCATATTTTGGCAAGTTATTATAGACAGAACCCCTTGGGACACAGCAGGATGCTAAGCTAATTATTTAGGTGCACACGTGATACAAAGATCCTCTAATGGTACAAAACTTTCCCTTGGAATACATTTCTTCCACCAAAAGGTTCATTTCATGAAAAAAAAACTCCACTAATAGAACCCACACATCACTTGCGATCAGCATGGGTGCATGATGAACCCAGACATGCGCTGGTGCAGGGCGTGGCGGGCAGGGGCACAGGGTGCGCGCATGACCCAGGAGCAGTTCCCCCTCACTCCAGCCCTGAGCAATTGGTAAGCATAACTATTGTTACTGGTTTCTGGTTTCTAAAGCTGCTTCTGTAACACAGGATGCAGCTCATTGCAAGTTACTTTTGATGTCAGAAAAAAATTTAAAAGCTGAAATCCTAATGTTTCAGAAGATGTTAGCCATTTACAGCCCTTTTTCTCCCAGTTATTGCAATACACAGACATTCAAAGATGCACTTCTGGTGTAAGGGCATGCCTGAATCATCTATTACAAGTTATTCAATATAATATCAATATGTCAGGTTCCGGTATTGAAGTGTTTGCATTTTTGTACCTGTTGGGACTCCAAGGTATTGTGGGAGTCAAGCTGACATCTGGAAAGAGAATATTGTTGTCCTTGATCCTGTCCAATGCATAATGCATTTCACAGAGTGGTAAGCGGTTTAACTGAAACTGAAGTTCAACCTACAGTGCATACAAAATGAAAAAATGAATGAAAAGGTGTGCCAAAAAACCAGAAGTTGAAAGAAGTGGTCTTACGCTTTGCTAAACAGAGTTATTTCAACTATATTGCCAACAAATTAAAATAACCAGAGAGGTCAAGCAAATGAAAACAAAACCCTTACTAATCATCTAAACTTCAAACAATCAAAAGGCCAAAAGAACATTTTTATAACAGCAATAGTATTTGTATTTGTAAGCAACTGCATAAATACAGGTACATTTATAACTCAGTGACACCTTTTAGTGAACAGACCAATTCATTTTATACACTGAAAGGTAATAAAGCACAGGTCAGAAAATATTTACAGATCACAAAATACAGAGGAACAAAACAGCGCGTCACACACTGGCTTGTTTTCAAGATCACAAAATACAACATATGCTCTATGAGCAGCAAAACACCAACACAACCCTCAGATCTCCAAACAAAGCCCAAAAGAACATAAAGAAAACAGAAAAGCAAGTGGCAGAGGGAGAAGTTTGGTGGATGACTTGAAGACATAGTGAGTTAACCTTTTGACTTCCTTTAGGCATCTGGGAATGGGGTCAAAAGAAACACAGAATGTCTGCAGAAGCATGGAAGGAGCACGGTGAACAGGAAATGGTATGGTAGCACATCAGAACGGTAGAAAAGTTATGCCCCTAGAAAAATAGTTGAAGAACCCAAACAGCTTCTCACAAGGAATTTGGGGTGTCCTGGCTCTATCTTGCAATAAAAGTACATGTGACAATACCAAGCAAGTTATTTTTGACCGCTGACAACTTCTCAAAATCAAAAGCTATATAACATCTTCTATTAACATCAACCTAAATAACCCAATCCAGGGTATCAGGCTGGATTTTTAAAAATCTCACAGATTATGATCTTAAAGCCTCCTTGTCAACATAATGTGTAACATTGCATTGCTGATTTCAATTGGTCAGAGTGAGTGGGCCTTATATCGGGGTTCTGTACTTGCCATTCTGGAAACAAGTAAAACACTAGCATCCATCTGAAAACATAATAATCCCAATAGTTGATCAAATGTCTCTCTGGTGACAAATGGAACACAAAGGCCCTTTAAAAAAGCAAAACAATGAGCAAACGGTAAATGCTGTACACCTTAAATTAACAACACTAGAAAGGAATTGGGGATGGAGTTTTTTAAATAACTAAATTTACTTGCTGAGTAAAGACCAAACCAGACAGTGTTTTTTAAACATCAATTTGGATTCCCACAACCCATCTCACCCTTCCCTACAGCCACACAGCAACAGAGAGGAACTAATTGTGTAACTGTTGGTTCAGCATTCTCCTCTCCCTCATTTTCTCTAACCAAAATAGCTCCAGCGCATGAGTAGAAAGCCTAAGGGGCAGGTAATGACCCCCCCCCCAGATCTGTTTTTTATTGGAAAAGGAATTAACTATAAAGGATGCTATATTATAAGAAACAATACTGATGTTTCACTGATTACACTTGCTCTAGTTCAGCTGCTTCTTGACACCTGAACCAAATCTTGACACTTGAACCAACCTCATTTTATTTTTGATCATATACAATTTAATTCGGTGAACAGGGAACTTTTGTGGGAAAAACTTACGAAAATGGGTATTGATAAGGGCTGCTCGCCCTTATCAAAGCTCTATATACAAATACCACTCTCCAAGTGAGATGTGATCCATTGGGAAAATTAACGCCAAAAATTAAAACTTCCAAAGGTGTCAAACAAGGTTGCGTTTTGGTCCCCCTGCTATTTAACCTGTTCATTAATTATTTGTCCCTTGACCTAAAATCGGTCAATTCATCTTGTCCCAGCTTTGGTAGTGTGACCCCATCATTGCTTTTATTTGCAGATGATGAACTATTACTCTCTAGAATGAAGAGAGGCCTAAATTGCCTGTTATCCAAATGCAGTGATTATTGTAAACGGAATTCATTATCCATCAATCCTGCCAAATCTAAAGTGGTTGTGTTTGCTAACACTTATAAACCCAGCAGATGGATGCTAGATGGTGCATCGGTTGAACAAGTTAAGTTCTGTAAATATCTAGGAATTGTTTTCCATCACAAAGACCTAGCTATGACAGCTTGTAGAGCTACTGTGGCGGGTATGGAGAACTTTTTTTTACAAAAGGTAATAGGTTTATCCCTGCCACAGTGAGAGTTTTCAATATGAAAGTGATTCCCCAATTGCTCTATGGGATCCCCTTGTGGATTAATGCTTGGAATCAAAGAGTTGAGAGGATCCAGTCAGCCTTCTTATACAAAATATTCGGAGTGCCACATTGCATCCCTTGTGCTGCACTCTATTTGGAAGTGGGACAACACCTTCTTGTTACGAAAGCTTGGCTGGCTACCTTAAAGTTTTGGGTTCGCCTGTGCTTTAATTTGGACACTGGTAGCCTTACCTATCATATCCTCCCCCAGCTCCATGGAGCTAAGTGGTGGCGGGCAGTTGAAATTAAAATACTTTCCCTGGGATTTTCCTGGGATACTTTGCAAATGCTACCTCCTTCCGAACTCTTTTTTCAATTAAAAAGGCGACTTCTTGACCAGGAGCTACAAGTTCTACAGGAAGAAGCGCAAAGTAATTGCTCCCCCCTCTTTTTCAATATTAAATTTAAAACCAACCAGATGGCAGATTATTTGAGTATACTCCAAGAGCCCAAGCATAGATAGATACACACTAGAGCTCATTGTAATTCCTTCCCTTGTTCCGTACTCCAAGGGAGGTTTCTTAAAATTGACTCGCAAGAGCGGAAATGTTCCCACAGTACTACAGTGGTGCAATATAATGCTCAACTGTCCCAAATATGAGGGAGCTAGGACCAGGCTCTTGGCTCTCCTTCCTGTTAAGTTTACGGAATACTCCGCTGCTGGGAAAGTTATATTCCTATTAAACAACTCCTCTTCTGTGATTTTAACTTCTGTAGCTAGATTCCTTTTAGGAATTTTGGAATAATACCTGCGATGGTTTTATGTATGAAACATTTGTCTGGATAATGCTGGTTGTTATACTGGTATTATGCCTAATAAAGGTTTTATGTATGCATGTATGTATATACAATATCTAGAACATCTTTTGTTCTTTCTTACATCCCATCTCATGTACGTTCTGTTGGATTTCATGGCTCATTCTCAGATTAATATTTTATTAATCTATCACAGAAATTAAAATTGTTGTTAACAGTCAATTGTGTGGGTGTGGGTGTGGGTGTGGGTGTGTGTGTGTGTGTGTGTGTGTGAGAGAGAGAGAGAGAGAGAGAGAGAGAGCGCTAAGAAAAAAGCAGTTGGATTATTTAAATTCGAAATTACTGGTACTAAGCTACATTGTGCTAAATATTACATGGAATACAGCAAGTATTAAAGCAGACTATGAATATTAGATGGCATTTACCAAAAAGTCAAATTCTGAAGCAGTCAAACTATCCAAAAACAAATGTCTTAAATTTCTACCACAACCCCCTTAAATATTACCACAGTAATATAGCATTACAGAGAAAAGACTTAAGTTCATTGCAATAACTTATAAAGGAAAACCAAGTCTCTTTTAGTAATGACACATCTCATTTTGTATTCCAGGAACATTTCTTGATCTAGTCAATTACTGACTTTGATTACTGTTTTTAGAAAACATACACAACCCAACTATTCAGCAGTATGATCAGTATGTAGACTAATTATGAATGTTAAATGAGAACAAGAAGATTCTTGCATAATTTTTCAACAGACTGATTGGAAAGTGACATTGCTAACTTCTTTTGATGAGAAAAAATTTACTTCAGTGTTTTCTTGTGTCTTTTGTTTTAAATTATTTCCGCTAGACAGCCAGAGTCAACCACTTATTCCTACAGGAGATGTATTTGCTTCAGTTAACTAAGGGTGTTTTCATTGTTTATACAATGTATTTTACACATGATTTTACACAGAACTTATGCATAAACTCTACCACGATCTAAAGAACTTATTTTTTGTAGCAGAATAAGCAGATTATCCAAATTTTCATCCACTGTCAAAACTTTTTAAATTAAGGGGGGGGGGGGTTGTCAACAGAACATATCATAGGGTAGGATCCTGTAGGGGTGAGCCCACGAACCCAGCAGAACCGTAGAGAGAGCGCTTGGAATGCCGGTGCCGGCTACGGCCTTCTGGGCGCACACGCTCCCCCAACCCCCGCTCCCCCGTGAGTCACGGGTCATGAACTGCCTGACTCGCAGTCACCAGGTGTCCCATACAAAGGGACAAAAGGGCTCTTGCCCTCAGGTGAGGATTAGACCCAGACGCGGATGCTTCCTCCTGCATCGGGCAGCCCGGGATGAGATCATGTATCACATGATGGTCTCGCGTTCTTCCCGCTCTCCCGACTCTCCCGCCTCTAATTCCCTTTACACTTCTGTGAAACCCTAATAAAAGGTGCGAGGGGCGAGCACACGGCAGAGTTGCCAGGATCACGGGATCCCGCGCTTCCTGCAACCCGGAAAACCCAGGACCAGATGCCCCCAGTGTCGAGAGGGCTTTCACTGGTGCTTTGTGCCCATCGGGAAACTCTTACCCGGGCCTCTCCCCAGCCCAGGACCAAGGAGGAGAATACTGAAACGATCCCAAGAACCAAGGCCCGCGCCCAAACCACCTCCTCCCCGTGGTATCTCTCTCACCTGCACCCAACCTCTCTCCCTCAAGTTCTGGCATGAGATCCTTCTGCTCCAACCCAGTACAGCCATCCCATTCCCTTCGAGGCCGCTTGCTTAGTCTTTGCCTGCGCTCCTTACAGCTGGAGCAGGGTTTGTTTGTCGCTCCGGGGTTCATTTACTCCACACACCAGGGAGCCGTTCACGTTCAGGTGTTGACAAACATCCCTGAGTAGTCACCGAAGCGGGACCAGCTGCGCACAGCTTGATACTCCTTCCCCACGCGCTGCCTTCCGCCAATTCACCGTCACCAGCCCTGGCGTAGCCTACGAGGCGCAGCTACGGCGCCACCGTGGGCGCAGTGCAGACGCTCATCGGTAGCTCCCGCCCGTACCTGGAGCTCTCACTATAGAAGGGTGTCCGCTCAAGGGGCTTGTGGACACCGGGCGCCGACGTGAATCGCTATCAGAAGCAGCCGAGAGTGGCCTGATCAGTGGCCAACAGAGGCTTGCCCGCGCATCTGGGGGGTGGGGGGAAAGCAGACCGTGAGACGAAGCATCCGCCCACTCACAGTCCGCAGCCCGGGACTTGAGCGCCAGCTCACAGTCCGCCCCATCGTCTTGGACATCCACGTTAACTTGTGGGGAAGGGATTTGATGAGCCAGGTCAAGATGACCTTAGTCTGGGATGGATAGGCCCACTCCCACCGCTTCCCCCCCCCCACATGGATCACCAAGACCGCCGTTGGAATGAAGTGATGGCCGCTGCCCAGAAGAAGAACAGATAGCAGCCTGTCACATTGAGATCTCCGCCTCCCAACCCCGACTGTGTTCCCCATCTCAGTCCCAAAACTCCTGCTCACAGGCTCCCTCCTCTCTTCTTTCTTCCCTTTCTTATTTTTCAACCAACAAAGGCGGGGCCACCTCGGCTGACTGGCCCTCCCTGGATTACCACGTGGGCCCGCCCCGGTACCGCAGGCATCCGCCAGGACAGGCCCCCAGCTTAAAAGCAAGAGGGTCACCACCATCCGCACTTCCCGCCAACCTGTTTGGATTTCAGGGGAGCCAGCCCAGTGCATGGCAGCTGGTCCAGCGCACTGCCAACTTTCTTAGTACCACATGTTAGGTTGCTTTTAACCGAAACCGCCTCTTTAAGGAGTGGTTTCAGCGGGCGGCAATTCCCCAAGATACTCAGGAGCGCATCCCACTTTCTAGCTTCTATGTTTGTTTTTTTAACCCTTTTGTGGTCACGGGTGAGTACATCCACTTCTAAGATGGAACTTCCCCCAGCCCTTTGTTCCAAAGACCAACCCCCAAGTGTGTGATCGTCATGTTTTTCTGATACATTCCCTTCTCTGAGCACGCTCCCAAAGTCCCTTTATCCTGCAAATTAAGTATGCATACCCACAATTCCTTGACGGTCCACTCGCCCCCCCCCTCCCTGGGGGCTCGGACCCTCGCTTTGACACATCTTGATGACGTTCTTGAAGCCAACTCTCCATAGGAGTCGCCTGCCCTTCGTGCCTCCCGTCCATGTCCAAACAAATTAAAGAAAGGGGAATAGGTGGCCCCCTTGGCCTGCCCCCTTGCTGAAATCTGGCCTGCCCCCTTGCTGAAATTCGAACCTGCTCCCCATGGAGAGGCACTTCGGGCAATCAGAGCCTCTCCCACACGTCCAGGTCCCCCACCAGCGCCAAGATCAAGCTTGGCGGGGCCTGGTCCCCCTCATAACCTGGGGAAGGGGGTATGCTTCAATCCTTCTCCCTACAGGTCCTCAGTGGATTCCAGTCTCGCCATGTCCGGCCAACCCATGGAATGGCACCAGAAGGAAACCAACCCGATCCCGGAGATGGAGCGGATCTCCCTGGAAGACCCTGCCCCGCGGCCTCGACGGAACCGCCGCCAGCGCCAGAACGGTCCGAGAACCTGGATGACCTGGGGGGACGTCAAGGCAACGACCAGCCAAGCTCGGGAGCTGCTGGTATAGCCAGGCTGCCCCGGTGACACCGGAGGATCTCTGCGCTGCCATCTTTGCGATTATCACTGGGGCGTAATTCCGCGAAGTCACCATCATCTGCCTGCTTTGTTGCTTCCTGCCGGTGACGCTCGGTCACCCCTCTTGGAGCTCAACCAAGCTAACATCTGGGAGCCGTTCGCCGTCGCTGCCAACGCCTCATCCTTTCCTGCTTGGGCCAGTATCTGGGGGTGGGAAGTTTGCTAAGCTCCTGCCTGCCTCCCGGCCTGCTGCAAAGTCCCTGGAGACTTCCTGGAGGAGTCTGGCCTGGAGCCCCTTCATGAATGCCTCGCCTTATCAGGTACTCCATGAGCGCCGACCGGGGACCCGCTTGTATAAACCCTCCCCACTGGCGCTTCCTCTCTCTCATCACCCAAACTGCCGCCAACCACGAAGTCCAACACTCTGGCGCTCTCGGCATTGCTGATGGTGGCGGGAAAAGTGCTATTTCGGCACGTTTCTCCATTCACCAGCTCGCCAGCTAACTGGAACTGCACACATGTAGAGTGACATTCCCCCCATATATGGGAACATCCTTCTCCCTAAAGGTTGGTTCTGGACTTGCGGGGAGAGAACCTTCAACTACATCCCCGATCGCCTCTCTGCCGGAACTCTTTGTTGCTTGTAGCCGCCTCTACCATCGCTCCTGCCTCAGGCTCCGCCCCCAGGAGCCTGTAAGCGCCGCCGCCGCTTCCACTCTTTCCCTCGCATCTTCCTGCCGGAAGCGTAACGCGGTTGCTCTCTCCAAAGCAGAGTATGTTTCCCTCGCGAATTCCTCCCTGCAGGGAGTCCCAGGATTCTCGCCACCTACAACGGCAAGACTACACGCCGGTTGGCCTGTGCCCCCTTAAGCGAAGTTCCATTAATTTACCTCCACTGCTCTGGATGCCCTGGCCTCCGAGCAACAGGAACTTCGTCAAGCGACTTTAGATAATCGTGCCGCTATTGATTACTTGCTGTTACTGCACCACCAAGGTTGTGAAAATGTACATAATATGTGTTATTTTAATCTCTCTGATAACTCCCATTTGATTCATATGAAAGTGCATGAGTTGCAAGATGTTGTATCTAATCTGAAATATGATGTGTTGCCCCACTGGTGGTCAGCCCTTTGGAGTTGGCTGCCAGGGGGATGGTTAAGCGCTGTTGTACAATTCTTCATTGGTTTAATCATATGCCTCATTGTCGGATCTTGCCTTGTTCAATGTGTATCTGCTTTTGCCTGTAACGCTTTGTAAGAGACCCTTTGACTTTCCCCTACATCGCGAACCAGGTCCTCATGTTGTACAAAACAGCCTAGCCAGCTTGAGCGAGTTCCTGGGGAGGCAAGCATCCCCCTAAATTGCCCCAACTGATTCGGCTTCCTTCCTAAAACGTTAGAAACGGGGAGATGTAGGGGTGAGCCCGCAAACCCAGCAGAACCGTAGAGAGAGCGCTTGGAATGCCGGTGCCGACTACGGCCTTCTGGGCGCACACGCTCCCCCAACCCATGCTCCCCCATGAGTCACGGGTCATGAACTGCCTGACTCGCGGTCACCAGGTGTCCCATACAAAGGGACAAAAGGGCTCTTGCCCTGAGGTGAGGATTAGACCCAGACGCGGATGCTTCCTCCCGCACGTAGCAGCCCGATGAGATCATGCATCACATGATGGTCTCCCGTTCTCCCGCTCTCCCGACCTCCCGCTCTCCCGCCTGCCCGACCCCTTTACACGCCCCCAGTGAAACCCTAATAAAAGGTGCGAGGGGCGAGCACACGGCAGAGTTGCCAGGATCACAGGATCCCGCGCTTCCTGCTACTGGCTCTCTCCAACAGATGAAATCTCCGCGTCTCATCTCTTCCTTGGGGCCTCGTGGGAAAGACTACAGATCCAAGATCAGTTTTAATTAGTAGAAGGGGTGGTTCACCAATTTCCCCCTCTCATCACAGACTTCCAGTTCATCCCTCATGCTATTCCTGGGGGGTCTGTTGTTCCCTAAGATCAAATGAGGGACTCAGTGGGCTGCAGCAAGAGGAGGAAGGCAGAACATTTCCATCCCACAGATGAAGCACCTTCTGTCAATGGGAAACACCTCGCCAGAAGCATTCCATGGCTGAGGGTACTGGACTTCTAATATGGCTTTCCAGAATAACAGAAGCTGCTAGTCGTTTTCTAGGGAGAAAGGTCATCATTGCTAGGATGGAAAACAACTTTTAAAAAATGTATATTATCAACTCCCTTGGAGACTCAAATAACGGAAGTCTTGTTTATTTATTTATTTTCTGCCCAGCCTTTCTCCCCAAAGGGGACCCATTTTTCCCCTTTTCCATTTTATCCTTACAACAACCCTATGAAAGGCTAAGAAAAGTGTCTGACCTAAAGTCATCCAATGAGCTTCCATGACACAAGTAGGAATTCTAACCCAGGTATTCCAGATACTAGTCAGACATTCTTAATCACAACATCAGTTCTAAATAAATAAATAAATGAATAAATGAATGAATGAATGAATGAATGAATGAATGAATGAATGAATGAATGAATGAATGAATGAATAAATAAATAAATAAATATCTGCTATGGTATGTCAATTTCATTCACATCCAGGATCAGCATCTTTATGAGGGGTTTCATGATAACCTCCTTCAAGAACACTGACTCTCTCTTTAGTACTGGGTCTATCTGCATGTTTTCTTCTAGAAAATAAGACATTTATAACTCTGTATTTTTTAAAAAAAATGCCAACTTTGCCAGAAATGCCAAATAATACGCTACGAAATTTGCCAAAAATGCCAAATGAAATGCTAACAAAGTTATTAACAATTAATTTTAGGTTGATAAGGCAGTAAAGTAAGTTTAAACTTGGTTAAGAAAAGTAAGCATTGCATTTAGTTAATTTTTCCAGAAATTTCCCTTTCTCCCATTTAGGAAAAGGACCCCAAAAAGTTATTTTTTCAAGAATTCAAAATTCCCAGAATTTATTACATCTCTAGAACGACCAGATGTTATTTACAATTGTGAACTTGAAAAAAACCACAGGAAAAGAAAAGGTTCATGGAACTTTAACAGGAATTAAAAGTCCTGAAAATAGAGTAAATCCTCAAAGGGAATTATATGACCACAGTCCATAGTTAAAGTTCAATCCAAGGTCAATACCTATACTTCCTACTTACAAGTGTCAAATCCAAACAAGGGCAATACAAACAACACACATCCAGGAGTCCAGGCAAAGGTCAACACAAAGGAGATAATATGCAGACACACTTGCTGCTTCCACGCTGCCTCCTGTTTCCCAGCTTCTTTTCACAGGGAGCGGTCTTAACAGCTGGCGATAGCTGGCACCCGGCTATCGTGTCAGCCCTGCTCCTGCAAATACTCCTCTTTGTTGATGAGGCTAGGGCAGTGCAGGGCTGCCAAGTAGTGTTCCTCCTTCAACCCTGAAGGTCACTATGCAATCATCTCCGATGCAGCTCATAGCGGTCAGGGGATGCAGGGGGAGGGTCCTTGTGGCAGGCCTGCCACCAGGAGGCTAAGGGGCTTCCAAACTGGTCCCTAGCTGCAGCTCAGGGTCTGAGCCTACAGCCTCCATGCAAATTTCCAGTTGTGGCCCTGAGTCTGACTCTACAGGGCCCATCTCCTACGGCAACTCCACTGTTCCTGGCTTGGCATAGAGCATCATGCCACCACCTGGTTCCCTGTCTGAAGAGTAATCAGAACCCCTGAATTCAGCTGCCCCTGGCTGGGTCATGACAAATTATACCATGTACCATCATCCACCAAGGTTGCTATCATTATGACAGAAATTCATGTTGAAATTCATGTCGGGTTCATGTTGATGTGTTTGGGGCTGTGTAGGGATGGGTGGAGGAAGGGGAAAGTGAGGATGGGGTATGAGTCTGAAATTGTGTGCATCGAGGAATGCTGCTGTAAATTTCGTTGTGCGTGCACAATGACAATAAAATGCTTATGCTTATGCTTAAAAAGGGTACACACTTTTCATTGGTAGTGGAAGTTATGGTGCAATACTTCTTGGATGATATGAATTCTCATTTCTGCTATTGTCTGATAAAAGCCCTACAATGAACTAATCCTTAGAACAAAATAATATATAGATTGAAACTCCTTTAACCAATGCATTCAGTGGAGATTACAGAAGTCAGATTTATGCCACATGAGTAGACCACATGTTGAGTAATTTGGAAAGAGAGAAAAAGGAAGTCTGGATTTAATACATGCCTCTTTGCAGATACAGATAAAGAAACAAAAGTCCACAAGAATTCTTTTATTAATACTATGACCAGATAGTTCAAGAATCTCTACATCCTGATGAAAACCGATGATGTTGGAGTCTTGGGCCCAGTTGAGTCGCTACTATTCAGAATTACCAAGTAATCAGAACAAGTTTCAGAAATCAAGCCAATTAAAATAAATGATTCAGAACTTGGTAACCAGTTTAAAATGTTAATTCTGCAACATACAGTCCTAACCAATAAATGGCTAAGCGATGGAATATTGCAACAATGAAAAACCCACCAACTAGCGAGCGGGACTCACAAAGTGAGTTCCCTCCCCCGACTGCCTTCCTCTGACCCAACAGCAAGACCTAACAGCCCATCCCAGCCAGTGGAGCAATGGCATCATGGCGCCCATTGCTCTGCAGGCCAGCAGAAGCCCTCCACCTCCCCACCCCAAAAGTGCACATAGGCTGGCAGAGCAGCGGCACCTTGCTGCCTGCTGCTTCATGGACTGGCAGAAGACCTCCTGCCTCCCTCTTCACCACAACAAGACAGCCAGTCGAGTGCATGCTGGCAGAAGGTCTCCCTCCCACCCCAAAAGTGCACCCAGGCCAGCAGAGCAGTAGTGCCCTGTCTGGGAGACGCCCCCTTGCCTCCCCCAACAGGCTGCCCCCACCAGTGAAGCAGCAGCATGTTGGTGCCTGCTATTTCACAGGCTAGGAGAAGCCCTCCCAACTTCTGCCCCAACCCAAGCATCCCCACTCTACCCCTCCCTCACCCCAAGTCTCACCTCTCCCCACCTCAATACTTACCTTTCAACTCTACACTCACCCTAACCATCACTTTCCAATCCTCCCAATACCCCAAACCACACCTTCTAACCCACCCTCACCCCAACCATCACTTTCCAACCCTCCCAACACCCCAAGCCACAACTTCCAACCTTCTCCCACTCCAAGCCACACCTATCAAACCCTCTCCCACCCCAACTCTCATGTTCCAACTCTCCCCCATTACAAGCCTCATCTATCTGCACTCCCACACCCCAAGCCTCACTTTTCCACCCTCCCCCAATCATGACCTTCCCACCTACCTCAACCCACCTTTCCCACCTCTCCCACCCCCACACCACAGATCCAGGAGGCAAGTGTTGCACTGGGAGCAAGAGAAGGTGCCGCTACGGCCCCAGTAGAGCCCATTGCAAGGGGAAATGCTTCCTCCCCCAACCTTCCTGCCCTACAATGGGCTTTGCTGCTTATATAAGAAATAAATGTTAAGGAAAACACTAGATTAGCAAAATAATTTAACAACTCCCATTCATATATTTATGGCACCCCAATACCATTGAACTGGGAAAGACAACAGCTTGCACTTCTCTAACTTTTACAGAATACTAGGATAAGCAGTCCAAGACAATCACCATCAACCAAAACCTCTTATCAACTCCATAGTTACCCAAAGTTGACTCTTTTACCAATATGATGGCAAAGTCCCATGTCAAAGTCCCACGTCAAACTGATTTAACATGCTGCTGCCCAATGCACAGAATAAGACTGCAAGTTTTATATCACATAACCACAGTGAAGATAGTAGTAGTGCAACACAACAGTTGTATATCATTAAAATATTTAATATTCAGTTCTTTGTTTTAAAATATTTATCAGTAATATAACAGTTACTGATATGCCTAAGCTAATGAGAACTACAAAAAAATAAAACATTAAGAGGTACCATAATTAGAAATTTCCAACCAAATATACCTGCATTTCACAGTCTGCTCGAAGACTAAGTTCTTCACAGCATTCCTTGGATATTCTCAAAAATATATAATCCTTTGTTTTTTCCTCTATTGCTGCTTCATACACCTTCTCTTTGGTTCCTTGGGTCAGTACTGATTTCTGTTTAGTGACTGGCAATAAATAAACAGCATTGACTTTGGTCATCACCAGTCGTCCTGCCAAAGTGTCTTCAGAAAGTGTTTCAGTGAGTTTAAAGCGTCCAAAAAGTTGTCCATTTTGAGCATACTTTGCACCTCCAGAAACACCAGTGAGCATGAAGCTTGCTACAATCTGCAATTGCACTTTTATATTGAACCTAAATCAGAAAGCATTCAGTTAGAACTAAAAAAGGACTTGGATGTTTACAGGAAATAAAAACAATAAAACAATAAAAAATCAAAGAGATACAATACTCTCCATTTCAGAATTAAGAGGCGTTAGCAATCACATAAATTAATCCAATTTATTTCTGGCAGTTAATATGGATTCCACGGCTGCCTCAGTAACAAACCTGGTGGAACAACTCTGTCATACAGGTCCTGTGAAATAGCATGAGATCCCGCAGGGCTCGACCTCATTAAACAGAGCGTTCCATCTGGTTGAGGCTAGCCACACTTCTCTGGGACCAGGGACCACCACTACATTATTATTAAATGATCTCAATGCTCTCTGTGGGATGTAGCAGGGGAGATGGCCACTAAGGTACATGGCCTCAGACCATTAAGGGCTTTGTGCACAAGTACAAGAACCTTGAACCTGATCTAATGTTCCACCTGGAGCCAGTGCAGCTGGCAGAGCTCACAAAAATTCTTCAATAATGTATTTACCAAATCTGTGACTGGAAAAAAAGCTGAAATAGTGGCAGTCTGTCGCCATATTTAAAAACTACTACTTTGTAATTCAACACCTGATGATCCTTTGCAAGATTTTCCATTGCATCTGAATGATTCTTCTTGCAAACCTTAAATTTGTCTAAATTCTGAATGTTCTATTATCACTCATTAACCAGTACAGAGCTAGGTCAGAAAATATCTAAACATTCAAAATGAAAACAGAAAATTTTGGTAACACCTATGTTAAACTGCCCATACCTATGGAACATTAACAATTTGAGCTATGCAGATGAAACCACCTTAGTGGCAGAAAACTGCTACTGAGGAAATTTGAAGCAGAAAGTATCAAAGCAGGATTTCAGGTGAATATCCAAAAAACAAAAATAAGATTACTGAACTTATAGCTTACAATCAAGAAACTACTGAAACTGTGAAAAGGATTCTATTCCTTGGCTCCATCATCTACCAAAAGAAAGGCTGCAATCAAGAAATCAGAAGGAGACTGAAATTGGGAAAGGCAGACATCAAATAGCTAGGAAAGATCCTTAAGTGTAAAGATGTGTTGCTGGCAACCAAGATTAAGATAATTCATAATATTCCACATTATTATGTATGGGTGTGAAAGTTGGACAAGAAGGACAACTGACAAGAAGAAAGTTGATTCACTTGAAAAATGATGTTGGGGGATTTTTTTGTGGATACCTTGAACTGCCAAAAAGACAAATGTGGGTTATGGTCAAATCAAACCTGAACTCTCCCTTGAAGCTAAAATTACCAAACTGTGTGGGTGCTCCTAATTCTGAGGGCACCGGGCACCCAGATGAACTGGTGACTGGAACCTGATACACCATCTGCAGTAACTACTTTTTGTTATCGCCACAATTTTCAGCAAGGATGCCAGCTGAAAGCCTGGCATAAGCAATGGTCACAAAATTAATCTTTTTTGCTAATGGCCTCCTACAAAACCTGAACTCAGCAGTTTTGTCTCACTCTATCCCTTCATTAGCACAACCAAACTGGGGCAAAAGTTATTGAGATTCACTTTACCCTTCCAGGTCTTTGTAGTGCTAGACCCCTCCAAAATTGACTGATATTGGAATCACCACCAAAAGATAGCAAATATTGATAGCAAGGTATTTCTTGTGAACCACACCACCCACTTCACCCACATACCATTGGGATAGGGCAGACAACTATGAACTATGAACTATGGACCCTTTGAGACCTTTCCGGGTGTTCTCCCAAACAACTGGAATGTTTGGTAAAACCTCATCCTGAGCTGACCTATCCCTTTCCAATGTGGCCCCAGCCCCAAGATCACAGTGACTTTTTCACACACACACACCCCAAAAAATGCTTTGTGTGTACTATTGGCTGGAGGCACACTGTTCAGGGACCAAGAGGGAAAGACTATTTGGTCTGAGGAAGCAGATGTGAAATAGTTTCTTGCAAGAAGAGTACAATCCATTTTGTGGCCAGACTGCAAATCAACCTCCCCACTTGCCCTGAAATGATACCCATACACACAGAGACAAAGATACAGTTGTGGCAAATGAAGACACTTTATTGGAATGCTTCAGGGTAAAAGGAGCTGAAAGAACCAGAATCCACCTTCAGAAAACCTCAGAGGAAATGGAGGTTGCTCTCCTGGAGTAGTTTCTAAATGGGATGGTGGACTAAGAGGGGCAGCCGGCTGCCTATGATTGTTAGCTTCTGAAGCAAGGGTTGTTCTGGGGCCAAGACACAAGTGTCGCTTGGGGGGCAGGCAGAGGTTTGAGCCAGAGCTCACCCTGTTGGATCTGCACCTGTGGAATGACAAAACAAAGACACGTGCACCTGCAACAAGGGGCCAAGAACTTTTTGGTGGACACCGATAGGACCCTCAGGAGTCACCAGAGAATCCACTTCGAGGGCCTTTGAGACAGACCTCTGCTGCAACTGCCCCCCCAAGCAAAGGTTCATTCCATCAAAAACCCCTCACTTGTCTGCTTACGTGTCCAAACAAACAGCAAATGATGGAGAATCTCCCTGCCAGGCATAGAGACAGCTGGGCCATAGCCTCCTCTCCTTCCTGTTCTGAGGCCAGGCTCTCCCCCTCAGAACTGGAACACCAAGAAGTGGAGGGGGGCAGTGAGGGGTGGGTTACCACCGACAGAGAATGTCTCACACAGGTCAAACTCTTTACAGAAAAATCATATACATTATATAGAGTTTGCCAATTCACCAACTGCCTTCCCAATGATATTTCTACCCATTTTGTAGAATGAATGCACACAGGTAAGCAAGGAAAAATTTCAATAGCCCATTAACTGCTGCATGTGCTTTTGCACAGTTTTGTGTTTTTCTTTAATGTGGTTTCAGCAGCTGGTTTATAAATTAAAAGCCAGTATATATCAGCAGTCTGCAATACAGGGCTACACGAACAGTTACTTCTCAGTTTTTTATAACTAAAATGGTACGTCCTATCCTGCGGGGTTCCACAAAACACAATCTTGTCTTCCATGCTTTTCAATCTCTATGTAATGCCCTTAGGACAAGTCATTTGTAGTTTTGGAGTTGCCTGTCATCAATGTGCTGATGATATCCAGCTCTACATCTCGTCCAAATCTCCTGATGATGCAATAGATGTCCTGAATTGCTGACTGTCTGTTCAGATTAAATGGCTAAGAATGAACAATTCAAAACTAAATTCTGACAAGACAAAGGAAGGCAGATCAGGAAGGCAGAGATCTTGAAGGACATCAAGAACATTAAATAAATAAATAGTCTATTAATATTGTGACAAATTTCTGTATGGTTTGATTTTTCAGCTCAAAATTTGCCAGTATGTCTGGGGGTGTTCTGCAAAAAGATACCCTTATCCCTAAGATATGCAGCATGATACACCACCGCCCCTTACCAAAATATAGCTGAAACATTAAGAGTGGCATACTTCTCACCTATTTGTGTAAATCCCTGAAAGCAAACTGAAACAGAGCCAGTTTTACAGGGACCAAGAGGTTTTGCAAAGAAATCCTTATTCTAGCTGCAATTACAGATGCTACAAGCTTGAAGGATGATTTGATACTTAGGGCTGCAGTTTATGGCATTGCTTATTGTAACATTTCTTGTGTTTACTGCATTACTTTATAATTTCTGTAATCTAGTTTTTGTATTCATCTCGTGCCTGACACTGTTGTTATTGCATTGTTTTCTCACTATGTAATCCAATCATTTTACAATGTTTTTATGTGATGCTGAATTGATAAATTTTGTAATATGTCCTTGAGTCTCAGAGAAAAAGGTAGATTATAAACAAATCAACCAATAAACTATCTTGGGAAATTATACCCATAAGATAGAACTTTTTCGTGTATGTGATGCTACCACTAATCGGCCTTTCTGATCTGCCCACCCTCATGGAAGATTCTGTTAGTGTGAAGCAGGCAGGTTCAGTGAAAAGGTTTGGTAAGCCTATTTAGTGCCAGAATGATTCCTCTCCTATCAAATAACCACAAGAAGTCAGGGAAGAGCAAATAATCTTAGGGTCTAGAAGTAGAGGTAGATTCTAGACTTGGAACAGTCTGGGGGCTCAATCTATACCTAGCAGAAGTTAACAAAGCAATTTATAGGAAATAAATTCATGGGGCTCACCTGGACTTTAAATTTAACAGATCTTTCATACTTGCAAATGTGACATCAAACTAAGCACTGGATCTCACAATAGGTTCATAGATTTTTTTTTTGTACTGCTGCAATTGAGGGAAAATTGTAAGGAGAACTCTTCCTGCATTACCACCACAGCGGATCAAGTTCAAACCAAAACTACCCATTGAAACATGACTAGATGATATGCTATATGATCTACATACAAATTGGTTTCTAAGACAGACCAGATCTGAGACTTTGCAAAATCCTCACAACTAATTTCCAGCTCACACCTAATTTCCAGTTCATAATTATAGTAATTCAGCACTTTATTCAAGGAGTCATCCCAATTCTCCTCAACTAGCAATTAAGCCTGTTGGGTGAAAAAATACAACAGGCTCTAGAAAACTAATTCTCCCAGGGCAAGAGATGTGGACAGGGCACATCTACAAGAAATGGCACCCAGCACAAACACTGAAATTGTACTCCCCCCCCCCAGCCAAACATTCCAGCTTTGTCAAGAAGGGGCAGAAGAGGGGCAGTATACCCCCCCCCTTTGCAAAGCTGGATCCTGACTTTGCAAAGGATAGAGGAATCACTGCTCCCCATCTCCATAGGCGCACACACCCCATTTCCAAAACTGGATCCTGGCTTTCTGAGGGCAGCAGGGTGCCTGTGAAGGGAGAACTCTCCCCATCTCCATTAGCAGCCCTTCTTCCCCCCAAGGAGAGAGAACCAGCAGAATGTCTGAAGGTGAGGAACCCGTTGTGTGAAAAAAAAATACAACAGGCTCTAGCCTAAAAATTGCGCCTCCTGCAGGCCAAAAACCAAAAAACACTTAAAAATATTTTTAAAAACCACAAACGGGGGGCAGAGCTTCAGACATGTAATGTACCTACATCCTTGCTCAAAACAATATACTCTTTCAAGGCACTGAATTTAACTCAAGTTTTTAGAGAAACCTTAAATCAGTTCCTAAGTGTAATTACAATAAGGAAACATTAATTTCCATTGTCAAAGTCAGTATCATCATAATCATCATCAGTCAATTAAGGAAAACATTAGCAGAAATAATACTTACTTGCTGACTTCTTTATATTGTGCTATTTCTTCAATATAAAGGAGATCATGCAATCGTGACTGATAGTTATTCTTGGTCAATGATTTATCCAAGACAGACTGTGTAAATAGCTGGTCAGCAGATAGAGGAATTTGGTATCTGATCAGAAGGCTTTTTTCCAATTCAGTAGTCTCATTTGGCTCAAATTCTACAATAGTTTTAGAAGTGCAATCCCAACGCTTGGCTGTAGTTAATAGTTGTTGCCGTGCATTCATCAGGTATTCAAGATCTGTATGCAGACAGACAAACATGGGAAGACAGTAAATTGGCATTATTCTCCTTGCAAACGCCCTTATATTAGTTATCCATATCCTGGAACAGTTAAAACCAGGATAGATTACTCTCATGTGTATATGATACATACTCTTTAACAATACCAAGTCTGGGAACACATTAGATCGCTGCTGCCACTATTTTCCTGGGCACAATTCCAAGTGTGGGTTTTAGCCTGTAAAGCCCCTAAACCACATAGGGCCAGGACACATAACAGACCATCTTTTCTCATACGAATCCGCCAATTTTAAAATAATCTTTAGAGATCTTTTGCTGGACAGGCTTACATTCAGATGGCTACCAGAGAATATGCCTTTTTTTGGTGAAAAATGGGATTTACGGCATAGTATACAAGCTTATGATTGCAATGTTACACAGAAATCTAAGGAGGTCTATTACAAATTAGTCTCATTATATTAAGGCTTACTCCCAGGAGTGTTCTTTGCACTGCAGCACTTGCCAAAACAGTGATTTGCCTAAGCTTCAACTCATTTTGGTTTCTGCCTGTTGTATTGGTTTTCTAATATTTTCCATTTTTTCCTTCTACAAGCTGTCTTGAAAATTCCATTTGAAAGGTAAAAAGAATAAAAATGAATAAATTATGTGCACAGAAGCACAATGGAAAAGGTTTTACAGATAAAGTCTGTGGGCCCCTCTCAAAGGTGCTCTAAAACACATACATGTAAAATAAGGGGAAACTATCAAAGCTATTTCTCTTAGATATCTAATATGGCTTGTCTCTTCAAAACACTCAGTATTTAGTTCATCAATACCAGATTATATTACAACAACCCTAAAGCAGATACAACTATCTATGCTGCAGACAATGTTCACAACTCTTACCTTCCTAAAAACGGGGTCACACCCCCCCCCCCATTAGAAAATGCATCAACATTATGCTGTTGTCATTTGGAGACTCATACATTCTGAAAAGCAACGGAAGAAAACTGAATCTTTTACATATATGGTTCCCACAATACCTGCCCCACAATTTGTTTTAGTTTCATCTACAGGTTATGGAGAAATCAGGTATGAATGGTTCAGCAAGATCACTCATACATAGCTCAATTCATTCTGTTCTCCAATTTCCCCCTTTACGTTTGACTCTAATCATGATGGATTTTAAAACAGACAAGCCTGGCCTGTCATTGTTGTCAATACAATCATTGATGATTAAGCTACTGTCAAATGATTTCGTATGGTGATCATTGTTGACATTTTTTTGTGGAAAGGTCCATACTTCACCGTGAAGAGCCCTTCGGGGATAGGGTGGTATATTAAATCTAATAATAAATAAATAAGATCCCTCCCAACCTTCTTGGGCCTGTGGATATTGTTAGAATTTTGAGAACAGGTAATGTGTGTCAACATAGACTGGCTTCCAAAGAGGAAGGAATAATCATAAAATCATAAGCTAACAATTCTCCTACACTCCTGAAGTGGAGTTCGTGTTCACTACAGACAGATGAATAACTCTCAGGTTGTTTTCAATGCTCATACATCTGAATGTGTGATTTAAACACATCCACAAACTGGTCTCCTGTTTCATTTGTAAAGTAAATATATGTTGGCTCTTTCTTGCAAACAGATATATACACTTTCATGCAGGATGTATATGAATTCCCTGTAAAGTGAACAATGCCTGAAAGCTGCTGCCTCCTTGCCTGTTCTGAAGCTTCTCCTGTTCCAGTGAGGTAGTGGAAAGTCTGGACTGGCTCTTTACTTTGGGGAAAACATGCTTTGGAAAAGAAGGAAACGGGAGCTAAGGAACACTGACAGGTGCTGTCCCACAATGGGTGTCACAAGGTTAGACTGACTCACTTCATACTGTAAAAGTTGTAAGCAGATGTATGGGTCCATACCAAATGCAGAACAAGAAACAAAGCCCGTGTAATACTTTTTATTAGGGCAAACCAAAATGACACAGAGTATTGTGCAAACTTTCAAGCTCATCAGAACACTCACTCAGTATAAGGCAGGTTTAAAAAAATTATCCATTTACACTATCCACGTTATTGTGTGCACAAAGTGCCATCAATTCGCAACCAACTTATAGCAAACCCTACTGGGGTTTTCAATGCAAGTGATCAAGCAGAGGTGATTTGCCATTGTCTTCCTTGAAGGTCTCCCTTCCAAGTACCAACCTAGCTTAGCTTCCAAGATCTGACAAGATCGGGCTATACTATAACATTCAAGATCCCATCCATATTATTAACTAATGTGAATTTCATTCACACTCATTCTGCTTCATTTTGACATGACCTGTGAGAATTTCAATGATTACACACAATAATGTCATAATCAAGTTATAGAACTGAAAACATTTTACCCTACTAGTAAAATACTTTTAACATATTTAATCCATAATTAACACTAGCTGTAGTTAATAAAGCAACTTCAGATCACCACTTCAAATCCTGATTTGATGAGCACTAGCTGAGTAGAGTTAGTGGTGGATCACGTTCAGACAATCATATTAACTAATGCTAGCTTAATGCTTAATATTAAATAATGCTTGCTTAATGTTTCACCTAATGTCTGATCTGAATCTGAAGATTGTGTGATGTGTGAATACAGACAGACATCTGACTATCTGTAAATTAAGCCCTTGTTAAAATATACTATGGTTTTGTATGATAAGCCTAAATGAATTGTTTTTATTGCTGTGAGATACCTGCTTGGATCTTAAACATGAAACCTCACAAGATAATCAATCCTTTACATAAATATCTTACATCTTCTTTTTGTGTAGATGTTAACTACTTCAGCTATACCAAGGGAGATGGCTTCACTAATATGAAGGTACAACTGACCTTGCTGACAGCTCCCTGGGGTGGTGGTGGTGGACCTGTTAGGATGGGTCTGCCTCAGAGACTAATGGATCTTATTGGTTTCCAGGAAGCTCTGGGGAATTTCAACCAAGAGAGCTGAGAGTAGATCTGGTATTTGAGGTGTCAGATAGATAGATATTTAGATAGATATTGAGGTGTCAGAAATAACGTCTTCTGTTGTAGAAAAAAAAATTCACCATGATCTTGCTAATGGATAGTAACCAGGTCCTGGCAATTGTGAGAGCTGTGTGCTCATGATCTGAGCTGGTGACCCTCCAGGTTAGCAGTCCACCAGCAACTTCCCAATAAGTCAAAGGGTTTGTCCATTCCTGACGTAATCCTATGGATGTTTGCTCGAAGTCTCAGTCCAATGGAAATCAGCAATCTTACTGGAATTTCACCGCCAAAGGTGCCTCAGTAAACTGCTTTGATACCAGATGTTTTTTAAATGTTTAGAACTTGTTATGCAATGTATATAAAAGAAGTGTGCCGTTTTGATTGCAACACAGAAGGATGAAGGAAAATAAAATCTAAGTGCAGAATAGGTAATTATGGGCACTTATTTGTGTTAGATTTTGAACCTTGACTGCTGATTTTTTGTTCTTTATTCTATTGTCTTATTTACGAGAGACTGAACCAGAACCAGGTTTGTGGAACATCAGAGTATTCTTAATCTGCAGAAAGGTTTCTGATGAGCAGCACTCATTATGCAACTGTCTGAAACTTCTCCGTTTTCAGAATCTGGGTTGGGTAGAGCTGCAGGTGCTTTCTTTCTCATCCTATTCTTTATTTATGTACAACAGATTTCCATTTCCAGCACTGACAGAGCATAGATTTAAAGCAAATGCAATAGTATGTGATCTGCTGTTTCCAGATGATCTGAACATTTATAGCCCAGAGCATGAAGACTGCACAAGTTGTCGTGTTGCAAAGCAAAGCAAAAACAAAACAAAAAACAGTTCAGTGGGAATTGGACAATAATTTCTGAATCTTGGCTGTGGTCTTTCCAGGAAGTGGTATTCAGACTTTATGTAGACTGCTAGCTAATCAAAACAGCCATATCAGTAAAATTTTGTAGTGAACTTGCGGAGACATTGTTTTCATTACTATTGTTTAAGAAAAAAAATCCCAAAATACAGCAGTTTATTTCCAAGGTCAAATCTATTTGTCTTCAAAAACATCACATATTCTCTTTTCTTTCAGCTGCCAAGATTTCTTGGTGCTGAGAACTCAAAAACATGTGAAGACAAGAGTTATGATGAGCGTAGCACAAGAAATAGGATTATACAGTTGATGCACCCCACAGGTCTGTACAAAATGACCATTTCTGGCACTTCCAGTTCAAACACTGTGCTTGTTCCAAATGTATAACAATTGTAGATCCCAAACTATTGATATTTACCTTCAAAAATATGTGCAGCTTATGCCAGATTTAAAAGCTTTGGCCAAAACAAAAATAAAAACCCTACGGAAGAGCTTCTCCCATAATGCCAGCTCTGAATTTCAACTGGTAAGGGTGGAGTGGTCAACTATATCAAAGGCTGTTATCAGATTATAAGAACATAAGAACATAAGAACAAGCCAGCTGGATCAGACCAAAGTCCATCTAGTCCAGCTCTCTGCTACTCGCAGTGGCCCACCAGGTGCCTTTGGGAGCTCACATGTAGGATGTGAACGCAATGGCCTTCTGCGGCTATTGCTCCTGAGCACCTGGACTGTTAAGGCATTTGCAATCTCAGATCAAGGAGGATCAAGATTGGTAGCCATAAATCGACTTCTCCTCCATAAATCTGTCCAAGCCCCTTTTAAAGCTATCCAGGTTAGTGGCCATCACCACCTCCTGTGGCAGCATATTCCAAACACCAATCACACGTTGCGTGAAGAAGTGTTTCCTTTTATTAGTCCTAATTCTTCCCCCCAGTATTTTCAATGAATGCCCCCTGGTTCTAGTATTGTGAGAAAGAGAGAAAAATTTCTCACTGTCAACATTTTCTATCCTATGCATAATTTTATAGACTTCAATCATTTCCCCCCTCAGCCGCCTCCTCTCCAAACTAAAGAGTCCCAAACGCTGCAGCCTCTCCTCATAGGGAAGGTGCTCCAGTCCCTCAATCATCCTTGTTGCCCTTCTCTGCACTTTTTCTTATCTCCTCAATATCCTTTTTGAGATGCGGCGACCAGAACTGGACACAGTACTCCAAGTGCGGTCGCAACACTGCTTTATATAAGGGCATGACAATCTTTGCAGTTTTATTATCAATTCCTTTTCTAATGATCCCCAGCATAGAGTTTGCCTTTTCACAGTTGCTATGTGCATTGAGCTGGACATTCCCATGGAACTATCAACTAGGACGCCTAAATCCTTTTCCTGGTCTGTGAGTGATAGCACTGACCCCTGTAGCGTGTATGTGAAGTTTGGATTTTTTGCCCCTATGTGCATCACTTTGCATTTTGCTACATTGAACTGCATTTGCCATTTCTGGGCCCACTCACCTAATTTATCAAGGTCCGCTTTGGAGCTCTTCACAATCCTTTGTGGTTCCTACCACCTCTACCTAATTTGGTATCATCTGCAAACTTGGGCCACCATGCTACTCCACCCCTACTTCCAGGTCATTTATGAATAGGTTAAAGAGCACTGGTCCCAAAACGGATCCTTGGGGACACCACTCCAGACATCTCTCCATTGTGAGAACTTCCCATTTACACCCACTCTTTGTTTCCTGTTTCTCAACCAGTTTTTAATCCATAGGAGGACTTCCCCTCTTATTCCGTCATTGCTGAGTTTTCTCAACAGTCTCTGGTGAGGAACTTTGTCAAAAGCCTTTTGGAAATCCAAGTAGACAATGTCCACTGGTTCCCCCTTATCCACATGTCTGTTTACACCCTCAAAGAACTCTAGTAAGTTTATAAGACAGGATTTGCCTCTGCAAAAGCCATGCTGACTCTTTCTCAGCAGGTCTTGCTTTTCTACATGTTTTATAATTTTATCTTTAATGATAGATTCTACTAATTTACCAGGAACAGATGTCAAACTGACTGGCCTGTAATTTCCCGGGGCCCCCCTAGATCCTTTCTTAAAGATTGGTGTGACATTGGCCATCTTCCAGTCTTCAGGGATGGAGCCTGATTTCAGGGATAAGTTGCATATTAAAGTGAGAAGATCAGCAATTTCATGCTTGAGCCTCTTTTAACAGAACTCTTGGGCAATGCAATCTGGGCCAGGGGATTTGCAACATTTAGTTTATCAATGGCTGCCAGAACTTCTTCCTTGTCTACCACTATCTTTGTTAGTTCCTCGGATTCGGCTCCTAAGAAGCTTGGGTCAGGTGCGGGAATGTGCGTCACCTCCTCTTGGGGGAAGACAGATGCAAAGAATTCATTCAGCTTCTCTGCAATCTTCCTGCCATCTTTTAGCACACCCTTTGTCTCCCTTTTGTCATCTAACGTGGGGCTTCACCGCTTCCCTTGCTGGCTTCCTGCTTTTGATGTACTCAAGAACTGTTTGTTGCTGGTCTTGATGTTCGTGAGCCATGCGTTCCTCATGCACCTTTTTTGCCTCCCTTATAGCTAACTTGCTTCTCTTTTGCCACTCATTTGTGTTCCCTCTCATATTCTTCATCAGCCAAACTGGACTTCCATTTTCTAAAAGACATTTTCTTTTTTTCTGAGAATTTCCTCAACCTCTCTTTGTTAACCATGGTGGCTTTCTTTTGGACTGGGTGCTGCCTTTTCTAACCTGTAGGAACATATTCCTGCTTGAGCTTTTATTACTGTGTTTTTAAATAACCTCCAAGCATCCTGGACAGTTTTGACTCTCTTGATTTTCTCCCTTTCAGCTTCCTGCAAGCACTATCCCCCTCATCTTTGAGAAATTTCCCTTTCTGAAGGCGTAATGTAACTGCCAATAGTAGTTGCCACTTCTGTCTGCATGCTGAGATACTGAATCTGGACAGCATTGTGGTCGCTGTTCCCTATCGGCTCAACAACACTGACTTCCTGCAAATTCTGGTGGGTCCTGGGTCCTACTTACAGGAATTCCTCCAGGGATCTAGGATCACCTCTCCCCTGGTTGGTTCCACAACCATCTGCTCTTAAGCCACAGTCATTTAGAAGCATATCCAGGAATGTTCTCTCCTTACTATGACCTGAACATGACATTTTTCCAGTTTATATGGGGATAGTTAAAATCACCCATTACCACTCACATTTTGTTTCTTTTTGTTGGCCTCCTCTAATTTTTTTTTTTCCATCTCAGAATCCTCTTGTGCACTTTGGTCAGGGGGACTCACAAGGTCTTCCTAATATTAAACTGTCCTTCACACCTGCATTGATATCCAATAGTGATTCTGTAGGGGAACCAGCTCCCCTTGCATTTGTCTATTTTATGTGATACTATGCTCTCCTTTTGATGTAAAGGGCAACTCCACCCCCAATGCTACTCTGGTCCTGTCCTTTTCCTATAGAGCTCAGTAGCCTGGTATAAACAGCATCCCACTGGTTCTCCTCATTCCACTATGTCTCTGTAATGCCCACTATATCAAAGTCCTCCTTCAAAACTCTGTACTCTAGCTCCCCCCATTTTAGGTCTAATGCTTCTACTATTAGCATAGAGACACCTGTATACCCTGGTCTGTCCTTAACTCCTGGGATTTATGTGCTTTAACCTCAAGTCTTTTGTAGACATCTATCCCTTGTCACATGCACATTGCTATGTTCCTCGCTTGTATGTGGTTGATTTAGAAAAACCTCCCTCTCTGTCTGCATCACCATAGATACTGTATTCCGAACCGAAGTCACCTCAGCTCCTGTCGGCTTTTCCCCAGTGATCAGTTTAAAAGCTGTTCTGCCACCTTTTTAATGTTGAGCGCCAGCAGCCTGGTTCCTCTTTGGTTAAGATGAAGCCCGTCCCACGCTTTTGTACAGGCCTGCCTTGTCCCAAAAAGGTTCCCCAGTTCCTGACAAATCTGAAACCCTCTGCCTATTACACACCACCTTCTAGCAATATCCACGCATTGAGACCTCCTGTATCTCCGCTTTGCCTAGCTTCGCCCTAAGCGCGTGGAACGGGTAGCATTTCTTGAGAATGCCACCTTGGAGGTCCTGGACTTCCAACCTTTTCCTAACGCAGCCTAAATTTAGCTTCCAGAACCTCCCGGCTACATTTCCCAATGTCGTTGGTGCCAATGTGGGACCACAACTGCTGACTCCACCCCCAGCACTGTCTAAAAGCCTATCTAGACGAAGCGGCATTGACATCCGCAACCTTCCAGCACCAGGCAGGCAAGTCACCATGCGGTCATCACGCCTCTCACAAACTCCAACTCTCTACATTTCTAATGATGTTCGAATCACTCCACTAAGCAAGGAGCCCCCCACCTCCAGGGGTATCCTCGAGTCAGAGAGGATACCTGATCACCAGTTAAGGAAGGGATCCCCATCTAAGGAAGCATCGCTTCCCCACCTCAGACTGGCACCCTCTTAGATCCCCAAGACCTTCATTCTCCATGACATCTGGAAGAGTAATGTCACCTTGGGAGTGGGACCTGGCTGTTTAGGTCCCTGGAAAGCCTCGTCTGTCACCCTCTCTGTCTCTTTTTCAGGCTTCTCTCCAGGTCTGCTCACCTTGGCTTCAAGAGAAACGCACACGTTCCTTGAGTGCCAGGAGCTCATTGCATGCGAGGGCACACTTTTGACTTCTGTCCTAGGTTGGCAGATAGTCATACATATGTGACACTTTCCAGGGGTGTGAAAAACACACTGGAAAGCCCCTCATCCCCTGCTAGTTGGCTTTCTGCCTTCATATATCTGATTTGTTTAGATATTTAAATATTAAGCTTTTTAGGTCAGTGCCCCTGGAGCTATCTGCAACATTACTATCTTTCAATAAATATGTCCTTATTTCAACCTCGTTTAAAACCAAACAAAAAAATTAAAAAAATTAGAATTAAAATTGCCTTGTTCCAGAGACTCAGGAACTAAAGCCCCACCTCTCAGGACAAAAAGCCCCACCTCTCAGTGACAAGAAGAGGGAACAAGAGATGAACTCTGTGCTAACCCCCCCCTGTTAAGCCCCACCTTCCAGATTCAGTGCAGCCTTAGCTCACAGGAGCCTTACAAAGGGAGAAAAAGAGATAACCCCTGTTAAAAATACACTTGTTTTAGTGCTGTGGCTTTGAGAAAAGCCCTCCAAAATAGGAACAACACCTCAGCAGTGGTCACTCTGCTCTTCCTGGCCAAAGTCTTCTTCTGCTGCTACTCCTCTCTGCTGGTTCGAGAGGCTGAACTAAAGCCCCACCTCTCAGGACAAAAGCCCCACCTCTCAGGACAAAGAGGAACAAGAGATGAACTCTGTTAACCCCTGTTAAGCTCCACCTTCCAGATTCAGCAGCCTTAGCTCACAGGAGCCTTACAAGGAGAAAAAGAGATAACCCCTGTTAAAATACACTGTTTTAAAAGCTGTGGCTTTGAAAAAAGCCCTCCAAAATGAACACCAGCAGGTCACTCTGCTCTTCCTGGCCAAGTCTTCTTCTGTATACCAGTATCTGCAGGCATAACTTCCCAAGATTGTCCACCAGTGTAAACTAAACCAAGCGGTCCCTGAGGTGCAGATAGTGCACCAAGGACTGCTCAGTTTGAAACCAGGACACAACAACACCCACTGCATATTTGCCTTGGATAAGTCAACACCCATTACCTGGATCCAAGTCAAGCAGTCTCCTATCCAGCTTATTCCAGAGTTATTTCAACAGACAGTACTGTAAATCTGCAAAATAAGGACTGATGCTCACTTTTTCTTCCTCCTGCTGTGAGAACTCACTAAACCACTCAAATTCACATTTACTGCCAAGCAAACAACATTTGGAGTAGATGTATTCCTTATATCTAAATTCAGCAAAGCAGTAAAGAAGTGCTGGACTCATTTCTCTGCCACATGCAGGTAATTTTTTTTAAAGCCTAAGCACACATATTTCCCCAATATTTATCCCCAAGTAAACTGAATTGGAATAACAGGATACAAACTGGCCATCAGTACTTTTCTGTTTTGGCAGATTGATCTGGAAGTGGGGAGTTGTGACATAAAAAGCAGCATTACCTTTTAATGGAAGACAGAAATGGGAAAAGAAAGGAATAAATCATACTGAATGAGGAGAAAAATTAACACTACAGACGCAATAAAGATAAAAAATAATATGCAAGATTTTTAAAAAATGAAATGTGTTCCAGGTAGGGTTACAGATGGGTATCACTGGCCTTTAGCCAACCACATATTCCAAAGACTCAACGTTTTAAAAAGGGCAGCCAAGCCTCCTCTTTCACTGCAGATCACCCCTTGCTTCTTGTGCTATTCCTGCATGTCTGCTGATCATCAGAAAACAACATTTCAGGGACAGGGCTTTGTGAGGTGAATTGGAGAGGGGAATTGGTAGAATACTCAACCACCACCACCACCCTCTTTATGAAAAGGTATATGTGTTCAAGTCTTCAGAACTACTCAGTTGGCTATATGCTGCAAAAAGCCACAGTCTAATTAATTATGTCTTGCAAAATGTTTAAGTACTTTAAGAGCAAGTCCTCCAATGTTTGGCAACAACACTGGGCACCCCTCCACTCTTTGGAATGCTGGTTATAGCAAAAGAAGAAGAATGAAAAGATGGCTAACAATTTGCAAGCCACTCTTACTAGCATAACTCCAGTGGCGGAAACAAATCTGTCCAGCTTAATGAGGACTGAATTGCTAGCGTTCTGAGACGCACTATGAACATATTTGTAATGAAAACTATGAGCAAAGAATAATGCTCTTAATTGAAACAAATTAAAGTCAGCCAGAGTTTTAACACTGAACGTTTATGTAATTTCTTAAACACTTGGTTATTTTTGTTCAAAGAGTTGCTGTTATCAATATTAATGAGATCTCACTTTCTAAAACACACAGGCCAATGCTATGAATGCTGGCAAAGACGGACAATTTCATCAGTGCAGCACAGTCCATATCCTTTATCTAGACCTGACATCTGGTAACTGCATTCAGTATTCCCCCTAAACAATATGTTTTTCAACCATCAATCCTTTTGTGAGGTCATTGATAAGACAGGCTTTATGGTCATTATCAATTATGCCTATCTGATGGCCCAGTCTCCTCTGACCTCATCAGATCCTGGAAGCCAACCAGTTGTCCTTTGCCATATATAAGACACCTCTTTTTATCTCTCTTCAAATTTGTGCGTATCCCAGCAGGGCTGCCTTTTGAACCTGACAGATGTTGATTTTGACGATTTAAATTATTATTATTATTTACATTTGTATGCCACCTTTTTTAAGAACTCTGGGTGGCTTTCATCAAGTGAAATACAATAAATCACAAAAATGTAAAATGAACCTTCCCCTCCTCTCCAGTCATCTTTGGAGGCCCTGCTTTGGGTGCCTCCACCAGCTGAGTGTAGATGGATGGCAACTTGAAAAAAAGTTTTCTTGGTTACAGCACCAGAAGCTAGGAACAATCTTCCCTGGGACATTTGTCTATCTCCCTCTCTCTCATTGTTTTGTGCTAGTGGGTTTTTTGTTCTGTCTGGTGTACTCCAATAAGTATTACTGGCTGTCCCCTCTAGCAGATAGCAAGTAATTATATAACCCAGATTCATGTAGAAAATGAGTTTGTTAACCAAAACATATGAACTATACCTTCTGTAGAAGCAGCATCAATCATCACTCGTTGCATCAAAACTGGTTCAGTCCCAAAATCAAATACCACAGTTTGCCGAAATGTTCCAAAGATTTCTGTGCTAAAGGCTATACTGATTTTGTAAACAGAATGATCTATTCCATTCTGGGTCATCTTTCCTCCAATCCATTCCTGGCAATTGTCTGGGACATCTTGTGATACCTGGGTGATGCTATCTCCCACAGATATTGTCATGATACTGAAATGAGGACGATGGGCATCATACAGCAGTGCCACCCGATACAACATTCTTGCAGGCTATGGAGAAACAAAGCTATGTAAATAATAGGATACTTTTTTACTTTTGTAAATCCAAAATATTACATGAACCTTATATTTCAAATGCAAGACTGTGGATGTCCGATCATAGAATATAATCACTCTGACCCCAGAAAACCTCAGTGCTTATATTTTAAAGTGCAAGAGTTTCCAGAACTCTTCTTTTCTCGGAGAAAAATGAAACTGTGCAAGTAAATCAAATCAAATCAAGTTTTATTGTTGCGGTCAGCAATCAGCAATTAGAAATAATTAAACATTTAAAAGAAAAAAATTACATACTACACGGTTACAAAATTTAAAAAATTAAATTACATGGATGTCTTATAAACGTAACATAACCCCATTACCATTCTGATATGCTAAAATAGTGGACTTGAATTTTAGCCTAGCAAGGTGAAGCATATTTTAAGTTTTACAGCACAAAATGTAGCAGTCAACAAAAGAACTGTGGCTTTTTGCCTATTAAAAGCACCTTACCTAACAAGTCAGGTTGGCAAGGGAGGCTATTAATCAAAGGGGACAAACTGTGCTAAAGGCTATACCGTGCAAGTATTCACTACCATGCAAGTATTTACAGTAGTAAATATGAGAGGAAGTTACTGTGCAAGTATTTACAGTAGTAAATATGAGAGGTGGTTTGACTTCCAGTAGCTGGAGAAAGTGTGGCTCCACTTCTGCATTTAACAATAACAACAGGATTTATATAGCAATTTAGAGAGCCCAAAATTGTCCCATTATTGTAATACTCTTTACAACCACCTTGTAATGTGGAATAGTATTATTATCCCTATATTAGAGATGACTAGGCTGAGATACTCATTAATGCAGGACACATAAGTTTATGAATGAAATGGATCTGAACTTGATACTTCCTAGTTCACACTCTTGGGAAGTATTCTATGCCAGGTTTCAACCCTGTTCCCCACTCTTCTACAGAAAGCAATCATTCAATAAATCCTAGTTTTCCTTCTCTAGTCTTGTCCTGCAAAAAAAACCAACAACTGATAAATAAATTCAAAATCTCGGACAAAAGATATAATTTTCTAAGCAGCATATACTTTTCATAGTTCACACCAGTCAACAAATGTGGATGTGGATGGTCTGCTCACTGAATCTGCAGATTTTAGTACAGATTTCAAAAACAGAAGAAGCTGAAAATATCAAACCAAAAATCTGTGATTACATGGTGCCAGAAGTATTGTAGAATCTAAGTGCTTACAAAGTAAAAATAATTAGGATCCTTACCTTACATGTGAGAGCAAATGTCCACGTCTGCTGTGATTTTTTGGTGGTGACAGTGACTGACAGTTCAGGGTTATGTTCTACTCTTACTCCATTAAGGCATTCACTGAGCTAGAGAACAGAAGTTCACATTAGATATTGCACAGGATATGGATGACTGGTTTGAAAGTATATCTTCATTTTCTATAATAAAAATCATTTAACAGCAAAAATACTGGTAAATCCCTATTTTAATTTAATCAGCTACATGCTTCACTAACAGACCAACTCAATCATAACTTGTATTTCTCAGTATATTTTTACACACATTCAAACACACAGATCAGGGAGAGAGTTCTCAACAGCATGGATCTGAAACAATATTGCCTACATCATCATCTTATATTAGCACAGTTGCCAGGGACGTAGGTATAGATTTTTTATGGGGGGGTTGGGGTGGGGCCACACCCCCACCTGCCCCTAGGCCATGGCCACAACTCCACAAGCCCTGCCCCCAGTCTAGTGCTTATAAAAACAGCTCCCCAAGGCTGGGGATGGCAGACTCCCCCGCCCTGCCCTCCCCTGCCCCCCACCAACTGGGCTCCCAGGCGGCAGCTGGCAGTTCCTTCTGCCCTCCCTTCTGGGCAGAGGCATAGAGGGAAAATGGATCCCTGTGCAAAATCTGAGTTTTGCGCCCCCTCCCCCCCGGCAGCCGCTGTGATGCTGGAATCCACCCCCAAACAGCATTACTTTCAATGGTGTTTAAACTAGAGAGCCCAAATCCTCCTTTTAAATCCACCTTAGAGGGAGAATCTGGGGTCCCTAGTTAAACATTGAAAGTGATGCTGTTTTGGGGTGGATTATCCCCCACCCTGAAACAGCATCACTTTCAATGTGGCATAGTGGTTAAGAGCAGATGCATTCTAATCTGGAGGAACCGGGTTTGATTCCCTGCTCTGTCGCTTGATCTGTGGAGGCTTATCTGGGTAATTCAGATTAGCCTGTGCACTCCCACACACACCAGCTGGGTGACCTTGAGCTAGTCACAGCTTCTCGGAGCTCTGTCAGTCCCACCCACCTCACAGGGTATTTGTTGTGAGGTGGGAAGGTAAAGGAGATTGTAAGCTCCTTTGAGTCTCCTACAGGAGAAAAAGGGGGAATATAAATCCAAATTCTTCTTCTTCTTCTAAACTGAGGACCTCAGATTCTCCCTTTAAATCCATGCCGAAGGGGATGGATTTAAAAGGAGAATCTGGGGAAATTTGGGGGGTGCGTGCTGTCAGGGGGGCAATTGTTAAGCTAGCAGTACCAAACTTTTAGGGTATCTTTAGGAGACTCTGCTAATGATACTACCCAGGTTTGGGGAAGTTTGGTTCAGGGGGTCCAAAGTTATGGACCCTCAAAGGTGTAGTCCCATCTCCTATTACCTCCCATTGGAAACAATGGGGGATGGGGCACCCCCTTTGGGAGTCCATAGCTTTGGGCCCCCTGAACCAAACCTCACCAAACCCAGGTAGTATCATCAGGAGAGTCCCCCAAACAATCCGTGAGAGTTTGGTGCTGCTAGCCTAAACAATGCGCCCCCTGCAGGCCAAAAACCAAAAAGACACTAAAAATGTTTTTAAACCCACAAACGGGGGGCGGAGCTTCGGACATGAATGGGGGGGTTGAACCCGAGTACCCCCCCTTATCTACGTCCTTGACAGTTGGACATACACTGAGTTCACCAACAGAGGGCTCACCTCCAACTGGAGAGGGGAGACCACCCACATCGATCAGGAATAGGAGATCATGCTAGAGTCCCCTATGATTCTCCCATTGAAGGAGAAAGTAAAGTGCAACTCTTGCACAAAGAAGCCACAAAGTCTTCCAGATCCTTCCTCACAGGACTTCCCCAACCAAGAATTAGCAGAATGCCATACAGCCCTGTGATACACTGCACTTCTGGGCACTACTCTCATCCATGAACCTGGAGGCAACTGCAAAGCATGACTAAGTATCTCTCGAGCTTCTTTTAATCCTTCCAGGAGTACGGAAGCTTTAAAGAATAACAGAGCTGCACTTGGCTTCCTCCTTAGCCACCCCTTCCACAAGAAACGGGGATGACCTCAGAGGCCTCTGCAATACCACATGGGTCTCTGGGACATGACCTTACTGTTTGATTAAAATAACAAATATAACTGCCCTATTGTCGAGAATTCTCCATGTGGAAGGCGGCTTCTTACAACCATGGCAATTTGCACTACTGCAAATTCAAAACAGATATACTTTAAATTGCTTTATCAAGAACATGGACTACCAAAAAAACAAAAAGTGTGCTGAAGAGTAAAGAGGTGGTACATACAGTGTGAAGCATATGACTCGTTTCTTAAACCACCACCCATTTGGAATTCTGCATCCACGGCATGGTAGGGGCAGCAACAAAATGGCTACCACAAAATAGGAGGCAGAGCCAGCAACAAGATGATTGCCACAGTCTAATTTCAGTAAAACAGTGCAAGCTGCTGCCCAAGCAACACTTTTTAAAAAGCTGCACAGTCAATCATATCTACAGTAATCAATTAGAAGTCTTGTTGGACAAAAGCCCTACCTGTCCCCACCCACTTCCTAAAAACACTTGGTAGGTGTCAGAAAATGATCCCGACGAGCACCATATTGGTGACTCCTGCCTTAAACTGTTGATTAAAAATAATCTCAACAGAAAGCAATTCCTATAAGTTGTTATGAGAAAAGCCAGTACTTCTAAAGAAATCAGCATCATTTATCAGGAATACATATTCCGGGTGCCTACTGATCAGTAATTTCCATCAACAACTTCCATCTATCCATCCATCCAGGTTTAAATTTACTCCGCAATAGCTGGACTGAAAATGCCTGTGTGTTATTGGTAAGTCAAGCTGGTCATATCTGATTTACTATGTACTTATTTGATTCTATTGGATTTCACCATATTGCTCCTAGGTATTTGAAACATTCAGATGGGAGACTGGATGAATGGCAAGTGCAACAACCTGAACATGCTGACCAGCAGGAACAATAATTTTACTTTACATCAAATATTCATTCTATGAATATATGTCTGTCCCATTGTAGGCACAGGGCTATCTTTTTAGATCTCAAGTTTATGTCGCACACTGTTAAGCAGGGACTCAATGCCAGGGCGAAATCTCCATCTCTTCAATACAATTTTAAGGTTCCCAACAGCAGAAACGAAGATTAGCACTGTTTAGCAATGTTAGTAGCAAAAGGAATCTAGTGTTACATTTCTCAACAGTACCTCGAGAGTTCCATCATTCAACCAGGTCTAGCACCAAAAGGCAGGTTTTTCTGTTAGCGCCTTCCAGATCTAAAATTCTAGCACTTTTCTTACCACTTTCTCGGGAGATAACGAATTCATCCATTTTTCAATCAAGGATTCCATGTAACTTCCCAAACATTGTTTGTTTTCCTTTTGCTGTTTTAATCTTATCAAGCGGCAAGCATATCGTTTCTGCCATTCTGTTAGCTCTTCCTGGGAATGTGCTGAGGTACACTGTGCACCATACCGGCAGATCCCTTGCTCTAAAAATCTGCAAAAAAAAAAGGAAAGACAAATTATCCTTACAGTTTCCAATCAAGAATGTTCCCAAAATGCAAAGTTTCCTTTGAAAAATTTGAGTCCGAACTTTGGATGTGCCAACTAGATACGATAGAGAATTCAGAAAGTTGCAACTAGTTCCATATACCCGAGACAGACCTGGGCCTGGATTTCGAAAACAGAAAGCACCCATGCCGTCCGGGTTTTGACACTGACAGACTTCAAAAAGCAAGTTCTATTATGGCTTGAAATTCTTACTCTTCAAAGTAGCTCTGGATCCTGGCCATGAGACTGTTTATTTCAAAATATGCTCTGGACATTCAGGAAAAGCTCTTCAAGAGGCAGGAAATAGATGGGGGGGGTTTTTTTCAATGAAAGATTGTTCTGCATTTGTTTTCTCACTTTCCTGATATGCTGAATCACTTCACTTGATGCATGGATCATTTTACACCACTATTCTAAAAGTTTTAATTTCAGGTACATACAAGTGATATACACAATAGCATAAAGGACTCTAAAATAGAATCCGCAAGTGATCTTTCCACATAAGTTTACTGGAGTGACAGTGACACCATGTGGTCCTCTGTGTTTATTTCAGGCTCGTATTGGGTGTATCATACTACAGAAATACCTTTCAAGTCAGATCTAATGTTTTCCTCTAATTTTCTTGTATAATGACACTAATTTGTACAAACACAGCAATCTATTTACAACTGCTTATTGCCAGGGCCACAGTGTATGGTCTACTGATTTCAGAACAGTAGCAATGATGTTACAATAAGATTACACTATATAAATGCGATGGGGTTACATCTTATGCCTCTGGCTATGCTGCTGATATCTTATACTACATTCTGATATCAGGCCTGTGACATATTAAAAGTATTTTTCTATGTGTCTTGCTTTTAAATAACCTATCAATATACTACTTAACAGAAACAGTTCTATACAGTAATATATTTTGGATGTACTAAATGATAATAGCTTATCATATAAATAGTTGTTGCTTAGAAACGCACCTTAAGCAACATTTTAGGAATCAACGACATGGTATGGGCATCATTTTATGGGTAGTTTGCTTTAAACTCAATGGACTAAAAATATTAGTTTCATCAGCAGTGATTTAATATCAATGAATGATCTACCAAATGAATTTGCTTAAGGAAATTCCTCCCGAGTAATAACAAATTGCAGCTAAAATTTTAGTCTAAGGCCATTCAGGAGTTTGTGTGGGACTGTTAAGACGTAGATCAATAAACTAAGCAGTTATCATATGTGAAGTATCGAAAAGAAAGGGAGGTGGGTAGTTGAGGATTGCCAAATTATAGGTAGAGGCCCTCCTGATCCTGTCTCATCATTCAAAGAAGCTGAGAGAGGGCCCTTTCAGTGTCAGCCCCACCACTGGGGACCAACCTCTCTAAGGAGATGTGGTTGGCTCCCTCACTCTTGATCAGTAGGAGGCAGCCGTTTTATTCAGGACTGCACTCGATTAAAACAGTCCTCAATTGTTATTTTTAATTTTGGTTTTATGTTTTCATGTCATCTATTTTATGTACTTTATTAATATTGTAAGTCGTCTTGAATTCCATAAGGAGTTTTGGGTAGTTTATAAATGTTTTAAATAAATAAATTAAAGTACATACTTTTCAATAAACTGAAGAGAAGCAGGAGTACCGGTAATCATTTTGAAATCTAATGACTAGGTAACTACACTTTGAGATCCACACTCTAGTTTTATCAAAGTGTCTCCCTAGGTAAATGGATTATTAAAAACTACTTATATAGGCTATAACCCATCTAACTAGAAAAAGGGCACCAGACAAGGATGTCCTCTATCGCCATTGTTATTCAATTTGGCACTAGAAATTAGTACCAATAAAACATTGTTAAATGTTATTTAAAGTTAGTTACTTGGCAAAAAATGAAAGACATATAAAGATGGTCCAAATTAAAACTATCTTGGTTTAATAATAGCAATAATAGCAATTAAAATGAATGTTTTGCCAAAACTATTTTTTTTTTGTTTCAAACACTACCGATATTTATTCCAGACAAGACGTTAATGGATGGGCAATCACACTTTAACACATTCATCTGCAATCACAAAAAAACCCAGAATCAGATTCAAAATTTCACAAGATGAAAAGAAAAGAGGAGGCCTTGCAATATAGAATATTGAGCTTTATTATTAGGCAGCTAACCTGGTTGGGATTACAAACTGGATTAAACACCCAAGACAAAGAATAATTAAATTAGAGACACCTAATTTGAAGACTGGTGTACATGATTACATATGGTCTGAAAAGCCATAATACTTGAGAGAAAAATATTAGAAAGAAAAATATGTAATGAAAGGTTTACTGGGAATATAAAGACACACTTGGAATATGGATAGAGGCACGTCTGAAAATGCCAATTTCACCTTTAATGTCTCCTACAGAAGCCAATTATGATGCAAATACCCAAAAGAATAATGATCCTATATTATACAAAGACTATCAAGGGAATCAAGGGAAAATTAAATCATAGCAAAAAGTTAAAGGAAGGGAAAATATTCAATGGATGACATCCTTACAAATTACTTCAAGGTTAAAAGGAAATCTAAAGACAACAGGAGGCATTTTGAGAGAAATATCAGAAATCGAAAAATAAATTGCTTAACAAAAAGAACACTTAATGGGAAGAATGTATAAGATATTATTTAAAAATGACTCAGAAACTGAACAAGTCAAGAGTGTCTCCATCTCCAACAGAACCAGTTGAACAAGTCAAGAATTATATGATAAAATGGATGCAAACCATCAAGAGGAGATCAATTTTCAGCAGTGGGAAACACTATGGACAAAAAAATATTAAATTCACTACCAGTCAACTGCTCAAAGAAAGCTGGTATAAGATGTATATAACCCCAGAAAAAACTTTTAAAATGGACAAAAATACAAGGGCACGAGCTGGAAATGCCAAGAAAACCCTGGTTCTTTCTTTATGTGGTGAATTTGTAATAAGATTAAAAAGTTTTGGATACTAATCCACATGCAAACAGAAAAAATATTGAAGAAAAAATTCCAAATGGACCCAAAAGCTATGCTAGTAGGCATTTTACTCCAAAATCTATTTAAAAAGCACCAAGAACTAGTTTTGGACCTATCAACGGCAGCAAGAACTGTTATTGCTTCTACTTGGAGTAGGAAAGCATTCTCTCACAAGAGATCTGGGAGGAGAAAACAAGAGAGTATTATTTTATGGCAAAACTAACCAACGTTGTAAACAGTACATGAATTCAAAGAAAAATGAGAGTTTTATTCTAAGTATTATAAAGTATAATTCAGTTTTGAGAACAGATATTATCTTGTTAATATATAAGTGTACAAATGTAGGCATGCCTCCTTAACAGTTAATAGTTACTAATATTGGTAAGTAATTTTAAATTAAGTAATTACAAGATTGCTGGAAAGATTTGTTGTTTTCTAAATCAAAAATATTATTACTACTTATTTTAAATTGCTTTTTGAATTCTTTCAACATTGTTAATAAATAATGCAGATCCATATTTTATGTGATGGTATACTATTATTCTATTTTTGTGTTGTTAATGTTGTGCTTCATTCATTCATTCATTCCTTTTATTAGGCATAGGATAAAACAACTATCAGACTAACAATAACAACAATAAAAGGTTATTATGTGATCAACAGGAGTGCGCAGTTGTTGATAAAGCTGCTGATGTTGTGCTTCATAAAAACAATCAATTATGCTTAATTTTTTTTACAATGCAGAGGTTTCTAGAAGACATGGTTCAATTAACTCCATCTCAAATGTCCCAAGTGGAACCTTCATGTGGAACCTTCATACAGTTCTGTCAACGCTAACCAAAGCCCCATTCGAACTACTCAGGCACATATCTTTGAAGTGACTAAGGATCAAGATCTTATTTCTAGTAACCATAACTACCGGACATAGGGTATCAGAGGGGGTGGGGATAAACTAAAGTGCTGTATCATCCACAAAGATAAGATTGTCCTTCACACAGATCTGACGTTCAAGCCAAAAGCAGCCAGCAGATTCCATTTGGTTCAGGAGATCTCTTTGCCATTTTTCTGTCCTCATCCTGTTAACCCAAAGAAGCTTCGGCATACATTGGAAGTCAAGAGAATGCTCAAATTATACGTATGCAGGAAAGAAGACATTAGGGGATCCCAATCTCTCTTCATCTCGATCAGCCCTCCAAATAATGGAGGAGCAATGTCAAAAGCATCCATCAGTTCAACCCTGAAAGCCTGCATTATCAATACATATAAGGCACAAAAGTTACAAGTTCCATTGCTGCCCACTCTGTCAGAAGTGCCGCAACAAATGAAGCACTATATAATTGAGCATCCAGAGGAAAAATGTATGGCCATCATACAGTCCATGATATCCACTATCATAAAACACTATTCTTCAGATGCAGCCTTCAGACAAAGGATTTTGCAACACATCCTGGAACAATAGATTATGACCCACCCAGCATTCTGGGACACCTTCAATATGTCCTCCCACCTAAGTGGAGAACAGCCGATTGGATACTCACCGTGAAGGGTCCTTTACTGAAGACAGAAGGACATCTTGGCCCGCCCAATCATTACCTATTGTTCCAGGCACAGTATTGACAGTCTTTCTATCCATTGTTATTCTCAGTCTCTATGTTCCTAGAATTTATCTTTTTTGCAATGATTTCCTGTTTTCTGTTAAATAATGTGTTAAGTGTTCATATTGTTTCTAGTGTTCTTTAGCTTTTTTAGATATAATTAGTTATGTATAACTGCGTTGGAAGTTCTCAAATTGAAGAAAAGGGTGATTTCCAACAGGAACAGGAAGTTCAAAAGAATTTCTTTCCTGTCTCCTTATTGGAAGGGTTGGAAATTATCTGCCTTCAAGATGTCTCCCATCTTCAGTGGAGAAGGACTCTTCATGGTGAATATCCAGTGGACCATTCTCTCTTAGCCTGCTTTAACTTGAAAAAACAGAAGACTTTACCAATGTGAAGAAGGAAACTGAAATAATACAGAACCTGAAAGAAGTTAATCAAATAGCTGGACATATTAGTTGGAACATCAGAAGGAAAATTGGACTAATTGGGAAAAGGCACAGAACAGAAAATCAAGACATCCTGGTCTTAGATGAGACAAAAGAGTCTGTGCTCAGATTTCGATCCTTGCAGGAGATTGGAGATGAAGACACTACATTCAGAATGAACCAACTGCTGGCAAAGGTGATGGAGGAGCCAGAATCATCAATGTGTCATGAAATCGACAGGGCTTTTCATATGAATTCCTGCCTGGCCAAGGAGAAGAAACTCCCATAAGACATGCTGGTGCAGCTTGTCAAAAGATCTATGAGGAATCATTTATTAAATGTACACTATGATGAAAAAATTAGAAGTGAATGGAAATCTATATATATATATATAAAAATCTAACAGTGTGTTTGTCCCTGATGGTCTCCCTCAGAAGCTGCTGGACGGATCGCCCCCAAATTTTCACAGGACGTCCCTCCCTGTTGCTGGCAGGTACTCGGACCTTCAAAACATCGAAAGTCCATACCTGAGCCAGGTAAAACGTCTTTTTCCTGGTGCACCAGGCCATGAAGCTGCCTCTGTTTAACTGCCACCCTTAGAATGTTCGTGCAGCCTGTCTGTCTGTGGCCTGAGGGCTTAGAATGTTCGCGCAGATGGGCAGAGATGAGCAGTAATACTGTTAGGAAATACGAGTGGAAGTCAAACACATACATACTTTGCCGTGTGAGACATCAGGTGGGGTTTCCCCCCCTCACATGCAGGTAACTTTCACTCTCTGTGCCTCACCCACTGCTACCACACAATACACATCCAGCTCATTCTCACACACCTCACTCTGCCCTCCCTCACATCCAACCACCACTTACCCACTTCCTCACCCATATTCGCCACAGCTCTCTTTTACTAAAAGCAAGCTGGAGTTTGCCTTTTTCTTCTAAGAAAATCCACGGGGTGGGGGCAAACCTACACTACCTGCTCCGCTTCTTTTGCACATGGCCCTTTACAAACCCAGAGAGCTGGCCTCGATCTGAGCGCCTCACCACCCTGCCTCTGCTGCCTGACTGGGATAGCCTGATTGCCCCAGTTCTGCCTTACCCAAGCCAGGACTGTGCGTGTCAACCAGCTTCACGGACAGCGGGATTCATACTCTGGACAGTTCCGTTGTGGAATGGGAAGGGTTACCTTATACTAAAAAAACAAGACAGCACCATATAACGATGTGCATTGCAAAGGGAAAGAGGGATTCCATTTGATCACCCCAAAAGGCTATGCTGGGGATCATTGGACCTGCATGGACATCTGTGTGGATTGCAGACTGTGATGAGAAGGACAATTGCCACAGCAACAAGTGGCTGGGCCCGCTAGTAATGTTATAATAATGAAAGGATTTTTAACAAAAATATTAAGGCAGAGGAAGGAATATACTTTTCTGATGGATGTTTTGGAAAAAAGATATGTACTTTTGATGAGAGATCCCAGAAGGTATAGTTTTTTAATATAAAGCATCCAGGAAAAGGTTGACACATGTGCGAAAGGTGAGAGAATTGTAAATAAGCATAAGAAAGAGTTAATTCAAACAGGTAAAATAAAGTTTCTTTGCTTATTAATTTAAGTTTAAGGTCAAAGGAAAACAAAAATGTTGATGTCTGGTTTGAATTTGATTTCATGGAATATAAATGGTTTAAATGCACCAAAGAAAAGGAGAAATGTTTCAGTGTCTTAAAAAGGTAGATTTTGGCATTATATGTCTCCAAGAAACACATCTAACAAAGGAACGTATGAAACATTTGGTAAATAATAAATTGGGGAGTACGTTTGTATCAGGATTTGATAAGAAAAGAAATGGAATAGTTATTTGTTTTAAGGACAATCTGAAACCTAAATACTTGTCTCTGATGTAGAGGGTAGGGGAGATTTTTGTTAGCATAAATTGAAATCAATGGTATGAAAATATTACTCATGGAAGTGAATGCACCAAATGAAGGTAGAGGAAGATTTTTTTAAGGGACTACATGGAAAAATAACTGATTTGACCAATACTTGTGTAGTATTACTTGTGACCAATACTTGTGTAGTATTCATAGGTGATTGAAACAGAGTGGTAAATCTGGTTAAAAAATTGAAGAAAAGCAAGGGAAATTACCAATTTCATATTTTGATTTAATACAAAAGTTAAGACTGGTGGACATTTGCAAAGGAAAAAGTGAGGGTAATAGAGACTACAGTTTTTTTCTCGAAGACATGATTCCATAGTCCAGAATTGATATGATTTGGGTCTTGAAATGTTTATGTTCAGCAATAAAGAATGCAGATATTTTGCCAGGAACTCTTTCAGACCACAACCCAGTTATGATTAGAATTAAGCAGTGTGTAACAGACTTCCTTCTGTGATACACCTCTGAAGATGCCAGCCATAGATGCAGGCGAAATGTTAGGAACAAGATCCACCAGACCACAGCCACACAGTCCGGAAAACCCACCAGAGCCAGCAACTCCTTTGTTTCATTATACATAACAAGCTATTAACAGAGGACCATGCTTTGGTTGTGTGTTAAGAATACATTTGGTCCTTTTTAAAATGCGTTGAATGAACATAATAAATTAGCTTTATTTAATGAATTATTTTCTTTTTTGACAAGGTTCATTTAAACCATTGGGATTAAAAATATTAAAAGACATGTATTTCATTGAAGCTATAACATATTTATTTCCTCAAATATGTGTGCCGTATTAGTGAAAAGAAGTATTTTCATAATATCTGAAAATGTTTTCAGTGAAAACAGTTTCCAGAACTTAGCAACATTTCTGGCATTGTATTTAGATGAGGCTCTGAGTCAGTGCTTAAGAGCCTTATAAGAATAAATATAACTATAAATCTGCATAAAGCAACACAACTTGAAAGTAAAAGTAGACATTAAGCATTTGAATATTCTGTTCCTAAAGCAGTCACTCAGGTGAAAGAATTAGCATTTGACTACTAAGCAGTCTTTTTAGAGAACGATTAAAACACTTATCATATTTAAGTCCGGAATCCAATAACTATTCATTTTTTGTATCTTTTATGTGGGATTTTACAGGTTTTAGGTTTTCACATACGGAGGACATTCTCACATGGGGACTGATTTGGGCAATGGACTCAGTGGACTCAAGCTGGTTGAACCACCACCTAACTAGGTGATTTTACAATCACTAAAATACAATGGCTTGTCCTATCTAATATTTAAATTACCACTAAGTTGATAATGTTTTAAGATGACATCGATCAAGAAAGCCTTCTGACTCAATATTTGATGAGTAGGCAACCAAGAGAGGTCCGTCAAGATGAGAAGGCAACCAAAAGAGGTCCAGCTGGCCTCAACCAGGGCCTGACCCCAACCTGGTAGAATACTCTGTCCATTGACATCCAGGCCCTAGAGACCTGATGCAATTTCACAAGGCCTGGAAGACAGAGCTGCTCTGCAAGACAAACAGCTGAGGAAGATACTCTTTTTCTATTGTCCTCACTCTTCCCATGTACCTTGATTCCCTCTAACATATTAGTTTTTATATTGTTAATTCAGTCACCATCTGAGTTAAATATGTTCCTAACTTTTTATTGTGTTTATTGTATTTATGAAGCTTTTGGAAGCTGCCCTCAGCCCATGAGGGGAATGGCAGCATATAAAACTAATAAATGAAAAAAATGAATGAAAATAAGTATACACTGCAAAGTTACTTCTTGAGTCATGGCAAGCATGATCTCTAATGAGAAGAATCCTAGGACTGTTCCTGTGACTTATAACTGTAGCCTGAATAGCAGTCATAGATATCCAAAATGTTACATTATGTGTTGCTGCAATTCTCAGGTAGTAACAATAATTACTAAATCCTAGTATGAGTATAGTATTATACAGGCTTCAGTGAGGTGTCAACCTTCATGATTTAACAGTTATACTGAAACATAGGTCCGTTCCACATGGGCCTCGCAAGTGGGGGTGCACCGGCATACTTGCCGCCGATGCACCCCCTGTGGCTATTTGCATGGTGCCCTGCGAATGGCTATGGTGCCCCAGCAGCCTGCAGGACCGCGTTCGCACAGGCACACTAACACAGATTCCTCTTACCTTGTCTCCTGGCCACTGTCGCATTGGAGAGTTGCTCTGGAGAGGCCAGGGAACACGCTTCCATAGCCATGGCAATGCCTCCAGGGTCCGAGGCCAGGAGGCATGTCTCCTGGTCTCTCCATTGCGATGGTGGCAAGGGGCAGCAGGTGGACACCGGTGTTTTCCAAAAGACTCGTTCATTGAGCGAGTCCAAAAAACGCTGTTGTGGGGGGAAGTCCTCCCCCACAACAGCGTTTTTACTGTCCCCACACTAGTCTATCTGGCCCGTGTGGAACAGGCCATAGATACATTTTGGAAAAAAGATTAAAATAATTTATGTTCAGCATCATTTCTGAATCTAATACTTTAAAATGCCCTGATGTTTACTTTTATGTCCCCAGCCAATCAATGACTGCTTGTTAACTGCCAATGGAAGAGACTATTAAAAATACTCAAGGGAAATCTTATTTGAATACTTCCAAATGCTGAACATTATTGATGTTCTCCACTGCTATATGTACTTCAGTTCTATGTATGATGTGTTTTAAGGTTAATTAAATGTTAACTCTACCAATAAACATTGTAGACTAAGGGAAAATACATTGCTTTACCTTTTGCATAACGTGTATTCTTCACTACTTGTAACTCCCCTTGGTGGGGGCCGAAATTTCCAGCCATCTTGAGATCCTGCAGTGCAATTATAATGGGCAGGTTATTTTTCTGGTTGCCAATTCTTTACAATTCCTGATGTGCCCGTGCTATTCAAAATTACACCAAATCATTGGTTTCAAGGTTGGAGACAAACAGTCTATTATCTATCTTGCCAGGCTGAGAACAAAAACTCCCTTGCCTCAGAGTAAACTTCTGTCAAGTAGAGGTTTACGGAAAGTAACTTAACAAATAAAGTTGCTAAAATTAAGAGTGACTATAAATCAGGAGCCACTTTATAACCAGGACTTTCCTTGCTCTGACCTTTCTTCCTAGGACACTAGTGCCAGAAGTGGGAAAGGCCAACAGCTCAGAAGTCCTGGCTCATCGGATTAGCATGGATATTAAAGACTGCATACCTATTCTCCATGGCCCCAGGACTGCTTAAGCACCTAAGTTAAGATACTCTATACAGACATTACATTTGGTGGTTATTGCGCTTCATTACATTACTTTTAAATCAATGAAAATCTCAGTGAGAAGACCCAGAGCCTGGTCTGGATAATTCTTATTATTTACTGAAAGCAAGCATCCTCGTGTCATGAGAACACTTCAAGAAACAGGTCATATAATAATTGTTTCGGATTTCTCTGACACAAAATTGTGAGGAAAATATGGCTTAAGCAGTGGTGAGATTCAAATAATTTAACAACCGGTTCCAGTGGTGGGATTCAAATAATTTAACAACTGGTTGTTTACAAGCACCATTTTAACAACCTGTTCTTCTGAAGTGGTGCGGACCTATTGAATCCTACCACTGGGCTTAAGCAATATCTTAGCAGACAAGCATAACTTTTTCTTCAGCATTTTAACACCTATTTTATTTACCTTCTTCCAAATCTTCTACATGGTATACAGAGGGTACTTTACCAGCTGCTGCCTGTAATTACAACGAATGTGTTTAAGACACAAGTCAAACAACAAAAAGATTTTAAACAAGTTTCAAATATAATTCCAAACACTAACTATATAAATATGCAAAGAAGATATTAAATATATGCTACCTCAATGTCACTGATGGAACAACAATTAACCTTCTGAAAGCAACAGATGGCATTAGATTAAAATATTTTTTACTGGTAGTTATCTATTTCAAACTTGAACTTGGATCTAAAGAAGCACACATGCTATGGGGCTTTTCAAGATCCTTCTTCCCACCATATCCCATTTCCTATAGTTGAAAACCCATTCTGAAGACCATGGAAGTACACAGAGCATAGTTTTCAATGCACTTCTGTGCCAAGCTGCGCAACTGAAATCCATGGCCTTAGACTGCAGTTATTGCATAGGATTGAATTGTAAGACATTTACTTGGATTCAACAACAATTACATCCAGATAATCCTGCAGAAGATCAATATAAACAATTATTTCATTGTGTATATGAATGCTAGTAGCATAAGTGAAGTTTGTTTATGACATAAGAGGCCTGCAGCAAATAACTACTATTAGACTAAGGAGTAAAATTGTTTCTCTCACATCTACCCTTTTAAAATCTACCAAAAAGCCAATTCTCAGCTTTCTTCTGCTTGCTCAAAACAAACCTTAAGGCATGCTTTATTCTAGATTTCTTAAAAACCAGTTAAAGCATTCTAATAAAACTCAGCATCATATACAAGATATTTATCATTTCTAGTACTGTGCATATTTTACCTCTGTTTCAACCAGAAGTGTTTTCAGCCTTGTCAGGTCTTTAGTTACCATTCCGTTCTGGCAAGAAAGAACACCACCATCACATAATGCTCATTAGTCCTTTGGCACTTTGAATATAAACTGAAATAACTTTTTCTATCCAGTTTTTACAGGACTGAGAAGAACTAGTACCATTCTTAGTGGCATTTTTTAAACACAGCATTTGGTTGATCTCACATGGTTGGTGGCACTGTAAGACAGTTTATGAAAGGGTACAAATACACTGGGAGGAATGCTGGCAGTCTCTCGCGGTGATGAGTTCAACGTTAAAAAGTACAATTTCTTTCTCTCTTTAAATCACACACTATAGAAAACTTTCTACAGCCTAGAAACAGTTAATATGATAACTTTACATAGGCACAATTTATGGTCCCTAGCTCAAAAAATGTCCTGCTGTCCTCAACCAGAGCCACAGCCTTTTTGGCTCTGGTCCTGGCTAGTGGAACACTCTTCCAATGGAGACCTGGGCCCTGTGGGACTTAATGTTTTGCAGGCCAGCAAAATAGAGCTGTTCTACCAGGCCTAAAGTTGAGGTTAGCACTGGTAACCAACTTGATTAGCCTCCCGTCCCTCTCCCTTTTTCTTTTTTGTTTTTGTTTTCCCATTGTTGGTTTCATATTCTGAATGTTAATTCATTCTCCCCTCTGTTTGATTGTATTTTTAGGTTCTGAGGCACTGTGATATGGTATTAAAACTGTTGATTTTAGTACTGTAGTTGTCAATTGCTGTGAGTCACTCTGAGCCCATCCAACAGGGAAGAATAGCCTATAAATCTAATAAATAAACAAGTAAGTAAGTGAGTGAGTGAGTGAGTGAGTGAGTGAGTGAGTGAGTGAGTGAGTGAGTGAGTGAGTGAGTGAGTGAGTGAGTGAGTGAGTGAGTGAGTGAGTGAGTGAGTGAGTGAGTGAGTGAATGAATGAATAGCCTTTCACTTTCTCTATTTATGACTGCTATTTTTCAGGAGGTTCCATACATCCTTCTTGTAACCATGAAAATCCTTCTTGTAACCATGAAAATGTCTTAAGGGAAACTTTAAACATACTTAGTTACACTTAGTCGACTACACTGAAAGTCAAAGACTGCTTAGCCCTCAGGTGTTCAGAATTGAGGCCTAGCCAGACTAGGATTAATTATATATTCAGTATGAGAGGAACTGAGTCATAAACTTCCAGGCAACTTCCCTTACCTCAAAATCTTTTCCTTACCATGGGGTAGGCAATATAAGCCCTAAAGTAAAATCTCAGCACAAGATTTCAAGCCCTTTCCTCACCAAACAAAATATATCAAATACCATAGATAATCCAAGTAAGCTCCCTGGTGCAGAGTGATAAACTGCAGTACTGAAGTCAAAAGTTTTGCTCACAAAATGAGTTTGATTCTGATGGAAATTGGTTTGAGGTAGCCCGCTCAAGGTTGACTCCAGGGGTGTACCCTAGATGCCACGCCCCTCCCCTCAGCTGTGCCCCACACTCCACATGGGATAGGGTGAGGTGGGCCCATCTAATGTTAGTCTCAGCTCCCCTGGGTCCAGCTTTAAACTGCATGCTTTCAGCTGGATCCAAGCCACTGTGAGGCCAGGATGCGACTGAGCACCAGAGGTTGACCAGATCTAGCTTTATACTGTTAACTCTGCTGCCCCAAGCTCCACCTCCATTCAGATGGAGCTTGGGGGGACAGAGCCAACAGTATAAAGCTACAGCCAGTCAGTCCTAGTGCTCAGTCTGATTCTGGCCAAAGAGGCTTGGACTGAGCTTTAAACTGCAGGTTGCTAGACCCAAGTGAGCAGAAGTCAGCATCAAACAGGCCCATGGCAGGGTGAGCCCACTTGCTGGCATTTAACTGTGCCCCTGTCCCAAATTCTACAGGGAGTTTGGGGCCAGGACACAGTTGTGCAGGAGGTGGTGGCCCTGCAATGTGCCCCCAAGGAAGTGGCACCTGCAGATCCACACACCCCTCACTATGTCACTTATTAACTCAGCCTTCCATCCTTCCAAAGGTCAGTAAAATGAGCACCCAGCTTGCTGAGGGTAAAGTGTAAATGACCGAGAAAGAGAAACCACCCCATAAACATGGTCAGCCTCATAAACATTGGAATGCCATGTTACCCCATGGGTCAGTACTGATCCAGTGCTTGCATAGCATCACAACATTTACCTTTAAGAAAATCCATCTATGGCAATGAGATGGCAAAACAGTCCATTGGATACTCACTGTGGAGGGTCCTTCTCCTGGCAGGTTAGAAGGACATCTTGTGCGGGTGATTTGCCACCCACTCTCAGGGAGGCAGGAACTTGTTTTTTCCACTTCCTGTCCTTCACTTGCAACTCCATTTTAGCACAGTATTCCCCTGACACAGCAGTCTAACAGCATTTAATACAACATTGAGCACAGGAAGTAACATAAAACATCATATGAACAATTAACAAATAACATCCTTAGCCCTGATAGAGAACAACTGGATAAAAAAAGATGAACAAGGGAGGGCCAAGATGTCCTCCTAGCCTGCCAGGGCAAGAACCCTTCACGGTGAGTATCCAATGGGCTGTTCTCCTGGAAGCAGAGGACATCTTGTGTGGGACCTCCCATAGCAGTGTCCCCTCAATCATGGGGGGGGGGGGTGTCATCGTTGTTCTTCCAGAACATGTTCTAGCACCTTCCTACCAAAGGCCATTTTAGCAGCCACCCAGGACTGCAACTTGTAATGCTTAACAAATGAGGATGGGGAGGACCAGATAGTCACTTTACAAAAGATTCCTGAGAGCTGCATTGGTAGCTGCACTATGTATGTAATAGGCAGTAATCCCTGATGGAACTGGTAAGTTGCTTGCCTTGTAAGAGCCTCGATAATGCATGCTTTTACCATGGAGCTAATTGCTGCCTTCGACATCTGACAGCCTAAATTAGGTGTTGTCACATTAATAAAGAGACTCTCTGTCTGACAAACTGTCTCTGTCCTTAAAATAAATGCCTTAAGGGCATGTCTAATATCCAAATTGTGCCAAAGCTTTTCCCTAGTATGTGAGGGTTGTCGCCAGAAGTTGGGCAACACTATCTCCTGACGTTGGTGGAATGAAGAACTTATCTTAGGCTTAAAGGAAGGTCAGTCCAGAAAATGACCCTGTCCTTGTGGAACACGCATAGATTGGAGTTCACTGAAAGTGCCCTAAGATCTAACATTCCCCTGGCTGAGGTAACTGCTACCAAGAACAGAACCTTCATTATTAATCAGCATAGATGGATAGATTGCACCGGTTCAAATGGTGAACATGCAAAAGCTGAAAGGACTGAATGAAGTCTCTATGAGGGGAACCTTTGAACCTGAGGTGGTTGAATCTGATGAACTCCTTTGAGGAAGCAAACTATATCCAGGTGGCAAGAAGCTGGAATGCCCTGGAATGTTGGCCACATGGTGGTGAGTGCTGCCACTTGCCGACATAAGGTGGCAAGGTGCAGGCCAGTGTCAAAACCATCCTGCAAGAATTCCAAGATCGCTGTCAATCTGGGAGATTCCAGGTCCACATGCTTCCGTCTACACCAGTGAACAAAAGCTTTCCATGCAGAGTTATATATTTGAATTGTGGCCTGACAAAGAGATGCCAATAAGGTGTACGTTACCTCGTCTGAATACGCTTTTTTCTTTAGCCTCCTCCATTCAACCTCCACGCAGTCAAATGTAGCCATTCTGGATGCAGATGCCAGATTGGTCCTTAGGATAGTAGGTCAGGAATCTGAGGAAATCAGTAGGGAGGATCCATCGCTAGGTCCTTTATTACTGAGAACCAGGCCCTTCTTGGTCAGAATGGCACCACCAGGATGACCTGTGCCCTTTCCGTTAACATCCTCCTCAGGAGCTTTGGAATGACTGGGGTTGGAGGGTAGGCCTACAGTAGAAGACGTGGCCACGGTGCTGTGAGCACGTCCACCACGCACACCCTTTGATAAAAATACCTTGTCATGAATGTCGGTACGTGCGCATTCTCTACCAACACAAAGAGGTCCACCTCTGGCTTCCTGAATCTGCTGGTTATCTTTTGGAAGACCAAGCTGTTGAGTGTCCACTCCACCTCTGAGACCGATTGTCGACTCAACCAATCCACTTGTATATTCAGCTTCCCCTGAATGTGTTCTGCCTGTACAGATAACATATGTTTCTCGGTCCATACTAGGATCTTGAGTTATTCTCAATGTAGCTGAGATGACCTGAACCCTCCCTGATTGTTGTGGTACATCTTGGCTGAGATATTGTTGGTGCACACGAGGACGTGATGCTTGGTGATGTCTGGTTGGAAGTGTTGTAGGATCATCAGAATGGCGCATGTCACCAAGACATATGTAGGGAGCTGTGCCTGCTTCAATTACCATTTGCCCTGTACATATTGATTCTCCAAGGTGGCTCCCCATCCCTGGAGGCTGGCATCTGTAAAAATCTGGAGGCAGTTGTAAAACAGGTATACCTTCCCCTGACATAGGTTCTGTCAAGATGTCCACCACCTCAGGCTGAATCTCAGTTAATGGATAGGGCCGGATCCTTTTTGTCCACAATGTCCAGCAGATAAAGTCTTAAGAATCTCTGAAGTGATCGGGCATGAAGACATCCCCACTGAATCATGTTGATGACCAAGATGAGGAGACCCATTAGACTGGCTAGCTGCAATAGAGTCGGTTGTCTGTTGCTTAAAATGGATGTCACAGTTCTTTGAATCTTTAGAATTTTGTCTCTGGGAAGAAATAATGAGTTTTCGGAAGAGACGATCAGTGCCCCTAAGTGTTCCATCCTCTGAGTCGGAACCAAAGTACTCTTTTCCCTGTTTATCAGGAAGCTGTGATTCTGAAGCACCTGTATGACGCGGTCCAGGTCGATAAGAGCCTGTTCCATTGACCTGGATTAGATTAGAATGTCATCCAGATACAGGTGGACATGAATTCCTTGATGTCGGAGCAGGATGATGGGTGCCAAAAGGACTGGAGAACACTTGGGGGGCTGTTGCAAGACTGAAGGGAAGCGCTCGAAATTGAAAGTGCTCAGCTCCCATCACAAACCTCAGGAATTGTTTGCGAGAAGGGTGGATAGGGATGTGTAGGTAAGCTTCGGTGAGGTCTAGAGAAGTAAGAAAGTCCCCTGGCCTCAGAGCTTCCACAATCGTGTGCAGCATCTCCATTCTGAACCTGCATGTGTTCCTTTATAAACTGCACATTCAGGATGGTCCTCCAATCTCCATTCTTTTTGGGTACTGTGAAAAAATTTGAGTAGACCCCGCAGAATTTCTCTACAGTCAGAACCGGTTCTATTGCTGCTATCTCCCAGAGATGCCAAATTGTGGTCCTATTCAATTTGTCGGGGTTCGAACTTGGTGGGGATGGCACATAACATGCTCTTGGGAAATGGGAAAACTCTATGGCGTACCTGATGGAGATGACCTCCTTGGTCCAGGCATCTACGTGGGGGCCTACTAATTGTTTCTGGAAATGAAAAAGGCGACCTCTGACCTGGGCCTGTATTGATTCATGCTCTGGGTGTCTTGTCCACTCTGGGAAATATGTCAATTCTCCCTGAGGGATGAAAATTACCTCACCTTCAAAAAGGTTCCTAGTGCTGCCAAGTGGGACACCTGCTATCCTTAGGTGCACAAGGAAGTACCCTGTGTGTTCTAAAGGGAGGTCTGGAAATCCTCTGTGGTCGTTCAGGCCTGATTTCCCTAGGCAGGGATTTCTTCTTATCCTTAGATTTTACTAGAATCTTTTCCAGCTCTCTGCCAAACAGCATATCTCACTGAAAGGCATATCCTGCAACCACTACCTTAGAATGTGGATCCATCTGCCAGGCTTGGAGTCATGCATTTCATCTAGCTACCAGCCATGCATTTTCATCTAGCAGCAGCCATAGCATGAGCAACCAGAGTAAGGGCATCAAAGATTGCATCGACTAGGAAGGAGGTGCCTATCATGACCCATTCTAGCCCTTCTCTGATACCCTGCTCCTGGGGGGAAGCAGTTCCAAAATTCACTTAAGCCATAGGATGATAGCTCTGGCTACAGTGGAGAAGGGAGCAAGCGCTTTAATGACTGTGGCTAGTCATTCGTGTGATCTTCTAAAAGCCACATCGGAACATTTGTCTAATGGGTCCTTAAGATTCCCTCTCCATCTCTGAAGGCCAGTCCCCCCGACTGTAGTGCTGTCAGTAAAGCGTCAACCAGGGACACCTGCAGCATCCTATTGACATACTCAGGTACAACATACAGCCTTTTAACTGTGGCCGAAAGACCCTTGCTGGCAGCTGGATTATTCCATTCTCACCTAATGCACCTTTCAAAATACTCTGGGATAGGGAAACAAGTTGGATTGCTGTCCTAATTGGGGAAATATTCCTTGTTCCCCCTAGGACACCCTTTAATTGGTTTTTCAGGTCCTTCAGTTGAACCTGGGGGTTCCTGGGCATCCTCTGGATCCTGCAGATCCAGAGATGATATTTAGAGTGCAGAAAGGGCGGGAACTCCTGCAGGCTGACGAGATTGTTCACTCACTCTCCCCCACAATCAACTCTTGCCAACAACAAGGGACAGAACAAACACGGTGGGAAGGGGGAAGACACAGAAGGAGCATTACAAACAACAAACTAATGAAATATTCAGAAGTAACACGCAAAGCTAAGGAAACAATACAAAATTCGTGCTCTCCCTGAAGACTGGAAAAATACTGAGCTAAAATGGAGTCGCGAGTGAAGGACAGGAAGTGGAAAAAAACAAGTTCCTGCCTTCCTGAGAGTGGGTGGGAAATCACCCACACAAGATGTTCTCCGCCTCGAGGAGAAAAGAAGTTTTACTGATGCATTAAGAGGACAATGATTCATGCTATTTCAGTTGTATAATAAAATATATTACAGTTCTACTTTCTGATTTTTATTGCTGACCTAAATACCTTGTTACAGATATCTAGTTTTAGCTGTAAAACATGAGGTTATCACTTACCAGTGATTCTCCCATCAGTGATTTAGAAAGAGCATTAGATACAATCTGCAGCTTCCCTTTAAGATGCATGCAGCAAAGCACTGCACGGAAAGTGTGATCTTCCTTGGCCAGTCCCTCTCCCAATACTGGAAGAAAATCAAATTCTGTTACTTGCCACAATACAGAAATAAAATACAACCACCTAAAGTTTTCCTTGCTTTACACAAGTAAATATTAAATTCTCTGTTGGAGATGCTGTGAATGTAAAATGTTTTTCTGACTGTCCAGTTTCCTACATTTTCTCTTTGTTCCTTCTATTTCATATCACACTAGCTCTCCTTTGAACGCAAACATAATGCTGCACTCCAAAAAGACAAACTCTTAGGAACTTTTCCTGCATGAATCCTGTTGTCATAAAGAATACTTCAAATATTCTACTGAAAGTAAGTTGTATAATTACTATTCATTTCAATAAAGCATGAGCAGATGACATTCCCAGTAAATTGAACTGAAAGGAAACCTAATGAAGTCAGTGTTGTAAGCCTTTTTAAACATCTGCACTGTCTTAACTTGATCATACAAAATTCAATAAAGAATTAAGTCAGAACATGAATCCTCTGTTCTTGGTGATGTAATACAGGAATTAGCAACATTCAGTAATGTGAGCAAACATAAGAACAGATGTTAGAGATGGAGGACAGAAAAGCAGTATATGTAAACTGTGGTCTTACACTACCAGTCCTCTCCCAATTCATAATCATATCAATTGTATTAAAAACCTAGAGCACCATCAAGTGAAAGTTCACATACTGAACTCTTCCACTGGAATCTATATGATTTGCTGTACTTAAATTCAGAGATGGGTGACAGTCAAAACTTGAATACAATCAGTATCAGAGAATGCTTAAATAACTGGGGAATCAATAAATCCCACTATTGAACTAGCCTTAATTCATTTATCAATGAAAACACCATTGTAAACAAACCCACTTGTTAACTTTTTATTAGATTCACATACCTTTACTGGCAAACAAAAGACAAGTTAAGGTTATTAAAAGTTAAAATCAGTAGGTTAAACAGCACACCCATTTTTAAAATTATAACAAGACTTCATTTGTAGTATCAATGAGAGAAATTTAACAGAGCTGGTTAGAACTGGATCTTTATCTGACCGAAGGAGAGAGAGTTGCTTCTTTTTACTTAGGGCTGTTTTGGCTTAAATTGCACAGTCAAAAAGTATGTGAGAGATGGAGTCTGGCATTATATTCCCGCAAGAGTCATTTGGAGTATGGAACACGGAGAAATCTTCCAGTAAGTAAAAAACAGAAAAGTCCTTTTGGCAACCAGATATTCTAAAACTCCACCATCATGAAAATACTCTTGACTGAACTTTGGTTGCAAAATAGAAATTTAAAAAAATAGTCTGCTGCAATGCTTCCATGTCAGACTATTCATCCAACTAGAGAAAATTGACTTGACATAATTTCTAAATGCTTAAAACTCCAGAGAACAGATAATATTGTTACAGACTGTAAGAAATAATGAAATCTGCATACCATGCCTACAGTCTTCATCAGCTTTTCCATAGTTTTTCTGTAAAGAGCAAAAAATAACAGTTAGAAAAATTAATAGTTTTAGTTAGGACTAAAACAAGTAAATCTTTGCTTCTTACCTGCTTAACAAGAAATTACTCTAAACACATTTTTCTAATCAGGAAGTTACATTCTTCAGCAAAAATACCACTAAAACTGTTTTTCCTTCAAAGATCTAGTTTAACACATGTGAACACCAACAGAAGCTCCATGGGTCTGAGGAATTTTGATATATATGTCCCACAGAAACAGAGGCATACCAAGGGGAAATGGCACCCAGAGACAATTTGCTCCGCTGCCCCCATCGCTGCCCCTCCCCTTTGCTCCTGGAGCCCGCAGTCCCTTCTGCCCTTCCCTCCGAGGAGGCAGAAGAGACAGACGACTATCAGGGGTGGGGCTTAGGGGGCATGGTCACACCCCACGTCACCCTGGGGGTGTGGACCATGCCTCCCCAAGCCACGCCCCAGCCTCTCTGGGCAGCCCCCCCTTTGCTCCCAGCTCCCAGCTCCCAGGAAGCCGGAAGCCAGCAGTCCTTTCTGCCCTCCCCTCCGGGGAGGCAGAAAAGACTGCCGTCTATCGGCCTCCAGCACTTGCTTTTATAGAACTGTGGCTGGGGGCAGGGCTTGGGGAGGGTGTGGCCACACGCCCACATCACCCTGGGGGCATGCCCCCCCAAGCCCTGTCTCTGGCCTCAGTGCTATAAAAGCCAGTGCCAGAGGCCGATAGATGGCAATCTATTCTGCCTCCCCAGAGGGGAGGGCAGCAGGGGCTGCTGGCTGCTGGCTCCCCGGGAGCCGAGAGCAAGGGAGGGCAGCAGGGGGGCGCCCTTGACCCTGTCCATGTTGATGACGACATGGGCAGGGTCGAGGGTGCCGGAAGACGCAGAGGCAGCAGGACTTCCTGCTGCCTTGCCATCTTCTTCCTGGTCACATGGGGGGGCTGATTTTGTGCCCCCCACATGACCAGGTTAGTGGCACCCGCGGGCAGAGTGTACCCCTCATCCCCGGGTAGATACGCCACTGGACAGAAATGATGTTTAGGAAGACATGCCCCATTGGTGTTTGTGTTATATTCAGCTGAAAGCTATTTCATACAAAGTCTCTTCATTTAAGAAATGATTATATGAATATTACTTTTTGACAGTAGTACTCACTCCATGTTATTCACTAATGGAGAACAATAGTTGCACTTCCCACCAAACCAAAAGAGCCACATCACTATTGTATGCTCTACATCCCACCTCACATACACAATAATAGTAAAGATATAGAAAGTGATATTAAATATACAACTCCTTTTATTTGTTTAATTACCTAGCTGTCGATTTGATACTTAGCTGCCCAAGCCAGTTGCCTTCCCTACCTGCCCATCATTCAGCATATATTGCCCCAGCTTCAAACACAGAACCCCTATATCTTCACAACTTTGATATACAATCATCATAATGCTAAGGCTCCTCACTACACGTGTTTGAAAGGCCGCTCCAATTGAACATTGCTGCTCTTCAGAATGCAATGAGGGAAGTAAAAAGCACTCTGGCCAACTGACCTGGAGAAAAAAACCCTGTCCCTTTAATAGAGGCATAATATGTGGAAATAGTCACATGAAGAGTTTCGTGCCATGTGGAAGCAAATCAAGTCCCCTGGTACTTGCTCAAGCTCAAACTAGAATTAAGCTTCTATTATAGAGATAAAATTATTTTTTCCCAAGCCAGTTGCCTACCCTACCTGCAGGAAGCCTGCTCTGAGCCAACCAGCAGAGATCCAAGTAAGCACCTACAATAGAGAAGTCTGCATGCCCCTTAGTTCCCTCCCTGCTTTTTCACTCTATGGCTAGCACAAGGCAGTGAACAAAATGGCCCAGAAGATTGGCTATGAAGAAAAGAAAGTAGCCAATTTGCTACTGGGGGGAGGGGGTGCCTGCAGTGTTACCGGTGGGGTTTATTCTCCTTTTTCTACAACTAGCAGGTTCACCTCCAAGGATGAGAGCACAAAGGTTGCGGATAAAAGGGGGTTGCTGTAAAGGACACCATTCTCATCGCAAGGCAAATTATTTGGCCAGAAAACAATCACTTGGCTGATAGTCCAGTGCCTGGCTCTACCATTACTGGTAATGGCAAAGGCAAGCAGGTTGGTGAAGATGCTACTGCCGGATGGAAAGCAAATGGGCAAGTGAGGATACCTGGACCCCCTGCTGCCAGTTACCTGGGCTCCCTGCTACCACTTTATCTTTGCTTGACTGGCCCCACAGATTATTATCCCTGGGTGTGCTGGGGTGGAGATGGAGAGCAGGTGAGAGAGCAGTAGTGCTGTTAAGAGCAGTAGTTAAGAGTGGCAGACTTTGATCTGGAGAACCAGGTTTAATTCCCCACTCCTCCACTTTATCAGATTAACTATATTTGTTTCCCTGCTCCTCCACATGAAGCCTGCTTGATGATCTTGGATAGTAAACAGTTTTTCAGAGCTCTCTTAGCTCCACCTACCTCACAAGGTGTCTGTTGGGTGGGGGGGGAGGAAGGGAAGAAATTTGTAAGCCACTTTGAGACTCCTTACAGGAGAGAAAGGGGGGGGCATAAATCCAAACTCTTCTTCTTCCTGAAGAAGCATCCTAGAAGCTATATTTTTAAAGTTTCTCAAATTTTTATTGTCATTAACTCCAGGACACTTTAAATACTTTCCCCTTTACAGACCTAAATATCAGTTGCCTAAACCATGCAAGTTGTTCTAAGCAGCCAGTCTTAATATTAATTTTGTACCTAGACACCAGGTGGACAGTTCCCTACTGCTTCCCTTCAGTTTTAGCATGTCTGCCCTATTTGTCAATGAGAACATTACCACTAACCCAGCATACATTAATTCACCATTTCTCAAACTAGAGATCAGGGATGGTTGCAAGGATATTCTAGGGTGTCCACAAGTTGTCAGTAAGAGCATTATTCTCATATTCATCTATCCACCATGAAAGTAGAGCCCTCTCAATTTTTTAGGAATGGAACAGAGATTTTGCCTCAGGAGAAATGAATGGAATAGGCTTCCTTCTCTTTCAGAAGGCAGGAGTTCCCAAATCTAACATTTCCTGCATTTATCTAGCTTCCAGATTATTTCAGAGTACTAGCCAGAAAAGCTCCTGATTTGTTACTGGGAAACAATAGCTTTCCCCTAGAATCCCTACTTGAGCAGCATCAAGGAGATACAGTCATCACAGCTACTCCCAGTAAAAAACTGAACCAGTTTTCATGAGCACTAATGAGAGGAATAGAGGGTTGTCGATCTGCCAAAGAAAATTAAATCAAATTGGGGGCCCTGAGGTTGTTAAAGTTTGAGAACTGATTAATTAAATCAATGGCAGTGCAAAGTAATTAATCTTTCTTTCTGAACCAATAGTCCTCCCATGAAGGTACAACATGCCCATGATTTTGAATAGGCAGACCGAAGAAGAGAAACCAGAGCATGATCTTTTATTCCCCAAAACAGGGTAGCTAAGAAAGCTAAGAGCAAGAGAGGCAAGTACAATAGCCACTCTAATTATACATACAAGAAGTAAACACATGCACCCAGAAGGAACTGCTTGCTGGGTGAGAATCTCCATTTTTAAACATATAATAAAATCAGACTATATTCTTTTAGGTTGAATTCAACTGTAAATAACACACTCACAAGTTGCAAAGAAGAAGCAATTCTATAGAGAAGACTTTCAATTTTGATGCGGTTGATTTCAGCCTGACATGCTTTCGGGAAGCAAGTGGGAGGATACTGGCTGAGGAAAAAGAGGGCTTCCGTGCAGTGCTTCACTGCCACTTCATAATCCTGCTGTCTGAGTGATTCACATGCTTGTTCACATGACTTCTCTGGTCTTCTGTCTGCCATGACTCAGAAACAGAAATCCTAATAATAATGAATCAAGAGGGTTTCAAACGCATGTTAGCTCATTTTTTAAAAAAAATAGGTTTTTTAACAATACATCTATATATCCATGTGCTACCAACTGACTCCATGCATACTAAAGTCCTTCCCCTTTCCCCCTTGCTGGGTTAGATTCTAATATCTGTGAGCTCCAGTCCGCTCACAGATCTGTGTATTCTGATGCACTCCTCGCCTTCCCCTCTGTCCCCACCTCCCATGCGACCCCCCAAAAAATGTTCCTGAGGGACAGAAGACTCTTGAGTACAGTGTGGGATGCTGAATGGAGAGGGCTGAACCTTGAGTGGAAAATCCACAACAATTGCAGACACCTCTGCCCTTGTGAGCAGGAAGTCTAAGAGAAACCTGAAAAATATTCTGGCACTGAGAAGAGCTATGTATCACCTCTTATGTATATGATCATTCAGTGATTCAGCTTTCCACTTTGGATACCTGGGATTCTAAAATACAGTGGGACAGGATGGAGAAGAACAGGGCAGAGATGGGCTATGGAAGGTCTGCAACCTGAGGCTTTCCAGATGTTCATGGACTACAATTCCCATCAGCCCCTGCCAGCATGGCCAATTGGCCATGCTGGCAGGGCAATGAGGTATGTCCATGAGCTGGAAAAACCTCAGGATTACCTGAACAGGCTATGGGGAGCTTGGCTAATCACAAAATGCTGGCACCAGAAAACATACTTGAGCACCAAGTTGAAGATCAATTAAATAAACTGTATGAATTTCCTAACAGAGTTCAGACATACTTTGAGAACCAACCCTTTTAAGGAAGTCTGACTTGTATGTTTAATAGCAAGTAAATGCACTTATAGAGTCCATTGAAACTTATGGCAGAATATAAATTTAATAACATTTAAGGTGGCATAAAATTCCTGTTTATTTTCCTGACAGCCTCAGTATGTGGACTAGTGCTAAAACGCCTCTCACCCCAGATAGGAAATTACTGGATGCTGATGACAACGAAGCAGAAATGCTTCATATTTTTCCTGCTATCATTGCTCCAGACCATGAATGGAAATATTATTTGTAAATCAAAAGAGAGTTTTTTATAGAACAAAATTAGCAGCTCTAATTTGTTGTACCCTTCCCCCTGACATAATAAAGTAGTTCTTGTTCTGTCACAAATATCAATTGAAAGGATATTTTATACTGAATTTTCAAAACTTAAAAAGTTAAACTGAAAAATTGAGAAGGCAAAAAAGCTAAACTGAATAATTATTGAGAAAGCAATTGAAGGATCAGTTAGAGAATATAAAAATCTACACAGAGGTGTCCTTTGGGGATACTGAATGAAGTAGAAGTTGCTTATAATTTAATAAGCATAAGAATTTACATGTTTTGAGAAAAGCATATTTTTAAAAAATTCATCTTGAATAGTTTTTTCCCATGTATATTACTATAACACACCAGAAACAAAATAGGTTTAAAAATAAAAATCTTCTCACCTCTCAAATCTTACCATTAAACTGATCAACTGATAGCCAGGTAAAGATATAGCTGACTGATATACCCATTATACACTGCGCCCTATTTATCATCATTACTGAAAGAAATCTCCATTTATCCTGGTCATCTGAAATTTGTTTTAATTAAAGATATATTAATTTCAACAGTCATTCTTCCTCAACTTTATATGCACTTAGTAACATTTCCCAGTTTCCATGAAACTTCTATACCTACTTAAGGGTAACTGTTTAGGATTGCACTGACAATTTGAGGACCAGGTTGCAGGACTCTGCCCTTATGTCATCTCCCAAACTAAATTCTCCCATTAACCTTAACCACTTTTACTATTCAACTTCCATTGATTAGAAGCATATTTGAATACAAGATTTTATCATGCATGTTATTGTTCAGCAATCGTATTTCCCACCCACTTGCAATCTTTACAACAGAAGATATTTCATCTTCTAAATCTATGCCAATGTAGACAGAGAACCTACAACATTTTACTTTTGGAAAACATAAATGACCTCACTGCTACACTGTCTTAAACGGTTTGTAATGTTTGAAAAAAGGACTCTGTAAAAATTATACAAAGAAATCATGTCAATAAAACTAATTCTGTAAATTTCCTGACAGAAATATGACATGATTTTAGATGTGGTCCTAAATGGGTCTTTTTTTAATTAGAACTGAACATTGACTCATAAGCTCACTACCTGGTAAATGTACTTCTTAAAAAACCTTGATACCCTTTTCAAAAACTGATGCAAAGGACCCATATTAAGTAAAACCTCAAGAGAACAGATGCCATACTATGTTCTAGTACAGTGATGGCGAACCTATGACACGCGTGTCAGCACTGACATGCATAGCCATTTTCACTGACACGTGGCCGCATGCGGAGAAAAGTATGGGGCCACATGCTGTCCAGGCTTGGCCCAGCCCAGACTGCTGCCAGCAGCTAGACTGCGGCTGGCGGCCCCGGGGATTCCCCGTGGCGACAGGGCTTCCCCCCCAAAAGGGGAGCCCTGGCATGGGCCAACGCCCTGCTGGAAGGAGTCCCCGCAGACCCGGAAGGTGCAGGGAAAGCCCCAGGCAGGCGGAGGAGAGCTCCGGTGGCCCCGCTGATTAGCATGGCGCCACTCGGCTGGGGCTGCGGGGGCCAGGCGTGCCAGCTGCACTGGGGCCTTGGGAGGGCGCAGGGGGGAGAGGATAAAAGGGCGGAAGGGGGCAGAGGGCAGGGAGGCTGCAAGAGAAACGAGGTAGGGGAGCAGGAGGCTGTGGTGTGCGGGCGTGTGGGAAGGGGAAAGGTGGGGGGTGGGAGGAGAGGAAGAGGTGGTGGAGCCGACTGCTAGCCCCGGGCCTGGACAGGCACAGCGGGGAACAGCTGGGGGCACCTTGAGGGATACTCATGGGTCCCCTGCAGGTAGTGCCCAGGGAGGCATTGGGAGGGTGGGCAGAGGAGGGAGAGAAGCGAGCTCCCCCAGCAGCACGAGGACGCGGGCCCAAGGCAGGATCTTTGACCTCACTTCTGGCCGGCGGAGCAGGGAGCAGCAGAATGCTGCAGGGGAAGCATCTCTATGGGCCCTGTGATCGCCATTACCAGCAACCACATAACCACAGCAACCATCATCCAAGTTTCTGGCCCCACTTTCCTGAGGGCAGTCACTACCCTGCACAGGAAACATAGCCCCAAAGCAAATCACCAAGGCATTGGATGGCCAAGACATAGTAGTGCTGGAGCCAGAACCTTGGAAAGCCAAATAAAATCTCCCAGTTGGAGTAAAATGCACCTCTTTGCCTGGCACTTAAAGGGCCAGCGACTTCAAGTGCCAGGAGATCCTCTGTGAAGAAGGAGTTTCCAAACCTCAGCATCCCTTTCCAAGTCTGGCCCGTCTAGCCTTGGATGATGATCATAAGTGACAGGCAGATTGATACACCAGAAGGAGACCCATCATGCTCCTTGGCTGCAAGGTGTGTCGGGCTTTGTCGAGAATCTCTCACCCTGTACATCAGAAGCCAGGGGAAATCTTTTGGAACTGATAAATAATATCAAGACCAACAAAAGAAACCAATTGACAGATGAACAAAGAAGTCACTAAGCAGGTAAGTTAAACAATTAGTTTTTGGTTTATTAAATACAGTTATATATTACAATTATACATTTTTGTTATTTAAACTATAAATATCACAAAATTATGGTTTTTTTCTCGAAGTGACACACCACCCAAGTTATGCTTGGTTTTTTAGCGAATTTTGACACACCAAGCTCAAAAGGTTGCCCATCACTGTTCTAGTACAAAGCACCATCAAATAACTGCATCTGTTCATACATGTAAGTCCCATGTCAATGTCATATAATACCCTATTAAAAGCCAATCTCATTTATCCTGACATTTCACTATCTATAAAATCTGAATGTTTGCCTTGCATGTCAAAAAAAAATTTTTTTACTGTTGCACAGTGAGTTGACCCTGAGGCCCTTTCCGCACAGCCAAAATAAAGCAAAGTGTGCCTGGGGTACATGAGCCTAGTGCAGCCCTGAACCATTCGCATGTCTCCGTGTGGGTGGCCCCAGAGCTAATGTGGGTCACCTGAGGCGTGTCATTTTTTATTCCTACCTCCCACCGATGACAACTCCACAGGAAGGCACACATGTACCCCTAGAGCCTTGCTGATGCCAGAGGAGCCTGCATGGCTTCGAAGATAGGAGCCAGGAGATTTTTAAAAAGCGCAGCCACATAGCATGCCTACCACCTGGGGACTTTTGTTTAGCTGCAGCTGCAAGGTGCATTAAAACAAAGGAATCACACAAACCGCAATTCTTGTAAAACCTGGGTTGCAGGGGGAACATGGAGCACACTCGCGTTAGGAGTATGATCCATGTGAAGTTCCCCCCCAACCCAGGTTTTATCCCACTCTTAACCCGTGTTTATTGGCCCATGCGGAAAGGACCATAACTCTACTTCTAAAACACGTTTGAATTCAAAACTGGCTACCTAAAGTCTACCTTAAAAGCTAACTTTAAAAACAGGATACCTGAACATTGTCAGCAAAAAAAAATCATGAAATGGATGTAAAGGGCAAATATTCACAATTCAAAAAGAACTGAAATTGATGCAAATACTCCTGATTAAATATCTGAGATTTAATTAAGCATCAGATAACTTACTCGGAGCTTGTAAATGAACTTCTACTATGATGAAAATTTTAATCACAAAATTTATTCATGCCTTTTTACAGGCTGATCCTAAGCATCCCAAATTCAGCTAGAATTCAAAAGGCATTCACTGTCAAATATGCATAAAATCCTTATAGAACTTTTATACTGTAGACATAACCCCTCTTTATCCTTCTTTCTGTCTTTACCATAGGCAAGGCTATAATCCTATCGTGGTTTCTAATTTAGCTGCTGAAAAATTAAAGTTATAAGAAAAATCTCCTCCCTTTCCAAGCTTCTTCCACAAATTACATTAAAATCAAGAAGATATTTTGGCAAAGTATAATTTGACACCACACCCAACATCCTGGAAAGACTGGTGTTGGTGTTAAGAATTTTCTGTTATAATTTTCCCCCAATTACAACTCCAAAGGGATCCCTAGGAAGTAAGAATGTCTGTAAAACCAATAGACCTGCAGAGTTAATATGCCTTGAAAATGACAGAGAAAAGCTAAAAGAGGAATATGTGTGTTACAAACGAAAACTGGGTGCCATATTTCCCATTGGGGCAGTGATACTCAATGACTCAGAAGCCACCTGTGGCTCTTCCAAACACTGTGCCCCAATTTGGTACCTGCCCTGTGGTTCAGGAAAGTGGGCCAGTACTTTGCCAGTGGGATGTGGCTGGCAAGTGGTTCCCATCCCACCAGAGAGAACAAATAAACTGCAAGCCTCCCTGAGGTGCAGCCTCAGAACAGGTAGGGATGAAGGTAGGTTCTGAATCTGAGAGGCTGATGCCTATAACCACAGAATAGTTCTAACACAGTTAAAAGCAACATCATGGAAAGGGTCCATTGAATACTTACTGTGAAGGGCCTTTCTACTGGATGGCTAGGGGGGTATCTTGATTGGGTGTCTTCTTCATTACTTGCAAAGAGGCAGGAACCACTTAATAGAGTTGAAACTCCCCTTCCTGTGACGTGCTCCGGGGTTATTCCCCTCAGTATTCGAACTGACAAAGTAGTGCTCACAAACAAACTGGACACAGGAAGGATAACACGCTAACGTTAAACTATCTGCTCCCCGGGAGCTAACTGAACTATGGAACTGGCTAGAGAACTAACATTGGGATTTGATGACAACCAGGGAGGGCCAAGATACCCCCCTAGCCGTCCAGTAGAAAGGCCCTTCACAGTAAGTATTCAATGGACCCTTCTACTGGCGGTATCTTGATAGAACCTCCCAGGTCCCCACGATGGGTGGGTTGTATCAGTCCCCAATGATATTTTCCAGGACTCTCTTTCCAAGCGCTGCCTCAGAGTGAGAGTTAGTCTGTAGTGTCTTGTGCGGAAGGCCCGATGCCGCACGTGGCAACCCGTATAGCCACTCCACTGAGGCGCGGTTCCTAAAGGCAGCGTTGGTGGCTGCACTTCTGTGATGGAGTGAGCTGTCCCTCCCGTGGGTATGTGGGAAGGAGCTTGAGCCTTGTAGAGGCCTCTAATATAGTAGCCTTGAAATTAGGTACTAATGGCTGCTTTTGACATGGGCATCCCCACGTTGGGTGGGGAGACGTTGATAAAGATTGACTCCGATCTTCTTATGGATTCAGACCTTATTAAGAATGCCTTGAGCGCCCTGCGAACGTCGAGGTTGTGCCAGAGCCTCTCCTTGGGGTGCGCCGGGTTAGGCATGAAGTTGGGAATCACTATTTCTTGCTTTATGTGGAACGCTGAGTGAATCTTGGGGCTGAAGGTGGGGTCCAGCCGCAGGGTCACTCTGTCCGGATGGAAGGTACAGAATTTACTGTCTGCCGAGAGGGCCTGTAGTTCCGAAACTTGCCTTGCCGATGTTAAGGCGACTAAGAACAGGGTTTTCATGCGAATCCACCATAATGGGATTGATTGAATAGGTTCAAACGGTGGCAGTGTCAGAGCCGTCAGGACCGCGTGGAGGCGCCACGACGGGAATCTGTGGACCCTCGGTGGTTGGGATAGCCTGACCCCTCGGAGAAACCCCACTACGTCGGGGTGTCTGGAGAGTGGCCTGCCCTTGATGGCGGGGCAAACAGTGATCAGAGCCGAGAGCTGTCTTTTAAGCGTAGAGACGCGTAGGCCCATCTCGAACCCTCTCTGTAGGAAGTCTAGGACGTCTCTGATCTTGGCTTCTCTGGGTCTATGTGCTTGGTTTGGGCCCAACGCACGAAGGTCCTCCATGACGCATTGTAAATATTGATTGTAGACTTCTTGCATGCGGACAGAATAGTGTTGGTGACCTTGGTTGAGTAACCTTTGGCTGCTAGTCTCCTCCTTTCACACGCCACGCGGTCAAGTTTAACCAGCTGGGATCTGGGTGGTGTATGGGGCCCTGTAAGAGGAGGTCCTCCGATGGCGTTAGGGCCACTGGTTCTCTGGTGGCCATTTCCTGGATGGCTGAAAACCACGGCCTCCCTCGGTGACCACCTGAGGGCCACTGAGTATCCCACTTCCTGTCCGCTTGGATCCCTTCTCAGGAGTCATGGAATCGCCAGGCTTGGCATTAGAGTAGGGCTGTTGGCCATTCTGCCCATTGGAAAGTCTGTTGCTTGCCTGTGAAAATGTCTTGTCATGAATTTTGGCAATTGGGCATTGCCCTGCGTTGCAAATAGGTCTATGAGAGGCGTGCCGAGGATTTTGCAGATTCTGTGGAACTCTCTTGGGTTGAGCTGCCATTCGCTCTCCATTATTTGCTTCCTGCTGAGCCAGTCTGCCTGGCTGTTTAGCTTGCCCTTGATGTGTTGGGCTTGCAGAGACTGTAGGTGTTTTTCTGCCCAAGCGAGGATCTTGGCCGCCTCTTGGTGAAGGTTCGGGGATTTTGATCCCCCCTGATTGTTTATATAGATCTTTGCTGCCACGTTGTCCGTGCGCACTAGTATGTGTTGCCACGTTGTAGAGGGCAAAAAAATGCTTCGATGCTAAATTATGGCCCTTGTCTCTAGCACGTTGATTTGGAGGAGGGACTCCTCCTCTGACCATTGTCCCTGGGTACATACATACATAATTTATTTACGGTCATTGACCAGCAAGATCCAAAAGAATTTAAAACCATAAAATTTTAGATATTACAGTACAGATTAAAACAGTTAACAAAATACAGATAATAGACCTCAGGAACTCAGAACATCAATGAGAGATAATGGGTGGAAGATCCAGTCTAATAATAATTAGTAATAAGGATTAGCTGGCAGAGCCAGTGGTGCTTTCTGTCGGGCCTTCCTGATGTTACTTGATATCCAGGCAAACTTGGCAGCAGAATACGTTAGATTTTTTTTATTGGTATCTGATAACGGTATTTTAACCTTTTCTTTCTTATGAGGAATGTTTGTCTGGTCAAAGGACAGAAGCATCAAGCGTATCTCATCATAGTATGAGCATTCCGATAATATGTGTTCCGAGTTTTCAACACCTCCCTATTTGACAACTGCAAATTCTGCCCTCAGTTGGTGCTTTGTTATAAATCCCACGTTTGGTATAATTAGGCGAAAGGGCGTTGTATGGTGTAGGCTATGGAATATACGATAGTTAACGTTAAACAAAGTAAGATAAGGCATTATTGAAAGTTTATTCAGCGTTATTTTGCTGAAGATTGGGTGTTTGAGTTTATTCAGGTGTTGCCTCTCGACATCTATGATTCTAAGTTTAACAAGATCCCTAGCTCTATCATAATTCATGCTGGTAATTAGTTGTTGGGAGAGTCCATAATATGATAGTTTCCATAAAACTGCTCTAAGCCACGGGGGAACAAATATGTCAGACAAGACAAGGACCCTTGCTGACTATTCTCAGAAAAACCAGTTAGAAATCAACTATGAAAAAACCAAAGTGATGGTTTGCGCTACTAGACCTAAACGCCATATATGGAAATTAAATGGGAAAAAATTGGAGCAGGTTCCACTCTACAAATATCTGGGCGTAGTATTTCAGTCATCAGGACTTAGAACGGCTCATATCAAATATGCTGTTGCAAATGCGTCTAGAAGCTCTGGAGCTATTAGAAATTATTTCTGGAACAGAGGTGGGCATCATATTCCGGCTGCCATCAAATTTTTTAAGGCCAAATCATTGGCACAACTATCATATGGTACACCACTCACCATAACCGGCTCCCTCTGCAATCTTGAGCGTCCTCAGTCAAAATTCTTGAGGTCCATCCTACAGCTCCCAAACAACATTTCGAACGCTGCATTGCGTATAGAGACTGGCCTAATTTCAGTACAAGCAAAACTATGGACACTCTCTATAATATATTGGCTCAGGCTATGCGATTGCCAGAGGGGTCTTGCAAGACTTGTCTTGTCCCTGGGTAAATTGTTGGTTGAGGGTTGCTCCCCAACCCTGCAGGCTGGAGTCCGTAAAAATCTGCGGTCTGGCTGCGTGGAGGTAGCATTTGCCTTGTGCTAGATTGTGCTTGCTTAGCCACCATCTGAGGCTGACTCGTACCGAGGCGGGGATGGAGATGGGTTTGTCCCTCTTCCGGATGATGTCCCATTGAAATCTGCGTAGAAGCTGTTGCAGAGGCCTCGCGTGGAACCGCGCCCACTGGTTTAGGTCCATGACTGAGATAAAGAGTCCCAGCAAGCTGGCTGCCTTGAGCAGCGATGGGCGCGGAGCCGACAGTAGTGCCTTGGTAGCGAGCTGGATTTTGAGTACCTTTTCTGGAGGGATGAATAATGCGTTTTTTGTCGTGTCCACTATTGCTCCGAGGTGTTCCAGTCTTTGTTTGGGGACAAGTGAGCTTTTTTCTAGGTTGACTAAGAATCCGTGGGCCTGCAGCACTTCCTGGACCTTGGCCACATCCTCCCGTGCCTGTTGTTTGGACCGGGACCTGATGAGGAGGTCGTCTAGGTAGGGATGTATGTGGATCCCCTGTTCCCTCAGTTGGATGATGGGTCCCAGGAGGATCTTTGAGAATGTTCTTGGGGCGGTGGCCAGGCCGAAGGGTAACGCCCTGTACTGGAAGTGCTGCTGCCCCACAGCGAACCTTAGGAACTTTCTGTGGGCCGGGTGGATCATAATGTGGAGGTAGGCCTCCTTTAGATCTAATGAGGTGAGGAAATCGTTGGGCCTCAGGGCTACCGATATGGTTCTTAGAGTTTCCATGCGAAATTTTGGCAGGCGGAGCGATTTGTTGACCGTCCGGAGGTTCAGCACTGCCCTGCAGTCCCCGTTGCGCTTGGGGACTGTAAAGAAGTGCGAATACGTGCCGGAGAACCTCTCCTGCGTCGGGACCCGTTCTATTGCTTGCATGTCCAGCAGGTGGGCCACTGCCTGAAGGGTTCGTTGTGTTTTGGGAGATTTTTCCGCGATTGGAGATGGGACGAATTGCTGCCTTGGAAACTGTAGGAATTCTATTACGTAGCCCTCCTGAATGACCTCTCTGGACCATCTGTCCACGTGGGTTCCCTGCCAAGCCGCGGCGAACCTGGTAAGGCGGCCCCCCACCGGTGCGTCCGCATAGTCACTGCTTCTTAAAGTCCGGCTTGAAAGGTTTCCCCTGTTTGTTACCCGCTTTGGTGAAGGGTTTGTCACGAAAGGAGTTCCGCTGTTGCCATCCCTGTTTGTTCCCCTCTCGGGAGAATCTGGGGAGTGCCCTGTTGGATCTAAACGTGGGTTTGCTAGTGGAGGTGTTGCCCTTTTCGTGTTTGATTACCTTGGGCAATGTTTTCTTTTTGTCCTTAGTTTCAACTAGGACCCTGTCTAGATCGTGTTTCTGCAAATAGGGCTGGACCCGCGATAGGAATATGCGGCACCTACGCTTTTGGAGCCGGAAGGCCAGCCGGCCAAGGTCGCAGCTGTGGCATTACGCCTGGTTATCATGCTGGCCGCCATGGCACTAGCCACGAGGGCGATGGCGTCACGCAGGGTGGCGCCTGGCCATGAAGGCGCTAGGCCATGAGGACGCTTCCACCCTCTGGTGGCGGTGTCCAGCTCTGGAATGCCTTCCAGTACCCTCTTTCAGCTACACCCACTAGGCTCCTGGCGTAATCGTGGGAGGCCGGGGTGAGGGTCTTGGTTGCAGCCGCCAACCATTCGTGCGTCTTTCTCAGGGCTGCTTCGGACCTCCTATCAAGGGGGTCCCTGATGTTGCCCTCCCCCTCTTTGACTACCAGGTCTGCAGAGTGCAGAGCGGCTACTGGGGCGTCCACCGGGGGGGCCTGTAGCAAGGTGTGAAATTGTGGGGGCATGAGGTAAGTTTTCTTGAAGGATGGAGGCAGGGTCTTGTGAGCGGCCGGCTTAATCCACTCCTTCCTAATCCTAGTGACAAAATACTCCGGGACGGGGAAGAATTTCTCTCCCTCCTGATCCTTGGGAAAATAGTCCATATTGCCCTTGGGGTAGCCCTTCAAGGGCTTGCCGGAGGTGGGGGGGAGGTCTGGGTCTGGTGGGGGGTCTTCTGCCCCCTCCTGGTCCTGTAGGTCCAGGGCTGAGATTGCCTTAGTGATCAGCAGTTGCAAATTCTCTAATTTGAAGAACCTTGGGGCTTGTTCTGTTATCTCTACCGGGTTTTCCTCTGTATCTGAAAACCTGGCCCCCTCCACCCCCTCTTCTTCTGGGGAGGAGTCCTCCTCCTCATCTGGAAATTCAATGGGGTTCCTGTAGGCCAGGTCAACCCCTTCTCTGTGTGGAGCTCCAGCCGCGTTGGTGGCTGCTCTGTGCACTGAAGCTCTCTTGGCGTCTAGGGCTTTTCTGATTTGGTCCCGGCTAAGAAGCGGGCTTAAATCTGCTGGTGGAAGAAAGCTACAGGTCAGCTGCATGAAGCTGTCAAGGGGTCTGGCTGGAGATTACGCCTTTCAAGCGCCTCCGCCTTCCTGGCCCAGTGCCCGCTGTGGCTCATTGCTGGGGGAGGCCGGGGACTCCGAATCCCGGCCAGGGGTAGGGAGGGACCCGGCTGTGGGAGCCGCCTGTACTGGCAGCACCCTCAGAAGGCGCCGGTGCTCCGGAAGCCTCGGCCGCTTTGGCTGCGTGCGCTTCTGGCGCGGGGAGCTGCCGGGCCAATTGCCCGGCCGGCCGCTTTAGTCCCCTTCTCTTTGGACGCCGCTTGGCCGGGGTGGGTAGGGGCCTGGCTACGAGCTTCTGGTGGCTCTCGTTCCCTCGGCCGCAGAACGGGCGAAGTCCTCCCTGGGGGGGGTAAAGGATCCAGTCGCCATCTTGAGGAGGGATCCGTGAAAAATGGCGGGAAGCTGTTTTCGTCGCGACGGAGCTCTACGCTAGCTTCCCCTTAGATTTTGATCAAGCCTCCCCCTTCCCACTTACTTACAAAGGCAGGGGGGAGACATACAGGGGGCACAGGTACATGAAAACACACTGACTTTAGAAGATCCCTGGGGAGCTGCGCGAAACGCCTTGCACTCCTTGCAGGCAGGAAAGAATACTGAGGGGAATAACCCCGGAGCACGTCACAGGAAGGGGAGTTTCAACTCTATTAAGTGGTTCCTGCCTCCTTGCAAGTAATGAAGAAGACACCCAATCAAGATACCCCCCGCCGCCAGTAGAAATCAGAATTCTTCAAGGCACCATAGCTGAAACAATGGTTTAGGCAGCTCATCTTCTGTAAAACTTAATTTAAGTATCATATGCAATCCTCCCACAGAACCAACAGCACAAACATTCACATCTGCTGAGTATTTGCACAAACAACAGCACAAACATCCACATCTCCCTTATATAAATATACTCCCTCAGCCACAATCTCTAAAGCTCTTTATCCTTTGATGTATTTGTTCCCATCACCCTGAGAAGGCTCAATATGTTATAAACTCCATTATTTAGGCCCTAACACACACAATGGTTTTTTCATGAGTTTGCTGTGAAAGTCTTCTCTTCAAAGTGCAAAACATGTTAGCTTAGAATTAAATTTATTCGTAAGGATGGTGATGATCACTGTACAACTATATGTCACTGTTAAAAATATTGTGGTGACTTCTAAGAACTTATCCACTTTTCCCACTGGCACTACACAAAGGTTATCTAAAAATGGTTTTATTTTTGTTGCCCCCTGCAGAGGAAGCTGCTCATGGGTCCCCAGCTGCTCATGACTTCCTCAAATAGGCCTCAAGTCACAGCAGAGATGATGCATGTTATGGTGGAAGGTGAATGACCATTGGTTACTCCTAGAATGAGTCTAGGAGTCATAAACCACTGTGAATGAAAGCTCTTACAAAACACTGGCTAGAATAGCTGCCACCAGGCTGAGGACTGGAAGCACTCTTTAGAACTGGCACCAAAATCTTCTCTGGACACAGTGGTCCATTATACATGGAATGCATACCTCGGGGCTTTTCACTGCGCAGTGGGCTTGTACTGAAGTCTCATCACATTTTTGCTTTCATGCGAGGCGGCACTCACTCCTGCCACGCAGATTTTCTGCAGAGAACTCTCCTGGGCCTCCGCTTCTCCTGGTTATCTTAACTCTGCCCATCAATCAGCCTTAAAGGCACAGACCTCATCATACCAGTAGTGTCAAGATTTGACTGGATTTGTAAAAGTTTTTAAATCACTGTTATATTGATGTTTCTGTTTCCAATTTCAGCTACGGATGGGTTCCTTCCATTACTGTTGTTTCATGTTACTTCCTGTTTATGTTGAGGTTTAGTTTAATGTCACTGCTAATATCTACTGTGGAATTTTACCTCTTTATCACTACTTCGTCAGGATCATACTGAACCAAATGGAATCCTAGCCTCAACAGGAAGTGACAGATTCTTTTTCCTGCCTCCCTGAGTATGGGCAAGAATCACCCACAAGATGTCCTCCGCCTCCAGGAGAACTCTCCTTTCTCTCTCCTGCCCCACTCTTTCTGGCCCAACAAAGTAAGGGGAGAGAGAGAAATTGAGATGATGGGGAACTAGATGACGTGTGCATTAAATGCAATGAATTAAAAACGGGCTCTCAGTGTGGCTGGTTGGAATTAAATAAACATACATATGTGCACACAGCAGGTGACCACACATAAACAATTCTTGCAAATCACACCAACAGTCAATTTTGGCTGAAAATTGGAATAAAAATGAACTGAATAAATAAAACTGAAATGCAACTAACATACAATTTAGAATTCCCTCCAGAAACATTCAGAATATTAGAAGGGCATGTTCAATGACCAGGACACTTGATTCGAATAATAAAACAATGATATTTAATTTCTATCCCATCTTTCCTAACAAAGTCAGGCTTGGGGAGGCTAACATCAATATAATAACTACACACATATATCCTTATTAGTATAATTATAACCTACATATATCAATAAAACAGTTATATCCTAATTCACCTATGCTACTTAAAACAGTGTATTAACAATGGCCTATGGCTGAGGATAGCAATAGTATTTACTTTAATTGGCCTCCCCTGCTGGACCTCTCTAGAGAACTGTGCTCCCTGTTGCTGGAATGACTTTCAAAAATTATTCACTTGTGGAAGTATGAGAACAATTATTGAAACTCATGGCAGCAACAAGGAGCCCAGTTCTCTAGAAGGGCCCAGCAGGGGAGGCAATTGAAGTAAATTATATTGCTATCCTCAACTGTAGGCCCACAGCTGCAGGAGTGGAGGAACATCTCCATCTACAGAGCACTGCAGAATTGACCCATGTCCTGCAGGGGCCGGTCCAATTCAAAAGAGAGTTCCACCAGACAAGAGCAGAGCCAAGAAATCCCTAGCCAAGAGCAGTCAGATATGTTTTGGGCCAAAGACTACCAGTTAAGTTGTTTCCAGTTGAGCACAATGCTATTTGAGGGGTATATTGGGAAAGTGGCCTCATGGATACAATGGTCCAAGACCATTCAGGGCTTTAAAGATCAATACCAAAACTTTGAACTTAATTCAGTACTCAATCTGAAGTCAGCAGAGCTGGTGGAGTATTGTTTGTATATGTACTGTCCCCATAAGGATCTGCACCACCACATTCTGAATCAGTTGCAGTTTCCAGAGTAACTTCAAGGGTAGCCAAGTGTAAAGCGAGTTATAGTAGTCTAATCTGGAGGTGTTTGTTGCGTGGATCACTATGGCTAGATTAGGTCAGGACAGGTAGGGCATCAGTTGCCTGGCTTAGCAAAGATGAAAAAATTCATCCTGATATTTGTGACCTGGGCCTGCAAAGACTGGGAGGCATGTAGGATGACAGCCAAACTCTTGATGGAGGAAGCTGTAATATGCTAGTGTTGTATAGCGATTAGAGTGTTGAACTAGAATCTGGGAGACCCAGATTCAAATCTCCACTGTGACATGAAAGCTTGGCCAATGTAGTCTCTCTTTCAGCTTAAACTACCTGAAAGTGAGGATAAAATAGAGGACAGAAAAATAATGTAAGCAACTTTGGGTTCCATTTTGGAGAAACGGGTATAAATTAAGTAAACAAACGGCTCTTCTTCAAGCATGAAGAACACAGCTCCTTGATGCTGTGACACTTGTCTTGAACATCAACTTCAGTTGCTTTACAGCAAGTTTAAAAAAAAAGAACAGTTGCCAATATAAATAAAAACTACTCACTGAAGGTGTCTGAAATGTGTTGCCATATCTCTACCACATAACATATAAGACCAAATCCTACCATATAACATGAGGTGGAAATTTTAATCTGTTATTCCATCACATGCTTTTCATTGAATACTTCATTCTGCTTTTTTCTATTGTGCAGTGAAATTGGTTTTTTCCTGACCTAAGCCCTAGCACTTGGGAGAATTAAAAACTGAAATAAGAATACCAATCATTATTGTTGTTAGATAACTTTTGATTTATGTTATTTTCCAACTATGTCATAACTTTGTTTCCTCGTTATTTTTATATAAATGCTACAAAACACACAATTTGCATAGCCCACCTAAACAATGGACACTTGATAAGCCTGTTAAATTTTGCTGTCTCCCTAGAACTGCAAAATTGGAGTAGGGTATAATCCCTGGCAGGTCAAGGTACATGGAAAATTGAACCCTTAGTTTCTCCCCAATATCACTTAGTTTATTGGTTGTGGGTTAGGTTCCCACCAGGGAGGTGTAAGACACAGACACTTGAGCACTGGAGTTCTGGAACCAATCTGCAGCAGCTATTACTAAGATGATCAAGAATGAAAGATTGAGAGCAAGAGTTCTTCAACCAGCAATTGGAGGAAGACGATGCCTAGGAGATCAGTACTTAAAGCAGCAGCTGAGCAGACTTTTCTAATTGAGACTTTGCAGCTTGAAAGTGTTTCAAGTATATTAGGTCTCACAGAAAACAAAAGCTAAATTGGCTGAAAACAAAAAAACAAAACCAGGGGAAAAAGAACATAAATATAAATAAAACTGTGTTGACCCACAGGAGTCACAGAGAACACTGGGTATGAAGGAGTTGTCTGTTGGCAATGGAGAGGCACATAAACAACCAAAGCATCTAGCTTACTTACAGTAATATAAACATCACCTCTTCCCGGCACAAAAGAAGCTGTGAAAGAATCATTTCACGGCTAGATAAATGGCTCAGCAACAAGCCAAAAATAAATATGTGAAAGGGAGTGAAAATACGTAGAACTGAATCAAAATTAATGTTTATCATCTGGGAAGCAGCATATTTATATTAGTTCTATCCTATAACATATCATAATAATTTTTCCTGTATTCAAAAGAAGTCCACAACAAAGAATATAAAATAAGTCTAGAGAAAGCAAAGCCACTCCAGCACAAAAAAACCCTCCTATTTTTCCAAACAACAAAAATGTATTGCATGGAATGTGTTAAGGAACTTACAGCAGGGTACACCTAAGGTTTACAGGAAGTGCTACTCCAGATATCCAAATTCTTAATGTCTTAATACAATGTTATCCTTGAGAAAGCAATGTCCTGTTGAACAGATCTAGCTGTCTCAATATATTTCAAGTATACATTAAAATGGCACAGACAAACCTCAGTTTACTTGTGTCCTGGTTCAGTCATGATTCAACACTCCCTCCCACCTTCCCTCACCAAGCATGGAATGCCAAGACTGTAAAAAGGGAGATTTGTAATTAACTCCAAGTAGTCACAATATCCAAATGCAGGTAGCTGGACTAATCAGAGTGTTTCTTTCCCAGGATCCAGGATCCTTAACAGGTTTGTGACCTATGAATGGGATCTCACCTAGTCTTGTTAAGTTTTTTTGAAACTCCCTAACCAAGACAACTAATATGTTCTTCTCAGCTAGGCATGACAAGTTTCCATGAATTTCTTAGGGAACTCGCCTGGAATTCAAACTTAATTTGTTCAACTCTCAGGATCAGATTGCAAGTTGATCAGAGAATTGTTCGAATAGCATCAAGCAACTTGGATAGGAGCAGACTCAGAGCTGATCAGGGGTTATCTGGGAGTGGGATTCTCACTCTACCCCTCAAACGAAATAGCTACACAGTGAAGGTGCAAAACAGAAAGGCGAAAGAGATCCCCTCCCCTCCAAGATGGGAAGGGACACAAATAGTGCTCCTGAGCTTCCAGTTGCAAAAGGAAGAGGAGAAACCGCTCCCTCCTTTCGTCATTGATTGTTGGGGAAGGGGAGAAGGAATAGAAAAACCAACTAGCTTTTGGTCATCCCATATTTTTATTGGTAGATTTTGATGCATCTCAGCAAGTTCATAAGGCAACAAAATTACCAGGATGGGAAATTTGAACAACCCAGATGGGAATCAGCTTCTGATTCCCTCCCCTCAAAAAGCCCTTTAATTGCCCAGCTAGAAACACAAAGCCAACTCCCACCTCATTCCCTCATCAGCTGGGTGTGGCTTGCTGATGGCTGCAAGCAGCCTGCAAATGCACACGAACACAAGTGGTTAATTGGATGCCTGATCAATAGCAGAGAAAAAGGAACTGAGCCGATTTGGCTGGTGTTTCACCATCCCTATTCCTGGCCCTGCAACTGAAGAGGAAAAAATTCCTTAGAGCTCCATCCAAAGGGGGGGCACTTCTGGGGGTGCTTCGCTGGCCAGGCCCTCCCAAGTGCTGGAACGTGGCGCTGGATGCTGAGCCAGTATCCCAGCAGCTGCTGCCAGCATAGCAGCAGTGGGCAAGGGATGGGGCCAAGGAAGGAGCTGATATTAGTCAGCTCCCTCCCAGCCCTTGTCGACTGATGTCCTCCCCGCTCTGTGAGGCAGGTCCTGCAATCTAGCTGCAGTCTAGCTGAGCAGACTGTGGCACTAATAGGAGGGGCTGACCTCCCTTCCTTGTCTGATCAGTGCAAGTCGGGGGGGGGCTGTGGCACCTGCTGCTGCCTCACTGTGCCCAGCCTTGGTCTTTGGGGGGGAGGGTTGGAGGGTACTTTTGAGGGGTGGTGCCAGGCCTGGTAGGGCGGCTGGGGCAATCCACCACTGTCCCGCCGGGCCTTCTCTTTGGGGAAGGGGAGGGTTGGAGATCTAAGTGCGTTCGGGAATATTTTCTACTGCGGAGGCATGCTACTTCCACCTAACAACCACGAACCACATTTGGTGAGGCAGTATAGTCCCTAAAAAGATAGTTCTGTAACTGCTCAAGCCTCCTGACAGAAAGCAGATTATCCACTAATTGCCTCTGATTAGAGGATCTAAGCTCTATCTATTGACCTAGCAGAAGAGTGAAGTGTTTTCTTAACAGATGGCAATGATGAAACTTGAATAAACACAAAAAGAAATACTTATCACAAGGGTTCCTTCAGTTCTGAGGAAGGGATGGCATCTTAGCGTGGGAGATTCTCACCAGTCAGTTTACAAAGTAGGTCTTAGTTACAAACTTTCCATCCCCAGTGGTGAGGGTCACCATGCTCCATAACTCAGGCACTCCCCAAACCATATAATAACTTCACTTAGAACTCAGAGAGAAAACTATAAAAAAGTAAACATGCCAGGTAAATACTGCACAGCTTTGAACCACAGAGTCAGTAAACAAAAAGATCATTAGTGATGTAATGGAAATATATATCTAGAGAGAGACATATGGACAGCCTAAATTTTCTTGTTCTCACTTAGAGAGTGGGATAAGATGTCCTCCTTTTCTAGAGCAGAAGGAACCCTCAGGGTAAGTGCCAGTGTTCCTTTATCTCTCTCTGACAGGAAGGAATCCTAACTTGGGATGTCCAAAAGCAGTTACAGTGATTAGTTTTTGTCAAAAGCAGTTACTTCAGTGTTGGGTGAGTATGTTTTTTTTAACATGGTATTGTTTATCAAGGCTGCAATTAACTGTTGTAGGATATCTAAGCACCAGTATATAGGAAACACTCCAATGGAGATTCTACTAGCAACTTCAAGTGAGATATTGGTGACAAGAAATTGCAACGGCTACTATCCTACCACTGTGATCTTTGCAATGTTTATGTTGACTTGGATAGACAATGAAGACACGTTACCTAAGCTGTTTACCTAAGCTGTTTACTCAGTGCTGGACTGAAGACTTTTTACTCATCTGTACAAGTGGAAGGAACTAAAGAAAAATCAAATTACCTAATGAAACTTTCTTTTAAGTTGCAAATGAAACCAACATGCACTTTCCTTCAATTGGTGTAAAAGTTAATAATTAAGTAGAAGCAAAAACATTTAGGTCAAGAAATAAGAATTATTCTCATAGTAATATAGAGTCTGTTCCAGCGATATCTTGTTACCAGGAAGGGCCTGTAATATCAAGGTTCCCAACTCTGAAATCCCACCTGCTGAAAGAGAACTTTAAAAGAACAATAGTTTTTAGAAGGACCCTATTACAGATTTGAAGTGTCAGGTAACTGGGGCCAACAGTATCACAGGCAGTCACCAGGAAGTTCCCTGAGTATCAGAGGACTGATACATATCACTCCTTGATGAGGGGAAAAGAATGGATGTCTAGAAAACTTGTCAACTGGGTAGAGGTACAGACAACCATTCACACCATGTCTGCAAAGGACACCATCTGTTAATCAAATTCCCTCATCAGGAAATTGAGAACTTGGGGTATATACAAGCTAAGGAGTTTATGCCCAAACAGTTACATCTGAGGTCATCAGAATATTGCAGATGAATATCTCTTAAAAGGTAGAATAATTGATTGAAGAGGTCCTTCAGTTTAGACCATGGAGATTGCACCACTGAGATTCCAGCAACCAAGAGTAGCCCGAGTAAGATTAGGACACATATGATTCTATCAACATGAACTGGGTCTTACATTTTTATGATACAGAGCCTCAAACAAGCTGGGACACGATGGTCCAAACAGCAAAATATGTACAGAATAGTTTTTACAAATGATTCCAAATCAAACCAATAATGTGAACATTAAAATTTCCAAATGGCTAGCCAAAAAATGGAAAGGCACATGGTATAAACTGTTACTGTTAAGTCGTAACAGAACAATTGTTAACTATGTAGTACAGTAGATTTACAATAAACAGAAACCAAGCATTATTTAAGTACACAAAAATACAGCAGTCCAGGGCAGTATGCTGGCTAATTTCCTGTTTAGATATCTTTTCTTCAAACGGTGACCTTTTGATTCTACAACAAACAAGAATATAACAAATATAGCTATCACACAATATAGATATACTACTAATTACAAGCCAGGTGATATAGCTACAGTAAGTTCTATTAGCCATACTGAAAAAATTATCTTATATGACAAATCTCTCACAACCAGTTAACAAAAACATAGTATAAATCAATGAAGCCACAAGTTCAAATTAGCATATGCTGTCTGGAAGGCAATAAAGCTGAAGCAAAAGGCTACTGCATCAGCAAAGGATGGACAACCCTACATGCATACAGTCGCTATTTAGTACAGCTTTGTAGTCCATAAAAAATAATTTCTTCAATTTGGCTGATAGCTACAGTAAATTCTATGTAACCCAGCTTGATTACTGTTTATTGCATTGTCTGTTTATTATAAGTATACTGTATTACATGGTTTAGAAATGTTCTGTTATGACTTATTGTAACAGCTTATACCACGTGCCTTTGGGGTTTTGGCAAGTCATTCAGAAATTTTAATGTTCAAGCTATCTGTTTGATTTTGAATCTTTTGTAATAACTATACTGTACATATTTGGATTAACTGCAATTTGTTATATATAAAAGTCTTCCAGCCTCTGATGCTGTGCACCTTTTTTCCATTAAGTGAGAAAGTAAGCCTTAGTGGCTTAGTCTATTTAAGGATCTTAGAAAAAGAAGAACTGTAACTAACTGAAATTATTATACTTATGAACCACATAGAAACTGGTATGCTGTTTTACTTCTAAATAAATTCTATTTACATTTAAGTAAAAACAACTGTTTTATTTTTAAAATCCCATTTACCTCAGAGCCACCCCCACACGCTAATCATAATGTCACTCTATCAAATATAACTAAGCCATCCTGTTCTTTGGGTCCAACTCAGAATTATAAGGCAAATATCTTTGGTGCCAGTGAAAATACATAGGAAATGCTAAGGCAAAAAGCCAGCATAACACAGGTGAACTCAAAACACTTTTAAACGTGTTACATCAAAGGGGTCTCAGAAAAGAGCAAAAACATTACATGACTCAACTGAACCCCAATACCTCTTGGCACAATTATGTGCTGATAAGAAGTACTGTGCTAAAAGGTGTCCTTGCCATTGTCAAAAAACAAAGCATAAATCACTGGAACGAGAAGAAATGTTAGGAAAGCAGGCAAGCATCTTGATTAAATCAATCAGATCTCCAAAAGTACCTACAATGAAGCTCATGCTGGCTGTATTGCTGTTGTGCTTCTTTACAAGGGTAGGAAGGAACAGGAGAGCCAGTGACAAAGGGCAGCTGCAACTCTTGAAGCTCCTCCTGTGCTCCAGAGCTGATAAAGGCAGCAGACTGAAGAGCGGAGAACTAGGGTGCTCCAAGAGCCCTCCCTCCCACATTCTGTGCATGTGTGTTTGTGTGTACATGTGTGTGTCAGTCAATATCTTGCCGAGTGTGGTGGGCTGCCTGGAGACTGGCTGGCCAGATAGGTTCTGCTGGGATTCTCCGGTTTGATGTTGGTTCTTTTTGGGGTTGTTAATTCTGTTTGCACTGGGAGGCTTTTTGCCAGTGCTTGTTTGCTCTTACATATTTGGTTATTGGCTTTACCCTGGAAAAGGCAGGAAATATTTTCCCCTTAGAAAACTATGGAGATAAGTAGGATGGCTGGAGGCACTTCGGTTCAGGAGCCCATAAGACTTTGACCCCTTGGTCCAATTCATTTGAAGCTTGGTGGCTCTTTACCGGACAGGCAGCACCAGCACCAATGCTGGTGTTATCTGGTTGAAAGATAGTCACTCCAGGCTACCTGAAATAGGGTCCCCCATAGTGCAAATAACAGAATCCAAATAATTTTGGAATCCTGCAAGAAAAACCCAAACCCAGAAATGGTGTTCAGAGATCCAAAACCTAAATGCAAAAACACAATTTTTTCCAGGTGCACATACCTAGGTGAGTTGGCAGCATGCCATTATTCATTTACACCTAAAACACAGGTAGGCCTTCCTCTCTTGCAAGCACATCTGGCCTTAATACGTTGATCTCTGCTTCTGTGCATTCTAGGCTTGACTGCTGCAATGCATTTATCACAGGCTTTCCCTGAAGATAACTTGGAAGCTTCAACTGATCAGAATGAGACTGCTTGTCATAAAGAGCAGAATGTTCATATTCAACAGGTTTTGAGCAAATTATGCTGACTGCCAATCAACACATGCTAGTTTTCACCTCTAAATACATTTTAGCAACTATGTTAAGTCTCAAAGTAAAATACAAAACATCAGAACATCATTTTCATAGTACCTTTGATCAGGACCAGTAAAACAGCACACAACAGTCTATAAGTTTTCAAGTTCATTATTATGGTGATTGAATTCTGAGTTTTTAGATTTAACCTAAAAACTCCTCATGATGTAGAATCTCCAAACCTGAAAGATCGCTGCTCCTGATTTGAACCTACACAGTACTTGAGATCTGAACACTGCTGTTGCTTCCTAAATCCTGACAAGTGAGAATAGTGGTAGCCAAGATCAGGGCTTTCTCTGTGGTGCCCCCTATACATTGAAACAACCTCTCTCAAAATTTATGGGAAGTCTTATTTCTTCTGCCTTGTTCGAGGGCTAGAAAACATTTCTTTCTTTAATTGGCTTTTGGCTAGTGATAGTGGTCTTGTTTTGTAGATAACAAGTTTTCCGATTAGGGTAAAGTATATTATTAGTTGTTTCAATTAAAGTATTTTATGGAATTTTGTAAACTAATTTAAATTCAGGACAGGAGAAGCAGCATATTCAAAAAGAATAAAATTGTGTAACAGTCCTCAAAGACATTAGTCACAACTGATGACAACAACTGGCCAGCTGCAAGGGAAAATGCAGTCTAAAGAGGTCTTTACCTACAATATGGCTTTATAGCTCTTTAGTCAAGCCACATCCCACTCTGCTCTCTGCTGTTATTGCATCATATAATGTGGGTGAAACTTGACAAAAAACCAGAAATGGTACATACAGAATACTTTTATAAATGTTTAGAAAGCTGCAACTTGCACATTCTACCTTTTTGGTCAATAAATTCCAAGGGATCATTGTCTGGGTAGGAGCAGGATTACTAGTTGGGGAAAGCCAAACAATTTCACCATTTGCAAGCAAGCAGTTTTCTGTAAACTATTTAGAGGTTTGCATTTTATCTTCCAAGCATTCCAAGGATGCCATTCTTACACTCCATTGCACAAGGCAGCTCACTAAAGTCTCCATATCATGCCATTTTCCCAAAATGGCAATCAGTGTTAAATTAACTGCCCTACCCTCTTTGCTTTAACTGCAATTATGCAAACAAATTCTCTGAAAAATATACAGAGTAAAGTACCATAGTTTCAAAATATACCGCTAATAGGAAAAATACAGTTTTAAATAATTTCATCAGAGTTCAAGCTATACAAAGCAACCCAGAAAAACAGAGTAATTATTTGATTGCAGGCTATTTGACACTTGAAGTTTACTATTTTCATTCTAACGAGTGATAGTAGATCTTGGGCTTTTCCACATGGGTTTTTTTTCCCCTTCAGATCTGGCCTCATGCAGCTTTTGGCTATTCCTTGATTTCCACACACATTTTTGTGCTTTTAGTTTTCACTTTGGGGGTTTTGGGGGGGAGCTGGTCCCCCCTCCAGTTTTTTCCATTCCTTTTGAGGCCACTTTTGAGTCACCTTTTTACTGTGTGTAATGTGAGGGGCTATTTTAAAAAAATAAAAGCTAGGAATTCAAATAACTTGCTTGACCTATCATTAAAGCAGTGTATCAATACATCGATATTGTAGTGCTTTCTTTAATGCATGCACAAAAAAGGGGAGCTGTGAGGCCATCCATGATGACAGCACCCTCCCTTGAAACTCCTGATTATTTAAGGCACATGTGGAAAAATATATAATGATTCCACAACTGTGAAAATGCAAAGGGAGGACAGATATATGTAAACTGATCCCAGGCATGTGGATTGACTGCCAAGAAAATCTGGAGTAAGGTGAGGATGCAGAAAAGCCTCTTGTAAAGGAAACATTGTATGCCAAGAGCAATAAATTCATTCTTAGTGTTTTTTCCTTGAAATTGGTAGCAAGTCCTTCAATAATACAGATAAAATAAAATAACTTTTCTAGACCGTTCATGTATTTTCAACTAGTGGCCCTAGAGCGTGCCAATCTTTTATTGAAGGTATAGACATTTTCCATGTAACACCTACTCAGCCTGCATGTTTACAAGAAGGAAATGTTTGACATGCCAAGTGTGTCTATGCTGAGCCATATGTTCAGAGGGCTATGTTACATCATCCCAAACAACCACAACAGTCTGTTTGCTTGCTCTCTTGATCACGAAAAACAGGACCCAGCAATTTTTTTAACCATTCCCAAATGTCCACCTCAAATAAGAAACAATTCAGAACCAAGTGTCAACCACAAAGTCAACTTGCTGCAATGCCATCACAGCATGTGGAGGGAGGAAACAGAGTACCATAATACTTAAGGCTAGACAAACAATCTTATACCACCACAAAACAATTCTTCAAACAAAAAACATTAATAATGAGGCTATCTGTTAAGTGCTACAGAATTTAAAGAAAACCTAGTATTCCAGGGTAGGGTTACTACTCACTTTCCTCAGAGGTGACTCTGGCAGGGGACAGACTCACCCAGGCACTGCTGAGTCAGGCAGCCTGGCCAGGGCAGTGGAGAAAGAAGCAAGGCTGTGAAAGTGCCAGCAAGGGCTTCAGAGTTTAGTGAGTCCAGTGTGCATCTCAGAAAGGAGGTAGAGTTCACATAGTAGCATGCACCAGGCCACAGGAGGAGCCCTGCAGCAGTTTGAGCTTCCTGAGGTCTGCACAGGCCAGGCAAAGCAGCCTTTCAAAACTTCAGGAGAGTTTCTGCCAGGGAGGACACTGGCCCAGATTCCAGTCAATCACTGCAAGTCTGACCATGAGGAAAGTCCAATAGTGATTTAGTTAGAATAAACAACTGCCAACTGGTGCTGGCTAGAATACCTATGAGCTTGAATCCAAGTCTCGTTGCAGGACACTATTTTATTTATTTATTTATTTATTTTTATTTTTTCGATTTATTATACCGCCCCATCCCCGTAGGTATTCACCGGTATCTGATTCCAGAGTTCTCCTGGAAAGCTCTACCTCCTTTCTGAGATGCACACTGGGCTGACTAAACTCTGAAGCCCTTGCTGGCACTATCTCAGCCCTGCTCCTTTCTCCACTGCCCTGGCCTGGCTGCTTGACTCAGCAGTGCCCGGGTGAGTCTGTCCCCTGCCAGAACTCCCTCTGAAGTAAATGGTCTTCTCTCAAATTAGCTGCATGGAGTACATGGATATTTAAAGCAGGAAAAGCTTTAAAACTTAAGAACGGTGGAATGCACATTAGCTAAAATAGGCAGAGTGATAATTAAACCAAATAAGGAACATGTGATGTCTCACTGAAATCAGAGGGACCAACTTCTGAGTACACATTGCAACACTTCAGTAACAGCCAGATTTCTGAAATATTAAAAGACAGTCTACAGATGAATCCAGCACTTGTTATTTCCAGTGAACTGCAGAGGAATGACCCATCATGTGGGGCAAAAGGATAGGAGTAAAAACAGTAAATAACACCTCTGAGTATAAAAACCCTGCATTGCATGTAAGTGCAAAAAAACTGGCTCAAAGAAAGTCAGAACCTTTATTGGAAATTGAAGTCAAGAAGACTGGGAGTGCTTTCATTACCAAGAGTTTTGCCAAGTTGTGAAGCACATTAGGGTGTAACAGCATCGTTCACAAGAACTGTTCAGAAATATATAGTAATAATAGTGTCGTAAACAGCCACTCATAGTTCCTAGTTCGCACAAAAGGCATTCTACATTCTTCCAGGATCTCAGAAAATCCTGAGTTTCCTAACAACAATCCAGCAGAACCTCAACATCAGATTTTGCTCCAGACATTAGGAACAAAGTCTCAGTTACTCAAGTTTTTTCCAAAAGGAGTGACCAGGGATAAATGCTCTCCATGCCTTAATTTCCACCATTGCTAAAAATAAACAATAGTCTTTTATTCTACAGTAAACTCAATATGAAATTAAAATAGCAGATTCTGTTTTAGGTATTTCGTTGTCCCTGGACAAAAGGGTAGAGAAGCTGCACTTTAAAATAATAAAGGCCGGTTACATTAGACAATAGTATTTGTTAGGAACTTTAAGAAACCTAGAACTGTGGAATCTAATGTAGTATGAATACAAATCAATATTTTTTTAAAAAAAATCAGATTATTATTCAACAATATTAAAATTTAGATTGGATTTGTACTGTCAAAGACTTTCACGGCCAGAATCACTGAAGTGTTGTGTGATTTCTGGGTTGTATGGCCATGTTCTAGTAGCATTTTCTCCTGACGTTTCACCAGCATCTGTGGCTGGCATCTTCCTCTGAAGATGTCAGTCAGAGATACAGGCGAAATGTCAGGAGAAAATGCTACTAGAACACAGCCATACAGCCCAGAAAACACACAACACCCCAGTGATTGGATTTTTAAATTTTAAATTTGATTTTTTTGATAAAATACTCTTTGGGGGGGAAGAGGGTTTTTTAAAAAATAGATTATAGTTCAAAGTTTTTTTCACCGTGAAATAAGAATTAATTTTTATTATGCACTATGAGATTGCATATTCATGCAATGTTTAAAATGTTTTGTAAATGAATTCAATTCATTCATTCATTCGGGCCCCACTGTCATCCTCTCCCAGAGGTTTCTGTAAGATTATACTGGATAATTTTTCTATCTAGATGATACTATCTTAGATGCTTGGTTCTGCAGTTTTTAAAACTGTGAATATGCATCTGCAGAGATAACATGCCTCTTCTTAACAGCAAAAATGTCTTTAAAAACCATAGAGATGAGAAAAAGATCTCAGTCCTATTCCACTGCAAGTCTATGTATGCTGAATCAATCCTTTGCCTCTTAAGAATTAAGTTTCAAGAAGTTCAATAAATAGACTGGGGTGGAACAGACCTGGAAAAGGAGGTGTTATGAGCTAAGCGTGAGGAAGAAAGAAGTGCAAAGGTAAATGAAACATTTTGAGCAAAATATTCCAGAAGCATTATTTAAAGGCTTTCACAGCCAGAAACAACTGGCTGTTGTGGATTTTTCGGGCTGGGTGTCCATGGTCTGGTAATTTTTGCTCCAAACCTTTCACCCGCATCTATGGCTGGCATCTTCAGAGGCATGATGAAAGCCATAGATGCAAAATATTAGGAGCCAAAATTACCAGACCATGGACACAGAGCCTGGAAAACCCACAACACTACTCCAGAAATCTTAAGATCCTTGTGAGTGTAACCTGAGACTTATCATATTATTCTGTCCTTTGAAAAGAAATGGCAACAGGCCATAAAAGAGATCCAGTTTAGGAATATTTTCATGAAACTCCTTAACCTATGAGAAAGCAAGCATGCATGCAAAATGCAAACAGTAAAACAAAGAAATGACTAGGCCAGGTGGCCCAAATGAAACAATATCACAAGAAGTGATATGTGTAAAACTAAACTGAAAAAAATTGTTCTAAAAATGAAACTTTCATTTGGGTTGTAAATATTAGGATAACAACCAGCAAGATTGAGCCTTGATGTAGAAAACCATACTACAGTACAGTGAACCTTTATTAGGCATAAAAGAAAACCATACTGTAAATCCAGTGTTATTGAATAGTGATTTAAATCAAATCCACTCTAGATGTGACCGCGGAAATGCTTTTCAAAACAAATTTATATAAAACCTTAGCTAAGACCAATGAGTTAAACAAATTCCCTCCACATATCATGCTATATCTTAGAAGAACACTTGTTTTTTGTTGTTTTTAGCCCTGCACACCAACAAGTCATACTGCTTTCAGAAATAACACCAAACAATAGTATCCTGAGAGAAATACTTTAAAACAGGAATACCACTTGCTTGGGGGCTTTCTCTAAAAGAATGTTCAAGAACAAACCATGGATCAGGAGCTAAATGTGGGTTCTAAGCAAATTATTAGTGTTCATTTATTTTATAGCCCACTGAAGAGAAACGTACAGCTTATATTGCACTGAAAATGCAAAAGTCAACAACTAGCTGTGCTTGAGTAACAACATTATCTCATCATCCCAGTCATTAGAAGTTAATACAACCAAGGTGCAGCAAAATTATATATGCCTGCCAAAAACATAATACATTTCCACTCCTGGGAGACAACTGGGTGTCACCCTAAAGAGGCATATGTTACCACTGAAAGTGTCGTTTTTCGTAGGGTCACAAAAATAACAACCAGATAATGAAGGACAGCATTGGACAGAGTTGGTTAGAGTAAGATCCACTTGTGGGAAACCCAAGCACAAGACAAGGCAAAAACACTACAGGTACGATGGCTGTCTGGCAATGTACAATCACAGTGTAAGATAATGGGAGAGCTGTATGTGAATGGGAAGTTACGGAAGTACACGCTGCATATACAAGAGGCAGGAGGGGGAAGACATCTTTGTGTGAAGGAGAAACAAAAGTACTGCACACTATGAGAAAGTGTGCAGTGGGTTTTATTTCCTTCGGCCTTATTTTGATACCACCTTATTTTGATACCACCGAGTCATAGTTGGAAGGCTATGACCTTCCAACACCCTTGGAAAACCAAAAGGTACTATTTTTAAGCGAGAACTACTTCTACGCATAATATTTTCCAGTGCGCAGCATGCGAGCTAGCCTATGGGCCCAATTCACAAAATAGCTATATTCAAGCCCAGCAGCACACTAGAGTCCAACAAGTTTTTCAGGTATATGCATTCAAGTGCCGTTTGACAGATGTTATCTTGTTGGTCAATCAAAAATCTTCATAGTCTCTAAAGCGCTTCTGGATTCAAATCAAACTGTTCTACAGTAGACCAAAACTGTTCTAAAACAATACACAAGTAACTTGCAGCCTCACAGGTAAACACTGGTCATGAAGCAAAGGCTGTACGTAAGCTCTAAAATAAAACAACCTGTTGGCTGCTGTGTGTACAAAAAATGTCCTGCCGTAAAGATCTCCTTTCTAAAACTGAAGATAACACCTTTTGCCATGCAGAATGATAGTACTTACTTGAGAAATTATTACATTTTTTTTGCTTTCAATCCACAGCTGACTAATAGTGACCCCATAGTGTTTTCAAAGCAAGAGATGTCCACAGGCGTTTCCACATCATGCCCCTGGTATTTTTTTTAGAGGTGACCCATCCAAATACTTGTCAGGATCAAGGCTGAAAGTAGGAGATTGGTCCAAGGTCACCCAGCAAATTTAAATGACAGAGTGGAGATTCAATATTGGGTATCCCAGATCCTAGTCTGACACCTTAACCACTACACCATGCTTATACTATATATTAAATAACAATGAATCTGGAAATATTATTTAATTGCTATTGCTATTTTATGTTTGCCAATTGAGCTTTTTAGCTGAAGAAATGTGTTTTAGCCGCTGTGTGTCATGTGTATTTTATAAGTATTACTGCGTCATCCTACATATACCAATAAAGGCTTTACTTACTAACTTAACATAACAATGAATCAAGAAGACAGTGACAGAACTGGTGTACACAAAGGAAGAAAGGAGAAGAAGGATGGCATGCTTAAATTCAATACTTGTTCATATACACCAGTGGTGGCGAACCTATGGCACGGGTGCCAGAGGTGGCACTCAGAGCCCTCTCTGTGGGCACTCACGCACAGAGTTCATCATGTGGGAGGGGGGTGGAAAATCACCCCCCACACACACACACACATCTAGGCTGGCCTGGGCATGATCCTTTACCGGGGAGTAAGCTTGGTTGCTGGCAATGGGACTTGCTTCTGAGTAAACCCTCCTAGGATCGTGATTCACCCGTTGGAAGCATTGCACAGTTGCTTCACTAAGCTTACTCCTGAGCAACGCGTGCCTCGGAGCCAACCGTTTTTTTCTAAACTAAAACCTCAGTATTCAGGTTAAATTGCCGTGTTGGCACTTTGCGATAAATAAGTGGGTTTTGGGTTGCAATTTGGGCACTCGGTCTCAAAAAGGTTCGCCATCACTGATATACACTATGCTTTGGTGTTATGACTTAACTGAGATAGTCTTCAGTTGCATTCAAAAGAAGCAAGGCAATCTTCAAACTAATGACTGGTGCAGGGCGAGAGAGTGTTTGACACTGAATGCCTCAGACCAAAGTAAATAAGGTGTATTAATTTCCATTAATTTCCATATCACTGAGGTTGACACACAGCAGCTTTCCAAGAGCAGCCAGCCTGTGAGTTCTTGGAGATATGTGAATTGGAAACATCCTACTTCAGACCCTACTAGTTCAACTACGATAAAGCCCACTGCAAATGGCTCACAAAGAAAAAAATTGTACTGGCAGACATCCTTCATTTTAATATAACTCTGAGTCTGGCAAACTTTTGCCAAAAAAATCTATTTTCAAATTAAAGCGTATGAGAGCATCATTACATGTTGCCTGCTTGTTTTGCTATGACCTTTCCCTACATGAGCAATTAAAATGCAAACCTCTGCAACCATTCCAATCTTTTCTGAATTCCAATTCTAAAATACTTTTTTTAAAAAAATGCTCCTCCATCCACTACAAATCTAATTATAAAAGAAGAACCTAAGATTTGGGGAGTGAAGAAAAAAATTATGCACAAATCTTATGCTAAAACCAACTGGGTGAAAAGTAACTGGTCCATTTCTTTCCTCAAAGTAGTTATGATTTTAAATTAATCAATCACACTATTTATTCAGTTCATACACTTCTTTTTTCTAAAGAGAAAAATGTTAAAGGATGCACAGGAGGAGAAATTTTAAACTTGTTCCCCATGTGCAATGTCATACTGTAGAAAATAAGACCTACCCCCCAAAATAATCTCACCCATATTTTAAGAAACTTCAAGTCAAAAGTGAGTTAACTGTAATACTAAAGTTTTAAAAATATTCCTTTTTAGACAGTTTCTCACTCTAGTATGATTTTCAACAAAATTTTCCAGTTTCTACTATACTCTCAAGAATTCCATCCTTACTCAAATAATCCCATCAGTATGCCCCCTAATTCACACATGCTGAAGTTACTATTAAGAGTCTTGTACTGTGCTGTCTTCCTATGAAATTCCAAGTCACACAGCATTTCTTTATTTCTAGTGATAAAAGCTGTGGAGATAAATCCTGCAAGCTTTGGGCTTCTAATAATGTTTATATTTCACTGTAAAGAAATTCTCCTTTCTACAGCTGACCCACCCTAGAAATCACCAAGATTTTTGCATAGTTTAAGGTTTAGAACTCTCTCATAAAATATTTTGTCTAATTTTTTCATGTGAATTTTCTGCAGCACCATAGTTGCAATACATTTTGCTTTAGAGGGTATAATTTCACTAAGCTAACTACATTCAGATAAAGGAAAAAATAAACAGAAACACACTGCAATGTGCCATTGGAGGAAATGTTTCTTCCCCATGCTCCCAGTTACCACATTCCTGGTCTGTAGAGAAGGATACAATATTATTTTTTTCTAGTTTGCCACATAATTATGACATGACTTTCATTTATTCACCCAATACCTAAATTTTAAACATGCTTTTTTAAAAGGATTTTTTGATACTCCACAAAGAAGCCTTCCCTTATTGGAGCTTTTGTGTCTCTTATATCTTTATCTAGAGTGCCCCATCATTTCGGCTTCTTTATCTATTTAGCAGCCATTTCCAACTTTGTCCACGAAAGTAATAAAACTGGAGAAGCTGCCACAAAAGGCGGCAGAAGCCACTCTTATGTGGAAGTTTGCTCCTCTCCAGTTTCTCAAAGACTTGACCCAGAGGATTCTGGTGGGTTTTATTTTCAACTACCTCTCCAACCCGACCTTTCTTTGAAAAAGCTTCCTCGGGCGCTCGGCTGCGCTTTGCACGCGCTTCAGACTTTTTCAAAAGACCTTCCTAAAAGGAAAGCAAAAAACGCGCACACACCGCAGCCTTTCGCTTTGGAGGGAAGAAACGAACTGCTTCAGCCATTGCCAGCTCCCCGGTCTAGGCTGCGACTCTGCCCCGCGCACTACCGTCCTCCTCTGCCGGCCCAGCCCCCAGCAGCCCAGCCCACACAGCAGCTCCTCCGGCCACAGGACTCCGCCGGAGCCCGCTTGTAAACAGCCCTTGAGCGGCTGCTGCTTCTGCAGGCCCCTCCGCAGCCATAGGGCCCTCTCCAGCGGGCACAGCTCAGCCTCTCTCCACACCGGAGGCTTCAGCCCGGCCCAAAGGGCGGCTGCTCTGCGCCCAGGAGCCCCCCCGGTGGCCCCGCACCCGCCAGGCCGCCTTGCCCTTCGTCCTCCCGGCCAGGAAACGGGCAAGTCCTGACTTACCTGTCATTACTTTCTACGCCATCTTGGATCCACTTGTCAACGGCCCCGCAAAGCATTGTGGGCAAAAGGCCTTCTCCCTCACACACGCCCCCTCCCCTCCCCTCCCCTCCCCGCTTTTCCTCCACACCAGGAAGAGAAAGAGAAAAAAGTTAGGGAGGCTGAGTAGGGGGCGCTCGTATGGCGGAAACAATCAAAGTTGGGAGATCACGTTTGGGGGTGAGGGGAGAAAGTGGTCCGGATAGGAGGTGGTTGGCATGTTATGGCTTCTGGGCTTAATCAGTCAAAAAGCTGGTAGAGTCTTGCAAAAATAAGGGGGGGGGGGTGCTGTATTTTTTTTTTTGCAGACGGAATGAGATAAGAGGTTCAGCGCTCACCACATCCCATTAGCAGATCGCGGGGCAAATTTTAGTCAGATACAGTGGTTAATATCTGTGTTGTCAGGGGCAGTGAAGGATTGCCAGCTCTGGGTGGGAAAATTCCTGGAGATTTGCGGGGTGGGGTAGCCTAGGGAGGGGGAGGACTTCGGTAGGGCCATAGAGTGCGCCTTTCAAGGTAAAGATTTTCTAAAGGTGAACTGATTTCTATCAGACCAGCTGTAATTCTGAGAGCTTTCTTGCCGCCATCTGGAGACTGGCAACCGTAAAGATGTGCCACAAGAGCTTATGTATGCTTGCTCGAAAGTGAGCCACACTGTATTATGTCGCGTGCATGACGTTGCAGGCAGCTCTGCAGTTTCCTGTGTTTAGTAGTTGTGTCCGGCTGGGTCCCGGATTCTAAGTACTGTTAAATGCTTTTGCGGATCATACAGTTTTGAACTGCATACATTTACCAAAAATAGCCAAGATGCGATCAGAAATATTTATAGGGTGATGAGTTATTTGTTGCCTTATTTAGTGCTCGAGTTGAAAGGGGCATACGGGCCATTTAGTCCAACCTCAGAAATCCAAAATGAAAGTAGTCCTGCTTGAAGACCCCACCAAGACAGAACTTGGCTAATGGGTTCTATAGATCAAGAGCCCATCCATTTGTAAATTTCTCCAAATGTGCAGCTGAAATGCACACTCCTGTAATTTTAGCTCTTGAACAGCAGAGAGCAAGACTTTGTCCTCTTCCATGTGACAGCCCTTCAGGTACCTGTGGAGTGCATCCAGATCTCCCCTTATCTGTAAAGATAATCTGAAGTATAAAGTCCTCTAAAGAAGAGCGCCTGCAGTCAGTGACTTTGATTATCAACTTAAATTTATTCTTATTCATATGTGCAATTATATGTTATCTGATGATCTACTTCTACAGAATTGCACGACCAATTAAGTAAAATAATTGTCACTGTTCCCTGGAAATCACCAGTATTTAGCATGTACTGTGTTTAAAGAAATAAATAATGTAATGTAATTAATAGTGCGGCCTCTAGGGTCAGAGAGTAAAATCTATTGCAAAGGGGGGTTGTTTTTGTTTTGTTTTTTTGCAGAGAACTAATTAGCACACCACTTTCCATTTTGTTGACCCGATATTCAGGTTGCAGCTGTGGATAACAACTGGACAAGCAATAACTGCTATGTTCAGCTGTGGATCAGGACACAAGTACTGTGCATTTAAGAGATGGCATAGTAAGATCATGCACGTCACTTGCACTTTAGTTAAACTGCCCTGTGCAAAAATGCCAGTAAGATCTATTTCTGGGTCAGGCTTGCCTGTTTATTCAGTTCTACATCTGATGACATACTATTGTCAGGCAGGATTAAAAATCAGTCTTTTGAGTATAAAAGGTAGACTAAGCACTGTTCACTCTTTAATGTTTACCTTCTGACCAAACTCATTAATCTCTTGATCCATTCTGTTTTTTATTGCATTGGGGCAGATCTCATTCACCAGTCTCTTGCTTCAGCTCTGTTTCACTTTTCTCCCAATCAGTGCAGCCCTACACTCTTGTCTTACCCACACAATCCAGTCTCTTTCCCACTATTCCATTATGATTTTGTCCACCACACACCTATCCCACTCCTCTTTTATTCCTGAAAATTCAAACTGCATGATTGGAATAAACACAGTAAATTAAGCACATAGCATAAACTTCAAGAACCTGTATCATCCAACCTGCTAGTGTAGAAGAATTCCTAAGCCAGTTAGAATGGGAATTATACACGCAGGTGGATTCCCAGTCTGGTATATAGTTCTTCTATAGCAGCCATTCTTAACCAGGGTTCCGTGGTACCCTGGGGTGCCGTGAGCATGTCCCAGGGGTACCGCGGCAACACTATCGCCCCCCTCATTTTTGTGGTGTCTCCCACTGGCGCCAGCAAGGACATGGAGCTGGCCCATGGGGCAGGGCCTTCCACAGGGCCTTCCACCACCCCCAGTGCTTCCCTTGACCCTGGTAGGGGAAGGTGGGGTGTGTGGCAAGCAGGGGCAATGAGAGGGGAAGGTGGAGGGTGGTGGCAGGGGTACAGTGAGATATGAAGAATGAGGTCAAGGGTACCCTGACCTCGAAAAGGTTGGGAAACACTGTTCTATAGTTACCTCAGGAGGTCTATTTATGTGAAGTGGGTAGCTAACAGTGTCAAGGCTGTATGGGTACTATATGAAAAGATGCCAGCCTGTTGGAACCCAAAGTCATTGCAAATTCATTAACCAGTAATATCTAACTGTACCATCTTAAAGTAAAGAACCTCTCATAACATCGAAGAAACGTAAAGATTGATTAAGGACTGTGCCTGTGCCAAAACTGATGTTTGCATATAATTAATTCCTACTTGATTTCCATCCACTGAAATATCGCCTGATCCTATCTAGTTCAATAAATTTTGCTTTTGTTCATTGAACTTGCCTCAGTGCTCGTTGGTGCCTTGAAAAAGAAGGGGGGTTGCCATGGGGAAAAATGGCTCCCTTCACCTTTCTGGAGTTTCTAAAGCTAAGTGGATGATCATAAAATGCTTCATACACTACCATTAAAGCAGTTCAGCAGAGGCATATGGGGGCGGGCGAATGGTGCCCAGGAACAACACTTGCTCCAGGCGCCCTCCCACCCCTGCACCCTATTTGCGTTTGGGGGCAGGAGCCCCCGCCTCCCTGCCACGGCGCACCCAGCCTTTCCCACGGCACGTGAGGCCTCTCCCCTGCCAGCACACCCAGCATCTCCCCAAGGATCACGTCAGCACGCTGGAGAGGCCTCATGAGTCAGGGCCGTTTTGTCACGTGGGGGGCGTCTAGCGCCCCCCACCCAACATGACCGAAAGGTGTGCACCCAGGGACATGGGTGTCCCCATGTCCCTAGGGCTGTACGCCACTGTAGCTCAGTCATAGAAAAGGTGGGAAAATCTGCCTAGCATAGTTAAGAGACTGCCTGAGCCTTCCACAAATAGTTAGGACAGTGAAGGGTCAGCGACAGGTGGCATACAAATTTACTATATAAATAAATATCTTTTGTGTTGCTTATCACTCTGGAAAAAATTTAGAGAGCAGAGTTGAAGATCCTTACTGCAGATTATTGATTTTTTTTATTTCAAACAGTATCTTAAAATTCTTCAACACAAGAGGAGGTTCTTACGTTCCAGCAGCGTTGGAATTGTTCAAAGCAAAAACAATTCCACAACTAGTTTATGGATCTTTTCTAGGTTCTCCCTCTACATCTTATGAAGTCACCCAAATTCTTAGTACTGGAACATCTAAGATGGCAAGTAACTATAGCACCATATCTGTTCTTCCTTGAAAACAGTAATATGGGAAGATCTTTCACATTGGCCAGATGTAATTCTCTTCCCTTCTTACTGTTAGAGGGAAAATATAAGGAAATTCCATACGAAAAGAGGCTTTGCCCCTGCCCTCTAGGTGAAATAGACACCATAGAACCACAGGGAAAAATGTCTAAGTATTAAATTTAATGTCGCACGGCAGCATAAATCCCAGCCAGGTGTTAGTCTGTTGTACAAAAAGAGCCTTGTGGCCCTTAAAGATGGTAGGGTTGTTGAAGTGTCAGTTTTCAAAGGCTTCTACTTCAAGACTCATTTTGTTTTTAATATAGTATGGAGTCAACTCCACGTACTTTACTCTCTCCTCTCCAAAATGTGGGATACCTATATGTACAGAGAAGCATTACCAGTATCTAAAGTTATAAAGCATTTGTTGGAAATAAAATGTCCACAAGCATACTCTCAGTCAGCACAGTCACAGAGTGAGCAGGGGATCCCAAAGAAACATGTAAAACACTTATTTCTCTGTCTCACCTTCTGCACAGGCCCTAGTGGGGGTTTGGCTTAAAAGGTTACAGTTGTTCTAAAGTGTTTTTATTTCTTCAAAGCTTCTGCTCAGGTGTGCAGACCTCAGGTAAGAGTTCTTCCTATCTTGATGGAATCAGCCCAAGAGTGCCTCCTGCTTGTGTCCAGGACTTTTATCTCTCTTCCGCCTCCCACTCACCAGGGCAGGCTAGGTCAAAGAAGCTTTTCCTGAGGTCTCCAGAAAAAGACTTCCATGGGGATTTCAACCTCCAAAACTCTGTTACCTGTCTAGCTGTAAGGGGTGTGTATGACCTGACTATCTGATTGTGTCTAGCCAGATCTATTATTTGCATTTATAAAGCCTTAATAGTTGAGGCTGGTGAACAACTGACTTCCTTCTTCTGCTCATCCTCTGCAAGAGACAGAAAACCTTTTAAGACTCAGGGTGAAGGTTTTGCTCAGTTCAAACCTCCAAAGAAAAATACATTTCTCCACAGAGCCACATTACCATTAAATGGTCTCTCTTTGTGCCCATTGTGTCATGTGCTAGCAGTTGTGTTAGGGGCAAATTAATTAACTTTGGGGGTTATAACTGATCCTTTAAAGGGTATAAATATCTGGGAGTTTACCAGTGGCAAATCTCCAAGGGGGCGAGGTGTGCCGTGCACCGGGCGCACGCCTGGGGGTGCAGAAAATTGCCCCCAGGCCCCTTCCCCTTTTCCCCTCCGACCTCCGCAGCACCCCCCACGGTGCCCCCATGGAGAACATTCAAGCAAGACCTGAAGGCAGTGGCGTACCTAGGCAAACTGGAGCCCTGGGCAAAACCTGAGTTTGGTGGGCCCCCCCCCCATAGGCGGCCACCCTCTCCCACCGTGACCAAACAATGATTTTTTCCACCAGGTCGTTTCAAAGTCACCATCACATTATAGAACCGTGGTGGCGAACCTTTGGCACTCCAGATGTTATGGACTACAATTCCCATCAGCCCCTGCCAGCATGACCATAGCTTTGTATCCCCTGGACAAAACTTCACAAAACCTGGGTGGTATCAGTAAGAGACTCTCCTGATGATACATCCCAGGTTTGGTGAAGTTTTGTTCAGGGGGTCCAAAGTTATGGACCCTCAAAGGTGTAGCCCCATCTCCAATTAGCTCCCATTGGAAACAATGGGGATGGGGCACCCCCTTTGGGAGTCCATAACTTTGGACTCCCTGAACCAAACCTCACCAAACCTGGGTGATAGCATCAGGAAAGCCTTCAGAAACATCCCTGAAATTTTGGTGCTGCTAGCCTAAAAGCTGCGCCCCCTGCAGGCCAGAAATGGAAAAAACACTGAAAATACAAAAAAAACCACAAATGAACCTGCATTTTTGGCGCCCACCACAAGGTGGCGCCCTGGGCAACTGCCCACTTTGTCCAATGGGAGGAACGCCTCTGCCTGAAGGCACTGAATATTGCATGGGAAGAGACTGAAACACTCGCCCAAGACCGGAAATGTGGAGAGCACTTGTTGCCTGATATGGGAGGATCTAACTAACTAGAACTACTTAGCATGGGAGGATCTAACTAACTAACTAGCCTCCAAGAAAGTGGAGAATTACAGCACAGGCAAGCAATGGTAAACCACTTCTGAATGTCTCTTGCCGGGGGGGGGGGGGGGCTCCATGAGTCAGCTGTGTCTTTACAGCAGAAAAACCAACAGGGCAGTCTTGAATAAATGTATACCCTTCTAAGCCCAATAAGAATGGAAAGGTGTAACTTTGTATAGGACTGCACTGTAAAAAGGATCTGTTGTCTCCTATAGAGAGAGAGAGAGAGAGAGAGAGAGAGAGAGAGAGAGAGTGTGTGTGTGTGTGTGTGTGTGTGTGTGTGTGTGTGTGTGTGTGTGAGCTATAAGGGAATGAGGAATACCGTAGTAAAGTTTACTCTATCATTGCTACTTCTGTGTTTTAGAATAAGAATGTGATTTTGACCTACTTCTTCCCTCTGGATCCAAACGTTTTTGAGTTAAGAATTTAGTATTGTGCATATTCCAATTCTATTTGTTTGCTGACATTTCAACCAACTGGACCCCTGTAGTTAAGCATTCTTTTGTATACCCATTCTGTCAGGCAGTTGTGCTATGTATAGATTAATCTGCATTCATACCTCTCAACTCACAGTGAGTAACCACATGTTTCTAAGAAATAAAACAGCAATAATAATCAAATAACTGCCTACACAAACATTTGTGAAACAAGTGAAGTAGCATCTAAAGGTTACCCATGTCTCCTTTTACAATTAAAATGAATTTATTAACATTAGCAATGGTACAAAAATAAATGTCAAATCACACTTTCAAATGGAAATGGTAAATCTTCCCGCTGCCAATTGCCATTTGTCACATACTTTAAAAACATACAACAAGACTGGGACATGCCATCTTGGTTTTGGTCCATTTATTCCTTCACCCTGTACTCTTTGCTGAAAGAAAATAACAAAAAAAAAGGATGGAGGCATACTAAGATCTGGTCATGTAGGAGGTTTTACTGTCTTACAAAAGCTGATGCTACAGGGTATGCCATTAATTCTTTTGGTACACCATCATGCCATGAGTTTCATTGTTTTAAAACCAGTTCAGATCTAGACAGATCCAAAGTATCTATTTCTGCAAAAAGAACCCATAGTATTTACATGGCATTAAAATTGTCTTTGATAGCACAGGTTGTGTAATATTGTAGTTTTATTGAGAAATAACAATTTAATAAGAGGCACTAGAATGTCTACTGAAAAAAGAGGATTATAATGCCTATAAACATTTATCCTGCACTAACCATCTGCTACGCATCATCATGGAGTACATGAAAGTGAGGGATATGCTCTGGTCCTTATCTTTAAAGTCAGTAGCTTACCCCCAGATGAATATGAGGTGAGATGAGTGGCTATTGAAGACAAAGGTCCGGGTTCAACTGAGGGTCAGCAGAAGGTGTGTGGATTTCCCCCTTATTTCCCACCACCAGTATGCCCTTTCAAACTCTTGAAAAATGGAATTTCTACGCAAAGTGCCATGTGTGATGAAGGAGGGCAGACATGCATGGCTTGCTGTCTACTTGGGTCTGACAACACCAAAAATCATCTTTCAAGAGATCAAAAGAAATTGCTGGATGAAACAGGGATGTGGGGAAAATCCATACTTTCCAGTGCCTTCTACTGATGGCTAGTTGCAACCAAGTAAGGATCTTTTTGGTGCTCCATTTGTGGAATTTCCTTCATACATCAGTTCATGAAGCAGCTACTTTGTTGAAATTTAGGCATTCCATTAATATTCTTTTCCCTGCCCTTGACCACATGTTTCTAAGAAATAAAAGGGGTGAACTGTGAATCCCCCCCATCTTTGCTTTTGTGTGTTTTGGATTTAGTGTAGTTGCTTTTTGTTTTGTACTTGTTTTCATTTCATATTGACTACATTTCATAGTATTTATTTATTGGATGGGGGTGAGCCACTGCAAGATGTTTTAAATGTTTTAAATTAATAAAATGTTTTAAATTAATAAAGCAGCAGAAACACCAGCAAGAGTGAAATCAACTTCAAGACTGAGAGATTCATTGCAAAATATGCCTTTTATAAAATGGAATAGAGAATGATCATCCGGAAAAACAAAAGAAGCTAGAGAGACTCTCATGAGAGAGATATCATGTCAGTCTTTCAAAAGAACAACAATAGAAAACTCTTCAAAGGCGTGGGTGAAGAAAGTGAGGGAAATACTTAAAGGTAACTTACAAGCAGCCACGTTCCAACTTGTTCCCTATTTCCTTTTATCAATTTAGGATAGTGAAACTATAAATTAATGTTAAAGCATGGCTGGTCTTGTCACCTGTTTCAGACCTTGATTCCATTGCCAATTCACTGTTGATGTGAGAACACACATCACCATAATTAAGAAGGTGATAATTATTGTCTTAATTTAAGGGATGTTGGAGGTATTAACAAAACTGCCTGCAATGGGTTATCAAATCAACAAAAGAACAAAGACTCTAAGGAATACTTGGAGAAATGGTTACCTTGGTTTAAATATTTGAAAGGGAAAAATAATCAAATAATTGAACTAATAGAATATTAACCAATAAATATAGAAATATAACATGGTAAAATTTACATTTGAAAGACTAACATAAACATAAATATATAATCAATTTTGATTTCATAGAAATTAAATTCTTATAAGTACAAGTACATTAAAGATAATTACACATACACACACACAAATTAACCTACTAACAAATTCTTCTTTCTTTACAGATGTGAAACAACTGAGGCCGTTTCCGCACGGGCGGAATATGGCAGCCTGGGGACAGCAAAAACGCCGTCCCCAGGCCGCCATTCGCACAGGGGGCGCAGCTGCATCGCAGCCGCACCGCCCTCGCGCTGCCCAACCGGCGCGAAGTCGGCGTTTCCGGAGTGCGCTGGGAAGCACACTTTCCCGGGAACGCCGGCTTGAAGCCGCTGCCGTGCGAACGGCAGCGGCTTCAAAGCGCCTCCCCCCCACTCCCTCCCTGCACTTACCTTGTCCCCGGGCCTCTGGTGCGTCGCCGGCTGGGGTTCGAATGCCCTGCCCCAGGACGCTTGGGAGCAGGCCAACAGGGCCGGAGCGCTGTCCTCAGGCCTCAGCGACGTGCCGGAGGCCCGGGGACATGCCGGGTCGGCCGGGCGACGGCCTGATATTTTAGCACTGTTTGATATAAATAACTGTTTGATATAAATACATGATTTATAAATAATGTTTATATCAACGTTTGATATAAATAACTGATATGTTTGATATAAATAACTGATTTTAACTATTAGATATTACGCAATAATGTAGTACAATAGTAGTGATAAATTTTTAAGGATAAACTATTAGAAGTTTGGGAGATGATATAATTAATTTTAGACTAATAAGCTGTAGGGGAGGTCAGGGGAGGGGTTAAGTGCAGAGAGTAGTTAGAAGTAAAGGAGGAGATGTTAGTACACTTTGCAGTAAGATATGATTTTATGTTGGTTTGTAGCTACATAAGATTTTCCAACTTATAGTATTGGTGGGGAAATGATACGTTTTGCCTTCACTAGTCTTGATAGTTGATAGAATTTTGATATAACGGAATGACTTAACGATGGTTTTCTTATTGTACATCTCCCTAATTTTTGATGAGAACTTATGTTTAGCTTCTAATTATTCTATATCACAATGTTTTGTTTTTGTTTTTATTGACCCCTTTTGTATTTTAATTTTGAAAACTAATAAAAATATTTTTTTAAAACTGCCTGCAATGCATCCTTTTCATTGAAACCACTGTGCTCAACTTAAATTTCCTTATGCTTGGTCTTATCACTCTCACCAAAATGAATAAATTTTCTTTAGCAGTGCAGAATATATTGTTTTTCCAGCTATAACTACAAGTTTTTCTGTTTTGCTGTCATGTCACAGCTGTCTTATGGTCAGCCCATAGAGTTTTCAAGGCAAGAGACATTCAGAGGTGGTTTATTATTGATTGCAGTGACGTACTGCTAATGGGGACATGGGCACCAGGCGCCCCACAACCATGGCCTCTGGGCGCATGCCGTTTTGTCATGAGGGAGGGGCACCAGGTGCCGGGTGTGGCAGGAACTATTGGTATTAGCCTGGGTGAAAGCAATTATATACACACACAAAACTGGTGGAAGGGTTTATTAAGAGGCTTAGTTGAAAACCCATTATAAACTAAGATAGGAATATCTTCTTGAGAGAAGAGTTCCAGTGTACCTGTGAGTCTGGGATGTTGGGATTTGCTTTAGTTTCCCTCAGTAGAGAGTTTATGTTTTAATTTGAGGTTTTTCTAACTGAGTGGGCTGTGTGAGGGTACTGTGTATAAGTATTAAGCCAGTGTTAGAACCCTGTATGTGAAGAAGCCAAAAGCCAGAACCATCTGTAAAGTTAAAGGAATTGTACAATATGTGAAACATCTAAAAGACTATAACATCTAAACTGAAATGAAATTGAATAATCCTATTAAGTGCTGTGTGGAGAAATAAACCTCTAAACCTCTGAGCCAGCTTCTTGTGTATAGTGTATATATATTTATCCTGTCTCCCGTCTTATTTGTCATATCAAAATCCATCTCAGAATAATTATTCTTTCTTTTCCCATCTCCTCTATCTTTTAATAAATCTTTAATCTATTCAAGTTTTAATCTTCTCAAGTATTTATTTTAGAGTGCCTTAGTGAGGGGTGTACCTGGAAAGGAATAAAGTCAATGGGCCTCCTCCACCTTCTGGGTGTGTTACAGGACTTAGAAGTGCTTTCAACCAAACACTACCATTTTCTGAAGTACCTCAGATCTGAAGGGGAAAAGGCAGAGAAACACTGATAGGACAAGTCAGTGAGTGGTTCCCTGCCTGAAAAAGATAAGGTGTGTGTTGGGGGTGGGTGGGTGGGTTTGACCATCTCAGAATGGTGGCAAGCACTGGGATATGTATAACACTAACTTCAGTATCCTTATTATAAATAAAGTTTTTTAAGTTGTGTGAGGAAAAGCAAATAAAACCTTTATCAGAGGTCACCTGATAAAACATAACTGTGAACCTAAGCAAAAGAAATTTTAAAAATACAAAGGCCATTTCTGCATGTAGTACTTATTTTGCAGCTGTTTGCTTTGCAGTGGGGTTTTCCTGTAGTTTTTGATTGCACAAAAATTATCCTCCTGCAACGTGTCCCTAGCCCAGGGGTAGGGAACCTGCGGCTCTCCAGATGTTCAGGAACTACAATTCCCATCAGCCTCTGTCAGCATGGCCAATTGGCCATGCTGGTAGGGGCTGATGGGAATTGTAGTTCCTGAACATCTGGAGAGCCGCAGGTTCCCTACCCCTGCCCTAGCCAATCCAATCCATCATTTTTCTCACCTGCTGCTTCCTTGTTGTTTCCGTGCAACCTCATTTGGAAAGGTTGCCTCCCACCTTTTTTTCATGCCATCTTTGGTCTAGCGTTAGTTTGCTAGATTTTGTCAATTTCTTGTCAATTTCAATGGTGTGATAGACCTTCAGCGTGAAGGGGAAAAAAGCCCTTCTGAAATGGTGGCCCAAAGAGTGGGAGGAAATGCTGTGCTATGCGGGAACCCATAGACAAGAGAAACATTTGTTCCAATATACAGCTTAATATAACTTTGTACATTAATACCAAAACATTAAAAAAAAACATGTGATAAGGACTGTAAATGCTCTAGAAGGAAGGGAATGGACCAGTGAATGAGGAAAAATTGGGCAGAAAAAAAGAAATGAGTCCAATCAAGATCCTGAAATCTTTGAGAATCCTGGGAGAGGTTCAGAGGTGGTGAGTGCAATTCTCAAAATACATCCCTCACAGTATCACTTACAAGCACCCATTTTTTAAAAATCCAGAACGCTGAAGTTTTCCTACAAATATTTGCCAATTTGAGTTGAAACTGCATCTAGCTACAATCCATTGTTTATAACCTAAATACATAAATCATTGACGAGATAATGAAAGCAAACTGAATGTTTTCAATGCTCCTGTGGTAAACGATATCACTACCAACAATCCCATTTCAGGTCTCCATCCATTCCCCAGGATGGGAAACATTTCCAGCACAGTCAGACAGGGAGACCAGGTGGTCAGACACCAAGGGATTCCCCATCTAGGGGTAAATAGGTCACATGACTACAGGGTTCAGAATGTCATTTTCCAGACTAGTTATCACAGTTCTTTGTTGGTCACTCATCACTCAGAATCACTGGGTTCAATCTATAATAAAGTCTGGTTACCAGTTACACTTTTGCACACATGTAAGTTCAGGATGCTTTCCCTTTCCCTGTTGTTGGGGGATGTTTGGTTTGAAGTCCTTGACTTTGGGGATCAAATAGTTAACATATGTAGCTTACCCTTTCTATTTCTCATGGAGACATAAGATCTATGCAGGGCAGAGGGGCTCTAAGTAATCCACTAGAAAGCCTGCTAGCTTTTTCTCATATATTACCAATATTACCTTTTGGGAATGAGGGGCAGAAATATGAAAAATTTAAAAAAAATTGTAAGGCAAAGTGAAATTTTCAGACCATTCTCTTGTAATTATGTTATAGATCAAAAGAAATAACAAATAAAGTTTCTCAAGATTTTTGAAATTTGGAGAACAGTAACATTCTAGAATTTCCCCTTTGTAGTCATGATGTTATATGATTAAAGATAGTATATAGTAGTGGTTCCGAGCATGGTGCTGACCAATGTGTTTTCTGGCACTGTTGTGGAACCTCTCAGCATTTGTATGATTGGACCTAGCTCTTATGGCAACCGTTTTATCATGGCATCCACCACCTGTTCCAAAAATTCTAATGGTGCCTACCAGTCCAAAAAGGTTGAGAATCCCTACTATACTGCATGGAATGCCAATTTGGGCAAATAGCAACTTAGTGTAAGTAAGAAGCTGTAGAACATGAAGTTATTATTTCAAATATCAAGTGATTTCCAAAACCTTTTGACCTCTGTTAGAGCAGTATTCTCAACCTTATGGATGTGCATAGTCTATATATACTTAATACATTATCTCACTCTGAACAGTGACAGGAAACAAAAGAACCCACTTCCTTGCATTTATTTTATAAAATATCTACAGCTCTCACAGATATCATTAGCCTTATCAGTCATCATTACGTTTTATACAGAAATATCTCTAACCCGTCAAACTACATTCTAATAAAAAGATAAAGGGCACCCAAGAAACGGCTACAATTCCATATCTATGTCTGGCCTTTACCTGCCAGGGAGATCTCTCAGGAGCCCCATTATTATGCTTCATCCTCTTTCGAGAAGGATGAGGTAAAATGTAAGAGACTACTCCTTTTTTTAACCACAAGAAGTTCCTTCTCATACAGGTATATCTTACATTGCATTTGCACAACGTCTGTCTCTGCATGCCATGCATTTATACTTCACCAAGCTAAATGGTATAAATAAGTAGCATAAAGGAAAGGGTAGGTATTTTCTGCTTTAGTTTGATTATTTCTTTCAACAGTATGAACCTTTACCTAGGGCCATAATGCAGTCTCTTTTAGTTTTAAAAGCACTTTGCTAATAGGGTGTTGTGTTCGATACAAGTCCAATGCCCCTTGGGCAGGCAGAAATTGTTGCATTGTATTTTTTTACACTGAAGTATCTGAGGCACTTACAGGCATATATGTAAACATTCCGAAAATGCTGACCCTATTCTAATGAAAGAAAAAAGGGTCAAGAGTATCTGAAAGCACCTAATACAGTTTCATAGGCAAACACTGATCTGAAACTGGAAAAGTGTGGATCTTCAAATATAAAATAGTTTACTACAAGCTGTTTCAAATCCAAACATGGAAAATATCTATTTTGATTTTTTAAAATTGTTCTAAGCCGGGGTTAAGGATTTTTTAAAATCTAACACTGAGGTTGTGAGACAATAGCCTAGATTATATGACCATTTATCAAATGGCAGTACAAAACAGAAGATTAAATACCAAGTTGGCTTAGTTACACTCTTCTTTCTTTTCAGAGTTTTAAGAATTACTGAAATGGCCCAGATGGTTCCATTATAAGGAATGTAATCAAGACAAGATTAATTATCTGACATGCTATGAAGTGTTAGCTTTTGGAAAAAATACCAGAGTGTTACTTCAGTTTAATTCAATTCATGTAACTTATTAGAGACATTTACTCACAGCAAAGAGGAAAATCAGCTACAACAGACTCCATGCTGTTCATTATATCACATTCTGCTTTAAAATAACCATACTAAAGAATAAAATAAAAATGATAGCTGAAGTTCTACACCTAAAATTCTTATATACACTCTGCCCTTCAATTTAACATTAGAATTACCGTATTACATTTATTTATAAAAAGAATGTATTAAAACATATGTGTACATCTGAAAAAGCAAAAAAATACGGTAGACAAATATAGAAATATTTGTTGGACAGATCAAGACAAACTGGGATAAATCAAAGGCCATTTCCATTACACAGGCAATATTTTTATTGTGTTTAATCCATCAATTGCAGCAACATTGTTATAAACTAAATGAATATCCAAAGGAACTTAAGTGTCAACAATTCTTCAAGAATGCTTATGTTCTAAGTTTGTCCTGGAAGGGAAAGATGAAAAAACAAACAAATCCCCAAACAAATATACAGTGGCATAAAGTCTCTTTTTATGGCCAATTTTCAATGCCTCCCTAAAGCATTAAGGCTACTGAGGCATATCACTGCAGATTATGTATCATCTCCTCTTTGGCAATGAGATGTGTTGTTTTGTTAACTAGAGACATCAGTGAATTGAGCTTGTGAGACCAGTCATTGAGTAGGTTATTTGGGTCCTTGGGTTTCTGAAAGTTGATAATTCCCGCCAGCCTATCTACTTTTGCATAGATGGTCTTATTCACCACTAAGTTGGATAAAAACTCCTCAGATTCCTGTAAAGCAAGTGAACAACACTAAATTAGGTACTTAAACTAAAATCCACACACCACAATTTAGTGCTTAGAAAAGACCAAAAGAGCTTCCTGCAATTCAGCCTCACAACCCATACTGTTATTAGTCCACATGAGTCTTGCAACCCCAGGAATAGACTCTTTCACATTTAGAAAGGATTCCTTGGAGCCCCTTCCAAAATATGGAACCACAGGAATATCTTCTACTCAGCACCTTCTGCTAATAAATCATGGGATTCAACTGATGCAATCTGAAGACCAAAATAACATGCTTGATGAAAATCAAATCCCACTGAAATAAAGAACATGATCCAGCCACTTCAGTTTTGCTAAACTATGTATCTGGTTGTTATATTAGACACAGTCCTTTATAATACTGACTCTGGCACTGAAATTAAATGGATGACATCAAACACAATCTGCCAAATAATAGTACAAGTCTAGAGAAATTTCTTGCATGATGCAAGCCTATGAGATGTACTAGCAAATTTTCAACATTTTGCTGAAGAAGTTAACATGTCCATCTATTAAGATAATCTTGTTGTATTAGGAAATTCAGAACCCACACATTTATTCCCATATTTCTAGATGCCCTGGAGACAAGGGGAGAATCAAGAACATTAATTGTATGTATAAAGGGAAAAGATTTAGACATAGGAGAAACAGGAAACAGAGAAGATGGGGTGGACACAGTGGATTGAGGGATGTACGGAATAAAGGTTCGTTTGATGAAGAGATACATGGAGTAGCTGTGGGTAACAACCTCCTAACTTAATAAAGTTAGTAAAGTTAAATTTTGCAGTGTCCACACCACCCTTTGTGATTGAGACCAGCAGACTTCAAGGCATTATTCTGAACTGTCATTGTTCACACTTTTTACCTCAAACAAAATTACCAGGGAAATCTTAGCACCACTTACATCAACCGATAAATCCAGGAGTTGTGCCATCCTCTTCATAGTAATTCTGGTATAATATTTTGCCATTATTCGAATATTCTAAAAATAAAAATTAGAATTTAAGACTGAGGTCAAGCAATCAAAATGTCTTCACAAACAAAAAGTAGTAAAAGAACCAGAATGTGCTTAGGCTCTGTAATGGTAAATAGCTTGAAAAAAGAAGTTATTTAATTTCAAGATTTCAGAAAATGCTTACAACATTTTCAGATTAATCATATTAACACCAGAGTTAGTAATTAGCTCACCAGAGAGATCCAAGTAAGGTTTATATACCCATAAACAAACACACACACAAAGCAGCCTCAATCCTCAGTGGGTTAAAAACTTATGAAAGTATTTATAAAGAAAAGTTGATATATGCAATACATCCAATTAAACTGGGCTTTAAAATTTGCTAGAATAATTTAGCTATGTTCGGACTTAAGCAAAGGTTTAACAGATTAACAAGGCAATACATAAGTTGTAATCAATCCTATTTAGGAAAAAACCCTTTGTGAATAGGATGAAAATAGCTACTAGTAACATTTCTCCCATTCTAATTAATGATCTTAAGCTTACATGCTCCACAACTCTGTTTTTCAAATCCTTCCATCGTTTTTCACCATCCTCTGTATAACCAAATACATCGGTTGCAGGGCTTTCTAGGGACCCTTCCCTCAATTCTTTTCCATATTCATCAACTAAGGCAGTCCAGCGCATCAACTCCATAGTAGTAAACAATTTTAAAAGATCTCTGTTAAAAAAACAAAACATTCTAAATTATACTATAAGATCCTGCATTTAAAATTTCTGCAGGCAGCATTAGTATATTTCTGTAACAGCTTCTTTCAACTACTTAATCTTCTTGAAGACAGACAATTAAATACTAATTCCCAGAAAGGAGTGCATCCACACAGTCTTTTATTTGCAATTTCATATGTATGCATACTGCAAAATATAAGCAGTATCAGTTCAGATGAAATGGTTATGCACAGAATTGTGAATGCCAGTTCTTACTTGTACATACAATAACAGAGTACAAACAGAGGCATTATGTCAAACACTGGAATGCTGACAGCTCAAATATATATATTTCAAAATATTTAAAATAAACTGTTTAGACATATTTAATCTCCATAAAGAATGCACATTTTTCACTTCATGTGACATTTGTCCACGGCCATTTTCTGGTACAGTCTCACACTAATCATGTTGTTATAACAGAATAGATGACTAGAGAAAAGTTACATACTTATACTTCGGGATGTCTTCTAATTTTTTATCACTGCTTATTCTATGCACCAGATCAGACTGTTCATTATCATAAGGTGATAGGATAACATAAAGAACCACACTCTTCAGTGCCTATTTGAAACACAGAGAAGAAATTTGATTGTGCAGGAAAAGAGTATTATTATTAGGCATACCAGAGTGAATCACAAAAGCAGCAAACCAAACTACCTTCGGTACTGTTTTGATATATTCTGGGGACTCCCCAGGTATGCAGAAATATGACTACATAAAACAAAACAAAAAACTCATCACCCTCCCCTCCCAACACTCTAGGACAAGGAAGAACAGAATGCTGAGAGCAGTTAAGCCTCATGAATGAGGAGGGAAGGTAAAAAACAGAGATCTCTTTAGAACAGGGGTCGGTAACCTTTACCACCCAAAGAGCCATTTGGACCTGTTTTCCATGGCCCCAAAGATCTACCGAACCGGTTCGGCCCCTCCACTCACCTTTCCTTCCAGCGCTGCTCTGGAGGGCCACGCCCACGCTACCCTCCGACCTCCAGGCAACGTGGAGCCACAGTATAAGGCTGAAAGAGCCGCATGTGGCTCCAGACAGAGCCACAGGTTGCAGACCCCTACTTTAGAACTTACAGAATCCTACAGAGAATATTTGGGTTTGAGGGGGACACAGCCAACTCATTTAGCGTCTCCTGTGATTTCTCGCAAGGCACCAGCTTGTTCCTTTTAGTAGCTCTACCTCTAGCAATTTCACACACCACATGACAATCAGGCTGGTTGGCATATTTACTGGACCAGGACTGCAATGTACAGTGGAACCTCGGTTTTCACTGCCTTCGGTTTTCATCCGTTTATTTTTTTTGTTTATTTTTTCAGTGAAAAATTTGTCTCGGTTTTCATCGATTTGCCCTGGTTTTCATCGATTTGCAGTAAGGTGCAGGGGTTTTGTGGAGAAAAATCACCCGGACAAAGCTGTTGCAGCCCATGTCTGCAACTTGTTTAATGACAATGTCTTGCCCCATTTCAGGCAAATCTTAAAGAGGCGTCAGAAACAGACCTCTTTGGACAGCTTTCTGGCGTGACATTGGTCCACTGGCTCTGAAGCTTGTCCTAGTGTTATTGTTTGTTACTGTTTTCAGCATTAAAGTTTATTCACCAAAAAAATGTGGTTTTGGTATGTTTTTTGGAGTGCCTAGAATGGATTAATCGGATTTACATTGATTCCTATGGAAAAGTTTGCCTCGGTTTTCATAGAGTATTTATCGGTTTCGGTTTTCATCGATTATTTTCGGATGGATTACCAATGAAAACTGAGGTTCCACTGTATTAGTACTTGATCAAATGCACACATAGTCAAAATTGACATGGCTGCAACTACAGAGAAAACTGCAAGCTTAAAGGCCTAATTAAGAAACTATCTTGTTATATTATTATTATTTGCATTTTACATTTTTGCATTTTGATCACACTTTTGCTGCAAGGACCTCAGGTCATGAGGTCAGCAGGGTCTGCCCTGATTACTATTTGGATGGGAGACCACACAAGGAAGTCCAGGGTTGCAATGCAGATGCAGGGAATGGCAAACCACCTCTTAACATATCTTGCTCAAAAACCCTAGAGTCACTGTAAGTCTCCTGTGACTTGATAGTACTTTCCACCACCACCCCCAGACTTTAGTACAGGAGTTGGAAACCCCAGAAAAGTATACACAAGGAATCTGGCAAAATATCTCATCTTCCTCCCTATTCTGAGGCAAAGGAAGGAGGAAGATGCAATTTCATCCAACACACCCCTTGTTAATGCAGTGTATGTTGGTAACAAGAATACCTCAACCCCAAAAGAGAACCAAAAGAGCTTCAGGCAAATGGTGAAAGATTCTGTTTACCTGTTGCCATTTGTTGCTTTCGGACTGAATGCAAGGAGTATCATAAATAGCTCTGTAGTGCTTACAAATGGAAAGATATGAACCTTCATGCTGATCCAGCTGAATCATTAAATTGTAGTATTTCAGTTTTGGTTTCTGAAATTTCGAAAAAAGTAATGTTAATGTAGACATAGTAAACTTGTCAAGCCTTTTCCGCAAGTGTTAACAGATCTATTTATAGCATATGAGTATAACAGCAAAAAAAAAAAAGGCACAAAACATACCTCTGTGTTTTCTTCCTGAAAAAATTTGGTGTTAATTTTCTTGCTAATAATTTGGGTTCGAATATAGTCTTTCACAGCCAGACAAAGCCTCATCTGTTCCAAGATGAATTCCACACGCTCTTTTTTTTCCATTGATCCATACGTTTCCACCTAAAATGCAAAACATATTCAATAAATTATATAGCTAACTTACCCATTTAAAAATCTTATACGTAAATCATAAGATGTGTCTTAGCAGTCTGTAAGCACTTGGAAGGGAATAATGTGATCACTGAAAATCAACGTGGGTTTCTCAAAGGCAAGACATGCCAGACTAATCTTATCTCTTTTTTTGATAGACAGACTTGGTAGATGAAGAAAACGCTGTGGACGTAGTATACCTTGATTTTAGTAAGCCCTTTGATACTCTTGCAAGTAAGCGGGAAAGATGTGGACTAGACAATGCAACTGTTAGATGGATTTGTAATTGGTTGACTGGCCGAACACAAAGAGTGCTCATCAATGGCTCATTTTCATCCTGGAGAGAAGTTTCTATCAATGACTTGGATAATGAAATAGAGGGCATGTTAATCAAATTTGAAGATTATACCAAATTAGGAGGGGTAGCTAATGTCCTGGAGGACAGGGGCAGGATTCAAAATGATCTGGATAGAGAGCTGGGCCAAAACTAACACAATGAATTTCAACAGAGATAAATGTAAGATTCTACACTTAGGCAGAAAAAAATGAAATGCACAGATATAGGATGGCTGACACCTGGCTTGACAACACCACATGTGAAAAGGATTTGGGAGTCTTAGTAGATCACAAACTGAACGTGAGTCAACAGTGTGCCAAGAAAGCCAATGAATTAGGAATATAGTGTCTAGATTGAGGGAAGTAACTGTACCACTCTACTCTGTACTGGTTAAACCTCACCTGTGTTCAGTTCTGGGCACCACAATTTAAGGATATTGACAAGCTGGAACATGTCCAGAGGAGGGCAACTAAAATGGTAAAAGTTCTGGAATCCATGCCCTACAAAGAGGGAGCTGGGGATGCTTAGTCTGAAAAAGCGAAGGTTAAGGGAGGACATGATAGCTATGTTTAAATATTTGAAGGGATGTCATGTTGAAGAGGGAACAAGCTTGTTTTCTGCTGCCTCAGAGACTAGGATGGGGACTAATGGATTCAAGGTGCAGGAAAAGAGATTCCACCTAAACATTAAAAAGAACTTTCTGACTGTCAGGGCTGTTCGACAGTGGAATTCACTGCCTCGGAGAGTGGTGGACTCCTTTGGAGGTTTTAAAACAGACTGGATTATCATATGTCAGGAGTACTTTGATTGTGTGTTCCTGCATGGCAGGGGGTTGGACTTGATGGCCCTTGTGGTCTCTTCCAACTTCTTGATTCTATGATAGCCAGGAGTTTTGCACCACAGAAATAAATCCTAAATTACTGTGCAATCTAGTTTCATACTTCAGTTAAGTAAACGTTTCATGTAACTTTGTGCATGGCTGTTCTCAGAGAAATTCATTAAAAGGCTTGGTGATTAAAATCCTCCCCAGAAGTTGGATTCTGGGCTGATGTAAGAGGGAGGACAAGAGAAAGTTGCACCAGCAGAACCACTAGTCTGGATCCAATCAACCTACCTGCTTACATTACATCCAGATTTCTGTAATGTGGAGAATACCAAACATCTGCTCAGTCATGAGTCCAATAAATGTTTCAAATTGCCAGTTATAATACTTTTGGGGCCTTATGAAATTTGATAGTGACCTCAGAATTTAAAGGTGTTTTACTAACTCTGTTGGAAAACTTTATTCCTCTCAATAAAAACACCTCTCGATAGACAATTGGTGGCTAACGAATAAAAGAACCCTTTCCAAACTGTTTTAATTGTTTGGAACTAAGCAATAAAACTAGGCAATAAAAGAAATGAAGTAAAATAATATCCAATTTTATCAGTTTCATAAATGTAATTCTGACTCCTGAGCAAACTCAAAGTTATAATATATGCTCTGAAAATTTGAAAAGTAAAAGCTGTGTTATCCAGTAATCATAAAGAATAGAACTGCTAGTCATGCAATTGTGCTTGATACTCAAGTTTCCTACTGTGCCCAATCTCTACCTAGAGGAATCCACAGCGATCAGGCCCCTCCAAAGGAACACCATGGTGACAGGTCCTATGCTTGACTGGACCCATCCACCTGAGCCATCTTGCACAAATGGTCCAACTGGCTGGGAGCCCTCCAGGAGAGTGGGCTCCCGAAAATTTGAGGCTGAGGAGAAAGGAGGCATTCAAGGATGACATTAGTTGGCATTGCCAGTTGCCAGAAATCTAGCTCTGGCTGCAGGAAGCTAGCTGGCCAGCAGAAGAGGTGAGAATGGGGCATATGTTATGTCTGAAGTGATCAGGGTGTGGTGGCTGAGAGGGAAGAACTTGCCCTGTGAGCTTTGTCAGCTTACTAAGTGTTCTGTATAATCAAGTGCTGGATAATAAACCTTTTTATTGTATATTGCAAGTTTCAGCACTAGAACAGAATCTATATCTGCAGATTGGGAAATATGAAGTATCTCCCTCATTATCTCTTTAAATCTGTATTGTACAAATCAGCTAAAGAAGCTTAACTTGTCCTAGATCTTGCCACATCTGCTCACAAATCTGTTTTCAGGTATCACTGTGAACAGAACTATGAAACTAGCAATCTTTGCTCCAGGTGGAAGCTAAGCTTCTGTATCACAGACAAACACTGTAGGTCATATCTGTTAATATATTATGAAAGACAACTGAAATGTAGTTTTTTGCCAAGTGGCCAAATGATAAAACTTTATGTAAAAACAGATACAACAGTCAGTACTTGTAATAATATTCTTCACTTTGTGTTAATAATTCCTGGACCAATACCTGAAGTTCTTGCAAAATTGAGGCAGCTTCTTTTACTTCACCGTTCTGTTCTTTTATGGTTGCAAGAGTCTTTGTCAGCCGAGCCCTCTCAATTTCAACATAGATCTGAAAAAATAAATAAATAGGTTTCCCGTATTTAAAGTGCTCAAGAGTACAGTGAGCTATATTAGAATGGTCCTTCATGCATAGTTAGAGCAGAGGCCTCCCCACAGGGATACAGAGCATCTTATAAATTGTATGGTCAGAAGAATCTGAAAGAATAATCGCGTATTGGGGTGACTGCTTGCTGACCCAGATGCATTTTCAAAATGCAAAGAAGGAAAATTAAGTCTGAAGAGACTGCCATTCAAGCTCTTACTACAAAATAAATTTACAATATGATCTTAAGCAGAGTTAAACTCTTCCAAGATTACTGACTTCAACAGGCTTAGAAGATTAAAACTTTGCTTAGGATGGTACAATTATTTATTCATCATTAGCCTACATGCTACATACACTACAAGCCACTAATATATGAATGTGAATAAACATTTAAAATGAGTATTCTCACTTCCAAAGGACTGTTCCATCTGTTGGTCTCCTAATTGAGGGCAAAAATGAATGGATCGCAACAGTTCATACAAGCTCTCTATTAGTTACAGCTCAGGAACCCTAAGCTATAATAAACACAAAAGCAAACCAAGGGCCAAAGATTATACAAGCACACTTTTCTTTGTCCTTATCGGAAATCTCCAATTAACTCTCCCTTATAAACAAACTGGTGGCTTGAAAGAGGCTCTACTGTCTCAAGGTAACTGTCTCAAGGTAACTGTGTGTGTATCCTAGGAATCAGTTCTAAGAATAACCAACTTCTCAGCTCTGGAACAGGGACAACTTTTACCTTTCCTTCTGTAACCATGCGCAGTGTGTCAATTAATCGCAATTTGATTGGGAGATCTGTGATCTCTTCAACATATGTGCAGCACTGCTGGACCATTTTAGCAACAGCCTAAAATGAAACACAACAATAACAAAATCCCATCATGTCACATCACAATCCTGCATAAATAGCATTTTTACTTATTGAAGTGTCAAACGGGTGTAATTTTTAAACAAAGTACCCATTCATACAAACATCTTTGCTGACATAAAACTGAGAAAACTTTATTTGAATCCAAAGAAGTGACCAGTAGAATCTGCTTCTATTTGGAGATGGAAATCACACAGAGCAGTCATAACTCATACTACACAAAATGGCAGAAATATTCCAACTGCTCTATTTTAGCAAGGCAGAAAAGTACAAAGTTTCACTAGCAATGATTGAATCTGCAGCACAAAAGCATAAAACTCGCCTATCTGCTAACTGCTTTAGAAGAATTGTGTTTGTTTCATGATTAATGGATAATATATTCAGAATTTCTGTAATAGCAAATCAGGCTTATTTAAATTTACTTGAAATAAATTTAAAATCTATCTAAGTTTAACGTACAGGTACCACATGTGGTGTTACTAAAAAACAACTATGAACACCATAAGATTTCTATATACCTGCCATTAGGAGGGCTTTCCCCAATGATACCAGTCTTTTGGTACCATGTAGGTACAGCTGCTACAGGAAATTTAAACATTCTTCAGGCAAGATGGCTTTTTGTTTAAACTGACAGAATACAGTAAAAATTGAAATTTTACAGTATTTCTGTTGGTATCATATTTCTCCAGCACTCAAGCAACAGTATTTAGTTGATGGAAACACACAATTCTTTCACCAAATGGCACCATCAATGCCAAATTCACTGCTGTGTGAAATATAGCTGAATGCTTCTTACAAACACAAGTTTCTGATACATAGTCTCATCTTTTTCCAAATGGAGCAAGCTTGCTGTAAACTGCCTCCACCTGCTGCACATTGCCTTCATTCTAGTCTTAAACTTTTCGCCATTATGTTTTTTCCTTGTCTTTTCATCCTTTCTCTGTTCATCTTATCCGAATGGGAGTCAATTTGTATATGTCATATCTTAATTTACAAAAATCTATGAAATCTTTAACGATATTATATTACTTCAAAAGGAGCTGCTGTATAGTACTGTGCTTTATAAACACTGTTTACAGTTGGTGACACAAATTCAATACCCCCTTCAAAAATTCAGTGAAAAATATTTCATTCTCTCTCCTTACCCTACTATAGAGTCCAACTGCACATACAGACATGACATTTTGCTGCTTGGAATTTTGCATTCAAACCACATCCTACATTGCTGAATACAGAACTCAATACAGAACTCAAGTGGATACATAATTGGAAGAAGGTGGAAAAGCTCTATGGTCTCATTCATTAACTGCCTTTTTCACCCAAAAGACACACAAGGCAATGAATTACCCATAAAAATCCACAATGATGCAACTGAGAGAAAAAATTATAAGGCATACTAGGCAACAGAGTCATTCACAGTCAGTTTTAAATATTCTTTCAAAAGAAAGACTTTCTAAAAATTTAGCCATGAAGTAACAATTTTGGCCTCTTAGGGGCTTGCTGCAGAGCCATAGTACTACTACAAAAATTATGTTTGGTTGGTTGCAGCAGAACAGGTTAAAGCTTAATCCATCGAGGACGGAGATCCTTTGGCTTGGCCATGGGGGCGAGGTTGGGAATTTCCAGCCGCTGGTGTGGGAGGGGGTCTCATTGGCGCCAACCTCCTCCGTTCGCAGCCTGGGGGTCCACCTGGATTTGTCTCTTTCAATGGAGACCCAGGTGGCCCATACAACCCGGGTTGCATTCTTCCATCTTCGTCAGGCCTGATGGTGGGCTCCCTTCCTCTCCCGCACTGACCTGGCCACGGTGATCCATGCAACAGTCACCTCCAGGTTGGACTATTGTAACTCACTCTACGCGGGCCTACCCTTGCATTTGATCCGGAAGCTACAGCTGGTCCAACATGCGGCGGCCCGCCTGCTCACAGGGGGCGCCTTTCGTGATCATATCCAACCTGTGCTGCGTCGCCTGCATTGGCTCCCAGTTGAGTTCCGGATCATCTTCAAGGTATGGGTGTTGACCTTTAAAAGGCCTTCACAGCGGTCTGGAGACCCTGCGTACCGCCGGGGACCGCGTACACCCCATATATGTCCCTTCCAGGCCTCTGCGCTCGGCAGAGGCCAATCTGCTGCTAGTCCCCGGCCCCTCCATGATGCGGCTGGCCTCCACTCGAGCCAGGGCTTTTACGGCCCTGGCCCCTGCCTGGTGGAACACCCTTCCTCCAGCTGTCCGGGCCCTGTGGGATCTTGGTGAGTTCCTCCACTGGGCTTTTGGAGTGTCCGGCCGCTGATGTGCCCCCTCCCTCCCCCCTCTACTCTAGTTCCTGTACTAGGGTCCCTTTACCACCTATAGGATCCCTTCGCCCCCCCCTTCGGGAAAGTTTTTAAAAATTGATTTTGTTGCCGACAAAAATGCCAATTTTGTTGCTGTTTTTATATGTTTATCGCTGTATTTATTTTAAATGGATTTGATTGTATGTTTTAAACTGTTGTTCACCGCCCAGAGCCCTTCGGGGGTAGGGCGGTATAAAAAAACCTCAAAAATAAATAAATAAATAAATAAATTATGTAAAGAGAAGGACATCCACAGGTCTTCAACTAGTACTAGAATCCCCATTATGTAATAGCCAACCCCCACAAACAACCTAAGGCAAAAAACCACAGGGCAAACCATAGGCTGCTTCTCGACCTTTTGGCTAAAATCAAGCGTAGCATATTCATAGGGCAAACATTCCAACAATCCAAAAAGGCTGGAAAAACTCCTGGCCTTCTACCAACTTATGACAATTCTATAAATGAGTACCCCATTGCTTTTAAAAAGCATTTCCAACCTTGACACTTTAATTCAACAGCAACATTTCCCTTGGGCATCCCACGTTTGAACACTGAACATAGTTCATATGTGCTTTTTCATACCAATATGAGATATACCAATATATGTCCCTATGATATCGACCATGTCTCAAAACCATTATGTGTGGCAACAGACAGCTAAATCACAAACCAAGAGCTTAAATTTCTCCAGTATGTGAAGTCCAAACATAATTTCAGATTGACCTTTTTTTTTTACTAGAGTAGTAAGGAACCAATGACATACGAAAAAAGAGGACATTGAGGAAGTTTATTATGGTTTCCTTAAGCAGCTTAATGATAAGGCAAGCAGTCATCTTGACACACACCCCTAGACTTTACATACTAATAGCCTTCTTGTTAACTGACACAGCTAGCCATCTTTTTAGAGACAGCAAGTAAAAAATAGCCAACCTATGTAACTGAGTAAACCAACTCTTCTAGACCACAGAACTGACAATAATTTCCTCAGGCACAGAAGGGGGAAAAAGAACAAATTAAAACTGAAATGTTCTTTGCATCTTGCACCAATATTAGATAAACAGAAGTGGGGGCCTGTAATGTCTTGTGGGAGACTCATTTTTCCTGTATCCCCCTCCTCCAATATTTCCTATTTCCCTCCTCCTGGCAGCCCCTATATCCTCTCCACTTTCTCATCTCTCATTCACACCAACCAATCTGCCTTTTATCTGCCAACCCATCTTCAGCAATATTATATTATATTATTTATTTCATTCTCCCCCTTTCTGTATGATGATATAACTGTTGTGGTCAATTGATCCATAAAACAACCTCATACAGCAGACAACAGTATCCAGTCAACAATAGCAAACAGGTCCATACATCAAAGGAACAAAGGGATGCCTAAGTCTAAGGTTACATAGACTTAGGAGCAAAATATTACAACAAAGGAACAGCTGCTTGAGATCTCTGGTTTTCAATTTTGAAAACCTCTGCCAATCAGGACTCAAAGCGGTTCATATCATTCTCCTTTCCTCCATTTTACCCTCACAACAACCTTGAGGGGTAGATTAGGCTCAGAATGTGTGACTGGTCCAAAGAGAGCATCATGGCGCAATCACGGCCTGAAAGTCTAACCACTACATATATTGGTTTTAATGATGTGTCTGCTGTGTATGTTGTGCAATATTAAGGTGTCTCGTGATTACTGCTAGACTGCATTGCCTACTCCAGGCTGGAGTTGCCAATTTTTAAATGCAGAACATATGATTTATAGTTGAAAGTGTATTTGTGAACTTTTGTGAACTTATCGACGCTAATTCTATAAACTACATTTCCCACATCACAGTTTGCAAGACAGTCAACGGCTTTCCGAGTTAAGTCAACCAAAATACACCTACTTTGGCTTTTTTGGATCAGATTTAACTATTATGTGAACAAAAATGGCTAATTATGTTGAAAGTACAAAATTCAATGGTACTGGCCATGAGAAACTAAAGCATCAGATATTTCAGCAATAACATACTGAAGCTTGTCTAATTAGGAAAAAAGAAGTGTCATTAGGATTGATCTCTCAAACAAGTTACACAGCTACGAAGGGTAGAAAAGAGGTCCTTCTTTTTCCAGCATCTGATAAGCTTAAGAAAATTTAAATGTCTCTCTAGCATTGCAGAAGATGCCATCTCCTAAAGTCATTTTAGCAGTATTCATAAAAGCAATCGCTATACTGATAAGTCCATAGTAGCAAGGCCAGAGTCATTTTTCCAGTCACCTCATTTGAAGAGGTCAAAGGGTGGGCAGATACACGGCAAAGGGGAAAATATGATTGCATATGTTCTAGATGCTAAAATTGACTACTGTAAGCAGCTTATGTGTAGAAAGTCACCCATCAGCAACTAGGTCACATTTGTTCAGGAAACTTAAGACACAAAATAGCCATACTAAAACAACGTAGGAAGATAATAACCTCATACTTCATTCTGTCAGAGATTTTACCAATAAAAATAAAACTGTGCCAAGAGAAAATTAAATATGGCACTACAAACATTTATGTGAGTTGATGTATTCCTAAACTGATTTTAAAATCAAAGCAATAAAACGATAAATAATTCAGCTTTCAGCCATGGAGCAAGAAGACTAACATAGAAGCGGTAATGCAATAACTAATAAGAGCTCTTAGTCCTCTAGCTCTAGGTACAAGCCAAAATACAGCTGCCAGTGGCAATCAGACTTTTAACCCTGGCAGCCAGCAGGAAAAACTTCTGGCTTTTTCTTCACCATATAATTTTAAAAGGTCCCCAACAACAAAGGAAAATATGCCAAGTGAGATGCAGCATCATTTTCATGGGTTGGAGGAGGGGAGTAATCACTGCACACAGAGGCTCCCATTTCCACCACCCTGTAAAATCCACTCATTGAGCATTAGATGTAAAAAGGATGCTTTCACTTTGCCCCTATCCAGCAGCAAGCCTTGCCTTAATGACTATTAGGACAAATGAGCTCTGGCAAGGGTAGCCAAAATTTCTGGACCATAGTTTTTTGGATCTTCCCTTTTCAGTGTAATCTTACCTGTTTTAATTGACTTCTTCTCTTTGACAGAAGAATAATATTTTCATTAAGGGCATCCCAATCTTTAGCTTCATAACACATTTTTACTACAGCAACCAAAATGCGAGATGTAGACACCATGTCAGAAGCCTAAAGAGAAAAACAAGTAATTTATTGTAGAACTCAGTACAGTTATATTGCTAACATTTCTGAACTGTAAAGAACACTATTTTAATCTAGAACAGGGATTCTTAGCAGGAGCCATAACCCCAGGGGATGAATCTAGGCAGGGATTTAAAACATCTGGAGGGGAACTTAACATGGAGTTGGCTGGTGGCCATCATTCAATGTATGCTGGAGATATCTGTATCATATGTTTATACCTTCAAAGCCCCCATATAAATATGACTTCCTTTTTAATTTTTTTCAGTTATGGCTTCAGCAGCATTTGATAATAATGTTGCACACTTGGTAGGGGATTAAAGGTTAAGAAAGGTTATTATTTGATAATAATGTTGCACACTTGGTAGGGGATTAAAGGTTCTTAACCTTTAATTGGCCATGCTGGCAAGGGCTGATGGGATTTGTAGTCCATGAACATCTGGAGAGCCACAGGTTGCAGACCCCTGGTCTAGAACAATTGCCATTATTGGATTTCCCCACCTCATTCATAAGGATGCCCCGGCAGGACAGAAAAAAGAGTTAATTGTTATCATTTCAACCTTCCAGAGAGGCTGCAAGTACAATAATATGGCTAAAAGGTATTCAAGGGTGATTAACTCCCATTACATGATCCTGGAATATAGAGAGAGTTGAACAGTCAAATACTTTTTTTAAAAAAAGGAAGAACAGTTACTTTGGGTATGTCACTTACAGTTCGGGTCTGTTTCTCCAACGACAGCAATGTCTCAATCGCTTCCTGAAGTCTTCCATCCTAAAATAAAAATCATATTGACCAAAATGAGAAACTTTTAAATTAGAGAATATCTAGCACTTCAAATTCAACAAGCATTTATCAAAGTGAGTTACAATTTGTCATCCTTGATTTAAATGTCTTAAAGGCACCTTGAGCAGCTGCACAGCAGAAAGGAGGGACACAATCTATATATATTAAAAGCTAACAGTGTTTTTGTTAGTGGTAGTACAACTCAGTAACTGTTGGGCCAATTCCTCTGAAAATTCCCAGCCACTATAGTCAGCCAGGTGAGAGTGTTTTTAGATGTTCACATACCTAAAATTTCACACCTGGCCCAGCTAAAACGCCTTTTTCCTGGTGCTCCATGGTGAAGGACATGCAGCTGCCTGTGTGTAACTGTCACCCTTAGAATGTTCACTCAGGCGGCCAGATATGAGCAGTGGAAACAGTACATAGGCAGTAACTCCAATGCAAGTGAAACACATACACACGAGGGAGAGGGAAGGGAGGGATTGGGAGGGAGGGGTGGCATGCAAGGGGAGAGAGTGAGGGAAAGGAAAGGGACAGAGGGGGAGGCATGCAAGGGAAGAGAAGTGAGGGAGGGAAGAGAGTGAGGGGCGACATGCAAGGGACGGGAGGGAGGGGCCAGGCACCCTAGATTCCCTGAATACTGCGGTTACAGTTAAGAAAACCAGGCACGCATTACTCATGAGTAAGCTCGGTAAAGCAACCGTGACATACTTTGCATGGCTGCGTCGTGCCCCTCAGAGGGTTTCCTCAGAAGCGACACCCATTGCCACCAACCAAACTTACTCCCAGGTAAAGTATCATGACCAGCCAGCCTAGATGTGTGGGAGGGGTGTTCTTCCATTCCCCGCCCCCCAAGGAATGTGGGCCCACACATCAATGACATTGCACAGTATCAGGCTGCGTGTTTGCATGAGCATGTACTGCTGCCCTTTGCAATTGATTTGCTGCTACTGTTCCTTTCCCATTTCACCACAATAAGCCATAGTAACGCGTGGCCAGGCCCTGCTAGTATTCCAAATAATAAAATCATTATCTCAACTGTACAAACCCAATTATGAACTAAAGATACTGGGTCTTCAGCTAATTCAATCATGACTAAGACCCATTGAAAACAAGGGGGGAGAAGTTAGTTGCAACCAACTTCTTCGATGGTATACGCCACTGATAGGGAACCTTTAACAGTCAAAGAGCCATTTGGACCCGTTTTCCATGGGAAAAGAAAACACTTGGAGCCGCAAATAATTTTTGACATTTAAAATGAAGATAACACTGTATATATTGGGGGTTTTTTTACCTTTTACTCTGTTCATTCTGAGAAGCGCATGGATGCGTCTGGCAAGGATGGGGCCAGCGGCTCGGCCTCGCCGGCTGCCGGGAAAGCGCCCGCCCCGTTCCAACGGGGCAGGCGAGAGGGGAAGCCCGCGGCGCGGCCCATCCGGCTGCGGGCAATTGGTGCGCCCGCCCTGCTGCCTGCCGGGCGGGCAAGGATGGGGCCAGCAGCTCGGCTCGTGGAGCTGCAGTGCAAGGGCAGAAGAGCCGCATGCGGCTCACGAGCCACAGGTTCCCTACCCCTGGTATACGCTGTATAAAAATTGCGGTCTTTTAATGGACATAAATAATCCTTAATTGAAGTTTGTTAAGTTATTTGCTCTACACCAGGTTTTTGGAGCAAGGTTTGGAAACTTGTCAGTACTGTCCGTCCAAATTAACAGTGGAAGTCTTAGTCTCTTCCTTTTTAAAAGGACAATTGGGTAATTTCTGCTGAGTTTCAGCAACCTTGCTGAGCAGCTCCTACCAAAAGCCTGCTCTCCCTGACAAGAAACAAACTGAGGAAAGTGGGTGATCCATCCTGGAGACAGGAAATCTGGAAGATGTTTAGTCTTACCTCCTTGATGGACAGATGGAAATCACCCACGTCAAGACGATCTCTCCCTCAGAGAGAGAACAGTAGGTTCTGAATGCTCAGGATTAATCCAGATCTGACGTCTTACTGATTTTGAGGAAATCGGTGTTTCCTCAAAAGGAGTTGTTGAATAGATTTTTAAGGAATTATCCCAAACAGTCTCAGAGGAGTACAATCTCACAGACTGGCACTGTAATAATGATACCTCCATCAAAAAATTTAAATCCTGAAGAGTATTCAGATATGGAAGAGATCATGGGAAAGAAACAGATTAATTCTGTTATAAGTAATCTGGTACACCAGACCCTTTCTGCTGACCTACTAAAAGTGGTATCTACCTGCTTTGGCTGTTACAGCTGCTACGGGGCGAGCTGTGGGGCTTGGGAGAGCTGGAGCAGGAGACAAAGCCCAAAACTGATTGGGAGATAAACCCCAGTTTGTGAGAGGCACAGCAGCAGCTGTATTGCTGCCTAGAGAGGGGGATTGCAGCCCTGGTCACCGTTTACATGGGACTGATTAGGGAAGTCCTGGATGAGCGACTGAGACCAGTGGCAGAGGTCTCGAATGTCCAACTAGCTGGTCGGACCTTCCTGTAATCTGGTTTTTTTCGACAACAACAACAGCTCTGCTCCCTGACTCAGCCACCCAGTGGTGAGAGAGGTGGGACGGCTGGGACTGGAGAGAAGTCTGGAGAGAAGTATAGTAGGTGCCGAGGGCTGCACCTCCTGAGTGAAATCCAACAGGAGAGTCTCGACCCCTTCTCTTCTACTGAATGCAACAACAGCAAATTCTGGATGGTTTTCTCTCTGCTGAGAGCACTGAGAGCCTCGTGATTCACTGTTCTCCCTATAAACTTGTAATCATTCAGGGACATCAGGAGTTGGTGGCAGCAGCTCCTGTTCGGTTTTCAGCAGTGACTCTCCTCAGACTGATGACTTCGTAATCTACACCCCTCAGGACTTTGCCTTTGTAATTTACACTCCCCCCAGGACTCTGCCTTGAAGCCGCTACCATCAGTCCCTCATGGCTGCAGCCCCCCCCCCCCCCGGTTAACCTATATCCTGAGGAATGAGGGCAGTGGGGATCAGGTTTTCCCTGCTTCATCCTTGGTGTTGATTAATGCCAGGTCCATTAATAATAAGACCATCCGGGACTATCTCGGGGCCCTGCAGGTGGACCTGGCTTGTGTCACCGAAACCTGGGTGCACGAAAGTGAGACGGTGGCGTTGGGTGAAGCCTCGCCTCCAGGCTTTGCGTGTATTCACCAATCTCGAACTCAGGACCGGGGCGCGCGCGGTGTAGCGATGTTCATCCAAGATTCGATCCCCTTCAGGGCTATCCCTGTCCCAAGGATCACCGGATTGGAGTGGGTGTCCTTGGAAAGGTTGGCTACTTCCTGGTGTACTGGTTGCCTAGCGCACCATGAGACAGAATGCTACCTCTGCTTTCTTTCGGTGGCTTCTTCGTGCGTTACAGATTTCCCTGAACTTATTGTCTTGGGTAAATTTCACTTATCCATAATGTGAATACTGCCCCTCATATTACCAGTAGCTGCTTGATCCGTGCCATGGTGGCGAACCTTTGGCATTCCAGATGTTATGGACTACAATTCCCATCAGCCCCTTCCAGTATGGCCAATTGGCCATGCTGGCAGGGCCTGATGGGAATTGTAGTCCATAACATCTGGAGTGCCAAAGGTTCGCCACCAGTGATCTAGTGTCATCCATGGTGACGCTAGGCCTCTCCTTGATAAACTCTGGCACCACCCATGAGGCTGGTCACGCTTACAGATTAATCCACGATTCAGGAGTTGTACTAGATTCTTATCCCCAAATTATTAAGCGCCACCCGTTCCAGCAGCTATACCTAGAAAGGTTCGGATGGGCTTGCCACGCCAACCCTGTCTAGGCGACAGGCTGATTCATGTCCGCCTGCGGAGACTTATGGATCCAATTGGATTCCTGAACGCTCTGCGGGATCCTGAGCCCCCTGGCACCCTTGATGAGCAGGTGGAGGACTAGAATTCCAGGCTCTCCGATGCCATCGAGGTGATTGCTCCCCAGCGTCCTCTGTGCCCCCGTTCTCGGCTGGCCCCATGGTATACTGTGGAGCTGCGCCAAATGAAACAGGAGCTCAGACGGCTAAAGCGAGTGTGGAGGAAGTCTCATGATGAGGCTGCGCGAACACCCTATGAGACGTTTATGAAAGTCTACGAGGACGAAGGCGACGAAAAGGGAGTACTTCTCGTCTTCTCTCGCGTCCGCTAGCTCCCGCCCAGCACAATTGTTTTGTGCAATTTGATTGCATACCTCTTTACCTGAGGGTTTGACAAATTCTCAATTGACTCTTAGCTGTGAGGGATTTATGAGCTTTTTTGCGGATAAAGTCATGTCGCTCCACCAGGACTTCCTGGCACTGTTGCTACAATTAGCGAACTGGAGGCTCTGTTGCTGTCTTCGAGTCCTTACTTGGACCGGTTTTCCCTACTCGCTGAGGCCAATGTTGACAGGGCTCTAGCTGCTGTTAGACCTACTACCTGTCCTCTGGATCCGTGCCCCTCCTAGCTGATTAAAGTGTGCCGGGAGAAGCTGCGACCCCACCTGTTGAATGTCATAATCTGCTCCCTGCTCTCCTTAAGGGTTTCACAGATTTGCTTAAATATCTATATGCCCTAGACCAGGGGTAGGGAACCTGAGGCTCTCCAGATGTTCAGGAACTACAATTCCCGTCAGCCTCTGTCAGCATGGCCAATTGGCCATGCTGGTAGGGGCTGATGGGAATTGTAGTTCCTGAACATCTGGAGAGCCGCAGGTTCCCTACCCCTGTCCTAGACTTATCATCTACATGAAGATGCTTGATTGAAATTAGAAGATATTTTACAGAATATTAAGTATGAATAGCTAGACACAGAAATAATTCTCTGGGTATATAAATGCCCACACAGGGTCAGACCATGTAACAATTAGTAATATGTTGGGATATGGTTTAGATGATGATGCACTGCACAAATGATCGTCTCAAAATAATAAGGTAAATAAATCCAGCCAAATTTTATTCTATTTGGTGTTTAAATATCAGCTATTTTGATTAAATGGGAGCTGTAATGACATATATCAAAGGGTTGGTTTACCTTTGTGTAAGATAGGGGAGCTAGCTATATAGATTGCATATTTGTGTCTCCTGTTTCATGGTCAAAACTGGCTTAATTCTCACTAGGTATCAGAGGAGAAAGTGATAATCTTCCTTTGAAATTGGTGCAACTCTCAATAATTGCCAAGTATAGAATAAAGGGCGCCCTCTTGGATAAGAGAGGCCTTCAATTAGTCCATAAAGCTGGACTTGGGAATTGGACATCTGGTTCTAGAGGAGGAATACTAAATGTTCGAAACCAAGTGAGAGAAAGTGATGGCAGCAGGGCAGCAATATTCTAGGATGTAGTGAACGATCTGAGACCACTACATTTTCTTCTAAATGTTCAGTAAACATCCTTCCAGACTCATACAAGACCATGGGGCAGATTGTATGGCAACAAATATAAAGTGGAAAAATATATTATCTAGGCACAACAGGAAACCTATAGTATATCTGAGGAAGCTGGTTTAGCTTTATTAACCCAGAGGACATGTGCATGTAAAGTTCCGCCAAGTCACAGCTTATTTATGGGTTTTCAAAGCAAGTGAACAGAAGTGGGTTTCCACTGGCTTCCTTCACAATATCTTCCTTGGTGGCCTACCATCCAAGAACCAACCTTGCTCAGCTTTCGAGATCTGAATTGCAGCCACTCAGAGGGCTCCTCTACCTCCCATTAAGAAGCAATGGGTAAACCTGACCTCTGTCTACCCATTACTTTCAATCGCAGGTAGATCAGGTCTACCCCATTACTTTCAATCACGACCTGTCCTCAACCCATTGCTTCTTAACAGATGCAATTCTTAGATGATGTCTCTGTAGCTATTAATATTTCTCATTTAAAACAACAAAACAGAAAAAATAACACGTGCACAGGATCACCAGGAAAAACAACTTTATTCATCAACTTCTTCAAGTGAAATGGCCTTCAGATGAGCTGTAAGCAGAGGAAACTCCTGAAGCTGACACAAAATGGTGGGCACGAGAACAGGACAAGGCAGGCCCTACGACCTCTATGGAGCATTCTACCACAAATAAGATTCAGAAGAAGTGGCAGATGAATTTGCAACTCTACTTAAATCTTTTAGTAGAAAAGGGTATAATGTTGTACATGAGATAGCCTCTCAATTTTTTCCTTCCTACTTTGGAATCAGATAAAGTTTTAGTCCTGTTCAGAAAGTGTCCTAGAAATATATATATGGACATCCCACAGAACTATGTAAATATTTTAAGTACTTGGCAACACATTTTAATGAACAACTTTAGTTGGAAAACTCACAAAGAGATGGCTAAAATTATGGTTTTACCAACTATCTAGCAAATATTTAAATTTTTCTAAGTCAAATAGCAGTTAGCCCTTAAAATCCACAAGAGAAATAACAGCTGCACAAATGTGTTTCAGGTCTGAGATTTTGGTAACAGGAAATATTGCCCTACTAGAACCTCTGCAAAACGGCTTCTTTAAAATGCTTCTATTAGCATCTCCTGGAACTCCGGCAGCTATTTTGAGAGCCAAAGCAGATCTCACCTGCACAGAATCTATAAATAAAAAAGATGTTCCAATACTAGTGGAAGTTAAATAATATGGTAGACTCTAGGTCAGTGATGGCGAACCTTTTCGAGACCGAGTGCCCAAATTGCAACCCAAAACCCACCAAGTGCCAAAGCCCAAATTGCAACCCAAAACACACAAAGCGCCATCATGGCAATTTAACCTGATGACAAGCGGCAGGACTGGTTGTAGTCCTGCGTGCACCCCAAGTCCCGCACGCACCGCTCTGCACCTCTCTAGCATCTCCGCCTCCTCTGCCCCCCACTCGGGCATCAGCCACCCAGAGTACAGGCACCAGGCCCACCAGCCAAGTCCTCCCTACTCACTGCGGGGCGTTGTGCCCAGCAACTCAGGCCAGCCTAGATGTGTGTGTGGGGATGGGGGGGGGGTAATGAACTCTATGCACGTGCCCACAGAGAGGGCTCTGAGTGCCACCTCTGGCACTCGTGCCATAGGTTTGCCATCACTGCTCTAGGTTACCAAGAAATGCCGGTTTGAGCAGCTGAGATTTGGGTGTGGCGTGGGAAGCTGAACCCATCTGCCATGTTAAAAAGAGACAACACTTACTATCCCCACAACCAGCTGTTTTTATTGCTGAGCTTTATAAAATCTTCAAAAGCAGATCCAAGTCATACAAACATGGATAAAAGAATAAATACCCACTGCTGATCTTATTATTATAGTTATTTTAAAAGATGTCTCTAGTTACTTATATGAAATCTCTTTTCCAAGTGGGAGGAAAGCATTTACAGAACTGAAGTTCCAATAGACGTTAAAAGTGTATTTGGAAGAATGTATCTACAAATCCCCATTAAAGAACAACTACCGTGTTTCCCTGAAAATAAAAAAGTCTTATATTAATTTTTGCTCCCAAAGATGCGCTATGTCTTATTTTCAGGGGATGTCTTATTTTTATGTGTTCTGTTCGTCGGGCATGCTTCCAAACAAAACCTTTGCTACGTCATACTTTCGGGGGATGCCTTATATTTCGCACTTCAGCAAAACTTCTACTACGTCTTATTTTCAGGGGATGTGTCATATTCGGGGAAACACGGTATGTACATATCAAACTAGTTGCACTGAAGATTTAACCCATTATATATTATATTTTCTATTATATTGTTCATTATATGATTCTCTAAGAGAGAAATGTTTGACTTCTTATCTCTCTCACTGAACTGGTTGATTATCACGGTTGATATAATTGTTTCTCTGCTGCCTGATATAGAAGTATTTCTTATCAGGTTGCACCATACACAATCACAGCAAAGAAAATCTGAGCCAGGTCTGTGAGAAAAGAGTCCCAAAATACAGTATTCATGCTTATGATTTTTATATTTCATTCATGAGTTTAATCTAACATGATTTTTAGCAACAATTGTAACATACCATAACAATAAAATGATTGCTTTTGCCCTAAAAATTGTCTTTCAGAGAGAAATAACTGCAGAGACTGTTTTAGGATATTTGCTTTTGCTATTACCAAACTGCCACATAGCTGGTTTATAACAATCTATTTTTTCTACACAAGGTAACCCATGCTATGAAACTTTTCGCTGTCAAATATGCTGACAACCAATGTTATGGATGCATTCAACAGGTGGCTAACAAAAGCCATGGTGGGGTCACATATGTACAATAGTAGTTTCTGCAGAAAGCAGAAAAATTCTACAGTGAGCTACTGCTCACATCTTGGGATTAGATTTATATGATGCAGAACGCTGTGAACAACAATTATGTGTAAATGAATTCAGTGAGGGTCTCCCCCCCCCAAAAGCATCAAATTACAGAAGACGAACTGATTAATTTTTCTTACACCTCTTATGGTCTCTTACCTACTTGAAAACTCCCTACCCGTGAATATGTCTAACGCCTTCTCTACCTCTTCCCAGTCTATTCCATCAAACAATTTTCATCCGGTCCATCCCATGAAGCTACTCTCCCTAAACAGGCCAAAGGATCAGGTCAATAAATAGTTGGTTACAGCCGAGAAGGACAAGTTCAGCCACTTGGATTTAGAGGGAGAAGGTGCCCTTCTCTCCCCCCCGCCCTTTTCTCAGGGGAGCATCTGAGGCACGGGCGGCGCCAACCACGCAGTCAGTAGCCTCAGTTTATATCACTCAAGCTGGTTTCCTGCCGCCCAGGGGTAAAGCTGCTTCCACCAAATGGACCACCCTGAGAGCACCCCCCTCTCCCGCGCATGGTTCGGCCCGCTCCGCGCTGCAGTGCCTGCGCCCTGACCGGGCGGCTGTTGTCTGCCGTGAATCAAGGGCTCGCGCGGCCTACGTTGGGCCGCACCATGACTCAGTCTCTTCCGTGGGGCCCGGCGCCTTACCTGGGCCATCTGCTCGCACTCGGGCAAACGCTGGTCCACGGTCGCGCTGTAATCCACTTCCATCTTCACAATGCGGCCATCGGCCCGCTCAGTACCGTCGTCCGCCATGGCGAGATCCCGACCAGGCTCGCGCCCCCCCGTCGGCCTCTCACGCGAACGCTCACTCAGGGAACCAGTCAGTCATGCAGACTCACCGGAACCGGAAACTGGCTGCTGCACGACGGCCCGCCCCACCCCGGCACTGGGATCAGGCACTGTAGTAGACACCCAAAGAAAAAGTGGCAATGATGCGCAAGAGAGACGAGCAGTGAGGGCTCCCCGCACTCCAAAGTGAAATAGAGTTCCTCCGCAGAAGAGGCACATCCAGGAGTTTCATGGTGACGGATCTTTATGTTCCATATATACATAGACATGCATGCATACATAAGCCTTTATTGGCATAAGATACAAAAAAAGAAATCAATAGAAAACAGCTATAGCAAAAAAGAAAGTAAAAAGGGTAAAAACATTAACAATTCATAATTTCAAGAAGAAAATTAGCAAATTAGCAAAATTTCAAGAAGAAAATTAGCAAATTAGCAAAATTTCAAGAAGAAAATTAGGAAATTAGCAAAATTAGAATGATACCTCAGGATTGTTCAACAAATATGGAATTTTGTAACAATCTGGTAAATGTAGGCAGTGCAATAAGATAGAATCCTTGTATTTCAGCCTGATTTTATCATATTTGGAACATTCAAATAGTGGATAAATATTCATGTTCCAATGATACAGGATACTTGTTGCAGGAGAAAGATGGGAAGAGAGGAGAAGATCTAAGTCCGTATTATTGGGCTTCTTGCTCATTTCCGGGCAGAAGGAAAGTACTTCACAGAAATGTCTGGTTTTTGTTCTTTACACATGCAATGCCCAGGTGCTTAAAAATAACTTCATGTATTTACATTCTCACTTTATGTTTTATGATACCAGCAGCACAGACAAGGTGAGTTGGTGGCATGGCTGAGCAGTGGTTCTAGCTGTAGCAGGTTTGCTCGTCCTCCAACATCCATTGTACCAGGTGGCCACCTGAGCTCATGGGGCAGTTATTGGAAAGGACTTCTTGGCCAGAGACCAACAAAATAAATGATGAGAAAGTCTGTGCGGTGTGCTATAGAATAAATGACAGAATAAACTATGAGGAAGTCAGTGCTGTGTGCTGTGGAGTTTATTTGAAACTTTTTCCCCGCCTGTACTGCACAAGCAGACAGCCACGTTCCTCACGAAATCTTTATAACCGAAATAATAATAATAGGAAAAGGGATGGGAATATCAGAAAAGCACATGTGGAGTTTGCCTCACATCAGTATAAGATGGTGACAATAGGAGATAACAGTATTCATCTTAATTTTCTCTTTTCATCATGTATTTCTTTTTAAGAAGTGATCTAGCTCCTTAAATTCTACATGTTGAACTGCACAAAAATTAATGTTACACTGCAGTTTTTTTGATACTGCACAAAATATTTCAGTTTCAGCACATTTGGACACCAAATTGGGATTATTTTCTCTCTCGGTGTGTATAACCTTATGCTTACCTACGCTGAATTTAGGCTAACTGGCCTTTAATTTCCTGGTTCCCCTCCGAACTTTTTTTTTTAATGTAATGTTTGCTACTCTTCAGTCTTATGGCACAGTGGCTGAATTTAATGATAAGTTAGATATATGAATTAGTAGATCAATAATCTCACATTTTAGTTCCATCTCTTGGGTACATACACCAGGACCTGGAGACTCACAATTCAATCAAGATGGGGGGCGCACCACACCATCTCCAAGGATGCTCCATGAAGTGTAAAAAGCAGCAGGGCAAAAAAATCCCGCTGCCACCCAGAACACTCCATTTGAAATAACGACTCCATTTGACATACCACATGTTATTGTGGCATAAGTAATCAGCCTGTGCGGGGGTGTTCCTGGGCCAAAAACTCCGTGGAAAGCCCAGTGGAAGCTGACTAAGGTCGGTTCTGCTCCCAGGAATTCCTCTAACTGGCACAGCCTTCAACCAGTGGACCTTTTCAGGTTTGAGCACTGTAAAGATGTGCAGTGCCCTCCTGCTGGCATGTTTGTTTGTTCCACTGGTGTAAGGGGGGCATAACTCCATTGTTGGTAAAATCTTTGGAAGGCTTTCAGGCAGCCAGGGATTTTCTGGTGTTTGCTGCTGCACCGCCTGGAGGCCTTTTGGAGGCAGTGTAGCAGTGGTGTTGTCCCCACCTTCCAGAGCCTTCTGAATTGGGCTGTTAGTAATTTAAATATTTTTTAGCGTAAAATAGGGTACTATTTGTGCTGATTTGTGTTGCACACCACCTTCCTTGCTGATGTGGAACTTGTACATCCTTCCTCAGGAGTTGTCTCCTGCTTCCATTTGACCTCCCTCACTGAACTCCCATGATCAGCTCCCCTGTTAGAAACCTTGTTCCAAAGCACTGGAAGCAAATTCTGGGAAACTTCCCATACACATTAACTTTCTGTTGGGCCCCTACTTTAAGGAATGGCCTGCCTGAGGAGATCAGGAAGGCTCCCATGCTTCTGTCAATCCATAAACAATGTAAAGCAGAAATGTTCGGGTGGGCATTTATATAAAGGTAATAGGGCTATATGATAATGAAATGTTTCAGGAATGTACTTGCCTGAAGAGAATGGAACTGTGGGTTATACCAGTGTGCATGATATATATTATTTGTTGGCTATGTGTATTCTCCTGCGCTCACTGCATTGTTTTCTACTTACATATACCATTTTCTGCATTGACATACCATGTCTAATATTTAATGTTTTGTTTCAGATTTCTGTAATCCTATTATATTGCTTACTAGTTGTTTCATCCTATTGACTGCTGTGTAATCCACCTTGAGTATCAGTGAGAAAAATGGGCTATTGAAGCAGTGGTTCAGAAAATAATTTTTACACTTTATACTAACCATATTAGCGAACTTAGTTTAATACATTATACATTCGATAGTGCTTAATAACTTGTGCTTGTGCTTAAACACAGATAGTTTATACAATATATAGTGAACAGTGAGATGTAACTTAAATCTCTACTTTGCTTTAATTGTAGTTCTTAAGAGTTTTAAAGTGTTTATTTGTAGAAGCAATCAATTGGTATTTTTATAGTATTGTTCTAACATAAGAGACTGCTACTCCCATCTTTCAAGCCATCTGACCAGGAATAAAGATGCCTTTATTGCCTGCCAATTGGGGAGGCCTGATGAGTGAATCACATCCTCCAAATGCTGAATTGCGGGCAGTATATTTGGCAACATGTCACATTGTTCCAACCTTTAAGGATACTTCATAGACTTTAGGTCTCTATTCCTTATTTTGGATAACATCTCCAGGTTCTTCCTGTGATAACACTGTGACACTGTGGCTAGTTTCCTGTTTTTATGGCATTCTTGGCCTTCACTAAGCAGTTGTTATTCTTTTGGGTGACAGGGCTGCCCTCAAGATGCCCAGGGAGCTCATTACCATAGTGTAATCCCCTGCTGTAGGTGCTAAATGCCCACCTCTTTTAGATCATGTGACCTGTGCGATGGTATGTGATGGGCTAAACCTGTATTTAAATGTAAAGGGTTGGATCAAAGTGATTTAATCATTGATGTACTAATGATTGATGAATGGGCAGCTATATAATGCAGAGCCTGAAATATATTCATTGTTTCTGTCTTGGTCAGAAAACCTGTTTTCGCTGCAGCCAAAATAAAATATTTTATTCACCTCTCATCCCTGGAGTCTCTAATTGGGTCTGGGGTCTCTGGGGACCTGATCCTGATTCACAAATTGTGATATTACTATTAATAAAATAAATAGATCTTTCAGGAAAGTGAATCTGGAAAGATGTGCAGCAAAGCCAGTAAAAATCTGGAAGGCTGTCAGAACTATGACAATGTCATGCTGAAACCAAAATAAAATCCACCGTGCTTTGCGGGAGGGGAGAACCATGGAAGCAACCCTAGTCATTGTATTTAAAACAAAGGGTTGGAGAGTTTCCTGGTTTTGTGCTCATCTTTGTTTTCCTCCACGTAATTTGGAATGTTGTAGTCACCAGTATGCATTAAAATACGACTAGGCATTCACACTAATAGTCCTTTCTATGTAAACAAAGGAGATAAAGTAAGTAAAGGAAACTCTGCTGTCCAGTCTTATAAATGTCAGGAATGTAACAGAACAGCTGGAATGCAACTGTAGATTGATTTTGCATGGTTCAATCAATTAATGTATCTGATCAAATCAAGTTTAATGCTTTTTGTTTTTTTACAAGAATCAATGAAACATGGAAGAGGGACTGAAAACTGGTTAGGGAGCATGTGGGCATTCAGTCCAACTGTCTGTGTGTCACGATTTGTTGTTTGTTTGCAAAATAGCTGAAAGAGAGCAAGAATGTATTGGTTCCTTAGCTTACTGACTTTCAGACACCAGAGAATGCAACATAGCTTAAACAAAGCAAACATTTAACACTATCTCAATAAACTGGTTCCTTAGCTTTCAGATCCGCTGCCATGTCAGTCTGATATTGGTATACCCAGCAATAGACTTTCTCTTCCCTTGCTTGCACCTGGAAAATCCAGATATAACTCAAGTTGCTTAAGTGTTTTATCTTTTTTTTCTCCTATGGCCACCCCTCTCCTTTCATGGAAAGGTCCTCTTTTTCCACTCCAGACAGTGCAAATTCAGTTATTTGCTCTTAAAGAATAAACATCATTTCTTTCTGTGGGGCTTTGTTACTGGCTGGCCTGTCCCTGCTCTTTGCAGAAAAGCTGTCTCAAAAGAGGGCCTAATTTGGGAATTAATACAGGCACTCACGGGGACCAAAATGGGTCTCATTTGTGTAAGTGTTCTTTAAAAATTAGTCTTTTTAAACTATTTGAATGGAATACAAACATATTAAATATCAATTGGAATTTATTGTGCTGATTGGAGTAGCATTCTTTTCGAATAGTATTCCTTTGGAACCCAAAATTGTATTGTTGTGCTACCTGAATGGAACAGTTGAAGTAATACATTCTAGAATCAGTTAGAAATTGGTTACCGGTATCTGCATTTATCTCTATAGCTGCGAATTGGGGCCGGGGGAGGCAGAATCTCCAGTGTCAGAATGACTGAGTTGTGTTTTCAGAATCAAGTTAATGACACAGTTAAATTATTTTTATTGGCATCCAATTGTGTACTGTGTACCACAGATCGATTTATAGAGAGCTTGGTTCTTGTTTGTTGCTTAATGTATTTTTCAACCTTTGTGAATTATGGTGCTTGTCTTGTTTATACTAAACGAATACCCAAAAGCATACTGAGGTCTGCACTTTACAGCAGAATCCCAAGCAGAGTTATACCTTTGTAAATCCACTGTGTTCTGCACAGTAAAAACAAATCTTTCTGTTTAAAGCCTGATTGTTTGGTATTATTTTCTTACCAGTCTTTATAAATGTAACTGGGCAGGGCCAGATACAGGCCAGATATGCTATATTGTATATGCTTATTAGAGGGGAAACAGTCTGAGCTGGCAGAAAACTGTATTGATCTGGTAATAGATATAAAACCAGTGTTTGTCATTGAAATAAATTTTACAATTTCCCCCCACAAAATTCAACAGTTATATCATTGTGTACCATATGTTTTTGGAAATTTCTATGGGTCATTAGTAAAGTTCTATTATTTTTGGTTGTCTTTTCTTTTCTTTTTTGCTACCTGGTGAATTGCAGGGCACAGAAGATTATGGAACCGGATACCCAAAAGCAGACATAGTAAATAAATATATGCTAATGTAGTGGTTGTTTAAATTCATAGATTTTGTAGAAAAACAAATTCATATGCAGTTGGGTTACAGTTGCAATACATAGCATAGAAACTCTGTTCTCATTAAGAAAATCAATGCTGATTTTTACAAAATCATGTATATCTATCTGTACTAAGTATTTGTAGAATAAGAACTGGTTTATGAGCATCAACACTGTGCAATTTTTCTAATCACAGAGTAGTTGCAATCTCATGCAAGTCTGTTCCTCTAACACTACAATGTTTAAGAGAGCAGGTGATGAACTAATTAATTTCATTTCTACCCAGCCTTTCTCTCCAATCATGCCCCAAAGTGGCTTATATTGTTCTCCATTTTTTCCTCATGACCCTGTGAGGTAGGTTAGGCTGAGAGAGTAAAACTGGTCTGAGGACACCCAGGCCCTTTCCGCACGGGCCATTAACAGCGGGTCCCCAGGCCGCCGTTTGCACAGGGGGCACAGCTGCGTCGCAGCCGCGCCGCCCTCGTGACTCGCTGCAGCCGAATCCACTGCCTTGGCGTTTCCCCAGTCTTCCGGAGGCGCGCTTGTTGGGGAAATGCCCGGTGCTCCTCGCTCCTGTGCTGTACCTTGTCGGGCCTCTGGCGCATCGCCGAGGCCTGGGGACACGCCCCCGTGCCCTGCGCTGCTGGAGCAGGTAAGCAGGGCCAGGGGGCGTGTCCCCAGGCCTCGGCGACGCGCTGGAGGCCCGGGGGCACGCTGGGTCGGCCAGGCGCCGGCGCTCCGCAGCGCCGGCTGCCCGGCTCCTTCTAGGACCGTCCATGTGAACGGTCCTAGCGTCGTCGGGTCAGCGTCGAGTACGCCGACCCGGCCACTTCCGCATTCGTGCGGAAACGGCCCCAGTGAGTTTTCATGGCACAGCTGGGGATTTGAAACTGGGTCTCCCAGATAATAGTCTGATACTCTTAACCACTGTAACACACTGGCTCTCGTGGCCAATTCTTTTGTCTCACTGTGCACAACACAGGTTGAGGGTTGCTTATTTGCTTTAGGGAGCTAATCCACTACAAATGCTAGTCATCGAAGCTCCTATTTCTGCATAGGGGCAGCACAGGGATCATGGAAGGGGCTTTGTTATGACATGATAATCTCTGCACCCTGTGGCTTGTGGAGGAAGCCAGCAGCTCCTAATTCTGGCAAAGTTTTGCCCCAATTAGGAACATATTAAGAAAATTCCCTCCTTGTTTTCGTGTACACACAAAACAGCTGAGTAGTATTTAAATGCCTTTGCCTCTCTATGGGATGCTGTGGTAGCTACTGTTGTGTAAGTATTTGCATGTTCCATGACAGTACAGGAGGATCAAGATGCTATTCTAGTATACATTTAGTCTGACTTATCATCATCTTCATCATCATTGTCATTATTATTAGATTATAAAAATGGAACATGAACTGGTTATTGAACAGGTATTTGTATGGTATTGTATTTTTGTTTGTTTGTTTTTTGCAGTCCAAGAATAACTTATTGTCACATGAAAAATGAACACAAACTGAAAATAGATTGCACAGCATACCACTAACATTCTTGCATCCAAGTTGTAGCTTTATTTCCTGTGTAGTGCTATGTTTAATTCAATTTATTTTATTTATCAATATTCCACCTTTCTCCCTCTAATATAATCAAGCCTAAAAAAACTAATAAATATAATAAAATTGCACAGATTTCTTTTTTTAGTTACCTAAAGTCATATTTTTTGTTATTAGTTCTAGAGAAGTTCATAAGCATTTTTTGCTTTAAATTTGTACTGGATTCAGTACAAAGATGGGCAGAAGAATGCAGCTAGTTTGAGAGGTTTATGTATTCACTAGATGGCAGTGTTTACCTGTTTGGACTCTGGATTGCAAACTCTTAAAATGCATATAAATAGATCAAAAATATTCAAATTAATCTGTGAAATAATTTAATGTTTAATACAGATGTTTTCATATTTTATGAAAGGACATTCAAAAGCCCTTGGTAGTGAGATGCAGTGCTGCTCTGGCGCCGCCCTGCCTCCTCCAAGAGGGCTTTCTAGCGGCATGGGGAACAAAAAATGTTTTTAAAAGCCCTCCGCTGCTGGTGGAAAGCCCTCCATAGGTCTTACAGGACTAACGTCACCAAAAGGGTTGTGTGAGTCCAAGGGCAAAGATGCCGCTGCACTCCCAGCCCTAAATTCTGGTTGAGAGCTGCCCCTGGGAATGCCCTGCGTTGGCCTGTCCCCAAGCTGGCATCCAATTAAGATGTCAGTGCAGCCCCACTGTAGCCCAGAGTTCCAAGTTTTGTGACGATGGGACTGAAGGTGGGCAGCTGCTGGTGCATCTGCCTCCTCCATCAAGGTAAGTGCCCTGGGAAGGGCAAACACACCAGTGCAAGGTTATGCCCTTTTGCTTGCCTCAGGTCTGCAAATATGTCAACATAACTGTTGTAATATTTACCTATTCTGTGAGTCATCTTTCAAACTTTTCCCAAAGGAATAGGTAAACACCATGGTTAGTAAGTTAGAATGATTATTAAGAATATGTTCTGAATAAAGTACTTAGTTTGGGTGTACGTGTATTTTCCCCACTCCCCCACAGCATTGTGATGTTTCTGTGTACCTGTTAAGTCCTTTGAATTCCCAGCTTTCATTTTTTAAAGTAAATTTCTAGTCCTTTTCATTATGGAGATATGCTATACCCCTTACATCTACTGTCCTTTTATCACCTTAGAAGCTAATTGATTTACAGATCTGGAGCAGCACAAAAAATGTTTGTTCTTCATTTTTTTAGAAGCAAAGGATAAAAGGAGTGAGACAAATTTTGCTACTGCCAAAGCAATCTTAGGATCATTATCTCTAAGTAAATGAAACAGAGATTCCAAAGTATAGGGAGGTTCCTGAACCACAGTAAGTGGCTTAATATAGTAATCCCTACAGAACATAGAATGATCTGTCAATCTTGTTAAAACCATAAGGGCAAATTCTATCAGAATTAGGCTTACTCAAAAATCATCCTTGAAAGACCAAAGAGCGGGGTGTCAAACTCATTTGTTTCGAGGACAGAAATGTGATTTGGTTGTGTGTGTGTGTGTGTGTGTGTGTGTGTGTGTGTGTGAGAGAGAGAGAGAGAGAGAGAGAGAGAGAGAGAGACACCACCCCACCATAGAGTGTCCCTCCACAACAAAAGGGGCTACAAGCTTTTTAAAAAAGCAATAAGAGGATGAAACACGATTATGCTATAATGGTATACATTGTCAATTTTAAAAAAGGAAACTGAAAAAGCCCCCGATGGCACAAGGAATGGCTGCCATAGGAGATTGAGGCAAGGAAACTGTGGAGAAGCCACTGTGCAATTGAGCAATTTCCTGTGTGGTGAATATCATTATTGCATGGATCTAGAATGGTATGATAAATTTTCCCTGTGCATTAGACAGGGAAACCAAAGATCCAGGAATCTTCAGCATCCTGCAGCTGTACTCATTTGATTGATCCAATTCTCCATTTGTGAAATGTCCCACATTTTGTTTAACTATGTTTTATATTTGGAGCAGGATTTTTGTTGTTGTGTCTGTTTCCATTGGCTGCATATTTGTTATAAGTATCTATGGGAAAAAGTAAGGTGAGACACTGGTATTCTGAGTCTGTGAACATATATTTATCTTTACATTTCTATAAATGTTAAACATGAAGGGAGGGGGGCAATCATGTCCTCAGTACTGAGTGATGGGGAATTGACCCCCCCCCACACACACACACACTCATTTTTCAGGTATAAGTCATTCTTCTGATGATGCTATTTTCATGGCAGGAAAAAGTACTGGGAAATTAAACTGTGGGGAGGGGGGAAACACACATCTCCATTCTAAAATGTATTTTGTTTCTTCAGCTCTTAGTATCTTTGACTAAGAACACAAGCTCAAAATGCATCAGGTAAATTTCTATAGTTAACCAATTTTCATTGGCACCTTTGGAAATTTCTAATTTTTTGGAGGTGGGGGAGGAGCTCACAGCCCAGAAACCATGAGTGTGAAACTATTATTGGTTTTTCTGATAATGGGGAATTTCTGTTTATGTTATTTATAGTCCGCCTTTCTCTCAGGGACTCAAGGCACAGAGTGAGTCTGTGCAATTAACAAAATGGGTCATTCAGAAACATGGGTCATTTCAGAAAAATGGGTCATTTCAGAAATCTGGAACCAACGAGAAATCTAAAAGATAGAACTGAAGCATAGCATATTATTCATGTGACTCATTAAGAAGTGCAAAAATTATATAATGTGATCCTATCTACAGTTAACTATACACAGCAGCATAGACCACAATATCTAATAATGTAGCCAAGTAAGCTTGTAAACAATTTTGCACAATACAACTCTATTTCCTGTACAAAAAAGCCCTTTTGTGTTGATTATATAAGCTCCAATTTCCCCCACATCTACCCTAATATTGTACAATATCAAAGATGCAAAACATGAAACTACATACTTCTATGAGACGTGAGGCAGAAAAAAACTGATCTGGCTTGTATAACAGAAACATGGCTGGAAGAAAATGATGTGTGGTATTTGGTAGGTGTGTCCCAGCAGGCTTCATGTGTAGGAGCGAGGAAACAAATCCAGTTCACCCGATAAGTATCCCTCACTTATGCGGAGAAGTGCAGAATAAAATCTGGTTCTCCAGATTAGAGTCTTCTGTTCTTAGCCACTACACCATGCTGGCTCTGTTGGTTTCTATTCATAGTTCTGATTCACATTTGTTGTGGATTTGAGCAGAGGTTATGTTTGTTGTTTAATTAGATTGGAAAGCACCCTGAGGCATCCAAGGTTGGGGGAGGCACTCAAACCACTGATGACTGGACAGTCCCAGAGGCCTGGTAGAAGTTAATTCCTCAGAGCTGAATATCAGTGCTTGAACCTTTGCAGTGTGAGGGGGTGGGGTTGATGGACAATATCTCTCTGCATACGTTGGCTACAGTTAATGAAAACTAGGCATGGCTTGTGGCTGTGTCAAGCTTAGAGCCAATGTGTGTTGGCCAAATCCTGGCAAACCCAGTGGGCTGACTGACACAGTGGGCTGACCCTCTTAGGAAGCTGACACAATTGGGGGGGGGGAGTTTAATGCATAGTTCAAATTGTAATTTTTTGGGGTGTGTGGATATGGAGCAAAAAGCCTGTAATTAACTTGTACAATGGCTACTCACCATCTTTGATGTGCCTGGAGGAATTTTATGGTTTCCAAACTTTACTGCTTCTTCAGGTGTGTTTCCTGCAAAAAGAAAATGTTGGGAAAGAAATGATTATGTTACTTTATTTTCTTTTTCTCTTTTGGTTTGACTGGGTTGTCATGTTCATGCATATTAATAGTCATGTAATTGCCAGTATTAGTCATTCTAGGATTCAATAAAGATTTCATAATATCGATAACCAAAACAATGCCATGTTTGTGGTTCATTAGCATGATTATGGATGATGATTAGGTGTATATTTGGATGATGAGTAATAAGCCTATGTGCTTATTCCCAACAAGAACAATACAATTGTCCCGAAGGGATTGTGATAACAAGGAAACATCCTCTCTCTAAGGATTAATTACCCAGACCTGCCAGTCAAGGTTTTGGCCTTAAGGAGAAAGAGTCTAAGTGGGTGTTGCTGGAACAGTTATAATTGCTTAATATGTTCTTGAAGTTGCTCCAACTTTTACACAAGCTTAGATCTTGACATCATGAAGACACTTTCCTTTAAAGCTGCATTCCGTTAGTTGGGAGACAGTAAGTTTTTGGTGTCTAGATTAGATGTTAAACTGATATGCAGTTCTAGATCATCTGTGATTCAATTCATGCCAGTTCTTCTAGTAGTCCTTCAGGTATGAGGCCATCTTTAGCAATAGATAATCGTTTTATTTTTGCTATCTTTGGGAGTTGTATTGAGAATATGTGGATAAATCTCCATATGAATCACTGAAAAGGTCTGTCTTGTCCCACAGCCCCATTCTTACTAGTAGTGTGTTAACTACTTAGCTTGTGGAAGGGTAGACATATGCTGGGTTTTATTCTTTTGAAGATGATCACCATGAAAGGAAACGTGCAGCATTAACAGCTGAGCATTTGACTTAAGGACTTGATGTCTGGGTCTAATTTTCCTTAGAATTGTATTTATTTTGCTGGAGTGTGGCTATGATTTCCTTAGTTTCTTTTGTTTTAAGTGAGATCATAATACCTTTATGGGTTTCTGTTCAGTTATTGCTGGTGTGTCTGCAGTTTCAGTCAGGACTTGGCCAGGAATTTAGGGTTTCAGACAGTTTGCACAATTAGAGACTGGCCCTGCTTACAGGATGCTGCTTTCCTTATTGCAATGCAAACCAAAGTTTCCATTGCTAAAGTAGAAGATATAACTGAACTATAAGTGTGTTATATTCTTGGTTTGTCTCATGTTGCACTAGTAATATTTAGTTATTCTGGGACACAAATTATTCCGTATGGATTTGTTCCCTAATCCATTTGAAAAAGCTTGTGCAACTGGGAATACTGAATCAAATGCCTTCAGTTCTATCTACACTGTCATACAACACAATGTGTTCATTAAGATGCTATATACAATTAAGATTTCTAGGACCTTGTTCTAGGACCTTGTTCACCTTCTTTTGGCTAAACATGGAATCTTAGCTGTCAAGAGGAGGGTATCAACATCCATTACTGTTGCTTGTTGGCATGGAGCATATTCATTCTTGTGATATTTGTAATTATTAGCAGGAAATGCAAGAGACATAGTACATAGGCAATGACTGATAAATATATCTGGGCAGAGCAAAATTTTTAGTAGTTTGCAGGGATCTGGGGCCTTTGAAGCTCTGTGTTGCTTTCCAAGTCTAGTAAAATACAATAAAATTACTAAGTGAAAATTTGAAAACATTCGAACACAGTGAAATACTTAAGAAAAATGTATCTACTCCAGTTTACTTGTTAACATGTGTGCTAAAAGTGAATGACAAGAGGCAGAGTAATGGCCTTTTCACTTGCAATTCTACTGAAGGTACTAAAGTATGACTGCTGTTCAAATTCAAGAGACTGTTTACATGAAAGGAGAAATGGGTGAAGGTGTGAAATCCTACTGCTCTCTGTCCTTCTGCATTTACTCAGGGCATAAGTTTCAGCGCAGAGAATTTGCTCTTTCTAAAAACCCATGCATATTTTCATGGCTTAATAAAATGGAATTAAAAACGCTAAGTGCTTGCAGAGTCTCCCTTTCCACATGGCAGTAGTGGCGACTGTGCTTCCAGAAGGCCGTTTTCCTTCCTTGCATTTTTCCTGCCCGAGTTGCCATCGAGTCCCACCCCACAGCAATACAGGGTACTATTTGCTCGGGGGTGGAGGGTGGGGGACGGGACCTGGTAATAGAAATAATACCGATGTACCATTATATGAATATGCCCAGTCAAAAAAGAAAACTCTAAAATAAGTCCCCGGGCGGCTGGCGCTCGAGCAGAGAGACACGCTGTTTTGTTTAAAAAGTCCCCTGCTTCCCCCTTGCCGCTTCCCCATTGGTCGCTCGGGGCCACCCTCCCCGCTGATGTCAGCCGCGCTCTCCCACCCTCGCGAAGGCGGCCACTGCAGCTGCGGCCACCAGACCCGAGCTGGCGGGGCAAGCCCAGCCCCCTGGAAGGCTCCGAGGTGGGCGGAGTAGCGGAGACTCAGCCCCGGGTCTTCCTGCGATGCCCAACGCAGAGCCCAGTCAGGCGGAGAGAGGCAGCCCGCGAGCCTTGTCGACCAGCCCGGGCGGGAAGGAAACGTTGCCAAGCCTTTTGTCTGCGGGAGGCAGCATCTCTGCTCGCTGGTGACAGCCCCATTGCGGGCTGCTGCCATCCGCGCTCCTTTTTGTCCAACGTCTTGGTAGTAGAACTGCAGGATTTTTTGGGAGGTCTGTTTGCTGAAATCCCATGACACCCGCGGGCTGACTTTGCACGCATCATGCTCTCGTTCGGCGCCTGAGACTCCTTTGTGCGAGGAAAAGCGATCACATGATCCCCGTTTGAAGGCGAAGACCGAAGGGATCGCGTGGGTTTTTCGTGTCTGTGGGGCAGCCCTCTCGATGGTGCCCGGGGGGCCGGTTTCTGCAGACGTCGCCGCCGAGCCCACCTTCTCCCGCGGGGGGCTGCCGTAGAAGGCGGGTTGGGTTGCATTTCGGTTTTGCCACATCCGGGGCGCAGAAAAAGCCTCACGTTTCTCCTCAGCGGCGGCTCGGCATTGAACGTGCAGGAATATGCTCATGAAGGAGTACCGGATCTGTATGCCTTTGACAGTTGAGGAGGTAAGCGAGGGCTTCCTCGAACCGTTTCTCCCCTGAATGCGACTCGAATGGAGTGGATAAAGGGCCTGTTTGTTTAATGGGGTTTCTGTGATTCACGCAAATATGTCTTTTTTTAAAAAAATACCTTTTTTTCAGCTAAGGGAATCATATTTCGCTTGTAGTACAAGGAAACAGTTCGTAAGTGAAAGCAAATACTCCGATTGACCGTGTCATCAAAAGTTATTCAGGTTTGTCAGACACATATGCAAACATACTTCTGAGGGGACTGATTTGAGTTGAAACGGGTTTTTTTTTACTCGACCGAAGAAAGCTTCAACATGAAAGCGTGCTTTGCATATCTCGACTTGTATTTTTGTAAATAAGCTCCTTCTGTAGTTTACCGGTAGATGTTTAATTTAAAAAAAAAGTTTCTTGGATATAAAGGAGCGTTCCCAAGTAGACTTGCTTTTTCCGCCAGTAAATTTCTTAATTTATCCATTCCAGTAATAAGATAGTTTGTTAATTTGTGTACATAACTGTATACATTACAAACCTTTAAAAAAAAAGGGGGGGGAAGTAAACAAATAAGCAACCGATTGAAGAGGGAGAAAACGTGAAACTGAATATATTGGTTGTAATTGATAATGTTTTTACTTGTAAAATCATGCAACAAGGTTAGGTATTATATTAGCAATGTTTTAATACATTCTTTATTGGGGAGAAGTTATACTGTTGATTGTATAGCGGCTCTTAGCCTCCCTTCTAGCAAGTGGAAAAGCCTTAAATTTTGAATATGAATCTCAGGGCGATACAAGATACTTCTTCAATGTAAATGAAGGCAACTCTCATAAAAGTTTTGTTTCTGCTTTATCTTTTGGCAATGCACAAAAGACATTTTAACATGTCTACAGTCCACAAGGGGGAGCTTTGAATACATTTTGATAGACCTTTAAATACATTTTTGATAGATCTTTGTTCTTCCTTTTGTCTTTCTATTCTTTATGCAAAATTCAACCAGTTATAAAACTGTTAATGGATTAGATTAGGTACTACCTAAAAAATTGCATATGTCACAATGTTCTTATATTGAAAAAAGATTTCTGTGCTGCCATGGCTTTGTGCTGTCGGTAGCAAAGTAGTACAATACACCGATGATAACATATTTTAACACAATAATAAGTGACAAAAATAAGATTTTAGTTCTCTGATGCAGTCTCTTTTACCTCTGTGCATAATTGTGGATAATCCTCCTTTAGTCCATCTGAAAGATAGTTGTGAATCAGTTGGTCCCTGCTGCATGTACGGGGTATTGTAAATGTGCATTAGTCTCTTTCCTTCTCTACACTCCCTCCCCACCAAACCAAAGCTCTGGAACTAAAAAGGGTCTTGCAAATACATCCACAGAAGTTACAAGGCCACAAAAATTGTTTCCTGCCTGCATACCAACATGTATCCATGTTAGCCATTTGTAGAATATCAGCAACCTGAAAGAAAAAGAAAACCCAACTATTTTTATCTCTAAATCTTTCCCTGCTTGGTGTAGTTGCACAACATATACACAGGTAAGTGGCTATTTACAAGCTTGGTTATATCACTTATAGTTAAGTGGAACAAAAATTGGAAATATAGCTAAATGTACAGGTTTTCTGAAAATAAAGGTCAGTTTGAGTATCTACTCAAGTTATGAATTTCCATATTCTGTTTCAAAGCTGCATTTCAAAGTCAAATGCAGAGTTGTTCCAGCAAAGATTTGGCAAGCATGCTGCTGTGTGGAATTGTAGAAACTATTTCCTTTCGTATTTCAAGAATGGTTTAGTGTTAAATGAACGTGCTTTGTATTTGCACTTTCCTTTCTTCTTTCTCTCCCACTTGAATTCCCATGTACATTTTAGTTTGTCAATAAACCATATTTTGCCATTATTTGAGGAATAGGCACATTATGTGTCGAATAAACCATGTTTTTTTTTAAAAAAACTCCAAACAACAATTAAACTATAATTTACAGATTACCAGGCAAACCTGCAGTTTGCCTGTTTTAAATATAATTGGCAAACAATGACTTGTAGATGAACAGGAAGCAGGAAAGAGGAATCCCAAGTGCGCAAGAGTTGTTCATGCAGTGTGAAGTCTTTTATCATTGTATCTTAGCACTGAGCCATTGTGTCCCAATTACATCAAAATAACAGTCATCTTCAAAATGACATTGGCAGTTTTCCTCAACTGACTTATGGGATTTCCTTCCTGGAAAATCAATGTTTTAAAAAAGGTCAATTCCCTTTTGTCATGTGCTGTGATTGAGTATTAAAAATAGAATGACTTTTTTTGTCTCTTGCAATTTTTGTGGAGCTAGAAGTTCAACAGCATAAGTTATCTTCCAGCACCATCAACTTTACATTCTTATGCATGTTGCCTGTTGCCCTTACCTCAGTGGTCAAAATAAAGAGAATGGTTCCTCCATTTACCCTATTGGAAAAGCATAGGTATATTGCATCAGTACACATGGATCTCCCAGTGGAGTCAGAAGTTGCCCTCTGGGGCCATTTCATGTCAGAAAAAAATGACATTGGGGAAGGCTAATATCTCCTGTCCCTTTCTACTTACTATGGGCTTAAAAAGGTCTAATTCCATTTCAGATTGCACTGTAAGACTGCAGCAAAAGAGACATATACATCTAATTTAAATCAGTGTGACTTTCTTCTAAGTGCACATGGTATGGCTATACATTAACCCTAACAAAGTCTTCCCATTTAATGTCTTCCTTTTTAGAAAGTTTTATTTATATACTAATAATAAAGCATTAACAAGTAAATGTTTTCAAACTTGAAGAGGATGCAGATTAAATAATGGGTTTTACTTTTTTAAAAGTTAGATATATTCTGGTCCCTTAAATAGCTTTAAATATAAGTGTTAAAGTAATACAAGCTAAGAAGCTGAAGTTTACACTCACAATTTCTTAAAACTAAATCCCATTATACCTATTTATATCTGTTTTCTTCCAAGAAATTCAGAGACATTTACATGATCCTGCGCAACCACCCTGTAAGTTAAATTCATCTGAAAGAAAATGACTGGCTTTAGGTCAGTTGGAATTCTGTTGTAGTCTAACACTTTAACCGCTACACCCCAATGGCTATAACAGACATTTATTTTCACTGTAAAAGAATGTACTGGGGCAAAATATGTAAGATTTGAGGAGAAGCATTGTTGATAAGCTGAAAGAGGTTGTGGCTAAGAAAATTATATATTGTATAGTAATTTCCTTTCTGTGTAATGAAGAAACATTGTTCTGCCCAGTAATTATGAGCCTTGCTTCTGGAAAGTTTTGGGCCCTTGTCTTCAAGTAAGTGATCTTGCTTGATGTCCTTACATTTGTGTAGAGAGAGTCAAGCAGAATACTTAATTGTTCCCTTAACTAAACATCTGAGATGTTTGGATTACTTTCCTGATGGTATAAAGACTCCGTTTAGATCCAGTCAGATATGATTTTTATTGCCATATTATGTGTGCTTGTTCAGTACAATTATTATAGAAAACTTGAGATTTGATTTTAATCAGTTGTTTAAATCACATTGATTTAAACGAGTCCCACCCTGTTACTTGTTTCTTGATGGTTTTGGAAATATTTTCCTCTTTTGGGACCATAGGCTAAATAATCTAGGTCTATCCTCTATTGATAGAGTGCCATGGTCCGACCACTATGCCCTGAAAGTCCGGATGGACCTGCCACAACACCCCCGTCTAGGCGACGGGCCGATTTACGCCCGCCCACGGAGACTCATGGATCCACTTGGTTTCCTGAATGCTCTTCGGGACCCTGAACCCACCGGCACACTCGATGAGCAGGTGGAGGACTGGAATGCCCGGCTCTCCGATGCCATCGATGTTGTCGCCCCCCGGCGTCCTCTACGTCCCCGCTCCCGACGCGCCCCGTGGTATACGGAGGAGTTGCGTCAGATGAAACGGGCGCTTAGACGACTAGAGCGAGTATGGAGGAAATCTCGTGACGAAGCTGCGCGAACATCTTTTAGGACGCTTATGAAAGCCTATGAGATGGCGACGAAGGAAGCGAAGAGGGCCTTCTTCTCCTCCTCTCTCGCGTCCGCTAGCTCTCGCCCGGCTCAATTGTTCCGTATAATCCGGTCACTGACCTCCCTGTCGGAGAGATCATCAAATTCCCAATTGGACATTAGCTGTAGAGGCCTTTATGAGCTTTTGCCCGGATAAGGTCGCGTCGCTCCGTCACGACCTTCCACCTACATTGACTACAATTAGTGAACTGGAGACTCCCTTGCCGTCTTCAGGCCCTTGTTTGGCCCAGTTTTCCCTGCTCCGTGAAACCGCTGTGCGACAGGACTTTAGCTGCTGTTAGACCTACTACCTGTCCTTCTGGATCCGTGCCCGTCTTGGCTTGTGAAAGCCTGCCGAAGCCGAGTTCACGGCCCCATCTGTTGAGTATCATCAATAACTCCCTTGAGCAAGGGGTTTTCGGATGGGCTGGAAGGAGGCAGTGGTCCGCCCACTCTTAAAAAGACCATCATTAGATCCTGGGGATCCTGGCCAATTACCGCCCGTCTCGAATCTTTTCGTTTCTGGGGAAGGTAATTGAGAGAATGGTGTTGGAGCAGCTTCAAGGTTTCCTGGATGACACATCGGCTTTCGACCCCTTCCAGTCCGGCTTCGTGCTGGGCATGGGGCGGAGACTGTTCTCGTCGCCGTCACAGATACGCTCCGTGATGCAGCTTGACCAGAGGCGGATCGGGCGCTGCTGGTATTGCTAGATCTTACCGCAGCGTTTGATGTGGTCGACCATGACCTTTTGGCCCAGCCTGGCTGCCTCCGGAGTCGCGGGGCACTGTCGCTTCAATGGATTGTCTCGTTCCTCCGCGGTATCAGCAAGTGAGGTGCGGGGATGAGGTCTCCAGGAAGTGCCAGCTTCACTGCGGTGTACCCAGGGGCATTATTATCGCTGTTATTTAACATCTATATGCGACCCCTTGCTCAGCTGGTACGGAGCTTTGGGCTGTCCTGTCATCAATATGCGGATGACACTCAGCTCATTCTGTTGATGGAGGGGCGGCCGCGCCCTGCAGCTCTACAGCACTGTTTGGAGGCGGTTGCTGGTTGGTTGCGACAGAGCAGGTTAAAAACTGAATCCATCGAAGACGGAGATCCTTTGGCTAGGCAGGCGAGAGGGGATGTTTCAGCCGCCGGTGTGGGAGGGGGTCACATTGACACCGACCCCTCCGTGCGCAACCTGGGGAGTCCACCTGGATTCGTCTCTATCAATGGAGACCCAGGTGGCCCATATAACCCGGGTGCTTTTTCCACCTTCGCCAGGCCCGGCGGTTGGCTTTCTCTCCCAGACCGACCTGGCCACAGTGATCCATGCAGCGGTCACCTCCAGATTAGACTATTGTAACTTCGGCTTCTACGCGGGCCTTCCCTATGCGCCTGATTCGGAGGTTAAAGCTGGTCCAAAATGCGGCTGCGCGTTTGCTTACAGGTACTGCCATCTGGGATCACATCCAACCTGTGCTACGCCAGCTGCACTGGCTCCCAGTGGAGTTCGAATCATCTTCAAAGGTGTTGGTATTGACCTTTAAGGCCCTACGCGGCCTGGGACCTTCGTATCTTCGGGACCGCATTACCCCTCATGTCCCAATACGGCCTCTTCGTTCTGCAGAGGCCAATCTACTGGTGGTCCCTGGCCCCTCGATGATCACGGGTTGGCCCCATCAGCGGGCCAGGGCTTTTACAGCCCTGGCCCCAGCCTGGTGGAGCAGCTCTTCCACCAGCTGTCCGGACCCTGCGGGACCTTATAGAGTTCCGCAGGGCCTGTAAAGGCGGGCTGTTCCACCGGGCCTTTGGAGGTACCAGCCGTTGATGGTGCCCCTTTTCCACCTTCTCCCACGGCCTTTATATCTGTGCCTCTGCCATCTTGGGACTTACTGCCCTTCCCTCTCTGATAGAGGGTCTGAAAATGAGATTACCGGATGCCATCTTAAAATTAGTTTAACTATTATATTTGGTTTTTATTATCGCTGCTTTTAAAGGTTTTAATTGTTTCAACTGTTTTATTGTATATTATCATTATTGTGCTGTACACCGCCCAGAGCCCCTAGGGGATGGGGCGGTCTAGAAATTTGAAAAATAAATAAATAAATAAATAAATAAATAATTCAGCAATGTTTTGAAACATCATCTTATACAGAAGGTGGTGGTAACTGTACAAAAACATAGTAAAATTATGAGGTCACTAATTAACTCTTGCTTTTGTTAGATTAATTATAGTCCTGCTGCTGTCCTTTAGTTTAAAAATGTTTATGAACAGATGACATTTGAACATTTATCATCGGCAGAGAATTCTTTATATGTTTGTTTTAAATGTCTCATATGAAGACATTTATATGCTTGTTTTAAAGTCTCATATGAAGGGGCTAAAGGGTGGAAATGTCAGACTTTCAATATTTGATTGCCATGGTGGTTTTGTGGTAAAGGTTTTCAATTAACTTAATTTTTAAAACATTCTTAAGTAGGGGAAATAATAACACTGAAGCTTTTGTAACATGCAACAGTAAAAGGCCCCATTGGTCTGTTCTTAAGGAAAATATTTTGCGCTGGGGTAATGGGAAGCAGACTTCCCTTAGCAGCTAGCATGAAGATTATATTAAATATGTCATTTGTGTTGGTCCAGCATACATTATCCTGCTTAATACCAAAGATATTAAGATTTGCAAAGCTGAAGCCGAGTGTTTGTAAATGCAGCAAGAGTTTTCAATGGGTTTTTTTTACTGTCTCGTTGTAGAAAAGGAGCAATTAATGTCTGTTTACAGTACAAACGATCCCCATGGCATAGTTTAGTATTGATTGTTATGGCATTTACTGAAACATCTGAGCATATATTTGCCCTCAGGATTTGACAGTTCCTGGATCTAGCACAAGTGCATGAAGCATGGAAGGAGGAAAAGATGTGTCACTTAATGCATTTCCCTTCTCTGCAAAGAAGCACAATGTTTCCTTCATTCCACACTTGTTCCCTATCTCTGTATCTCTCTTGCTTGTTTTCCATCTCTTCCTTATTCCAATTGTGCCACTGGAATCTTGTGAGAAATTGTATTAAGCACAGAATAGTTTTCAAGGGGGAGCAGTGAAATCATCACCAAAGTGGGCTCCTTCTCCTCAAGCCCATTTATGGAATCCACTTAATGAGCCCCTGCCAACTGCCATCCAGCTGCCAAGATGTGGATTGTGACAGTCTGAGGTCGCAGCTGGTAAGCCTGATTTGCCTTAAGATTTCCTAATAATGTGCAACACTGATTAAGAACAAGTTAGAGAACAGTATGGCATCTCCCACCCTTTGGTGGCACCAATTTATTTGCTTCAAAGTGAGCCGATTCTTGGGGATGCTTTGTGGCAAATTAAAGCTGTTTAGGATGATGTGAAGTCAGAGCTGATAGCACAGCTGTACTCTTTGAGAAGCAGTCAAAGTCCAAGTGTTGGATCTAAAGAACAGCAAACAGTTCTGATTGCAGAATTCATCTTTCCTGCCCCCTCTTCCTGGTGCATCCCCCAACATTCCAAACTTCTTTTGGATGTAACTGCCAAACCAAGAGATGCCAAAAAAAGGACATGTGAATTCCAGGAGAAAATTGGCAGCCTTCAGATCTTCACTCACAGAAGAAGCTGTATTTCCAAGGTTCTAGGGCAGGGGTCTTCAAACTATGGCCCTCCAGATGTTCAGAGACTACAATTCCCCTGAGCCCTACCACTTGGCCATGCTGGCAGGGGCTGATGGGAATTGTAGTCCATGAACATCTGGAGGGCCATAGTTTGAAGACCTAGGGGGTTTGAAGGGTGCCAGTCCTGAAAGTTTTGTAACGGGACTGGCTTGCATCTTGCTGTTAGTTGAAACAGCAAATAGAATGTGTATAGATGATACATTTAGACATACTGATGTTGTGGTTTGTTGCTACAGAAATGAGACTAGGAAGACCTCGGGTACATGTATTACCCACCTTTTGTCTGATTTGCTTTCATTAGAGTACTAAATCTTCAGTTTTCAAGCCCCACGAGGAAAGAGGGAGCTCATAAGCCGAGGGATTTCTTAGGTTCATCCCTGTAATGATAAATTCCAGTTTGTTGTTAACATTAGTCTGAATACACTGATGCTTTTTTTTAAATATCAGTTGTCTTTCTTCCAAGTTGACCTCCCATTTTGAAAAAAAAAAAGGAATTTAAAGGACATGGATCCCAAATTCTGCTGTTTCAGAGCTTAAACAAAACTTTGTGTCAAAGGGTCTCCTTGAGATCCGTTCCTGGCAGATTCCAAGTAGAAATATTAAAATAGTTCTGGGAAATGTATGCCACATACATTTTAGTTGTCGGACACCGCATATTATATATCTTGTATATCAGAATGCTGTACGGTGAATGGTTTAGCAGGTTTTAGTTATTAATTTAATAGAGCCTACATGTACCTTAATTATAATTCTATTTTGTCTATGTTTTAAATTGTGTTCTATCTGTTTTTTAATATGTTGTACACCGCTCAGAGCCCTCTGGGGAGAGGGCGATATATAAAATCAATAAATAATCATCATCATCATCTGATGAGCATTTTGGAGAAACTCCAGAAGACCCCCTTTATCTTGTAATGCTAGGCAGAGGTATCTACTTGTGTGTCAGGGAAGTAAAATGAATGGGCTTCAATGTGGGTGGGAGGTGATTGGGGCCACCTGGTTAGTCAGGTGTGCTCTAAATGGAGTCAAGGTGAACTGTTAACCTCACAGGTGGACTGTTAACCTCATAGATGGACTTTAACCTCATGTGCTGCAGCCCCAGAATAATGTTGGTTGCACTTGTGTGTAGTGTGAGGCGTTGTGATTTCATGTGTGGAATGTGGCAGTGGGAAAAGCACACAGTATCCTGAATGAGGGACTTAAGCATTTAAAGTGGAGAACGGAAAAGAATCCTTAAAAGTCGATGGCTTTGAGATGCTTTTAAATTAGAACAAAACCCCAAGTATGTCAGACTTGATAGAATTTATGGAAAGCATACCAATCTCAAAATACAGTTACATTTGTTTGAAAATTACATTGGATTTGGGGCCTAATAATTAATGAACATTCAGATTTGGAAGTTTGGAGGAGCAATAGTTTTTACATTTTGGGATTACAAAACCCTCACATTCATTTTAAGAGGGAAACAGGAGAGAAGTTTATTCTTTCAAAACAGTCCTGGATGGCTTCCATAAGTACCCAGTCCTTAAGGCATGGATGTGCAAATATTTTTAGGTGGAGGAAACCATCAAAAGGTCATTTCTCACCCTGGGAGGAATGAGATACCTTAAAGGGGACAGAGATTCGGGGATACTAAATTGCAGATACTATCTCTTCCTGGGAATGTCAGGAGAGGAGAAATGATCCACAAGAGAGTGGACAGAATAAATCCCCCGGAAGCCGGTGAATGAAGTTCTCTTAATGAGTCCATTTTGTGAGGATTGTTTTTACAGGGTCCATCTTGGTAGATACTGTCTGGATGATTGCCATTTGCCACATGGAACTAGCAAAGGGCTGGCAGTCTGGACAAAGACTCAACGATAATGCAAAGCTTTTAGAGTGTTATAACTTCTAAATGGAAAGACCCTGCCTTAGGTAAAGACCAGCTGGGACATATACGAGGCTGAAGGACAAATGACTGCATGTTTGCACTATTCCTTTGCATTTCTTGCTCAGCTCATTGCTGTGTTAGAGTATTTGTGTGGGATTTTCATTTTCAGTATATCCTTTTCTATTTTAAATGATGGTACTTCTCCCTACCCCATAAACCTCCACCATTCAAGCATTCTATATAAAATGGGCACCAGGAAAGGAGGGTGTTGGTTGCTAGATTGCTAACTCCATAGGAGTGCACAAGTGTGGTAAGCTGTCCATGTTGTAACCAGTAGTTGGGTACTCAAGCAGTAAGGATGGCTTTCACCTATTTGAGATTTCATGCTATGCCTTCAGCAATGTGAACAGTCTTGCCTCTCAGCTCCTTTGTATTTGTGGAGCTGCTGTGGTTGAAGATTTATTGCACTATGTTCTTGCTTTCCAAGGAGTAAATGCATCAATAGGTTGTTGCCCAAAAGGCCAGATTTGTCTAATAATTAAATTGTTGGGACTTGGGAGCATCACTGGGTTGAGACTCACTATGACCACTGAGTACTTAAACACCTTGGAGATCTGTGACAAACAATAGCACAACTTGTTTGCTTTTCTTGTGTGCTGCCTTGCTCTTCCTTTCAATTTCCTTCTTTAATGGAGTGCTATTCAAAACGTTGTGGTTTGCTGAAGCTCTAATTCACTGTGATGTCCAAATTCAGAGACCTCAGCAAATTGGAGTGTCTTTCATACAAACTGGAATTAAACTAATGTTTGAAATCCTGCCTTATGGGGGAAACAAATTCATTTTCTAAGCCGTCTGTATTTGGACACCATACAAACTGAAGCTTAACTAAACTGGAAAGTTTTGAACCAACCCCTGTGCACAAAGGAGAGGGGAACAGCAAGGGAGTACATAAGCATGACGAACAGCCTACACTCAAGCCTGTCATAGAGACTTTGATCTGCTAGCAGTTTCCAGGGACTGAGGGGATTTCTCTCCATGGAGTGCAACTTGCTTGCATCTGTTTTCATGCTGCAGCTTAAAATTTTCCTTGGAAAGCTGCTCCTGTGTCACGGGAGCCCATGCCCCAGAACTGAATTGGTCAGAGGTCTGCAGCAGGAGGAGTCATTGAAAATTATCCCCTCCCTTTCTATTGGTCATCCATTGGATCCACGCTAAGGATTGTACTGTGATCTCCAAAAACAAATATATAGTCCTAAGAGAACAGCTGTGTTAACCTCTCCCAGTGAAGATAAACTGAAATCTTTTAGCACCTTATTTGATTCCAGCATTAGATTTTATATGCCAAAGCTCACATCTTCACATGCAGTGGTTGGATCTGTTACATGAACTGGATCCAGAGAAAGAAAATTAGATTACTGCATGCTTCCAGAAAGAAATAACGCAAGATCTTGTAGTCTATGGCCGTTTCTGCACGACAACAGAAATGGCTGTCCACCGGCATAATTAATGCCAGTGGATGCATGAAACCGTTCGCACTGTCTCATGTGGGCAGCACCGAGGCTGCTGCAGAGGTGGCTCCATGCAGAGCTGGTAGCGGGTCATCCCATTCACCTACCTCTCCTCCCTGCACAGCTCTGGATGGCTGGAGGGACACGCCCACACTGCCCTCCGACCTCCAGGGGTCAGAGGGCAGCGTGGACATGTCCCTCCAGACGTCCAGAGCTTCGCATGGAGGAGAGGTAGGTGAACAGGAAACTGGAGGGGCCAATAGCGGTGCCCTCACACTGGTGCGGTTCGCACTGCACGGGCACAAAAAAGATGCTTTTGTAAAAAACTCACAAAGGGAGCTGTGCAAACTGCACCCCAGGGATGGCGTTTTTTCCATCCCTAGGACGCTGTTTTTCGGCTGTGCAGAAAAAGCCTACTGTATATACTCGTGTATAAGTCGACTCAAATATAAGTTGAGGCACCTAATTTTACTACAAAAAACTGGGAAAACATTGACTCGAGTATAAGTCTAGGGTGGGAAATGCAGCAGCTACTGGTAAATTTCAAAAATAAAAGTAGATATGGTTGGGCGTTATTTTGGTCTCTGCCACTGACCCCCCCCCCATCTCACCAATTCCAAGGTTTCTGCCACTGACCTCTCCATCCTGCAGCTTGTCCAGCTCACCCAGGTCGACTGGCTGTCACCCGCTGCCAAGAAGAAGGCAGAGGAAGAGAAAGCGGCTGAAAGGGGGAAGGCAGAGAAGAAGGCAGAGGAGAGCGAAGCAGAGGCATAAGAACATAAGAACATAAGAACAAGCCAGCTGGATCAGACCAAAGTCCATCTAGTCCAGCTCTCTGCTACTCGCAGTGGCCCACCAGGTGCCTTTGGGAGCTCACATGTAGGATGTGAACGCAATGGCCTTCTGCGGCTGTTGCTCCCGAGCACCTGGTCTGTTAAGGCATTTGCAATCTCAGATCAAGGAGGATCAAGATTGGTAGCCATAAATCGACCTCCATAAATCTGTCCAAGCCCCTTTTAAAGCTATCCAGGTTAGTGGCCATCACCACCTCCTGTGGCAGCATATTCCAAACACCAATCACACGTTGCGTGAAGAAGTGTTTCCTTTTATTAGTCCTAATTCTCCCCCCCAGCATTTTCAATGAATGCCCCCTGGTTCTAGTATTGTGAGAAAGAGAGAAAATTTCTCTCTGTCAACATTTTCTACCCCATGCATAATTTTGTAGACTTCAATCATATCCCCCCTCAGCCGCCTCCTCTCCAAACTAAAGAGTCCCAAACGCTGCAGCCTCTCCTCATAGGGAAGGTGCCCCAGTCCCTCAATCATCCTTGTTGCCCTTCTCTGCACTTTTTCTATCTCCTCAATATCCTTTGTGAGATGCGGCGACCAGAACTGGACACAGTACTCCAAGTGTGGTCGCACCACGGCTTTATATAAGGGCATGACAATCTTTGCAGTTTTATTAGCAATTCCTTTCTAATGATCCCCAGCATAGAGTTTGCCTTTTACAGCTGCCATGCATTGAGTTGACATTCCCATGGAACTATCAACTAAGACGCCTAAATCCCTTTCCTGGTCTGTGACTGATAGCACTGACCCCTGTAGTGTGTATGTGAAGTTTGGATTTTTTGCCCCTATGTGCATCACTTTACATTTTGCTACATTGAACTGCATTTGCCATTTCTGAGCCCACTCACCTAATTTATCAAGGTCCGCTTGGAGCTCTTCGCAATCCTTTGTGGTTCTCACCACCCTACATAATTTGGTATCATCTGCAAACTTGGCCACCACGCTACCCACCCCTACTTCCAGGTCATTTATGAATAGGTTAAAGAGCACTGGTCCCAAAACGGATCCTTGGGGGACACCACTCCCGACATTTCTCCATTGTGAGAACTTCCCATTTACACCCACTCTTTGTTTCCTGTTTCTCAACCAGTTTTTAATCCATAGGAGGACTTCCCCTCTTATTCCTTCATTGCTGAGTTTTCTCAACAGTCTCTGGTGAGGAACTTTGTCAAAAGCCTTTTGGAAATCCAAGTAGACAATGTCCACTGGTTCCCCCTTATCCACATGCCTGTTTACACCCTCAAAGAACTCCAGTAAGTTTGTAAGTTTGTAAGTGGAAAAGGCAGAGAAAGCAGCTGAAAGGGGGGAGGCAGAGAAGAAGGCAGAGGAGAGTGAAGCAGAGGCAGAGAAAGCGGCTAAAAGGAGGGAGGCAGAGAAGAAGGCAGGAGAGAGTGAAGACAGGAGAGGGGGAACGCCACACGAGAATTAAGGGGGACCCTCACTTGCCTATAAGTCGAAGGGGGCTTTTTTCAGGACAAAAATGTACAATATAATTTATATTGTAGTATTCCTCATTACTATGTATGGACGTGCAGGCTGACAGGAACAAAGTAGATTAATTTGAAATGTGAAGTTGAAAGGGAGTTTTACAGATTCCATGGACTGCCAAAAACACAAATTAATGGGCTCTAGATGAAAGCAAGACTGAACTCTCCCTAGAAGCTAAAATACCTAAATAAAAGCTATCCTACCTTGGTTACATTATGAGAAGATCATATAATAACGCTAAGAAAAGTTGAAGACAGTAGGAAGAACCTAGCAGAAATGGATTGATCCAATAAAGGAAGCTGCAACCTTCAGTCTCCAGGGCCTGAGCAAGGCTATTAAAGATATGATGTTTAGGAGGTCATTAATAGGGTTGCTTTAAGTCAGAAACAACTTGAAGGCATATAACACACACACAATTACAATTGGTGGGATGATTTAAGGTTGTTTTTTAAAAAAATGGCTGTCAGATCTATGGTGTGATTTGACTTCCAGGGAAAACCTGGACATGATGTCAAGTCTTCTCTAGGAATCAATGAAAACTGGGTTCACTAGATAATTCCTGGCAATTCTGAGAGAGGCATGACATTTCTTCCAAGGGTTTTGTGGAAGAAATTCATGCTGTTTCCAATGGCCACCCTAGTGTTCCCATCCCGCTGGTTCCCATGCCAGATCTGGCAACCCAAGGATGGTTTGATTGTTATCATGAGTTTTCAGAGTCTTTCATGTTAGTGTATCTTCTGAATTAGCATGTTCTTGATCCGAGCCATCATAGGTTACACTATGTACTAAATATAAGGAAGCTTGCTTGCTGCTTAAATGTGTGCTAAAGTGTTGCAATGCAGACATCAGTGACTGGTTTTGCAAATTACTTGCTCTGTTATTAGGAAATGAAGGTGTCAGTTCTATGTATCCCTCCCTCCCTGCACTGTTTTGTTGCAGTGTTTTGTCACTACTTCCTGATTCTTTATATAAAGAAATAGGGGGTTGGGAGGTTAATTTTGCTTTTTTAATTAGTGTCACAGAACATACAAAGTACTGTTTCTTCATTTCAAAAGTGAAGTCACACACCCATGGTGGTAGAAAGTGCTGTCTAGTCATATCCAATTTATTCTGACCCTGTAGAATTTTCAAGGCAAGAAGTGTTCAGAGTTGGTTTGCCATTGCCTGGCTCTGCACAGTGACCCTGGACATCCTTGGTGGTCTGCTATCTAAATATTTTCCAGAGCCGAACCTGCTTAGCAGCCAAGATCTGACAGGATCAGGTTCATCTAGCCATCCAGGCCAGAGCCAACCACCAATACATAAAGTTGAACAAACACAAAAAGCCAAACTTTTGAAAATGGCTGTGGAAACCAAACAGTAGTTGGCACTTGTGAAATTTGAAAACCCTGGAGAGATAAGGGGTTTGTCTTTTGGAGGTTTTCTGCTGAAAGAAAGGGGAGTGACTTTTGGAGATATTCCCCCCCCCATGCTGTTCCTAGGGGGTTTCCTGTCCCTTAGGAGCAGCATTCAAAAAGAATTTTGGGCTACAGCAGGAGCAGCAATGTGAGGGAAAATCTGCTATCCTGATGAAAATCCCTTCAATCAGAAATAATCTGTGAGAAGCATGCCGAGCTTTTTTTTCAAAAGATGTTAGGCATCAAACTTAAGCTCAGGGAAATAGCTTTGCCACCAGCTGTGGATTAATAATAACAATAACCATCAGAATAATGTGGAGAAGCCTTGCCACTTGGTAAACACCTCTGCCTGTGGCACCTTCTGTAATGACTCCCTATTTTGGACCATTGCATTTATATCTCTATTTAAAGGTTATAGATTTATAGCCCTTCCTCTTAACAGCTAAATTGCTGGTTGGATATTCTGCCTTGTTAGCTACCAATATCGCTAAATAGGCCCGTTCTCTAACCTCTCAGATAACAAGCTGCCCGTGTTGACCAAGTATGTTAATGCTGGAGATGGGAATTTCCATTATGCAACTGCTGAGTACAGCATATTTTCATGTTCTGATTGGATGTGACAGTTTCTGGGACATGAGTAAATGACTGCAAACATTGCTCTCAGTGAGTTGGATGCTATAACTCAGGTTTCCTCTTTTCTGCAAATGTTTGCTGTTCACTGCTTCAGACGAACAGTTTGCAGAAGCAAGAACAGAATGAAATGGATTTAGAAGCCAGTTGTGCTAACCGCAGCCCCTATTGTAATTGCTACATTGCTGAAATGTAATTTTGGATAACTCCATACCAACACTGCCTACTGGACTGGAGATTCCCCATGCCTCAGTGTCTGCAATCTTTGCCAGTATTCAGATTGCAACAAGAAGATGGAACTTTGTATTTACCACTTTTATAGGCACTACATAGCTTCACTTGCTATTGAAGAGTTTTTTTTGGAAGACTCGCTAGCTGCACTGCCTTGGATCTTTGTAAACTATCTTATATAAGTTCCATTAAGTTCAGAAAGTTATAATATGTATAATTGTGGATAATTGACTGTTCTTTATTAACTTCATCCTCACTAACAACTCATTTATAGGAAGTGGAAAACTTGTTTGTGAGGGGGGATCATATAGGGAGTGTGAACGTCTAAGGTTGTCTCCTACTTCCTTAACCTTAATTAAGAGGTTGCAATCCCATAAGTTTCAAAGGAAGGCTTATAGTCATCTTAGTTGTAACATTAAATATGCATGTGAATTCTGTGTTCATTTTATGTAAAATTTTGTAGCAGTTTTCAGGAGAAAACAGTAATCTACTGAAGAGCCTCTGAAGATGCCAGCCGCAGATACAGGTGAAATGTCAGGAGAAAATAGTACTGGAACACGACCATGCAATCTGGAAAACCCACAACATCCTAGTGATTCCAGCTGTGAAAGCCTTCGACAAAAACAGTAATATACAAATTCTGTACAGCTGGGGATATTTATCCTTCTTTTAAAAAGTAGTACAAATCTTCATAACTTGAGGAAGTAGTGGCTGGAATTAAAATGTACAAGGAGGACAGTGATCCCGAAAGCAAAGCTTTATATGGATTTGTCCTCCCTGCCCCTAAGAATCTTGACAGGCTTGGTTATCCAAACCAATCTGATCTTTTTGGAGTATTAGCTTGGGTTTACATCACAAGGCTTTTATGAGTGGATGACCTCAAAGTGACCTTGAAATGTACAAGCTAATAGCTCAGCTATTCATGACTATTACTAAACATGCCCCTAACAAGGTAGATTTGTTTATAGACTGTTGGTTATAACAGGAATGTGGAACTTGGAAAGCTGCTGTTTAATATGGAAAGAAAGTACCTATACGGTTTTCTACCGAAAGATGAGAGTAGAATTGTATATTAACGCGCCATTTCCTGGACCTTCTTTGTTCTAGAATGCTCCACTTGGATCCTAGTGCCTACCTAGTTCTGTCCCCAACGCACTAGGACCCAAGCGGAGCATTCTAGAACAAAGAAGGTCCAGGAAATAGTGGATTGATATACCATTCTACTCTCATCTTTTGGTGGAAAAAAGTGTAGTTTGTTTTTGCTTTAGATCCCTTAATGCTACTGTCACTCATGTCATGTATAGAGCAGGGATAAAAATAGTTTCTGTAGAGCAAATGTAGTCTCTGAATTGAATTTCCTGGAAATACCAAGCTGTACTGTGGAAGAAACATGAAAGAATGTTCTGTATTTATTGCATTGAGCAGAGGGAGATACTGCACTTTTAAAGAGGGAAGTTTAGTGTTAGTTACACAATCCCTTTGTATAAGGTGTATTAGTGGCTTTGTCAGTCCCAGATTATTGTTTTTCAGTTAATTAAATACCACTTTGGTAAAGCAGTATTCAAGGCATTTAATAATAAAGGTTGGCCCCAGCCATCTGTCAGTGAAAGATGTCAGTAGCTATGGATCTTCCCTACTCCCCCCCCCCCCGCTCCAGACTTTTCTGACTCCAAGAAAGCTGATTTCCAGGATTGTGGAAATTGTATGTAGTAATAGCCTTTTGAGTTTGACTGCACGGAGGACAGGAAGTGGTGAAATTGCTGTCTCTTGCCTCCTCCATTCTGTTTAGGAAATCTGTATTCCATCTTTCTAGTCAAACAATACTCAAGACATTACAATAACAAGAAAGGACAATATTACATTGCTTGATTTCATCATAGGTGATATTCGGTTTTTGGTTTAGTGGTGGGATAGAAGTCTTCCTGGAGTTTGAATTTCTAATAAATTATTTGGAGAAAATCATCTAAGATCCAGATCGTAAACAAATTTATTTGGAAGATAGTCCATTAGTCATAGAATTTACCTCCGAACAAGTGTGTGTCTAGGAGCAATATTAATAAGTTTAGCAAAGCTTTTTAAACATTCTTTCTTACACTTTCTCATGTATTGTTGTATATTGGTCTGATTCATGGTTTAATTAATCTGTAATTGGTGTGATTGGTTGATTGTGATCCACTTTACTAACAGTGGTTAGTTAGGGTCTGTCAAACCAGGAGCTGAAGCTATAGTTTTAAGGTGGTTTATTAATCAGACATAACCTTAGCTATTGTTTTTTTGTTATCATAAACATCCTGGCTTATTCCGACCTTAAACTTGGTTAGTTTCTTAGAACTACCTACCTGACTGATTACAGAGTGAAGACCATGAAACTAGCACTTGACAAGATAAACGTGGATCTTAGTGATGATACGCAAGCTGAATCCTGGTTTCAAAACCAACCCTGAATAGGAGTCTAGGAGGCAGCAACATGAGTGTGGGGCATGACGTCACTTCTATGGAAATCTGGAAGTGATGCCATTCTGGAAACTGCGGTTTTAGCATACAGCAATTTTTGTAAAGACATAATGACATTTATAGGTTTTCCCCAGAAGCTATGGAACACCAGAGTGGTGACTGTGATTTTTTTTTCTTCATTTTTTGTCCTGACAAGTAGCAGATAGTGGGGGTTGCTCGCAGGAGGAGAGAGAGACCTGGCAGCCCTAATCGTACCACATCGTATCTAAGGACAGGTGTAGTTATACTCTGGGGACTTTGTAGAGATTTAACTCTGTAAAAGACTAAAATAAAATGGAAATGAACTGCATGCCAATTGGAAAATGCAGATATGCTGTTTTTCCAGTTTATTTATACAAGCTTGTATATACATGTTAAAAGAAGCTAGCTGATGGCTGTAATATTTCAAACTGTTGTCTTGAAATAATGATAATGAGCCCTGAAAAAACCGGTGCCTACGACCTGGCAATCCTAATAGTCTGTAGGCCAATAGCCAAAAATTGAAATACTGGTATCAAGTAAGGTGGCAAAACTTCTTTATGTCTTTTTGAAAGGTGCATGTTTATGTTATACTTTGATATGATACCCTGTTCTGACTAGTAGCTTTTAATGATGACATCAAGATGGTCAAATACTATTTTTCCTACCTTTTCCAACTTGAACTATAACTCATTAAGCGAGTAATTAATTTCAATTTTAAAGCATCGTTGGAAAGCTAATAAATTCCCTTTAAAATTCAATGAAAATTGTTTCTATCTTTGCCTATACCTTTCATCACAAAAATGGTATTGAATAGAGGCATTATTGGTATTTGTTATTTATGAGGGACTTTATTAACTTTCCAGTAGTATTTTAATAATTGAAATTGGTTGCTTGGTTCATGAGTTGTAGCTTAAATGAGAAAAGGTAGAAAAATTGTCTTTAGCCTTCTTGATGACATCATTTTAAAAAGTTTAAGTTAAACATGGACACCTTTCAGAAAAAAACATAAAGAAGATTTACCACCTTACCTTATACTGACACCTTATATATATCTGATTTGGTCCACAGAGCATAATTCTGGCTCTCATGTTTTTATCTAGTGTAATGGATTTCCTGTAAATTAGCTACTATGCCCCAGGATTTTTCTTGCCTTACCTTACTGCACCAGGAAAGAAACAGAGGACAAAATATATGGCCTATTAACCTGTGCCCCCCCCCCTTCTCTAGGCCTGGATTTATAAGTGAGGTAACTTGACAGGCAAGAGATGATTTGCTTTGTAAAAAGTGAATAAGAATGAAGAAAAGCACACAGTTGAGGCAAATATTAACAATCAGCTGTTGTGGGGGTGTTAGGATTTAGCCAGTATATGCCTAAGGAAACACATTTTGTTATTTAGACATACTGTTGCACTCTGTTGCAACCAAGTTACACAACAGACTCAGCAAACAGTTTTACAGCAGCTGGCCTCGTTTTGTTTTCTGTTCCCCCTTTCCTTCCCTTTCCCTCATTTTCTTTCACCCTATTAAAGGATGATCCCCCCCCCCTTCTTAATCTGGTAATGAGTGAATCGCCGTTAGGGTGCCATTTTAGTTAATTTAAGCACACACACACATATGTATTGTATTGCACTTGTAAATCACCCTGAGCCCATCCTTTACTGGGAAATATATTTTTGCAGAGTCTTACATCCCTGTAGGCTATATACATTATCAGGCCTTCCATTTCTATAGTGGACTCTCTCAACACGTTGATCACTTCACACAAAAGTGTAGAAGAAGGTTTTATTTTTAATTTAAGGTTCTGAGGTTTTCCCCCCATCTAAAATCTGTGATGCATTGTAATCCTATGCAGAGTTACTACAGCTGAGCACCATTGGCTTCAAAGGATTTAGGGTGAAGTAACTCCTCGTAGAATTGCACTACCAGTTTTATTCAAACTAACTAGTCATTGGGAGTCTATAACTAATTTTAAGATAGTGTTACGTATTATTAAAATATCTATTCTAAAAGATTTTTATCCCAGATGAATAAATTTTTCAGGTTCTATTGAAACTAAATGTGAACAGGTTCAAATATGTGGAGTGTATTCCAACGTGTAGAAATCTGACATAACTCTGTGGACTACACTTGCCTTATTGTTTCGTTGCATTCTCCATTAGGATCATAAAACTATGACGTTCATTTTTAAGCTTAGCCTAGCTGTGATATAGCAATTAAAATATCAACAACCTCTTCTCTGTTACCAAAAAGAGCTTGTTGCAATGAAAAACTTAAGCTGAAGGCTTAACAAGTGAGAGTGGGGTGGGGGGTTACATGAGAGAGGAGCTGTGACAGCATTCACTCTAGAGCAGGGGTCCCCAAACTTTTTAAACAGGGGGCCAGTTCACTGTCCCTCAGACTGTTGGAGGGCTGGACTAAAAAAAACTATGAACAAATTCCTATGCACAAATGATTGTAAAATGTTTGATTTCACCTTTCAGCCTTTCTGTCATGGTCTATTTTTAGAACAGTGACCAAAGTATGTCAAGTACAGGGTGGGCTCCAAATATTGTTGGGGAGGCTGTGGAATACCTTCCCCTGTTAAAAAAAAACAAAACAGAACTTTCCCAATGAAGCATTCCATCTAACCCAGGATCAGGTATCTTCCTGGGTTCTTTCCTCCCTAGCAGCCAGCGAGCGATTCGCCAGCCTGGCTGATGCCAATGGGAGTGAGGTGGAACAGAAAGCCTGAGAGGAACACATGGAGTAGCCAAGAGGGAAGGGCGGAGCAGGTGTTGCCACATGTAAGCTTTCCAACTCTGGGTCAGAAAATTCATGGAGATTTGGGAGTGTAATCTGAGAAAGGCAGGGTTTGGGGTGGGGAGCCCACCGTCCAAAGTAGTCATTTTCTCTAGGAATTGATCTCTGTCACCTGGATGCAGCTGTAATTCTGGGATATCTCCAGGCCTCCCCTAGAGGTTGGCTACTCTTACATAGAGGTAGTATCCACAAATATGTCTCCTGCCTGTGATCAGCAATGTTTAGAAAGCAGCAACTCCAGTCACAGAAACAGAGCAGACCTGTGGGCATTGCCTTGTTGCATAGGCTGGTTGGGGAGAAAGGAGCCCAGGAGCCCAAGTGAGCCGATCTGGCAGACCCCGAAGGCCGCGGATATATCCAGAGCTCTGTTTTCCCTCCAGCAGACCCAACAGTCAAAGCCACAGAGACCCGTTCGCTGCCTACCAGCCGGTCTCGCAGGGTGGGAGGTGGCGATGGCCCTGTTTGCTTTCAGCTGGCCTTGTTGGCAGGGGCAGAGGTGGTTAACCCCATTCTCGGGTTGTGGGGGGCCTGACTGCAAGCACAACAACCCAGTGGGAAACCCTCCCGCGCCGCCAGACCCGCGCCTCACATCAATGGCCGTTGGGGCCGGTTCCTCCTCTCCCTCGAGCCCCCACTGCACATGAATGGAGCCATCGCTGCCATGCCTGGCGGGCCGGATAAATGCCTTCAGGGGGCCACATTTGGCCCCCGGGCCGTAGTTTGGGGACCCCTGCTCTAGAGGAAGGAACCAAAAGAAATTGCTGGACTTGTGAACCCAATAAAGGAGTTCTATGTATTAGCCTCTAGCTTCAGATACCTTTGGTGACTTCAGATTGTCTTATAAGTCTTCAGAATCTTTACTTTGTTGAAGTTTTGCCTGAGGCAAGGACTAATTTATTCTTCTGATTACTCTTTCACTGTACCTGTGTGTGCATTTGTCTGGGGACTCTCTCATTTAAGCCTATTAAAATGAAGCAGTTTACTTTTCTGAGTTAGTTTCCTGGGTAACCGGGTTGCCAACTTATAGACTGCTCCTTCCAGCTGGCTTTTGATATCAGTTTGATCATCACCAATTATCAGGTGATGTTATTTAGTTCTAAGCCATGAAAAGCTGCAAATTTCTGCATAGTTAAATTTTTGCTACAGGGACAAGACCCCCCCCCCCCCACACACACACAATTGGCAACCTTAAATACATCTGTTATAAGAAGATGTTGAAAGGAATTATCTGTTATGATTAACATGACCAGCAGACAGAATAGGAACCTGCTCATTCTTGGAGCTTCTTATGTTATTTTGTACTGACTATACTTGAATATTATAATATTTTATATACTTATACATGTGTGTGTATATATGTGTGTGTGTGTGTGTGTGCATGTATGTATGTTGTATATATACACATATATGTATATGTTGTATATATACACACACACATATATATATGTTGTATATATGTATGTTGTATATACACACACACATATATATATTCATATATAGTGAAGTAGGAGTTTTGTTTTATTTTATTTTATTTTATGATTTTACATTTTATGTTTTCATTATTACTGATTGTTTCCTGATTGCTTACTAGACCTATATGACAATCATTAAGTGCTGTACCTTATGATTCTTGACAAATGTATTTTTCTTTTATGTACACTGAGAGCATATGCACCGGAGACAAATTCCTTGTGTGTCCAATCACACTTGGCCAATAAAGACTCTATTCTATTCTGTTAAAATCCTCACCCATAATATGATTCCTGTATTTGCAACATTTACCCTTATTTATTCTTTCTTCAAACAGACACCCAATTTGGATTTTTCTAACTCTCACAGAAACCTATAATTAAAACCTTATATTTCAAGCACAACTTTCTTGGAGGTGCACTTGAACTCTGTTATAAGAACAGCCACAAGGCTTAGAGGACAATATGTTTCTGCAGTGGCTGAAACATTTAATGCTAATGTTTCTGGGCAGTTCTTGTATGCTGTAGGGGACTGAATTAGTGTAGAAACAGGTAATATAATGGACCATTATTAAGATTTGTACACAATATCCTGGGGATTCCGAGATATAAGGCAGGAATATTTTGAGAGCCAAGATTGCGAAGCAGAGGCTTGGTAGAATGGGTTTATTCTGAAAATTAGGCTCTTAAAATCGAACTTAAAATCAGATCTTCGTGGATTATTTCGGCTGAATCATCATATGAGTGGGACAAATACTTGGAATTCAGATTATTATGTTTGAGCATCTCCCATGATATGGTAGAAATTATAGGTAATTGTGAATTTAAAGATGTTTGCAGGATCTTAATCATAAGAATATGCTGATTAGAGCATGCTGAGCATGTTAATCTTTTTCCATTGATATTCTTTCCCTTGATAAAAATGCCAAACTACCTGTTTGAATTTTCTCTTCCAAAGTATAAAAAGGTATTTATGCTTGCACATTAGAACACCTTCCACTGGTGGTGTTGACAGGAAGTTTTAATGATATTCAGGAGGAGTCTCCAACCTGCAGCTGGCAGGCTGTATGCAGCCCCCAAGCTATTTCTGTGCAGACCTCCAACCTGCTTGTTTGCTGCTGTCAACCTCAAGGCATTTTCCCTCAGGCCGATGCTGTTCTTCCTGTCCCCTCCTTGCCAAAAACATAATAGCAACATTGTTTTTCTGGTCTCCGTGGTTCTTTCTGTCAGCCCCACCTTGGTCTTACCCTCCAAAGTAGCATTTTGACCATTCTGAGTGCTTTGCTAACCAGCAAAGCTCACGTACCTGTACAACTCAACTTTTTTACTCCCTCTCCATGTATTACCATGTCGATGGCTATATATATGCAAGGAAGATAAAGCAGCTTTGTGGAGGGGTATAGGAGATGCCTGTCCTGCTTTTACAAAAAAGGTGGGAAAAGGACAGTAAAATGACTGGCATTTCTGCTAAAATACGATACAAAATGTTTTGCATAGTGAACATTTCAAGACGCTCCACCTATCAAGGCTCCTCCAAGTGGTGCCCAAGGTTACTGATGACGTTTCTGCTTCAGGCAAAAGTATTCTTTCTTCTTCAACAAGAGCTGATTGCTCTGACTTCTTGCTTTGCATGCTTCTGCTTCTTCTCCCTCACCCACTCCAACAAGGAGTCTTCACATGCACCTGTGGTTGCAGAAGCCGGTGAGCGGCCCCTTGGGTTAAGTACTCTTTATTTAATTTCAAGGTCTCCCTTTCCCAGGCGAGCTTAGGGCAGCTCACAACCATATAAAACATTAATAGGTAAAATCAATAAAACAATAACTTCAGCATCATTTTAAAAACTGAAGGTTAAAACAACAACTGGCCCCAATAACAACATATCTCCACAAAACAGTATAACGGGTGAAGTCAAAGGAAATACAGAAACGGAAAGGAAGAGGGAAGAAAGAGACCACGTAGATGATTACCGTTGCTGTCCTCAACCATAGGCATGGTGGAACAACTCTTTCTTACAGGCCCTGCGAAACTGCAATAAATCTAATTTGACAGAGTGTTTTACCTGGCCAGAACTGGGATCAAAAAGGCTCTGGCTCTGGTTGAGTGTGTTCCAGTTCTCTGCGAGATGTAGTCAAGGGCAACAAGGAAGAGAAGTGGAGACAGAATGCAGCCTTGTCTGACCCCAGTGGTGGTTTCAGTGAAGTCTGTGCAGCCATCATCTGTCTTGATGCAATAGAGGGATCGTAGGTACAAGTCTTCGAAGATGGTGATGAAGGCTGCTGATGCTCTGTACAAATACAGGATCTGCCAGAGGGACTCTCGGTGAATGCTGTCAAAAGCTTTCTTAAAGGCGATGAAATTGATGGCCAGTGAGTGTTGCTATTCAATGCATTGCTCCATGATGTTTTGGAGCGTGAAGATTTGTTCACTGCAGGTCCTTCCACTGCAAAATCCAGCTTGTTCCTCTCTCAGGTATGGTCAAGGGCACTCTGCAGTCACCAGAGTAGGCTCATGCAGTATGCTTTCCCACGGACTGAGAGGAGTGTGATGCCCCACTAATTGGTGCATTCTGAAATATTGCCCTTCTTGAGGAACTTGAGTATGGCACTTCTTTGCCAATCTTCTGGGACCGTACCCCTTTGCCAGAAGTTGTTGAACAGTGACATCAGTGCTTCTGCCACTGCCTGCCCACCATATTTCATTATCTCTGGGGGTGTTTCATCCAACTCAGCTGCCTTGTTGTTCTTAAGAATTTTAATTGCAATCTTTACTTCTTCAATGGTAATCTCACCAGTGTTCACTCAGAGCTTCTCTTGGGCATCTTCTGAATTGAAGTCTTATGTGGTGGTCAGGCCTGGTTGGTTGAGGGTTTCTCAAAAGTGTTCGATTCACCTTTTGTTCTGCTCATCTTGGGTAATTTGGAGCTTTCCATTCTTGTTCCTAATCTGGACATTAGAGCTGTTCTTGGTTCCAGTCAGTTTACTGATGATACGGTAGAGGGTTTGGGGATCATTTTTTTCAACAGGGATTTGGGAGAAGGGTAGGCAAGGTTTCTTTCAGGAATACGTCTTCCATTTGCTACTGCTCCAGATTTTTATGTTTTCGTACTATTTATACATCACCATACTGATATTTATGGTGAACTGCAGTGTCTTTGTTGGCAACATTAAAAAAATTATACTCTGTATCCTTTCCATCTAACATATTAACTTTGAATAAATGCAGGAAGATGGGAGCCGGATACTGTGTCTTTGGCTGACCACTGTGGAACGAGGAACCCTCAGGGGAAGAGCAGGGCCAAGACAGCTCAGGCCAGGTTGAGAATCAACAAGGGCTGAGCCCAGAGCAGCTAGAGCCCCTGCAGGATGAACAGCAGGCTAGCCAGGACTCAGAACCCAAAGTTTCTGCAGAAGCAGGCCGCTCACCCAACCCTGCTCCAGCGGAGGTGCCTCAGGCAAGTAGCTCACCTGAGTCTGTTTGGTAGACAGTGCTGTAGAGAACTGCTGCAGGCTAGAAGGCAAAGTGCACAATTGCTGACTCAGAAAAACCACTTCCCTATATCACCACACCAGCCTAGTCACAACTAAGCAAGCATTTCATCCTCCTGCCTTGCTGAAGTTGAGGACCACCCCATAAACATAGTCTGCCTAAGTACATTTCTTGATGTGATGTTGCCCCATGAGTCAATAATAACCTAGTTCCAGTTTGCTGAAGTTACATGTATTAAATTTGTTAAAATAAATCTGTTTTGTGGCTCTTGTTGGCAACTTGAGTGTCTTGAGATAACACCCAAGAATGGCAAAGGTTTTTTTCTGAACTATCACAATCTTAACACCCCTGCTCCATTGACCCCTTCCTTGATACCCTCTTTCTCCAAGTGCACTAAGCAAAATCTGTCAGTCTCTAAATCTATTGATCTATCAATCCCTAGCCTGTTCCTTTTCACTATATTGTTGATTTCTTGTAGTACATATTAAGAAATGCCATGTATCACTTTTGTATTTTATAGCCTGCACATTTTTGAAACTAATTAAATTTTTAAATAACCCCACAGCTCTAATGATGAACAGACAATCCTGGCAACTAGAAGAGATTTTAAAAAATGGCAATATACTTAAGAGGGCCAGCTTAAGTAGCTCTCCTGTGCTGCAAACATACAGAACTATTGATATTTCAGTAATAACAAGCTAACTCCTCTATCAAACTTAGTAGCACTGTTAGGCACTTCTAGCTCTTCCAATTTTCACATTCATCAGTTGGGTTCATGCCAGCTCATTGTGTGCCTGCCAGAATAACTAGGTGGATCCCACTCAAACCACCTTAATAAATATTTTACTGTAGGATTACTGGCATAGTTTATCTAGCTGCGAATCATCGACTATTGTGCCAGGCTAGAAGTCCAACAGAACAGCCCTAAGCAAAATTTTAGTTCCCAATGACTGCTGTGAATATGGAAGGATATAAATCTGCTTCAGTCTGTGCTGCGTTATCTAGAAAGTAATACTAAGCAGGTCTACTCAGAAGTAAGTTCAATTTTATTTAGTGAGAAATAATTCCGGGGAAGTGTTCTGAGGATTGCAGTCTCTAGTCATGTATTGCCTAGACTTGCTTGTACTATGCATGGAAGATCATTCACATTGATGGGTCAGTGGAATGGCTTCCATTCACTTTGCCCAAAGTCATATGAAAACAAATCATATCATTTCCCTGACTCTGTGGGCCCCTGAGGTGCCCATGTCCCAGAAATGTTGTTCCCCTATTTAGAGGCTCTTGCACGTAGAGTAGTTTTTAGCTGGAAGGCCAGTGCTTTCTTCAGATGGATGAGAACTCTGAAGCCTTGTCAGCCATGATTTTGACAACTTCTTAACATGCATTTGTTTTTTACATCTTATATGTAAAATATCCTACTAAGGATAGGATTGTTTAGGGTTTTGGAGATCTGGCACCCCTGTCCTCTGTAAGCATCAGCTAATGTATCAAGCCAGCATCAAGTCTCATAGGTTCTGCTTTCTGTTGTGCAGGCCAAGGTCTCCAGCTTAGCCAGCTCAAATTGAATGCCAGATTGCTCTCCTTTGAAAATCTCAAAGACAAGAGAGATTCTGTCCAGGGATCAGAACAAAGAAAGTCATGTATATAGCACAATACCCATCTGACCATTATGGTCATCTTTGTAGGCCTTTCTTTGGGTGACAAACCCAGGAGAGCGCTTTATCAGGAACTAAAGCTTGAGAATACTCCACAGGGAGTTTCGTCTGTCCCCTTCTGTTGTCTCTTTTACCAGTAAGTGAACACTTTTGTTTGGCATGCCATCAGTGATCCCTCCTTCCTAACCAGTGTTTGTATATTTCATGTATATTTTGTCAGTTTTCAACTCTTTTTGAACTCTTTTTAAAATATTTTATGTATTTTTGGGAGGGGGGTTGATTTGTATGTATTTTTATTTTATTTGTACCCCACTCTTCCTAACAAAGTCAGGCTCAGGGCAGCTTTCAACAAGAGAGATGCACACTCACACAGCAAATACAATTTCAAAAACATAATTAAAATGATGGAATTTAACCTAACATAGGAGGGCACCTTGAACAATGGTTTTATAATATAATTTTATCATGTATCAATCAATGTTTATTTACAGCCTTAGGCCAGATATTATAACAAAATACAATAAGTATATTGTAAGCAGAAGAAAACAATAAAACAGTGCATTCAGAATATGTCATTCCTATTTGGAAGTTCCTAAAAACCTTTTGTAAAAACACCAGGCAAACTTAGCAACATTTATGGTTATCTTCTCATCAATCCCAGCTGTTAAAATTGAAATAATAGTGTTTCTATCTCTACTTAGAAATTTACCAAGGATAGGATTGATTAAAAAATCTTGTTCCTGTCTAATATTATTAGTCAAAGATAAGATGTACTTTGTTTCAAAGAGAACCATCATGACAAGAACAAAGGCAATCTTCATTGGATTCTTGTTACATCTCCCAACAAGTGTCTTCGTCGGAAGGGCATTATGCCTCATCAACATGAAACTTCTCCTCAGATTTATATTATCCAATCGACTCGCATATGTTGCCAGCTTTAAGTCATTCAAAACTTTGGAGTAAAAAAGACACAATTTAATTCTGTTTTTATCATGGTTTCTCTCCACATTTATTATTTACTATTTAATTATTAGTTTGGTTTGTTCACAGTCCATCACTGCCAAGGATTCACTACAGAACCCGTAGGTTCTCAACATTAATTCCATCAAGCCAGAATTTGTTGTGAACCAGACAAAGAAATAAATCATACGTATGTCTGCTCAGAATCCATTTCAGGACTATTCAGTGAAGTTTACTCCCTGGATGGTGTTCTTAGGACAGCACTGAAAATCCATGACAGGTTTGTCCTCTTATCTACAAAAATGGATTAAACTATGGTTTGTAGGCTTGCAGGCAAGAGGAAAACTGTTGTTGTGGGCACCCAAGACAAAGAATAATTAAATTAGAGACACATAATTTGAAGGCAGGTATACATAATTATATATGGCCAGAAAAGCCATCATGTTTGAGAGAAATATATCAGAAAGAAAAACATGTAATTATGAAAAGTTTATTTGGAATATTGATAAAGACACAAACATGTCAGCGTACCAACTTTACCTATAATGTCTTCTGTAGAAGCCTGTTGTAATGTGAATACCCAAAAGAATGACAATCTTATATTATGCAAATATATGCTTATCAATCAAGGGAAAAATTAAATTGTGGCAAGAAGTTAAAACTGGGAAAAATATTCAGTGGATGACATACTTCCAGATCACTTCAAGATTAAGGAGAAGTCTAAAAACAACAGGAGGCTGAGAGAAATGTCAGAATTAGAAAAAAAAACGATAAACAAAAACAACATTTACTGTGAAGAATCTATATGATATTACTGAACAGAAACTGAATGTCAAGTATATGATGAAAAGTATGCAAAACTAGTGTCTGAGCAGAGACCCAGTTTCTACATAGAACTTCAGTAATACTTAAAACAAACTTTTAAAACTGGTAAATCCTTAGCACGTAATTTAATGTACCTCCTTCAGCTTTTGTAGTGCTGGTAATAATGAACACAAACTCTCAGAAGAGGGCCAGTAGGACACCTGGAATATTCAGCCCTCATAGGTTGTTTTTGCTCTCCCCCCCCCCCCATTTCTTCTTGTTAATTTACAAGTCATATTTTTCTGCATACCTGGGGTGTTCTTGCATCATGTGTATGTAGCCCCATTCTGGCACTTCATGATTTGTGTGAGCCAAATATGAACTGATTCTTGGTGATGATGTAGGAAGGAAGGAAGGAAGGAAGGAAGGAAGGAAGGAAGGAAGGAAGGAAGGAAGGAATAAATAAATAAATAAATAAATAAATAAATAAATAAATAAATAAATAAAGGCTCAACTTCTTCGTCAACAACAGGCAAGAGCTCAAATTCACACCTGTTCAAACATGGGTAGGTGGTTGATTCCTGAACTAATTTCCATTTATATGTATGGATATCAGACTCCCCCTGATATCACTGCACAAATAAGGAGCTCCCTCTGCCTACCAGCTGGCTGGGCTTCCTCAAACTCAGTGGGGAGGCAGAGGGAGCTCCTTATTTGGGCATGCATATATATATATGCATGCCCAAATAAGGAGCTCCCTCTGCCTTTCGGCTTCCCACCCTCAGCTTATACGTGAGTCAATACGTTTTTCCAGGTTTTGGTAGTAAAATTAGGTGCCTTGGCTTATACACAGGTTGGCTTATACACGAGTATATACGGTATGTATATGTATGTATGTGTGTATATCCCGCCCATTCCCAGTCTGAACTACTTCTTTGGAGCTTTTTGAATTCTACACAGTGCTGCCACATTGTCATTTTTGATCCTTTATTTACTGACAGTTCATGTTTTGCTTGTGATTCCTGGTTGGCAGCACATATATGTCTTCGATTTAATTCCTTCTGACTCTTGGCTCATATTGGATAACCTCCTCTTTTCTTTTTGGTTGCAGAGCTAGCTATGCAGCAGTCATTGTTCTTCTTTCCCTCTCTTCTTCCACACCATTTTATACTAACACATTGTGATTACTATTCTGCAATGAAGTTGAGTTTTCTTGCCTGATAATTCACTTGACTGCAGTTTTGATTTTCCATTAACAAAAGGTAAATAAATTCCCACCCACTCTAGGTCTCAGCTTTATTGAAGACTTGGTACATCTCCAGCATCTTTCAATTTTAAGAGGAATTGTTGTACTCTTGGCAAAATAGATTAGTATCTGTTTGAATGACTTCCTTATTTAACCTTCAGGTTTTTTATAGGAAGTCTGTTGGGTTTTGTTCATTTAGGCAAAGGACGAATTAACTGTTGGGTTATGGATTTATGTGTGTTTTCTTCTTAGTAAATTCAAAATATTTCATAGCATTTGTTCACATAACAATAACTATAATTGTTCCTACAAAATGATGTGCAAATATACACTAGAGATTATTGTCATCTGTGGAGCTCCAGCTGGAAAAGCAAAGATCAATCAGTATATGTGCTTTTAAAGAATCAGACTTATGGTCTGTTTCCTTTTATTAGATTAGTTAGCAGCACATATTAAGTGTCTTAGATATAATTTGATTATTACCTAACATTCCAGTATGTTTTATTTAATTACTTTATAATCTTGCTCTGACAGTAATTTTGCAGCTATATTCAGCTCTGCGATTTGGTATTTGTGGAACGTCAGTTCTGGAAGACTTAACGCATTATGTCCTTTTTTGTTCCCTTTACTCAGAGCCTGGAGTCAAATTTCTTAACAAGTTTATTAACTGATTTTAATGATTCTTCAAATTTTGAATTGTTTTTTAATTTATCTGATACTGATTCTTTTATTACTTATACTTTTATTACTCTTTGCTTTGGATGCTATAAAGGATATGGGCTTGATTTGTAGTCAATGAGAGTAACAACTGTCCCAGACAATTGTAACAGATATTTTTAATGCTGATTTTTAAACTTGAATTTATGATGTATATATAGTTTTAAAAAATATGTTAGATTTATAATGTATATTTGTGAATTTATATGCATGTAGTTTACATTGTAATGGCCTATGGCTATAAAAAATAAATCAATGCTACTATTCCATATTTAAGAGTAGGAAAAATTGCCAGTACAAGTTTTGATTTCATTAAAAATCCAAATGTTAGGTTGAGTTAATTTTAATCTTCCATATGTGAATGACTCAGATCCCGATCCAGAAAAGTCCTGAGAAATTGTGTGGATTATAACTATTTTCATTTGTGAACTCACAATTTCTGATTTGGGACCTACCTTATACTCACATCATATGTCCTATTTCAGAAAGTTGGAAGGCTTATTTATGATATGGTATGGTATCTTTCTTGTTTAAAGATGGATTGAAGCAAATTGGAGCTTTTTGATGACCAGTTAATTTTCATTAATTGTGAAACTCAGGAGAGGTTATGTCTAGTTTTTAGTAATACAAACAAGCTTTGTTCATGTTCAGTGGCCCTCTTTCCCTACAAGCCCCAGACTATGCCCAGATCCAAACTAAGCCCTGCATAGTCCACATAACCTACCCTCCTTTAAAAACAGAAATTTCAGAAAGGTTTCTCAAGACCTTCAACTTTTGAGTTTTTATCGCTGAGCAGGATAAGCGCCCAAGTACATGATCGCAGGAACAGAATAGTTACCTCAGAAGGGCACTCCAAAGGGCTCTTTTCATCACCCCCACCAGAAAGGAAATCTGCCTCCCCAGATGCGAGCTGCACATTATGTGGCAAAAAGCCACATGTGGGTCCCGAGTCAGATTTGGCCACCCCATTCTAGAAGTAGATCCTGCAAGGTTTATCATTGTGGTTTCTGTGCAGTCCCATATTAGGGACTGTGTGTTAACAGGCTAGCCATTGAAAATAGTTTCAAAGCTTAAGGCTAGGAGTGCTCCTCCTCTATCTGACACTTTCCCACCAAAACTATCATATGACCAGGAGAAGGGGTAGTACCCCCTCGGTTCTCATTTTGCTGCTGCTCTTTTTCTTCTCACCTAAATATTGAAGCTGAGGAAACTTGCATTGAAAATAGGGTTTCTTAAAGTTATTCATAGCAATGTTTCACTAATTAGGTTAAAGCAAATTACATTTTGCATAGCTTTAAGATTCATGCTTTTCAATGTTTGTGTCACAATCCTTAAAGTCAGACCACTATACAAAAAAAAAGCACTATTTCCCCTTTGAGCTCGAGGACATCTGGGTGTTTTCCACTGACCAATCAGATGAGGCAGGAATAAATTAATTCTTTGCTTCCTAGTTGTGCTGGAACTCACCCACTTCTCCTCTAGTTCTGGAAACTCTGACAAGCAGTCTCATACCTTACATTAGGAAACAAAAACACTACTCTTTCCCTGAATTAACAGTTATCAGAAACTACAAAGGAAAGACCGTGCAAGGTAGCATAACTTCAAGAAGTAACCCAAATAAACTGGGGCTCATAAGAAACTAGGAAGTTTAACATGAACAAGAATTATATGATGCAGTTGCCTGATAACCTGAGAGGAAAAGGAAGACTTGGGAGGGTAGATGTCCTCTTCCGCTCAAAGGAGAAGGACCAATGGTCGTTTTCGTTTTGCTCTTGAGGACATCTGGGTAACCTCCTCTAGCAGTGTCACAATGGGTGGACTCATTTTCCTTATTCAGAATGTGTTCAAGCACCTTACAGCCAAACCTTGCATCTGCAGCGCCGGGAGACATTTGGCCTGACAAGCGTAGAAACTGATGACCATGTGGCTGCTTTGCAGATCTCTTCCCCCAAAGCATTGTTATTAAAAGCGGCTTTGGTGGAGGTATTGTGAACCGAGTGAGCCGTGATTCCTGCCCAATCTGACGGATCCTGAACTTCATAAGGCACTCTCAAAGTCACTTGCTAATTGTTTGAGAAGATAGTTTGGATTTTTAATTGTGTTTAGCTATTAAGATGAACAATACTTGCGATTTTCTGAAACCCTGAGTTCTGAGAGCAGCAGTGGCGTAGTGGTTAAGAGAAGGTGTACCGTAATCTGGAGGAACTGAGTTTGATTCCCCGCTTTGCCACCTGAGCTGTGGAGGTTTATCTGGGGAATTCAGATTAGCCTGTACACTCCCAACACACGCCAGCTGGGTGACCTTGGGATGACCTCACAGTTCTGCTGAGCGCTGTCAGCCTCACCTACCTCATAGGGTGTTGTGACGGGGGAAGGGAAAGGAGTTTGTAAGCCTGTTTGAGTCTCTTTACAGGAGAGAAAGGGGGGGATATCAATCCAACTTTTCTTCTTCTCCTCCTCCTGCTTCTGCTCCTCCTCCTCCTCAGAAACACCTTCAAGAAATGTCACGTATCAAGCTTGTGGCAGTATATCTCCTTGAGATTCTTATCCCTATGGAAGATGATTTAGAGAGATGTTTGAAATTGGCTCAAAGGGATGTCTGGTTAAGGCATGTAACATAGTATGCAATTTTCAGATGGGGAAATGGAGCTTAGTGGGTTTGTCTTTGGCACCTCCATAAATCAGGCACAAATTGTAGGGGCATATGTGACCCAAGACCTGGAGTTGGTCCACTACTGGTCTCTCAATCACTTTGCCATTTAAGGGCAGGTTAGAAACTGGGTGATAATAGGTCATACTTACAACTCTGAACATTTTCCAGGATCATTTTGCATTGGCTCTGCTTTCTTTTGAATCCAGTGACATTTGCATTTGATGACTATTCACACATGCTTTTTGTGAATTTCTACCCTTCCCTGACTCTATGTTCCACTTCTTTTTTCTGACTTTTCTCTCCTTTATTATAGTATTAGTTTTTGGGGAGTTTTTTTTTGATGCTAGCAAAGGTCCCATGTCAAGTTGGCAAAGAACTCATGTTCACATTGAGGATCTTAGTGGAGCTTATTTAAGCAAACCAAACCAGCTCTGTTAGAAGTCATATGATTCTTCATATTTTACAAACACTGCTACTCCCTTTTAGATTATTGTCAACAATGACTTGTAAAGAACATTTGTCTTTTTAAAAGTTCAGCATTCAAAGGCGATAGAATAAGATGATACAAAAAGACTTGTGGCTTGACTTGTTTTCTGAAAACAGCCAACTTTGTAATATGATTCAGCTCAAACAACCACACTGCTTCAGTACAACTAAGAATCTATTTTAAAAATAAAGAATGAAAACAGTGCTAGATAGGAATGAGTTTATGTTCTAATGTAGTGGGAGGATTTAACAACAGCATGTCTCCTTGTAAATCTGTAATTAGTTTGTAGCCAGAGTTTCAGGAAATGTGATTCTTTTGAATATTTCTTGAAATTTGATTATACTAGAGCGTGACAGATTAGGCTGTTATGGAGTTAATTTGCGTGGGTGCAGTTAGCCAGATCAACAGAACCACAGTAACAGCCAGCGTGCAACCTGATTGGCTGGGCTGTAATGGTATAGCTGGCAGACACAGATAGGGTGCGCTGTCTGCTATAAAAGTAGGAAGAAGCCTGTCAGCGAGGGGAGAGGGAATTGACAGTCTTGAAAGCAGACTGGGAGTCAGTGTCATAAAATGAGATTCCTGTCACTTCCTTAGAGTCAGTCTGAGATCTTGTCTAGTGGCAGTGAGGCCATTGAGAACAGAGAGAGGAAGGCTAGGTGGCCAGATTCCTCTAAGTCAGTGGTTCTCAACCTTCCTAATGCCGCGACCCTTTAATACAGTTCCTCATGTTGTGGTGATCCCCAACCATAACATTTATCCATTTTACAGATGGAGGAAACTGATGGAGAGAGTCTTAGGTGACTCCTGTGAAAGGGTCGTTCGACCCCCAAAGGGGTCGCAACCCACAGGTTGAGAACCGCTGCTGTAAGTGATCTCTGAGAGACTGAGAGGAAGGATCAGTGAATACTAGAGGCTAGAGGCCTAAGTTGATTGGAGAGGAAAGGGAAACCTATGACACGGAGACCCTCCTAAGCCAGTAAAATCCCTTTGGGGATAAGGGTGGGTGTTTAAGGGGTGGGTTCTGGACCGTGTGTGGAAAGTTTACCCTAAAGTCTGTACTGAAAAGCCATTCTTACTGAAACTGCTTGTAACTGTAGAAAGAAAGAAATCTGCCTAAGAAACCATTAACACTTGAGTGCCTCTCTGAACCATCATCCTGAGAAGTCTGTTAAATAAAAATCCAGTTTGTGTTTAAGCTTTCAAAAGCCTCTCTTTAGGTTCCAGTTATTTTACTGCAGTTTATGGTGGCAACATTTAAAAACTATATAGTTTGCCCTGACAGGATTTTCTGTTTAAAAGACCTGTGTGTGAGAGCTGAGTGCCTTAGGCCAACAAAGACAGCTACCCAAGTATCCACCCTCAGCAACAGGCTTCACTCCCTTTTTGGGGCCTCTGTCTTCCCTCAGGGAGTGGATGCTGTTACATAGGGCATAAAATTAGCACAATATTATGAGCCCTGTGGTACACACTGCAAAGCTGCAGTACTTCAGTCAAAGCTCTGCTCATGACCTGAGTTTGATCTTTATGGAAGTTGGTTACAGGTAGCTAGTTCCAGATTGACTCAGCCTTCCATTCTTCTGAGATTGATAAAATGAGTACCCCATTTGCTAGGGGTAAAGCATAGATCACTGGGGAAGGCAGTTGCAGACTGGCCCATAAAGTCTGCCTAGCAGATGTGACATCACCTCATTGGTCAGAAATGACCCAGTGCTTGTAAAGCAGTTAATTTCAATTAGATTAACAGCTAGCCTAAACAAAAAAAATTAATCATTTTTTTGAAAACTTGATTTAAAAAAATGCTGAGAAGTTAGTAAGCTAGTTATGACTTTTTAAAACTTCTTCAGGAAAATTGTCACAGCTTTGAGATTAATTCTATCCTTTCCTTCTTTTAAAATTGTTTTTACGATCTGTTTCTAGCCTGTTTTATGAATATGGTTTTAGAAAAAATAACAATAGATTACCTAAATCTTTTTTCCATCTTATGAACCATTTAGAATTAAAAGATCCGTGGAGAGAAACAGAAGGCGATCCAAAATGATTCATTTTCTATTCTCATGCCCACGAAAGTCATAGCAGAAGAGATATGATATGGGCATCAAAGGATTTAAGTAGACAAATCAAAAAATTGAGTCACGTACCTAGGATCTTGTCCAATCTCAATCCAATCCAATGGCAGATAAAGCTAAATGAAAGAAACAAAGAAACACATTAACAATTATATTTTGCAAAAGGAAGAGATTAAAAAGATACTTCAAAATGAAATGAATAAAATTTTCAACATAAATGACAATAGTGTAGAGGACGTAAAATAATCTGGGACACTAGTAAGGCCTTTGCAGGAGCCTTAATTATTCAACAAGATAAGAAACTTAAACAGAAAAGACAGAAATACATCAAACAACTTACAAATGATTTTAAAAAATTAGAACAACAACTTCAGAAAAGACCCGGTAACAAAAAAAATAATAAGCAAAATGAATAGAACTAAGACTTAAATAGAGAGCAGTTATACAGAAGTAATGGCTAGGAATTTAAGATTCTAAAAACAAAAACAGTTTCAGTGGGTGAACAAACAGGGTAAATGGTTAGCAAATAAACCTAGGAAACAAAGAGATAAGAGGATTATAAAAGCAAGAAGGAAAGAAGGAAAAATAATAACCAAGGAAAAAGAAATAGAAAAACATCTAGTAGATTATTATCAAGAGTTATACAGGGAAAACTCATAACTATCTAGCTGAGACAAATATACCAACCATAGAGAATCCACTATTGGAGGTGTTGAACAAGGATATAACCTAAATGGAAATTCACGAAGCCATTAAAAGACTTTAATAAGATAAATCCCCAGGACCTGATGGGCTATCAGATATCTATTATAAATTCCTACCAGAATTACTATCATTAAAATTAGAAGTGATATTCAATAATATACTTAAAGGGGAAGGTATACCACACTCATGGAAAGAAACATCAATAATATTGATCCCCAAGGAGGAGAAGGAGGTATTGGAACCAAACAATTTTAGACCTTTGTTAAATTTTAGATCTTTGTTAAATCTTGACTATAAAATATTCACAAGTATATTAGCATCAAGATTAAAAGAATATGTATTAAAACAGTCAAAGAGAACCAAGTGGGGTTTATAATGAAGAGATATTTGAGAAATAATATAAGAATAATTATTGATATTATTGAATATGCAGAAAAACATACAAATAATAAATTGCCATTGGTTGTTCTAGACGCCCAGAAAGCCTTTGACAATGTCAGTTGGACTTTCCTATTAAAATCACTAGAAATTAGAGGAATAGTTGGTTCTTTCTTAAAAGCCATCAAGGCAATATACAATATTCAAAGTGCTTCAATTAGAATAAATGGACATGACTTGATACCCTTCCAAATATCCAATGGTACACATCAAGGGTGCCCATTATCACCGTTACTGTTTATCTTGTATTTGGATATACTTATAAATAATATAGAGAAAGATAAAACAAGGAAGGGTTTAAAGATCAAGGACCAGTTGAACAAATATGAGGTATTTGTGGACGACTTGGTATTTATAATCAAAAACCCTTTAGTGAATCTTGGGAGAATGTGGAACAATTTGGGAATTTGGCAGGTTTGAAAATTAATTTTACTGTTAAACATGATAAAAACTGAAGTTGCAAAATGCCAAGAGGTAGCTAGATTTGTCGCTGTGAATAAGATTAAATACTAGGAATAAATTTGAGACAAGAGAAATAACAATTTGTTTGAAGAAAATTATCAAAAAACATGGAGTGAAATAAGGAAAGATTTAGAGATCTGGAAAAAATTGAATTTATCGATATTAGGGGAAATTGCAGCGATAAAAAATAATATATTGTCGAAGGCTTTCACGGCCGGAATCACTGGGGTGTTGTGTGGTTTCCGCGCTGTATGGTCGTGTTCTAGTAGCATTTTCTCCTGACGTTTCGCCTGCATCTGTGGCTGGCATCTTCAGAAATGTCAGGAGAAAATGCTACTAGAACATGACCATACAGCCCGGAAACCACACAACACCCCGAAAAAAAATAATGTTTTGCTGAAAATTATGTACCTATTCCAAAACTTGTCAATTCTCCTTTCTAAGATCCCACTAGAAAGTTGGAGAAAGTTCTTGACTACATTTATCTGGAATGGAAGGAGAAACAGAATAAAATACCTATGCTTATTGGAAAGAAAAGACAAAGAAGGATTTGTATTACCAGATCTAGAGCTTTATTGCGATCTTAATTAATTATTAATTATTATTAGATTAATATCTACAAAGATTAATTATGCTCTGGTCTGAATTAAGGAATGGATCGTGCTTAAAAATAAAAACCTGTTAGTTTTGGAAGGGATAAATCTGTACAAAGGTTGGCACGATTTCTTATGGCCCACAGAAAAGATAAAAATTTAAGCAATTTTAAGTCCCACTTAATGAGGAGAGCACTTGCACAGGTATGGTTCAAATATAAAATGTTTTTCTGTAATAAGACACCTCTTTGGATATCGAGACCTGAATCAGTCAGAATTACAGAATTTGCTGAGGAAGATCTGTGGTTGACATATAAAGACCTGTTAGAAATAATCAATAAAAGCATTAATTTAAAAGAACGGGAAGATATCAGAATATGGGAATCCTACTGTCATTGGTTTAGTTTTCTGCAGATTAGAGAAACATATACTAAGGATAAGAAACATGAATTTCAAATAAAGGAAAATGAATTTGAATCCAGATTATTAAAAGACAATCAAAAATTGATTAAAAAAACCCCTTATACCTTACTTCTAACATTCAAATTGGAACCTGAACAAGTAAAAGAAGTGATGGTTCAGTGGGCACAAGATTTGGGACGCAACATCTCTATGCAGGAATGGGAGGATTTCTGGAGGAGGTACACCAAATTTACAGCATTAACTAATTTGGTTGAAAATTTTCAAAGGTGTACCATAGATGGTACTACACACCAATAAATCTAAACAAGATGAAGGCTATTAAAACAGACCAATGCTGGAAACATAAGGGAGAAGTCGGTACCTACCTGCATATGTGGTGGAACTGTCCACTTGTGAGTGTTTTCTGGAATGCAATAATAAATGTAATGGAAAAGATCTTTAAACAAAAAATAGAGAGGAAAAAATAGAGAATTTTTTAATGTGTAATAGATGATAAATATATAAGAAAAATGATGTGTTATTCTTATATTTAATTGTAATGGCAAGATAGCAAAACACTGGAAATTACCATCTTCACCAAAGATAGAAGAATGGCAGAGAAGAATTTATCAAATCATGGATATTGATGACTTATCATGTAGATTAAAGAACCAGCTGAAAAGATTTCAAGAAACTTGGAAATGCTATAATGAATTTCTTAATTTTAGTTTATTGTAAGTTTCTGTTCAGGTATTTGACTGTTCTCAACTGGGAAGATATCCTGTAAAGTGAAAATTTTGCATATTTATCAATGAATATAATGGTACTCCATTTTTTGTAAGAAAGTGATTGTATAATATGAAATAGTTTTTTTCTCTTTAATAATGGTTGTTTTTAAATTTTCCTCAAGGAATATAAGTATATGAGACAGAGTCATTTCTAATGTACTGCACTGAAGGCAGGAGATTCATCTACCATCCTCTGTCCACTACCAAAGCATGCAAAAGAGAAAGCTTGGCACATGATAGATTTGAGAAGAGCTCTTAGGATATACATCCTGTGTATCAGTAAAATTGACTTTTTATTCATTCCCTTGACAGCCCCAAACCAGGGAAAGAAGGTATCTAGGGCCCCTTCCGCACACGCAGAATAATGTGTTTTCAAACCACTTTCACGACTGTTTACAAGTGGATTTTGCTATTCCGCACAGCTTCAAAGAGCATTGAAAGCAGTTTGAAAGTGCATTATTCTGCATGTGCGAAAGGAGCTTAGTTTAGCCGTAAGTGACAACATAAGATTGCATATTTCCCAAATCTATAAATTCAGTAGCCTTGCTGTTCCCACATGTATCACTGCTCATTCCATTAGCAGTGCAGCCACCAATGCCATCTCCAGTCATCAAACCGCAGTTGCAAAGTGATCATGTAGCCTTCCACTTTGATCTTTGTCAGGCACTACAAGATACTACAAGAACTCCTTTCTTCAGCAAATGCGATCTTTGGTGGGCGATTTTTACAGCATGTGCTGAATTATGAGTAACTTCCACCCAAAGACTGAAGGATGCTGCTTTTGGAAGTCCCTAACTACAAGATGTCCTCTCCCTCAAAGTGAGAATGGAACCTTGGAAACTTACCGTGAGGGTTCCTTCTGCTCTGAGGTAAGGAGAGAATCTTGCCCACCCAAAGAGTGAAGAAATGGTGGATGTGACAAGACTCTGAATTGCTGTAGAAATGAGAAGACAAGAATAAAGCATGACAGCAAGATGTACATGTTTTGACAGTTTGGAAAAGGAAAAGTCTGAGTTTGTCTTCTCTGTCAGAGACTGTTATTTTTGGCTACTGTCACTCTAATGCTTTCTTGCTATGATAGTGTTGTTTATTTTTAACCTTTTCCTGTTACTGTCCTAAGTTCATCATTTTTTTCCGGTCCTACTTACAGCTCAGAAAGTACTTAAACTGAGCCATGAGTTTCTGCCTGGGAGTCAGGAAGTGGAATGTTTTAGTCCTGCTTTCCTGAGTAGCTAGTGGGAAACACCCTCCTTGCCTCAGAGCAGAAGGAGCCCTCAAGATAAGTTTCCAGGTATTTCCCAACCTCACAACTGAATTTTTAAATAGGCTGGGAGCTCCTTCTCAGGAATTTCTGTATCATGTGTAAGACAGAGAGTAGAAGGCAAGAAGTGGGGCAGATAGAAGAGAAGGGAGTGTTAACAAAGGAGTTCAGAGAGACATGGGGTACTGCAAAGAATGCCTGTGCTATGGAATAGAAAAAGGGAATTAACAAAGAGGGGAAACAAACACACTTCAATTATAACAATAAAGTTTCATTGTAGTTACTTCAGCAGTGTAGCCTGCTGAGTTTAATGTAGATTTTAATTTTCTGGTGCATTTGAAGGATCATTGTAATCTGCTTTGAGTCCCTTTTTTTAGCAGAAAACGTTTGTTAGCATGTTTTAAATAAAAATGTTTTCTTGCCTTGTTAATTCATGTACTTGTTGAAAACTGCTGGTTATTACAAGCAGAATGTACTAAATACCCCATTCACAGCACAATCCTGTGGCTAATAATTTCAAAGTCCCATTGTAGTAAATGTAGTAAATGGAACTTACTCCCATGAAAGTATGCCTAGAGTAGCAAGCTTGGAAACATGAGAAAGAAAAATAAGTCTGGTCTACTGCTTGGTTGAATGAGTCAATTATTTTAATTCACTGCTAGAGTAGATCTAATAATGGTGAAATCTGTTTAGAAGGGTGGCAGATAGTAAATCAGTGCTGTAAGCTGTGACCTTAGATGTTCTGAAAAGCTTTCAGAAAACTGCTTATCTGTGAGAAGATCCTATTCATCTGGGAGTATGGTTAAAGGACATATACAAAGACATTGCATAATTGCATTGGTCATTGTAACAGAAATAGTACCATACTGGGAGAATGTTTGCAAATTCCACTGGGAAGATTCGTGTGATCAGATTGTGCTCATATGTGTCATTTAATCCTTCTCCAAGCTAGAAAAAGTTTAAAGGGCACTTCTGTAGCAAAATTGACTGTGTACAATGTAAGGAATCTCCAGATGATTCATTCCAGAATAACCATAATCACCATGGTCACACAGCAATTCTGTGATTTTCCAGTTACTTTTGTATAAAATTGCCTTGGCATTTTTGCAGTCTTCTAAATCATGCTGCATTCCATTTCTGTGATAGTAATTTATTCATCATGACAGTTAGTTAATGTCTTTTTCTTGTGAATTCTGTTTGGAAGTGAACTGATACAATATCTGAAGAACAATAAGTTCTTTTTCTCCTCTAAATGTTTTCCTCATTTATGGACTGAAGCATACTAAAACTTTAAAGATGTTGCCAAAAATCGTAGTCAGTGCATTTCAAGGCTTGATTCACTTTTGGGACAAACAGAAGAAATCCACCAGATTTCAATGGCACCAAAACTTTATTTGTAGAATCTCCTTGTCTGGAAGACTGAACTGCAAATCATTTTGAGTATCAATGGTGCCAGGAGATGGAGATCTATCATTTTTGCCTGAAACATTGCATTGAGGCAGATGATGGTGTTATCCAAACTGCACTAATCTGTCCTGTGATAAAGCAGTGCTTAGCAGCTGCTTGCTATCCATCCAGTGCAGTATCTGCAGCATGTGCTCAAGGCACTGATCTTGCAAGAGAATGAATCAAAAGGTCACCTGGTCCACCAAATAGAGTCAGGCAGCTGGTAGACTCCCCCAAATGCCAATAAGCCCTGTCCTCTGCCAAGGAGTGGGGAGAAACAGGCAAAGGGCTATGCTTACAGACCAGTGTAGGATTGAAAAGTGCCCCCCCCCCCACAGATGTTCTCCTGGAGAACTTTCCTGGAATCTTTTCACATTGTATGATGTGGGGATGGTGCTGGGAGACCATGGCTTGTCCCATTCCCACATAAATACAATGCTTGACTTGAGGATGGGAGGTGCCATTGCAGGGGTGACACCCAGCCTCAAGCAAGGAAAAAGGGGGTGAAGGTTTTGCTTCCTTGCTCTTGCTTACCCTTTGAGTAAGCAAAAGTGGAGTACCTGTTAGGGTTCTGAATGAGAGAGTTTATGGACTTTGTTCTCTTCCTTGGATGTTAGCACTGAATACTCACCTCATAATGCTAAGTGTCCTCTCTGTGTTTTTCCCACCACTGCCAAAGTTCTTTGCAAATGTGTGGGGGTTTAGAACATGTCTGCAATTCACAATATTACTGGCCAGCTAAGTGGCTGGTGGGTTCTTCAAGGGATAGATGGACAAAGTTCCTGTATTTTCTCTGCTGTGTCTCTGGTCAAGAGCTACAGGAACCTTTTCTGCCTTCTTGCTTCCTCTCTAGCATAAGGCAAAGATGGAAGTAAAGGGCGCCAGGCTTCTCACTGCAGTAGCCTGATTCAGTCAGACTGTGAGCATTCCAAAGGAGGGTCCCAGTCAGTGTGGCTAGCTGGCTCAGACTAGGCTCCTGCAGTGCAAATTCTGTGCAGCCTTTTCTTCCTTCACTGTCTTTCCTGACCACTTTCTGCAGCTCAGGTGAAAATGAGAGTGCCAGAGCTACTCTGCCTCATTTCAGGAAGACAGAGAGAACAAAATCGGTGAAGTAAAAGGTGCTCAGGTTTCCCACTGCAAAAGCCTGCTCTGAGCCAGTCAGTAGCATTATTAAACATCTATTTCACAAGTGGAGCAGGTTCCTTCACCGGAAGTCTATGTGCCTCCCATTTCCTTCTCATTCTCTCATCAGCTTGTGTAAAGCAACTTAGGAGAGAGAGTGAGATTGGCAAGGCACCCAGGGGAGAGCAAGTTGACCCAGAGAAAGGGAAATAAACCACCAACTCCACCTTGTGACCAGCTTCTTGTTTTCTTGCATGGCTGCAATGGCGATAATTGTACTCTCTTTTCCCTGCAACCAGCTTGCTCTCCTTCTAGCCTGGATGCTGGCTTGAGAGCACTTGAAGCTACAAAGAAGGGTGGGGGCTGTTGGAGAGGCTGATCCTTTTGCTTTTATCATAGCATGGGACTCAGGCTGGCTTGCAGCTTGCCTGTCCTCCAGTTCCTCTGGCTGCAGCTGTTTCAAGGTGTGAACCACCTGTCAAACACAAGCTTCATCAGGCAGTGGCCTTGACCACTTTCCTAGAACATGGGGTGGGTACCACATTGAGAAACTGTCCCCAGAAGAGCAATAGGTGGCATGTGAAAAAAGATGTATGTAGAACTCTAGCTATTGAATGTAATTGTTCTAATCAGATTTAAATCCTGAACTGAATGGCCCGGGCTAGAATGATCTTGTCAGATGTCAGAAGCTAAGCAGGGTCAGCTCTGATTAGTACTTGGATGGGAGACCACCAAGGAATACTAGAATCGTTATGCAGAGGAAGGCAATGGCAAGCCACTTTTATTAGTCTCTTGCATTGAAAATCCTATTGGGTTGCCATAAGGTGGCTGGGACTTGATGGCACTTTACACACACAATCAGATTTGGAACCTCCATAGCTGCTGTAAAATTAAATATTCGATTATAAAGCTTCAGTGTCTGATGCAGATAGTTTTTCTTAAACCCTAAATGCTAGTCACATAAAATTTTCTTCAGGTTTTGATCAGATTCCCAGGTACCGAAAATGATATATATCATGAGTCAAAAGCAAAAAGAACAACTCTAAGGGGGAAAAGGACAGCATACTTTATTTTGCTTATAAGCAAGAAGCACAGTGTGAATAACATAAATAAGTCTCTTGGTAGCATTAAGTTGCACAGCCAGCAATTAGTGAAGCAATCTCATTAACTTTGGAAGGGCATACCATATAGATATGCTGACCTGAGCAGTTTCTCCATTATATTCTTCAGCTGATATTAGCAGAACCATACCTTTTTTTAAAACAAAAGTCGTACTTTTCTGTTGTTTCAATGAACAAGTTATGAAACAAACTTCATTCTGAATTCAGCAGGGATTATTAAAGCAGAGCTCAGAGAAAGAAAGGCAGTGGCTCAGTGATTGAGCATCTACCGTTAATTGGCATTCAGAGGGTCCCTGAAAGACCTCTGTCTGAGACCCTGGAGAACCACTGCTAGTCTAAGACAATACTGACCTTGATGAACCAGTGGTGAGATTCAGTATAGGGCAGCTCCAAGTGTTCAAACCCATGAAAGTATTACAGTTCCTTTTGAGCAACTCTAGCAAAATCTGTTCTCTGAAAATTTCCTGTGGAGCGGACTCACGTTAGGAGCGGGAGCCGTGCGAATTTCCCCCCAACTTGGGTTTTATATCGTGGTTAGTCTTCGTTTATTGGCCCATGCAGAAGGGGACCAAGTCAGAATAAAACTGTATCATAATTAAAATCCTGGAAAGAAATTTAGATCTTGGACCTGCATATCTAAGGGACCACCTCTCCCCATATCGCCCTGCTAGGCCCCTCTGCTCCTCAGAGGCGGACCTTTTGGTGATCCCTGGCCCAAAAGTGGTCAGGCTGGCCTCCACAAGTGGTCAGGCTGACAGCCCTGGCCCCTACCTGGTGGAACAGGCTCCCAAGGGAGATCAGGGCCCTGCGGGACTTGCAAAGTTTCCGCAGGGCCTGTAAGATGGACCTGTTCTGGCAGGCTTTTGGCCAGCCTAGCTAATAACATCATACCATTACATCTGGCCTCCCGTGGGCACAGGGGTGGGAGGGGGAAGAGGAGTCTGACACTATCTGGTGCTTTTATTGGTTCCGTTTTTAATGCCTGGGTATTATCTTGTTATCTTGTGTTTTAAAGTTATGTTTTAACTTATGTTGTCCACCGTCCTGAGCCCTTTGGGGAAGGGCGGTTTACAAATTTAATTAATTAATTAATTAATTAATATAAATAATATGGCAATCTAATACATAATGTGGAAGAACCCTACCAAGATGTCCTCCTGCCAGGAGAAGGACCCCTCATGGTGAGTATCCAATGGTCTGTTCTCTCTTTGCTGCCATGGAGAGAGGACTGACTTCAGTTGAAGACTTCAATACAAGAGTTTTTCATTTCTTTTTATCTTCAGTGAAATGGGACTATTCAATATATGTTCAAAGTATGGAACGCTAATGGCTCAGAGTGATATGCATAATGAATGTCTTTTCTGCCTCAGTGAGATTCATGTCTTTAATGTAAAGGCAATTGATTTTTGTATTTAACTGTGGCATTTGAATTCTGTAGCTTTTGTCATTATGTAAGGAAAACAGTTCTTTTGGGGAGGATTTATTGAACTATTTATTTCAGAATTTTTAGTTACAAAATACTTCAGGAGTTTCTCAGAGCTCAGCAAGTCCGATGTCAGTTGCCTTGTCCCTTGGAGTAAATTTGTGTATTTCTTTAGCCTGAGCTGTCACTTTGGGAAACTATTTTTTGAAGATATATTAGCACAGTTGGTCTCACTGGAATCACAATCCATGATAAAGGAATGTGGTACATCCTTATTCTCTAAAAAAAGTGGTCTCTTACCCTCCTCCCAAAATTCCCTAATAGGGTAAATTCAAAAATAGTCTATAAAGTCTTATTTTTAATAGCATTAAGGGGGTTGTAGGTTGGTAGAAGGTCAAAACCATCCTCCAGCTAACAAGAGAATTAGATAGTGTCTCTATTGCTTCAGATCAATATTAGAATGATTTAACCGAATTAATTGGCTAACAAAGTGCATAATCTTTTCTTGTTTGACCATTGTCCATGGTTTATAGGAGACGATGCAATCTCAAGGGCTACTTTGTTGTTTCTCCAGAGCAAGTTATCCTCCGGGCTGCTTGTTATTACTTTCTGGCTGGGTGTGATTAATAATGTCTGTTTTTTGGGGCGGAGGGAGTAAGTGAGTAGAGTCTTCTGTTGGAGTTTGCAAAATTTCAGTTGCAATCTCTCCAATGACGTTTCCTATTAGGTCTTGTATGACATCTAGTTTATTTAAAATCTTGTTTATTTGTTGTAAAGCTTCCACAACAGTTTTAGCTGGGCGAAGGATTGGCCTCCCACTATGCTGAGAATCTCTGCTTTAGGAAATCCCCCAAGCCTTTCCAGTAATGGTGATTTTTGAGTGTCTGTTCTTAAAGGAAATGTCTGTCAAGAAGCAGGTTCCTCCCTTTCTTCTGTAGCCAGGGTACTCTCTTGCACCCGTAAAGTGTGAGGCTGCTGGAGCAAAGATACATCTTGTTCCTCAGTTTGTCCCAGCATATCAAGTGTATTAGTAGGTAAGGAAGTGAGCTCACTCACTAAATCATTGCTTAAAATCTCATCTATATTCAACTGTTTAGAGCAGGGGGCCTCAAACTTTTAAAACAGGGGGCCAGTTCACTGTCCCTCTGACCGTTGGAGGGCCGGACTATAAAAACTTCCACACACACCAGCTGGGTGACCTTGGGCTAGTCACAGCTTCTTGGAGCTCTCTCAGCCCCACCTACCTCACAGGGTGTTTGTTGTGAGGGGGGAAGGGCAAGGAGATTGTAAGCCCCTTGTAAGTCTCCTATAGGAGAGAAAGGGGGGATATAAATCCAAACTCCTCTTCTTCTTCATGTTGGTGGAAGGCGATGTCTGCCGCAGCCTGGGCGCCTCAGCCGTACCTGAAGCCATACGCCGGCAGAGCCAAGGGAACCGGGTGAGGAGCGGGAAGGGGCGGCTGGGGCGGCTGCTGCTGCTGAGGCGTGCCCACCCCGCTGCTGCTGTTGCTCCCACTGCTGGGCGGCTCCAGCAGGTTATTGTTCAGCGAAGAGGCGCCGCCGCCACCAGGCCTGGGGTTCCCATTGGGGCTCTTCAGGTCAGCCTCAGCCCCTGCGCCCCTGCCATTGCTCTCAGCCCTGTCCTACAGTTCCTTGCCCGGGGGACCGTTGCTCTCCGACGGCAGCGGCTGCTGTTGCTGCTTCTGCTGCTTCTCATCACCGCTTTGCCCCCCGCCTCCTCCGAGCAATCCCACGGCGGCTTGGCTTTCTTCAGGTGTGACGGGGCCGGGCGCCCAGGCTAGTGGCAGCCGCGGCGGGGGCCACCTGAGCAGCCATGATCCCCCCTCCCCACCCAGCCAACCCCTTCCTCCGCCTCGCCCGATCGACTGCCCTGCCTGGCCCGCCAGCCAGCACAAGGCCTCACTGCCTGCCTCCTCCTCCTCCTCCTCTGGGCGTTCACTCCCCGGCTCAAGCGGCGACCTCCTGGCTGCAACAGTGGCTCATTCCTCCCACGGCCACCAGGCCGACGAAGTGGGCGGGCGGAGAGGGGCGTGGAAAGTGAGCTGGGACAGCCGCGCACAGGACCTGGCCCCACTCTTTCTCCTGCCTCTCTCACTCAGTTGCAACCGGCAAAGAAAGGGAGGAGGAGGAGGAGGAGGAAAGGGGGAGGGGGGCAGGACCGGGCTCTCCTGGGGTGGGAGAGGAAGGAAAGGGAGAGAGAGAAGGGGGAGATCCGCTTCTCCCCAGCGGGCCGGATAAATGTTTTCTGTGGGCCACATTTGGCCCGCGGGCTGTAGTTTGGGGACCCCTGGTTTAGAGGCTTTAGAACAGGGATATATGGGAGAGTCCAGGTTAGAACTTTTTCAGATTCTTTTATTATTATATTTTTCATGATGTTTTCTTACAATAATTTTAGTACTCAACTGACATTGATAAGATTTTTCAGCAGCTCAGTTCACTAGTAATCTTTACTCTTTAGCAACGATCTGCAAATAGATTCTCGGGCTTTATAGACATCTGTTGCACTTATGCTAGCTGGATAGAACTGATTTAGAATTTTAATTTAAAATACAAGGTTGGACTGAAAGGATAACAAAAAGTTGCTTGTTGCTCCTGGAAGTAGATAAGAGAAGAAACCCTCAGCTGAAATGAGGAGCACATAGGTGTGCTAACTTCCTGCATTTCTTTCTGTGGACTGCAGTTGACGCATCTGAAGAAGTGAGATCTTATTCTTGAAAGCTTATACAGAAATAAACTTGTGCATTCTTAAAGATGCCATTTGATTTCTCTCATACTTTGCTGCAACAGACTAATATGGCTACATTTTTGAAAATATTGTCTCTGTGGAAGAGAATTGTTCATTTTCTCTCTTAGGAGGAGGACACTGTGAACTTTGGGTGATTCCTGACAATTGCTCTGGGAGGCAGGACCAACTTTAATGACTTCCTATCTCCCAGTTGGGAGTCATCTGGCTCATGTTGCTTCCTGCCTAGTTAAGGAAGTGCAGTTGCAGAGAAAAGCTCTTAGCAGTGGTTTCAATCCCCCCCCCTTTTTTACTTGCCTTTCCCATAGAGTGATTGAGACCTGGAGTTGAGTCTTCTAATCTATCTAGCCTGTCTCTATTCATACCTTCTTTTTATACCTCCATTCAGCTCTGCTGCTTGTTTTGTATTCAAGTCCTTTCTCTACTCCCCCTCCTTCCTCTTAGTGGCGTGCCACAAACCCCAGAGGCTTTGGAGGGACACAGAAGACAGAAAAGATTAATGTATTGTCGAAGGCTTTCACGGCCGGAATCACTTGGGTGCTGTGTGGTTTCCGGGCTGTATGGCCGTGTTCTAGCAGCATTCTCTCCTGACGTTTCGCCTGCATCTGTGGCTGGCATCTTCAAAGGATCTGATGTTGGGAAAGCAAGTGGAGTATATATATCTGTTGGAGTGTCCAGGGTGGGTGAAGAAACATTGTCTGTGAGTAACAAAGAAGGCAACCAGGTCAATAGTTGAGGGCATCTGAATAGAAGTATGAGTAACAATGAAGACTATAGCCTGGGAGTAACCCTGTAGATAGCAAGGTCACTGGTTCCACCAGTGCCACTGGTTCCACCAGACACTCCAACAGATATATACTCCACTTGCTTTCCCAACATCAGATCCTCTGAAGATGCCAGCCACAGATGCAGGCGAAATGTCAGGAGAGAATGCTGCTAGAACACGGCCATACAGCCCGGAAACCACACAGCACCCAAGAAAAGATTAACTTTTTTCTTGGAGAGCTATGTTCCTCATGGAGCCTGAGCAAGCCAAAAAAGTTGCAAACAAGAAGAACCAAAAAAACCCAATCCAGATGAATTCCTTGGCTGTCAGATCTTTAGTGGGGTAATGTACCCCTAGCAGACTGGTAGACTTTTTGTTCAACAAAGCTGATGGGAATTCTGAGGAGAGCCTTGAATGGAGCTGCAAAGAATGCATGTACACTCCTCTCCCAAGAAAAGAGGGGCTCTCTGACCTGCCAGTTCTACCCCTGAGAGCTACAATGGCATGCCAGGTTCCTCCATGGGATTCCCCTATCCAGACCCAAATGCTCCATTCCATGATTACCCTTGCCTATCCCTAGATAAGGTCCAACCACAGCTCCTCCTGTTGGGGCTTTTTCTCCTTATGGCCCTCCACCACTACTGCCACACCTACTAGGGGCCCAAGCAGCTCCCCCCCCCCGGGAATTGAAAGCCTCTCATCACAATCAGACCCTAAGAGGAGGAGTCCATAGCTGCTGAGCAACCCACACACTTGTTCAACATATAGGCTCATTCCGTACATGCAGAATAATGCACTTTCAAACTGCATTCAGTGCTCTTTGAAGCTGTGCGGAATAGCAAAATCTACTTGCAAACAGTTCTGAAAGTGGTTTGAAAACGCATTATTTTGCGTGTGCGGAAGGGGCCATAGATAGCTACCAGTCCCTATTATCTAAAGCCACCCTGGCCCCAGCTCTCACAGAAACTCTTGACTTCAGGTAGAATCCCTCAGGGAGTAAATCCAGGAAAACAAGGAATTTGTCCTAGGGCTCTTGCCTCAGAAAAGTCAGTTCCTTCCCCCAGTTTCTTTGAAAGTATGATGAAGAGAGATTGGCCCAAGCCTATATCTAACAGGCAATTCCTAACACACTGCCAAAAAAACCTTTATTCTTTGGCCCCTCACACACCCTAGTGGGTGCTCCAGTTACAACATTATAGTGACTACAAAAGTGCAATAGAGCATGCCAACTGCATTCTCAAGGCAATCTTCTTCCTGGCAGATGTCTCCCTTGACATGATAACCCTTGCATACCACTCTATGGCAGCTGCTTCTACTACCAGACATGCCATTTTGCTCTGCTCTTGGTAAGTGGATCTACACTCTAAGTCTACAGTAATGGTATACTAATTCCAGGAAGGAAGGCTATTTGGGAAACATTGTTACAAGATCCAGGTGAGACTAGGATTAAAAGAAGGTTATGTCCAGAAATCTGCAGAGGGATTGTAGTAGAACCTTCCCCTCTCATTCATTTTGTTCCCTCCACACCTTATCTTGGTCCGGAACAGATCAATGGTAGTCCCAGTAATCTAGCACCAGAGGCTCCTTTCAAAGGGACATTCACACCAATATATAATCCCAGTTTCAGTCGTTCAGGTTCAACAAGTCTGGTCAGCTGGCCAATCAAGGAACACCACAATTCCATCCACCCACCATGATTCCAGCCACCTTCTGGTGAGGGGCTGGCTACAGAGATTCCAAGCCCTGTGGCTTCAGTCTCAAGCATGTCAGTCCTCTCAAGTCTGGCCTGGTTCACTTGCTGGCCATCCTACAAGGAGATAATTCTTATACAATAAAGAAAAATAAAACCCCTTTCTTTGTTGCCAGGTGGCTGCTATAGCCATGTTAATTCCTTATGTCCCCTTACACAGACATCCTCATATTGTCCGCTTCATCAAAGGGTTTGTGAACATCATTCCTTTTGTGGTTCACAGATTCCTCTCATGGAAACTGCACATAGTTCTTTTGGCTCTTGCTAGACCTCTTTTTAAATGCCTAAGGAAACTTCCCCTTAAATGGCTCCACATGAAGACTCTTCCTCATGGTGCTGACTTCAGCTAAGAGAGTGTTAAATCTTACACCATGTGCAAGGGTCCTAAGATCTGCCATCTCAAGCCGTTTCATCCAGCAGTCAGACTAGGGAGGATTGCCATCAGATGACAGGTGAGTTGTGCAATGCATGGATCTGCCCTGCACGCCTCACCAGTGCTCCTGTGGCAGTGATCAATAAAGTTTGTGTCAGTATTGGATTATCTCCCCTTGCTGCCTCTCACTTGTCCTCTTGCCCCTGGGTCCACAAGTTGACCTTGTCTTGTTCACCATACATATTGATTTGTAATAGCAGAATATCACCTGAAGCATTGATACACCTTAATTGAAACACTTATTTTATCTGTGCAGCATGTCTTAGAACTGGACTGTATTTGAGTAATCCTACTGATATTATATGGCAATTTGAAGCTGAATCCACAAAGACAAAGGTCATGTGGCTGGATTGGAATGTCTAATTGGGAAATGCCAGTTGTCAACCATGGACGGTATGCAACTGACAGCTGCATCAGCCATCAATAGTTTGGGTGTGCTCCTGAATGCCTCCCTGACAATGGAGGCCCAGGTAGCTCATACCACTTGGGTGGCGATTTTCCATCTCGACCAGGCAAAGCAATTGGCACCCTATCTTTCCCTGGCCAACCTAGCCACTGTTATCCATGCAATGGTCATCTCTTCGCTATACTACCACAACTTGCTCTGTGCGGGTCTATCCTTGGATCTGCTTGAGATACTTCAGTTAGTCCAGAATGCAACAGCAAGGGTCCTTACAGGATCCTCATGGCAGATACATATTAAACCTTTGTTCCGCCAGCTGCACTGGCTTTGGGTGGATCACCAAATCAGATTCAAGATTCTTGTAGTAACGTACAAAGCCCTAACAGCCTGATATATCATACTTACGGGACTGTCTCTCTGGGTACGTCCCTCAAAGATCACTCCATTTAGTGAATACCAATCTACTGGTGATCCCTGGCCCAAAGGAAGTCCAACTGGTCTTGGTTAGTAGATGTTTTTAAATGTTTTATGGATATGATGTGAGCCATCCTGAGCCTGGAAGGTGATGGGAGTAAATAATAAATAAATAAAAAGATTCCCTGTTCTCTGAGCATACATTCTGAAGAACAGTCAGCAATATCACTGGAAAACTACATGGATTGTTTTCATGTCCACATTACCTAAGTTGCCTGTTCAGCCTGTGTACAGCTAGTTAATTATTTCCAAAATATGCTGTACAGCCAGATAAGGGATAGCAGCGGGTTGTGCGTACACGTTGTAGGCCCCAGCTTTTCTGGGGTGTGTACATTGAGTGTGCCTAAGGTGTTTTTTTTAATCTCTGTGAAGAAGTACCCTGAACAAAATGGGAACATCAACAAACATAGGTTGCTTAACAACAAACTGTGGTTATGTGAATTCGTAGAAATAAAAATAGTTTGAACTCTAAGGGAATTCTGTGTGTGTTAAGTGCTGTTAAGGCGCTTCCGTCATATGGCAACTCCCAAATGTCCTATTGTTAACAGCCTTGTTCTCGTCTTGTAAACTGAGGGCTATGGCTCCCTTTATTGAGTCAGCCCATCTCAGTGATACTATATATTTTATTGGTTCTGGAGGGTTTTCCGGGCTGTGTGGCTGTGGTCTGGTGGATTTTGTTCCTAATGTTTTGCCTGCATCTGTGGCTGGCATCTTCAGAGGTGTATCACAGAGAAAAGTCTGTTTCACGCTGTGTCTAGTGAGAAGGGAAAGTTTAGTGTGGTCCATGTCCCAGGGTTGGGAACCAATCATTAACTGTTTGGGTGGAACTTGCTATGCAGAGGTGTGGTTGAGTGCATTGTATTGTGGGAAGGGTTATCAGTCCATTTTTTAAGTACTGGGAGCCAGGCCCTGCTAATCTTCAAAGTCTCTTCTTTCTTATTGAAGTTGTCCTGGTGTTTGTGAATTTCAATGGCCTCTCAGTGCAGTCTGACATAGTAGGCTTCTGAATTGTCCAAAATTTCAGTGTTCTCAAATAAAATGTTATGTCCAGTTTTGTTTAACACATGTTCTGCAACTGCAGATTTTTCAGGATGGTTAAGCCGGCAGTGTCTTTCGTGTTCCTTAATATGGGTCTGAATGCTGCGTTTTGTGGTTCCTTTATAGACCTTTCCACAGCTACAGGGTATGGGATATACTCCTGCAGAAGTAAGGGGGTCTCTCTTGTCCTTTGCTGAGCGTAGCATCTGCTGTATTTTCCTGGTGGGTTTGAAAATGGTTTGTAGGTAATGCTTTTTCATCAGTTTCCCTATTTGATCTGTGATTCCTTTGATGTATGGTAGAAATATTTTTCCTGTGGTAGGCTGTTCCAGTTGAATCCGGCCGTGAAAGCCTTTGACAATATATATTTTATGTTTGAATCTATGAAGGCTCAAAATGTCAATGATAAAATGACTCATGTTTTCCAGGAGTCCATGATTGTAATCAGAGCCATTTGAAGGTGTTTTACCAATTCCAAGGAACGCACCCTCACCATCTTCTCTGCTTCACTTTTGCCCCTTGGGGGTAAAAAGAATTGTAATACATGTTCCTCATCCACTTACTCTTTCTCTTTCAATACTGGGTAGCAAACCACACACATACAGTAGAGGTCTCTGAAGTCTCATGAGATTCTTTCATTTCTCAAGAACTTGGCCATGCTTTTCAGCATCCCCTTCTTACATCCACCCAAGTAGTTACTTGAGGGTCATGGTGAGAGGAACAGCCTTGCTTGTGGGTTAAATACGCATGTACTTGGACAGTTTCAGAAGGTAGCCATGTTGGTCTGCAGTAGAACAATTAGATTTGAATCCATGGAAGGGAGCTTTGACTCTCAGAAGCTTATAGCCTGAAACTTGTTTTTCTACTGGATGTTGGGAGACCGTCTTGCTTGGGTTTTCATCACCTTCTCTCAAGGAGGCAGGGACAATTTCCGTTGGCCACGCCCACTAGCCTTGCTGACGTCGTCAAGCCCCAGTATCTTCCTGCCTTGAACAGGGAGTGCAGGCTTTTTTGTAGGCTCTTCAAAAAAAAAGAGAGAGAGAGAGAGAGAAAGACAGAGGATTTGTGTGTGTTTGTGCTTTACCTTTCCTCGTGTTGCCAAATTTACCTCACATCCTCCTCCCCCGTTCCCTCTGTGGTCTGTGAGGAGAGTTGAGGAGAAGAGAAAGAGCGGGAGTTCTTCCCGCCAACGGATCGTCATGGCATCGGCGCCATTTTCCCCGCCACGAGAGCGCTTCGTGCGCTCGATTGCGGAGAGCACCAGGGCGGCGGCAAGAACAGGCGGACCCTCCTCGCACAGCCGGAGGGCTGGGAGAGAGGTAGAGGCTACGGGGGCCCAGCGCAGCCGGCGGCTTGGCCAGTGGTCCCCCTCCAGAGACGACGCCCGCACCCGTGGCGTTCCGAGGCGCTCCTCCTCGGCCGGGCCGTTGCGTCGACGCCGCAGCCGTTCGGAGGGCCAAGAGTCAGGCGCGGCAGCGCAGGCCGCCTCTGAGGTGACGGATCGGCGGGAGGAGGCGGCGGCCTCCGGCAGCGGCCCTCAGCTTGACGGAGCGCTAGCAGCATCGGCGCTGGCGCGCAGGCAAGACCCCAGAGGGGAGGTGACTTTGGGCCCTGTTGTTAACCGGCCGGGAGCCAAATGGGCCAACTTCACTCCAGATCGTTTACTTTCCCTCATGAGAGAGTCGATCAGGGAGGAGGTGGGGCATTATTGCAGCCCCCTTCCCACTTCCAGGCGCCCATCTTCCAGGCACAGGGGCAGATCTAGGTCCCCTAGGAGGGCTACCAGAGACAGGCTGTGGCGGGAATCTTCCCCCAGCTCTGACTGGAGCGAGTGTTCTGAGGCAGAGGTAGACCTGGACTCTGATCACTTTTCAGAACCAGAATCACCCCAGACAGAGGCTTCTGAGCAGTCCCATAGGCTATTTAAGTCCGAGGATGTTTTCTTTCTATTATCCAAGACAATTTCTGCACTTGAATTGCATGATGAGGCAGATGCAGAGGACCCCAATGATGCTAGTAAGGCAAAGCCCATCAAGAGCTGTCCCAAGGGGTTGGCGGCTCTTCTGCGCAAGGATGAGGAATCCCAGAAATATTTCCCACTCCCAGAGCTCTTTGAACGGAAGTTCAGGAAGGAGTGGGTGGGCCGGCAAAAAACAAGGGTTTCCCCTGTTTTCAAGAAGCTCTATCTTTACACCAGACCACCTCACGCCACTCACTAGGACCCCATTGGTGGATGGGGTCTGCCTCAGCCCTGCATTCAGGGGCTTAGTATATAGAGATGGTGAGGGTTCAATTAAGGACCCATTAGAGAAAAAGACCACCTACTCCGCAGAGTCCATGAGGGCACGGGCTGTAATGTCGCCAAGATTTTGGGCCCCCGCGGCCACGGCAGCCAGAGCAGCCATAGTCTGCTTCAGCGTTTGCTGTACGCATTCCCCCCTGAAGATCAGGGTCTCAGGGAGGGGGGCGGAGCGAGTGTTAATGGCCACTTCCTTTCCTAGCGGCCACGCAACGCTGGGACGTTTCCTTAATTCACACGCACTATGGCTACTGCTTCGTGGTGCGCCCTCTTATTTGGCTTAAGCAGGGCAGGCTGATGTTTTGTCAAAGTCAGTGGTTTCTAGCTTCAACTTTCAGGCGGGCATACTTTGGCACAGAATTAGACCGTATTTTAGTAGAGACAAAAGATCACAAAAGTCAATGCCACTGGTGCTGCGAAGATAAGCTCCAGATTCACGCCAAGACAGCCCTTCGATCCTATCGTCCTCCCCATTTCAGTAGGGGAGGGAGAAGGCAACCCGGCAAAGTCAGTCGTCATTCCAAGAGACAGGACTTCAGGTCCCAGGGTAAACCCAACAAGGGTTTCCGTCCCGAGTCACGGTAACAAGGCCTGACTACTCAAGACATCCCCATAGGGGCGCTCTTTGGCCTTCCAGCCACAGGTGGCTAGGAGATCACGTGGACGCCTGGGTCAGGGGAGGTCGCCTCGTAGGGTACTTTCGTTAGAATTCAAGCTTTGGCCAAGGAGCCGTTTCATTCCCTCCCCATCAAGCGCCAACCCTATCAAGGCTTCCCAGTTGAGATTAGCAGTCCAGCACCTTTTGGTCATCCATGCCATTCAGCCTGTTCCTAGAACACCAGCGGTTCAGAGGGACTTATTCTCCATTTTCACAGTACCCAAGAAGAGCGGGGATACCAGGGCCATCTTGAATTTGAAAAGGGTCGACAGACACCTCAGGCGGTTCAAATTTGAATGGAAACGCCCGCCCACAGTGGAAGCAATCCAACGCCGAGATTTCTTAACCTCCTTGGACTTGTCCGAGGCGCACTTTACATGTGCCAATCCACCCAGCCCACCAACAGTACCTCAGGTTTTGCCATAGGCCACGACCATTTTCAATTGCCCTCCCCTTTGGGGTTAGCTACAGCCCCTCGGGTGTTCACAAAGGTTTTAGTGGCCCCCATAGCCCTTCTCAGGAGTCAGGGCATTCACTTACACCCGCATGCCTGGGCGACATCTTGATTCGATCAAGGTTGGAAGCTTCGCAAGACAAGATGTCCTCCAGGTACAACAAACTCTTCCGGACACGGGTTCGATCAATCAGGAAAGAGCTCCATGATCCCATCGATCAATGGAGCACCTAGGTCGCGATGGATAAACACCTCCACCTGCACGCTTATCGTGCCAGTGCGACTAAGCTCGGAAGATTCGGTCAGGCAGTTCTGCAGACCTTGGAGACGCAACAGCAGCAATCTTCTCCAGCTGGCGAAGTCTACTGGGCCTCCTACTCCCACGATGGACATGATATACAGTGGGCAGGGCCCATGCCAGGCCCCTTACAGGGTCTGCTTTCGCCACCCAGATAATCCTCAGGTTGGACAGGCAGATCCGCCTTCCTCGGCAGTCAGGATCAGTTTGAAGTGGTGGTTGCTCCTCGCAGCTAACGCCGGGAAGGTGTTCTCCATTCTGGAGCCGTGTCACATCTTCACAGATGCAAGTCCCCTAGGTTGGGGAGCCACCCTGGGGCCCCCCTTCACGTGCAGGGGTCTGGCCACAACACCGCCTTCCTCTTCAGACGCCAATCAACATCTTAGAAGTCAGAGCCGATCTTCTTAGCCTTGAAACGCTGCCAGGAGATTCTTCGACGGCATGTCATCATCCATACGGACAACATCTCCGGCGAGGTGTTATATCAACCATCAGGGAGGCTCCAGATCGCCGGACCTTCACAGAGAGGCATTCAAGATTCTTATTTGGGCAGAAGCGAATCTGGCCTCACTTCCGGGCGAGGAGCATGTTCGAGGTGTCTTGAATGTGGAAGCAGACTGGCTCAGCAGATCCAAGATCAGGGAGACGGAGTGGAGTCTGAAACGCCGGTGTTTCTTTCGATCACCAAGACATTCGGAATGCCGACGACAGATCTTTTATGCGTCTCAGGACAACGACAGGTTCCATCATTCCTGTCCAGATTTTTCCATCCTCAGGCGCTGGACACTAACGCTGCTTGTCCGCCTGCTGGCCGAACGGGTCTTCTGCACGCCTTCCTCCGCTCCCACTACTGTCCAGACTGCTGCACGAGTTCAGAGGGAACGAAGGTCATTGATTCTGGTGGCACCAATTGGCCTCACAGCCCTTGGTACTCAGTGATCCAGGAGCTGGTATCGCTTCCTCCTGGTACTTCCTGTAATGACAGATCTCCTAATTCAGGGCCCCACAGTACACCCAGACCCAGGTTTATTCAATCTGACCACGCGGCTATTGAGGGGAGCAGGCTAACAAGCAAGGGTTACTCCAGGGAGGTAGTGGACACCATGTTGGCGGCTAGAAGAGGGTCCAATGACAGGGGTTTATAACTCATCCTGGAAGGCCGGGCTGGTGTGAACGCAAGAAGCTGGACCCGATGGCACCTCTATTGGCTGACATTTTACACTTCCTCCAGGACGGATTTCAGAGTGGACTCCGTGAGTGCCACCCTTAGGGAGGCAGTTAGCAGCATTGGCTACGGTTATCCCTAAAGTACAGGGTAGTCCCCACTAGACATCCTGATGTGGTCAGTTTCCCTGAAGGGGGTTAAGTTGTCCCAGCCTCCCGTAGTCCATAGGTTCCCAACTTGGAGATTACACTTTCGGTATTGACGCCATCACTAGATCTCCCTTCTAAACCGCCCAGTCCATCCACCTTAGGTGGCTAAGAATGAAACTTCTCTTCTTAGTAGCTTATAACTTCGCCAGACGGTTTCGAGATCAGGGCACTTTCTGTCAACCCTCAATTTTGTCAATTTTTCCGGAGAAAGTGGTCCTTAAACTGGATCCGCCCTTCCGACCAAAGGTAGATTCCAGATTCCACCTTAGACAGAGGTGGTGCTCCCCAATTTTGCCCTGATCCAAAGCACCCCAGGAACGGCTCTGGCACCACTTGGATGTTCGCCGTTCCTTAAAGCTTTCCTTATTCGATCTGGAACCATTCAGGAAATCAGAATGCCTGTTTATTAATGTGGCCCCCCCTAGGTTGGGGAAGCTATGTCCACGGGCGGCTATAAGTTCTAACATCAAAACTTGTATCATAGAAGCCTATAAGGTTAGCCACCTTCCTGCCCGAGCCATTACCGGCTCATTCAACCAGAAGCCGCCATGGCTAATGCAGCCTTGGTGAAGCATGTACCCATTGAGGAGATACTCTGTCGAGCCACTTGGCGTCTCCTTCCTCTTTTGTCTGTCACTATCGCCTATCCTCCATTGATGCAGTCCATGCCTCTCAGACGTATTCTTGGAGCACATTGTGGGGACTAATTGGGCCCACCCTATATTTGGGGTACTGCTTTCGAAGTCTTCAGCAAGACGGTCTCCCAACATCCAGTAGAAATCCACCCATTGGTTACTTACGTGAAGGGGTCTTCTGCTGGATGATGGGAGACCGCCTTAATCCCACCCTGGTTTGGGTCTCCCCCACAATGTGCTCCGGTTCTTGTTCTTGTTCTTAGTTATACTTCGTTACCTTGAGCCTACTTTTTTGATCTTATAGTTAGTTGGCCACTGGGTGAGTTGGATGTCAGTGTCCCAGGTTAGGGCCTTGTTGGTATGTTTGTGTCGTTTGTACTATTGTTTGTGCAAGTCCTTCTGCAGCAGTCAGATACTGGGGCTTGACGACGTCAGCAAGGCTAGTGGGCGTGGCCAACGGAAATTGTCCCTGCCTCCTTGAGAGAAGGTGATGAAAACCCAAGCAAGACGGTCTCCCATCATCCAGCAGAAGACCCCTTCACGTAAGTAACCAATGGGTCGGTCTCTAAGGTGCTACTTGGTGTCAGATCTAATTGATGTCAATTATTTTGTCTGCTGCTTTTTACACATACTCTGATCTCACAGAATGATGTTGTATTATACTCTGCAGCCTGTAAAATATGCTGTGACAGATGGATTTTGGGTTGCCAGCTGCTGACCTTAGATGGGGTGACATTAATACCAGTACTAACTATTAGGAGCCTGCGGGTGATTCTGGATGCCGCCCATTCTATGGAGACCCAGATCAATAATACAGCTGAAGTGGCATTTTCCCATATTTGCCAGGCTAGGCAGCTGCTGTCCTACCTGTCTCTCCCTGATCTAGGCACAGAGAGCCATGCAGCAGTCACCTCCAGGTTAGACTACTGTAATTCGCTTTATGCAGGGCCACCCTTGGACCTGCTCTAGAAACTTCAGCTGGTCCAAAATCTAGCAGGCACCCCATGTAGAACACATATGCAAACATAGATCAGATACAAGGCTTTGGTAATAACCTTTAAAGGCCTAAGCGATCTGGGACCTTTGTACCTATGGGACCACCTCTCCCAATACACCCCCCAGTGTTACGATCTGCTGGTAATAATCTGCTGGTGGTCCTCAGCTCTAGTTGTCCTCTAGTTGTCCTCAAGTATCTAGTTCTCAATCAGAATCATAGCTTTTTTGGTTATGACCCCGGCCTGGTGGATTGCACTGTTAAGTGAGATGTGGACCCTTTGGGACTCCTTAGTTCTGCAGGGCCTGTAAGACAGAGATGTTCCACCAGGCCTATGGTTTAGGGTGTGACAGTTTCATCTTGCTTGCTTCCCTACCTCTACCCCTATTTTGTTTGCTGCTTTCAAATATTTATCTATTTATTTGTTGAATTTGATTAAGCTTTTTTCTGATTTCCTTATGCTTTTCTTGTGTTCCTTTTAATTTTCTGTTTTTCCCTTGCTATTTCCTTGACAGTGTAAATTTTATTGATGGCATCAAATATATTCAAAGTTAAAATGTTAGTGTCAATTGTTATTGATTTTTATATATATTGTTTTAACTATGGTTTGACCTGCCCAGAGCCCGACTATAGTTGGGAAATGGTAGACTATAAATCTGATAAATAAATGTGAAATTATATTTGATACATTGCAGAATTGCAGAATTAATGTTGAGAAAAAATCTAATCATTAGAACTTTGACTTCTTAAACACATAGGTACAGCCAACAATGGGTTGTCTTCTAGGATAACGATTTTATATCTGAGATGGTAATAAGGGGAATGGTAATTAATATCTCAGAAGAACTTTCTTTCTGCCAGAGCTATCAGCCAGAGAAAAACGAATTGTTGTATTGGGTTGAAAGTTGTTTCTTTGGATCTGTCTTCAAACTCTGAATAAAAAACGGTTATAGAATTGGTTCTGGTTACAGATTTGCACATTGCTTGCAGACAATGTATGAAGGGGGGGATGGCCAAATTCATTTAAAAAATCACTATGATTTACTCACCATAAGTTAATATTCCCCCCAAACAGGAATATTTTCACTAATATTTCATCCTTGGGAGTTTCATTTCTTTTTTGGGGACCATCTATGGACCTTGCAAAGGCACCAGAATATATTAGAATACTAATACCTACTTATTTGCATAATGTCTTGGAGTGAATGTTTCAGTTTTGGTTAAGTGTTTCTATTTATATAAAATACTCCTCCTCCCCATTTAGCTCCTGCCATTTCTTTCCCTTTGGGCAATGAGAATGAAAAGGACACCGTCAGCCTAGTTGAGGACCAGATTTATGACTGGTTAAAAATAGAGTTTTAGAAATGCTAAAGCCAATAGAAGCTAAACAAGGAAAAAGCACTAAATTTATCTATCTTTTTTGTGGTAGGATCAATTGCTTACATCACCAACCCTTCACCCTCCTAACTATTTTGGCAGGCTCAGGCAGCCTCCTAACTATACTAGACAGGTTTTCCCATCTTTTCTATGATTGAGCTGTTTTGATGGTAGCCTATGAGTTGTTTTATGCTCATCTGCTTAGCCTAGCAACTCCAGAAAAGTGAAGGGAGCGTCTTTTATCCATGGCAAATCCCCCTTTTCAATGCACCAGTGAGAACTGAGGCAGGTTCAAGAAACAAAATAAAAATGTATTGAACAAACTAGATGGGATCAGAAGATATTTTAGTGGATGGAAATCAAGTAGGCATTAATTTAGTGCAAACATCAGTTTTGACACAGGCACAGTTCTTAATCAAGCTTTATAAGTTTCTTTAGTTGCTTAGATGTTATGAGAGGTTCTTTACTTTAAAATGGTTCAGTTAGATGTTACTGGCTACTGGATTCATCATGACTTTAGGTTCTGTCAGGCTGGTACCCTTTCACATAACACACATACAGCCGTGACACTGTTAGCTACCCACACATAAATATCCCTCCTAAGGTAACTGTAGTAGAAACTAATATGCCAGATTGGGAATCTATCTGTGTGTATAATTCCCATTCTAACGGACTCTGGAATTCTGCTACACCTAGAAGACATATTCCTTTCCTTTTTATTTATAGTCACCTGTGGAAAGTTTCACTACTATTCTACCTTCAGCGTAAATAAAATCCCAGTTCTCCTTCCTGTCTGTGTATTCTCTGCTTTCAGCACATGCTGACACATTTGGTATATTTCAAGTCAGATTTACTCCCGGACTGAAATCCCCTCAGAGTAGATGTTTAATGCACCCTAATAATTAATTTGGCTTCCTTCTGGATTTTTTTTTAGTTTTCCATCAGTTCAATATTCCTCTTGTTATTAAGTAGAGTCAAGAGTCTCATATGTTGGAGCAAAATTCATAACTATGATTTGTCCTTTCATCTATCTCACCGTAATTAACAGGAACTTTGGGGCATAAATATGCTTGAAACTGTAAATTCCAAATCTGATTTCTAAATCATTGCAAACCATGGTTTATCGATTCAAACATTATGCCTGGCCATAAGCTTTTCTTTTTTAAAAACTAGAACAAACAAAAAAAGAAATGGTGCAATATCTGGATTGAGCATCTGCATTCCCTCTTTTCTGTCTGAGAAGTAGACAAGATAGGTCTTCTGAGGCATTTATTTAATAATCATGCATAGTATCTTTTAATGCCAGCCCAAATTTGGAATAATGGAGCATTTCTGTTTTTCCATCACAAAGTTTGGAGACTTGTTCCTTTTTTGACATGGTGTATTATTTTACCCTCATTGTTTCAGTCTTTAGTTTGTGATCATTGACCCTTTGTTTAGAGAAAGCCAGTGACATTCACATGTGGTCTTTTGTTTCCCACATTATTACTGCTGTTGTTTTTAAAGCACAATCCTTCTTGGTGCCAATTTTAATCTTTATTGTTCTGCATCTCAGTTCAACTACTTAGAGTGCTTTTGAATTTGATATCTTTCTAGCGGACATGTCATCATAAACAATGGATAGTGCTAGCACTTGGATGAACCTTTTTGCTTAGTTCTTTGCTGTACAGGGAGGGTAGATCTGGTTTGCGCAAGATACTGAGCCATCTATTGTTGGAATTTTAGTGTTCTTGAGAAATTTGCTTAATAAGTTGCAGCTGGCAGTGGTGAATAGGTTCTGAGCCAACAAGTGTATCTCTGTATATTTCACACATCTTAAGAAAGAAAAGTAGGGTGATACTATCAGAAATGTTTAGCACCGCTTCATTTGAGAGAACTGCCTTCTGGGAGATATACAGATATTATGGACCCGTGGAGAAGGCATAATTTCACAGATTCCTCAACTTTCAGCTCTCAGAAACGCTATAGAACAAGAACATGTTCAAGCACAGTCAAACGTATGCTGCCAAGATTGTGTCTTCCAGAATTTGCGCTACATAATCTCAATTCATTCTAACATTTTTGAGGATTGCTGGATCAATTTCACTGATTTATCCTTTTTCCTTTATCCATGTATAGTGTGAAAAGCACCTCTTGAGCCTCTTGGAATATGATTTCCATCATGGAAGAAAAGTCCATGTTTGGGGAATTTGTTTCCAAAGTTAAATCTAATGGCTTTCTAGCATAAGTAAATAGAGCTGTGCATTCAGATAAAGTCAAACCAAAAAGAAACCTGAAAAAAACCTGTTTCAATTGGGGGGAGGGGGGATTATTTCCAGCCAGGAAAGAAGTAGAAAAGTTGATCCTGACAAATGTTGAATTTTTCTGACATTGTTCAGGTTACCCCATAGCCTTAATGAAAATGGGAGGAATCCCCACCCCCCTTTTTCATGTTAGCTACCTACAAAGTTCACATGGACTCGAAGGCAGCAGGTGGCAGGGAGCTGAATGTTAGGATCAGCCTGGCTGGACCCAGCATTCAGCTTGGCATCACCATCTCTGAAGACCACATGGATTTCAGGAGTGGGGGAGGTGCAGAGCTGAATGATGGCTCAACTGAGCCAAGCCCAGCATTCAACTCTGGCACTCAGAATTTTTCGGGATCAGGTTTAAATAACCTGGAAAAATTCAAAAAACCCAATAAAGTCTACTCTGAGCAGTACCTCTCCAGAGTCTCAGGCAGAGGTCTTTCATATCAGCTTCTATGTGATCACCTGGAAATACTGGTTCTGAACTTGGAAACATCTCTGTGTGGAACATGTGTTCTGCTATTAAGACACTAAGGGTCAACTTATACATTAGGTGGTACACCTGCAATCAGATCTCCCATCATATTATTTTAATGTTAAAAACCAGCCAGGGAGAGAAACTGGTTTACTTTTGGGGCCATGGCATGAGTAGGGACGGAGTTTGCCTTTTCTCCCAGTGCTGTTTTCTCAAATAGAAGTCACTACCATTAACTTGGCAGGGAAAGAAGACAAGACCAATTCAGGTGCCCGTCTTTTTCCCTACGATTGCTCATAGCAACTGGCATTTGTGTGTGTGATTTCTATCAGAAAAACAGCATGGTAAGAAAGGTTATAACTTCCTTCTCACTGCACTTGAGCTCCAATCCAAAGTAGTTCCCATCCCCCAGCTGCTTTTAAATATGAAATATATTCCAGAAGAACTGTTAGCGTAATATTTGTAGTTCAATCCTTCATTTTAATTTAGTTTCTAAATGGACTTTTCCACATGTTCCACTCATTTCTGGCTTTCTTGGAATTAGTTTGGGCACAGTTCTTTGATCTGTCTGTCCTCCCACTATGTTTTCATAGTCATGGAGTCAGCTTATTTCCTTCCGTACTTGTTCTCAGTAATGAAGATTTTCAGGGGAGGGTGTTGTGGTCAATGATGGTGTCATCAATTGCATCATATCATCCCCCCTCCCAAAGAAAGCACTGTACTCTGGAGCACTGAAACAATAGGCTTAGAGGGTTCTCTGAATTCTCAGTTTTAGTGGGGGGTTTTTTAAAAAAAGTCTGCAGAGAGATATCTCTCTGCAACAGAAAGGACTAGTGACTTTTTTAAAAAGTCTCCAAAGCCTATCATAACGACACTTCAGCAATATACAGTGGAATCTCGGTTTTCATTGCCTTCGGTTTTCATCGGTTTCGGTTTTCATCGATTTTTTTCAGAGAAAAATTTGTCTCGGTTTTCATTGATTTGCCTTGGTTTTCATCGATTTGCAGTAAGGTGCAGGGGTTTGTGGAGAAAAATCACCCGGACAAAGCTATTGCAGGCTGTGTCTGCAACTTGTTTAATGACAATGTCTCACCCCATTTCAGACAAATCTTAAAGAGGCGTCAGAAACAGACCTCTTTGGACAGCTTTCTGGTGTGAAATTGGTCCACTGGCTCTGAAGCTGGTCCTAGTGTTATTGTTTGTTACTGTTTTCAGCATTAAACACTATGTTTATTCACCAAAAAATGTGTTTTTAGTATTTTTTTTGAGTGCCTAGAACAGATTAATTGGATTTACATTGATTCCTATGGAAAAATTTGCCTCGGTTTTCATCGGTTTCGGTTTTCATCTATTCTTTTCGGATGGATTACCAACGAAAACCGAGGTTCCACTGTACTGATATTTTGGTGCTGTTTTTAAAAAAGGGGGAAAAAAGAAATTACTCGTTTTCAGCATGGGGGGCAGAGAGAGTGGTTTGTCCCAATTGTCGAACAGTGGGATGGAGATGAGGTTGAGTAAGTGGGACCAAGAAAACAACAGAAATATTATGCACGAGATAAAAGCCAACCCATAATCAGCTTTTGGAAAAAGATCAAAGTAAAAGTGGTTTCAAAAGAACCAGGAAAAAACCAGGGGATCTCAAAACAAAGCGCACAGCCAGGGCGCCTTCCACACCGCAGGAGTCTCTGCCGGGCGTATGGAGCCTGCTCTCGCACGCTAAAGCATGCAAGCAGGCAAAGGGGAGGCCGGTAGACGGCAGGCGCTCCGCGACGAGCCGCTTCGCGCTTCGCCTTTCACTTCACGGTAGCCTCGCCGCTTCGGCGTTGCAGAGCCCGCTTCACGCTGCCCTCCGACCCCCTGGAGGTCGGAGGATTGTGGGCGGGCTGCGATGCCTCCGCAGGCGACGCAGGGAGGACACCGTGGAGTGGGTGGAGACGGGAGACAGCGCTTCCGGCGGTTCGCACTACACGTTAGGGAAGACGCCTCTCTCCCAACAACAACCCTTTAAAGGGTTGTTGTTTAGGCTGCCGATTACTTCCCCTGGGGAGGGAAGAAGAAATAGGTCGCCGCTGCTGCGCCAGCAGCGGGCGCCAGACGAAGCGCCTGGGGCTTTTGGCACCCCCAGGCCGTCATAAATGGGCCGTGCAGAAACGGCCAAAGTGAAACTGAAAGCAAAGTGAAAACTTCACAAACACTTCACAGAACTCCACACACTGCAGAAAGGCCCAACCTGCTTCATGAAATAGTGGTGGATATTCTTTTTGGTATTGCACAAGAAAATTATTTTGTGCTACCCAATATTTATAATGTTTTTTGTACCTAAAATTTATTACAATATTTATTCCTATAAGGCCATTTGAAAGCAACAGTGAATGCTCACACTTCTAAAACTGTTTCTTTTTGTACTAGTTTGTGATATGTATTGCAAAGCAGGAGATGGATAACTCCTAATTTGAGAGATATTTTGGCTCTGTTCCGTTGATTTCAAGTATATCAAGACTCAGAATGGATACTGTAAAGTATTTGCTCTCTGAAATCTGGCTCGGCAGTAAATAAAATTAATGGTGAGAAGTGAAAAATGAACAATTAATTTAGCATCCCTGGAACCTTTTAGGAGCGGAAACTTCTAATTGTGTATTCTCTTTGTGTCACAAGGAAACACAAGGCTAGCAACTGTAACCTTTAAAGAGCAGAGATTGAACAGCTGCATAAATTGTTAAATGTCACATAAAACATTGTTAAAGCAAAGTACAACCAGTTCTTTTCTTTAATCTGAGTTTATTTATAACATAAGAAAGGAAGATAAAAGTAGATTGTCTTCCCAGTTACAAGAAACAAGGGAAGGTGAAATCAATGAGTAAATCCATGTGCAGGGGAAGCAGCTGCCTCCCTCCCCTAATGATTCGCTGGCAGAAAGTAGGAGGCTGGTCACAAACAGGAGTGTTTATGTCCAATCATACATGTTGTTGTAGATAGTGTGTGGCCTAGGCAGGCCCACCATTCCTCCAGTAACAATTTGAAGTCTCAGCATTTCACTGTCATGGGAACTGGAGGTTTAAGCTAAACAGAGGACAACAGCAGTGGCAGTGACTGCAGTGTCAGGCTTCTGAGCGCCTTGCAAGAAGTCAGTTGAAGGCAGAATGTTCATTCGTGTGGGGTGGCCAGTGGAGCTCCTTGACTGAATTTGTTGACATACTGACTAGTAAATATTTCTAGTAATCCAGGAGAGCAAAGATAAAATATGCAAGTTACAAGTTTGAGGTTTCTAATTTATGGCCTGTTCTCAAACCACAGATTATAACATTCAGTTACATGACGTGAAACTGCTGAAGTGACTAAAGCTTTCAGTCATGTTTCCATTGTGTTATGCTATGACTAACACATATTGGCAGCTGTAAAGGCAAGTTTGCATGGAGGTGCTTTATTGCTCCCTTTGTAAACATGCTTGTTTTGTGATTTTTTACTTCAGGAGGTTGCCTGCTTAAGACTTAGTATGGTAAATCTCACAGAGGCCACAATTATGATGCATTTGTGAATGGAGAAAGCAAGATGTTACATGCTATCCCTGATTCCAGAACTTGCATACTGAGGAGGACAATCTGCACCCACAGTCTATACATGTACAAATGTGTGCACATAAATACTAAGTGCCAATGGAATCCTGCTTTTGTAGGATTCTGAAACATGAAAAAAAATCTCCATGCATGTACAATGGTACATTAATACCCTGTTTCCCGTAACATAAGACATCCCTTGAAAATAAGACATAGTAGAGGTTTTGCTGAAGTGCGAAATATAAGGCATCCCCCGAAAGTAAGACATAGCAAAGTTTTTGTTTGGAAGCATGCCCAACGAACAGAACACAGAAAAATAAGACATCCCCTGAAAATAAGACATAGCGCATCTTTGGGAGCAAAAATTAATATAAGACACTGTCTTATATGCAGACATTCACATAAACGCATTGCTGGGAGCAGAGGCAACCATGTGACCATGCTTCCCTCACAACTCAATGCATTCATCACAACACACTTAAAAAAAAGACTTACCGTATATACTCATGTATAAGTCAAATTTTCAGCACATTTTAATGCTGAAAAAGCTCCCCTTGACTTATATGCGGGTCATTAATTTTTTTTTGTGTTTTTACTTTGCCAGCCAGCAGGGGGTGCAGTTTTTATGCTAGCGGCACCAAAATTTGAGGGTACCCTCAGAAGAAACTCCTGATGATACTCAGCCAGGTTTGGTAAAGTTTGGTTTAGGGGGGGTCCAAAGCCATGGACCCCCCAAAGCTGAGGTGTGCTCCCCACTTCCCATTGTTTTCAATGGGAGCTATTAGTAGCAGATGTGGGGCTATCTCAGGGTCTGATAACTTTGGGATTCTTTCTGGACTCAACTTGCTCATTAAACCTGGCTGGTATCACTCTCAGGAGATACCAAGCCAGGTTTGGTGAAGTTTGGGTCAGGGGATCCCAAAGTTATTGACCCTCCCGTGCTGGGGTGCCCCATTCCCACTGCTTTACAATGGAAGCTAATAGTAAATTTTCCATTTCTGATAATATCCCTCTCTACCATCTAAGTTGGTTACATTTGGACATACAGATGATAAGGAATCCAGTTTTGAAGGATTTTTTAACTCTTGTAGTTTTTTAGCTTGGTTGCTGATTGAGCTGAAGGTTTTTGTACTTTCTAAAGTTATTGTTGAGACCATATTGTTCTTGTTGACCCTCTTTTCCACTTACAGAGCCAGTTTACTGTTTTTCTTTGAAATAGATATTCAGAAACATTTAACCTACTGATGCCAGGGCAGGGAGATTGCAGAGAAGCTGAATGAATTCTTTGCATCTGTCTTCACCCAAGAGGAGGTGAGGAACATTCCTGCACCTGAACCAAGCTTCTTAGGAGGCTTAACCGAGGAACTCAGCTAAGATAGTGGTAGACAAGGAAGAAGTTCTGGCAGCCATTGATAAACTAAATGTTACCAAATCCCCTGGCCCAGATTGCATTCACCCAAGAGTTCTTAAAAAGCTCAAGCATGAAATTGCTGATCTTCTCACTTTAATATGCAACTTATCTCTGAAATCAGGCTCCATCCCTGAAGACTGGAAGATGGCCAATGTCACACCAATCTTTAAGAAAGGATCTAGGGGGGACCCGGGAAATTACAGGCCAGTCAGTTTGACATCTGTTCCTGGTAAATTAGTAGAATCTTATCATTAAAGATAAAATTATTAAACATGTAGAAAAGCAAGACCTGCTGGAGAAAGAGAGTCAGCATGGCTTTCTTTTGCAGAGGCAAATCCTGTCTTACAAACTTACTAGAGTTCTTTTGAGGGTGTAAAACAGGCATGTGGACAGGGTGAACTGGTAGACATTGTCTACTTGATTTCCAAAAGTTGTTTTTGACAAAGTTCCTCACCAGAGACTGTTGAGAAAAAACTCAGCAATGAAGGAATAAGAGGGAAGTCCTCCTAATGGATTAAAAACTGGTTGAGAAACAGGAAACAAAGAGGGGGGGTAAATGGGAAGTTCTCACAATGGAGAGATGTCGGGAGTGGTGTCCCCCAAGGATCCGTTTTGGGACCAGTGCTCTTTAACCTATTCATAAATGACCTGGAAGTAGGGGTAGAAGCAGGGCTAAGTTTGCAGATGATACCAAATTATGTAGGGTGGTGGAGAACCACAAAGGATTGCTAAGAGCCCAAGCTGATCCTTGGTAAATTAGGTGAGTGGGCCCAGAAATGGCAAATGCAGTTCAATGTAGCAAAATGTAAAGTGATGCACATAGGGCAAAAATCCAAACTTCACATACACGCTTACAGGGTCAGTGCTATCGCCACAGACCAGGAAAGGGATTTAGGCGTCTTAGTTGATAGTTCCATGGAATGTCAACTCAATGCATGGCAGCTGTAAAAAAGGCAAACTCTATGCTGGGGATCATTAGAAAAGGAATTGCTAATAAAACTGCAAAGATTGTCATGCCTCATATAAAGCAGTGGTGCCACTAATAATTTGGAGTACTCAGTCCAGTTCCTTGGTCGCCGTGATCTCAAAAAAGGATATTGAGGAGATAGAAAAAGTGCAGAGAAGGGCAACAAGGATGATTAGGGACTGGAGCACCTTTCCCTATGAGGGAGAGGCTGCAGCGCTTTGGGATTCTTTAGTTTGGAGAGGAGGCTGGAGGGGGGGATATGATTGAAGTCTACAAAATTATGCATGGGTAGAAAATGTTGACAGAGAGAAATTTTTCCTTCTCACAAATACCAGAACCAGGGGCATACATTGAAAATTTGGGGAAACACTTTCTCACGAACGGTGATTGGTATTTGGAATATGCTGCCACAGGAGGTGGTGATGGCCACTCAATCTGGATAGCTTTAAAAGGGGCTTGGACAGATTTATGGAGGAGAAGCTCACTTTTATGGCTACCAATCTTGATCCTCCTTGATCTGAGATTGCAAATGCCTTAACAGTCCAGGTGATCGGGAGCAACAGCCGCAGAAGGCCATTGCGTTCACATCCTACATGTGAGCTCCCAAAGGCACCTGGTGGGCCACTGCGAGTAGCAGAGAGCTGGACTAGATGGACTTTGGTCTGATCCAGCTGGCTTGTTCTTATGTTCTTATGCCTCAATTAATGTAATTTTATTGGTATCTATTTTTATTTTTGAAATTTACCAGTAGCTGCTGCATTTCCCCACCCTCGACTTATACATGAGTCAATAAGTTTTCCCAGTTTTTTGTGGTAAAATTAGGTGCCTCGACTTATATGCGGGTCGACTTATACACGAGTATATACGGTATGTGTTCAAAGGAGTAATAGAAGTTTTACTTCTATTAATAGAAGTAATAGGAGTAATAGAAATTTTACTTCTATTAATAATAGATAGAATAATAATAGATAGAATAATCTAGAATTAGTAATAGACGTTTAAGGGCCTGGAACATAATAGGAACATATAAAGGGACATTTTTCTATAGGCAGTTGGCAATCCTAACCAGGATCTCTACTCAGTCTTGGTCTAACATGCTAAACATGAGTATACCAAACTCTACCCTCCATCCGTTCATTACATGCAAATATGTACAGGAATTTTGGGGTTTTAAATGGTTGTACAGTAAAACCACTGAGCTGTTGATCATATTATGATCTCCAGGGGACATGTAATAAAATGTAAACTGTTGCCCATTTTTGGTCATAGGAACTGGAGTCTTTCAGTTTTAGGGAGACATAACACAGCACCAACACCTGTGCAGAGATCTTTGCACATAGCATGCATAGAAAACTAGCATCTAATATTCTGTGTGCAGAAGAGCTAAGCCCATTGGAATCAGTAAAATAATTAGGAAGTAAATCTATATAGGATTACCCAAATAGTCTAGCAAAATAGAGAATGATGTAAGTGCTTTGGGTCTTCATTGGGAAGAGAAATGGGGTATAAATTAAGCCCTCTTGGTATTAGCCGGAAAAGCCGAAATGCTTTTTCCATCTTGGATTATTTGGCTTTGCCTGAATCCCCAGGGTTTTTCTAGCTTAGCTGTATCCAGATGCACAGCCCTAATTGCTATTGGGGATATCTATTAGTATTGCAAAGTTGCACAGTCATGAAAGCCTGCTATCACATGTAGCAAATGCATTCCAAGCAAGTATACTGCAACAAAAAAGTAAATCTTATATTTATTGAAGTATATTCAATTCACTTTCAAGTGTATACCAGTTAGAATTTTAATTTAAGGAATTAGATGTTTAGTTTAAGCCTGTCCTTTCCAACCAAAGTCAGGCTCAGGGCAGCTAACAACCAATAAAATACCCTAAATAAACATATGAAATGCTTATCAAAAGTTAAAAGTCAAGATAGCATCCCTAGAAAACTAATAGTGATGATAATTGAGGTGAGAGCAATCAGGGAAAGGGGTGAGGGAAACAGGAAAGGGAAAAAGGGAAAGATGGGGAGGGGAAGGAAGGAAAAGAAAAATGGTGGGGAAGGACAGGGTGGAATTATTACCTGTTCTCAACCATAGGGCTGGTGGAACATCTCAGTCCCACAGGCCCTGTGGAACAGCCAAATCCTGTGTGGTCTGGGTTTCATTTGATAGTGAGTTCCACCAGGCTGGTGCTAGAGCTGAGAAGTCTCATGTCCTGGTCAAGGACAATTGGGAACTTTTTAGGCCAGGGACCCCTAGAAGGTTGTTCTTGCTAATAATGATAATAAAGAGGGGCATAATAAAGTGAGGCTGTGCCATAGATACAGTGGTCCTGGCCATTTAAGGGTAAGGTCAACATCAAAACCTTGAGCCTGATCCGATGCTCAACTGAGAGCCAGTGCAGCTGGTGGAGCCCTGGTTGTATAGGCACTCTCTATGGGTAAGAACCCACACTCCAAATACAGGACCAGTTGAAGTTTCTGGAGCAACTTCAAGGGTAGCCCTGCATAGAAAGAGTTACAGTAGTCCAATTTGGAGGTGACCATTGCATGGTTCTCTAGGATAGGTAGAGTTTCAACTACTTGACCTGGTGAAGGTGGAACATTTAAAGGTGCTTAATTTCAGCTGAATCCCTTAGGGTGCTGTTTGTGGATGATGTATAACTATTTTTTTGGATGCAGAAAATTTTGTATGTACAGAGAAAGATGAAATCCCCATCTGTAGTCTGAAGGGGTGCAGTCTACAAATATCTTTGCCTCCTCATCTGCTGTTTGTGAAAAATAAGCCAATCAACCAGCCCTCAGCCAGCTGAACTTGTAAAGTGCAACATTCTGTTATGCATTATTTTTGTATGTTGCTATGTAACACAGATATCTGTGAAAGAAGAAAAAATGTTAGTAATTTGTTTTTGGAAAGAACTGTTGCTCAGAGCAGGAGCAAGGGTGATGCAATTTTGCTTTTTGCTTCTGAAATGAACACATTTAAAGCCAATATTGTACTATACATAATTCCCTTAATGGGAATTACAACATAATTCTTTGTTTGTTTTTCCATCCCAAAACACACTGATTTCAACGGATTACATTGCTAATGCCCCCTGACATTAGGTTCAAACTGATTTGATCAAATGGTTTTATTCAGTGTAGAGCAAAGAAATTCCATGTTCGGGTTTCATCCTGATTTGCTATTCAGAACACTTCCCATCTTGAAAATAATTTTAAAAGGCAGGACTTACTAATTGAAAATTCTGTTGTGTCAGGAAAGAACTATTATTATTATTATTATTATTGTTATTATTTTTAAATATTTAAGTACTATTATTATAATTTTATTTCTATACTGCCCATAACCTCTGTGCGAGGATAACAACAAATATAAAACAAAGTTGGCAAATTTGGCACGAGGCAGGTCACAGCAGGGAGGTTATTCCAAAGACCTGTGCTTGAAAGACCCCTCCTCTTATTGCCACCCTCCGAACCTCACGAGGGATTGGCACCCAAAGAAAGGCCTCAGAGGCAGAGCATAGTGTCTAAGTAGATTGAGGTCGGCAGACATTCTCTAACAGATATTGCAATCCCAAGCCTTGTAAGTCTTTATAAGTTAACTAGCACCTTGAGTTGGAACTGGAAGCATACAAGCAGTCAGTGCAAGCAGGCCAGAACTGGTCCTATATGTTTGGACCTCTGGGTCCCAGTTAGTAGTCTAGCAGTCACATTCTGAGCCATCTGTAGCATCCAAACTGTCTTCAAAGGCATTTATGTTTTTTAATCAGTAACTACACTGTAGAATGTGTTGTAATATAATCTGGAAATTACCAGTGCATAGATTACTGAAGCCAGGGGTCCAACTGGGCCACCAGATGAAGCTGACTGAAAGCACTCTGAGCCACCAAAGCCACCTGAGCCTTGAGTGACAAAGATTTGAGAGCATGCATGCATCTAGCCCTCTTTCTTGCCTCATCTCAGCCTGTATTCCTACTTACTTTAGGCAGTGAACTTTGCAAAATAGAGAATATGGCTGCTAAATATATAATTATGTTTCTGAATGAGGAATATACCATAGGAAGCAATTTTAAGAAGGCCTACTTTGAAGTAAGTCTCATTTTATGCAGTGCAGCTTACTCCCAGGAAAATGTCTATAGGATTGCTGCCGCATTCCAGTGCCAAATAGCTTGGACTGAAGACTAGAAATCATTTGCAATAACGATTCATTAAGATTATTACTAGCTAAAATATATTATTTATGTATTTTGTCAGTTTTTGCCTTAATGTGAGTTTCTGCAGCCAGGAATAGGATTACCACATTAATCAGAAAAGAAAATCCTTGGATGACTTGCTCTTGTGCCTTTAACAGCTACTTGGGACGCAAAAATCAGCAAATGGAGCTTTCCACCATAGGGAGTTGAATATCAACACCTGGTATTAGAGCTTTTCACAATTTAGGTTACATATACATATTGTATACATGTACAGTTGTTTATGTGAATGTCTGAATGCCCTTCATTCTAATACCCTGGAATATTCCAGGATCAAGATAATATATATGGATGTATGCACAATAAATTAACCCATAAGTGCAAATGATTATATACTGACTATGTGAAAGGAGGAATCTGCAGAAATTACAGTGTAGTTGCTGATTAAAAAACATAATTGCTCTGATCAATAATTGTTAGTAGAATTTGTGTATTTTATAAAGAACTAGCAGGGCCCGACCACGCGTTGCTGTGGCAATTGTCCTCATCACAGTCCGCAACCCACACAGATGTCCATGCAGGTCCAATGATCCCCAGCATAGCCTTTTGGGAGCAGCAGTGGCATAGTGGCTAAGAGCAGGTGCACTCTGATCTGGAGGAACCGGGTTTGATTCCCAGCTCTGCAGCTTGAGTTGTGGAGGCTTATCTGGGGAATTCAGATTAGCCTGTGCACTCCCACACACACCAGCTGTGTGACTTTGGGCTAGTCACAGCTTTTCGGAGCTCTCAGCCCCACCCACCTCACAGGGTGTTTGTTGTGAGGGGTGAAGGGCAAGGAGGTTGTAAGCCCCTTTGAGTCTCCTACAGGAGAGAAAGGGGGGATATAAATCCAAACTCCTCCTCTTCCTCTTCTTCTTTTTGTTCTTCTTTTGGGGTGGTCAATTGGAATCCCTCTTTCCCTTTTCAATTCACATTATTATATGGTGCTGTCTTGGTTTTTAGTATAAGGTAACCCTTTCCATTCCACAACGGAACTGTCCAGAGTGCGAATCCCGTTGTCCATGAGGCTGGCTGACACGCACAGTCCTGGCTTGGGTAAGGCAGAACTGGGGCAAGGAGGCTATCCCAGTCAGGCAGCAGAGGTAGGGTGGTGAGGCGCTCAGATCGAGGCCAGCTCCCTGGATTTTTAAAGGGCCATGTGCAAAAGAAGCTGAGCCAGTAGTGTTGGTTCGCCCCCACCTCCTAGAGGATTCTTCTTAGAAGAAAAAAGTGCAAACCCAGCTTCACTTTTAGTAAAAGAGAGCTGCAAAGGGCAAATATGGGTGAGGAAGTGGGTAAGTGGTGTTTGGATGTGAGGGAGGGCAGAGTGAGGTGTGTGAGGATGAGCTGGATGTGGATGAGAGTATGTGTGTTGTGTGATAGTAGGGGGTGAGGCACAGAGAGGGAAAGTTACCTACATGTGTGTGTAGAGGGGAACCCCACCTGACATCTCACACAGCAAAGTGTGTATGTGTTTCACTTCCACTCATATTACCTAACAGTATTACCTATTTACTGTTTTCACTGCTCATCTCTGGCCATCTGGCGCTACTACATTCTAATCCTCATACCTGCCAAGGCCTCCCTCAGGGCCACAGATAGGCTCGCAATCTAACATTCTAAGGGTGGACAGCTGTCAAACAGGAGCCAGCTAGCGAATGGTCAGCCAGGAAAAAAGACGCCTTTTACCTGGGCTCGGTATGGACTTTAGGCGACATTTGAAGGTCCCAATTTGCCCAAGCAACATGGCTTTCATCCATCCAGCCGTTTTATGCTAGCAGCAGCCAAGACCAACAAACGAATGGTTAGCTTTATATATATATAGATTATAGCAGTAAAATTAGGTTGTTTCTAAAACTATTTTAATTCAGCAAAGCACTTGCACCTAATTACACTTAAGGATATCTTTCTAGCCCTGAGTATGTAAACTAAATTTTATGTTACTTCAGGGATCTGTGATTGGATCACCTAATCTGTCATATCAGCTCAAAAAGTAGGTACAGGGAGAAGAATTTGGACTACAGCACTGGAGCAGAAGAATTTTGGTGGCATTTCCCTGAAAGAAATCCCCACCCTTTCCCTATACTGTTGCTAGATCCAAAAAGTAAAACTTATAGGCACATAAACTGTACCTGTATTTTTCCTCTGCTTGTAATAGGAGTTTGAGAGAATGGAATTTTCCCTGGGAAAATGGCATGGTGGAAGAGTTAACCCATACCCACCCCTCAACACACACACACACACACACACACACACACACACACACACACACACACACACACACACACACACACACACACACACACACACACACACAGCTATGGATGCCAGCCTCCAGGTGGGGTTTGGGGATCCCCTAGAATTACTGCTCATTTTTAGACTACAGAAATCAGATACTCTGGGGAAAATGGATGCTTCGGAGAGTGGACTCCATGGCATCATGCCCAGAGGTGGGATCCAACCAGTTCTCACCACTTCTAGAGAAGTGCAGGCTTACCAATTTTTCCTGAGTGCCGAGGTAGCGAGCTTGCTAAAGCAAACTTCCTGTCCACTAATAGGGACTGGAGGTGTGTGTGTATGGCAGTGCCACTGTTTGTATCCCACCACCATCGGAACCTATTATTAAAATTTTTGGATCCCACCACTGATTGTGCCCTGGCCCACCCCAGGCTCCATCCCTAAATCTCCAGGAGTTTCCTAAACTGTATCTGGCAACTCTACTCTCTCATCCTCCACCAGTAGCCAGGGGGGGATCTGGCAAGCCCACTTGGAGCTTAAGGTGCACATTAGGAGACCAAGTCACAAACCCAAAAGTAGGATTGCCAGATTCCAGCAGGGGTGGGGGCTTCCCATTTCCGGTCCATCTTCTTCTTGACTTGTTCAACCAGCCAGCAGGCCTAGTCCTCATTATGTACCTAGTAATATCTCCCCATTCCCCTCCCCTGCCGGTTGCCAGGGGCACCTGGCAATCCTACCCCAAAGTAGGATTGCCAACTTTGGCCTGGGGAATTCCTTTTGGTGGTGGTGCCTGTGCAGGGGAAAGTTTGGAGAGGTATTTATCCTAGGATCCATGTGAGGCTTTCCCACCCCTGAGAGAGACTCTCAGCCTTCTGCCATCATACCACCAAAGAGGGTGACTGGCCCACTGGCCTCAGAATTGGGAAGAAGTGAGGTTCCATCAACCAAGTATCCTTCCTTCCCCAGACTGGCTTCACTTTTACTCTCTATCTCTCTGTATCCAATCCCTCTCTACCTTCTCCACCTGGGAGCTTATAAAAGGAAAGGGAAACCTTTTTCCTGTTCTGCCTGCTTCCTGTCTCCCTATCCTGCTCTTTCCTCTTGCTGTTCAGAGCTGCCTTGCAGTCTCTCCCATCATGGGTCAAGTTGGGGCCAGGTCAGCTCCCAACACTACAGAGTCTTCCCTCTCAAAGCTGCTATTTTTCTCCAGGGTATTGATTTCTGTAGTCTGGAGAACAGTTGTAATTCTGGAAGAACTTTAGAACCTCCTGGAGATTGGCAACCATACTCCAAAGGAATATGTAATTTGGCCTCACCTAAACAATGTAAAATGGTAGAAAAAGTGTGTTGGTCTTAAAGGTGCCACTGGACTCAAACTTCCTTCTGCTGCTTCCACAGTTTTCAGAGGTGAAACTTCCACAGCTACCCACCTAAATGGAAAACAGTATTTCTGTTGCACTCTATCAACCATATCATTTCTTCAACAGATTTTTGTAAGCAGAATTTAATAAATGTTGTCTGATGTTCTGCACCTTTCTTTTTCCTTCAGATGTAGCTTGTATGCTTTGAATTCCTCCGAGCATAACTGACTGGCTCAGAAATGGTGTGCCAGAGAGTGATGATTTGATATGTTAATTCTTATATCAAAGGACTAGATAATCATTAAACAATTCAATCTGGAGCTTTCAGAAGTAAATGTCAGTCAAAGTAACTGTCCCCGTAGTGTTACCATGACACCAACCCTGCTGCAGTATTTATAAACATAAAGGATGAGGCTAGAGCTTGTTCATTTTATTAATTTCTAATTGCAGCCAGGTTTCCTAGCCCCATAGTCAATGGTAGGGTTGCCAACTCCCCAGAGAAGAAGTATCCAGTCCGTTAAATAGAGGCTTGATGGGAGGTTATTTACCAGGTGGTGTTATTTACTTGAATGTCATGAAAAGCTTCACCTGTCCATTTCCACACATTAAGCCTCTGTCAAAGGGACAAGGATTTTTTCTCTAGGCCTGTCGGCCGCTCTCTTCAGTAGAGTGATGTAATCAATAAGACCAGATCTCAAATGGCCTAAGCTAGTTAATGGCACTTCTAAGGGAAAGGACAAAAAAAGAGAGTAAAATATATAAGACTGTATTGAACAGGAAGGCAAAAACTATCAGTGAAGTGGTGATGGGTCAATTGTAGCTTCGTCAGCTTCATTAAGGGATGCTGGGATAAGGAACCGGATGGGCCTTCAGGAATAAAGTGGTTCGATCTATTCTTATCAATGGAGAACAAGGACTCCCCATTTGCTCGGCCATGCCAAAGATCAAATCCAAAAGCGCCGGCTTTGATATGTAAGTGTGGAGCCTGATACAACCTGCCAAGAAAGACACTCTGTCCACAGCCTGCGAGGAAGCACTCACATTGGCATAGATTATTTAAGTCCCTGAGAACTAACAGCGTGGGGAACTCCAAGGCCCTTCCTGATACTGCTTTTAGCAAGGTAACTGCTGCTGCTCTAGGCAGCTGATACACCAGCCAGATAGCCAAACAGTATCTCACACCAGACCAACATGATCAGTCCTGGAAATCTTTGGGATGTGAGTGCTCTGAAAAGTGGAATCCGCTTCCCAATGGAGTATCACTCACCTCGATTCCTGCCTGGCCTCTTTGTCTAGGGACTGGATAAAGGACCAAAAAACTCTGGGAGGGACACAACAGAAGTGGAAGCGCTGCTTATTTTGGAATGCCATAGTTCACATATCCTAAGCAGCAGAGGTCAGGAACTCATGCTCGCGAAATGAGTCAGAAACGGGCTCTTTACCCTCCTTCTTCTTGAGGTGCTGCTCCCTCGGCATGGCTGCCCCTCTTTCTGTGGAGAGGGAGAGAAAAGGTGCGCCTGGCCTCAGGCTCGGGCCATGCTGGCGCGCGTCCCCGCCTCCAACTGTGGATGCTGATGGACCTTCCTTCCACGGGCGCCCATGCAGGCTCAGGCTGGCCACTGTGGGAGCTGGTGATTCCTCCCCTGCAGGGAGTAGTTAGTAGCAGTCTCCCTGCCTGAGTTGGGCGCTGCTCTTTGCAGGGCAGGCACTCGCTCGCCTGAGCTGGGCCACTTTTTTCTCCTCCCTACACAGGGAGAAAAGCTGCTTCAGCTCAGGCCGGGTTGCTGCTGCTCGGGCCTCCTGCAGGGGAGGGGAGAAAAGAGGCATGCCCCAGCTCAGACCCGGGTCGCCTATGCATGTTCCTGGTTCCAACCGGGAGCTTTGATAGGGTTGGAGGGAGAGAAAAGTGAAGTTGGCTCATGCGATTCTTCAAGCAACACATCACTTTGGTGGAATAGCCGCTTCTCTGATACAAACGCCAGAAAAGGTAAAAAAAAAACAAAATAATGAGTAAGTGTTATCTTCATTTTAAATGTCAAAAAGTATTTGCGGCTCCATGCGTTTTCTTTCCCGTGGAAAATGGGTCCAAATGGCTCTTTGAATGTGAAAGGTTCCCGACCCCTGTCCTAAGGCATTCTAAGGACTCTGAGCCTTTTAAATAATTCCATTTTCCAGGTCTAACTCCAGGTCGAAGGCTCAAATAAAAATAGGAAGTTGCAATGGGACTTACCCAGTTGCCAGCTGTCTCAAAATTGTGATAGAATTCTGCTAAAATACTAACCATAAAATGTTGCTAAACTTCTGCAAAACAGGAGGAGCTCATATTTAAAATTCCCGCCACAGTACCATCTTGAATCTTACACAGCAGAATTCAAACACTGCACCTATAGCTATTCATTGAGAATCTGCTAGAAATGCAAAGTTATAATTTTCCTTTCTGTCTTTATTAAATACATTATTAGTTCTAAATAATAACTCTGTAGCATAATCTGCATTGAAATCAGTGGTAAAACTGTCATTGAATGATCTGTTTTACAATGTTATGTGCATAAAGCATCACTCCAGGTGAAAGGATCTACAAGTGCTTAAGTATTCTGCAATAACAAAGTTCCACTTGTGAATGCATTCGTTGTGTTACAAAGTCTACAGTGCAATTGGTAGAAACAGTATGAAAAAAATAATACACAGTTCACAAGGTTAATGTCACAGTGTAAACATCAGTTTTTTTGAAAAGCACTTGAGGCATAAGGACTATACTGTAACTCTTTGTTATTTGTAAAGAAATTATCTCAGCTATAAATCCACAGAGTACTTCCAGAAATGTGCCATGACCCGGCGTGGTGTAGTGGTTAAGATCAGCAGACTCTAATCTGGAAAACTGGGTTTGATTCCCCACTCCTCCACATGAGCAGCAGACACTAATCTGGTAAAGTATGTTTGATTCCCCAATCCTCCACCTGAAGTCTGCTGGGTGACCTTGGGCTAGACACAGTTCTCTCCTAACTCTCTCAGCCCCACCAACTTAACATAGTGTCTCTTGTGTGGAGTGGAATGGAAGGCAATTGTAAGATTTGAGACTCCTTAAAGATTAAGAAAAATGGGTTTTAAAAACCAATGGTCCTTCTCCTTCTCAAAAATTAACTGTGGTATACACTTGATATATAGCTTTTGCTGTTTATTTAGGATTTGTTTTTCAGAGCAGCTAAAATACAGCTGAAGCCTGCAGTAATAGAAGTATCTTATTTTATATATAATTTGCATGGTTTCAGTTAACATTACAGACCTGGAGTAACAGTGAAAGATTAATTTAACTGAGTTAAACTGAGATGGGAGTCAATTCTGAAAGTGATGAAATACAGCTTTCTGGCCAGTTATGCATGGCGAGGTTCCCATGGTTTTAAAAAGAATTGACCAGAGGTCTTTGTTTCAGGTCATGTTTGGCATTATTACCACTGCCTTGTTTGCAGTGGAGCAGGCATTACCCATCAATTGGCTTTTTGCTTGCATCCAAGGAGGGGCTCTCATGCATGCGTGCTTTAATTTTTAATATAATCTTTAATTTTTACCTTTAATCTTATCAGTAGACCAATATATCAGTCTATCAATCTACTGATGGATATAGCAACATAAAAAGGCAAACTATAAAAGAAAATCTTGAATACAACATCTGTCTACTTTGTCCAAACACTGATTGTCTTTTATAGTGGGAAGTGAGGAGGGAGTAATGGCGACATGCAAACTGTAAAAGGACAGTGTGAACTTGGCAATGTGAATTTCCTAAGCTCCCCTGGGTCACAGTCGTCTGTCTCCCAATGTCCTGTAAAGCCAAGCGTCGAGACCAACGGGGTTTTCCCAGTGTGGTCTGGAATCACTGATTGCTTGTGTATACAGTGGAACCTCGGTTTTCGTTGCCGTCGGTTTCAGTTTTCGTCGATTCTCTAAGCAAAAAATTTTGACTCGATTTTCATCACTTTCTTCAGTTTTTGTCGGTGCACACACGTTAATTTTGCGACAAAAACTGGCGACCCATACCTCTCCATTGCTTGCCAGTGGTTTCCTCGGTTTTTGTTGGTTTCGGTTTTTGCCAAGGTTTCCTGGACGAATTAACAACAAAAACCGAGGTTCCACTGTAAAAACTGCAAGACTGGAGACACCCCAGTCTGTTAATCAAATGTAGGGGAAAATTGGATGTTTGGACTGTTTGACTAGTCAGTCTTATTATGTTTACTTTTGTTAGTGTTAGTATTGATTTACTGATCTATCAATATGATTATTTATTTTTTAAGATAAAAAGATATGCAGGAGCAGGGAGGCCATGGGCAAAAAAAATGATATTGCAGGACAAAAAGTGGGAAATGGTCTGCAACAGGGAGGAGGGCAAGGGGGAAGCATGCAAAGCAGTGTGAAGGAGTGGCGGGAGGTAAGACTAGGAGGACTGGCTGTGGGCAGAGGGAAGAAGTCCTGGGCAAAGCTGTGCCCACTGGCAAATCTGTCCCGCTCTGGCAGTGAAGCAAAATTAAAATCATATACGTGGATTTGCTTGCAATGGAAAGAGTGAAAAGTGAAAACGGAGCTTGGGAAAATACAGTTGTACGAGAACTCTTGCCGTGGCAGACACTCATTTCCACCATGCATCAAACATCTTGTGCATAATAAGCCTCTGTAAATATGTACTATCTGCATGTGCAGTTTACAACTGATGTCTTCTTTGAAATTGTGCTTGGTCTTTTCTTCATAAATCACTTTTAATTATGCTAATTAGGATAAGGGTGCGGCTTTTGTGTGGTGGTATTCACTGGTACTAAGTACTGGCACCTTTGCGGGGGATGGGGGAGCTCTCCGAAATCCTGAGGGAAAAATTTGTGGAAATTGGTGCAACCCTCTGTTTTGATCATTGTTTACAAAGATTAATTCTTTCACCTCTCCTTTTGCTTTGTAGTACAGAATTGGACAGCTGTACATGATCAGTAAACATAGCCATGAACAAAGCGATCGTGGAGAAGGCGTAGAAGTGGTGCAAAATGAACCTTATGAAGATCCAAATCATGGGAACGGTCAGCTGACAGAAAAACGGGTTTATCTGAACAGGCAAGTGCTTCTGTAATCTTCCTCTAATATTATGTGTAGATGACTTTAATGTTTTTAGTAAACATATTCTTCTGCAGCTTGGCAGTTTCAAGAAAAGGGGGGACAGAAGACCACTATCACTTAAACACAATGGCACTTTCATTGATCACATGTTCCATTTAGAAACAGTGTGGCAGAGATTCAGTATACTAGAACTAATTACAGTATTTTCTTGAATTCCACTTAAGGCAAAGTTTTTTGAAATGCCTTATGTTTGACAACTTATCATTAATTAAATTTAGCAGTCTGCTTGTGTGGAACAGTCACTACAACCTAACCATTTCACATGCTAGGTATGCATGTGCTCCCTACTTCCTGAGAGATAAAAGGTTACAGCTGGGTTTGGCCTTACATTAACTTAGGAGCCCTGATTTTGCTAAAAATGATTTGAACATTTCAGAAACGGGAATATGATGATTCTGTGTATAGCATTTCTTTACCCATACATTAGTTTCAGGAATTCATTACTTAAAAGAAATTCAGTACAGAAATGGTATTGGCCAGAAATGACACATCAAGATGATTCATTAAGATAGATGAATCGTTAGGAAATGATTGGCAAATTTTTGAGCTGTCTCCCACAGAAATATCTCATTGTTTGCCTTCCATTCTTTCAAATGCCTGTTGGACTGCTAATTATATTTCACAGCCCAGTACAGTTTCAGTCTGATTTTGAAAGTACTGTGCTAATGCTTTGTTCCCTTTAAATCATTGAAATTGCTTAGGGGGTGAGTTAGCACTAAATTTGTCCCATTGTGCTCTGCAGATGGTCTGTCTATTAATTCCACACCTACTGCCTTGCCAGTCTTTTTAGTGCATTCAAAAAAAAGTAATTCTTTTCCCTCAGGTTACATTCTGCTTCTCAATGAACACTAAAACCTACCAGACTTCAGCATCTTTTATGGCTCAACTCAAACTGAATCCAAGTTTCAAATAACCCATCTTTATTTATAAAATGCAAGCCTAGCTAACTTCAACTGGCTTATCTCAGTTTGTTCTTAAGTTGTCAGGTCTAACCAGAGGTTTGAAAGTGCCGGATGGTTTTCAAACAGTGTTTTGACTGGGGTCTCTTTTGTCCTATTGATGCTCCTCAACGAGAAGAATAATTAATGTCAGGCAAGTTTATATGATAGAGACTTAAGGAAAATCTGGTATAACTGTGAACACAGCTACTTTTCTTCCTACAGTATTCAGACACAGAGGAAAGTGTTATGTGTTCTTTTCTGGGCAAGAGTGAGGCCTATATCAGACTTGGCCAATGCCTTGTGTGAATTAAATGTTAGCCTTAGTACATGCCCCAGAATTGTTAGTAATGTGAAAAGGTACTGTGGCAGATGTGTGGGGTTCCTCTGCAAACAAGCTGATGTGGATAGCGCTCCATGACAGATTTATCCATTGTTGCAAGCAAACCACTTTTCTTTGCACGCACTGATTATGTCCTCTGAACTAATCTGGGAATGTAACTCGCTTTTACCCCAATGGTCCAGAGCATAGAAAATGTGTAATAATGTGTAACATTTGTAGAAATGTTTTATGTATTATGATATAGCATATTTATTTACTGTATTTGTCAATGACTGTTATTAAAAACCAATTTTATATAACAACTCATTATCACATAGCTGGATCATCAAATGTTTGGAAACAACTAGTGACATCAAAAACATTAGAATGTTTATAGAAAAAACAAAGAACCAGTGGTAGACAGAATTGATGGCTAGAAAAAATATGGGCCAGTTAACATCAGAAGAGATATCTTCCAGGGTGACTCATTTTCACCTTTGTTATAATTGCAATGATTCCACTATCAGTAATTCTGAAGAAAACAAACCTTTGCTGTCAAACAATAAAAATACTTATAAAATTTCACACTTGCTGTGTATGGAAAATCAGAGAATGAAATCCAGTCATTGACAAATTATTATACACATATTTAGTGCAACTTTTACAGTGGAGTTTAGCATAGAGAAATGTGCTACAGTAACTATAAAACAAGGCTAAATTTACAGTCACAAAATTGAAATGCCAAATGGGCAGACCGTTAGGAACCATTAAGGTAAAACGTATAGATATCTGGGGATTTTACAGTCAGATAATATGAAGCACAAGCAAGTCAAAAAGGCTGTCAGTAATGAATATATTCAAAGACTTAGAAAACCACTGAAAATAAAATTAAATGGTAGAAACACAATTAAAGCCATTAACACCTGGGGTATAGCTGTTATACAATACACTGTTGGAATTATTAACTGGACACAAGGTGAACTGGATAGTATGGATTGAAAAACAAAAAAAACCTCATTACTATTCACTATACATTACACAATAGTAGTACCATTGACAGATTATATCAACCCTGTAGAATTGGAGGCAAAGGACTGTTGCAAATCAAACAAACTGTAGAAAGAGAAAAACGTGGCATAACTGATTATATAAAAGACAGTTGAGAACAGATGCTAATACAAGTTGTGGCGCTTCCCCTTCCCTCCCCGGGCCTTCAGGTGTGGGCTCCTTCCCTTCCTCCCTTTCCTGGGGGCTGACTTCCCCAGAGGTGTTCTCTTCCTGTTGGCCCGGAGGGCCAAGAAACAGTTTTGCCCCTTACAGGGCTCGCTGCGGGACGAGGGCTGCCCCGCTCTTCTGGTACCTCCAAACTTCACCTCACCCAGGCCAGTCCCCGGTGGCTTCCCTCCCTTGGACTGGCTGTAGTTCCTTCACTAGCAGCCAGTTGTAGTTAGGCCTGCAGTCTCGCCCTGGCCAGTTGCTTCACTGAGCCTTTGACTGCTTCTCCACAGCAAGCCAGCTCCCTGGCTTGTCCGCTCGTCCTCCTCCCTTCCTGAGATTTCTCTCTCCTTAGACAGTCCCTCTTCCCTTCCTGAGATTCCTCTCTCACTAAAACCGCTTCTTCCTCTTCCCTCCTCCTTCAACAGCCCGCTGCAGCGGCAGCTCCTGAGCTCTTGGGTTCCCTTCCTTAAATAATCTTTCTTGCTCCAAGGTCCTCCCCCTCCCCAGCTGCCGCCTCTCTGAGCTGAGCCAAGCCGGCTCAGCTGTGTTTCGGGCGCGGCCAGGTCTCTGCTCTTTCCCCACTTCCACATTCCTGGCTGCTGGCTGGATGCAAGGTCTCCCCGATGGCGACACGTCTCTTTCCCGATCGCTGGTAAGTCTGGGTGCGGGGAGGGAGGGGGCAGGCGTCCCAAATGCTGGGACTTCGCCCGCACCCGGACACAAGTTAAAACCAGAATTTATTGAAAGTATAAGAAATAAAATGTGAATATTGGCATAAAATGATAAAACCGCGAATAGTAAGCAAGCCAAAAAAAAGCACTGCGCGGTCAATTTCTGGGGAAGATTGAAAGGAAAGAGAACAAAGATAAAAATGGGTAATGGCTTATAACTGAAACATTCATGAATGAAACTGAAGGCTTGATTTTATCTGCTCAAGAACAAGCTATTAGAACAAATGCAATTAAAGCCATAATTGTAAAATCAGCAACTGGTTCAAAATGTAGATTGTGAAAAGTAGTGAAAGAAACAATAGAAACATACTAACCTCATGCAAGAAAATCGTACAAACTGATTGTAGACAACATCATAACACAGTTGTTAAAATGATTAACTGAACCATCTGTAAAATTATTATTTGACAACAAAAAAGAATCAGTGGGGAAACATTGTTGAAAAAATAGTTGAAAGTGAGCAGGTCAAAATATTGTGTGACTTCCAAATACAAACAAGTAAAGTACTATCGCATAATACACCAGACATAACAATAGTTGAAAAGAAAAAAGAGGTGGATAATTGATGTAGCAATACTTGGGGACAGCAGAGTTGAAGAAAAAGAACTGAAAAAGATGATGAAATACCAAGATTTGACAATGGAAGTTGAGACGTTAAGGCACAAACCAGCAGTTGTCCCAGTGATTGTCGGCACATTGGGTGCCATGCCAAAAAACCTTGGACATCACTTAAACCATCTACATAGTGACAAAATTTCCATCTGTCAAATCTCCATCTGTCAATTGCTTATATCTACACATATGCAACACCAATACATTACAACATTCTAAGTTCTTGGGAAGAACCCAGAGAGCATGAAGGCCAAAACTGGCTGAAGATTTGGCGGCTGTGATTTCATAAAATGATAATAGTAATAATGGGACATAGCCATACAGGTTAAGCCCCCATCATACAAAAACACAGGTCTTATGTAATAAAAAATGTGGGCTTTTAACAACCCTTGATGGAGATTCCAATATGGTAATGAGCAACCCCAGACACCGTGGGTCAACCCGATCACCCAGAAAGAATAACAGCCAAGTATTGAAAGCCAGGCTGGTGCCATAAAACTATAAACAATTCACAGTGTTCTGTTCTTATCACTGAGAAGTGTGAGAAGTCGCGATCCAAAAGCTATGGTTGGAGACCCGTTACCTGAGATGTATACTTAAAGATGGAAACATTGTGATGTATTGTGAAATCTATGGTCTGCAGTTGAATATTTGGAGTATAATTCAGTCATCAAGCCTTCTCAATTGGCAGGCAGCAAAGGCCTCTTTCTTCCTGTCCAGGTGCCTAGAAATGAGAGTGGGAGTCTTTTTCAGTAACATTCCACAAGCCTAACTAAGGCCGTTTCTGCACGGACAAAAGGAGCGACGCGATGACGTCGTAAATTGCGACGCCTCCGAAAAAAAGCATTCGCACAGACAGGCGGAGCTGCGGGCATCCACAGTCCCGCAGAAATGTGCCGGTTCGCACGGAGGCGCTGCGGAAGCGGCGTCTCGCCACTCTCCGTTGCGGCTGCGCACTTGCGAAGCTGCGCGATTGGCTGACGTGACTGCCCTGATGTCCTGCCCGTCCCCCATCAGTCATTGCCTCCCCTCCCAGCTACTGTCAGTCCCAGTGCATGTTACCTGTGAGACCAGAGTGTGTATGGGCAGCCACCATCTGCACAGGCGACATGGATCTGGGAAAGGTGCTTGCCCATGCAGGGAAATCACCAGGGACAAACGTGTGTGTGTGTGTGGGGGGGCGGTGACCAAGCTTGGCCTTTTGGCAGTCGCCATTGTTGAGAACGGCTCCGTGGCGGCAGTTCGCACGACCGCGCGGCCGGCAAGCGCCACATGTGGAAAAAAAGAGCTTCGCCGCTTTTTTTTGAATACAGCGTCTTCGCGGCCGATTATGCGTTGCTACGGGACGGGCGTGATTTGGCGCACCTCGGCCAGCTATGGCGTAGTTAACGCTCTCGCTCTGACGTTTCTTTTCCTGTTTCCACGACGTCATATTTCGCCCGTGCGGAAACGGCCTAAGGCCGTTTCCACACGGCCAGAGGCAGCAGCTTCCCACCGGCTTTGATGAAGCTGGTGGAGTGTTGAGACCGTTCACATGGTCCCGACGGAGCCACCCAGGGTGTTTGCGAGGGACTTACCTTGCATTTCTCTACAGCTCCAGGGGACTGGAAAGACACGCCCATGCTGCCCTCCAACCCTCGGGGTCACAGGGCAGCGTAGGCATGTCGTTCCAGCCACCTCAACGAGCGAGGTTTAAAAGCGGCGTCTTTGCACTGCTTTGGGGGGTTAAGGACGGCGCTGCTGCGATGCAGCAGTGCCTCCTGTGTGAACAGCACCCTAGGGACGGCGTTTTTTCCCATCCCTAGGGCGCTGTTATTTGGCCATGCGGAGTCAGCCTAAGATTATCTAAATTAGGTGCTTTCTACAAACAATCATCCCAAAAGCCTGCAATTCTAGCTGCATTTGCAGGCTGCCAACTGTATATTAAAGGTCTATTTTTTTCTGAACTGAGTTTATTCTTAGGGTTAGATAGTCTTACAAAATCAAACTGTATTATTCTTCTAACATCATTTATTCTATTTAAAAAATTAAAATAATTTTCCAAAATGTTATCTCATGGAGATCAATTAAAATAGTAGGAGATTTCCATGTGCCACCTGGAGGTTGGCAACCCTATTCAGGGTATGTGCCACTGGAGGCAGAGCCAACCATTTTCATGTCAGGGATAAAATTTATTCATAACTCTAATAGTAACTCTTCAACATTTCAGGCAGAAGCTTTGTTTAACAAGGTGTCTTTTCAATAAACATATTATTCAGAATTATTTTTCTGGCATATGTACAGCTTACTTGCAATCATACAGTGAAGATATTTGTGTTGTGGTGGCAGCTTTTGCCAGAGCAGCTGTTTAAAAATCAGCATAGCCAATTAGTGGTCAAAGAGAAGCCCTGCTGGGCAAAAGCCCCATCTGGCCCCATCCGCTTTCTAAAAACGCTTGGTAGGTACCATGGCACTCGTGGCCCATTTTGGGAACCCCCTGCTATGCTGCACAGATATGCAGAATGTCAGAATGCAAAGGCAAACATTGGATATCTAGTTCAATCTCCAGTTCCAAATTATAACATTTTGTATTTTAAGCATCCAAATGAAATGTCTGCCCATTCATTTAACTTTTCTGTCATTTGAAGTAATTGGTTCTTTTAGTAATCTGAGTGAACAGGTGAACAAAGGCTCACTCAGTTTTATATATCTTAAGAATAGATCTTCCACCCACAAATCAAAATACTATACATTTTCTTTAAGATAGTGAGGCGGTGTGATGCAGCGTTTAAAGTGTAGATCTGTGACCAGGATGATGCGGGCGTAAATTCCCACTCAGCTAGCAGACTCACTGGGTGACGTTGGACCAGTTGTTCTGTGTCATCTTCCTCTACCTCACATAGCTGTGAGGATAAAATAGAAGAACTGTGTACACTGTTCTGAACCCCTTGGATGGAGGAGATAACATGGCAGATAGGCTGAACATACCCAATTTCTCCAGCATTTCCTTGTAAGATTTACCACCAAGATTTTAATCATCATCATAGCCCCTCTATTATCTTTGCCAATCTTCCAAAATGCAGGAAACATTTATAGCTGAGGCTGGTCATGATTCATTTTTTCCCTCATCACTCATTTCACATGGGGAAAAATACAGTTACACAGTATGGAACATATGGGGAAAGATTTGTTGCAATATAAAGATAACATTTGGGATCCCTGGCAGGTTTGGAACATAGGCAGCAATATTATTATAATTCATCATTTACTATTTATACAGCATCTCAAAATTTACTAGGCACCGCAGAGTCAGTGGTATGGCCATTTAGACTCATAAAATGGAGAGGGAGCATTAGATGCTTAACATTACCAAGTAAATTCTGAGAACGCACCATAAAAATGACATTCACAGTCTAGACAGATTTATTTATGTCTTTTTCTGAATAGTAATAATTCATGAAAAATATATTTACACCACATTGCCAGTGCAAGGTTATTAGCTACTGTTTATCAAATAGAAAACAATGTTGCTGTGAAACAACATTCCCAATTAAATACAAAAAGAGCCTGATGTGTATACTCGCTAAACAACTGAGTCTTGGTTCAAACCACGCTAAGACAATATTGTATTTTAGATTATATAGTTTTACTAGTTTTGTTACTATATTACATATTGTCTTGTATAATAAGTTTCTACAATGCCAATAAAAGATATTTGGGGGGGAAAACACATGTTGCTGTCAAATGCAACTTTTTTCTTGGAATTCTGCACTTTTATTTCCTCCATTGGTTCCAGAAACATTTCTACTTCACTTTTCCTTTGTTGTTTTCATCAATGTTTTGCTTTTACTGCAGAGTTTATCCTGATACAGTTCTGAACCAGCTTCCCTTGAGCCTGTAATCATATTGATTTGGTTTATATTTCTCCACCTTACCAATCACCTGGCCCTTCTTTATGCCCCCGTGTAGTTGCTCAACCTCCCCTTCACTCATTTCCTCTTCCCCTGGTTGGCAATTTCTAATCATCCCACCCTCCATCTATTTCTCCCCTTGCATTTCAAATTTTTTGGGGGGATATGATTAGCAATAGAGTGCTGGTATGAATGGATGGGTGAGCCCTATACTATCTTCCCGTGGCCGGGGAATTGCAAGGGATTCACAAAGAACTTCTGGTCTTTCCCGTCAGTGCTGGAATCCATCTCATTACGTATCAGTATTAACTTCACATGAAAACAGTGCCAAAGACATGATAGGAATGCAAATGGGAACTCAGCCAAATATGGTGCAAATTCATGTAAACTTCCATGTGCTGCATATTGCAGGGCTGTACCATGCTGTATACTCTGAAATTTCATCAACTTCCCCCATTTTCCCCACCCTGCACAGTTTTGTTTTCTCAAGCAAACAACAACATGTTATTTGGGCTGTTTTATTTCTTTCGTGTGTGATAGTTCAATGGTGAGTATGTGCAAACAAAAGTGGACAAATGGACTGGGCCTCTGGATTTTTTCTTGGGAGGTGCAGATATTCAGAATAGTGGGTCACACATTGGCCTGTTGCCATTCTGAGCGATGGAGCGATGGAAGTGACAAGCTTCCTTTCCTGAAACTTCCCAGAATCACCTTGTGGCACCCAGGCTCCAATTGCAGTGGGTTGCAATGTTCTCCACCAATGGTAATATGTTTCTGAGGGCGGGAACTTTGGACACAGGGGTTTGCAATTTCTGAATGTTCTCCCAACACAGAGATGTTCCAACATGCAATAATATGGTGATTGGCTGAAAGTCCAGATCAGAGAATCTTAGGAACCAAGGAAGGAAGATTTTCAAAAAGAAAATGGTAACCACAGTGACCAATCAGAGCAAACAGAATGGACATTACACAAGCACATTAGCGATAATTCAGTAATGTGCTAAAGTACAGGAGTGTTTGTCTTCATGGTCTTGCTGAGTCATTCCAAATGAGACTGCTCATGCGCAAGTGTGCCACAGGAAGATTTGACATGGTTCTGTGGAGCTCTGCAGCTAAGAGTACTCCCCCTCCACTGGTGATGCTGTGGGAGCCTTTCCCACCCAAATGATCACATGACAAAGGGGAGGCGGAGCACTCTTCCTTCAGTTCTTTCTTTGCTGCCACTCTGAGAGGATTGTTTCTGTGTTGGCTCTTTCAATTGTCATTCTAAGGAAAAAAGATGGAAAATTGACTGCTTTGTTTTAAAAATGTGAGCAATGTATGGGCAAAATGCAAAAAATGACAGCCATGCCCTTTGTTTGATGTGCCTTGGGGAAGTCCATATAACAGCTTCATGTAAGGCCTGTTTACTTCTTACCGCCACGATGAGGTAGGAGAGAGTGGCCCGATTAAAGACTGTTTTGTGGGAGAAATCCCTGGGCTCTCAAACGTCTCAGGGGTAGAAAAACCATCTCGCTCCCCCTCAACAGTTTCCCTTTAGGGGCCCTCATAAACTGGGCCCACAGAGTTAGACAGGGCTGCTTTGGAACCTCTGGCTGCTGCTTCTGAAGCAAAGAAGAAATTCAGATCTACGCCAGGTGAGAGCTCCCCCCAAAAAGAACCTGGCAAAACCTTCTGCCCCCCCTCCCCCATTCTTTATCACAGAAGCATTAAGATCTGTGTCAACGCCTAAAAATTAAAAACTGAATTCTATGCTGAAGGGGTGCATAAATCTTCTGCCTATTTACTTTCCATCTAAATTTCTCCTATCCCCATCTCATCTCTTAATAATTTTTAATTCTGTTTATTGAATCTGCCTCAGTATTCTTGGTGCCTGGAAAAGGGGATTTGCCAAAAGTAAAATAATGGGCTTCTTCCACCTTCTGGGGAGCTATAAGACAGAGTTGTAGTGCTTTTAAATCACCTCACACTGCCATACCAAGCAGTTCAGTCACTGAGAAAAGCCAGGAAATCTGACCAGCCTGGTCAGAGCATTCCTATCCTCCCTCAGAAAGTTAAGAAGGTGAGGGGGTCCATCACAGCAAGTTTCAAAAAGTTATATTATGGTATGGAAAACTATTGTCTCAGGCCCCTTCCGGACATCCAGAATGATGCCCTTTCAATTCACTTTGCAGCTGGATTTTACTGCGTGGAATGGCAAAATCCACTTGCAAACAATTGTGATGCATGTGCGGAAGGGGCCTCACTGTGCCATGGAGGAAAACAGAGCTTACCATGACACGCCTCTGAAGATGCCAGCCATAGATGCAGGTGAAATGTTAAGAGCAAAATCTACCAGAACACAGCCACATAACCTGGAAAACCCGCAACAGCTATTTGTCTTATTACTTTTGAATTTAAAAAATAGTGATATGAAAAGCTGAGAGTAACAAGTTCTAGAAAGTGTGGCCATAGCTGTTAGACTTCTACAGTAAAAATAACAAGGAGCCTTATGACACCTTAAAGATGGACAGGTTTATTATGGCAAAGGCTGTAGTCCATTAAATCTTTAGCAACTAGAAATCTGTCTGTAAAGTGCTGCAAGATTCTTGTTGTTAGGTTGTGTAAGAAAATTAAGATTCACATAAAACAACATTTAACCAAACATAGTCATTTTAAAGTTCTATTTATTTCAGTGGGAGAGATTTAAGTACATGCCTAACTATCCATGAAAATCAACAGGATATTCTTTAACAATGCAGCTATATCAAGAATTACTCTAGTATCAGGCTGCTGAATTAGTGTGAGAAGTATTATCCTCACACACTTTTTTCACTTTTCAAAATACTAAACAGCCTCCCTTGCTCACATCAATCACCATAAGGCAGCAGAAGTAACCCAAAAAGTTGATGCTTTAGATAAAAAGATACCTTTGTTGTAAGAACCCTGAAGCGCTCGTTGTCACTGCTGCCCTGCCATCTTTACAATCATTTCTCCATACCAGCATGCAATTCCTGGAGATCATTCAGAACAGTGGTTCTCAACCTTCCTAATGCCATGACCCGTTAATACAGTTCCTCACATTGTGGTGACCCCCAACCATAAAATTGGTATATATAAAATATAAAAAGACTGTTTTCTGATGGTCTTAGGTGACCCCTGTGAAAGGGTTGTACCGACCCCCAAAGGGGTTGTGACCCCCAGGTTGAGAACCACTGATTCAGAAGATTTAAAAAAAGAGGCAATGTGTGAAGGGAGCACAATCGTTATTGGGGTGCTGCCACTTTGTAGATTATGATATGGAGTACTGAAGACAAGTTATAGTCTGGGCTGTTATATAATCACAATGTGAATACCAGGCCCATTTTTAGCCTTTTGCTCTTAGAAGTTGGTTTCCCTTGGTCATGATTTCCATAATTACAGGAGTCACTACATCTTCTATAAACATATACATTCTTTAAAGAAGTCATGTGGTTTTGGACTTTATCTTGTTATGCAAGATGTATCTTTCTCTTTGCAGCAAACTTCCAAGCTGGGCAAGAGCTGTTGTCCCAAAAATATTTTATGTAACTGAGAAGGCCTGGAATTACTATCCCTACACAATTACAGGTAAGCTTTTTGAGTCAAAATTTATGAAAAGGAGGGGTTTTTTTTGAGGATACTACTTCTATTTGTCCTTTAAAGCTCCATATCACAAGCATGAAAGCAGATCTTAAATTCTGCAGTACTTTTTGAAAAATTTATGTATTGAACCACTATGAGGTACCTCAGACCCTTGTAACAGAGAACATAGAAGTCTAAAGCTATATGAAAAAATGGCTACCTGAAATTAAGCCAAATGAGTTATTTCATTTTAATAGGATTCAGCTGTACTATGATTTTCGCTGATTTCCCAGACATTTCTAATGTAGAACTTCTTACTGATTAATTTTAAAAATCCTAGTGCCTGAACAGCAACATATCATGTGTGATTTGTATCTTAGCTTTCATTCCAGTTCCAATGTGTACTCCTAATCTAGATACTTTTGTATGAATCAGCTGTATAAGCATTTCCTCAGGACATATTCTTGAATGAGGCTACTCACTAGGTGCTAATCAGTAGTGCCTATAACTATAACTCATATGGCTGGTGCCACATATCACTCTTTAACAGGTGCAGCTGTCTAAACGGTGACACCATGGGAATCTCATCAAGCATCACTGCATTCAGAGAACTGTGAGACAAGCCCCAATCATCAAACAAATCTCCGCTCCTTTTCTCTTTCAGTATATCCCTTTTCCTCCTACATTCTACTACATTGGGAAATTCCCAGGGATGGCATGAAATCTGATCTGGGTGCACTCTGAAAATTTCCAGAAATCACCTATCTCTCATCTTGCGTGTTTCTTACCTGCACAGAGCAGAAACTTGCACATGTAGGACGATAGTTTTCACTGACTGCCTTCCACACTGCATCCTATGACATCCTATGAGCCTCAGGAGTGACTTTTCAAGAAGTGCAGAGGGTTTCCATGAAAAAGAAATAATCTGTTGCATTAGGAGGCTTCACTCATAGTTCTTTGGATCCAGTCCTTAACTCAAAGTAAGGGCCTTAGCTTATAGTAAACACTGGAACGTTCCAAGCCCTGCCTCAGGAGGAGCGGGGTGGGTGGAATATAAATAAATGAAACAAATTAAAACAGTTCCCCCTCCCCATGCAGACTCTTGCCCCACTGGCACATGAGTCCTGCAATCCTGAAATGAAGTTTCCCATGGTCAGAAATGGCTGCCGGGGGAGGGGGAAATGAGAAATATCTGCCACCCTTCTCACCTCCACTCCCCTGGGCAATGGTTGCACATGCACATTTTTCCTGTATGGCCAAAGATTATCCCAGACCAGAGACAGGATACAAAGAGGCAACAGAATTGTTTTGGCTCTGAAGAAGTGAATCTACAGGGGAAAAAAACGCTACCTGAGATGGCTCTGAGCATGCCATGACTAAATGCTGACAGCCTTTAGCCAGTCTATCCAGCATCCTCTCTCTTGCATTTTCTCTGAACATCTGTGTGGGATAAAACCAAGGAGGCCATCACTGTGTCTTCAGAGCTTACAGGAAGCAGGGACCTCCCACATTCTCTTTTCCTGGAAGCACCAAATAGATTTTGTCATGGGAGGTTTGGATATGTGAGGGCACGCTTCATCTACTAGTTTGTTTCTAGAGGGTATTGGTGGCCAGCTCCCTCTTTTATTTTATTTTTTTATTTTTTTATTTTTTTATTTATTCCACTTATATACCACCCTCCCCCGAGGGGCTTTCTGAACCAGACTATATGTTACAAAGTATCTGGGCACATGGAGCAGCAAAATTCATGAAATAACCCCCCAGCACAGTTTTTACATGAGAAAACTGTTTGGAGGGAGGCCAGAGCCCTTCCCCTCCCTGTGGCACCATCCCAAGCCCATTTGGGCTTTCTCTGTCTTTTAGAACCAGTTCCCACAGCTTCTGTGCAAAGGTAGTAAGCGTAGGAAAATAAGTGTAAACAAGTGGGAAAAATGTGATTTATAGTAAGCTCTCTGTGTCTGTTTCATTTCTATCCCATTCTTCTTCCAAGAAGCTCAGAGTGGTATATATGGTTCTCCCTTTCTCTTTTTATCTTCACAACAACCCTGAGAGAGTGGGTGATACCTACCTTAGGCTAGACTGAACTTTCAAACTTTACTTAGTGTTAGCAGGGCCAGAGACTCATCCTGTGAGTTTCATGGTTAAGTGAGGGTTTGAACCTGAGTTTTCCAAATCCTATTACAAAACTCCAATCACTTCAAACATTGGCTTTCTCCTTTCCTCGGTCATTACTTTAGAAGTTAAGAGAATCTGATAATTCCACATAAAACAACTATATTTATGGTGGGATAAGGGAATTGGGCAGAGATGTAGTCCATGTTCCCCAAACTAATGCTTGAGCAAGTTATCTCTGGTCCCAATTTACTCCTGCTAGCAACTGCTTTGGATGCAGTTCCAAAAATTCCTGCTCACTGAGAATGGGGCTAGACCCAGTCTCAGCCCAGTTCTCTTCTATTTTCAACTGTCTACTGTGATAAATAGTAGAAAACAGAGGGTTGAGGAATAAAGGATCCATTTGCTCTCTGCTGCTGCCTTGTAATTTGCTGCATGTTTCCATGTGTTCTCTGTTTAGTATACTGGCAAGACCACTGAGAGCCACCGTGGTCCTTCTGGGGTTCTCGTCATAGAACATCTAGACCCAACCCAAACATCAAGTGAACACAAATCTTATTATTTACCCAGCTCTTTGGACCGCCAGGGGTGACCAATACTCGCATACTTTGTCCCCCCCCCCAATCTACTCTCTATGCTGATGCAGCTCTTTAACAGTCTACTTTTTAAAAAGGCATACAGATTATAGAATATTAACCTTACTGAAAAATCTATGGAGTTTTTTTATTGATCCATATATAACAAAATGGTTTATCATAGTTGAATTGGGCAACAGTAATTAGGAACATATATGGAATGGTGGTTTCTTTTCTCTAAGGATTATGCCTAATTTACACTTTGTCTTACTTGGAGGAACAGTATTTGATGTTATATATTATACTATGAAAGCAGCATTCAATTTATGAATACAGCATCAGACTCCTGTATTTACTCAAAAGCAAAACTATTTTGAATGTAAGACAGTCCCTCTGAAAAAAGATTATTCATGAAAGTATTTATTATGATACATGACTTGTCTGTGAATTTAAGATGGCCCTGTTTTCTGGGTGGTACATGGTGGAGGCAACTATTCTTCCTTTTAGGGAAACAGGTTATAGGTTTTTAGCTGAATTTAACCTTACTTGCATCCTGTTAATTCTAAACATGATCCCCATCTATGGACAGAAAAGACGGATTTTTCTGCCCCAAGTTTGCAAAAAAAAAATCTGAAACTCAGAATAAATACATTGTGGAGGGGTTAGCTGCCCTAATTAATAGATTCATTTCCGGTACCCATTCAGAGGGTATTGTGGGGTTTCTTAGGCAACCACAATAGTTTTGCCAGCCTTCAAGCCTTGGTTTCTTCAGTAAGGAGAGGCAAAGGAGAGGGAGAAGGCCCCTTTCAGGGCTATTCTTTGTGTAACTTTGACCCAGCACCCACTTTCAACTCAACCTGCCTCACAGGGTTGTTGTGAGGATAAAATGGAGGTGAGGAAAATGATGTAAGCTGCTTGGGGTCCCCACTGGGGAGAAAGGTGGAATATAAATGAGGTAAATGATTGGTATTTTGCTGTAGATGGGGAGCAAATAGAAGGTAAGTTGGTGGGTGAAAATAAGGAAGCAGGAAAAGAGGAAATGGTATGAGCTGCCAGGAGAAGGTAATTAGGAAACAGAGGGGAGGAAATAGTGGGGGAAAGTGAAATGCCTCTCACAAATCCTTCGAGGACCCCTATGTATGGAATCGTAATCTAGAATATTCCTGTGATGAGGTAAAACTAGAACAATTAGAAATAAAGTAGAACTCTCTCCCCGCCTTTTATTGAACAAAGTTTTTTAGAGTATAAATAACTTCTTTTATGGGTAGTAGATCATTTGACCTTTCTTCTAACAAGAAAGCAGCCCACACCCCTCTTAAGATCATGGATCGATCTCCTGTCGCCATCCTTAGACTATCGATCCCATTTCTTTAGCAACTAGAAGTTGTAACAGGAATAAGAACATAAGAAAGAGCCTGCTGGATCAGACCAGAGTCCCTCTAGTCCACACTCTGCTACTTGCAGTGGCCCACCAGATGCCTTTGGGAGCTCACATGCAGGATGTGAAGCAATAGTCTTCTGCTGCTGCTGCTGCTGCTCCCGAGCATCTGGTCTACTAAGACATTTGCAATCTACTTCCTTGTATATCACTATCTTTGCTAGAATATCTCCTCTCACTTCTTCCCGTCACTAGCTGCAATGCAATTAGAAATTTTGCACTCCTGCAGTGTTCCATCCCATGGAGTCCATATTGTCCATACTGTCAAGCATCAGCACAATTTGTAATGCATCTTTGCATTTTAATTAAAGCAATGTGAGCAATAAAATAATGATGCCATTATTTTTCCTTTTCTTTCCTTTCCACTGGACAAACTTGGATCAGAATACACGGTGAGTTCTGCTTACTCTTTGTCATGTTAATTTATTTGGAGAGATGTTATAGTAAAGCCAACCCAGAGATTCCAAAATATTTTCTTTCATAGTAATACTAATGCTTAGAAGACAATTCCTTCTTTTGTATATCATTGAGGGAGAATGTTGCAGCTAATATTAGGAGAACTTTATCAGTTACTTAATGATCATTTCAAAAACTTGATATAGTTTCTTAAGCAGTCACTGTCATAAAAAGAAATGTTTATTTTAAAACGTAGCAGGGGGATAAAGTGCAGCTCATCGGTCATAATAGAGCACAGCATCTGGAAGAACTCCACCATCAGCAGATAAAATTAAAGGAATTTAGTCACAGAAAGGCAATAAAATAATTTTAAGATATTTAAGTATTTATTTGTTTGCAGCAATTTTTCTTGGCTTTTCAACTTAAAAGGAGGCTCCCATAGAGGCTTACAGCAATCCATAATCAATTCAAATGAAAACTGTAATTGATGCTTTGGGAAGGAGTTATAGTAAGATCTCAGTCCAGGAATCATAGAAGAATCCCTTGTTCTTCTACTGACCATACTGTGATAACAGCTTGTATGCCTCTTCCAGTGCCCAACAGTTTGTTTTGACAGTGTCCTAATTGTGGTAGATTTATTCTATTGCTGCTTGCGTTCTCCATTGATGCCTCCTACCCTTTGGAATGGACTTTCAGATATCATATTCCATCCCTCCCTGTCTTTAGGAGATAATGTAATTTGATATTGTTTTTGTGATTATAACACTGATTTCCCTCTTAGTCTTCTGTTTTCTAAACTGCGGAGTCCCAGACTCTTCAGCCTTTCCACATATGAAAAGATGTTTCAACCCAGTGGTGGGATTCAACGGGTTTGAACTGGTTCATTAGAACCAGTAGATAATTTTTTGTCTAGTTTGCAGAACTGGTAGTTATCCCCCAGCCTGGCCTCTGCCCCTCCCTTAAAACTCGGGGTCTTAAAGGGAAAGGACCTTAAAGGGAGCAGCAGTGGCGTAGTGGTTAAGAGCAGTTGTACTCTAATCTGGAGGAACCAGGTTTGATTCCCCGCTCTGCCGCTTGAGCTGTGGAGGCTTATCTGGTGAATTCAGATTAGCCTGTGCATTCCAACACATGCCAGCTGGGTGACCTTGGGCTAGTCACAGTTCTTCGGAGCTCTCTTAACCCCACCTACCTCACCAGGGTGTTTGTTGTTGGGGGGGGGGAGAAGGGAAAGGAGATTGTAAGCCCCTTTGAGTCTCCTTACAGGAGAGAAAGAAGGGATATAAATCCAAACTCGTCTTCTCTTCTTCTTCTAGAAAGAATTCTAAATGTTAATTACTAGGAAAAATGTAGTCTCATACCTGACACACAGGTTCTAACGCAACAGAACAGTGAAATCATGTTGTTTGTGAATTTCACTCTTTAGTAATATTGTCTTAAAATTCAAGGCTGAGCAAGCTTAAGCAGGTGTTATAAGTTATTGGAGAACATACAGAACAGTAAACTTTCTTCCAACATTGAGGTAATTCAAATTCAGTTCACATGCACATTTTTAGGCAAGGCTGAACTTTTTAATGTTGAAACAATTCAGAGAATGATTTTTGGCTTTCTCTAGTTTATACCTGTAGTTTTTCTCAGAACTGAAAATGGGATATTCCTATTGGAAGTAAAAATATGCTGATATCTTTTCAATTTGTGAGGCAGAAGGGAACATATGATTGTCTTGTGATTAGCTTGTTGAATCAAATCCATTTCAGCACCCTGTATTCCATATATAATATCAGAAGGCAGTTCAGGTGAGTTTTTAGTTGATTATTATTCTATCTGCCTCTAAGCAACTAAAGCAATACACCAAATAGGAGTAGACTATAGGGTGTATATATATTCAATAAGAGTCATCCTATGCTTATCGAAGACTGCCCTCTGATTCTCAATGATTAAATACAAATATGGGCATTATCTAAATTACATAACCAAGTTTACCCTAAGAAAAGCATTTGTCTTCTTCAGTTTTCAGCTAATACCATCTCCAGTTTTAGGTGGCAGATGCTGTAACATGGTACATAATCTGTTGATTTGTATATGTGGATGGGATGAGATTGAGAATGTGTGGCACTCTATAAAAAAGAGAGAGAAAAATAAAGGGAAATTTTACTGAAGAATGTCTAGGACGGCAGCCAGACTACTGAGAAGGAAATGATTATGATGATAATGAAATTTTTACTATACAGTATTTACAAAATTAATATTGAACAGCCTCATTCATGCTTGTGGAGTCTAAGTCTGTATCAATTATCAAAGAGCATACTTTTTCTGACCTAAATTGATCACTTAAGTGATCACTCACATGGAAAGGTGCTTTCAGATCCAATGAAAAAATAATCCTTTGATCAGTGCTGAGTGACTATTATATTTGTTTTCTTTTATAAGGAATGGAGAATGATGTCCTAGAGAATGATTTCATGAGGGAAATCAATCATACAGATGCTTATTCTATGCCAAATGAAATTCTTGTAATCGCTAGATATACAACAGTAGAACTCTACTTATTGAATTCTCCACATTTGACCTGCTGCTTTCTGATTAGTTTAGCAAAAATGTCTATCTGTTAAATCACGTCTACTTATTCATGTCACAGTCTGACAAATTGAAGTGCTGTTTGTGAACCAAAGTGCCACTGTGTAGAGGAATTTCTTTTCAGAATAAAAAATAAGAAGAATTCTCCAACTATTTCTCTCCCCCCCCCGCCCCCCCCAATGACTGCCTAACAGGCTGATAAAGCAGAACTTTCACAGATATCCCTGGAGTCTTTTGATGACTTCTGTATGTTGATTGTTAGAGGCAGAAATTGTTAATGGATGGTCTAGCAGTTTTAATAGTTCCGTGTTTTAAAATGTTTGTAATATAGTTTTTTTTTAAATCTGTTAGCTACCTTGGGTCCCAGTTGCCTGAAAAAAGGCAGGCTCATAAATGACTTTTAATTAATTAATGCAGTGTTATATGGTATTTTACAATGCAACCCTAACCAGAGTTACACACTCCAAAGTCCACTGAAATGAATGGACTTGAAAGGGTATAAATCTTTTTAGGATTGCTAATAAGCTGTACACGAAATCTTTTTAGAAATCCACATAGATTATTTTCCTGTTCATCTATTGCATCCTAACTATCTGGAACCATTCCCTGACTTTTTGTTTTATTTTATGCCTCTCAATTCTTACTATTTCCAGAACTCCCTTTTTGCAAGCTTCTGTTTTTAATGCATCCAATAATAAATTGATCAAGTCATCCATTAATTCCACAGTTTTAGTTCACAATGGTTAGATGCTTCTTGCTGTTCCATTTCGTAGAAAGTTTGCTATTAAACAATATGTATGCTGAACTTATTGTTCTTTGTCCCTTCTATCCTACCACCCCACCAAGCAAAGTTTTGAGCCTTCTACAAGCCTGAGGAGGCTTTCTCCAACTTAAGTGGCTGCTCCAGGCACTTCTTGCTGAAAGCTGCTTTGGCTGGATGGCTGGATGCATCACAGCGTCTTTACCCATTCTTGCCTTTTTCCTATCACATTCCAGTTATATTCCATGTGTCAGATATACCAGTAACTCTTCTTATGCCTCTCTTGATCTTTTTATTTATTATTTACTATGAATTAGTGAATCAATAACAGCAAGGCTAGGAAAAGCCAGGGTTGCATCAGATCACAATTCTCAAGGCTTCTGACAGAATTTTGCAACCTCTTCAATAGCACAAGATTTGCCTTGAAGTCAGAGTTCACAGATCAAAAACAAATTGGATCTGTTTGGAATATATTATGCAGCACATGGGACTTAACCCATTTTTTATTTAGCCGTTTTGAGAATCTGAAGTTTATTTTACAGTGACCATACAGCTTCATCCAGGAGTATTTTGGGATAATCTTCTAAATAATCAAAACTGAGTTTTCAGAAACAACCCATGATATAATCAAGCCTGTTCTGTTATTTTCTGCAGGTGGTTGTTTAAGGGAAACAGGAAAAAAAACTGTTTTGTTTATTAAACTATCCTTGAGTGCTGGTAGGGAGGGAAGATGTCATGATAAAGCTCAATCTTGTCAGATCTCAGAAGCTAAGCAGGGTTGGTATTTTGGAAGGGCAACCATCAAGGAAGACTTTGCATAGAAAAACAATGGCAAACCACCTTGGCTTCTCACTTGCCTTGAAAGACCGTTGCTGGAATCACCATGCTGCAACTTGACAGCACTTTATACACACAGAGGTGGTATGGTGTAGTGATGAGAATGTCATATTAAGATCTGGGCTCAGATCCCCATTCTTTCATGAAGTTTTTTCAGATGACACTTAGGTGGTTATTCTTTCTCAGCGTAACCTACTTCAAAGGGTGCTTGGGAAGGGTAAACAATGTAAGTTACCCTGAACTCTTTGGAGGAAGTATTTTTTACCCTGTCAGGCAGAAGTTTTCCATTGTCTTCCCTGGTCTTATACCTAAGATTGAGCTAGTGGAGATTTTGGTAAGTTTGGCATGTTAGCATTTGAACCTAAGATGTTATACATGCAAAGCCTTGGCCCAAAGAACTTGCATTCTGAAGAACAGATCTTCTTTTGATTCTTGTTGTCAGATTGCTACGCCTACTTCCATTGTCAAAACGAGTAGGTTTTGAGCATAGCTGTCTACCCATATGGTTCACTCCAGTATTGGGAACAGACTGTGTATTCTTGTATAGCCATATGCAGTTGATTAGAGTATTGCAGCAATATATTTTGTGCACAGTGCCTGGGTTTCACCCAGCATGAATAATGACAGTGATGAGGGAAAATAAGTTTTAAAAGTTCAAAATTAGCTAATTTTTGGTTATTTTGTTGTTTGTAGGCTAAAAAAAATTCCTTTTGGCTTTTTTGTGAGAATAAGATCAATAACTTCTAAAGTTTTACTGACCTCAGTAGTACAGGATCAGTTCAGTAGTAAAGGCACACAATTATTAAGCATTTACAATTATAGACACACAAATATATATATTTTTGTTCAGTGTCTAAAATACTGCATACACTCACAGTTAACTGGTACACGTTCAACCAAGGCTGAGAATGTCACAGAAAAAGGGAGCTAATGTGCTGCAGCAGCTAGAGTGCCAGACTAGAATCTGAGACATCCTGGTTCAAATGCACATTTTGCCATGAAAGCTCACAGGATGATGTTGGACCAGTCCCTCTTTTTCAGTTCAGACTACCTTACAGGGTTATTATGTTTAAGATATGCAAGAGGGGAGAACATTGATAAAAGCTGCTTTTATCCATTGTGGGGGAAGGTGGCATATGAATCTACGTGAACAAACAAATAAAAATATTTTCAGAGGATTGCTATGTCAGTTTGCAGTACAACAGCTAGATTACAGTCCAGTAGTATAACCAACAAGATGGGGCAGGGGGGCAGATATGAACATTTGAGAGGTGATGGAAACTTTGACTCTGAAAACTGATCCCTCCCCACCCCGCAATCTTGTTGGTCTCTAAGGTACTGCTGGACTGGAATTTATTTGAAAACCAAGCACCTGTAATGGCTGCATAAATTCCACAGGCAGCCACAAATTGGAGACTTCCAGGTTGAATTAAAATATATTCATATCCTTGAAAGTGGTGAAACTACTGAGAAAAAGATGTTGACACATCAAATGTGGCCTATTTAACTGGCCTATTTGGGGGAGGGGAACCCCAAAGTATGTTTGTACAGTTTCCCAAGGGGCAGATTTTATCAAGCTGTATAAAGTACTAAAAGTGGCTTGCCCCTTTGTGGATTATGAAGAAAAGTGGCCATCCCCAGGAATGCAGTTATGCAGAAAATATGACTTTGTAGCTTAAGCAAAATGGAAAAAAAACCCTTCAAAACCTGACATGATGAGGACAAAATGAAGGTTATTGCAGATACATTGATGGAATGTTGAAAGCATTAAGTTACTTGGCCACAATGCACATACCTTAGCAGTGCATTTTAATGTTGACTGTTATCTATATATATAAAAATCTATCAGTGCATTTTTCTGCTGACAGGTAATCTCCCAAACTACAAGACCGATTGGTTTGAAATTTTCACACAACGTCGCATTTGTGTCCGGCCAGGTTTCCATACTGTTTCCACACCTCCTGTTGTGTACATGTCACAACCGTGCCAGTTATTGTGTACATGCCACAGCTGTGACAGTTGGAACCACAGTTCTGTTCTGCAACAGCGCCATCTGCTGGCCGTCAAAGCAACACTCTCTGATACAAGAAGAAGAAGAGGAGTTTGGATTTATATCCCCCCTTTCTCTCCTGTAGGAGACTCAACGGGGCTTACAATCTCCTTGCCCTTCCCCCCCTCACAACAAACACCCTGTGAGGTAGGTGGGACTGAGAGAGCTCCGAGAAGCTGTGACTAGCCCAAGGTCACCCAGCTGGTGTGTGTGGGAGTGCACAGGCTAATCTGAATTCCCCAGATAAGCCTCCACACCTCAGGAGGCAGAGCTGGGAATCAAACCCGGTTCCTCCAGATCAGATGTACGAGCTCTTAACCTCCTACGCCACTGCTGCTCCAAGGGAAACAACCATGCCTTCCTTGAAAACCGCTGCCATCTGGAGTGAAAAAGATGGGGCCCGCCATCTGGACATGGCCCACCTACCCTAGTGGAGGAAGGGGAGAGGGTGAGGGAAGATCCGGGGGTTTGCTGGATTCCAAAGCGGCTCTGGGGAATTTGAACCTAGCGTGAAAGCGTCATAGCCTCCCAGCCAGTAATTTTAAGCTAGGTACTTCACCTGCAAGGGAAGGGAGTGAAAGAGAAAGGGCCCGCCACCTGGACATGACCCACCCACCCTAGCAGAGGAAGGAGAACATTAGGGAGGGACGGGGCGGGGTGCCATGCAAGGGAACGGGAGAGAGGGAGGGGAGTGAGGGGCCCCTCCCCTCCCCTCCCTTGCAAGCATTGTGCAATGACACATGTTCGAACCATTCGCTTCCCCTTTTCTTTCTTTTCCACTTCACCAGACTGAGCCACAGCAATGTGTGGCTGGGCCCGCTAGTTTGTTATAGATCCTGCCAGTATCAGTGGCAGCAACAAGAGGCAGGCTGTTATCAACTCTGCCCCCCCCCCCCCATACTCACACACTCACAGAAGTCTGTAAATGTAGATACCATAAACTGGCTGTCTTGGAAGGCAATTTCTCCACATTTGTACATCAAGTCACTGACTGGAGCACAGGGTACGTAGGGGAGAGGAAAAGTCTGGAAATAGTTTGTCCTCTTTACAAATCAAATTCAGGCTTTATGCTTAAAAATACAAATGATGTCTCAAGAATAATGTGTACCACCTCTATGGCCACCCTAATGTCAAATGCTTGTTTAGATGAGCAAAGCAGTGGTAACTTAATCCAGTGCAATCACAATGGTCTGAAACAGAGGACTTGCATCTGAGAGGTCAGCACCAGCATGCAGTGCTCTTCCCTCCTCTTGCAGCATATGATGCCCTTGCAACTTTCTTCAGGTAGTTCATGGCAGATAACACTCTTTGCAACCTCAGCCAATTATAGTCTCTTTCTCCAGTGGATGGCTGCAAGGGCTTAGCTCCTTCTGCCAGTGATAACAGCAACAATAAATTTGTTTTCAAGTGCACTGTAGAAGCCCATAACTTGGCAGAAACCTGGAAGGGCTTTGTATTTGACTTAAACATAATTAACTGCACTTGACTTAATAGAAATCCAAACCATTAATTGGATGGCACAGGAAAGCCTTTCATCCTCAAAGTCATCCTTCATGCCATGAAGAGATGTTATATAGATGAGGCATAAATAACTGCCAGTTCTGAAAAGTTTAGGTGAGGTTCTAATGGCTGTAGTGGTTGCAGGGAGCTATAAGCTGAACAGGCAATCTGGGATAAAGAGTGTGTAGTGCCGAGAGAAAGGCAGAGCCTGTGGTTGAAAGGTACAGTGTGTGGAGGCAATCCAAATAACCAGCTGGAAAAAGCAGAGAGCCAAATTGAAGACTAGTCTGGAAGCAGAAAGATGAGCCTTATGTTCTCTATTCTTTTCTCGTCAGTCTGGCTTTTCTTTTTTTAGGCACCAGGAGATAGGTGATTGCTCCTTTAGGTAACTATGCTTTTTTCACATAGGAAAGCATAGAAAAGCCCCAGCATATTCACTCACCTACAGTTTTAGTTCTCATATAAATTGTCTCAGTGAGTAAACTGGTGTAGCACATCTAAGAAAATAGCCCTGTGATGTGGGAGATCTGGCCTCTCTGGTGGCCTAGGGCATACCAATTTACTCACCCATATCCATCTGCATTATGGAGCTACCACTACTGCCTGCCATATATGGTTATTGTGAGGGATATGACAAAGATAATATACATGAAGTACTTTGAAAACTGAAGGCTTGATTTAAATGCTATCATTATTTCTATACACAAATTTCCAAATAACACAGAAATGTATGTTTTACATCATGTTATTTCTTCAATAAGTTATTATTTAAATTATTTATAACCTGGCTCATAATGTGACTTAATCCACTTCATCAGAAATCTGGTCTTTTATGAGCACAAGCTAGTTTTAGTTCTCTCAGAACTCCCTCAGCCCCACCTACCTCACAAGGTGTCTGTTGTGAGGCGACTAAGGGAAGGAGTTTATAAGCTGCTTTGAGACTCCTTATGATTGAGAAAAATAGGGTATAAATCCAAATGCTTCTTATTAAATCAGCAGAAAGTGTGCCTGGTATGATCAAAAAACACATCCACCATTTAATTTATCAAGGTTTTCCCTTATATTTAATTCTGAGTTCAGCTATTCAGTTTCTGCCATGATATGATTTCAGTAGAGCAGAACCCTCTCTTATTTATGATCAAACATTTGTACGAACACAAAGCTCAAATGGTTGAAAAGTGGAAACAAGATACTCTTTAGTGCAGAAGCTTGCTATACTATGTTTTGTGACTGTGCCTTTCCTACTCTGAAAAACAACTGGGTTTATTTTCATAAACCCCAAATAATTTCCAGTGATTCAGAATTATTGTTTCTGAATGGCAACGGAGAACGTCTCAAAATCTGTTTGCATTTGCTCCATTTGACACTGAAAGTAGCCGAAACAGTGCTTTTCTTGGTGGTGAACCACAGGTTCAGTTCAAATGAAGGGGTAAAGTGCTATTATCTGACTTAATATCCAGTATTTCTGTTTCAGAACACTGTAATCCCTTTTATCTACCTCAGATGCAATTACCATGGAAAGATTACTATTATAGTAGTCATCGTATGCTGACTGAAAAAAATGCCATGTGTTTTGGGTTCTGTGCCTTTTAGTTCTTTGGCACTTGTCTTGTCTTGCTGTTCTTGCATCTTATTGCTATGGCAACACTAATCAACTTTAACACTAAAAATAGCCCTTCAGATTTTTTAAAGAAGGCATCTATAGTGGATTTTTCATCTGCCGTTTTCTCTTCTCCCTCCCCGTGAATATTCATGAAGGCATCATAATTACACCCGTTATCTTTTTGCTGTAATGCGTGTCCCATTCCTACAGTTCATGGATAACAATAAAGGCACCCTTGTAAGCACCTTTCTCTCATTGTGATCACTACTTGAGCCTCTCATTGCACATTGCTGAAGGTTCTCTCTTGCCCCTTCCACACAGGACCAGGAGAGCAGGTTGCAGGCAGGATAAAGTAACCCACTCTCCTGCTGTCCCATGCGCATGCCTCCATGCAAGCAGCGAGTGGAGCCCACAGAAGCAATGCGGACTGCTGTCGTTTTTTTGCACGGAGGTGCATCTTTTAAAAAAACACCTCACCTCCCATCCTGTGTAGTTGTTCAGGGAGGACCTTTAAAAACAGGAAGCAATTGCTTCCCAGGGCAGCTGTTCACTTGTGAGCAGCTGCAATCTGTGTTACAACTAAAGAATCACAAATAGTGCAATTCTTGTGGGGGAACATGGAACGGACTCATGTTAGGAGCGGGATCCATGCGAAGTTCCCCACACACAAACACAGGTTTTATCCTGTGGTTAGCCTGGATTCATTGGCCCGCTCGGAAAGTGCCTCTATGTGCCGTATGCTGAATAGGGTATAGATAGTCAAAAATGTGGGTGGGGTAAGGTAGACATAAATCATTTTGCAGTTATACACTTCTTTTACATTTATGGGCACTAGAATTAAAATGTATTTGACTTCCACTCATTAGATCTGGGAGCAGAGTTACTATGGGAATTTTGAAAACTTCCTGGTTTGGTTCAAATATTTCCTTATCAATTTGGCCTGTCTGTGTGTGAGTGAAACTTGTGAATCTTTATTTTCATGCCATCTTCTGGTTCCTGGCACCAAACTTTCCCCAAAAGATGGATTCCTTTTTCAATATTATTTTTATGTGTCTCTAAATCAGCATTATGCATATAGTATTCATACAAATGTTTATAGTGTGCATATATTTGACAAGCAAAAAATGCCATAAGTGAAAATTAGGTTGATTCCCCACTGGTGGAATCCATCTAGGATAGCCCCTGCAGTTGTCCTGGAACTCCCCACAGCTCCTGTCTCAAACTCATGTTTGTTCCAGCTCTGCCCCTTCTTCCTATTGTTTTTTAAATCCACCAGGGCAAACACAGGATGAACCCAGTATCGTGGGGAATCCTAACCAGCCATGACTCTCCCGTTTGTGCCGTCAGCCAATCACAGCTAAATGTCTTAGGCATGCGCAGAACAGGAGACTCACGGCGAGCAGAAATGCGTTTTTTTTAAAAAATCTTCTTGCATACAAAGCCACGATCATACAACTAATAGGCACATGTTTATGCGCTGTTTCTAGCTATGTACAGCACTGCTTTGTGACGACATAGCTACGTAGCCGTTACATTAAAAAAACAAAAACAAAAAGGAACACACGTTCACGTTCCCATGCTAAAGCAACAGCCAATCGGGAATGGGGAGCAGAAGAGGCTCCGAGGTGATCCCGCACTCTGAGCACGGTTCCAACACGAGACCTCGGCTGCCGCGGGGAGTGACTCTGGGATCAACTAGGTACTGTAATTTAATGGTCCCAGTTCAATCCTAGAATGATTCGGCCCATTGGAAATTTACCACAATGCAGAAAATCAACATTGCACGTCACTTCAAGCATTACATGAAATCATGGTTTAATTAAGCTAACTATGATTAGTGGGGTTGTCTGAATACATTAATTAAATAGGCTTAATTGGGGTCTATTGAACAAATATATGAATGATATGAGACTGGTATGTTAACTATCAATAGTTTTAACTATGGTTTTGGGTGATCTTTGAAAATAGACATCCTGCTTTAATCCTGGTTTGAATTAAAATCTACAGTGATGCTCTTTTTGTCTATAGAGAGAAGGCAACCAAACTAGCATTTGTTAACAAAAACCAGGCTCTGAGCAGTCATCCATGAGCTGGATCCTGGTTTCACAATTTAATCATAGTTAAAGGAAGCTATTGTTTTGCAGGACGTCTGAACCAAGCCATGGGGGGAGGAGTGAAAAATGAAAGATGCAACCCTTTCTACCTGGGAAAGGGTTGTAGAGTGTCAATTTTTTTTGTAATCACAAATTTCTAAAAACCACCCCCAACTTCTTCCCAAAAGGTAAATGGCCCATATTTGAGACAGTGTGCTAGGAAATATTAGGAATAGTATTGTATTTATAGGCTGAACAGGTTGCCTGTATTTCCAGCTCTCATTTTTTTTAAAGATGGTCTCTAGTTCCTTCCCTTGTGGAGATATCTCTCTTCTTTATAGCCCTGCAAAGAAAGTGACTAGAAATGAAAGCTGGTGATTTAAGACAACCTGCTCAACCTATCATTATCATGCTATATCAACATAAGTAAGCACGAAAAATTTAAGGATGTGTGTGCTATGAGGCCACCCATGTTGCCCCCAATGACAACAATCTTCATTATGGAAAGCACATGTGTAAAAAAATTAAATGACTCCATAACCATGAAGTTGAAAGGGAGGGCAAATGAGCAGAAGAACCGTGCCTAAACCAATTCCAACACTTGCAGACAGTGGTCAAAGTAATCAGCATATGGAAAAGCTCTTAGTTACCCACATTTGTTTTCATTTTTTAGTTGGTTTTGTCTCAGGAAAGCTTTCCTGTCCAGGTAGGCCATATCTCTCCCTGCCATCTCCCTGCCATAACCTCCTTCAAGCGTCATCAGAATTCTCCTTTTCTAACTTGGGGGGAAACAGTCCATTTCCTTCCAAGATTTAAGAAGAATTTGAGCAGTCCTATTTCCCCTGCTTTTCTTTTTCTTCAGTTAATGCCCAACTGCCTTCAGTATTCCATGCCCCATCTTCCTTAAGCTGTGAAGAGGGATTCTTTTTTTAAATTTACAAAATTACATTTTTCTGTCCATGAAATGCAGACACTGTTATCTTGTCTATGGATGGTCCCATTTTTGTGATATGAACTTTGATAATAGAGGGAACAACCAGGGGCTCACAAGGAACTCAGGTGGAGAGAATTGGAAAATTTCATCCACACCCAAATCTTACTCCTCTAGGATTCTAGAGTTCTTTTGGGCTTGAGCAGGCCAGATTTTTTTTATAAGAGGTATTCAGCTGCTCTTAACATTCCATTCTTTCTGGAACATGTTCAGGCCTCGTCGTAGTGTTGGGTGGGGCGGGTTAAATTCCCTTTCCCAATTTATTTATGAGGTCAAGTTTTTCTTCATAAGTGGGGGACCATCTGAGAAGAAAACTTTGTGTTGTCTCTAGTTTGTTTTTTGGTTTTTTTGTGCTTTTGTGATTGTTCTGAACTACCAATTTTATTATTAGATATAGTAATGATGGATAGATGAAGTTGTGATACAGTTCACGGTTGCAACTGTTCTGATAAGTATTTTCTTTTCTTTGCAGTGTTCGTTTTTACCCAAATTCTCCATTCACATAGAGACAAAATATGAAGACAACAAAGGAAGCAATGATAATGTAAGTGTGACTTTAAAAAAATAAATGAGAAATATGTGTAAAGGCTTCTGTTAAAACAAACATCATGGATTTTTGCACTGAGCTGGTATTTAATCAGCCATACATGCATTTTCTAATAGTTGTATACAATTACTATGGAAAGGGGAATTATGTGCATTGTTCTTCTCAATGTGTGACTACTTGTCTCCCTGCTACACTAGCATATTTTAACACCAATGTATAATGTGAGTATGGTGCCAATTATTTTAATAGACATCGCTGGAAGACAGTAATGCCTCTGGACATGATGGAGAGTGAAGAGGATATCACCTTTTTTGACAAATTGCTGAGTGACAGCAGATTCAGAAGATAATTGTTTATCACCTACTGGTTTCTTTTTCAACAGAGAGCTACAGGAGCAGCTTGAATAATGAACAGATGTTTCCATACCCCTCCACTTAGGATATGTCTAAGGGTCAAACTGCATGTAACATGGATGTTCTGATGTTTGTTTCCATTCTATAAAGCAGCCATATTGGATATTATTTAGATCAGGGACAATGAAGGTTTAACCATTATTGATCCAAGTAGAACTGCTAAAGCATCTCCATGGTGGTGGGGAGGGGTGTCTATCAGAGAATGAGCATGAAAGGAAAATATTTTGTGGCCTGGCACTACAGTCTTGACTCAAATCAGCCCTCAAGCTGCTTTTTAAAATGTAAAGTTTCAGCTGAGAAATCCATATATCCCATATATCATGTAGTTTGTATAGCTGTGAGAACTGATTAAATAGCTTACAAACTAGAGTTGTGAAGCAATTGACAAGATCAGGATTCAGAATCTCTGTTAATGTTGTTGTTGTTAAAAATACTATAATTTGTATACCAGAAAAATAAGTCAAGTATTGTGTACAGAATTTAAAAATATAGCCTCCTGCCTGAAAGCATATAATCTCAGCTTGCTTTCTGTTGCATAAGTGGGTATTAGTGCCTGTAATAGAGCTTTAGAACAGAGCTTCCTGTTCTAATCTTACATTCAGATAACAAAGTCAGCCAGATCTTTAGATAATTAAACTCAGTGACTGGAGCTTTGAACAGGCAAGACAAATCTTTCAACAAACCTTTCAAAAAACCCAAAAATGATAAAAGGAGCCCTGTAGCTTTAAGCAACAGATTCCTTCAATGACTGTTGTTAGGCAGCCACTAAATTCCAGGCTTCAGTTTCTGTGAGTAAAGACAGGGGAAGGAAGCAGAACCCAGAACCCTGTAGTATTTCCTAGAATTGGCCTTTGAGAGAAGACTCACTGAAGCTAGGGTTGCCAGCTCCACACTAGGAAATTCCTGGAGATTTTGTGGTGAAGTATGAGGAGGGCAGGGTTTGGGGAGGAAAGAGACCTCAGGGTATAATGCCATAGAGTCCACCCTCCAAAGCAGCCATTTTCTCCAGGGTGACAGACTTCTGTTCAGTTGTAATTCCAGGGGATCTTCAGGTTCCTCCTGAGGTTGGCAGCCCTAGTCCTTGAAGTAACTTCTGGGTGATCTGGTATCCGACTTGCTGATTGCTACTGTTCAACAGCAGCCATCCTATGATAGTCAGTGAGATATAGTTGTTAGAAGGAGAGAAGCAGAGGACAGAGAATGGAGGAAAGTATCAAGGAGATGGATCAGCAGTGGAGAGACCAACAGACCTTCACAACCAGGAAGAGAAAGGCCATCTGACATGCCAAGCAGTGGAAACTGGCCAGCCTGGCTGGGGACAACCCCTGGAGAGAGGGGACCCCCTCCCCCTACCTTTTCCCCCAGGTTGGGTGGGCCATGACTAGATGACAGGTCCCCTCCCTTCCCCGCCCCCAGGGTGGGTCACGACCAGATGCCAGGGGCCTTCATCTCCCCCCTTTCCCCAGCCTGCCAAGGGGGCACTTCACAACAGAGTTAGTACAATCAACAAAATGAGACATTTAATGAATAATGTGTTAAAATCGTAGAAATCTGGAAGCAAACAGAAATCTAAAAGATAGAAGTGAAGCATAGCACAAGTATTAGCCTGACACATTAAGTAATGCAAAACTTACATAGGATCCCACTTACAGTAAAATATACACAGCAGTATAGACCACAGTCCCTAATTATTTATCCAAATAACATTGCGAATGTATTGTTGAAGGCTTTCACGGCCGGAATCACTGGGGTGTTGTGTGGTTTCCGGCCTGTATGGCCATGTTCTAGTAGCATTTTCTCCTGACGTTTCGCCTGTATCTGTGGCTGGCATCTTCAGTGGATAGCCTCTGAAGGATAGCTGTGGCTGGCATCTTCAGAGGATAGTTTGTAGAAAGCCAAGAGAGTGGAGACCTTCATTACCTCCTTGGACTGGCCATTCCATAAATTGCGGGGCTACAATGGAGAAAGTACACGTACAGAAAGCTGTTGGTATCACATATATGCTTCCTAAACCTATTTTAGAATAGTTAAGCCATTGGAGTCATATTTAGTTAGTTAAAAGTGTGCCAGGATACAGTATGATAATCCTTGCAAAGTTTCCTTATACTGAGCCAGCCCATTGGTCCACTTAAGCAGTTCCCAAGGGATGTGTGTCAAGTAGAGAATGTTCTTCCTACATTAGATCCTTTAATGGGAGATGCAAGAGATTAAACCTGGGACCTTTTACATTCAAAGAATGTGCTTACCACTGAATCATGGCACCCCCCCCCCCATAAGTTTTTTTTAATGTATAACCCCACCTCATGCATGAATCCAATTTATACCCACTGGTTTATAAACTAATTCATTAAGTGCTTCTCAAATAATTGTTCCCTCCCCCTGCCATATTCTTCTGTGTTATCTCTGTTGGCCCAAGAAAGCATGTTTCCCTGTTTGTGCTGATAAATGTAGAAAGGTTTGTATTTACTCTGAAGAAGTTGTTCCACAGTCATCAGAAGATTTTACCTCCAAGAGATGGTACTTCCATTATGGCCTTCAAAATATGTTTGCTTTTAGTACTGTGCATATTGATTACAAAAGCACTTTGGAGCCATCTGTCAAGCTAATATGGCACAAAGTGTAGAGGAACATTCAGCTTGCTCTGTGTTACTAGAGCTGTTCAAAAACGAAATGCTTCTTTCTGTGAGTTTTGATGTCATGTTTATTAATTTTGCTAAATATTTAAAATCCACTTGATTTTGAGAAATGATGCTAGTCATCATTGTAAATAATGGCCTTGATCAATGGAGCAGAAGGGAAGATAAAGTGCAAAACAAGCCTTGACCGCACTCACTTTTATTTTCCAAAGCATTGTCACTCTCTCTAACTTTGTCCTGATAATAAAGTCAGAGGTTTTTGAAAAATGGCTTATAAAGCATACAAGCTGATATTAATATGAATTTATCTAGATTTTTTGACAACACTGTTCATTTTGACTGATCCTCTTCCTAACTGTATGAGAAGAATCACACAAACACTTCAGTGTTTTGTTCACAGAGAATATGGAGTCTTTGCACTTTTCAATAATGTGAAAAATGATCTAGGCTATGTTCTGCCTTCTCATATAACCCTGGCTGAGGAAAAATGTGCATGAACCATGCTTGTGCCTTGCTCTCCCCCAGTCCCCACTGAGAGTTAAAGTTAAACATCAGCACTGGAGTTAGTCCTCCCTCGAAATTCTGAAATGGGATTATGTTGTGGTGCAAGATCTTAATCAGTGGGGGGAAATAACTCTGATTAACTCATGTATTGACACTTGTATGTTACAGATAACCAGAGTTAACATTTAAGTGTCATTCTTGGGGCAAGAAGGGAGGAGCAAGGTGCACATGCAACCCAAGCAATAAAGCAGGTTAATTCACTTTCTCCTTAACTATGGTTTTGAATGGAGCTCTGTTAACAGTCCATAATTTCCTCTGCCCCATAACTTCAGTAAAGTAAGACCCCCAAATGATTCCAAGAATGCACAGTTAATTTAACAGAAAAACTGGCCCCAGCATCCTGTACATCAAATTATGCTGCAGTGTTCCCAAACAGTGTGCTAAGAGTGTTGTCTTTGTCATGGATTCAGCAGCCAGTTCCAAATTCTTACAGCTGGAGTAAATGTATCATAGATTGGTTCCTTTAACCCCCCCCCCCCCGCATCTGCATCAGCTTGGCTGAAAACCCAATCACAACTGCTGAATGTTATTTCTCTTTTACTGGGTCACTATCCACTCACCATAAGCCGCGGGGTCACCTCTTTAAAAGCCACGGGGGTCCTGGACGCTCCCCACATCTCCGGCGCTCACTGCGCGGCTGCCAGGGATTTACCTCTCTCCCGCCTCCTGGCTACGCGGCAAATTAGCTCCGCTAAAAAGAGCAACTTTTTTAAAAACCCCGCGGGTGCTGCGGGGTTGTGGGGAACCTCGGCTGTTTGCGCGCGGCTGATTCGCTGTGACGCGCAGCTCACGGCCAATCAGGGAACAGGGGCGCCATCTTGTTAAGTGGGGGTGTCCCCGTCTAAAAGTCTTGGCGTAGTGATGGCGTAGACTGCGATGTCGACATCCAGTCGAAGTCCGCGTCTTCGCGTCTCAACTTGTTCAAAGCGGTGCCGAGCAAATGGAAAATGTCGGCGCCGGCGAATGAGGAAGTACAAAGAGGCGTGCGTCGCGAGCTGGCTTCTGCTTTCACTTCCAAACACTGCTGATGGCGTGTCTCCACAGAAAGCGCAGCCAGCGATTTACTGCTGACATCAGCATGTGCCGGCGTCTTAATAGAGGGCTGTTGCGCCTCTTTGATGGCGTTCGCACTCCGCTTCGTCGCGAACCTATCATAAACAACCTCTTCCCAGCCAATCACACTGGAGACCCGCCCTCAGCTGGCCGCCACTTTCTCGTAACTCATGACGCACACGTTCGACAGCCAATCGGAGCGCTCCATTCCCCTCATTGCAACGGAACTCCCGCTCTTTGCTGCCCGCGTTATTTCAAGAATTGCAAACGTGTGGGGAACAAATGTCTCCGTGGTCAGAAGCCACGGAGGCTTTTCATTGCGGGGTCGCAGCGGCGTTGCAGTTTAGTGAGGTAAGTGGGTAGTGGCCCATAGTTAGAAAGGAATGAGTACTTCGGTGAACTATCCTGGTTTAAATTTGAAAAGGCAACAATCCGAGAACAATCTTTGCCCTCTTGGTCTTCTGGAATCAGACATCATACCTGAAAGATAACAGCTTTTCATTGAACCATTTTTGGTGGCTTACAGAACTTTCCCCTAATTCTCCAGAGATTCCCATGACATCTCAATGGGTGGAGCCAATCCCAATATGGCAATTCCAAACATGACAGCATTTCAGAGCAAATTTCTAATGCACAGGTGTGGAAAGCTTTGCTGTTTTCTCAAAGTAAACCACCCCAATTTGTAATTTGCTCTGCAGTTGGAAAATATAATTACCTCTTTGTTTTTCCTGTAAAAGGCAAATAGCACATACCTTTCCCACTCAGAGCAAAGATGTGTATGTGTGCATGCAAGAAGTAGAAGAGGCACATAGAAAGGAGACTGGTGCTGACAGTTACCCAGCCAGGGAACAAAGGTGCCAGCATAGGAATACCTCCTTCTCCTTTGATTAAAAAAAAGAGGAGAGAAGCTACAGTGGAAGCTGGAATGGGAAGGATAAGAAAGTGATTACAATGACATTGCAACAGGGATGGAAAGCTGCTTGGAGAGTGACGCATTCCTCCTAAGTGACCTTCTGTCCTTCAAAAATCAACATTAAATCTATTAATATGTTTCCACCAAACATATTTGCTTGTTTGGCAAATAAATGTAGACGATTTTCCTCTGCTAATTTTCCCCCCAAATGACCTTGCCTGTCTACATTGATGACAGTTCACTAAGTTCCAAACCCAGACACTGCCTCACATATCATAAAACCAGATTGCTAACAGGCAGGTGGAGATGTAAGTGACAGGAACACCCACTGGCTTCTGTTTTAGCTGCATGATGAAAAGGGAGGTGGAGATGTAAGTGACAGGTAATGCTTCCCTTCCATTCTAAGATCCAGAAATATCCATTCTAAGATCCAGATGAAAGATCCATTCTAAGATCCAGATGCTTCCCTTCCATGCTAAGATCCAAAAATATATGAATCATTGCCAAGTTTCTTTCTTTCAGTCAGCTATCTTACAAGAGTTTTATTGAAAATAGAGAATGCCAAAGCAGGACTACCATCAAGAAGAAAAAAGTAATGACTACTTAGCTTTAGGGTAGACAATGAGGAAAGTGAAATTGTTGAAGACTTTCTATTATTTGGCTTTATCATCAATCAAAAGGGGAAATGCATCCAAAAAATCAGAAGGATACCGAGACTAGGAAGAGCAGTCACGAAGGAGGTGGAAAAATTTCTTCAGTTAATTCATGCCATAGTATTCCTGTTACTATGTATGGGTGTAAAAGCTGAACAATGAAGAAAGCTGACAGAAAGATTCCTTTGAAACGTGTTGGGAGACAGTGTTATGGATACCATGGACTTCCAAAAACACAAATAAGTGGGTTCTAAATCAAATCAAGCCTGAAATGTCCCTAAAAGCTAAAATTACTAAACTGAGGCTGTTATACTTTGGTCACACAATGAGAAGACAATAGTCATGGGAAAAAACAATGATTATAGGAAAGATTGAAGGCAGCAGGAAAAGAGGAAAACCCAACATGAGATGGATTAAGTCTATAAAGCAAGTCATGGCCCTCTGGCCCTTTCCGCACGGGCAAAATACGGCGACCCAGGGATGGCAAAAATGCCGTCCATGGGCTGCTGTTCCCTGGGCTGCTGTCCTGGCTGCCTGGGAGCGGCGTGAAGCCGCCACTGTAAACCTCACTTGTTGAGCGAGGTTTTTGCAAAGCGGCATCTTCCCATTGGTGCGGTGCAAATTGCACCACTGGGAAGATGCCACTTTTCCCGTCGCCTCCACTGACTTCTTCTTCCAGAGTCGCTCTGGAGGGCTGCAGAGACCCACCCTCGCTGCCCTCTGACCCCTGGAGGTCTCTGGGCAGTGAACAACATAAATCGCATATACAATAACCCTTAAATACATTAAAACAGCGATCAGTAAAACAGTGTCCGCAATAATACCTAAACTTTGGGCTTCTCTACTATCTACCTTCTTTTCTCTTACTGATAAAACTGGGAGGATGCCTGCAATCTGTATTAAGGCAGTAATTGTGCCTTTTTTAAAAAAGAAGATCCTGAAATACCAGGGAATTATAGACCTACAAGTCTCCTCCCTACTGTGGCCAAGGTTGATGCAACACTTTTTTTTTAATAAGCTTTCTTCATGGACTTGGAACAAACTGGTTTCTGCTGAGACAGATCTTTCCTGGATAACTGTGTTATCCTTGCCAATTTGGCATAGAAATACAGTGGTTCAGGCAGAAGAATTTGTTTTCAGCTTTTTTTTTTAATTTGAAGGGGGCTTTTGATTCTGTCCCCAGGATCTTCTTGTGAGATATACTGAATAAGATCTCAATGCGTAAGTGATTACTTTTTGTTATTCATAAATTATACTCTGCAATTAGCTGTCAAGTACATTATGATTTGCAGGGTGAATTAACCAGTAAGATTTCCACAGATCTGAGGGTTAAGCAGCAGTATATTCTGACTCACTAGCTTTTTAATTTATCTGGCACCTGTTCTGAGATTGATTGATGGCTACTTTCAAACATTTTGTCCCTTTCATATTCTACTACTTCTTTATGTTGATGATCCTGTGGTATTTTCCTTAACACAACTGGGCCTCAAGTGCTTATTGTCTGCTTTTGTGACTTATTGCTATTTATTATCTATTAATTTTGAACAATCCAAAATTATGTTTGTTTTTTCCCCTAAGACCTAGAAGTTTATGTGTTGGAGACTCAAGGGTTATGACTTGGAACAAGTAAAGCCGTTCAGATACCTGAGAATAAATACCTGAGAATAAATTGTTAATATAATAACAGATGGCTGACCCAACAAAAATATTCACTTAATTTGACCATATACATTTTGTCTGTTGTGGTACATTTCTTTTATCTTTCTGGTAACCCTGTCCCTGTTGCTATTCGTGTATTTAAGACTAAATCTGTAACACAGATATTGTATGGTATTCCCATTTGGAGAGAAGTCTGTAGAGAATGTCCAAACTATATTTCAGTGTCATGTCCTTAGTGTCCTAAACTGTGATGGATATGCATTGAAGTTCTGGCTATGCCTTTATTTTTTTACCTGATCATCCTAATTATGTGCACACTATGTTATCAGACTCCTACTAAATAAGTAGTCTTTGGAAAATTAATCCAATCAGCATTCCATTTGACTTGTCCCTTAAGTCAGGATTGGTGCATTAGAGACTGATGGATTTGTACTGATTACCAAACAGAACATATACCTCTATTGCAAATGGTAGAGTGACAGTTTATGGGGTTCATAGTGCCCATTTATTTGATCTTAAATCTGCATAAGTCCACAGACCTTTTATGTTTATCATGTTCAACATTCTGCCTTGAGCAGTCGTTTCGGATAGATTTCTGAGAATTTCTCATTAGGAGAGATACCATTCATGTAACGTTGGGGTTCCTGAATTTTTATCTCATGTCCTGTTATATTGTAGCCTTTATACTGAGTTGAGGAATTCCATAATTAGTTCACTCTTACACAAATTTCAGGGTTATCTAGACGAGTGGATGGTTTTATACCTTTAATCTAATTGGAACCCATACAATGCCAATCAAGTTGCTGAGTATTTCCTAGGTGCTGTGAGGATCTATGGGTCAATTGTGAATGATCATGAATAATTTCCTCTCTATTTTATTTAAGCTTATGACCATTTATCAGTCTGTTTTCTGAGGTGAATATTTGTGCTTACTGGCTATGGAGTACTTTAGCTTGTTATTATTTGTAATGAACAATAAAGTTGCTGTAGTGATGATGAATCTCTGTGTAAAGCCCTTAGAACAAACCATTCATGGCCACATAAATCTGGCCACATAGATCATGCCACAGTAGCATCAAGACTGCACTACTATAATTCATTCTACTTTGGCCTTCCCTTAAAATCAGTTTGGAAACTCCAATTGGTACAGAACGTTGTGGCTGTTATTTCTTCGTACACACACACCTGTTTCCTCCACTTAATTGGGTGGTGGTCACTTTAACCAAGCTCTTGTGGATAAAAGAGAACTGTCAAGGGATTATCTCTTAACAAATAGTGCCCATTGAGAAGCAGTCAGTGCCAGAAGCAACACTACATATTCATATCAGATCAGTTCTTCATTCAGAAGTCATATAATACCATGTTTTGTTCAACAAATGCTTAGTCTCTGATCTGTAGGTAACAAATTCCAGTTAGTGTGTAGACACTAATTAATCTGTTTCTTGCCTCCTCCCTTCTTCAAGAAGGAAAGACTTTCTCACTATACTGCCATCTATGCAGGTTGTAGCCACAAGGAACACTCATACCCAACAACCTGTGATTTGCAAATTAAGATGTCACAACAAACGTTAATAAACCAACTAAAAATCCTAGTCTGAAATTCTAGTTTGGTGCTGACCTACAGACACCAGTTTGTTCAGACATCTGCATTCAGACATCACAGCTAACCAAGGTGACATCAAAATGTATAAAACATGGTTAATCATGGGATCTTATTGGAAATTAAATAAGCTAAGAGTCAAAATGGCAGCCCAGTTGCTTATTAGTTTGCCTTTATGGTATTTATTAGGGTAACAGTTGATTAAAAAAAAAAACTAACTGGCACATATTGTGCTTTCAAGAGTACATTTTATTCTGATTTGAAAATTCCTCTTGTGATTTGGTCCCATGCATTTTATATTGCTTATATTACTAAACTATTACACTGGTTAAAAAAAAAAGTCCCCAAGCATCTCCCTAATTTCTTCTTTATTTCATAATATTTATTTGTCCTTTTTATAATTCTCATATTGTTAGGAATACAGAATGTCCTTGCCATTTGGTTTCTGTTCTTTGCCAATATAGACACACAGATTGGGAGTTTTATGTTTCTCTTCCGTGGGTTTTAAGCTGTTCTTTTAAAATTTTAAATATAAATATTGCAGCCTGATTGCAGATGTAATCAAATTATCTCTCTGTTAAATCCAAGAGCATTTCAGGGTATTTGGCTTCAAAAAACAAGGAGGAGGAGGAGGAGGAGAGTTGGGTTTATATTCCGCCCTTTCTCTCCTATAGGAGACTCAAAGGGGCTTACAAACTCCTTACCCTTCCCCCATACAACAAACACCCTGTTAGGTAGGTGGGGCTGAGAGGGCTCAGAAGAACTATGACTAGCCCAAGGTCACCCAGCTGGCATGTGTGGGAGTGAACAGGCTAATCTAATTCCCCAGATAAGCCTCCACAACTCAAGTAGCAGAGTGGGGAATCAAACATGGTTCCTCCAGATTACAGTACACCTGTTCTTAACCATTACGCCACTGCTGCTTCTTAGGTGTGAGTGATCATGTTCTGGAGTTTGTTATATAGTTCACGCTCTCTCTGTCTCTCTCACGCTTTCTCTCTCTGTCGCTCTCTCTTTCTCTCTGTCGCTCGCTCTCTGTCGCTCTTGCTCTCTCTTTCTCGCTTGCTTTTTCACTCTCTGGCTTTCTCTCTCTCTCGTTCTCATTTGCTCTCTCTTTCTGTCACTCTCTGTTGCCCTCTCCCTCTCTCTCGCACTCCCGCTCTCTCTCTTACTCTTTGTTGCCCCACCTACCTCACAGGGTGTTTGTTGTGAGGGGGGAAGGGCAAGGAGATTGTAAGCCCCTTTGAGTCTCCTGCAGGAGAGAAAGGGGGGATATAAATCCAAACTCTTCTTGTTGTTGTTTGCTCTTGCTCTGTCGCTCTCGCTCTTGCTCTTCTCTCTCTCTCTCTCTCTCTCTCTCATTCTCTAGTTGCCACTCTCTTGCTCTCTTTCGCTCTTGCTTGCTCTCTCTTTCTCATTCTCTCTCTCTCTCTCTGTCTCTGTCTCTCTCTGTCTCTTTCTCTCTCTCTCTCTGGGAAGAACCTTTGGGTCATCCAGGGGTTACTTTGGGCTGCACCCTTAACAATTAGAGGATGAATCTGCAGTTCTTAGCATTCCTGTAGATACAAGTGTGAAATAGGCATTCAGAGGAAGAGATGGAAATTCAGGTTTGCTTTTACTGTGCTTTACTTGGGCAGGTTTGATATTAATCCAAATTGGCTATTATTTCTGGCAATGCTTGGGAGAAATGCAAAGGAATAAGTGCAGGGAAAATAGTTGGCCTTAAATAAGTTATTGAGCCCTCTTTTTCAAATTACAATGCATTTATAAAAAGGCTGCAAATAATGTCATTATGTAAAGTAAGAATGTAAAGTAAGGCCGTTTCCGCACGGCCTTTTTATGGCGCCCTGGGAATGGTAAAAAAGCTGTTCCCAGGGAGCCATTCGCACAGGCGGCGCTGCTGCTAAGCAGCAGCGCCGACCTGCCGTCGCTCCCCCTCCCCCAGGGTGGCGTCAGGCCGCCCTGAAAAACAACCCTTTAAAGGGTTGTTTTTCCCGCAACAGCGTGTTCAGCCGGTCGCTTGATGCGAACAAGCACCGCCCGGAGAACCTTCGCTGTTTCAGATCCGACTCACCCCGTGTCCCCATCGTTGGCCTGCACTGGCCGTGAAGCCCCGCGCTGTCCTCCAGAACCCTGGAGGTTGGGGAGGCCTCCTCCTGAGGCAGCCCGCATACATGCGTGACGAGCGGCCTCCGCCCTCCGCGCCCGGCCAGAATTCTTGCCCGGCGTGGAAGTACTATCGGCGGCAACACGTCGGCAGGAAGCGGCCTAAGAATGAGCAAGGGGGACAGTTATGGAGCTTTCCCCACAAGTGCTGTGACAAAGCAATGTACCTGCTTCTATTTCCTTTAATTGTTAGGTTAATGGGAGATGCTTAAAAGTTGAACAATAGATCCTTCTGTCTCCCAGAATTAGGCAGAAAAGGGAAAGAATTGCCAGGATTGGGCTGCTGGATATAACACCATAAAATGTTTTGACAGGAGTAATAAAACATTTTGAAAGCATTTTAAAGTCATGTGACACTTAAAACAATTTTAAGTGTTATAACAGCTGTTAAACATCTTGAAAGCATTTTGAAAATGTCAAAATTTTTGTTTCTGCTGTGTGGCATGGCCCATTGCTGTGTTCAGATTTGTGAGTTGGGATATGTTCTATAATGTGATGGTGACTTTGAGACGACCTGGTGCAAAAAAACATTATTTGGTTGTAGTGGGAGAGGGTGGCCTTTGGTCATGGTGGGGGAGGACTGCTGCCCATATTGGGGGGGGGGGCAAAACTCAGATTTTGCCCCGAGCTCCATTTTCCCTAGCTACACCTCTGATAGAGATAGAGAGAGAAGAAGAGAAGAAGAGTTTGGATTTATATCCCCCCTTTCTCTCCTGTAGGAGACTCAAAGGGGCTTACAACATCCTTGCCCTTCGCCCCTCACAACAAACACCCTGTGAGGTGGGTGAGGCTGAGAGAGCTCCGAAAAGCTGTGACTAGCCCAAGGTCGCCCAGCTGGCATGTGTGGGAGTGTACAGGCTAATCTGAATTCCCCAGATAAGCCTCCACAACTCAAGCGGCAAAGTTGGGAATCAAACCCAGTTCCTCCAGATCAGAGAGATGGGAAATAATCTGTTATTTGGGTATGAACTTTAGTTTTACACTGGCTAAGATTTAAATTCTGAGCCAAGAAATGCTCAGTTTCTCACTCATCCCATCTGCAATCTGTGAATAATAATGCTGACCTACTCTGTAAAACCTTTATGAAGTTTGCTGCATTATGTTACATAAGATATCTTGCATACAACCATATCCCATTGCCTATATGTAAACCTGTGGGCATGATTAATGCAGCTACTTGGTTCCTGGCAGTTGGAGACACAATCTAATTCAATGGTGGAGGACATTCTTTGCATGCTGAATATTCATGTTCAGACTATTTTAATTTTGATGAAACGTGGGAGAATGTCTGTTTTGATGTTAACGGACCTGATTTCTGAAGAAGTGTAAGAGAAACAACTTTGAATCAGCAACTTGTCAGGTCAACTGGAGGCTTTAAGCTATGAAATACTTACAATGATTTCCAATGAACTTTTAAAATACCTGCAGAAGGATAGCTTAAGAAATGATAATCATATAGTAGACTTTGAAGTTAAAAAGTGTCTGTAGACAAGGAAGAAGTTCTGGCAGCCATTGATAAACTAAATGCTACCAAATCCCCTGGCCCAGATTGCATTCACCCAAGAGTTCTTAAAGAGCTGAAGCATGAAATTGCTGATGTTCTCACTTTAATATGCAACTTATCCTTGAAATCTGCCTCCATCCCTGAAGACTGGAAGATGGCCAATGTCACACCAATCTTTAAGAAAGGATCTAGGGGGGACCCGGGAAATTACAGGCCAGTCAGTTTGACATCTGTTCCTGGTAAATTAGTAGAATCTGTCATTAAAGATAAAATTATAAAACATGTACAAAAAGCAAAACCTGCTGAGAAAGAGTCAAGCATGAAAACTTTTTTTGCAGAGGCAAATCCTGTCTTACAAAACTTACTAGATTCTTTGAAAGGGATGTAAAATAGGCATGTGGATAAGGGGAACCAGTGGACCATTTGTCTACTTGGATTTCCAAAAGGCTTTTGACAAAGTTCTACCTCACCAGAGACTATTGAGAAAACTCAGCAATGAAGGAATAAGAGGGGAAGTCCTCCTATGGATTAAAAACTGGTTGAGAAACAGGAAGCAAGAGTGGAATTGTAAATGGGAAATTTCTCTCTCACAATGGAGAGTGTTGAGGGAGTGTGGTGTCCCCAAGGATCCAGTATTGTGACCAGTGCTCTTTAACCTATTCATAAATGACCTGGAAGTAGGGGTGGGTAAGCGTGGTGCTTGGCCAAGTTTGCAGATGATACCAAATTATGTAGAGGTGGTGCAGAAGCCACAAAGGATTGCGAAAGGGAGCTCCAAGCCCGGACCTTGATAAATTAGGTGAGAGTGGAGGCTAAGATTTAAAATGGCAAATGCAGTTCAATGTAGCTTAAAATGCAAAGTGATTACACATAGGGGCAAAAAAAATCCAAAACTTCACATACATGCTTCACAGGGGTCCAGTGCTATCCAGTCCTACCCAGACCAGGAAAGGGATTTGGAAACAGTGCTTAATTGATAGTTCCATGGGAATGTATCAACTCAATGCATGGCAGAAAGCTGTGAAAAAAGGCAAACTCTATGCTGGGGATGAGAATGGGAAAAGGAATTTGATAATAAAGAACTGCAAAAGAATTGTCATGCCCTATATATAGAAGCCGTGAGATGCGACCACGCACTTGGAGTACTGTATGTTCAGTTCTGAGGTCACCCACATCTCAAAAGGATATTGAAGAGATAGAAAAAAAAGTGCAGAGAAAGGGGCCTTGCAGGATGATTGAGGGACTGGAGCACCTTCCTTATGAGGAAAGGCTGCAGCGTTTGGGACTCTTTAGTTTGGAGAGGAGACGTCTGAGGGGGGATATGATTGAAGTCTATAAAATTATGCATGGGGTAGAAAATGTTGACAGAGAGAAGGCACTTTTCTCTCTTTCTCACAATACTAGAACCAAGGGGGCATTCATTGAAAATGCTGGGGGGAAGAATTAGGACTAATAAAAGGAAACACTTCTTCACGCAACGTGTGATTGGTGTTTGGAATATGCTGCCACAGGAGGTGGTGATGGCCACTAACCTGGATAGCTTTAAAAGGGGCTTGGACAGATTTATGGAGGAGAAGTCAATTTATGGCTACCAATCTTGATCCTCTTTGATCTGAGATTGCAAATGCCTTAACAGTCCAGGTGCTCGGGAGCAACAGCCGCAGAAGGCCATTGCTTTCACATCCTACATGTGAGCTCCCAAAGGCACCTGGTGGGCCACTGCGAGTAGCAGAGAGCTGGACTAGATGGACTCTGGTCTGATCCAGCTGGCTTGTTCTTATGTTCTTATGTAAAGAATATTTTTATTTAAGGTAATCAAGGAATGAGGTTTATATGTTTATATTGATGTATTATATATGGTTTGTGTATAAGCTGTGTAGTATATGTGTGACTTTAATATACAATTAAATTACTTGGATATCATCTGTTTTGTTGTTTGATTAATGTTACAAATATGATTTCTGGTTGATTAGTTCCATGTTCAGTCTCTGGCATCTCCAGTTTAAAGTGATCTCAGGCAACAGGTGATAGGAAATACCTTAGTTTGCTTGAGATCGTAGAGAATGACAATAGTGAGCTAAATGGATGTCATTGTGCCACTTAACGTATAATATTTCCAACTTTCAAGATATGTCCACTGTTAGTTAGCTAACTGGGTAACTAGTATAAATCAGTCATAGCTATCAATATGATAGAGAGTTGCTTACTTTTTTCTGGCTGGGTTCCCTGCCTTAACAGCTACACAAGTTGGACAAATTTGGCAGATGTTGTATTTCCTGGCAAATAGATACAATAAAAAAATTGACTGCTGAATTTCTGCTTGGAGATTCTCTTACCGTGAAAGGCCAAGTTTACTTTTATTACCAAGTAAATAATTTTACACAAAATGTTGTCTTGCTGTACTGTAGATAGGGTTGCCAAATCCTGCCTGGCAAATGGTGAGAGATGTTTGGAGGTGGATACAGGGGACAACAGTTGGCGTCCATGCACAATTATGTCACTTCCAGCACAATGTAGGAGTACCGGCATTACTGGGGGGGGGGGGGGGCTCTAGCACTTGCTCCCAAAATTCTACTACAGTTCAAGTCAAGGAACCTTTATTGGCATAGTAATAATACAGTGTTGAGTACATAAGGTTCATTCAGCTGAATAAGGAAAGAAAAAATTGGCATAAGATTATGGATATAAATTAAGAAGTATAAAATTAATTTTATACGTTAAAAAGAAGAGAAAAAAGGGAAAGGAAGGTATTGTTCAAATTTTGCTCCTGGAGCTCTGGCATATGTACAAGTCAAGAAATTTAGCAACTGCATCATTTACATCGCTGCTGGGATTGTCTTAATAAAAAGATAATCTGTTGTAAATTAGGCACGTGCTCTTTTTTGATCAACTGGGATGATAAACATTTGGTTCTGGGTACAGCATAAAGGGGACAGTAGAGTAGGATATGGTCTATGGAGTCTACACAGTCTCCATTGCACGTACATAGCCTTTGGTGTTAGGGAGTTTTGGTGAATCTCCCTGTTAATAAACTGATGGAAGAACATTGCAATGGGCCAATATCATTGCTCTTCATAATCTGAGCACAATTATTTGATGAAGGTATTCCCCCCCCCCCCCCCGCCCTATTTCCAATGTAAGGAATGCCCAGGGCAAGAGGAAAGCAAGACCTGGAGGCCTTTTCAGTTAGGGTTTGATGTTCCTGATCGAGCAACCTCCTTTTCAGTAATTGAAAAATCTCTTCGGATGAAAGCCTGGCTAAAGAGTCCAAGGAGTAACCTAACTTGATGATTTTAGATTCGATAATACCCCACCATTCAGATTAACAGAGAGTCTGAAGGGCTTTGTACATCAGAAAGTTGTACATCACAGTTGAAACAAAAGCACAGCCAATATTTGAATATGACAAGCCAGGCTCTTGTCTCTAAGAGGTGTTTCTATTAAAGTTTTGGGGAAAGTGATAGAGCTTTCCCCCTCCCCTTTGCAGTGTCAGCACTTCTACATTGCAACAGAAGTGACATCATCATACGCAGATGTCAATCACTACCGTCCTTTTGCTTGGCTGCTTCCACCTGCTAAACAGGTAAGCATCGGTAGGCAGAAGCAGGAATCACTGAGAGATTGCCCACCTGGGAACCCTAAAAGTTGATCATTTAAATGTGTGTTTTATTTTTAGACTAGTGTGATAATTATTAAATTAGGTTCCATTCCAATGGCAACTTTAAACAATTGCCCAAACTTCATCCTGTGGATGTGAGTACAAACATAGAGGCAGGTTTTCAAAAGGTCATTCCTGAGGCTTCAGGATGAGCATAACTGTGATATTTCATGGTAACTGAAACAGACTTTAATTATTTATTTCATTAATTTTATATACCACCCTTCCCCTCACAGGCTCAGGGAGACTACCAACATTTTATAAAACAGTCAAATCATATTTTAACAAAATTTAAAAGGCAGAGGAAAGCAACCAATGTCCATTTATACATACTCTACAACTTCACTATATCTAAAATAAATGTACCATTTCTGAAGGTATGGTCTCATATCATACATCAGGCAGAGACAGCAAAGGATGTGGCCCTGAGCTTTATGTATTTTGTGAATACAGGATAATACATATTCTTTAATACAGGGAGACAGGCATGGGTCCTTTATGTTCTCCGCTCCTACCTGGCACACATGATGCACAGGTCTGCCCTCTAGGTGCCTTTATCATCACTGTGACAACATATTGCCGTGTGGAGGGAGAGGAAGAAGTGGGCTAATCCGAGCATTAACAAAATGTAAATTTTATATCAAAACATACTAGTTGGGACCTTATGTTGTGCACTTTTTCATATATGTGCTTATCTTCTATAAATATGGTTTAAAAAATTGGGTTTCATGGGGAACCAAAGCATCAGATAAGATAGGAATCCATAGCTGGCATAATCGAGTTCTTTCACTACTAGAATAAGGCTAACTCTTCCCCTCTTGGAGCTTTTTCTCTTAAAGTGTTTATACATAATTTGCATGTTTGTGTTGTGAACACAAGAAATGGAAGTTGTATCAATAACATAACATTTATTTTCATTGTAGTCTCACTGAGACAAGACAGATTATATAAAATCAGTCAGTTCAATCAATAGATGGTACTAGATTATTTGTCTTCAGATTCTGTATTAAGTTACATATAAAAAATAAACCTATGGGTCTGCAAAGAACTTAATCTGTTGCTTTGAAAGCAATATCTTTGTCCTTTAAAATTAGTGCATAACACTGACTCTCAGGGTTGAGGAATTTTTTAATGAATGCATGACTGTTTAGAATGCTAAAAGTCTGTCTACTTTAATCCATGCAGATATTTGATAACGAAGCCAAAGATCTTGACAGAGAAGTCTGCTTTATTGATATTGCCTGTGATGAAATTCCTGAGCGATATTATAAAGAGTCTGAGGTAGGTGAAGTATTTTATGCTTTGGATTGGTTTTATGGTTGGCAGGCTGAGGGAAGGCCGTTGGGGGTGTACAGGGTCACATGTACTGTGACATCACTTCTAGAGAAAGCCCAGAAGTGACTGGGAATTGCTGGAAAGAGATTCCCAGAAATAAGGTCCAGGAAGAAGTGGTGGATGAATTTACAATTCTATTTAGAGCTTTTGGTGGAAAAGGGTATAGTTCCTAGAGTGGCCACCGAAGTGAATTTAGCCAAGATTGAGTCAGAGCAGGCAGCACGCATCTGTGAAGGGAACTCCTAGTCACACCCTTTTCCTTGTAACACTCTTCCTCATGGAATTTGCAGATCTGCCTACATTTTAGAAATAGATAAATAGATGATATGATGTACGAGAAAAGCCACTATAGGCAGAATGAAGTGTGAGATGCTATGGAGAGGCAAGGGTTGATTTTAAGATTGCAGAAGAATGGCTTAGGAAATCAGCTGCCACCTCCTCCAGATAACTTTAAGGAAAGGCATGGGGTTCTAAAGCCAGGCCTGTGATAGAAGCCCAAGTAGCAACTTGTCAATTAGCCAGCATTGATTCCAGGATTTCGAGCAAGATACTTAGACTCTGTGCTTGAGAAAAGCAGACTGTAGATACCATAAATAAAAAGGAAAAAGAAAAATTAATTACCCAAATTAAACAAGTGTGTACATTCTACTTTTTTGCACAATTTATTGAGCTTTTGCAAGAGGCCCAACCAATGGAAATGTTACTCAGCTAACCAATGGAATCCTTACTTGGTGCTTTTCTTATTGCTAAGATTTCATCTTGTTTTGCCCACCAGACTTTCGAATCTATATTTGTTGTTAGGTGGCTAAAAGTTTGCATTTGGGAGGATAAAAGTTGATATTTTCAAGGAAGCTGAATTCTGCACCCAGTGCCTCATTCTGCCCCCATATTTTGCTTACACAGAATCATGTACGAATGAATTTATGGAAAATTGCACATCACTAAGAACAATATATATATATATATATAAGTTGTCTTGTCTGGAGTGCTGTTTTATGTCCTTTTTTTAATGTGTTGCTTGTAGGACATTCTATTTTAATGTTACATTCTAGGTGAGCATCAGTAAATTAAAGGTCTTGGGCATGAATCAGTGTAATTTGAATGACAGAGTTGACATCCTTGCCCACCTCTTGCAATCTGGGGAAAGATTCAAAACACTACACAAAATGTAACTTGTTGGTCACAGTTTTTGTCTTCCTTGTCCAAACCACAGCAGTGTTGAAAAAAAGGTCCCACTGCTGCCTTAGAATAATAAAGCTACAATTCCCACCTTCTTAAGCTCCATGATTGATGGCAGTGAGTCCAGAAATTATGGAATTTGCTAATGCTGTGATTGAATCTAAAAGTGCCTCTGCAGTCCAAGGGACAGCAAAACTAGAAGAAAATTTCCCTGTTTAGTAGCACTTCAGTAACACTGTAAGAAGATCTTTCGTAAGACCTGTCTGTTGTCTGCTGTACATGGTCTGTTTCTTAACAGGGTTTCTCTTTGTGTGTGAAATGGTGGGAACTGCTTGCTGGAGACTTTTGAAACTATCCACGTAGCAGGTGGAAATAATAAGCCGCGTTTAAGCAAAAATCACGGAGCACAACAGTGGAGGATAAAAACTATAGCAATAGTGAATACCCTATATACTCGAGTATAAGTTGACCTGAATATAAGTCGAGGTTCCTAATTTTGCCCCAAAAAACTGGGAATACTTATTGACTCGAGTATAAGTCTAGGGTGGGAAATGTAGCAGCCAGTTCCCCCTGCCCACTTCCATCCGAGGCCCCGCGGGGTCTCCGATGGAAGTGGGCAGGGGATCTCTGCACCAGGCTTGGATCCAGGCTGGATTTGAGCCCAGCGCAGGGTGCAGCCTGGCCTGCTTCCCCTCCCCACCTCCATCCATGTTGTGTCATTTTGGTCCCCCCCCCCCATGTGGTGATTCCCGGTAGCTATGCCACTGGAGCGGAGCCTCCCCTCTCTTGCTGCAGGGGGTCCTTCAAAGCCTCCCTTCTCTCGCTGCCATGGTGGGAAGAGAGGGGGTTGGCAGGGCTGTCAAAGCCTTGACTTGAGTATAAGTCGAGGAGGGCTTTTTCAGCACAAAAAAGGTGCTGAAAAAGTCGACTTATATTGGAGTATATACAGTATGTCACTTTCATTTCAATTTCAAGCAAATACTTTAAGCCTAAGTAGAATTATTGCGGATTTTCTGTGAGATAATGGAGAGTACCTTCGTGCTTTTTAACTCTTTCCCTTTCACATATAAAGCACACGAACATTGGCTTCTTCATAGATTTCAGGCCAATAGCTTTGTCATGCACATTATAGATAACATTCTTGACCATATCCAATGGTGGGATTCAGCAAGTTTGCACCATTTCGGCAGAATTGGTTGTTAAAATGATGCTTGTAAACCACCACTGATTTCCATGTCCCTAGAAAAAGTTGTACATGCGTTCAAACAGAGATTCCTGTACCCATGCACACTTCCCTCTTTTCTTTCCTCTTGCCAATATCTAGCATGCTGTTGGCACACTGGACAGCAAATGTCAGTTTGAAATTCTTTGGTCTTCCCATTTTTTAAATCTTTGCTTGGCAACAAATATCAGCCATATCTCAATGGAACAATCATTAGGAGTTTAAATAAAAAACAGACGTTGTAATAGAGAACTTAGTGAATTTTCTTTCTGTGTTATGTTCATTAAGTAAATTTGTCCTCTGATTTAGAAGCAAACACAGATGATGAGATCCTTTGACTGAAAAGGCCATGGATTGTACTGGACACCTTTCACCTAGGAAGAATGCTCTGTCACAGAGCCGTACCTTGATCGATAGAAACTCTTCCTTTTTAGTCCACTTGGGCTATGATATGGCCCTCAAGTCAGTTAAACAAAGATTGTGGGATATTTCATCTGTGCATCTTTGAATGTACTCCAGCTCCATATGATCCCCTTCCTTCCTTAACATCAATTATGCTACATCTTTTTACTGTGCTGATTATCTAAAGAACTTAACAGTTGCCCATTATCGCTGGCTTTTTACCAAGCCAGATTAAATGTCTTTCCATACCAGTTCAGTCTGTGCACTTGTAACATTCAGAAGCCTGAAACCTTGTCACCCATTATTTTAACTTGCAATCACTATATACATGAACAACACAGGTAGATTTTTCCACTGTTGAAAGGGTTAAGCATAAATTCCATACAGCCTAGCATGAAATTCTTATTAGAGGATGAGAGTCCTCAAATCAACTTGACAATAGCAAAAATTTTAGCAGAGGTGTTTAGGAGAAAGAATCAGGGACTACTGGACACTGATTGTTTTCAATACTCAGATATTTATGAGTTGAATATTATCATTTTAATTGATTGTGTGGATTAATCTGATGTCTGGTTTGCATTTTGTGTTTTCTATTTTGTATGGGTCTATTGACTGCAAAGTTCTTAATTAAATGTAAACTCAGATGTAGTTGTTCCCTATTAAAAAGCAATATAGCAATGCAAATGTTTTGCCTAAAATAATTGTATCTAAGCATAATCACTTCAAAATGAGCAAGATCAAGCATACAGATGGAAGTCAATCAAGTAGTCTTAACATCAGATGTCAAGCTATATAAATTTAGAAATGCAGATGGTGACCAAGATCAAAAGCTGCTTAGAATCACACAGAGCCCAGATAAACTGTTATATTTTCTCATGAATAAGCTGTCCATCTGTTCTTCCCTGTATACATTCATGAAACTGCTTTATACTAAGAAAGCCCACTGATCTATCAAAAGTCAGTATTTCTACAGTAAAAGTGTATTGGGGCAGCATTTTAAGGCTCCCGGGCCTGGTTTTCTTTAATTTTGTAGGATTTGGGGAACATTGAGAAGGGGGAAAGGGTAACTGGACTCTCTGGTTTGACATTCATTGTGGTGGGCTTGCCATATTGGGCTGTGGTTCTTCTGGGATTTTCTGGTTTGATGTTGGTTCTATGGGGCTTATTGTTACTGTTTAAAAATTGTCAGCTTTTAGACAATCATTGCTATTGTGCATTTGGCTATTGGCTTCTTTGCCCTGAAGAAAGCATGGATTTTTTTCTGCCATAGGAAACAATGGAAACAAGTAGGATAGCTGAAGTCAACTTCTTCATGTACTTGTGGAACTGAACCCCTTGATCCAATTTGCTTAGAAGCTGGGTGATCTTTAATGGACACGCAGGACTAGAATCCCTACAACTGTGATGAAATTTGTTTGAAAAACAGCCACTCCCACCTTCCCTCCCCCCACCCCTGCATAAATGGTTGTCCAGAAGAAATACTGGACCTGAAAATTTTCATTATATACAAAACACACTCACACACCCAAATCCAAAATCCAACATGGTAACTGTGACCCAAATAATCCAGAATCCTGCCTTGAAAGCTGTTTCTGAAATCCAAATAATACCATTTTTTTCTAATTCATATGCTTAAGCTACAGCCAAATTCATTTCAATTTCAAAAGAGGTTTGCCATGCAGAACAGGGGGAAGGGAGATATGCTGTTAGAGAAAATCAAATCCTAAGGCTGGAAGCTGGCCATAATGTTAGGGACAGTGTAAATTCAATCTTTAATAGGAAGGATTTTAAAAAACAACTTGATTTTGTGCGCTGCTTCCATGCCATCATAGAAACATGTTGAAAACAGTGAGACCTACTCATACTGAACAGTCACAGGATTACAGCCAACATCTGTCTAGTTCAAAGCATAATAGTTGAGCAAGCACCATATTAACAACCATTTTTAACCACTTGTTTCAGAATTTCCCTTTCTTCACCTCAGTGCGTCTGCAGATATAATTTATGAGGGAAATTCATTCTGACAGAATAATTTTGCTAGCAAATGGCACAAATTACTCTGTGTTTTTAGTACTTTGTAATGCCAAGTGCAGGATGTTTTAAAAATAGCACTTTCAGTATCAAGTGAACAAAGCAGAAATACTGCTGCCTTGATGCTTGATTCACAGTTAGATATAAAGGAAAACTTGGAGCTGTGTGTAATTATTGTCTTTTGTTGGTGGTATGTATGTATTGAGAGGGGAGCAACTGTGCCCATTTGAATAATCTTTTTTTCCCCAAAATATTTTCTGACTACACTGAAGGATTTTTGAATTGGCATGGCTTTTCTGAATGAAATGAGCACTTATTTTGAAAAAAAAAGGAAATTGTGAATAATATTTACTATCAGCATGGCAGAGCTGACTGAAACATCAAAAGCAAACATCTGTCATTCATAGTAACGTTTCTGGCAGTTACTCATTGTGACTTTATTTTAGAAGGCAATGCTATGAAAAATTCACATCTACAAAAAAGCATCCACCAAACATTTCCTTCAACCCAACATAAATTTGGGTTCACATTTGAAGCAGAAGTCACTCCTACCTTTAATTGTGTACAGTGTCCCTGTGTTTCCATCCTATTAACATGGCTGTTAAGAGAACTGGAAAAATTTGAAAGCAGAAGAGTGGCAAACTGACATGCCCACTTTATCTTCCAGAACTACCCAAATATTGCTGCAACTAGCACAAGTGCGTTAGCTAGGGTTGCCAAGATCTCCAGACTTCAGAGATAGGTTCCCCTACAGAAAATGGCTGCTTTGGAGAATGTATGGTATTATACCCTAATCCTACTGAGGTCCCTCCCCTCCCAAAACTCCACCCTGTCTAGGCTCCACCCCCAGATCCCCAGGAATTTTTCAACCTAGCGCTGGCAATCCCAGCATTAGTCTCAAGCAACCAGAACTCTCCCCGAAACTGACTGCAGTTCATAGCAGCAAACTTGGCTGAAGGACGTTTAGGATATGTTAAGCTGGGGACAAAAGGATAGCCCACCACCTGCTCCTTTCCAACCTAAGAATCTCTCTTGATCCCTATTTCATGCCCACAAAAAGAACCACAGAGGGATCTCACTGATGTTGCTTCATAAAGCTGCTTAGCTGCGAAGGTTACAAGCCCAGGATCAGATGTTCAGGGGAATGGAGATGGCAGATCTGAGGTAGAAGATGGATTGCACCCCTTCAGACAGCATGTGGTGGATCATAGTTATGAGTGCTCCCATATGTTGAGCTTTTATGTTTAACAAACCATAGTCTGTTTTTTACTGTCATCTTAACAACTCCCTGGAACTAAAGGTACAGTCTTTGGGTCTCATCGAATTTAACAGGTTTGAGAAGTACAGTGGAACCTCGGTTTTCGTTGGTAATCCATCCGAAAAGAATCGATGAAAACCGAAACTGATGAAAACCGAGGCAAACTTTTCCATAGGAATCAATGTAAATCCAATTAATCGGTTCTAGGCACTCAAAAAAAAATACCAAAAACACATTTTTTTTTGGTGAATAAACATAGTGTTTAATGCTGAAAACAGTAACAAACAATAACACTACGACCAGCTTCAGAGCCAGTGGACCAATGTCGCACCAGAAAGCTGTCCAAAGAGGTCTGTTTCTGACGCCTCTTTAAGATTTGTCTGAAATGGGGCAAGACATTGTCATTAAACAAGTTGCAGACACAGCCTGCAACAGCTTTGTCCGGGTGATTTTTCTCCTCAAACCCTTGCATCTTACTGCAAATTGATGAAAACCGAGGCAAATCGATGAAAACTGAGACAAGTTTTTGCTGAAAAAATCGATGAAAACCAAAACCGATGAAAACTGAAGGCAATGAAAACCAAAGTTCCACTGTAACTTGAAATTTGTCTGATGGCACAGTACCTCAGGTACCTGGTCATAAATTAATATTAATTGGCAACAGCCATGGCCTTAAAATAATGGATAGGGTTTTCTTCTTTAGTTTCACCCATAAGGTTTCTAATCAGCTTCCTTCTCAATTAATAACTTCTATTGTTATATTTTATTGTTGTAGGCTGACTTGAGTGCCTGTTAGATGGAAGTGTGAGAAAATGAATTTAAAAAAAACAACCCTAAATGAACATGCTGTTTAGTGCCATTAGAGAAACTCATAGGCAGATTATGAAGTATTGACAGAAGAGGACACGTTTTAGAGACTGAAATGTAGAACTGTAAATACCCACAAAATATACATTTATTTCTCCTGGCTCACTGTAGTTTCTGGGCAAACTGTTGTGCATGCTTTTTTAGAGTAGAACAAGAAGTGTGTAGAAAAAAAGTTTCAGGCCATAATTCTTAAGACTAGTGTGCATCCTGTGTTGCACTCTCAGCAAAAATACAGAGATAAAATGGTGCTGGTTTCAGATTGCTTGGGACTTCTAGAAAGAAGAAACAAAATGGAAACCATCCAGCAGAAAATAATGGATCAAATGCCTATTTATCACCAAATATAGCCCTGCCAAGACCAAGAATCTGTAAGATAGGAATGCTCCCCTCCCAAAAAAGTAAGATTTCTTTCATTAGGTTGGTACAGTTTTCAAACTAGTGATGCTGGATTGGATCTTGTACCATGGTACTAAAATTCCCAGAAATGTACCCAAATGGTTGTATGTACACAGCGAATGTCTGACATAGAAATTGAACCGAGAACTAACACATCTAAATTCAGCACTTATTGTCATACTAAATCTAAGTCTGTTGGAAAATCTTAACCTATTTGGCCATGTGCATTGAAAACTTAGGACCAAACAGTGATGCAAGAGATCTATAATCACTTCTTTTTTTAAAGTTCAAGACAGTCTTGGGAGGAAGAAATAGAATTGGAGAAATGATCCAATGGAAGGAAGGTCACTTAGCTTTTTCCCTTCTTTCAAGCGCCATTTATTCATTCATTCATTCATTTATTTATTTAATAATCTGATTTATAAGATGCCCTTCCTCATGACAGGTTCAGGGCAGCTTACAGCAGGAATTCTTAATTAAAATCGCTGTCAGTTCTTATCATATCATATGTTATTTAATTTAACTTACTCCCCCAGCTGTTTCTTGCCCTTTGTGGAAAGTATACAGGCATCAGGGAAACATAAACATCCCCTCCATTAGTACCACTGTTCATGGATTGCTCCATGTCATGTCTGGTTTGATCCTGTTACAGTACTGTAGTTTGAGCCTGACATGGTCTCACACCAGATGCAGCTGACTTTAATAACAGATAACCTTTAATGGCATAGTACAAAGATTTAAAATAAAATACAAAAATATTTAAAAGACAAAATACGAAGCAAAATTAAATCTTGTTTATGACCATGCATAAAAACCTGGCCGTTTGCTCTAGAGCATCATGGGATTTGTTGTTTAACAGATAAACTGTCTTCTGGTCTGTCCAGCACTCTAAGCCCATCAATAAGGTTGAACGGAACTTTGTCTGGCCCGGTTATGAAGGGGGCAATAATACAAAACATGGTGTACAGTTTCTGCAGTTTTCAGCGTGCAGATGAGCAGCTGACTTATAGATGGAGCATGGGCACAGATACCAGTAGATACTGCTGGTCATTTTTTCTTATTTAGCTCACGTCACATAAATTGATGTTGCATAACTATGCCTTAATCCGATGGCTTGGGAGATCTTATTGTCTGTGCCAGTGCTTGACTTACATTATTGTAGCCAAAATAATTTCCTGCTTGTTACTAGCAAGGCCAAGCCCTTCCAGTTTGTGTTGCTTTTCTGTATTTTTGTGCTCCCAGTACAGATTTATCCTCTGACAGTTTTTCCCCTCATCAAAAAAAGTCTTTCTTTTATAGGATCCAAAATATTTCAAATCAGAGAAGACTGGGAGAGGCTTATTAAAAGAAGGCTGGAGAGAGACTCAGCAACCCATCATGTGTTCCTACAAGTTGGTGTCTGTAAAATTTGAAGTATGGGGACTTCAAACTCGAGTAGAACAGTTTGTTCACAAGGTGAGTGAAGGATGATGCCCCTGCACAGCTCTTTCACTGTCCTTATCTTGTGCATGATCAGAATATGCATAGGTCAGGGAGGTATGGCTGAATCTCATTTCAGTGTTTTTGGTTACATACTCTAAATGCTAAAGGAGTAACATAAAACATTTTCACTTATTGGGACTGGGAGTGCTAGTTACTCTCATTACACCCAAGACAGAAGCTTACATATGTAAAGTGTAACTACTTTACATTTTCCATTTCTATATGTGTTCAAGAAAGAGGGAGAACCTTGAGCTATGTATAGACTTTCTCAAGTTATCATTTATGCACTCAGAATGTTGCAAAAGTTGTTTATATTTCATAGGTGTCAAACTTGCGGCCATCCAGTTGTCATGGACTACAATTCCCATCATCCCCTGCCAGCATCATGCTGGCAGGGGATGATGGGAACTGTAGTCTGTAACATCTGGAGGGCCGTGAGTTTGATACCTGTGTTATATTTGATTCAAAAGCAGAAATTATTCGAGAGGAACAAAGTGGGAAAGGAACTGCAACAAGCTGTAACACAGCATGACGATCGGAGTAGTGTTAGAATGTGAATGTTGTTCATTTCCATTGTGTATGTGTTTCTTCCTTCTGATGCTTGGCAACCTGGTGTAGGCTCAGAGCCTTCCAATAACAACTGTGCAGTTGTTACAAAGAATTCTTCCATATCTCAAAGGCCTTAGAAGTAATTCCATCCATCTTTGAACCGTGCCTGAATTCTTGATAAGTTTCTGACCTGTTTTTTTTGGAGAACATTTTCTGAAGTGAGGACTGCCCAGGAATGTTATGCTTTCAAGGCAGCTCAAAACGAAAAAAATGTACACTTTTTCTTTAAAACAGTAGTTTTAGTTCAGCTCTCATGAGTAGATAAATGATCCTTTAAACATAACCCAAGCATGGAAATCAGAGTGTCAGGATGTATGTGGTTTGTTGGCTAATCATTTTATGTGTGTAGATGGGACTGATAAATAAAAAATAAAATAAATAAACAGGCCATGAAAGACAAAATTGTGCAAAGTGTGGGCTCCAGAACTGACATAAAAATGGTTGCTTCCCTGAGGCCCCTTCCACACATGCAGAATAATGCACTTTCAATCCACTTTCACAATTGTTTGCAAGTGGATTTTGCTATTCCACACAGCTGCAAAATGTATCAAACATGAACTGAAAGTGCATTATTCTGCATGTGTGGAAGGGGCCTTGGGATGATTTTGCATGTCAGAATTGCTCCATGACTTATCTGGGGAGCAAACCTGCTGCAGGGCTTCTCACCCTGCTTGTAGTTCCCCACTGCTCCCTGGCTCTTTCCTTCACTTGAATCAGAGCCAGTGAGGGAAGCCCTGAATGGTTCCCCAGAAGCCCAGGGCTTTCCCATAAGTACCGTTTGAACACCGCAAGCTCTTCCACAGTCTCTTTCACGCATTCGTGGGCAGCCTCAGTTTTCTGCGTTCGGATTGGCTGAATCTTGCTCCATTCCCCACACTTACTTTTACTGTTTTAGTTTTAAATGACTCTGAACACAAAACAGGTGCTGAGAATTGTCGCCCTCGCCCCACTCTAAAATCCTTGTGTGTGCGACGGGATCGCCATCCTCTACTCCCCTCTGTCTGAAATCCTTATGTGTGCAACGGGATCGCCATCCTCCACCCACCCCCTCCCCCGTCTTAAATCTACAATCCTTGCGTGTGCGAGAGAATCGCCACTGTCCCGTTCACAGCGCCTGCACACGCTGTTTTTCTGCCCAAGGTTTCTCCCTCCTTTCTAAAAACCAAGGTTTCTCCCTCTGGTTTTTTTTCACTGCAGGGGGGTAGGGGTGAGACACCGATTCTCAGCATCTGTCCATTGGTGGTGTGGGCCAGAGCGGCAAGGTGGGAAAATTGGCCCTGGTTTTGCTACAGAGGAGTTTTGCATGGCAGCAGAAGCCTCCAGAGCAACAAAGGGGAATTTCAAAAGAACCTCAACCTTTGTGGTTCAGGAAATTCATGGAGCAAAGCCAATGCTGCAGGGTGGCACCAGGGCAAAAACCTGGCAGCTATGCTGCAGCACTGGGGGCAGTTCAAAACTCCAAGTTGCATCGGGGCACTCCCTGTGCCAACAGAGGAGCAATTTCAGCATCTAAATCAGCCTTGGTGTCATTAAGTTCTATCTCTTTGATTTCAAGGATAAGAATACTTTATTCAACTTAGTAGTATAGAGACAATCTGGGCTTTTAATCTGCACATACATTTTTAGGTTTTTCTGGTTGTTTCTTCATTTGGTACATGAGAGCAAGTAGAGTAAGCCAGTAAAAAAGCACAGGAAAAAATGTAGTACTAGCCACAAGCCTTCATCTGTGACTTCAGCCTTAGTGACTTTCCTCTCAGTAGGGAGGCTCTCTCAGTTAAGGGATCTCTGGCAAATTGTTCTGGTGCCCATCCTTACCACTGTATCATTTTATAGCCAGTTGTTATTTAACTTAGTAAGCAGTATCAGACAAGTATAGCAATATGCATGCCTACAACCAGGACTATTTGTGGTATATGCAAGGAAATTCAATAGCAACGCATAGCACCTTTATGAATCTTCTTAGAATGCCCTCTCTAATTGGTTATAAGTCTGGCAGGATCAAGCCTTACCTTAATGATATCAAAATTGTATGCATGAATTACTTGCAGCGTCCCCTCCTATCTGTATATGTCTAATAGGAACGCAAATATCCAGATGAGTGTACTCTCTTGTTCTTCTGTCTTGTTCGTGTGTGCTTACTAACAATAGGATCACTTTTCAGAGACAGAACGTTTAGGATACATCCAAATGCTTTTAAAATGTATCAATTAAGGTAGAGCCTTGCCATTCAGAACATCTGTGGTCTTAAACCTAGTGCAAACAAATTGTAGAATATTGTCTCTGACTATTTCTTACAGAGGTTCCTTAACATTGTTCTCATTTACAGGTAGTCAGGGATATATTGCTGATTGGGCACCGACAGGCTTTTGCATGGGTTGATGAGTGGTACGGTAAGTAATTTGTTAATTAAAAATATACAAGTAGGAACCTGCAAGGACTTGTGGGAAGCATCTCATTTCTCCCTCCCCCACTATTTCTTTTCCTGAAAGCCCCCACAGCCTCTCCCTTTTTCCTGCTTCCTTCTCTCCTTCTAGGGTTGCTGATCTCCAGGTGAAGCCTGGAGAGCTCCTGGAATCACAATAGATCTCCCAATTACAGAAATCAGTCTCCAATTAGGGGTACAGTTTTAGCTTGAGAAATTCCTGGAGATTAGAGGTGGAACCTTGGAAGGGCAAGGTTTGGGGAGGGGAGTAACCTCACTGCCATAGAGTCCACCCTCCAAATAGCTGTTTTATCCAGGGGACTTGATCTCTGTCATTTGGAGATCAGTTGTAATTCTGGGTGATCTCCAGTCCCCACTTGGAGGCTAGCAACCTTGATTCCTATGGAGGAAGTGATTTCTTGGAGGAGTGGAATCTGTGACCTTCCTGAGGTCCTTCCTGGCCTCAAACCCCATTGTATCCAGGCATCATCCCTCAAATCTCCAGGTGTTTCATAAGCTGGAGTTGGTAACCCTATCTCCTTCCCACCATATAACCTACATGTATCTGCCCCTCTGCCTTAGCTTTCCCACTCTCTCTCCTCCACCAGCAGCCTCTACCTAGGAAAACTCTGGCCTGGTTGTGTGATGCCAACCACTGGGCCAGACCCACTGGCATTGTAGGGAATCCTCAAGAACTTGTGGGGTGGCACCTCACTTTCCCTTATATTTACCTCCCCACATTATTTCCTCTTTCCCTCCTCCTGGCAATCCCCATAACACCTCCCCTTTCCCTGCCTCAGTCTCTTTTTCTCAGCTGTTCACCTTTTATCTGCATCCCAACTTCAGCTGTATTTTATTTTATTTTATTTTAATTTATATCCCACCTGGAAACCAAAGCAGCTTACATAAGCAGCTTACATCAGCAGCTTACATCATTTTCTTCTCCTTTTAATCTGCACTGTGAGGTAGGTTAGGCTGAAAGTATGTGACTGACCCAAAATCACCCAGTGACCTTCTACAGCAAGATTTGCACTTGGGTCTCCCAGACCCTACTATAAAGTTCTTAACTACTACACCACACTGATTTTCATAGCTGAACTGTAGCAAGCCATTGAATAGTAAAAGCAGCCAAGCCTAGTTGAGTCATGCAAGTCAGTTGAAGGTTGAACAGTAGCAAGCAGCCAAGCCTGCTTAAGTCATGCAAGTCAGTTGGAGGTTGGAAGTCACCCAGAGGTTGCTTCCAGGCCTAGCGTTGCCAACCTCCAGGTGGGATCTGGAGATCTGCCAGAATTACAACTGAACTTCAGATGTTCTGTCCCCCCTGGAGAAAATGACTGTTTTGGAAAGTGAATGATGTGGCACTATATTCAGCTGAGACCTATCCCGTCCCCAAACCCTGCCCTCCTCAAACTCCATCATAACACTCCATCATAACACCAGGAATTTTACAACCTGGAGTTAGCAACCTTTGTCAGGCCTGGCCCCATTGAGTCAAAAGGCCAAAATAGATATGGAAAGAACCTTACCTTCTCCTCCATCTTTTTACTCACAGAAACTTAGCCTGGAATACTGTACTTGCTTATCAGCAGCCACTGAGGGAATTTGTTGCTTAAAGCCACATGTTCTCATTTTAATTTTTGGTTTTTTTCAACTCCAATGTATTTTTAAAAGATTTATTCGTTTTTTGCAAACCTGAGCCTTTTTTAGGTTTGCAGAAAGATCCGTTTTGCCTGTTCACAGCTCCAGTTATCAGATATAAGTATCATCAGATTTGTGGGAGCCTGTGGAACTTGTGGGGAGCATTCCATATCCTTTCAAGGGGAAAATCCCATCTCCATAAAATTAAGGTTCACAAAATGGGAGTGATCCATGAAATTGGAAGGGTTAAACAGGGATCTAAACTGGAGTTGGGTATAATGTCAAATCAGTATAAAGGGAGGTATGAGGCATTTGTACGTGAGCAAGATTGCTGCGGAGTCCAGCAAACATATAATGCTGAGGAGTCCAGCAAAACAAAAGTAGAGGTGATCCATGAAATTGGAAGGGTTAAACAGGGATCTAAACTGGAGTTGGGTATAATGTCAAATCAGTATAAAGGGAGGTATGAGGCATTTGTACGTGAGCAAGATTGCTGCGGAGTCCAGCAAACATATAATGCTGAGGAGTCCAGCAAACATTATATACTCCAAACTCTAAACTATGGGTCTATGTTGTATCTGTATCAGCCCATACTTTCAGCTTCCATATATTTAAACCTGTTAACTAAAAAAAATGAAAATACAATGTTATACCTACATATTAAAACGGAGGCCGTTTCCGCACGGCCTCCTTCCGCCCCCACGCCGCCAAAAGTGCGGGCGGCGTGGGGGCGGAAGCCCGTTCGCGATGCAAAGCATGCTGAACGGCTTAAGCGGAGGCCGGTATGCAGGCTGCTCCACACAGAGCCGCCTCTGCGTCACTCCGCTCCACGGTAACGTCCTCACCATTAAGCCTGCAGTTCGCGTCCACGCTGCCCGGCCAACATACCCTCTGACCCCTGGAGGTCGGAGGCCAGTGTGAAGCGAGCTGAAGCTGACGCCTCAAGCAGGCTTAATGCAGGAGGACAACGATAGTGAAGCGGAGATTTGAGACAAGCGTCTTCCCGGCGGCGGTTTGCACCCGTACGACGCGGAAAGGGCAGCTCCCTTTCAAACAAACAACCCGCTAAAGCGGGTTAGTTGTTTAGAAGCGACAGCGCCGCCTCTGGGGAGGGAAGAAGAGTCAATTCGCCCGCTGCCTCAGGGAAACCTTTTTTTGGCGCCCAGGTCAGCTTTTCTTCAAGGTAAATGGACGTCGCGCGGAAACGGCCTAAACAAATACAGTTTAAACCCCACTGATACTAAAGCACATACCTCCTGAAACAAATACCTTGGACGACAGTTCTAAGAATGAGTTCTGTGAATGTCATAGAGTGAGTCTGTGTATCAAAACTATACAATAAATATGCATTATATTTGGAAATACTTGATAAATTGGTCTCCACCATTCCCAGTGTTCCTAACTGTACTTTAGAAATGGCAAGAGGGGCTCACAATGGCTTGATTAAATAATCTGAAATTAATTCCAATAATTTATTAAAATGGGCTGGTGTGGTTCAGACATGCGAAAGAACTATTCAGTATCATTTCCTGAATTCTTCATTTGGCCCTTAGAGAATGTTACACCCTCTACTAACTCAAGTCATCTGCAGGATTTTCAATGAAAAGTATCTTGAGTATAACTACATGAATGTAAGTAGCAATAACTATCTTTACCTTTAAAACTAGGAAGATTTCAGAGAAAAGTTTTCTTTTTTTATGGCATAGGTTTTAAAAAACATGCAGTGACAGCCAAAAATCAAATAAACACAGGCTTTTCTCTTTTAGTTTCCTTAGAACAGTTCTGGAGAAGGAAAAAAAAAAAACTGCCCTGGGTTTAAATGAAAATTATCGCTTCCTTACATGGCATACCTCCTTCACCTCTGCAGAGATTTATGTCATGGTCTTTTTTCAACTCTGAATAAATATAGAAAATACAGGTATCAATAAATGTTAGCCCTGTGTTGTTTCTCTCGTGCATAACAATATATGCTAATCAGATATAAATAGGGAGAATTGGCAGAGCTTGGGTAGAGATTGAGCAAACTTTTTAATGTGTGTGTGGGCATTTGTGTTACTTTCAACTTACACTGACCCTGTGAGTTAATGTCTTCCAAAATCCTTTATCGTTAACAGCTTTTCTTGAGGCCATGGTTTCCTTTTTTTAGTCAGTCCATCTCATGCTGGATCTACCTCTTTTCCTGCTGCCTTGAAATTCTTGTAGCATTATTGTCTTCTCCAGTGACTCTTGTTGTCTCATAATGTAACCAATGTGCGATAGCCGCAGTTTAGTCATTTTAGCCTCTGCAAGAGTTTAGGCTTTGTTTAGATCTAGAACCCACTGATTTGTCTTTTTGACAGTCCACAGTATCCATAACACTCTCCTCCAACACCACATTTCAGAGTAATCTACTTTCTTCCTGTCAGCTTTCTTCATTGTCGTTGTCTTAATACAAATGAGTGTAATGAAGAACTTACCGGTATACCTTGTTTCAGTCCACAGTCAGGCTCCTTCTAGTCACTTTCCTTGTCACTTTATTTTTTCCAAGTATCTGCTGATGTCAGTACCAAACCTGCTTAAAAGCAGCCCCTCTACTCCTACAGTCCAGCTGGGAGTTTTGTTTCCACAGTTCAGTGGTGCAGAAATAAATCAGCAAAAGAACAAGCAGACTGAACATCCTAATTGATAAAGCAATGCTGTTTAACAAAGCATTGGTAGTAATGGGCTTATGGGACTCAAGAAAGCAGTTCCAATAACTAAAAGCAAGGGTTAAAATCAGAAAGTATTTTCACTGAAATACAGATGTTCACTTGGTGCACATTACAATGTACCTGGAGTTTCCTATACTAAACTGACACCCATATAGGAAAAAAAATATCCCTGTGTGAATCTACTCTCAGAAGTTTCCTTTCAGAATTGCCAGAGAAGATACCAGTAAATGTTTGTGTGTGTGTGGGGGGGGGGGGGGGGGGTGTATTAAAAAAGGGTAGTTATCAAATAAAGGTGTCCAAATAGACTTATACAACAAAACAAATAACCCCAGATAGCTGCAAATACAACAGCAGCAAGTGGAAAATTCAGAAGGGCTTGAACAATAGAGGTTAGCATTTTTAATCTTCAAAGCACTGATCACGCAGTAATCCTAACAGCCCATGAAATGAGGATTATTATCTGCATTTTTACAGACGGAAAAGTGAGAGGGAATGATTAGGTGACTTGATCAAAGGAAAAACAAATGTCAAAATCAGGATTAGCTGTTCTTAGAAAAAGTTAATTCAAGTATGCAAAGGTGAAGGTCTGTTTGGGACTGAGGACTAGCCTACCATGTTTCCCCGAAAATAAGACCTACCCGAAAAAATAAGCCCTCATAAGTGCGGATTTTTTTTCAGGATTTTTTGGAGGAGGAGCTTAAAAATATAAGCCCTACCTCCAAAAAATAAGCCTACCAGTAGTTACCAGATCAGGGGTGAAGAGATTGTGATCCAGCCCAGGCTGCCCTACAACAATGGGGATGCAGCTTGCATCACACGCGTGATGAGAGCCCGCTGTTGGGAATGCGAGGAGCCCACCATAGTAATTAATTGTGAAGGTGACCGTATTTCCCTAAAATAAAATTCTCCTACCCTGACCCTGAAATAAAGCCCTATTGCATCTTTTGGTGCAAAAATTCAATATAAGACCACAATGTCTTATTTTGAGGGAAACTTATGGCAGTACCTCCTTGGCTCACTGTGCTGTACCTTGAATGCATTCTAGAAAGGAAGAAAAAAATACATCATAAACGAAGCAAAAGTAGAAAACAAAAGTTACCATCTGAAGGCCTATTAGTTACCAGTTTAAACCAGAATTTAGGGAACCTCGCGGCTCTCCAGATGTTCAGGAACTACAATTCCCATCAGCCCCTACCAGCATGGCCAATTGGCCATGCTGACAGAGGCTGATGGGAATTGTAGTTCCTGAACATCTGGAGAGCCGCAGGTTCCCTACCCCTGATTTAAACCATGTAAATTCCACTGTAGGGAGGACTGCTGTTCCCAAATGTATAGGATTCCTAGGCCCCTTCCACACACATCGTTTTCCATATCTTATCTAATCTCAGTATGACTGGTTTCATTCTGGATTCTTCAAGGTTTACATGAGGCATATATTGGCACATTTTCTCCTCTTAGAACCTCCATAGACTGAACACGAATTTATCTTTCCGTTCACTTGATCCAGTTCTGAGCCCAATAGCAAAAAGCGGTCAAGCATCAAGTTTTGACTGTGCTTGAACACATGGAGGAATGTACCAAAACTGTTTCATACACATCACTAAGAAAATCCTTTTTTTTTTTGTATCTCTTGCAAATGTACAATGTTTGACCGTAGTTAAGTCGCGTATACATATGTTTCAGCCAACATACTATTTACATTTGAAATCTATTTTAACAAAAGCTGTTTTTGGCCTCAAGTATAAAAAAACCCCAAACAATATTTGTTACAAATGTCAAGCTAGATTTTCGTTTGAGTGTGCAAATCAGTTGATAGTGCCATTTGAATTCAATGTGAAGTAATGTACAGCTGCTAAGGATTTGGAGAAATGAGGAATCTCCTGCCTGGAGTGCAATATTGTGTACAAATCTCCATCCCTAAACTTGTCCACTTATAAGAATTGTTTGCTCAGTCACTTCCAGGTAAGTGTGCGTCAAATTTCATCCTAAGAGGGTATTTAGCTTTGCCACAAGGCAACATTATTTCATCATTTGTTATTAATTCAAATGTTATAAATTAAGAGCATGTATTGTGCCTGGAAAAAGTGCTTCTTATCATGCAATTAACAGTGCCTATGAGCTTCTTTCATTAAAGCTTAATGCTTCATTCTAACAGGGGGTGGGAATATTCACACTAAAATATGGTAATCTCTGGCTCAGAGAAATGAGCAGATTGTATTAGGGACTCATGTTACAACATGGTGAGAAACTGACATTCTAAACCTTAACCTATTTTTGTGGAATATATTACACATTTTCCTTTTTTTTACAACGTTTATGTGCCACCTTTCTGCCCTTACATGGTCCACCAAGGTGGCTAACCATTTAAAACATACATAATAAAAGTATGTTTTAAAACCATTAAAATAATACACCACCAAGCACACATTAAAACTATGTAGAAACCATAAAACATCAATGAAAACATCAGTTAGGAAGGAGGTATCGCTGAGCTATCACTGAGGGAATGGCAAACAAAACAAAAGTCTACTGGTGGGAGATAGCAACAAAAGAGGAGATAATCTAGATCTAACCAGGGCATGCACCACAATGGCCAGATCATATCTGCCTAGGAGTGGCTATAGCTGGCTAACCAATTGAAGCTGGTAAAAAAATACTCCTGACCACAGCTGACAGACACCTGCTTATCCAGCAGTAAGCCTGGGATCAAGAGCACCCCCAGACTGTGGATCTGTTCCTTAAGGAGAGTGCAATATTATCCAGAATGGGTGACACCTTAAATTTTGCATTAGAATATAAGATCCTTTTCTAACTGAGGGCTTTTCCACATTGTCAGTTTCCTTGTGTTCAAACTCCTATTTCTTGGGGGGAGGGGTCAATTCTGCATATGTCTTGCTCCTTCTAGTGGTAGATTTGATACAACAGACGATTAAATCCTGCCTAAACCCCTGCAGTTTTAAACAGCAGCTTTTTAATAAAGTTGTTTTGATGATGTCAAATCTACCAATAGAGGGAGCAAAACACGTGCAGAACTTATCCTCCCTCCCCCCAAAAAACAGAACCAGACAAAAGGAAACTAGCAATGTGGAAACAGTCAGAGAAGAGATAGGCAGCCCTTGAACAGTGAAGCTCCGTGTGTGCACTGGAGTCATTCAGAACTTTGGAACAGGTGCAATATTCACACAGTGCCAAATGTGTTGGTTATGTATAGTTCTATTAGCTAGTTCTAGAATACAAACTACAGGTGTGCCTAGCTGTATCTGGGCATAGCTTTCATAGAGTTTAAAACATCACATTAATTCATTGGTTCATCTGTACTCCACAATTAACCCATACAAATTTTGATTTACATAATCTCTGAAATAGAACTGTGTATGGTGCTAAAATAACAAAGTTATTGTAGAATCTTGTAGAATCTTACTGGAATCTTACTGTTGTAGAATCTTACTGGATAGTTCTTAACAAGGTAAGTAAATCCTTGAGCTGTTCCTTAATCTCCTCCAGGAAATCTTCTAAATTCATTTTAGAAGATGTTTGCCTCTAGTAAATACCTCTACCTCAGCACCTTTGCCTCACTGACTTCACAAAAACATCCCAGTTTCCAAGCTTCCTTATCCCAGTCTCCTTATTCTTTAATTTTCCTTCAACTTAACCTTCTTATACCTTCCTTGGCTGGTTTAATTACCTTTATCACCAACTGGTTGGCTTCCTGCTTTTTTTCCGCTAGAAAGATTATTTCTCCCTAGAGTCTTCCCTGTTATTAAATTCTGGATTGAATTAATAGAAAATCCCAACATCTTCAACTTTTTCAGATATGACTATGGAGGATGTTCGAGAATATGAGAGATCTATGCATGAAAAAACCAACATTAAAGTTTTCGATCAACATTCATCTACTGTGAATGAAATAGAGAGTCATGCCAAAGGAAGTGTATGTAGTGTCTTTAAAAATCTTGCCCATCATCTCCTGGTGTGAATAAAAACACTAATATGCTTTAGACGAAATTCTGCGCAACAGGGATTCCTGTAGGAAGAGGCTTCATCACCATAAATCATCATCTTGGAACTTTTTTTGCCCCATTTTTGCAATGAAATTGAAAGGGCAAACATCAGGATGCATAACTGGAATGTGTAACTGGAATGATGAACCCACCGTAGAAGCACACTCACTGCATTTTGTTCAGATACAGTTCAAATCTGTAAGGTCTTCCTGTTTACCACTAAAGTGAGCTGTGTATGTTTGTAATTGGTTAGCTACCTATAAAATCATGAGACCTGCTTCCCTTTACAAACAGTTTTTCAGCTTTGTGATATTTATTTTAAAAAATGACAAGAAACAGGCATTTTATCCATGTTGTATCTTTAAATAAAATTAAATGGTAAATAACCTTCCTCAAATGTGGAGAGAGCAGGTAAGACAGTTAATTGAAATAGTGTCCGTTTCACTGATTAGTATATCTGCCACAGGCATTCTGGATTAAAGATGTTTGAGCTTATCCCACTGATGAAATATGCACACAAGTCCTTTGGCGGGGGTGCATTTTATGCAACCTTAGATGAATTAATCACTCCCCAATGAAAACAAAATTATCAGGTTTGAGCATACCAGAAATGATTTTTTAATCCTTTGGGTGAACAGGCACATGGTTCTCCAAGATATATAGTAATGCAGCTCTTGAAGCCACAACCATTACAATCTACAGTCTTTTAGAACAAATCTGACAATGTATGTTCTAATACAGCCATTTTCCCCAGGTATATGTTCTTTTGTGCACACGGATCATCTCCCTGAACTGAAATGATTAACAACCTTGTGCACAAAGAATCATACGCTCAGTTTTGGCTTGAGTACTTCAGAGCTGTTGTGAGTGCCCAGCAGTGGCGTATCTGCCAGAGGAACATGGGGGGGTATCAATTGACCCTGAGCGCCACCCATAAGATCACGTGGGGGCACCTGGTGGGCCACAGCAGGCTCCTGGCCCACCCCTAAGCCTAGCCTCGCAAGGCTGCTTCTTCAGCCAGTGGAGGAGAGCAGTGGCGGTCCTGGGCAGCCTGGCAAGGCCGGGCCAAGAGGCAGGCGCCCAGCCCAGCCTCTGCTGGCTGAAGGAGCAGCTGGGCCAGGAGCCTACTGCAGGCCCCCTGGGGGGGGGTGCGAGGGCAGTAGGGGACCCCGGGCAGTGGGGAGGCCCTGGGCACCATTTCCCCCCGGTATGCCTCTGGCGCCCAAATTGCACTAACCAAATAGTAAAAAAGAAACTGGTAATGGATGCCTGCTCTGTCAATAATCCAGTTGACTATAGTGAATTTTATGTGAAAAGACAACTATTTGCATGGAGCACAGTGAAGCCATATGGCCTCATTTTGTGATATGATTGTTAGTTTCCATTACCTGTCCACTGTGTCCTTAATTCTCACGCTATTCTGCTACATTTATACATTGTGTATGTTTAGCTTCAGTCAGCCTTTAACATTGACACAAATGCAAATTGCTCTCTTCATAGTCTTTTCATGCAACCTCACACAAAATTGATCAGTGACAATCAGTGCAATGATAAGCAGAGTTACACCCTTCTAAAACCATTGACCAATTAATTTAGAAGGATGTAGCTCTGTTTAGCATTGCACTATGAAGCAATTATATGTTTGGATTTTGAGCCATTTGTCCATGGGTTGTTGTGGGTTTTCCATGTTGTATGGACATGTTGTGTGGACATTTTGCCTGCATCTGTGGCTGGCGTCTTCAGAGGATCACCAGCCACAGATGCAGGCAAAATGTCAGGAGAAAATGCTACTGGAACATGGCCATACAACCCAGAAAACCCACAGCAACCTAGTGATTCCGGCCGTGAAAGCCTTCGACAATACATTTGTCCATAGTTGACAGATAAAATTCAATTTTCACGAGGCTCTTAACAATCTATTTTATTTTCTGTGTACCCTTTGAGCTTCTAGTGAAACTGAAACCAATTTTGTTTGGGGAAACAAGCTGTGCCTAACAGTCAAAACGCCATCATAGCTTTGATCTAGGGTTGCCCAGCAGGGCAAACTTATTGGTGCCAGGGGGAGGCTAGGGGAGGCCCATGCCAGTGACATGGCAACATCACCAGTGTCATCACTGGTGCCTACGGGAAGTGATGTCAGCATGTCTCCAGTTTTAATATTTCAGCAAAGCTCTGGCACACTGATATCACTTCTGGTGCATGCCAAAAGTAATGTCGCCATGTCAGACTGTGGCTGCCAGCCTTCTCCCTTTTTTCAGCTATTTCCTGGCTAGTTGATCAGTGGGTGTGGGGGTAGCATCCCCTGTCTCCAGGAGGGGAGGGCTGGCAACCCTACTTTTACCTGAGGTCTAAAACGCTCAGGCAACCTTTTGTTCAACTCATCCTGAATTCTGAATTGGTAGAGGGAAAATAACCAACAGTTCTTTGGAATTTTGTAAAGGGAAAATTCTGGTGAACTAATTCTGCCCTCTGGTGGATATTTGCTGTGATAATTTTAGAATTTGAATGAAAGCCAAAGGTCTTTCACTGATAAAATGAGGAAATCTCTGCCGTGATTACACTTATATTTTGTAGTGTTCATTATTAAGTAGTATAATTCCTTCATTTTTATTCCACCAGTTGGATTCTAGCAAATTCATTGCTTTTGTAAATATATCAAGGAAAAATCAAGTTACTTTCTGCTCTCAGATCTTTCTAATTTAAACTGGGGTCATCTGTCATTAGTGAGTTTATTGTGATATGAGAAGATTGACCAGATGGAGTTTGGAATACCTTCCATATACTTCTGCTGGTTTGAAAGTTTAACATTCATGAAGAAATAAGATTTGTTTACTCCCAATAGAGATCAAATGTAGCAGAGGGTTGCCACCCAAAGAACTACAGAAAAGGAACACACTGACTTGAATTAGCTGATTTTCTTGCCCCCGCCCTCATATTGCAGTCCAAAATGCCCCCTGAAATGCTGCTCCCATGGGACAGGAGACTCCCTTGAACAGCATGAAGGGGTAATTGGATTATCTTGTGGAAAACTGGAATTGATAAAAATTGTTCCCCCATTCTAAGAATCCAAACCACTGGGAGACTAAGAAAATTATGTTTGTCAGACTGTTACCAGTACTTTCTTAGAATATACCTTCCTTTTAACATATTAAATTACAGATACCTTTTGCAGTTACAGTGCATCGCTTTTTCTCTATGAATATCTCTTACATAAAGAACTGTTATTTGAAATAAGGAACATGAGGCAAGCTTAGGTATGGATTGTACTATTTAACTTGTTGAGTAACATACTGGAATGCCCCTTCACACACAACGACACACTGAAAATCGGTCTGGCGGGGAGAGAAGATAGGGCAGAAAATTTCTTCATCATCTAATGATTTTCTACTGGAAGAGGATTTTTTAAAATATGGAGGAACATCCAGTGTTTTGAGATCTGACCTGCAGTCTGAAATGGAACATTCCAGACACAAGTAGAACAATAAATAAAATTACCCAATTGTACTTTTGAGATGTGTCAACATTCCAAGTGACTGAAGTGAGAAGAGATTTGGAGGCATCTATAAAGAATTAAGGATATAAAGGGTATTCTTTCTTAAAATGCATTATTTAGAATAATATGTATAGAAAAAAAATTATAGGCAGGATGCCTCAATAATTGTGCTTAGCACATGCTATAGAATATTTCTTTGTATTTTCTGGCATCCAGATCTTAAACTGTAACACTTTGCCTTCTAATCCATCATAATGTATCTATACAACCCATGTCAGGTATTTTTGTAAAGAACTGAAGCACATTTGCAAGAAACTTCCACTAGTTTAAGGGACCAGTAATAGAAATGAAGAAATAAGTTGTTAGTATCTGTTGGGCCTCATCCAGCTCTCATAGAAAAACAGAAATTGACAGAGCAGCCCATTATTGCATGTCTTAGTACTGGTGATCATGTGAGAAATGTTGTACAATAAACAGCGCACCCCTAAGCAGAGGTACACTTTTCTAAGTCCATTGAAGTCAGATATGTTAGTAAGGTATATTTAGAATTACGCTGTACATTACTCTATTTGACTGGCAGTTGTGAGAATGAGAAGAACTGTGTCTGAAATGTAGCACAACAAATTATAACGGCCATTTCTAAAAATGGTGACCCAAGCTTCCCTCGACTCTAGAGTTGTGATGTATTCATCCAGCCACTGGATTGAGACCTTTGGATTATCTTTTATACATACATTTTATAATGGAAATAAATTCATGCGTTGGTTCTAACGTTCATTTGTCTTTTTTTTTTCTCTTGAAGACATGACCATGAATGAAGTCCGAGAGTTTGAACGAGCAACTCAGGAAGCCACCAACAAGAAAATTGGGATCTTCCCTCCTGCAATATCAATCTCTAATGTCTCCCTCCCTTCTTCGATCCGCAGTGCTCCTTCTAGTGCACCATCTACGCCTCTTTCCACAGAGGCACCTGAATTCCTAGCACTTCCCAAAGACCGACAACGAAAAAAATCTGCCCCAGAAACTCTCACGCTGCCAGATCCAGATAAAAAAGGTCTTTAAATCCAGCATGTTTTGTTATGACACATCATGCCTGACAGAACAATATTTATAAAGCTTATAGCCATTTTTTCATTTAAACAAATTTGAGTAATCTAGAAGAATGACTCCCCTCTCCTCATCTTTTCCCTGCTAGGTAAATGCATGCAAGAACATAGGTCTTATGCTCTGATTCCCAAACTAAAGCTCTAAGCCATATGACAGATGTTGCTATCAACACAAAATTAAATAGCTTTCAAAAGCAAAATAAGCTCTTCATACCAGCTGTAGTAAATGCAGATAATTCTCATATGTAGAGAAACAGTATTTGTGACTGGAGATATAATAAAGCTGGCAAGGATATCTTGAAAGAATGAGGGACTATTTAGGGACAGGTTCAAAGGATATCATTTCTCATTTCAAGCCATTATATATCAATTTATAAAATGGCTGTCCAAGGCTGAGTCTACCTTAAATAAAATATTTAAACTTCTCTCTGAAAAACACTTGAAAATCTACAGTAATTACTCAGATTCTTGTTTTACTGACAATCTCAGGATTTGGAGTGTAGCTGATGCAAGTTTTAAGCTCTTCAAAATTAAAGAACCAGTCTGCTATTGCTCTGGTAGTAATTAATTATATTTTAAGTCCCTTGAACTATTTGTATATTGCACAAAATGTATGACTTATTTGTCATGCACAGTTATATAACTTTTCTATTTTAGTATTTACTAAAGTTTAGTTCCTTGTCATGGACAAACCATTACCTGATAGAATTTGGGCTAGCTGCTTCCTCTTTCCTCTGCAGAAGTGACAGAACCATTAAGATGATGTGACCCAAGCAGCTAATGGACCCAGAAGCTTTCCTGTTAGTGCTTGGGGATTTCACCACCTTCTGTTTATGATTCTGTTGAATCCAGCTTGCAGACTAGAATAGGAGATGGCCCAGATTAATGGCACAATCGCCCATAAGCACCCTCTCCCCCCAGACAGAGCCAAGCAGTCTCCTGGGTTTACTGGGGAAGTGATTGTAATAAAAAAAATGTGATGATGGCTAGAGAGCAGCTGGCAGAAAATTTGGAGCAAGAATAATTGAACAGAGCATAGTGCTCATATTAGAGCCTTTTCTGTGGCAATGATGATGGCAAAAAGGCAAGATTTCTCCACATCTACATGTAATTGTCCAGCTAAGCTGTTTGGTGTGGTGAGGAGGCTTTTACATCATAGCCCCAGGAATTGGATACTGACCAAAAGATCAATTTGCTGCTTACTTTGCACACAAAATCACTCAGATCCACTCTGGTTTGGATGTTGGTGTGATGCATGTTCAGACATTGTACCTTTGACACCAGTTTGTCCAGTTTATATGGATACTTTTCAGCCTGAGGATGTGGACAAGATCTTTGCAGAGATGAGTCCTACCACCTATGGTCTCAACCCTTGCCCTTCCTCTGTTCTGCCTTTGCTCAAGGAGGCAGTGATTAGATCTGTTTTGTAAAAGCCCTCCTTGGCCGATTACACAGGAGCCCACCATGGCATGCTGGCAACTCAACCAGCTCTACCGACGTACAAGGAAGTTGCTGGGCGCGGGGAGCAGAAGTGGTGCGCGGAACTTGCTGCATGCCTACTGTTCTTGCTCTCTGCTTTTCCCACAGAAAGCAAGAGCACTTCAGGCGCACACCTCATGCCGCAGCAGGGCAGAGAGGAGGAAAGCTCCCCCATTTGTAATCAGCCCTTAGGACTACTATGTTGGAGAACTTCTGGCCAGTCTCCAATCTTCCATTCTTGGGCAAAATGCTTGAGAGGGTGGCTGCTTCTCAGCTCTAGGGGTTCTTGGAAGAAACTGACCCATTTCAAATCAGGGTATGGAATAGAGACTGCTTGGGTCACTTTGGTTGATGACCTCTACCGAGAACCAGGGGAATGTGAGCCTGCTAATTCTGCTGGATCTCTCAACTGCCTTTGATATTATTAGCCATAGTATCCTACTGAGCCTCTTCTTGGCACTGGGACTGAGAGACTCAGTGCTATAGTGGTTGTAATTCTATCTGAAGGGGGCAATCTCAGAAGGTGGTGCTAGGGGATTCCTGTTGTGCCCCATGGCCATTGGCCTGTGGTGTTCCACGGGGTTCAGTCTTAGTCTTTACACCAATTAATATCTACATGAAGCTGCTGGGAGAGGTCATCAGGAGGTTTGGGCTGTGGTGTCACCAATATGTGGATGGTACCCAGCTCTATTTTTTCCACCTAATTCCAAGGATACAGTTGATGTAATAGTCCTTCAAGTCAGTAATTGTCTGGATGAGGGTGACCAAGCTGAAACGTAACCCTGACAAGACACAGGTTCTCTGGGTTACTAGAAAGTCAGATCAGAGACTTCAGATCTCTCCTAGCTTGGTCTTTTTCCTTGAAAAGTCAGATTTGCATCTTGGGAGTGCTACTTGATACAGCTGTCACCTTAGAAAACCAGGTTGCTACCATGGTTTTGAGAGTTTTTGCTCAGCTTCAGCTTGTGCATCAACTGCATCCATTCTTGAGTCAGTCAGATCTAGCCACAGTGACCTGTGCCTTCGCTACATCTAAACTGGACTATTGCTGTGTGCTGTACTTGGGGCTACCACTGAAGAGTATTCTGAAATGCAGTTAGTGCAGAGTACTTCATGTGGACTGTGGTTTGGGACAGCTAATCGGAACATGTGACTCCAATATTACAGCAATTACACAGGCTATTGATCGGGTCACAAGCCCAATTCAAGAGGTTGATTTTTACCTTTAACGCCCTACATGGTCTGGAACTGGGGTATCACAAGGGGTATCTGGAGGACTGTCTTCATATGTTCCTGTCTGGAAATTAAGGTCACAAGGAGAGGCCCTCATGACTGTCCCATCAATCAATGAAACTAATTTGGTAGGTTCACAAGAGGGCTTTTTCAGTGGCAGCTGCAAAATTAAATGGGATATAGAGCCCAGATGAGACAATAGTATCCAATGAACTTGCCATTATTCATTCATTGGTGATGGTGGAAAGTGCTGTCAAGTTACAATCGAAAATCCTTGGCGTTTTCAAGGCAAAATGTTCAGAGGTGGTTTGCCATTGCTGAGGAGCTTAAACAATGGGGGGCAGTGGGGCTCAAGCCTCCCCCTGAGATTTCCAAGTAGAGGCAATATCCCCTCTGGTAATTCCCAGCAGGCACAATCTCCGCCCCATAGCCCCCGCTCCCAAGGTTGCCAGGTTGCATCATACAACTGCTCAGGCTGCCAGGTTCTTTAGTTCAGTCAATCCTGTTTGTCCTTGTAGCAGCTTAATAAGTTCCTAGGAGTATTGGACTGCTTGATTTTATAAAGATAAGAGGAGGAGAGGAGCTTCAGTGGATAATACTGTCTGTGAAGAAACTATCTAGAGAAAGAAAGAGCATAAAAGAGGCAAGATCAATCCATCTAGGAATCAAGAGGCCTCAGAAGAATGTATTTCCTGTAGCCTGCAACAAACTCTGATGATGTATGCATAGCTGGATTAATTTTCAGTAGCACCTTAGAGACCAACAAGATTTTTAGGGTATGAGCTTTCAAGACTCAAGGGGGGGGGGGGTTGTTGGTATCTGACAAAGAAAGCATCTGCTCTCAAAATCTTATTCTCCAAAAATCTTGTTAGTCTGTAAGGTTCTACTGCAGAGGCGTATCTAGGCAAACTGGAGCCCAGGGACAAAACCTCAGGCTTGGCCCCTTCCGGCATGGAAGGTGGCCACCTTCCTTCATGCATGCTGACCCAAACAATGGCATTTTTTTTGCACCCAGCCTCACAAAACACCCCCCGCCCCCAACAAAACATACATGGCTCTCTCCCCACTACTTTCCTAATTGTGTTCTCACACCGACCCTGTTAGGTAGGCTGCTAGTCTTGAGAAGCGGCATGCAAACCAGTGCAAGGGAATTAACTCTTTAAGCATGTCAATCTCTCACCCACGTCACCCTCCGGAAGGTTTTACTCTAAAATTCCAAGCGTCCAGCAGCATCATCTTCAGTTCTGCTGCTGCTGCTGGCTCCCTGCTCCAGCTTGGCTCCTTTTTCCCTGTGCCTGCATTGGCACCCGGCTGCCAGGGGAGAAAGTGCTTCTGAGAAATACCACACTCTAATTCTAAAAGTGAATAAGGCACGCTGGGTCAGGGGAGGGAGGCCGGAGCTCCCCAGTCCTGCTCCTGGGAGCCCAGTGGGATTTCTCCCCCGTCCCCCTGGACACTCCAGGCCACCGTACAGAGTGGGCGGGGCTATGACAGGCACTGGGAGCAGTCAGCTGCTTCAGTGCCTGATTGCTGCTGTGTAGGAGGATGTTTTGGTGCCCCCTCCATGACCTCAATCGATGCGCCCGGGGACAAGGGGTACCCCATGTCCCTAGGCAAGGACGCCAGTGTTCTACTGGACTCGAAACTAGCTGTTCTACTCTATGAAAATCTCTGATGTAGGTAATGAGTGAGGAGTTATGGTTTTTGCCCTATTCTCACAGAATGGGATACTCAACTCAATTGTATTGTTACTGTGTTCTGGTAGCCCTGCCTTAGAGAAAGCAATGGTTCCCTATCTAGATGCGTGCTGTTTGCCCTCATGCAAGTTTGGCTAAGTTTGCCTTAGCAGCCATATTAGGAGCTAGGCAAGACCTTGCTTTGGAGAAGGTGAGATCAAGGCTCTGCTCAGGCTTTGCTAATGAGTGGCCAAACCTTCAGCAGGAGACTGATCCAGAGATGGGGCATCTGTATGACTACCCATTGAGATAGGGGCTTGCCAAGCCAGTCACACACCTTCCTCTACCAATTGTAAGTCTTCCTGAGTGCAAAATCTAACTACTATCAAGCAACCAGGTGAGCTGATTACCTTTTGCTGAACTTCCCTGAATGTCTCCTAGCCTACGAGCTTGCTCCAGGCTTGGGGGAAGCCTCTGCCCTACTAACCATTTTGTCCACCCTGCCTGAATGCAGTCTGGTTTTGTCACCTTTCTGGGAAGCTCCTCCCCCGCTTAACTCAGTCAGAGTCAGGAAATCCATAGATTCTCATCCTGGATTCACCTTGAATTCCTGGACCTTACACCTATGAAATTCTTTTGTTTTGGCTCCTATAATTATCACTGCTTTACCAGCCAAACCTGTGCAAGTCTCATCCACTCTGTTTGCACGGAGGCTGCTGACTCCATTTTTCTTTCTTTGGGTATTTGGGACATTTACTTGCCACACAGGAGCATCCATCAGTTTACCTTATTTTTTCCTTGGGATCTTTGGAAAGTCTTCCTAACGACCCTACTTTCAATCTGTGGATCCTCAAAACAGATAATGTACTGGAAGTTAAGGAGATTTTGGTATCCCGAGTTTTGCAGTGTTAGAGAAAATGACATTTTTTAAGGGCTTGGTGCTTCTGTACATGAGATGGAGATAAATATGAAAGGTGAGGTGATTCTGCTGTTCTGAACCCCACTTCAACAACAACAACAAAAATGCTCTTGTTGTTTTCAGGCCAGGGTAACTGAGAAACCAGTGTTTTCTATGTATTTTGAGATGCATTTGGAGATCTGTACTCAGTATGTGAACAGTATAGTTGTTAAGAGTGTCCGTCTAAGACTGGGGAGACCAGAGTTGAAATCCCATTTAGCAAGATCACTATGTGACTGTGAGCCAATCAGGCACTCTCAGCCTAGCCTACATCAACTGATAGTTGTGGGGAAAAGCGGGAGGGAGAAGTATTTCCTTTCATACATAAATGAAATATTTACTCTAATGGTCTCACGAAAGGAGTTTGTGACATCTTTCTTGTAGAGTCATCTTTCTCTGACTGAGATTCAGACTATTTTGAGTGAAAAATTATACTTTAAAAGCCACATGATTGTTGATGGCATATGTGGTTTTTGGAAATATAAATAATTTCATATTAATTTAATATAGATTACTAGATATGGACCTGGACCAGGTTCTACTCTATGTCCCCCTCCAGAAAGGGAGATGTCTATGCCCTTGCCACTGCCTGCCTCGGTGTCACACCGCTGGGCTTCCTTGGTGGTCTCCTATTCAAATACTAATCAGGACTGACCCTGCTTAGCGTCTGAGATCTGAGAAGATCAGGCTAGCCTGGGCTTTCCAGGTTAATTAACTAATGTTTATTAATTCAAGAAAAAAAAGTCAACAATAATTTGAAGATATCTCTTAAACACAAGAAAATGTGTAGGGAAATGGCAGATCCTGAGTCCAGTCACAGCTTCTATGAGAAATTCCCCGGTTTTTGAGCTGCCAACCACTTCCAGTGTGCAAGACAGCATCTTCAGGCACAAAACAAGTGGAACATAGAAAGACAAAATGAAGATGCAGACCCTTCACCTTGATCATTTCCTTCTCCTTTTTGTGCCTCTTCCCAATGTACTGCCAGAAACTCCTGTTTCCTAAAAATGCCAAGGAGGAACAGAATAAATAAGTTCCTTGAATGTTTTATTGCTTCTTCAGGTCTAGTCACAACCTCATGGGTTTATAACTCTCCAACTCTTGCCAGAAACAACAGGGAAGGAGGATGGAGAAAAGGTTGCAGAAGAAGAGTCAGCTGTGATAACATGAGAGAAAGTATTGAGTTCCGCAAACAAACCACTCCTAGGGGGATGGATAACTGGGTCCCTCACTTAACTGGGTCCCTCATATTCCCTGCATTAATTGGCCGTGCTGGCAGGGGCTGATGGGAATTGTAGTCCATAACATCTGGAGTGCCAAAGGTTCGCCACCACGGTGCTAGTGTGAGTTATAATTGTGCTGTGGTGTTTTATCAGCTAGGCAGTAAGTGTAACAAGGATTCCAAAGCTTTGTCTTAGTAGGCCTCCTCAAGTCAAAACCAAGGCTCTTTAGTAAACAGTGTCTGACATCCATACAGGCGAGTGGGCAGATTAATAGAAAATGAGGTACACATAGATTCATTATGCCTTTTAAGGTTCTCCAAAAAATGAGCCCTTCGAAATCCAAACCTTGGAGGAAGTTCTTCCACTTGCTTACAATATAATCAATCAACACCCCACACCAGATAGTTACTCTAGCTAACAGTAATTAGAAAGCTGGAACTGAGGGAACAATTGGTGAATGCACAAAACTGTGCTATGAGGTCAGAGAGGAGTTGTGCCTTCTTAGGGAAACACATTTCTCATGCTGAAAAATCTGCTGAATCAATGCTTACATTTCTGAAAAGGAGAACTTAACAAATCCCTCAAAAGCCATACCTCTTCAGATAAAACTGACATCAAAATACCCTTTGGTCAAATTCAGACCATGCAAGGACTAGTTCAGTTCTCACTGGAGATGATGTGACTATGGTTGCAGCCTAATGAATTTGAGGGTGGAGGGAGGAATACTTCACATAATTGACCAATCTACATTCAACAACTTAATAAATAAATCTCCAGTCCTGGTTTTACAGATCACAACAGTGTTTACAAGGTGATGAGAAGGTAATTTAGAGATCTTGCAGTGGTAAAGAAACAAAGACCTGTCAGCCTCTGAGCTGATTCTTTCATGTTAAGTAGATCTTAAGGGTTTGTTCATTCCTTAGCTATGGTAAGTAAAGGGAATGACAACAGGCAGCATTCCTTGATATACACTGGGAAAGAGATTAGATCTGACTGTCCTGTTTGTAGCATCACCCTTCAGTCTCAGGAATTAGTATCAGACAAGGGGTTAACTTCCCTTTGTCACCACTTAAAAAAAAATCAGGAGCCATTTTCTTTACAGATATGATTATCCAACCACTGTCCAATTACTGAATACATAATTTGTTCAAAACTTTATGTAATTCTTCACAATACTTTTGACAAATGCTTTAAACGGTTAACCCTTTCAAAGCTATATCAGACCTTTGATGTGAGTGGTGAACATGTCAGAAATCTTTGGCTGGAGTGAGATTGTACCTTTTTACCACCAGAGGCGTATAAAAGTGTAGATACAGATCTCAGGATTTTTAAACTATCTTTGCATAATGAAAAATAAAATTAGTGGATATATTTCTAGCAAGCATGGTAGCATGAACATGTGTGTTTAAAGGTATAAATGACTCAAGCCTTCCATTAATTTTCCAGTGACTCCTTATTTAAATATTAGATTAGATACTAAGGTGAATGTTTAGAGGTGTAGTGTTAGTAATGAAAGTGTGATGGGGGAGACAGAATACACTGTGTGGATGGAAGTTTCAGAAAGGACAACGTAATCCAGTAGTTTTGGATTCAGTAAGCATCCAACTTAGCTCTATGTCTTCTCTCAATTATTGTCCATGTTTTATTTTCCCTCACCTTTCTCAAAATCCTGATATCCTGTAACACTGTTGTAAAATCATTTTTCTTACTATCCCAAGCTTTTCTGAATACAAAACTACCCTAAATCTGCGTGTGGTCATAGAGAAAATGTGTGTACTACCCCTAGGTAAATTGTAACGATATCTCTATTTATACACAAATATATTAAGTTGTTCTTTTTCGGATATTTTGCACAAATCAATAGGACAAGACATTAAACAGTTTTGTTGTGTTGTTTTCCCCCTCACTTCATGTGGTATTGTGTTACTTTGACTTGAGAAATAAGATCAGGCATCTGTGTTAATTAAGAAATGGCCATTGTAAAAAAGATAGTGATTAAAAGACTGCATAGAACAAATGTGAAAAAGAGAAAGACAATCAGCAGGCCGTGGGAAAAAAAGCAGTGGTCTCTTCTTTGACACCACCGCCATTCAGTGTTGTAGCTGTAAGCATTTGTTCAGTTTAGGTATGCTGTCAAAATTTGGTGCTTAACAAATAGACACAAAACAGTTTTAATCTACTGCACCTCTAAATGATGGCTAGCACAATCTGCCTCCTTCTCCCTGTCTTTACACTGATGGGGAAAAGTCTGTTACATTTCCAGAGGACTGACTGATTGTATGTCCTATGCTTTTCAAGGACTGCACAAGAATTCTGAATCATTTTTCCTTCGTTGCTGTTGTCATTAAGCTATTGACAATGATTTATTTAATGGTTTTCATTGTCTTTTATGTCATATAATAATATCTGTTTTTTTTAAAAAAACTATTTCCAATGCAAGAGTAAATAAATCAAATTTCTAGCATATTTTTGTTGCACTAATATGTCTTTTATAAAAAGTGGCTGGGTTTCATGGCTGATTTGTCTCAATTTGTACAAAATCTGCTCTGTGTTTTTAGATGTTTTGTGAGGAGCAGACAGATGTCTGAACATTTTTATTATTTGTATTGCGGAACAAAGTCATTGTAGTTGGCATTATGTTTAAAGTGAAGTGCAGTAAAATTGAAATGTAATTACATTGCTATGGTGCAGTCCCTTTCCCCCTTACCATGACTGGAAAATTGTATATGTTGAAGCTCTGCCAGACCCATTAGGAAGTGGATTCTCTAAAGCCAATAGATGGTTACTATCTTTAATAAACTATTCCTGCCCTGAAGGTAGGTTTCCAAAATTGTCAGCACGGAAATCCCAGTCTTGACATTACTGTCCAGCAGAATATATTAATCAAGAATGGAAGAGTGTTCTTTTTTCTTTAAAGCTCCACTGTGACCCACTCCATACAGGCCTTAACAGCAGCAGTGCACCAGCATACTTGACTCTGGGGCTGTTTGCACACTTCAGTGCACACGGCCCCGGAGCCACTACCGCAGCTCCAGACAGAGGCACGCTGCTTTTTTAAAAAAAACTTACCTCCTCTTCCCTGCGTAGCTCTGCAGAGACAAGAGGACATGCCCCCGATGCCACAGGGGTTGGGGGCCAGGAGGCATGTCTCCTCGTCCTCACAGAGCTATGCAGGGAAGAGGAGGTAAGTTTTTTAAAAGTGGTGCACTGAAAAACGGCACCTTCCACCCGGTGCCATTTGCTCAGCACCGGGTGAACGCCACTGTTTTTTAAAAGACTCTCTCACAGAGCAAGTCTCAAAAACAGCAGCTCAGGGGGGAAGAGCGGAGCTGTCTTCCTTGGGAGGCAGCTGCCATGCAAATGGTGCCTCCATGATGGCATTTTTGCTGTTCCGGGAGTGCTGTTTATGGCCCAGGCGGAATCCACTAGAGAGAATCTCCATGAGGACTGATCTGTAAATCACACGCTTGCTGCAGGAAACACACAGCAATCAGGATTGCTGCATAAAGTGTAGACAACAAACATTCTCTTTAGAAACCAGGCCAGTAATACCTGATATCCTGCCTTTAACAAGAGCAAAGAGGAAAATGAGCCATGTTGTGATCCTCACTCGTGACACTCTTCAGTGGTGTTTCTCCAAAGAGACAGCGTGAGATTGCCATTTTCAGTCTCATTAGATTTTCCTTTTACTAGATGATGAGTAGGAGCCTGCAAGAACTTGTGGGAGGCATCTCATTTCCCCCTCACCCACTATTCATCTTCCCATTTCCTGAAAGCCTCTTTTCCTGCTTCCTTCTCTTCTTCCCACCCAAAAGCCAAGCTACAGTTAACTGCCTCTGATTCTTAACCTTTCCCTGCACTGCTTCCACCCCAGCAGCACCTATGTAGGAAAACAATGGCCCAGTTGTGTGGTGCCAGCCACTAGGCCCAGCTAAATTGCATGGTAGGGAACACTCAATGACTTGTGGGGTGGCACCTCACTCCATATCCCCATTCCCACACTATTTCCTCTTTCCATCCTGACAGCTTCCTTAAACCTCTCCCCACCTCATTCTCTCCTCAGCCATTCAGCATCCTGCGTTTTATCTTCCCCCCCATCTTCAGTTATTTTTATTGCTTATTTCATTTATTTCCTGCCTTTCTTCACAGTGGGGACCAAAGGAGCTTACATTAATCTTCTCGCCTCCTTTTTATCCTCACAGCCATCTTGAGAGGTAAGTTAGACTAAAAGTATGTAACTACCAAAATCACCTGGTGAGCTTCCACAGCAATCTGGGTCTCCAAGACCCTACTCTGAAGTTACACCACACCGGCTTTCATGGGGTGGCTGCTATTGAACAATAGCAAGCAGTCATGCTTAGGTGAGTCATACAAGTTCAGTGGTATCAAGTTATCCAGAGGTTGTTGCCCATGCCTGGTCCTAAGGAGGCTTCAACCAAAACAGCTCTGAAAAGGATGCTGGCCCTGCCTTTTACTCAGAAAGGGATCCAGGAATGCTGTGGTTGCCTAGCAACAGCCACCAAGGGAAACCATTTTTTAAAGCTATAGGTGCTCCTTTTTATTAACTGGGGATTTTTTAAAATCTCCCATGTATTTTTCTCAAGATTTCACATTTTTCTGCAAAAATGGGGTGTTTAGGCTTGTGGAAAGATTTTTCATGACCAGTTACAGCTCCAAGTACCAAATTAAAATATCCTCAGATTTGACCAATTTGGTTAACTTGTGGGGAGGGTGAATCCCTTCCCCCACTTTTGCTTCCTTCCCTCTTTCCCTTCTCTAACAATTTACTCCCTATTTTCCCTGACCCTTTTTCTGTGAATGTCCCCTTCCCTTCTGTATCAGCCTACCCCCTCTATTTCTCCCCACCTCCTGCTCTGACAATCCCACCATTCCTCTTCCTTCACTTATTCCCCTCTTACACTACTCCTTCTCCATCTCTTATCTCTTTCCCAAGTCTTCTTACTTTGTCTGTAAGTTATTTATGTCACTTTCTCTTTCTCCATCATGCCTAATGTCACTCCTCTCTTGTCTTTCTCCCTTCCCAGCCCCTATTAATCTTTCTCTCCCCCCACCCCATCACTTAGATCAGGGGTAGGGAACCTGCAGCTCTCCAGATGTTCAGGAACTACAATTCCCATCAGCCTCTGTCAGCATGGCCAATTGGCCATGCTGGTAGGGGCTGATGGGAATTGTAGTTCCTGAACATCTGGAGAGCCGCAGGTTCCCTACCCCTGACTTAGATCTTGCCTGCCATCCTTTTCTTCCAGGTCCCCCACACAGAGAGAGAGAGAGAGACACTGGCTGAACACCCTTGACTGTATTTTCTTTTATTTTTGGAAGTTCTCAGGCTGGTGGCTGTCTCCCCACCAATCCCCTGCCTTAAGCACATGAGTCTGGCTTTCTTGGAAGAAAATGTGCAATCACTAGCCACAATGGGAAAAGCCACACTGGTGATGGAAGAAGCTCCACCAAGCCCACCAGTGATGGAGGAAGCCCTCATCTTCTCATCCAGCTATTTGCTTCTTTGCAACTTTAATAGTAGTGGCAACTCTTCCCCCAGTTACCTGAAGCTTTGTCGTCTCAGGAGGCACATAGGAGCAGTGTAGGCACAGAGAGCACTACCACTTGGGGGGATTTACCTGCTTTTTTTTACATTCTTGAGATTTTTTTCTGCATACCTGGGCCCCGCCCCCAACTTTGGAGAAAAATCTCCTTTCTCTCAGCATGGCCCTAATCCACAGATTGAGACATCCGCAGATCTACCCACACTTGAGATATGGATATATAGGTAATGTTCAGTTTTTAATGGAAAATTGAAAACTTTTGTTAAGGGGAGAACCAAAAACAAATGATTTGTGGTTATCACAGAAGCAACATTCTTGTAATAATACTTTGTGACCTGCTGCACTAGAACTTTAAACATAATGCCATTTAAAATACATTGAATGTTTGCACTTCATATCTGCCAGTAATTGCAATAGGGGAGAGCACATGAACTTGTCAAGTGGAAGTTGCTAACTGTTGTTATTCAGACTTAATTTAGATGTCTTATGTTCCATAAAGGCTCGCAGTTAAACTGCTCTTGACTGTTTCCCCCCTCCCCCCAATTATGTAGACCGCATGATCTTTGAATTACAGTCTTCTCTACTTTTTGAATGTTACTTATAGAAATTAGTGTTTTATTTCTGCAGCAATCTTTGTGACTTTGAATGTTGTGTATTATAGAGTTTTTTGCTGTTAGGGTTAATGTTCATGTTGGTTAGATGAGCTAGTTCCAAGAAAGGAGGACCAAGTGCCCTGTTCCATTTAAAGGCTAAACGGAAGGATCTGAGTCTTATTGTTACCATCCACAACACTTCGTTGTTGCTTTGCAATTATTTATTATTGTTTTAAGATCTGCCTTTTTCTTACATTTTGTTGTAAATAAACTACCAAGCAATCTTTCCAAGACTGCCTGTATTCTTTCTGTGCATTCATGCAACAAGCTACATAAATTCAATTTTATGAATTTTTCCTCTTCAAATTCTCTTTATAGAATCCTGAAATGAGACAAGACCAGGTCTGCTGAATCATTATAAACTCCCAATTAATATGTTCATTGATACTTTTGCTGCTTCTGAGTAACAGCTAAAATGTTACATGGGTAATAATTCCAATGCCACTCCAGACTTCCTTGCAAATGCAGCTACAACTTCAACTTGTAATGGACCACTGGGGTGACCTTGTGATGGTTCTCAGCACAGCTCTAGGCACCTGAAGTCTATTGTCTGAGATCTTCTAGGATCAAGATCTCAGTCCTTGGAGCTTGTCTGGGAGAAAAGTTGTTAAAGCTCAGGAGGAGTTAAGAATAAGATCATTTCTCTTGACTGTATTTCATTTGATCATTTAAGAAACCCACATGGATTAGAATCAGGGCTGCCAACTTCCCAATGGAATCTGGTAATCTCTTGAAATTAGAATTCATCTTCAGATAACAGAAATCAGTTTCTCTGCAGAAAATGGCTGCTTTGGAGGACAGACTGTTTGGAAATGTGCCCCTCCCCAACCTCCCCTCTTTGCAGGCTCTAACCTCAAATCTCCAGGTATTTCCTAACCCTGAGTTGGCAACCCTAGTGAGAAGTCTGGAGGCTTTTTGTTTCCCAAAAAGTCATCTGAGATGGTTGACCATTTACAATTTTCCTTTGTGCCTCCTTGTTTATGCAAATACATTCTACAGTTCCATATGAATTGGAAAGGTATGTGACATTAGTGGAGAAACAGATCCAAACTAAATAAGAAGACAGCCACAGTTCCCCCCCACCCTTAGATTTATTCTGAAGGCCAACATGGATATTTACACAGCTTTAAATACAACCACTGATGCGTGGGGGGCTCTTTGATCACCAGTACCCCATCATGTGGACGGCCTCCAAGCCCTCAGGTAGGAGCAAAACTTCCTGCTCAGCTCAACAAATGCTTGTTCGTACACATCTTTCTTATCAGCCATGTAATCAATAATCTGTTGTGGACACATCAGCTTCTCTGCTTCCACGTGAGGAATTTTAAAGCCAAACTTCCTGCATAAGGCAGTCAGGTCGTCCCTCATTTTCTTACAAAGTAAGGTTGGGCAAGCTCTATGTTTTATACTGCTCCTGTGCTTTAAGATCTTTTCTTCCAGACAAACTGCAATCCCTAAGGAGAAAAGTGTTTGACCTGACAGATCATGGGAGGTAAAGCACAAGAATTACAGTTTGTCTTTGATGCAGTCATTTATAATAGAGCCAGCATGGTATAATTGGACTCTAATCTGGAGAGTCGGGTTTGATTCGCCATTCCTCCACATGAGCAGTGGACTTTTAAACTGGTGAATTGAGTTTGTTCCCCCAATCTTCCACATGAAGCCTGCGGAACTTGCTCAGCCCCAGGCGACCTCACAAGATGTGGGAGGGAAAGGGAAAGTAATTGTAAGCTGCTTTGAGATTCCTTACAGGAGAGAAAAGTGGGATATAAAACCCAATTTTTCTTTGTCTTCCTATTCTAAGTTGTCAATTCTGCTGCAAAAAAAGTTTAAAAGTTGCTCAGATTTTAAGAGCTAGCTTATACCATTAGGTCTGCACTGTAAAAGGTAGAAGCTAACATGGTTATTCATAACCTAATGAAAGAAATAAAAATTAGAGTGCTTCCTCAGCCAAATGGCTCATCATATTATTCTGACAAAGGAAGCTTAGACTTTACTAAAATTCAGTCAATGTTGTGTTTTATATTGAAATACTTCATGAACGTATTAAAAGTCTGCTCTGGCTCCCATTAAAGGTCTGTGTCCAGGCAAAAGAAAAAAACACCACATTTTTAATGAAACTCTCACTACAGTCAAGTTTCCCTAGAGACAGTATGTTTAATTCAAACATTTCTGAAATAACAGAAATGCCTGCCTTTGTAAAGGATGTTCATCATTTCTGAAGCTATTTCTTTAATCAGATGCGGCAGAACTCATCTACATTTAAATGAAACCTCTTTGGCATGATCAGCCGTCCATATGACTGCTTGAGGAGCTGTGGGGAAAGCTTTATTTACATAAAAACAATGCATGCCATCTCCAAAGAAAGTCAGCAGCTACTTCAAATCATAAGAACAAGCAAACACCCCCCAAAGGAAAAGTGAGAAAGATGCAACAGGTGGCAGACTGTGGGCACACACCTTAGCTATCTATATTTGTTATTTTTATATTAAAATGGGAACTCTAAACCAATCTCTCTATATGGGTTTCCTGTTTCAGATTAACACTTTCTGAAACAAATTTCAATGTCGCCAGTATCGTACTTATGAATAAATGTGCTGCCCTCCTGTCATTACCAACCCCCAAGACAGCATGCAACAATCCAGAGATCACATTCACATTCATCAGACAGGTTCCTGGTATGGCGGCGCTTCCATGCCCCCCAGCTGCCTGTGCTCACAGCTGCCCTGAGCCCTCAGTCCCTTTCCCCACCGGTTATCAGGCAGTGCACAACTAGGAGTGTTGCCACTGTGACTGCCAAAAGCACCACCACCATTTATCACCTGCACAACCTTCCCCAGCAGCACCCTGCAGTCCATGACACCAAGAACATGGGAGGCAGAGTGCTCATAGGTGGATAGGAGGAAGGCCCAGTACAAACACGTTGGCCCCAGTACACACGTATCCTCAAATAGCAATAATATTAAAATTAATAATAGCAGTTCAAAGCTTAAACTCAGCTCTACTACTAAGTGATTTTGAGCATAATTTGAGCAACAGCTTTCCCCTCAACTTTTTTTCTATGATCATCTTTGGAGTGAAAACTGAGGCCCCTTCCGCACATGCAGAATAATGCACTTTCATTGCACTTTGCAGCTGGATTTTACTGTGTGAAATAGCAAAATCCACTTGCAAACAAATGTGAAAGTGGATTGAAAGTGCATTATTCTGCATGTGCAGAAGGGGCCTCAGTAAAAAAAATAATATCTTTGAACAACTACAGTGGGGTTTGCTCTTGTTCCTAAGGAAGCACATCTATGATTAAGAAGAAAACCCAGGTGACTTCTGGGAAAGCTGAAGTCCAGAAAACTCTGAAAAGTCTGTCATCCTGTGTATCCTCACTTAGGAGCAAATCTTTATAGAAAACGATGGGACTTTGAGTAAACATTATCCAGGTTGGGTTATAAAATTGAGGTTTTCACACCATTCTGCTACCATTTGTTCACTGGATGTGTTTCAGCACAACATTTTCAAAAATAACTGAGCAGCAAATCCATGCAAGTTTGTATGTATTCCTTATTTTTCCTCCAATGGGATCTGTGAATCATAATACAGGATGATCCTGATACCAAGCATGATACCATGCAATGGTCAAAAGTCAGAGCTATAGATAAAGAAATTCCACAAATAAAATATTCTTCACTTCAGCCCTTCCCTCTCCAATAGGAAGATAATAATACGAACCTACTTTATAGGGCTGTCTGTCCCTAAAGTTGATAAGAGCCGTTTGCATAGCACGGCTCTTTTGTGCCCATCAAGCGCTTCCTGGGAAAGGTAAAGCGCGCATTCCCAGGGAGCCGATTCGCTTTACTGAAAGCGGCTCGTTGCTCCCCTCCCAGAGCGTCAGGCGCCTGAAAAAAGCTGTGCTTCAACTAAAGCGGTGATGAAGCCGAACCTTTTTTCGAGACCGAGTGCCCAAAATTGCAACCCAAAACCACTTATTTATGCATAGAAGTGCCAACATGGCGAATTCAACCTCAATACTGAGGTTTTGGTTTAGAAAAAAATGGTTTGCTCTGATGCGAAACTTTTACTTTCGGGGAGTAAGCGGTGAAGCAACCCGTATAGCGCTTGAACAGATGAATCATGACCCTAGGAGGGTTTTGCTCAGAAACAAGACTAGCTTAGGTATGGCCAATGGCGTGGGGGGCCCACTTTCCGCTCCCCACATGACAAACTCTGTGCCGTGTGCCCGCCCAGAGAGGGCTCTGAGTGCCACCTCACACAGCACCGATGCCATAAGGTTTCACCACTGCATATGAATCCCTGCTTCATTTTAGTAACCATCAAAATGGGACTCTTCCACCAAAGGTGCGATGCTCTTATCTTTGAACTGGCTATTTAGTGGCGGTACTCTATAGTTCTCAGCAAGCGTAATATGTTACAGGGGATTTCCCACCAGGGAATTTGTGCCATTGAATGTAAAAAGCGTCTCCGACTCACCGTGTCCCCATCGTCGGCCTGCTGGCCGTCAAAGCCCCGCCCACGCTGTCCTCCGACCCCTGGGTGCGGGAGGGCGGGCCGGCAATTCGAACTGTAATCCGGGTGGCTGAAGGCTGTCTAACGAAGGAAGGGCGGGGAGCATTAATGATATTGCCGTTGTCACCGCGACGGGTTGCTTTTTTATGCAAAGCATGGCGCCACAGGAAGAGTAGCATGCATTCCAGGGAGCCGATTCGCCGAAGCGCTGCTTAGCTGAGAAGCAGCAAGCGCCGACCTGGCGTTCCCCTCTCCCAGAGGCGTCGCTGGCATACTATTTCTAACTTTTAAAGGGTTGTTTTCCACTTAGCACAGCACCTGTTCCGGCCGGCCGGTCGCGGGAACAGCTTACCGCCCGAAGGGAACTATTACGCTGTTTCCTTCCCGTCCGGAAACGGTTAGGTGCCACCACGCTGTCCCCATCATTGACCTGCTGGCCGTCAAAGCCCGCCCGCTGTCCTCCAGGCCCGCTGGAGGTGTGGACGCAGAACATGGCCACGGGTGAAGCCGGCGGCCAGCAAAGGCCGACGGCGGGGACACGGGTGAGTCGGTTTTGAAGCGTGACTCCATCGCGGAGCAAGCTTCTTCTGCCGTCCTTGACCTCTCCTGAGGCTGCCGCTTGCGTCGTCTCTTGCAAGGGATCGACCTATTCACGCCTCCACGCCGGCAGAATTCTTGCCGGCGTGGAGGCCTTACAAAATAAGTGATTTCTCTGTGGGGATTTTGCTGTGTATAGGCAGCAGAATACTTGGGGGAGGGGGGCACCTTCACACAACATTGTGCTCTTTCCAAGCATGACTTGAGGGACTCACAGAGCTTTCCTCTTTAAGACAAAGCGAAGGAAAACTCTTCTATGACTTGAAAGGAAAACACTGGAGTGGTACAAGCAGAGTCTGTATGTGAAAGCTGTGCCAGCTATCAATCCAGGCAGAAACACAGAGGGGTTCCAGTATCCCCCATAACATTATTTATTTGTCTTTTATTCTGGTTCACTTTTTAACCCTTTAATCACAGCTCAGCTGTGAAAGAAAGGTGGGCAGCTGGGAGGGGCATGCAGTTAGTCACTTTGACATTTTTGCATTCTGCATGGGTGGCAACAATAGCGCAGAGGCCATCTGTGCCCTGCTTGCTGCTGTGTCTAGAGTGGGATGCTATTTCATGCTCTAGTGTAGCATTACATATGTGAAGCATTCTGAACACTCAAAAGTGGTACATACAGATGATTATGATTTTCAGGATGTTTCAGTGCAAGGAGCTTTATTCACCTCTTACTGAGGTTTCCATAAATGCTGAAGTCAACTGTTTACAGTGTGGTTCTCAACCTTCCTAATGCCGCGACCCTTTAACACAGTTCCTCATGTTGTGGTGACCCCCAACCATAACATTTATCCATTTTACAGATGGAGAACACTGATGCAGAGAGTCTTAGGAGACCCCTGTGAAAGGGTCGTTTGACCCCCAAAGGGACCCACAGGTTGAGAACAATCTGCTAGGAGGGGGTTATGCAAAATCTGACATATTTTGTGCCATCAATCTGGACAAAAGTCTCATTACTACTTTTTTGGACCCCTGCCCATTTGTCCTTCATTATTATAGCCTTTTTGTTTTTAATCGTAGCATTTTGCTTACCTTGTTGTTCACAGCCCTGGCCTTGTCACCACTGAAACTGTAACACTGGTGTCCCCTCTTCCTGTCTTGTAACTCCAATGTCACATGACTTTCTGTCACATGCTTACAGCTCAGTGGGTTCTGGGCCAAAAAAAGACCACTGCCCTAGACATCTCTTTCATTACAGCTGGGATCCAAAAATTCTGCTGAACAAGGAGTCATCGCCAGTTCCATTCTACTCTTGAAAAACTGCTCCAGAGAACTTGTGGGCAATTCAGGGCAATCTTGGAAAGGAGATGTGAGGTGGGCTGCAAAGGGGGAAGATATCAGTTGGGTGCCCTTTGCTTGCAAAGCAGGATGTTTGGATACAAGCTGCTCTCTTTAAGTGGAATGGCTGCTTCCTGGTAAGTTCTGGAGCCCCAGCCATCCACCTCAGTTTGGCATCTTAAGGCTGCTCCCTTTTTTAGAAGAACTGCATCAAATGTATCAGCAGGTGTTCAACTATATTTGTAGTATTTATGAAAAAAAAATCCCAGGATGCAATTCCAGAAGAGGAAGCACATCTTATGAAAACCACACCAATATTCATTTTGACAGATTAGCCAGGACCAAAGCAAAGGAAAATACAGCTCAACTGGCAGCATGCTAAGAAATACAAATGTGGCCATTTGCAGCACATCATGCTAGCAGCCAACTCAGCAGTTTAAAAAACACAGGTAGATGTGTTGATCCATTGGGGTGGGGTGGGGATGGGGGCTCCCAACAATGCAATGGCAAACCACCTAGCTTCTTACTTTCTTTAAAAGCTTCTTACTTTATTTAAAATAATATAAATCCAGCTGGGTTAGGGAGTTAAGGAACTGAGGGAAAAGAAGATCGATGAGTTTTGTACCCAGGATTTTAACTTAATTTCCTAACATATAACTCAAAAGTCACACATTGGCTTTTCCCTCAGTTCCTATGCATTTAAATTCTCTTGCTATGTGTTCACACTACCTATATGGACATATTTCTGGCCTAGCAAAACATTCCCTAAACATGTCGAATCTTCGCGTTATCAATCAAAGGACCCTAAGGGAACTGTGTGGGCATCAGGGAATATCTCTCACTAAAATTTGTCTTTGAGGATTGTCTTTTAACATAGTCAATTTGGACAAGTTTGATCCAGGTTCAAGCATGGACCAGGTTCAAGATTCAACAACCTCATATGTGTCACTTATGATTTAAGAGATGGTCTAATTGGTATTAGGGACAGTAGTTAGGCAACTTTCTAATGTTCTGAGATGAGCTTTGGTATTTTCAGGGGTAAAACAGAAAACCAATAAGGATTTTGCCTTAATGACAAATCGTGACCGGGCAGAGTTCTTGTCAATTTCCGTGTGCCTTTGCAGGAAGACCTTCAAAACTGGTAGAATCTAGAATTACTTGTATAGCAGATCTGGCCAAAATTTGTATGAGAGGGAAGATACCCTGAAAATGGTATTAAAATGGCTGCCGAACTGTACAGAGGGAGGGAAAAGGCATATGGTCTCTTCTTCTTTTTCAGGTTATCCTCTATCTTCTAGACAAGTGCTAAGTAAAATATCTCAGCCAGACTGCTTTTGTTAAGTCCAACTCATTTTTATTATTGCTGTTATGAAATTATTGTAATCTGGTGTTGTACACAGTTAGTGTTGTGGTGAGAAGAATCAACATTCAGGTAAGATGTGTTAAAATTTATTGAGATTTCTGTTGTGAGGCCATTTGTCCTCTTGGGTTGAGAGGAGATAGTGGAGAATTTCTGTTTTGGGGGCGTTCATCTTCTTGGGTTGAAAGGAACAACAGAGAATCTCACATTTAAAATATGAGAATTTAGTTGGGTCTTTTTGAGAGTTTATCCTCTTGGACTAAAGCATCTGTAATAAATGGGAAAGAATGAATTAATCTCATCTCACATTTTTCATTGTTGCATGAAATAAAAGTAGTTCAGTAATATTTGGATCGTGTCTGGTTCCTTTTTTAAAAACTTATTTCCATGGCATTTTTCTTCTTTTAAGAAAAGGATAAAAGATCTCTTGAAATTCAAAATTAGTCTGGGAGCTGACAGATTAACCCATCTTGCACCCCAGCAGGAAAGCTAACCAGGAAACCACACGGCGTGTTAGCAAAAGATGAGCAGGCTGTGTCCGCTTTTGACAAAATTGTCCTCTTCAGCAGCGCCTTCCTTACACACCACTTTCTAGCACACTACTGCTCTTCGATCCAGGCGGTGCAGCCACACCTTGCAGTGCGGTACCCGACCTGCAGCGGCAGCGGCAGCAAGAACAGCGGCAGCAAGAACAGCGCAGGATACAATTTTTAGTCATTCACAACGTCAAGCTCTCATATTCGTGAATCAGGTCAGAATTATAACCTTCACATTCAAATTGAAACAGAAGTCCAGTAACCCCTGCAGCCCTTTGCAGCTCCAACCAACCTCCCTCCGCCATTCTCTCGAGCGCCCTATGTAACCACTTCTGCTCCTAGGTGGCGCTGCGCTCGCCTACGCTACAACTGCTCCTGCGTACGGCAGAACGATCCCTCCCCCAGTTCCCGCCCTTTCCTTTGTCAACTGCTGAGAGAAACTGAAAGGAGGGGAGCTGTCATGCGCACTACGTACTTTCTCCACTGCCTTCTGGGGGCGGGTTTAACTGTAGTGGCTGCATTTCTCGCGCGATCTGGAAGATGGCGGCGTTCTGTGAGGAGTTCACGTTGTGTCTTTTGGCCGGTCCTGGGGGGTCCGCTCTCCCTCAGGGGCCGCTGGGCTTGGAGCCGGACGGGGACCGTGTGCTGCTCACTGACCGAAACAGGACTGTCACCCTGTACAAGGTAAAGAGGTGCTTGTGGCCCCGCTTCCCCCTCACCCCCCAGCCACACGAGGTCTTGTTCTGTGGTGCTGCTGCTGGCCCACTCGTGAAGTGAAAGCGAATGAGAAGAGCCAGATTCTTATAACGCGGGTGGGGGGAGATCCTGTACTCTGAGGAGCTTAAGTATCTTTTCTGCAATGACTTTTGTAGGCAGACCCAGTGCTGTTTTTGTCATTGCAATATATTAATCGCACGGCTTGCCGTTCTCAAATGTTTAAACAGCATTTATACAATACATTTTAAAACCAATTTAAAAAAAATCACCACCCAACAGTTAAGAAAAAACATACAATAACTAAAACAGTTGCATAAACAATATTGCCAGGGCATGATTTATAAAACAGGACAGAGAAAGGTAAGCTTTGCAGTCTCACATCTAGATTAATTATCCGCTTGACCAGTTTTCCTGCTACATTTAATTATTCCCAAACTTGCCCTTGTAAGAACGAAGAGGGCAGTCTTTTATGTGACTGACTGCTATTGCAGTATATTAACATATATTGTCAATATGTTCATAGAATCATAGAGTTGGAAGAGACCCCCAAGGGCCATCAAGTCCAACCCCCTGCAATGTAGGAACACATAATCAAAGCAATGTTAATAGTTCTCTTCACTTTTTAAACTCCATTTTCTCTACTTGTTCTCTATCCTGCCGCCATTATCAAGTAAAGCCTACCAGGCAGGGTTGTTGTGAAGTTGGAACAGAAAAGGAAAGAACCATGTATGTTATTTTGAGTTCCTCAGCAGAAGACAGTATTCAGGCTTTATTGTATCATGGTAAAACACATCATGTCATAATAGTTGATAGTTCTGCTTGTTTCTTTCCCCTTTAAGGTTTCTGACCAAAAACCCCTGGGTTGCTGGTCAGTCAAACAAGGCCAAACCATTACTTGTCCAGCTGTGTGCAATTTTGAGACAGGAGAATTTGTTCTTGTCCACGATGATAAGGTATGGAGTTGTTGTTTTAATTAATGTGACTGGTTTGCAAGAAATGCTAGATTGCATATTGTGCGCTACTTGCAACATATGTGACCTAATTGTACTAAATGTGTGAATGTATGTGATCATTTTTTTACCAAGTTTAATTAGTTTTACCAGGAATATAACGAACAGCTTTTTGTTTGTGTCCTAATCTCCTCTGTGCATTAGTCTCCAGCCATTCCAAAAAGTGATAGAAAATCTCATGATCTCAAAATCATGTGCTAGGAAGAGAAGGAGCCAGTTATTTATCAAATCTAGGACTCTGGGCAATCAGAAGCAAGAGTCATGACACCTTTGGTCTCTATGTATACTCGCTAGCTGCCGATTCTTCCAAAAGGCCGCACAAATGGGTGAGGGGCTCAAGAGGGTCTTGTGACGCAGCAGGTGAGGCTCTGTATCCCGCCTTAGGGCTGATTCCATTGGTACAAGAGCACTAATTCCATGGCTTTATCCATTTATAAGAAAGTCTGGAATAAGAAAAGTAGCTGATTTCTTCAGTATACATTTAGGAGTGAGCATGTGCCGTAATGCTGTATTTTAGACTTGTTCATGTTTTTATATACAGTATTGGTCAGGAAGCTCAGCACCATACAATCTAATGCAGCAATCATAAGTATTCTTAAACTAAACTTAACAGGATTATTTCCATATGCACAGAATTAGAATTGGACACTTGTGAAGCAATCCTAAGAACACTTTCCTAAAAGTAGGCTAACTTGAATAAACTTGAGTAAGATCCTGAGTAGACCTTCTTAGGATTGCTCTCTAAATTTTCCTTCCTACTGAAAGTGATTTTTTTCTTTTACATAAAAGTTAGTGCAAAAGGGCAAATATATGTTCTGTTGCTCACCGTCCTTGTCTGTCTTTAGCAAACTGGCAATACATTTGCTCTGATAGAGACCAAGACAGGATTTTTATTTCTTCTGTTTTACTGACATTGATTTGTTGCACTAGTGTTTGTAATTTTGACATGGGAAAACATTTTCAAATTAGGGAAACATGGCATAGATTTTTTTTAATAAAGGCATTTGTTTTTTGTGGATGTAAATCAGTAAAATTAATTTGGCTCAGAGGATTCTGGCAGCTATGTGGTTCTGTTGGTGTTATATTCTATGCAGCATATGAGCCTGCACATGTATATATACTCTGGCCAGTGATATGGGTTTTCTGAATTTAAATAAATCTATTAAATATTGAAATGTTATCAAAGCAAGACAAGTACACCATGTGCAAACCTGAATTTCCAGCCCAACATTTAGTATATCAGTGTAGTTGTTCAGGAGGATGATTTGGCTTAAAGCTTTGTTAACAGAATTGGGCGAGAATCTGGATCAGCCCATCCCTGTTTTGGAGGATTCCCAAACAGCTATACACTTGGCTGAAACAGAGAATCTAAAGTCTAGAACGAAATACATTGGAGTTAAGTATGAGATTGTACGGGAACTGGCACAAAATAGAACTATCAAACTTGTTTATGTTGAATCTGACCAAAACATTGCCGATGCATTGACTAAGCCTGTGTCAAGAGACAAATATTGTTTTCTGTTGGAACAGCTGAATGTAACCTCTGTAAATAATGTAAATACTGTCATTCCGTTTTTGGAAGGGGTGTCAGGTTCTGACAAAGTGTCAGACTAGATGAGCAGAATCTACATGACAAGTCCAACCTTGGACAAGTGCAGTGTGCAATAATAGTGCTTTGGGCAACTCTTTGAGCCGTGGGCAAACTGATAAGATGCCTGCACCTGATAGATAAATGTTTTGTATATATGTAGGAAAGAGAAAGCAAAAGAGTGTGCCTTGAAACACCTGTTGCCTGGCGGAGCACTTTTTTAGGAACCTTTAGCAGTTGACTGTGTGCTGTTCCTGGTTTGTATGCTACTGGGTGATCTACTCGAGTGAAACGCAACCGCTGGAAAAATTGTCTACACTCCTCGCGGTGTTAACACATAGAGCATAGAAACTAGCATGCTTCACATGAATCTAAACAAGCTGTGTTCAACCAAACTTTGAATGTTATTTTCAGCATATAAATTATTTCCCTTTTTTAAAATGGTACACTTTTTAAAAGGTTTTACAGGTATGGAAAGAAGATGACACTAACTTGGAAAAAGCGTTTAAAGCAACGGTAAGTGTTCATTACTATTAAACTGTAGAAGAGGACTTTTTGCCATATCACCTTGAGTAGCTGGTCTGTTAGACACTGCTTCATCTGTCTGAGTGCTTGTCATAGCTCTACCCTCTTCCTGTTCTTACCCTAAAAATCATGGGATCTTGTATCAATATGAAGTCAAGAAGATCAGTATTTTTGCTCATTCCTCTGCAAAGGGTCTACTTGTGCTTCTACATTGCTGTCACTACATTCTTTTTTAAGGCAAAAGGAAATCAGATGTTTTGTTTAGAGCCTGGTATAGTAGCAGCCAGGTTTAAGAGAGAGCCAGGACTAGAGGAAAATAATTTGTGTATAATGAAGCATAGAATCCAGCCCGGTATTTTCACTTTCAGTACTATTACCTAACCACAATTGTAATTTAAATGCTGTCCTAATCGAATTGGTGCAGAGTTTATGCAGCTATTTTATTTACTTATTTCACGTTTGTATCCTTCTCTTTTCAAAGAGGTGGAGAATTAATTGCATGAGATCTTCAATTGGTCTTCTGTCCAAATCTTGTTAGCGTCAGAATTAGAATAAAAGCACACTTATTGTGCTTTTATTAGTTCATGGAGCTGTGAGGTTGGATGGAGGAAAATATTTTTGCTGATTGTTACTAACATTTATTAGCAGGGGGTGGGGGTGATAACAGAGATCTTGGCTTTATTTCCATTTAAACTGCAATGTAGAGAACATAGAATAAGATACGAGGGGGTTTTATTGTGTTTTTGCAGTTTTCAGCAGATGTTTACTGGATACATTCAGTACCTCATGCTGAACCTCTGGTCCTGTTCAAGAATGGTACCATTAAAAGCTTGGATGTACTGCTAGCAGCACCTCAACAAGAAATTGAAAATGTTTTTTCAAATGAAGTGATTAGGTAAGTGCTATAGTTTGGACTAACTTCACAATTAAAAGATGAAGTGATAGAGGAGTCATTAATGCAGGTCACTTCAATCCTTGTACTGTTGTAGTGCTGTCTTTATTTCCTGTTCATCATGGCTAGTGAAACAAAACATTGCTTCATAGTACTTACAACCCTTAAAACCCGCAAATATTGCAAAATATAGAACTGGATCTTAACCCAAAGACAGGTAGAGAGTTCAAGGCTCTTTCCATCAGCCTGCCAGCTCCCACTTACCTTTCCTCAGGACTTATCCACTCTGTGAAAGAGGGAGGGATAATCTGTGAAATCCCAAACATTGGTCTGTTCCAATAAATTTGTACTTAAAATTGAATGTTTTATGTGTATGACTTACTGTAAGCTGCCTTGTGTGTTTTCAGATAAAAAAGACAGGATAAAAATGTTAACAAAGTTTTGATTGGATCCTACATAGGGGAAGTTGGGAGGCAGTCACAAATTCTGTTCTTCCCCGCCTGCCCTCTTCCCAGAAGCCCTTTTTAATACCTGTGTCAAGATCCCTAGGGCAGGGGTAGGGAACCTGCGGCTCTCCTGATGTTCAGGAACTACAATTCCCATCATCCCCTGTCAGCATGGCCAATTGGCCATGCTGGCAGGGGCTGATGGGAATTGTAGTTCCTGAACATCTGGAGAGCCGCAGGTTCCCTACCCCTGCCCTAGGGACACACCATCTTGCAGCACAGATGATTATACTGAGGTGGGAGAGGGAGTAAACGAAATGTTCCCTTTCTGCCACTCTTAGGCCAGTGAAATCTCTGGAGCTAATGGAAAAACTAGTAGCGGAATAATGGACTGGGGGTGTCTGATTGCTTCTTTTCCTTACGTTCCTCTATTCTACGTGACTTTTGCTCATATGGGACCCTGGATGTCTGGCATTTGCTTTTTGTGCTAGATGATGGGAAATGTATGGGGGGCAGACCTGTTTCTATGAGTACCCTGCAGTTGTACTTCATATAATCAAATGTGTCTTTGAATTGGCATTATTGCTTATACTGACATCTGAGGAGGGACTTTGAATTGATAAAATGTTTTGAGCTGTTGCTTTAAATAACATATTGAGCATTTTATTTGGCAGAATTGTACTTGTCTTCTACTAATTATCGTAAAATTGATTTTTAGGTGGAGTGAAGCTTTCACGGAAGTGGAAAAGCCTGTTGTTGTATTTATTACAGAGCAGGTGAGTGTTTTTATTTTTATTTATTTGATGTGATATCCTGCCCTCCCCGGTCAGAGGGTCAGGGTCAGGGCAACTAACACACATATTTTAAAACAATCATGTCATTTCATGCTAATAAATCAATATATTAAAATCCATATACAAAAATATACAGATGGGGATTTAACCCTACCATACATATATCAGTCGCACTCTCCCCATGATTCTGGATTTTATGGGTGAAAAAGGAGGGGGTGTAAATTCGGGGTGAAGATGTTGTAATTTGGGACCGCCATCTTCAGTTGTAGGCCCAGCAGAAAGCATCAGTTTTACAGACCCTGCAGAATTAACTGATGTTCTTTAGTGATGTCCACCAGGAGTGAGTTCCATAAAATAGGAGTCAGAGTCAAAAAGGCCCTGGCTCTGGTGGATCTTAGTTGAATGTCCTTGGGGCTGGGGACCACCAGTAGATTGCTGGAGGATGAAAGGGTCCTCCATGGATGATTTGGGGAGATACAATCCCAGGATACGATGGTACCAAACCACTCAACACCTTAAAGGTTAATATCAAAACTTTGAAAACGATCCAGAATTCAACTGAAAACCAGTGCAGCCAATAGATTACAGGTCTAACGTGCTCCCTCACTGGTATCCCAGCGAGTACTCTTGTGGCTGCGTTCCGTACCAGCTGCAATTTCTGGAGCAGCCTCAATGGTAGGCCAGCCTAGAGTGAGTTAGTAACCTGGAGGTGACCATTGCATGCATCCCTGTGGCCAGGTCTGTATGGAACAGATAGGGGGCCAACTGCCTGGCCTGACAAAGATGGAAAAAGGCTGTCCGGGCAGTCTGTGTGACGTGGGCCTCCATAGATAATGAGGGATCCAGGATCACACCCAGGCTCTTTATGGCAGAGGCAGGTGTTCAAGCCTCACCATGCAATATTGATAGTTGGAATCCACAGTCTGGCCCCCCTCATCTCAGCCACAGGACCTCCGCCTTCGATGGATTTAATGTCAGCCACCGTCTGCAAACACAGAGCCAAAGTATCGAGGGCAGTGGCCGATTGGTCCTCCTTCAACAGAAAAAAGCTGCATGTCATCAACATATAGTCCGCAGCTCTGGATCAGCTGAGACAGGGGCTACGTATAGATGTTAAATAATGTCAAGGAAAAGATTGTCCCCTGTGGCACTCCACATATCAGGGGATGTCGCTGGGATGCTGCCTCCCCCAGTGTTACCCACTGTCCTGGAAGAATGAGGTCCACCAGTTTAAGACTGTTCCCTGCACTCTGGTAACGGCAAGGTGGTGGGTCCAAAGTTCATTATCGACCATGTCAAATGCTGCAGTAAGATCTAAAAGCACCAGCAGTGCTGACCTGCCTCAGTCTAGCTGTTGATGGAGCTTGTCTATGATGGCAACTGGCACAGTCTTTGTCCCATGGCCACGGTGGAAACTGGACTGGAATGGTTCCAAGACTGATGTGTCATCCAAGAATACCTGCAGTTGGTCTGCAACCCACTCTGACATGACCTCTAGCAGTTTCAGCAGGGCCTCTACCAGCACACTTGGCAACTGGTACACCGGCAGAATGCTCACTCTTCATGGCATCCCATACCAGGCCCACACAATCTATACTGTAGATGGTTGGGATGGCGACTGACCTGAAGGAGAAACTGTCCTGGATGACCTTCCATACTTCCCCTCCCCCGGTCCTTTTTTCTTTGACTGGTGGAAGACCAAGAAACCTGGTGGGACACATTCTTTCAGGGCAACAGTTTCAACCTCCCAATTCCATATCTCAGTCACGCACGCCAGATCCATATTCTGGGCTACAAAATAACTCTTGTAGCATCATGGTCTTATTATTTATGGACCTGGCATTACACAGCACCAGTGTTGGAGAAGGGTGTACCCTCCCACACCCTCTACCATTGTCTACTCTCTCAGAGGTCAGAAGGGGGGGGGGGTGAACCTTACGGTATCTCATCCACCTTCTCTCATATGATCTCTTCCCACTACTATACTTCCCCCATTCCATGATCACTGGGTTTTAAACAGCCGTCTGACTTTGACATTGTAAGACAGTTTGCATTAAATGTTAATTGTTCAGATGATAGCAGAAGTCAATGGCCATTTGTGTGTCTTCTATGTCTCTTTGTGGAGACTGTTTAGAAGTAATTAGGAAATGGTTCTTTCTTGCAATAAGTTATGGCAAGGCCTTACTATCTGAATCTTCTATCTCACTTGCTTAAATCCATCTACAGTTAAATAAACTAAAGTTTTCTTAAGAGAGAGCAGTGATTTCTTCCACCATCACTGATGTAGCCCACTGAGTCCCTTGAATTTTTTGTTCCCGAATGGGTTGATTTTAGGGGAACTAGCAGAAATTGCTACCTGTTTTTTAAAAAGCTTCAGTGTCCTTAAATTGTGGGAATGTGGTTGTGTATGTGCTATATATAAACATATGAAGTAAGACTTTTTTTTCACGATTTCCTTGCTGATTAATGTTGTGCTGTGATTGCTTTTTCAATAAGTGCAAGTCAGATAAGCTGTCCTGTATTTACTATTACTTTTACTAATGTTGCTGTTAACCTTGGAAATATTAAATTTGATGTGTGATATTCATAACTGCTAATATCGAACTGCAGTGTCTTTTACATGTCCAGTTGTATGGAAAATGAAAAACTCTAGTTTTTATTCTCAGGATGTGAATTGCTTCATATATGTTCAACACTGTAATCCATATGTCCTTCACAAGTTTAAACTTGATCAAGCAGGCGACTCATCCCCTCCACTGAGTTTTGCAGCATATTTGAAAAACAAAATTGTCACAGTCCTGTGTTTGTGTAAGTATTGTAGTATATTTAACTGTTTAATGCACTTGAGCGTGGATGATCCTACTTTTACTCCCATGTTTTGCAATTAAGCTTTATAGTTGTGACAAACACTAATTAACTGGGCATCCAAAAATAATTCAGTTTTTTTAGTGAGTTTTGAATATCAGTCATAAAACTATTACGGGATGATGTTATCTGAGAATAGGACCAACCAGTATATCTCCTGTTGCTATAGAGTTCTTAGCTATTTAAAAACAAAGGCTGATTCCTCACCTGTCCTCTTGCATCCACCTGGCAAGTAGTGCCTTAGCCCTGACTCGGTGGGAATCTTTTGGCAGCTGAGCAGAGGCTTTGGGGAGGGGGGCCGTGACGCACTGGGTGCGCACTCCTGTGGAGGTGTGGCAGGGGCATTCTGGGGCGGGGCGGAGGATGCACTAGTTCGCTGGTTGTTTTTCCCCCTTGCTATGCCTCTGCCTCTGAGGATTGCATGAATATGCTAAGCAAGGAGTTTCCATTGAAGTGGCTGTTGGGTGTCTTGGTAGACCTATGCAGTGTAGAGAAAAGGGAAGAATGAAGCAAGGACAGGTGCCCATCTTTCTCCTGAAGGGAAACACTGTCTGTTGATCCAAATATATGTTGAAAATATTCTTTCTACCCATTCAGTAACATCATGAAATTTTTACAGATTCCAATGGATGTATCTATAAGATTCTGGTCCCACTACAACAGAGTGACTCTGAGGAACAGCATATTTTACCTAAGTCACTTCTGACTAGAATTCAACAATCTGGCACTATTTTTAAGCGTGCTTCAATTGCCATTCTTGATAAAGATCATATTGCGGTAACAGGATGTTTGGATTCCCCAGACAGAAAAGTTAATGGTAAGACAAATTGTTTCAGAGTTCAACTACTGGCCTAAAATGGCTAAATTTAATTAAGAACATAAGAACATAAGAACTAGCCTGCTGGATCAGACCAGAGTCCATCTAGTCCAGCATTCTGCTACTCGCAGTGGCCCACCAGGTGCCTTTGGGAGCTCACATGCAGGATGTGAAAGCAATGGCCTTCTGCTGCTGCTGCTGCTCCTGAGCACCAGGTCTGCTAAGGCATTTGCAATCTGAGATCAAGGAGGATCAAGATTGGTAGCCATAAATTGACTTCTCCTCCATAAATCTGTCCAAGCCCTTTTTAAAGCTATCCAGGTTAGTGGCCATCACCATCTCCTGTGGCAGCATATTCCAAACACCAATCACACGTTGCGTGAAGAAGTGTTTCCTTTTATTAGTTCTAATTCTTCCCCCCAGCATTTTCAATGAATGCCCCCTGGTTCTAGTATTGTGAGAAAGAGAGAAAAATTTCTCTCAACATTTTCTACCCCATGCATAATTTTATAGACTTCAATCATATCCCCCCTCAGACGTCCTAATTAGTTTACTCTAAGCAGGAGGGGAACATGTATTAGCTAGACTGACTTAAGCTAATGACAAAAACAAAAGATATTGGGGAAATAATGAACTTGTCAAGAATTACTTTAAGTTCTGCACCCCAGATTTTAAGTAATAGTAAGATTACTGTAAATGTGAACAATTAACGGAACAATTTTTCTCATGCTGACCAGGGTCAGCTTACAATTCCAAATGTAAATGAAATTAAAACAAAGGAAAAGAATGTGCACTAGTCTAAAACAAAAATCCCATTCAGAGATCTGGGTAAGTAGTAAGCCTGGGACCAAAGCATTCCTTGAAAGGAACTTTACAGGGTAAAAAAACCATTCAGTCATATGTAGGGATGGCTCTTGCTGCAAGTGAGATGAGGTCACAGGTGGTTCATTGCTTCTAAGGACTTCTGCTTTCTGTTAAGAGGTGCCTGCAGGATGTAGTAAGTGTTCAGTAAGGTAAGTACTGCTGTGCTGTTCAGTTTGACCCTGACTGCTGCAAGATTAGGAGAGAGACGCTCCTCACACCTGGCCTTGTTTGTGTGATGAAGTAAACATGAGCTCTTAGTCATTTAGTTGCTTTCTTGGCTTCAAGGAATATTTGATGGTGGTCAGCTAAATACCAATTGACCGTCTTTAGTGAATTGAAAGTGTACTCATTATAGACTGTAGAAAAATTAAGAGAAAGCAGAGAAAGAAAAAACATGTTGATTGCGTTCTGATAAATTTCATAAACATGCACAGTAGAGAAGAATTATGTAACTGAATGTTAATACAGAGGTTTATTGAGTCTGTTTTTGCATTCATATTACTAGCCTATGTAGCTAGTAGTTGTTAAAAACATATAGTGAATGCAGTAATTGTCGCAAGTTCATAACGTAATAACTATTCCTTTGTGTTGTTGGGTTTTTTTTATATACTGCCAAAATATTTAATACGTTTTAATTACTATCTGTGCATGGGCAAATAGCATGACTTTTGCACCTCTTATTTTCTTGTTTGTAGAATGTATTTCCTTATGGAATATGAAGTTTCAAACACTGCAGGATTCCAAAGAATTGCCACTGGGATCCACTGGACAGGTAGGCTTCCACTTTGTTTCTAGAGACATACTGAAATTTGCCATAGCTAGTTTACAATAGAAATACATATACAGATCATACAGGAGATTCAGTATTTTAAAAAAATATTTGGCCTGAAAAATAATTACCAATACTGTTGCAGGTAAGAGGATAATTTGCATTGATTTTGTGCTCACTGGATGTACTGGCTCCTCTTAGTGTTACATATTACCGTTTTCCTGTTTACAATTCTCCATCTCTTACTTTATCAGTTCAGCACTTTGATTAAAAAAAAACTCACCTGTGGTAGACCAAAAGAATGTCCAGTGTTGGACAGTCCACGCCTATACTAGTTCTCTGTTGCCTGCTTTAGGACACTGTCAGTAGTATGTATTTGTAGAGTAACATTTATTTCAGTCCTTTCTTTGCTCATTAAAATGAAGTTTCCTAGGTGCACTTGAGTTTTTATAAATTTCTGTGTTAATTAATGGTAGTGAGGATTAACTTTAAGGAGATACACTTGTTCATTGAACTATCTATAGGGCTTTTGAGGAGTAGTCTTTTTTAAAGATTATCTATGTGCTCACTTTTTATTCCTATGGGCATTCAAGTCATCTCACAATAACAATTATATAGCAGTAACATCCATTAAACATCAACTATTGCATCATAAAGAGTTAAATCATTAAAGTAGTAGATGTGCAGCCAGATGAATGGTGTTTTCATTTTACATAAAGTTAGGAAACTATGGAGGAGGATACTTCAGGCACTTAGCATGATAACCAGTGATCTTTATAAATATGTATGCGCTCACTTCTTTCAAAGAGCTATTATGACTTTCAGAATGCCTAATTCATGTCAGTGAGATAACTGAAGCTAAAGAATGAGAGAAGCTTCCTTTAAGAACTGGACAAAGTTTTGTAGCATCTTAGATTGCAGGTGAGGCTTCAGTGTGGATAAGGAACAGTTAATCAGATATCAGCTTGCTGACAGTGTATTCCATATTTTCTAGTGTTGGTGTTATGGAGACAGACTGTTTGTAATGCATGGGAAAGAATTAAAAGTAATCCTGTATAACTGTGAAACGTCATCCTTAGCTGCTGCTCTTGGGAAAATCAAGAGTACATCAACATCAGGTGAGAGCTTAACTGTGTAGTTTTAGTTCCACAGAATGGACTTAAATCTAAGAAAAGCTCTGTGTAAAACTAACAATGCAAAAGAATGTATCCTCATAGAAGGCATTTTTGTTTGACTTTTCAGTTTCAAAATAATGGTGCTGTAATATCCAGCAATAATTATTCAGTTGCTTTACAGCTCAATCCACTGGTCTCAGTCGGCTGGGAACAGTGCCGCTCAGAGTCACCACGCTGCCTGCGGAGGGTTTTCAGGCAGTGTGGGGAGGCAGCCAATGCCAGAAACTCCCCAGCCACATGAAAACCATTCATCATCCAAGATGGACTTACACCACCCTTTCAGGTGGCATAAGTTCAAGGACTACACCACAGGTGTTCCAGCTTCAAAGCCCAGTGGAAACTGATTAAAATTGGCTCTGCCCCCAGGAACACCCCAGAGTTCCCCCAGTCATGCCAGTGTCCTGGGCGCTGACACAGCTCTGTGGGTTGTGCTCTCTTCCAGGTCAGGTTCTGCCAAGATCTGCAGTGACCAGCCGCCTCCCAGTTTGTCCTCCCTGCTGGTGTAACTGCCAATTACACCAGTGGGATAGGCAAATGTGCTGGCACAGCCCCATGCCAGCTCCAAGAGCTCATTATCCCCCCCACGCACCCCACATTTCTGTATTCAGTATTTTCTTCCTGTTGATCTGTTTCCTTAAGGTGGATTCTATACAGTATATGTATAATGAGTTGCAGTTGTTATAAATAAATTTGTTTTCCCAAATTGTATGATGGTTTTGTCATTGCTTGTTCCATGAGCAAACTTAACTACATTATTCAGTGGTGGTAGATAAATTGATTTTTATAGCCAGTTGCTTTCTGTACTAGCTCCATTTAGTTAAATTTTTTTATTACTATTTAAATGAGGAGAAACTAGGAAAGTCTGGTTAGGATTAGAGGTTTTTATTGTGGTGATAAACAGAGTTTTTCCATACCAATTTATGTATCATTACACTTCTGTCATAGCTTTAATAAAGCTATGATAAGCGGTGGAGAGTTTAGGAATAGCAATAGTTTAAAAATATGGTCACCAGAACACAAAAACCAAAGCCTGAAAATTAGTCTGGATCCTAAATTTTTGGGCAGGGTTTTGGAGCCAAAGATAATTTGTCAAGGTGTGAACATTTGTGTTTTATGTACTTGGATTTTGATTTAGTCAGGGGTGAAAGATAAAGCGGATGTTAAAGCTTTATGAAATACCTCAGGTTTGAACTGAGATTTGGGTTTGACAAAGAAGTGAGGCCCCATGTATGGTGACTGTGTTGTGCAGTGATTAGAATATTTGGTCTATAAGATGGAAGACTAGAATTTAAATCTTGATTTTGCCATAAAATAATTGGGTTGCCCTGAGTCTTTCATCCTCTAAAAGATCACAGGGCTTTTATGAGGTTAAAATTGGGAATAGAGAACCATGTATTCTAGAATATAAACTCAAAAATCTTCTGGATATCTTACAATACAATTTAGCAGCGTGTTCCTGACGATGAACCAGAAAAAGTGCAGGACTCTGGGAGATATAGTCCAGACAGACTTTATTGCTAGTAATTTAAATATTTGGTAAAGACCATATTAATTGTTCATTTAATGATGACTATCTGTGTAGATTATCAGTATGTCTAGATACATAGTAAAATATCTAATCTCAGCATCACTGTACATATTGATTCTTAACTAGATCTAGGAGTATTATGGAAAATACTGCTCGCAGGCTACATAGCTTTTCCTGTGCATTATACATAGGATCCAACCCTGTTTTTATAATACGAGAAGCATGCAAATTGAACCAGGCAGGTAGTTTTCCTGAAAGAAAAGAACCTGGTTGGATGGCCTTGGTGAGTGAAAAAATTATCTCTCCCAAAGCCTGGAGATGGAATTCATGATAGTTTGCAAATCATGCTCCCTGGTATCAAATCCATAGTAAAACGTATACTTAGAGGCTGGTTGTGCTTGACTTACAATGCTCGATCTTGGAAGGGAGGCATTTTCCTCAGTGTCCCTTTATCCGCATATTAAAGCAGCCTTAGATTTACGTATGCAGATTCTGTCAGGGTAAAGTTCATTGTAACATATTTGTGCTAAATTCAGAATTCATTTTAAAGCGATTGCTCCATATTATATGTTTCTTGGTTAAAATAATGATTTAAAATCCTGGGGTTTTTGAATTTCTAAATATATTGAGATGGATCCCATAACTCCTTTTCACCAAGTAAAAAGTCTTATTTCAGATAAAGACGACTCACTTAGCAGACGTACAGTCCAACCCATTGATCTACCATTTAAAACTACACCTATCTGTCCTTCAATTTTTTAAAAAAAATTCTAGAATGTATGATTACTGCTCCTTCTTTCCAACTTTTCCTTCCTTATGTCAAGAACATAATCTTCTGGGAAAAGACTGAAAAAAATGAATTGTATCATTGTAAAAATCTTATATTGACATGTTTCTCCTCTTGGGAGGTGCATTCCCACCCCCCACCCCATTTAAAAGGAATATTTTGTTTTATATGTTTTCTTTTATTTACAGAAACAACGTCTCTGTCTGTAAACTGGAATATTCTTCAAGAAGATGGCCAATTATGTGTACAGCCAGATCAGCCTTTACCTGCCAAGGGTGCATCTAAGAGGCTTGTATGTTTCCATGCCTCTCTCTTTCTATAATGTTGTTTAATGAATATGTATTTAATATAAAGTATTTAACGTAAAGTGTACTATCACTATGTGTTCAAGCTGTGTAGCTCTGGGATTAAATCTATGTCATCTGAGAGATATAGGAGAATCCCAGCCAGGATCATTCTCCCCCATCTGCTTCCTGCTATATATCATCTATCAGCTTGGCCAAGGTCATCTCTGACCTTAAGACTGCCTGGCTGATACAAATCAATTTATTTAGAATATTCATACATTCTCCTTTCTCCTGAGGATCTCAGGACCCAACTTGGGTAATGATAGAATAGAATAATTTAATTAAAATATTAAAACACAACTAAAAGCATTAAATGCCATTCTAAAACATCTCATGCCCCCACGGGCAGGGAATTACCCCTTTGTCCAGACACTCTGTTTCATCCAAAAGTGGTTGGACCTGTCCATCCAACACTCTCTCAATTACTTTACTGGGAGGGGGGGGGGCTGTTATTAAAATTAGTTGAATTCATTGGCATCTTACTGCAAAACAGTCAGCAGGCAACCCTCCCCAAATGCAGAATTTATCATTAAGCTTATCTAATTGACCACTTGGCATGTATTAGTGTGTCCTTTGTTCTTGGCATTAGTGATCCTATTCAGTACTTGTGTAGAGAAAAGTTGCCAATTGATTTAGGCAACTTAATCTACTAGAAAAATCTCTACAACTAATTATAATCTAGTCAAGGTTATTGTTGAAAATTGGTTCACTTTGTTTGGTGGAAAGTATAGAACTTTATTTCTCTGGAAAATTCTTTCTTTGCAGTTGAGGTCAGGAAGGACCACAGGCGCAAAAACACAGCTGGAAAGCCTAACAGTGGAACAGCTTCTGTTAATTATAAAGGTAAATAGGAAAAATCCTTCGGAAAATTGAAAGGGAAATTTACTAGGAATCATTTTCCTAAGGGGGCACCTTCAGTTATTGTATTACCTATGTGGATGTGTATATTTGAATGAACAGAGGTGCTTCCCCTTGAATCTGTTGTTCAAGAGCCATAGTTTATGTAGTGTGCTAACAGTCTCTATTTCCTTCCTGGGGAAATGGCAAATTGTGTGTATTTAAGTTATGTGAGTTTTACCATTTCATATTGATTAGTATTGCAGCAGCTAGACATATTTTTATGGATAAATCTAGCACAGTTAGGTTCCCACTAAAATGCATAATTAAGCAGTATTCAGCATTACAAAGTAGATGATCTGTTCAGTTGGATCCAGTCAACTTTTCTGCTGGTTAAAAAGATACGAGGTATCCTCTTTGACCATCCAAAAAGGCTATGTTGAAAAATATGGGACTTGCATGTGACAGAAATGTTGAGTCTATGTCTTTCTTTAGGAGGTAGCCTGCAGAAGGTTGTCCCACTGGTTAACAGTTGGTGAAGATCCTTCTAGATTTCTAAACCGCTTGGGAAATATCCTCTTCTGTCAGTCAAGTAAGCATCTGTTACCTGTCATGGAAGGATCGATTAGGTCCTTCCTCAATAGGCAGTGGGGATCTTACCCAATGAACACTCTCTCTTCCCTCTACCCACAAAGAAGCAGGTTCTTGGCCGGGACAGAGTTTATTCAGAGACAGATAGCAGGGAATTACGTATGTTTTAAATTAATAGTCACTATGGCAGATCTTGGAAGGGCAGAAAGGCAGGATATGTATTCTGTAAATTCATCCTCAGAAGCAGCCCTCACACAGATTCCCAAATTGAGCCAGTGAGGCAGACAAAGGCACAGAGACTATATAGTACCTCAGGTGTCATGGATGATTGAAGGGTAAATAGCATGCTGGAGCAGGATATACCCTTCTGGATGAAGAGCTGACCCTTCTTATACCTTATCAATACCTTACCATGAACTGTATGGAGCCATTGTGCATCAGAATGACCATGCACAATTACATGTCCTGTACATATTGTAAGTGTCTTGGAGGAGATAAGACAGGCCTTCAGAAACTGTATTTCCTACTGTGCACATGATTTCTGGGCCTTGTTTTTATGCTGTCAGCTCTTCCATTGAGATAAGCCCCATACTCTCTGATGTCTGCAGCTTGTACCTCTGATAGAGAGAGCACATGCTTGTGCCTTCTGAGAGAGAAAGGCGTCTGCTGTCTTGAAAAGACAGAAAAAGAGTAAAGCTCAGATGGCTCCACTCTGGACAGTAGAAAAGGCCTGGAAAATGTGGGGTTCATTTTTATTTCAGTGTGTCCAAACACCATGTGGGATGGGGGCTGTAACATGGTGGGAAGCTGGGTGAGATTGAGTCCAGCCAGCTTTTATTTTTCAATCTTGTCAGGCCTCAGAAGCTAGGCAGGTTTGACCCGGGCAACTATCTGAATTGGAGACTCTTCCAAGGAATACCTGAGTTGTGATTCAGAGGCAGGCAATGGCAAACCACCTCTGACCGTTTCTATTTGTAACTAGTATTTAAAGCCTACTTGATTAAAAATGAGCTCATTAAGTACTTGCATTAAAATTATTAAAAGAAAGCTGCACATATCAAGTGTGAGGCCTTCATTGATGCATTCCATTTGGTGTGAAGGGAGGGAGGTGGAAATGATGGCCTTAAGATTGTAGTTTGGCTCTTATGCATCCATTCTCTTGCATCAGGGGAAGGCTGTTTATGTTAGAGGAAAGACCCTCCACCAACGTAACTACTCTATGGGATCCAGCCAAACCAGCATAATTTACATGTTCATAATTGATTTAAAACTCAGATAAATAGACTAAAATTTAATTAGGTGATAATCCTATCTTTTGATGGCACTATTGAATACTTTTTTTTTTCAGAATTCCTCTCTGGATGTAATTGAAGAGAAGCTGATGAACTTTTTGTCCAGTACTCAGATACCAGATTTCCACGTCTCTGTTGGAATCATCATATCGGCGCTCATAAACAGATGTGAAGCAGAGCCAGCATTTTATCCTGCTGATTGCCTTGTGCAACTGACCCAGATGCAAGGCCTGTCTTACAGGTGATTTCTAATCTTTCTTAACAAAATGTAAAGATCTTGCTTCAACATTTGATTAAACTGTTAATTCTGATGCTCCCAGGAACTTTTAAAAGATTTCTGTGAAAGAAAAAAAAAATAAGCCACTCACCTAAATTGATTGTTTCTTCTGTCTCAAAGCATATGTCCAGGCTTAATGACAGTTGCCTTGGAGAAAACAGATGTATGCCTGCTACAACTGTGTCTGCAGCAGTTTCCAGACATCCCTGAAGCAGTCACCTGTGCATGTCTGAGGACTTTCCTGAGGTACGTGTAATATAATTTTACCTACTCTTTAATTAATGATCATTCTCATAAGAAACACTTTCAGCTCCTTAAATATTTTCAGAGTCATTTGTAATAAAGGGGTCTTGAGAGAAGGCATGTTGTACTGAATATCTCATCACTTTGGAAAGTAGTTATCACAGGTAGAAATTATCGCATGCATTTGCTTTGCATTACTTATTTTTCTTTTGTTTCACAATTGTTGATAATACACATGGTTTCAAGTAGCACATGTCATTTCCCATGCAGGAAACTCATTCATTTTTATTTTATTTCATTTTTAAAATTTATGTTATTTATAGTCCACATTTCTCACTTGGACTCAAGGGGGAGTCCACAGAGTGAGTCAATACAAACAGGAGAGAACATTCAGTGAACAATGCGACAGGAATGAGGGTTATAAACCATCCAGAACTCCTCTTGTAGAAAGTGATAAAAGTGCTCTAAATTTCATAAAATATGTTATCACAGAGGGTCTTTTACATAAAATGGAAGTTGTGCTTGTCTGTAAGATCATCCTCTTAATTGAAATATCAATTTCAGGGTTTTCTTTTAAATGTCACATTAAACAAATATCATTTTTCCAACTGTTGAAATTTACATCCTTTTGCAGCATTAGTGATGACAGCCTTGAAGAAATGAATGTGAATATAGATTGTGTAGCCAGTTACATTGATCCCACACCCAACAGAAAGAAGCAAAACCAGTCTGAAGTGATACAGAATGGATTCAGTTCTGAACTCCTGGAGGAAAACAGCTGTGATACACAGTTAACACAGACATCTCATGCAGTGGAGCCAAGTAAATTGTGCCCTGTTGGACCACAGAAAGCCACATTACTGTATCCTTTTAACATGAATGAAACATTTTTCTCAATAAACTTAACCTTTTCCCAAAGTAAAAAATTGTTGTTTCTCAGAACCAAGTTCTGCCAATCTGATATTGTAGCTTGATTTCAAAGATTAATTTCTCCATTGGGCTGAGAATTAGAATCCTGGTTAATTACGAGACACATTTAAAAATAGTTTGACTTTTAATTATGTTGACTCCTTTATTGGCAGGATTAGGTAAAAATCTTGATATATGTTGATTCTTAACACAATTAATTTGAACCTTGTGCAGTAATGCCATTCTGCGTTCAGCATACAGTGAGACCTTTCTTTTGCCTCATTTGAAAGAACTATCAGCTGAGCAAGTAATTGTAAGTATATGGATTAAAAAATCAGTTTGTTTTTAAGTAGCTTTATTCTTGCTGTTAAAACATTTGCCATAAATATCCACTGAGCGTCATACAACTTTCTTAATATTAACATAGGAAAACTCAAATTTGGAAGCTGTGGCAGAAAAGAGACTTGGGATTATCTTTATCATCACTGCCCTTAAATGATAATGTAGATTCTTGCACTGATTTTGATGGCTGGAAAGCCTTCAGAAGCTTAACTTTTTCCTCCACCCAACATTCAGTTTTTGCAACATCCAGCCTGATGAGTAGTTCTGGTGACCTGGAGAGCTTGCACACTGTTCTGTGTCATTCAGACTGGTCCTTAATAAAAGATGTTCTTTGGACTGTGCTGAAGATAGGACATAAACACCTCATTTGAAGTTGATTTTTTCTTTGTTTCTAGTTATTTCTACAGTATTTGCAGTTCTTGTATATAAAATGCAGTGAACAAACTACTACAGACCTTCCTGGAATGTTTTGTCCAACTATAAATCAGGTGAGGAGAAAACACTTAAACTTGCTTTGTTAATCCATTCCAGTAATCAGTCTGTTTACAAATGTACCTATATGGAACTAGTTGTGTAGAGGCTTTGTTCTTCTTTTAACTGAAAGGATCCAATGTGTGCATTCTTCTGCATGTTCAGATTTCATCCCTACAAAATGGGTTGGAGGTGGTGACTTTCTTGCTTCATTAGTTCTGTGTGTCTAACTATACATGCTGCATTCTTCTGTGTGGTCTGTCCTGCATTCTGGTATATTCACATGACAGATAGTATCAGCTAACTTTCAACAGCCATGTGTGTTTAATTTTAGAATATCTTACATTTATAATTGTTGAATGCATTAGACATTTATAGCAAGAACTTAGTGTATGCTGGCTTTTTATTCTGTGCTATTGTTTTGTTTTTAAATATCTGTTCTGATGGCAATCTTAGAATTAACCACCAAACTATCATCTTTACATTGTGTTGCTCTTGATCATATGGTATTTGCAGTATCTGTAGGTTGTCTCATGAGTGCTATAGATTGTGCATGTTGATACTGCTACTTCTTATCGTAACTACTGAAATTTCCATTGTTATGATGAATGTGAGTGGGCAGGGAATATGTGAGAATCGGACATATAGAAACCTGAGGGTAATTGCATAGCATCTCTTATGCCCTTGGTGTATAGAAAACAATTGTTTTTTTATCTCCTTCCCTCTCTGGAAAGGTAGAGGGAGTATCTTTTAAAGTGTTTCAATACCATCTTTTTAGTCCGATAGGCCCACAAAACAGCTAGCAATAAATAAAGCACTATCATAAAATCATCAGGTAAAACACAAAGGGTTGGACCAAGTGATTTGTCAGTGGATGGATATAAATGTTCTCCTTGTTCACATACCTGACAGCAAAAAAGGTGATTCCTACGGTCATGGATCTGTGTAGATTAACATCCAAGCAAGTTGAAGGGAGTTGCTCTGTTTATGAGGCAGGACAAAATTGCCTCTCTTACCTTTTCTTTCAGCTTTCCAGGTGTTGAAATGGGCAGCTGAGGAGGAAGATCCATGATTACTGAATCCGTAGATTGGTGAATCCAGCCCATTAAGCCCATCCAGAAGACCTTATACTTGCACACACATGCACACACAGTGCTTGACAGAACAGCCACTATATAAAATATCAATTCATATAGTTCTCAAAAGTAGACTTGAGTACAGCAGTCTTAAATAATGGAAGAAAATACTTGGTAACAACGCTATAGAAATAATGTAGTTGGTGTCTTCTGTAAGACATTTATGCACTGTATGGTTTGTCATTTTTTCCAACTACATTTTCCAACTACATTTTTTCTTATGGACTGTTACTGACTTACTGAGTAAATCTGCCTGACGTTTAATTGAGATTTATTCAGTAAGTCAATAACAGTCCATAAGAAAAAAATATCTAATAAGCACAGTATAAATCAGTTCATTCAATATGAGGAGACATCTAGTGAGCAATATACTAGGATACTGAAATCTGAATTAGCATAGCAAATTAGACATGAATAGGGTGTGGATATAATGAAGATAAATGTTATTTACATCAGTAGAAAAAAGTCACGGAAGTATGAGAATTTCAAAATACATTTCCAGTTGAAGGCTGTGATTCTAAACTATCCAATCAGCTGCACTAAAATATAGATGTGCTGAAGATTCGGCCCACTGCTGTTTGGTTTCACTCAACAAATACTTGATGTAACACTCATTTCATTTTCAGATCATGGACTGGATGTGTCTGCTCCTAGATGCTCATTTTACAGTGGTTGTAATGCTTCCGGAAGCAAAAGGGCTGCTTTCTAGCCTGCACAAGTTTGTGAGAGCCCAAGTAAGTTTCTTTCCAGTATGTATGAGGTTTTATTGTTGTCATTGTATATGATACAAAACCCCACAATAGCAGTCATGTGGTACAGAGATTATGTTGGTATTTTTTTAAAGATGTACTTCATATGTTCTGTCAAGCAGTTCATATTGACTTGTAGTCAGTTTTGGAAAAACCGAAGTTTTGATCACTTGCTTCCTTTTTTAGATTCGTTTTTACTCTGAACTGAACAAGATTGAAGGAAGTCTGAAGGAATTACAGAAAATAAAAAACCCAAAAGATGTGGGCTTATATTCCATTGAAGTTTTAAAACTTGTTTGAACATGTCATATGTACTTCATAAAACTGTTTCCATGAATCTGTTCTACGGGTGTGTGTGTGTGTTTTTTTTGCACACAGTTTTGAGAACTCAGTTGAGGCTGCGGGATAGCTTGGTTGTTCTCCCTTATTTATGTAAATGAGAGCTTCTGTTATGGATTACTAGTAAGTCCCTGGAAATGAGTCTGGTTGCAATTTTTGCTAAAGCACGAGTACAGAAATTAATGTTCAAAGCTGTAAACAGTCTGGGACCTTCATATCTGCAGGACTGCCTCTCATCTTACATTCCCCAGAGCCCTTCATTCAGCAAGTAACAATTTAATGGTGGTCCCAGGAAGATATATGGCTGTCCTTTTCCAGCTTTGAACCCAGGCTGGTGGAATGGTCTATCAAATAAGACCTGAACCCTGTGGAACTTACTGCAATTTCACAGGGCCTGTAAGACAGAGCTGTTCCACCAGGCTTATTGTTGAAGGCCACAACAGTTCACCAACTATCTGATCCTCCCTCTCCCCTTTCCCCAACCCCTTCCCCATTTCCCTGTCATTTTCTTTCCCTCCATGTCTCCTTTTGAATTCAGTATTTGAATGTCTGGTTGGGGGGGGAGGGGTTGAGATGACTCATCCCCCCAAGTAGAATTGAATGGTGCCAAGATGCTATCAGAATTTAATGTTTATGTGGATTGTTCTAATGTTCATGTGGATGTTGTAAGCCTCCCTGAGCCTATATGGGAAAGGGTGGCCTAGAAGCTGAATAAAATAAACAAATAAACATAAGTTATATCAAAATGCTGTGATATACATGAGGCAGTGATCAAAGGAAATGTACTATTCTTTGAAACTGTTACCATTTATGGTTGCAGCACACATCAGTTCTGTAGATTTTTCTTCCAAGCTAATATAGTTCCAACTACAAACAACATGAACACAGTACAATAACAGATATGGGCTTGGATCCTATGGCTTCCCTCTGCTTACCCAACATAATCCTCTGTTGTGCAGCATTTTCCTCCAGTGCTTGATTCCTCCTGTTCATGGAAGACACAGCTTTTTGCATGATCAGAAACTACTTAGCACCAGTTCCCTACACTGCACAAAGAAAAGAAAGTAAAGAATCCAAGCCACTGTAAAAACCATCCTAAAGATTCTCAGTGGCAATCCATCTTAGAGGTAGAAATTGCAAAGCCCTAGCCTGTCTCCTGAGAAGAAAAATTGTGTGGCAGCAGACAACACATGTCCATAAGCGCTGCCCGGAGATATCTTCCATCAGGGTGAATTAGTTTTGGATGTCTGAATGCTCAAGATCGCTTAAAACAGGCTCATCACCTATTTAATCCACAAGTTATATTGTGCCAAAACACTATATATAAATAAAATGGAACCACTGAGCAGGTAATTGATATGATGAATCCAGAATAGCATCTAATACAATTAGTCCTGCATGTACTAATTTGTTTCATGAACCATCAGTGTGCCTTGGTTTGTATGTCAAATGCTTAACTCACAAAGTAATCAAGGATAGCAGGCAGGAGCTTAATATCCTAGCAGTTCGAACAGAAAACTGTTGCTAGGGGACTAATATAAGACCGGAAAAAATGACCTTTTCCTTGTCATTCATGCATTCTCACTATATCATGGGCATTAAAATACCTCAGCTTATTTGGGTAACATGCTGTGGTTCACCCCGTATGTCCCTGCACGGCCTCTCCGCTCAACGGAGGCTAATTTATTAGTGGTCCCTGGCCCCTCAATGATGCGGCTGGCCTCCACGCGGGCCAGGGCCTTTACGGCTCTGGCCCCGGCCTGGTGGAACACCCTTCCTCCGGCTGTCCGGGCCCTGCGGGACCTTAACGAGTTCCGCAGGGCCTGTAAAACGGAGTTGTTCCGCCGGGCCTTTGGAGGGACCAGCCGCTGAAATGGTGCCCCCGGATGCCCCAGTCGGCCTGTTATTTAGGCTACCATCTAATGTGGCTCGCCTCCCTCCCCTCCCCTCCTTTTCTTCTGGGAGAATTTTAATGAAATATGGGGCTGGTCGGACGCCTCCTATTATTATTACTATTAGTGTTTGTTACCGCTGTTTTAAAGATTTTAGTGACTTGTTTTACCATGTTTTTATGCTGTACACCGCCCAGAGCCCCTAGGGGATGGGGTGGTATAAAAGTTTAAAAAATAAATAAATAAAAATAAATAAGAACCAGTGCTGCCAAATGGGTGTTTGAACCACCCTACCAAGCAGTCTCTATTAGAAAAATGAGTTATGAGGGGACAACAGAAATTTCATGTGATTCCAGTTGTAGGAAGCACCCAGTTCTACAGCTTGGAAAAAGAAGTTATGGACAGGAATTGTATACCTCCCTCCCCTCACAGTTTTTTTTCATTTACTTTTTATTTCATTTATATCCCACTTTTCTCCCCAAAGTGGCCTATAAAAGCTTACCAGATTCTCCTGTCTGCCATTTTATCCTTACAGCTGTCCTGTGGTAGGTTAGGTTGAGTGTGTGTGACTGGCCCAGGGTCACCCAGCAAGCACAGCAAAGGTTCAAGTCTCACTGTGTGTTTAATACTGTGTGAGGGCAAGTTCTAGCCTAAACAGCACTAAAGTAAATGAAGATAGGGGAAAGGAGAAACCACCTAGAACTTGTATGAAGCAGATGAGCTCCTATTCCAAAGCAATAATTGAAGTTCTGAGAGAAGTGGCCAATTTCTTATTCCAAAAGGGTTCCATTGCCTTTGAAAGCTTCATGACTGAGAAGCGCGGAGGGGCCATGGCTTGGTGATAGAACATCTACTTTGAATGCAGAAGCTCCCAGGTTTAGTCCCTGGTATCTCCAATTAAAAGGATCATGTGATGTGAAAGATCTCCAGCCGAAATCCTGGAGAGCTGCTGCCCAGCAGAATAGTAATACTACTTTGATAGGCCAGTGATCTGACTCAGTATAATGCAACGTTCATGTTCTCACTGAAGCCTAGGCCAAGAATCAATTATGGTTACTGAACAACTATTCATCAAGCACATGCTCGAGGTGTGCAGCTTAGGCAAAAGAGCTGATAACCCACAGGGGGAAGAGCTACAACCATACTGCTACTTGGTGCTGCTGATATTGACTGTTGCATCACACATTATCTGCACTGCAATGGGAGCACAAAATGCTGTTGGAAGGCTGCTTGGAAGGAATACAGATATAGGAATGAGCTGCAGCCCGGCCAGGAGTCCCCAACTTTTCTGAGCCTGAGGGTACCTTTGGAATTCTGATAGTGTAGTGGGCATACCCACAGAATGGTTACCACGGGAGGCAGAACTAGTCATAAAATGGCTGCTGCAGCTTACCTACAGCCACAGTGAAGGTCTTTGTGCTGTAGTGGCTGCTATTGCTAAATTGTAATTTAAAAAAAAAAATATGCACAGCTACTGAAATCTCCAATGGTCAATCAGAAGGCTTGCTTGCCAATGACCCATTTGGTCCTTTGCAGTTTCTAAAAACTCTTGGTGTTTGTTTTCCCTAGTCTAGAGATGGTGTGTATTGTGTTCTGATAAGGTGACAAGCGTTTTCCTGTATGGCTTTCAATGTATCATCTAAACTGTGTTTGTATGCTTTACAAGGCTACACATGCTTTGTTTGCACAGCTGACACCCATAGCTAAGCACACATATATTTTGCATGCATTCTCCATTCCTCTGTGGCCATTCTCAGGAGACATGCTAGGGCTTTGCAATTTCTTTATAAAAACCAGCAATTGACATATTGCTGTAGCTTTATAACATAATAACTATTAGTACATTAGATCCTATGAATTTCCAGCTTCCATTTTTTAAAATCCACCTTTGTTATGGAAGCAGAAGGGAAAAGGCATATGTGGCAATCATCCTTAAAAGTCCTGCCTCTCCTCCAGGGCTCTTCACCAACCCTGATGATTTAGGCCTCATGCAAATCCAAATGATTGTCAGCCAATCAGAGCCCATGGAAACGCCACTGGATGGGAGCGGGTGAGGCAGCTTCAGCTTAAGAAGGGTAAAGAAAAATATTTTTCTTTTGGACAGGGATTTCATGGCTCTAGAAAGGAGTGTCAGCTTAGCCAGGCTTTTATTTGGCTCTTTAGTTAGGGTTTGGGTATCAGCTTAGGGAAGAAAGCATCCTGTTAAGAGCCCATCATTTCTATGTGGTGTATGTAGGCTGTGTGTTCAGGTGCTCTGTGAGAGAACAGAGCAGCTTTGAACCTGCTCAGGTAACCTGTCCAGAAAAAGGGAAACCAAATCTCCCTTCCAATTATTTACTTTATTTCAGAGCCAGCTTTACCTTATATATTTCAGTTATCCACATCTTTTACCTTATTAAATACTTTCTGTTAAATAAACCATTGTTGTTCATCTTCATCTATGTCTCGTTTGTCAAGTCAAAAATCTAAGAATCAGGGGTCTCTGTTTACTTCACAAATGAGTACTGCCTTGGTCTAGCTGGTTTCCAAATAAGAGACCTTTAGGAGCACATAGCTTACAGGCTACGTCTTTTTAATTTAAAGCTTGTGTCTCTATTTGTATTTGATTGTGGTTGGTTCGGGTATAAAGAATCCATAGGTGAGGCCAGAATGGGGGACCGGATCTTTTCAGTCCAGAAGGCAATTGCCTCGAGAGTCCTCCCCCCTTCCCCAATTCTCCCAATTGTCACTGCAGCATATCTCCACAGAAAAGGGCAAGGGAGTTCTTTTTAAATGAGAGCTGGGAATACAGATTATTTAGTATAATGATCTATCTACATCATTTTAGTCGTATGTGAACTACTGGTTTTTTAAAATGACTTCCAGTTAGGGGAATTGGCAGTTATGCTGGTGGCGAAGGGCTGCAGTAAGGAAAATGATGCTATCATGGTGGCTCTTGCAAAAATTTGCACCCGTTGTATAGATGCTCCCCCTGAAAAGCCCACTGCAGTATGGATGCCAAACCAGAACAAAATAACTGCATGGAACACTCTTTCCTCACTAGTGTGGCAGTTAAATTGGGCCTACAGACAGACCCACATCCAAGCTATAGAGCTCCATGCAGGAGTGCTGCTGATGTTCTCCATTGGAGTTATGTGGTCATGACTGAGCAGTGGCAGGCATTCCATTTCTCCCTGGACATCAGGGGGAGTTCATGATAGGTTTTTTCCCAATTATTATACTTGAGGGGTGCATAGGATCAGGACTAATCTGGTTGTCTGATGTGCTGCTCCATTTTTTGGTTAGTGGTCACTCTAAAATTTCTAGTTTCACCATTTAAGGAGTTGTTTCCAATCTAATAATTATTTGGCAGGTGTAAACTCAACAATGGGGCTAAACAGTTAATATTTTTCTTTAAAATAGTAGAAACAAAAGGAAAGGAATTGTAGATTCTTTCAGAACTTTTTGGTGACCTGGTATACATGTTATTTTTACAACTGAATAATTGTAAAAAATATCCAGAGTGGGCACTGACCTCTAGAAACTTGGGGCAGTTTTAGAGAACTTGTGGGTTTTGTTTAAATGAAGTGTCCCAAATTATAGGCTTGAACTTTGTTTCTAACTTGAGGTTTACAGCTGCTGCCTTTCTAACAGAGCAAGAGTCATGGTAAACTGACTTTTATGCAAGAAGTTTGGGTGTGGGAGAGAAGAACCATAGCAAGAAGGCTATAATCTTATAGAATCTGCCATATTTACAAAAAGTTTTTGTCACATTTTTGTCTGTAAAAGAATGGCACAATGATACCATATGTCTATACTCCTTCCTCTAAAAGATAAAAGTGCAGTCAGTAATGTTGTGGCGGAAGAGAAAGCAACATGCTTCCACAGTAGAAAATAGTCCCAAATGTAAGAGCATAAGTAAATTAAATAATCTCCAAAGCCATTTTGAAGGTCTGCAGTTTTTCCTTTGAAGCTTGAGAGGAGAGCAGAGAGGTGATGCAGCTGAAGAAAAATGGCAGTTTCCTTTGCCTGCATCCTTTGACTTTAATCAGCTTGCTAGATGGTCAGCTTGGAAACTGTGTTTCTCAAGATTTAAATTTGCTACTAAACTGAATGAAGAGGCAGGAGAGGTCCAGGTACACTCCTTAATTTATGCTATGGGACTCCAAGCAGAGCAGATTTACAACTCTACCTTTGCAGCAGAAGGAGGTAAGGCCGACAGACAGGTCTGCAGTTTTTCTGACCTAGTCCTGGAAAAATTTGAAGATTATTTTATGCCTAAATGCAACTTTATACATATGAGAGCTGTTTTCACCAGCAAAAACAGTTGCCTGCTGAATCTGCAGAAACTTACATAAGGTGGCCGCACAAAAAAGCAGAAGTGTGTGGTATTAGCAAAAGAGAAAATATCAGAGACAAATTAGTTGTGGGTATTCTAGATGCAAATCTGTCTCAAAAGCTTCAACTTAAAAGTGACCTTACTTTGGAAGTTGCAATTCAACTAACCAGGAACTCCAAACTGGTTAGAGCACAGGTCCAAGACCATAGTCCTCCAAAGAGACTTCAAGTTTTTAGTGAGCCAGTTAACCAACTGTATTGCAAGTCAAGCCAGATCCCTAAGTGTGCACTTGGGGGGGGGGGGGGAGCATGCACAGAGAACAAAGTGTCCTGCAAAAGTAGCAGAGTGCTACAAGTGTACATGAATGGGACATGAATGGGACATTTGGCTAGTGTCTGCTGCATTCAGGATGTAAGAGAGGTTGCATCTAAAGAGAGTACCTTTTTGGAACTAGTCAGCTGTTCCAGACCCATAACTGACCCATGAGTGGTTTTTTTGCAAATGTTTGGTTTGACTTTAAAATTCAAAATTAATAGTGGTGCTGACTTGAATGTGATTTCAGAGTCTGTTGACAGAAACTTCAAGAACCTTCCTCATATTTACCAAACCTCTCCATATTCTCAAACCTATGGAAAAACAAGTTGAGTTACAAGGATTATTTCCAGGCTCAAACCCAATTTCAAGGAAAAGCTACAGCTCCAAAGGCCACATGATCAAAACCTGATCCAATAACCTCCTAAGCAAAGGTACAACTGTTGCATCTAGATGATTTTCCCTTAGGATCTCAACAGGAATTGTGGACTTTACAAAATATCTTCTATCAAAATAAAGCTAAAAGACAACACTACAGCTTGTGCCATCAGCACTGCTAGATCCATATCAGTACCTCTACTTTCAAAAGTGAAAGCTGAACTGAGTAGAATGGTTTGTTGTGGAGTGATTGAACCAATCACAAAGACTACATTTTGGTGTGCTGTGATGGTGTCTGAAGCTAAAAAAGATGGTTCAGTGTATATCTGTGTTGACTTAAATCAACTGAACAAAGCTGTCAAGTGTGAACACTTTATCTTTCCAACCATAGACAACATCATTCCAAAATTAGCCAGTGCTCATATATTTTCAGTGCTGGATGCTGCGAGTGGATTTTGGCATATTTGCTTGGAACCAGAAAGTGCAAAAGTAACAACTTTTGTTAGTCCTTTTCATCAATATATATTTTACAGGTTGCCATTTGGAATTTTCAGTGCTCCAGAGTTATTCCAGAGAGAGATGATTCTCCTGTTACAGCACCTAGAAGGCTTGCCTATTTACATGGATGACATTTTGGTCTATGGCCATAAAGAAGAGCACAATGTTCAACTAATCCAAGTCCTTCACACCTTACAGAAGTCAGGTCTACAGTCGAACAAAGCCAAATCTCTCCTACACCAGAAGTCTCTCACCTATCTAGGACATCACATCAATGAACATGGTGTTAAACCTGACTTGAAGAAAATCCTAGACATGGATCCTCCCACTAACACTACAGAACTTACATACTTTTTAGGCAGGTTCTTGCCAAAATTGGATGAAGTCCTTTGTCTTTTGAGTGACCTGATATAGCCTGGCATTGGGGTGACATCAAGTCATTGCAAAAATAAAAGTACAGTTAACCAGTGCACCTGTTTTAGCATATTATTATTTCAATCTTCCTACTGTTGTCTGTGCTGATGCAAGCAGCTATGGCTTTGGTGGAATACTCCTTCAAGAGTGTGATGGTGAAATGAAACCAGTTGCATTTTGTTCTAGAACTCTCACTGATGCAGAAACTCAGTATGCTCAGATAGAAAAGGAATGTTTAGCAGTAGTTTGGACTTGTGAATGTTTTTCCAAATACTTATTTGGTTTGTCTTCTTTCCAACCCTTCACTGACCACAACCCCCTAGTACCTTTGATAAACAGCAGAGATTTAGATAAAGTTCCAATGAGATGTCACAGATTCCTTTTATGTCTGATGAGATTTAATCCTTCAGCAGATTACCATAGAAGAAAAACTCCAGTCATTTCTGCATGGACAAAATGACACTTCATAGAAAGACAGTTATGCAGTAACCTGGAAAAAAATTACAAGATTTACAAAGATAGTCCAAACAAAGATGGTCCCTTTCTGCACAGCAAATTCTGAGTGGGTTGCAGCCGGGATAAGTGAACTCCGCATAGCCCCAGGCCATTTGCATGGCTGGCTGTCCAATGGACAGTCAGTGCATTGGCTGGGGTGTGCACCTTCGTACGGAGGCATGTCTTTTATTTTTAAACCTACCTTCCACCAATGTGCAGCTACACAGACAGGCACACAGGCTCCCACAGAGCCTTACTGGATCCAGAAGTACCTGCATGGCTCCATAGATGGGAACTGGGAGGTACAAAAAACCCCAAGTGCAGCTGCATAACGCACCTCGCAGCCATGGCCGTTTGCTCGGCTACAGCTGCAAGGTGCGTTAAAACAAAAGAATTGCACATATTGCAATTCTTTAAAACCCAGGTTGGGGGAGGGGGGAAACCTGGAGCAGACTCGCTTTAGGAGTGGAATCCATGTGAAGTTCCCCCTAACCTGGGTTTTATCCCACCCTTAACCCATGTTTATTGGCCCGTACGGAAAGGGCCTAAGATTATCCTGGCTAGGAAAAATTGCTAGCATTATGTCGTAAACAGGCCCTCAGGAACCAGGGATAGTCCACACACAGGTTTTAGCAGGTTCAGATGTTAATGTGCACAGAGCAAGGAATCCAGACAAGATAAGAAATAAAAATAATAACCTGAAAACTAAAACACAATATTGCTGCCACAAGCTAGCTCATCTGCAGCCTCTCTTTTATAGCCAGCCTCTCATTCCCTTGTGCAATAACCTCTTGCAGCTGGGTTAGTCTGGCTCCTGAAAAGACTCTGTATCTACTCTAGCTTGCTCCATAGCTCTAACCTGCTGCGTCTCTTTTGTTGCAAGCTAGCACGCAGCCTCCTCCTATGTTGCTCCTGGGGCTCTGGTGACGGGGTGGGCGGGTGAGGGAGCTGTCACGGTCCCCTCTGGCTCTGTATCAAGGGGCTGAAGAGTCTCAAAGCTAAGCTCTTGCTGGAGAATCTCAGACCTTGGACCTGGCTGTGGATGCTCTGAATGATCTGCCTGGTCCTGCAGGAACTTCTGGGTGCTCAGTCTCTGCATCTACAGGAAGTGCCTGAGAATCTGGAACCAACACTGTCCCCTCTTCTCTATCTGAGTCTTCCTCTCAGGGATTCCCATTCAGACCAGGATGAGCCCTAACACATTAAAATGAATGTTTTGCCAAGGATGAATTTTTGGTTACAAATGCAGCCAATTTATATATAAGAAAAAACTTTAAATAAATGGCAAACTCAAATTAATAAATTATTTAGAGATGGAATTACGTATAAATTATAAGAGACAGGAAAATAGGAAATTTAGCTGTGCCTAATATTAAACTATACTACCAAGCTGCAGAACTTGTATGGACTTCTGGTTGGATTAAAAACCCAGATTAAAGAATTATAAAATCAGAAACAGCAAATTTAAATCAGGAATTTATTGAGGAAAAAAATCAGAGTTGATTAGAGTTGATTTGAAAAAACTCCCATCATCCCATGTAATAAGCAAAGGATTTTTTGGAATCTGGAAAAAAACAGCACAGGACTCAGTTCTTCACTCTCACCTTTAAAATCTCCCATGGAAGCATATAACGACAGAGAGATAAGAAATAATGATAATGCACTCAATAAAGAAATGATCAATATGCAAGGGAAAATTAAGTCATGGCAAGAGATAAATGACAAAGGAAAGATAATACAACGGCTGACATACTTTCGATTAACATTAAGACTCAATAGGGAATTAAAATCAAAAGGAGGAATAAAATGACAGAATTTGAAAAAGATTATATCACAAAAACATCTGTTGGGAAGGATCTATAAGATCCTGCTTAAATAAAAAACAGAAATGGAGCAAGTGAAAGTCTTCATGGTAAAATGGATGCAAAACTTACAAGATGAAATATCTTTCTAACAATTGGAAGTGTTATGGTCCAGAAATATCAAATTTACTACCTGTCAAACATTTAAAAGCAAACTGGTATGAGATGTTTTACATATGGTATGAAAGATATGGTGAAGATGAGTGAAAACAGCAACCGTCTTTTGCTGGAAATGTCAGGAAGAAGATGGATTGTTCTTTCATATGGGGTGGACTTGAAAAAAGTTAAGAAGTACTCAGTGGAAGTACATGCAAAAATATCGAAGAATTTATTTTTGCTGTCAAGACAATGTTATTGGGTATCCTTCCTGAGAATTTTCAAAATAAATTTAATGAACTATGTTTGTACTTGCTAATGGCTGCCAGAGTAATAGTAGCAACCAGCTGGAAAACCAAAAGAAGTTCAAATACAGAAATTTGGGAGGATAAGAGTATACTACAATGGCTAAATAAACTAATCTTGTAAACAGTTACTCAAAATAATTAAAACAATAATAATATTAATTGAGATCAAAATTAGAGGAACTGATTGAATAGGTTGATGTGTTACTAGATGAAATAAGGATAGAAGGTTCTCTTTTAAAATTGTATCATGTTTATATTTTAAGATCCATCCTGTTGTTGTATTGTTTGTATCTGGCTAGTTATTTTTCTATTTTCTATTCTATGTATGTACATGGATAAAATTAATTTTAAAATATTTTAAAAGACATTTTTTCCTGCACAGTGTTTGGTTTTGAAAATCTGGTGATACCACCCATACTTACATTTGCTTACATGTGTTCTTTATGTAAGGTTTGTAGTCAGTGTGAAAGTTGGAGGAGTAAATTGAATGGTTTGTAGATCTATGAGGGGGTCACATTGCTCAGTAACAAGAACCCTGAGCATGTCTATACAATATTCAGATAACACCATTATAGCTTCAGATAACACTAGTAAGCCATCCTTAACTTAGTCTTACCTCAGTAGTTGGATGCCATGGGGGCGGGATCAGGATAAAGAATTAAGTCATCTCAGTAGTACCATAACAGGGCACTATTAAGTTCCATAGCCAAATGAGGAGCTTCTTATTCATCTGTTTCTAAACTTTAGAAGAATATAGTGATAACACAATTGTCCTGTGCTGAGGTTCTGGTTGCTCATTCAGCTGTGAACTTATAACATGCCTGAGGGGGTATCTCTCTCCCTGTCTGGGGTAAATTGAGGTTAGGGGGAAAAAAGGTTGCTGCTCCCAGCTTAAAGAATTGTGTGTGAATGTGTGGGGGGTGATCAAAGTTTTTTCTCCAATCTTAGCAAGGTTTTTGTTCCTCCAAAGCAGAAAGAATCCTTGAAAGCTTAGAGCAACCTTGTGTAGGGGAATTAGGTTGGGGGTGCAAAGTTCATCCTGTGTATATCCAACCCCCAATGCTCAAGATATTAGTAGATGGCATTTAAAAGCTTGATCCAAATAATTTTCTTCCCCTTTCCTACTTGCTTCTGACCTTTTCACCCACCACCTTTAACTGCCCACAGTCTTCAGTTTTCCTTCCCCCTGTCATCTTCTCCCGGGAAAAACTCTGCTGTGCCATCCACCAGGCAAAGCTGAGCCCAGCAACATAGTGGACAACTGACAAGGACTTGTGAGAGGCATTTCACTTTCCTGTGCGCCCTCTCCTCACTCTGTTTTCTCCTCTCCTCCTCCAGTGGCAGCCCCTATATCCTTACCATTCCCTGTTTCCTTTTGTCTTTCCATCCCATCCACCTACCCACCTTTTATCTGCCTCATATATTCAGTTACATTTATTATTTACTTATTTTAACCCTGCCTTTCTGCACAATCAGGACTCCAAGCATTTCACATCATTGCTCCATTTTGCCCTTGCAATATCCATGTGACGTAAATTAGGCTAAGCGTGTGACTGGCCCAAGGACATTGAATGTGCTTCCACAATAGAGAGCAAATTCCAATCTTGGTCTCCCTGTACATACTCTATACAGTACATACACTGATTTTCTTGGAGGGGAGGGCTGTGGTTGAATAGTAGCAAGCAGCTGTGTCGCATAGAGTAGATCAAGTCCTGTGGTATCAAGTCACATAGTGATTAATGGTGGGGCTGTTACCGATGAGTCTTCCCACAAAGGCCAAAACAGCCCTGAAAAGAATCCTGCTCCCTCCCCACTGCCTTTTACTGACAGAAACCAAGGCTTGCAGGCTGGCAATACTGTTGTAGTTGACTAAATGACTACAACAGCCAATTATTTCTTAAAGCTACAGCTGCTAATTCTATTATCTTTGGAGAGTTTTAACTTGACTTTTGTTTTAGATTTCAGATTTTTCTTCAAACTTGGGGCTTTTCTTCAAGTGTGTAGAAAGATCTGTCCTCTGTGTCCCTGTCCCCAGTCTCATGATTTAAGTACCCACAGAAGGGGCATGTTGAGAAATATATATATCAATGATGGTAATAGTGAGCTAGAATTGAAAAGTAATAGCTTGCTTAGGGCTATGTGATGTGTTAATGATTTCATACTCTTATCTACTACATAATACAGATTCTTCAGAAAGTAAAACTACAGGCAATAATTGATTTCTTAGAGACTGAAGATTTTTATGTTACCAAGCCCCACAAACACATGAAAATATGTTCATATATCTCTTAACTTAAGACTACCTAAAGCATGTAATTGGAGACTTGGAAAATCTATATTATAATTCCAGATGTATAACGGGAAATTGTGGTTATAGTACAGGAATTTGCAGCTGGTAGAGCTAACATGTTTCACTTTGGGATACAAGGTGTATATGGCAGGCAGAAATTGTATGCCTGTGAAGGTTTCTAAATCAACTGAGTGACAAACTTGCACATGATAGAGCCCTTAACATTCTTAGTGTTGTTTTTATGTTGAAAAGAACAAAAAGTGTTATTATCTAAACAGTGCAGAGTAGAACAAAATGTTGTTCTCCTTAAGACCTTTTCCCCGTGCCTAAATAATATTATTAGTAATACAAGTATCTTTTTAAACCTTATTGGATAAATTCTTTGCCATGGGGCACATTATTTGACATAACATGGTAGAACTTTGTGAGATTGTGCAAGCAATTGTTTATATAATAACGTAATTTATTTCACACATGCATTCACAATTAAATGTCTATCACTGAAGATGCTGTTCATCATGATGTCTTAAGTGCAGTCTCTCATGGGAGTGTGACAGTGCAGGCTGGCCATAGAGATGTGACCAGAAAGCTTCTAGAAGCTTTAGAGCTCTTGAAGGGCTTTCCCACAGTTTCTCTGGAGCTGACAACCATCCAGTTTCCTGCCCAAATGGTCTTGTGAAAAGAGACAGGGAGAGCACTCCCTTCTCAGTTCACTCTTCACTGCTGTGGAGAAAAGACCTACTTTGCTGAGCACTTTCATCTCAGGATTTTTTCCCCCTTCACAATGTCTTTGTTTAAAAAGTGTTTCAAATGTGGCACAAAAGATGGCTCAGGATGATGAATGCCTCTTCTCTCTTAGGCTCATTCCACACATGCAGAATAATGCACTTTCAAACTGCTTTCAGTGCTCTTTGAAGCTGTGCGGAATGGCAAAATCCACTTGCAAACAGTTGTGAAAGTGGTTTGAAAATGCATCATTTTGCGTGTGCGGAATGGGCCTTAGTGAAACATGTCTCAGAAACATGCCCTTATTCTTGCCAGCTTTTCACTGCAAGGCCTTAGAGGCTATCCTGTGGGAAAAGTTTCTCACTTTGGCGACCAATCCCTCCACAAACTCTTCAAAAAGGACATGTACACCCTCAGGGTCTTCGGTCCCTATGATTTAATCTGGGCACTTGTCTGATGCAGCTTTACTATTCCATTGTGCACAAAGGAAGGAAAGTTCTTTTAAGGGTCAAAAGTAATACATGCAGGCATAATTTAAAAGCAAAGACATTGGTTTTCAAAATTTAAAATCTTATTAACAAATCTTCATAAATGTATATGACCAATCAATTTAAACGCATATGTTCTTTATTAGTTGGCAGTTCTAAGTCAAATGACAAACAATTAGAACATAATACATGAGCCCAGTATGCACATGAAATAGATATATATATTGCTGATTTGGGGAGGGGGTTTAAATAAATAGATACTTCACTGTACAGGGCATGAATATTCTTTGATCTTTTGGGCATGCATCTAAACAAGTTTTACCTTTTTGCAATATGGAATTTATGTATTGCATGTGATACCCTTCCTCGCTGGGGTTTTTTTTTACTTAGGGTATCATAAGGTTAGGACTGTACTTGCATTGGGACTGTATTTGTATTGTTATTGAAACTGATATGATTTTATTATGTAAATAGATTGTTGTGCTCGGAGTGCACTATGGCAGGGAAGAGCTGTATAAATTTATTAAACAAAGAAACAAAGTTCAAGAGAATATGCAGCAAGCTGAAAACAACATATTAAGACTGTAATCTTGGTGATGCGCAACTAGTTTTACATGTACAAATCTTGCAATATGCAACCAGCAAAGAAATATTTTGTACTGAGTTCCTTTAATATTCTTAACAGAAGGCGAGTATCTGAACATTCTGAAATGTGCTCCATAATTGCTTTGCATGTTTCACAGTGGGGTCTTGTTTTTGAAACCTGTTCTGAGAGTTCCTGGCTCAAATGAATCACTGTCTTCAGGAACGCACAATTAAGGCAAAAGTCTTTGGAGACATATGAAAAACTCCATGTGGGGTAGGGGATAGAACACACACACACACACACACACACACACACTTGTGTACCCCAACAACAAAGCTAACAATCAGTAGTCCCTGGTTCAAATCTCCCTTCTGTTGTAAACTACTCTGGCAAACCACACTCTCTCATCCTCATCCAACACACCACCTTTACAGTAGCAGGACTGTAACATTTATTTTAGTGGTGGGGAAAATAATACCTGTTTCACATACAGAAATGTGTATGGAGTTGCTTTAAACGCTTGGACAGGCTGTGCAAATGCAAAAATCTGTGCAAAAATCTCTGCACATACAGACTAGTATGATTACATTTTTAAAAAATGTGTTTGAATCCCTGCTTCTTGAGCTGGAAGGGGATGGGGGTTAGCTATGTTGCACAAAGGATAACTAGGGCTGGAGTGTGTTCCCAGAGGCCAGGGCCCTGTTTCGCTGCTGTGAATGTAAGGTGCTTAGGACAGTGCCTAGAGGTGATGATACCGATAGGACAGTGATGCCTGGTGCTGCACATAAAACCAGGCTCTATTCGAATTAGTATTAAAACCCCACCCCCCAGGAGCAGTTTTAATTTGCATGAATGTTAGGAAAATGATAGAATTGAGCACTAGCTTTTCATCTTCAGAACGAAAAGGATCCTGGAGGGGAAAAACGCTTTGTGGAATAAGTGTTTGTGGGAGGGGGTGGCCCTGTCGCTGCGGGTTAACAGGTGTCTGACGCCGATTGTGCGGGATGCTGCCTGAAAGGATGGCGAAGAGCCAACGGGCGCCAGGGCTGGAAGATGGCTCTCCGAAGCGGCGGCCGAGCCACAGCAACACGGGCCTCCAGCGCCCTCTAGCGGCGTTCCTCGGACCAAGCAGGCCGGTCACGTGAGGCGCTCAGGGCCTGCCGCCGCCGCCGCTTCCCCCAGTCAGAGCGGAGCGAGCCGAGGCAGAGACGAAGAAACAAGATGGCGGCCGGCGACGATCCGGAGCGGGACGCCGGCGATTCGGATTGAGCCCTCGGCCCTCGCTACTCGGCGGCGCCCCCTCCCTGGTCCAGAACTCTCACCGCGGGGCGGAGCTCCTCCGCGGCCGCCCGCCCGGAACCCGAGTGCCCTCGCTAGCCTCTCCCCACCCCTCTCCTCCCCCCCTCGGCCAGCGCCCAGCGATGCGGGGCCGGCGAGGCAGGCCGCCCAAGCACCAGCAGCCTGCGGCGGCCCCCGCGCGGGCGAGCACCCCGGCTCCACCCGCCCCACCGGGCCCCATCGGGGGGCTGAGGTCCCGGCTACGGGGCAGCAGCCGGGGCAGGTGGGCGGCCTCGGCCCAGGCGGCTGGGGCTGCGGGGCCCAGGCAGAAGGGGCTCGGCGGCGTCCAGGCCTCTGCTCCCTCCATCTCCTCCCCCAGGGGGGGCGGCAGGAGGAAGGGAGGCAGCAGCGGCAGCAGCACCCCTGGTGGGGGAGGCAGTAGTGGTCGGGGCCGGGGCAGGGCTGGAGCGGCGGCGGCGGCGGCGGCGGGGGGAGGAGGAGGCGGAGGCAGCCGGAGCAGCAGCGGCAGCCAAGGCAGGGCTGCCTCTTCCCGGCGGAGCGGCGGCAGCAGCAAAGTGGTGTACGATGATCATGAGAGTGAGGAGGAGGAGGAGGAGGACGAGAGCGCGGTGTCCGAAGAAGAGGAGGAAGGCGACCCGCAGGAGAAGCGCGACTCCGAAGAAGAGGCGGCGGCGGCGGTGCCCATGGAAGAGGACGACGACGACAACGACTCGGACTACCCCGAGGAGATGGAGGACGAGGACGATGCCAGCTATTGCACCGAGAGCAGCTTCAGGAGCCACAGCACCTACAGCAGCACCCCAGGTAAAGACGGGCAGGGTGTGTATCGTCTGGCTGCGAGTCGCAGGGGCGAGGGGCTGCGCGCCCGCTTCCCTCCGCCTGGGCAGAGGTGTGCCACCCTTGGCATCGGGAGGGAGAGAGAAAGGGATGTTTGTGGTTGTGGAGGGGAGCAAGTGGGAGCAGAGAGAGAGGGGCGAATAAATGAGGCGATGTCGACGCGCAGCAGCAGGGATGCTCGCCTCCAAGAGAAAAAAAAGGGGGGGGTGTTGCTCACAACCACGGAGAAATGAAAATGGAACAGGGTCCTCGCAGTGCAGTCCTGTGATACAGCAGGGGAGCATTCTGTCGAACTTGGAGGAAAATGATATTTAGAACAACAACAACAGAAGCAGCTTCCAACTACTTTGTTCGGAAGAATGGCTGTTAGCAGGTTGGGATTCCAGAAATAAGGGCTTGGGATGGTCATGCACAACTTTTTTTCCCCAAGCAGATCTACTTCGAGTGGAAATGGAGTTGTTACATTTTAATGAAAGTGCATTCGGTTAAACTGCTTTTTTGTGCTTTTGTAGTAATTTAAAAATCAAACAGATACCTTTTTCCTGCAACGTTTGTGTGAATTTCTTATTTTTTATTTCCAAGTTAACCACTTTTCTATAAAACACAATGTTAAAACGAGCCTTGTTTGTTGCCCATTTTGTTCCAGGGTGTTGCTGTGATTTTAAGAGTCAGAGCCTTTCTTAGTAATTTTAGGACATCTTTTGAGACAAGAAATGTAACTTAAGATCTTCAACTTTTTAGACATTGCTGTTGCTTGCCAGGTATAGGGTTTTAATTGTAGTATGATGTCTAATTTACCATTTAATAGAGAGCAAGATCTTTAATTTTAAAAATATAAACAGATTAATTTCTACTACATATTATTACATCTGATGCTGTGCTTAACTCTGCTGTGTAGATGTGAAAGCAAACATGTGGAAACTGTCATAATTAAGTGTTTAAGCAAACCGGTAAGTATCAGGATTGGGACCTAAATTTTGAGTGATTTTGGAGGAAAATAAAGTGGTGGTACACTTTCACATTTTACAGGATGTGCTTAATGTTACTGTAGCTGGGTGAAATTTACTGAAGAAGGAGCATTTCCTTGCTTGCATCATATCTTCAGAAGGCTTTTAATAGTTTTATGTGTTAACATTAATTGTGAGATTCACTGGGAAGTCTGTTATGGACTGGAGGTCATTGGCTGAGGGGAGAGTTTCATGAAGTTGAGTTTTCCTGCTAAGAGTTTCCTGCTGCTGTAATAAATTTGTATATGGAAGTAAAGCTTCTGTGGCTATAGTGCTATCCTTTCTGACTGTTTATTGTAGTTGACCTTTCATCATGCGTTTTTAAGTGCTGTTTTGTAGCACTAATAATATTTACTTGTATCTGTGTGCTTGAGTAGAATTTTATTCAGGAAGAGTCTCAGTTCAGCACCTTTAAAAAAACAAGTGTTTTGACTGTTGACTTTAGTGATGTTTTTCACTTGATTGTAATACAGTTTCAGTCCAAAATTTGCTTAGCTTATTATCATTTCTAGTGTTTTAGATCTGCAGCTTATTGGCACAACATCATTGATGGCATAAGCAACTAATAAGAGAGAACTTTCTTATATATAAAGCGATTGTGTCAGTATTGTTGTAAAGTTTATTCAAGAGCATGTCAGTATGGCTTAACTAACAGCTAGCTTTATGTTAGATTATTTTTGTGACTGATCCTTCTTTTCAACAAATGTGGTTAGGATTTTTAGTGTTTCAGTGGCCCACTAGTTGAGTGTGAATGAGTAGATATTGGTAATTCATTTCTGATTTCCCCTTCTGTTCCCTTCTTTTGGTTAATATTTTTGAGGTGTTGAAGTTCTGCGTGTTTTTGAGTGAAATAATTCATTGTCAGGAATTGAAGGATAGCAGATGTCTTCAACGATTGACTTTGGTCTCAGTTTTGATTATACTCGTAAATTGACGTGATTTACAGCGCAGTCCTGGGTTGGGGGAACTACTTGCTACAGTGTGAACTTGGCACTGGTGTAAATGCCACTTGTGCCAGTGCAGGGGCACTTATGCTGGTGCTGGGGAGCTGCGCAGGATTGCTTCTCTGGCACAGGAGCCTGTGCAAGTGTCAAAGGGTGCGTTCCCTGGGGGCAGGGACAGGTTTAGGTGCCTTCCTGAGTCCTTTTGGCTCGGGAACACCCCATTTGTTGGCACAAATGTAGGCCAGCAAAATCAGTTGTGCAGCATATTGATCTGCATATGCCACTTTCACAGGGGAAGGGGTAGTTCCTGGCCGTGGCACAGCAACCCTCTCCCTCATAACGGTATAGTTAGAAATATGCCGTATTAAAATATTTTATTTCGGTGTTAAAGGATCCAATATAGTTTCCAAGATTATTTTCTTATTGTGAGTCAAACACAGTAACTGACAATCCATATCGGTGTGCATGTAAAGCATGAGGAGAATTAATTTTGTTTAGTAAAAGTTTACATTGTTACACCGTTTACAAGGCACTGTACAAGAATGCCTTAGAATATGTGTTATGTTCCTCTAGCCATGGCATGTTGTCTGCAAGTGCTCCCCCCCCCCCCCCGCCTGCCTGCCTGCCTGCCTGCCTGCCTTTGCTTGCAAATCCACTTTCTTTCATTTTTGGTCTTAAACATGGTGAAGCACTGCATTAATATCAGCTGAGTGTTCCACCTTTGTCTGGGCTCAGGTTACCCTCAAATCCTTCTCAAATAGGTGACAGAAGCCTTGCTGATCTCTTCTGTTAGGCTATTCCAGAGACACAGGTCAGCTGCTGAGAAAATTTCAGCCCAAACCACAGCAAAGCTGTGAAGAGGAGACATAAATTTTGCTGGGAAAATTGTAGCTGCCACAAACTTGCAGTCACAGGCAGACCTGGGCAGTTATGGGAGAGCACAAGTGGTGGGATTCAGCAGGTTTGTACCACTTTGGCAGAACTGGTTGTTAAAATGGTGCTTGTAAACAGCCAGTTGTTAAATTATTTGAATCCCACCACTGGAGAGCACCAACACTTTAGCACATTGTTGGCAGTGCCCATATATATGCCCTACGTGACCGAAGCTAATCAGTGCACAGCAGCAGCAGCAGCAGCAGTAGCAACAGCATTCTTCCATGATGTCACTGTTCCCAGCCTCATGCACAAAACAGAGCAAGGGAGGGTACGAAGGTAAATACAGCATCTTCAGCTGTGATGTGAACTGGGATGCCCACTAAATGGGTCTCCTACTCTTCTGTAGATGCTGTTTCAGATCTTCTGCAAACAGACAGGCACACCCAAGGAAGGAAGGACGACCATTCTAACCATATCATTAGGCCACTTCCATAGCTCTTTTGTGAAAGAAATCTTTAGGGGAAAAACTTTTTGCATGGCGAAAAGAAAAGACTGTGATAAACAATAGAGCATCCAGCTCCACCTTCACAAAAGGCATCTCTGTCATCTCCATAGTAGCTTATTGGAGGAACGGCCACCTGTGGAAGACAGGACTTAGACTTTTGAATCCCATTAAGAGAAGAGGTGGGAATAAGGCAAAGCTCATTTTTTTGTTTCAGAGTAACCCTAACATCATTTGAAACATGTCAGATGAATTGGTTAGCTATTTCTCTTGCTCAAGCAAAATGTCCTTGCTGATTGAAAACTGTCTTTACACAATAATAACTGCTTACTATGAAGGCGTTTGCTATGGTAAAGGAGAGTTCATTTAGGTTTGATAAAGTAGTTCATATATTTCAATTTCCCCAACATTAGTTTCATTTGAGGTGGAATGTCATGGTTTCACAAATTTTACATCTTATATATATGTCGGCACCTAATAAAGTGCATAACACTGCACTGCCCCATGATCTCTTCCCTATTGAAAGTCTTCTTGCAAAGAACCAAACAAGTCACAAAGAGAGCTCTAAGTTTAGGAATGTCAGCAGACAGCAAATGGGCTTAAAGCATCTGCACATGGTTCTGATCCAGTTCCCTATCCCTCTTAGGGTTCCCACAGTATAGTATTCACCCACTGGGGTGGCTGGTGGTTACCCAGAATTATAGTTTTGTTCCCACTTTCATGTGTGCAGGACATTGTACTGACATTGTACTGACATCAGGAAGTTCTGTCCCCCTGTGTGGGCAATACTGCTAGCAATTGTTCAGGGAGGCAAGATTGTTCAGTCAATAGGCAGTAGCTCAATCAGTCAGTCCTTATTACAGTCATAGACCAGCATAAACCAGCACAAGGTAAATAAAATATAGTTAGAAGGATAAAATGTTTGTATAATATGTATCTAAAACAGTGATGGCGAGCCTTTTGGCCTTGGCATGTCAAAGATTCAGAAAATGCTAACTTGACTACCGGTATGTGACCTCCCCCCTCCAGTGAAACAATGCTTTACACATTATTTTATTTTTTTAAAAAAATACAGACCAATCATGCGTAGTGCTATGTATTATATAAAGAATAATCAAATAATTACAAAAATGACTCAAAGTGGGATAATAGTTGTTGGCGGGTCTTGGTGGACGCTGGTGTGTCACCCAAAACATTGTCGCATGTCACCTTTGACATGCATGTCATAGGTTTGCCATCACTGATCTAAGAATGTACTGGTAATAAATTGGAAACAAAAGGAAGTTTGGAAACATAAAACGATAGGATAAAAGCATATGTATTATATGCGGGAGCTGTGGCAATTCCGCAGGGCCTTCAAGACATTGCTATTCCACCACACCTTTGCATCTGACCAGCCGGATTGAGTACTATAGACCATCTATTTTGGCCTCTGGCGGGGTGGGTGAGGAGAAGATGGAAAGGTTTATTTATTTATACCATCGGTTTAATTTATAAATGTTCGCTTAGATTGTTTTTAACTGTTTAAATTGTTTTTAACTGTTTTATGGGAATGTTGTATTTATAAGTTTTATTGATTGTTGGTTGTGTTGTGACCCACCCTGAGCACTTCGGGGAATAGGCGGGCTATAAATTGAATAAATAAATGCAATAAAATAAAAGGGGAAAAACTTGAAAAACTATTAACAGGATTATAAAAACTATTAAAAAGGGAGGATATGCATAGGGGAGCAATAAAGTGGGTAAATACACAGTAGCTGTATATTGAAAGTTGGAGGGAGATGTGATAGATATTTGCACAGGTTGAACATGGAACTTTCTTCTGCTCAATTGTGTGGGATGCATCATCCTGGAATTCCCAGCTGGAAGAGTGGAGATGCCTGTTGTGTATTAATATTCTGAGGAATATACTGTAAGGATACTGAGACAAATAGTATGTTTGTTATCCTAGGCTGGTTGAGTAAACATGAAGTCGGAGTGGGGTAGCCCCTTTGCTTGCACTTTGTCATCTGACGTAAGGGTGTCATGATTGGGTTTTGTATACTACATAGGTGCGCTGTGATTGGCTGCAAAGTTAGTTGGAATCTTAGGCAGTGCCTGAAGGGGAGTTGCGCAGGGAATGTTTTTTGAGTGCTTGCAGATCTCTTCCTGTGCGTGTTCCTTTTTGCAGGAGCAGCACAACTGGAAGTGCAAGGCACTTACAAATCCATATAATTGTATCCTCAAACCAACTCTCAGTAAGACCCTTGGTGGCTTGAATTCAGAAAGCTTCTCATGTGAGCAGAAGGTTCTTCCACTTGTGCCAAAAGAGAGTTTCCTGTTTTCTACTGATTTTCCCCTTCAGCTCCAATTTCCTGTGGCCGTCCCTATGAACCTAAATGGACTCACTCACAAATCCTTAGAAATGATCTACGGAAAACATTAATTGCAACTTGGAAGCTGCCAAGCTTCTCTGTCGTCTTCACAACGACATCCATTTGTGGTTGCTAATTTTATGAAATAGTAAATCTTTAGGAAATGAAAAATTCCCACAAAAAATAAAGCATTAGAAAATCCCCCCACCCCCAGCATCTCTGTTTGCAGGGATATAGCATTGGAGAAGATCAAAGATAATATTATTCCTTTATATGCTCTATTTATATATGTGCACACAGTAGTCCCATTTCCTACAGTGAAACTAGGATTGACATTTGACCATAATAAAGGATTAATCAAATAATGGTCAGATATTTTAAAGCATTGCATTTTATTTCGAACATAAAAATATAAGTTAATCATGAAGGTTAAGTCTTACTTTAACTGTAATAAATTAATTGATAGTTATGCCCAATCAGTGAAATTAATTTAAAAAAATAGAATGATGTCGTCCATCCATGGGTTGGATCCAATAGATTAAGAAACTGAACTTTTGTGCAACTGGTGACCCACAGGATGTGTGACATGAGAAGTCTGCAGAGTGTGTTTATGGGACAGGGAATCCATAAAAATAAATTCCTTTTTGCTTGAAGAGCAAAGGTATTCTGCCAATTAGATACTCTCCCACCCACAACCCCTTGCCACTGGAAGTAGGTTGTTTTTTCTGACTCCAGTGGGGAGGGAGTGCCCACCACCCTCAGAAAGCAGGGCTAATAAGAAAGAGCAGGTTTCATTCTTTGTCAGGTTCTTAGGTTGTTTCTCCATATTCTTTTGCTTACTGCATCTGCCGTCTTTGTTCTGCAACAGAACACACCAAAATTGTGTCTTTTGTACTACTTTCACTTTCCATTTCGGTGACTCAGTGGTGGCAGCGGCCTCAGAAGCTTCCCCACTTTGCATCAGATCCTGCAGTGTCCTCTGCGGGGCAGATGGAGACAGTCCCCTGGCAGCAAGGCAAAAGGGCTCCAGAAGCTTGGGCCTCTTTTTGCCCTTTAGCAGTAGATATGCAACAGCAACCAACAAGCCTTGCAAGTGCCAAGAAGGGCAGTGGCATACATTTGCATTTTGATAGGAATACCAAAATGCAGTCTGAGGAGGCCCACAAACAGCACGGGGGGTCTCTCAGAGCAGGCAACAAGGTGGTGAGTAATCAGGAGGTGGGATCTTCCTGGAATGTTTCTAAATTAGAGGTTGGAGTGGCAGAAGCCCTCTCTGCCCCATAGAACTCTAGGCCTGGATGGAAAAAAATGTTAGTGGCCAGTGGAATCCCAGACAAAGGGAGGTTCCCCTTGGAGAGGTCCAGACAGACCCACCCACTCCCTCCCTCTTACGGTGCCTGGAAGCAACATTCTTCCCAGGCAGCACAGCCACCCAGGCCTACAAAAGCAGCCCTGAAAAGCCCAGCAGCCTCCTCATAAGCACCCTCATTGCCCTCAACTTTCAGATGAGGAGCAGTCTGCAATATGCCTTATATGGAGAGGGGGGAGTGGAATTGTCTGAAGGAGAGCCCCTTCCTGTGAAGCACTCCAAATGACTTTATCCCCTAGAAGAACTCCCCTTGCTGCTCCATAAAGCTCAAAAGCAGGGGTGTTGAACTCATTTGCTACAAGGGACAGCTATGACATAAATATGACTTGGTTGGGCTGGGACCGGGGTGGGGAGAGGGTAGCTGCCTTGGCTGCCGAGCTCACAGTAGGCTCATCAGCCCAGATCGGCAAAGGGGAGGGGTAGCTTTCCAGGACAGATTGAGAGCAGGATGAGGTTGGTGCCTGAACTGGCAAGTCTGTAACAGGCTCACCAGACCAGATTGGGAGCTGGGTGGGTGGGTTGCCTCAACTGATTTGGAAACCTGATAAGCCTTCTCAACAAACGGCATCCTTCTGCCTCTAAAGAGTTTAAGAGATTTCATCTCCCAAGGAGAGCAGTACATGATTGCAAAGGAAGAAGAATTGTATCAAGGGGACCTGATGGCTATGTTGGACTCCAGGGAGCTAGACTCAATTTTTCTGTTTCCAAGGTTCTTTACCACAGAAGAGTGGGCCCACCCCACTTTTGAAGGTTTCATGTTGGACATTCTTTTGAGCTTTATTCTTTTCTTCATAAGGTCACTTAACTAATGAAAAAGTCCCTATTGTGAACACACCTGTAGCTAGCTTGACATCAGGAGTACAGCTCTCCAAGAAGGGAAAAGGATACTTTTGGGACACTGCTGACTGCAAGAGCATTTCAGTGTGGCACCAATCCCAGAAAGCCGCCACTGGGAGGACAACTCCATAGGTTCTCCCAAGCCTGGATCCAGTCCAGATCAGTGGTGTTCAGTATGGCTGCCTGGTATGGCAAGACAAGTTCCTGATCTACCCAGTTTCCAGGTGTAGACCAGGATGCCACAAACATCAGATGCTGTTGATCATCTAATATACTGGGTCCAATAAGCCTGTGCCCCTACAGGAAAGATGCTGAGGTATTGACTCCATTTTTTAATAGTACCAAAAAGAGAGGGTATTGGAGGGCCATTTTGGATTTCAATTTTCTGATCAAGGACCTGCAGCACAGTAAATTCAAAATGGAGACCCTAAGAACCATCACTAAAATTCTACAGCCAAGGGAATATTCTCACATTAATAGATTTGTTGGAAGCATATCACCATGCCCCCATTTTTGTTTTATGGAACATCTTCAGGCTTTTATCCAAACCCACTAGGGTTAGGCTACAGTTACAATTAAAGAAAAGAAAAGAAATGAAGCAAAGTTACAGTATCTGTTAGAAACAAAATTCTGTTTGGCTATGCCTGTAGTTATAGGAGGTGGCTGGTAAGAAAGGAATTTTTTATGCCTCAGGATGTGTGTACTGTAGAGTTAGGGTACAAGCAGTTGTCATTCCTGGCCTTGCTGACAAATGACATGAAATTCTAAATGAATTCTAAATTCTAAATGAAAACCCTGACACTGGGGAATATAATCTTTTAGTAATAACTTTATCACTAAAATTCCTCAGATTATTTAATTCTAATAGATACAGTGGCCCTATACATTGTTCACCTCTACAAATACATAAATGAGAATTTGCCGTGGACTTTTCCCTCTTGATACTGAAATTTTAGAGATAAGAGCAAGACCTTCCAAATAGGGCATACTTAATCTGGAATCCAGATTAGTAAAATTCTGTGGTGCCCCGGCATTGTACTTTCTCCTTATGGTGGGATAGCTCTGTCTCGAAGTTCAATAATGGAAAGTTAGGGTTCTAAAATATAGGCAGAAAATTCATGAAGAACTGCACATTGCAGTATCACTTGGTTGTGGAGGAATATTTTAACAGTTCTTATTTCACATTTGTTGTATAATGTATGAGAAGCAATTGTAATTTCTTGGTGTCATTTGCAGTGGAAATTAAAGTTAAAGGCAAAACTGTGTGGTACGTTGAAGTTGAAATGAAATTATTGTACACAGATGTTAATTAGGGGTTTTAACAGTCTGTAATGTTTAGATTCTTGTGAAAATTGTGTATTTACAGCTAAATTCAGCAGTTATTGGAGATCACTGGAGGGAAAAAGTGGTTTACTATGCAGTTAACCCTTTTGTACAGAATGAGAAAAGATTCCAATAACTAGGTCTGTTTGGTTCCACTGGAAACCATTTGCTGCTAAACTGCTTCTGCTACCCTCCTCCATTCCCCATAGCAATCTTCTCAAGCTCTTTTTTTTTGTATCCAGAATAATTAATGCACAGTTAAGGTCTTTGTTCCTTTAAATGTGGAACAATTCACAATTATTCTAGAATGTGGAAGAATTTGGAAGATCCTACCATCATGAACATCACATATTTTGCTTATGTGGATAAATATCCTAATACGCAACACAACTAATAGTAAAGAAATGGAAAGCTTTTGTACATTCCTCATACCAATGCACCAGCTTTTTCCTATGACTTTTTCCCTTAGAATTTACACCTTTTTCCTGCTTGGGCTATATTCTAAAGTTTAACATTAGTATTTGTTTAATTAGGAAAGCAATTATGTTTCAAGCAATGATTAATTAAGATTGTTGAACCAACCACAATAGCAATTTTTGCAGGTGTTACATAAAGCAAGCAGTTTAAGAGAGAAGAATGGTCCATTATCCTGGATTGTATAGTGAAAAATATTCTGATTTTTCCAGAATGGCCAAAAAAAATAATCATCTGGCATTTGTCACTTTCATTTCCATTTTTTTAATCGCCTTGCTCTTTAGAAAAGAATTGTTTGGCTTCTTTAAGTAGCCAAATGACATTTATGAGCCTTCTTACGGCTGGTTTTCAAAATTTTACTGAAATCTGTTTATTAATTACTAGGTTAGGATATTACATTTTTTAATTTTAGGTATGAATTTTCTATTAGGAATATATAGGGAAGTGATGAAATAAACATGCTGATTTTAAAAATACATCTGTTACCTTTATCTTTCCTTTGGCATATTTACCTAATCTTGAAATACCTAAATCTTGGAGTGCTTTTTACTCGGACATGTTGCTGTGTACTCCCTTCAGCTGTCTTTGAAGGCCAATAAAGGAAGATTTCTTATGGGGGAGACACATAGAAACCATATAGACCATGTGCTTCACAAATCTCAGTATTATAAAAATATATGTACTAGTTTTATTTTGCCACTGTTTCACAGATTTCCAGGTCACACAGAACAATTTTATAGTTCCTTGGTGTTACAGATACTAATCCAGATATAACATACTGTGTTGGCAGGATTTGTACAGTAGAACTGGAAATACGCCATAGGATGGTCTGTACCATAAATCAGGCTTAATAAATGATATGGTTGTCTTAGGCCCCTTATTCATGGAATGCATACCTCAGGGCTCTTTGCTGAGCTTTCCAAAAACAATCCCCCCAAATGAAAGATCAGTTCCCTGGACCACACTCTGCTGAAGAAGGGGACCATGTCCTAGAACTGATATCCCCCCCCCCCAAAAAAAACCCCAAACCACATTCTTTCTGCTACTGTTGCTGCCAGTGTAGAGAGAGACTTGTTTCGATATTCCTTGGTATTTCAATATTCCTATATTAAATCAATCATTATTTCAATAGATCTAATATGGTACAAAAGGTTGAAGTTGAAATAATAATAAAGTTTTTAAAAGCCCTCCTGATCATCAGGGAAGGCAAAAGTAGAGTGGGGGAGGAGTGAACAAAAAACGCCTAAGCAAAGAATAACACAGGGTCATATGTTCCATCTTCCCTGCAAAGCAGGGGAAAAGGTTGCTCTCTGCCTGCTCTCACAAACAGCAGAGATTATGAGATCTGCTGCGCAGTGAGTGTGAGGAGTGGGGAAAGGCGTTCATAACAGAAGTTCTGCCCCAAAGAGAATCTCCCTTTAGTGCCGGGCAGAACACCAGTGTATAATCAACCCTTTTAGAGTATACTGTGATTTGATAGTGAGAGTCCTCTGTCTGACAATTTCATTATTCCCTTCTGGCTATCCCTTTTTTAGTTTTTGAGCTTTTTGTTTCCTTTTAACATGTTCCTATACTTTTCTGGTGTTCCATTTTTTTTATCCAGCAGATCCTTTTAGATATATCTTTATTGTTCTAATATATTTTATATTTTAATTGGCTGTATTTTATGTACCTTATGCTGGTCTGTGATTGTAAAGAAGACTGACTGTCTGTTACCTTATGTTTTAATAACAATTAATTCTTCTCTGTCTAGTTTTCACAAAGAATTTCCACAAAATTGTTAGTTTCAAATAGAATTTAAAATAAACACAGTTTTTTGGGAGTTTGGCTTGGGTGGAACCAGTGCAGAGGAGTTCTGCTTGCAACATAACAAGTGGAAGTTTGAATGTGAACTAGTGGATTTAACTATTGTTGTTTTTCATGAATGAAACCTTGCTTGTTTCTTTTGTTTACAGGGAGGAGGAGACAAAGAGTACATCGTCCACGTTCTCCAATACTGGAAGAAAAGGATATCCCTCCCCTTGACTTGCCTAAATCCTCAGAGGACTTAATGGTGCCTAGTGAGCATATAATGAATGTTATTGCCATCTATGAGGTACTGCGGAACTTTGGCACTGTTTTACGCTTGTCCCCTTTTCGTTTTGAGGACTTTTGTGCTGCTCTGGTGAGTCAGGAGCAGTGTACGCTTATGGCGGAAATGCATATAGTGCTTTTAAAAGCTGTTTTACGTGAAGAAGACACTTCAAATACTACATTTGGACCTGCTGACCTCAAAGATAGTGTAAATTCCACGTTGTATTTCATAGATGGGATGACATGGCCTGAGGTCCTGCGGGTGTATTGTGAGAGTGACAAGGAATATCATCATGTTCTTCCTTTTCAAGAGGCAGAGGACTACCCTTATGGACCTGTTGAGAATAAAATCAAAGTTCTGCAGTTTTTAGTGGATCAGTTTCTTACAACAAACATTGCACGTGAGGAATTGATGTCAGAAGGTGTAATACAATACGATGACCATTGTAGAGTTTGTCACAAACTGGGGGATTTGCTTTGCTGTGAGACTTGCTCAGCTGTGTACCACTTAGAGTGTGTGAAGCCACCTCTTGAAGAGGTACCAGAGGACGAATGGCAGTGCGAAGTTTGTGTAGCACACAAGGTGCCTGGTGTAACGGACTGTATTGCTGAAATCCAAAAAAATAAACCGTATATTCGACATGAACCTATTGGATATGACAGAAACAGACGGAAATACTGGTTCCTGAACAGGAGGATAGTTATGTAAGTAAATGTTACGGAAGCAGCATGTGTAATAGTAGTATATGCCTTTTAAACCTGATTTTTAAAAGACGTTAAGGAATGTTTTTGCTTTTCGAGTGTAGTCAAAATGTATTGTACATTTCCATGTAATATTTCCAAATTATAATTCGTTTCAGTAGGGAGAAATGTGTGTCAATAATCACAGTTGGAAAAAGCAGGTTTTCTTTGAATCACAGTCATACCAAAACAATTGAGATGAAACTATAAGGGCCCTGTAAAAACAACAAGTTTGTGCTATTTGCTTTTTGTGGGGGGATTTTTGACGTTGTTTATTTTAGTGAATGAGATTTCAATAGAATTATTTACCACCCATTTGTGTGAAGTGGGAGTTTGGTTGTCATAGTGACTATCCTTGTTGTATTCAGTATTTTTTGAAATTTTTTCCTTTCCATCTTGCACTGAACTCCTGAATGTAAACAGTTCAAATGCAGGCAATAACTTCTTGTAATTGCACCTGTCGTTATGGGGTGTTTGTATAAAACATTTGAGCTAGTGAGGAAATGCATTCCTTGTATCAGTGTTATTACAGAATCTTGAAAGTAAAAGCTTCATCTGAAAGCCATCCTCACAATCAAAGGACAATAGATGCTGTTCCCAGTTTTAATAAGATTTAACAGTAGTTCAACAGGCAGATCACTGGCCTTTTTTGGTAATTAAAATTTTAAAAGTATCTTATTTTAAGAGCACCTATTAAAACTGCAGTAATACTAATGGAAGGCACAAAGATAACCTTCGAAGTGTGGCAGTTTATGTAGTGAAAAACAACCACAGCAACAAAAAACAAGAACCAGCCACTTGACACAAGTAAAAGTCAAACCCTATGAGCCAGCATGCCAGCAGTGTACCTGCAGGTGGTATCAGATTGCCAGGGGCTGGTTCTTTCCTGTACGTAGGGTCATTAGTATATTTTTCAGTGTTAGTGATAGGAAACTTCTTGAAGCAAGTTAAATGCTTTATCAAGTGTACTCATTTTCACTTCTACACAGTTTCTGGTTTTTAGCAGCCCTTTTGTTCTTAAAGTATAAAATGAAATACAGCTGTAGTGTTGCCTTGTAGTCAGATCTTTGGTTAGAAGAAATGCAGCTCTGAATACATGGGCTTTCTGCTTTACTAGCTTTAGCCACAGTTGGCCCAGTTCAATGACTGGAATTATTTGGTGCAAGATCACAGAGTGGAGAATTTATGTAATTAGACATGACTTAGCTTAAACACAGGCAAACGAGGCTTGATGCTGTGTAAATGAGCCTCAAGTCTTGCATGCATCCTCCTAGATATCCTAGTTTTGCTTTTGGAGCCTAAGTAACAAACTGGTTTGCCGTTCCTCTCCAAACAACACTGGTGAATGGACTGATCAGGGTTTAAGATTCTGCTGTGAAAGAGAACTACGAAATGTAGTTTGCCAATAGCCAGAGATCATGAGAGGACGTGCAGAAGAAAGTGCAAGTCTGAAATTTGCAAGCTGTGGATTGACAATATTTCTGAAATATCTCAGAATGTGATTTGCCTTTCTAATGTGGTGTCTGAATTAATATCTAGAATTTGGGGACGTTGGAGTCAGGCTGGAGCATCATTGGAAATGTACTGTGCTCAAACTAGCCAGCTGTTTATTACAATAGACAGTTGGTTAAAGCTCAGGATTGGAATTCAGTGCTATAATATTACAGATTATATTTTCACAATTACAGTAATAAGGGCATAATAAAATGCAGTACTCACTTCCAGGAAAGCTACAGGAAAGTAAGCTCCTCATGCCAGTGTCACACTACATCTTGCAGCATGGTGGCAGAACCCTGCTATGCAGAGATGTAGCAGCAGACCAGAAGATAAAGCAGTTGGAGAGGGAGGCTGGATGTCATGTCAGGGAGAGTCCTGTCTATTCGATTCTGTGAGCCTTGAGGCTCCAGTATTTCTGGGACAATGGGCACAACTTGGATGTGTGCATGATGCATTGTGAGTATAATTTGTGTTCAGTGTCTTGTCGAAGGCTTTCACGGCCGGATTCAACTGGTTGTGCTGGGTTTTCTGGGCTGTGTGGCCATGGTCTGGTGGATCGTGCTCCTAACATTTCGCCTGCATCTGTGGCTGGCATCTTCAGAGGTGTATTACAGAGAGAAGTCTGTTACACACTGTGAAGATGCCAGCCACGGATGCAGGCGAAATGTTAGGAACAAGGTCCACCAGACCACGGCCACACAGCCCAGAAAACCCACCACAACCATAATTTGTGTTGTTCATATATTTGTAAGTAATGACACTTGGGTAAATTTAATTTATTTGACAGGTTATTAGACATATGGTTATTTTCTGTTTTGTTCTGTTGGTGGATTCTGTTCTGCTATTGAACAGTGATACATTTTCCAATGTTACCCTGTTTATTCCCTTCCGCCTTTGGCAAAGTTAGTGTGCGTTTTTAGGCTGTTAAAAACTTTCTAGACATCCACTGTTGTATATTCTTATCACCCAAATATTTATAGCCATTGTTTAAAAAAGAGAAGAGTCTAAAAGAATTAAAGGGTGGTGGGAGAGAGATAGTGTTTTAGCAAAAGTGCTTAAATTTAGTCAGAGTTTTTAAGGTTCTGTTTGGTTTAGGGTTTCCCGAGTATGTTGTTCTCAGTCAGAGTAGGATGGCATCTGTAACTGATGGGTTGGTCCTCCCATCAGTAGCAGAAGGCGGGGAGTAACTTAGTTCCCTCCAGTTTGCTTTTTTCTTTAATCAGAAAAGCAGCGTGTCTGCTGTGCTGTCAGGGCGAAACAATTCTCTAAACTTAACTTCCTTCTTACCAATCACTTTTCAGCCCCCCAGCTTATTTACCAAGTTTATGGTAACTTTAGTACCATGAGAACAAGGGACATTCATGTTCATCCCCATTTAGACAACCTGTTCATCAGGTTCCCCTAAAGAGATAGGACAGTGAGAAGTTTAGCCTATACAGTTCAGTCATGAATGTATCACAGCTTCATCATCAGTGTGGAAACTTGGGTGCTGTGTGGTTTCCGGGCTGTATGGCCGTGTTCTAGCAGCATTCTCTCCTGACGTTTCGCCTGCATCTGTGGCTGGCATCTTCAGAGGATCTGATGTTGGAAAAGCAATTGGAGTATATATCTGTCCAGGGTGTGTGGGGAGTGTCCAGGGTGGGTGGGGAAACCTTGTCTGTAAGTAACAAAGGCGGCAACCAGGTCAATAGTTGAGGGCATCTGAATAGAAGTATGAGTAACAATGAAGACTATAGCCTGGGAGTAACCCTGTAGATAGCAAGGTCAGTGTGGAAACTGTCACCAACTAGGTGACTCTAGCATCTAGGGTCTGTCATTAGATCAAGCAAAGGAAGGCTTTTCATTGTGCAGGACAGAAGATTAGATCAGCCCAGCAGGTAATGATCTCAAGAACATAAGATCTGGCTCAAATCCAGGTGTGTCTGACCACCTGCATAGATTCTGTTGCCTGGGTACCTGTGCATTTGAAACCCCTCAGTGGGCTGAGCTTCCCTTTCAAAGTGGCATTGCTCTCCAATTGATGGGTTACTGTGTCACCAACACATCATGGAATGGTCAGCTCTAGGTATTCCTCTACTAAGGAGCAATCCTGTTCAGATCAAGGAGATCTTCAAGATTGGCATGAATGCCAGCCTGCATGAATGGGAGGTTCAAGAGCCTGAATTCCCTTATGCAAGGGCTGTGTTCACAGGAGGGTGTGTTTCAACTGCTTGGAACTTCATCCCAAAAGCTAGAGTTCAGTACTTAAAGATTGACACAAGATTGACACTGTGATAGTGAAGGCCTGTATAAACAGACTAGGGTGGGGTGAGGTGGGATGACCAGATGCAGAGGCCCTACAGATGGAGAACTTGAACAGAGATTCAGCTGGCTCCACTCACAGGAGCGCAGACCAGCAGAGTCACCACCTACAGGCGCATTGATTAAGCTGACAGTGTTTGGAAAGGGCTCTCAAGATGATTTTCTGTAAAATCTGTAAAAATCTGCTTGAGACCTTTTCACCTCTGGAAAACTTAGCTGGCCAGGTTCTTCATCCATTTTAAGTGTACTAGAAAAATAAAATAAACCAATGCTCCTGTTGCTGGGATTCTTTACACTTTCATCAGAAGCATATGGAAACTGAGAGGTGAGCAAGCAGGCTTTGTGTGATGGCTGACTGCAAATGATAGCCCTGATTCTCGCAGCTAGTGGGCTTCTCAGCACAGAAGCCATGGATGTTTCGAATCTCTGCTGACCTGCTACGTCAGGGGCCAAGCCTGCAGGAGGTAATTCATCCTGTTGGTTTTTCACAAAACATCAATTTCAAGATCATACTATTTCATGTCGGAAAGCAGTTGCCAGATGATGTAAAAAGTGTAAGGCATCAGGTACAAATGCTACTCTTTCTCAGGTATTGTCATTCCTACAAGCTACATTAGATCAAGATCTGAGGCTCAGTAATCCAAGCAGGCATGTGGCTGCCTTGACCATTGTACTTCTTCCTGTGCAAGGTAGGGTGATATCAAGACACCCTATGTCATATATTACCTTTTAGGGCTTCTATTATGAAGTCTTCAGTGCGTCTTCATTTCTCTTCCTGAAGGTTATGTATAGTAATGTAAGTGTGGGGAAGTGGTGGTAATTCTGAAGGTGGTAACTTTGCAGGTACTTTTCTGGGAAATGTCTGTTTTGGGGGTTCTTTTCATCCAGTTGGGCTTCTGTCTGTTTCAAAAGAGAAAGTTCCAAACACATTCATTGTTTATAAGCTTTAGCAGTGTAGAATACATCTGTTAAGTGATCAGAGCCCTTGTTCATTGCCTTTCATCAATCCATAAAAAGCAGGAACATAATCCAAGGTTTAATTCACAGACAGTTATGGGAATATTTATTTTATTTTATTTTCTTCATTTGTGCCCTACCTTTCTCCCTAGTGGGGATCCAGTGCAGCGTACATCATTTTCTTCTCCATTTTATTCCTACAACACCTGTGTGGGGTAGTTGAGCTGAGCGTATGTGATTAGGCCATGGTTTCCCAGCAAACCTCTATGGCAGAATGCAGATTTGAATATGGGTCTCTAACCACTATACTACACTGGTTCTCTCACTGGAACACAATTAATTGACTTATGAAGCACAGTAGAAATAAACACCTGAGAGGGAATCATACTGTATTCAATAAAAAATGTAGCCACAATGGCAGCGTTCAAAACAATTGTTCCATGGAAGATGCAAGGTGGCTGCATGGGCTTCTGGTTTTCTCTTTGTGAGAAATTATAAATGGACGTCACCATCAGGGGTGATTCAGTTTTTGGTTATAGAGAATGTGTAGCAGGTACTGCAAAACGTTTTCTTTCTGGCAGCTAAATCCACCTGAAATCTGAATACAATGGTGAGTCAAGGAATTGTCCTCGGAGTTAAAATATAACATAAAAATTCCTACTGCATCCTCTTCCCATTGTGCTTTTTACCCGGGGGATCATTTTTCATTTTTCTTGACTGCAGGAATTAATTGGAATTTCACTCAGTTATTTTCATGGTGATGTTAGGTGGTCATTATATAAGTCAGCATGAAGTAGTGGTTAAGAGCAGTGGACTCTAATCTGGAGAACTGGGTTGGATTCCCCATTCCTCCACATGAGCAGTGGACTCTGCTCTGGTGAATCAGGTTTTCCCCCCCACTCCTACACATGAAGCCAGCTGGGTGACCTTCGACTAGTCACAGTTCTCTCAGAACTCTCTCAGCCCCACCTACCTCATACAATATCTGTTGTGGGTAGAGGAAGGGAAAGAGACAAAAGTGGGGTATAAATCCAAACTCTTCTTCTTCTTCTTTTTCTTATATCACTTTTCTCAGTTGAAGTTGTATATTTATTACAGAAGTTAATTATATCAAGTATATGAAGAAGGTAGGTCTTATTAAAGGAGTTCGTTGTATCAACAGTGTAAATCTCCAAACTGGAGGAGGGTAGCTGAAAGTTGCTCCCTGCCTCCTACATGGATCTTTTCTGCATTTCATATCCCTAGCAGTTTCATCCATTTCCAATCCTTGGAAAGACCCACATGAATGAGGGAGAATGGGAAATACATAAAGCTGGAAGTGATCCCAAAGGTCATCTAGTCCAACCCACTGTGTAGTTCAGGAAATTCACAACTACCCACCTCTGTCACCCAGTGACACCTGCTCTCTGTCCAGAATAAAGCATAAAACCTCCGGGATCCTTGGATCAATCTTGCCTGGAAGAAAATTCCTTCCTGACCCCAAAGCTGTGTTTGGCATTACCCTGGGCATATAAGTAAGGGCCCTAAGAGCTGCACACTGGCTCATCCTTTCTTGCTCTCCCTCTCACAATGTGCTTCAATTCATAGTGAGTTATAGAATCAGCATTGCTGTCAGGTGGCCTCTGCTTAAAAACCTCGAAAGAAGGAGCACCTACTACCTCCCAAGGAAGTCTGTTGCACTGAGGAACCACTCTGTCAGGAAGTACTTACTGATGTTTAGTGGAGAACTTTTTAAATTTAATTTCAACCTGTTAGTTCCGGTCTGATCTTCTGAGGCATCAGAAGACAACTTTGCTCCATCCTTGATATGACAGCTCTTTAAATATTTGAAGATGTCTATCACATCATCGGTCAATCGCCTCCAATCGGTCAAGCTAAACACATGAAGCTCACTCAAGCTTTCCTCATACTACTTGGTCTCCAACCCCCTCCTCATCTTTATTGACCCCCTTAGGACACATCCCAGTTTATCAATATGTTTCTTAAATTGTGATGTCCAAAACTGAACACAGTACTCCAAGTATTATCTGATCAGATTAGAATAAAGTGGCACTATCACTTTGTGTAATCTGGACACTATACTTCTCCCTCTGAGCGGACGACTTCTTATGGTGTTCACACCATCCAATTGGGGAGGCAGGACATGATTTTTTTCTCCTTCCTAATTGCGGTGAGACTGCCCATCTTTCCTTCGTTTTTTCCTGCCTAGTCAGGGGAGAGCAGCTCATTAGGTTGCCTGTGCTTTTCGTGGTTTTTTTCTGTATCTTTTCTACTTTCTTTTCATACTTACTACCCTTTCTAATACTTGTATAATCTACCCTGATCCAGACCTTTCTCTTTCACTTTTCATTCCCCTCCCTTCTCCCCCCCCCCAATCCCTGTGGATTTGGAGAACAGAGAACATCTCCATCCCTATCTTGATTATCTTCTTATCGCAATCTCTCCACCAATCCAAGTTGGACACCCAGAAGGTCCTGTGTTGCCTTCGGGAACATGGATTCCTGGTGAACCTCAAGAAGAGCTTCCTGAACCCAGTTCAAAGGTTGGAACTCTTGGAGGTCATCATAGACACCAGAGTGAAGAAGTTCTTACCAAGCAAAAGATTAAAAAGATCAATCAATTGTGATTATTCGGTCAAAGTGGTTCCATCATCTCTCTTGGGGCTTCTGATGGCCAACATAGATGCCAATCAATGGGGCAGGCTTCATTGCAGACCTCTACAACAACTGCTCAGACCTTACCAGGAGAAAATTTCCTGGAAGCTGAATTTCTCAAACACAGCTGAACTTGGTGGGCCAAATGTCTTGCAGGGCAAATCCTACTGCATTCAACCCCCCCATCAAAATGTTCACGGATACCAGTCTCTCTGACTGGAGAGCTGTGATCAAGGGAATACCGGTCCAGGGGCAATGTCTTCCAAGGAGACATCCCCACCCATCAACAGACTGGAGATGAGAGCCATTCATCTTGTTCTGCTGGCCTTCAGTTCCAGAATCAATCAATCCCATGTATTGGTGAGAACTGACAACATTGCCACAAAATGCCACGTAAACCACAAAGCGGGATCCAGGTCCTTGGCTTTACACAGGGTGGCTCTCAAGATACTTATGTGGGCAGAGAAGAATCTCCTCTCTATATGTGTGGACACATGCAGGGCTTGTACAACAAGTGGACTGGCTTAGTGGGACACATGTAGGGCTTGTACAACAAGTGGACTGGCTTAGCTGCCAGGACATCTAGAAAAGAGGGTGGGAACTAAAGAAGGCCCTTTTCAAATGGGTGACTTAGCAGATGGGACATCCCATCTGTTTATCAACCTGTTCATCTGTTCATCTCACCCTCCAATGCCCAATTCTTCACTTGATACTTCCATCCAACAGCCATTGCAACAGTTGCTCTAATGTCTCCTTGGCCACAGGAACTCTTGTATGCCTTTCCTCCCATGCCAGTACTACCCAATCTATTTTGCCATATCTGGAAGGAGCAAGCAGAAGTGATCGTAGTAGCTCCTTAATTGCCCCAACATCTGTGATTCTCAACCCTTCTCCAGATGTCAATGCAACCACCTCTGTGTCTTCCACTGAGCAGGGACATGTTACAACAAGGACCCATTCTGCATCCAAACCCAGATAGATTGACTTTAACTACATGGAGATTGAAAGGAGGACCTTGAGTAAAGGTGGTCTGAGTGAGGTAGTCACCAACACTATCCTAGCCTCTAGGAGGAAGTCTAAGGAATGGAATGTTAAGGAATGGAGGCGCAGAATTCTGTTCAAATTCTGCCCATAAAATGGAGATGACTGTACTGATGCCTCTTGCTGCTATCCTACCGCTCCATTGACAAAGTTTGAAGCTTTCTTCCAGTCGAAGCCACCTTCTTCCAACAGGTGGCTCTTCCTCCAATGAAAGACACACTTAAGTTGGAGGAAGACTCTTTGGATGATGGTAGATCCTGGCATGTTATAATGCCGTGGTGGCGAATTTTTGGCACTCCAGATGTTATGGACTACAATTCCCATCCGCCCCTTCCAGCATGGCCAATTGGGGCTGATGGGAATTGTAGTCCATAACATCTGGAGTGCCAAAGGTTTGCCACCACTGTTACAATGCTTCCTCCCAAGCTTTTTTGTTTTTTTAACATAAAGCTATTATAGCCCTGTTGCAGGAGATACATATACCAAATCTGCAATTCACATCTTAAATGTATGGGCAGAATTTCTATAGATTTAAAGGTGCAGACCTGTGGACCCAGAATGACATTTTTAAAGTGGCGTTATAGTAGAGCAAGGATGCTTACTATTTGAAAACGTCATGACCAAGCCCAGGGGTCTGTAACCTGCGGCTCTCCAGATGTTAATGGACTACAATTCCCATCAGCCCCTGCCAGCATGGCCATTTGGCTGTGCTGGCAGGGGCTGATGGGATTTGTAGTCCATTAACATCTGGAGAGCCGCAGGTTACAGACCCCTGACCTAGCCTATAGTATTGTTGGTTGTTGTGGGTTTTCCAGGCTGTGTGGCTGTGGTCTGATAGATCTTGTTCCTAACATTTCACCTGCATCTGTGGCTGGCATCTTCACAGTGTGTAACAGACTTCTCTCTGTAATACACCTCTGAAGATGCTAGCCACAGATGCAGGCGAAACGTTAGGAACAAGATCTAATTCAGACTGTGAACACCCACCACAACCAATTGAATCCAGCCATGAAAGCCTTCGACAATACATATAGCATTGCTGTTCTCCCTCTAATGGCATAATTGACTTCAGACAAATGAAAGGACTGTAGTATTATTAAATCTGGGTAAATCAATTGGAATCTTTTTGCAAGAACTCTTAAAAGGGGCATTAATCAATAACAGTTATACTTGAGGTAGACAAGGATACAAAAACAATATCGCTTAGGATGAGAAGAAACCATAACCTCAGTTTGGGCTTTGATTGAGGCTATCAGGTTTTTGAACAGTTCCTGTTCCACCATCTCACATTTCATATATACATTGTAATGCATCTGTTTGAGAATGGCTGCTGCTAAGTCTTTGATTTGAAAACCAGGGAGGTTTAAGTGTTTACTCACAGGTTTCTGAGGCCCGTTGCTCTTGGTTTGTTTGTTTGTTTTAGTCTTTTTCTCAAATATAGCTTTCTATGCCCAAAATACGCTGCTGATGGACATTTCCAATAAACTGTTGCATATGCAACATTGATAGGCAGTGGGAAGGGGTGAGCGGTCCTCTGATTATTGCTGATGTTGATAAATATGTTGATATGTTGATAAATATTGCTGATGTTGATAAAATATAGTTCTTTTCCATGGTCTTTTTCCTGGATGTGATTCCACCATAACATTGTTATTGCTGGTTAACTGCTTTAAATGCAGAGATTGACTGCATGCAACCTTTGGTTAACCTCCCACTGCAAACAAAACACTATTTACTTATTTACATTATTTATAGTTCACTTTTCTCAGTGAGATTCAAGGCAGATTATATAACATAAGTCAATTGGACTTAAAGGTTCACTTGGATTGTCTAGAAAGACTTTCATGGAACAGTTGAATAATAATATAAGGCAACTAGTGCAACTTCTTGGATCTGTTTGTGGAATTAAAATGTCAGATGAGGGTTGGGGCTGTGGTTCAGTGGTAGAGAATTTGCTTTCTATAAAGAAGGTCCTGATTTCAACCCACAGCATCTCCAATTAAATGAATCAGCCTGCAGGGTGATGTGAAAAACCTTGACTTGATACCCTGGATGGCAGCAACTAGTCAGAGTAGCCAATATCAATCTTAGTATACTAAGAGTGTGACTCGGTATAAGGCTATTTAATATATTCAGTATATTTGTGTATGTACCCTGGAAGCAGGTTTTGCAATGTAGTGATACTACTACATTCTATAGACAAGATACATTATGTTGGGTCTCCTGTGTCTATTTGCTTCTCTAGTTGGGGTATTTTTCTTGTACCCACAAAATTTAATGAAAACATTTAAGCCAGTGGCATTCACTCCATGTCTTATAGAGAGCCAAATCAGCAATTACCATCAACCATAATAGCTATGTTTACTTCCATTCCTAGCATGAGGCCTGGACCTTAGGATGGGCTTTCAACTTACCCATTCTTCCACTAGCAACTGTTTCAAGGTGGGAACTACCTGTCAACAGCCAAGCCCACTTTCCTGAAACTTGGCAAGTACCACAAGGGGGAACAGTGCTCAGGAGAACTGCATGTGGTTCCCAAGCCAATAAGAATCCGTGATAGCTCATGTACCAGTACAGATGCCACCATGTTGTTCACATCTCTCCTTCCCAACAAACTTTGAAATTAACATCTTCCAAAGGATAGGATCTTATCCATATACTAGATATACAAAATTGCTGAAATGTTCAAAGCTGGATGTCTTTACTACTTCTCATATTCTCCAAAAATGAAAATTGGGGGAAATTTTCAACATACGCAATACTTTTTGTACCAGATCAACATTATGTACAACTTGGTGGATTCACAGAATTGTACTGTTTGGTATATTTTTTAATTTAAAAGAAGGTATACTTCACTTTTACTCAAACTGTCATTTCCAGTGCCCAATGTTAGAAAAAAAGTAGCAAACTGCATCCTCAGGCATATAAATATAGTTGGATTTTAAAAAAATGACTGGTAAAGATGCCATTAACATTGTAGTAAAAGGAGAGTTTTTATAAATGTTTGGACTTAAAACAGTTTTGTTTCCAAAAGTCAATATTGCCCAAAAGCAAAAGAAAACGTGCAACAAACCCGTTTACCAGTGATGACTGTTAAGACTGGTATATGAAAACCACAATGTTGTTTTTCAGACTGTTTTCAGCTCTATGTGCATTACAGTATTTTGTATAACTCTTATAACTTGACAGCTAAAATACAGGAGCGTAGAAAAGTGGACACAGATCACCATTAGTGTGGCCATCCTTTCTAAATTCCTCAGGCAAATTTAATGACGAAAAGACATGATAGTTTTATACTGTTGAAGCCAATTTGCATTAAATTGTACGAGCGAGAATTGCAGGGAGTGAGGAGAAATAACTTGGCTCTTTAATTACATCATTCTCAATCTCATTGTATGCTGTTGTTTCGGCATTACTGTGCCCTGACCTGAGTAGCCCAGGCTAGCCTGATCTCATCAAATCTTGGAAGCTAAACAGGGTCAGCCCTGGTGAATGGGAGACTATCAAGGAACGCCAGGGTTGTTTAGAGAAAGGCAGTCTCTTGCCTTGAAAACCATATGGGGTTGTAATAAGTTGGCTGTGACTTGATGGCACTTTACACACATCCAATGTGTACTGTAAGAAAGTACGTATTGGGACAGAGATTAGGACATTATCCTGTTCTTTTTATTCAAATTATGTACTGCTGAGGGAAAATTGATACCAGCATTAACTGAGGGTTCCTTGCATAGTGTTTGTCTTCTTCAGTTTTGCGAATGCTCCAGAGAGTTCTATGAACAGAACAAATGCTCATACTAGCATTGCCATCCTAAACACATATCCTTCTAAGTCCGTTGATCTCAGTGGTGTAAATCTGCCTAAGAGGGCACTTTAAATGTGGTAATTAGACTCATTTCGCTAATGATTCATAATTCTAAAATGTTTACTATTGTTTAGGCAGAGTAATTGCAAAGAGTCAACAACTCAAAAAAGCAAAATGGATTCATTAGGAGATGCTACAAATTTGATATATCCACAAACTAATTAATCAGAATTACATTACTAAAAGTAAATGCCACTCTGCTGCTAATTTAGCTGAAAGTGCCCAAAAATTAAGTGGAATTTTACATTTGCAGCCCTAAAATGTGGCATACAATCTAATTTTGTTAAGTGGATTACAATAATCTGTGAATCCCAGATACGTAGGATTTTAACAAATAGATCAGATTCTGACCTAGTCCCTTTTAAATAAAATACTAGATTAATATATTATCTGTCTCCAGTTTGACCTTTCTGCTGACAAGTAATATGCATGGCGTAGAGTCCAGGATGCTGAGAATATAATAGTATTATGTGCTGATAGTTTTCTGAATTTTATGGAGCAATGATGATGTAAATTTCATTTTTAAAAATAACAATTTAAACCATTAAATTTTTATAATTCACCTTTTAGTCATTACAGTCTTAGCTACAGAGAAGGGGATTAGGAACCCTCATTCCTGTCTTGGCACTCAATAACAGACTCCCCACCTTATCACTGGTCTGGTTGTTTAGACATGTGCAGAAATATCTCAGTGATAAATGAGTCTTTATTTAGCAATTTTAACATTTAATAATTTATGCCCCTGTGGAGAAGCATGACATTTCTATTCCTACATTTATGGAATTAGTACAAGAATTAGGGCAAATCTTGGGATATTGAGATAATGACCTGCAAAACCTCCTTTCAAAATTGAACACTGCAGTGCAGATGTGATCCCTAAGAATTATAGTGCATTGTCAGACTCAATATCAGAAACATGGCTTTTCTGCTTATATAGAAAGATGGTCATCTTTACCAGAGTTCTCCTGATAAGCAGAAACAGTAAAAAAAGAGGCAAGCCTGTTTTTTTAATGTAATTAATTCATATTCATGTAATCAGTCAATTCCAATTGCCTGTTTTAGAAATGTCAGTAAATACATCATTGTGGGGAAGAGACAATCCATTTTTCTCATTAAGCAAGCACCTACAGGAGAGGGAGGTTTTAACCATCATGATCTCAGAGTCTACCAGAGAGCTTTTAAAATTACCCGTGTATGCCATAAGTTGGCTGTGACTTTACAAGACTTTCTTCCACCACATGTCACTGACAGAAGAGTCATGGCTTGGATCCAGCCAACTGCAAATGGAATACGGAACTTTTATCTTCACCCAGCAGTTCTTGCCCCCCCCCCCCAGTTGTTCCTGAGGGTTGGGAACACCTAGGAATGGTAGAGGGCTGCTGTGGGAAGGGTAAATCAACAGCAGTTGCCTCTCCACTTTTGCTTCACTTGCATATAATTAGGAGGTGGGGTTGTTTTTTTTTGTCAATTCTTATCAGCCCCATGTTCATCATCTCCTGCCAGACTCTAACCCTTCAGGAGCAACTTTGATGACGAAAGGGTGCAAGGCAGTGCAGGGGAAAAATAAAGCCAGTGATTTTACTCCAACGTATGTAGTACCACAATCCATCCTTTTGCAATCTGTGGTCAATTGGCAATTCCTAGGGACTCAATATGCACACCATTCTAACTGAACTTTATTACATTGTAATCATAGCTGACAAATAAGCACGGCTTGGACTGGAAAAATCCTAAACTGTGTTCCATGTAAGCATGGACTAATCCAAAATCTTGTATATGGGAGGTATACCATATTTATGGAAAGCTTTGGTCGCTAGATGTAGTATTCCCTAACCTAATAAGTAGGGTGTGATGACAAATTCTTAGATTTAATTGAGCTCTAGCAACATTCTAGTCATATTCCTGACATAGGTTGCATACATTCAAGTTTGGTCTTCAGGATTTGGTTCTTCTGGCTTCTTTCCTCTTGTTGGACTTCCCAGGCTCTTAGATATTCTTAGGTATTGTTCCTGCACCTATAAGAGAAGGTGACATTCTCTTTGCATATAGTGCAAATACATGTAGGGTGCAGTGCAAAACTGAAGTTAGGAAAATTATTTGCAGTGAGGAGGGGGAAAGGGGCAGATTTCCTCCCTCCTGCCTGTTCTGCTAGTAGAGCTTTTCATAAGGAAAAGCCAGGAAGCTCCCTTCCTTTCCCTATCAATCAAGACACTTACCGTATATACTCGAGTATAATACGATCTGAATATAAGCCGAGGCACCTAATTTTACCACAAAAAACTGGGAAAACTTATTGACTCGAGTATAAGTCTAGGGTGGGAAATGCAGCTACTGATAAATTTCAAAAATAAAAATAGATACCAATAAAATTACATTAATTGAGGCATCAGCAGGTTAAATGTTTTTGAATATTTCTTTCTACTGTAGGTGGGAGACATCTTAGATGGGTGTCTTCTCCACCAATAGCAAGGAGGCAGGAAGTAGTTTTAACTTTTAACGGGTCACTTCCCCTTCTTTGCCCTCGAGGCCATTTTCCTTCAGTATTTTTTTCCTGCCTAGCAGGGAGGCTGTGCTTTTAGAGGCTCTCGCACTCTCAAACGTATGTGTGTGGTTTTTGGTATGCTTGAGACCGGCACTTAACAAAAAATCCTCAGGCATTCAAAGGGGGATTAAAAAATCCTCCACAAACCTGCTCCGGAGCAGAAGTGCCTGGAGGCAAAAAAGGCGGGAACGAGAAGACCCCGCCCGATTGAAATGGCGTCGGGCTCTTTTACCCCGCCAAGAGAAGACTTCGTCGGCCCGGTCGCAGAGCGCACTAGGGCCACAAAAGGGACGAAGAAGGGCACGACGGCCGAAACGGCCCAACAGAGTAAGGCAGCGGGGCGCGCGGAGGGACCTCCGCCGCCCAAGAAGGCAAAGAAAACCACGCTGCCGGGGAGCTTGACGCCTCACAAGGGCGCGGCCGCGAGCGGCAGCTCCCAGACGAGTCTCTCCTACCCTGACAGGGATTCGGAGCACTCGTTCACCCCACCCTCGACTTCTACCGCGGAGGCGGCAGAACAAACGCTTAACCAGCAAGGGCAAGTACCGGGGCCCCGGGAAAGTGGTGGGGAGGAAAGCGAAACGGAGCTCCAAGACGCTCCAGGGGCTTCCCAGTCTGCTAACAGCGAACTGATGGCCTGGCAACAGGCGCCCCCTGCTGCATTTGCACAAATGCTGCAAGAACAAATTGAAAAAGCCTTGGATGCAAGGGAACAACGCGCCTTGGCCAACAGACCTCAATCTCAATTGCCTAGTAAAAATATGGGGCTAGCCCCGGCCCATCGATATAGGGACCCTCTTGCTCTACAAGAGGAGGAAGAGGAAGAAAGCGAGAGGGAGATACAGGAGGAAGGGGATAGGTTCTCAGATACGGAGGACCCAGTTACTGAAGCGGCTGAACAATCCCCTCAATTCTTTAAACAGGAAGATATCCAATTATTGATAAAGAAAACGGTCTCGGCCCTGGCCCTACACGACCAAGCAGACGCAGAAGAACCCCCTACCCCTGACCTGATTGACAAGCCCTCAAAGCCCATGAAAGGCTTCCCTAAGGGAGACACCAGTTACTTTCCACAAGACTCAGAAGCCCAAAAATTCTTCCCGGTACCGGAATACTTCGTGAAGCGCATTCAGCGCGAATGGCTCAACCCCACTAACCGCAAGGGGCTGCCGCCATCGTATAAAAAAGTCTACCTATTACCACAACAATTTCATGCCATGTTAAAAGTCCCCTCAGTGGAGGCCCCAGTAGCAGTCTTGCACTCTGGAGCGCTGGTGCCGAAGGAAGGGGACAGCAATATTAAGGACCCCTTAGACAGGAGATCAGAAGCTGCCCTACGCAGGTCCCATGACTGGCTGGCTGCCGCCATTAAGGCACTCACACCCGCCTCCACGGTGTCCAGAGCGGCCATGGCCTGGCTTAAAAGGATCCTAGAGATGATCCCTGCAGAAAACACAGCAATCAGAGAAGGGATTGAAAGGGTTTTCCTAGCTAATGCATTCATAGCAGACGCGACACTAGACGCGATTGCCATGGCGGCCAGAACTATGGCTTCTAACATGGTGGCCAGGCGTAACGCCTGGCTGCGCCCATGGCAGGCCGACATGCTCTCCAAAAATGCAGTAGCAGCCTACTCCTATTATGGGGAACACGTCTTTGGCAAAGAACTAGAACAGGTCTTAATTCAAACAAAAGACCAAAAGAAAGCTATGCCAAAGACAGTCAGACAGGATAGGACTTCTGCCCCACAGGGAAATCGCACCACATTCAGATCCCAGAAAACACTACCCAGGTTTAACAGGGATCACAACCGCCCCGCGTGGCACAACCAGAACTCCTTTCGTGCCAAACCAACATTCAAGCCGTTCCACAAACAGGGAAAGCCCTTTAAACCTGGTGGAAATAAACAATGACTCCCGGGATATCCCGGGAGCTGCTGTCCAACTTTCTCCAAACCTGGCAAGCAGCGCATGTCGACCACTGGACACAAGAGGTGATCGCAACGGGTTATGTAATCGAGTTTACCAGCTTCCCCCGACACCTCTTTGTCCCGTCCCCCCTCTCCGCGAACCCGGAAAAAGCCCAAAGAGCAAAAAATGCAGTACAACACCTCCTACAAATCCTGGCAGTGGAACACGTGCCCCCACAGGAGAAATGCTTAGGGACCTATTCGCACTTTTTTACAGTCCCCAAGCGCAACGGGGACTGCAGGGCAGTGCTGAACCTAAGATACGTAAATCAATTCATTCGACTCCCAAAATTCAAAATGGAATCACTCAGATCCATCGCTCTGGCCCTAAGACCAGAGGAATTCCTCACCTCCCTGGATCTCCGGGAGGCTTACCTACACATCCCCATCAATCAGGCCCACAGAAAATTTCTAAGGTTCACTGTAGGAAAAGCTCACTATCAATTCCGAACCTTGCCGTTCGGTCTGGCCACTGCCCCCAGAACGTTCTCCAAAGTTCTCATGGGGCCCATCATCCAGCTCAGGGAAGAGGGGATACACATCCACCCCTATTTAGACGACCTTCTAGTAAGATCAAAAACCAAACTACAAGGTCTGAGGGACATCGCCAGAGTACAGGAAACTTTCCAACAGTACGGCTTTCTGATAAATACGGAGAAAAGCTCACTCATCCCAAAACAGAAATTAGAGCACCTGGGAGCAATCATAGACTCCACAAAGAATGCATTGTTTATCCCACCGGAAAAGATCACAAAAATAATAAGGGCAACAGCCGCAATCCTGTCAGCGGCAAAACCAACGCTGCTTCAACTGGCAAGCCTACTGGGACTGTTTATATCGGTCATCGATCTCAACCAATGGGCAAGGCTACATGCAAGACCACTGCAACTCTTCTTAAGGCCATTTCAGCTCGACATTATCAGAAAGAGAGACAGAAAACTCCAATTGACATCGCAGGTCAGAGACAGCTTGAAGTGGTGGCTAAACAAAAACAACCTCCAGCGGGGCAGATGCTACCTACACGACAAAAGACCTCAAATCTTCACAGACTCGAGCCTATCGGGTTGGGGAGCGACACTCAATCAAAAATTCGTGCAAGGCACATGGTCCAAGCAGGAAGCGAGACTTCCAATCAACTTGTTGGAGACGCGAGCAGTGTTCCTGGCACTACAACACTTTCAGAAGGAAATAACACTGCAACACCTGATAGTGAGAACAGACAACGTCTCAACCAAAATATACCTCAACAACCAGGGAGGGTCAAAATCCCCAAGACTGCACAAGGAAGCGCTAAAGGTCCTCAACTGGGCGGAAAAACACCTCCTGTCCATAGAAGCCCAATACATCCGGGGAATTCAAAACGACAAGGCAGACTGGCTAAGCAGGCAGCAAGTCCAGGAAGGCGAATGGAGGTTAAACCCAGAGGTATTCCAATGGATCTGCCGACGCCTAGGCCAACCCAAGGTAGACCTGTTTGCCACAGCGGAAAACAAGCAGCTGCAGCTCTTCATGTGCAGATACACTCACCACAGTGCCCTGGAGGTGGACGCCATAGCGGCACCATGGCCACAGGTACTACTGTATGCGTTCCCACCGTTCCCGCTCATCACACGCCTTCTACGAAAAATAAGAACGGAAAAGGCACAAGTCATACTCATCGTGCCAAAGTGGCCCAGGAGACCGTGGTACTCCACAATCCTAGAGATGTCAGTAGAACCACCTCTCTCACTACCGACGACACCAGACCTTCTGACGCAAGGGCCTCTCTCACATCCAGACCCAGGCTGGCTCAAGCTGACCGCCTGGCGTGTGAACGGAGAAAATTGAGTCAGAGAGGCTACTCTGCAGGAGTAACTAACACCATCCTGGCAGCACGCAGACGGTCGACTATCAACATCTACAATGCCTCATGGAGAACCTTCGCCCGGTGGTGCGCGGGTAGAGACCTGGACCCTGAGGCCCCTTCCATCCGACACATATTACAGTTCCTGCAACAGGGTTTCGAGAAGGGACTCCGCTGCGCCACACTGAGAAGACAGATCTCAGCAATATCGACGGTGTGTAGATCAGTAGAAGGCAACACCATTGCGAGCCACATAGACGTGGTAAATTTCTTGAGAGGTGTGAAACTCTCCCAACCACCGGTCATACACAGGTTTCCGTCATGGCGACTCCATGCGGTGCTCACGGCTCTAACAAAACACCCCTTCGAACCCATTCAAACGATCCCCCTGCGGTGGGTGCGAATGAAAACCTTGTTTCTCCTGGCCATTACCTCGGCACGCCGGGTCTCAGAGTTGAGAGCGCTATCCATCAACACAAAATTCTGCATATTCCATCAAGATAAAGTAATACTGCGCCTGGACCCAGCTTTTGTTCCAAAAGTTCTGTCCAGATTTCACCTTCAACAGGAAATCGTGGTGCCTAACTTCATGCCTAACCCCTCGCATCCAAAAGAGAAGGAGTGGCATACCTTAGACGTCCGCCGAGCGCTCAAAGCGTTCATAATCAGGACTGAGGGCATTCGAAAATCTGAAACCCTCTTCATCAACATTGCCTTGCCAAACATAGGGGCCCCTATGTCAACCGCGGCGATAAGCACCACGCTCAAAGCTACCATCATAGAGGCTTACAAAGCGGCAGCACTTCCGATTCCACCGGGCATTACCGCACACTCTACCAGGAGTGCAGCAACTAACGCGGCATACCGCAACAGAGCCTCAGTGGAAGAGATATGTAAGGCCGCCACCTGGTCTTCGATTTCCACGTTCTCCAGACACTACAAACTGAACTCTCTAGCCGCTGCAGAGAAGGCATTCGGCCGGAGGGTGTTAGAACATATCATCGGGGATTAATGAGACCCACCCTAATTGGGGACACTGCTCGGGGAGGTCCCATCTAAGATGTCTCCCACCTACAGTAGAAGGATCCATTGAATACTTACTGTGAAGGGTCTTTCTACTGTAGGTAAGGGAGACATCTTGACCCCCCCTGGACTGAACGAATGAGTGTTTGAATTGAGAACTCGCTGAGCCTCTTAAGTTATGTTTTTTACAGTTATTAGTGTTTCAAGTTATAGAATTGGTTAAACGGTCACTTCCAGATACCAACTACTAGGTCATGAGGATACTGAAGGAAAATGGCCTCGAGGGCAAAGAAGGGGAAGTGACCCGTTAAAAGTTAAAACTACTTCCTGCCTCCTTGCTATTGGTGGAGAAGACACCCATCTAAGATGTCTCCCTTACCTACAGTAGAAAGACCCTTCACAGTAAGTATTCAATGGATCCTTCAAAGAAAAACAGTAAACTAGCTCTGTAAGTGGAAAAGAGGGTCAATAAAAACAATATGGTATCAACAATAACTTTAAAGGTATAAAAACCTTAGCTCAATCAGCAACCAAGCTAAAACACAATAGTTAAAATTCTTCAAAACTGGATTCTTCCTCATCATCTGTATGTCCAAATGTAACCCAACTTAGATTTTAAGAGGGATATTATCAGAAATGGAAAAGGAGTTCAAGTCTTTGACAGTGTGATCCCACCTTGTGACCCCTTTTCACCAGACTTACATCAAAAGAAACTTTAAATCTGTTTTCTGTTTCATAAATAGTGTGCAGTATAACAGTGAAATGAGAATTAACTTTATATGATTCAGAAATGGCCTCTGAGAGGTTTATAAAGAACTGATGGATCTCTAGATCCAGCCCTGTATCTTTTATTCTACAGTCTGCAAACACATTTGTTGTTTCTACTGCAACCGAAAATGGAGGATTTGTCACTGTACCCTGAATGCTTTCACAGGTCAGACTTGCCTGAATGATCCAACCTCTCCTTGAGATGGAGAAGTGGTACAGTCAGTAATGACCACCAAGGCTGACCCAAATTTTGGGCCTCTACATAATGCTTATGACCTTAATAGTCTGTCTTATAATTAATTACTCAATGTTGGTGTGATGTGAAAATCAGTCAGATGAGCCTATAGAAGTGCTGCTCCAGCATTCAGTCACCTTCAACAAGGAGGATGAGATGGTAGAGGGAACACAGGAGAAAAGAGAGATGAGTTCTGCCTCAGGGAGGGAGCAGTGACAGCTTAGGTCTGGCTCAGGAAAAAAAGCAGACAAAGTGAAAGATAGCTCTGCTGGGTATTATGGCAGAGCAGTTTAGAAAAGGGAGTGCTCATTTTTAGTCCAGTGTGAGAGGAGATCTCTCCTAGTAGCTAGTCAATAGAAGTCTGCTTGTGCCTGGAAGCATTGTAGAAAAGTCACATTATTCTCTGAAGTCATAACCACTTTTAATTTTTTGTGCCTAAACCAGGTTTCTACTTTGCCTACTTGGAGATCTGTGCTCCTGGTTTGATCGTTTAAAATCAGCCTGTAAATAAATCTCTCTTCTTAGTGATTTATATATTTATCCAGCGTCAGTTGATCTCAATAGTCTGCTTGTGTACCACAAAACATACCTCACAGCTGCAAACTCAAACACTCACTACCTGTAAAACACCTGGAAACTGAGGGGAAGGTTTATAGTTCAAAATGAATCTAGATCACCAAAACCTTACGAGGCTGTTTTCGTTCAGTAAAAAAAGGCTTGTCACCGTAAACAATCTTATTCTAAAAACAGATTATTTCTTCCATTAAAATGGCTGCGTTGCTTTAAAATCGAACAAAACATTGAGTAGTAAAAAAAACACCTTTAGTTTTCTTTGTGTCATTTTCTTAGGAGTGCTTAACTCCTGAGGGAAAGAAGCCACAGAACTACCGCATCCTGGTGTAGGTGATCTGCTTCTCCAATCAATGGACAGATCATAATAAACCCTTGTGTGGTTTTTTGATCTTCACCAAAATTAGTTTTGGATTGCAATATGGGATATTGTATAAGAATACCTACTTTTCATTTATGTGAGGAACATGAGAAGACAGCATTTGTGCTCTGTGGCAGCAAGTCCTGAAATGATGTAGCAAGTCTTTGTTGCGCCAATCAGTTCTGGATATCATGTTGATATTTTAGCAGTTATTCATCATAATGGCTTTTTTAGCAATTTGGTGACTAGGGTTTAGTAAACTGAAAAAGCATTCTAGTTTACAGCAAACTCTTATGAAGCTGTCATTCTTCCTGTTTATTTTGCAAAAGAACAGAGTTCTATATTGTTTATGTTTATCTTTTCTCACAAACAATTATTCTGTTACTGTCACAGAGAAGAAGATTCAGAATGTGAGAAAGATAAGAAAATTTGGTACTATAGCACAAAAGTCCAACTGGCAGAATTAATTGAATGCCTTGACAAAGATTACTGGGAAATGGATCTCTGCAAAACTCTGGAAGAAATGCGTGATGAAGTTTATCGGCATATGGATATAACAGAAGACCTTACCAATAAAGCACGAGGTAGCAACAAATCTTTCCTTGCAGCAGCAAACGGTAAGAATCTGCTTAACTAAAATCCCGAATTGCTAATTGCAGCTTTGTATTGCCAAACATGTCCTTTCTGATTTGAATTTCATTAATTCCCATCTCACCAAAGATTATTTTTTTAAAAGAAGTTGCATGACTGATACAAATAAAGAAGGCCTGGTTTTATGAATTAGACTTATGTATAGGAAGTGACTATTCCCTGAAATTTCCTTATATAGTGACTCTGACATTTGTAATACTTCAGATTTATTTGAGAAGGTTCCACTAAATTGTTACGGTGGAGAATAGACAGACAGAAGCTCAGAGTTAACCCCCCCCCCCCTACACACACACACACAGTTTTGTTGCTGTTTCTGGAAAAGCACTGGATTTGTTGCAGGCAGTTTATAAGACAGAGTAGTGCTTTGGACTTGCTTGTGTGGCTTTCCCCTCAGGGACCTCAATTTATTTTTATTTTTGTAATGTTTTATAATGCCATCTTTCCCATAGGGAACTGACTGGATAAGAACAATAAAAACAGTATAGAAATACTCTAAAAATAATAATATGCTGCTGCACAGATTTACACTGTCAAATAGACCTTGACATCTTTTTCTAAGTAGGTAGAAAGCTGCAAAGGCTAGATGTCATATGCCGCCATCATCTTAGGGATCTTAGATTACAAAAGAAAGGTGTTTCCTCAACACATGTCAGAATTTTGGTGCTACAAAAAACTATTTTCAAATTACTTAACTACCTCTCTTGGTTATAGCTGATGCCTTAACTTAAACCTTAAAACTGACTGAATTTTTTGGCAACATTTAATGAAACAATATAATTTTCATTCAGTTGAATTACAGTGCAGTATTGCTCTTAGTTTATGCACATTCAGTCATCAGTTTGCATAGTCTGTAGAAGACATTGACGGCATATCCTGGAGACTTACATATCCTATCTTCAACATTTCCAAACCCAGGCCCTATGTTTTAATTTCCAGGAAGCAGCATGGAATCCACTGGAACGGCAAAGATTAGACAGCACAGTCACAAAACCAGGAATAAGAGAGCCCAGAGATATGGCCTCACTGGCATCAAAACCTTGCAATCCACCTAATATTTGTGACCTATAGTTTGAAGACCACTGGCATAAACAATCTAAATAGCCTTGAAATGAGTGTAAATTTGTCTCAGAAATTTTGTATACAGCTGGTACATATAAAAACATTCCTGAAGCTGGTGAGAACGTCTACTGCAAAGCAAGGAATTCAGAAAGGACAAAACAAAAATAAAAGGAGCTTCTGGGCATTTGTTCTTTAGCCTCCCCCCCCCCCATCCCCCAGAAAGTTTCAGACCCTCTGAAGTGGCTTTTTGTGGCAGAGGGGCTTGCAAGTGAGGAGAAAAGAAGTCACCCCCTCCTCCTTCCTCTGTGCAGCTGGATTTTTACATCCATGCCTATCAGTTGGATAGCTTATGCCTATCAGTTGGATAGCTTATGCCCAGTTGGATAGCTTATGCCTCTTTATTAGCTGCAGTAGTAAACACAGTGGGTTGGATGCATTCAAATTCCTCTTACATGACTGGAAGGGCATTCTGCTTTTTGTGTGTGTGTGATTTTCACTGATTTCACCCTGCAGGCAGAGCTCTGCACACAATTTTCTGGATCCAATCCAAAAGGATCTTCCAAGTACTCAGAATGTGACTTACAGTCCAATCTAGATTGGGCAGGTAGGGATGGTCCCACTCTGATGCTTTCCCACCCTCTTCAAAGGAAAAGGGGAAAAACCCAACCAGTTGCCAAAAATCGCCCATAGGAGAAAATGGAGATACGCCATGAAAGATGTGGCGTATCTCCGACGCCAGCTTTATCGGTACAACGACTGGGCAGGCAGTGGAAACTGATTAAGGTTGGCGCCACGCACACTGTGGAACACGCATGTTCACGCAGCTTTCTGCACCAGTGAACCTAGAGACAGATGGCAGCTTCTGTGTTGGGCACTGCAGAGTCATGTGGTGTCCACCTGCCAGGATAAGTTGCCCCTCTGCTGGCACGTTTGCTCCTTGCACCAGCAGGATGGGCATCCACGCCGGTGCAGGGCTGGACCAGCTGCAGAGATGGGTTTGAATCCCCCTACTCTGGATTGGGCTGGTCAGCTATCGTTTTATTTATTACTTATCGTATATGATAATTTTTGTAAACATCAAGAATGTAAGATTTAGCAGCCCTATGCTGAAAGGGTACTTGGAATGTTCTCTTTAGATCTAGTCTTAACTGACAACTTGACAACTTGATTTTCAACTTATCATTAGGAAACAAGATTAAAATGCATTCAAAGCATTCACATTGTAATTTTTATTGTGAATATTACATAACAAAAACATGCATGTTAAAATGTCAATTTGTGAAATGTCACTTTCAATCAGAAATGTCTTAATGAGTCGTTACTACAGGACTGGTTACGGCATTTTGATTTGCACAGTACGTTCATGTTCTATCATTTACATTTGTTCATGGAGTGCTTTTGTTTTACAATAGCATTGTAATAGCATTAAAATATTAATTGTAATAATATTATTAATAGCATTGTAACAGCATTGTCCTATCCAGTCACTGCTTCTTTACTGTATCCCTGAGACTTCCATGGATGAAAATAAATATTCTAAAACAATCTTCATATTTTGCCTCCTCTCCCAGACTTCTCTTGTTCAGATTGTTCAGTGCGGTTTTTCTCCTACCAGTGTAGAGATAATATATGCCAATGGAATTCACCCCCTTCTTCCCCTGTTAACAGTCATTTTTAGTTGCTCTCTGAACAGTTACAAGAATTCCTACATTCTTTTTCATGAGCATAGCATTTTCCTTCAGGCTACGTCACCGGGGAACCCGCTCTTTCCTCTTCTGCATTGGCACTTGTTATAAAGATGTTATAGCCAGTTTCTTCTATTTAACAACTATTTCTTAGCTCGTGTTTTAATCTCAGCAGCTGTTCATGAGGTATCACATTCTCTAACCTGCTTTGGGCTTTGTTCTGAACATAGTTTTATTTGGGATCTTTTTGACCCTCCAGTGGTAAGCTCAGTTCTTGCACAAATTTCAGGTTTTGGGATCATTTTTAGAATTAGGCTGTCAAGTAGTCAAAACATCATCAGCGTCTATCTTTATTCTGTTTTTCCTATTTTTTTCCCTGTAGGTCTCATATGAGAGCCTTGATCATAATTGTGATTGCCATGAACTGTTTTCAAGTGAAGCTGCATTATGCAGTCAGCTACTTTTAAATTTGAATTTATTTTCACTTTACAAGATATGGGAGCTCTGATAATGTCAGTCAAGTTGTATGAAATCTTGTATTCCGTACTTGCTTGCTAGGACTCTGAGGAGAATATTTTTGGTTAAGGAATGTAGAGAATGAACTCAGCGTATGTTCTTCAACCTGCTGAGTTTGCAAGTCTGTTAAGTCGACTGGTAGTGTGAATTCACTATGAAAACGGACTTCAAACAAGACTTTTCTGGGAGCTGAAATCTTTTGTTGACATGGTGTACAGAGGTGACATTTTCATCACTGATAGTTCATTTAATATCCTGTTAGTGTCACTGTGACCAATAATTGATGTATTTTTTATATAGGCTTCAATCTTGAGGCTTTATTGCATTTGCACAGAGATAGTCTTTCACTGTGCCGTGCTTTCCTGTGGTGATCATTGAAATAGTCTGGTTTTGTTTCTAGCACTGGAGTAATGCACATTCCACAATGGACAAACAAATGTTCCGATCCATTCTTCTGTGTCCAGCATCTTTCTTTATATGCAAAGTGTTTATTCTCCTAGAAGGTACTGGAAATCCAATTTTTTGTTGTTCTCCTGTGGACAAAATGTGATCCTTCTTCTGGTGCCCTTCCAGATATCTTTTGACTTGATTGCTTTACACAGCTTGAATTTTTTAGAATAAATCCTCCATTGTTTGTTTACAATCAAGTTGCTTAATGTTTTGTAAATTAAAATGGTCTTTACAATGTCCATTGATTTGTGGGAGAAAGAACTCCTTAAAATAACATTTTGTTTATTTGTTTACTTCATCTATACCCCAGCTTTCTATCCAATGGGAACCCAAGTTAGCTTACATGATTCTTCTCTACACCATTTTATCCTCACAACAACAAACCTGTGAGCTTGGTCAGGGTGAGAGTGTAAGATTGGTCCAAAGTCACTTAGCAAGCTACAATGGCAAGATGGATATTCAAACCTGGGCCTCCCAGATCCTAGTCTGACATTCTAATCATTACACCGCATTGTCTCAATATAGGCAGGCCAGAGTAAGACTAGATGCCCCATATTATTCACTGGTGGTAATCCCTTTTGAATTTGTTATGTTTGGCAAAAGGCCGGAGTTGGTCCTTTTTATTTGGTTTGTGTTTCTTTCCAGTCAGATAGGTTTTTGGCTGCATGGTGTTCTGGAGCTTTGAATACATAGGAGTGACTAGCGACATAAACTGTGGGGTGAAGGGGGAGAGACCATCTGCCCATAGTTTACAGTACCTGCTGCCTCTCTTTGAAGAGACTTGGTGATCCTATTTTTGGGAAACTTTTATCTCCAGCCAAATTGATTTCTGGTCTTGAATCTTTAAAAACATTGCAGCAATGAAATTGAGATCAGGAGTGAGACTAACCATATCCCGTTTTAGAGAGCCCTGAATTTGTTTGCTATCAACTTCCCACTCACTTTTATTAAATCTGTTTCCATTTATACCCAGATTCATATTGGAGACATCAGTGTGTAGAATTTTTGGGAGTACTATACTCACATATTATCAAATTATTCTACATAATTGCTACTTACTGATTCATGTTCGCTAACATCTTGCTAGCATTTTATATTGGCTGTTGTTTTGAGCAAAGATGTACAGTTAATACCCACAGCTTAAAGATGGGAGGTACTATAACATAAGTACTGCCGAAATTGTACCTATACCCTTAATTGTGTACTCAGCTGCCTTATTACACAGGTCTTTATAATGGGTCAGTGGCACAGACTGATGTTCCAGGAAGGAGCGAGGAGGCAAACTCTGTTGCACCCCATAGTACTTGCTGTGTGGTCCTTCATTCTCTGCTCTTCAGCTGCTGAAGCTTGCACTGGTTGAGTTTTTCTTTTTTAATTTAGAAGAAATTCTGGATGCAATCAGGATCAGAAAAGGAGAAATTCTGGAAGACAAAAGCTCAACAGCTGATGAAATGGAAAAGGAAAAGGCCAGTATTGAGAATAAAGACAACACAGATACAGATACCAGCAAAGAGGAACTTTCAAAGGAGCAGCTTGATGTAAACAAAGATATACCACCTGAAGAAAGCTCTGAGAAAGAAAGGAAGGAAGGTAACGACAAAGAATTCAATTAATTTGTTTGTTGCAGTGCTATTCGTTCCATATGTTCTGTACTTTATTAACGTTTTGGTGTTTTAGAATAGAACTTTTTAAATTTAAGATTATGTAATAAATTAACAGAAATACAAATTAACAAATCTTTCAGATAACATTAGACTGAAATCTTTATACTCCACTTAATACATCAGTTGAGCAAAACTTTAAAAAGCTTGCCAAACTATTCCATTGAGATATATTCTTCTCTTTTTAAGAATGTCAGGTTTTTTTTACATTTCACGGGATATTATCTGACTTCCAGTATCTTGCAAAGGTAATTCTAGCAGCTGTTATCATATGAAAGATCATAGTTTGACCCCCCCCCCCCGAAATATGGGTATAGAGTTTAACACAATGACCTCAGAGATTTAGGGAAATGCATATTTAATCTACAGTTTCAGGAGCTCCGGGGCACAGAGTGGTAAGCCTCAGTAATTCAGTCAAAGTACTTCTCATGTCCTGAGTTCAGTCCCAACCAAAATCAGTTTCAAATAGCTGGCCCAAGGTTGACTCAGCCTTCCATCCTTCTGAGGTCAGTAAATTGAGTACCCAGCTTGCTGGGGGTAAAGTGTAGGTGACTGGGGAAGGCAATGGCAAACATTCCATAAACATTATCTTTTTAGTGATGGCATAGGAGACTTCCCTTTATTTTAATTCATAATTCATAATGTTTACAACTGATAACCAGTATTTTTTGGCCTGGCTGCACACCCATCACATATGCAAATTGTCTGCATTTGGTAGTTTCCCATATTAACATGTCATATGATTTTTCATACATTTTTGCTATTTTGTGTGATTTCAAGTGTCATTGATAAAGCATCTTTATTACATTTTTTTGAAATTTAGAGAAATAGAAAAATAAACTGTGTTAAAATAAATATTAATTTCAAGTCTTTTCCCCATAAGACTGAAATTATTGTTTTGAGTTGCTACTTTCTTTATATAAAATTTCACAGATATTAGAAAATAGTTGCTCTTGTTTTGTCATATAGTTACTTCAAATGTTAATAATTTTCTTATTCCTAAACCTCTGCATACACTTTTATTCAAATAGCTCTTAAGAAATCAAACCACTGTATATTGCCACTGCTTAGGTGATCATTTTCCTGAAATTTCAAGGTAGTGCAAATTAGTTAAATTTAAAATTTTGCAATTTATCAAGATCTCATTGACACCAGTTGAAAGACACCAGGTGACAATTTTTTCTTATAAATACCCTAAATCTTCAATAAACTATTAATAATCTAACTTTCATTATTGTATACTCTTTTGCTTGTATTTTTGTGTGCACATAAAAAGGTTTTCAATGACCTCTTTACATAATACTGTATAATGGCTTTTTCTGAAGTATCCTGAAATCCACGCACTCATTTTGTTATCCATATCAATCATGCAGTTTAATGATATAATTTTAAATTAGAAATACTGAAATTTCAAGGTAGTGAAAGTTTTTTCATTATTTACTGTATATTGCCATTGCAAAATGTATTTTGCAAAATGTATTTTGCTTTTTACTGCCCCATAAATATACCATAAATAGCCACTGTTTGATAGTTTATCTGAAAGAATAATTGGTAATTTAAAGATTATATAATTTTGATAATATCATCTTGCTGTGTTTATCTAATTTAGAATTGCTAAACTGAAAGTAATCCAAAGGGTGAATTTGTTTTTATTTCTGCAGTTCTTAATTTAAAATTATTGTCCAACAAGTTAGTCTTTGTTTTGCTTAATTTAATTCCCAAATATGTAATTTTGGGAGTGGTTTTGATTTTCCTGATCCAATTCTGATTTTCCTGATTCAATTCTGTCATCCATCCATCCATCCATCCATCCATCCATCCATCCATCCATCCATCCATCCATCCATCCATCCATCCATCCATCCATCCATCCATCCATCCATCCATCCATCCATCCATCCATCCATCCATCCATCCATCCATCCATCCATCCATCCATACTTCACATACACGCTACAGGGGTCAGTGCTATCAGTCACAGACCAGGAAAGGGATTTGGGCATCTTAATTGATAGTTCCATGGGAATGTCAACTCAATGCATGGCAGCTGTGAAAAAGGCAAACTCTATGCTGGGGATAATTAGGAAAGGAATTGATAATAAAACTGCAAAGATTGTCATGCCCTTATATAAAGCAGTGGTGCAACCGCACTTGGAGTACTGTGTTCAGTTCTGGTCGCCACATCTCAAAAAGGATATTGAAGACATAGAGGGCAACGAGGATGATTGAAGGATTGGAGCACCTTCCTTATGAGGAGAGGCTGCAGCGTTTGGGACTCTTTAGTTTGGAGAGGAGACATCTGAGTGGGGATATGATTGAAGTCTATAAAATTATGCATGGGGTAGAAAATGTTGACAGAGAGAAATGTTTCTTTCTTTCTCACAATACTAGAACCAGGGGGCATTCATTGAAAATGCTGGGGGGAAGAATTAGGACTAATAAAAGGAAACACTTCTTCACGCAACGTGTGATTGGTGTTTGGAATAAGCTGCCACAGAGGTGGTGATGGCCCCTAACCTGGATAGCTTTAAAAGGGGCTTGGACAGATTTATGGAGGAGAAGTCGATTTATGGCTATCAATCTTGATCCTCTTTGATCTGAGATTGCAAATGCCTTAACAGACCAGGTGCTCAGGAGCAGCAGCAGCAGAAGGCCATTGCTTTCACATCCTGCATGTGAGCTCCCAAAGGCACCTGGTGGGCCACTGCGAGTAGCAGAATGCTGGACTAGATGGACTCTGGTCTGGTCCAGCTGGCTTGTTCTTATGATCTTATCTATCATCGTCTGTCTGTCTGTCTGTCTGTCTGTCTGTCTGTCTGTCTGCTTCAATCACCTGCAGTTTTCCTTTGCTTCTTAAATATTGCTTTGATCTTTTTGTGTTCCAACTTTAATTTTGTTATTTCATCTAACCTTGCCATACAATTTTCCTTATGTTTGTTTCTAAGATAGGATGATGTACTAATGACAAGCCCTCTAAAGAAGGCCTTATCCACTTCCAATATAATGATTGGTGAACTATCATTATCACTGTTTAATTGGGAAAAAATCATGGAGTTAAAAAAATCATGGATTTGTTAATATTTTGTAATCTAGGCAGACATTTTCTCACTTCAGGATCAGCCATCCTTCTCCAGTGACATTATACACACTGTAAGCGGCTTCAGTGAACTTAACTGATACATTAGCCCTCTTGGTAAGCCAGTTTTAAGAATATCTTTACAGTTCTGTTACTTCTTTTATTGTAGAACCAGCAGACGTGGATAAAAGTAGCTCTGAAGCATCACCTATTGGAGGCAGCAACTCAAACATTTCTGTGGGAGAGACTAATGCCTCTGAAGGGAAGAACACAACAGTGTGTGAGTCAGAAATGGATGATAATGAGGCAGTGAAGAAATTGGCAGCAGAGGTCTCCAGAGATGTCTCAGGTACAGAGAGTGAAGGTTCTTAAGTGAAGGGAGGGTGAAATTTGGTAACAGTATTGGGCATCATGTATCTAACTGTAAATTTAATGGGACCAAATATTCTTCTAATTCTGCAAATCCCTACATAGTAGTTCAAGTGCAGTGAGTCTAGTTTTTCCAAGCAGCTTTTCTCACCTTCAGAGAATATGACTCCCACTGAAGAGCACCAGTTCGATATGTTTTGCTTAGTTTTACTGGACTTTCAGCATGGTGCTTTCTCGCTTCCTGGGAGGAGGTATGCAAACACCAGACACACAGGATGACGGGGATCCTACAGATAGACAACAGAATCTTTGCACATGCTTTCTTGAGAAAAATATTAATTTGTAATCTCAAACCTGCTGCTACTTAGAAAGTAGGATAGGGCTGTGTTTGGAGGAATTTACTTACATGGGGCTTTCTGAATAAATAAGAGAGCAATCCTAAAATGGTCTGCTCAGAATCCTATTTAGATTTATTCATTGGGGAAAGTGTTTATAGGATTGAACTGTTAGAGGCACTCCATATAGCTTCCCTTATTTCAGTGCCATTTTCTTTAAAATAGGGTTTGGACAATATTCTGTCTTGTGTCTCAGGAATGTTAGTGGTGATAAAACTCCCTGTAGGAAGGCAGACTTTCAGATAAGTCAGTCAAGTTGCTGACCTGCATTCACAGCCATTGCAAACTTCTGCATATCCATGAAGGGTGGAAGAAGGAAGCAGTCTGCTAGGTCCTAGTGTCTGACCATCTATGGTCAGGGGACATTTCAGTAACAGCAGGATCTGGTGACCATCTCACATTCTATCATCTAAGTTGCTCTAAATGAATTGGTTGTGGTCCACTAGATCTTCTCCCATGTGGCATAGCAGTGCTGGGGAATTACCTGATATATCTATTGACCAGTTAGAGATCATTCTTACTTGTCATAGGCAACTAGGTGAAACTATTTATGATTGCCATAAGGAAAAAAATTACCACTTATTTTGGGATATGCGTGGGAGTAGATATACTCCATTTGTCTGCGTGTAAAGTTAAATGCATACATTGTGTTTGATATGTTAAACTAACATTGGAATTTATCTTGTTCTGTTGGCATTTCAGCAGCTTCAGACCCTAATTTTATTTCCAATTTACAGTTTGAAGTGTTCTTGACCTAAAGTAGTTCTGTTTTGTAGATGAAACGACTAAGACTATTTCTAGCCTGGATGTTGGGTCATCTACTGAAGCCCTCTTGCCTGATTCTGAAAACACTAGTAGCAATGAGCTAAATTCTATGCAGAGTGAATCTATGAAGACATCTGATGAAGTGGAAAACATTGAAGTAGGATCCCAGAGCTCAGAGGAGCTAGGTAAAAATATTGCAGCCGGTTGCCAGCATATTCTGGTGTCGTCGTTAATGGCATGGTTTCTGTATAAAGAAAAATGTAGACAGATTTCCTTCTTGTGTAGTACTGGTTCAAATAAGTTTTTTTTTAATTAGGGGACAAATCTAATGGTGAAAGAAGTGACTCTCCAAGCATGGGAAGAAGTACCCCTGGCTCAACACGAATGGTCACGAGGCTGCGGAATCCAGATAGCAAGCTCAGCCAGCTGAAGAGTCAACAGGTTGCTGCTGCTGCACATGAAGCAAATAAGCTATTCAAAGAAGGCAAAGAGGTTGGGAGATCATTAAAAAAATATTTTAAACCCTCCAAATTATATTAATTACTTCAGAAGCATTCTTGCTACTAGTGACGCCAAGTGAAGAGTGCAGCCTAGAACTTTTGGTAGGACACCAAGACCAATCTCAAATGCAATAGAGTTTATTTTATTTTTTGGCCCTAGAATACAAAATTATTTGTGTTGTGGTTGCGGGTCAAGAATTTCAGTAATGCTAATTGGGAAGGGGCAATTGGCACAATCATCTATCCCCCGCCCCCCAACTGATGAAAATGCCATCTACAAGTGTTAAAAGAGCATTGGATCTAACCGCTTTTAAATATCAGTATTTACAGTTCTGAAGATAATTTTAAATCAGGAGTATAATTTTAATTTTTTTCCCCCTTTGATAAGGTCCTTGTGGTTAATTCCCAAGGGGAAATCGCTCGATTTAACACCAAAAAAGAAATAGTGATGAAAGGAAATATCAACAATTATTTCAAGCTAGGCCAAGAAGGGAAATATCGAGTCTACCACAACCAATATGCCACAAATTCATTTGCTTTGAACAAACATCAGCATCGGGAAGACCATGACAAGAGACGGCACCTCTCTCATAAATTCTGTCTGAGTCCAGCTGGGGAATTCAAATGGAATGGATCTGTTCATGGGTCAAAAGTTCTTACAATATCCACTCTGAGGCTAACAATAATTCAGTTAGAGAACAGCATCCCGTCCTCATTCCTTCACCCCAACTGGGCTTCCCACAGGTGAACTCATTTCTGTTTTTCATTTCTGTAGTATTACATATTTGCTGTAGAAACTCTTATATTTGTGTTACTTAGACCATTTTCATAACTACTGGTCCAGTGTTTTAATAATTTAAGATATTTTCAAATGCAGAAAAAACTTTAAAGGTTTCATGTTTTTGCCACTGCAGGTCTAATTGGATCAAGGCTGTTCAAATGTGTAGCAAACCTAGAGAATTTGCATTAGCTTTGGCTATATTAGAGTGTGCGATTAAACCAGTTGTCATGCTGCCAATTTGGAGGGAGTCCTTAGGGCACACCAGGTAAGGTGTAAATCACAACTTACAGCTGAAATTCAAATGATTATGTAGCTGACTGGAAGGCCTAATACTTGGCAATATATTTTCTGTGTTATTAGGCTACGTAGAATGACATCTATTGAAAGAGAAGAAAAGGAGAAGTTTAAAAAAAAGGAAAGAAAGCAGGAGGAGGAAGAAACCATGCAACAAGCAACATGGGTGAAGTATACATTTCCAATTAAACACCAGGTATGGTTCCAGCACAGTGGTCTTGTTGAAAGTTTAAACCTTTCTAGTGAATTTTTGCTGCCATTTAAGTTTAAGCATGTAGAATAGGCAATATTATCTTAGGGTAAATTGAGACAGAGAGAGATAGCTTGATTCTTATTGGACTTTTTGGTAGGAGCACACATTAAAAAATCTTTTTTTGGATTTAAATATATTGAGGTCAGAAAGTATTGGTATTTTTGATATCCCCAAATTCTAATATGGTATTTGGATTTGGGTTTTATTCAAGAATCTAAAATTATTTAGCCTTCCAGCCTATGGGGAGAGGTCTGGGGGTCTGGGAAAGCTGTTTTTTTTCAATTAGAGGCACCAAATTTGCAGCAGAGCTGCTGATGCCGGTCCACAGAAGAACCCCTAAGTTTAAGGAGGAGGAGTTATGAGTCCAATTCTGTGGGCTCCCAAAGAAGGTGCCCATCCATCCTCCATAGTTTCTGCTGGGGAAGGACTTCTCTCCAGGGCAAAAGCAAAGAGGCATTCCTCTAGCAACCACTGGTCAATGCAGCCCATGACAAGGACCAACACAGGTTTACAAGGACCAAAGCAGGACCCAGGAATCCTAGCAGAACTACAAGCCAATTGGCAACCCCAACAGAACTAATATCAAACTAGAGAATCCTAACAGAACAAAATTAAACATGGGAGTACTTTTTGCAAGCCCTGCAGAGGCAGTGTCAAAACGGAGAATCCCAGAGTTTTGTTTAAATAAAACAAAAGCAGTCTGCCAAAGCCTAACACAACAGTGTTAATCACAGTTGCAAACCCAGCAGAATCAATATACAGTTCAGTAGAACCATCTTAAGCACAAGGGAATATTTCAGCAAGCCCAGCAAAACAGTATAATGGTCTTGCTGAAAAGGGGGGTGCTTCTGCAAGGCCAGCAGAACTCAGGGCCATTCTGGCAGGGCAAGCCCATCAAAACTTATGTCAAATTAGAGAATCTCCATTTTTAGAAACACAAGGTGGAGGACACTTTTGAAAGCCCAGCAGAGCAAATTGCAATGTACAGAATTCCCAGCACAACTCAGTACCACTGTAAAATGAATAATTCAGGTCTTTGAAGCATGAATAGTTCAGGCTACAGTGACGTATAATTTAAATCACAGCATAGACTGATGCCACCAAAAAAAAGGTGGTGTAAGCAGTTGCCCTAAATAGGGCTTTTTGTGGCCAACAGGAGGTGTCCTTTGTTTTCCTGCCAGCTGCACTGCTGAATGCCTCTTTGGAGAGGGTGAGGCAGTGCCATCCCCAGCCACTGCACACACTGCCATCACCCTCTGGATCGGGCTGTGAGACTCAGAGCCACCCCATGCAGTAGCTGTTTTTCTCTTCTTTGTCAGGCTGCCTAGCTGTGTTGACTGACCGATGGGGCCAGATTCTGCTGTGTGCAGACTACTGCCAGGCAGGCTGCTTCAGCTAGCCCTGTTCACTTCTAGTAACTGTGGGGGTGCGGAGGCTGCCCTCAGACAAACCCATTTTATTTGTGGATGGTACTGTGATATGTGTAAGCTCTTCAAGTACATTTATTTCAAAATCAGTTTCCATAATGTTAACAGGTTTGGAAACAAAAAGGAGAAGAATATAGAGTAACGGGATATGGTGGATGGATCTGGATTAGTAAAACACATGTTCATAGATTTGTGCCCAGATTACCAGGAAATACTAATGTTAATTACAGGAAATCGCTACCCGGTAAGTATAAGAAATCTTTATTTCACAAATAGTTTATTGCTTTGTTCAGCTGACTACATCAATACTCATTCAACACTTTATTTTCAAATTCTTTTATAACTTATCAATCATTTAATATCCATGCAAATACTCCAGAAGATGTTATAATTCATAGTCTGATGAATTTGTATGTATGCGTTTCATTAGTTTGTGTATAATGTGCTGTCAGAAATAATCTTAATGCTGCATTTAGTATGAATTCACAAAGTAATTTAATTTTTCTTCATTGATGGGCTCAGATCCAGAAGACCATTTGTGGAATGGATCTCTTCCACCATTTATTGTAGTCCATTTGCCTCCAAAATCTGTTCCTGTGGGTTAGAGAACATCAGAAATAGCATGGGACACAGGATAGGGGGCTGCTGTAAAAGGGAAAACTTGATTTTGGTATAGTTGAAGGCTTTCATGGCCAGATTCAACTGGTTGTGGTGAGTTTTCCAGGCTGTGTGGCCGTGGACTGGTGGATCTTGTTCCTAACGTTTCGCCTGCATCTGTGGCTGGCATCTTCAGAGGTTTATCACAGTGGGAAGACTGTATCACACAGCCCGGAAAACCCACCACAATCAGTTGATTTTGGTAGTCCATAGGTTTGACAAGAAAAATGTTCTGAATCTGAATTCTGACTGTGGCATTTTTGGCGTAGAAATGACTGGATTCTTTCACTTAGACTACCACAATAGTGACTGGAAATAGCTTTTTAGTACGTCTCCTAACCAGTCACAGTACCTGAAATAATTAGTTCCTTGGGGGGGGGGGGGGATGAACAGTGCTATTACTTACTATTAAATGAAATAGCATTTTAGAAATGGTAAGAAAAATGGATGCTCAAATACACATTCTTCTGCTGCTTCTCTCAGAATTCTGAATTTTGGGTACTTGACAGTGCTGCTGGTTTACATTTTAATTTGTGGTTCCATTTCTGAGTTACTGGCATTAGGGTTAGAAGCAGTTTTATGTTAACTCCCATATGTAATTTCTTACCAGCAAAGAGTGACGATACCATCTCAGAAAAACAGTGTGAACTGGATAAAAGAAAACATCTGCCAAAACTAAAAATAGAGTCTGGCTCCTTGAAGGATAAAATAAAAAATGAACTACACAAGAAGGACCAAAACGAAATTGAAAACTTTGTGGCCACAAGGAAGGGTCAAACAAAGGAAGAAAGTGAAATGAAAGAAGAGAAAACTGAAATTGACAGCAATTTGGAAAATTCAGATCATGTGGAAGAAGGTAATAGACACTTTAACCATTTGGTGGGTGGGTGAATATTTATCTTTACTTATGTTGCTAGGGAGAATCAAAACAGTCAAGGAAAATTCTGGTATATCTAAATGTGACTAAATCTGCGAATGTTATCTAATGAAATCCTGTCCAAAGTTCCATTGAAACGAGTGGGATTAGAATTGGATAACTCTGCATAAGATTGCAGTTAATCACTTATTCCGCTGATTCTATTGAGACTTTATTCCTCTTTGTATAAATCGTTATGGATTTGATATGCATGCTAAGACTGTGTTGGAGCATCCAGTTTCTATGCAGTTTTTTAATGTGTATATAAGAAAATACATGACCATCCATGACTTAGACCAACATTTACGTACATTCATTACAAAATGGCTTTACTAATTAAAAATAATTTATTTTCAGTGAAGAAAGACCTGGATGAAAATGATAAAGATATCAAGGAGGAACCTATGGAAGTAGATGAAGCAAAAATAGATACCACTGTGAAATATGAAGAAACCACCATTAGTGCTGATTTAATCAATGTCAGTGAGGGGTTTCACTTAAGAACTTGTTATAAAAAGAAAGTAAAAACATCAAAATTAGATGGACTGCTTGAAAGGAGAGTGAAACAGTTTACGCTGGAGGAAAAACAGCGACTAGAAAGAATAAAGCTTAAAGTTAACACCAGCTCTTCAGGCTGTAAACCTCTGAGTCCACAAAAGAATGTAGATGACCCACAAATAACTAAGGCAGCAGATGAAAAACAGATGGATTTAACTTTCCAAAATGAAACCCATCTTTCAGGTACAAATCCAAGTGAGGATCCAGTTCAGGACAACTCATCATCTAGCAATCTCTGTGTTACCAAAACCAATGAATCAGTGCAATCTTTGCCATGTTTGAATAGACTATTAGAAGGGGCTACAGGTGCAGCTTCAGTTCAGTGCCCTGATACCCAAAGCTTGGTAGTGAAGGATACTAGTGAAAATAGGCCTGAACCAATGGATACTGACAAAATTCAAGGACAGAATAAGGGAGCAGAGATTGATAACTCCATCATGGAGAGTGCTAAACCAATGGAAAGCAAAGAAGCTTGTGAAGGTGGGACCTTAAAAGACATAGCAGAAGGCTCAGAAGAAAAAAATGCAACAAAAATTCAGTGTGAAAATGTTCCGTCAGTTCTTACTGAAAACATTTGCAAAGATGTTGGATCTTCAACTGTGGAAGGACATGAAACATTAAACTATGAAAAACAGGACTGTGATTCTGTAGATGCTTGCAGTTTAGAAGATCATTCTGAAGAGCAAAGAAATGATGGAAAAGAGGGTACTCAGGAAAATAACGAAGAAACATCTGAAAACAAAATTTTGTTAAATCAGAAACAAACTCTTGGGAAATTAAAGCCACTACACACCGAATTCATTTCAGAAAAGGCATATGAGGCCCAGATTCCTGACATGATTGGAGCAAATATTATTGATGAGGTAGTTAAATCTAAAATAGCTGAAACAAATGGGGAAAAGCAAGATCAGGAAAAGTTTGTCCCTCAAAGTTCCATAAACAAATGTTTTGATCAGTTAAAAAGTATTGCTGACAAAAATAATAATAAAAATGGCGAATTAGATATTGGAACTGAAAAAGAAAAATCAGCAACATTTCGCATTAATGGAAAAGATGCTGATTTTAAAGTACTGTCTAATGAGGATTGCTTAAAAAGAGAATCGATTTCACAAACTGAGAGTAATATTGATTCTATAGTCAATAATATTAATAAAAGCAATATTTCAATGAAGCCATTTTCTTCCAATGAACCTGTAAAACCATTTATGAATGGCGATATTGGTATGGAAGACACAGATGGAAAAAACGACTTGGACAGTGAATTGTGTGCACAGAATGCTATGGATTTGGATGGTGATTCTGGAGACAGTGTTTCACCTCAAGATAACACTTCCCAGAATATTGGAAAGAAGCAACATTCGCCAGAAAGATTTAGCCCTGTTGATAACACCCGCGTGCCATGTAATGAGAACAGCATACATAGCAAAACAGAAAGCACAGAAATCAACCCTCCTTGTGTCAAGAAAGCTGCCCTGTCGCCTGTAATTTCTGGTGAGGAATCCAGCTTGAGTAATGACTTCGTTGATCAGAACGGAATACAGACTTACAGCAAAGTTGAAAACATCAATGGAGAAAACACAGTAAAAGCGGTTGTCACAGAAGTGACCACCACATCCACTGTTTCTACTGAATCCAAAACTATTTATAAAATATCAGAACTGACAGCCACCAAGGATGACAAAGAAAGCATGGTGTCATCCTCTGAAAATTGTTCCATATCCACTGTAACCACGACCACCACGACCACTGTAACAAAGCTTACCAGTCCTCCTGCAGACAGTGATGGTGATATGATTTCAGTAAAGGAGCACAGTAAAACTGTGGTTACAACAAAGGTGACAGATTCTGTGACTGTTCCGGGAGGAACCTTGGTGACTTCTATGACAGTCAGCAAGGAGTATTCCACAAGAGACAGAGTGAAGCTGATGAAATTTTCCAGACCTAAAAAGACTCGTTCTGGAACAGCCTTGCCATCTTATAGGAAGTTTGTTACCAAAAGCAGTAAGAAGAGCATATTTGTTTTGCCCAATGATGACCTAAAGAAGCTGGCCAGAAAAGGAGGGATCAGAGAGGTTCCCTGTTTCAACTACACTGCAAAACCTGCTTTGGATATTTGGCCATATCCATCCCCAAGACCAACTTTTGGCATCACGTGGAGGTAGTAACTCCTTTTTTAAAAAAAATATTACTTTTGAGGGGGAGAATTTTCAGTATGTAAACTACATTGGTATAAATATTCTATTGTGAAAGCTTCACACCTGTTTAAATCTTAAGCCTGTATTATTTTCTCTCAAAAGATTGAGCTCCATTTACAGCGTTCTTTTTTCAGTTTTGTTCATGTAGGAGAACTACATACATATATACAGTAATTGGAGTAGAACTGAAGTGGGGAAAGACACACTGTCCACTGTGGGCCCTGCACAGCTAGCCGTTTCTTACACCTTCCATGGGCCCTAAGGGCTAGGTTTCAAAAGGGATGCTAAATACCTCCATTGCAAACTAGCCTAAAATGTTGCCTCATTTGTTTAGAGAGGCACTTAAAATTGTGTGGGTAAATTATTTGAGTTTCTGAAAACAGATAACCTTTTTCTAGTGTCTGCTACCTAGACACAAGACTTGACAAGTGATATTAAAAATAAGTTTATATTTGTCAAATTTGTTTTATCAGTATTCAATGAAAGTTTTCCAAAATTAATTCTTGAGTAGGAACATATCCTTTTGCAAGACAAGAATGTAAGTATTACAGCAGTCTATTAGATGCACATTATCATGTACCTTACTGTTCAGAATTATCGAGTACAAATATCTACAGTCCTCATAAGACAGCATTTTGTATAGGGTGTAGAAAAATACTATTTACTGTAGGAAAATGTAAGAATGTATGACGTGGTTATCAGTTTAAGAGGTACTCATTTATGTTCATAAAGTTGTAATTAGCAAGGTTGGACATGGAGTAATAAATGCCAGCAGGTGCCACTAGTGGCTAAGAGCAGTGGCTAAGAGCAGGTGCACTCTGATCTGGAGGAACCAGGTTTGATTCCCAGCTCTGCCGCTTGAGCTGTGGAGGCTTATCTGGTGAACTAGATTAGCCTGTACATTCCCACACACATCAGCTGGGTGACCTTGGGCTAGTCACAGCTTCTCGGAGCTCTCTCAGCCCCACCCACCTAACAGGGTGCTTGTTATGAGGGGGGAAGGGAAAGGAGATTGTAAGCCTCTTTGAGTCTCCTACAGGAGAGAAAGGGGGGATATAAATCCAAACTCCTCCTCCTCCTCCTCCTCCTCCTCCTCCTCCTCCTCCTCTTCTTCTTCTTCTTCTTCTTCTTCTTCTTCTTCTTCTTCTTCTTCTTCTTCTTCTTCTTCTTCTTCTTCTTCTTCTTCTTCTATATTACTGTAAGGAAAGTAACGGACTCCTGACATTTTGAGCTGTGTATTTTATTACAGCAGAAGTGTGCAATTTTAGACTGACTATGAATTTCTTTAGATACCGGCTTCAAACCGTAAAATCATTGGCTGGGGTGAGCCTCATGTTGCGGTTACTGTGGGCATGTCTAAGATGGGATGATATGGCTTCCAAACCCCTACCAGGTGGAGGAACAACACGTACAGGTAGTCTTTTAAAGAAATACTCATCACTTGTTTACAAGAGAACTGGTAATACTTAAATACGATGCCTTCAAAACTTGCTAACATGCTAGATGAATTTCAGTTTGTTCAAGTGGCAGTCTATTTTTATGAACCAGGTTTTTATTTATTTATTTGTTAAATTTTACCCCACCAATCCCTGAAGGGCTCTGGGCAGCAATACAGAGCATAAAACTCCAATTAAAACAACATTGAAATCCCACATAGTATAAAAACATCAATATAGTTATAGAACCTTGAAATAACAAGATGACAACTTGAAACCCTTTTAATCCGTGGGAGGCCAATAAAGGATGTTAGCCCAGATGTTAGCCGGGCTAGCCTCTAGGAAAAGCCCAGCGGAATAGCTCCATCTTACAAACCCTGTGGAAAGCACTCAAATCCCACAGGGCCCTGATCTCATGCGGGATCATATTCCACCAGGTAGGGGCCAGGACAGAATAAGCCCTTGCCCTAGTTGAGGCCAGCTGGATAGTTTTCGGGTCAGGGATTACCTGTAGGTTCTTGTCTGAGGAGCGGAGGGACCTAATTGGGCAATATGGGGAAAGGCGGGCCCTAAGGTATGTGGATCCAAGACTGCTCACGGCTTTAAAGGTCAAAAACAATACTTTGAAAATGACCTGGTACTCAATAGGGAGCCAGTGAAGGTGACAAAGGAGAGGTGTTATATGGTTCCTGCTAGAGACTCCAGCCAGGAGCCTAGCGGCCGTATGTTCAACAAGTTTTAATTTCTGGATCAGAATCAAGGGCAGGCCACCGTATAGTGAGTTACAATAATCCAATCTGGAGGTGACCATTGCATAGATTACTGTGGCCAAGTCAAAACAGGAGAGATATGGGGTCAATTGTCGAGCCTGGCAGAGATGATAAAAAGCCGTCTGGGCCTTTTTGGTGACCTGAGCCTCCAAGGAAAACCTGGAGTCCACGATCACCACCAGACTGCTAAGTGAAGTTGTCTCCGTAGCATTAAAGATAACCTTGTGATTAAAGACTGAAAATAAGTCATTATTTACCAGTAGTTAAATTTTGAATTATAGCAGTTTAGGCTATTTGAAAGTAATACTGAGGTGTTTTTGCCCTTGATTTTTAAAATTGTGAGCCAAATCTGTGTTGTCTTTTACTAAAACTCATATAACACAAGCCAAGATACTTCAGAGTAAGTGGTCCAGAATTTTGTGATGAAATGATTTAAAATATTAAACTTATAAATATATAAAAATTGAAACTGTTCTAGAAACATCAGAAACAGAAATTACAACAACTGAAATAATCAAGCGGAGAGATGTTGGACCTTACGGAATTCGATCAGAATATTGTATACGGAAAATTATTTGCCCCATTGGAGTTCCAGAGGCCCCTAAAGGTAAATTTGTTTGTAAAAGTGTCTCTGTTTGTAGACAACTGTGAACACACAGGGCGATCTTATTTTATGATAATCTCTATTAACATTTAAGCTGAAAATTTATGTTTTTCTAAAGAAACTCCTACACCGCAAAGGAAAGGTCTTCGATCAAGTGCACTGAGGCCTAAAAGGCCAGAAACTCCAAAGCAAACAGGCCCTGTGATAATTGAAACTTGGGTTGCGGAGGAGGAATTGGAACTCTGGGAAATAAAAGCATTTGCTGAAAGGTAAATTGTTTGTTATTTATTCAAGTGAATGAAGACATTTAACTGATTTCATTGGAAGAAGACTCCTTGCGCCAGAAGAAAATCCTTTCATGAACAGAACAGATTTATATAATCCAATCCAGTGTGCCCATGCAAAATATTACTGCTTTAGCATTGCTCTTTGTGGTCTTCAGCATCCAGTCTCCATACTTCCTTGCCTATGCATTATTTTTGTATCTATTCTCCTAGTTTTGGTGTTCTTCCTCAATTGATTTATTTCACTACAACCAGGCCCAGGTTTTGTAGCTTGCTGTATCATCTGTCTCCCTACTTTTAATATTTGTTCCCACTCAGCTTTCCATTCCCCATTGTCTGTGCCTCATTCGGTTCACCCCACCATGCCAACAGCAAGCTATTTGCATTTTCCCCACCTGTGTTTTATTGTGATCCACTCCAGTGTCCTGTACCCATCATTCATGTCTCTGACCCTAGTACTGATTTGTTTTTATCAAAAAACCATCGTATCTCTCAATTTTTCTAGTTTGTTTCTGTGGACAGTTCTAGCTAATTACAGTTTTTGTTCTTTGAAATTTTAAGCTCAAGCCAACTTGACTGTTGATTTTGTTTTTCACCAAAGGTGTACTGTTTGCAGACATTCTATATGTTGCATCCTGGCAAGTTAGAATGTTCTTGGAGATACCAAGATACTCTGGTGTGGGGACAGAAGGGATTTTAACAGGCAGAGTATAGATACAAAAGAAGTCATTGTGAAATTTTCTATGAGTACCTCTGTCTAAAGAATGATCTTGAGGGTAAAACTGGAAAATTTTGTTTTGCAAAGTTCCAACAATGTAGCAAATAGGTTCATGCCATATAATATTAGCAGTATTTAAAATAATTTGTTTTGTAATTTGAGTTCACAGTCTCAGTACTGATTTTCCATTTGTCTCTTCGGCAGAGTGGAGAAGGAAAAGGCACAAGCAGTTGAACAACAGGCTAAGGTTAGTGAACAGAAGAAGGCTGAGGAATTCAAGGCCCAAATGGAGGCTCAACTAAAACAACAGCGATTGGCTGCCCAGCAGGTGGGATAGCCTCTTAGTCCCGCCTGTTGAAGTTTGCATTTTTTTCATATGTATCAATCATAAAATTAGCATGGAAGTGTCTCCCTCTCCGACAGAGTAGCTTAACATTGTAATAAAAACGCCCATATTCCTAGTGGGAAACTACGCTACTGCATTAAATGTTGTCCTGTGTTGTGTTCTGCCTTATAAGGATAACTCTTTTCTTGTAGTGTTGTGCTGTTTCCAGATTGTTTGGCAAAGGTCACCAGGGTTATTACTTTTTTCCAGCAAGATGAATGTGATTTTTGGCATCCTGCCCAACTAGAGATGGAACTAGATATATTTCCATGTTGGATTGGAAATGAAATTATGATATGTGTCTAGTCTGGCTACAAATACAACCTGTTAGAAGTGATTGATGCATGCAGGCATGAGAGTTATAATTGTCCTTGTTTATTTAATCAAAAATGATATTCTTTTTCTAATGTTCTTTCACATCTCCATTTGAACACGTTAAACATTGTTCATGAATCTAAACATCCAGTAAAATGTTTAAAAGTTTCAGTTTAAAAGTCCATTCCCTAGTACTATGTAACATTTAAACCAACTTACTTTTTATCCATTACTGCATAACAATACCAAGCACTCCACCATTATTGTGGCTTAAAGTTTTGGGAAGGAATTTACACTATTTCAGATTTGCAGTCTTCATTAAATTGATATGTATAATCAGGTTAGTCTAGTAGCATTTAATATTTATAACCTCCTCTCTGCACAAAGGTGCCTGAAGTGATGTACAGTGAAATAAAATCTGCAGAAATCTTAGAAATCTTACTACTTTGTGTGATAGGTGGTTTAAAATTAATATCATCTTACATGTAAGGGTGTTACGGCCATGAAAAGAACTCAACCCCTGCTCCTCAAACCCAAAGAAAATAGTCAAAAATAAATAATGTGCAGGATCCACAGAAAATCATTGTGTGAGCAGATCCCTGATTTTCTTTCCAACAACCGCCTTTTGCATCACAACTCATGCTACTCCAGAGGGTCCTGTAATTCTCAGGAATCACTTTTTAGGGGTCACAGGGAGCCACAGCAAGAGTGAAACATAGGAACACTTACCTTGATATGTTGATTATTGCACCCAATAGTCCCCAGTGCTGTGCAGAACATTGCAGACACTGAGTAGAACTGAGAGCCGCCTGGGAGAGCTCCCCCTACCAGGCGGCCCCTTATCTACATGGCACTCAATAATAGTTAACATTTTTATAGCTCTTGGGAGTTTTCAAAGTGTCTTGTATACATTATGTTTTAATTCTAAGGTAGGTGAATATTAATATTGCCATATATCAAGCAGTGGCCTGCGGCTGATAAAGAGAATGACTTGCCTGAGGCCACCTGATATATTCGTAGCAGAGGAGAGATTTTAACTGGAGACTTTGCAATTTGTATCTCAGTCTCTTAGCCTCTACACCAGTTCTGATGTGTTTTGAATTGCAGTGGAAGCAGCTGTTTTTATCACAAAAACAGTTCTGTTTCTGTGGGCGTGTTAGTGCAAATTGGTCTCCTGATAGGAGCAAACAGTATTAGTTGGGAGTAGGCCCTTCACTGTGTTCTGAATAGCCTGCTTCTAGAATCAGGAACTGAATATGTATGATGCATATCTTAAAAATTATAATATGGTTCAGATATAGTATCAAACATGGTTTGCCACTACACGAATGAGCTTTGAAGGCGCTTCAGGCTAACTCTTGTAACCCTGCTGTCCTCTCCCATCCTACATGAACAAAATAAGTAGTTCTAAAGAATGTTGGTTAATAATCTTAGTTTACAGCAAAAGCATAAATCACAGTTTGCCAGTGTAGTTGTAACAGTAGTAGTAATCTTTATTTATGGTCAATGACCACAGTGTAGTTGTAATGCCAAACTCTGGCTTATTGGAAAGGCAGAAATAATTGACTGTTTGTCTGTGTTTGGAAGAAGTAGGGAGAGAGAGAAGGCCAGGGCTTGTGCAAACAAACCTGAAGTCCTACAAGGCTCATTCTTGTACTGGTGAATGATCGTTTGCCACCATGTCTGGACTACGCTATTGTATATAGCAAGATAATTTTAAAATGTAGCGCTTGTAGAGCCTTCTAGCATTTATATTGAACATAATTGTCACACATAAGTGCCGTTTGATGCACTGCAGTCTTATGTGTTTCTTCTGATCAAATCTCACCGTGTTCGGTGAGGCATCCTTCCAAGTAAGCGAGCGTAGGGAATGAAGGCTTGGAGTGCTTCAGCTTGCTGTGAATGAGAGGACCGGTGTTGGTGAGTGTGCTAGCGCTAGCCGTTTTTCATTTTACCTCTGTGTTCCCCTCTTCTAGAAGCGACTGGAACAGCAAAAGCAATTGCCAGTGGCGTGTGGGGCCTCTACAGCTACAATAACGAGCAGTACTTCAACAACAGTCTCTGCTCCTCAGAAAGTTGTGGTGGGCCCATTACCACGTTCTGTTCCCAGTGGAGCCAAAGTAGTGCTTGCTACTAAAGTAGGATCTCCAGCAACAGTTACATTCCAACCAAACAAGAACTTCCATCAGACTTTTGCTACCTGGGTTAAACAAGGCCAGTCTTCAACAGGTAAGTGATTGTGTTAGTAAAAAATTTACCTGTCCCCTGCTTCCCCCCCCGCCACTACCACCACCAACCCTCTCTGAGCCCACTCTTGCTCGTGTAATTAACACTACATTTTATTTTATAATATTGAGGCTGATTTATGTTGTGGGTTTTATCTCAATGGCCTGCAGGGGTGGGTGGGAGACCACTGCTAGGTTTGCAGCTGAGAATCGCTCATAAGGAGATTCTTTTTGTATGGCATGGCCCCATTGCGTGAGTCACATAGGACCTATGCAGTCATGCAGATCATTGTGGTCATCTTGCACTTGGAGTTGTGCCACTCATTCATGCAGAACCTTGGCATTACAGGCTCCAGAGCTTTTGAGGCTAGCTCCTGTTTCTTATGTTACCGGAGATTATTTTGTCAGTAACTTTATAAACATTAATCTTCTTTCCCTATCCCGTTTTCTACCATAATTCACATCTGGTTATTTAGCATTTCTTTGTAGGGATGATTTATTTAGAATATACAGAATTTTATTGAATTTGCTCTGCAGTTTTCTATAAAAGCATCATAATAGTTGCCAGCGGTGACTTCAGGTAAGAAAAGTCAAATCACGAGCATATATGTACATACATAAGTGCCATTAAGTCGCAGCCAGCCAGGGGCTTTCAAGGAAAGTGAAAAGCCCAAGGTGGTTTGCCATTGCTTTCCTCTGCAGAGTCTCCCTTAGTGGTCTCCCATCCAAGTGCCTACCTTGCTTAGCTTCTAAGATCTGACAAGATTAGGGTATACTTTACCATACCACATCCCCAAGAAGCATATAAATAATCATTTAAAAATTCACTATTTATTAGAAATGGGAAAGTGACCACCATTTCTGTTTTCTTAGCCACCAGCACAGCAGCTACATCAGCAACAACCATTTCCAGCAGTGGTCAGACTTTCCAGATTGCAAGCAGTCCAGTAACTATGGCCGGGAAAGTGCTAACAAAGCTGCCTCTGCCTGCAAACAGCAAAATAGTTGCTGTCAATGTACCAGCCACTCAGGGAGGTAGGAAATATGTTGGCAAAAATTTGCATCCCTGTTTTGACATTTTCCCAATAAAGCTATATGTTGGGTGTATTTATTTTAAAACAAGAAAGGATTCAAACTCTTAATTTCTTTAGTGGGGATTAGTTCTGAGTCTCCTGTGTAAGCGCCGGGTCTTTACTGATCCACGAGGTGGTGTCACATCGGTATCACATCACGATGTTCACTAGACAGACTATGTTTACGGGTGGTTTGCCCTTGCCCCAGTTATCTACATTTGGTACTAGCATTTGTGATGCTCTTGTGCTGACCTTTGTAATTTTGTACATGGTTACCTTTTACTTATTACAGTTGTCTTTGCAAATCTGTTGTCTTTGCAAATCTAATGGCTTAAAAGGGATACAAGATTGCACTTACCTGTAACTGTTGTTCATTGGCATCTTGAGTGCAGACACACATTCCCTTCCTCCTGTTTGGCTATGAGCTCTCTTGTTGGGCTTGCCTTTTGGATTATATTCTGAGAGTTCTTAATGGACAGGCGGGAACTAATGGAAAGGAGCTTGTGACTATTTAGGGAAAAACTGTTGTGCCTGCTCTGGAGAGGCAGCATGCCTGTGACTGTTTTAGGGAACCTAGAAAATTCTATTCCATGGCCAAATTGCACATGCACAGTCCCAGTGAGTGTTTGCACATAAGACATCAATGCACAACCATCACATGTAAGTGCAACTCTGTTTTCTTCTAAGAATTTGCTTCTAAACAGTTAAAGGATTTCATGTTGATTCAAGTTCCTTTAAACTTGCACTTCTTTGTGAAGCATTTAATCCTCACATTTGTGTGTGTGTGTGTGTGATCAAGTCACAGCTGACCTTCAACGACCCAGTTGGGTTTTCGGAGGTGGTTTCCCATTGCCTGGCCTTTACATATTCTGAGAGAGTTCTGAGAGAATTGTGACTGGCCCAAGGTTATTCAGGAGGCTTCATGTGGAGAAGTTGGGAATTGAACCTGGTTCTCCAGACTAGAGTCCACCATTCTGAACCACTACAACCCGCTGGTTCATAGCATATGTTCCTTTAAATGTTTCTACTCATAAGTGCAGCTTCATAAATGTATCTTGTTTCCAAAATCTAGCGAACACAACTTGGTCAGGTGTGATAAAATTTAAGAGAACAACCTGAAACTGTCTTGGGACCATTGAAACATAATTTCAGTAATACTTCTGCTTTTAATGGGACAACTAAACCAAGACCAGTCAATTAATCTTTATTACAGTCATAGACCAGCATATCGTAAATAAAATGAGACATATTAAAACAGTAAATATATATCTAAAAAGAAAAAAACAAAGCCTGCTAGTAAGGAAAAACTGGAAACACAAAAAAGTATGGGAACATAAAGGAAATAGGATAAAGGAATAATTACTAAAGGGGAATAAAAGCTTAGAAACGATAAAAGAACTGTAATGGGGGGTAGGCATAGTGGAATAATAAAGTTGGTAAATTGAAGGCTATAGCTATCAAACCATTTATTGCACAGGCCATTCAGCAACGTACTTCAAGTGCTAATTTTAACTTATCTGATTAGGTCCCAATATTTCTTTGCATGTGGACACCACCACCACACAAATATAGCCTGCATTCAAATGTTTACAGTACCGACATTGACGTAGTAGGTGTCTTTAAATCAATGCATTCATTCTTAATTCTTGTCCCATTAGGTGTAGTTCAAGTACAGCAGAAAGTGTTGGGTATCATTCCATCAACTGCTGGGGCAAACCAACAAACCTTTACTTCATTCCAGCCAAGGACAGCAACAGTAACTATTAGGCCAAATAATACAGGGACTGTATGTACAACTAGTGCATCGCAAGTAAGATATTTTGCTTTTTTTAAATCACAGTGATATTGGACCCACTTTAATTACTTTGGGATGACTTTAAATTTAGTAGGATTAGTAAGATTGATGCAGCTGTGCAATATAGCACTGTCTGAGGACTAGCCTCTTACTAGATTTTCTTGGGGCTGAATGATGGGTTGATTTTCTACATCATGCTTTCTTGTTAAATCACAGTGGGATAACAAGGCCCATGGATTGGACAAGGTCCCTGTCAGGGCATTATCCAAGGCCTTAGATGAAACTTATTCCCAGTGTCAGACCTGAAACTTCTAAAGCAGTAAAAAATCTTGCTCACTGTAGGGTAGCAACGGCCAGTAGCTACTCATCTATCCCTTTGGCCTGCCTAGTATATTTTTTGCTTAGATTAGTGGAAAGGGTTTTTTGATCTGATAGCATGATTTCCAAGCTGACATAACTGTAGCTTCTCTTGCTCTAGAAATTAAACCCCTGGCTACTGTGCAGCTTTCATTTATATAGTTCCCAATGGGTTTCTAATTTGAGGATTCCCCTTAAATAAAGGGGAGATTTTGGAATCCATCAGTACCTCCTTGTCTTTGAAATGTGCCCCAAACCCTTCTTATTTTCTAAGCACTTTTAGGGACTAGTGTTTGTTTTCCTTTATTCTACATTTTTGCCCTTTCTTCCTTTTAAAGCTGTTTTGTTATTTTTGCACAGCTTTAAATGCTGCAAGTATTTTGTTGTTTTCACATGACTTTCAATTCTGCAACCATTTTACTGTAAAATAGCACAAGGATGTAACATTATATAAATAATAAATAGTATATAAATATATAATATGCAAATAATAAAATTTCATGGAAAGCATCAATCACGGACAGGCAAAGTAGAAAGGGAAATGAGCTCTTTAAATAGCAGCAGCCTTTTAACTTTTGAGAACACGGTGATCGTAGATGGGTCTCATTTTGTACAAGATGAAATCTTTAGATATTTGCCCTTGTCATGCGAAAAAAAGATGAAGGTTTTCTTTGGACTTTCATAGGTAATATCTGCAACTCCTCTCCGGCCTGGAATGACAGTTATAAGGACGCCGCTTCAGCAGTCGGCTTTAGGGAAGACCATAATTCGAACACCTGTCGTGGTACAGCAAGGTATTCTCCCAGCCAGTAGGTTAATTTTGATTATAAAATTCCCAGTGTGTGAAATCCATGGTTTGTTTCTTCATTTCATAATCATTTTAGTGTCATCCTCATTGTCACCTGCATTTAAGGGGTTTGTGTTAAGTTATTGATTAAAGGGACTTAAACGCAATCAGCCCTGACAATATTAAAATCCCTGAGGATGTCTCTTTGCATCCTGGCCAATGTTGTCATGCAGTTCCATTAATTTGGGGTAATTCTACAAAATATACTAGTTTACTACTTTTAAATAAAATATAATTCACAGAGATGAAGGCATATCACTCTGCTTTAGATGCCAGTGTAAAGCATACCGTTGATGTATTATTTTTACTCAATGGGATTTGCTAGCTGAGAAAAATAATAATTAGGGCTATGTTTTAATTTGTTTCAAATAGGTGTTTTGTAGTAGGAATCCGTTTTAATATCACTAACATTGGTGCCTCTGTACAGGTCAGAGCCAGCAAGTAGTGACTCAGATCATCAGAGGGCAGCCTGTGTCAACAGCTGTATCTAGTGCTACCACAGTTTCTACAAGTCAGAAGATGGCAACAACTTCAGCGTCGCCTTCACAGCACATGCAGCCACAAGCCACACCTCCTCATCCTCCTCGTCCTCAGCAGGGTCAGGTAAAACTTACTATGGCCCAGCTCACACAGCTTACACAAGGTCAGGTAAGCAGTCTCAGTTTTGGTGCCTTTCCTAATTCAATGGTGTGCCTTTATGTGCCTATTTGAAGTTCATTTGAGAATCTAAGTAAAAAAAGAAGGTGAAATTAAAATCTTACGTTGATACTAATATTTATTTGTTCTTTTGAAGATAGTTAAAATTAAGACTGAGCCAAAGCACTATTTGGTGTCCATTCTATTGCTTAAAAAAAACCTTTTTGTCTCTGGGCTTTGTATTTAATAACTCTTGGGTTTTATAGGTGAAATTTGTAAACTCCCAAATTTCGCTGATCTGTTGTTTGAAATATGTTTATTGTTGGCTTCACTTACGAAGAGTATGTCAATAATAGTCGTTCCACAAAGAAATGCTTGTAATACTACTGTTACCTTTCACAACCTGGGACCTATATACCTGCAGAACGTTGTCTTCAATTGATATTAATTATTTTTTGTTCGTTTGTTTGTTTGTTTTTGTAGGGTGGCAGTCAGGGTTTGACTGTGGTAATTCAGGGACAGGGCCAAACAACAGGCCAGTTACAGTTGATCCCACAGGGTGTAACAGTAATACCAGGACCGGGACAACAGCTAATGCAAGCAGCTATGCCAAATGGTACAATTCAAAGATTTCTTTTCACCCCATTACCAGCAGCGGCTACTGCAGCTAGTACAACTACTACAACTGTTTCCACTTCAACATCAGGTAGCTTTTTATGTGTGTGTTGTGTGTGTGTGTTAAATAGCAAACCTGTTCAATAGAAAACACATTTCAGCTGCTCTTATTTACAACAGAAAAATGTTTTTAAGGCTTAGGAATGGTTAATGGGTTGTAGATGCCGCACTGGGTTTTTAAGCCAGAGGAGGAAAACTGCATCTGGAACTTTTCCTCTGACTTTGAATTGAAAATGTGCTTTTTGCTTCCCAGCTGCAGGAGGACAGAAGCAAACTTCCCCAGCTCAGTCACAAACACAGCCAGTGCCGGTGCTTCCACCTTCTGAGCCCCAGCCTCCAAGTCAGCTGCCAGCCCAGCCGCAAGGGCAGCCCCAGGGCATTCAAACTGCGTCTCAGCCCATAGCACAGCCTCAGCCTCCCCAATCTCCTCTCCAGTCTGACCCCCACGTTCCACCTGAAGCTCAGACTCCAGATTCGCTTCTGTGTCCAGCTATCTCTGAAGCACAGCCAGTGGCCGAGCAGCCTGCTGTAACTCCAGCTGTCATTCAAGCTCCATCTCAGAGCCACGTACAAGGGCAGCCTTTAGCTCAAGTTCAGAACCAGCCGCAGACACTTGGGCATCCACCGACTCCACCCAAAGTCCAAGCTATCCAGCCAGCTCAGGTACAGACCACCACCCAGCAGCAGGTCCAGATGCCACCACACACTGCTATACAGATTCATACTCCACAGCCCCAAATCTCTACATCAGTTCAGACTTTGCCTGTTACCCCAAACTTGAACCAAGTGACCATGCAAGCTCCATGCCCTCCACTGCAATTTCAGCCGCCCCAGACAAAGGTGATTACCGTACCCCAGCTTCAGCAGCAAGTCCAAGTATTCTCCCAGCTCCAGTCCCATGTCGTGGCTCAGATACAGGCCCAGCAAGGTGGAATGCCTCAGCAGATCAAGCTTCAGCTGCCTATTCAGATTCAGCAAGCAGGTCCAGTGCAGGCTCATCAGATCCAGAATGTGGTGACCGTCCAAGCTGCCAGCGTTCAGGAGCAACTGCAAAGGGTTCAGCAGCTCAGAGAGCAGCAGCAGAAGAAGAAACAGCAGCATATCGAAATTAAACGGGAGCACTCCCTTCAGGCTTCAAATCAAAGTGACATTATCCAGAAACAGGTAAAGTTATCTGAAGGAAACTTGAGCCTTCATCAGTCATCATTCTAGGTGGGTTATGTATTCATGAGGCCCCTTTTGGCCTATGAATTGGGTTAACCCTCAACGATATTCCTTTATTAGACCTTGGCGCCTATTCGGCTTTGTCAGTAGAGCAAGTGTTTTGAATAATTCTGTAACATAGTTTTGGGTAGCATTCGAATCATCATTTACTGCATTGCTCTTCACCTCATATTCAGATGAGAGGTGAAGAGGATTGGATCTGACTGCTCAGTCTTCTGCCTATTGTTCAGAGCAGACTTACTAGGCACTTCAGAACAGTTCTATACGTTGTTCATTTTGAGATTGTCCATGCTTAGTTAATTTTCACTTGTGTATCTAAAGTATTTTGAGGTAGTTGTACACAGGTACCACATGGTGGCATTTATAACTACATCTTAATTGTTTTGTTTGGAACTAGAGATGGAAAATTGTGGAGTACCTTGGAGTCAGGATTCAAACAGAATAGCTCAGACAAAGGGGTGTCTCCCAAGGAGTGGAGTGTGGACTGTCCCTTCTATCCTTCTCTTTCCATCTCAAAGCTCTTTGTTAGGTTGGCTGTTTCTAGAGAGTTGATGGAGCAGGACACACCCTCTTCTGCCGTTAAGCTTAGATGTCTTCTCTTAGATGTCTTGCTGAGGCCAGGCTAGGAACCCTTCTTTCTGAACTTCTTCAGAAATCTTTCCTTAGCTGCCCTCGGCTGGACTTAGGGTGAGCTTCATTCTCTCTGCAGTCAGTTTACCATCTGTCTTGCCTTCCCCTTGTCTCAGAAGCCTTCAGGCTCATAGCTGAGGGAAGCAAGAGAGCCTGTTTTCTGCCCATTAAAGAAGAGAGACTATTGCTTGACAAGTGGAGGCCACTTTCATGCTCCCAGTTGTGCCTTTAAATCTCAGCATCATTCTTGTTCTGAATTATTAGAGGGTTGCAAAAGGGCTGTTTGGTGGTGTTACCTGCTGTCTAAAGTTTTCATACTTGGCATTTGTTCTTCTGTCCTTAAGGTTGTAATGAAACACAATGCTGTGATAGAGCATTTGAAACAGAAGAAGACCTTGACCCCTGCTGAACGTGAGGAGAATCAGAGGTAAGGCAGATTTTTATCGATTAAAGATCAAATGTATTTGTTGCCTGTGTCAGTGTTTTCACATTTGATAACATTTTGCTGGTTTAGACGTTACTGCCGCTTGTTCGAGGAAATAAGAGCCCACACAGCTGATCTGTTTGTGTGTAAGAAGTTGTACTTGCAGATAAACAGCCACTATAGTGGCTGACATGGCTCAATATCTCTTATGGTAATGGCTGGGTTTGTTGGGAGGGATGCACTATGATAGGTGAGCAGGATGGGGAGGTGGTAAAAGATAAGCAACAGCAGCTATATATTCCTGGTTATATTACAGCCTGGTAATGAATATGCTGATCTTAACATTATAGTAAAAAGAATTTCTTCAGTGAATAGATGAAATCAACGTTCAGCCACTTTTACAAAACGCTTCATTTTTTTCTGCTCCTCCATATTTTGCTGCAGATTTATGTATAGACTTGATCCGCACTTCCATGTAGTATTTTTGAGTGTTCTTGGAGCTGGTAGTAAAGGAAGACTGTAGTCTGAAGACATGTAATGCAGCAATCTTGCTGAAGCTAAGCAAGTAATGAGTCTGCTGAAGTGCTTAGGTGGGAGGCTACCTGGAAGTCACATGTATACCACCTTGAATTCCACAGCAGGGGAAACAGCAGGAATTTAGTGTAATAAGCACAATTGAGAATATAAAATATTTACTAATCATTGTATGTCTATGTTTGCAGGGACGTAGGTATAGATTTTTTATGGGAGGGGGTTTGGGACAGGGCCACGCCCCCACCCACCCCTGGAGCATGGCCATGCCTCCCAAAGCCCCACCCCCTAGCCTTAGTGCTTATAAAAGCAGCTCTCTGAGGCCAGGGGCGGCAGATTCCCCTGCCCTGTCCTGCTCCCTGGCTGCCCCCCTGCCCCCCCAATGAGCGGCCACTGTAATGCTGGAATCCACCCCCAAACAGCATCACTTTCAATGGTGTTTAAACTAGGGAGCCCAGATTCTCATTTTAAATTCACCTTAAAGGGAGAATCTGGGGTCCCCAGTTAAAACAACCTTGAAAGTGATGCTGTTTTGGGGTAGATTCTCACCCACCCTGAAACAGCATCACTTTCAATGTTTAAACTGGGGACCTCAGATTCTCCCTTTCAATCCATGCCGAAGGGGGTGGTTTTAAAAGGAGAATCTGGGGGAATTTGGAGGGTGCCTGCTGTCAGGGGTGCAATTGTTAAGCTAGCAGCACCAAAATTTCAGGGTATGTTTAGGAGACCCTCCTGCTTATACCACCCAGGTTTGGTGAAGTTTGGTTCATGGGAACCAAAGTTATGGACCCTCAAATGTATAGCCCCCATCTCCTATTGGGTCCCATTGGAAACAATGTGGGATGGGGGCACCCCCTTTGGGAGTCCCTAGCTTTGGACCCCCTTGACCAAACTTCACAAAACCTGGGTGGTATCAATAGGAGACTCTCCTGATGATACCATCTAGGTTTGGAAAAGTTGGGTCATGGGAGCCAAAGTTATGGGCCCTCAAATGTGTAGCCTCCATCTCATATTAGCTCCAATTGGAAACAATGGGGGATGGGGGTACCCCCTTTGGGAGTCCATAGCTTTGGACCCCCTTGACCAAACTTCACAAAACCTGGGTGGTATCAGTAGGACTCTCCTGATGATACCACCCATGTTTGGAGAAGTTGGTTCATGGGAGCCAAAGTTATGGACCCTCAAATGTGTAGCCTCCATCTCATATTAGCTCCCATTGGAAACAATGGGGGATGGGGTATCCCCTCTGGGAGTCCATAACTTTGCACTCCCTGAACCAAACCTCACCAAAACTGAGTGATGATATCAAGAGAGTCTCCCAACAAATCCCTGAAAGTGTGGTGCTGCTAGCCTAAAACCAGCGCCCCCTGCAGGCCAAAAATAAAAAACACTAAAAATACAAAAAACCCACAAACAGGGGGGCGGAGCTTTGGACATGTAATGGGGGGGTTTGAACCCGAGGAAAAAAACCCCTTACCTACGTCCTTGTGTGTTTGTATTGTTAGCTATGCTAGAACATGTTGTGAAGTACTAAAACAACTCGGGTGAGGGTCTATGTGTGGTGGCAACAGAAGGTGCCATGGTTTACTCCAGTCTCATCAGATCTTGGAAGCTAAGCACAACAAGCACCTGGAAGGAAGACTGCCCAAAAAGGCTCTGCAGAGGAATGCAGTGGCAAATCACCTCTGCTCCTTCCTTGTCTCGAAACCACTCCCTTGTGGTCAGCTGCAACTTGACAGCACATACATACATACATGCTAATCTGATCCCTCCTTAAGATATGTTTGGATTTTTTTCCTGATATGTACTGCAGCTTTATCCCCAAGTTTGATGCCATTGTTGCCTGCCTTTAGAATTAAATGTGGTTAACATTGTCTTCCTACTTCTTGATCGCTTCTCAGTAATATCCTTTATATTTCTTCTCCAGAATGATAGTGTGCAACCAGGTAATGAAATATATTCTAGATAAGATAGATAAAGAAGAAAAACAGGCAGCTAAGAAACGAAAGCGAGAAGAGAGTGTTGAACAGAAGCGTAGTAAGCAGAACGCTACCAAACTCTCAGCTCTGCTCTTCAAACATAAGGAACAACTTAAAGCTGAAATATTGAAGAAGAGAGCACTTTTAGATAAAGACCTACAAATTGAAGTGCAGGTAAGATTTTTGTCAGTGAGTTGTGAATATTTTAGAGACTTGGTTCACTATTTTTGTAGCCTGTTGCCTTAGGTTTATTAGACAAAGGTAAGGAGCTTTTTCTGCTTCACTGTGTCTCCCTTTTCTTCTGTTATTCTGGGTTGGTGGACCAAAAGCTCTGATATCCTGTTAGTTTATATTCATATGGTTGTAATCTTAATTCGTTTGTACCAGGTGAGTCAGAATTTCATGCATACCACAAAGCATGATCGTGAATAGGGGACGGTAGATGTTTCATTTGTTTGTAAAATGGTGATCTTTTGCTCCGAAGAAGAAGAGGAGGAAGAGGAAGAAGAAGAGGAGGAGTTGGATTTATATCCTCCCCTTTCTCTCCTATAGGAGACTCAAAGGGGCTTACAAACACCTTTCCCTTCCCCCCCTCACAACAAACACCCTGTGAGGTAGGTGGGGCTGAGAGAGCTCAGAAGAACTGTGACTAGCACAAGGTCACCCAGCTGGCGTGTGTTGCACAGGCTAATCTGAATTCCCCAGATAAGCCTCCACAGCTCAGGCAGCAGAGCGGGGAATCAAACTCAGTTCCTCCAGATTAGAGTACACCTGTTCTTAACCACTACGCCACTGCTGCTCCCTTGCTGTGGTTTCGTACTGGATAATTAATATCTTTGGCTGGTTTTTGTTCCCTGGAAAAGCCTGTTAATTATCAAGAAATAAGCTAATCACCTTTTCCTTCCTTTGCTCTGAGAGTGAAAGTAATTTTAAAATTCTGTCAGTTCATTTTGGCACCTTCTATAAACATAGAATGGTGTGATTGAACTATCTTTTTTTTTGTAGTTGTAGAATTTTGGACTGGAGAGTTGGCATGGTGTTTAAGTAAAAGTGTCAGACTAAAATCTGGGAAACCCAGGCTTGAATTTCCATTCTGCCTTGGAAACTTTGCGTGATCTTGGGCCAGTCAGCCTTGATCCTGACAAGAATTTGGATGGGGACCTCCAAGGCAATGGCAGACCACCTCTGAACATCTCTTGCCTTGAGAACTCTACAGGGTTGCCATAAGTCAGCTCTGACTTGACAGCCAAAAAAAAAAGGTGTTGAATCAGGACAGGGGAGACTTGGGGTTCTGATATCCCCCAGGGAACCTTTGGCCAGCCTCTCAGACTAACTTCACTCACTGAGTTGTTGCCCTGATCTTCTTGAAGGAACAGAGGGATAAAAATGGAATTGATTGTGTTTTAGTAATAGGGATGGGGATTGGGTTAAAAATTTGTATTTGAAGAATAGCAATCTTTTTTCCCCCCTGAAACCCACTGCTTATAAAGTCTTCTGGTCTCAGGAATAATGGCTCAAGTATTGTAAAATTATATTAAATATGACAATACAGAAATAGTTATGAGTAATCTGAACACATTAATGGGTTTAACAACTCTGTTTTGAGTGGTGCAGATTATGCATTAAATTAATCCCACATTAATTTGTTATTGGTAAATGTTAATGTTATCAAGATGTGTTGTGTCTTGGAGTTCATGTTCAACTTATTCTCTTCTGTTGAAATAAGCTAATCACTTTATTTGACTTACTTCTGAAATGCCTCTGTGTTACAAGAATCACATAGTAGGGCATTCACAGCTTATGAATTCAAGCCACCCTCTGTGCTTATCAAATTGGCTGCTGCCATTTACTTTACCTAACTAGATTTCATACAAAAGTTAATGGTGTAATTAAGATGGACCTCATGGCTGACTTTTCTGCTTTGATTTTCTTAGGAAGAGCTAAAGAAGGACCTGGCTAAAATTAAGAAAGAAAAAGAAAGGGCCCAGGCAGCAGCTGCTGCAGCGGCAGCAGCCATACCTCCTCCCCCTCCACCACCGCCTCCCCCTCCTCCGCCTCCACCACATACTGCCAGTGTTGCATCTACAGCCACAGTCACCACTTCCATTTCATCCCACAAGAGAAAACGGGAGGAGGAGAAGGAGTCTTCATCTTCAAAATCTAAGAAAAAGAAAATGATTTCTACTACCTCAAAGGAATCCAAGAAGGACACAAAGCTTTACTGCATCTGCAAGACGCCCTATGATGAATCTAAGTGAGTGGTCCCATGTGACAAGTCCATATCAAGCCTTAGTTTAGCTTTAGTAAATTTAGATCCTAAGCGGGTATACTTACAGTCCTAGTCAGATCTGTTCAACAGATCTTACTCCCAGTGTTCTTAGGATTGCACTGTTAATTAATTAATTGCCTAATTTAGTTTAATCAGTTTGCCTAGTGGTGGAGGTAGCTTCAAGAAGAGGGTTTGAAAGTTCTAGATACTAAATCTTATGCAGTCCCTGAGAAAGTACGGAAAATTTAAAATATGCAGGATTCTATTTTTCAGTGCCAGTCTATTACCTTTTGTGATTCATATGTTATCCACTTGCATGTTTCCATTGTGTGACCTCTCTCACACTGCACATCTTTTATTTTGCTTTTATTCTTTCCTTTGTCTTTTTACCGCCACTTCAGAAACAAGGAATTATTGGGTAGTCTTTTCTTCCGTTAGGCTGTGTGCATTCTTGACCGATACTTTGTTGTATGTCTCAAGCATTTATTGTTATCTGCAATAGAGATTCCACTTCAGTGTGCTGCAGTACATTTTGTTTAATATTGCCAAGTTATTTCTTCATATTATTAAAAAATTGCATTTGGTTTTTCATTTAAAACCAAATATTTTGGGTATATCAAGGTACTTAACAGAATAAACTGCAGTTCGCTCTAAAAATATTTTGTTGTAATAATAATAAATATTATTATACAAGTAACTGAGGAATCTTTTTTGGCAGGATTGCTTGGTAGATTGGAAATAGCTTTTGACTTGAAGTAATTTGGACTTGGTAACCCAAGTATTAAATGTTATCTGAACATTCTTTTTGGTGAAAGTGTGCTTTATTCACAGAATTTACTTTTGGTAGAAAATCAGAATTGACAGAAATCAGAATTGACAGTTCATGTCAATACTGTGATCATAGCTGAGTGGTTTGTTCCTGCCACTAATTTCTATAGCATTCTATAGCCAATATTGGAATGTTAAAAACCTCTAATGGTTATTGTGGATTTGTGGAGGGGAGATATCTGTATCTAGTCTTCCATTTCTTGAACTGCACTTTATTGAGGGTTTTACTAATGCATGTACATTTCTGTCATTTATAATGGCGTTCTGCAGCCTTTTTGGTTGGTAATATAGTGAACATTGTTAAGAGCCTGGACTTCAGTAGATATAGGGATTAAATGGTGACTGCTGTGTTCTAGCAGCTTTTTAGTACAGACTTTAGGGTATAACGTTGTGATTCAGTCTAACTCTTCTCTGTAAGAAAATTAGATAAACTATGCAGCTTAGATAATAGATTTGAAATTAAATGTATCTCTTGGAAGTAAAGACGCCAACTTTGGGTAGATTCCCCAGACTCTCCTCCCGTACATTTTACATTTGTTTTAGATAGACTTATATGCAAGTGAATGGACAGATTACTTTTTATATATTTTTTTTAAAAAACCCAGTGATGTCAGAGATGAGAAGGTTATTTGTTCTTTAGTTCTGTATTCTCAGTTTCCAGCGAGATCAGGTAGGTCAGTGCCTTGGATCCAGTGATGTGCAAGTGGAAATATAAACAGACTTAGCACATGCAAGATTTATTTATTTTAATGAGCTTATATTCCACCCTTCTTCATCCAAAAATAAAAATTCAAAAAATGTGTCTATATATACTTCCAATAAAATCCTATTGGCTAGATATCCCCTTCACCTATCATTTCAACATTCTTATTGGTTGGATGTACCTCAGAGGGGGAGCCAACAAAATCAAACCCAACCCACCCAACTAGATGTCACAGCAAATATTTGTAAAAAAATTAATGAAGGATAGGGAAAAGCAGGGAGGCCAGCCGTGATGAATCCTTATGGATTCATAGACGTTTACACTGAAACCAAAGAAAACAGACATTGTATTGTTGCTCATATCTTGGCCTATGTGCAGCACCAAAAAAAAAGAGATGATGCATCCACCCTTTTGCAGTGTTGTAGTGGTACAAAAGCATGGATCAGACCTTTATCTGTTCTCATGATTTTTTTATATGAGGTTATCAAAACTCATTGGAAGGTTCCATATTACATTCATGTCAACATACTGCACAATAAAAAGCACAGATCCAGGATTTTGTGCTCTCTGTGTGTTTCTAATTCAACCTCTCCCCTGAACCATCATGGTTGGGGAAGGTTGGGATACAACAACGTTAGAGGGCTGAACACTCTGACTTCTAACTTTGCCATATTTCAGTCAGATGCTCATGTGAGAGGATTGAAAATGCTAATGGCCACTGGTTCATTTGAATTGGTGGAATTTTTTTCCATGGATACAGTTTTGTGAAAACCCAACGCCAACCAGTTTGGCCAACATTCATTGCTGTTCAGGATGAGCCGAATAGATTGTGTCTGATTGACACGTTTGAGCATGGTATGTTCAGCTGTGGAACATTTTTTTTAGCAAAATTTACATCATCTCTAATATAGTATAGCACTTGAGAATTGGTTGCACAAGATATTGCACAAGCAAAAATGTAAGTGGTGATACAGTAAGATTGGTCTGGAAACTGCCATCAAGTTGCAGCCAACTTCAGGTAATCCTCTTGGTTTTTCAAGGCAACAGATGAACAGAGGGAGTTTTTCATTGCCTGCCTCTGCTTATCAATTCTGGATTGCTTTGATGATCTCCCACCCAAATGCTAACCCTAATTCTTTTCCAAGATTGACGAGACCAATGGCTAGTGTAGGCCCGTGGTGGCGAACCTATGGCACTCCAGATGTTCATGAACTACAATTCCCATCAGCCCCTGCCATCATGACATGATGGGAACTGTAGTCCATGAACATCTGGAGTGCCATAGGTTCATCACCACTGGTCTAGGTCACCCAGATCAGTGCAGAAAGATTAACTTGGTGCAAAAAGCTATTGTGGTCTTTTCTTGCAGTTCTGTTGGCGCAAGAGCTCTAGCACAAGCAGAAAGTTTGCACTGGATCCAACACATTATATTTAGTTACATTAATGTCTCTTGTTGGTGGGATGTTTTTAATTTCATAAGGTGGAAGTTTGTTAATATAGTCTGTGTAAAACACTGAGAAGATGGCCTAGGGCTAAGGCATGTATGGCAAGCCTATAAGGATCATAGCAATGTTCTTATTATTTAAAACCTTAGTGGAAAGTCAGGCAGGCAAATCAGTCTTGAGTCAAATTCTATTGCCATTATTAGTCACTGACCTGGCTCAAGCATAATGACAAAATAGGCTTTGTCATCCAAACCGTGATTTAATCTTGGCTTGGAGGTCCAGAAACAAGATCTCGTTTGTGGTTTGGAGCTAATGCCAATGAGCAGCTTAGCACAGAAATGTTTCAGGTATTTAAATATGGAGGAAGGGTAAAGGGTGTGTGAGGCAAGACTAATTCCCGAGATTTATTATCATAGCAAGAGACTAAAGTTTGCTGTTGTCCAGCCTTCCCTATACCAAAAGTGTTTAGATTTTAACTGTTGGTTGGAACTGCAGTGGAGGGCAGGCAGGAAAAAGGAATAATCTGAAAATCTTGAAGAACTTGTAGCTACTTAAAGAACTTGTGGTGGAAGAAGCCTTCAGCAAGATTCCAAAGAGTCTACCAGTACTTGATGAAAATCATAGCTAGACCTTATGTTCATGACTAGCAAAACCATGTTTTTACAAAGAGAATGGATACTGTGTGTCAGTGCAACAGAGTTTGGGGTTAGAATCAACCACTCTACAGGTAGACTAATAACAATGTTAATTAAGATATTGTGCAAAAGTAAGGCAGTGAAGTGAAAGTCACCCTGAGGATATATTCCATCAGCCAGACTAATTTCTGCTTCACTCTAATTCTGCCAGTGGATCCTGTGATCCACGGATAGATTGGAGCTTGTGAAACTGAACTTTCTCATCTCCAATGCCCTCAAAATGCTGTCCATGGCATTGAAGGGACTCCCAGGACACCACAGGGGGCAGTGTTGGAAGCAACAGTGGAAGGGGGGGGGGGTTGTTAGAAATCACTATCCCGAAACCTCTCAATTGGTCTTCTGTTAGCTGAAATAAGCCACAGGATCTAACTCACAGTTTTAATAGATTTGAAAGCTTTTGGTTTTGTGAGGAGTTGAAGTCTTTTTAAAAAAAACGATGGTCTGTCACATAGTGTTGCCAGAATAGTTATTATCAAGGGAATGGTTTTCATTTTTCAGTTTAAGGTGTCACATTCCATTGTTTTCAGACAGAAGTTTACAGTTTACATCCACTTGTCCCATTTTCCTTCATGTCATGTTATACCAATATGTATTTTACACATGGCTGGTATGCATGCTCCTTTTAATGTGCCTGTAACTTCTAGTTGTATGTGTGCTTCGCTTGTTTTTAAAAACTGAGAGCTACATTTACAAATCTTAGGAACTGCCACTGTGTTTAAGTGGTTTGTCAGCTACAGTTTTGAAAATGTAGGCCTTTTTCTTTGGCCTTGTCTTTGTGCATTCACATTGGAGACATTTGCATTTTTCAGAGTTACGTACATAATGATTTACCCCTTTTTAACCCAATTGTTTACAAAATAAGTGCCAGAGAACTATGTATGCTACGTCAGTATCAAACATTAGCTTTAGAAGTATAGCAAGGTTGGGAAAGAGAATCAGAAAATTTCAGAGCAAGTTAGCAAGTGCCATGCCGTTTGAAATGACAATTACATTGTCATTTTCATTGTGAATACTTTTAGGTTCTATATTGGCTGTGATCTTTGTACTAACTGGTATCATGGAGAATGTGTTGGCATCACAGAAAAGGAGGCTAAGAAAATGGATGTGTACATCTGTAATGATTGTAAACGGGCACAAGAGGGCAGCAGTGAGGAATTGTACTGTATCTGCAGAACACCTTATGATGAGTCACAGTGAGTTCTGACAAGAACCTCTTATTGAATATTTAGGTAGCAAACTGCTCTGAGTTTGTTTCTTGAACAAAAACAATATTGTTCCACATGTTGTATCTAGTGATGTGACTTTTAAAAAGAAAGTAATCTCTGAAATGTTGCTCTGAATCATGTATGTTTAATACACATGGGAAAAGAGGCTTTATTGTTAAAACATTGTGACATTTAAAGTAGGCTAATTCACTGACCTCTTACAATAAGGTTCTGACAAAATACCATCATGGCTGGAGTTCCCAATTTATTGCATTTTATGTTGTGTTTGATTTAGATCTGAGAAGTGTTTATGATAAGATATCTGGGTGAGAAAATACTGGGTAGTATTGATGAGTTCGTTCTTTCATAAAATATTGCAGGGTTCTTTATTCCAAATTTCCACAAACACATGAAAAACAGTTAAACAGAATGGAAAGATAATGTGATCATTATAATTGCAAAATGATTTTGATTTTTTTAAACTTTGCCTTTGTTCCTTTTAGCTTCAGAATTGCTTGTGGCTGAAGATATTTTATTTGCTTGAAATTAATTGCCTTTGAGAATGGTAATACTGGCAATTTTACTTCACAATACTTTGTTTTGTTAATAAATTGATAGGTTAGTGACCATGTGTAAAATTTAAGTAACCTGTTTAAATGTAGTACAGTTGTACTTTAAACCAAATGAAGGACTTTCATGCAGAAGAAAGGATGTTAAACAGCTTTCTTTGGAATCTTACAGATTTTACATTGGCTGTGACCGATGTCAGAACTGGTATCATGGGCGCTGCGTTGGTATTTTGCAAAGTGAAGCAGATCTCATTGATGAGTATGTCTGTCCACAGTGTCAGTCAACTGAGGATGCTATGACTATACTCAGTCCTTTGACGGATAAAGATTATGAGGGGCTGAAAAGAGTCCTGCGTTCATTACAAGTAAGAATAAGCACATTTAAATTGTACTAGATGGTTACTGTGATAGAATCTAATTAGTTTATGAAGGTGAAAGTCATACCTGAGAGAGACTCCCAAATACCTCCTTGCAAAATCAGAACAGACTTCTTTACAGAGCTGCTTCCCAAAGCTTTCCAGAACTCTTGAAATTTTGGACATACGTGCAGTGCCTATCTCCTTATCAAGGCTAAATTTATTTTACTGCTTTAACAACATAAAAGTCATTATTTATAACTAAACATATAAAATTGTACTATTTGGCACATTTATAAAATTAAAAGTACAATTATATTTTTTTCCTGTAAGCAAACTTGGAAATATATTCAGTATTAGGGATAGAAAGATGCAAACTGCTTCCTTGCATATCTATTATAATTTTTTTATGCATTAGGGCCATATGAGAGATAGGAAACAATAGAAATTGAACATAGAGAACATACATTTTATAGTAAATAAAATATAGTGAAGTATGTTTGGGTGAAAAGAGTCAAAGGCGAATTCTGCATGGGCCACAAAGAGCGGTGTGCAGCTGCTAAAAATGTTGTTGTGGGGAAAGACTTTGCGTGGCTGTGGCTGCTGCCGGAGCAAAGCCGCAACGGTGTTTTCCCCCCACAACAGCGTTTTTGTGACTCACTCGTTGAGCAAATGGCATCTATACTTGAAGATACAAGCAGAGAAGGGCAGGAGAAGGGGGAATTTTAACGAAGAGAAGTCAGCTAGCTTAAAATGTTTCTGCTGGAATAAACATTTGTCCTTAAGTTGTCTCTGGGCTTTCATTTTGCTGTGACTAGCACTTCAACCTTTGAAGTGTACAGGAATTAGCCTTACATAATGTTGTAGATTAAAATCTTCATCTACGCATTCCCAGTAATATTTGTATTTAAAAGCTTTTAATTCTTCCCAAAAAGGGGAAAAATCAATACGAATGTTGTTCATCACTCTACTAAAGTTTTGATTTTTCCATTGGAAAACTTGAAAAAAGATCTCAGGGAAAAATAATGCTGTTTCTGTTATTTTTCAGGCATTTACCTTTCATACATCCTGATATAATGACAGTTTGCATATTTTAGGCTTAAGAGTGAAAGAGTTTGATTCAGTGAGTGAAATAATGCATTTTGCCACCTTTCCAAACAGGCTCACAAGATGGCGTGGCCGTTTCTGGAACCAGTAGATCCCAATGATGCCCCAGATTATTATGGTGTCATCAAAGAGCCTATGGGTAAATGTGTTCTTGGTCATCTTAGATCGCAAGCCTGTCTTAAAAATTATTTTTTGTAAAATGCCTAGTTGAAGATGCTATATAAGTTGTTGTCATTATTGTTACTTTCAAATAATAATATTCACAAAGAGTGCTTTAGAAAAATCTTCATTACATAATGTTTTGTATGTTTATTGTGAGAGAGATCTGTATGTTTTTATGATGGAAATACTCTAGTTTCGAAATGTGATAAACTCTTATTTAGCATCAGAATCCCGCTTCACAAGTAAACCTAAGCAAAGCCTGCTGGATCAAACCACTGCTCCATCGTGTTTTGCACAGCAGCCAACTGTATTCACATGGGGAAATGTTGTATGTTTACAGATCTAGAAGGGTGCAGATCTGCCATAGTCACTATAGTGTGAAACAGCCTTTGTAGAAACACGTGCCATATGTTTTCCTTGGGTCCATTGGGCTAGATCAGGGGTCTGCAACCTACATCTCTCCAGATGTTCATGGACTACAATTCCCATCAACCCTGCCACTTGGCCATGCTGGCAGGGGCTGATGGGAATTGTGGTCCATGAACATCTGGAGAGCCGTAGGTTGCAGACCCCTGGGCTAGATGGAAAAAAAGTCTTGGTTTCAAAAAGCAGTATCGGGTTTAATTAGTGCAGAGTTTTTAGAAGCAGTGTTGTTGCTTATTTCACATAGATATATTGATGTTAGTAGTTTTCACTCTGAAGGTTGCTTTGAGTATATTTTTATAGAAATTCGTATATTTTATAGGAAGCCTTTGTTCGCTAATAGTAGATTGTTTGCTGAGGAGTAGAAAGGAATGCCAAGTGAATGTTGAGGGAGACGGTATAGTTTTGAAAAAAATGATCTATTCACACTGTGTATGATTAAGAGACAAGGTTGTAAATGGTTTGTCTCTCTGTCCCCCCCCCCCCACTCCAGCTTACAACCCCTTCATTTCCTTTTTGCTTCTCACTCTTTGTGCTCACTATGCTGCTTACAAAGCTGGATCTTTTGTCACACTGTGTTCTCCCTGTGGCTGGATGTGCATGTCAGTGGCAACTAATTGACATATCTTAACAAGGTCCTGAAATGAAATAAACAAGCAAGCCGTGGAAGCCAAACGAGCTACAAATTAAGCATGTTTATATGTGCTTCTTGCTTAGAGTGATTTAAGAAAGGGAAACAAAGGCAGGATTTTAAGGATGTCAGATTCAAGTAGTCTCTAATTGGAATGCAAGAGAGCTCATTAAATTCTCCATCAAGGAATCATTACACCCTAATAAGACATAAACACACACACACAATGAGTGTTCAAAATTGTTCTTATCAGTTGGAAAGAGGGAGGTGGCAGTTTGGGGTGTGATCTTATTCTGCATGCTTTATGTTGTGATTCGTAAACTGCCTTCAACCATGAGGAAAGGCAAGACGTAAATATTTTAATAAATGAGTGATTTAGCAAAAAAAATCTTGCTTCTTGGTCCTACTCCTCTTATTCTGTTTGGCTTCTCACGCTTCCATTGTATATAACAATCTAAAGCAAGCTTTAATGAAATTGTAGTCAAGCAAGTGTTTCTGTTCCTGCATGTTTTTTTAGGGTATAAGAATTGTGTAGATTACTGAAATGTTGTTTTTGATTAATATTTCCTTATTTTGAAGACCTTTCCACCATGGAGGAAAGAATACTAAACCGTTACTACAAAAAAGTGACAGAATTTGTGGCTGACATGACCAAAATTTTTGATAACTGTCGTTACTACAATCCAAGTGACTCTCCTTTTTATCAGTGTGCAGAAGTTCTCGAATCCTTCTTTGTACAGAAACTAAAAGGATTCAAAGCAAGCAGGTAAGCTACCTTTGTCCCTAACATATATTTGTGGGGCATGTTGTGTATTTTACACTAATAGTTTTAAAGTCTGTTTTTTCTCACTTCCTTTGCCTATTAGCTAGATTTTTAAAGGAATTAAATAATTTCTGGCTTTAATTTCTGGCTGTCTGAACTTACTAAATGCATCATTGTGAAGAATCTTTTGTCAAACTCTTAGTATAGTGAGAGCAGGTTTTGATTTTCAAAGAAACTGAATATTGAAAATTGACAATCCAGTCCTATTTTGCACTTTATAGGGATGATCAGCTGAAAGTATCAGAGGGGCAGAGCAAGAGCTAAAATTGTGTACTTACAAGTTCCTGGATTTCATTTGAGAGTTAAGTGCTTGCTAAAGATTATCACATTGGATTCAGTGCAAGTTTAGTCTGTTCAGTTTTTCTTAATAGTGTCCTTGGGTTCAGCCTGGTAAAAAAGTTCCACTTCAGTTCCTGAGCAACTAGATTCACTCCTTTCCCTTTTGGGGTTTCACACAAGGGGCTCCTAATGTTGTTTCTGTCAGACTGTTCTGACTCCTTCCTGGAAAGGTTCTGCAGACTCCAAATATGAGTTGCACAAAGCCTTGGAGAAGATATCACCATATCACACCAGTAGCAGCTTCTCAGAGTAGTAGCTGTAGTCTTTTTGAAGATCAGTTTAGATTAACAGGGGCGGATTCTGTAAGGGCCAAAAACAGTAAAAACACTGTTCCAGGGGCACTGTTTGCATGGCTGCCACTTCTACATCAAGGCAGCGCCGTGTTTTTCCCCCTCACTGGGTCGGAAACACTGTTTTCCTGCCTCAATGAGTGAGGCGTCTGGGAAACAGCGTTTCCCAGTTGGAGGTGCCGCTTTTCACTGCCTCCATTTCCCCCCACGCTTACCTTCTCTCCCTTCGGAGCTCCACAGGGACGGGGAGGCAAGCCCATGCTGCCCTTTGACCCCCAGGGGGTCGGAATGCAGTTTGGGCGTGCCTCCCTGGCCCTACAGATCTCCTAAGGGAGAGAAGGTAAGTGTAAGGAAAGAAAACAGAGGCGTTTCCATGCGGAGGCGCCTCCGTGGACCGTGGCCACTCTGGGGCTGCGTGCACTTCAGCGTGCAAACGGCCCTGGGGCTCCACCGGCATCATATATGCTGGTGGGAAGCCGCTGTAGTGGCCCATGAGGAATCTGCCAGGGTAATTCTCCAGTGGAGGGAATGACAGTGCAAGGGAAAGCAGCAACTGAGGTGACACTTGGTCAGAATGTCAGTCATTCTTTTTCATCCTTTATTTTATTACCAACTTTTATTTGTGTTTGGGTGCTAGCTTCCATTACTGCTTCATTTAAACCAGACATGTTCTTTTTTTGCAGATTGTGATAACTTTAGTGTGACCTTTCTAACTGGAATCAGAACTGGATGTTTTGCTTACTTTTTCATTGTACAATGTCATTCACTGGTGGTTGTTGTTGTTTTAATTCACGTTTGCTGTTGCTCTGTAAAGTATGCTTGTGGAGGCACTCGTTTTGCTAGCAGCTGTGTTGGAAAATAAAATGAATGTTATTTCTGTTAAAGTTCAGTAGTACTCATGAAAGCTATGTAAAATCAATTATATCCTTTTTATAATAAAAGCCATTAACTTACAAAGGAGAATTTGCTAAATTCTAACAAAAATTGGTGTTTTGAATTTGCATTCTTATCAATAAGTATGCAGTCATTCAAACGCTACCCAAAGCAATGTAAATTAGCCACCTATTATACGTACCTCTTTCTCAGTGATATTATGTGACATTTCTGGGTTTGAGGATATTCCAGTTGAACATCATGTTTTTGTGCCGAATCAAAAGATCAGAGGTTGTTTCTGTATCTGTCTACAAAAGATGAACAGCAACAGCAACATGGCTGCCTTCTCAGCTGAGTTACTGGCCCTTGGCATCTGCTTAAAGCAGAGAGGTCTCTTAAATGAAGGGTGCTTAATTGTTCCCCTTTTCTGCATTCTGCAGGTCTCATAACAACAAACTGCAGTCTACAGCTTCTTAAAGTTTTCACGTGTTATCCTAACACAGACAGCAAGAATCTGGTGGTCTGATTTTTTTTTTTAACTTGGGAAGCCAGAGGTTATTAGTCAGGTTGTCCTGACAGCATCTTGATGTAAACTGCATTTTTATCAGTCACATCAGATTATATTCTTGGCTGATTTTTGTCCAAAGGACAAAAGAATGAAAATCAGCAACATCGTGTTCTTGTCAAGATCAAATTATGCTGTTGTAGCAGAGACAGGAGAACAGTTTGTTGGAGGACAAGAGAGAAAAAGCAAGAAAAAGAAGATACAGTATAATGGGGTCAAGTTCTAACTCCATGGAAATGCCACGTCCGTTCTTCAGTGAAGAAGCTGGTTTAAAGTCCATACAGGGAACTTTTGACTGTATTTATTTATTATTGCAAAAAGGACGCTTTTTTATTGCTGCCCTCATTTGTCAGCTAATTATTTTTTTTTTCTTATAAGCCCCCCTAGCCCTGGTTATATGTAACCCATTCTGTATCTTACCATGATTCCTGTAGGTAAAAGTACAAGATGACCTCTAGATGTCTTTTCTTTCTATGAAAGGAGCTGCTATGTACACATGTGCACAAACAAACTGGGAATCAACAATGAGTTTCTCATTCATGGTAGATGAAAACAATTAAGCTTGCATAAACGTTGGGCTGAAGTGGTCATGGACTACAGACATTTTTGCCTTGAATATAACAGTACAAGTTGTCATTTACTCTGCACCAGACAGATATGAGTAAAATCTATTTGAAGGTATCTTGTTTGTAAACATTTGTCAGATTCTAATTTTTTTTTCTCTTTTTGTATTAAAAAAATTTCAAAATATGGATGTATATTGAAACAAAATAAATGGAGGTCGTTGGTCTCTCCACACATGTAGGTGTCTTTTGAATGTCCGCTGACATGTTTGTGAGATTTTGGCAATTTGTTCTGAAGTAAAAAGTATCCAAGATAGGAAGGAAGGAAAAGTGGGAAGTACAGAAAAGCTCCAGGTGTGATTTTACTTATTTTTAATGAACTAAAAACTTTTTGCATTGATGAAAAAGGAAATTGTACAAGAACTTTCATTGCCCGTTGCTAAATGAAGAATAAAGAAGCAATGTGTTTCATTTGTGTCTTCTGTACTGGGAAAGACGTATAAAAATAAGAAAGGAAGATGCAGTTGATTAGAGTGTGGGGTTGTTGTTTTTTTACTGCTCACTGACCAGTTGTTTGCACTGCTGATGGCAGTAAATTGGGTACATCATAATCCAGCAGCAGTTAGATTCTGTAGCTCTATATCAATTTTGACTATAAACTTTGCACTAATTCACAGTTTTGTCCTTCAGTGATCTGGAATTTGTCTGATTATAGAAAAGCTTTCCTTGGGTTTAAGCTCACCCTGCTATGCAAGAACCTTTTCTGTTACTTTGTTAACCTCTGCTATCGACCACAATTTTCTTATAAGTACCGGCTCAGGTGTACAGATTATTTTGAGTTAATTTGGCCCAAGAAAACCTATGATTTTGTACATACCTACTGTCATTTAATCAATGTGAAATCAAAAGGAAGTTAATTGTCCATTGTGAAAAGAGCATCCATTTATGCTTCTTAGAAACTAGAGGAGGAAAAGAGTACTTGTGTTTTAGAATTTGTTGTCTTAGGACTTTTTACAAAAAGATGCTACATATTGTATGCATTATGTTTATGAAAGAAGGAAATTTTTCAATCTTAACCCTATAAATACTGTCTCTACTCAGTATTTCTGTAATATTCGTATGTACGGCTGACATTGGAAAAACCACATTGAAACAAGACATTTCCTACCAATAGGCTGTTTTTAACAAATTGTGTCAGACTGAAGAATAACTTTTGTACATAATAGGACATTTCATCTTAGATAAATAAAGTAATATCAGACATCAAATTTGGTGGAGTTACTAAAGAAACAGTAGTAGTTTAGAATGATCCGTGTAGCACTAGGCATTGCTATGCCATAAAAGAGTTCTTAGAATTTTTTCACGCCATAAATGAGTATGAAATGAGAGAAAAGTACTACTTTCAGCGCTTTCCAAGCCTCATCATTTTTCCTACTAATTTGTAATATATAAAGACTTAGCTGTATCAACTATGGTAACTTTCAGTTTTTTGAAAAGTTTTATTTATGAGCCAGTGTAATGTGTGTACATTTTAAATGCCACTTCTGTAAAAGGAATAAAGAAAATGATACTTTCCTCAGTTTTTTTAAATCAAACGATGTGCCAAATATTTGTTCCCCCCACCCTCCACTCATTATTACAAACGCAAAATGTCCTCTAATCATGTTTTAATGTGAATGTTAAAGAGCCATGAGTCCAGTTAGGTTACTTCTTAATCATAGCTCCTCAGTCAGATTGAAGGATTTGTTGTTCCATGCCAAAATAGAGTTCAAAAGTTTCCAAATACTTGTTTTGTTTTTGTGGTGGATTAATTGCTTATTAACAAATGCTCAGTTTGGAATGGTATCGAACAGCTGTAGCATGCTTATATCACTATGAAGGATATGCAACACAGAGTGAAATTTTGCAAGTGCCCTCTGATGTAAAAGCTGTGAACCTGATCCAGGGGTAACACAAGTATCCCTTGCCCAACTGGAAGGCATTTCAATTCCAGTGCAGGGGATATGCAGCTTCCATGGATGATTAAAGGCCCCGTACCACATCCCAAACTGGTCCCAAGGGTTCCCTAACTCAACCCTCTTTTCTGCGGACAGAGAGGCTGCAGCAGAAAGATGATATGGGGAAAAATTATTCCACTCGTAGAACTTGACATGCAGTCATCTGAATCTCATCTTAGGAACAGAAATATATCGTAAGATCACAACCATTTAAATATATGTATATATTTATATTTGCTGGTAGCAAAAAAAATTTATGAATTCAGAAGGGTTTTTTTGTCCCCTTTAACTAGTTTCAGTGCACTAACTTTTGATTTCACATAAGCAGCCACTCTAACTTTTATTTCATTTTAACTTTTTATTCAAAGCCAGTGTGATTCTCTCCTGATTGTTTTGCATATGTAGGGAAAGGATCAATTAAAACAGGAGCGTTCCTCGGAATTTTAACATCATTTTGTGGATTTTTTAAAAACAGTACTGTATTTCAAACGTTGAAAGGTATTTTCACTACTTTCTTTAATTTGGGGTGTGCAGGATCTCATAGTAGATTTGTGAAAACAAAACAAACCATTGTGTGTGTGGGGAGGGGGGGGGTAGCCTAGGATACTGGAGGCATCACCACACCCCACCTCTCAGAAAAGGCTTCCTTGCAGCATGGAGAGGCATGAAAAGTACAGAAGCCTTTTCCCCATTCCCCCGCCGAGAAGCATCTTTGGGCTGCAGTGGACTTGTGCCAGTCTTCTGGCATATCACTTGCAAAGGCCAGGGGACACACCCAAGCTCACACACACTATTCTGGGGGCACTGGGACATTGGTGTGGCGTTCAGTGCTTTATTCCAGTGCCAGGGCGGCAGCAGCCACCACACGCCGGCAGAATCACTCCCAAATCCACCAGAGCAATTGTGTACCAATCCCACAAGTAGATTTGCCCCCCACCCCCAGATGGGGCTCCAAGTCACTGTTAAACAATCCAATGACCTCGTAGTCATAGAATCAGTCTTACCAGTGTCACCCTTTACTTCTATTCACTCATAGAGGGATGAGGATAACTACAAATGTAACCAGGATTTTCCCTCTAGAATGGAACAAAATGAATTCAAAACGTGAAATATAAACAGTGTTATAGTATGAAATAGTTATAGTATGAAAATTCAGAGTCAGTGATGGTAAGGCAAACCTTTGAAGGAAAGTTACTGTTACTAACTTCACTAGTAGAACTATGAATCTGTAGGCTGCAAGATGGTTAATACACATTTTAAAAATCATTTTATTGTTTTTTTTACCAAGAAAACTTAACAAAAAGAAAAAAACCTGAGGTTATCCAGTCATCCTACTTGCTTAAACAACAAAGGCTTATTACTACATAAACAACATAGACTACATATAACTAATTGACTTCCCGCCCGGACCCTGCTGTCAGTTTAATCCATAACATTATTTCATTGTTTATTTAACCTCAAGCCCAACATAGGATCCTTTTCCCCCCTAAACCTTTTCTAATGTATCAACTTGCAATTTGAGGCAATTTGCAACAAAAAAAAGGGGGGGGGATCTTATCCTCCTAACTTAATTTTCCACAGTCAAAGATTTTTAGCATAAATTCTTCCCTCTCTTAATCTTATATCTGAATTTACAATCCAAACTTTATCATTCCATCTATTGAGCCTCGCTTACTCTTACATTTAAAATCTTTCATCCCAGCTGAGATAAATATTTTTATAAAAGCTCTTTTTTGCATCAACTAGCGAAGATCTCTTTGGCGCACTCCATTGACTGAAGCTAAGTATTTGCTTTTATTTATCCTCGCTGGGAAAGAAAATGTCCAATCTAAGCCATGAAAATTTTATCTGGTTTCTTCTTAAAATGTCCACCAGAAATGCATAATCTTTCATTTTCTGTAAGACTCTTAATAAAGGAATCTACTTCATCATTATGATGTCCTTGTCCTCTATCTTGACTGTTGATTTTCTCTGTATTCCCATTATCTTATCTGCCATTTCTTTAGAATAAATCACAATGTCTCTGCACAGTCCTTTCACTTTTGGATTTTTTCTGTGACTATATATTTTTTCAATCATTGACACCATTTCTTCTTCTTTTCAAACAATTGACCAGAACTGCTGCAGTTTTCTTGATGAACTCCTTTTGCTGGATTTGGATCCTCTGGTACCTTCCTTCGTCTCAAGGTCTTTAATTTGATACTCCAGTCAAAGAATGGTTTGATCATATATTTTAATCTGATTATAGAGTCCACATCTTGTTTTAAGGTTTCACTTCCTCTTTGGTCTTTTCCACCTTCCCTTCTGTTTGTGCTATTTTTTTTAATTCAGCTTCCATTTCTTTAAGAACTTTCATGAGCTCAGACATCCACTTGGCAATGTTGTTATTAACAGTGTCTTTCAGAGAGTCTATTTCTGCCCTGAGACTCCGTATACTGACAGATATGCTCTTAGGATTCATGGCCATTTTGTCTATTTCAAGGGACACAGAGCCCTTCCCAGTAGCTGCCATTGTTTACTAGATGTTGCTGTTTCCACAATTCCCCAAAGTTTTCAGTAGTTTAATGCAAGGATCAAATTCCTCCCTCTCTTTGGTTGCTGATGTATTTCAAAGATCGGTTCTTTTCCAGGTTTGTTTTGGCAACCCGCCAACTGAGAGGGGAATAAGTTCTGGAATCTTTTTTGCTTTAAGACAGCTGTCTCACTCTGGGAATATCTTTTTGTATAGCCCTATTTAAACTTTTTAAAAACAATTTCTGCATTCTGCATTTGCTTATTATTTTATGCCACTTAGGAAAATCTCCTGGTTTTTGTCAGGCTTATCAGTAGCAGGATATGGACTCCTTCCTTCAATCTTTTTATATCTTCATTCCATCGATAAGGGATACATGGCTTGGATGTTTCCTCCCGAGGAAGGTCAGTAGCTCAAGCTGGAAAAGATGGCGATACCACTAACTCCAGTGGACCACTATGATGAGTTGATACTGTGCGATCCTGCCTGGAGGAGAGCACTTCAGTAGTATATGCAGCTGCTCTGTCTCTCTCCTTCCTCCAGAGAGGCTTATGCAGCTCTTTTCAGAACTACACAATTGAGCTTTGGTGCCTGGCAAAGCTAGAGCAATGCCAGGCACAGCCACTCAGCGCCATGTTCTGTACTGGAAGAGCACAAAATGGTTAATACAATCAGAAGTGACGTACGTCTCTCCCAAAGATTACAGAGGCTGCTATGAAGAGAGAAGTTATCTTTCTGAGTCAAACAGGAAGTTAGGCAAGAAAGGGAAATGAAATGTATGCCACATTATATAACATTTGAGGCAAGTATTTTGAAAAGCTGAAGAGGCACAAGGTTATTTTTGTTGTTTTTGTTTGTTTTATAGATTTTTTGAAACCCGCTATTCTTCCCAAGAATAGAAGCACTGCATTTTTAAAATTGCCATCCCAGTTTGGAAAATGCAGAATCGACAATAGAGAAAAAGAAGTGACCCATTTTCTAAATGATAGTGCTGGGTTTTTTTAAGCCTTCTTACTTGTAAGGGGAAGGAAAGACTGTTCTTGCCAGCCTTTTATCAATACCATTTTGATCCTGATATGTATGCCTAATACTAAGAAAATCTGTATATTCCAGCATATTTTTAAAAGTAAAGGTAGTCCTTTTGTAAAGCCCAGGTCAATACTGACCCGTGGGGTGACATCGCATCACACTGTTTTTGAAAGAGAAATTGTGTACAGTTCGGTAAGCTTTCCATATGATTTCGCTGACAGTGTAGTAGCAAAGAGACTAAGCTGTGGGCTAGGAGATCTTATTCCAATGTTGAAGTCACTGGGTGGCTTGAGACAATCCTGTAGGTTGGATCTCTTGGACAAAGACACAATCCCTTATGTAAGCGATTGTTCCATTAATGCAAGAGACTCTTTTTAGACAAAGAGCTTTGCACTTGAGGAAGGCACATTTCTGTTAGCAGAATGGGTCAACATGAATATCATCTGGAAAAGAGGAATAGTCCTGATCCATCTTATGGGGCTGTTCTAGGAGTTACTATTATGTCCGAGAAAAGCTCTGAATCTAAACCACTGGGCTTTTAAAGCGCTCAAAGAACCACAAAAGGAAGAAAAAAATAAGCTGTGAATGCTTGTCTGGCAACACTTGTGTAAAGAGTTCACATGATGCTCTAACAGGTAATGCCAATAGCAGTTGAATGCGTCCATTTGAAAAAGTGGTTGCACAGTTCTAGAATTTAGATTTGCTTCTTGTGTTCAGTACTTGAAGCGTGAGATGTAAAATAATCCTTCTGTGAATATAAAGAGCAAAAAGGACAGCTGTGTAAATATAAAGATGTATTATTGCAGCCACTAGTTCAATTACGTGGAAGATGCACATAACGGAAAAATCAAAACAGGCAAAGAAGCAAATTTAATATAAATAAGAAAATTCTTTGTAAGTGGAATGCCTGCCTGGGTCAAGTAATGGAATGGGTTTGCAAACATTTGCAGTTTAATTGACATGCTCTTTAAAATTCTCATTTGTTTTCTGAGGTGCAAGGATAGCTACTCTCTAATTGCGGCGCCGTCAAAATTAGTATGTGGAGAGTGAATTGCAGATATACACAATTTGCCCATTTTGCTTGTAATGGAAGCTTTATGGGGGCTGGTAATCTGGCATCGCGGGCATTCAGACTTTAAATATAGAAAACAGCCTGAATAAATGTGAGGAAGAGTAGTAGACACAGTCCCCTCTTCCCCCACTCATCCTTCTCCCACTGACCTGGGCTACTGCCAAGAAGTTTCATTTTGACAAAAAAGCCTTCATTCAAGTTATATTTGGGGAGGGGGGGATTGACTCTGACATCTTGCTGTAATTGTGTCATATCCCCCACAGTAACTTAACTGACTTCATCCTTTGCCTGAACAAATCCATTAACCCATTTGAAGATCATGACAGATCTAGCAGAGAGACATGTTAATTGTGTTTTGCCAGTGTACAAGTTCAAGTTTTCCTAGGTAATAGAACTCATAAGTGGATGGTTACAGAACCTTCTCGTGTCAGAGAATGCTTGTGGATTTCTCCATTCCTTTTTCATCTCTCATCGAGCAGTCTTACTTCATTGACATTGTATTCTTGCTCATCTTTGCTCTCCTCTCAGTAACTTGTTGAAGCTAAAATTTTTAACTGCCTGCACTTCTCACATTGCCCAAGTCCTTGACACAACGTTGCAGGTAGCCCCAGAAAGCCTTAGATTTTTTTTTAAACAGTGGCTAAATCCTGTAAATTATGACTGATTATATAAAAGTTTGAACCTTTAATCTGTATGCCAAATTCTCACTTTATTCATTACCCCTATGTAAAAAGCAGATGGGCAGCCCCATCCAAACCTGGAGGCAGTGGGACGCAGTGCTGGTGGGGTGCTGTCCCACCTCTTCCTGTAGAGCTTTCTGGCAGCTCAGGGAGCTTGGGAAAGCCCCATAACTCCAGGATGGAGTCAACTAACGGCTTCGCCCCAGGAATGCCCTGGCCTACCCCCTCCCAATGCTGGCGTTTGAGCAGGATGCCAGCTCAAGCTTCCGGGTTTTGGAGTGGCGGGGCTGCAGGATGCTTGGCTGTTGGTGTATCTGCCCCTTCTGCTGGGGTAAGTGCCCCGGGGAGGGCAAATGCACTGGTGCAAGACGGCACTGCTCCCTAGAGCCATTTCAGCCGCCCTCCTTTGGATTGGGCTGTTAGTCGAAGGCTTAATTAAAATCTCAAATCTTGGAATGACATGTTTCCCCAAACAATCGGCTGATGAAACTGGCCAGCATTCAGATAACTATTTGCACATTCAGTTCATGTTTGTCGTGCAAGCACTAGATTTATTTATTTATTAAAATAAATAAATTATATTCCACCTAATCCCGACTGAAGTCAGGCTCAGGCCAGCTTAAAGAAATTTAAAACACAATTGTACAATAAAACATTCTAGTAAGTCAACTGCAGTACCAAAACCTACGCTTTACGTTTTAGTACTAGAATGTGTTTACAACAGATTCTTACTCTGAGAGAGCTATGCACAGCAAGGGAGAATTACATTTAGAATAGAGGATTACTCTGAGCATACAAGTTTTGTTTGTGGCCAAGGGAAGGTTGAAGCACCAAGGCAAAGTGATTTCTCTGAATAAACAGAAAGCAAAAGGATTTTTTTTCCAGTTGTAAATGCTTGTAGTTCTAAAAAAGCAAAATCCATATAACGTAGTTAGATTCGAGACCAACAAACGTTTCAGGGTGTAAGCTTTCAAGAGTCACAGCTCCCTTTGTCAGACATAGTAAAATAGAAGTATATGTGAATGTGAACTAATTCACAAGTTCAGAGCAGTCGACCCTCCAGGGCTGAATGGGGGCACAGGACTTTTATCTCACAGCAGATGCTAATTTTCTGACCCCAAGTATTTCCCCTCTGCTCTAATAAAGCTGAATACAATATACATTGTACATATGCATCCTTACTGATCATTCTTTACATCACCCTTCCCACCTTCTGACTAAGCTAAAAGGACTCAGATCATCACTTCTATTCTACTGTGACTGATGAAGTGTGCTTGGAGTCCCGAAAGCTTACACCCTGAAAATCTTGTTGGTCTCTAAGACCATGGCCACCCTCTAAAATGATAAAGGGCTGTAGGCAATGAACTCTGAAAATTAATATGGTATGCTTGATAAACTTGGAAACCTGCCTTTTTAGTTAGCAAGCAGGATCGTCATGCTACGACATTTAGCAGAATTTGAACCAACTGTAAACACCATTTGGATTTGTTTTCTTACATTAATTATGAGGGTTTGATTATCTCACAAAATGATAAATCATAGTTGCTGTCAGACTAAATGCATAATAGGGCAGAATCTTGTTCTGAAGCCCATTAAAGAAACTGAATATCTCAATTTCCGTTTTAAGAAGTGGGAATTGATTTATTCAGTAACATAATATGAAAGGTGCACAGTATGATCGTTTCATATTCCTGCATAAAACAAACAAAAGTATGCTTGTTAGGAAGTGTATATCGTAATATTTTGTTGTTCACATCAGCATTTGCCCAGGTATTCGGCAAGAACTGTTGATGACATGTTGATTTTTACCCTGTGAAAAGGCCCAAAAGCTGAGAGATTCAGATTTTAATTGAATGCTCGCCCTCCCAGAAATAATATGATTAAAAAGAATATTGCTAAAATAGCAAAGTAGATGCTCATTAAAAGTGAGAAATGTCTGCAGAAAAGTTGAGTGCCTTGGAATATATATTGTTGCATGTCTGGGGGCAACAGATTTAGGCTGTTTCTAGGCCAAGGCTGTTTAGGCCTAGGAATACATGTGCCTCTTTACCCTTCTACTTTTTGCCATTAAGTATTTTTTATAGACAAAGTATATCAAACTGGGTTGAAAGGCGGGGGGGGGGGGGGGGGGGGTTGTCCGCAACAGGAAACCCCCCAAATTGCTTGGATCGTGGCTGTTTTTTCATCTTCATCTGCAGGTATGATGAGCTGCTGCTTGAATTTTCCGATCCCGCCTCTTGTTGAACCTTTTCACGTAGCTACTCCCACTCCAAAGCAGGCCATCTCCAGGTCTTAGATGCCCCCTGAGATGCTCTTGCAGAGCTCTCGGTAATTGCCGTCTTCTGTGGTAGATGTGACCCATCACAATGTATCTGTTGCCTGCAAAACACAAGTACTTCTGAGTGAGTACATACACCATTGTAGTGTAGTGGTTAGAGTGTTGAACTAGAATATGGAAGACCAAGATTTGAATGCCTACTCTGCCGCGGAAGCTTCCTAAGGACTTCAGACCAGCTGTAAATAATCAGCCTCACCTACCAGGCATGGTTGGTGTGAGGACAACTTTGTAAGCCACATTGGGTCCCCAGCAAGGAGAGAAGCAGTATGTAAATGAAGTAAATAAGGAAACATATTGCAACAGTCAGTGACTGGGATAGAACATGTAATGTGGTATAGAGCCTTTGGCTCATGTATGTGACCTCCACTAAAGCAGAGTTTTGGACAAACAGTTTTGGATTGTTTTGACTCAGACACAAAGTATTGTCCATTTAGAAGAAGATCCCTATGATCTATGCCTTCAGCAGTCATCCTATTTCCTCTGTCTCCCTTGCTGACAACATGCCTCTTACAAACACTGTTATTAAGAAATGTCAGCTGCATAATAGTGAGACTGATAGAATTCAACCAGAAGAAAAATGTTCCCAATGTTACAGCTCTAAATATACATTTATACTAACTGTAATCCAAAGAAAGAGAGGTTGCAGCTGCATTGGAACTGGTGTAAGGGTGGCATTGGCTCCCATGCTACCAGTGCCGTGTGAACTGGTATAAACACCAGTGCAGGAGGACTTACCTCAGCGGCTGGCCACCGTGTCGCCCAAACCCAGAAGTTCAGCTTGCAGTAGTGGTCCTCCACTACAACAGCCTCCACCAGCATGAAGGGGAACGTTCCCGGGGCAGAGCTGACTTTTGGCCCAAGAATGCCAGCAACCAACTTACACCATCAAAAAGTGGCATAAGTTACTGTTTCCTATGGGATTTTTCTTTGCCCCCCTTTTCTCGTGCCTCCTGAAACCTCATGGGAGGCAGTGCGAGTGCACTGTTGTGGTGCTGTCCCTGGCCACTGCTCTACCATTCACACCCTTTGGCTTGGACTGTTTGTCATATTTATTCAATTAACTTTAAGAAAGCTGAGAAATAAATACTTTGAATTGAAGCTCATAAGGGGCTGCAGAAATGGGCGGGTTGACTCTAACCAGCTTTTCTGCTATTGAAAAAGGAAGACAACATCCTCTCTCCGCCCCACCCCTCCAAAAAGGGTATGCTGAGAATCATGGGACTGAAGTATGGAGAGCAAATTCGGATGAGATTCAGAGAGAAAGGTAGCAGGAACCAGCTCTTTGCACCCTCCCACTTTGCCCCGGGCTGTTCTTAAATATGCCCTGGTCAGGAGCAGAACTTCAAGGGGGCTGCAAGGGGGTGGGCAAGGGGTGGCAGGATAGTCCAATCCCATGAATTTTGCTCTGTTTTCTGTACTTTGGATACAAACCTTTATGGATCATTTTTAAACCTGTTTCAAGAACAAAAAAATCTACAATACCCAAATCTGAAATGTTTTAGGAGCATTGTGCCTGGTTCTTTCATATAAATTAAGTCGTAAGCACTCCCTTCGCTCCCCCCCCGCCGCCGCCCCCCCCCCCCGCAATAGGTAAAATGAACAAAGAGGATAAAAGGAGATCGTGTATTACCAAGTTTGAAGTCTGGACAGGGTTTGCTGCAATCGAAGGCATCCACAACTAGAATGTGAACTCGGAAGAAGAAGCCATCAGGGTTGATGAACAGGCGATTAATCTTATACAGTCCATTGGTGTTTACCAACATCACCACCAAGCGCATCCCTTTCTGTACCACGTTGACATCATGAACAATCCCATTCACCACTGTTTTGAAAAAGAAAGGGGGGAGAGAGATCTAGTAGGCTAGTGTTCCTTGCAATTATGTGAAGCCAGAAGAGTCCAGCAGCTACTGAATAAAAACATTCTCACTAAGGAGAGCCACTGTGGTGTAGTGATTAAGAACAAGTGGACTCTAATCTGAAGTATTGGGTTTGATTCCCCACTCCCCTCTATTCCTGCTGGGTGACCTTGGGCTTGTCACAGTGCTCTTGAAACTCGTTCAGCCCCACCTACCTCACCAGGTGTCTGTTATGGGGACAGGAAGGGTTTGTAAGCCCCTTTGAATCTATTTACAGGAGAGAAAGGGGGGTATAAATCCAAACTCTTCTTCTAAACTGTTAATATTTTGATCCAGTATCAAAATACACTAAAGTGAACTGTATTAAATAAGAAGATGCCCATACCTTGCACCTGAAACCTGACAAGTTTATTCCTTGCAATCTTTGCAAAATCTAGGGTTTATATTCCTGCAGATGTGATCCCCCAACCCCACCCATATCTGAACTCAACAGTGAGGCATGTCATAGCATTTATGCTGGATAAACAGGAAAGTAAATCTACTGTTGCAAAGGACACACACATGCCTTTCTCCCAACATGAGAGAAAGTTATCTCATATGGTTGAACTTTAAAGTGGAAGGATAGAGCTAGCCATTTTACTGCATCAATGCATATTTATTTAATCCTGATGTAGTATTAGTCAGATAACTTCTGATTTGAATACCCACTCTAAGTTATCTGAGAGTTTAATTAAGCAAAAAAGACAAAATTGCTTTAAGACTCTTATCACATTTTGAGAAACATTTGATATTAGATTATCATTATTCTGTATCTAAGATCTATTTGCTTTTATTAGATCAGTTCCTTAAATCTGACAATAATTTTCAGATAAACTGCTATAAAACTGTTGGAAATACCTTAGATGACCAAGAATGAGAAGACATATTTACACAAGGTACTAATTTTACTGTAAGTCTTCTGTATATGGAAAATCTATTGAAAATGGTATATGTGTCATCTTTCCCCTTTAAGATTAGCAAAAAAATTACACAATAAATGAAAACAGTAGTTGGTTTTTCAGTGTACCTGAATTAGATTTTTTTTCATTTGTGGTAGGAATGTACCGGTGCTTCATAATTTTGGCCACAAGTAGTGAAAATTCTATTAACTGGTTTAGAAAAACAAATGCCATGTGTGCCAGAATCCCTTTTATTAAACTATTTACCAAATTTTCCCATGGACCAAAGGATTGTGGTTCTTCATAGGATCACTGCTGCAAGATTGATTTTTGCTAGAAATTGCAATTAAAAAGTTGCTCCTAACTTACATGATTGGATAGATTAATAAAGAAATTTATATTTTAGTAAAGTTAACTTTTTTTCAAAAAAAATAATGGCACATAGTGGATAATTTATGGTCAACTACAATACAGAGAATGGAAAAGATTATCTCATAATTTAGACTCAGGTTTCCCTTAACTGGGCGAGTTCAGTGGGTGTTTTATAACCAATTGTTCTTATGGTGATTGTAAAAGTCAAATACGAATACAATGTTTGTATTTCTATTTGCATGAATAAATGATTGAGCAATCTAAAAAATTAAATAATTTTAAAAAATGGCACATCATACATATTGTACCTTGATCTAAATTGAATACAAAGAATGAGCTTTTAAAAGTTACAACATATGACTTGCACACATAGGGTGTTGCACAATAAAACTCCAAAGTCTGCTAGATATCAGAACTGATGAAGATGTTTTTGGGAACTCCTATCCCATAACACTACAGCAACTTGGAGGGGGAAGCTAGGTAAAGTTGCTCAGCATTTTCCAAGAACAGCCCCATCCACAGAAAGATAGAAAATACCGTGAAACTTTACTTATCTTTCATTACTGTACCTCCTTCTAGGGCACGTTGGCTCCTGGGTCTGCTCACAAGTCAAAACCAACTAAAATGGGTCATTTAAAATTCACAACTACACGGTGAAACATTAAGTGAGCCCTTCGGGGGTAGGGCGGTTTATCAAATCAATAATAATAATAATAATAATAATAATAATAATAATAATAATAATAAAATAGATAAATAAATAAATAAATAAATAAATAAATAAATAAATAAGTCCGGACTTCAGAAAAGGCGATACTTCTGTTCTGGGTGCCAAGGTAATAATTTCAGGTGGACCTTCTGAGAGTGGCTAATGCTGGTGCCCCAAGGCTGGAGGAGGAATTTTATGAGCCAGTACTAAAAGCGTTCAAAGTATATAAGCTATGCATGGCCAGGTTAAGTGGCGCTGGATGATCTTACCAAATTCACTGGAACAGTAGGCTTCCAACTCCTCTCTGTCCCTCCGGCAATCAGTCAGGCACACCTCTGCATTGTCAGCTTCTAGAATAAGAACCAAATGGGTGGACAAAGTGGCGTAGCTAGGGAAAACGGAGCCCGGTGAAAAATCTGCGTTTTGCTCCACCCCCCACCCCATGTTCGTTTGTGTTTTTTGTATTTTTAGTATTTTTCCAGTTTCTGGCCTGCAGTGGGTGCAGTTTTAGGCTAGCACCATCAAAATTTCAGGGTATCTTTAGGAGACTATCCTGATGATGCCAGCCAGGTTTGGTGAAGTTTGGTTCAGGGGGTCCAAAGGTATGGACTCTCAAAGGTGTAGTCCCCATCTCCTATTAGCTCCCATTGGAAACAATGGGGGATAGGGTGCCCCCTTTTGGAGTCCATAACTTTTGACCCCCTGAACCAAAACTCACCTCACTTGGGTGGTATAATCAGGAGAGTCCCCCAAAAACTCCCTGAAATTTTGATGCTGCTAGCCTAAAAACCGCGCCCCCTGCAGGCCAAAAATTGAAAAACACTAAAAAATACAAAAAACAAACTTGATACTTGAAAGAGAAAGCAACAAAAAAATTCAGAAGGAGACTGAGACTCATAAAGGCAGCCATGAAGGAGCTAGAAAAAATCCTTAAGGGTAAGGATGTGTCACTGGCAAACCAAATCAAGTTAATTCATGCCATAGTATTCCCTATTACAATACATGGGTGTGAGAGTTGGGAAATGAAGAAATCTAATGGAAAGATAGTTGATTTGTTTGAAATGCAGTGTTGGGGAAGAGTTTTACAAATACTGTGGACCACCAAAAAGAAAAATCAGTGAGTTCTAGATCAAATTAAACCTGAATTCTCCCTAGAAGCTAAAATGATTAAACTGAGGCTATTCTGTTTTGGTCACGTCATGAGAAGGCAGAAGTCACTGGAAAAGACAATAACACTAGGAAAAGTTGGAGGCAGCAAGAAAAGAGGAAGACTCACCATGACATGGATCAACTTGAGCAAGGAAGCCACAGCCTTCAGTTTGCAAGACCTAAGCAAGGGTGTTAGGATGCTTGGAGGACATTGATTCACAGGATTGCCATACATCAGAAGCAACAGGACTTAACATACACACCTAAATTATGTATTACATCTTCCTGTAGTTATTGAACCACAAGGAATTGTGTCATCTTATAAAATAGGGTGACTCTAAATGTGAATACATGGTTTTGGCTTTGGTTGGCCACGATCCCAGAATCTTTACAAAGTGTATAGCAGTGCTGGGGCCTTCCTCAACAGACTGCTGAAGTGCAGCACTCCCATGCTTCGATGACTGGTTCTTGGTGGCCCCATCTAACCTCATATGGGAAATGCAGTCTACCTTCATCCAGCAGCTGGAGCTCATGATTAAACCTGCAGACATCTCTCTCCCCATTCCAGTATATTGACTTTATGGGGGCAAGACAGGATTCCACCCTTCACCAGGTGTCCTGCCCAGCCTCCAGGACGACTGCCACTAGATCTTTGGATCACAGGTTGTTTTTAATCTCGTCTCTGACAAGTATGGTGGTCCACTTCCACTTATTCATGAGGGACTGGCCCTCATGTACATTTTCAATCCCAAAGGCTGTGATAAAGTCCATGGATTGGTGGATGTACCCAGTGACCTTGCTCCAAGTGAATCCGCCACTTTTTCCATGGGTGTGATCATGGATACCTCCCTAGCCAGGTGGGGGCCTCATGGTTAGGATGTTGATCCTCTAGGTTGTAATCGACTGTGGAGAGTTCAGTCTCAGAGCACTAGAATTGCTCTCATTTCTTTGTCAAGCATGTCTAGACACACTATCAGATGTTTAGATCCACTACACCAGCCCTACATAGAGTGCATTGCAGTAGTCTAATCTGGAGGTGACTGACTTGTGAATCTCAGTGGCAAGGTCAGGGTGGGACAGATAGGGGGCCAGCTGTGAGCTCAGTGTAGGTGATAAAACTCTGTCACCCTAGACATTTTTGTCCAGAGTAAGGAAAGAATCAAAACATTTTCCGAAGCTCAACTCTGTCAAGTGTAGGTAAAGCCAGCCACCCCTGTGCCCCAGACATGATTTACCAGTGTTCCAAAATTAAACCCTTTGGAATTAGACCCAGACCTTGTCCTCACTCAGTTCTTGGCTTCAATCTTTTCTTTGCCTTGCTGACCATTTAGTTCAATTTGGTTTGTAGCTTTGTCAGTGCTTGACAGGACATCATCCAAAATGAGTTATATCAGATCAAATAAACACCTTACCTCCTTCAGCAGCTTACTGAATCATTCTTGCAACTCATGTTCTCCAGCAAAATTAAATGTGCCCTCACCCCAGAAAAAAGGGAAAAGGAAGCCATAGAAGTGATCTCACAATCCAGGTATCATTTAGACTTCTATTCCTGTTATCTCATGGTATCCAAGAAGGATATTGAGCCTTTTCAATAACACGGAGGTTCCTTGGCAAGCCACAGGTGCCCTTTCCCCCCTATCACTGCTCAATCACTGCACAGGAAGTTCTTTGGTTTGCAATAGGAAAAGAACCATTCTAATACCAGGTTCCACCTTTCGACTTTAATACAACACTTTTTACGAAGTATTTGGCAGTAATCTTCATCTGTGTATTACAGTATGACTATTCATAAACAACTGGCTCTTACACAATAAGTTCTTTGTGGAGAACAGACGACAACCAATTTTCTCAAGTTTTCTTAGGCTGAATATCAACCACAAGAAGGCCCACAAGGCAACCTTGTGACATCTCCATTGCATTTGTTCCATCTTCAATAGAAGGCTATTTCCTATAGAATCTTGTAGAAGCAGGATGAGCATGCACTTATTTCTGGAGATGTTGGTTGTACGAAGGGATCTGGCAATTCTACTCCAGGGCAGGATGGTTCAAGTGGCAACCAACAACATGGCCAGATTGTTATACCTCAACTTCTTAGCAATTAAGCTTTGGAACTAGTATCTTCACAGCATTTTCCTACCATGTCCATTTTTATGCACGGTCCTTGAATTCTTGCTTTCTGTCACACATCTTCAGGATATAGGCCTACTTCCATGGCAACCTACATGAGACTGGTCAACACAAATTATACCTTTTTTTGCAGCATGGGAGGTCTGAATCCCTAGTACTTCATGGGCCACTACCCACTTACCTCACTAAACTGCAACGCCGCTGCGACCCCGCAATGAAAAGCCTCCGTGGCTTCTGACCACGGAGACATTTGTTCCCCACACGTTTGCAATTCTTGAAATAACGCGGGCAGCAAAGAGTGGGAGTTCCGTTGCAATGAGGGGAATGGGGGCGCTCTGACAATGGCCGTCGAACGTGTGCGTCATGGAGTTCACGAGAAAGTGGCGGACCCCAGCCGAGGGCGGAGTCTCCAGTGTGATTGGCTGGGAAGAGGATTGTTTATGATAGGTTCGCATCGCGGTGAGTCGCGAGCGATCATCAAAGAGGCTTAACAGCCCTCTATTAAGGCGATCGGCACATGCTGGCGTCAGCAATGACAAATCGTTGGCTATGCGGCTTTCTGTGGAGACACGTCATCAGCAGTGTGTTGGAAGTTGAAAAGCCAAGAAGCCAGCTTCTAAGCACGCGACGCTCTCTTGTGGCCTCTCCTCATTCCCGCCAAAGGCCGACATTTTCCATTTGCTGCGGCACGGGCTTTGAACAAGTTGGCAGAGGCGATGGAAGGCGTGACTTCGACTGGATGTCGACACGATGTCTCACGTCATCCTCACTACGCGCACTTTTAGGCGGGGGACAATTCCCCACTTAACAAGATGGCTCCCTGTTCCCTGATTGGCCCGTGGAGCTGCGCGTCACAGCCGAATCAGCGTAGCGCACAAGAAACAGCCGAGGTTCCGGCTACTAACCCGGGCGGCACCCGCGAGCTTTAAAAGTTGCTCTTTTAAAGCGGCAGACTAATTTGCCGCGCAGCCAGGAGGCGGGAGAGAGGTAAATCCCTGGCAGCCGCGCAGTGAGCGCCGGAGATGTGCGGAGCGTCCAGGACCCCCGTGGCTTTTAAAGAGGTGACCCCGCGGCTTATGGTGAGTGGATAGTGACCCCATGAGTGCATGAAAATGCAGAGTGGGGGACGACATGTATGCATTTTGTCTTCACCTATTTCTGAAAATGTTACACAAAATGTCCATATACCTCATTTTGATAGCCCTTGATACATCATCCTCTGAAGCCCAATCAGTTATCCGAGGGCAACAGCAAATTCTTTCTTTGCAACATCTGCACTGTATTGTTTCACAGCAGCCTCCCAAGCACTCGGGGAAGTCTCCCTAAGTCACAGGTGTCAAACTCGTGGCCCTCCAGATGTACATGAACTACAATTCCCATCAGCCCTTGCCAATCTAGCCAATGCTCATGTTGGGAGGGACTGATGGGAATTGTAGTTCATGAACATCTGGAGGGATGTGAGTTTGATGCCCCTGCCCTAAGTATAGGAACAATTAGATTCAAGTCCACTAGCACCATAGAAACCATCAAGAGTTTCAGGTTATATACTCTTGAAAGCTTGTACCCTGAAACGTTGGTCTATAAGGTGCTCATAAGGTGTTGGTCTATAAGGTGCTCATGAACTCGAATCTAACTTCTACTGCACCAACATAGCCACCCTTTGAAACTAATTACTAGAAATTACTAGAAATTATTACTAGAAATTATTACTTTAATAATGCTTATACAGCATTTATAATTAATTCAGCCTTAACATACTAGAGTTGCCACTGTTCAGTGTGAATTAATGCTACCATGATGCCACTTCCACTATTGCCTTTTGTGTTAACATTACAGCTAGAATTCAGCTAATTAAAGAGAATCATAATTGGAATTTAAATTATTCTAATTAAAAATGGCCCAGGCTAGCCTGATCTCATCAGATTTCAGAGGAGAAGCAAAATCGGTCTTGGTTTGTATGTGAATGGGAGACCATCAAGGAAGTCCAGAATTGCTACACAGATGCAGGCAAACCATATTTTGCTTGAAAACCCTACAGGGCTGCCACAAGTTGGCTGTGACTTGACAGCATATACAGTGATCTCAATCACCTTATGAACTGAACAACCTAATCCTTGTGCATGTTTACCTGGAGGAAAGCTACACTAAGTTCAGTGCCACCCACCCTCTGCACCACTGTGCATGAACTTGAATTAGCTTGGCATTTACATAGACATCACTAAGCACTACTGCCTTTTCCAAGTGAATCCCATTCTTGCACTTCCTTACCTTCCTTTAATACAGTGAAGTGATGCAGCAAGCTCGACGTCTGCCGGTTTGTCAGCCAGGAGGGCAGGGTCATGTTTCTCAGGGAATTGCTGAGTTTGTGGGAGGGATTTACCTTGCCAGGTCGATTGAGGTGATACAGACTGCCGATGTCTGACTGTGCATTTTTGAAAGCATAGGTTTCAGCCAGCAGTCTGCCTTTATGACGGGAATGAACAGGCTGGTAGAAAGAGGAAGAGATGCTGTTGGTGGCTTCCAATTGAAGCCTGTTTGTATGCATTCGGTTGGTTTGGCTGAAGGAAGCAGCAGGAAGTGTCTCCTCCTCGTGGCTCTCAGAAGGAATTCCCTTGATATGGTGAAGAGGTTGTTTCCTCAAAACTGTGTGGCTCTCTACTGCATTTTTAACCTTTTTCCCTTTGTCCAAGAACAGCAGATGTGGATCAACTGCTTTCACCCTCAGCAGGCCACCTGGAGGCTGTGGCTGGTCCTCAGCATGATCATCTCCCACAATGCTGTTGCCTTTTAATGGAGGCTTAATCTTTCTGGGAGTGGATCCCACTGGTCCATAAGTATCTTTACTGAATGACTGGATGGACTTTCCAGCATATGGAGGCCCTGTATTCAGATAAATGAGAGAGAGAGAAATTAAATGCTCCAACAGTGACCTTAGATTAGGGTAAGTAACCCCCAGGTCACACACCAGACCATTTTGCCAGCATAGTGTAGTGGTTAAGAGTGGTGAACTCTGATCTGCAGAACCAGGTTCAATTCCCTTCACATGAAGCCTGCTGGGTAACCTTGGGTCAGTCACTGTCCTCTCAAAATTTTCTCAGCCTCACCTACCTAATAAGTTGTCTATTTGGGGGAAGGGAAGGCAACTGTAAGCTGCTTTGAGACTCCTTAAGGTATAGACAACTGCAACGTTTACTTCCTGTTTTGTTTATTTAGTACATTCTTTATCCCTCTCTTCCTCCAATGAGTTTAGGGTGGTATATATTGTACAGTGCTCTCTCATTTTATCATCGTAACTCTGTGGAAGAAGTAAGACTGAGGAAAAAGTGACTTGCCCAAGGTCACCCAGCGGACTCCCCGGCCTAAAGTGAATTTGAATTCAAGTCTAGCAGATCATAATCCAACATTTTAACCACTACACTGCACTGTCTGTATTTATTATGAGTTGCAGCATACCCTAACCCAGTGGTGGGATCCAAAAATTTTAATAACAGGTTCCGATGGTGGTGGGATTCAAACAGTGGGGCCGCCGCACACATGCACCTCCAGTCCCTATTGGGCAGGGAGGTTGCTTTAGTAACCCCTTCTCAGAAAAAAATTAGTAACCACTTCTAGAGAAGTAGAGAGAACTGGTTGGATCCCACCTCTGCCCTAACCTAATGACATCTTTTTCTAAAGCAGAGATTTCTCAAGCTCCAGTAAAACTAGTGAGATTTTTTACAATATCTTCATAAAAAATGGAATCTATAAATTAGCCTAGTTCTGTTAATCAGGAATAACTGCAACATGACAAGTTTGCCCTTTCAGATTTACCATAGGATTGTGCGCTTGCCTACCCAGCTCTTTTCCTCTTCGGCCACTTTTTACTCTTAACTGTGCTATTTGTCAGGCTACTCTTCAAGACTGTCCAGATGTTTCAGATGGTACCGAACACAGATTTTGATATAAAAAGACTCAAACAGTTTAGGCTCAACATACTTTAGATTTTGCCAATTTCGCCATGTGTCTTCACGCGTCTCTTATGAAATCATTTAACAATATTAGCAGTATGCCAAGTATGAATGGCAAGGATTTTGTCAAGAGAGGTAATTCCACCACTGCTGCATGATTGTCCACCATTGAATTCTCTTCTCCTACAAATATCTTAAAAGCAAGCATAACAAAATTTGGACATGTCTTCTTAGGCATGCTTCTAAAAGATCAAAGCTACATGAGTGGGAGTTGAGGGAAGAGGATAGGTTGCCAACTCCAAGTTCGGAAATTCCTGGAGATTTGGGGGAGGGTGCCTGGGGAGTGCGAGGTTTGGACAGAAATGGGAGCTAAGCACAGTAATAATACCATGGAGTTCACCCTCTGAAGCAGCTGTTTTCTCCTGGTGCCCTGATCTCTGTAACCTGGAGATCAGTTGTAATTCCAGAAGATCTCCAGGATTCACCTAGAAGATGTTGGCAAGGGACTGTCTGACCCCATATGTCCCAATTCAGCCTCTGCGCTCAGCAGAGGCCAATTTGCTCGTGATCCCCGGCCCCTCCATGATGCAGCTGGCTTCCACTTGGGCCAGAGCTTTTGCGGCTCTGGTCCCTGCCTGGTGGAATGCTCTTCCTCCAGCAGTCCCGGCCCTGCGGGACCTTAAGGAGTTCTGCAGGGCCTGCAAGACCGAGCTGTTCCACCAGGCTTTTGGGGAGGCCAGCCACTCATACGCGCACCCCCTCGTTCTGGCATCGCAAGCCCTGCTGTCCCCGCTTAGGGGAGTTTTTTAAACTAAGTTGGACATGACCATTCCGGTGTTTGTCTTCTCTGTAATATAATAATGTGGTAATTGAGCACTGTATTTTAATGGGGAGGGGTATTAAGATGCATGGAATTTGTTTGTATATTTAATTGTATTTATATAGCTATGTTGTGAACCGCCCTGAGCCCTTCGGGGGAGGGCGGTATACAAGGTAAATAAATAAATAAATAAATAAATAAATAAATAAATAAATAAATAAATATTAATGTTAGAGTTTTGGTTAGAGATGCAATGTACCTCCTTCCCAGGAAGAACCTTGTGGTGATAGAAAGACCAGCCAAGCCCCAACCATTAACTAGAATAAATGCAAATGTAGCGAGCTTGTTTTTCCTACCCTTCCCCCTCCCAGAAAGAAACCTGCTTCAACTGCCACTATAAAAGAGAAGGAAAAGGAGATTTGGGACTCTGTCATCAGCCACAGAGTCAGTGTAGTATAGTCATTGAAGTGCTGAACTAGGATGAAGGTGGCTCCAATTCAGATCCCAGCTAGCTATCTGGGTGCTTGGCCCACCCTCCTCTCAATGTACACCACCCATGTGCAAAAAAGGAGAACAATACACCAATAAATAAATACATTGTAAGCAATAAATGGTAAGCAATAAATAAATACATTGTAACAGTACTTCCATCCAAGCCAGTGGTGGGATCCAAACATTTTAGTAACAGGTTCCTATGGTGGTGGGATTCAAACTGTGGCGTAGCGCCAATGGGACTGGGCGGGGCACGACGGGGGTGTGGCCGGGCATTCCGGGAGCAGGGCATTCCTGGGCGGGGCTGTGGCAAGGACACAGCCGCTGCACTGGTCCTTAAGCGGGAAACGAATGTATGCAGGCACAGGCTGCCACGCACGCTGGTGCACCTCCTGCTGGACTGCTTCTAGTTCAGCACGCTACTGCTGAGAGGAGGGGCGTAACTAAGGCAAAAATCACGTGGCAAAATCACCAATTAGTAACCCCCTCTCGGCACACACAAATAATTAGTAACCTACTCTCGCGAACCTGTGAGAACCTGCTGGATCCCACCTCTGATCCAAGCAATATGTCTGGTGAAGGAAGATCACTTGGCCTCATTGTACATGAATTCTGTCAACTGATTGCTTGTCTCGTCTCTTGTGTACCATTTTGGTTTGTAAGTCTGAACCTCTTTATTGATATGATCTGATTTGGGAGAGAATTGTCAGAGTAGAAAAAAGAGAAATATAATAATAGTAATTGTGATGATGATGAAGATGAAGATGATACAATCAGGCCATTAGCTCCTCCTGAGTCCTTCTTGAGCCCCAATATGGTTAGCAGAGTTGCCATTTTGTTAGACAAGGACTGACGAGGCCAAGTCAGATTCCAATCTTTGGTCAGTGAACAATTTGGGGGCTCTCACTCACAGTGCCATCCTAAGCAGAGCTACATCCTTCTAAATTAATTGAAGTCAATGGGTTTTTAAAGGAACATCTTTGCCTAAGACAGCACTGCTAGTCCTAAAGTCTAATGTAGCCCATGCACACGACAGCCTAAAGTTGCCAGCTCCTGGGTGGTAAATACCTGGAGATTTTGGGGGTGGAGCCTGAGGAGGTTATGTGATTCCATTGAGTCCATCTTCCAAAGCTGCCATTTCCTCCAGGGGAACCAATCTCTGTAGTCTGGAGATCAGTTGTAAATCTGGCGGAACTCCAGGCCGCCCTTGGAGGATGGTGCCTCTATGTGTAAGTGAGGCCATCACTGGAATGCTGAGCTGAGCTGCTGATGTTGCACTCCACTGCAACAGTTCTCACCCTGGGGGTGGGTCTCAGCTGCCCAGTGAAATAATCAGTTTTGGTTTTGTGCCAGTGCAGTGAAACTATGCCAGTGAAGTATTCCACCAGGATCAGGCCATTAGACAACAGCAAGAGGCTTTATTCTGCCAACTTCTAGAAGAACCATTATTAGTCACTGCCAGCTTCTACAAGAAGCATAAAGTATTAGGCAAGAGTGTCAGGCTAGACTTCAGGGGATGCTCTAGTATCTTCCTGTTGAACTATGACCCCTGGGGAGCACAATACAGAATAGTCCAGCTGTGGGCAAGCAGAAGCATTCCTCCCCTTATTTTTGTTATAAATTAAAAGCACAATTTATAAACAAATCCCTCTCTAAAAAAAGGAAAAAAAGAATGTCCAGGGAGCATCCGGAGAGCAAGGTTCTCATTGCATCCTGATCAGATTGTTTAAAAGTCCTTGACAAACACAGTTATTTGGTTTTCCCATCCACAGGAAGCCTTGTTGACAATGTCAGCTTCATTGCTTAAGGCTTGTCAGCAGCAGTGACAAGTAATTCTTTAGTCTGAGATTTAGAGCCCTGACTTACACCACTCAGTCCGAGAACTCCACAAAGATCTTTCAAGACTCTTGTACAAGATATAATAACCTTGTGTTATAGTTTGACTGTAATCTATTAAACTCAATAGGACCCTCCCAAGTAAGTATTCTTGCTCACTAATATCCTTACAATATTTTTATTTTGCTTTTTGAGCTCACACAGATCTTCCACAGATCCTAACGTTAGTTAAAATCATAATACAATGCTTAGGACCACACCTTTGTTTGGATTTGTAGGACACACATTTCAAAATCTCTCCTAGTTCTCAATTTCTTCTTCAGCTTGCAAACAATGTTTCAATTACAAGGTTTTTGCCAAGATAATTGTCCACCTTTATTTATTTGAAATATTTATACCCCAAGGTGGTGAACAAAGCAACAAATCTGCCAAAAAGATGAAACAACACCGCTTAAAACTATTTAGACATTTTATCCTCTACTAAATACTATCTGAAATAAAACCATTTTACACATCTTTGTAAATGTAGCAAGTGCTTTGTAAATGCATCCATATCTGGTCTAGTAAGCCATTCCACAGAACTGGACTGACTACAGAAAAGCCTGTCACCTAATTGTGGCCATGTAGACAGTCCTAAGAGAGAGTGTAAGTAGTCTGTGGGAGTATATCAGGACATGAATATATCAAGCTGGCTTGCATTCAAGCTACCTTACATGGATTAATTTTATTTATTTATGACCCAAGGTCACCTAGTCAATTTAATGGTTCAGTGGCTCTCTCTGGTTAAGTAACTCTCCTGTGTAGAAAAGCTTTAGATAAGTTTTTTTTAATTTACGTAATATTACAAGTGATATTTTTAACTCTCCCTTTATCCAAGGAGCTCAGGGTTGTGCACATAGTTTTTATCTTTTTTTTTTGAGCCTCATAGCTACCTTGTGAGGTTGGTTAGACTGAGAGGGTTATAGGCCTGAAATCATCCCGTGAATGTAATGGCTGTGGGGAATATAATCATAAGAACATCAGGCTCTCTAATTTGCAAGTAGTTAAGGTGGATAGGAAGAAAACCTATGAGAAAGAGCTGAACTTTACTAATGAAAGCTCAAACATTATACGAGGCTGACTTTGGTTCCAAGTTTCTTATTCACATTCCCTAACTCCTTATTTGTGAATCCAACCTTTAAAACTATGCCTATTTTATAGGCTCCACAAAATAGAACATATCATACCTCTCCAGTTCTTGTGCAAACTGTGGCAAAATGGGGTGCCCCCACGACAAATGCAGATTGAGAAACTGTGACAAGTTGTACCCAAAATAATCTTTGGACCACTTGAAAAATCACAAATTATCAAACCACAGAGATTGTAACGTACAAGAGGATGTTTACTAGAGCCCAGTCATAACACTGGTTCTGCCATACTCTGAACGTCCCTCAATCTAAGTTTTTTCACCAAATAATGGGAGTCTTAGACTGTGTTCCTTACGCAGCCTTGTGCTTGGAACTGGGGCAAAACACCTTAGAACTCAAAGCAGAGCCTTCAGATTCTGGCTCCGCCTTCACTATCTTCCATCTGAACACTCCCTTGTCTCCTTGATACTTCAGGACACGCAGGCTAACCCCTGGTTCTCTCTAATCAAGAGAAAGATCATATCCATTGGCTTGCCTCTCAAGTCACTCTATTTAATGTCCTGTTCAGAAGCATTCAATATGCTTAAAGACCGGCTTCTAGATCTGGAATTTTCAAATTTACATCTAGCAGCCAAATGAACCTGCTCCCCTACACAATTCTTAATTCCATTCGAGCAGAGCCGTATGGCTATTACCTTTATGTTCATATACTTGAACTACCCCGTGCGGTAAGGAGAGCTCTCTACCATTGCTTGGCCGATTCAATGTTATGCCCTCTGCCCTATTACCCAGGGGTAGGTTTAGTAACCCTTAGAAAGAATCTGCAAGGTTATGCATCTCTGCAAAATCCAATGTGGTTGAAACCCTGGCCCACCAACTTCTGCACTGCACCAGATTTGTTAAAATCAGATCCAAATATACCAATTTATATCATCTTTTCCAATCTGGGTTGCCAGATCTGATTAGGTTATCTTTATTGTTGAATAACTCTGATCCTGGTTTTTGTGAAGAGGTTGCCAATTTCATTATGGAGATAGCTGAGAGTATCAAATAGTATGTATCTGTTATGGTCCTTTTGGGTCTTTTTTGCTTTTATTACCGATGTATTCATTTTGCTTTCTGATTATGCCAATAAAGGCTAATGTATGTAACTCTGGTTCTAGTACCAAGAGCTTCTGTTTTGGTTGCATCCAAGTAGCTTGTATTTGGAAGAAAATTTGAACAAGAAACTTGAACAGCTTCATGCCCTCTGCATCCCAAAATAATCTTTGGATCACCTCATATCATACAGCTTCCCTTCCAGCCTGACTTCCATGCTGTGAGAATAAGGAATTAGGAAGTGTGAATAAGGAACTGAGAACTGGAAACCTTCAGCCTCCTAAAAATTAGGATGCTGAAATGCCAGTTGCATTTTTCCCATTTAAGCAGCTTGCCAACCCAGAGCAGACTAATACCACATTGTTTTATTACACTGGAGATGACCTTTACCTGGACAAGACTTTTGGTGAGTGGGTCAGTGTTTACCTTACTCCCTCATTCCAAACCTTCTCCTCCTCCCCCACTTTCTAGATTTAGATTGTCAATATATAATTTGAAAAGCAGTGCATATGCACATAAATCCTACATGGACTGTTTGCAGCTCCCATTGTTCACGGTAGCTGCTGGTTAAGTTCCAATTCCTAAGTCTCCTGATTGTTGACTTCATCATTGACTGGTCTCTTTCCCATGACAACAGCTGGTGAGAGCAAAGATTCCTTGCTACCGCCCATGAAGGCAGAACATTACCATGGAGGGAGGAAATCCCTGTGAAAAACAGAGAGTGAAGGGCCACCGCTGGCTTTTTCACCTAAACATGCTTACTGTTCCATTATTCCTCCTTTCTTGAAAAAAACCTTTTTTAAAAAAACGTTCATTTAGGTTAAGACTTTCAGTCTTAGGACATTCAAATTTTCCATCAGATAACAATCTACTCTTAAGTTACAGCTCATGAAAGTAGCCTCCAGACCATGTCTTCTCAAATCTGTACGTCCCTCACTGTGAAGAAAGGAGCAGCTGCTTATGAATTTACTGGACCGTGGTCTGGGTGTACACAGACTGTAAGGAAAAGGGGAAGACTAGGACTATATGGGATCACCACACAGTCTGAGGTATGGAGAAAAGGGAATGTAGTGCAAAATATCTCTTATTTATGCAGATATTTATATCCTCCCCCCCCCCCAATGGGAATCCAAATGACTTACAAGATCATTGCCCTTTCCCCCACTTTATCCTCACAACAATAACCCTGCAAAGTAGGTTTGATAAACGCTGACTGGCCCAAGGTCACCTAGCAAGTTTCCATGACAGAACAGGGATTCCAACCCAGGTTTCCCAGATCCTAGCCCAACTCTCTAATCTTGATGCCACCCTTTTCCCATTGCCCTGCTAGGAAGGCAGTCAGCCACATTTTTTGACTAATCAGGGTTTAGCAATCCCTTTTTTTGCAGGGAGCCACAATCAGGAAGTTTATGAAAGGATTCCCTAGTACAGTGGTGGCGAACCTATGGCACTCCAGATGTTAATGGACTACAATTCCCATCAGCCCCTGCCAAAGTGGGACCACTGTACTCTCCCACATCTAGCACTAATAGTCCAGCCTAAGATTAAAAACACACAACCAGGCAATTTGTGATGCAAAAGCTTCCATGAAAGAATGAAAGCTTGTTTTTAGAACAAGAAATTTTGTTTAAAAAATAACAGTGCAGCCCAATGGTGGCCAGTTGTCTCTTCCTTCTAAGGCAAAGTATTCTAGACTTCATCAACCTGACCTCTTCAGCTCTGCTCACTCCAAACTCACTCTAGTTCCAAATGGTTTTTCATTATGCTTAAGTCACTCTAGGGCAGGGGTGGCCAACCTATGGCACTCCAGATGTTCATGAACTGCAATTCCCACCAGGCTGATGGGAATTGTAGTCCATGAACAACTGGAGCGCCATAGGCTGGCCACCCCTGCCCTAGGGGGAAAAATGCCCCTTTAGCAACTGTGCCTGCACCTGCTGGAAAGGTGTTTAAAGGGGATAAATGGTGTCATTACTCAGGGAAGTAGGAAAAAGCTTCTGCATTTCAAAAATGACTGTTTTATTCAATTTATACATTTCTGATTTTACAAAGTGCATAGAAATATATCAGGCTTGGTGACAAGACTGAATCATATATTTTTCCAATTATTTGAGTTCTAATCTGGGGCTGTGACAGTACCTCCTCACAGGGCGGGTGTTGGGTGATAGTTCAGCTGTGGCTTTGGGATCCTATCCAAGCACTAACCAGAACCAAACAGATCTAGCTTCTTGTCATGTACCTTCAGACCTGATAAAGTTGGGCATCACTTCTGGCAAATAATACTGTCTACAGACATGATTCACCTTGTTCAATTTGTTCTAGCTATTCTTTCTGGGGTGAATGTAAGGTGATACAGACTGAAGTGGGGCCTCTGATTTTCTGCCTTGAGCTCCCAGGTGGAGACAGTCCTGACAGACAACTTAAGCTACTTACCTCACTGTTTCTGCCCAAGAAGAAAGAAATGGATCCTGTAACTAGCAATGTACAGTGACTCTACCGGGAACTGCGGGACCTCTCCTTGCTAAGAAAAACAGATTAAAACATACGAAACTGCCCTCAAGTATGTGAATTCTGCAGCATTTAGGAACATTTCCTGCAGCAGTCCCTAAACTCTGAACATTTTAAAATTAAAAGGCTAGATATAATTTTTAAAAAAGTAAACATAGCTTATAAGGCAAAGCTGTCCAGCTCAGCCATTCTCAAAATAGAATCATAGGTACAGAACATGAGAAATTAGGTGTGGAAAGAGAAACACTAGTGGATAGAAGACAATAGCTTAATGAAAGCTATTTGCAGTGCCATCCTCATCAAGAGTTGGCACCCTTCTAAGGGCACTGAAGTTAATGAACCTAGAAGGGTACAACTCTGCCTGCAATCAGAAACACACTTATTAGAGAATAGGATCCATCAGATTAAATGGTACATTACTGAGTAACTACACATAGGTGAAGAGCTTCTCATGGCTGAGAAGGAAATCTTCCAGATCCTAGTTCAATACTCTAACCACTATGCTACACTGGCCTTGTGCCAGCTTCATATGCTGCAATTTACATTTTGCTTTGTCCCTGCTGTATTTCCAACAGGTATGTGCTTTGAGCACACACCTGCGACAGCCTTCTTGCTGCAAGGGAAATAGAAGAGCCACATGCCATGCATATCAGAACGGAAAGCAAATTGGGGTGGGGGGGAGGAATGAAGAAATTAGATCGGCAAGAAAATCAGAGCAGCGTTAAGATGTTGTCAGTGTCTGCAAAGTGCCCCCTCCATACATGCAGTCTGACAGTCAGGCAGGCTGAAAGATTCTCTTTCAGACCCTTGGATAAGAGCAGCTCAATGCAAACGGTGAAAGGCAAAGTTTGCAAGAATGGGAACACCTTACCTGCCCCCAAGCTGAAGGAGGAGCCCATGGTGAAGTACAGGAGCCAGACAGCTCTAGATGCCATTGCGAAGGAAATTTGTTTCCACACTAAAACTAAGCCAGTCTCTCTCTCACACACACATTCTCTCCCTCTCTCACTCTTTCTCTCTCTCTCTCTCTTTGGCCCTTCCCCCTGTTCATGCTAATGAGAGGCATCCTTAGGGGAAACGGGAATCAGTCACTGGCCAAGCCACTGGAGCAAGACAGAGTTCCTCCAGTCCCCCGTTGCCTGGCTCTCCACTTCTGAAAAAGGGACATCACCTCCATTCAGCCTGGCAGCAAGGACCTGACAGTGGAAAAACTGCTTCTTAGCTTCCTGAAAGTAGGGCAGGTCCCATAGATTTCTGTGACTGTATGTGTGAGATTAATTTTTCTCCTCATGCACTAGTGACTATGTCAGGGAAGGCCACATGGTCTAGTCTGAACTTGCCAAATCTCAGAAGCTAAGCAGGACTGGTACTTGGAACGGAGACCACCAAGGAAGACTCTGCAGAAGAAGGCAATAGCAAACCACCTCTGCCTAATCACGAGTCTCTTGATGCGGTTGTGATTGGACAGCGCTTCACACACGCATAAAAGAGTAACTACAAACTAAATAGGGCTGAAGAGATCCCCACCACCACCAGAAAAGTACTGTGCTTATCAGGAAAGGTCATTAGTGATTAAAGTTTCATATTCATCAAATATGTCATGATTGCATCACTAATGACCCTTCCTGATGAGATGAATTAATGGAAGATATACTGGTATCTATCCTCAATAGTGCTAATAGTGATAGGTAAATGGAAGCTCCATGTGCAGGTGAGAGGGCTATAGAGTCTCTGTGAACTTCTCATAAGTATCTGGCTAACCACTGTCAGAACCAGAATGCCGTGTTAAGAAAAATAATAATGTGCAGGAATCCCAACTTCAACCATCACACTCAGCTGAAGCACCTTCCCTTGACCTCAGATAGAGAGGAGTAAAGGGTGGGTACCACCAGAGGCGTACCTAGGGAAAATGTAGCCCCATGCAAAATCTGAGTTCCCCTCCCGCCCTGGTATGGGCGGCTGCCCTCCCCCACCACGACCAAACAACTTTTTTTGCACTAGGTCTTGAAGTCAGTGTATGGACCCATGGGAATGGAGGAGAGGTGTGGGGGGGGGGGCGATTTTCCACCCCCCACATGACTAAAAGGCCACAGCCCAGGGACATTTGACCCCATATGTCCCCCTGGGTGGAATGCCCCTGGGTACCACCCTACTCCCACCTCCTTTCCCCTAGTTCTTCTCCCTTCCAAGCCAGAACAGGTCTGTCCACTTCCGCTTCCTCTCTCAAGCCATTTGAAGGCTCTAGCCTGGTTTGAAGCATGCCCAATAGCCTTCCTGTACTCAGAAGTCTTCTGGGGGCATGGCCAATCTGTGAAAGACCCGCAGCACCTCCTGAGCAATTTCTGCTTCATCATTCCCCTTCCACGCCCCCAGGTTTGAGCTTCCCAACAGCTGATTATCAGACAGCTGGCTGTCGTAGAGTCATCTGTCAATGGGTGCCTGATCCTTACAGGGCCAGCTGCCATTAACTATCTGGCCAATGTATAGCTCTTCATAAGGTGCATCAGTCACCCCATCACACCACCCAGTGAGGGGCTGAGAAGGAGAGGAGTATAGTGTTGTCTCCACCTCCCCCAGACTTAATAAAAGGGTAGTAAAAGGCAACTGGCAGCAGAGACATTACTGAGGCCTCCATTAACAAGGGCAGATTTGAGAATGCTGCTAGTTGTGAACTACTTCCAAATGGGAGTGTTCCTTCACCAATATAGGATTAAATTGTTACCTGGTTTGGATAAAATATCCCTTTCCTATGGAGGATGTGTGTGTATGTGACTGTGAAGACTATGGCCTGTGAAATAAAGTGGAGGTCAAGTACTTAAAATTCTGCAGAAAATAACCAATTAGTAGGCCTTACCAAGATGTAGAAAGTGTCTACATGTGTGTGCAATGATGATTGAAATAGACTATGAACATTTTAAGAGTACTTCCACATCAGCTTCAGGAAATCCCAACCCAACTTGTGTTCAATGTGTGACTCAGCAATTACCTTAAAAATAGTGTGTATGGGTGGTGGTGGGATTGGCTCCCAAGCATGCGTGCAGCTTCATCTTCCCCTCCTTTCCACCCCATGTGTGTTTGCCAGCAGAAACAGGCAGTGGGAGGGCTATTTGCCTTACCACTGGACAGTAGCAGATCATCAGTAGGTTCTCGAGCTGTTTGCTCCCCACACATGCACTGTGGCATCCCTTCAAATATTTAAACATAGCTATCATGTCTTCCCTTAATCTTCAGTCTGAAGAAATGAAGGGGGGGGGGGCATGATAGCTATATTTAAATATTTGAAGGGATGCCATGTCGAAGAGGGAGCAAGCTTGTTTTCTGCTGCCTCAGAGTAATGGATTCAGAGTAATGGATGCAGAGTAATGGATTCAAGGTGCAGGAAAAGAGATCCCACCTAAACACTAGGAAGAACTTCCTGATAATCAGGGCTGTTCGACAGTGGAATTCACTGCCTCGGAGAGTTGTGGAGTCTCCTTCGTTGGAGGTTTTTAAACAGAGGCTGGATGAACATAGATTGGGAGTGCTTTGATTGTGTGTTTCTGCATTACAGGGGATTGGACTTGATGGCCCTTGGGGTCTCTTCCAACTTTATGATTCTATGATGCTATGTGTGCAGCAGTGGCATAGTGGTTAAGAGCAGGTGCATTCTAACCTGGAGAACTGGGTTTGATTCCCCTCTCTGCCACTTAAGCTATGGAAGTTTATCTGGGGAACTTGATTAGCCTGTGCACCAGTGACAAAGGGAGGGGAAACTGCGCCCGGGGCATGAACTGCCCGAGCACCACCATCACCACCCCGTGACTGCAATGGTGGCACTCAGGGCGAGCTGCCCGGGATGTCCGCATTGCAGCTACATTCCTGCTGTGCAGTCCAATACATGCCAGCTGGGTGACCTTGGGCTAGTCACAGTTCTACGGAGCTCTCTCAGCCCCACCCACCTCATAGGATATTTGTTGTGGGGGGGAAGGGAAAGGAGATTGTAAGCCCCTTTGAGTCTCCTACAGGAGATAAAGGGGGTATAAATCCAAACTCTTCTTCTTGTGGGTATTGGGTCGCATGTTAAATAATTGGTGTTTTAACATATTGTCTAGTCCAGGAGTCCTCACTGTTTTTGAGCCTGTGAACATATTTAGAATTTTGACATCGCATGGTGGGTGCAGAAACAAACCCGTTGCAGCAGAAGGCAGAGCCAGCCACAAAATAATTGCCCCAGCTTAGCTTCAGCAACATAGATCAGATCCATGTAATGTGGGAGTTCAGCCAAAGAAACATTTTTAATATTTGCACAGCCAATCAAATCTCCAACAGGCAATTATAATACTTGCTGGGCAAAAGCCCTCCCTGACCACACCCCCTTCCTTAAAAAGACCTGGTGGGTTCCAGAAAATATTTTGGTGGGAACCATGGCACCCAGGGGCACAACACTGAGGACTCCTGGTCTAATCAGAGTTGATGTTCCTGCCAATGAAAATCCTCCCAACGGGCAGGTTTATAGGGGACTGTGAAGTAATTTAATCACCCTGGTCCCAGTCCATATATGGCTTAGTTTAAAAGTGATCAGGCACTTTAAATTATGCCGAGTAGCAAATAGGTAGCTCGTGTTTGTTAAGAACTGGAGAAATATCATCCTGATCAGCTCAAATCAGATCACCACATTCAAACATATGGTGAAATGTGTTTGCCATTAAATTTGTGATATTCCCTACCAATATAATGTTGTAGCATTAGAAAGGGACTAGGCCCCATCAATCATTTGTCGTGCCCCTCCAATCAGCACCAGGAATTAGTGTGAAATCTGTCACAAGCCTTTCGAGTGTAAATTCTCTATGTAAAGGAATAGGAAGGAATTGAGGCCAAATGGTGTGAAGCCTGTCATAAACCTTCCAAGTGTTAATTCTCAATGCAGCAGGTTAGAACAAAATGAGCAGTTAACAAGGCTGAAGAGTCCTGTTTTTAAAAGCCTGAAAAGCGATGTGTGTGTGTGTGTGTGTAAAATCATGCTTGACTGAAGCAGAGAGAGTAATGAAGGAACTAAGGGATAAAAATGTTATCGTAGCAGCTTCAGAACACAGCAAAGAAAAAGAGAGAACAGGATAATCTTCCCCAATAGTCCTGCGGAACTCTTACTGCTGCGGAAATTATTTTTGACATAATAGAATGCAAATAATAAAGAATTTAGGTCCAGAGGTAAGCAACCACAAATCTTTTCTTGCTAATATATGCCCTTCTCAAGAATTAAATTCACAGAGGACTGTTGTGGTGTTAGCTCCAAAGATGGAAAATTGCTCATGGGAAATCCCTTACCTGTGGGCAGCTCAGGGATCATGCCACTGTTGTTTGATCCCATGTACATTCACTTATAAAAGAATCCTACTCAAGCCTCATCCTATGCACTGTATTTATTTATTGTATATTTTTCTCACCATGATTCAAAATGTATTACAGTTTAAGTAATGCAATCTGTTAGATTCATCTAATAAGCAATATAATAAGACTAGGAAAATAGCAATTTGAAACAGAGCAAAAGTCATTATACATGGAATATCAAGGCATAAGATGGTATTACAAAGGATGAAAACAGTGCGGTAAGAGCAGGATAATATAATTATTTTCAGCAAACAGATATAACATGTAGTGATATAGCCCACAGACCTATGCCTTTTATAAAAGCTCCTTCTTGAACCATTCTATCACCATATAGCCCTATTATCTTTATAAAAATGCAACCATTCTATTTATGTAGATTGCAGAACAACAAAAGTGATAGAACTTTCCTGACTTCCTCAGAAGGTCATTCCACAAGATGGGAGCCACAACAGAAAATGAATGCATGAGCAGTTGTTGATTTTACCCATTTGTTGGGTGATGCCATTAGAAACCTTGAGCAAGCGATTTAATTCTGAGTTCACTTCGTAAATAAATTTTAGAAGTGTTTATAACTGTGACTTGCATGTTGGGACTCTAGTGAAATGGTGTAGGCTTAGAACATGCTCAGATATCACTGAAGAGCAATTTTTAGCCCTTGCATTATTGGGACACGTGTGCGAAAAGGGAAAGATGGTGCCTTTTCATGCAATTGTATTAAGTTTCCAAATATCCTGATTGCCCTGCAGGGAGGCGGACTTACAATCACTTTACAAGCTTACTATAATGCAAATGTAATTTGGGTAAAAAAAGATGTAATAATTCTAATGTGGGGGAGGGGGAGCATCTCTTGTTAAGTTCTGGAGCAAAACTACCACTTTTCATTTTTTTCCAAATATATGTATGGTATTTTTACATCAAAAATTGCATACAAGGTTGTATGTATTATAATAAAGCTGTAATTGAACAACACAACAGTATGACAAAGACATATGGGGTTGCCAAGTGGCTTGGAGAAGAATACCTCGTTCTTTTAATAGACGTTTAATGTGTGGAAATGGACAGGGGCACTGGCGTATCTGTGGAGGGAAGAGGGTCATTTCACCCGGGTGCCATTCGCCTGGGTCATGTAGCAGGTGAATTTTGGGCCCCCACCCCTTTCCCTGCTGCTTTATCCTCAGCTGAACTCCCCAACTCTGCAAAGCTTCCCTGCCCCCCCCCACTGCTGCTGCCACGCCACTCCCGCAACTGCAACCCCCCCAACAAACTTTTTCCTCCATCCAAGTGCCATGCCATTTGGCAAGGGGGAAAGGTGTTGGTTTTGATTTTTTGCACTTGCGGGGGCAGCATGGCGGTGGTGGGAGTTCAGTGGCAGGGGAGTTTGATGAGAGCTAGGCGCGGCTTGCTACCTGGCCGACTGGCCTGGCCTTCCCTCCCTCCTCTGCAAGCTGCCCGGCCTGCCCACTCGTTGCTGGGCCTGCCCTGCCCACCGCTTTGGAGAGGTAGGGGGTGGGTGCAGTTTTGTGGGGAGGGAACACATTTGAGTGAGCCCAGGGGAGACACCAGTTCAGTACTTGCCCTGGGCGCCAAGTACCCAACTGGATGGGGGGAGCCTTTCATGGCACAGAACTAAATAACATCCTTTTAGTCATCTGTTAAAGAGGCAGGACATTTTCTCCCTCAGGACACTTTCCAACCCTAGTGACACAGCAGCTGAGCAGAACTAATTGATTGCAGCTTTTTAAAAAAGCTGGGGGGAATTAAGCTAGACCAAAAAGTAACTGAAACTTCTGAAGATGGCATAATGTAGGAACGCTGGACTGCACAGTGAGCAGGCAGCTGAAGCCATAATTGGACCTGAATTGGGTGATAATTTCTAAATGATTTTGAAAGGCGGCAGCATCACATAGAATCACTGCTGCAAGGACAATGATATATAAGCTCAGGGAAAGAGGGTGAAGTTAAACAGGCAGAATCCCTCCAGCCCAGAACAGAAGGTCCATCTGCCTCAGAAATTCCACATTAGCTACAATGGAGCAAAGTCACTGCAAAACAAAGAATCTTGGGCAAATTTCTTGGGGTGCCTGGAAGGGATGTATTTTTAAAGCTAGTGACACCAAAATTTCAAGGTATCATATGTTAACTATTCTTATGATGCCACTCAAGTTTGGTGAAGTTATGTTCAGGGGGACCAAAGTTATGGTCCCTCAAATGGGTAGCCCACATTTCAGGTTAGCTCCCATTGAAAACAGTGGGAATGGGGGCATTCCATTTGGGCGTCCATAACTTTGCTGCCCCTGAACCAAACATCGCCAAACTCAGGTGGTATCATCAGGACAGTCTCTGGATGATGCCCTGAAATCATGGTGCCGCTAGCTTTAAAAATGCGCTCCCTGCAGGCCGAAAAAACACCAAAAATACCCCCCCCCAAACCCAAATACCTTGCATTCGCATTTGTTCATATTTGGGCAGGACATAATCGGACAATTTTTGTCTGAATGTGCCCAAATTTGCCCAGATTCCAGTCGAATCTGCTATTTGTTTCATCTGAATCTCCAACCCTCAAAAGTGATGATGTTTCAGGGTGGGGGAGAATCCACCCCCAAACAGCATCACTTTCAATTTTGTTTTAACCGGAGACCCCAGATTCTCCCTTTAAGGTAGATTTAAAAGAAGAATCTGAGCTCCCTAGTTTAAACACCATTGAAAGTGATGCTGTTTGGGGGGAGTGATTCCAATTGGAGGTGTTTTGTTGAGAGAAGATGATGCTGACATTTGTTTGGTAAATGTTTTAACAGGTTGGGTGATTGGGGTGATTTGTGAGAGATTTACATGCTTAATACCCACTTGCACTGGCTTGGAGTTGTTTCTCAGGCTAACAACCTACCACCTCATTAGGGTTGCTGGGATTAGGAAATTAGGAAAAGAGTTGGTGGGTAGAGAGCCATGTATGTGTTTTGATGGGAGTGGGAGATGATTTGTGAGCTGGTACAAAAAATCATTGTTTGGTCATGGTGGGGGAGGGTGGGCCACTCCATACTGCATGAGGGGCTTTTTCAAACTCAGGTTTTGTCCCCTCGCAAGCTTCAGTTTCGCCTAGATCACTTCCCGCCGGTGGCATCTCTTTGCTGGCAGAAGTTGGTGTGTTGTTTTTTTGTGTGTATGGCGCTTTGCATGAGATCCAGATTCAGCTTTGCACCAGGGGAGTCCTGCTCTGACTTCTGTGCATACCTGCAGGGTAGGCTGCCCTGTGGGATGAACAGAAGCTGCTGCTCTCCATAGGGCAGAGGGGGTTTGCATGCCCAGTGCTACTGGCAGCACCAGTCAGGCTGCTGCTGCCGTCCTCTCTCTGCCCAACGGAGCAGGCGGCTGCCTTCTCTGTGGGGCAGAGAGGGTTTGAATGCCCGGTGCAACCGGCTCACGCAATACAAGAGCCAGCAGCACCGGAAGGCCGCCACCGCCCTCCCCCCCTCTGCCCAATGGAGCAGGCGGCTGCCTTCTCCGTGGGGCAGAGAGGGTTTGCAAGCCCGGTGTTTCTGGCTCGCATGGCACGAGAGCGGCAGCACCAGGCAGGCAAGTCCCCTCTCTGCCCAACAGAGCAGGCAGCTGCCTTCTCCGTGGGGCAGAGAGGGTTTGCAAGCCTGGTGTTGCCAACTTGCACAGCACGAGCGGCAGCACCAGGCAGGCCGTCGCCACTGTCCCCTCTGCCCAACAGAGCAATCGGCTGCCTTCTCCATGGGGCAGAGGGGGTTTGCATGACTGGTGCTGCCGCTGCTGTCACCTCTGCCCAACAGAGCAGGCAGCTGCCTTCTCTGTGGGGAAGAGGGGGTTTTCATGCATAGCAATAAATGTTTATCCTGATTGGCCTTCGACTTAAAGTGTGCTTTGAGTTTAGGTCCCCTGTGCAATTGAGTTTGACACCCCTGCCTTACGCTGAGCCGATCTGCATAATTAATGTAAAACGCCTGACAGAAAGCACAACTCAGAAAGCTTCCACCCAGCCCAAAACGTGCCTTCCGAATTCTAGCCTTGCTGCAAAATAAGAACGAACGACCCAGATGGGACTCGAACCCACAATCCCCAGCTCCGGAGGCTGATGCCTTATCCATTAGGCCACTGGGTCACTCAGCAAAACATGGCGATCACCACACTCTAAGCGCCCCGCCTGACAATTCGTGGCCCCGCCCACTCAGTGTTACTTGCTTTTCTCCCAAATCCATCTTCTGACACGATCGAAATAAAGCCCGCCCCCGGCATACAGTTCACCACACGCTCTAACAGCAACCGCTTCCTGGTCTCTCCAAACCACTAAGCTCCCTCTTAAGATGATTTAAGGCCGGCTACTTTCTAACTCCGCCTCTAAATATGCAGGCACTACTGAGCAAGTCAGGCTAACCTTGAGCCTTGTTGACTGGAGAGGGCTTTTTTGTGAGGCGGTGAAACTCTGCGTGACGTCGTTACCTCATGTGACCTGCGCCTCCCGACTAGTGCGGTCAGCCCCTCCCCCAGCTACTCTCAGAAACCCTGTACACGCAGTTGCTTCAGGGCTTTATATTCTGGTCTAACTCTTCTTTTTCAGAAGCGACATTTAAATCCTATTTAGCATTTTAACGTGAGTGAATTTTGCCAGAACAAACCTGATCACATTTGTCCGGTAATAAACTCTTTTTTTCCTGGTCATTAGGTGGTTGCCACCTGAGCGCTTCCAGATAAACATGGACTATTCAGGCCCTGCCAGCATGGCTCCAGTTAGCTCCTATGCTGGCAGGGGCTTGTGGGAATTGTAGTCCATGAACATCTGGAGCGCCATAGGTTGGCCACCCCTGCCCTACACTTTACAACCTAACGTTAGTCCTCGAAAGAGTTGTATAGCAGTACATAAGTCATGTAAAGTGCAATGGAGTTTATTCCAAGTAAGTAGGCATAGAATTGTATGGGGTTTCTACCAGCCAGTTGGTTTACCATATTTTGTGAAACGTAACTGTTTGGAAACTGCATCATCAGTATACGATAAGCAGAGCCTCTGTATGTGGAGGTTTTCTTTCTGTACAGAGTTGCACACTTTATTCACTCATTGAGTAAAGAAGTTCATTCATTATTTAAGAAACACTGGATAAGACTTAATTGTACCCAAAGCTAGCTAGAACCTAAAATAGCTACGCCACTTGTTGCCTCTTACTTTCTGAACAATGAATGAAACTTTCTGCAAGGGAGGTGATGAACTCTATGGTCTTGGTAAGGTTTGACTTCCAACAATAGGATAATTAAAATCTCCCATTGGTAATGTGCCTCTCCTTTCTGAAAGTTTGGTCATCTGTTGCAGGAAGGCATCATCCAAGTCTTGAGTCTGACTTGGGGATCTGTAGTATACACCCACAATGACATCACTGTTGTTTCTCTTCCCTTTAATTTTTACTCAGATGCTTTCAACCTGGTTTCCAGGATTTAAGTCATGGACCTCTTCACAGGTTTAATCATCCTTGACATGTAATACTCTTTCTTCTTTCTCATTTGGTCTATTTCTCTGAAATAGGTTATACTCCTCAATTATTACATTCCAATCGTGAGACTCATTCACCCAGGTTTTAGTGTTGCCTATTATTTTATATTTACTTTGCTGTGTTATGAGTTCAAGTTCATCTTGTTTATTTCCCATGCTCTGTGTATTAAGGGGAGGGCAGCCAGATGCCATCTGCATTTTTAATGGGTTCTGTTTTATGAATATCGATGTTTTAAATTATGTTTTAGTGTAGTTTAGGGTGGTATATAAAATTAATAAAATAAAATAAATAATGTAGAGATATCTAAGACCATGGGTCATTCCCTCTGGCTGCTTAGTTAAGGTCCCCCCCGTTGGATTCTTGAACTATTTGCTCAGTTCTCTCTATAACATTTGGACTAATATCTCCAGCACTTGAACTCCTGCCCTTAAGAATACTATCTCCTTCCCTCATATAACTCAGTTTAAGCCCTCCTGATCAGGTTTGTGAGCCTCATAGCAAAAATGTTGTTGCCAACTGCCATGAGGTGAGATACAACCCATCATTTGCCAGAGGTCCATCTTTACTAAACCACAAACCATAGTCCAATAAGCCAAAACCTTCTTGGTGGCACCATGTGCAAAGCCAGTTCTTCACCTCCAGTATTTTCTCCTTCCCTGGGCCATGTTTTTCAACTGAGAGGTGAGGGGAAATGACAACCTGTGTATCAAGGCCCTTCAGCTTCCTACCTAGAACAGCATTTATTTATTTTCAGACTTATATACCGCCCTACTCCCTGAAAGCTGTGTTATGCTGTGTCATTGGTTCCCACATGATCCCCACATGGTCTTTTCAGCCACTGTATTACTTCATGGATTTTCACTCCAGGGAGACAGCACACCTCTTAAGATATTCTGTCAGTCCTGCAAATCACTGCTTCTGCTCTCCTCAGCAGGAAGTCGCCAACTACCACCACACATCTGTTCTGGGGATTTGCAGGGGCCATTCCATGTGCTGAGTCTTCCAAGGTTACCTGCACATTTTCTGAGAACTGATTCTGGTGTTGAATTTTCTGCTTCTTGTTAACACTAATAAGAGGAGAACTTGAAATCGATTTTGTGGCTTTAAGCTCACTGAATAATCCCTGGTCCTTCTACCTCTGTCACACTCTTCCAAATGTCTACCCCCTGTGTTAGGGAACTCCCTTCCTCTTCCCCTGTCTATTCCTCATCCAGGACAGTATGCTCCACTTTGTCCAAGAAATCCTCATGCTTCCTAATGTTCTGAAGAGTAGACACTGACATCTCAGACTGCTGGACCCTCTCATCCAAGAGAGCAACTGACTTGCACTTGCAGCAGGTGTAGCTCTGGAAAAAAATATACCACAGCTGTTGCAGGTGACTGCAGAACCTCCCTCACCATCCCTATTCAGCAGTCCTAAATAGGGTACTTTTCGGGAGTGTACTGGGCCCCTCCCAAAAAAGTCTCCCACTGAACTCCCCACAAATGCCTGTTGGGCTTGCCTGTTAGCCAAGTTTCTGTTTGGTGAGCTTCCATGAGTGGGGTTATAGCTATATAAAGAACTAGTGGCTGGAACGTCTGCCCCCAGCCAAGTCTCTTACTCACCTTTTACTCTTTTCTGAGAGACTGATTCTTATTGATAAAACTGGCTGACAGAACCCAATCTCAAAAGAGCCTGGTGGCAGTAGTGACTCACTAAAAGCCCTGTCCCTCAAAAGCCTCAGGGCCCCATGACCCCCCAAAAGAGAAAAAACCCACAAACCCTCCAAAAAACAAACAGTCAAATATTTAAGGATGCTCCTCCCAAACACAGCTCACTTTTTGCTCTTCTTGGCTTACCTTCTGCTTTCCTCCGCTGGTTCTCAGAGACCATCCTGCCAAGAAGTTAAGCCCTAATAAAACTGGGCTAAATTAATTTGTGTTAAAAGTGGTGGGTGGGCATAAGAACATACCAGTAAGTAGACACTCATGCTAACAAGTACTGTAAGAAAAATAAGAGTCTCAGTGAGAAAGGTGGACAGTAAATTAAGTAAATTACTTCAAAGCATTGAAAAACACCATTTCTGTAAGATTAATGTTTTCAAAATCCTTATGCATACAGCCATAAACTCCCTAGGGGAAAATTGTACTGTAAATAAGTCAGATTTCCTGTGATTAATTAATAGTTCATAGCAGTATAGTTTTGATTTTTTTTCACTGCAACTAAAATTATTGTGGCTTGCAATTTACAAATGGCCGAGCAGAGGAGTCCAGTTTTGATTTCATAAGGCCTGCCTCGCATTATACCTTGACGGCAAATTTTGCCTAGTCACATTTTCCACCTTTCTTGCTTAGCTAGGTGAAATCAGCTCTGATTGATTAAATCCAAGTCACCCCCAGAGGCCAGAACTTATAACAAATGAAGTGTGTAACTCCCCACCCCCTCTCCATCACCACAGAGAAAACACCATAATCCTGATTTAAAAGTAAACATATTTTATTAACCAAGGAAACAATGTAAGCTCAAAACACGATCAATATAAAACAATTTTCATTAAAAAGTATTTACAAGATTATTTACAGAATGTTGTGCTGGTCCAACCACTCCCTGCCCCTCCTTGGAGGTCGCCATCCGCCCCATGGCTCCATGGTCTCCAGACTTCTGTGGATAGTGTTTACTATGTGTTTGGAAGTGAGAAAACCAGTGGTCAGAGCTCTATACATGTGTGAACATACACGCATGTTTTTCATCAGATATACTCACTAGAAAAATAACAGTGTGCCTGAAAGGCAGTCAGCATTTCCTGAGGCTCTGTTTGAGGGAGAGGGGAAGGAGCACACTGTAGATATTGCCATGGGGATAGTGTCACAATGGCTATGTATGAGGTACCTCTTACTTCTTATTGGGATTGGGGAATGTTGTGTGTGTGTGTGTGGGGGGGGGTGAATAGCATAAATAATTTCATTGGATAACCAAGACCACAGATCTGCTGAGTACCACCAGGTATATTCACCTGCAACAAGCAGGCGTGTCTCCATCATCTCTATGGAGTGCTGGAGGTTGTCCAGCCTCTGTGCTATATCCAACTGACTGGCAGGAGGCCCTGTTGCATAGACAGAAAAGGCAGCACTGGGCACATGTTGGTGTTGTGTCACTAAAGAAGTCAGCTATGTGACTTTCACCCCAAAGCAGGATAGTCAGTGCTGACCTGGGAAATGGAAGGCTGTAGTTTCTGTTACCATTCTGTTACCATTTTGTGTCCTCTCCCATCTGGTGTACTCACTTTCAGAGGAAAGGCCCTCCATCCTGGTGTGCTCCAAGGTTTCCAGCCATTCTATCAACTCCTCCAGCTGTGCAGGAGAGCCTGTTCCAGGGAGAGAAAAGGCAAATTGAGACTGGGAATGGTAGCCATGAAGGAGCTAGAAAAAATTCTGAAGTGTAAGGATGTGCCACTGGCAACCATGATCAAGTTAATTCATACCACAGAATTATCATAACAGAAGAAGACCCAACTTGAAATATACTGACTCAATCAAGGAAGCCACAATCCTCAGTCTGCAAGACCTGAGCAAGGCTGTTAACAATGGGACATTCTGGAGGACAATAATTCATAGGGACACCATAAGTTGGAAGTGACTTGATGGTGTTAGAAACGTGGGTCCAAAGACCCTCAAAATAATCTGGACAAAGTTGGTGAAGCAGGTAACAAAGCTTTTATTGGTTCACGGTCTTGCAAGATCGGGTGTCCACCCAGTAGTAGGCACACCCTTCCTTTGTTCTACAACAGTTTATAATACTTTTTCAGGACCACCCAATCCCTCCCTCACTTCTCCATTGGCTAGGAGATGAGGGCCATAGCCTATTACAATTCATCTAGGCATACTATGTCATATACCAGGTGGTATCTCCTCCAATTAATACATCTCTATATGGTCATTTCCTGTAATTAATATTTGGTTCTTAGTTGTCAACCCTATACAAGTTGAAGTGTCTTCATGATATATATCCATGCACCTTGCCACGTCTTTGGTTCCTTTATCTTACTGTGAAGACAATTCATCATATTTTTACCCCCCTTCATCCAAAGGCCTTCTACCTTGGCACAGGATCTTAGCTGCCTATAAGCGGGTACCTCTTGGCACAAGAACCTAGGTCTTCCTGACCCACTCCCCTGCTTTGAAGACACTATCCCAAGCTTGCTAGGGGCCCTCTTATCAGCAGGTGTCTGTTTGGCACAAGAACTCATGGGGTTCTATTACTGTTTATGACTATTGAAACCAGGCTCTCAGAAGCATCTTAGAAAAGACTTTAGCTAGAGGCCCTTAAGAAGCTTCCTGAATGGAGTTTTCTGCTTAATAGCACCTACTGATTAGGGACTAGAGAAGCAAGCTGTTTTAGCTATTTTACACTTTAAACTGAGAGAATAACATTTATAGCAGGATTCATTACACATGAAGCATTAGGATACATATATTGAACATGAGTGATTAACATATTCTTTAAGTTTCATTATTTAGCTACAATGTAAAAGCATTCAAATATACAAACATGATTATAAACTACATCACCACATCACCTATTATTCCCCTCTAACCCTTGACCTTTCTTCTTCTGCAAGTTCATTTTAAAGCAGGTGTGCTTTTAATTGGGATATGATAAGAAATACACAAGTCAAATGGAATATACTAAGCATCATACTCCCATCTCTCTTTGAATTCCATCCAACTTAACAGGCTTTATTCAAGTGTAGATACTATACATGGACTTTATATTCAGAGTTCACCTACTAAATCTTGTGATTCTGTGAAGGGTATATTCTTTGTGACTTCTAAATCCAATATTTGTGCACTAAATATGTTTATGTGTGTAGATAACTCAATATAATCTTACACCTTATGAAAACACCTAAAGCTACCTTCTTTTATAACTTATAAGGCAATCATTGTCATTGTCCCGTGTATACTTTATAAAAGTAACACCTCTTTGGCATATGTAAAAGCAACATTTTCATCTATCACAATGGTACCTAACACACACAAGGTTGGATACATCTGTTGATTCACAGTCTTCCTTAGGATTCCTGTATACATGATGTGGAGAAATTGTATTTTTTACTTTAATTTTCTCCCAACTTGTTAGCTGCTGCTTCAGCTAAAGGTCACACCCCAGCTGTAGATTATTTCCTTTGCAATAAGGACTTTAACAATCTCTTTCAAACATTTGCACCTGATAGTAACAATGTCTTTACACGAAGCTGACTTTGCTAATTAGCGTGAGAGTAGGATTGGTCTGTTTATGACCAGTAATGTTGTATAATTGCCCTTCAACACTCTCACTATCTATCTTTACTTTCATTCTTATTACTCGCTATTCATCTGAGCATATCCTTGTTTTCCTGCCTGTTATCTTAGGTATTTTGAAGCTGTTAAACTCTGCCAGCCAGTTTTATTAGCAATGCTTTTTGTCTCACTCTTTGCTTGCTGCTTGCTTTAGAAGCTATGCTACCAATGTTTTATGCTGTTGTTTTAAGCTTTATCCTGTTTTTTTCCTGTTATCTTGTTAATTGAGTATAGGTTGTACTCAATAAACATTAAAAAAATTATTCAACGCTTTTGCCTCTGAGTTTTTATGTGCATCCCAACTCCTGACCCACATTATGAGAAGTGGCTAGTCAGCACTTTTTCAACACATGAGTTACAGAAAAGAGATCCTGAATGCTCCCTACAAGAATACTTAATATATTTTGAACAGGAACCACTTGCTGCCTCTGAAGAAATGGGCTCTACTCCACAAAACCTTATCCTGGAATAAAAATGTAATAGTCTTTAAGGTGTCACAAGACTCCTATTTATTTCTACTGCAACAGACTAGCATATCTCTGGCATCAATGTATTTTTCTCTCAAGTGTCTCTGATACTACCTTAAAGCAGAGTAAACCTGATTGGATGGAAGACCACTAAGTACCCTCTTGTGAGAATATTCAGGCAAATATAAGTATATACATTTAATAAATTAATATAGTAGGACATGTCAATATTCTCATTCAGTTTCTTTGGCAAGTGCTGGTGTGGAAAGAATTTTTAGTATTGTGGGTAGTCTATGGATTAATAAATGTAACAGATGAAATGTTCAGGTCATGAAGAAGTGAACTTTTAGAAGCAAAAGTTGAATTTTTGAAACAAAAAATAAAATACAAGATGAAATGTAGATTGTTGTGAATAAACTTCACACACACACACCTCTCTGACATGGACAGTCCAGGCTAGCTTGATCCAGTCAGATCTTATACCTGGGTTGTGACATGGAGGCAGGCAAAGGCAAACCACTTTGAACATCTCCTGCCTTGAAAACGCCAGCAGGGGTCACCATAAGTAAGATGTGACAGTAAAATGTGTGTGTATGTACACTTTTTTTAAAAAATCAAGTATGGACAGTATTTTGCTAAAATCATCTGGCAATCCTATGGACTTGGACAGTGTTTTAGTCATAAAGTTGCAATTCTCATCTTCAGCTTTGAATGCCATAGAAAAGGAAGTAACATTAAGAAATTAAAACTGCAACCCTAAACAGTTACACCGTTCTAAGCCAACTGGGTCTGGAAAGGTGTAACTCACCAATGGAGTTTCTTAAACACTCAACAGTTCGCCATGATTCACTAATAGGCGGTGTCCAGATGAGTGCACCACAAATTATCGAAGCCAGAGTTTAAATCCCATAATCATTTATAAGAGAAACAGCAACTACCAATCCTGGAATAACACTCTAATATAAAAAAAATGCAACCTCGAATGACAACTTTCTAAGGGATGCTGGGACATGTAGTTTTGCGACATTAGCCACCCAGCGGGCGCAGTGCATGATAGGCTCTAAGGCCGCGCCGCGCCGGACGTTAAAGCAGAACAGTCGCGAGATTCGAACATCCTTACGTCACTATCCCTCCACCGAGAGCGCGAGGCTGGAGCTTACTTTTTTCAAACTGGCCAATGGAGAGTTTGCTTTGACTCGAATTCACCAATGAGGGAGCGAAGGAGGTCGAAATTTAAATCGCGCCTCGAGGCGTGGACTAGTTCAAGAGTAGAAGTGTTGTGTGTAGCGGCGGCGGCGGCGTGGTTGCTGGTAAGAAGGGAGGCAACGGAGTGTGCTCTGTCCGGTGAGTAATTGCTGAAAGTGGGATGAGCGGAGGGAACTGGGAAAGTCTGGTGGGAAAGAAAAAATAACAACATAAAAGGGTTTTTGGGGGAGAAACAACGCAAATAAGGCAGCACTTAATGAAATGCAGGGTTGTTATTTTTAAAACGGGTTTTATTGCTTATGCCTTCCGCAAATCGTCTGGAGAAGCGACTTTGCTTGAGAATTTGGAGGGTGTTCATGCACGCCGTTGAGCTCCTTTAGAAAGCTGGCGAGGTAGACTAAATGCTTGGTGGGCTGATTTCTTCGCTTCCTGGCTACCAGGAAGCTATTATGGTTTACAAAAAAATTCCGGGAAGTGAAACTGGTGCGTGGGTGGTTTGGGTTTAAATCAGTGGGGAGTACGGAGTTCTTAACCGTAACCGGAGGAATGCCGTGAACTCGATTCGTTCCATTGTTAAAGCGGCAGTGATGGTCTTATTAGCTATTGCAGTCGGCTTTCTTTCGCTCGAGAACATACACGGTTAGTTGGTCGTCGAAAAGATAGTCAGAGCTTTTGATATATTAATGCATTTGGTAATCTCTTCAAAGAATTAAAGAAAGCAGTCTGGAATGAGATGATTTTTAATCCCAGAGTGATTATTGTTACACAAGGGGATTCACTGAATGAAATGTACTATCACCATTCTTAAAATAAGCCTTTAAAAGCTACCTTGATCTGCTTTATAAGTGTATGTTTCTGAGAAGTTGTAATCTTGAGTTAATACACAAAATTAATATTCTTTTTAACTTTTAGAAAAGATTTGTGAGTATCCTTCTGTAATCGACCACAATGTCTGCCAACGAGAACATGAGTGGAACTCCTGCTGCCCGTTTGAACAGATTCAAGAATAAGGGGAAGGACTCTACGGTGAGTAGATGGCCAGCTGAGGACAGTCCACAGCTTTCCTTGTTGTTGAAGATCAGTTTTAGAATGCTTTTGTCTTCCTCAGGAAATGAGGCGACGGAGGATGGAAGTCAGCGTAGAGCTGAGGAAAGCCAAAAAAGATGACCAACTGCTTAAAAGAAGGAATGTTGGCACTTTCCCTGATGAGGCCACTTCACCTCTGCAGGAAAACCGGAGCAATCAGGTAGCTGTCAGTATTGGTGGCGGTTTCTTTTCCCAGGGTTTTGTTTATGTAGTAGTAAGGCAATAGTTGGATACTCTCATGAATATGACAAAGTGAGCTCTAACTCACACAAACATTAAAGTGTTACTGTGTGGATATCACTTTAGCATGCTTGCTACTCCTGTACAGTGTCTGGACAGGAGCAGCAAAACTTGGCCTAAATTTCCACTTGAGGAAGAAATGAAGAGTATTCTCTTTAATGGAACTTTTGAAGAGTGTGGAAATAATTCTAATATTACTGCTGTGAGGAGAGCCATAATTCCAAGGGTTGTTAATGCACAAGTATTGTAGCTGTGACACTGTAGCTCAGTAGCTACTCTGAGCAGAATATTTGTTCTCAAAAATTTGATACCTCTGTCTCCGATTCTCTTGCAGGTCACTGCCCACTGGTCTGTTGAAGAAATTGTCAAAGGCATTTACAGTAATAATACAGAACTCCAATTGCAGGCTACCCAGGCTGCCAGGTAATAACGTGAGCCAAGGACTATTCCTTACAACTTAAGTATGACAACTAATAGCTAAGGTCAAGTGCTTCCCCAGGGGTGTTAAATATGCGGCCCAGGGACCTGATGTGGTCCCGTGAGGGGGCTTATCAGGTCTGTAAGCCAGCTGAGACAACCTCCACACTCCCTCTTGCTCCTGATCTGGCCTGGCAAGCTTGTGCTTGTCAGGCCAGATGAGGAGCAAGCAAGTGGGGAGGGGGGGGTTGCCTCAGCTAGCTTGCAGGCCTAATAAGCTCTCTCCAAGTTGCCACCTCACCCCACTATGGTTTCACCAGTCTGGGACCGCTCCTCCCCCCCCCCCCACTTCTGTTCTGGGGCCAGCCAACGCAGCCACCCCAGGGCCTGGCCAAGTCACATTTGTGTCACACCCAGCCCTTGTAACAACTGAGTTTGACACCCCTGGCTTAGACAGTGATAATGTTTGAGGCTTCCTTTACTGCAGCTTATGCATTAATGCTAAATTCTGTTACTGCATGTCTCAGAAAAGAATGAAACTTTTCTTTTTCCAACAGGCTTAATTTGTTATCTAAACATTTGGCCACCTGCCATGCCAAGTCCTAAACACTAAGTAACTTGTGCATTGGGGTACCTAAAATGTAACTGAAATGATAAAGCCTTACTTTTGTATAACACAAACCTAAGTGTGCTTTGAAAGATCACTGTCTAAACTTGTGCTTGCTGGCTGTCCTGAGTAGGCCACAATAGGACTGAACAATAAATATTTGAAGGTACTACTAGAGCATAAAGATCCCCTGAACTAGAGGACTGTTGCAGGCAAGCATCTGATGCTTCCGCAGTCTGGATTGGCACAAACAAATATGAAAAAGATACTGAGGGAGTGTCTACATTCTCATTAAGTAATTGGAACCTAGAATATCTGAACAAATATGTATTCAGTCACCTCATTTTAAGCAGTAGAAAGCTTCAGTCTTGTGAAAGTTTTGATTTTCTAGTGTTCATACTTTATTAAACGTCAGCAAGGAAGACAAGGTTCCTTCCGCATTACCCCTTAATAATAATGGTCTAGTGGCCCCTTCAGATTTTCATATTATCGAAGGGTCTTCATGGGAAGAATCAGCTGGGTGTTGTGGGTTTTCTAGGCTGTGTGGTCATGGTCTGGTAGTTTTTGTTCCTGAAATTTCACCTGCATCTGTGGCTGGCATCTTTAGAGGCATGTCAAGGTAAGGTCTGTTTCTCCATGGCACATCTTGCAGTGACATGCCTCTGAAGATGCCAGCCACAGATGCAAGCAAAATGTTAGGATCAAAAACTACTTGTCCACTCAGTCTGGAAAACCCACAACAGTCAGAGGAATTGCTATCCTCTCATTTTCAGTGAGGCTGTAAGACTTTCCATGTTTACATATGCTGAATATTGCACTTTTAATTCTTCAGTTCACTTTAGTGATAAGTTTGTGAGTGAATTTTGCCATTTCACATAGTAAAATCCCGTTGCAAAGTGCTTCAAATGTGGGTTTTAACTGTATTGTTTGCTGTGCGTTAAACAATTTATTCTAAAGCCCTGATATTCTATTAAATTTTTTTGCTTATTTGGCCTTTTGGGTTTGCAGGGAGAAATACTGTTAAAGACTTCACTTTGTTCTAATATGGGGTCCATCTGTCCCATTCATGCCTTCATACATATGCTTGGGGGTTGTAATTTCAGTCAGTCTGTCTTTCTCAGTGAGACTCATGGCAGATTACAACATTAAGAACAACATAACAAACTGTAGTACAATGTGCAATACTGTAATGTAATTTGCCTTAAAATTCCACACATTAGAACACCAGTCTATCTAAAATTTCCCTTTTAACTATTCTATTTTACAAGCCTTTAAGTAAGTAAATATTGTCTGTTATTGCTTATAGGAAACTGTTGTCCAGAGAGAAACAGCCCCCCATTGACCAGATAATCCAAGCTGGCTTGCTTCCAAAGCTTGTGTCCTTCTTGGGAAGAGTGGACTGTAGCCCTATTCAGTTTGAATCTGCTTGGGCCCTGACCAACATTGCCTCCGGCACATCTGATCAGACAAAAGCTGTGGTAGATGGTGGAGCAATACCTGCCTTCATTTCCCTGTTGGCTTCTCCCTACACTCACATCAGTGAACAAGCTGTGTGGGCTCTGGGAAACATTGCGGGTAAGCTAATGCAAGTGCACTATTGGCCTCTTACTGCAGATGCAAGGAGAAAATAACGCAATAATATTGTCAAAGTGTGCTGTCATCCTGTAGATACCCACTCTCTGTGACTTGGCTTCCCATCTGGAAGGACTATCATAGTACTTGCCACATTCCCCAGCTGATTCCCACTGGAAACAAATCAGATATCGGATTGGTGAAAAATCCTCAGTATGGGGTGGGGGAAGGGTTGTTTCTTTGGAAATTGCACTGTTTCTGCAGTGTTTGAATTGAGCTTAAGTCCTGTAGCGGCCAGACTGGGGAAGGAATTGATGAATTGACGATCTTATTTTAGGTGATGGTTCCTCCTACCGAGACTTGGTAATTAAATATGGGTCACTGGATCCACTGTTGGCGCTGCTTGCTGTTCCTGATCTCTCTTCTATACCTGTAAGTATCTGAGCATTGCTAAGATCACCAGACTACAAACTTTCATGTAATAAGCTATGGTGTAAATTCCTAAATTAATTTTTCGATCACTTGCAGCTTGGCTACTTGCGCAATATAACCTGGACCATATCAAACCTGTGTCGTAACAAGAACCCTGCACCACCACTAGATGCTGTTGAGCAGATCCTTCCTACATTGGTTCGGCTACTGCATCACCATGACCCAGAAGTTCTGGCAGATACGTGCTGGGCTGTTTCTTATTTGACTGACGGTTCAAACGACAGAATTGAAATGGTGGTAAAAACAGGACTGGTTCCACAGCTGGTGAAACTTCTAGGACGTGGAGAAATCCCAATAATGGTAAGATCATTATAAACTGACTGTGTATTGTTAATGTTTGATGAGAACTATTAGAAGTCTTGGCTTTTGTTTAAACATCACCATCTTTATTTTGTTCTTAGATAGTAGCGTGCTTTAAGTTCAGCAGCAGTACTTTGTGTTTGGCCTTTGTTAATATAGCTCTGATGATATGATCTGTCATGGACAGATGTAAGCCTCCTTTTTAATACAGAAGTGCCAAACCTGTCCCCTGCATTCATAAGTGACTGGTATGAACTGTGCCATTAGTTCTAGTATTGTCCAAGGGTTCGAGTCTGTTGTACTTTGACACTCGCCCTAGGTACAAGGAATGTAGATGGGAAAAGAGCAGTTGTATAATCCTAGCAGCTTGCTTTTAAGATCCATGAAGGGAGGAATCACCAAAAGCTGAAATCTCCCTGTAGTGTCATCTCTGAAGGTTCTCATGGTATTCTGTGCATTGATTAGCTTGTCACAGTATTGCTAGTTTGCAGTTGCATTGACACAGGCTCAGGAGTTTAGAAGCTAACTGTATGCTTAATATTCATGACTGAAACACCCTATTTTTCTTCCTTAGGTAAGTCAGTGCCATTCTGGGTTCCTTGATAGAATATGAGTTTAAACTTGTTGCCAACATGTGGGCAATTTATAGGGGTCTAAACATTTGGATACTTTGTCATAGGTAACTGGGTGTGGTGACAAGTTGTCGTGTAATTCTTCAGTGGTACCAAGTTCACTTATACATCTACAAAAATGCTGCAAAGGTTTATTAAATGCTAACTGTATTGAATCAATTAAATGTCTTGGTGGTTGCTTTGAGCTAAATAACGTCTCTCTCCCAAACTCTTCCAGACACCCTCCTTAAGAGCTATAGGAAACATTGTAACTGGTACTGATGAACAGACTCAGATTGTAATAAATTCTGGTGCACTTGCTGCGTTTCCTGGCCTTCTGACTCATCACAAAACAAACATCCAGAAAGAAGCAGCATGGACTGTGTCGAACATCACAGCTGGTCGCCAGGACCAAATCCAGATGGTTGTGGATAATGGACTTATCCCACATCTCATTGGTATACTGAAAAAGGTACTACTAACCAAAAATCCAACAGATGTTTTTCCATGCCGCTTCCTCCTATCAAACTTGATTGCATGCAGTCAAAAGTTACCAGTTTTATGTCTAGTATGTGTGCATTTGGGATGCTGCTAATAAAATCCCCTTGTTGAATCTGACAAAACTTATTTATTGGATTTAATACCTCACCTTCCTCAGTCAAAGCCGAGCTCAGGGCATCTAATGTATATACTTTAAAATACAGTCATAAAATCACATCACTAATTTAGCAATTTAAAACATTCCAAACAACAAACAATGGGAATTTAACAGTCTTAGTGCAGTAAACTTTCATTCATCCAGAGAAGGAACAGAACCAGATGCTGGCTTGGATCCCAGTAATTTTCTTCCAGTGCAAGGGATGTGTGTGACATTTGCCAGTTTCCTATAGCACCATTTCAAAGGGCATTTAGGAGTACAGGGGAGTATGTCCTTATTCCACTAATGAGTTATTTTGATTAGCAGAGATCTGTGAAATCCAATACAGATTTAGGCTATGGAAAACTATAGATTTGGGGGAAAGTATGCAATCTTAAGCCAAAACATCACTCCTAAGAAATATGAAACTTTTTGCATTAATGAGTATATGAAATAGAACTCATAGTATCTTTTACTGAAATGACAATGTAAACATAGTTGCTAGTTAGCACCTTCAAATATAGGAGGTTTTTTTTTGTTAACAGACAATACTAATAACAGTATTATGTACGTGCAAAGAGCTTGGAGTATTTAGGCTCAGAAATACTGGACAGGGATGGCAGATCTCTTGCATATAAACTCACAAGAGAGTTTTGGAACAAAAAATTTCAAGTATTTACTAATGGGATCTGAATTTGGTGAGTCAAGGAAGTTAAAATCATCTTTTTCCCTCCCCTTAACAGGTATGTTGTGAGGTAGATGAGGCAGAGGGAGTTCTGAGAGAACTGTGACTAGCCTAAGCTCACAGGGTTCATGTGGAGGAGTGGCTACCAATCTTGATCCTCCTTGATCTGAGATTGCAAATGCCTTAGCAGGCCAGGTCCTCAGGGGGAGCAGCAGAAGGCCATTGCTTTCACATCCTGCATGTGAGCTCCCAAAGGCACCTGGTGGGTCACTGCGAGTAGCAGAGTGCTGGACTAGATGGACTCTGGTCTGGTCCAGCAGGCTCGTTCTTATGAGTTGAAAATCAAATCTGGTTCTAATAAAGCACTGTCAGTTCCACTGGAATTCACAAGCACTTCCTCAGATGTTGTTTTCTCCAAATCAGGTGTCAAGTGTTTCTAAACTTTCCCATGCCATCTTCATAATCCTCTTTCTGTATTCAAACAGGGTGACTTCAAATCACAGAAGGAAGCTGTATGGGCTGTGACCAACTACACAAGTGGTGGAACAATTGGCCAGATCATATACCTTGTTCAGGCTGGTGTGCTTGAGCCGTTGTTAAATCTTTTGGTGGTTAAAGATGGCAAAACTGTGCTGGTCATTCTGGATGCCATCACTAACATTTTTATGGTAAGTCAGTAGAAGGACAAACTATAGGTGTTCCAATTCTAAATGATCAGTAGCAAATGCATCTTCCACATTCTTCTATTACAGCTGTTTAATCTGTCTTGAATTACAGCTTCTGGATAACAAGGGAACTTGGTATAACATCATACATATAGGAATATTTTCTGTGGATTTCAACATCTTTAAATTTTCAAAGCCCTGCTTACATTTTAAGCACATTGTTTGCTGCTTTCTTGGCAGCAAGTTCCAATAACGGGAGAAGGATCATAGACTGATTAAGGCTTAAGCTACTGTTTGCTTCTGAATGTATTTCCTGACACCCCCTCGTCAACCATAATATGAGTGCTGTTAATATTTTCACCATAGGCATCTGAGAAAATCAATGAAACTGAAAAGCTCTGCATCATGATTGAGGAGTGTGGTGGCCTGGACAGAATTGAAGCTTTGCAGTCTCATGAAAATGAAGATGTGTATAAAGCTGCTGCAAATCTGATTGAGAAGTATTTCTCATCAGAGGTAAGTAAACCAATACTCAAATGGTACCCATGTGCTCTACATTCAGTGGGTGGAAGCTTGGCAGCCTGCTAGCCATTCAGCTAGCCAAAGGTCATGCTGATGTAATATGTCTTCTCAACCCCTTGTTGATACATGCAGCAATATTTGGCTAATAGGAATGGAATGCTTGGCTGCCCCTTAAATGTTGGTCAGATGGCAGCTTACAGTTCAGTGGGATAGACTTGTTGCTAACTGTTAATTAGAAGTGTCTTGATTGCTACACCAGATTGTACAGCTGTAGTATTGGAGTAAGAATTTTAAGCTGCTCTTTGCAGGAAGAAGAGGATGGAAACATTGTCCCAGAGTCTAGTTCTGATGCTTATGCTTTCCAGATTCAAGATGGTACTGACACCTTCAATTTTTAAATGGTCTACGACAGATGAACAACCTCTACTCTGATCTTACTTCTTCCACTAATCTTGTGTACTGCCTTTTTAAATGTGAAGTAGCACTTTGTTACATCTGAAACTACTTGAAATGTTCACCGTACGGAGCTTCCTTTACCAACTGTTTGTCCTTTATATAAATGTATATTCTCTACCTCTTTCTGAATAACCTGTCGAAGGATTTTCTTGTGTTCTTCATATTGTGTTCGGGAGACTGGAAAAGCATGTAAGTCTCAATCTCCTGATGGTTGCCCACTCAACCCTTCATGCTGGTTTGTAGAATTGAAGTGGGCAGAGCAACATTTTGGCAAAATCTCCCTGAGAGCTTAGTCTGCTTTGGAGAGGACCCTTCAGCCTCTTTCATGAAAGTGTTTTAAAAATTGGAATAAAAATTGTGTATAACTCAACCTTTCTTGTCAAAACTTTTTCCCCTTGTGCATGGAGCTGAAATGAAACTTCATAAGAACTTCAAATTTCCAACTGTGAATAGGGTAATTAATAATCTAGACAAATCTTTGTAGTTGTCTGCCAGCGTTTGCTTGCTTTATATTTTTCAGAGGTGAAAAGAAGCAGTGTGTTTCTATTACCCATCTTCTCCCTAACTGAGAGCAGCAGTGGCGTAGTGGTTAAGAGCAGGTGTAGTCTAATCTGGAGGAACCGGGTTTGATTCCCTGTTCTGCCGCTTCAATTGTGGAGGCTTATCTGGAGAATTCAGATTAGCTTGTGCACTCCAACACACGCCAGCTAGGTGACCTTGGGCTAGTCACAGTTCTTCTGAGCTCTCTCAGCCCCACCTACCTCACAGAGTGTTTGTTGGGGGGGGGGAGAAAGAAGTTTGTCAGCCCCTCTGTGTCTCCTTACATGAAAGAAAGGGGGGATATAAATCCAACTCTTCTAACTGGCTTTCTGCAGGGAGGTCTAACTTGTTTACAGACTGGGTTTAGGGTTGTCATTGCTGAGCCTGCAGGCCTATCTACTAAGTTTTTATCATGTTACAATTGAGCACGTTAAAAACCTAAGCCACAACAATTTAAATTACCTGGATTTGGTGTTTCTGGTCTTCACGCTTGTGAATTTTTCAACTGGCATCTTTTAAGAGCAGCAGGATGTACTGACCACAGTGGGTGGCAATGTTTTTATGTTCGTTCTGTGACACGAGTTATATCAGTGTTTAGCTCTTCTCACCTGTTACAAAAGACTGGGACAGAAATCAGTTTCCACATGGAGTTGGATGCAAACATTATGACTCATGTTGCCCTTATTTATATTGAAAGCAAGAAATATGTGCTAGATATGAACTCATTCTGTTTGTACTTTCACTCATTATTCCTGTTTGTAGTAGGGAGTTAGAATGTGGAAGTTGTAGCAAGAAGAGAAATTGGTATAGTCCTGCTTTTCTTAATTTGAAGTAGCTCTGAAAAGGTGGTGGCAACACTTGCACAGGGAAAGGGGTAAAAATGCATTCCATCAGCAACTTCCAGTCATAGTTCATAGTATCCAACCGTATGTATTTTCATCAAGTACAGTCATTATGCAAGAGTGGACAAAGATGGGGGCAAGGGCTGAATTGCCTACTTTGAACCACACAGGAACCTCTTTCGATAAAGCTTTTATTTTCATGGCATGCTCCCACTAAGAAAGCTTGCCTACCTAATATGCATCTGCTAAAAGCAGTCCAAAGTCTGGCCCTGTTGCAAAATACTATCTGCTCTATTTTAAACCCAAAGTCTGAATTGAACAAGTTAACATTAATTGCATAGTTTGTCCAAATAAATTCTGATCATTTGGAAACTAAAAAATCTGCAAGGGTCATGTATCTGTGGGTAAGTTCAGACAGGTTTTTCCTATCCTTGCCAATAACAGCTAATGCAGAGAATGGGCACCCTAAGGGTTGGTAGGATAGGTAGAAGCACAAACTTTGAAAGCAGAAGTTCCACCCACCCAGTTGTGGCAAACCAGTAGCTATTTTTTAATCTAGTTTGCAGAACGGGTTGTTATCCCCCTCACCCCTCCCTTAAAAACCAGGCATTAAAAGGAAAGGATCTACCCTCATCCTTTCCCTCTAAGAGCTGGGTTTAAGGGAGGGTCGGAGGCCATGCTACAGATAACAACCGGTTCTGTAAACTAGATAAAAAAACAGCTTCCCTCTCCCCACCCACCCCAAAAAGCCAGGAGGGCCCTTGCCCCATCCATCCCAAAAGGCCAGCTGGGCCTTTGGGAACCCACCAGAGCCTTTCCTCTACCTCAAAAGACCAGGCGGACCCTTGGGGGTCTGGCAAAGGTTCTCCCCCATCCCAAAAGACCAGGTGGGACCTTTGGGCCCAGCAAAGGTCCTCTCTTTCTACCCCACACCCCCCAAAAGGCTAGGTGGGCCCTTGGGGATCCGACAGGCCCTGCCCATTGCCAAAAGGCCTGCTGGGCTCCCCCACCCACTCCAAAAGTCCAGGTGAGCCCAGCAGAGGCCTTCCCTATCCCCCTCCCAAACCAAAAGGCCAGCTGGACCCTTGGGGACCTGGCAGAGGTTTTCCCTCTCCCCCCCACCCCAAAAGGCCAGATGGGACTTCCCTCTTTCCCAGCAGAGGCCTTCCCTCCCCCCTGGCACCCCTTTCTATTTTGCCCACCCCTTGCCACCCCCGCCACTCCTTGCCACCTTCCCCCACCCCTTAGTGCAAAAATCATGAGGATCCATGTTTTCCAAGCATTTTTTGCATGGGGGTGCTGTGTGGTTTCCGGGCTGTATGGCTGTATTCTTGCATGTATGGCCGTGTTGCTAGAGCACGGCCATACAGCCCAGAAACCACACAGCACCTCAGTGATTCCGGCCGTGAAAGCCTTCGACAATACATTTTTTGCACCACCGTGGCGCCACGGAGCATGGGATGCGTGATTGTTGTTTTCAGACATGTGGAGAGGGGTTTGGCCTATGATTTGATGCTAATTTCGGGGTGACAGTGCCAAAATCATATGGATCCATTTTTTCCAAGCAGGTTTTTGTGCTACTGCGGCTCTACAGAGTGCAAAATATGTGATTGTTGTGTTCAGACATGTGGCCAGGGGCTTCAGCTGTGACATGCTGGTGATTTTTGGGTGACAAAGTGGAAAAATCATGAGGATCCACGAGGATCCATTTTTCAAGCAGGCTTTTGCGCCACTGTGGCACCACAAAGCATGGGATGTACGATTGTTGTGTTCAGACATATGGCTGGAGTTGTGATGTGCTGGTGATTTTGGGATAGTGCAAAAATATGAGGATATGTGTTTTTCAGGCAGGCTTTTCATTAATATTTTAAAACTCTTAACTAGTTTTGTGTACCTCTTTTATTCTTATTTAAGTATTAGCTGTATGAAATAATAAACTACCTTTCGGTGTATCTTTTTAATACTTAAAACAGTCACTAGGGCAGCAAACCGGTTGTTAAATTACTTGAATCCCACCACTGGAAGTTCGAAACCAGTTGTTAAAGTATTTGAACCCCACCACTGTACCCACCCACCATGGTTCGGTCTAGTAACTCATGGGCTACACATTCCAAATAAACATTAAGCATTGCTTTTTAAAAGAAATCAATGAAATTGCATGGGTCTTGTTCTTGGAGAAAATTTCTGCTGATGATGAATCTGTTTCTGTGGCAACCTCTATCCACCCAGGCTTGATATTACTCATATATGAGGCTTGATATTACTCATATATAATCTACGCTTGTTCATAGCATGTTGTGTTTTTTCCACCAGAGGGTGCTGTAAACTCAAAATATTGTTTTATTATCTTTATGAAAAGTAAGTAAAACTGCTCTATAAATATAAAGAAAACACTGATCCACAGGTTGTGCAAACGAGGGGACAAGGTAGTACAGGGAACAGAGGTCTTGAGGGGTTAAATGGCTGATGTGACCAAATTGGTGTTGGAAGGACATTGTACTTCTCACTTTTGATCCGGTACAGCTGACACTTGCTGGATTCAGCATTGCTTCTGGAGACTCAAGTTAGTGTAGCTGCAAAACCCTCTTTAACCTCAGGGAGGCTTGCAATTTACCCATTCCTCCTGTGGTAGTATTTTCAAGGTGGAAACTATTGGGAATTCAGAGATATTAGGACACTGTGGAGCACAATAAAGAATCCCTGAGACAATTACAATTGTTTATTTGCACAAAGAGGGTAACAAAATGTACCAGAGAAAACAGGAGGTAGGTTTCTATTTGGAGGTATTCCATTCCAGAGCTAGCAACCCAATGTGCGTGTGTGTGGGTGCGTGTGTGTGTGTGTGGATAGGGTGGAGAAAAGACAGGAAAAAATCCTATCATATAAAAGGTTAGCCATGGTGGCAACAATTCACTTCCAGCCAATCACCATGCACACATGGCTTGCCTGTCAAGGACAGAAAATAGATAAAATTTGTAAAGCATATTCTGTGGTATGGATTGCATAGTACTTGAATTGTGAATCTGATTTGGGAAGAGTTTTGGGGGTATCTCCCACAAGGACAGCACCCCTAACTCTGGATTGGGGAAGGCTCCCGTCAAAGCAGGTGGAAAGGTTTAAAGGTGTGGAATCTTGCTTTGTTCTTGGGTTCAAATACTTTGCCCAGATGCTGCAACTTTATGTTGGAACCGAAGCTCCTCTGCAAAAGGGGCCGTAGGGAGTTGGAGGATGTGTTTGCTCCACCAAAAGTGACTGTCTTGTATTCTAACTTACCTAGACCTATATTTTTATATTTATTTTCCTTAGATCTGTATTCACTAGGCATGACAGCTATTTTACATAGATGTGCTCTAGTAGTAATATGCAGTCTCTTTCCTGCTTAAGAAAGTAGACTGATTCAAATCTACCCATGCACCTAGGCTGCTCCTGTATGCTAAGAACATAACTGGAAACTCTGATTTTTGTACTTGCTCAGAGCCAGCCTTACAAGGGCACCCCAAGGCACTGGTTACAGCACTTGGGGTGCTGGCATGAAGAGGAACACACTATTATATGCAGGCATTCACACAACATGCATGTTGGAAAACACAGACCTGGGTAGGTTTGTGACAGAAGCCATCTGCGAACTTCATACTTTCTTGAAATAGGGGATAGGGGAAACGTTTAGGAAACAGTGCTCAAAAGAGCCATTGCGTACCACTGCTCTAATCACTGCACCACACTGATTCATATTGTGTGTGCCAAAGCATATGCAGTAATTATATATTGCACATTCCATATGCATTACGTGTACATTGCCATGATATTTCTTATAATTACCTTATTTTGTTCATCAGAATTGTTGTATAAAAATGATTGGGTGACAGCAAGAATGGGAAATGACGGTTCATCTAAAGTAAATGATTTTATGTTTGAGCTGCCATCTTCAAAATTCTCCTGCCTTTCCTCCCTCCTCAGTCCCATGTCACTAGCTCCTTCATCCTCTTCCCAAACACCTTCTCCTCCTCCCAGATGCCTGTATCGCCACGCAACAGTTAATGGCACAATTATGGCTGCCAGAAGTTGTGACCCTCCAATGTGGAGCAACTGATGCCTATTCCTGCTCTTCCCAAGGCAGCTGCAGATGGAACAGTGACTAATTATTTAGCAATGGGTGAAAAGGGCACGTGTACAAGAGAGTAATGGCCACATTATGCTGTTTCGTTGGTATTGGTTTTCACCTGTTCTGTGTAAGCCCCACCCCAAGCCATGTGTGCACAGCGATTGACTGGAAGTGAATTATTGCCACCATGAATAGTCTTTTATATGATAGGATTTTTCTGTCCTTCCTCCAAGGAGTTCAGAGATCATCTGTGGTCACCCTACCCACGAGTACACACGTTGGGTTGCCAAGGGAAACACCTGGACCTCAGTAGGGTATAATGCCATACAATCCACCTTCCAGTGCAGCCATTTTTTCCAGGGGAAACTGATCTCTATTGTCTGCAGATCAGTTGTAATAGTGAAAGATCATCAGGTGCCCCTGGAGACTTGTAACCTTACCCCCGTTTTATTCTGACAACAATTTTAGATGACAAATGTCATGGAAAGGGACAAGGCCACACAGGTTTTGCAACAGACAGTACATCCTTTCAGGAGATCTCTCATTCCCTATATACACCCTCTATTTTTTCCTGCCCTCCCCTTGGCCTGGAGCAGGCTAAGATCTTAACTAACTGCCACGACTCTGGTTCCAGGGCATTAGTAGAGAGGGCCCAGAGCACCCTCCTTGCCCTCTCCTGGGGGAAACCCAGGCAGCGAGAAAAAGGAAACACAAATACTATATAGTTACATAAATGGGAGAATAGTTACACAGAGGGGTAGAATTAAAACATGGACACTACAGCTATTTGGGTCAAAACTCTCATTCAAAAGAAGCCAACTGGAAAACAACAAAGCCCCTAACATGACTGCCTTACTAAGTGTGTATTTTTATCTCAGTACCTGAGCCCAATAGGCCAGACTCACCACACCATGGGTAAGGAATCAATTCCCTTCAAAAGCAGCCTTACCACCAGTCAGCAAACACCCTCCATCTCTGTCTAAGCTCTAGCTTGTCATTGTCTGGCTTCTGCTTTTTCTTTGAATATCCTCCAGCCCTATCATAAGACTTGGAGGGAGGCTGGGAACTGTAGACCTATTGGAAAACTGGAAGACAAGCTTCCTGAAACATACAGGAAACCTACCTCATTGCGCAGCTGGAGGTCTAGGATCATGGCAACAGGTTAGGTTCTTTGTGCACTTTCTGTCATGGCAAGGCTGTGTGCTTTTTTTCAGTGAGTTCTCCCCATACTTTTTATTTACACGTGAGGAGGTGCTTCGCTGTTCTCCCCAAGACTGTCATTTTTTCCAGCCCCTGCTTCGGGTCGTGAGGTTGTTTGCCATCTTCTTTTTAAAAAAGTTTTCATAATCTATCACTGCTTTTTTTTAAAAAGAAACCTCAGTGATAATCCCAAAATGCAGGATCAGTTCCACCCATGCCCCTCAGGGCAGGGGCATGGGTGGAACTGATCCTGCATGGGCAGGGAAAGTGGGGAAGAATGGAAAATCCAAAATGCATACTGGGTGCTTCACATTCCTTGTGCAGGAAGGGGTGGATCACACTTTGACTGCTTTCACAAACCACAGGGCTTCTCTGATCCACGGCGCAGTGAGTTCTGAATAGCCCAAAGGAACTGTACACTCTATGCAAAGTGCATAAATAACTTCAGAAAAAGTGACTGGCCCAAAGGTCACATAATGACCACCATAACTAAGCAGCTCTGTATTTTGTAGAGGAACTTCACATAAAGGAAAAGTCACTCTGTCTGGTTGCAGAACCTTTTCTGTCTACCTATCTCAGCTGGACTTCAAGGGAAAAGAATATTTTCTAAAAAGTCAGGAGGTTTTATGAAGAATTGCCTCCACTGGCCATTCAACAGTTCACACAGTGCCCTGAGAAAGGACAATTAAAAATATGGTGTGTGGGTTTTCTGGGAGCTTGAAAAAATGGAAGAAAAAGGGTAGAAAGAACATGTAGCTTTGCTGGTTTAACTGAATTCTCCAGTGCAACTTAAAATCTTACAGTAATCATTGATTAAAAAATAATATTTGGCCAAACAAAGAGATGCACATGCAAAAGAATGTTTGAAGGAAAGTTTAAGTATCAGTATTTTTGTTAAGGAGGAACCCTGATTTTAAGGGTACTTTCCTGGTAGCTTGCCTATGGTCTTATTAAGTGCAAACTCCATGGCCCTATCTCTTCTTGATGATAATAAAAGGTGGTTTGCCTTATTTTGTTGTCATCTACAAAATTCTGGCCAGACCTTGATTGTTTTGTGAGATATTTTCGACTTGCATAGCCTTTTCCTCAGGGCTGGATGCTCTGGTGTTAACCAGAAAACCCTGAAGAATCTGCAAGGTGTTCATCCATCATCCAAAACATTTCACCTTGACCCGCAATGCGAAGCAGATGTAAAATAGCTCTTTCATCACTGCATGGCCACACAATTTTGAGCCAAACGTTCAATTCCATTCGAAGCAATCATTCTCTTAGGCTTGTAGATTAATCAGAAGCAGTGATTTTACATTAAATTCCTCCCTCTGTTATGACTCTTCCCTTCCCCTCTTGGAGGAGGAACAATGCCTGGATCAGACTCAACAATTTTACTTTCTGAATAGACTCTCTAGGAATGGGGAGAGACTTGAATCACCACTGCATGCTGTTTCATTTCCTCTAAATGCTAGAAAAAGAACATTGTTTCAGCTCATAGAAGTTCCAAGAAGTGGATTACTGCAAAGAGGAATTTCATTCCCTAAACACAAACACAGTGTGGAATAGGTAAGGACTTTTAAAGCTTCACCCCTCAACGCTAGTGTTTATTATGAGTTGGTTAAACACAGTGATCTTCCATATGGGACCTCCAATGGCCTTCTAAAGTGTTACAGTTATTGTTTCAAGCATGGGAAAGACCTCATTGAACGAGCTGTCCATACTTCAGTCAAGGAAATACATATTCTGTACCAAGGGAATCAACACACCCCTTTTCAGAATTAAAAAAAAACCCAATAGATTTCTGCTTGCATGTTTTATTCAGAAAATATATTTCTTGTTTGCAAAATATGAAAATATTTTGCAGGGAGGAAGGTGATGTTACAAGGACAGGCCATGGGGTAACATAGGGACAGCAGGACGTGCAAGTAAAGGAACGTGTTTCAATGCCAGGAAGGAAGGATAAGTTTTGAACTTGAAACACTGTAGGCTGAATTATCAAGTCTTTCACTGAGAATTCAAGAGAACTCTGAGAAAGCAAGCCTCAGCAAGCCTATTTTTAATTGGGAAAGTGGGATATTATTTATTTTTATTATTATTATTGTTTCTTACTTGCTGAGACTCAAGGCAGATTATACATAAATTAGTTGCTGTGGAATGTGCGTTTAAAATGTTCGCCCCCGGTCATACTATGATCACATAATCACATACAAAGAAAAATTTAAAGCATAGTCAGAGGTAGATTGAGACATATTTTTACAACTATAAATGTATATTGAAAATAATATAAAACACACTTGATTCATACATGCAAGCCTGCACATGAAGGCATTTGCACAGGGTCAGCATGGAATGCCACCCCTCCCCAGTGTAGCTGAGAAAATGACAAACCACCCCCACCTTTTCTCAGGATGGCATTGCTGTGCTTAAAATTATCCTAGTTGACGAACTGCCAATGCAAATGCCCTACAAGATGGAAAAACTTCTACAGTGTTGCTTTTCTAGTTATAGTTGCTTGGATGTTTGAACTGATGTGATAGGACTTAAGATTCACAGTAGAGTCCACACATGATTTCATGATTACTGAGTGTGCAGGTCTCAGTTATTGTTTGCGCTGGATCACAAAAAGGCTCCCTTCAGCAGAGAAGCACAATTTTCGCAGATGTCATCTCTCCCATAACTAGTGCAAGGCCCCATGTTCAATCCCTGGCTCTCAGGCAACAAGCTTGGAGAAAGACTATTGGAGAACTGGTTCTTGAAAGAATAGACACCATTTGGTCTGACTTATTAGAAAACACCCCCTTCTGTCTTAAAGTAGTCTTGGTTTTGCAGGATGGGTAAAACATATTAGACAGCTGAGATCAATCAGATATGCCAGCAAAGTTTGAATTTAATTATAGGAGGGAAAGCAACAGATGGAGATAAGAAGACACTCTTACCTTGTGCAAACAGTTTTCCAAGCAAATAAATCATCCTACAAATCAAAGTTAAGAAAGGCCAGGGCTGGGCTGGTGGGGGAAGCACCCTGTCCATCCCCCCACCCCACTGCTAAAGCATATTTGTTCCCAATGGCATATTTTTCTCCCTGCACTTTGTCCAGACTAGTTTTGAAATACTTTCTGTCTGGTGTAACGAAGAACATACGTTGTACTTTAAACAAATGGGCAAGACTCAGTTTTGTGTGCTGCTGGACTCCGCTGTTTGATCAGTGAAATATAAGGGTCTTAAAGGGACCAGATTCCTTTGCTGGTGAAGCTACTTCTTTTCCTTGAGATGACACTTTATTCTGTCCAAAAGCAACTGGGAAAAGGAGAACTCCCTCTTTCCTCGTACCAACATTCTTCTTCTTCTTGATTTTTCAGATAAACGCTATGACAAATATCTTAACAAATAGTAATTTACCCAGTAACCTGTCACTCTCCTTGCACAACAGAAACAGACTTGTGCAATAATGGTCTGGCTCTAGAAGCTTAGTGTTTTATTATTTACCTTGTTTGCCATAATCTGGGTGATCATAAAGTACAATAAAAATTCTATGTCATGACAACATTTTTCATCCTTATGCTTTCTTTGTCTGTCAATGTCTTATTTGCTAAACCCACTTTTCAATTCTGCTTCTTTTCCTTCACTATGGAACTCCTTTGCTTTTGCAGTGTCAGGCACCAAACTGATGAAATGGGTTTCAAATCCCATTAGAACGGAACCCATGTTGCTGTTTGCCTAAGCTAACAACTGGAGAGAGAATAAGCATCAGCATTTACTTCCATATTCTTGAGAATGGGGGAGGGAAGGTGGCCTGGTATAACATGATCTCCAGCAGGTCTTGGAAGCTACGAAGGTTGGTACTTGGATAAGAGACCACCAAAGACTATTCTGCAGAGGTAGGCAACGGCAAACCTCCTCTACTTCTTGAAAACCCCTTCTTCTGAAACCTGATCCTGCCTTGAAAACCACTTGCTGAAGTTACCATAATTTGGTTGCAACTTAATGCATTTATGTACATATGTGATAGGAATTAACATCTCCTCTAGTTTATCAACTAGAACATAGGATTTCTTTCAAAATATTATTATTGATGAGTCCTGGAAAGATGGATAGTATTTTGTTGTATCTTTTACATTTTGAGCTTTGGGGACATTAATTAAACATGTTGCAGATTATTTTAGCAATCAGCATTACTGTTAGGCATACCTTTTTTACAATGAAAGCAACACTGAAAACTGAATCACCACACACCAGGAGTTAAGGAACAAAGTATCCCTACGTCATTCACAAATATGCCAAAGATGGACATGGAGAGATGACTAATGCCAGGAAAATCCAGTTGTATTGCAGCTGCACCCTTGGAGCCAGAGCTGAAGTCATTTCCCTTTTGGAAATGCATCATTTCCCCAAGACGCATACCTTCTTAAATGACAAGAATGTGTGTTTCTCCATGTTTTCCACTGTTCTTTTAGCAGCATTAGTTGGGTGAGGATATTATTCCCTTCTTCAGATGTGGCACTTGTTCTGCTCTTTATCTTAAGCTAATCTTGAGTGCTTTTACAAAAACATTGCTCTTTGCAGGACAGAAACAGTCTTACAACCTTCATTGCAGAACTGCTCTACCTATGAAGGACTTTGCTGCAACTTGCAGTATTGCTCTGGCTAGATTTACAAAAAGCTGCTATAACCTCAAGCATCCCCCCCCCCCCCAACAAAACCCTTAACAGTGTATTATGATGACATTTTAAAATTATCAACTCAACTGTCACCGTAAAAATGCCCTGTGGAGTTTCAGACATATGAATCTTGTCTCATGGTCTGAATGTGTGCTAAAATTCTATTCAGGCATGAGGGGGAATAGGAGAGAAAAATGTGAATCTTTGGTTGACAAGCAGTATGAAGCTCCTGGACTGGTTAGGATGGGAACAGAGAGCTTGGCCTTCTGTCCTTGCCTGATTAAAACAGCAGTACTTTTGGGAGGCTGATGTTCAGACTCCAGTTTGTCAGTTTCCATCCAACTGCCCTGAACTTTTAGAAAACACTTTCCAGGCCTTACAGTCTGTGGCCCCAACTAGCACTGACATTTAGTTGTGGAATAGGATATTGCAACAATCACATAACTCTTGATGATGTTCAAGCAGCAAGATTGACATAAGTAATTGGAAATACTGAAGACAAGTTCCCTGCAAGTTCCCTGTTTTCAAACACTCCAGCACCCTCTTCTTTCATTTCTATTTTAAAATAAAATATGACTTAAATAAATATATGTCCTTGTGCTTTCCAGTGTTAAGAGCAGTACTTCCAACAAATATTTGCACACATGAAGAATTTTTGCCTCATCTATTCTGGGACATTCAAGAGCAAAAGAACTGTTGTATGCATTTTTGTGATGCATTACTGTAATTTGCTTTCCCCCTACCTCCCCCGCCCCACCCACATCTTCATGTATTTCTTTTAGCATTTGTGAAGAATTAGCACTCTCTATGGAAGTGGTTCCCAACCATTTTTCACACACATATCCCTTGGCAATCCCTTTCCCTAAATTTGTACCTCCACATTAGCTAACCCATTGGGTAATTTTTTTCACACATGCCCAAATGATGAAGATGAAGATGAAGACTAGTCCAAGGTCACCCAGCTGGCGTGTGTGGGAGTGCACGGGCTAATCTGAATTCCCCAGATAAGCCTCCACAGCTCAGGCGGCAGAGCAGGGAATCAAACCCGGTTCCTCCAGATTAGAATGCACCTGCTCTTAACCACTATGCCACTGCTGCTCCTGGCACGTACCTCTAGGGAGGTTGGGAACCACTGCTCTATGGCAATACAACCCGTAATTTCGTAATGAGCTTTATACTTTGTTCCTTTTTCCTTACAATTATCCATATTCATGACAGCTCCCAAAGGATTCCTCAGTTTTCCCTGTCTTTTCACATTCCCTTCCCCTCCTGAGGCATGTACAAGCTCCTTCACCATCCTTTTGATGACTGAAGGATGGCTGGAAGAAACTCCATTTTGACCTTGTTGCTGTCATCCAAAAAGTGAGCTGTTGGGTGATGCAAGGCACTCCCTTCCCTCTGGGACTGTGCTCTTTACCTCATCCTGAAAGGATTTGTTGCTTGGTGATATCAGTCTAGAATCAAACACATACCATTTGACAGAATGTAATGTTAATGCTTGAAAAGATCCCAAAATCCCTTCCATAAAACAGGCAGCCTCTTTGCAAAACAACTTTGAATATCAAAATGTTCTTTATCTGTCTGTAGATGCAAAACGTAAAAAAATTTAAGGACTAATACCTGCATCAAAGGATGAAAGATAGCTGGGTCGAGTTGGAAGAACTATTAGAGGTGGACAGAAAACACTTTGCATTACCTGCCATTGAATTTCTGGTAAATTATTTTGTAGAGCAGGAAGATTACTGCTTTTTGGAAGTGTCAGAGGTTTCATCCACTATTGGTGGCATACTTCTTTCAGTTTCTTAAATTTATGCATCTGCCGCCTACCAACTCGATCCACTAGCAGCTCAAGGTAGTCTAGAGATCAGCTGTAATTCTGGGAGAACTGCAGGACTCTACCTGAAGGCTGACAACCTTAACCTCTATCCATCCAGGCACCAAAACAAATAACAGCCTTTACTTGTTCATTGTTTCAGGTCTCTTTATAAAATAGCATAGCAAATTCTGTTTGTCCAGTAGGACTTCCTGAACTCTGATGAGAGTATTTCCTTTTGTGAGAGTTCATTCACCATTTTGGATCCTTTGTCTTTAAATAATGAGAAATGGTGGTAAACTCTTCTTGAGAAGAAATTTCCAGGGGTATAAGTGTAGGCAGCCTGACCTGGGTGGCCCATGCTAGCCTGATCTCTCATCAGATCTCAGAAGCTAAGCAGAGTTGGGCCTGACTAGTGCTTGGGTGGGAGACCTCCAAGAAACACAAGGGCTGCTATGCAGAAGAGGGCCATTGCAAACCACCTGTTTGTATCTTGCATTGAAAACCCTATTGGGTTGCCATAAGTCAGCTGTGACTTGATGGCACTTTACACACACGAGAGCAGGCATGTGTGCCTTCCCATGCTGCTTTTGAAGAGATCTAGGACAGCTAGGAAGAAAGGATTATCTCATCTAGTTCCCTGTCGGGGGTAGCAGCTGGGTGAGTAGGGAGCAGGTTGGCCTCTGGTTGGCTGGGAGATTGCTACCCATCAAAATCCTCTTCCTGAGGCACTGCCTCTTTTGCTTTATTGTAGAATAGGCCTTGACCCCTTGGCATCATCATAGATAATAACTAACTGGTGTGTGAAGTCATAAGTACATAGGTAAAGTGGTGCATCCATTGTGAATCTGAACTGGCTTCTTTTAATTTGGACAAACGTGCTAAAACCAAATTGAGCCTCAAAGCAACTGGCTCTTCCTGTTCCCAGAGGAAGCTGGCTTGTGAAGAGTACTGATAGGCTGATTCTTACAGCATTCACAGAGCCACTTCCCCTCACATCCACAGTTAATTTTTAAAGTTTTCTTCAAATGCCCTTTTTTAAAAGCTGCAGAAACATGTCAGGCTCATAGAGGCAGAACATGCACTAGTTTCTTCTGCTTCCTTCTTCTAAAATTGAAATAGGTTCATAGTTTTGTCCTGTTAGCCTTGCATCTGGATTCCTAGCTAAAACGAAGGAAAAACAGTGTGAGTTTGGAGAGCTTGTTAGTGCAGTGTGGAACAATGACAGTAGCTGCTGTTATAAGAGAGGAATCAGATGTCCGTGTTTGCTTTGACAGAAACTGAGCAACAAGCAGAGCCTAGACAGTTCCTCAGAATTGGGTCAGTGCAACAAATGCCTATGATTGTGTTTCATCTGAGGAAGAGCTGTAAGCAGCTTGCAGCAAACTCTTACAACTTTTCTTGCCAAAGTTTATTTCTGTGGAAGAAAACAAAAGACTGAATGCTGGAAAGAGGAAAACAGGAGATTTCCTGCAAGATGATTAAAGATATTTGTCAGAGTTCATTTTGCATTTTATGCTGCTGAGAATGGAAGACACACAGCTAGCAGCACAAGACATCCAGATCGCTTAATTAGCTATCAGTGTATTCAGATGTCACTTTCAACCAGCATTAAACAGATATAAATGAACCTCGCTTGTTACCAAGCTGACAACGCAGCCTTCCTTCCTAATTTCTTTCCTCTCCATGTTAGAAACAAAGTCATTATTACCTATAATATTCAAATGCAGGTGCACAGGTGTCATGGGAGGATGATTTTTCATTGGAGGAAGACAATCTGTCCACACTTTGGCAGATCCTTCCTGTGAATCTGTCCTGTGGACTGTGACCTGTGAGCCCCCTGCTGTCAGACCCTGTGGTTTCTGGGACTTGCCTCTCATTGGGTGGCTAGGACAATGGGCTAACTGGAGTTTGTTGAATATTGTTTTGAGAGTGCCATCTATAGTAGCAGATTCCTACTGAGCACCCCTACACTACCCTTGACGGCTCTCCCGCCAAATCTCCAGGAGTCTTTCAACTGAAGCTGACAACTTTAGTGCACATCCTGGTTTAACATCATTTAGAAATAATGTTTGAACACAGTGTAAGTTTTGTTCAAATTCTGAAGCCCAAAGAATGCATTACATGCAAACAGGTTGTCGTGGTAGTCTGATGCTCTATTTAAAACGGGGAGGATCAGTGTCATGGACCAGCCAGGTCCATGAGTTATCAAAGACACCTCTGATGAAGAGTCAGCCAGCAGCCCTGGCTCCTATCCACAGCCAATAGCAGAAGTAGTTAAGGAAAAAGCACCTGCAGCCGGGAACTAATGCAGTGACTCCTCCAGTTAAAAGGACTAGACAGTAGGTAGTGAGAAAGATAACTGCCTGAGAAACAGGAGGGCAGTCTCAGTAGACAGAATTAGATTCAGTAAATGTGTTCACATGTTCATTCTGGCCCCAGGCTTAAGCCATCTAGTTCACTCAAAATTAACTTTAAAATCCCCTGTTGCTATAATCTGAATACATATTGTAGATTAGCTTTAATTTGCATAGGTAGTAGGGGCTTTTTAAAAAAATGAATGTGGTAAACTGTGCTGAGGACTTTTTAAATGGAAAGGTAGGAAATACATTTTAAAACGAATGAATACACAGGACAGACCTTCTGTTTTTTGCTGCTATTATGAGTAAGGATGGGGAGAAACATTTCCTTGGAGAGCTAAGGTAGCTTTGCATTCAGTTTTCTCCCTCACAAGCAACTTTTGATGTAAGAAATTAGATCCCAACTTCCAGTTTTATATATGAATGTGGCTGGTATGCATTCCTTGTTATGTCTACAAAATCAACTCCAAGATCTTAATACTGTACCGTTTTGAGGAGAGTCCTATGGCAGAGGGCTGTAGATCAAAAAGGGGGACCCTGAAAGCAAGAGCTGGGGCCTTAGTGATGGTACAGAATAGTGGAACCAAGTGAATATTGTACTGAGCCACACCACTGGCATATCTAACCACACACTGCTTGCTCCAAGGATCACACACAGAATAATCTCTAAACATCAGATGCTAAGGATTGAATCTGCAACTTTCTACATATCAATTTTGTATATTATGAATCCTTCTGCCCTGACCTGGATGGCCCAGGCTAGAATGGGCGCAGCAAAATGGCAGCCAGCCACAAACAATGATTGCCACAGTTTAATTTCAGAAACAGTGCCGATCCTTGTGTTGTGGTGACAGCTGCTGCCACGGTGGCATGTTTTAAAAATCCGTGCAGCCAATCAGAAGTTTTGCTGGGCAAAAGCCCTACCTAGCCCCACTCACTTTCTAAAAACACTTGTTGGGGATCAGAAAAGATGTTGCCAGGTGCCCTGGCACATGCAGGCACCACATTGGGGACCTCTGCTCTAACCATTGTTGAAGGCTTTCACAGGCGGATTCAACTGGTTGTGGTGGGCTTTCTGGGCTGTATGGCCGTGGTCTGGTAGATCTTGTTCCTAACGTTTTGCCTGCATCTGTGGCTGGTATCTTCCGAGGTGTATCACAGAGAGTGTATAACAGACTTCTCTCTGTGATACATCTCTGAAGATGCCAGTCACAGATGCAGGCAAAACGTTAGGAACAAGATCTACCAGACCACGGCCACACAGCCCGGAAACCCCACCACAACCAGTCTGCTCCATTTGCTGCCCAGGTTCTCCCTGTCTGGTTTATGGTGATCTTTTTGAACAGAACCCGTTCAGAGAGCACTAGTGTGCCCTCCGAACAGGAAAGTTAGCATTTTTGAAAGCGCCACCCACATGTGAATCTTTTTGCCTCGGCGGCTGTGCAGGTTCCAAAACAATAACACCATCTCTCCCATACAGTTATCTCAGCAACAACAACAAATGTTAAAAAAAGGGCTGAAACTTTAAACTTTCCGCAGATTGGACTAAATCCCATTGAATTCAGTGAATAATGCCTCAGATCAGGCCGCATGTTGGAACTGAGGCATGTTAGAGCAATAGCTATATAAGCTTAAGAAACGTGGATATGAACACAAGGGCACGTACACACTATTACAGGCTCACTTTAATATCAGGAGCATCCAGCAACCCTTGATGAGAGGGGCGTCTTCTATTGCCTTGAAGAGGCCTCCCCCCCCCCCCGGCAAGGCAAAGAAGGGTGCGAGAAAGACAGAGAAACTCATCGCAGAGACTGACGACGAGCCTCTGCAAGGGCGCCTGCTTGTTGTGCTCGCCGCCTTAGCCTCTCACAGGGGGCGGAAGGAAAGGCGGCGACGTCTCCTCCTCCTCGACGCTAGCCCGGCTTATGGCGACGCTGGGCACATCCGGGCTTTTCCTCCTTCGGCGGCCGGCGCCGACGCCGCTGCTGGTGCTCTGACCCGCATCCAGCCCGACTCCATTAGCGGCTGCTCCGCTGCCCACCCCATCCCCGTCCGGGAGGGCTGCGGGGAACGGAGCGCCGGTCTCCCGCGGGGACATGTCCAACCAAGGGGCCCGAAGGAACGGGCCCGTCAAGCTGCGCCTGACAGGTGAGGAGCGCGTCGAGGGACCCCTCCTGGCCCCCACGCGCGTGATGGGGGGACCCCACGGAAAGGGAGGCGCCGGGCGCGGCGGGGCCTTGCTCTCGGGGTGCTCTCGAACGAGACGGAAAAGAAAGAGGGAAAGCACCCCCCCCCCCTTATTTATTTATTTTTGAGGGAAACATGGACGTTGCGGTATCGGGGGAGGCGGGTGTTGAGGCGTTTGGGTCGGGGTGGCGGAGACGAAACGCTTTGGGTGGCGAGGCGCTGGAAGTTGTGGGGCAGAAAGGACTACATTTATATACGTTGATTGGCGAGGCGGGGCAGGGGGAGAGAGAGACCAGGCCCAGTTGTTGTGGCGGAGAATATAGGGTTTCTGAGCGGACTGTGGACGACTAATAAAAGAGGGAAATGGGAAGAGCCCAACTCTCGTGATCTCAGCTGGGTGGGAACAAAGTAAGCCTCCATCTGTATTTGAGATTGAACCTGTAGGCTGAAGGACTCTTGCAAAACCTTCCAGGCCTCAAGAGAAAAGTAAACTCTTCAACTCTGTTTCACCCCCCCCCCCCCGCTCTGAGATAAGGGAAAGGGGCTAGTTGCAAAGAAACCGCATGTGCACAGAAATAAATATTTCTCCTGGAACTTCAGGCGAAACGAGGAGATGATCCGAAAAGCTGCTTACAAAGAAACCCCAGCATTTCGAGCTTGAGCGTTGTGTTGGATCTGGGGCAAGTGCTTGCACAAATGCGTTGCTCTGTGAAATGTTTTGGGGTTTAAATAAATGTGTTGCATTTGGAAAAATCACATATTGTACTTCTGGGGAGCTGTGGGGAGGCAATTGAGGGCCGGTTAACCGAGCAGAGAGGTGCTACAGATAGTCTGACCTCTCCTCTCTTTGAGCGTAAACTTGAATCAGTGTCAGGCTCTTTGTACCCTTTGTTGTGATCTGTGCTGGACTCAACTTCTGTAGTGTGAAGTTATATAGTTCCTTGTGCTGTGCAGTAAAAGTATTATGTTAAGCTTTCTTGTATTATTACATGAACATTACAAACCAGGAAGACAAATAAGAATATGTGGTTAGATGCGGAAGAGAGCCACTGCAACTTCTCTCTTAACAAAAGAATGTTTACTGCCTATTTAGGTTTTAAATGGGTCGTTCTCCCAGGTTTGTAGCATTTTAGCATTAGAAGCAGTATGTAAAAACTGAAGAAAGACAAAAGCATTCTACATTGGAAAAGTTTTTAACTTTTAGGCAGATTTAAAAATCACTATTTTTGCATGTTAATTTCTGTTTCAGTATTGTCAATTTTAACTTTAAATAAGTGAACATGGCTCCTGAATTAACTGCTGCATTTTTGTAAATTCTATTTACTAGCAGGAAAGTAGCCTTAATTTTCACTTACACCAATCTTTCTAGTACATAGCATGTAGTTCTTAGGATTGTTTACGTTGGCCTGTTAAAATACAGTTGGATTGACCAAATGTGAGTGTGTTTATGGGATTCTTGTGTGGTAAACTCCAAAACAGGGTCTTAAAACAGGTGTGCTAGATTGGAATGTGGAATAGTTGTGGCTCAGTTTCTGATGCTAAGTAAGACTGAGCTGTGGTATTGCAGAGCAAAAACTTTGAAAATCTTTGAAAAAGTAGACAGTTGTTTTTATTTTGTGTTTCCCTTGTTCAATTTCTATTTATTGTTTTTGTAGGGTTTTCCTTTGACATCTTGTAATGCATCCAATCAGTGTGCTCTGATAAAAGGCAGAAAGGTGAAATAGCCTTATAATTGTCATTAGATTAGATACTAAAATTGAGTTAAATGATTGTGAAGGCTAGTTATTTTTCTGAGCAAGTTATTTTTTGGTATCAAATGTTGATTTGTGAAAAAAGAGTAACTTTGGCACTTTCGAGGACTGCTAAGATGTATTGCACTTTAACTACGAAACTGTTTGCTCAAGCATTTTAGGTTTTCTGTAGAATAAATGCTTTAAATAAAAAAAAGAATATTATTCAACTTGTTATCCTGTGCATATATGCTTGAGGGTATCCTGTACCGAAGGCAGTGAGACATCCCGATCTTATGCATGGATCATTGGAAGCAAGTGTGTTTCTTAATGTTTGCTTTAGAATACTTTAATCTCATTTACTTTGTGCTTTGATTATCTATTTTGATCTGAAACATACTTCAAGAACTGCTAAATGCTACAGTTATTTGGCGTTAAATGCAGTGTTATTTTACTATAGTGGCTAAAATGTTGGCCTAGGTGGGAGACCCAGGTTTGACTCTCCACTCTACCATGAGGTGACTTTGGACCAGTTATACACACTCTCAGCTTAATCTACCTCACGGATTGTTGTGAGGATAAAATTGGGAGGGGATAAGAACAATTTAAACTGCATTTGGGAGGAAGACAGGGTATAAATTATATTAACAAGTAAATAAATGTTCAAAAGTAGCTTATTTTCAGAATTTGTGGAACTAGTGGCCTCCTCTGCTTCGGTTTCAGCTTTTTTGAATTTGTTCTGCCATCAATTTGTAATATTTATTCCAAATTCATTATCTAATTATTTATTGGAATTGACTGTGAAAAATTGATTTAGAAACTGGATTCAATTAGCAGCATTTAGGAAAGAAAGATTACATGTTTAGATGGAAACATTGTTTTGACTGACTGGAGAAATGACAGAATAGTGTTTGGAACTGATGTGAAACTAATGTCCAACTTCCCTGCCCATCTTGAAGAGCCAGATAAAAGATTTAACCTAGGCTTGCTTTTGAAAAAAAAGTTGATTCTTCATAAAGTTGATTCATAAACGGATTCTTTTTTTAGAATGGTCAGAGAAATGGTCAAGCTGAAGTGGTTGAAACAGAGCTGGTTTAAGTTAAATCCACCTAAGACAGAGGTCCTATGCCTAAGATGGGGGGATGCGGATGGGAGTTGTCAATTGCCAACTCTTGACAGCATATAGTTAACCCTGTTACTAACGGTCTGCATGTTGGTATGATCCTTGATGCCTCCCTTTTTGTGGAGGCACAGGTAAAACACATTACTCGCTTCACTTTTCACCACCTCCACTGGGCAAGAGAATTGGCACCCTGTCTGTCCTATACTAACCTAGAGGTGCAACGCTCACCTCTAGACTTCAACTCACTCTACACAGGGCGATCATTGGGTCTGCTCTGGAAACTCCAGCTGGAACCCTGCACACATAACCTGTGCTCCGCCAACTACATTGGCTCCAGGTAGAGTGCTGAATCAGGTTCAAGGTTCTGGTGCTCACTTTTAAAGCCCTAAATTAAAGGTCTGGGACCATTGTATTTGCAGGACTGTCTTTCCCAGTAAGTTTTCTGAAGGATGCTGCATTCAGCGAATAATAAACTGCTGGCAATTCCAGGCCCAAAAAAGATCTGGCTAACTTTGATACTTGCCCTGGCTCCAACCTTGTGGAATGCTTTGTCCAGTGAGACCAGGGTCCTGTGAAACTTGATGCAGTTCTGCAGGGCTTGTAAGACAGAGCTGTTCCACCAGGCATATGGCCAAGGAAGCTACAGTTTTCTACCATCTAAAAGGCCTCCCTCTCCCCACAACCCTCCTTTTTTTCTGGTTTTTGAATGTTATACCTACAATCTGAGTTTTTAAATTGTAATATAATGTGTTTATTCTTTGTAGTATGTTGGAAGCTTCCCGAAATCTGTTAGGGGAAGGGTGGCATACAAATCAAATAAATAATAAAACCTGTACAGAAGGTGTGATTTTGGACTTTTATTGGTCAAGCTGAATTAATTAGTAAGGGCAGTTAAATCCTATGCAAAGTATGGAAGGTTACTCTTTCTTCCTGTTGTCTGACTGGAAGCTAAAGCAGACTGGTGATGGGTGTTTTTGTACTTTCCTCATCAGGCAGATCATGTGAAAAGCTGTACTGATTAGAGTATGTCTTTTAGGTTTTTTTTTTTTTAAAAAACATGACTTCCTTCAGGAGATTATACAGAATTAACTGTATGGAAATGAAAAATTGGAGGTGAGAAGATGGTAGAGAATAGAGTGCTGGACAAGATCCTGGGAAATCCAGGTTTGAATGCCTTCTGTGGAAGCTCACTGGGAGACCTTGGACGGGTCAGAAACTCTTAGTATGGCCTCAATAACAGGGTTGTTGTGAGAGAATGAAAGAGGGAAGAATGTTCCAACTGAGGAGAAAAGTGTGGTATAAATAAATGCAAATGCAGTGGATGAAAAAAATGTGAAAACCTCCCAAAGATTTGAACCTGAGTCTTTCAGATCGTGGTCTAACACTCCAACCATTGCAACTCCACTGGCTCTCCATTGAAGTATTTAGGATTGTACTTGATTATTATATCAGTTTTGTGCCATGAAATACTGTGTTGTGTAGTGGTGTGCAGTCAAGTATATCTGAGCCCCCAAAAATATTTTTTCAGTTAAATAAACATCGGATAATCTCCCTATCAGCTGGTTATTCTAATTTTTTTTAAAGTGGGAGGATTATTCAGGAAGGCCAAATAGCTACAATTAAAGGACTTGAAAGTTGTCCATTTCTTAATGTTGGAGGTTTCCAGGACAACAGGAGGGAGGACAGGGATTAGGCATTTATCTTAGACAAATAGGAGAGGTATGGGGTAGCTGTAGTACTGTTTGCCCAATCACAGCCGCTATTTTACAGGATTGTTTGGCTTCAAATGTGAAGTCCAACAGCCTTGTTCCTCCCTCCAGCAGGTTTCCCAGGGAGCAGGAGGAAGGGAGAAAAAGGCATTGGCAAATAGGGTTGTATATTAGAGGGAGCAGTTCTCCTTGCCCAATCACATGAGTTGTTTCATGACTGGTTAAAAGCACTTCTGCCCACAGAACACAATTTTCACACCTCCCTTGGCAGCCTGAAATGCCTACTGAAATCCTTTCTGCTATGCAAAGGAGCAGTAAGAAAGTTGCTTGCTATATGTGAACAGAACATATGTGGTGGTTGCTTGTTCTTAAGAATCTGTATAAATCCTTACTTTGATTTCTCATAGTCTTTAAAAAATGGAAAGAAATTCTTCTGTACCTTAGAATTTAACCTTTCTTAAGATCAAGGCAAACATTACTTCTTTAGATTAAGACCTATGTATATTTTTATTAAGAACAGTTATCAAATTCCCTACTGTTTTGCATAACAGCAGCCTCCAGAATCTTTAGCTTTGGCAGCTCCCAATATCATACAATAATATTTCTTGCCCATACCTTAATTCAGCAATAATTTGGAGCAATATATTAGCAGTGCATTCTGTGTCTGCTAACAAATCCAATACTTCATACAAAGGAAGAAATGTATACATATACCCATGCCCTTCAATAAACTTCAAGTGGCATACCTCTATACTAAATATGAATACATGTCTAAGACATGCTGGTCATTCCCTCAGTTAAAGATGACAAGTTCAAGAATTAATACTTAAGGGTGAGGTAGGTATCAGGCTACTTCATCCTAACTAATAGCTTCTAAAATTCTATTAGTAACAACACCACTGGTTCTACCTGTTTTCCTGAATATAAGACATCCCTTGAAAATAAGACGTAGTAGAGGTTTTGCTGAAGTGCGAAATATAAGGCATCCTCGAAGTAAAGAGGCGTGGCTAAGTTTTTTGTTGTCGGAGAAGCATGCCCCTGTGACTTAGACACAGAAAAAAAAATAAGAGGCGTCCCCTAGAGAAATAAGACATAGCGCATCTTTGGGAGCAAAAATTAATATAAGACACTGTCTTATTTTTGGGTAAACAAGGTAGCAGACAACTGTAGTGTGGGACTACAGTTGTATTATAATACTGGGTGATGATACTTCAGAGTATACCAGCTGTTTTTCTTCTCACTAAAGCTAATGTCAAGTGGTGAAAATACCTGTTGAACTTCTTGTTTGATAAGTTTTCTTGGTCACTGCCATCCAGTACACAAAATTAATTCTCAAGTTGTTCTCTCTTAAAATGATAAAATTGGTTCTGTCATATCTTGTTCAGTATTGGTTGGTACTAATTCTGTTAGAAATGGATTAAACAGTTTTTAATCTTAAATACTGAGTGAAAGACTAGATCAGGGTTCGCCAAACTTGCTTAATGTAACAGCGACGTAGAATAAACTTCAGATGTTTGGGAGTTGCAATATGTGAACAAATATTACACACACATTTTTATTATTACATGCTCATTTTGTGACAAATGTTTAATATAAATATTAAGAAATGCACATAAGCAATAATAATTATACATGTGTGTAATTGTTACTAATTTTATTAACATTAAATGAGGCTTCCAAAAAAAGAAAAAGAAGAAGAGATATTGCTTATGATATTTCTTTGGCTAAGATTCTAAATATCAGGTCAAAACATGAAGAAAAATATATAAATTAGAGACAGTTGCTGGCTATTCCTGCTCGTTGCAATATTGTGACTCTCCATCTTTGTTGTGAGTTGTTTAAAACCTGGCTGATAGGTTGTCAATGCTGTATGCATACAATGCTGTATGTAATGCTGCAGCGGTTTGGGCACTTCTCCCTCTAACCCCTGCACACAGACTCTTTGCTGCCCTGTCCACATTCCATGCCCCATAGCAAAGCACGACAGCACTGCTGGGTGCAAGGACACACACAGTAGGAGACAGGCCAGGAGAGTGGGAGACCCACTCCACCGACCAGCCTTTCCAGCCACGAGCCGCACATTATGTGGCAGAGATCCACATGTGGGTCAAAGGCCGCAGTTTGACCACCCTTGGATTAGATTGTGCATTAATTTCCTATTGCTTGTAAAACCTTAGCAAGTACGTCCAAGTATGACTGCTATTCCATAGCTGGGCAGTAGCGACGACAATATAGCTGGTTCAATTTTTTTTTCACTTTTGAAAGTGAAAAAATAAACTTTGTGCAAGTTTACACAAGGCAACACATTTTGTCTATTAAGGATCCCTTGGTGAGTCATAATCAACAAACATTTTTTTCCCAGGAGATCAATTTTACTGGCTATTTGTGCAACATATTACATTTTATCAGTGACTAAGACAGGGTCGGCAACCTTTAACACCCCGACCCGTTTTCTATGGAAAAGAAAACACTTGGAGCCGCAAATACTTTTTGACATAAAAAATGAAGATAACACTGTATATATTCTCATGCAGAGAGAAGTTCCCTTCTTTGGGGCCCATATTTACCCATCAAAGCAAAAGTGGGGTGGGGGTGGGGGTAAAAAGCCTGTTGATTTGTACATGATTCAAATGACCAGCAATAGAACCCCCGTTTCACACATTTCTCTTTTCTTGTATTGAAAGACACTGATTATGCCCACCCCCAAAAGAACCCCCTCAAATTCCACTTGGATGGTGGATCAAAATTGGTGCCTTTAATGGGGTTGTCAACTTCCGGGGCGGGGGCTGAACTTCTCCCCCCCCCCCGAGAAAATGTCTGCCATGGAGGGTGGACTCAACGGCCATATTCCTCACTGCGAATGACCCCCACCCTGGTCCTAAAAGCCACAGCTTCTGAGAATCTACCCCCAAATGTCCTGGGATTTGCCTGCCAGGAGTTGGCAACCCATGACAATCATGGCTGAGGATGATCCCTGCCTTCCTCCCTTCCACGATCTACAAGCTTACCCTCCACTGGCTTACTCTGAAGTAAACCTTTCAAGATCCACGTGCAAGGCTTTCCCCATGCACTCCTGCCCTTCTTGGCAATGCAGAAGCAAACAACTCCCACCCACCCCACCTCCCCATCAAACAGACCCGAAGAGTGCAATCTTTAACTCCTTTAAAACCTGACATTGTCTTTCCCACCTGGACTCAGCCAGGTTGCCATCTGCCAGGAAAGCCCCTGGAACTCAATGGGGCTGCTGGGGGGGTCTGCAACCCAAGGTGGCACTGCTGGGGTCCCCCATGTGGTCTCTCTCCCCAAGAAGGACCTGGGGGAGGAGGAAATGAGGCCCCCAAAAGCAGGGTTGACCCCTGACCCCCCATTCAAGAGGGGTGGACTGAGGTTAGGATTGCGCTGAAAATCTGCGTTCCTGCAACTTCCTCCCATTTCCTGCCCTTTGCCGCTCACCTGTTTAAGAGGATCCACCAGCGGTGCTCCGCCCCTGCCCCACACCGTCATCACCAGCATCAGCCAACCAGGCAGCTGGGATAGGGAAGCTGGAAGTAGCTTGGGATAGCCATCTCGGGCTGTGCCTCTTTAGGAATGGGGACTCTTTCCCATTAACCCTTAGGGCAACTCTCTGAAGGAGGCTGAGAGGACTCAAGCCACATGGAGCCGCAGTGCAAGGACGAAAGAGCCGCATACGGCTCTGGAGCCGCAGGTTGCAGACCCCTGGACTAAGACAATCAATAGCTGTGTGAACAAGAGTGGATAGTGGCTAATGCAAGTCAGCACCTCTTTCAATTAGGGCAGTTATTAGGACACAAACATATGTTTTGCTCAGAAACAGCCCATTCACAACTACGAAGCAAAAGCTGAGTTTATCATCTAACGTTGCTTAGTGGATTTCTAATACGTGCAGATAGACTAATGCTGTTTAGAGCATACGGTATGTTTTGGCAACAAATTGGAATGTTATCAGTGATCATACACATGCTACAGTAAAATATAATTCAGAGAAGAGTCATGGATTACATGGTTTTTTTCATTACCCCCAATGGTATTTTGTTGGTATTCTTAGTTCAGGGGTCAAAATATATGGAATGTTGTGTTTATACATTTTTCTTTTCACTTTTAACATTCATGTTAAGTCAGAGTTGAAGGTTAAATTAGCTGAATGTGACAGGTGAAACTAATGTAGTGTCGAAGGCTTTCACGGCTGGATTCAACTGGTTGTGGTGGGTTTTTCGGGCTGTGTGGCCATGGTCTGGTGGATCTTGTTCCTAACGTTTTGCTTGCATCTGTGGCTGGCATCTTCAGAGGTGTATCACAGAGGGAAGTCTGTTACGCACTGTGTCTAGTGAGAAGAGAACGTTTAGTGGGGTATATATTGTCCATGTCCCAGGGTGGGGAACCAATCAGTAAGTTCCACAACAAGTTCCACCCAAAGATGGGAAGCCCCAAGGGTATGGGTGGAAAAATGGAAACACTAAGGGGAAAATGGTATTTTCTTGTCTTTCCCCCTTTTTGTTTTCCGATGGAAAAAATTGAAAGCACTGAAGAAACCTATGAAATAACTGGCTGTTGTGTGTTTTTCAGGCTGTGTGGGCATGATTTGGTAGTTTTTGTATCTAATATCTTGCCCTCATCTATGGCTAACATGTCACGATAAGATGTATTGCTCTTTGTGGTACAGTGGGGAATCAAACCAAGAGAGAAACACATCTTACCATGACATGCCTCTGAAGATGCCAGCCATAAATGTGGGGAAATTGTTAGTAGCAAAAATTACTAACCACAGTGATATAGCCTGGCAAACACGTAACAGCCAAATCTATTAAACACATTCTCTTTTTGATTCAAGTGGGTTAGCTGTGTTGATCAGTAGCAGCAGAAAAATATTTGAGTCCAGTGGCATCTTTAAGACCAAAGAATGAAACTTTATTGATCTTAAAGGTGCCACAGGACTCAAACTTTTTTCTCCTTTTGAATTAATAAAATGCTTTTTTAAGATAAGGTTTTTGTAGAATGAAGATTGTCTTACATAAAAAAATCTACAACATTAAATAATTTCAATGTTGTGCCTCCACAACATAGTGGAGGAATGTTGTTTCCTCGAGAAGTCATCCCAGTATTTCATTCATTGTGATCGTGCTTTGTTTGTAAGGGTTGGAACCTGGCTGCAAACTAGTAGCTGACAGGAAGGAGGTGGTAAGGGGATGAGTCATCAAGCTCCAGGCGCAGAGTGTCTTACAGCTTACATATGCTAACAGCTGTGGTGAAAGTAAGGCAATGGTTTGTCATCTCACACCTTGCTAGAATGTTGCACCTAAAGGGACAGAGATTGCTAAGAGCCAAATGGCTAGACAGTAAACTCTTCCTCTTGAAGCAGAAAGGACAAAAGGACTAGGGGGCAAATCTCTTGTCTGGGTGTGTATTTGGGGATTCTTTGAATAGCTGGAAAAAGCTCTCTTCCATTTTTCTCTTCTCTGTGGATATACTGCAAGCCATGAAGGACTAAACTTTTACCAGGGGATGTCATCTTGTTCTTGTGCAAGTGACAATAGAATGAAGATGAGAAGTAAGGTAAGGCAGAACTTAAACTACTGCAACTTTAAAAAATACTTGTGTGTCTTATTTAAACCTCGTTTAGGAGAATTACTGTGTGTTTCATCTTCTCTTTGAATGCTAGAGCAGGAAATGTATTGTTTTTATTGTCAATGATGTATATTATTTCAAAGATGTAATTTGCTACTTTGTTTCCTTTAGTGGTTTCTTCTGGGTGAATGAATGGCAAACATCTTTCCTTCACATTGATTTTTTAAGGAGAGAAAATAATTATTTCATTGTGTTCCTTTAAAAGTTTCTGTTTTATGTTATCATGCCTCAGAGGTAATCAGGCATCCTATATATGTATGTACTTAAAGTTCATCACGTAAAAATGTTCTCAGTAGTATTTATGACCTATTCTGGGCAAATGTATACATAACTGAGATTGTAGCAGACTAAGATCTGAAAATCCTAGTACTGTTGGTTTTTGTTGATAAATGTTACGGAATGTTGAAGTTTTGGTGGTCTAGTTTTGGATTGAACTGATGGAGAGCATAATAGCTAATCTCATGGTGTGTGTATATTACTGAGAACATGTCACTAATTGTCCTTTGACTTTCTTGTATTGAGTACAAGTCACTGAGCTGGCTTTGATTTATAGTACCACAAATGAGTCCAGTATATCTTCATTGCCTGTACTGCAAAATTATTTCATATGACTGAAACTTTCTTTCCTTGAGGTTTTTGTTTTTGTGTCCAGTGAGGAGAGCAAGGACATATGCGGGGCAGGCCCTCATTAACTGCCTCGTGATTTTACATTTATTTCTGCAGCATTCCTCTCCATTGCATACTAACCAATGTTCAACTTGATTGTCTTTTAAAAGTATTGCAGAAATTCTTAAAGAGATTTTAAATCTTACCAGTACTGCAGACTTAAACCTAGCCACCAAAAGGTAACTGAAATGTTTAAAAAGTCTCAAGTATTGGTCAGATTTTAAAAGTTCATTAATATTCATGTTATGTGAAACTGTGTGAGCTTTGGGTGAACTGGCCCGGTTGGATCCTGGACCTGCCCTGGAGTTCTGTTTAGTTTTCATTTTGTTGCTGGTTGTTTTGTCTAATTATATATTTGTGTGTGTGTTTTTGTAGGCCATTTTTGAGTTTTCAGTAAAGAGTCAAAATGGATATAAATACTTAAATAGAGAAGAGACTCTGGATCAAGCTGGACTGGTAGATGGTAGACATAATTGTGCTAAGCAGTTTGTATTTGGGCATGGTAAAATATTTTGAGAAACATAAATATTATATGAGGCAAGAAACTGAAACTGACAGCCAAATGTTGTGTTTTCCCCACATAAACATATCATGTCCATCCTTACATAAAAGATTTGTACATTTGACAAATGAGTTCTAATAATGATTTAAACTCCCTTCCCCATATTTGTTAGCTCATAATTTAGGAATTATTAGAAGTATTCAGTTAAATAAATATAAGCCTAGTGGTTTAAAATAGTGGCTTTCCCTTTCAATGTGAGTTGAAATTATGTAGTGAATCAACAACAGCTTGCAATGCTAATGTCTCAGAGCAGTGATAATGTTGCAAGTGTCTGTTTTCATTTGGCAGTAAGACCCATCTTGTTAATCGATTGGTAGGAGTCATCCATGCTAAAATCTCTTCCCTTCCTCAGATTAGTCCAGTATAACATGCCATTGAGAAGAAAGGCAATTACGATAAGGGTTCCTTCTACTCTTGAGGAAGGGAGCTTTGTTAAGAATAAGTTACTATCCAGACTAAGCACAAACCAGTTGAATGGACATGCTGAACCAGCAAAAGTTGGGACTCAACTGTAGGACATCATAGGGAACTGAGAGCCCCCCCCCCCCTTTCCTATAGCCTGGGCTACATCCTTCATCCTGCCAATATCTGCAGAAATGCATCTTCTTTCTGAGAAGAAGAAGGAAAAGAAGAAGAGTTGGATTTATATCCCCCCCCCTTTCTCTCCTGTAAGGATACTCAAAGGGGCTAACAAACTCCTTTTCCTCCCCCCCCCTCACAACAAACACCCTGTCAGATAGGAGGGACTGAGAGAGCACCAAAGTCACGCAGCTGGCATGTGTTGGAGTTCACAGGCTAATCTGAATTCCCCAGATAAGCCTCCACAGCTCAAGCGGCAGAGCGGGGAATCAAACCTGGTTCCTCCAGATTAGAGTTCACCTGCTCTTAACCACTACGTCACTGCTGCTTAGTGGTTACAGTTGGGCTTCCAAGCATATGCTCCTCTGTACGTTCCAGGCTTTGGCTGTGGCCCTTTACTATCTCTGCTCCTGGAGTTCTCGGGAAGACTCTGGAGTTGTAGGAGATAGGCAGTTTCATTTAGGGGATTCCTGATCTAGTGGTTCCAAGGGAGCTTGAACAGGTGCCTGCTGTTAGAGAGAGGAAGCTAGTCTGCCCCAGAGCTTCTGCAGTCTTGGCCATAGTGGGGAGCATGGAGAGCTTTTTGTCTTTTGAGTAGTCTTTTTTTGCAGGTAGAAGACTAGGTATGGGCAGGCCTTGTCACTATGTTTTGTTTTTAGAATATTTAAAAGGCTCCCTTGTCCAGACCATGAAACCCAGACACGAAACCCAGATGGCATATTGTGGAGCTGAGGACAATGAAGAGGGAAGAGCGACTGTTAGAGTGCAGCTTGAGGAAATCAGACTAAACAAGAAGACTTTCTTCTCTGCAATCGTTGCATCTGCGAGTAGCTGTTTAGTGGAGTTGTTCCGAGTGTAAATGGGCTGTTTCTCTCCATTGGGAAAGTGGCGACAACGTCTTCCATGAGACCCAGCTGTGAAGCATTTGCTAGGCACTTCCAGGATAAAATTGCTAACATTTGCTGAGAGATGGACGCCAGCAGAATGAGTGGTCCCATGGAGATGTCCAGAGCACCACCTAGTCGGTTTTCCCAGGACCAGTTTCAATTATTGATACCTGAGAATGTGGTTGCTTGTTGGAATCCCGCCCATCCTTGCCCATTGTGGCTAATTAAAGCTAACTGAGGGGGGAGGGGTTGGGTCCATGTATGTCCACAAGGTGGTTAATGCCTTGCTGAGAAGCGATGCTGTCAGTTTTGAAAGAGGCTGTGATCCATCCCCAACTGAAACTGCCTTCCTTTGGACTCAGAGGCAATGTCAAATTATAGGCCAGTGGCTAATATCCCCTTTTTGGGCAAGATCCTGGATTAGGTAGTAATGGGTCAACACACTTGGAAGAAATGAATTATCTAGATTCCTGTCCATCAAGATTCAGGTGGGAGTTCATCACTGAAACTACCTTGGCTACCCTGATAGATGTCAGGGAGAGAGCCAGGGGTCATGCATCTCTGTTGGTTCTCCTTGACTTCTCAGCAGCCTTCGATACCACCGATCATGGTATCTTGCTGGACCATATGCAGCTAATGGAAGTGGGAGCCACTGTTTTACACTGGTTCTTCTACCAATGAGTGGCTGCAGAGGGTAGTTGCGGGGGATGTGAGTTCAGAACCCTGGGAGCTGTTCTGTGGAGTCCCAACTGTTTGGTGCTGTCTCCTACACTATTTAACATCTATGAAGATGCTGGGGGAAGTATCAGGAGGTTCAGTGTGGAGTGCCATCAATATGCTGATGAGACCTAGCTAATCTCTAGATTCCATCCTCATCAGGTGAGGCAGTGCAGGTGCTGGAACACTGCCTGGAGGTGGTCATGAACTGGATGGGGGTGAATGATTGAATCTGAATCCTGACAAGACGGAGGTGCTGTTTGTGCTGGGTTCTAAAGTCCAACCCATAGTGTGTCACCTTTGCCTGAACTGGGGATTTTTTGCCCCAGAAGGGTGAGAGATTTAGTGGTTCTCCTGGATATGCAGCTGTCTATGGAGCCACCGATGGTGGTGATGGGGCTACTAATATCTTCAGCTGGTTTGCCAGCTCCACCCATTTCTGGACCAAAATGACCGGGCCACAGTTGTCCAAACTCTGATAATCTTCTGGTTGGACTGCAATGCACTTAATGTGGGGCTACCCTTGAAAGCTGTCCAAAAGGTGCAGCTGGTGTACCATGGTGCATCTCGGCTTCAAACTAACACCTCAGGCCATGCGCATATTACGCCAGTACTGAAGGATCTTCCCTGGCTCCCAGTTTGCTACCATGCTCAATTTAAGGTTTTGGTTATGACCTATATCCTAAACAACCTGGGACCACGGTATTTGTGCGAGAGCCTTCTGCCGTACAGACTGGTCTAGGTTATGAGGTCATGGGGTGTCCTTTTGGCAGTCCCTTACCCTTCTGAGGTGAGGGGGGTGGGGGCTGCCCAGAGGGGTTTCTCTGTAATAGCCCCCACTTTATGGAATGCCCTCCCACTAGACGTCTGACAAGCACCAACACTATATACCTTTTGGTGCCTGGTTAAGACCATCATTTTTGCCTGGGCATTTGAATGACAGATGCCATCTACCCCCAGTCCATGGGGCTTTTTTGGCACCTGGGAGAGTTAGGGCGGGGGTGGGTATGTTCATGTATTTTTTAGTTTTAAGTATGTTTTTAGGAATTTTTATCTGTATGTGATGCTGTTTTGTTGTAATGTGGGCAGCATTTTTAGATTGTTGTAACCCACTCTGGAATGTATTTGAAGGGCAGAATAGAAATCAACTAATAAACAAACAAACAAACAAACACGACATTAAAAAAGGAACAATAAGGATTGAAATTCAGGAAAAAACCCCATAATTTAAAGACAGTCCCAGTGTATAGACCCCAGCATGTTTTGAGGGGTAACCGGGGTAAGCCCTGGTTAGTACTTGGATGAGAGACCACCAAGGAAGTCCATGGTTGTTATGCAGAAGACGGCATTGGCAAACAACATCTGTTAATCTCTTGCCATGAAAACGCTACTGGGTCTCATGGAAAAGTTGGCTGTGTCTGATTGGAACTTCCCCCAAACATCTATTAGATGCTTGTGGCTTTCCAGTGTTCTAGTGGCATCCTTGTAGTGTTTTATTTTGTCTGGCCCGCTTTATTCAGTTCAGTCAAACCTTATGATCGGTCTTTACTCTGTGCAGCCAAACTCAGAGATGAATAATAGAGGGAAGGTTCCCAGTCTGTTAATCAAACAGTCCAAGCTGTTTAATTTGGTGGGTTTTTAAAGTGTCTCTCCGAGGGAACATTGAGTAGCTTACAAAAATGCAATTTTAATGAACACATAGAAAAAAACAAAATAAAAGGGGACTGGCTCTTGGCTTGGTCAGCCTTAAATACCTGCAAGCGGGAAGGAAGATTAATGCTCAACCTGGCTGTTGTGCAGTTGGTAGAGCAGGTTGTAAAATTTAAGCCCGGCTTCATCTTTTGCATGAGAAGCAGTGGAAGCAAATTTTTTTCTTCTTATGCTCAGGCTAACCTAGCAGGAATTTGGGCATGAATTCCAAAGTGGGCCACAATCGTAATAGACTTGCCAGGTATTTGGTATTGACCTGGACAAACTGGTATTTTTACTGACTGCCTGCGGGAAAAATTGGGAAAATGTTGGGCGTCTAAATCAGGGGTTGTGAATTTGTAAGGCCTGGGTAGCATTGGCACTCTAGTGCTGGTCCAACCAGAGGAGAACATAGTTGGGCTGAGGGTAATTGCTGGAAGGTTGGCAGTGTGGCTGAACTTGCTGCAGCTGCCCTTGCTATCAAAAGTTATCTGCAAGCCCTGGAATGGAGGCTGGTGGATGAAGGGGGCATTGGGGCAGAAACATGGGCTGAATCAGTGGTGGCTGCAAAACGGCAGTTATCCAGGAGGATGTCTTTCATTGTGCTTCTGGGTCCAAGCCATTCTGCAGCCTTGGCAGTGGCTTTATTGCATCTGTGTTGTTCTGTGCTTGGGAGGTGCTTCTTCCAGCATAAACAGTGGCACTGTTTGAGCTGGGAGGAAGTGGCGTTGAGCCCAAGAACAAAGCAGCAGCCTCTGTTGCTATGTGTTTGCGGCATGCTCCTCCAAGAATAAACATCATGCTTTGCACTTGAGCTCTGAGTGTCCAGTATTTTTTTTTTAGGTATCTGATAACACTGATTCACACACATGGTCCTTGTCTTTAAACACAGATGGCAAATTGAATACCATACTATCAAACAAACCAAAACCTTTAAATACTTAGGTCTGGTCTTCCAGTCAACTGGTTATTGGAGAGCCCAAGCACAGCATGCTACAGAACCTGCTCATAAATCTTCCTCTGCGGTGTCAACATTTTACTTCACAAAAGGAGCTTCCTTTATCCTTGAAGTCTTCTATGGGAAGATTGTATCTCAGCTTTTATATGGTTCTTAGCTCTGCATGTGTAAAGAAAAGCCTTTGTTGAAAGGTAAACCCAAGAAGCATCGCCAAGGAAAATTAGCAGAAGCATAGCTTCTATGTGTTCCTATTGCAATCTCATCCTTGTTACAATTATTGCCATGCTAATGCTGAGCATTTTTACTGTATTTATTCAAGTACAAGACTTGTTCCCCCAAGTATGCCTTAATAGGGGGTCACCTTAAATTTGTATGCAAATTACTGTCATGTCCAATAATAAAAATATTTTTGTATATAACATATGTCTTATTTTTCATTCAGGGTTCTAGTCCTTTCATTTAATTTCACTTCCTTTCAGTCAATTACATATCTCTGTTGTGCCATTTTGCTCTATGAACTAAAATGGTTAATGTTACAAATTCTACTGGTACTTTAGTAACATTTGGACACAAAATAGCCTTCCCTCTTGTTTTGAAAGTTTGGTATCACAACTAAAAGACTCTGTATTCTTAGCACTTGTAGTTCATACCTGCAAAGTATGTCTCCTGCCAGTTATTTCCAGGTTGAAACTACATTGAAGCAGGTTTCTTGTGGAAAGATATGTGTGTATCTTATCAAATTTCATTAATTTTAACTGTACTATTGGATCAGGATTATGAGCTAAAATAAGTCTGAAGGCAATAGCAGCCTGATCTTAACAGTGATACAAAAACATTATCAACTTCAATTATAGCATAATGAAATCATATCAATTTGCTCCATTTTAAAACAATCTAATACTAATAACATAAGCTGCTTCAGAGCTAAAGGAGGATTTGGCTGTTTCATGCCCACATTAAATCTAGTAAATTATTTTAGTACCTTATATGCACCCCCCATGAGTCTTCTGACAAAAGAAAAGGAATGAATTAGAGCCTATAAAGGAAGCATCAATCTTTCACAAAAATTAGGCACAAATGTCTTCATAGCAGAATGGTGAAACAGGAGGCTAAAGTACCATATACTCTGAGAATCAATGCATCCAAACAGGATTTCAGAAATGGGGCTCAAAGAATGATGTTGTCCTCAGTTTACACTCAATGAGCATAAAGAGATTAATCCTAAATTACATTGAAGCAGCACAGCATGAGGTTGTGCTGGAAAGCATTAGAGGCATAGAATACCCCTGTATTGATGGAACTCTAATGGTCCCTCAGCAATCAGTCCTGTTAATACAGCCATATCATTACATATACAAAAAAGTAACATAACTCTAAATATTTTCCTCAATCAGGAAAGAGCCACTAAAGCTGGTCCCCTGCCTCTGTCAAATCTTAGTAGCCACATGATGTGGTCCTCTGAGGTAAAACAGGGAGAGAGAGAGAGAGTGATGGGAAGGGGGGGTCACCTCAGTTTCCTAAGATGGTTCAGTTAAGCATTTATTTTGAAGTGCAATAGGGTGGGACAACTAAAGAGAACCACCTTAAAGGTAGGTAGGTTGGTAGATAGAATATTCATTGCCTAGAGGGAGGTGGGAGAATTTTTCCCTTCACCCCTCCCCCCTTCTGCCCTGGAAACTTGTCAGGTGACCTTAAACGAGTGACATATTTTCAGCCTAACTTACCACTAGGATAACTTACCACTAGGATAAAGTGGAGGAGAATAATGTAAGATGCTTTGGGTCTCCAATTAAGGATAGAGGCAAGGTATAAAAGAAGCATATAAATAAAAATAAAAGGAAATTCTGCTATGCTACTTCTCTTCCAGAAATATAGAATTGATAATTAAATTCTTCTTTCCTTTTTTTTGTTAAATTGGAAGTGTAGATTCTATAAGTTGGCACAGATTAATATGGGGAAAAATGCCTACTTCTTCGGCTAGCAAACTTCTAGCTACTAATTCACCCATTGGAGATGATTTAAAATAAACTGTAGTGGTCAGTTATATATTTTAATTGGAAGCATTTTTTCTGTCATAGAATTCTGAAATGGCTATATGTTTAAGTGTAAAAGTGGATGAGATTTGATTCTTTGGTGGGAATAATGGTCGAGTACGCACAAGGCATTTGCTGCTCAATGGGGACAAATGTGCGTCACTGGAAGATTTCTTGTACTGATGGACTTCCTCAGTCCCCACTTTCACTTTCTATTCTCCCACTGTGCAGAGGACATCTTGTGGGTGTTTCTCACCATCCAATTGAGGAGGCAGGAAATAACTTTTTTCTCCTTCCTGGTTGGGGTGAGACTACCCATCTTCTCCAGTTCTTTTCTTGCCTAGCTAGGGGAGAGCAATTGTAGGTTGACTCTACTTCTCTGCATGCCTTTTTATAGGTTACTTTCCCTTTCCACTTTACCATTGATTTTATTTTGCTTCTTATTATTTAATTCTCCTGCTTCCACTCTCCTCCACCCTCTCTGATCCTCTGATCTTCTACTTCTCACCTTCATATCCATCCCTCTTTCTCTTGGGTGAGAAGTTCAGGAGAAGAGAAAGAGAGACCTCACTGGAGCCAGCTCGTAAGATGCTCTGGTTGGGAACCCGAGCATGCAGACTTCAGGCAGTGAGATCCTGCTGCCTGAGAATGATTTGGAGGTTGCCTTAACAGCTAAGGATGATGCCAACCCAGGGAGCAAGCCTTCTCAGGCTGCTCTCCTCACAGTCTCAGGAAAAGGTAGCAAGCCGGCTCTCACGGCAGGTCTGACAAAAAAGTGTGCCAAAACCTTGCACCCTGAAAAAATGGCTGCCGCTACTTCGCACACTGCTGCAACAGCCTCTGCGGACCCCAGCAATAGTTGGGCAACCATGCTTCTCCCTGAGGTGTTGGCAGATTGACCCTTGGGAGTAAGTGCTGCCAATCAGGAAGATGGTAATGTACTGGCATCTGGTTCCTTCTCTTTACTCCCTGAATTCTACTCTTTTGTTAACGATACTCTGCAGGAGCAGATCCTGCCTCTCATCCAGCAGGGTGAGTCCATAGGTGAATATGTTTGCTTTGGCATCCAATCAACAAGTACCAATATTCTCCAGATACCATCACCCTCTGTCAGAACAAGCAAATTATCGAACCTCTCCTTTGCCCAAGAACCTACTGTATGCCTTCTTACCCCTCCTAGTGATCACAAGAGCTCTCCAGAAGATTCAACAGGAGGAGGCAGAGGTGATCTTTTTATCTCTAGATTGGCCTTACAAACCAGGGTTTCCTTCTTTAGTGGAGCTTTCAGTGAAGTCCCCTTGGAAGATTCCAGTGAATCCTGACTTGTTGCAACAGTGCCCCATTTGGCACCCAGCAGGGCCCAATTTGGCACCCATGGTTTTATATCTTGGGGGTGGTGGTAGGAAGAGGAAACATATTTTTACATACAGTCAAACACATAACACATATGTGAGAGCACATAGACTCGGTGTAGGAATGTGATAGTGGATACCATCATGATCTACAGGAAGGCCTCCACAAGGTGCACATAGAATAGGTCATGAGACATTTTCATGAGGGTATGTCAACTGAAGTATGCCAGTCTCCTAGATTCTGGCCTGGGTCAACTATTTGTCCTCCTACAAGATGATGTCTGTCACAAGCTAAAATTTTTAATCTTTCATTGCCAGGTAGCTGTTTTCACCACAATCCTGCCATATGTAGCTGGTGTCCATATATCTGGACATTCTCAGAACACGGCCATACAGCCCGGAAACCACACAGCACCCCAGTGATTCCGGCTGTGAAAGCCTTCGACAGTACATTCTCATATTGTTCGCTTCCTCAAAGGGGTCATGCAGATCAGCCCTCCTACAGTCCACTGACTCTATATAGTATTTTTGCCTCTCGATAAGCCTCTTTTCATACCCCTGAGGGAGGTTCCCCTTAAATGGTTGGCTATGAAAACTCTCTTTCCTGGGGGTGACTTCAGCTAGAATACTGTTGGAATGGGGAGCCTTGTCAGCCAGAAAGATTCTATGTGTCCTCCATAAGGACAAGGTGTTGCTCAGGCTGGATCCTACCTTCTTTCACAGGAATCATGAGATCTGTATTTCATCCTTCTGCCTGCACTCCAGCAATCCCAAGGACAGAGAGCAGTATGGCACCTGCCCTGGGTGTCACCTGAAGGGGAGTGACATCTCTGCTGCAGCTGTGATGTCCATGCGCCTTGCCTCATTCCACCTGCCGTCTGGCCCCACCGTACCACTCAGCCACTGGCAGTGCCACATCCACCCCAAGTCAGGGAGAGGATCCTGCTGCCCTGAGCCAGAAAAAAGGCACATGGCCAGCCAGCAGGATGACAATTCTTGCTATAGGAGCTATTTTTCATAGATTTGCCTCTGTGAGAGAGTGTCACTCGTTAGACCTCCAGAGCACCCTCAGAATCTCTGGTGTCCTGAGTCCATCAGGAAAGTGGACTCTTCATTTCTTTAACAATGCTTAATAAAGGGCAGTTTCTACTAATATCTCATTTTTCTGGACATCTGGCCTTATCAAAATGAGTGTTTTCCTTGAAAATGTATAATTAAACTGTAAAGCAAACTGATAATGAAGCCTTGACCTCCCCCCCTTCCCACAAATCTCCTCACTCTGCAATATCACCATCATGAATAACCAAAATTAATCAAGGGCCTGTTCAAGTATTTCTCCCTGGGACTGCACTCCAGGGAGTGACCAGGAACCATTCTCATGCTTTTAGCCTTTACCCACTCTCTTTCTCCACAGGTAGAAGTTAATTACCAACAAGAAATACTGCACTTATTGTATGGTGGAATCCTCTCTGATAGAAGTAGAACAAACTTTCTTAACAGTTTATGCTCTCATTTGTGCACAAAATATGTCTGACCTCAGAGGAAAATTCAAACATTTGATCCTGTGCATCAGAATTTAGGTCAACAGATACTACTTTGAGTCTAAGATTTTTATTCTCGTAATTCCTGCCGCTTCATATTCTTTAGCCTTCACTACATATATAATATACGAAAGGCCACAGGTGTCAGAAAATATATATTGCACACACAAGTAGCACTCATTTCTTTGTCATGTTTCCTCAGTCCTATAATACTGGCTTCTCCAGCATTTCTCTTGTCATCCTACATTAAGATAACAAATATGCAATACGATGCGACGGTTATGAACATATCGGTTACAATTTAAATGTACAAAAATCAAACAAACTTTCCTGATTATTATGACCACAGACTACTATATTTTGGCCCTGAAGAACTTTGTGCTGAGATGTAGGGCAAGGGTGATCACTGGTGGTTTATGAGCCAAATAAGTCTGATATTTAAGCTGCTTCTGCTCAGTGCTCATCTCATTCGGAGACAGTGAATCATTTCCCATTTGGCAGCCTTTCTGCCTACAAAGCTGTCTTTGTGAGGCTTTTCCCTTGCTATACATTCAGTCGGCATACCTGACTTTAAGCAAAAACACCACCAATTTTCAGACTAGACTGTAGCAAAGCAGAAATTCGAGGGATCCTTAGGAGGGGATCTTGGAATGGGTGATTCCCATCAAGTGCTCAGGGAGGCAGGAACCATTTCTTCAACTTCCTATCTATCGGGTGGGAGTCACCCAGGTTCAGTTTGGTTGCTTTATGAGCTAATAAACCCAAGGACCACAAAGGAATAGAAAAGTAGTAATGACCCAAACAACTAAGTCATGGCTAGAAGCACATAATAACCGAAGGTCCCCGATCCTTAAAGCCAAAACTAATCTGCCTGTGGCATATGTAGTGAATTATTTATTAAATGATGCATCTTCCGAGATAACTTCTAAGCTTGCAATATATTCAGCTGATTTAATATCTCAAAGACGATATTAAAATGTGATTTTTGATCTATTCAGATATTTAACCACATTGATGTAATTTCTGAGGCTTAAATCATTGTGACAAATGTGAGAAGTTACTTAAACCGACTTTAACATCTGGATATAAAATAGGTCTACCGAAAGTCTGTATATATAGTTTATCTTAATTTTGTGTCTTGGGACTGTTATAGCTGTATTGTGTTTATGATACGAACATACTGTATGCAGAACTATTTATGCCTAATAAAGGTTTACTGTTTACTGTAATAACCGAAGGAGCAAAATGAGCAGTATTTGTGACTACGCTTCTTATGGAATAAGCCGTTATCAATGCTAGAACCAGGATATTGCTTGCCTTGTAGGCATGGGAGATTAATTAGTTAATGGTGTAGCTGATATCTGAGCTGGATAGTTTCTTACTTGTTAATGTAATTGTTAATAGTTTTACTCAGTTTTCAAACAGTCATAACATGGAAAAATCAGTAGTTGTACATACTTGGGAAGTTTTTTCCAGCTGATAATTACTAATATAGTCACATTTAAATGATAATCATATCCTTGAAAATGTTGTATATGCCAATATGTACCTAGGAATTATCATTATCTAATGATGTAGATTGTCCTGAAATATATTTTTCAGGCTGCAAATTTGGATAGTCTTATCTTAAAAACAATTTCATTCATTTCAAAAGGAAATATTTTAGAAGAATTTTTTGTGCTTTTCCAAATTTTCAGATTTTTCCACTGGAAAAAGTTGAACAAAAGCCTGGCTTTTGTGGGGTTTCTGGGCTGTATGGCCATGGTCTAGTAGTTTTAGCTCCTAATATTTTGTCTGCATCTATGGCTGGCATCTTCAGAGGGATGTCACAGTGAGATATGTTTATCTCTGTAGCACAGTGTGCAGTGATTGTGCCATGGAGAGAAACATATCTGACCATGAGATGCCTCTGAAGATGCCAGCCACAGATGTGGGCAAAACATTAGGAGCTAAAACTACCAGACTACAACCATACAGCCTGGAAAACCCACAACCGCCAATTGATTGTGACTGTAAAAGCCTTCAACAATAGATTGAATAAAAGTATTTGGTAAAGCTGCTTTGAAGTTCTTTGATGCAGATAAAAACTGAATATGAATATTTTAAACATATAAGTCTTCTCCTATGTCAGGGTTGAGATTTTGAGGAAGACAAGGCTTAGGAGTACCAGCCTTTTTGCCAGGCGAAGGGAAAGGAAATGCTGGAACAGCAGCAATGAGACTAAACTACATCTTCACCAAAAGCATTCCTGTCAACTCCCTAGGCACCCATGTGTTAGTCAGGACCCTTGGGTTTGGATCTCACTATGAAAATGTGTGATAAGAAGGCCAGCAGTAGATCAAACAACCACAGAACTGAAGGCACAGCCTGGACTAGAAGACTGTGTGTTCTAGGTCCCAGAACTGGTACCATCCAATCTCCAGGCTCCTGAAACAGAAGGTGCAGAGGAAGATGGCATGGTAGTTAGGATGATCTCCTGTGTAAGTCTTAAACCCATGGTTTCAGCACTCAATGTGGGGTAATTAAGATCACCCTGACTTCATCTATGACCCTCTGAATGATTCTTAGAATGAGCTTCATGGTTGGAAACGCATGAGCAAGTTGGCCAGTTGTGTGATTGTCCCATACTTTACTTAAAAAACAACAACAACAACTTGTTTACTCTCTTACTCTCTGTTTTAATGTGAGCACCAGTACCTGTGAGATACTTCACATTTAGTTTTTGCGATTGCAGACTTCATTGTTACTTTTGATGGAGAAGCTTGATATCTGGAAGAACCCTTTGAGATGGACAGTCCACCTATTTCACAAGTTCTCATAGAGGCTGTTTGCTACTTGAATTTACTCCTGTGTTCTCTTCACAGTTAGTTCTCTACATTACTTTTTGACAACCATAATATTAAGCATGAGCAGAGCTAGTGTAGTAATTATGTGAGCACCACTGAAATGTGACTTTATTATACCCTTCTGTGGATAATTCTGCTTGTTTAATTTTGGCAGAATTGAGAAAATGGGAGTGTGGTGGAAAAGGAAACTTTCTGTTTACTGTAAAACAATACTGTGGAGGAGATGTGATGTTTAAAACAGGAGGCTAAACATGGCAGTTGTAGGCATGTGTCTCTCTGCGTCTATAATCTCTTAGGAGTCTGAAGCACAGATTACAGGGGTCTGATTTGTGGTGTTGACTATAAACTCTGTGAAAGCTTTTGGCCAGCGGTTCCTCCTCTATTTTCCTACAGAAAACCTGAACTGTTGTAGTTTATTAATGTTAGAAGCTTAACAAGACAGCAGTTTTGTAAAAGAAAAATCTCATGCCTGCGATTTTGTTTCCTTGTTAAAAATGTCGTTGATTTGTTTGAGTGCTGTTAAGTGGGTAATGGATCAAGCTGCTTCGTGTCCAATAGAACCAAATTCTACTTCATTTAGACATTTGTATATGTATCCTTCATTTTAAAAAATAAAACAATTTTATGATTTATTTAAAAATAGGAGTCTTTTACATTGAACGTGACACTCAAAATAAGCATATTATACAATCCTATGCAGAGTTACTGCAGTCTCAGCCCACTGAAATGAAGGGACTTAGACTGGAGTAACTCTCCTTAGGTCTGCACTGTTAGTGCAAGTAGAAGTTCTGATTGAAAACATATCTGATTGTAGTAGTTGACTGATTTTGCATTACAGAACATTTTAAATGCTGTCATAGGTCACTTTCGCACTTGCAGAATAATGCACATTCAATCCACTTTCACAGTTGTTTACAAGTGGATTTTGCTAATGCACGGTAAAATCCAGCTTGAAAGTGAACTGAAAGTGCATGTGCAAAAGTTCCCATAGTTATTTTAAATTTCATTCTCTTTACATAATTGTGCTCCTGTGTGGGCTGAAGAACTTATGCTAATAATGGAGTCAAGATAGAATATCTTCCAGATGAGATTTATATATCATTAAAGCTATCAGTGAATGGAAAGGCATGAATTACAGTTAAGATGTGGTTTCCTTTTTATATTTAGAGTTATCTGATTTAAATTAGTGACCTCATACTAGGGCTGGTTGCTGTCTTCATGCGTGGTGCTTTATTTTACATGAAGGGCTTAAAAAAGTTTTCAAGGCCTTGCTGCCCTATGTGTTGATCTTTATCGCCTAGTTTCTATCTGGTTTTGTTGGAATTTCCTTTCTCCTTTTGGAAGCAGGAAGGCAGTTTGCATGGGAAGCTGGTTTTTCTGGGAGGCAGCTTCTGTCAGATGGCTACATGAGGGAGGAGGAGACTTTCCCTCTTCAGTGCACTTCTGCTATCTCCAGCTGTGAGCAGTCTGATAGCTTGTCTTTAAAGTTGTAAATCTTTTGTTTGTACTTATCTTAGAAAAGTGTGTATGTGATAAAGATACGGAAATGTTGAATACTATACATTATTTTTTTCTCCAGCAGTTCACTTCAAATGTGTCCCTCAGGCCCAACCACACATGTCTTTTCCAGGTCTGCACAATCCAAACAGTATTCTGAATTATTTTCTGGACAATTCAGGCTCAATTCAGATTGGGATTGCATTGGGCAGGGTAAGAGGATGTCTTCCTTTCCACCATACTGTTTTTCCAACATAAAGTGGACCAGGAGCTTCTATTTGCCCCATTGTGGGACTCCACATGCACTGATTAGGGATACGTAAGTTTCCCCAATGGGGCAAATTGTGCCCCCAATCCAGTGGTGGGATTCAGCAGGTTTGCACCACTTTGGCAGAACTGGTTGTTAAAATGCCTCTTGTAAACAACCACTCGTTAAATTATTTAAATCCCACTATCGGAACCGGTTGTTAAACTATTTGAATCCCATCACTGCCCCAGTCCATTTCAGATTCACTGTGTGTGGGGTTTAGCCCTCTTTTCCTCACACACTATAGTACTGATCCATAGTTTGTAGTTGTAAACTGAGTAGTGAATGCCATAAAATTAGTGTGCTCCCCCAAAAAACTGATGGAAGAACCACAAATTGAATAGAGCAGCAGTGTGAAGATGCCATTTTCAAGGCTGGAAAACATTTCAGTCAGTAGTAGACACTAGCATCATATTTCTAGGGCTAAATTCAGATACCACAGATAGATGATTAAGGGGTGTGTGTGTGAATAAGCATGGCTTGTTGGTGGGCTTTGCATGTACTTTGCTTCTCTTGGAGGCGGACATCTTGGTGGGTTATTTGTGGCGCCCCCTGGTGGGGTTTTCAAAGGGAGAGATGTTCAGAGGTGGTTTGCCATTGCCTGCCTCCACGTTATGCTCCCGGTAGTCCATGGTGGTCTCTCATCCAAATACTGGCTAGGGTAGACCCTGCTTAGCTTCTGAGATCTGACAAGATTAGGCTAGCCTGGACTTTCCAGGTCAGGATCTGACATACTTACCTTCTAAAAATTAATCAAATACACTGTTAAAAATGGCATTTCTTTTCAAAGAATAATGGGAATGCAGATAAATTGTATTAGTTAGAAGTATGTCCTGGAATAAAAGCTCTATTTAGTTGTAAATCAGCATGTTAAATGTTATGAGTATGCATACTTTTTAAAATGCTATCTGAAGTACAAATGGAAATACTGATTTAAATCAGTGGTTCAAAGGTGGTCTTCTCTGAGTGATGTAAATAATTTGAATCACTTATTTAAATCATTGCACTCAAATTTGTACTTCGCACAGATTCAGCCAAAGCAAAGCATGTTTATTTTCTTTGGTTTAACTGGAGAAATGTAAATGTTCTTCATTCTCCCATTTCTCTCTTTTGTTCCTAAATGGATTTTGCTGTTATCTCCATGAGAATGTTTAAAACTATCTACACTTAGTTTACTAAATTCAGAACTACTAATGGTCATGCTTGGGTAAGAGTATCTACCCTGATAGTTCCGTACTAAGTTATTCCATCTACACATGTCTTGATTGTATTGTCTTTTCAGTGCTGGGGTGCCCAGCGTGGCACAAGAGGTTGTCCTGGTATCTGCTGACATCTTTGCTGGCATCCACCAGGTGTTTTTAGAATGTGGATGGGGCCAGGGGGGCAATTACTGTTGCAACTGGCTATGCAGATTCAAATAATATTTTAGCAGCGGCAACCACCACAGTGTTGTATTTATTCTCTCATTCCTCTTTCCCAGTGTATTTTTTAATCAACCCTCTTATTCTCTGTACTTGGGCTTCTTCTCTCTCTGGGAACAAAAGCTTCATGTATAGCCGCAAATGTGTGGTTACATGGTGCTTGAACCACCCTGTGCTAGATTTCTAGCAGTACCCATGGGCTCAAAAAGGTTGGGGACCCCTGCTTTAGTGCATATGATCTCAAACATGGTAAACTGAGCACATGTGGCATGTACTGTGCTCCATGTACTCCCTGAATTTCAGTGTCTTTTATCTTGATTGTCCACATGTCAGAGCCTCCTGTACCATATTACTAACGGCTCCCTTGGCTTTTGAAACTAATCTGATGTGCAGTGTGTGGTTGTCTCTTATTAGAGGGGGGGGAAATGAACATTTTAGAGCAGGAGCGGCTGTGTGTGTTTCCCAGTATTCACAGCCGTTGTCTTGGAAGATGCTCCTAACAAATCTAATGGGTGATAATGGAAGGTGACATCAAGTTACAACTGACATTGCAACCCCTTAGAGCATAGGTGTCAAACTCGTGACCCTCCAGATGTTGTGGACTACAGTTCCCATCATCCCCTGCCAGCATCGTGCTGGCAGGGGATTATGGGAACTGTAGTCCATAACATCTGGAGGGCCACGAGTTTGACACCTGTGCTTTAGAGTTTTCAAGGCAAGAGACAGTGGTCACTAACCAGGGCTCACCCTACTTAGCTTTTGAAATCTGACAGATCGGGCTAGTCTGGGCCATCCAGGTCAGAATAGTTACATGCTTTTTACACACTTTTTATTCTGCCTTGTGTCCCAGCTTGCTTGAGCGAAAGTATTCTAAATAACAAACTTCCACTGTGTCACAGTGGAAAGTGCGTCATAATTTTAGGAATGTCTGCTATTTCAGTGTAAGCAGTTGTGTCGATACTATACAGCTGGAAAAATAAATGTATTATGAAACAAGTTCTTAAGTAAATGAACATTATCTAAAAAAATGTTGCATTTGGGAGATGCAAGATTGATCACTTCAGGTTTGCCTTATATTATTATACTGAAAGTTTTACTGACGGGTGTTTTTAGTAAGCTACAACTAACAGATCAGGAATCTTGATTCATGTTTTCTCTGGAATTGTCATATGCTCTGAAAGTCAAGTCACAAAAAAAGTAAGGGGCTATGTAGTATGCCAGCAGTTCTGCAAAAACACAGGAATTTGATTAGAAGAACTGAAAGTATCTAGAGTATTCTGTCCAAACCTATGTGTTCTGTTCTTTTCCTAACTTTGGGTTCCAAAAAACCGTCTGTAAAGGCTGATAAAATTTCACCAAATGTTTAAAGAATGATCACCGCATTTAAACTGTCATTACTGCTCTTGTATGTAAGAAATAGTATTTAAACGTTTTTTAATTTTTTTTAATTTTCCCCCTTTTGAATAGTTTCATTCCGATCAGCAGTGTAATTGGAATGCAGCCATCGTCTGGAGAAGGAAGGAGAATTTTTGGCAAGAGGTAGCAGAGCAGTTGGGACATTTACTCAGATTAAAGTATAAGTCTATTCATTATCAGTACAGCCCATATTACCAGCAATGTAGCATTGTGTTTCTACAGCTGGGACCTATTTTTAATGATCATATTCCTTGTATAATGCATACAAACAGCTGAGAACTAATCATGGAAGGGTATGTTAATGACTTTCTGTTAAAAATTATTTTAGGTATCGGAGGGATTTCCCCCCCTCCAAGTTGGGTTGTTGTATGAACTGTAAAGGTACTTTTTTTTCCTATACCACTCTTTTCTCACCTGTCCAAAAATGATATTTTCAGTAAAAAGAACACTGTCTTGGCTTTATAGGACTTCATGTTGAAGCAACTGTTTGGCTTCATAAAGTTTTCATTGTTTTTCTGTGGCAATGTCACCAGAAAGCCAGAGGATTAAAAAATGTAATCTTAGTTTTGGACAAAACTTTCTCCTAAAAAATTGCTATTTGTTGCCAGAGCATTTATTGTTTTTGGCAATAAAATAAGCAATTTTTCTTATAATAGCGTTTGTATTGCAAGTAGGGGTAAATACCATGGGAAAAAACCTAACTTTTTTTGCATCTAGATATCAAGGAGCTGGAAAATATCAGTATTTCTAGTTACCTGGGCTACTACTGGTTCTGTTTATTTCAACTAGAGATTCTGATTTTATTCAGCTTCATCCAGGGGTCTGCAACCTGCGGCTCTCCAGATGTTCATGGACTACAGTCCCCAATTAGTCATGCTGGCAGGGGCTGATGGGATTTGTAGTCCATGAACATCTGGAGAGCCGCAGGTTGCAGACCCCTAGGGGAATCTTTTAATGGGGCTTGAAGGGCATATAGCTCCAGAGGAGATGCTGTTGACTGCGCACTAAATCATCCCCATGTTTCAAGTGAATTGGATCAAGTAGTTCAATTCTGTGGGCCCCTCAACAAAGTTCTCGCAGCCATCCACCATTGTTTCCTATGAGGGGAGAGATTCCAAGCTTTCTCCAGGGCAAACAATAACCAAACACACAAGAACAAGCAAAGCAACAACTGGCCAAAAACCTCCCAGTGCAAACAGAACCAAGAAGCCCAAAGAACCAATGCAGAACCAGGGAATCCCAGCAGAAAACTCGGGGCAATGTGGCAAGCCCAACACAACCATGTCAAGCCAGGGAATCCAAGCCAAACGGATTTAACAAGGAATGCAGTTGCCAGCCCAACAAATGTCATAGCAATGTCAAACCAGAAAATTCAAGCCAACGTTGGACTCGAGAATCCAGTGCAAACCAACTTGGACAAAGAATTCAACGTTGTAACCTGCAAGACCAACAGAACTAATTTCAAAGTACACAATCCATGCCAAACCAGCCTAGCAAGCTGATACCAAGCCTTGGCAAAAAGACACTGAAACAGACTCAGGCCAAGCAGGGAAATTGGGTTAGTCTGACTGTAAGGTGCTTAAAAGGCAATCCGTTATAAGCATCAGCAATTTAAATGAAACAGTGGTAAAGATATATTTAATAGGATATTGCTTCAGAAACATTAATTCAGAACTTAATACCTGCGAGACCGTCTTACCCCATATGCCCCTATACCAGTGATGGCGAACCTATGGCACGGGTGCCAGAGGTGGCACTCAGAGCCCTCTCTGTGGGCACACGCAAACAGAGTCACCCCCCACACACACACACACATCTAGGCTTGCCTGGGCCACTGGGCTCTATTATTAGCTTTAAACCTAAGACCTAGTTTTGGGGAAGCAGTGTAGGTACTTTTCATGCAAAGTACCAAAACACGATACTTTATCTGGGAGTAAGCTCGATTGGTGGCAATGGGGCTTGCTTCTGAGTAAACCCTCCTAGGGTTGTGATTCACCCGTTGGAAGAGTTGCTTCAAAGCAAAGCCACCGACTACCACCAAGCTGGCTCCTGAGTAAGGCATGCCTTGGAGCCAACCGTTTTTCTAAACTGAAACCTCAGTATTCAGGTTAAATTGCCTTGTTGGCACTTTGCAATACATAAATGGGTTTTGGGTTGCAATTTGGGCACTCGGTCTCGAAAAGGTTCGCCATCACTGCCCTATACTTACTGGTGGTTTCCCACCCCTCAATGATGCGACTGGCCTCCACCAGGGCCAGGGTTTTTACCGCCCACGCCCCAGCCTGGTGGAACGCTCTTCCTCCAGCTATTTGGGCCCTGCAGTACCTACACGAGTTCCGCAGGGCTTGTAAAACAGAGCTGTTCCACTGATCCTTTGGGGGAGCCAGTTGCTGATTGGCTGCTCCCCTGCTTCCCCCGCTGTAACATCTTTTTATGCCATCCAGGCGACTGTGATATCTGTGTCAGCCTCCCGGCAGGAGGCAGAAAGGCTCTGGGACACCACATATAATTGAGGGTTTATCTGTATTAGATTTTAATGTATTTATCTAAATTATGTGTTGGTTTTATTGTATTAGTTTTGTTGTTTTGTTGTAAACCGCCCAGAGCCCTTCGGGGAAAGGGCGGTATACTAAATTTAAATAACAATAACAATAGCAAACAACAACAACAACAACAACAACAACAACTTTTACTGGAAACAAATAAAGATCTGCTTTAGCCACTGCTTGGGCCTTTAAGCAAAAAGGTGGTAAAATCTTTAGGGATGTGATTGCAAATGAGTTACATTCCAGATCTCCGCTTTGTTGTTACGTTTCTGCCAGATGTTAGGAGGATTATTTTATGGCCTTATTTCCCACATCATCTGCTTATAGTCATAAAGTTCAAGCATTGCTTTCCCCAGATATAGTGAAATGGCCTCCAGTTGCAATATCAGGAGTTAAATCAGGAGAGCCAGCGTGGTGTAGTTGTTAAGAGCAGGTGCACTCTAATCTGGGGAACTGGGTTTGATTCGCCACTTTGCCTTTTTAGCTGTGGAAGCTTATCTGATGAACTAGATTATCTTGTGCACTCCCAGCACATGCCAGCTGGGTGACCTTGGGCTAGTCACAGCTCTTTGGAGCTCTCTCAGCCCCACCTACCTCACAAGGTGTTTGTTGTGAGTGGGGAAGGGAAAGAAGATTGTAAGCCCCTTTGAGTCTCTTTCAGGAGAGAAAGATGGGATATAAATCCAAACTCCTCTTCTTCTTAAATCTCCCATTTCTCAAATGAAATATGGTAAGGCACCAGGACCTGATCAGATGCTTCTGGAGTTATTTAAAGTGAATGATGACTTGTGGGCCAAGATTTTGGCACCTATTTTTACTCAGATCCATTTACAAAAAAGGTGATCCATCAGATCCATGTAACTATTGTTCAGTAATTCTGCTTGTCAGTAGTAGGCATGTTATATGCTTCAAAGTTATGGCTGATTTTATTTGGAGGTCTTGCATAGACGGATCTTGCTGTCTGGCATTATCTAAGGATGCCAATTTGACAGCAGTGCTAGTAATAAGACTGGAATTGGTATTTCCTGGTTGGTGCATCTGATTCAGGTGGTAGAATAAAACAAAAGTCCAGTGACACCTTAAAGTCTAAAAACATGTATTCAGTATGGACTTCCGTGACTCACATCTCAGACATGTATAGGAAACTCCAACAACATTCTGCATAGGTGTCAAACTTGTGGCCCTCCAGATGTTATGGACTACAGTGCATGATGCTGGCAGGGGATGATGGGAACTGAAGTCCATAACATCTGGAGGGCTGCGGGTTTGACACCTGTGTGTTAAAGGAATGATTCTGGGTGAAGGGGGAGATGAGAAGCAGAGTGGGTGTGAATTCCATTCCGAGTAGTTCAAGTGTAAATTCTATGCAGAAATAACTAGGCTAGGATAAGCAGTTGCAAACATTATTGCATCAGACTACTTCTCCCTGGACTCTGAGTAAACTTTGTCACCTTGCTTATTATTTGTAGTTGCTGATTATGCTTCAGTAATGCACACAGAGAATTCATACTTGAAAGAGGATGGAATTTGCATCCCAATCAGGGTGGAATTTGCATCCCACTGAAATAAACGTTGGTAGCCTTTAAGGTATCATTGGACTTCTGTTTTATTTTGCTGTAACTGACTACCAAAGCTTCCTCTTTGCAGGCAGATTGCAGAGCCTTTCTGTTTCTCAGCAGCTGCCAACTGCTTCCCCAGCCCACGGGGGCAGACAAGAGGTGAGACCCGACAGAGAGGTGACAGATGTTTTGACTTAGTCACCAACAAGGCTTCGGGGTGAAATCGGGCACAGCAGCAGTGCAAGGAATAAGAGGAAGTTGGAACTGGAAACTCTTTGGGCAATCCAGTGCACTTGGCCAAGAATCCTGGGACAGAAGTTTCAGCTGAGCCCCTGCTTGGCTGAGGCTTTAGGACATATTTTTGGTTCTGGTGGGCTACTGTACTTGGACACAGAGGTTGTCAAAGGTGTTTTCCCCCTAGCAATCAATTGTAGCTTTTATTCAATAAATGTTATGCTTTTTTCTTCAGTATTTCAAAAAGATTTTGAAAATGGGTTAACTTTATGTAACTGGTTGACTGCTAGTTGGTTGGTGGTTTCAATTTTCTTCTAGCAAATTTTCAGACTACAATCCTTGTGAGTGAGGAGGAAAGTTTTTTTTTTTAAACCCCCCCCCCCCCCGGCCTATATGTTACATTTCACTACAAGGATGAAACCTTTTTAATTAACTTCCCTTGAACAGTTACAGTACCACAAATTTTGTCTTTAAGACAGACCTGAATATTAAAAGTATTTGATGTGATTTGTGTCAAGAGCATGAACTTGTGAACTATGATCTTAGTGGCATACACTGCCCAGCTGAACTTATTTTTAATCTGAACTGATGCCTCAGGTGTGCCAGGATCAACCCACTTTATGTTGGAACACTCTGATTCCTCCTGAGATATTGAGGTATTGGAGATTCCCACAGCTCTAGGTAAAGTGTTGGACAGTGTGCACTTGTGTAAAATTCCTGTTGGTAAGACTTTCTAGGCCGTGAACATGAGCAGAAATGCGAGGGCCATGTCTGAAATCAGGAAATGTTGCTTTCCCAGATGAAATTGCATAGTGTCTTGAGGGAGGGTAGTTTGCTGTTAGACTTGGGAAAGAAGGGGGAAATCAATACATCCAGGATAATGAAGAGGTGTTTTGAGAAGTGATTCTGAAAATCAGGACCCCTAGTATTCTAAAGACGGTTCTGCTTGTTATTTTTTAGAGTGGTTATAGAAGAAAGGGAGGTTGATGTGTACAGGTTTCAGATCTTTAGAAAAAGTGAATCCCAAAGGCTTGGTGTATGTTGTAATTTCTATAACACTGTTTGGTTAGTGAGTCTGTCTAATTATTATAGTTTGCAAAAAGAAGTTTCCTTGTAGCACTATTTATTAAAATGTTATCTAGTTGTCTTCATAGTGGTTTATTTTCATGGCTGGTGCCTATGAATGTTCTATTAAGAACTACCGGTATATAGGATTATGTCACAATGACCAGAGCATCTGACTTACAGTGATGGCATGCTTACAACAGGCTTAAGAGGCAGTACATTGTAGTGTTTAGAGTGTTGGACTAGGACAGTGGTGGCGAACCTATGGCACTCCAGATGTTCATGGACTACCAATTCCCATCAGCCCCTGCCATGAACATCTGGAGTGCCATAGGTTCGCCACCACTGTCCTAGGATGTTGGAGATCTAGGTTCAAAACACCATTCTACAATGAAAGCTTGATGGCTGAGCTTGGTCTGGTCATGCATTGTCAGCCTAACCTTCCAAGGCAGAGGGGGAATTCAAACATGGTTCTCCCAGACTCTATTTGGGTACTAACCATTACATTGCACCAACTTTGTGTAGCCACTGGGGAGAAGGAGTATTAATGAAGTAAACAACTATAAGTTCTTTTCAGTTTTTGTGCCCATGAATATTCCTACACTTTCTCATACCTGTCTTTCTCTCACCTTCCACAATTCCCTTGGCCAACAGAAACCCTCCATTCTCTCCCACTTGAGAGAGGCAGCCAAATAAAGTACATTATTCTTGAATAGCTATTGAAATATCAAGGGATATGAGGATTGACAAATCATGCTGCTAGATAATTTTCACCGTGAATAGTGTTATCTTTTCTTCTGCCGGCTATAATCATCTGCCCTATTTTACATCTTTTCATTGAGTAGAATGGATGGCTATGGAGGCTTCAATTAGCTCATTCTTCTACCTCCAGTGGAACTGAGAAAGGAGCGAATCTGAGTGAATTCCGTAGTGCCTGAAGATTTATGAGATAGTCATCTTTTTGTCCGCATTGACTGGCAGTGCTGGAAGAGAGTGGGGTGCATGGCAGAGTATTCATCTCAGAATGCTGTAGTTGATATGTTGTGCCCATTGGCCATAGCTTGTGATCTGTTTGTGGAGATTAAAAGTTAAAGAAACTCAGCTTCATGACATGTCTTCTTTTGTTCTTCTTTATAGTTCTCTGTGCAAAAAACTTGGTGAAAAAGGATTTTTTCCGTAAGTAAAGACTTCTTATACCTGCATTGTATGAAGTGTAATGTTTGATTGTCCTCTGCTGTGTTTCTTACCATAAACAAAGCACTGAGTTGGATGCTGTGATCCACTGATGCAAAGTCTGATGATCTTTCCCACATTCTCTTCCCTGCAGCAGTTCTTTCTGAAACCAGGAAAATTTATTCTTGGGGTCATGGGACTCACATGATCTAGTAAACTACACAGCTTGGGAGGATGCAGTGGGAAGGGAAGAGGCGATCAAATCACCCTTTTCTCTTTCTTCCATCAGTGGAGCTGTGCTGATTGAAGAGGCAGGATGGCCTTTTGTCCTGCAGCATCCTAATACACATACTTTTCACAAAAACCGGTCATGTAATCTTGAAAATAAACTTTCCCAGGATCAGAAAGTAGCCCCTGTGGGGAAGGGAGAGTGGGGAAGATCCATCACCTTCTGCCCAAGGGACTGTGGGATCCAATCTATTGTCAGGGAGCCCTGTTATAATAATTTGATAGTCACTGTTGACAAGGGCTCTGATCTGTGCATTTTGCTGATACTGATCTGATTGTGTTACTGCACTTATAATATAGTTTTTCTGTTGCGTCGAATTGTGCAGAATTATGATGGAAGCATTTTGTAATGAATAATTCACTTGATGTTGTGTAACTCTTGTTTACAGAATTAGAATATAGAAGAGGATCACTAATATATTATAACTGTACTTAAAATCTCATGCAACAATGAAAAGGTCTGCACATGTGTACTTCTCTGAGTGTATGTGGAGATGGATTTATCTCATCTTCCTAGTCTTCTACAGCTGATCATACTGCTTGAAAAACTGCTCTAAAGGATTGAAAGTCCCTTGGGAAATCTGCAGATATTTCTGTCCTTGTGTGTGCAGAAATACTTTTTGATCATGCCAGGGCACCTTTGCATCCAACCCTACCTTAATCACTGGCTTGTTTTTGAAACCCCTATCTCCAGAAGAGGCTCACGTCAGTACAGAAAAGCAAGGTCTGCCCTGAAGTTTGCAATAAGCAGCCCCATCCACGGCTCTCACCAGCAGCACATGGTGCTGTTAAGGCACAGGGTGGCACGGGGAGTGAAAAATAATAATAATAAAAAGCCCATCCCCAGAAAGCCCTCCTTCGGGTTTGGTGTAAGTCTGAGGGGCAGGGTGCCATGCTCCTGGCCCTAACCCCTGGGAGGAAGCTAATGTCGGCTTCACCCCTGGGAACATTCCCTCCCTCCCAACACTGGCATCTGATTAGGATGCCAGCACAGCCCTGCAGTGATCCAGACTATGGCGCTTTGCCATTGTGGAGCTGGGGAGTGGCCACATGCTGGCACATCTGTTCCTCTGCTGGGATAAGTGCCCCAGAAAGGGCAAATGAGCAGGCAGAAGACAGTGCTGCGCTCCAAACCCTTTCACCCCTCCCCCCGACGTTGATATGACTAAAGACAAAAGGCAGAGGAGTGGAAGAAAACAATAGCATTCAAAAACAACCTGAGAATTTGGTATGCATTGAAAATGGAAGTGTCATCTGGTTCAAGCAGTGTTTTCCATCTGGAGAATTCAGTGTGAAATTATTAAAATCCCCGGCTTTGGCTTTTGTGTACAAAAGCATATTGATACATACATTAATAATTACTATATGCATTCCTGAATCTTTAACCGATCTAGGCATCTCTAGATATCTTTGACATTTCTTAATCTTTGACATGTCTAGAAGCAGCAGTGGTGTAGTGGTTAAGAGCAGGTGCACTCTGATCTGGAGATCTGGGTTTGATTCCCCACTTTGCCACTTGAGCTGTGGAGGTTTATCTGGGGAATTCAGATTAACCTGTGCACTTCCAACACACGCCAGCTGGGTGAACTTGGGCTAGTCACATCTTTCTGGAGCTCTCTCAGCCCCACCTACCTCACAGGATGTTTGTTGGGGGGGGGGAGTGAAAGGAGATTGTAGACTCCCTTTGAGTCTCCTACAGGAGAGAAAGGGGGGATATAAATCCAAACTCCTCCTCCTCCTCCTCCACTTCTACTTCTACTTCTACTTCTACTACTACTACTACTACTACTACTACTACTACTACTACTACTACTACTACTACTACTACTACTACTACTACTACTAAATCTTTCAAAGAGTGCTGGGGGTGTTGATTTGGGAGCATTCTTAGTATTCGATCTGTGTAAACAATTGTAAACAGCCACGTTTCTTTTGGTATTTATGACAGCAGCCCACTTTGTCTTGAGCTTCTAATACCCAAATAAACAAACTATGAATTACATGTGTGGTAAAATCAACTATGGACCTCCTTTGTACATATAGGAAAGGGAAGTCAATCCTGTCTATTTGTTTTGAAATGCCACTTTTAAAGTAAAAGTGTTTGAGAGGTTTGATGCTTTCCGGGTTGGAGATGATCAAGGGGAAAAACAGGGAGGCAAATATGCTTTATGTACAGTTTGAGATGCATAAAGGTTTCTCAAAACAAAGCTCATAGGCTATTGTAACAGGAGTACTGTTGAGTGAGAAGAATGATAACTTGGCAGATTCAAAACTTTTGTTATGGAAAGCCAACTAGCCGCAATTAATCATGGTAAAGATATACAATGTTATGTCATGTTTACATATTATGTGTTTTCCTTACTTTCAACAGGGCTTCCTGATCCATTTGCTAAAGTTGTGGTTGATGGATCTGGCCAGTGCCATTCTACAGATACTGTGAAGAATACCCTCGATCCAAAGTGGAATCAGCATTATGACTTGTAGGTGTCAACGTGGATGATCCAAATGTAATCAGACTTTGAGCTGAGTTGTTAAGAATATTACTTTGAACTGAGAAAAGAAGTTGTTGGAACCAAGTAGTTCCTGACAAGTACTCTGAGGCTTGGTAAAGATGAAAAAGTTTATTGATTTTTATTAGCAGTTTCATTTTTTAAAACTTAGGGACTGTTAACAGTACCAATAGTGTGCTTTTCATCTGTAGCTATCAAAGTGAGTTGAGTGTTCTTAGTCATTCTTGTGATGACTGATGAATACAGGCTTGGATGAATATCTGCACTCCACCCTACTCCTCAACCTTTTTGTCTTTTCACTTTATTTCTCTGTCTTCTTTTTGCATAATATCAGTTGGGTTGTTTATAACAAATCTGAGACATTTTTGTGTTGTTTCTTATCTTTGACATTCTAGATCTGTTGCATTACTTATTAGAACTCTGATGCTGTTGGACTGCATTGCTTGTAACGCATGATCTGCCTCGAGTCTCAGCAAAACATGCAAGCTATAAATAAAATACATAAATAATTCTAGTTAAGCAATTGTATTGTAACATTTTAAAGAAAAAGAGGAGAGCTATTATTCTTGCAGCTGTTAACTTTGGAAGGTCACAGAATTTCAGTGCCTGAATAACTAGAACTATGCAGTCAGTCAGAAGTTTCCAGCTGCTACCTAAGTATTCCATAGCCAATGTTCCTTACTGCTGCTTATACAAGTAGAAAATTTTGCAACTGTTTTCTTTCAGTTGTTATTAATTATTTTAAGCCATTATTAGTATTAAAATCTTATAGGACTTTTAAAGAGAATAGGGAAAGTTTAGATGAAAAGAAAAAAAATGCAGGACCGAAGCTTTGCTTCTATTTCTGTATATAAGCAGATGTTTCCAAAAGTGGGGAAAATATTCCAAATCACATTCAGTCTTGTCTGGGGGTTGCCGTTATTAGAATTCAGTAAGTGCACTATAATCAACGGAATACATGCTTGTTGTGTCACTTCCTTCAAAGTAGAAGAGAAATCTACATGCATGTGCACTTTTAGATTAGGGCAGGGGACATGGTACTACAGAATGATAAATGGGATTATCTTCCAGTTAGCGTTTGGCTAATAAATCATGGGCTGCCTACAGACGCATTAATCCTTCAAAAATGCAAGAGATGGAAAGGCAATTGCTGTCCCTTGTCTAAAAGTATTAGATTTTTTGTTGTTGAGATGAACAATGTCCTTATTGTTCTGTCAATCTAGAAGTGCTTGTATTTCAATTCTGGTAATTAAGGGACTTCACATGAACTACTATTTGTGTAAGCTTGTAGTATTCAAAGCAGGGAGCTTTATGTTTACTTTATCCATGGGATTTAAATGTTGTAAATGTTTAGCATGAATCACACAAGTCTTTTGCTATCTGTGATATGCTGATGTTAAGTAATCCTTTTGCAGAAGGTTATAAATGCCATAGTAAAGATAGTGTGAAGTTTTCTGCCAGATGTTGGTAATTAATCTGAAAGTCTGAGATTATTTGCCGTCCTCTGCTGAAAACAGTCATATAGTGGATGCTGAAGGCGTTATGTTTGCTGTAACAATACAATATTGATTGGGAACACTTGATGACACATTAGTTATGGGAAATAACTTGTGCATCAAGGATAGTAATGTCTCAATGGCAAACTGCCCACGTCATCACCTCTGTGGCTGCTGAATTCTGGTGTTCAACGAGAGGAAGGGGCAACTGTATGGAATTCTTTGAATTGGTATTACAAAACCCTTTTACCAACAACAACAAGAAGCCTTTATTGGCATTTAGACAAAACCCTTTTAATTTCCTTTCACCTATTTATGGAGGACAAATGTTGAAGGTGTGTTTCAAGTAGTATTGATAGGTAGGGGAGAACAATCTGTTTTGGCTTTACGGTACTTAAAGGACCTAATTGACATGCAACAGTCCCTTCCTTTCTCTTAAGGAAGCTGCATCTGAATGTCTAGTAAACTTGTTGTGGTGTATTTGTAAAACAGTATTTAAATTATATTAAAGTATATGAAGATCAACATGCTTCTGACATGGTTTTGTAGCATTACTTGGGGCACAACAATTCACAATGATTTCTAATTGAAGGTTTAATGGAAGATGATAGGGATAAGACACTGGAATTTATCCACAGATTTTCAGTCTGGTTGGGGTATGAACTGAGAGAAACCTGCAACATCCCTGAACTGAAATTGTCAAATAAATATTAATATTAATTTGCTTGTCAACCAAACTGCATGCAATGCATTTTTCTTATTTTCCAGTGCAACATTTACAGTACATAATGTGTCAACAGTTTTAAAACATAGCATGACACGGTCTAGATCAATTTGAAGATAAATGGAGGAGTTAAAGGTAGCAAACAAACTTGTCAGAAAGAAAAGATTTAAAATTCAAGTGTTATTGACTTCCTGCTCTTTGTTCTGGAGGCACTGTGCTTAACCTGTTCAACAAAGTAGGTTTTTTCAGCAGAGATTTATTTTACCTAGTCTCTTCAAATTCCACCCCTCCAGTTGGTTTTTAATATTAGAGTTTTGTATTGCAGTTGGTCATGAATTTTTGACTGGGGGTAGTACAGAATTATTATACTGATTCTGGTTGAAAATCAAAACTCTTTGATTTTATTTATATTACTTGTTTTTTGCATTACATTTCCCCTTCTCTAGTCCTGTGAGAGGTTCAGTGTGGCAAATAAGGTTATCTCCTCCTCACAGCAACTTGGTGGGGGGTAGGTAGGACTGGTGGTTCTCACCTTTTTTGGTATGGTGACTCACAAGTCCCAATTTACTTGGTATGGTGAACCATCCAGGGCCAGCCCAAGGTTTTTTGGTCTCCTGGGCAAACTATGACCAGCCAGTAGTTTTGTCTCCTGGGCAAACTACAGCAGCCAATCAAATGTGAGAGACCAACAAAATACTTCTCAAAAGGCATAGACATTATGAACCCCAAGCAGAATATGAAACACAGACTTCTATTATTTAACTTTAACACTTTTTGTTATGGTTGTACACTATTAAATTGACATTGTCAATGAAGAAGAAGAACAGTTGGATTTATATCCTCCTTTCTCTCCTGCAAGGTGATTCAAAGGGGCTTATTAACTCCTTTCCCTTGCCCCCCTCACAACAAACACCCTGTGAGGTGGATGGAGCTGAGAGAGCTCTGAAGAACTGTGACAAGCCCAAGGTCACCCAGCTAGCGTGTGTTGGAGTGCACAGGCTCATCTGAATTCCCCAGATAAGCCTCCACAGCTCAAGTGCCAGAGTGGGGAATCAAACCTGATTCCTCCAGATTGGAGTACACCTGCTCTTAACCACTATTCCACGGCTGCTCCTTAGACCAATGCTGATAGACCAAACTATGACTTGCCTTAAAACTACATATGTATTTCCATGGCGCTGACAATTCATTAAACAGCTCAAAACTCTCTTTGTTTTTAATCTAAATGTAGGCCATCATGTTTCTCTCTCTCCATAATGGCCAGTGTGCCTGTAGAGTAATGCTGGTCCCTGCTCTGCTTGTCTGTTCTATTCTGGTATGCACGCCATAAAGCGAAATCTTCCAATATCCTGCTATTTGAAGGCCTGCATACAAGAGAGAATGGGGGTGACAAATGCTTCAATGGTAGCATAAAAAGGCCTATATTTCTAAGTCTCAGAAGTTTTGGTCTGCCAAATTTCACATCTACATTTTTGGTTAGCCATCTGAAGAGACATTAAAGTTTTTTGGGGGGAAGTAGATAATTTAAAAGCATGACTATGAGAATATATGTTTTGTCTTGACCTGGATAGCCCGATCTGGTCATATCTCAGAAGCTAAGCAGGGACAGCCCTGGTTCGTGTTTGGATGGGAGTCAACCAAAAAAGTCGAGGGTCACTATGCAAAGGCAGGCCATGGCAGATCACCTCTGAACATCTCTTGCCTTGAAAACCTTATGTGGTTGGCACAAGTCAGCTGTAACTTGATGGCACTTTCTACAATCAGGGGGATATGTTTAGTAAGTGGAATATTTGGTTGCTTGTGCGCCCAGGGAAAGCATTTATGTAATGGAAGAAGACTGGGCTAAACATCTGTTGGAGACATCCATAATTCTTGAATTTTACATCCTCCAGGGTTAAACACCCAATGATATACCAGTCATTTTAACTTAGACATTCTGTCATTTGTCTGGCCAAAGAATGTCAGCGATATTTGATTTATGCAAAACATTTTGAAAAAAGTCTTTGAAATTCCTTTGTGTAAAATGAGTTTGACTAATATATTTACTTGAAAGTCTGTTGCCTACCTATTACATTCAGTTCTTATGAATGTGATCACTTCTGCTATAGGATGTCATATTTTAATGTATTTTTAGCCTCAAAAACACCAATTAAGAGTCAGAAAGAAACTGTATTACATGTTGTCCAAAGTATATAATCTACAACATTTGTATTTTTCTGCTTCTTGTCACTTTTCAGATACATTGGAAAGTCAGACTCTATAACAATCAGCGTATGGAACCATAAGAAAATCCATAAAAAACAGGGAGCTGGTTTTCTGGGTTGCGTGAGACTTCTTTCCAATGCTATCAGCCGCCTTAAAGACACTGGTTGTGAGTAGATAAACAAGCACTTACTTTCTTTGGAACAAGTTTTTTAGAGAGAAATTTTTTTGGTGTTATTGAAGTGTCTTTCTTTATTGGGGGTGTCTCTTAAGAATGAAAATAAAATGTTATTTGCCTGTATTTAGCAGCTTCTAGAAATGTTTAAGTAGGTATAATGTTTTATGGTATATCAGAGCATGCTGTTACATATCAGGTGATCATTGTGTATGGTGAAAAAAAATGTTCTGTTTTTATAGATCAGAGGTTGGATCTATGCAAGCTTGGACCAAATGACAATGATACTGTTAGAGGACAGATAGTAGGTGAGTGTTGGCTTGGTAATAACTTAAATATGCAAAAGTTTGGCTGTGCTGTTGCTCTTACTAGGTTCCTCCTTTTATTTCCTCGTGCCCTTTCTTGCATATAACAAGTGAAGGAGTACAGTCTTCTGGAGGCTTCTGCTGTATATATGGTTGGTTTGGATCTGGTTGACCATTTCATGAGCAGAAGGATTTTCAGTCTCAGACTTTGACTTTTTTGCTTGCTCCAAGTGCATGCAGGAACACAAAGTGGAGCGAAGAGAGTGACAGTTTACAGATGGAATTCCTTCCATTTGCAGAAACACTCAGCTGAACCAAAGCCAAAGTGTTCATTTTGTTCCCACTTCATTTTGGAGGTCTGTTGTACACATTCAAATAAAGCAGTGTCTACCTTATCTTCATAAAATACTTTGTTGCTGTTACTGTTGTCTTTTAAAAATACTTTTTGTTGTTTAGTGTTAACTGTAATCTTGAGTTTTTCCTTGCAGAAACCTTGTTTAATGGAAGTTCATGATTAACTTTTTCTGATTTCCTCAGTTTTATTAAGTAATTGGAGATTTACTAAACAGATACTAAATGTAATTCAAGTGATTGTCAAGCCAGTTAATTCCTTTAAAATGTTGTGGTCTGGTGTGAGAGATCTTAATTCTTCCATTGAAATCAGCAGGGTTATAATTGCTTAACTTTGGCTGGATCACGTCCATTATGTGACAGCCTTTACAGAACTACCTATTCATGTGCTTCCAGGTCATGTGCTACCTGCATGACAAAATCCCTGTGAAAAACAACATACGTTATACTACAGTTTGTATGTTTGATTGTTTTTAGTTGTAGAGCCAATATCTTCACTTTGTAATTAGAACTACTTCATTTTTTGAACTATTACATTTAAGAATCCACTTCCCTGAGTTTTAGATTTATATTTATATTGGGATGAAATGCCTTTGAGCTAAACAATGGAAGAAAGCAGACTGCTGGAGTACTGTTGACAACTTTCTGATTTAATCACATACTTCGTAGTTACTTATTTTTTAAAAAATTATCAGCATTGACTGAAAATGTTGACTGTCCAAATAGTTGTCGAGTTCTACTTGCAGTCTCTACCCACATTCTGAATCTGGGTCTGTTTTTGGCTGGGTCTGGTTTCTGTATTATCTTTTGCTGGATAGATGCTCATTTTGGTCTAGACATGAGCTTTCATTTCCAATATAAACAGGATTAGGAAAAGCACATTAATCTTTATGCCACTGAACCCACATATAAAGCCACGTATTCAACTTCATTCTCAACTAACCTGTTTTTGAAGTAAACAGAACTACTTCGCTTTCACATCCAGCTTTTATTTTGCAATTTACATTTCAGATATAGAATTGCCATTTTATTGTTTTGTTGGGAAGATGGTTCATGCTTGAGAAATACACTACCATGTATAAACATTGTGTCATTTTTTTAAGCTTTGTATATTTTTATTGGAAATGCGAACACGTTTGTCTCACTTAAATTCTGCCAATTCTGCCATGTGACTGTGTTTTATGCACAACACGTTAATGCATTATTAAAAACAAGTACTATTCATCTTCCTATTTTAAGGGTTGCTGAAACCCTGTGCTTTAGCACCCTTTTCTGTTAATCAGTGAACTGTTTTTACATAGGGTCATATTTCCTCCCATGGCATCCCTATCAGCCCCTGGCAGTTGAGAGTGAGCAACTTTGGACCCCACCCCGGTGTGTTATACACAAGCACAGTGGTTTAATTTTCTCTGAAAGGAGTTAGTGGTAGTCCTTCATCTGTGGGAAAGGCAGTAAAGGGGAACACCATTGAAGTGGAGGACTAGGCAAGAGGTTCACATTGTGGCTCCTTTCAGTTGTGTCCTATATTATAACTGAAACCACCTCACCTCTGTCTCATTCTTTGCCCTGTTCCCCATGCTGCCACCATTCTTCTCATTGCTATTCTTCTCCTCACTGCTATTATTATTCATACTTGCTAGAAATTTTTTTAGAACTGTGTTCAGGTATTTAGAGAGGCTGCTTTGTTTACCCTGGGGCAGAACCATCCAAAATAAGAATGCTGCCACTTTTATAAAGTCATCCACATTTCTGTTGCTTTATTTTCCTGTTGAGAGGGCCCTGCAGCGGAAGTGGAAAACTGAGGGACAGTGATGAAAGGTGGAGGTGGCCCCCCAGACGGAAGGGAAGATAGGAGTAGCCCTCCAAACACAAGTGTCCTTAGCAAAGCAGTGGGTTTTCTCCCTTCTTCAGTTCCCCCACTCTTTTTCACTCATGACAGCGCTGAATGTGACAGGGAGAAAGTTTGGAACTAGCTGTTGTATACTGAGTAGCAGGGGACTCACGAATAAAACTTGCGAAAGTGGGAATCTTACCCAGTTTTTCCACCCCGCCCCCGGCTGGCTCCTTCCCCTCTTATCCGAGAGTTCTGCTTCTCTCTGCTGCCTCTTTATACCTCTTCAGCCTTCCCACTGGCTCCTCATCCCTTTCTCTGCCACCATGTTCTTCTCCATATTGTCACTGCTTCTGTTTCTGTCTCTTGTCCTCTCGTGCCACTCATTTGCCTTTCAACGCCCTGCAGCCACTGCTGTCTCTGGTTTTGTGTACTGCGTTTGCTATGCAGCCTTCTAAACAGTGGCTGAGATCTCATGATGCCATGTTGTGAGAGCATTATTCTTTCACTTGTGGAATTTTTAAATCTCCCCCATCATTTTTTTTATTTTTCAGATTTTTTTTCTTTCTTTGTAGAAAAATTATCCCTTGTTGGTATAGAGCCATATTGGGTGGATTTCTGATCCACTGTCTGAAGCTGTGTTCTTAATTAGATAGATATAAAGTTATATCTTTATATTAACATAATGCTGCTTGAGAATATAGACTTTCTAATTTAGCCTCTGTATACAAGTAGGAAACTGACGAAATTGTAGTTTTGAAAAGGAGTCATATTGCTCCTTTTCAAACACAGTTGTTCTTTGAGCTGTATTGCAGTATCTTTAATTTGACTTTTGTTTTAATAGTAAGTCTCCAGTCAAGAGACCGGATAGGCACAGGAGGTCAAGTTGTGGACTGCAGTAGGCTATTTGATAATGATTTGCCTGATGGGTAAGTAAACACTCTAAAGGCAGGAATACATTGCATGTCATGTCAGTGATTTTAATTTTTATCAGAAATTTGTGGTGTTGCAAAACAAAAAGAACACTTGTTTGTTTAAAATTCATTTTTGGATAAATTTATTTTACAGTATGAAGGGGCGTTCAACAGTATAGTTTTCTGAGAGCATAATAAGTGCCAGTTGCACATAGTCTTACTGGACATTTCTGAGGGGAAAAACATCATTGTGATATGAAAATCTTGACATTCTGAATTGATGTAAAATAGCTTCTGCAAGTATAATTTTTTAAAATGCTGAATATTTAAGACCAGGTGCACCAGGTGATTCTCCGCTCTGCCACTTGAGCTGTGGAGGCTTATCTGGTGAACTAGATTATCTTGTGTACTTGTGCATTTACTGTTTATATGAATGATGATCACTGCCCCGAGCCCAGAAGGGGAGAGGCGACATATTAAATTTAATTTTTTTAAAAACCCATAAAAATAATAAAAGCATTCACTTGCTTTTCCCCCTACCTTGTACCTGTGAACAGTCTACATGTAATCTAGGCAAATTCCGCATGGGCCAAAAACAGTGGTGTGAAAACGGTGTAAACTCTTTTACACCATTTTAAACCATTTTACACCCTTTTCACACCATTTTCACACTGCTGTCTTTGGCCCATGCGGAATCTGCCCTAGAGACAGTTATGTCTAGCAGGATGCATGTTAGAGGGAAATGGTGTAATGAAAAAGAAAATGCCCTTGTATGTATGTGTGATGGGGGAGATAAAAAATCATGAATAATATTGTTCATATGATGTTGTCTGCTGGAAAAATCTTATTATTAATACTGTATATTTAATTTTAATGAATTCTAGTTGGGAAGAAAGGCGGACGGCCTCTGGAAGGATTCAGTATTTAAATCACATTACCCGAACAACACAGTGGGAGCGACCAACACGGTAAGAATCCCTAAGAGGAGAGCACTTTTAAAAATGTGTTAATGAATGGTTCTGAGCACCCACACCTCTTATGGTGTCCTGTGATAGGAGCTCATAATTCGTAAAAATTGAACTACAAACTGTTTCTCCTCCCCTCTTCCTACTGGAACCTCCTCACTGTTTCCTTTTTGGTCACGAATGTCTTGATTTAACTAACACGATCTAATCTCTTCCCACATCATTGTTATCATGTAAGACACGCAGTTTTAATATGCACATTCTACTGTTCAAATAGACATGAAAACTGTACAAAGAAGATGGAAATATTTTGTTAGTTGTATTTATTGGTTTAAATTACACTTGTGTGTAATCCCAGACAGCATGGTGGGGATCGTAGAAATTGATGCTGCAACATGAAAGAGGGGCTAGATCAGGGGTCTGCAACCTGTGGCTCTCCAGATGTTCCTTGACTACAAATCCCATCAGCCCCTGCCAGCATGGCCAATTGGCAGGGGCTGATGGGAATTGTAGTCCATGGACATCTGAAGAACCGTAGGTTGCAGACCCCTGGGCTAGATGTTCTGGCACTTTTGGGAGTGGTGGTCCCTGTATCATGATGTCATATTTCAGTAATGATCAGCATATATGTTAATGATAGGGTAACCAACTTCAGGCTGGGAATTTCCTGTAGATTTGTGGGTGGAGCCTCGAGAGGACAGGTACCTAACCTGCAATTTGATGCCCAGAGTCCACCCCCTGAAGCTGCAGTTTTTCTTCAGGGAAACTGATCTCTGTAATCTAGAGATCATTATAATTCCAGGAATCTTCAGGCCCCACTGGCAGGTTGGCAGTCCTAACAGGTGATCATAGGCCTAAAACCATTGTTTCTGTTGAGTGTTGTGTGTTAGATACTAGATTATCGGTAAATGTAGTAAGATAAAGAGATAATTAGAACCATCGGGGGCAGTCAGACCCTTTATTCCATCAGTAGGGTAGAAACAGTATATAACTCTGTGTAAAACAGCATTTTGTAGCCAGATTTACAAACTAGCTTCTGTCACCATTCTCATAAATATGATTCATTTGGTCATGAAACTGTTGGCACATATATTACGACAATAATTCATAATATTCAGTGAAAGTTATATAAAGTGTTAGGAACCTTTTTTTTTCATAGGAAAAAATCATATTATTTTTCTGCAGGCCAGCATCAGAATATTCCAGTCCAGGTCGACCTCTGAGCTGCTTTGTAGACGAGAACACTCCCATTACAGCTATAAATGGTGCAACATGTGGACAGGCATCTGATCCCAGGCTAGCAGAGAGAAGAGTGAGATCTCAGAGGCACAGGAATTATATGAGCAGGACACATCTACATACTCCTCCAGATTTACCTGAAGGATATGGTATGCAATTTCAAAACTGTAACTGCCTGGTATTTTCGGGGTTCTACTGACGATGATTTCTGAATATTTTTGTGGAAAAGTAGCTGGAAAATTGTTAAGGAAGAATTAAATGGGGTAAAACTTTCTGGTAGAAGTTCCAAATTTGAGAAGAGGACTTTTTCTCTTTCCATGAAACTGAGATGGAAAGCTAGCCTTGCCAATGTGTGTTTATTTTCATTAAAATACAAAGGCTTTTCCTTTCATGTTCTTAAAAGAATAAGTTGAAATATGTCTAAAATTGCTTTACGTAGAGGGGGGTTGTGTTACTTTTGCAATAGTCCTACTACCCAGTATTTGGCAGCATTAATTGTGTTTTTAGAACTAGCTGCAGCTTTTCTCAGGCACTTCTTGAGGTACCACGGAAATCTATATCGATTACATTATTACCTCACCCTTCTTCCAAGAGCTCAGGATGGCATATATGGATTTAATCTCATAACAGCTCTATACGAATTATATGATTGGCTCCAGATCACTCAGGAAGCATCATGGCAGAATGGAGATTTGCAAAGCACAAAGTTATATCCTACTAATACATAAGCCTCAATATAAAGTGCACAGTGTGATTATTGTGCTAGTGTGATCCAAACATCCACTTATAACTATACCTAACAGAATACCATTATTTACTCTATTGCCTAATTCCAACACATAACAAATACTTATTACCAAACACACAACTCTTACTCATAATATACAATTAGACATACAGTTGAACATACAAAAAATCTTGAAGGATATAGAAGTTGGTACAGCCCTGATTTCCAATTTTACTCCTGTCTGCTGTTCAGGGTTTTAGACAGATAATCATTTAACTGTTTTTATTGTATTACGTGTGTTAAAAGTAGTTGAAAAATATGTTCTATAAAAAGCCAGGATAACCCATCTTTAAACTTTTGTCCAAGTGCAGCAGTCTTAATAACTCGTCTGAAAAACATTCAGGGCTTGGACAAACCTTAGAGCAAGAGAACTCTTTTACTTCTTTGGTGTGCTTGTTTCTAATAAACAAAAGTGTTGCATGGGATTTTTGTGCTTTTCCTTCAATATCTTTTGTGTGCTCTTATTTGTTTTCTTGTTATTTCTCAATAACAGAGCAAAGGACAACTCAACAAGGGCAAGTGTATTTCTTACATACGCAGACTGGTGTGAGCACGTGGCATGATCCACGAGTACCCAGGTAAGAGAATAATTTAAACTAAGCTTCTGTACATATTGCATGTTAATATTCTGTATTTTGTGGTGCACAAGGAGATTACTGAGATAGCTGATTCTAGATTAATGTATAAACAACTAAGAAGATTTATTTATTTACAGATTGGTTTTAAAAGAACAAACCAGCAGCACAGGTCTCCAAGTAGCCAAAGTAGAAATCTGGCTGAGTCACAAAAACGTAAACTAGTTGTGACTTCAGAAAGTAACTAGACTTTTCCACAATGCTTTCAGACACAGACTTTTATTGACTAGCCACTAGCTTGGGTCCTCTCTCACACACAGGATTCCACCCACACCAGCCTGCCCTTCCCTCAGAGTCTTACTAAATTGTACAAGGTCTCCTCATCACCAGTGACAGCAGAGCAATTGAGCACTCGCTTCGTTCCCAGAGATAGAGCCAATGCTCTGCTACACTCAATGGCAGAGCTACTGTTCACTCTGTCTGCTCTTTTTCCTGAGCCAGACCTGAGCTGTCACTGTTCTCCCCCTGAGGCAGACCTCAGCTACTTCTTCTTCTGTATTCCCTCCAACATCCTATTCCCCTTCCCGGAGGTGATTGGGTGCTGAAGCAGCACTCCTATGGGCTCACCTGAGTGGTTGATTTCCCCTTCAGAGGCAGGACAGCCTCCTATCCCTTCAACTTTGGACAAAAATGAATGGGTGACATGTAGTTTGCCGATTCGGAATTCTTAGAAGCCTGGAAACAACAAGTATAGTAAGATTTTTTTTTTAATGATCAGGAATGAGGCTTTGGTCTCTTATATAGTTCAGTTTAGTTTTTATTATGGCCCACAGTCCATTCAGAATCAAAAAGAAACACTTTTACAAATTAATTACCTATGTGATATCTTCGCATACATTCATCTCAAAATAACTGATAGGTTTAGGGTTAGAACCTGAGCAGATTATACACATGATATTAATTCAGCTTGTATTTTAATCAGTCTCTTGTGTAGTTTTCTTCATCTCTCCATGTCCAGCAGTTTTAAACTGAATGAATCAAGCAAACATGTGCAAATGTGTATATTTTATCTGCAGGTCTCAGAATTCTGCTTGGCTCAGAATTCAAGTTTCCTTGTCCACAGAGTTTTAGTAGTTGTTGAGTACAAAATGTACTCAGCATTGCCTGTTGACTAAAATGTTCTTAACATGTGAATGGAGATTTATTTCAGTGCATCAACCACTACTAATAATCTGTTCCTGTGCAGAACTAGTCTGCTACTGGATAGGTATTAATGGAAGTATGTGTGCTTTCAATATCATACAAAGATATTTTAGTCATAAAGTGCTGATCTCATCAAATTCTAATACGGGCTTGCCATTTTAAGTTATTTTATTTCTTTACAAAGATCCATTACATTCTGTGGCAGCTGAAACTTTTCTTTGTGATTATGAATTTTTATTGCATCTAGTGGTTAGTCTTCACAGTTTGCTCAAAATTGTCTGAGACATTGCATACATAAATCTTCATAGACCATAAAAGTATTTACAAATGTGGTTTTGTTGAACTTTTAAAGATCTAGTTCAGATGACCTTAAAAGACTTATTTCATCTTTTAAGAATGTTTGTCTTATAGTTCCAGTGGGCATGGTTCACAAATTATTTTATCTGTGTTTTAAATCTGTATTATAGCAATTGTCTGTAAAATTGTTTTGCAACAAAAAAATACATTATGAGATAACAGCTTTTTCAAGGCATGTGCAGTGGGTGATTTTGTGTGCGTGTTTTTTTTTTCCTGTGGTGGGCTTGTTCTTGGGAGTAGAGATCCCAGCTGAACAGATCATGTTTCTGAAACAATACATACTCTCAGGCTTCATGGAATTGTTATGTTACATTTACACTTTTCTGACTCACAGGCCAAATGCTGAGGTAGTTTTCATTTTATGTTTGTTTTTGCAGGGATCTTAGCAACATCAATTGCGAAGAGCTTGGTCCTTTGCCTCCTGGATGGGAGATCCGCAATACAGCAACAGGCAGAGTTTATTTTGTAGACCATAACAACAGAACCACGCAGTTCACAGATCCACGGCTGTCAGCCAACTTGCACCTGGTTCTAAAGTAAGTTCAAGATGTCACCTGCACTGTGCTGATTAACAGTTCAAGCAATGAAGTGGTTCTCTGAAGATGCACAATACATTGATTCTTCCTCTGTGAATTATGTAATTTCCCTCTGGTAACTCTGAATTTTTACAGTTTACTATCATTGGAGATAAAGGTACTGCAGTGCTGTTAAAAAAAGATCTAAAATGAGGCAATGGGAGGATGAAGCTGTACAGCAGCATAATGGCATGCTGTTAATGTTTTAAGCCAGAACATAGTAAATTGTATTGTTTGTTATTGCAGGGGTACTCTAAAAGCCCAATGATGGGCCACTTCATGGGCATATTTTCTGTGTAGGTCTTGTGACTGTTGCAAATGCAGATGTGGCAACCACATGAATGTTACCTTCACTTTCCTGGCCTCATTCCTCTGTCAATGCCATTCCCACCCCCACTCCTGGCCATTAGAGGGTTTTTGTTTTCAGGTTTTTATAAGTCAGTAACATCTACAGCATTAGAACAGGGATCCCCAACCTTTTTGAGCCTGCAATCATTTTTGGAATTCTGACACAGCATAGGGAAGAAGAGCCAGCCACAAGATGTGTGCCAAACCTTACCACCAGTTACATAGCGAAGCCTATTGTATTGCGGTGGCAGCTGTTTCTAAAACAAAGTTTTAAAAAATCTGCACAGTCAGTCACAAGTTGTGCTGGTCGAAAGCCCTGCTTGGCCTCATCCACTTTGTGAAACCATTTGATGGGTGCCAGGAAAAGTGTTGGAGCGTGCCATTCTGCCCATGGACATCACATTATAGAATCATAGAGTTGGAAGAGACCCCAAGGGCCATCAAGTCCAATGCAGGAACACACAGTCAAAGCTCTCCTGACAGATGGCCTTCCAGCCTCTCTTTAAAAACCTCCAAAGAAGGAGACTCCACCACACTCTGAGGTATTGCCTTCCACTGTCGAACAGCCCTTACTGTCAGGAAGTTTTTCCTGATGTTTAGGTGGAATCTCTTTTCCTTCACTTTGAACCCATTACTCCTGGTCCTAGTCTCTCGGGCCAGAAAAAACAAGCTTGCTCCCTCCCCAACATGACATCCCTTCAAATATCTAAACATGGCTATCATGTCACCTCTTAACCTTCTCTTCACCAAAGTAAACATACCCAGCTCCCTAAGTCTCTCCTCGTAGTGCATGGATTCCAGACCTTTTACCATTTTGGTTGCCCTCCTCTGTTCCTGTTCCAGCTTGTCAATATCCTCTTGAATTGCAGTGCCCAGAACTGTATACAATATTCCAGGTGAAGTCTAACCAGTGCAGAATAAAGAGCAAATTACATCCCTCGATCTAGACACTTTATTGATACAGCCCAGAATCATATTGGCTTTCCTGGCTGCCGCATCACACTGCTGACTCATGTTCAGTTTGTGGTCTACTAAGACTCCCAGATCCCTTTCACAAGTAGTGTTGTCAAGCCAAGTATCACCCATCCTATATCTGTGCATCTCATTTTTCTCTGTCTAAGTGTAATATCTTACATTTATCTCTGTTGAAATTCATTTTGTTTGTTTGGCCCAGCTCTCTAATCTGTCCAGGTCATTTTGAATTCTCTGTTCTCTGGGGTATTAGCTACCTTCCTATTTTGGTGTCATCTGCAAATTTGGGGGCCTTCAAACTCAGGCCCTCCAGATGTTCATGGACTATGATTCCCAGCAGCCCCTGCTAGCATGGCCAATTGGCCCTGCTGGCATGGGCTGATGGGAATCATAGTCCATGAACACCTGAAGGGCCTCAGTTTGACATCTGTGCATTAGAACACTGTATGTTGCCATAGCATAATAGTTTCAAGATTGTTTTTTTAAGCTGGGACTTCCAGTCTAGCCATGACATAAAATGGTCATTCTCGAACATGCCCTGGAATCCGAAGCTCCAGTCAGCTGTTCTAAGGGAGCCACATGCCTCCACAGTCAGAGTCAGAGGAAGCCACATTGATTCCTAAGACAGCCTCCCTTGGTTGGGATCACACAAGAGGGGAAAGCTTACCATAATGACTTGCTGGGGTAGGGAAGTTGAGTCCGTGGCACCACCATCATTCCCTACTGGAGTCTTCACTTTTCCTAAGGAGACTACCTCCAAGTCATGCTCCTTTCATTGAAGAAATGAAGACAAAAACAGAGAACAATTAAAAAAGTCCAAAACCTGTTCGCAATGAGCCCAACAAAAATATTTCTCTAAAAGGTACAAAGGTACGACTTATAGTAAAGTAAAAGTTTACAAAAGAAAAAAATGAAACTGTTTTAAGGGAGATTCTCGGAAGTGAAGATGTTAGAGAGTAACAGCTTTATCGCTATAGAAATAAGAGTGAGGTGGTTGTTCTTTGGAGCTGGTGGAATGCTGATTAAGATTGGAAAAGAAATGCTATGGAGCCATGGTGACGAACCTATGGCACTCCAGATGTTCATGGACTACAATTCCCATCAGCCCCTGCCAGCATGGCCAATTTGCCATGCTGGCAGGGGTTGATGGGAATTGTAGTCCATGAACATTTGGAGTGCCATAGGTTCGCCACCACTGCTATAGAGAAATTTTTACTGAACCACAGAGAATGGCAGAGATGGAAAGAACAGTTCCAGTTCCAGTTTATTGCTAACATGGGTGCCTGTTGCACAGTGACATCTAGTGGTAGTTCTAGATAATGGCTGTGACAAGAAAGGAGTTGGTGTCCCTGGAGATTCTGGAGCTGTCAAACAATGTTTAAAGCATGGCTACAAGTATACAAAGTCTACAGTTGGAAATGAACTCTACAAAAAATAGCATTGAAAGAAACATACTAGCAACAGTGGCTGAATTATTGAAAGAATTTAAAGAAATAAAGAATGATCTCAAGAAAATTGGTCAGTTGGAGAAAGTCTTAAAAGTGACAAAGGAAAAAATTAAAGATTTGAAAAATGGAGTTCTCATTTCAAATGTGATTGAAAACACATGACCAAGCTATACTCCAATTGGATTATCAGACTAGAGAGAAGGCCTTAAGACTGAGGAAAATTGCACAGGAACAAGAACCTTCAAAAGAGAATCTCAGAAAGAAAATGTTCTCTACTTTGGCCAAATTCATGATGATACAAGATGAAGAGATGGCTGTGAAGGCTGAAAAAGTATACAGAGTAAACTCCAAAAATTCAAAATCAGAGGAACTGGGTAGAGGTATTGTTGTCCTCTATGCAAAAGACTCTGCAGATCAAATTATCGAGGCCCATTGAAAATCAGTGTTTACGATGGATGACAAAAACATCACCAGTATGAAGGAAAGTCCATTGAGAATTCTGCCAAAACAAAAGGACCAAACTTTTCTAGTGGATGCTCTTAAGGAAGAAACGGATAAGATTCACTTGGCCTAAATGGGAAGGACTCCTCTTCATATATAAAGGACAGCTATAGAGAATCACTTCTTCAGCAAGTGCCAATTTTTACATTTAATTTTATTAGAAAAATTAAAGAATTTGCTTAAAAACATCTAGTGGAACAGTTGAGTGTAGATAAAAGTTACTAAAACAGACTAGAAGGCTAGATATTATCAATAAGGTGATTGTCAGATAATAGTCTTAAGCATTTATTTTGTGCGTTTGAAGTATTAGGAAGAATTGGAGAATTTTTATGTAAATTGCCTTTTAATCTGAAAAATAAGTTAGAGAGATAAGGTTACATTATGTTTGTTCTTTATGAAATGGAATAACAATTAAATAGCTTTTTTCTTTAGATATTAATGGTAATAATGCATTAAAATAAATTTAGCAATGGGTTTTGGGCAGGAAGTCAAATAGTTATTTGTCATCCTTTGTTATTTTTGTAGTTTTAATGTTTGACTGATTCACTGTAGAGCTCTGTAGTGTACTGTTTTAGTTGTGGTGTGTAGCTAAAATGTAGTAAAATTGTTATTTAAAAAATCTGTTTTGAAGTTAGTCTCTTGCATTTTTGGTTGCAGAGTTTGAAGGAGAAATGTGTAGCCAGTATCTTTCTTTTTAACTAGTACATTGTTGCAAAGTCATTAACTAGTACAAGTTTATTACGGTATAATAATATAGTAATATTATTATTATATTACTATTATTACTATAATTACTATAATATAGTAATATTATTACTGAGCCCTTAGGGGGAGGGCGGGTTATAAATTTAATATAATAATAATAATTATAATAATATTTAATAATAATATAGCTAATACTGATTTTTATGGAGAAGGGAAGCAGCCACTGCTGGGATTGAGGTAAGAATCCATGTTGTTAGGACCTGAAAAGCTTGTATCTTCTATTGCAGATGACATTTAAAGTTGCTTTGGCTGTAGTCTTTCCAAAAATATCATATCAAATTAGGGCTCCTTCCGCACACCAAAATAATGTGTTTTCAAACCACTTTCACAACTGTTTGCAAGTGGATTTTGCCATTCCGCACAGCTTCAAAGGGCACTGAAAGCAGTTTGAAAGTGCATTATTCTGCATGTGCGGAATGAGTCTAGGTTTGGGAAAACAGTAAAGTGGGGAAGACATAGAAATGGGATGAATGAAAGATGATGCCATGTGGATGTTCTCAGAACACCACTGGGGAATGCAGGAAACTTTTTGGGAACCTATGGTCAGTTTCTCAAGCTATATCTCGAGGCCTATGAGAACATCTCTTACAATTGAGGCACATCTGTACTGACAATGAGATATGCTACAGTTAGATTGGAGGAGAGGCCTTTTGAAGTGTTCTGTACTGCAGTATCCTACTTACCTTATGATCGTGCTTTTTGAAATGCTGAGAAGCACACTTCTGCTTTTGTCATAGAAGCGAATGGCTAGAAATAGGATGAGGCTGGCCGTGCTGTGTATTTATTTTAACATATTGGTGTAAGGATACAGGAACCTACCATCACAGTATGCTAAGTATCAAGGAGGCCATTGGGACTGTCAAAAATGCTGGAAATGTTTTTTTTAATAACTTCATTGATTTTCAAAGATAACAATTCATAAAAAGAGAAACAGATATAATCTTATAGTCTTCATCACAATGGTGTTTCTTACAACAATCTTTATCATCTCTTCTATATCCCCATTTATATCCCAAATCCTGAAAATACAAAATTCCCTTTTTACCTTACCCTCACCCTTCTTGCTCCCCTCCTGCCCTCTCCCCTTAACTTCTTGTGTTGTATGGTATACAATACTAAATCTAAAATTCTGTTAACTATAACAATTAACATGTTATATCTAGTTAATACACCCATAACAATATTTAATAACAAAATAACAAACAACAAAATAAGCTATAAATAGATAATTTTATCTTTGTAATGTTAATGTAGTTCTATTAGAATAAATTTTATGTATATTATATCTTAAAAATGCTTATCCTGTTTGTTCAAATATTTTACAAGTAGACTCCATGTTTTGTTGAATTTCTCAGGGTTTCCTTTCAGTCTCCATGTTGGTTTATCAGTTGTCATGATATTTGTTATGTTTCTTTCCCAGTTTTCTAATGTCAATAGTTCTTTAGTTTTCAAGAGTTTTGCTATTTCTATTTTGGCTATTGTTATCAAGTCAGTGCTGGAAATGTTGAGTGCTTGAAAGTACTGCTAATGTAATAGCCAGAAAAATGTGTGGTGGTAGCATTAGAAAAAGGAGGCATCATCAGATTTATGCAGAGTTGTATTTTCATAAGAAGCCTGGGCCAAATGTTTAAAACACACACATATTGCTTCCCTTCTTTTATCATGTTTTCAAATGCAGTGGATATTATATGTGTTTTTTAAAGTTTGTGTTTTTTAAAGTTTTTTAAAGTTTGCTCTTGTCTAGACACAACTATTTTTAGACTCTCCAGGAATTTTATTCTTTCTCACACAAATGCTTTTTAAATGGGATTGTTGAGAAACACCTGCATAGCATTAACTAGGTAATTTACAAAGTCTGGAAGGTACACTGGTGATAGGATTATAGAAGAGGAATCTTCTCAGGGAGAAATTGTGGCAGGTACAGTAGTAAAATCCGATCTTCAAGCTGTCCAGGAATACTTGATAGAGCTTTTTGTGCCATTGTCTGTAATATAATTTGAAAAATCAGATGGCTTTAAACAGCCCCTTAATTCTTATATTGGTCTGTGTATGTTGGCTGGAAAGCCAATTAATATACCTGCTGTGTTTGTGGAGTGTGCAGATGTTTACAGGAGGAGAATTCAATTTTAAAAGTTTTCTGTATGTCACAAGAAACAGTTTCTAAACTGCTTTTTTGGGGGGGGCTACACTTAGTTTTTATCTAAGAAATCCTGTCCCTTGTAGAGTTCCAAAGTAGCTGTAACCATTCAGATTATCTTTCAACAAGAAAATGTTATCTGTCTTTCAGCCTCTGAAACTATGCAGCCCTTTTGCACTTGTTTTGCTGTAACTGTTTGCTTAAGTTTTTTTTTCATTTATACATCTGTCTTTCGTTACAAAAGGATTTCAGAAAATCAGCCAACAGTGTCATCTTTAAAGTCTGCAGTCAGATAAATGTTCTTTAGTTGTCCTTGAATTATACCAGACAGGTTATTTTTATTTATTTATTTGCACTATTTATACTCCTCCTTTCTCTCTGGAATTCAGGGCAAAATACACAGAGGGAGTCAATACAGTCAATAGGGTGGGACACTCAATAAACAATGCAATAGAATAAGTGTTGAAGAACCAACCAGAGGTCAGGTCTGTCATATTTTGAAAGAGTGGTCCTTGAAATCTTAAAGCCCCAAGGCAGCAACTGCAGAAGAGCAGAAAGTTCTCCCAGCCAGATTCCATGTATTTTTGTTATTTACAGGGAGTGAAATACTGGAATCAGGCTATATTGTGAATGTCTTTTGTGGTATTGGGTATTGCTGATCAGTACTAGAAGTATTTGATATTTTATCTGACTGTACACCCCTACTAACCATATTGGTTGCTTGTAAAAATATGTCATTCCCCTGACTACTAAGGGTTGCGAAACAAGTTTTTAAATGTTGTTTTTTGTTTTGAACATAATGTTCTGACAGACAATTCTGGGGCACTTGAAAGCTTTTCATTTTTTAGTGACCTTTAGTTCTTCCTAATAGAAGGTGCTACATGGCTGTTCTTGGATTTATTATTTAAAGCAGTTCAGGTATCAGTCTAAATACGTTTAACTTTTGCAACCGATATATTGGTCTATGAATTTGGGAAAATGATTAACGTGTTGCTTCATTCAGTGCTGTAAAGCAGCCAGTGAGAACACTGTATGTATACAGTGCTAACAAATGTTCTTCACCAAGGTATTCCAAATTTTGCATTGGGTGTACATTTATGAAAATTAAACCAATTTGCATACATTCCTTGGCTTGCATAAATTTATGAAAATTAAACTGACTTTCATAATTTATCTCATAATAATGTGAAGGCAACGCAGTATGTTGGGACTACTGGGGATCCTACACACTTTGGAGGATTCAAGACATTTCCATCACAATTTATCCACTTAGATGCAGAGCTAGAAATGTCTTTTAAAACTCCAGAGTTAAAAACAGGCTGAATTTTTCCACTGCTTATAAATTCCAAGCCTTTTCTCCTTTTTCATGGAATCCCTGATGGACCTGAACATGCATAGAATAATTTTGCAAGGTTGCAGAATAATTAGGATCCCCCAGACCCAAACTTCGTGGTTCATTTAACTCCCCCAGAACCCAAACTTCGTGGTTCATTTAACACCCGATCCCCATGGTGATTCACATCAAGACACCAGCTGCAAGATCTCTGTGGGAACACAGTTCTAAAGCGATGCAGGTGCCCAGTTCATATCAGGATTGTAATTGGGTGAGGGGCTGTAGTCTCTTCCCAGGACTGTTGTCCTGACTCACAAGAGCCCTGTGACTTTATTTGGCCCTGTTCATTCAATCATTTGTTACATGTGCAACCCTCAATAGAGCAAATTATGTCTCCCCAAGCCCTTTTTTAGTGAGGAAAATATTATGGGAGGATGGTGAAATCTGGGGCTATGCACCATTATTTGATCATTTTTGGGTCTGATCCAGAAATGTGGCTTCTTCAAAGTTTTTGGGTTTTTAAAACCAAACTCCAAAAAGACTGAGCCGCTTTGCTACATGCAGGAATCAGCTGAGCTAATCCTTGCATGCAGCTCTGTCCTGCTGCCTCTGCAGCCCAACCAGGCTTTAAATGCAGTAGGGTTGCTGGTAGTTGGCTGCCTCACACCCGAAAAGTAGAAAAACTGAAATCCTCCTTGGCTTTCTTTTGGCTTGGGCTATTTGACCAAAAATCCCTGAAGAAAGCCTGGGGGTGGGGGTTTGGCTTGGTTTTACCCAGATGCACAGTCCCCCCCGCTCCCTTCCTCCGCCCCAGTGTCACAATCTTGTTACAGATTGGGATGCTGCAGGATTTAGAACTGAGTTTGTGTTGGGAACTTTCAACTGCTGAATGGCTTCAGGTGCCTTTGGCAATCACACATTAAGTGGAACATGTAGTTTGGAACTTAGTGTAGTTGATTTTGTAGTGTGGTGTTTTTGTGTATCCCTGTATACAATGCTATACACCAGTGGTTCTCAACCTGTGGGTCGTGACCAGTGGTGGGATTCAAATAATTTAACAACCGGTTCCGGTGGTGGGATTCAAATAATTTAACAACTGGTTGTTTACAAGCACCATTTTAACAACCGGTTCTGCCAAAGTGGTGCGAACCTGCTGAATCCCACCTCTGGTCGCGACCCCTTTGGGGGTCGAACAACCCTTTTACAGGGGTCGCCTAAGATTCTCTGCATCAGTGTTCTCCATCTGTAAAATGGATAAATGTTAGGGTTGGGGGTCACCACAACATGAGGAACTGTATTAAAGGGTCGTGGAATTAGGAAGCTATAGAACCACTGCTATACACTGTCTTTCTTGTGTACACACAGCAGTTAAGAATGCATAATTTTTAGGGGAATTGTGGCTATTTTTCAGTCTTATCTTTGGGCATTGGTCTCTATGAATTATGTTCTAATAGTGATGGCCTTTATATAGGCTTAAACAATATGCAGTGTAACAAGAATATAACTTAAAAATACTAGCTCTTTTGTTAGTCTTGATCAAAATTGCACTTTTTGTACAAGAGTTTTTTCAACCTGTTCTCTCATAGCTGTGAGGAAATATTCATGGGAAATGGCAAAAGCTGTAACTGAAAACAATTCTGTGTAGCTACTGGCAATGTGAATGTATAGAACAAACTGGGAATTGTTAGCCGAGAATTTTTTTTAAGCTTTCAGAAATGTTGAGAATAGCTAGTAAAAATGCTCACTAATCTGTGCCAGTTGGTTGTATGCAAGTTCCATACATTCCTGTGGTCCAGACTGCTCCAGGTACAAGGGACACCATCCTTGCCAAACTGCCTGAGCAAACATTTTTGTAAGCTAATTCTTCTTCAGGCAAGCCATTTAAAACAGAATGCGGTATCCACTTTTGGATTAGTGGTGTTGTGTTCTGGCATAACCTTCAGTAATAGCATGAAGGATGATAAAACGTTAACAATTAATGTCAATGTAGAGCTGTAATCTGTTTAATAGGGGAAAAAATTAAGCTAGTCGAGAGTTACCAAGACAGATAGAGGTATGTGGCTTAAATTTCTGGAAGGATTTTTTTAATGGTGGTAGTGGATTTGGTAACTATAGTAACTGGTATTTTTATTTGCCTCAATTTTTGGTGCAAGTGCATATTAATCTTATGTAAAAGGGGAAACAATTGTAATGCTTGAATTGCTCAAAGCAGCTGTGCCTCTTTCCAGCCGTCAGAACCAACTCAAAGACCAACAGCAGCAGCAGCAAGTGGTATCCCTGTGCCAGCTTCCAGATGAGGCAGAGTGTTTGACTGTGCCAAGGTACAAGCGTGACCTTGTTCAGAAACTCAAGATTCTAAGGCAAGAGTTATCCCAGCAGCAGCCCCAAGCTGGACATTGTCGCATTGAAGTCTCCAGGGAGGAAATTTTTGAGGTAACTCAAGACTAGTTTTTGTAAATCCTGCTTGGAGGGGAGAAGGAGGGGGGTTCTCACTGGTTGGTTCTTTCTTTGGAGAATAGAGGAAAGTCTACATAGAAGTCGGAGAGGCAACATAATTTGAGATGTGGTCGTATGTGATGATATAAATTGATACATGTGTATGTGCCATTTTTATTTTTGTAATTCTTTATTGATATTGTAAACTGATTTGGGTTCCACGAAGGAGAAAGGCAGCCAATAAATGTTTTAGTAAATAAAACTAAGAAAATATATGCTCCTAAAAATTAAGATCCCTTGCAGACTTTCACGGAGGAATGCATGAACTATCTCCTTTTGTTTATTGCCCCAAGAGGGGGAACATGTCACCTAATTTCTGTGAGTTCCCCCATACAGCTGAGGCCAGTATGATCTTGCAGATGTTACACTGACCCAGAGAGACAACCTGCAAGGGGACACAGGGGCTGTGATACTCCAGGGGGAAGTAAACAAGCTGTCCTTTGCAAAGAGGAGTCCTCTCATAGTTATCTGTATTCCATCATCCATCAGGTTGGATGGTCCTTGTTCTAGAAGGGATAGTGAGTATTTACTAGTCCAGTATCAGGTCACCATGAGTTATATCTGGCATATAATATCTGTTGGGTATACAGGGCTGCTCTTCAGTTCATATTTCACTCACATAGTTCACATATTTCACTCTTCTCATATAAGCTCTTCACATTCACTGGCAAGAAGACATGTTATTTATGAAATCTGTACTGGGGGAAGAGACTCCCTCTGCATGTCGCAGGCACAGTCAGTGCCTCTGGCACTCTTAACCTGTCCTCCTTCACAGGGTTGTTGTGAAGATAATAAGAGTGAGAAGAGAACAATATAAGGTGCTTTGAGTCCCCGTTGGGGAGAAAGGCTGGGTATAAATGAAGTAAAAGAAAAACAAATAATCAGAGCTGCTTATTTGTAGTACTGATGCTGCATGGTTTAAATTTGGATCGTCCAGTTGCTGAGGCCTTGAGCGGAATGAGCTCTAGTGTAAGGATTATGACAATACTCATGAATGTGTGTGATTCCAGGAATCCTACAGGCAAGTCATGAAAATGAGGCCTAAAGACCTATGGAAGAGATTAATGATAAAATTTCGTGGGGAAGAAGGTCTCGATTATGGAGGAGTTGCCAGGTAAATAGAATCTTTCCTCTGTCTCAGATGTTGATAATGATCAAGTAATCTCTAGAGTGATTAGCTCTGGAAATCAAAGATCCCTGGTACTTGGGGTGGGTAGCGGATCCTATAACAGTGGATTTAAGTGCAAAAATTGTTGATTTATCTGACATTCACAGGTAAAGGCAGAGTTGCTCCTTGCTTTTCTGACAGCGAACTTACCAGCAAAAGAACAATGCCATTTTTTCCCGGTTTGTTGGCAACCTTAGCAAAACTGGATATGTAAAACATATACTTTTAATAGCAGAATGCACTAACAAAGTTCATCTTTTAGAAGGTGAATCCCTGTCAGCTTAGGTTGCATCCACATAGCTGTTTTGTTATGTATCTTCCCCCAACACCCCTCCCCACCCTATTCTGTGTTGTTTTTTACTAGGAGACTTCCGTTGACAATTATTATACAGGTGTCCGGATTTAGAGTTTTCCCCTGAATCACTGTGTTCCTCTTTGACCTTCTACAAAGTCCCATCCTGGGGAGGTTGTTTGGCTAAAAACCCACCAGGGGGCTCTGTGCATCAGAGCTGCAACGAACTGTTCCTGCCTAATTGGTCAGATGTTCTGATGTGATTATTAGTTGGCGAAATACTTGTAATTCAGTTATTCGTCCATGTTTCAAAAACACAAATAGGACAGGATTCTCTCTGTTGATATGGGCATGTGCTAGTGCTTTCTGTCTTAATCTGAGGTGGCATAACCTAGCCTGGGCTTTACAATCCTGAGCCAGGGAAGTAAATCTCATCAGCATTATGAAGTTTGTCCTTCAGTGCATTCCAGCATACTGTCATTTCATTATTTAGTGTAGCAAATTAACTTAATGTTATCTGACTGTATGTACTGAACTAAACAGAAAAAAAATATGTGCCAAACTACCAGTTCACATGTTTACAATATGTCCCTATGTATCTTCTATGAGTCTTAGTGCTTGAAACTTAATTCTGAGGCATTCATGGGCCGGATTGGATTGAAAAAAAAGAAAATGGGGAGAGTGGACGTAAGCCTTCCTCCTGTGCCATTTTCCCCAAATACCCCTGAAAGTGACTCTCCATCCAGTTGACAAAACTGGCACAAATTGATGGGACAGATGACTGTCCCCGTAGCCATTTCAGGTAGAAAAGGCTTTAAGCTCCATGCTTGCTGTGCAGCATGGCGCCAGCCAGTCCAATTCAGACCTGCACATGCCTGGGAATTAAATCCCAAGTACAGAATTCCCAGATCAAATTTGTCAATTTCTCAACATAATTGCCCTTCTTTCTTTAAATGTTGTAAACACATTTTGCCAAACAAGCAAAGTGATGTTTATTCTGGGAACAATATAAAACACTTTGCTGAATTTTCAGATTGTTCCCCTTATTTGAAAGCAAACAAGCCTATCATTTTATATATCTGCCATTTTAAAAAGAGTAACACCTTTCTAAACCCATTTACTTCAGTAGACTTGGAATGGTGTAACTGTGCTTAAGAGGACACTGCAGATCTCTCACACACTTTCCATATTTAGGAAAGTTAAAAGGAGCCACTTCAGATTGCTACTGGCCAGTCTGGGAAACAATGCTTGGATTACACTTTAGACAGCTACTGGTTCTGTTTTTATTTTTTCCACCATAACTGGCTCTGCTTTGACTTTGCCTGTGGAAGAGACCTGCAGCTGTTTAAACCCCTAGTTCTGTTTCCTGCAAATTGGGTTTGTCTCCTTCATTCTGTCTGCCAGACTAGGCATTTCCCATACATTTTCAATTGTGATCATTCAGCAGCATTTACAGGATGTTGACTTTCACACAAATTTTGCATATGTACCATAGTTAGAGAAAACACACTGTTCTTGTCATTAAACCCCACATGGTATGACTGAAGACATCAGGTAAGGCAGCAAGATGCTTTTTTTAAATAGAGAACTTCAGACATTTTTATACTTTTGCTTTAAGTATAAATGTTTAGTACTCATTCTTGATTAAAATTAGACATGTGGTGTTAAAAAATCTTCTTATGTATCTTAATTCGAGATGTTTGTTTCAGATTATTGTTAAAATGCACTGTTTTTATTCAGGGAATGGCTGTATTTGCTGTCTCATGAAATGCTGAATCCATACTATGGCCTGTTCCAATATTCACGTGATGACATCTATACGCTACAGATAAATCCAGATTCTGCTGTTAATCCGGTATGTAGGAGAAAGGATGTTCTTTCTGGCTAGCAAGTTTCTTTTCAAACCTTTAATGTTGTAAAATCTGAATGTCTTCAGTGATGATGTGCTTTCTATTTTGTCCTGATAGAATCTAAATACCACATTTCTCCCTTTGGTCTTGGAATTCTAATTAACCTTAATTTGTTATTTTAGTAAATATATTCAGTCAAAAATTGTTCCCAAAATTCTTATAAAAACCCAAAACCTAAAACTGACCATAGCCGTATTTAGGACTGAATAAATTAAATAAAAATAATAAGTTAGGGTTAGGGTTAAGGCATTTAATTTTTAAATTTTTAATTTAATTATTTAATTTAATTATTTAATTTATTCAGTCATAAATTGTTCCCAAAATTGTAACAAAACCCCAAAACCTGAAACTGACCATAGCCCTCTTCTCGGACTCCATCCTAGAACTCAACACAACACTAAGGCAAGCCTGAGCCCCTGCTCTTGCCTTAACCCTAACCCTAACTTATTATTTTTATTTAATTTATTCAGTCATAAATTGTCCCCAAAATTGTAACAAAAACCCGAAACCTAAAACTGACCATAGCCCTATTCTCGGACTGCGCCCTTGAACTCAACGTAACACTAAGGCAAGCCTGAGCCCCTGCCCTTGCCTTAACCCTAACCCTAACCTATTATTTTCATTTAATTAATTTTTTGTAACAATTTTGTGTTGCCTTAGTGTTCCTTTGAGTTCTAGGGCACAGTCCGAGAATAGGGCTGTGGTCTGTTTCAGGTTTCGGGTTTCTATTAAAATTTTGGGATTAATTTATGACTGAATAAATTAAATGAAAATAAAAAGTTTGGGTTAGCGTTCAGGAAAGGGCAAGGGTTAAGACAAAACCCCCAACCCTGAAACTGACCATGCTTAGAAAATGTTCCAACATAAAAATTTGAATAATGCAGAAGGTTTGAAATGAGACGGGGGTCCTGATTTGAGTACATTTGTTCTTTCTATTCCAGGAACACTTATCCTACTTCCACTTTGTTGGTCGGATCATGGGCATGGCGGTGTTTCATGGACATTACATTGATGGAGGCTTCACGTTGCCCTTTTATAAGCAATTGTTAGGGAAACCAATTACGCTGGATGACATGGAATTGGTAGATCCAGATCTTCACAACAGCTTGGTGTGGATACTGTAAGTACTGATCCCTTCAAAACAGCGATTAAATGGTTTGTAATGTCCATATTCCATTTATTTATGCTTGTAGCCTGCCTTCAGGGCTATAAGTTGGGCTGAGAGTGCATTACAGTCATTTCTCAAAAAACAAATAGGGTTGGGAGAAACACAGCTTTCTCCTGTTTGTGGTCTGTCCTGTGGTCTAGGCACTTGGTAGTTCTCATGTGGATGGCTGCTGGCCTTATGATAATTTTGCAGGGCGGTTCGGGGCGTGGGGGGACACCTTAGCATGTGGCTGAGGATAAGAGTGGTGGCTATATGACAGATGAGGACTTCTATGTTGGGTGTGATGTGGCAGGGTTTTTATACAGTATGTTCATTTTAACGTTTGTACTAACAGCTATTATATTCAAAAGGTCTCTTGAACATTCTGCAAGGTTTTTCAGTTGGAATGTTCTCGTACTCTCAAAAAAGGGTGGCTTGTTCATCCACTCCCTTTCTGGAGAAACCTCTTTCCAGGAAACAATGTTGTGAGCCTGACGTGTGCCTGCCTCATTGCTCCTTAGGCTATAACGAAGCCTGTGATAATATTTGTGATCTCAACATAGAGTGCTTGCCAGATATAAGCAAGCCATTTTATTTCGTATCTTTGTTTAGCAGAATATTGTGTGTGTGTGCACACGCACAGGTGGGTAGATATAGATATATATGCTTAGCCACGTCCAGGATATTCAGAGGTAAATATTTGGTTCTCCATTTCAGGGAGAATGATATTACAGGAGTGTTGGACCATACATTCTGTGTGGAACATAATGCATATGGCGAAATCATACAGCATGAACTGAAACCCAATGGGAAAAGTATTCCTGTCACAGAAGAGAATAAAAAAGAATATGTCAGGTATTAAAAACGATGCCATCTTTTTGTCATGTTGTCCAGAGAATCTTATTACTTGCTTGCACTAACAGTGTGAATTGTGTAGAGAGCAAGTAAAGTGGATGGTTGCACTATGTTTCTGATGCTGTAGTTTTCCAAGGGTTTTTTTAAAAGGAAGGTGTCAACTGTGAAGCTCTTTCAAATTGAACCTCGACTTTGTTGCAGGCTTTATGTGAACTGGCGATTTTTACGAGGGATTGAAGCCCAGTTTCTGGCTCTGCAGAAGGGGTTTAATGAAGTAATCCCACAACATCTGCTGAAGACATTTGATGAAAAGGAATTAGAGGTCAGTATGTTCACGGTACCTCATGTCATTAAGTGTAACAATAAAATAAAGTGTTATTCTTAAGCTAAGTAATATACAAACACTTGATCCCCATTGTTTCTAGGGTCAAAGGGTTTGCAGATTCTGGGTGAAAAGGAAGACCCAGGGCTAAACTGAGAAATCATCAAGGCCTTGGAGTTTCTGATTATTATTTTGCGGCTTGTTTTCAATATACATCCACTCTCATTCTCTGCATTTATTGAGCATGGTGCCATGTTAGTTTATCTCAGTTTCACAGAATATATGATGCATTTATTTTTAAACTTCAGTTAACAGTTTAGACTGTTTCAGGAGTTTCATTCATGGAAATAGATCTACAGCCCCATGCACTACCCACAAAACTGTTCCTTGAGGGTTAGGGGTCCCTCAGGAACAGAGTGGGATGCATCTCAGGTGGCTGTATTTTGGGTGAAGAGACTGTAAGGAATCCAACAAGGGTCTGCAACCTGTGGCTCTCCAGATGTTCATGGACTACAAATTGTAGTCCATGAACATCTGGAGAGTCGCAGGTTGCAGATCCTGAATCTAGCCTAAGAAATGGATCTAGAAAGCTGAAATAGTATACATTGTATAGACTCTTCAGAAATTTCTAGCTTTTGCTGTTTGAGAAATTTCTAGCTTTCTTTGTGAATCAAATGTGCAGTCTGTGACTTGGACAAAAAAGAAGCCTGTGTAGGCCTTTGGAATTCAATCAAAGCGTATCCAGTGCAAATTCTTTACCACTTTTAAAATGTTTCTGAGAATCTGATTGGAGGAAAGAGTTGATCCCATCCCTCTTATATATTCAGATTTCTAGATTTGTTCTTTAGAATATAAAGAATAATCTCCTTATATTCTTTGCCATACAACATTCAGAATCAGGATTGTACAGTTGAAATAAAACTGTATTTTGAAACGTTATAACGAGTTCTGATTTTCTAGCGGCTATTATTTAATATAACATCAATCCTCCCTTTAGTGTTCCATGTCATCCAGAGCCTACAAGTTCCTACTCCTCACAGAAATCTTAGTGATTCTGAATGTATGTAGCCTTTGCTACTAACCTTTAACTCTCTGTATAATTTCTGAGCAGCTCATAATTTGTGGCCTTGGGAAGATAGATGTTAATGACTGGAAGGCCAACACCAGGTTAAAACACTGCACGCCAGAAAGTAACATCGTGAAGTGGTTTTGGAAAGCTGTGGAGCTGTTTGATGAAGAGAGAAGAGCCCGATTGCTGCAGTTTGTGACTGGCTCATCCAGAGTGCCACTGCAGGGTTTCAAAGCATTACAAGGTAGCAAATGCATTAAAAACAACCCCATTTTGGAGCAGTCTCTGGGCAAAATACGATTTTTTTAAAATTGCCTTTTTAGAACTGTACACTCAGCTTTGTATCAGTGTACATGATGAAACTTTTGCACAATTATAATAGACGTATTTATCTTTGTATTTGTGCAGTTATCATGAGCAAACTGATGGCCGTTGTTACATTCATCTGTCAATTGAAACGTATTGGTAGCAGTTAGCCTTAATTGTATGTGATGTCTCTGCCCAGTTGGAACTTTGATGTATACAAGACCTCTGTGTGTGTATACAAATAAAAATGTGGTCTGTTAAGGTCTGAGTTTTAAAAGCTGGAGTCACATGGGAAGAAGAGGGGTTCTGGTTTTTAGGAGTCATTCTGCTTATGTATCCTAGAAAGCCTCAGGTGAACAATTTGCAAATTGGGAGCTGTCCAAAAGAAATGCTTCTTTGTATTGTCGAAGACTTTCACGGCTGGAATCACTGGGGTGCAGTGTGGTTTCCACAGATGCAGGCGAAACATCAGGAAAGAATGCTGCTAGAACACAGCCATACAGCCCGGAAACCACACAGCACCCCAAATGCTTCTTTGTTATTACACTGTGTTTATTCTCCTTTCTCTATGGCACTTTTCATTATTTACTTCTCTAATTCTCTGGCTAGCAGTTTCACTGTATGTTGATTTTTTTAGGTGCTGCTGGTCCAAGACTATTTACAATTCACCAGATTGATGCTTGCACAAATAATCTGCCAAAAGCTCACACATGGTAAGTCAGACACAGCAATGTGTTGCTTCTGTTCTATGGGGAGAAAGTGGAATTTGGCTAAAAGTTTGATCTATTTAACAAAATTAAAGATCGAAGTGATTTTTCAAACTTTAAAAACAATGTATTCGTCTGTATTGTCGAAAGCTTTCACGCCCAGAATCACTGGGGTGCTGTGTGGTTTCCAGGCTGCATGGCCGTGTTCTAGCAGCATTCCCTCCTGATGTTTCGCCTGCATCTGTGGCTGGCATCTTCAGAGGATCTGATCCTCTGAAGATGCCAGCCAGATGCAGGCCAAACGTCAGGAGAGAATGCTGCTAGAACACGGCCATGCAGCTTGGAAACCACACAGCACTCCAATGTATTCGTCTGTTACAAACTAATTGTGTAAGAGCTCCTTTTTTTGCAAAAGCTATCCAGGTTTATAAGTGGAACATAAGTCGGTCCATTTTGCTGTTCTGCCCTTTGTGTAGCATTCTGCAATGAAGTGTTCAAAAACCTAATTTTGGAATAGTTAGCACCACTTCAGTCTTCACTGGGGGCCGTGTCTGTGTGGCCTTCATGGTGCCTTGAATCCTACGTTTTGCATGCTGTCGCACTCCTCTAATTAGCTAGAAGCCAGATTTTAATCTTCAGTGAACCCTTGAGTTGATCTCAACAATTAATTAAAATTTGCAGCAATGGCAAATGATTTCCAGTTGTCATTCATTTTCCCCCTCTCAGGTAGTACTTTCGTCATTAGTGCACTCTACACATATTTTTGTGGTACTTTTCAACAGTCTATTGGGGTCTCAAAATGCCATTTCATTCACACTGCATTTTTAAATACTGTGTCAAAATTGATGGGGTAGGTAGAAGGATCCTCAAATGAAGTAAAAGCCCTTTTTCATTTTGCATGCCCCTTCTTGATTTTTTTTTTTTTTGGACACTCTGGCTTCGTCAACATGGATTCCTAAGACTGTTTTCAGAAACTTTCTTTAGGATGCAGTCTTGAATTAGCAACCTTGCCTACATGAGTAAAGGCTTCTAAGGGCTGACATGCTGTCTCAGATAATTCAGAGGCCACTGGCTTCACATGCAAGCTGAGAGCGCCTGTGAAGTCAATGTAATTTGTGAGCAGAAGGTGCACTTGGTTACATTTGAAGACCCATGGAGTTTTCACTGTTTATGAATTCCCAGTTCATGTTACATGTGTCTCTCATGCTAAATTTACTGATGGAAGTAGATGATTTTTTTGTCAGCACCTGTTTGTCTCTACCCCGCTGCTCACACAGTGATGTCTGTGGGTTAAATAAATGACCAAAGGGGAGGAGCTGGGTGCTCGCATGCTAGAAACAAGCATATCCTATATTTTACTGGGTAGCTTATTCCAAGATGAATGTAAAGCCCCTATTTTTAACTGGTACATGTTTTCCAATTTCTCCCCCCACTTTACATGAAACTGGATTTTTAAAAAATCGATTACTTGAGTATATGGAACTTCACAAGAAAAGGCCAATATGTTTCCTCTTCATATGTTGAGATTCGGTCCCTGTTTTCTCTGGATTGAATTGTACTAAAATAAGACAAGGTTCTGTTCTATATCTGCATTAGGCTATTAACCGGTTGAAAGTTTTTTAAAGTGTTAGTTCTCTCTTTGTTTTTGTTTGCTGCTTTTGGCAATGAATCGTACTTGATTGCTTTTGATTTTTTGTGTTGTTGCATTTTATGGTTTCAATGCTGTCAAACCTCTTTTGAATACTGATATAAACTTCTTAATAAGTTTCTACTTAGTGGTCTCTCATTGCCATAGTGTAACAGGGTGTAGCTGTCTAGGTTTTGTCACAGTTGGAAGTGTATTAAAACCTTTTGTTCTCTTTGCTTACAGCTTCAATCGAATAGACATTCCTCCTTATGAAAGCTATGAGAAACTTTATGAAAAGCTGCTAACCGCCATTGAAGAAACATGTGGGTTTGCTGTGGAATGAACATTTTATAGGCTTACCTGGGACTGTATTTATATTCCGTCAAGCAGAAAACCCTCCCTTCAGCCATGACACAGTAAATGCTTGAAATATAGGAAGTCCCCCTCTCCCCTCTTTTCTACTTTTATGACATTACTGAGGGAAAGGACAGTTTTTGGAATTCTTCATTCAAGAAAATGTCCTGTGGTTCCTACCAAGGAATTGTTCAGCTGCTATGGAAAACTAGTACTTTGAACATACAGAATGCTGACTTTCCCTTCATTTCAACAGTTAAACAGTATTCTTCTCTTTAAAAGACGACTACTATTTTTGTAAAAGGGGATTTGATCTGTTTGCCTACCTGGTTTCTGTTCTCACATGTCCAAGATATAGTTGTTGGTACAAATAATGTTCCAGCCTACAAGCAAACATGTGGAACTGAACAGCGCTTATACCTGCTATTTTTTTAAACAAAATATTTTGATGACTCTACTTTTTGCATAAAATTGGCTAAAAACATCATTAACCTTTTAAATCAAGGCCATTTTACAAGTAAACTGTGTTTTATTATAGTGAGTGATTTTTCTCTGTTCAATTTCAGTGTGTTTGTGTAAGAAATTTTATATTTCTCAAGCATGAATTACAGGTTTTGGATCCTGTTTTTCTCTTGTTGGATTCTTAAGCATAAATAACTTGCACTGCATTTGGTACAGTACTTGTGGTAAATGTGGAAACCCCTTTTTAAAAAGCATTCTAGGCATTTAGCATTTTTAAATGAGCATTTTTGTAAAAAAAAAGAAAGTTAATACTTGAGTTTTTTTTAATTTGCTTTCCATTTTAAATGGAATTGCTGCATTTTTTAAAATTCCTAAATGTATGTTGATGATATCAACAGCCTTCTACAGGATCATCAGTTCATCTTTCAAAACAACTCTGTGGACATCATACCAACCAAAGCTTTTGTGTGCAGCGCAGCCAGTCTGCATTGCATTTTAGTGGCTAAATAAATCTTATCAGGTTAACAAGCTTTTTTCTTTTTTTAAATTCTGGGTATATGTTGGTTACACAACTAAGGGGGAAAGGTGATGCCGTGGACTCAGACATTGCAGAAACTCTGCTTTTATAGAAAATGTAAACATGGTGTGATGCTCCAGTAAATGTTGGCTGGGTTATGTCAGAAGTGGTCATACTGTGCTAAAGATAGATATATACAGTTGAAACATATTCAGAGCAAATGTATTGGATTGTTAATGGGGTCTATGTGGGAAATCCTCCTACTTTTCAATATGGGATTTTTGCTGCAAGCCTCCTCTTGCTTTTCCCCTTCCAATTGTATATGGTACCTGAAACAGGTGCTAGTGCAAAAGGGCTAGTTCCACACATGCAAAACTGTGTTTGTTTTCCTTAATCGCGTATGGAGGTGTAAAAATGTGAATGGTGCACTGCTGACAGTGGTTTCTGTAATAGCCATATGCAATCACAAGGAGAGCTTGCATGTGTGAACTAGACTTTGCTCAGCTGTGTTGAAACCTAGGGAATGGTCAGTATAGCACAGCCGCTCACTTTTTTGTCTAGATACAAGAGGCAGTAAATGTTTCCAGGATATGGTAATCATAATTAAACCATCTAAACTCACCACTTTTCTCATGCTGATAAATAGTACTGGTCCTGGAGACTCACTGGTCGTATGGTAACTACCACTTCCATTGGATTAGCAAGATTAAGAGGATAAATTTAATGGTTTTGATTTGCAACACAGGTTATAATGAATTCTCTGCTCCTGTATTAGACAAAACAAAGGCTGGTTTCTAATGTGATTTTGCTCAAATTAGAATGTTGTAGCAAACCAGATGGTGGTGGAAGATGACTGTATGGTAGAGGAGTAGGAATAACTTGTTGCTGTTTCTGATGTATCAGGTATCCATTTCTCCTGCTCAAGAGCTGCAATAAAGCTGTTACTCTAAAGGTAATATTTTGACTTGAGGCTGATTTGAAAACTTGGCCCTGGTTGATAGGTTTATTTCAGTGTGATGTGGTTGGATGCTGTCTTTCTGGAGCGGCTCTGGGCTTTGTTTCAGCTTCTCATTCAGGCCTCAGGAGTAGCACTGACTTTTTTTTCTGTCAAAAGTAGTAGGATGGGAAGTTTACTGGTTTTCATGCCTTTTGTTATGTGCAAACTGTAAGGTTCCCTATGAATCCTTCCAATGGGCCCTAGCATAGTGTAGATTATGATTTGGATCTTTCAGAAGCTGTCATTTTGCTGCTCTCTGTGTGTTCAATGAGGGGAACTTCTTGGAGAACCAGCTTTTGTACAAAGCATTCTTTGCTGCTTGCTCTGTAGGAAAGGTCATATGTATTCTTCCTTCTCTGCAGACTTAACATTTGATTCACAATAAATAGCCTAGCCCTTATGTCATGTAAAAATGCATTTGTTATACCACATTATATTGTACATGATCGTCTCCACTGATTGCCTCTGCTCATCTTACAGCAATTATATATCGATAAAACAGTAACTCATTGCTAAAAGATCAGGTTTATAGCCCTAATATAAAATCCATGGGGAAACAAATGGGATGCCATCTCATACCAAAACTTGAGTTTTGAGAGTCACTCCATTATCCTCCTGTTTTAAAATGTTTTGGGTGCAGAGATCCTTTTATCATTACAGGGCTAACTTAGTGAATGCTCAATGTTACCATCTAAATAAAAGCATTACTTTGACATACATGGAGCAGCCTGATGCAAACTGAATGTTGGGTCTTCTGAGTGCCTTTATCTGTATAACCATGAAAAGCACACCATCTATCAGAAGTTTCTCTGAAGTGTCATACCACAACCATGCCACTTTTCCTACTAAACCCAATATGGTGTTGGATCTCGGATTTTTACCCCAGATATAAATGTGAATATTTATTTCCATCATGTCCTTCTTCCTATATTGTTTGTTCATCTATTCTGAATATGCATAAGATGACTAAGAGAAAAGCCCCTTCCATTTCCATATGTTGTTTCTTTTCATTATGAATGTTTAAATATGGATAGTGACTATTTTGATAGGATTCAAATATGCAGTACTCAGTTGCATTTCAGATTTAATTTTTAGGTGTAAAGTTTTGTAAATGGTGCTTTGTACAGTATATTCTATTTTTTGCACATAGCTTCAGTTTCCCTAAACTGACTTATTTTTTACCAAAATTGTGTTGTATCAGAGTCCAGAGCACACAAGGTTGTTGTTTGTTCACAACACTACATTTGTTAACCTACTGGTGCTTTTAAGCTGGCTGAATTATAGAAGTACAAGCTTTGCTTCTATAACATACATCACAATGTAGCATTGACCCCATTGCTTCAGACTTTAAACTGTACCACATAGTTAACAGGTGCAATTTGATGTACTTAAGACACACTCTTTTTATTAATAGGTTTTTCCAACTCTGCCAAATTCTAAGAGCTTTGTCTATAGCGAAAATTAGTTTATACTTGGTATGATTCTTACTTATTCCACAGACTGACAGGTGGTTTTAGTTGCATTTTTATTGTATTTATTGCAGGATGTTTTTAGCATTGATATTCATTGTATTTTCACCCAAGTTGTTACATGAGCTTTAACAAAACATCTGTATAAAATGTTTTTTTCTAAAAGTATGTACCCATGCAGAAATTGAGCAATAAAACTGTATGCTGTTTGCACTTCCACAGCATCAATGGTTTTTAAAATGTTTGGTGGTGGTTGTTTTTTTTAGAAAGAAATATTTGTATCTTAAAAGTTGCACACAGTAGCCAGAGAACAGGGCTGGCAAGTAGTTGTTGAAGCTGTGTAACTTCCTGCACAGTTGCCTTATCTTTTAAATGCAAGTGGGAAAATGGGTGAAGAAATAACCTTACTGTATTGCAGGATGGGTAGGTGGTATAAGCAAACACTGTTACTCTTAGTAGAGAAAGTTCCTAATAGTAGGCTTTTGATCCCTTCCAGTCTGGCTTCCGTGCTGGGCATGGGATGGAGCTTGACCATACAACACTACATTTGTAGTATTATTAGATCTTACCAGATCTTACTGCAGCGTTCTTTTGGCCCACCGCCTGGCCGCTTCCGGGGTGGATTGCCTTGTTTCTCCGGGACCGGAGTCAGCAAGTGTGGTACGGGGATCAGGCCTCCCAGAGGTGCCTGCTTCATTGCGGTGTGCCTCAGGGAGCGCTATTATCCCAGCTGTTATTTAACATCTATATGCGACCCCTTTCTCAGTTGGTATGGAGCTTTGGGCTGATCTGTCATCAGTATGCGGATGACACTCAGCTCATTCTGTTGATGGAGGGGGGAGCAGTCACCGCCCCTGCGGCTCTACAGCATTGTCTGGAGGCGGTTGCTGGTTGGTTGCAATAGAGCAGGTTAAAACTGAATCCATCGAATATGGAGATCCTTTGGCTGGGGTGTGAAGGAGGGGTTGGGGATTTTCAGCTGCCGGTGTGGGAGGGGGCCTCATTGGCACCGGCCTCCTCTGTTCGCAGCCTGGGGCTCGTCTCTTTCAGTGGAGACCCAGGTGGCCCATATAACCCAAGTTGCGTTTTTCCATCTTTGTCAGGCCCGGCGGCTGGCCCCCTTCCTCTCCCAAGCAGACTTGGCCACTGTGATCCATGCAACGGTCACCTCCAGGTTAGACCATTGTAACTCGCTCTATGTGGGCCTGCCCTTGCATCTGATCTGGAGGCTAAAGCTGGTCCAGCATTCAGTGGCTCATTTGCTCACACGGGGTGCCTATTGTGATCATATTCAGTCTGTTTTGCGCCATCTGCATTGGCTTCCAGTGGAATTCTGAATCATTCACAAGTTTTTGTCCTTTCATCTTGGGACTTTTAACATCAATGCAACCCACCATTCTTCCCCCTCTTTGGGAGGGTTTTTACTGAAAGTATTTAATGTCGGATGCCGAGAAGTCTGTGTGAAATGCTGTATTCAATAGGTTTTAGTGATTCAATGGTTCATGGAGCCTATATTATTTATTTACAATTTATAAGTTTTTTGCTCCATTTGCTTGTTGTTTTATATTGATGTTCACCACCCAGAGCCCTTCGGGGAAGGGGCGGTATATAAATTTGATGATAAATAAATAAAATAAATACAGTTCAGCTGAAAAAGCAAGGTTTTTGACATCAGGCCATGTGTTAATTATGCTTATCCTTCAGTTTATTTGCACCAAGATATGCTCCTGTATCACCTAAGGAAACATCTTCCATGGTGCTGAGTGAATACCACTGCATGTAGTATGCCTCCTATATCATAAGATTTTTCCTTGTGCTTAGCATAGCAACAATACTAGTAACAGCATGTTTCAAATACCAGTTATATCACAGCAACTGTTCCTTAATGTACAGTATATTGATAGCACTTCTGAGAGACTTGAGGTCAGACAAGATAGCTACAATGCTTCCTTTGTTCTCTAAATTCTGTTATTAAAGTTGCCCTAGAAACACACATACAGGCTCTACTAAAAGGTTATTATAATGATGCTGTACTGATCATAGTAATTTCCTAACAAGAGTTTAGCAAGTTTTTAAAAAAGTCTTCTAAATGGATATTACTAAAAATTCCCAAGTCCATCCTCTGAAAAATTGGCTTATAGCCCAATCCAAAGGTGAGGGTGTGAATGGAGTTATGGAGCCAGTATAAGCTTTCACCAGCGCATTTGTCCACCTCACTGGAACATTTGGCAAATATGCTGACAGGGTGGGCAAACTGGGAGGTGGGCAGGCACCGCAGACCTTGGCAGCACCCAACCCAGAAGTGAAGTCTATCCTCAGAGCTACATTGGTATCCAGCCGGATACCACTGGGGCTTGGCATGTTTCTGGCAGTGGAGAAGTCAGCTTCCACTTGAAGAAGAAGAGTTTGGATTTATATCCCCCCTTTCTCTCCTTCAGGAGACTCAAAGGGGCTTACAATCTCCTTGCCCTTCCCCCCTCACAACAAACACCCTGTGAGGTGGGTGGGGCTGAGAGAGCTCAGAAGAGCTGTGACTAGCCCAAGGTCACCCAGCTGGCATGTGTGGGAGATAAGCCTCCACAGCTCAGGCGGCAGAGCTGGGAATCAAACCCGGTTCCTCCAGATTAGATACATGAGCTCTTAACCTCTTACGCCACTGCCACTTGGCCTTTCAACCTCCTACGCCGCCACCACTTGGCCTTTCAAGCTGAGAATGCTGACCCTGGGACAGAGGCGTACTTAGGTAAACTGGAGCCTGGGGGGGGAATCAGAGTCCACCCCAGTATGGGTGGCCACCCTCCCCCACCACGACCAAACAATGATTTTTTGCACCAATTCACAAAACACCTCCCACCCTGTCCAGGAGCGGGGGTAGCCCCCCCTCCCCGGACTTGTGCCCCGTGCCGCGGCTGGTGGGCGGGGCAAGGCAGGAGCCTGGAGGGGAGGCCCGAGGCCGGCGGGGAGGACGAGAGTGACGGCGGCAGGAAAAGAGAAGTTGTTCCTTGGGCACAGGAACGAGACACCCAGGAGCCTCGTTGCCACGGCCACCGGCTAAGGGGCCAGCCGGAAGAGGACGCACAGCTGGGCCCTGTTGGGCTGAAGAGGGGAGCGCGTGCTCTGACGGGGGCGGGGTTTTCAACCCCTCGGCAGGCACAGGAGGGGATAAAAGGGGGAACACCCAGGAAGAACGGGGAGAGAGACGGGAAGGAGGGAGAGTGCGTATGTGGAGGGGGAAGGTGAAAGGGACGGAGAGCAGCAGGGAAAGGACCACCAAAAGGGGTGTGGGCAAAGAGGAGAGGAGGGGGGAAAGGGGGTAACTGTCCTGGGGAGCCAGACAGACGGGGAACCAGCAGAGGGGGCAGGTACCGTGGGGAAGGGAGAAGCCACAATTCCAGGGGCTAACGGGGAGGCTTTCCTACTCTCCCTCCCAAGTGTTCTGCGGGCCTTAGGGCAGTGGTGGGCAGTCGGGCCAACCTGTGGCTAAAGCGGCTGTCCCACTTAGTCCACTCCCCGGAGAACGGGGGTGAGGCCGGCGAGTCCAGGAGCCGGGCAGGGGAAGGTGAGTTGGCAACAGGGGTCCCGGAGGGGACCCTGCCCCGGGCGCAGGACACACCCCCAGCAAAATATTCATGGCTCTCTCCTCACCAACTCTCTTTCCTAATGGTTGTGATGAGTTTTCCGAGCTGTGTGGCCGTGGTCTGGTGGATCTTGTTCCTAACGTTTTGCCTGCATCTGTGGCTGGCATCTTCAGAGGTGTATCACAGAGGGAAGTCTGTTACACACTGCGTCCAGACCAAATGGGTGGCGCCTGGGCAAAGGCATAGTTTTGCCCCCCCATGTTCATTTGTGTTTTTTGTATTTTTAGTGTTTTTTCAGTTTTTGCCCTGCAGAGGGCACAGTTTGTAGGCTAGCAGCACCTAAATTTCAGGGTATCTTTAGGAGAGACTCCTGATGATACCACCCAGGTTTGGTAAAATTTGGTTCAGGGGGTCCAAAGTTATAGACCCTCAAAGATGTATCCCCCATCTCCTATTAGCGCCCAATGGAAACAATGGGGAATGGAGGCACCCCCTTTGGGAGTCCATAACTTTGGACCCCCAGAACCAAACCTCACCAGACCTGGGGTGGTATCATCAGGAGAGTTTCCTAAAGATACCCTGAAATTTTGGTGCTGCCAGCCTAAAAACTGTGTCCCTGCAGGCCAAAAACTGAAAAAACACAAACCTGAAATTTTGCGCCCCCCCCCCCCAGCGTGCACCCCGTGCAACACGCACCCCCTGGCCCCCTTGTAGCTTCACCTCTGTGCCTGGGGACATTTGACTCCCCATGTGCCCAAGGCAGACATACCCCTGCCCTGGGGCCTCTGAGGTATGCCACCCAAAAGGCTGTTTTAGCCTGTAGGGGATTGTGAGGCAGCCAGGGTTTCCTGGATCTTCACTGCCTTGCAGTGGTGCTATCCCTGGCCACCCAAGCACTTTGGATGGGGTTGCTAGTGTGGATATGAAGCTGTTATACCAAAACTTGGTGGCTGATGCTAGTTGATGACTGATAGTAGCCCTTTCATTTGGAAAATGTGCCTGAGAGAAGTTGTTCCAAACAACCTGTCGCACTTAAATTCAAATTAAACTTCCTGCATACAGTTAATCTGTTTCCTAAATGAACCAACTTGGGATTTACACATGTTGTACGTCATTTGCACTTGCAGAAAGAGGTCTGAACATGAATTTTGATCTAATTAGCAAACTTTTATTTTTTAAAAAAGTCTTTAAAAATGTCAAATATTCCCAGTGCCTGAAATTGTGAACAAGATTAAGGCAGAAGCAACAGTTCAAGCTATTACATTCATCAATACCCGCTTCCCAACACTCGCTAAAGGAAATGGTAGTTTTTGCTGTATTGAAAGGAAGCCATCTGAAGTCTGGATCTGAGGCGATCAGCTTCTAGGTCACAGAAGAATGAATCATCATCATTCTGAGTGATCACGTCCTGCAGTTCCTGGATCTCTTTCTCCATCTTTGATTTAAATTCAGACTTGACTTTGTTCAGCATCTGTAAGAAACCACGGGCACTCAGTCAAGGAGCTGGTTAATTAATATTAATTCTGAAAAGTGGATGAGCGGAGTCTTACTTTTGCATGTGTTCTCTCTCTGACTTGGATTTGTTTATGTTCTTCTGAAACTGCTTCAGCCAGCATTGAAAACTAAACATAACAAAGGAAGAGTCAATTATGTGCAAACTAGGCTTAGCAACATCCTTGTAAATTACAGGAAGGAGCGAGTGGGGACCCACAAGAAACTTGTGGCACCAGCTGTCCCATTCTCTCCCCTTAGTTCTCTGCCTCTCCCTCCTGCAACCCCATTTCTCTCTCTTCCTACCTCCCCCCAACACAGTAGTGGTGGTGACAGGATTTGATTCCCCTTAAGGTTGTACGTTCCAGGTTGGAAAATTGCTGGAGATTTGGGGCTAAAGCCTTGTGACCATGAGGTTTGGGGAGAGAAGCAACCTCAGAGGAATATAACAAAATATAAGGATGAATGGAGGGAAGTCACTCCCTATTTATCCTTGTTCTTTTTTTCTTATATATATAACTTTATTATATATATCCACTATTCTATAAGTTACTTAATTTTTTAAAATTTTATTTTCATGTTTGTTTGTTTTTAAGTTTTTAAGTTTGTATGACTGTTTCACTTTTTTTTCTTATTGTCCTATGCTCAATCCAAAATATTTTAAAGAATAGAGTCTTTTTTTAATTCAGACTAGTAAGCAATATTTATCCTCTATTTCCTTATGTTATTCTTGTATGTATAGGCTAAACCAAATGTATATGCAAAGTATAAAATGTATTATATGCCCTCTGCAAATCTTTTTTTCTTCTCCTCTTTTCTAATTTTATTACACAAAATTAATAAATATATATTAAAAAAAGAAGAAGAATATAATGCCATGGATGCCATCCTCCAAGGCAATTTTTTCTCTAGGGGAACTGATCTTTGTCATCTTGAAATCAATGTAATTCTGGATGATCACCAGACCTTACCTGAGGGTTGGAGTCTAAGGCATTTATACCCTTCTGAAGTCCCTTATCTCTTCAAATCCCACCCTGCCCAGGCTCCACTTTCAAACTCCAGGAATTTCCCAGCCTGAGTTGGTAATCCTATCTTCTTCCCACCTGACTCTCCTATATTTACCTCCCCATCTTACATTTTCTGCCTCCTCTTGTCTCAGCCTTGAAAAACTATAGTCTTTCTCCATAGTGGAAACCAAAGCAGCTTTCAATTCTCCTATCCTTTTTATCCACACAATAACCCTGCAAGGTAGGTTAGGATGAATGTATATGACTGGTCCTATATAATCCAGTGAACTTCCTCAGCATGATGGGGATTCAAACCTGGGCGTTGTGAACAGTACTCTGAAGCTCTAACTGCTATACCGCACTGACTTTCATAGGGGGGCTTCTGTTGAACAGTAGCAAGCAGTCAGGCTCGTTGAGTTATGCAAGTGAAATGGTATCAAGTCACCTGAGGTTGTTACCAGGCCTAGGGTTGCCAACCTCCAGGGGAGACCCAGAGAGCCCCCCCCCCCCCCCAATTTCAACTGAACACAGAGATCTGGAGATCGGCCTTCCTGGAGAAAATGGCTGATTTGGAGGATATAACCTGTGGTATTATGCCCTGCTAAGGTTACTTCCCTCCACAGACTTCAGCACAAAATCTTCAGGAATTTTCCAACATAGAGCTGGCAACACTAGCTAGGCCTGGCCCCAATGAGTCTTCCCTCAAAGGCCAAAATAGGTCCTGTCTTCACCCCCTGAAATTGAAGCCTGGAATGCTGCCATTTCTTAGCAATAGTCATAGAGGAAATCCATTGCTTAAAGTTACAGGCACTCTTTTTATAATTTTTGGAGTTTTAACACACACACTCCTCTCCAATGTATTTCTTTTAGGTTTCCCATTTTTCTGCAAACTTGGGACCCTTTTCTGGTTTGCAGAAAGATCTGTTCTGCCCATTCACAACTCCAGTTACAGAATTTAAATAACCAAAAACCTGGCCAACTTCACTATTAGAATATGATACAAGATGAATCTACCTGATCCTTGTAGTAGTTCTCCATGGATTCCAGTTCTGCCTGGTGCTGTCTCAACTGCTCAGCACGTTTATCTTTGGCATACGTTCTCAGCTCATGCAGCCGTTGCTTCTGAATATCCAAACCTTCTTCAAATAGGTTTTTAAATATCTGTTGAACAAAATGACAAACACAATCATACATATAAGGGGAGTTCTGTTTTAAAAACGAAGGCTTCAAGACAAAGGGCCAGTTATTACCAGTCCCATTGAAATCAATAGACTCGACTCTAGATCAGGCCTATCTGTTAAGGTCATTATACTGATCTCCTCATAGGATTTCACTTTCCCCTTTTATCACTGTCTTCATTTTGTTTGCTTTTTTCTTCTTACGTAAGTTATCCCAAACTTGCAAATATTTGCCTCAAACAGCTCTATTTGGTTAATGGTGGAAGAAGGATTTTTTTTTCCACAATGCAGATCTGAAAACCTCCTTCTCTTTCCCAAAACCACATGCAAACAATTTTTCCTACTTAAGGAAGGAATTGCCAGATGCCCATCACCAACGGCACCCAGTTCTTGCTGTGGGGAAATGTCAACACACTGTCAAATACTTAAAATCCCAGAAGGCAATTTCTGCACAGGAACAGGCAACTGTCCTAAGATAAAATGACATTTTTATCTTGGGCTGCAGCCTGTGGGTAGAAAACTGTGAAAAACATTATTCTAGACACTCAGCATCTCAAGCTGCCATTTACTGATGAGCCATCGGTGTGGGAAAAGAGCAGTTTAGAAAAGTAGCACTATAAACCATGAACGAAAATGTAAGTCTACTCATCTGTAAATTAAATTCCTATTCAAATGGGACCAATTGTGCAATACAGGTGAGGACTGAGGTAGGAAAGGGAGAGATAACTATTGTTTTGAGCACTGCTTTTTAGTTGAAAACACAAGGTGGCAGCTGCTAGAACACAAAGTACTGCCTGTGTAGTTGTACAGATCTTCCAGCTGTATTGTGGCAGCCCCTTTGTATCCTCCCACCACTTGTCAAAAAGCTACAAAAACATGATTGCTAGGTATTGTTATGGGGAGGGTGCTGCCTGTGCCCTCCTATGGCTAGCTCCCATGCAACACTGATAACTGAAGAAGACCTAAATGTCACAGAAAGGCTGCTAGCTTGAAATAAGGCCACAGGATGGCAGCCCAGGTACATAATTGATTATGGCACAGTGCTGAGTTTAAAAAAGCACTTCATGTACATTAGCGTAAGGAGACTGAAATGTATCTGTAGATTGCCATAGCCTCAGTAGATAGTGAACAAACCTAAGATTGGAAGTGAAGACCTCCCAGATTCCAGCTCATACTGCTAACCTCGTCCCTAAGCCGACTCTCTGTTATTGGTATCTGCAGCTGCAGCCATACCATACTAGAAACATCTAAATAAAGTTCACATTTGAACACAGCAAGACGAATAAAAATCTAAGTTGACCCTTCTGACAGAAAAACAATTCTACATCCTAGAAAGGAAGGGCTCGCGCTTACCCGTTCCTCACGGGTCCTGGCCCTCATCATCTTAGCCCGCAGTTGAACTCTGTAATCTTGGTAGTACTTTTTGGCTCGGATAATTTGCTGACGTCTCTCTCTCATTTTATTTTGGGCGTACTTCTGACAATGAATGCGTTGCTTTAAATCTTGCTGGGAAAAAAAGGCAAACAAGTTCCATTAACAAGAAGGGAGTTCAGGTCACTGTTGAACAAAAATACTTGGAAGATGGGAATTTCATTCCCCACCCCTCTGACAGGGCTGGAGCTAAACAAGGAGTTCACTAGAGCAAGCCATTTTCAAAACTATTTTGTTATCCAGACAGTCTCAGTCTTGGTGCAGTGTGGCGCATGCTCTCTTAATCAGAAGAGTGGTTTGAATAGACTTGGCCTGCAGAAGTTGCAAGCGACAAAATTGGACACAGCCTGCCAGCCATATACTGGCCCTGTGCTTAACACTTGCCCTGTGTCTGCATTACCAGGCTGGTAGGAAAAAAATCAAAAGATTAGCATGATCCTGGTAGTCAAGGTGGACTCCGTCAACTGCATTTGGTTGGGTGAGTCACACAGTTGCAACAGTCTGTATGAATCATGCACCCTGGCAGGGCAACCCAAACATACCAATCTCTTGTTATGTGCCTGCTCGTTCTTAATGAGCTCAACCAGTAGGTCATGCTTCTTTAGGGCTTCTCCTACCTGAAAAGAGAGGGGAAAAAGCTGTATTCTTCCCAAGTATCAACCTTTATGATCATCACCAGGTCATCTCGCATTGCAAACAAAAGAACCATCTGTTCATGTCCTGGCAATGCATTTACCCACCTCTTCCTCTGTCAATGAGCCTAGGAGGGGCAGATAGCCTTAGTGGGTCATCAGCAAAGGCTAGGAGCCATACTCAGTTTGTGCCAGCAGAAGACAGGAACCCCAGAGGTGGGGAAGGTGAAGCAAGTCACAGTGGGCCCACCAGGAGTGACACTGGACTCATTGCTGGGAACAGTAACTGCAGGGTGGTGGGGGTGGAGAAAGCCATATTGACCTTGACACCAGAGACTAAAAGCCATGCTGGGCTTGCCACTGGCAGCAGTGACAGTAAGGAGGATCTGGGAGTCACACCAGGACAGTGATGATGGTGAGGGGAAAAATGCTACAGAAGGCCTGATGGCAGTGATGAGAGAGAGGGTAAAACCTGCTGCAGGCATCAATTAGGGGGCAGCTAAGAAGAGGAAGGGATCCCACTGCAACCATCACAGGTCCCCGCTCACATATTTTAATTTTCAGCCTGGCCAAATCTGAGAGTACTTTAATCTGGAGCTGTGTCCATTTTCTTGATTATATGCCTAATAAAGGTTTTTGGATTGGATTGGAACTGTGAACAGATGGGACAGATCTGTCGACAAACATAAAAAATGCCCCAGGTTGCAGAAAACCCCCCCACAAAATTTGAAAAAACTGTGTGTGAAAAACTCACAAAAGATAAAAGGAGCACCTATGTTTTTTATGAAACAGATGCTCTCAGTGGCTGTTGCTAGGCAGCCACAGTAGTTTGGCTACAGGCTGAGTTTCTGTCAGTCATAGGCAGGGGGAAGGGTCAGGCCCTTCCCTTTTGGTCTTTGAAGGAGGACTCATTACCAGTAATTGCTGGACAATTTGATAATGATATGAATTTCATGACTCACTGAGGCCCAGCTGCTCACAAGAGCAGCAGTCCCATGGAAGTCAGTATGGTGCAGTGCTTCTGCTTTCAGAACAGGGCCTGGGAGACCAAGGTTTAAATTCCCCCTCTACTGTAGAAGCTCTCTGGGTGACTTTGAGCCAGGATTGTTGTGAGGATACAACAGAACAGGTAGAATGATGTAAGCATCTTTGGGTCCTCATTTTAGAGAAAGACAGGATGTGAATAAATAATAAATACAGTTAAGGGGGAGCAGATAAAGTAGGTTAGTTGGTGTACAGGAAGGAGAGAAGGAAGTAGAGAAAGGTGAGGATATGGAGTTGCCAGGTGAAGGAAAGAGGAAGTAGTGTGGAGAAGGTGATACAAGAGATACTGCAGGTTCCACCGGGTACAACTGGGCCCGTGACCAGGTGTAGGGAAGGAAGAAAAGCTGAAGACAAGGGGCACATAAAAGCAGGGTTGAGCTGGTAGGTGGGAAGGAGAGGTGGAAGAAGGAAAAAAGGACTTCAGGGAAGGGAACAAGGAAATAGTGGGGGAGGGGGAAATGAGATGCCTCCCACAAGTCCTTGTGGCTTCCCACTTTTACAATCGAATGCACTTCTTGTCAAGGAAATGTCTAACTTCCTCTTTGCCTGGCAGAACCGGATCAACTGCCCCTCTCAGAAATCTCTTTCCATATATGGAGCAGGAAGCAGATCACTGAAAAGTGACAATTCTTGAAGAGAGACACTTTAGCTCCACGAAAAGAAGCAAGGAACTGCTTTCTTTTTTTTCACAAGGACAGGAAGAATATGGTCAGTGCTTCAACCTCAATATGTGTGAGTAGAATTTAAGAAGTGACCGCATAGATAAAAGCTACTCAGAGCCCTAAGCATGGACTAGAAAAGTTAAAGTGGCCAAGCCTCCAGTACAAAACAAATCAGAAGAAGCCAGATCTTTTTTCCACGCATATTATAATTTGCTCTAACTGTGGTCAATTAACTCACTTCACTTTGGAGTTTCAGCTGTGATCTGTTGCTGGGAGACTTCAGTAGTTGTATCTGCGCAAGCTGCTGCTGCCACATCTTGTTCATGGTTGGGCGGGAAATGTGCAAGTGGGGGAACTCCTCCACTAGGAGAGGCAGGAGGTTGTTCTCTTTGATCTTCACTGTGAAAGGCAGAGGTAAACCACGAGGGTTGGAAAAACAAGGTCAGCAGCTCTCCTTAGAGGCAACCTCAGCCCCAGCATTCAAACTGCCTCCACCTTGCCTAGTGAGGATGCTGCAAGCCAGTACTTGCTTGTTTCCAAGTGCCTCTTGTACTCTCAGCTGCTGCTCCCAACACCGCAGAGTAAAAACTATTTATTTACATATGGAAACTAGGGAAAATACATAAGAAATAAATACCATGAGACCAGCCCTAAATCTAGAGAAAGCCAATGGAAGTCAAGAGAAGAAAATACATCAACAGAAGACTGAATGCAAATGTTTCCAACTAGTGACCAAAACAGAAGTTTGGCACCAGGCAAGTAAATGTGGAGCAGGCCAGAAGGCCATATTCTGTGCTCACCTGCCATGCACCAAGCGAGGGCATTCAGGGCTGGGCTTGAGAAGAAGATCTTGACTTACTGGCAGGCTTTTCACACATTCTAGTCTTAGCCCTTTTTGATAAGAACCTGTACTTCACTGAGGTGCTATGTGGTTTCTGGGCTGTATGGCCGTGTTCCAGGAGTGTCTCCAGCAGCATACAGCCCGGAAACCACACAGCACCTCATTGAATCTGGCCGTGAAAGCCTTCGACAATACATAAAACCTGTACTTCACTTTGTGTCTACAAGCAGACAGACAGCCAGATAGCTTTAGACAAGCTATATTCCCTGGAACCCTGACAAGTAGACTCATCCCAGTTTTTTGAACAAGCAGATGCTTCCAAACAGCCTTCAGAGAAAGTTGAACATGTGCATACACACAGGCTTCACCACTCCAAACTACTCCATCCCAAACTGTTTTACCTTGGAAAACTGCCATTGAGTTCTAACATGTACATATGTGTGACAAACCCCTCAGTGATCAGTCCAATTTTTTCCCCAGAACTCTAGCAGTTCATTAGGAGTAAGGCCAACGCTATTCGTATTTCAACATAAACAAAAATTAAAATGCTATGACAAGCCAATTTTTGGACCACAAAAAGCTGAATTTTGCACAGTAGGGTATAAACAATGCAAATATGTCATTTTGCTCTCCTGCTGGGAACGGGAGCCCTAGGAAATGACAAGAAACTCGACAGGTCATTGCAGTCCACATCATCAAGAAGTGTCTATTCAGCAACTTGTGGCTTCAGAGAATGTATCAGGCACTGGGCCACATACTTTCAAGCATTTTTTTCCTAATTCTTATGGCTGCAAATTGGCTTTAAAATATACATGAAAGCGGAGATTCTCAGGTAGCTGTATTCTTTGTCCAATACCACATTCCGTGCTGTTTCCTGTGGAATCTCAGTATAACATACAGCGCTAAAGAATGTGTGTTTGTGCTAATAAAATTTCTCTCTCTGTATTCCAGAATCCATCTGGAAGTCTGATCGGTCTTTTTTTAATAAAAGTTTTCTTGCAGTTACAGAGCGTGACAAAATCCCAACCTTCTCTCTATCCCATCCAAGATGCTCATCTCAAAGGCTGCGGCCATTTGATCACTGCAGAAGTCACAGGGTGAGTTGTTATAGTGCCTCAGCTTCTTTCACAGAGGCTTGGAACAGCAGCTAATGCCATTCTCCCTGTGTCATTTAGGCCATGCCTGCCCCCCTAAGAACATAACAACCCTACACCTTGAAAGCAGATTTAAGTTGAACAATGTAGACACATAAGTGTCTTCCATATGTATACTTAGAGAATTTGGTCTTTCATGTCATACCCACAGACTGGCTTAGCTCAGAAAAAAAACACGAACTGCTCAAATTCCAGTTGCGCACACCGGCATTAAGAGATGGGCACTTACTGCAGGTGTCAAGGCACATTTTTAAAGTACAGGCACACTGACAGTCTGAAACTGAACAACTGTTGCTCTTCACCTCAAGTCTGAAAAGTCCTAAAGTCTGAAAAGGCTTAGTGAGCTGCTCTAGCTCCTTTGACCATACATCCCGTGGCTAGCTGGTAATCTGCAACAATGCCACAACAGCAGCCACTTCCAAGCCAATCACATGTATAGCAGAAAGGAAATTATTGATACAAATGCTTTTGGATCATCTAGAAAAGCATCAAGTTGCATGAGAATTATCTTCCTTTACAGAAGCCTAGATAGAAAAATGCTTTTGCTGGTTTAATTTAGCATGAAGCCAATATTCTGGGACTCCAGCCCATGCCTTTAAAGGGTGCCTAACTTGCCACCAAGGTTCTTACTTGGAGCTGCTTTCTTTGGCTTTACAAATCCTCCTCTTGAAATCCTCTGGCTGAGTTTGAGATTCCTAGGTACCATTTTTCTAGAGTAAATCTCTGCAGCTGGTAACACACTTGGAGATTCTTTAAATAAGCTTGCTTTGTATCTTCGTTCCTAGATGTAAATACACATAAATAACGATTACTCCTACACAAGAGTCCACAACAACAATAACATTTGCACAGAGATTTTGGAGCCTTCAAAGGAACAAACAGTGGATGCATAAGCAATATTGAACCAAGACTCTTTGTTGTACTAGTTCTTGCACTGTACAATATCTTGCTACCTGTTCTTTGCATTAAGATTACAGGCAGCAAATATAGACCAAGACAGAGTCATTAATAAGTAGGAGGCAGGCGAGTGTCTGAATGAGGCCATGCATGTAGGATGCTCTATTTTAACCCCTTCCCACTTCTGTCCTGGCCTTTTCAAAAGCTGGCAACATTCATTTCTAGTCAGACTGTTCACAAAAAACATACAACAGGAATCCCCAACGTGGTACACATGGGTGCCAGGGCATCAGCTAACACCTGTTCTGATGCCCACCAAGTATTGTTAGAAGATGGGTGGGGCCAGGCTGGGCTTTTTCCTAGCAAGGCTTCTGATTGGTTGTGCAGATTTTTTAAAAAAATGTTGCTTTGACAGTAACTGCAACCACAGCATAGCATCTGTACTGTGTTACTAACATTAAGCAGTGGCAATCATTTTGTGGTGGCCATTTTGTTGCTGCACCCACCATGCCGCGTTAGAATTCCAAATGTGCCCCCAGGCTCAAAAAGGTTGGGGACTCCTACCCTTCAAAATGGAGAGATTGATGAAAACATCTGGTGAAGTAGCTTGTAGTAACTCTCTGAAGAATCACAATGAGATAGACCAGCGGCCACCAAACTGTGGCCTTTGTGCCACATGTGGCCTGCTACAAGATTTTATCTGGCCCAGCAGCTTGCTTGCCCCTCACCAGAGGCAGCAAGAGAAGGAGGTGGAGGCTCTGGCTGTGTGGAAGTAACATGAGGGGAGCCCTGGACTACCACCACCCCATTACCTGAGAGCCTGGGCATGGAAAGCAAGGTGTTTGAGGGAAGGAAGGGCCTAGCAGAGGAGGATGAGTAGCTGCAGCAAACCTGCTCTGAGGCGAAGCTTTGACTCAGCTCCCAGCCCCACACAGCATTCCTCACTCATGTGCTCTCCCTCCCCCTTTCTTTCTCCTCCCTCCCTTTGTCCCCTCCAACATGTGCAGTGAAAAGGGGGAAGAATGTTGGAGGCTAAATCTAATAAAACTTTGCACCTAGGACGTACCTACCCAATAGGGCAATAACTACGTGATTCTATTAACTTTAAGAAAATCTTTACTAATGATGATCTAACAACTATTTTTCCTAAACATCAGAAATCATCTTTTTACAGCATATAAGCTTTACACAAAAGTACACAGAAGTAAACAAAAGACAATGTTCTCAATGAAACATGCACAAAGTGTCGTCAACGATGCCACCTCCGGATCAATGTAGCATTTCAAATGTTCTTCTTCAAATCTGACAAACTATAACATAATGCAGTAGAGGTAACAAGTATACATCATTAACTTATTATTAACAATATGTGTATTCTTACTTACTAAATAACAGAAGTAAAAATTATTTCTTTCAGGATATAAAGGCCTCTCTTTGGTCTGCAAATACATTTGGAGACCCCTGACAGATACTAATGCATTACTAGAAAATAAGCATTTGCTTTAACTTGATCAAGTACAACCAATAAGTGTTGTGTATTTCAGCAATTTAGTTTTGTACTTTTAATTTTGAAATAAAATGCTTAACTACCCACTTTCTCAAGACGTCTAGTTTTGTGCATTCCACTGTTGCACAAGTTACAGTCCTATAAAGAATGCTGCCATGACTTTACTCAGTTATTTTAGTTCTGTACTGTGTTGCAAGTTAAAAGCATAAACTCTTTTGAGAGACAGGGAACCCTTCTCTAGAATCCCGGGAAAGCAGATATGAGAACAAGAAATGCATTTTGCTACTGACAAGTTTGCTACTTTATGCTCTCCCTTACCAATTCCTTGGTCTTTGTTTTTAACTTTGCAAGTTCGATTCTCTCACTAGCCTCGTAAGCTCTCAGTTCATCTTCATAGGCTTTTGTCAGCAGCTGGAAGGTAAAACAAAGCCTGGTACCATCCATACAAGAGGAGCAAACAGAAGGATTTAATAAGCCATTCACATGAAGAAATCAGATATGGCAGTACTTGGTCAGAAAGTCAGGATCATGCTAGCTCTGAATGCAAACACTGGAAAGTATAACAAAGAAGCACTGACTATTCGTTTAAGTACTGCCTTTAAACCCCAAAAGTCTTCTAGGCAGATAACAATAGTTCAAAAATGCCAGACAGGTACAACCAGGCGTCTTGAGGACTATCTAATCAACAAATGCCACCACCAAGATCTTGTTGGGCAATGTACACAAAACACGTGAAGAATGTTCTTAAGGCCTAAGGCACCCTTGTTCATACCAGTCTGAATTAACTAGCCCAGGGGTAGGGAACCTGCGGCTCTCCAGATGTTCAGGAACTACAATTCCCATCAGCCCTTACCACAATGGCCAATTGGCCATGCTGATAGAGGCTGATGGGAATTGTAGTTCCTGGTATCTGAAGCCTACAATTGCTATGTAAGGGAATGAGACAAACAAAAAAACTATTATTAAACCAAAAAAAAATCCCAAGATGCAGCGAACACAAGTTTTCTGAATAGTTCATGCCCAAGCACAGCTCCGGCAAAACCATGGTGTTTCTAGGCTGTCACCAGATCAAGCCTACACCAAGATATCTCTAACCCTGGTTCTGAATTTTTAAAAACCGCTTGCCTCAGGTAAGCAGAGCAACAAGCCTCTATGCAGTCTCTGCAACAGTAGGACAATGCTGACCATAAGGAGGAGTCAGCTCACAGGCTACGGGGGTTATCGAGACCTCTGACTTGCCTAGAAGCATCTGCAGTCCTGTTGCCATTACCTTTGCTCTTAGCCTCCTCCGGTCCTGTTCCTTTTGCAAGCGATGACCTATTGTCACTGCTGGCCCCCCTCCATCTCTCCAGGCCACCTTTTTAAACTGAGACGACGGCTTGTGGGAGGAAGGTGGTGGGGAAGCTGAAAACGATCGTTGCCTGCCAGGTGTTCTATTTGGAGGCCGGGTGGCTGTGAAATAGAAGAGTATTAAACATACATACACATAGCAGCTGAGAAGAAAAATTCTTGCAGGCATACTCAGAGCAGCATGGACCCACCCAGTACGAAAACAGACAAACTGGGAACAGCAAGCTGAAGGGCTCTGTTTCGAAACCTAGCCAGCCGCACGTTGTTGGGACTAACAGTACAATTCTAAGCACAATTTTAAAAATTAAAATATTTCCCCAGGAAGCACATTATACAATGTGGGGGCCACAATGGAAAAGATCCAGGCTCTGATTGATACCAGGTGAGGGCGGGGGGGGGAGCCAGCAAGCAGCAGCCTGAAGACCATATTTTGTGTAGGGGAACATAAGGAAGGACGCTTTCCTTTAGGTATGTGAGCCCTGGCCATGAAGGGCTTCAAAGGTCATAAACAGGACCTTGAATTGAATTTAGAAACAACCTGGTGGCCCATTAAGTTGTTTCAAAAAGGGCAACATATATAGCCCCTTTGACTAATCCCAGCAGAAATTCTAAACCAGCTGCTGCATTCTAAACCAGCTGCAGTTTCTGGGCTGTCTTCAAGAGCAGCCCAATGTAAAGAATATAGAATAATCCAACCATGAGTTTGATTATTATGGCCAGATCAGCTAAGAGAGTTGGCAAACGAGATACAGCTGATAGAAGGTGCCAACCCGCATTTCAAACTGGTGTCCATGGAGTGTTTTTCAAAAGTGGGTGTGGGTTTTGGTCAACTGGACTTTTGACTGGCAATGCAGATTTTTAAAAAGTTGCTTGGGTGCTGTCACTGCCATATATAGATCTTCACTACATGAATGAAAGTAAGCTGTGTGTATGCTACAGTACTTTTTTAAACAGCATGTCAATTTTAAAAGGCATCCTGTTAACCAAAGCTTCTGCCAGAAATGCTGAATATTTACTTTCAGAGTTATGCATGACCTCATTCCCTGACATTCTGTAGTTGGCTCCATCTCCCTGTGTCAGAATTCCATAAGTGCCTGAAGCTCAAAAAGTTGAAGACCTCTGGTTTAGAGTGAGCCCCCTCAGTCAATGAGGCTTTAATGATTTCGCCAGTGGTTCCAAAACATTTCCCACCATATTTTTTAAAACCTAAGCCAGGTTTTAATCATCAAGAACACAAGTAGTAGCTCTCCCACTCCCAAAGACCCTGTCAGCCCCAAAAAGCAAGATCAATCTGAATCCCTCCCTCCCAACAGGACAAACTGCTGTGCTTCTGATATTTTCCAAGTACCAGATCTGCTCTCAACTTGGCCAAGTGAGATCAGATGAGATTTTGTGAAAGGACCTTGCAAAAACATCACAGCAAGGGGCCAAATGTGCACTTGGGTGTACTTGGGTGTTATCAGGTCATGAACCACTTTAGTTGGAGGAGGAGATTCTGCTGATGCAATAGTGGTGGTGAAGACAGGCTTTTTCACTACTATCACCACCACCTCATAGACTTACAAATGGGCTCTATGGAGTGCTCCGTCTGAATCACTTCAAGTCCTCCCATCAAAGTATTGTCGAAGGCTTTCACAACCAAAATCAACTAACTGTTGTGGGTTTTCTGAGCTTTTCTTCCACCAGTGTTGCTGTAGTTGCCCATCAACTCACTTCATATCTCCAAACTCTCTGGCAACCATGCGTCCTATCAGAGGATGGAAGAACATGCCAAGGACCCAGGCTGTTTATGAACCCAACCAGCCCATTATTCCATGCTGCCAGAAGGGCCTTCATCAGTAAAGATATCCCAAGATGAGACTACCACTATCCAGTCCCAAGCAATAAACCAAATATAAAGACCCAACAGCTTCCATAGCTCCCCACTGGATGGAATGACAGAGCAACAGCAGCCTCTAGAATTGCCTTCAGTGCAGATCTTGACAGGAGGGTTATGTTAGACAGCCAGCCAGTAAAGGCTGACTGCAGGCCCAGGTGAGCTAGTACAATCTTTCAGGTACAGGCAATTAAACATCCCAGGATCCTTCATAGTGCCTTCACCTGGACTCTCCTCAAGCAGGTAGCAACAGGAGGCTGAAAGGACAGGAAAGTACAATCTCTCCTGCTACAACTATCCAGTCAAATGTTTTATTTATTAAATGTAATAAAATTAAATCACACTCTTTGAAATATACTGAAATTAATGGGATGGTATGTGTATGCAAGTCACAACTGATGTGTGTGTAAGTCACAGCTGACTACCCGACAGGGTTATCAAAGCAAGAGATGTTCTGAGGTGGTTTGCCCCTGCCTGCCTCCACGTGGACTGAGAGAGTTCTGAGAAAACTGTGACTGGCCCAAGGTCACCCAGCAGACTTATGTAGAAGAGAGGGGAATTGAACCTGATTCTCCAGATTAGAGTTTGCTGCTCTTAACCACCACACTATGGGATTAGAACGGTGTAATTTCTCTCAGGCTTCAATGGTAGATGATCTGCGCCCCCCCCCCCCCCAATTCAAAGCTTAATCTCTCTTGTGGCCTTTCTATAGCAATCACAATCTTGTAGCAAAAGGAAGTAAAAAAATGCTCATGCTGAAGAGTCACTAACATTGCATAAACTTAATAGTCCAAAGCATTACCAGGCTGTAGCTTCATGTCACGGTAATCCATGACACTATCGCTATGCTGAGAAAGCGTGTCTTCATCAGTAGATGATTCCCCCCTATGTCGTTCACTCAGAGCATTCTTTAACATCTGTTGTTTAAAGAAAATGGTTCTATTAAGCAGAGTTCATGCTATAGCAATCCATAGTGATATAGACTGCTCCAGGTCTACTTCAAGTATGTATAGCTTTCTGAAGTCATTAAAACTGGGCAACCTATGTACACTTCCACGTACCCAGAATTTATCCAGCATTGACCAATAGTAGGATACACACACGGCATAAGGCAAGCAGGAGTACGTATACCTCAGTTGCACTGATGCAGGACCATCTTTGAAGCAATAAATCAATTAATGTATTATGACCCAAGATAGCCAACACCAACAGGCTAAACACAAACAAAATATAGAAAAACAAAAAAATCTTAATCTTATTAAGCCCCAATTTCAGTAATATAATGTGACTTATGAAAAGACTGAAGTACAGAATTTAGTCAACTTAACAGCACTTTCATTAAGACAGTCTGCAAGAAGAATGGGTGCATGAACTTTTTCAGATATGCAATGACATTTAGATAAAACTGGAGTAATGCAGAACAAATAAATATCCTTACCATGTGAACAATAAAGTTACACATGTTCGATTGTTCTAACTGCATTCAGTTGGCAGAAACACCAACAGTGAAAATAAGGGATAGCTAAATATTTGCCTTGCAGTACAGCTAGGGGCAGACCATTGAAATGCACCAAGGTGAGGGCTCTGTGACATTTAGGAAATTCTAAAGATTAGAAGTAATTTGCTGGAATAAAATTATGACTGTGATTCCCTACTACTGGATAAGAAAGGATCTGGGCTAAATCTATGTCCCAAATTCTTTGTTACTTGTTCCTAAGTACCCAAGATAGCATAGAGCTGAAGAAGTAAGCCCATAAGATGGTAACTTCTTCTCAATGGCTTCTGCTCAGCCTGAATTAAAATTATCTAAGAGAACTAAAGGAGCTAAACCAAGAGGATCTGAGTCTAACTTAAGCCAAAAGAATGCAGAGTGGTCCCAACTGCCTGCTTCTAATGACACCATCTCAGAATCTACTCCAAGAAGGAAACAAAGTGTGGGACACCAAACATAGATCTAAAAAAAGTAGACTGATTCGTTTCCAGGAAACAGAATTCTTTACAGAGGCAGATCTGTGCGCCACGGTGGAATTGAGCTACTATTATATGCAGATAGATACAACTGTTTTAATCTGAAGATCCCCTGGGCTCTTACAACGTCCTGAAAGGAGGAGCAGTTGCCCTGAGAGGTTTGAATCACATAAGGATTATGCGAACATTCCTTTGAGAAGAAGAATTTCAGAGTGGCAGATACCATTTTTTGAGCACCCTTGATCACATGGACAAAGCCTGTTACAAACGAGTTTACTAGAAAACTACTCCTGAATATTTCAAGGTCTTCATCTGATATATATCATGCCCATCAATCTGCCACTTACATTTAACCTATCTCTTAGTATAAACTAAGATTTTAGTCTTTTGGTGGTTAGTTGTTAACTGCTCTTTTCAGAATGTTGTAAGAGCCCAGGGGGTCTTTAGATTAAGACAGTTGTATCTGTCTGCATATAATAATGGAGGCATGATTTTTAATTCTCACCTCTGCAAAATGTATTTGTTCTGAAAGTATGGGATAGATTTTAAAAATACCAGGATATATCTACACCCAGAAGCACAAAAAAATACTCTGTTCATCCAGTGTACCATGAACACATGTGCTTACTTGGCCCCTGCCACCAAGCAAATACCACAACTGGTCAGGCCATCATGCAGCAAGCTAACACAAACAAACGTATGACTGTTTCACAAGCAAAAAGCAAGAACTAAAAGAACTTGCAAGGAGGTAAACAGATGATCCCCGCTACAGATTATACATCATCTTCTTCCATTCATATGCAGCTAGCAGTGATGTGCTCTTCCCCACCCGACTTTTACCAGTGGGGATCTTGGATAGATGGACAAATGGGGTTGAATACACACATATTCATACATCCCATGGTGCTGATAATTTAGATGCCTAGTACAGATAATTTGTGCTATTAATAATATGGATAAAAATCTGAGTAATTGCCTCCCACGATTTTCTGTTTCAGTTTTAACAATGGGCACTGAAACATACTAATCCCAGGATGAACAGACCTAACCTACTGAATTTTACTTGGTCATTACTATAATTATACTGTTTTTAAAAGGCTCCCAACAGCTTTCTATCCAGGCATGAGTCAAGTCTGTACCTGTTGGAGCTTGCTTGCTTGCTTTATTTATTTATTAATTTGAATTTGTATACCGCCGTCCCCTGGAGGGCTCAGGGCGGCGTCCAACAATCATATACAAACATTTAAAACAATCATATACTACATTTAAATTAAAACAGTCAATCCCCACTAAAAAGGAACCATAAATATATAATTTCCATACTTTCAGACGGCATTAAAAGTACTCCCTCCCTTGGTGCTCCCACACAATTTACCAAGCTTCCTCACAGCAAAATATTACATTAAGCTAGTTGAATATGTTATTAAAAATAGAAAGTTGTCACTTACTACATCTAATTCGTTCAGACGGTGGGAGAGTTTCTCAGACAGCTGGTGTAGTCCTTGGTTTGACAGTTTTTCTTTTACCCTCCTGTGGAAAAGAGGAACCTCTGCAAGCGAGTCTGTGATGGAACTTTCATGCTGGCTGAGAAAACAGAAGGTGCTGGGCTGTAAACTTATCTGATTTCAGAAAAATCTTGGTAAAGGACAGCCTCCCCAGGACTTAGCCTCAGTAACACAATGGAAATATGCAACTAAACATGTAGGGGACTAAATATGTAGGGGCTGCTAATCCTGCTGGCAGTCCCTACATCTTTAGCTAGGTTATTTGAAATGCTATTGATCCAGATGAAAAATGTCAGGAGTATATGAACAGTCCACTGGATACTCACCATGAAGGGTCTTTCTCCATAGGAGGACATCTTGCAGGTGGGTGATTCCCAGCCCTTCCAATAGGGATGCAGGAAGAATTTTCTTCAACTTCCTGTTACTTGGTGGGAGTCACCCTCCTCAGTTTGATGACCTTCAATGCAGTAACCTGTTTTTAGCTAACACTTAACAGTGATAACAAAGGAAATAAGAGATACTGGAATATTGACAACTCAGAGATTTAGACAGTTAATTATCAAAAAGTATTTATGGATATGTATGTATGGCACAATAGAAGATGATCGGGGAGGGCCAAGATGTCCTCCTGCCTTCAGTAGAGGACCCTTCATGGTGAGTATCCAATGGATTGTTCTCCACTGAATCAGGAGGACATCTTGCAGGTGGGATCTCCTGAGCAGTGTCCCAGAAGAACTGGGTGGGTCATAATCTACCATTTCAACACATACTGCAGCACCCTTCTACCAAAAGCTGCATCTGCTGAAGAGTAACAGTGTAACTTATAGTTTTTTATGAAGGTAGAAATAGTGGTCCATTGCAGATTTCTGCTGCTGATGCAGAATTCCTCAGAACAGCATTTGCTGCAGAACTTTTCACTGAATGTGCTGTGATGCCTGGTAGAACCTGTAATTTCTGAGCTTGATAAGCCTCTGCGATGCATGCCTACAAGGTGGAACTGATGGAGGCCTTGAACATACCCCCACCACCACCAAAGCCCCATTAGGTGGGCTAATGGAAATTACTAAGGATTGCAAATTTCCAAAATCCTTAGTTCTCCTAAAAAAAGAAAAACCTTGATTGCTCTCCTGACATTCAGGGTGTGCCAAACCTTCTCCTTAGGATGTTTAGAGTTAGAACAGAAGGACAATGAAGAAAGCTCTGGGCCAAATGAGACCTGCTGGTGGCTTTAGGTTTGAATGCTGGGTCTGTGCATACTACAGCCTTGTCCTTGTGAATGATATGGCACACTGGTTGAATTGACAGGGCTCTCATCTCAGAAACCCTGCGTGCTGAGGGAATGGCCACCAAGAACAAGGTCTTTATCTTTAGCTACTCTAAGATAATCTGTTTGATTGGCTCAAAGAGGGTCTGAAGATTCCATATTGGTTTAACTGTGCAAGAACATCAAGATGTGTGGATGTTTAGATATAGAGGTGCCTTTACAGGATGGCAAGGTGGCCAAGCAGCCACCTGTCTTCTTAAGGTGGATGATTTGAGCCCTGAGGCGTAACCCTCCTGTTGGAATTGCAGAATAGAGGCAATGCCATTCTGGATCTATGTGCTTTCTGGCAAACTTCTTCCATATTGGGTTATATTACTGATGGTAGCTGGACTTCTGGCACCCAGGATAGCATTCCCCACCTTGGGGAGTATCTCATATGCAGTAGTTTTGACCTCTCAATTTCCAGGCGGTCAGATGATATCAGTGAGGCTGAGTGTGCAGGATAGGACCCGAAGGGAAAGGTCACTCAATGCAGAAGCAGGGATGGTCAATGAGAACCTGCTATCTGCGAGAAAAACTGTAGGCAGCGGAACTCAATTCTTGATAAAGAAAATGTTTGCAGCATTATTCATTCTGAGTCAAATGTTGAGATACTTGTAGAGAGAATTGGTGCATTTAACTATTTGAGGAATATTGAAGACAGAGTGTATAAGGCAGGGAAAACGGAATGCTCTCATTCCAGATGTCTGGATGCATGGCATGTAAGACTGGTCCATAGGAATCTTCAGCCTGTGCGCAAGCTGCTGAAGGAATGTGGCCTTGATGTGGTGAAACGATGGAGTGTTGTGACATACGAAGAAAGCAAAGGTGATGGCACCTAGCTACAAGGGGAATGAGACTGTGCATAATGAGGAACATTTAAGGCAAGTGCATTTTGATTTAACTGGCCCCTTTTTGTCCCTCAGCTGGAGGAAATAAATACATTTTAACCTTTATGGCTGCTGGCAGTCATTTTACCTATTTATATCTTATAAAACCCAAGGATGAGGTGTTTGAGAGAGTCAAAGCTTATGTGGCAGTTGTGAAGAATAAATTCCAATTATGACTCCTCATGAGTAAAATCAGGACTTGGCAAAGGCTTCAGCTCTCCTCTTGGCTGATTCAAAAATGGCACCCATTGTCTCAGTGGATAAAATGGGAGGCGCATCACTTTCTCCTGGTTTGGGAGATATTTTGCACTTCTACTTGGTGGCAGCCCCCTGCTGCTTTCAGTCTCAGGGCTGCACCTTCCCAGCCTTCTTGTCAACCAACAATGCAGTTCCCAGGCAGGAAGCAGAAATGTGTCAGGCTGCACCTTCCCAGCCTGCAAGCTGACAGATGCTGTGGTTCCTGGGCGGGAGGAGAAACTTTGCGTCTCTCTGCCACACAAAGTAGTTGATGGGGGAGTGGGGATCGGTCCTGCAAGGGAGACGGTTCCCACATTTTTTTTCCATCCAGGTAAAATCAGGTGGAAAGGCCGAAATCTTCTCTAAAATCACACCAAAGGTTAAAGATCAGAAAACCATGTAAAAAGAGTAGAAGGTAGATACAATAAGTAGGAAGGTAGAAAAATAAGCGCCAGCGCTAAAAAGAAATAGAAAAAGACAGAACCAAGCTCTAACACTGTTCTCTCTATCTGAGGGAAGAACTGAGGAGGACGATTCCTGACAGGAAACAGAAAGCTGAAGGAAATTCTTCCTGCCTCCCAATTGGAAGAGTTGGGAATCACCCACCTGCAAGATGTCCTCCCAATTCAGTGGAGAACTTCACTCATTTTCAGCAGTGGGCTTCTCAGACTAAGTGAACTTCTACAACTAAGTGAAAAATGTAACTTTTACTAGCACATGTCATCAGGTTGTTGATATCACAATTAGGTCTAAACACATACCTCCTCCCATGAAACAGATTCTTTTGCTTAGGTCTTCTGCTTTGCATTGGTGTAAACATTTGCGACGTGTCTTCCTTAAAAGAGGAAGTTGGTTTATACTGAACATTCTCATCATTTTCCTTTTAAAAGGGGAAAAGAAAAGTTGTCACTGAAGAAGCCAAAGATATATTGAACAGAATGCTTACTCCTAAAACTGAGCAGTGAGGACCTCACTATATTGAGGTTCTGTTCAATGGCACCAGTATGTTATTAAAGCAGGCTGGGACACAATTGTTCTTCAAAGAGTAACATTTAGTGCAGCGTGGTTAAAATATTTCCAAGTGCCAAACAGAATCAAAAATACCAACTCATTATAACTTAAGAACTCTTAATATTGGAAGGAAATTCTTGTGTCCATTAACTTATTTTATCTTTCTTCTCCTTTCTAGCTGATGACCCTGAGAAAGCCACCACAGAAGGTGGAGAGTTTGAGTGAACCATCATTGAGGTAAGGATCTTTTCAACCTTCCAAACCTTTCTACTTCAGTGGAGTTCCTAAATGGCAACCTGACTGAACTGCAAGGCTATCAGAACTGGAAGGGCCAGCCCCCTACAATCCAGGAGAGTAGTAAACATTTGCATAAAGGTCTTCTACACTGGCCTGAACAGTGGGAGGCATGACCTAAGCAGCCTGGATGATGGAGCCCCACTGAAGGAGAAAGTATGAACACAGCCAGTATAAAAACATCAGATCACACTGACAGTTTTATGCACTCTCACCAAAAAACCTCTTCGTTTCAGTAGAACATTAATGCCCTAAAGTACTATAAACTCTCCATATTAGCTTCCCATAAGCAGTACAAATATCTTGTCCTTATTTTCAGAACACTTTCTGGCCTTTACATCTTTCTGTATACACCCCTGCCTGTTACCTTCACTCTTCCACTTCTACTACATTCAGACTTTCAAAGGTCTCCACTTCTGTGCTGCCGGTTATCCCACAAGTGTTTTCCCAAAAGTCTTCATGATACTGCATTCTATTTCTATAAATCCTTCCTCAAACTCCACCTTTTCAGTGAAGCCTTTTGGCATAATTTTGATCTTAGTTTCAGTAGGGAAGGAGGACTAAATGCATGTCATGGAACTGAATGCAAATTTTCACTGTGTCTCTTTTTCTTCCTCTTTGTCGCCTCACCTGAGTGGAATGTTTAAATTCTAAACTTCTTGGAGAAGAACTGCCTTCTTTTGTTAGCCTGTGAAGTACAATGCATGCTGACAGGAAACAACAACAAAATGTTGCGAGCCCATTTGACGTAATGTACTGTGTGCATCTTGTTTTCCCCTCCGTGTTAAATGAATTTGTACTGTGTTTTAATATTGCACTTTACTCCAGGTGCTTTTGGGCTCACTGGTGATTCATACATTCTATAAATAAGAGCCTACACCCATAGAATAGAAAAAGTATCCGTTACCTTTCCTACATGATCAGTTGCCTTTCCCACATGATCCACACTGTCGTCTGGCACCAGTAAATCAGCTGTATCCGGCTCCTTTATAACAACTTTTGACCTTGGTTCGTCACCTCCAACTGGAAGATCTGATAGCAAAAGTCACACATTAGCAGTCTCTAAAGGGTTTCTTGTGTGAAGTGATGGCTCTTCCACTCATGCAAGGGCTGAGGGGCCCCCTCCAGGTTTAGCCCCATGTGCCATGGATTTCTGGAGAGGTACTCTCCAAAGTAGCTGGGGCCTGTAGCAGGGAAATGGGAGGACAGCCTAGTTGCACAAACAGAACTCTGTGCTGATCCGGATTCAGACCAACACGTTCTATATAGAAGAGAACTAGCAGTAGCTAGTGACAACAGGGGAAAATCTAAACTTAGGATATGACAGTTATACAATTATATTCATGGAAAGACAGAACTCGTTTATGACATACAATGTTTTACTTGTCAATTTAACCCAAAACTTTAAAACGTCCAAGCATTATTTCTCCCTGGCAAGTTTGTCATAAAGTGGTTAACCATATCTTCTCTCTGGTAACATTTATTGCTAGTGTGTTTTCAGCAACAGTGCTTGCTAAGGACAAATACTTCAGCAGCAGAGAAAGCAACATCACTCAGCAATATATATCTTGTTGCTACAGGAACAAGATGAGGAAATTATTGGGCTTATCTCCCTTTTGCTACCTGATTTCCAATGCTAGTTGTAGGGAAGAGTGCAGGCCACAATTGCCACTTATGTAGAAGATGTTTAACTTGCTGGACATGGCAGAGGAAGGGAACAAGTTCATTCCCATTGTGAGATAACATTATTTGGTCACTACACATCTCAATTTTGCCTTAAAAGGCTGACCTACATGTAAATAAATATATCTACCAACAAGAATGTGTACCAGTTTTGACTCAACACCAGCATACAATCTTAAAGCTGTGGAAACCGTCATATCTTCTCTCAAGAAGTCTGAGAGAGAGAGATGAAGATCTAACAGCTTTCTCTGTACCTTTACAAAACCCCACAACTCAGATTTACTTAGAAAAAAACAAACCTTTTCTGAGCTAAAAGTATGTACTGTAATGATCTTAAAGCTTGGAGATTTTGATAATACATTTTGCAAAAAGCTCTCCAGTAATGATTACAAGTGTTGCGTTTTCAAAGAGCAGCTTCATCCCTTATAAGGAATTTGAATCTAAGCCACAGCAAAAGCAGTATTTAAAGAAATTTTAGACTATCGTTCAATACTGATCAAGGCTTATTCTCACCAGAAGTGAAGATGTCATCTGAAAGCGTTTCAGAGATTTTCCCAGGGGTTTCTGCCTGCTATAAAGTAAATGAAAGAAGTCCAGTAAGATTCTTAATACAAAATTCCTGATGAAACAGAAAGGCCCAACACTGATGCCTATTTGAACCGCTGCTAGATTCTCTCAACCCAATGCAATTCTACCCTGATATATATATTTTTTAAAATGCTGACAATACTAGCAAACACAAGGGAAGATTAATCACTTACAGAGGATGGAAATCCCTGAGATTTAGTCCATGTTGGAGAACATCTGCCAGAACTTCTGGTTTCTTTTTCATCACGGTAAGGGTACCTAGGTACAGAAGGCTGGTAGGGTGGCTGCAAAGCAATAGCTGAACGAATAGGTTCCCCAAGTTTTTTGGCACTGGGACTCAGCTGCTCACTGGGCAACCTGGCAGATCTTGCTGATCCTCAGAGACAAAAAAAATTGGAGGCGTAATTAGTTACATCACCAGACAGTTTCCTTAAATGTTTTAAACAAAAGCAAGTTATTTATGGAATTTTCATGCAGTCATTAGGACCTGCTGACAAAGGCGTTTTTTCCCTCAGATCCCATAGAAAGAAATATTGGACTTACCCTGAGAGTTTCTTCTCATTAGTGGATTAGAAGGTAACCTTGCACAGGTCATGCAGCACAACCCCTTGCTCTAGGGACAGGGCATATGCAAATTTTGCAAAGGCTTCCAGTACCCTGAAGAGGTACTTGAACCCGCCAGTATATGTCTTGTCATGTTTTTGAGAAAGATTGATCCACCGCTCATGTAGCAATCATAGATGAAAGAGTTTGCCCTGGAAACCTCAAACTGGAGATACTGCAGTACTGGACTATAAGTGAGCGGTGGTGGTGGGGGGAGACCCTCACTTCTGAACCTAAGGAGTTCCCTTCCAATTCCTCCTCTGCCAGTTAGGGCAGGAAAGGATATTTTCCAGTCCGCAAATGAGAAGAAACTCTCACGGTAAGTTGAATGTTTCCATCAGTACAGGGAAGTATTGTATAGGATATTGAAAGCGTTCATCCCAAATAAGAACAACTGAGAAAAGAGGAATTATTGAAGAACTACCTTTTAGAGAACCTTTCTACCAAATTCTGCCTTGGCCTAGGCAAATGTGTTCAGTCTCAAGAGGTAGAAGCCAAAGACCAAGTTGCTGGCTTACAGATTTCTGAAACAGAGAGGGCTGCAGAAGTAGTGGCTACTCCAGCAGAATTGGCAATGACCTTTGAGGGCCAGATAAAGGCATGCTTTGATTCACCTAGCTATGAGTGATGCCTTCTTCCCCATGCTATTGGGGAAATAGACAAACAAAACTTCCAAAAATCTGAAGAGATATGGAGAGCCCTCCAAACATTGAACATGTCAGTCATGTTTCTTAGGATGGCTGGGTTGAGGACAGAGTGAAGTTAGATGGATCTCCTGATCCATGTGGACAAAGAATTATCCTTTGGTATGAAAGGAGAAAAACTTATATCTGAGCAAGAGGGCAGCTAGTTCTGAAATGTTCCTTTAAGAGGTCATGTCTATGAGAAAGGCTACCTTGAAAGACACAATTCTCAATGGAATAGATTTCAAGGGCGCAAATAAAAGTTTGCGTAGAACTCTCAATACTCTGAAGCAATCCCATGAAGGGAACCAATGTTAAGCAAGATGACTGGATGGGGCTGCTCCCCTTAGGAGAAGTTATGTCTGTGTTTGGAAGATGGTTGTCCTATGACAAAATCAAGGAAGAGGCCAGCACCTGGAGTGGGGGAGTGCTGGGTCTGATTCCATCCAACCTGGAAGAAATGGAGGCTCTTCAGGTTCACCTGATGCAGCTGTGTTGGTTTTCTTCCTGCCACAATGTTATGAAAAGAAGGGGCAAAGGCACCTTGCTCAGACTAAGGGTTCCCTGAAAAGCACACTGAGAACATCTAGACTGACCTGCTGAGAAGGTATCCTTTTAGCACAGTACAGAACAACAAAGTAACAGGGTGAAAACTCTGGCAAATATTTTATAACAAACTATATAGCACCTTTGCAATCTAGCACATGAGGAAGAGATTAAGTATCCCAGAAATAAAATTATACTCAGCAAAGCCAAAAAAAGTCTTTATAAGGAACTTTATTATAAAAGAAAGAAAAAAGCAAAGGTGTGATTAGATTCAAAATTGGTGGGAAAAAGGCAAAACAAAATACAGGGAAAAGGTAAAGAACACATAGAGATTTTCAAATAAAAAGCAATAAAGTTGAACTAACTCAGCTAAGTTGGTTGTAGTAACAAGTGGTTTCTCTAAGCAATAACCTCAAGGAGGATTTCAGAATTAGCTGCTCTCTTGTTCAGACATGAGCTTTCCTCCTTTATACAAAAGCTCCTACCCAATCTACTGTGGTCCCCAGCTTCCACTGAAGACAAGGGAAAATCCCAAATGTCCAGATACTTATGGTTAAAGGGTCCAAGGACGTAGAGGATCTGGAAGGCTGTTTGGATATCCCAGAGGCTGTGTAATTTGGAAAGGCTGGCTTTGGAGCATAATGGTCTGGAGAATGTAAGCTGATGTCATTCCAACTTGTTAGATCTTGAGGAGAAAGGAGATGTTGCTTGTGGGATGGAAGAGTTCTATGATGTATCCCTGACTGATCCTCTGATACACCCACTTGACCTGTAGAGGGGATCAATGGCTTCCTGGCCGAAAACCCCAAAGATGTACAAATCTGCCTAGTGGGAGATACTCATTCAGATTTGTTACTAAACAGTGTCAGTAGTTACTACGCAGAGAGAAGTTAGGACTCCCTCCCTGGGAGTAAGGGAAAGGGGGGATGATGTTGGGCAGATGCCTGTGATGATTTCAGGGCTCTTCCGAACTCCTGAAACATGAGGAAACAGAGTCTGCAAGCCTATTCCGTCACACATTGTAACAAAACTATGTTCCTCCTCCATGGGATCACCAAACACAGGTGAAATGCAAAGGGAATATAAATCTTTCCTGGATTACTGCCACATTATCTACTAAAAATACAACTGAAAAATGAAAAGAGACCGTTTGTAGAGAGGAAACTGGACATTCACCTTCACTTTCCGTGACAAGTGCTCCTCTGCAGCTGGAGAGTATACTAGACGGCTGTGCAAAAGCTGCAGGATCTTCAGGCTCATCAGTCTTCAGTGAGATCCCTTTAGAGGCTTGTAATCCTTTGGGAAATGGAAATTCTGTCAGTCAAACACAGATGTTCAATAAAACCAGACCGTGAATCTCTTCAGTCATTACATTCTGGAGAAAATGATCAAAGCAGAAATGCATCCGGAGTGCCCATTCCTTCAATAGTGGCAAGAAAATATCAAATGAGCTGGTCTAAGCTGTGTTGGGATATAGTATTTCATGATCCAATCTACCCCCAATAAAATTATAGTGTGTTTAATGGGGTAGTCCAGGAAACACAATGTTCAGTGAGCCATCAGTCTATTCACTGTTCTCACAGTGGAAGGGAACGCCTGAGATTATACTAAGCTAAGAGATCTCTCCAGGACAGATCAATAAAACAAACTAATAGAGTTATAAAGTTTGTGTGGAGTTACTCAGAGTGAAGCTTGCCTATTTTCACCATGCTGCCATAAACTTTAAAAGGGGTGGAGTGATTTGACAATTGGATGTACCCCTTGGTATCTGAGAAAAGCTGCCCGATCACTCAAGATAGCAGCATTACAAGACTATGATCAAGTAGGTATATAATAACTATTAACATAAAATGCCAAGCCATAGTTTGGTCTTAGAGATGCACACTAAGTGAGCCTTAGAGGTGCACACTTTGCCCTCCCCCCTTCATCCTCCTCTTGCAGCAAACCACAGTTTGCATTACAAATGCCAGCAATCCATCGTTTGAGCTTTGCCTTCCCAAACAGTACTGGAAAAGTTACTCAGTTACCAATTCTGCTTTAGACGTCAAGCACAAACTGGAATTTGTGGTTTGGATTCGAGGGCAATATAAAACTTGCCCCAAAACAGTAAGTCCAAATGAGGGAATCCAAATGCAACCAGAGACAAGTGAGCGGCCAGAACCTGAACTTTGCTTTTTAAACATCCAGTCATGGATGCACATGAGCATCGTCTTTATATCTTATACCCAACTGATCCTCGCCTCTAATGATTTTAAATTATCACGTCATTGACAGCTTTCCAAGATTTAGATTGAGAGGATAGGTAGACCAGAAGTTTTATGACACAGCGAAGCAAAACATCTTGTGATGCCTTTATTGTTTCCAAATACAATGTTTGGCACATTAAGTATTTTGAAAGAAGGTTCGCTATTCTGGTTCAGAAAGAATCCAACCTCAAATGAACAACAGATCTTCTGACTGGAGCCCATCTTCTATTTAGGCTGAAGAAAGGAAGGGGGAAACACACAGAGAAAGTATTTCTGGTTTCACTATGCATAGGAAATTTGGGGCAGGGGGAGTATCATCCTGCTACTGTAATTACAGAATGGAGGAAGAGAAAAGTAAGAAAGGTCAAATGTGCCAACAATGAACATTCATTTCTGCTCCCAAAATTATAAGCTCTATTGTATGTCCTTTTACTATATAAAAATGTACATATCCAAGGTTTGGGTTTTGTGAAATATGTATTTATCTTGTTCTAAATCAATAGGTTTAAACGGCAGATTGTCAAACAAAAAACACTCCTAATTCTCCAACAGCACCAGTTTAAAATAAATAAGCAACTCAATAAGATTCCTGCCTGTCATCAGCTTAGTCAGTTCATTTCACTGCCCTTGATTCCATCATGCATAAGATCTGAGTAACAAACCAAACACATAATACAGCCTTTGGAGTAAGAACTCCATAGCACGGAAAATACATAGAAAATAATGGTTTGGATTCAACTGAGACCACAAAGCACACTTTTGTCACCTTCTCCCTCCCACTGCAGCCCAAAATGCCCCTGAAATGCTGTTTCTATATAGGAAAAGCATTTGGAGGCCACTTTGAACTGCAGCAATGCTTGTGGCAAGAAAATCAATCTCTGTAGATAAAAATCCTTCCATCTGTGGAAATGCTCCATTGGATGGGTAGAAATGAAACTTGAGACATTCTAAGGCTAGCAATGAGTTCTAAAAATCAGTGGTATAAACATAATTTATCTTAGTCATCTGTGACATTAGTGTAGCTTTCCATGCAAAAAGAGCCACCATGGAGGTCAAGAGGTCTTCGTAAGGTGGCCACGTCGCTCACAGGTGGCTTTCGCTACTCACCTTCATTTCTGAAAGAAAGCAAGTACGCTGTGTCACCAAGCTTAATCAGCTCACTTGTGGATTCTGAACCCTCCGCCTCCCCTGACGGGACGAAAATGTCTGATGACTGAGGTGATCTAAACAAAATCAGGCAGTGCAAATTTACTTGCTTGAACTTTCCACAAGCTAGAGCGTCTATTTTAGAAGTGCACAACTCAAATACTGAAGGCCACCTTTTTTAATCTTTACAAGCTACAATGTCTCCAGAAAAGATTTTTTAGTCCATGTACAATTGAAGGGGGGAGAAAAAGAAGCACGGCATAGCATGATCTCAGCAGATCTTGGAAGCTAAACAGGGTCAGTACTTGGAAGGGAGATTTCCAAGGAAGACTCTGCAGGAGAAGGCAATGGCAAACCCCCTCTGCTTCTCAATTGCCTGGAAAGCCCCTTGCTGGGGTCACGATAAGTCAGCTGCAACTTGACCACACTTTGCACACACACATAAACATTGGCAGAGTAACCCTATGCACACTTACTTCACAGAAGGCTGCACAGAACCAAACATATAATTCTGTCCTCAATTACATATTCATAAATATTTATACCCATTTCTGAATTGTGTTACAAAGTTTTATCTCCAAGTATTGAAAAAAAGAAGAAATATTCAGTGTAGAAGAAGCAAAAATAATCTCAAATTCTAGATAGAAATGTTCTACCGGTGATGGAATGTGCCCAGTGCAGCAAGCCAACGTGTTAAGAGATTATGTTAGTGATGCCTCACCTCTTAATCAACCAAATATTATTTCAGTTTAAATAGCTTTACATTGCACATGCAAGATATAGCACATTTTCTGTAATACCAGTGGAAGTTGCAACAACATTCTCTTAAAATAAAATAGATCTTTTTCACAGAAGAATAACTTTATGAAGTTGGAATTCTGACCGACGTAAGCAAACTGACAGATCATTTAGAGCAGGGGTAGGGAATCTGCGGCTCAAGAGCCGCATGCGGCTCTTCTGCCCTTGCACTGTGGCTCCACGAGCTGAGCTGCTGGCTTTATCCTTGCCTGCCCTGCAGGCAGCAGGGTGGGCACACCAACTGCCCATGGACGGCCGCGCTGTAGGCTTCCCCTCTCGCCTGCCCCGTTGGGACGGGGTGGGCGCTTTCCCGGCAGACGGGGAGGCCGAGCTGCCGGCTTCATCCTTGCCCACCCAGCTTCCCCTCTCGCCCGCCCCGTTCGAGCGGGCCAGGCGCTTTCCCAGCGGCCGGCCAGGCCAAGCCGCTGGCCCCATCCTTGCCCGCCCTGCAGGCAGCAGGGCAGGCGCATCCATGCGCTTCTCAGAATGAGTGGAGTAAAAGGTAAAAAACCCCAATATATACAGTGTTATCTTTATTTTAAAGGTCAAAATTATTTGCGGCTCCAAGTGTTTTCTTTTTTTGTGGAAAACGGGTCCAAATGGCTCTTTGAGTGTTAAAGGTTCTTTACCCCTGATTTAGAGCATAAATGTGATTCACAACAATAAAGTCAAAATCTTTCAAGGATGAAGCAGATATATTTTTCCAAGTCTACTACTGACTTGAACATCCATCATTCTATAATGTGAAGGATTACCATTACGAAGATTAATTCAGAATCACAGGCCTTCTAGTGCTATTTCTCTTTATTAACTTTTTTTTCCAAAGTATATTCCAACTCCATATAAAATGCAGTTAGATCCATTTCTTTTTGTGATGACTGGGGTTTGACTTTTGCAACAATTAAATTTTCAGCTGTGAAATTTCAGAACGTTTCTGTGATTTTGACTATTTATGGAAATTTGTTAACTTAGGGAGGCTACAGTCCAACCCATCTGTTCAACTTGGTCCTAACAATGTTTAATCAGAAATACATTCAAGGAAATTTATTAGCTAATGACATTACAAACTTACCTCATCCCAGATGGTAGCTTTGGAGAGGGAAAGGGCACATCACTGCCACCGTCCGCTTCTTCCAGATCAACACTTTGAACCTCATCTTGAGCCGTCTGGTTAATGACACCTGTTTATAAGCAGCCATTATTATGAGCTAAACATATCTCTGCCTGTTGCAAAGACAGAAATTAAACACCTTCATCACTCTTGTTCTATATATGTGCCCTGGCATGCCAGCCAGCATATTACTAATGCCTGTAAACTGTTACTGTTTCACACTGTTCTGGACTAGTGGCTTACAAAATCCATGATCAAAAGGAGTGCTGGCATTGACTTAACAAATTCAGGATCATGATTATGTAGGAGCACTTTCAAACTATTTCACAAGTCAGATGAGAGCTAGCTATTACTTAATATTTTGAATACTGGTTTTTCTAAGAAAAAATGTGTATTTTAAGGAAATCTCTGCTAAAAGAAAGATCTATTAAGAGGGAGCTTCAGACTACTGTTCTAAGCTCCCAGTTAGAGCCAGTAAGATTAAGAAGAGACAGAATCAAAAATTCGACACACCATGATTTATTAGACTTTTCAGTTTTGGTCAGCTACTTCTCTGAATCTACTTCTGAAGTGCTTGAAAATCTGGAAGGAAGTTTTAGACCTTAACATAAACTTGCTCTGTTGACACCAGTTCAATGGTTCTGGGAATACTCAAACCACATTACAGCAGGGTTTTTTATTTATTTGATTTATACCACACCCTTTCCTGGCAAACTGTGCTCAGGGCTGCTCAGTGGCGTACCAGGCCAAAATGACGCCCAGGGGCATGACTGGCTCCCCACACCCCCAGGTCCCTGCACCCACTTACAGGAGCCAGCAGGGAAGCTGGGGGATGGTGGGGATCGGGGGCACTTGGACAGGTGCTGTGGCAGCAGGCTGGCTTCTGGGCTGGCCTGCTGCAGCACCTGCCTAAGCTGCTGAGCCCCGCCACCCCATCCTCCCTGCAGGACAGCTCCTGGGGAGGGCAGGAGCTAGCCTGCAGGGAGGCCGGGGGGCAGGGCTCGGGGGGGGGCAGCTTGGGTAGTGTCGAGGTGGTAGGCCAGCTCCTGTCCTCCCTAGCCTCCTGGGGGGGGGACGGGACCCAGCCTGTGGCCACGGCGATCACCTCAGCTGGTGAGCAGTACCCGGTACGGGGGCAGCCACCAAGCGTCGACTGGGTCAATACACTGCGGGAGAGGCTGGGCGTGGGGACCCGGCCAGCACTTGTCACCCTCCCCATGTGATGAAACGGCATGCGCTTAGCGGTACGCCACTGGGGCCGCTTACAACCTAAGAATGCAGGCTACCATGCTAGTTCTGCAGTATAGCCTGAAATGCTATAAACCCCTAAGGGTATTCTTACTGTAGTAGCCTTAGCTGGAGAGAGTTCTGATATGTGTGAACTGTGGTCACAGATTAAAATGAAGAAACTGCTGGCTACTGAAATGATTGTTTTTGAAATTTTTATGATGTATTGTGTTTTACTGTTGTAGTTATCTGCAGCTTGGGTCCCAGTTTCCTGGGAGAACAGTAGGCTATCAAATATTTTAAACATATGAAACAGAAGAACATCACATGTGGTAAGAACCATATTGTCTTTTAAATAGCAAAAAAGCAGCAAGTGAGCCTCAGGTCTTTTTGTTCTGTTTCTAACATGGCATTATGCAATCAGAAGAACATGCAGACAGCCATTTCTGACAGCTGTTCCATATTTTTTGTTAACCTGAGATTGTGCCTCTCCTTCAAAAAATTCAAAACCACATAGAAGAGAGTTTGGATTTATATCCCCCCTTTCTCTCCTGTAGGAGACTCAAAGGGACTTACAATCTCCTTGCCCTTCCCCCCTCACAACAAACACCCTATGAGGTAGGTGGGGCGGAGAGAGCTCCGAGAAGCTGTAACTAGCTCAAGGTCACCCAGCTGGCGTGTGTGGGAGTGTACAGGCTAATCTGAATTTCCCAGATAAGCCTCCACAGCTCAGGCGGCAGAGCGAAGACTCAAACCTGGTTCCTCCAGATTAGATACACGAGCTCTTAACCTCCTACGCCACTGCTGTTCCAAAAGAATCTCTCACTCGGGCACTGATATCAGGCTAAATCCTACTCAGCTTTAGTAGTACAAGACCTTTGGGAGCCATCAGGTCATTCTAGGAGCTCCAAAGAAATATCTTCCCAACCCCTAACTGAGGACAGAACTTGACATTGCAAACAGATGACTGTCAAGTTCCTTCCCCTCCAGCTTCACAATGTTAAGTTCAATTTGCCCAAACTGTGATGTTATGATGTAGTGTGTTTCTTTGCATCACATCACTGGGGAATTGTAATACTGTGACATAACTAACATTGTAATACTGTGACATTAACATAACTAACACATGTAGGAGGTAAGGGAAGAAACTGTACAGCAGCCACAGCTCTCTGTAAAGCTACTTTCTCCTCCAACTATATGGTGGAACCAGTACAAATCCTCACAGAAGAGAGTCATTAAATACAACCCACTGCATCTCTGTAGTGCATACCATTCACTGTATTTTCCCACTCGCCGCCATCTTCAGAAACAGTCTCACTGATTTCTTCTGTAAGGTACTCAAATAAACCATCAAATATTTCCAGGAGATTTCTAATGGACTCCCGATCTCCTTTCACAATATTCTCACCTTAACAGAAAATGTTGTTAATATCTTGGCAAAGAAGGAAAAGACAGAGAGACTTACTGGTGGAAGAACCATACATTTAAAGTGATACAATGAACCCTGCTTAAATCAATATTCCAGATCAATTCAATAGCTTGGAAAAGGAAAACAGTGAAAGCAGTTTCTCTTCCAAACTTCCAGACTGTTTTCTGAATATGGAGGCTCTTGGAAAGCATGTGAAACCTACAGTTAACAGACACACTGAATTAAATGTGGCTTTTCTACGTAAAATGAGAAAAGTGCCTTTTAAATAATTTTAAATGTGGTACAATAGATGGCCAAAGTACCAGCAAGTGATCACAAGCAGTAGGATCCAGTTTCTGGCTTCAGGAGATGCTATCCTATATATTAGTGGGAAGCATCATCCACTGCATCCACCTGCATGCTCTTGTACACACTTATTTTATGCTCTTTATTACAACTCAGCAATTAGTTCAATTCTCAAATTATAAATATTTGCTCCATATAAACAAGGATATTTCTCCTTCATCTTAAGAAAACAAGTTGTTTCTGTTCAAGTACAAAAAGACGTATGGGCAGCAGTGAGCCAAATATCTGGATTCTTAATTGCTTTGTGCTTTCAGAATGGGTAGAATAGGGACAAATAGAGTGTAGAATAGAGTTGTGCAATACCAGAGAAGGAACATAAGTGAAACAAAGAGGGCAATAAATATTGTGACACCTTAAAAACTAATGGAATGATTATTATACAAGATATTGTGCATCAGAATTAATGTTACCCTTAGCTGGAACATACACATAGAGAGAAAGGGAGCGGGAGTTATTCTAAGAAGGCTCAGCAAGTCAGGTGGTAGGTGTGTTACATCATTCTATTTAAGCACAAATGAAATTGAGACGCAGACAAAAGAATGAGAGATTCAATCAGAGTGGGTGTCACCTATTTGCAACTGATGATGAACTGACATAGGTCTACTATTTATCTTGCTTTGCCAGTTCATCACCACTTGGGAATGAGTCACTGGACATTCTGACAGCACTCTTCGAAAAGCTTTGACTTTTTACTAAGGTAAAACTCGAGTCCAAAAATATTACTACCTCACATGCCCTGTTTTCAACAGCTACAGCATGGTTGCCAGGTCAACATCTCCAAAACTATTTCACATAACTGGCTTTTCTTTGAAACTGGTAGTTTAGCTTTCAAAGTTGTGGTTTTAAAACCTATAAAGTGGTTTAAGGCTCCATCAACTTTTTTTTAAAAAAACTATAAAGCAGTTTATGGCTCCAACAAAAATTCTTCATGGGTTGTAGAGGGGACCCTCGAAAATAAACATTTTGCTGCCTGATTCTACAGACATTCTACAGTTCTTGCTCCCAATAGTAAGAACTTAGGCTTAAAAACTGTCGCATGAGCTTACTCTATGCTGTAGATTCAGAACTATATTAATCCATAATGAAACAAATTCTTGCTGGCTACAGCCAGATAAACTCATACTAACTGCCATTTACTTTAAGTGGCAAGATGTATAAGGTTGGGCCTCAAGAATATTTTGACCACTAACCAACAAGGTATTGCATGTTAAGTTCTGGGTACCTACCTGTTATATGTGACAGGCTGACCTGCAAATAGTCCAGTGCCAAAGAATCTATGATTGCCTGCACATTATGAGCATCATCTTCTTGGCATCTGGGTACAGCTATTAAATCTATAAAAAATATAGAATTGCATCATACTACCTTTACAAAGGATAATACACAACATATACTCAAGAAAATACCAATTGTGTCCAAGTCAGACCAAGTCTACAAATATCTTTTCACATAAATTAGCTTGGAGAGGCATAAACAGCAGTGGACTGACACATGAAAACATTGAATTATTACTTCAAACAATCTATGCAAATTTATACTCGAAATTTAGTGTCAAGCTATGCAAGACTCCAGCTTGTATGCTGTGATTTGGGATGGAGGACTTCCTTTGTTTGCCACCAAGAAAAGACAGACCAATTCTACAAAGAAGGGATTAGATCCGGAGGTGCCTTTTATGCTTATGAGAGAAATAATTCATTAGTGGAAAGATTCCTTTGACTTCTCTTCACTAACAGAAGACACATTCCATTAAAAGAAGATTATTTTGTGGACAGAAAAGCACTCTTGGATCAGACACAAGGTATTTCTCATCTGAGATTTCCCTCCTTAGAGTAATTCTATCAGTCATGTTGAAGAGCCATGAAAATATTTACTTCTCAGACATTTGAATCAAACCCACTGATTTTGGATGGATGTATGTTAATTCATAGTTGAGGTTCTTATAGAGAAGTTGATTTTTAAAGTCAAAATTAAGATTTAATTGTTTTTTTAGATGCTTTAACTGCTTTATAGTGAAACAGGTTACAAATTGAATGAATTTATTTTAATGTTGGACAATCAGCATAGTATACAAAACACGATCACTAGTATAAAACAACCACTAACTGAAAACAACCATTGACTTAAAAATATACTACAATATCAGCATTGATTCATTATGCATATCCTACCCCAATTTAGCTGAATACTGAACAATGTTAACAATACAAACACTTCTTTAAGTAGTTATCACTTAGAGGACTATGTGATTAGCGGAGGACACCTTATGACCTGCTGCCTCTCAATTTTCCTATATTTACCTAAAAGAAGGCAAAACCAAGTGACGGTACTTGTAATACAGTGGTCCCTACCTATGAACAAGTATTTCAATTTATAGTTGTTATTCCTTCCAGGCAATCTAAGGACTAGAGTTTCATCACGGATCTTGTCATAAAAGGGAAATCTGAGAAACATATGCTCAGTATGTGGCTATGCTAAACTCCGCTGCTTCATATTGATGTATTTGGGGCTGTGTAGGGATGGGTGGAGGATGATGATGTATGAGTCTGAAATTGTGTGCATCGAGGAATGCTGCTGTAAATTTCGTTGTGCGTGCACAATGACAATAAAATGCTTATGCTTATGCTTATGCTCAGTAGTATCAATTTCCTTTAGCGGACAGGCACATGTCCTCTGGTCATACGGGGTTTCCTTGTATTTGCCTTCTAGGACTAATGAGGGCAGGGAATTACTTCTTGCTAGTGTGAACACACTCCTCAACTTGCCCACTTCCAAGAAGTATAGGTATACTGCTGAGGCATCCTTGTATCTTAAGTTATCCAGACAGATGTATCCTGGAGTGGTTGCCAAGTTTGTTTGTCTCTCTATATCCAGAACTCTCTGCTTAACTAATGTTCTTGCCTGTTCTAGGCCCCATATTTTGAAGCATGCATACACAGCTCTTTGCCTGCTAGACTGCTATCTTGAAAAAGCAGCAGTAGGAGTCCTTGAGGATTAACGTAACCAGTAAGCCAATTACTGATTGAATTTACATGAATTTTGGCCTCTACCCCAACCATCTCTGTTTCCAACCTAATCCACATGTTGGAAATGTTCTTAGGCACCTGCAATAGGGACCAAAGAAATTTGAATTGAACCCCCCCAGAAGTCTAAATGAAGAAGATGATGGGGGTCCCAAAAAGGCCCCATACATTAACTGAGAACCTGATTTAGCTTAGAAAAGTTTAAGGGCTGCTGGAACAAAGGAGCCTCCTTGAGTTTTGTAGAATTTCAGGATACTGAGCACAGATCTTTCATCAGCAGTGGCCATGGCATTGTGATGTAGAGCTTCAGCACTTAAAGCCTGTAATACTACTCACAGGTATCTAAAACTATGGACTTGTTTGATCTTGTTTCCATTGCAGGTAAGAAGGGACTGCCTAAAACTTTAAATGCCTCCCATTTCCACCCAAAAGTTTTGAATGACCTCAAGACATGTAGATTGCACTTTGGGGACCAGTTGAAGATGTGCTCTGGCCTTCTGTTCCTCCAGTTACAGGTGTTTAGTCCACACATGGCCAAAGGGCCCTTGGGCCCTTGGCTTGTTACCTGTGGCCCTGAGTGAGCCAAACCACTGGAACCATCAATCATGTTGGAGTATCTCCCACTTCTCCTATACCCAGAGGCAGGAATGTTCCATAATTCTTCTGATATTCTCACTGGTCAGCTTCACTAGATATAACTTCCTGGGGACAGTTGTCACACCCTAGACCTCACTAAAGAAAATGTATAACTGAACCAGCTTTGGAAACTGAGACGATCCCCAAACTTGTTCTCTGCTGTGCTTGATCTCAGAGATTATCATACTAGAGGTTTTTCAAAGTTCACTTGTAAAATATTAGAATTTTATTAAACACCAGGGGAATAGGATAAGGGCAGGGAGAAATCTGGTGAGATGAAAGAAGCATACTTCCAAACAAATATTAAGATTTTCTTAATGGTACAGCTTGGATAGAATTTGGCTGTTTGACAAGATTCCCTTTTTGTTACAGATTTCTAAATTCTTGGAAATAAGAGAGACTGTCTGGTTTTTATATAGCTTTAACTCAGACTTGTACCCAGAGGTATAAACTCTGTTGCCTGAAATCTAGAAGGAATGGCGTATTTGACACACTCTTTTTTCCTTCAGACATCCCCAAACTGTAGGATCACTTCACAGCTTTTGAAATAAAACCACCTCAGAACTAGGGATGGGTATTCTCCCATACAAAGTTTACCTCCTGGCTAGAAATTGGTCCTGTCTGACACCATCTGTCTCACTTAGCTTGTTCAGGAGACAAACTTGCTCTGTTTTTAAAACTTGGCCTAGGAATTCTTCTTTAGAAGATTATTCTCCTTGGCTACAGTAGGGTTCCTTTCACCAAATACTCCTACCCTGTCAACACTACAGGTCTATACACAGACACTAAACATGTCTAAATCCTCCAATTCCAAAAGTTCCAACCTATATTCCTGTCAGCAGCTCTGACTGAGTTCTAAACTTCACCATCTTTCAACATGTCACTCACATGAATAGACTTTGTGAGAAAGTAACACATCACGCTCAGTTTTTTTCCTGCATCTACATGCTCCTAGCTTTCACACTAACACGATCCCTACCTGTTGGAACATGATAGTGTGTAGTCGACCCACGCGGTCAGCGTAAGAACGAGACGAGACGCGGAGATAACATCTGGTGGAGATCGCCAGCAGCGGGAGACCGGAGGTCCGTGTTCCTAGCGAGTCTCCCGTCTGCCGGTTCCTGGCACCTTTATTGTTATTCTATCGGGGCGGTAGGAGGGAGACCGGGGAGTTCCGAGAACGGAGGCGGAGGTCGGGAGATCATCATGTGATGCATGATCTCACCTACACGTATGGAGAGGAGCCGTGGCTGCCTGAGCCTAATCCTCACCTGGGGTAAGACCATTGTCCCCATACCGTGATTGAGCTAGACAGTTCACGAATCTGCGACTCATGGGGATGAGGAGTGGGTGCGGTGGGCGACCAGAATGAGGTCCGGCTAGCGCCCCAACGTTTCTACCACGGTGCTGTTGGTCAGCAGTGCGCATTACTACATCTCCTCCCTTACTTGTAGTGCAAGGGGACCGAAATGCTAAGGGCTGCATTGAGTGACGCTTGTCTCTCCATTGCCTGGTCAAGCTGACCGGCTGCTTGTGTAACACATTAGAACTTGTCATGGGTAAGGGAGTTCAGGGCTTCTTACACACGCTACAGTACATTAGACACACATTGAACGTAAGCAAGATCCGACAATCCAGGCACATTAATTAAACCAATGCAGAGCTGTACAATAGCACTCAACCATCTCCTCCCCGCAGCCAGCTCCAGAGGGCTGACCACCAATGGGGCAAAAACATCATACCTTCAGATTAGATACAACTTCTTGCAGCTCAATGCATTTCTCATATGAATCAATTGGGAATTATCAGAAAGATTAAACATATTATGTGTGTACATTCTCAACCTTGGCGGGATGTAATAACAATAGTAATCAATAGCTGCACGATTGTCTAGGGTCGCTTTGACGAAAGTTCCTGCTGCTCGGAGGCCAGGGCATCCAGAGCGTGAGGTAGAGTTGGATGCACTCTCAAGAAGGGCACAGACCAGCCGGCCAATAGTCTTGGTGTGTTACAGGAAACAAGTCCGGGGCTCCCACAAGGGAAGCTATGGAGACAAAATTCCGCTTTGAGAGGGCGACCGCTGCTTCACAGGAGGCTCGAAGGTAGATGAGCTGGCGGCGGCAAGGCCCGGGTCTCTGGGCGGAGCCTGGGGTAGCAGAGAGTCCCGGCAGACAGACAGGCGGAAATGCAGCAATAACGTAATAACATAACTTCAAAAAAATTGGGGCATGCAACAAATTTAAACAATAAAACATGGCTAAATGATACATAGGTTGGCTGATACGGAAGGAAGGCAACCCGGGTTGCCTAATTGTCCAATGCACCGCTGTTTGACCACCAAACCACAGAGCGATGGCGCTAGGAGTCCATGGATTTCAAGATCAGAGAGAGAGCTACTGATAGTCTTGGCATTGCAGGTTCAGTGGTTCTCACGAAAGCAAGGTTGTGAGAGAAGGCTGGTTCAATAATGTTCAAGCGCTGAAACAGCCGGGAGAGTTCCAAGGGTTAACCTATCAGGATGTTCCCGGCCAAGTTCACCAGCCGGGGCGTGTGGGGAGGAAAAAGGATGGCGGCTGTAGATGAAGATCCTGCAGGGGTGACCCATTGTCACCGGTGGGGGTGGCTAGTGAGCAGCTGATGGCTGTAAAATCCGCGAGCGAGCAGCCGCAGAGGCTGCAGCTTGGGATTCTGCGTCTAGAGGCGCAATGGGCTGCCAGCGGGAGTCTTCGCTAGGCTGGACGAAGCCTGGCGCCTCTGCGACCCCTCTGGATCTCGGCCGCTCCGGTGCTGGGATTGTAAGTCTGCTGAAGCTATGGACGGGTAACGGGGATCCAGTTCCACTGGTGTGGCCTGGCTTCGCTTTGGCATCGCTCCCAGCTGGTCGGACGGTCAGGCTGGAATCCATAGAGGACCCAGGAGAAGGACTGAAGCACACCCTCTCCCAGGTTACGAGGGGGCCGGTCCCCGCCATGGCCCTCGATCTGGGAGCTGGCGGCAGTAGACCCTACGGGGAGGGGGCTGGGTCTGACCGTCTGAAGTGTCTTTCTCAATGGGTGATCTGTCATTCCGATGGTGGTGGGCTTATAGATTTAAATGATTGATGGTGAAGAGTACTTTTGATACCGTTTGTTGTATGGCCTAAATGGGGCCACCTCCCTCTTTAGTTTGTTTGGCTGTACCCTTTTGAAGCCGCGACGTTCTCCCGCCAACGCATCGCTGTTCGGTGCTGTTGTAGGGAATCTGCAGGTTAGCACGATTCCCCAGTTGGTGCAGAACTGGAGGCGGCTGCGAAGAATATGCGGGTGCTGTCCGGCTTTAGCGGAGGGGCGCATGACGCATGCATGCAAAGAGGTGCTGGATGACGGGATATTGTTTCCTACCGAGAGTAAGTGGGCTCCAGACGCATCCTTCCGGAAAGTAGGCATCTATAGTTACGTAGGTGCTTCCAGGGGGCCAGGGCAGGGAATCTGTGGCCACGCCCATCTGCCACAAGTCATTTGCCAGGCCCCCCCTCGGTTTACCCGGGTCTGACGTAGGGGCCATAAGGCAGAGCATTGAGCACAGGATTTAACGATAGACTGTGCCTGGTTGGAGGGGGATACAGGATCGGGCGCAGCGCTTTTGCCCCTGGTGGAAGAAATCGCATGCACTGGAAGCGGGTCGAAAAGAGGTGGAGATGTGGTAGCCGTCTGCGCTGGTTCCGCTGAGGGGCCTACGGGCGGTACGCTCCATATGGCTCTACCGGCAATTGAGGAAATGGATGCTAGCAGGTTCGTATCGTCAAGAAGAGACTCATGAGGTTTAAGTCATCTGGGGCGACGTAGGTCTCCGGTAGGCATCACGCGGCGCCACCGCATTGGGAATCACCAAAGGCTGAAGGTTGGGGAAAGTTTGAAAGGCCAGAATGGTTGCGGCGAAGTTCGCCCGCTTGAGCGGAGGTTGGCGGCGTAGAAGCGGCCAGTCTGCCACACCATTTTGTTGAAATGCAATGGCGCCGACGCTTGCCCCCCACAAGGCCGGCAAAGATGGTGGGGGCGCTTTGAGTGGGACAGAGGTCAGCAAAAGGTCAACGTGGACAGGGGTAGAGTGGAGGAGAGTAAGGCTAGGGTCTGGGGGGAGGTGGAAGAGGCCCTCCCCCCATCTAAACTCCTCCAGGCCAGCTGGAGGGGCGGGAGAAGCGCTCAAGAGATGCTGGAATCTCTGCCTGTTTAGAGTAAGTATGACGATTTTCTCGGGTCCCACCCCACCATTGCTTCATAGTGCGCTTAACGCCTTGGTTGATGACATCTGGGCGTAAAGCCGGCCCGGGTGGGAAAGATTTTTGGCGGCACATGAGGTAGTAGAGCCATTCACCAGGAAGGTTTGTGGCGGCCGAAAGGTACCCTAGGACTGGGAGAGGGGTGTTCAAGAGGAAGAGGAGAAATAATCCCTGAAAAATCCTAATCCACCATCGGGCGGCTGTAACTCCTTACCGCTCAAAGGCCCTTTGTGCTTTTTTTGGGCTTGTGCTGGATCCTGTCCCCTGGGTTTTTTGCGAGCGGGAGTAGTGAGAACAGGAGAAGAGGGCCCATGGGTTGGATGCAGGCATTTACTGCTCTGAGATCCTGTAGCAATCGCCATCGGCCACTCTTCTTTTTTATCACAAAGACAGGCGTGTTCCATGGCGATGTTGAGGTCTCAATGTGGCCCGCAGCCAGTTGTTCCTCTACAAGGAGCAAGGAGGTGGTGAGGGCAAAGAAGGGACGGACCCAGTTGAGGGTTCCGAGCAGCTGCTGCAGCTGGAGGAGCTGCATGCGTCTGGACGGTATCCTGGAAAGCGACAGGGCGGAGTAGGAGGAGGAGTTTGCGCTCCAGATACAAAAAATGGCTCATCTTTGCACCTTCGAGCCGGCGTATAGGCCTGACTGTTTTAATGTGTCGGCCAGCAGCCGCTATCCACTGGCGGGGATGGTCGGCAGCGGGTTATTTGTGATATCATCCATAATGGATGATTATGGCTCCGCCATGCCAAAACGGGCTAGGGCGGATGGACAAAAAAACTGACATTAAGCAGGGCTAAGAGCATTCCCTAAAATAATTTCCATTGGTATCTGGCCGCGGCTGCTGATGATTAAGCACCGGTACCGGAAAGCCAAATGTACCAGGGTCTTCGAGAGAGGGGAATACAAAAGAAACAACCTTCAGGTCAACAATCAGGACCTGGTAGTCCGAGGGGATAAGGTTGGGTTGGTAGACCGTGATTGAAGAGGGCCCATGGGTTGATGCAGGCATTTACCGTTCTGAGATCTCAGTAGCAATCGCCATCGGCCACTCTTCTTTTTATCACAAAGACAGGCTGTTCCATGGCTGTTGAGGTCTCAATGTGGCCCGCAGCCAGTTGTTCCTCTACAAGTTGGTGCATGGCAGTCAATTTTTTCTGGCAGTGGCCACTGCTCCTACCCACACTGGGGTCTTCGTGGTCCATGTGGAGGGAGGTATAGCAACACCTCGCCTCGAAAGCCTCCCAATGGCAATGGGAGGGCTTAAGGAATTGCCGCCTGAGTCCCTGGGGCTTCCGTGTGGCCTGCCTCCCTTCCCAGGTGCGCAAATGGCGCCCGCTTCGCCACTGGATCAGCCGCCACTTCGCTGATGGACGTCGAGCTCTCTGCACCCTGGTTTACCTGGCCCGGACTGTGAAGTGGGCTGCATGGATGCTCTTTGGGCGAGGGAGTTCGCGGCGCAGCGGCTGCCCCCGCGAGGTTGTGTTCCTGCAGGACACCCGCCCACATTGGGGTGAGTGCGGGCTCCGCAAGCCGCAGGTCAGTGGCCCCTGCAATAAGGGATGGTTCTGTTTGGGTTAGCGGAGAAAGTCCGGGACGGGCCTCCTGGGGTCCCTTCCCTGGGAAGACTTCGGCGCTGGCTGCAGGCCCCTACCGGGCAGCTCTGCAACCCTACCGAAGTGTCCGGACTGGTGGCAATTGGAAACATCTGCCTCGGGCTGCTTCCCAGCAATGAGAGGGCTGCGCCAGGGAGGTCCGCCAGAGTGGGCTGGCGACCCGACATCCTGGCAAGCCTTTAAGCATGTCGCCAGTTCAGGGTTCCTACCATACCTGTGATTGCTTCTATGGCACTCAGCCGGAGGCGCCTTGGCAAGACGCCAAGGAGCCTCGGCCCTGAGCCTCGTCAACCTTGCCTTTTGAGAGCTTCCTCTGGAGCCTGCTCACAAACTCGCATAGGGTTCTTTGGGTTTTTGGCCGGATGGTGGAGAAACTCTGAGTGGGCTGGCTGGCATTGGGAACCTTGACAAACGCCTTCAGGTGGCTTAACGAGGCTGCAGTAATCGTATGGTGGCCCCCAGGTGACACCCGATCGCTGGGGTTGGCGAAGCGCCGAAACCGTAGTTGAGCGGTTGTAGGCGCCACCGGAGGCGGCTGCTTGGTTGAAGCACTGCTGGCGGAACTCGCTTCCCAGATCACAAATTGTGCAGGGCTCAGAGCATGCGGAAGGTGGTCTTCAGTCAGTCCGAACCATTAAGTGACTCCTCACACTGCTCTAGCATGCCTCTCACATAGGGACTGGTGACTCTACGGCCCCGCATCGCTTAAGCATTTCCAGTGAGGATGTTATAGCTCAAGGGCTTATATCGACAAGCCGCTGACGACGCAATTCCCCTCAGTATCTGTGAAATGGACGGGCAATAATGCGAATCTTCGCATCGCCTGGCCAGGGTTTTTTCTCTGCAGATCACCGTGGGCTAATACTGCCTGGGCGAGTTTTGAACCCGCCACACGCGGGCTGACGAGGTGCAGTGGCTTCGAAAATGAAGGCGGGCAGGAGGGGCGGGCTGACAGCGGAGAGTTTGAAATGGGTGGAGGAGGCAAGGAAGGAGGACAGAGGCCCAATTTAGTGGATAGAGAAAATTCCGGGTTGAAATTGAAGGTGAAAGATCGAAAGGAGGGCGGCCTACAGCAAAGGGAGCCATAGGTTCAGCAGGCTGATGGCTATTGTTACTGTCTCCACGCCAGTAGCAGCTTACATCGGGCGCCATGAGGCTCTGTGTGTAGCTTGAAGAGTGCTCTCCGATGTTTTCCCAGTCCTTAAGATTCACCGTCCCCCCTCTGGGTACCATGGACACTGAGCTTCAATCTCCTCAACCAATTTGCGCCAGCTCCCTTCTCTTGGTATCGGGACCCTGCCGATTTCGCTAACGCAGCTTTCAGTTCGTCCAACGTGCTTGTCATAAGCCCTGCTTTTTTTGCAAGCTCCCATACTCACCGGTGTTCCGTCCGGACGAAGAGGTGTCCTAGACAGCGTATCTCTGGACGCGCCATCCAGAGGGGACGAGGCGACACCAAACGGTGGTCCCTGGATCGCTCGCATCCAGCTGGATCTCGTACCGCTGCCCTTCCCAGGCTGCACGGTGAAAGCAGGGTGGAGAGTTCAAGGGACTCCGGGTTTCTCTGCACCAGCTAGGCCTCCACTCCACGCTGGCCGGGCTTAAGAACGCAGACGACGCTGGAGATAATATCTGGTGGAGATGCGCCAGCAGCGGGAGACCCGGAGGTCCAGAGCCCTAGCGAAGTCTCCGGCCTGCCGGTTCCTGGCACCTTTTATTGTTATTCTATCGGGCGCGTAGGAGAGGAGGGACCGGGGAGTTCGGGAGAAGCGGAGGCGGGGAGGTCGGGAGATCATCATGTGATGCATGATCTCACCTGGCTACGTGCGGAGAGGAGCGTAAGCGTCTGAGCCTAATCCTCACCTGGGGGCAAGACCATTGTCCCTGCGCCCGGTGATTGAGCCAGACAGCTCACGCACCAGTGACTAAGTGGGGGATGAGGGTAGGGGTGCTGTCGCGACCAGAAGGCCGTGAGGGTCCGCTACGCCCCAAGCGTTTCTATCACGGGTGTGCTGCTGGGTCAGCAGTGCATTACTACAATAGTGTATGTTTTAAGTAGTATTTTTGCAATTGTTTTGTATGATGCTCTGAGCCCCTAGATGTGGAAAAACTGACATAAACACCTAAAAAATTAAAAGGGCTCATTTAAGAATTACTGACTTGAACACAGCTGTTTTTGATAATGGCTTTGCGATGCCTAAGAGCAAGGGGAAGGGAGAGATAACCAGACCTGGCCAGATATTACCTTAGAGTTTAAGACTTATTTCTAAGTTCTGATAACATCGTGTTTAATCATGGGTATAAGAACTGGGCTTTTAAAATGGAAATATTTCTCAGGATGTTATAAAAAATTTTTGAACTAGAATTATGTTATTTATGATGCCCAAGTGGAGTCCTTACACTGCTATACAAAAAGGAGTCTTAGACCTTCAAAACGAACAGTTCTATAAAATAACAAGCTTTCATAAACTTGAGACCACTAAATTTTGTCATAATAACTCTGTTGGTCTATGAATGCACCACAAGACAGAGTTATCCATCTGCAATATATTGCACAAGTACATTTGCAATATATTGCCCTAAGCCCAGGTTCAGCAGGGTATTAAATTTAATGAAGTAAAATAAATATACAGGGTTTTAAAAATTCCCCAGTCACCCAAGACAATGCATGATGCAAGCAGTCTTACCTGGAACTTTCTCTCCCAGCACGGACTCATGAAGTGAGATAAACACTTCAGCTTTGCAGTCTGAGAGATTAGTAACATGCAGGTCTATATTACATTTTGTCAGAAGACTGTTGGCCACGTTGACCCATTCTGTCAAAATAAAAAGGTGAAATGTTAGGGCTTCCCAGAGAAGTACAGAATCTGTTAGCACACAGAAGGATGCTTTCCAAAATATCCATGGGCCTTCTCTACGGTGTGCTTCAATGAATTTCCATCAGCCCTATTAATAGGTGTGTTTCAAAAGTGGTCAATGGAAACACTTATGTCTATGCACTAGTCATGAGACAATCACTCATATTATTATACTGCCAATTTCATTAATACTACCCTTGCTGTTTCGATGTTTCAGTCATTCTTGTCCTCTTAATTGTCCAAACAAAATTTGTTGTTGGAGGATAAAGTCCCCAACATAATTTATTTATTTATTTATTTATTTTATTTATATTTTAGATTTATAGGCCGCCTCTTCCCCGAAGGGGAACATATCAAGTGGCAAAATTTATTTATACTGCCACAAGGTTATGTCAATTTAAAGTTTTAACTGAAATTGATTGTTGTTTTACAACTCGGAAACATGAACAGACTCTTCATGTGATGGAAATGAAGATGCTCCGGTGGATGCTTGACCTGACTCTTACCAATTGTGTTGCAAACAAAGTCATACAGCAAAGACTTGGAATTACACCAATTACAAAGAAAATTAGGGAAACACGGCTCCAGTGGTACGGGAACATTATGCACCGGGGGAGACTTGTTGCAAAAACAGCCCTAAACTCTGACCCTGGAGGCCACCACCCACATGGAAAACCAAAGAAAAGGTGGATGGACAGCACTGCTGAAGACATGCATGCTGTCAACCTTACCTCTAAAAATGCCCAAAATTAAGCTATTTGGTGAAAATAATGTCAGTGCTAACCCCCAAAAAGGGGAATACAGCCCTAGAAGAAGAAGAGTGTCCCCTTGAGAGGGAATGATCATGTAATTCTGGACATCTGAATGCTTATTTATTGTTTTATTCTTTTTTATACTGGTCAAAGACTGAATAAACATATTGATTGACAGTACTCATTAATGTACTCTCTTAACTATTTCTTGCCACTATAGTACAGAAGGAGAAACAAGCACCTCTTCCATATTGTACTTGTTGATTAAAAAGAAAATCAGTGTATTTCTAAAATCTATTTGCTGATATTATCGAGATTCCCCATCTTGATAATGCCCTCATAAAAATTAACATAGGTATCTTTTCTGAAAAAGAATAGTTTTTAAGTATATTTAATGTCAGCCCCCAATCTTAAACAATTCATCACCCATAATAATATAACATATAATATAAGCATTGCAGGGGGTTGGACTTGATGACCCTTGGGGTCTCTTCCAACTTTATGATTCTGTGATCTAATTTGAATATGTAAACTGGTACCAGAGTTTGCAATAAGTCAACTTTGCTGCCATGTACATCCAGACAACACAATCACTGGACTTAACAACATCAACTACACCACCTCAGATTTATTCATTTGCTCAACTACTGACACTGTGCATTCCATGAAATGCCAGCAATGCTCTTCAGTTCTCTACATAGGGCAAAAAGGTCAAACCACACACCAAAGGATAAAGGGACACAAGTCTGACATCAGGAATTACAAAACTGAAAAACCAGTAGGAGAACACTTCAACCTTCTGGACGTTCAATGCAGGATCTCAAAGTAGCTGTTTTATTGCAAAGACATTCCAGAAACAGACTATAACAGGAGGCTGCTGAGTTGCAACTTATTACAACACTCAGGAAAATGGAAACACCAGGACTCAATAGAGATATCAGAGTCATATCTTACTTCCCTGTTTCCCCAAAAATAAGATCTACCCTGAAAATAAGCCCTACAATGATTTTTTGGGATTTTTGTAGAATGTTTGAAAAATAAGCCCTAGTTACAGATTTCCCATCACAGCTGATCTGATCACATGGGAGGCGCAAAATTATGGGGAAAAATAAGACATCCCCTGAAAATAAGCCCTAACGTATCTTTTGGAGCAAAAATTAATATAAGACCCCGTCTTATTTTCGGGGAAGCGTGGCATGTAGGCTAACTTCATTCAGTTCCTGCATCTGTTCGTAAACTCTTCTATTGTGCTATGTGCTAGTATGTTGATATTCACAGATTTCACAGTCTGCATCAATCCAATCTTACTTAACATTCAGTTACTTAATGTATATTGACCCTAACTAGCCCTTCGAGGCAATACCCTCCCCATCTTCTACCTATATGTAATTGTGTGCCCTCTGTTTCAGCGTGCCTGAAGAAGTGTGCATGCACATAGAAGGTTATGCCAAGAATAAAACTCTGTTGGTCTTAAAAGTGCCACTGGACTCAACCTTTTTTTTGCTGCCCCTGACCAACATGTCATATTAATTGAGAGTTATCACTCCATTAAAAAAAAACTGTTTTATGTGATGACAAATACCTTGGAAACCTTGTATTCTTTTTCAACAGGGTATGACAGAAACTGGATATTATATTTCATGTTTGATCACCAGTTCTGGTTTTCTTTCATTCAATTTATATCTAGATATACTATTGCAATTTTGAACTACTGTACTTTAACTGGATATTTTGGAAATTAAAACAGACTCCTCTATGGTTCCAGTATCTTTAAACATGGAATTTAACACAAAAAAATTTGAGGCAGCTTAGGAAAACTAAAGTTCTGTTGTCTTTTGTCATAAGAAAAATTAGAAGGTAAAGAATACATTTTTACAAGACTGGAATAGATACTCTATTCCTTTTAGATCTTGATTGATCCACAATGTTAATTTAACATATTAAAATGAATCAAATTGATATTGTCATTACACTATGCATGATTCTTTTCTAGCTGCAGAAACTGCAGGAATGAGATCTAATCTAGCATAAGAAGATCCTAATGCATTCCAGTTAAAGAGCAGCATTAGACAAAAAGTCTCCCAAGGATCCCAAGATGGATGGTCCAGCTGCAAAGAATGGTCCCAATAATTAGTAAAAGTTAACAAGTATGCATGATGATATATACTAAGAACAGGGAAACCAAAGCAAAGTTGTAACATGGAATCAGTACTTAGTAGTGTGGAGCTGGCTGTTCCTTATGTTTGGCCACTGTCTAGATTTGTGAAAGGTTACAAGTAACAGGCACCTCTACACAATGCTAGTTCTACTTTGGCACTAGATTCAAGGGAGGAAGCAATGTAAAAAGCACAGGATAACATTATATTCTTATTTTTCTAAGAACAGGAATTCTTCAGGTTGTTGTGGGTTTTCTGGGCTGTGGGGTCATGGTCTAGTAGATCTTGTTCCTAACGTTTCACCTGCATCTGTGGCTGGCATCTTTAGAGGTATATCACAGAGGGAAGTCTGTTACAGACTGTGTCCAGCCACAGATGCAGGCGAAACGTTAGAAACGAGACCAGACCACGGCCACAGAGCCTGGAAAACCAACAACAACCAGTTGAATCCGGCCGTGAAAGCCTTCAAAAATACAGGAGTTCTTCAGTCTACTTACAGAAAACAGGGAAAGCAACAGTTTTAAACATTGTCACACTTTGGATTATCATAATAATCCATGTAATAACCCAGTACGCCACATCAGAGATAGAGTGTCCATAGGGGGGGAAGTGTAAGGTTGAGAAAACAGTGACTTGCCAAAAGTCACCTAGTGACTTCATGGCTCAGGCAAGATTTGAATTAGGGATTTCACAGTTACACTGCACTACAACTCTTACTTGACTGTCCATTCCTCCAGGCAGTATGATACCCATAATTTAAAGAGACTTCTCAGAATTGATAGCAGCCCCATAATATATAACACACATTCCTTATGATAGTACATTACTGGTTCTATGACCTTGGCACAAAAAATACCCTTTCCTTAAAAGTCTCATAACAAAGCAGTGGTTCTCAACCTTCCTAATGCTGCGACCCTTCAATACAGTTCCTCATGTTGTGGTGACCCCCAACTCTAACATTTATCCATTTTGCAGATGGAGAACACTGATGCAGAGAGTCTTAGGCGACCCCTGTGAAAGGGTCATTCGGCCCTCTAAGGGGTCCGGATCCACAGGTTGAGAACCACTGGGCTAAAGGACTTCCCATTTCAAAATAGTTTAGGTACACTCTCCTCCAACTAAAGAGGAGACTAAAAGCTTAAGCAAGAAAACAATCTAACAATGGAATTACAAGCATAGAGCTTTTTAAAAAGAATGTCCTTCAATAGCTTAAACTATAAATTATTCACAATCCCCATACATTTTTACATACCAACAAGTTTAAAGTTTACTAGATGAATGAATAATGCATTTTGGATAAAACATAACAAGCACATTCAGGTTGCCAACTCCATAATGTATTTACTAGAAAAGCCCATATATTTGTAGAAAGGACAGGGGAGAAATGCAGTTGAACAACTTCCAGAAATGTCACTTGTGCATGCACTGTATTTATACAGTAAATTTCTCATTGAGACTCAAGGTGGACTGCATACAATGCAATCAATAATATGAATCATATAATAAACAATGTAATAGGACTCAGACTGTAGAAATCTGAAACAAATCACGATTATTAAACATGACATACCAAATAAGTTGAAACACTACAAATTTATCCTAGGGGAATCTCAAAACTATAGGGAGATTTCTATTCCAGGGTGTCAGATCTTCAAAACCTTGTTCTACATAACCTTGTTCTACAATAATTTGTGTTTCTTTTTTCCTCTCTAGGCTTTTGCTTACTTTAAAGCTCTCTCAACTTTGGAGATTAATAACTCAAGAAAAAAGATTTGAGACTGTACCAAAACGCAAAGCAGACTAATTGGTACGTGACGCAAGAATGCAAATAAACAAAAAATGGGCTTTTATTTATAACGGCTGGCCTCTTAAACGGAAAATATCCTGGGAATCAAGGTAGTGCCAAAATAAAACAGAAACAGAAGGTGGAGATCTCTGCTAAGTTGAAAAGGAGGACACCCCACTCACCTCTTTCCTGAGCGTCGTCCATATCACCCACGAAGCGCAAGCGACTTTTTTTCTGCAGCCTGCACCAGGCAAACCAGCCACAATTTTACCCCTTAAACAGAGCCCCGGGAGATTTAAACGCCTTAACCGCTCCGCGACCTTGCGTCTTTCGATTGGCCAGCCAGAGGCGGAAAGGGCGTCGTGAAAGAGTCTGTCTTTCATCCCTACCGCAGCTAACCTTCTTCCGGTTTCCTGGCCTGGTTCCGTCATTGTGTATTTTCAGGCTGGTTTGGTTGCTATGGTAACGTGGCCAATTAGCAGCAGGTCTCCGCAAAGGTGTCAAGGCAACCTAGATTACAGCGCGCCACGTACGGCAATGGGGCGGGAGAACAGCACGCTTCAAGCGCGACTGGAGGGTTTTCAAGCTTGGCAAAAATCGGTTTTGAATGTTACGTGTATGTTTATAAAAAGTAGTCAAATCGCAACCGATTTTTGAGGACTCCATCAAGGGGTTTTCAAGTCAAGCGAGAAGCCAAGAAGATTTGCCCTTGCTTTCCTCTGCTGAGTCTTCTTCCAATCACCAGCCTTCCAATCACCGACCCCCTCAACTTCTGAGATCTGAGAAGATCGAACTATATCATGTCACCTTTCTTCCTTGTGCATGTTACAGACCAGTGAATGATATAAAGCAACAGATGGAAAACACAGTTTAAGAACATGTCCAGACTGCATTTTCTCTCCCCAATGAATAAATATGGTCATTTTGTTACCGCCAGGAAAATATAAAAAATATTTTCCTAAGCCTATCGCCAGGCTCTGAGACCAGAGCAAAGAGACCAGTGTTACCCAGAAGTCCCCATATGTGGTTCTGCCAAGGTTTCAGATGGCTCTCTCCCTGATTTTGTTTTGAAAAACTTATTGTAAGTTCTCCAGCGTTAGATTTATTATTTGCTTAATGTTTATGTTGGTGTCAATTGCAGAACTCAGCTAGGTTTTCTAACTGATTTAAGGTTTAGCAATGTTTAGGATACTAAAAATGTTATTTTAGATATATATGTGTACATATTAGTAAGTCACATTAGCTTGTAATAGTTAACATTGGAACTCAAGGAAGTTGGTCTTGGAATTCAGTTTAGACCAACACCAGCCAAATCCCCTTAGCAAAGACAACAGACCCTCTTGGAATTGCAAATCAAATTTGATGACAGCAACCCAGATGCCCCAGCCATTGAAGAACGTGTCAGGACCATCATTGGATCATTTGAATTTTCTTTTGTTGTGGGACTGAGGTGCGGGAGCCTCAGGACATAACTCAAGGAAGCGGCCCATCTGATAACCAGATGCCTGGGTGCATTAGTAGCCTCACCCAGTTTTATGAATGGACACACTTCACTCCCTGTTTTGCGGGAAGACGCCTGACAGCGAGATCCCAGAGTTCCATTCACAAAGTTGTAACTGTACCTTTCTTTTATGTGTTGATGTTTCTGTATTGTTTCGAGGTAAGAGGCCTGCCCTCTTACCTGCCCCCTTGCCCTCTTTTGATATTCGTGTATAAAGGTCCTGCACTCGGCTTAGGCGGAACGGTCCCTTGCCTGAGCTGTATCAATCACTTTCGAATAAAGATATTCTGTTTCTGAAGAACACCGGCTTCCTGCGCTTCAGTACGTTGCCTGAACTAAAATCACTTAATGTTACCCGAGCAGCAGCAGTAACAATTTCTTGCACATTTAAGATTAAGGATGTGGTTTCATCCTAGCCCTGAAAGTTCCCTTTCTATTACTTAACTCTCCTCTCCTGTTAAGACTTTTTTCCTGTTAATTAACCATTTGAGATTGGAAAGAGGCTGGGGTGGAAATGGAAAAGGCAAACACAACAGGGGTGTGGGTTGATTCTGTTCCCTAGCAATGGGCAAGGGAATCTTGCATTTGGGAGGGAAATAATTTTTTTCCAAAAGAAGGAAGAATTTTCCAACAGTTCTTTAGCAGAGTCTGTTGTGACTTTGAATGACATAATTTTTAAAAGCTTTACAAAGCAGGAATGTAAAAAGGTAAAGATATCAATTCCTTACCTTGACATTCCTCTTGTCATGGGATGATAAAATCAAGCCACTTCAGCAGTTATATTTAAATCTATAAAAATATTTTTAAAAATATTATTCTATCACAAATCATTCTAAAGTTGTATTCTGGAGTTGTTTTGCAGTAAGATTATTGGTTTCTGTGAGATCATTCTCCAGTAAGAAACTTGAGTCTCTTTCAAAATTAGTAACTTAATTCACGAGCTTATACATTGCCCACAACATACCATATTATGTTTTTTAATATTATGAAACTTGTCTCATACCTTGGTTTTTGATTTAACAATGCTGAGTTCAGTTTTATCTGTGATACAAATACATACAAGTTTGCATTGGCTCTTTTTGTTTGACATTTCATGTATAAGGATTTTACTTGGGGAATGTACAATTATCTATTACTTTTTATGATAACTTATTACCTGTGGTAATAGTTGCTGCTGGAGTGGTGGTTTGCTGCTTTGATCTGTTGAGAGGGAAACAGCTTTTAAAGCCTTCAGTTATGGCTGGATCTGTATCCCCCTTACCTAAGGTCATTCATGTCTCAGGTTTGCACATGACCTGTACGACTTTAGGTGATGCTGTTCACCTAATAACCATATTCTTAGGCTTTTACTGAAAGAGAATGAATTCTTGAGTTTGTGAATAAGTGTTGCTTATAAATAAACATGGTACTGATATAATTACCTACTAAGTAAATATGGAGTTATTGAGATTAGAATTTCCTGTAAATATGGTGATAACCCCTGCATTAAGCCCTCTAATCTGGAGCACCAGGTTTGATTCCTTACTTTTCCACATGAAGCTTGTTGGGTGACCTTGGGCCAGTCACAGTTCTCTCAGAAAATATTGTTTGGCTAAATTATTAAATGTTTGGCTAAATTCTTACTTAAATATACCAAGACAATGATTTGGAAAACTTGTTTAAAAAGATAGAACTTATGAGTGTATACAAAAAAACAGTAATCAAGAACTACCTAAGATACTGCTGGGAACTTAGAATAATGTTGTGGCAACTATTGCAGGGCTGTGGAACCTCCAAACATTTTAATTTTGAAAATTATTTCATAGTTAATAAACATATTATAACCAAATAATATTTACTGCCTTGTGGAATGTGAAAACAGCAATGCCCTCATTAACTATCTTTAAAAAAATTATGTTCTCACGCATCCAGGCCTGACTGCCTAGCTCCAGGCATGTTGCTTGCTATAGGGGGAAAGATTAAAGATACTGCAGACCAGATGATCAAACCTACAGATCATCACCCATTAGTGATGGTCCACATGGGAACTAACAATATGGACATGAATACTGTCACACACATTAAAGCTAACTATGAAATTCTTGGGAGCAGCTGAAGGGAATGCGGTCACAGGTAGTATTCTCTTCAATCCTTCTATCAGAGGAAGAGGGATGTGATGGGAACAAAAGATAATGGAGGTGAACTTCTGGCTGTATTAGTGGTGCTGGTAGGAGCAATTTGGATTTTGGGACCATGGACAAGGTTTTCTGGAAGACACACAAGCATGCAAGGACTTAACCTATCAAGGCTGGGTAAGAATGTGTTTGGAAAGAACCTGGAGAGATTCATCAGGAGAACTTTAAACTGATATAACAAGGAGAAGGAGATGGCCAAGGCTTCAGATGCCTATGTATTAATGCCTAAAACGTGGAGAACAAGAAGGAAGAGTGTGAGCTTCTAATGCAGGCAGAGGGATATGATTTAGTAGGAAATATAGAGACTTGGTGGGATGATTCCCATGATTGGAATGTAGTAGAGGATGGATATGAGTTGTTCAAGAAAAAAATGAAAGGGTCAAAGAGGCAGAGTGTGAGGAGAGAGTTTGCTTGTCAGGAGATGCTGAAGGAGATGGGTGACAGCGCAGTGGAAAGTATCAGAGTGAGGATGAGGAAAGGAAGGACAAACAGTGTTGTGGCTGGAATCTGCTAGAGACTGCCTCACCAGAGTGAGGAGGTGGATGCTGCCCTCCATGAGCAGCTTCTCTGTGTAACCAAGCAAGATGACGCTGTTATGGGTGACTTCAATTTTCCTGATGTGTGCACAGAGACAACTCCACTAAATGTCCAGAACCATGCAACTTCCTGACCTGCCTGGCTGGCAACTTTCTTATTCAAATGATGGAGGAAGCAACAAAGGGCTTGACCATACTCAACTTAATGTTAACCAACAGACAAGAATTAGTATGCTGAATTAAGGGTGTGGAGACCTTAGGTGGAAATGACCATGTTCTCCTAGAATTCCTTTTGCTGTGGGAGACCCAGGAAGTTTGTAACCTGACATGTTATGTTAGATTCTAGTAGTTCATACTTTAATGAGGTCAGAGGCATTATGAGAATCATTCCTCTTATTGCCCTGAGTAGGCAGTCTCCACTTTTATTTGGGGAAATTAGACATAGAGACAGCTTAGTGAGAGGGGGTAACTGAGATCTATAATCTATGTTTGCGGGGATTGTTCAAGTGGGAAAACTCTTAAGACTGCTATGAAAATAAACTAGAATTTTATAAATAAGAGATTTAGTGTTGCATAGTGGTTAAGAGTGGTGGACTCTAATCTGGTTATCCAGGCTTGTTTCCCCATTCCTATAAACAAAACCTGCTAGGTGACCTTGAGCTAGTCAAAGTTCTCTCAGAACTCTCTCAGCCCCATCTACTTCACACAAGGTGTCTGTTGTGGGGAGAGGAAGGGAAGAAGTTTGTAAGCTGTTTTGAGACTCCTTATGGTTGAGAAAAGCAGGGTATAAACTCATCTTTTTCTTGCAGAGTGGACTGAACATCCAGTGAAGGCAGTGATCAAGAGGGAAATGGCTTGCATTTCCAGGAGCTAAGAGGAAAGGGCCTCCCTGCGAAGTAGGTCTGTGTGCACAGATCCAAGACACATACACACACTATAAATGGCCATAGGATAAATATTTGTATCCCAGAATGGGTCCTGAGGCAGTATGAGGTAAATTGGCAGGAAGGTCAGAGATAAGAATTGATACCTTTTCTGGGGTTTGGATAAAAGATAGGTGAGGCATGGTGGGTCATCAGGAATGCTCATGTGGTTCAAATATTGTGCAAATGAGTGTTACAATGGGTGTAAACTACAATAAGTAATGGCTGGCTTGGAGCACTGATTAAATCATCAAATGACATTGCGAGCCTCATTGTTCAGCTAGGCACACCTTGGACTATTGGAAAAGTACAGCTTTCAAACTTCTTCCCACCAAAGTTTTTGACACACAAGCCCAAAGTCTCTGGGAAAACTCAGTTTTTGTGCACAACAATGCCTCACTCTCATACCAGTTCTTGTTCCCCCTGTCATTTATAGCACTGTCAAGCAGCTGCAAACACATGGGCAAGAATGATAGAAGGAAAAGGAGCAAGCGAAGGGTGGGCTGTCCTAAAACAAGAGCTCTTGCACGTTCAAGTCATCATGTACCAGAAGAACAGAAATATGGTAGGACATCGAAGAAGCTAATGTGGATGAACTAATTATGAGCTAAGGAAGAAAAAATTAATGTTCAAGAAATGATGGGAAAGACACACCTCTAAAGTGCAATTATGTGCAAGTTGCTAGGTACTGTACATCAGCCAACAAATAGGCCAAAACTCAGATTAAGCTGAGGCTGGCCAGGGAGGTTCACTACAATAACCAAAAAAGCTTCTACAGATACGTGAGGAGCAAACACTAGTTAAAATAAGTGATAGTCCCATTGTTGGGTGAAAACAAAGAAACTCTGACTGAAGATAGAGAGAAAACAGAAAGGCACAGTTCCTACTTTTCCTCACTTTTTTTCTCTGAAGAAAAGAACAGGTCCATCTAGAGATTGTGTTGACATGGTTGACATGGACAGAGGTTGCTGAGAGGTGCCAGTCTTTGTTGGATGAGTACACATCCCTCAGGACAGATGGAATGTACTTGGGAGCAGGGGTATAGGGGGAGAAAATTGCACCCAGGTGCCACCCCCTGCCCCTGTGGCCCTGCCCCCTCCCAGTTATCTTTTTCTGCCAGTTGAAAACAGCTTTCTGCCATCTGAAAACGGGCCAGGTTGGTGGGATGAGGCCAGGCCTGGCGAGGTGGGGCAAAAGGGTCTGGGGGTGATTTTCTGCTCCCACTGGTGTGCACCCGGTGCACAACACCCACCGGCTCTCTTATAGCTACGCCTCTGCTTGGGAGTGCTCAAAGAGATTTCTAGAGAGCTTGCAAAGCCTTTGTCCATCCTCTTCCAGACATCTTGAATGCAGAAAGGCATATGTTATCCCGATTTTTAAAAAGAGAGGAGGAGGACGCAGGAAACTAGAAGTCAGTCAGTGACCTGACTCAGGGAAGATACTGAAGGAGACTTTAAAGGATCAGTCTGTGAGTATTTGAAGGACAGCTTGGTGATCCATGGACTCAGCATGGATATGTCCCCAACAGGTCCTGCCAGACCTGCTTTGTTTCCTTCTTTGAACAAGTGATAGGTTTACTGGATTGTGGGAACATAAATTGACATAGTTTGCTTGGATTTATGTAGTTTTTGACAGGGTTCTCCATGAATGGGTAAACTGGAGGACTGGACTCTAGGTTAGTTAGAAGGATAGGAACTAGTTGGAGAACCATACCCAAATAGTAGTTGTCAAAAGGCATATAATCTGATTGGAAGGACGTGTCCAGTGGGATGAAACAGGCTTGGTTCTGGGCCTGCTGCTTTTCAATATTTTTTATAAATGATCTGGATGAGGAGGTGGATGTGTAACCCATATGTTCAGAATGGGTTGACCCAGAAAGATGGACTCAAAGCAGCAGGAGACTGCAAAAACTCATGAAGTTGGAGGAAGCAAGGCTACCAGGCTGGGACCTTGATTTATTTCTTTATAAGCTCTTAACAGCTTGTTTAAGGGCTTTCTGTGTATATAGTTGATGGGAGTTCTTTTGGGGACCTTCATCATCTTTAATCCAGTTCATCAAGCCTCTGAAGTCTTCATAAGCCAACCACCAGCAGGAAGAATTGGACTTGGCAATACAATACTGTAAATAGAAGGACTTGAAATGCAACTCAACAGGACTGTGAAGTGTTAATGTTAAATGTTAATGTTTAATAAGTGTTATTTGTTAAGAAAAGTAAACCATTTTGTTTTAAATTTAGTTGTTGCAACTCCTTCCAAGTTCTGCCCCACAGAACCCACAGTTAGAGGTTACAGATGGACTATTAATTAAATTTGAAGATTTGGTATCAATGGGAAGGAGTAATGAACACCCCAGAAGATAGAAAATTTAACAAGATCTGGACCCATTGGAAAAGTAGACAGATGTGAACTAGAAGCAGTTCAACAAAAATAAGTGCAGATTTCTACATCTGGGTAAAAACAGTGATAAGTACACATACTGGATGGGGGATACACTTCTAGCAGCGTAGTTGAACAAGATCTTGAGGTACAGGTGGACGGTAAGCTAATTATGAGCAGCCAGCATGATGCAGCAGCAAAAAGATTAATGCAGTCTTGAGGTGTATCAATAGACGCAAAACATAGCCTTGAGATAAACAGATTGCAGTGTTCTTTTAGTATACCTTTTCACTGTCAGGCAGTATCTGAGCTTCTCTGTAGAAAATCCTGAATGTTAATACACTGGCTCCTAATTATTAAGAACTGATCGTAAATTATTGTTAACAAAGGTAGGATGATTTCTTCCAAAATTTAGGAAAGTATTGTTTGTTGTACAGTAGTTGACAATTTGCAATGAATCAGATTTCCCTTGAGATCCTTTAAGGCAACTCTAGCTATCCATGGATTCAAGCATCTTTTGGAATACTTACACAATGGATTAACCAATTAGTACACATATCTTTTTCTTCCCAACTAGGCCTCTTAAAGGAAATCTGATTCATTTTGCTTTCCTATTGAAAATTTGCAATGGAGTTACTGCACATTCCCCAAAAAGGCACTAGAGTTGTGGATTGTTTTATTTCAGTTATGTGAGTTTAATGTTTAAGTGTGACCTGAAATATTTAATGCCTGGTCACCCATGCATGCACATCACTTAAATAATTGGTGATTACCTAAGCCAACTACATTGTTAAGTGCAGCTTTTGAATTCAGTTAAGGAGAGATGACCAGATAACTTGAGCAGTAATAAATCGAGTGAGCAAACCTGTCTTTGTTAACTGGCATGGAGTTCCCTTCTTTTATTTGATGTAGTGTATTCACAGAGGGTTTTTTTTAAAAAATCAGATCGGTTAAAGCACCTTACCATTTAAGTAATCCCATGTGTGCTGGTTAGTGGCACTTAATCTGATGGGTTTTAATGACAATGTATTCTTGCAGGTATTTGAAATTAACTTGTGACAATTTATTAAAACGGAAGGGTATTTAAAAGTGGAAGAAAGGAGACCATCACCACTTTTGAAGAGCTTCTTTCCTTTATTAGAAAACAGAATAGAAAAAAAAATAATATTTTTCGGTATTGTTAAACATCACCATAATAGTTAAAATTATTGTTAAACATAAGGTCCATTTTTCAGTCTACAAGAGGCGGTCGAACAAGCGGAAAATATCCCTAAAACCGTTTTTCCACAAAGAAAGCTGAAACGTCTCCTGGGGCGAACGATCTGCGCAAGCGTGGAGAACTACAGTTGGCCGTTGCGGCGGGCGAGGAACGGAAAAGTCACGTAAAGTGGGGGAAGGGCTTTTCAGGCTGTGGCGCGCGGGGCGAGAAGCCGGTCAGATCGCTGGAAATGGAAACTGGCGTGATGACAACCTACACCGGGAAGAGCACTTCCGCTTATTCCCGAAGGCGATGAAAAACTGGCGCGCCGGCCTCTTGGCGAGGCGTTCATAGGCCAACAGACAGACCCCATTGTAGCTCCGCCCCTTTTCTGAAGACAAGAGAATTTCCATCCGTCCGCCAGAATCTAGAATGAGGAGGTGGGCGGTACTTTCAATGACGTCACGAGCCGGCTTCCCAACATTCGCAGCGGTGCCGGCTATATAACCGGCATCCGGCCTGTCGGACACTCCCCATTCAGTCGCCCTCGTCACCGGCGTTAGGATTGATTACCCTGATCTTTGCTGTTGTTGAGACCTTCGTGATCGTCGTCGTCATGCCTGGGTATTCCAGTGAGAGGGACCGCGGGTGAGGCGCGGGGCTCAGCTAGCTTAGCTCCGGGGCGTAGTGGTGGCTGAGACGAGGGATTTTTTTTTTTCGGGGGCGGAGAGCGGGGTCGTTAAAATGGCGGCCACGGAACGAGCATTTTTCTGCGCCTTTGTTTACTGCCTCTGCTAAAAGACTGCGGCGGCGAGGGGAGGGGGATAGGAAGCCGAGGAGGAGGCTTTCTGCGGCTATTCTTCATGGCCCGCAGGTGATTTCCCCGAGGGAGGGGGGCTCTAACAGTAGGGTTGCCCGATCTGGGTTGGGAAATTTTAGGAGATTTTGAGGTGTTGGATGGAGCGTTAGGATTTTAGAAAGGGGGGAGGGAAGACTTCAAGCAAGGCGTTAATATTGTAGAATCCACCCGACAATTGGTAATTCCGGGAGATCGCCAGGAACGAACTGGAGGTTGGCAACCCTATCTTTATGCCATTTCCCGTCACCATGAAATGAAATACGTCGGCGGTGCCATTCGGGGAAATAGGTCTGGGGAAAAAAAAAATACCCGGCTAAAACCGCCGCCTCTTCTGCTCTTTGTAAAGCCGGCTTCCATTTGCCGTTTGTCTCATTCGAGCGGATGTTAATGGCTGGCCCCGCCATGTGGTGGCTGAGGGGAAATCAAAATGCCGGCGACGGCTGCTTCTGCCGCCGCCTTTGTTCCTCCCCCCCTCCTCCTTCCTTTCTCTGTATCCCCGCCCAGGAGTCAAAATGGATGCGTCTACGAAAAAAATGTGGCGTAGGTGAAAAAGACAAAGGAAACTGCCGCAGTCTCCGGGCTGCCATGCCTTTGTGCGGGGAGCGGCGCGGCTCGTCGTCCCCCTCCCATTCATTTACATTGAGCGCCGCTTAGCTAAGGTTTGGGGTGGGTGTAATGAAAGAGGGCCAGTCGGATAACCTTACCGATCATGTAGCCGAGCTTTAAAGCCTGGAGGGAACCGGGGTTTCTGTTCCTCGTGAAAGGGAAGCGCTGGTGGCTTGTAAAAGCAGGCGTTGTAACCGGAACCGGGGAGGTTTCGTAATCATTGCCGCCCCTTCGTAAATGTGACGCAGAGAGAGGGAGTGCCCTGCGGTTAATTAGGACAGTTTGGTTTGTAGCAACAAAAACACTGCTGGGCCCGCTTGCCGCGCCACGTTTGGCAATTTCCTATCCACTGCTCAATAGGAATCTTGAGCAGTAGTGTTAATATTGGGGCTTGCGGAAACCAGTGAGAATGGCACGGCGGCCCTGCTTAGTGGAACCTTTTGCCTCCCCAGGTTTGGTGGCCCTCGTTTTGGAGGAAGTAGAGGGGGATCGTTAGGCGGAAAGAAGTTTGGAAACCCTGGAGAAAAGCTTGTGAAGAAAAAGTGGAATCTGGATGAGCTTCCCAAATTTGAGAAGAACTTCTACCAGGAGCATCCTGATGTGGCAAGACGTCCTATGGTATGGCCAGCTCCTTGCATCTGGTGTTGTAGTGTTAAAGTAGGCCAAAATCATAACTTTGCTGTGGACTGGTATGTTGATAATCTATGTTGTAGGAATATTAATCTTTGTGGTGACTCTGAGATTATTGCAGCGGTGCTGAATTTAGTCTGGTTGTATTGACTAGGCGGCTTTCATTTTCTTTGCAGCAAGAGATTGAACAATACAGAGCAAGCAAAGAAATCACAGTTAAAGGCCATAGCTGTCCAAAGCCAGTTATGAACTTCTATGAAGCAAACTTTCCTGGTAAGGAAAGCAACTATTGGGAATAAAATTCATCATCATTGATATGCATTAAGCTTAATTAGTTCATTCTTGTCTTGTAGCAAATGTTATGGACGTTATTCAGAGACAGAATTTTACTGAACCCACTGCTATTCAGGCACAAGGCTGGCCTGTTGCCTTGAGTGGACTGGACATGGTTGGTGTAGCACAAACTGGATCAGGGAAAACACTTTCTGTAAGTAACTGCTCACTGTACCAGGAAAAAAACCATAAAGTGGTCTATGGACATGACTAATTTTTTTTTGCTTTTATCAACAGTATTTGTTGCCTGCTATAGTCCATATAAATCATCAGCCATTCCTGGAACGAGGAGATGGACCTATTGTAAGTATTGGTATCATGAAACTTAAATTTCCCTTCCATTTGTCAGTTGAATATCATTGGATTTAATTACTAGTAATATTTTGGACTCTCCAGGCAGTATGTTTGTAGCTGCCATATCTGTTTACTAGCTGGTGTGGAAAATTAACAAAGAAAAGTGCTGTTGTGCAGAAGAAAGAGTATGATTTTCACACTGATTTATGTGTCCCAATGTGAACTCTTCAGTTCCCCTAAGACTTTTTGGTGGTTCTCTGCCCCCCAAGAGCAACTTCCAGGGGCATTTAGACTACAACAGGGTAAAAGTAGGCAAGGAAACTGCTGCTTGGATGATGTTGCTTCTAATTTTCTGTGAAAATTAGGGGTAGATCCAAATCATCTGTCTCAAAAGTAACTGCTACTGCTAAAGTGTATCAGAAGCAAGACAATTCACTGCTTAAAAGTAAAATCCCTTGTTTCAGTATGTGCAGTAACCAAATTTGTCAGATGTGAATTATCTGAATGTTCCCAGAATACAGCTTGACTCTTCATTTGAATTTTGTTTATAGTGTTTGGTGCTGGCACCAACTCGAGAATTGGCTCAGCAAGTGCAACAAGTGGCTGCAGAATATGGTAGAGCCTGCCGTTTGAAGTCTACTTGTATTTATGGAGGAGCTCCCAAGGGACCACAAATACGTGACCTGGAAAGAGGTATAAAGTCAGTGTATTGGCAGTAATCTGCAGTTAGAAGTCACATCTGAGCATGATAGCTTTACAGACCAGTTAGAGAAATGACTGCCACATTTTATCTTAATTTCAGGTGTGGAAATTTGCATTGCAACACCTGGAAGACTCATAGATTTTTTGGAAGCTGGAAAGACTAACCTTAGGAGATGCACTTACCTTGTACTTGATGAAGCTGACAGGATGCTTGATATGGGATTTGAACCTCAGATCCGAAAAATTGTAGAACAGATTAGAGTAAGTATAGATGCCACATTTTAGGATAATAAGGAAAATATATTTTGGAACTGAGCAGTTCCCCAGTTAGAATTTCCATTGTCTCGGATATGATGGTAAAGGGAGGCTAAGTTGTATTTAATATTAATACCAGCCTTTTTTTTTAGCCTGACAGGCAGACATTGATGTGGAGTGCAACATGGCCTAAGGAAGTCAGGCAGCTTGCAGAAGACTTCTTAAAAGAATATGTGCACATCAATATTGGTGCACTGGAGCTAAGTGCAAACCACAATATTCTGCAGATAGTCGATGTGTGTCACGATGTAGAGAAAGATGACAAGTAAGTAAAACTGGAAAGGTTTGCTTTCAGTTCAAAAGATAGGGCACAGTTGAACTGTGCCGTAAAACTTCTACAGATATAACTTACAGAACGCATTTTTGAGTCTTATGTTCTGGCAGCATTAAGTGTACATAATAGTTCTCAGATCTCTGACTATGCTGTTTTTCTTTTGAAAGGCTTATTCGGCTGATGGAGGAAATTATGAGTGAGAAAGAAAACAAGACCATTGTTTTTGTGGAGACCAAAAGAAGATGTGATGACCTTACTAGAAAAATGAGGAGAGATGGGTAAGTACTTTGCCCTTTGACACAAACTAGTTTTGGTACTTACTGATGTAGTTCAGTCTTTAAATGCATAGTGTGTATTGGTTAGATGATTCTGTCTTCATCTGTGCAGCCAGCTCTGTTGGTTCAATTTCAGCTGCTGTGTTGCAGTTCTACTGGATACTGATATAGGACAGCTGTATAATTTTTTGTAGCATCCCAAAGTCTTCTTGCCACAGTAAACTTGTTAATACTACTGTAAAGGGAGTCTGCTGGGTATTGAATTGCAATAGTTTTTACTGGCATACAATTCTATACAGAGAGTCAAGCAATAGTATTGTCTTGACTTGTGCTTGGATGTGAAGATACCATGTGTTAATCATATCATAGTAGCATACGGGTGTTAAGAGATCACTATTCATTCTCAGTGATTTGTGTAGCTGACTACGTGAGTTTATTTATATGAGGTTAAATATAATTATAGGTGGCCAGCAATGGGTATCCATGGTGACAAAAGTCAGCAGGAGCGAGACTGGGTTCTGAATGGTGAGTTATTTTACTGATAGCTATTCATCTGGGTGGCTGTTCTGCCGGTTGTTGGATGTAAAAATCAATTGTTTTTTTTTTTTGCAGAATTCAAACATGGGAAGGCTCCTATCCTGATTGCCACAGATGTTGCTTCCAGAGGTCTAGGTTAGTAATCTCTGTTGCTGGGTGATGCATTTTATTTAAAGAAAGTTCATTGCTTTCTTTAACCTGAATTTTTCTAAGTTTTTTTTTCACATAAAGGTGCAGTCTTTGTGGCAAGGCCTAGGCATGACAATCGGAGGACTCGAGGGGGATGGAGGACTAATGGAAGTGATCGTCTGGACGCTTCCAGTCCAATAGAGAGGTGAAAGTTGAGCATTGTGTGCCAGTAATCTTCAAAAGGCAAAGACTAAAACTACGACCCCATAAACTGTTCTCTCATGGAATGGTAGCTTCATTCACGGTTCACTTTTGACTGGTTATTCCACTGTTCCATGATTTTGCATGACTGCCATGGTGCACTGCTGTTTAGTTTGTGTGCATTCTGTTTGCTGTGGTCCCAAGAGGCTTTGGATTTCAGTGAGTTTGCTGAAATGTCGAAGAATAATCAAACTACAGTGGCCTCTTTTTTTATCAACCTTGAAATGGAGAGAGCAGCTTTAAAATGTACTGAGCCTTGTACAAATTGGTGAGTACTGGCACATGAAATTTGAAAATCCACCTCTTATTTACAAGCTGGGGTGGGAAAGCAGTGGCTTTTCAAACCTGGAGTTCCTCCATCAACTATACCCTAACCGTCATGTCGAGACCTGCCAGAGAGTGTGTGAGAGAGAGAGAGACTCAAGTGAACGCTGGCTTCTTGGAAGTGCTTGCCTAGACAACACACAGTGCATGAAAACAACTTTATGACCTTACGGGGACAGGTATGTTTTTCTTGCAGCTGCAGTTGAAAGGTCTTGGCAAGACAAGCAGTGTGGCCAACTTTTAGAGCTTCTGGTGTGTGGCAAGACCTCATTTTTATATGGAGGTCCTTGGAAGCACATGAAGAGGCTACTGTGAACTTAGTGGTCCTACTGCAAGAAGCATTCAGATGTCACTTGACTTATAGGGTATTCTGTGGTAAGGCTTTAGATCACAAAGTGATTTACAGAAGTTCAGAGGCAGTATGCATTCTTGTTCTCAGGAACCTTTTTTTTTTGGACAGGAATAGATAATTACCATTCTTTGCAGCAGTTAGCATCTTACAGCTATTGTTGTCTAACTTGCTTTTTCATCTGGCTGTTGTGGTGTGCAAAATTGTGTACATTGCTTTTGCTGCACTGCAACACTTTACAGATGTGGAAGATGTGAAATTTGTCATCAATTATGACTACCCTAACTCCTCTGAGGACTATATCCACCGAATTGGACGAACTGCCCGCAGTACCAAAACAGGCACAGCATACACGTTTTTTACACCTAATAATATTAAGCAAGTAAGCGACCTCATCTCTGTCCTTCGCGAGGCTAACCAAGCAATCAACCCCAAATTGCTCCAGTTGGTTGAAGACAGAGGTTCAGGTAAATGTTAATTTTATTCATTAAAATGATTAATGTTATTGCTTTGGATGTAGCTATTAAAAGAAGCGTTTTTTACATCATAATTATTTTTGCAGACTAAATATTAGTATAGCTTTTCTGCAGCTTTATCAAACTGAAAACTACAGTATGGCTGTTTAATCTGTGTTAGAGCTGGAATTCAACACCTCCCGATCTCCAAATCAAACGTGGAAGAGTACTTCCTGTGCTCCAGTAGTCTAGCTGTGATTGGGAATATTCCTGCCTATAGGGAATAGGCTTCCTAATCTTTCCTTTAATCTTTCCAGGTCGTTCCAGAGGTGACCGACGAGACAGATATTCTACAGGCAAAAGAGGTGGATTTGGTTTTAGAGAGAGGGAAAACTTTGAAAGAACCTATGGTGCAGTGGGCAAGAGAGACTTTGGTGCAAAAGCTCAAAACGGTGGCTATGGTGCTCAAGGTTTTGGTAACGGAACTGCATTTGGGAACAACTTTGGAGCAGCTGGCATGCAGGCTGGCTTCAGGGCTGGCACTCCAGCTTACCAGAATGGCTATGATCAACAGTATGGAAATAACATGGCAAACATGCACAGTGCAATGAACCAACAGCAGTATGCATACCCTACAACTGGTGCCACGCCAATGATAGGTTATCCAATGCCAGCAAATTATACCCAATAACTTAGAAGGATATTTAAGTGTCTTGTTTTTTTTCATAATTGCTCTTTATATTGTGTGTTACTGAGACAGGATAGTTATTTAAACCCTTATGGAACACGCAGCAACGTCTGCAGTGCAGCAGTAATTATGGTGCACTTTTCCGCTATTTAAGTTGAATATTCTCTACATTCCTGATACGATTTTTAGTTTTTTGTACTAGAAAATGCAGGCAGTGTTTTCACAAAGTAAATGTACAGTGATTTGAAATACACCAACAGAAGGCAATGCATGGCCTTCTAATAAAGATATTTAAAAATGGAAATTCAGTAGTTCTGAAGTATGTGAAATGAGACCCTGTCATTCACCCTACTCCAGTAGCAAATTAAGGAGGGTTGTCCCCAAAGGAGAACGCATTATTCTAAAGTTTGCATACAGTAGAAAAAAGAATAGTGTTTTCTGTTCAAGTTATGGTAGACTTGCATTTTTTTGGAGACAGTGGATTTACTTACGCAAGTAATGTCATGGTTTCTATTCATGCTTGCTTGTAGAGTGCAAGTAATTGCTAATATGGAATCTATATTCCATTTAGTTGGTTTCTTTAAAAAATTAGTAGTTGCTAGAAAGTTTAACTTTCAATTTTAGTAGTGGAAAAGAAATGATAATTGGAAGGGCACCGTAAAGTGTTCACGTTTTTCTAAGAGCCCAACATGATGTTCTTTAGGGTTCATATATTGAAGTGGAAGTGGGATAAAATGCTAACTAAAATATGGAAATTTTCCCAAGCTGTGAACACATGTTAGATTTGAAATTAGGTTTGGTTTACATGTTCTTTGCTAAATTGTGAAAATTCAGAAGGGGAGCTGAGTCACAGAAGATACTCCAGGAGGGCTTATTTCTTCCTTCAGCACATTCAAAAGAAAATGGAACAACTATGCCTGTGGTAGTTGGAGCTTTTTGAAACCAGCAAGTTACAATCAACTACTGTTCCAACCAGCAGGGCCCACTAACTGAACTTGGGGTTTTCATCAGTTCTTCAGAATAATTTAATTATAAATGTTCGGACTAGCTTGTCTTTGGCAAGGAACATAGCATAAGTTTGAAAGGGATAGTGCAAATCCATTTTACTGATGTAGTTTGAGATGTTACAGTTTGTGCATCTCAAAAACAAAAATCGATATTTTTCAGATATTAGGGAGTTGAAAAATATCAGTATTTCTGATTGCTTCCAAATACCAGGGTGGGGTGGGAATTCCATTATTACTTGGGTCAATTATTCAAGAGAGCTGCATGGGCTTTTTAAAGTTAATAGCACCAAAACTGAAGCAAAGCTACTGGTGCCTGTCCTTTAGATATCCCCCAAATTTCTGGTGAATTTGACATCTTGGTTCTCTGCGTGTGAGTTTATGGGCCCCTGAACATGATGCCCCCAGTTCTCTTCACCCACTGTTGACTTGAAGGTTTAAATTGCTGGCTCTGAATATATCTGGGATTGAATTTATCAGTTTGGTTGAGATTTTCTGACATATTATTTTCAGATAAATTGTAGGACTGGATGCATCCAAGTGCACATCCCTGGTTATAATTCCCAAATAAATACTGTTTAGGCAGTTAAATAACTTCTGTTAAATCAGGTGACATATATTTTGGGCTTGAGCTACTTTATCACATTCTTTTAAACATTGAAACAGTTTATAACATTACATAAAACAAACCTGCATCTTAATGTTTTTGGCCTAGTTCTGAACCAGAGCATGACTAATTCACCGTAAAAGTATATCCAAAAGGCATCACTTTTGTATGGTGCTCACAGAGTCTGATGCATCTGTCTACATCTACATGTCAAATGGGCTTCCTAGGAGCCTGAGTAGCAAAACTTTTTAACTGGATCAAGACATTACAACACCAAAAAACAATACTGCCTGATGATAATGTACAGATTTAAAACAATATGAAGCTTTTAAGTATAATTTTAAATGGCAGACTTACTAAATTCTGCTTTTTTGCTATGCTTAATTGCTTGATTTTAAGGAAGTCTGTAGTGTTCCATTTGAGACAGTTTAACACTGCTAAACCCAGGCTAGCCCAAATCTCATCAGATCTTAAAAGGTAAGCAAGGTTGGTCCAGGTTAATACTTGGTTGGGAAACTATTGAGGAAGTCCGGGGTTGCTGCCAAGAAGCATGCAATGGCAAAATACATATCTTGCCTTGAAAACCCTACAGGATCACCATAAGTCAGCTGTGACTTGTCAGCACTTGCCACCAGCACCAAGCTTGGGCTGGCTTCAACATGAAATGTCTAGCACTGTAGTACTAAATGCTGGGTAGGAAACTGTCCTACCTGTCAAACCTCAGTGGTACAGTGAAGCTATTGCTTGCTAAATTTTCTGTGTCTTGAGTTTCCTGAGCATACACAAGCCTCCCAACTGTATTTAAGTATCCTGCTGCTTAGCCCCAAAATTCACTATTTACAGAGTGCCTTTAATTCTTCCCCCTTAAGGCACATCTGATTTATAGTCCCCTAGATGGTTTTCAAGGCAAGAGACATTTTGAGGAGGTTTGCAATTGCCTGCTTCTGTATCATAAATACTCCTTAAAGGCCTCCCTTCAAATACTTGCCAGTGCTAAGAACATATGACTGACCCAAAACCACCCAGCAAGTTTCCATGGCAAAATGGGCATTTGAACCTGGGTTTCCCAGATCCTACATCATGCTGGCTCTCTCTTTACATTCTAAACAATGCTCAGAGTATTTTTGACACAATTTTGAGAGAGAAACATTCAATGAAGATTCCCCCCCGTTCAAGTCTCAGTTTACCAAAGGCAATAATATGGGGCATGATAACATGAGCCTATTGCAGTATCCCATAATTGCAGATTCATAATTTCCACAAGTATCTGTGGCTTTTAAGCTTTTTATTTCAAAAGTGAGGCAGAATTACAAATTTCTTCAAAGAAAGTATTACATTGATTTTCTTTAGCATAGAAGCGTTACATAGTCTCACGATTTTGTCCCAGTGACTTCATAACTGCTGCCTTTTGAGGTCCCAGTCTATCACATGGTACAGTTTGGAGTGTGGCAAATCACCTATAATAGGATTATTGTGATTCACTGGAACTAGAACATGGCTGATTTTTCTTCATAACAAGCTCAGCAGGCTTAACACTGCTTGGCTGTAAGCTCCACCTAATGGAAGTAGGTTATAACTTGTTTCAGCAAATGTAGCCGGATGGAAATTTCCACTGACTTGCTGATGAGTCAGGCTGTGCCAAAACAATGCTAGCAGTGGCAGAACAGAGAACACACCATTTTGAATGTAGTTTACTGATTTGTAACACTTCATGGCAGTAGGACAAAGGATGGATGCCTAATGATTAGATTAAAAGTACAGTTCTCAAAACCAAATCTGTAGGTATGTGCTGTGTCCTGTTTGGGTAGTGTTTCTATTTTCACCATTAAAATCAGTAGGTCCCAACCAATTCACGGGTAAAATATTTTTCTGAGGAAAATATGCAATGCATGTAAATTAATTAACATGATTAATTTACATATACAATTGTTATTCTCTGGAATGTATGCTATATAATTGTTATGCTATATAGGTGCCTATAACATAAGGGCAGGAAAGGATGAGTGGCTGGGTAGTATGCAGCCGAGTTAGGAAAACCAAATATGTCTTTTTACTCCTTCATGCTAAAATTTGGATCTGAACTTTCTAAAAACTTCAGTTGTATCAGACAATGCACCAACAAAAAGGGCTTGGTGACATGCATGTTGCCACTTTGTCATGGCACTTTTAAGATTTATGCAGGTGGTTGCAGGTCCCTCATGCACAAAATAGCCACAAGACCTGTACTGAAGAGGGGTAGCCAGGTGAAATTATTCCTGTTTACTTGTCTATCAGCTGTACCTCCTGACCCAACTAAAATTCTACTGCCAGAGAAAAGAAGAAAGAGATTTTGTCCAGTTTTTTCTCTTCACTATAGCTTCGTAGGTTTTGTGGGATTTTCTTTATTGATGTCCCTTGGGGTTATGGTCATAACACTCTGTGGACTAATTATTCTCTGGTGGATTCTGCACAGTAGAAATATAATGGGTTGATCAAGAGAAGTTTGGAAAAGTACTGTGTACAGGTCTCTTCCCCAAAGCAGGATTGGCCCATTATATTTCCTTCAACCCAGGTTTTTAAAAAATCGCCAAAATCATGGATCTTTTTGCAAAATCCCAGGTTGAACCTGCTCCCAAGCAAACAGCACAGACACCCAACTGCTTTATTTTCTCGACCCCGATGCCCATTCTTTTACCTTACGTCATGTCAGTAATGTTTCTGCTGAGCTGCCGTCCAGTGTGACAACCTGCCATTTCCGAAACGTCCCCCAAGCACATTTCTCCAAATATGTTCAGGAACAGGTTCACAACAAAGAAGGCATGGCCCTGTTTCCTTTGGTTTTTATTTTTTTGGGGTGCTCAGAGCAGCTGCACACCTTTGAATGTGGATGGGACATATTGCTTTGCTCTCTTTTTAGGCAAATGTGATTACTTTGTATATCACGACTGGTGGCGGGGGGTGGGGGTGGGGATGCTTCAAATGGCCATTCTGTGGAGAGTGTGAAGGTGCTCTTGTATTGATCTTGTTTGAGCATATATGACTCGCAATGGCTGGCAGAAGTGGAACCAGTGTTGGTGGAGTGTCAAGTGGAAAAGTGGTGCCAAGAGAACAGGGAAGAAAATACCAGCTGGAGAAAAATGAGGAAAGCAGGATTTGAAATATATTTATAGTATTTCACTCTTATTAGGGTTTTGCTCCAGTTAAGCTTGCCAATTTGGACTTGTATTGTTTCTGATTCTGGTTTTAGAATACTTCTAGATCTTTACTACATTTGTCAATAGCCACAGTACTCAAGTCTTAGTTTAGGATGACAATTCAGGGAAAGAGAGAACTCTTTTCTTCTCACACTCATCCACCATCCTGCAACACACAACAAAAATCGTATTCCAGAATAATGCAAGAACATAATATAAAACAGAAGGATTGCATAGCCTTGCTTTCTTCATCTCTAATTTCACAACAGTATCCTAATAATATTAGGGTTTGCTCAGATCAGACGAGATCCTGGTGAAAACTGTGTAATAGACTTCCCTCTGAAGATGCCAGCCACAGATGCAGGTGAACCGTTAGGAAGATCCACCAGACCACGGCCACACAGCCCGGAAAACCACCAGAATCAATAAGATTTTTACTTGAAAGGTGGGAATGCATTAAAAAGATCTGGAAATCCTTCTTGGTCTGCTAATAGCAGCTAAGCTGTATAGAGCTAGCAACAAGAAAGCTGAAGCCACTCTCTACTGGTGCCAGAGATTGTGGGAAATCATGTTAAGAACACAAGGAATCCACTACGTAAATTCTAAAAGACCATGGCAAGCCATGTACCCAATACGTTCATAGGTCTGTTTCAGGATGAAGTTATACTTTATGTTTTGACAGAACAGGATTACTCCATGATGTTTATTAGCTTTGGCTCCTTCTGCACTTGCAGAATAATGCACTTTCAAACTGCTTTCAATGCTCTTTGAAGCTGTGCGGAATAGCAAAATCCACTTGCAAACAGTTGTGAAAGTGGTTTGAAAACGCATTATTCTGTGTGTGCGGAAGGGGCCTTTGTAACCTAACTTCAAATATAATAATATATTTGATGAATAGATAGCTGCCATGGTCCATATCTTTCTGAAGCAAGTAATAGTTCTCATCTGGAAGTTTCCTCCTTCACAGAAACCTCCCACAAATGAACTAAATCACTAGGGTGAAAGGCTTTGGCCTAGAGCTTTGCACCATGCTTTCCCCTGCTGTCTGCAGCCACACGTTCCATTCTATCCCGTCATCCTGCAGCACATCTGAAGCAGCACTGATTCAGCAATGGAGGAAGAGCCCTCTACACATGCTCAGAGGCATTTTTACCCATCAACAGCCCTTGAGCGAGACTGCCATGGTTTCTGCAGTGGTCAACAACAACAACAAAAGGACCTTCTACACATGCTCAGAGCCACTTCCACCCATTAACTTTGCTTGTGGAATATGGAATGCTTGTGGAATGTGGAAGTCACAAAGCAGGACTCTGAATGAGTTCTGTAAATGTTCTAGTGTGCTGACAGACCCTTTGGTACATTTGATACTGTAGTGATGATATTTGATTGACTGCTTGAGCTAGACTCCATATTAATAGATGGTGCAGATGATCCCAGTGGAAATATACAAAATATGCAAAGTTCGGTGCTGAACTACCAGTGAACAATTAAGTACCACAGTTTCACTGTATTGCTAATGTGACAAAAATGCCATCCTGTTGTGTCAACCTAACAGAGATGGATAGACAGATATACTCACCTTTTTATTGGAATGAATGCTTGCTATTGCTAATGAGCGCTTGCAGCCACTTGCTGTTTTTAGATTTAGCTAAAGTTGCTTGCTCATCTAGAAGCTCAATGACTTCTAAGGGATAGAACTGAATAAGCTTCCTCCTTGTACCTATTCCTTAAGGAGGGGGGTGCTTCGACAAAGTAAGTAAATTGAACAGGCAACTGCATTTTATTTTTTTTTAAACTAGTGTAAAAAAGTATTTAAAAAGTATAAAAAAATATACCGAAAGGTAGTTTGTTATTTCATACAGTTAATACTTAAATAAGAACAATAAAACTAGATTATGTTATCAGAAAGAGTTTTAAAATATTAATGAAAAAACCTGCTTGAAAAACATGAATCCTTATGATTTTTGCACTAAGTCACCCCCAAATCAGCATCAAATCATAGCTCAAGCCCCTGGGCACATGTCTGAACACGACAATCACACATCCCATGCATTGGTGCAAAAACCTGTTTGGAAAACACAGATCCTCATGAAGCCTCATGATTTTTGCACTAAGTCACCCCAAAATCACCACCTCTCAGAACAATGCCAGCTGGGGTGGGGGGAGGGAGGGAGGTGAGGGTTGCGTAGGGATTGGAGAAGGTGGCAAGGGATGGCTAGGGGTATGGGAGATGGGAAGGGGTGGGCAGGAGTTGGAGAGGGTGTCAAGGGGTGGGGGAGGGTGGCAAGTGGTGGGGGAAATGGGAAGGGGTGGCAGGGGGAGGGAAGACCTCTGCTGGGTCCCCACGGGGGGGGGGAGAGGGAAGGCCTCTGCCTGGCCTTTTGGGGTAGGTGGGGGGGGAAGAGGGATGATCTCTGCCAGACCCCAAGGGCCCGGCTGGTCTTTTGGGGGGAGAGGGAGGACCTCTGCACCCAGGGCCATTACCTGGCCTTTTTGGAGTGGGGGGTGAGGGAAGGCCTCTGCCGGGCTCTCAAGGGCCCAGCTGGCCTTTTTTGGGGGGGAGAGGGAGAGCCATGCCCCCACCTCCTGCCCTACTTACCAAATCTCAAGTAACTCAGGAGCAAGCCTAGCACCAGTGGCCAGGACTGATCAAGTCACACTGCCCCAGGATGTTTGGGGAAGGGAGAAGGAATGTTGCACCCAGAACTGTCCCACTCTTGTTGACTTTGCAAAGCTTTGTAAATGTGGTGGGGAGTGCCTAGGGAGAACCCTCACCATCTTCTCTGGCAACCTGCTACCCCTCCTTGGCAAAGCTGTTTTGGGTGGTGCAATTCCAATGTTTGTCCCAGGTGCCATTTCCAGTAGATATGTCCCATCCAAATCTTTAGTCCTGGGAGGATTAGTTTTCTAGATCCCATTGAACTTTTTTGTGCAATGGGCTTTATTGCTAGTAGTTTCATAATGACTGAGAACTGACTTGTCAGTTTCTTTAAAACATTGTCTTCTAGAGAAGCTATTATCCTTATTGAAACTCCAGTTGAATGTTTAGCCAGTAATTATAGTACAGTACATGGCAATGACTTTATACTAAGTTTAGAGCTATCCCATCTGTTATATTTTGCTCCCACCCACTCACCCTCCTTTTTGCTCTAGGAGTGAGGCCAGTCCTAACTAATAGAATCAGACCAGGAGTTGATAAATTTTCAAAATAAAATCAAAGGTGTCATTTTACGGCAGTATTTATGTCTCTATATTTTACTCCCAAACCCTGCCCTCAGTCTCAAAGCCACTTCTCACTGATGGTAGCCTAGTCAATAGGTATGGATGCTCATATTTCCTGCTAAGGAACTACACATCCTATGTTTGTTTTTGAACTGCAACTGAACGCTTTCTGGTGCATCCCCAACTTAAGCCCTCAACTTTTGCCCATGCCAACATTGCTGCTCAAATAATTGTGATATTTAAAAGAGGAATATGAACCAAGAAACAGATGGCATGAAGAGATATAAATCTGTTTGAATCATGTGGTTTCTTTATTTTAAAACCAAGGTGTGCATGTATATCAGCAAATGTTGTTTTGTTCTTCGTAGGGATAATTTTGCAATGTACTTGATTCACTTTCTTTTACTGCTGTCAAATAATCCTTACGTAACCATTTTGTTTGACCTTTGAATAACTCTAAAACTGCAAAAAACAGCAGAAGTCTTTAGCAGAATTGCAGCTCCCTGCCCTCTCATACCTACACATCCAGACCCAACTCATCCAACATAAAGAAAAAAAATCACTTAATTTGTCCATGGACTAAGAGAAGAAAAGAACTGGTTTTATACCACATTTGTCTCTACCTTAAAGAGTTTCAAAGTGATTTACAATTGCCTTCCCTTCACCTCCCCACAGTGGACTTGTGAGGTAAGTGGGGCTGAGAGAGTTCTGAGAGAACTGTCTAGCCCAGGGTCACCTAGCAGGGTTCATGTGGAAACAACCATGGTTCACCAGATTAGAGTCTGCTGCTCATGTGGAATTAAACCTGGTTCTCCAGATTAGCTACTTATGCCACACTGGATAGCCAATCCCTTATAATTTTATCCTTCTAGTTCAGGCCATGCTGACAGAGGCTGATGGGAATTGTAGTTCCTGAACATCTGGAGAGCCGCAGGTTCCCTACCCCTGTTCTAGTTCCTTGGTAGCCCTAGCAGCTCTTAAGATTTCCTTGCCTGTATTTATCAGTTCTTAATTGTTCAAGATAGGGTGGAGTGCAAAACTAGTATCAAGAAGCATAGCAAAGAGGAGCAAAACAGTGAAAAATTAATGTATCAGAAGGTCTTTTTGAGAGCATTTGAACTTTGGAGAGGAGAACATTTCAGAACCTTTTCACACAGAAAATACTTTCCCATGAAACTTTGGTTTAACCTTGAACTTAATTTTGCAGATTGGGCACAGATGGCTTTCTCCATATTATACTATCCAGCTTTGGTCTTCATGTGTGTAAAGAAACACAAGTCGATCTTCCAAAGTGGAAACAGTGAGGTACCCTTGGAATGAATAAGTCAAACTTGTAGGTAACCTAACTTTTGGATGATTCATGAAGTACAAATAAAGCAGATGCCTTTCAAGGGAATTGGAAGGAGCCTAAATAGTTTATTTATAAATGACCTTTCAAAACCAAACACCAGCCTTGCCTGTATCTTGGAGTTTCAGCTCTCTTGACCATACATGCTTGACTTCTAGACCAATACAGTCTCTGGTGGCTAAATCAACAACAACAACAACATGTCAACATTGCTTTAATTAATTCAGAAAGGTAATTTACAAATTGAAATTTGGGACACAGACTGATTTTCTTAGCTTCTAGGGGGAGTTATCAAGCTAATTCCTGTTTATGACTGTGAATGGCTGGGATGTCAGATAAATATTAATTGAAAGCAAGTAAATCTGAGACCTAACTTTGATGGACCAGGCTAGACTGATCTCATCAGATCTTAGGTGCTAAGGCAGCAGTCCTGGCTAGTATTTGAATGGGAGACCACTAAGAAATACCAGGATCACTATGCAAAGGAAGGCAGCAGTAAACGACCTCTGCTAATCTCTTGCCTTGAAACCCCTGCAGGGTCACCATAGATCAGCTCTGACTTGGTGGTCCATTATACACACAATAGGTCTGGGCTATGGAGATCAGAACTGAAGTAAAACTGCTCCCAATCACCACAGTTAGAATAGATTGGAAGCACCATGAAATAGTATTCTGGTACACTTCATAAAACATGAATTTGAAAACTTTTTTTTACATTTTCTTACATATTGCTGGATTTTCCCAGTTCCATTCTTTTATACTTTCAGAAATTTGGCCTGAATTTTGTTCACCTCTGCAGTATCACTTTTACTGAGAATTTCTAATCTATATTTGTAATTAAACCATATACTATTTGGTGTACTTTCATACCATTCTGTTAATCCATGTCCTTCCATCCCCACCTTCTTTACCAAAATGCATGCATACATTGATGAAACTGCTTTAAAAATCTTGATATGAGTATGATTATTTGACAACTTTTGTGCATTAATAAAACACTGCAGCAAAATGATCTTGAAGTATTCATCTGTGTGGTTGAATCCAAATATATCTGTATGTGATACTTTGCCAATTATTACAAGTGTTGTGTAAGGTAGAGGAAAAAAGGCATGAATGGACTGAAAGTGATGAATATTAATGCAAAACCATGCATGTCTTAATAAATCTGAAAACAAACTATTATGAAACAGTGGAAGGTTCCTAGTGCAGCACAATGTAGTGGTTAGAGTTTTAGACTAGTATCTGGGAAACCCTTGTCTGCATTCCGACTCTGTCATGGAAACTCACTGGGTGATTTTGGGTCAGTCATACACTGTGAGCCTAACCTACCTCTCAGAGGGGAGGGGAATAATGTAAGCCACTTTGGATTCCCATTGAGCAGAAAGGCAAGCTATAAGAAGAGTAAAATAAAACAAAATCAATTACATTTAAAACTCACATATAAATACATGACTCTTAGCTCAAAAGACAGAAATTTTTTTTGCATAGGTTTTCAAAATAATCAGTAAGGCTTAATTTGGAAACTGCTTGAAGACTTTTTTTCCTCATGAAACTGAACAAAAGTTAAACAGGAGAAGAAACCTCATTGATTTTGATGTTTTAGGCTATATCCCTTCTTAAAAGAAAGTTTTGTGTGGGGTGCTGTGTGGTTTCCGGACTGTATGGCCGTGTTCTAGCAGCATTCTCTCCTGACGTTTCGCCTGCATCTGTGGCTGGCATCTTCAGAGGATCTGATAATAGGAAAGGAGTGTTGTATTAGAACTTTAGAAATTAAGCACTGCTTCTGGATATGTTTAGGTTGACCAAAACCACTCTTCACTGAGATAAGCTCAGGCATAAATATATATATATCACAGAGGACTTTCTGTTGTCCCTATGTCATTTTTCCTTGCGTCAGTCTCATAGTACAGAACAAGATTTTCACCTTCAGGATCTATTTAATCTAGTAAGACCCCAAAGTTGCATGGAAATCATGGGCATCAAAAACAGGGCATGTAAGAAGGGCAACCCATAGTGGTTGGATTTTGTTATAAAGAAGAAAACCTTGGAGAAATTCTCTTCCTGTCTGTGGAAGAGTAATTGTTGGACTGTGGGAAGAATGGAGCACAAAAAACAAATTGTAGCCTTCATGAGAGAAATGAGAATCTTTTGTTTCTGTATTCCCCTCCTTTGATGCCTTTGATTCCCATGCGATTCTGGGACCTTACTGGAAAAATGGACCCAGAGGCTGGAAGTCTTGCCCCATGCTGTGAGATAGTAACACCAGAAAATGTGTGTTCCTTTCTGCACTAAGCTGGGGACCAAATATAGGGCAAGGGTCTATTGCTTGTCTCCTATACAGAGCCATCTCCAGGTTTGGAGGGGACCCAGGCCAAGAGTCCTCAGGGTGCTCTTCTTCTGTTCCACTTACCACCAGGCCCCCAAATATGCCCTCCTTCCTTCCTATCCACCTGCAAGCCTCACACCAGCCTGTGTGTCCTTCCCCTGCTCATGACTGCTGCCTGTAGCCCTTTCCTCTGTGTCACTGGGCAATGTATGTAGCTAGGAGCACTGTAGAATGCTGGCAAATAACTGAGTGTGTGGGGGGGAGGGCGGTCAACAACAGCAGGCCTTTCCAGGATGCCTGGGTCCTGGCAGCTGCACCCCCTCAGGGCATGCTGATGCGGACTCTGATCCTATACATCATATTGTTTCCCCCTCCCCTGTAAACAAAGTGTAGCTAAATTACACTGACAAAATCCAAGACTCAGCAGTGCTTTCTGTTTCCAGATCCTTCTACAAAATAGGCTTTCAGAAGTGAAAAATTAAAAGGAAAAATGTTTGTTAAAGCACAGTGACATGCTGCCATCGTGTGGCTGAAATTAACATTTATAAAGAGGAGCCCTGTGGCTCCTTAGAAACTTCACAGATTTGTTTCAGCAGAAGCTTTTGTGGATTGGGCTTACTGTTGCATCTGACAATTGCCCCTTCCGCACATGCAGAATAATGAAGAAGAAGAAGAAGAGTTTGGATTTATATCCCCCCTTTCCCTCCTGCAGGAGACTCAAAGGGGCTCACAATCTCCTTACCCTTCCCCCCTCACAACAAACACCCTGTGAGGTAGGTGGGGCTGAGAGAGCTCCGAGAAGCTGAGGGTCCCCTCTGAGAAGCTGTGACTAGCCCAAGGTCACCCAGCTGGCATGTGTGGGAGTGCACAGGCTAGTCTGAATTCCCCAGAGAAGCCTCCACAGCTCAGGCGGCAGAGCTGGGAATCAAACCCAGTTCCTCCAGATTAGATACATGAGCTCTTAACCTCCTACGCCACTGCTGCTCCACTTTCACAATTGTTTGCAATCCACTTTCACAATTGTTTGCAAGTGGATTTTGCTATTCTGCACAGTAAAATCCAGCTGCAAAGTGCATTGAAAGTGAATTGAAAGTGTGTTATTTTGCATGTGTGGAAGGGGCCAAAGTGAGCTTACACTTCAATAAATCTATTAGGCTTTAACAGAAAGAGAAGAAGGAGAGTTGAGGTTTTTTTAATCTATCCCACTTTTTCTCTATCTTTTAGGAGTCTCACAAATTCTTTCCCTTCCTCTTCCTGCAACAGGTACCTTGTGAGGTTATGTGAGGTCGAGAGAGTTCAGAGACAACTGGGACTGGTCCAAGATCACCCAACAGCAGGCTTCATGTGGAAGAGTGGGGAATCAAACCTGGTTCTTCAGATTAGAGTCGGCTGCTCTTAATCACTATACCGCACTGGTCCTCTAGAAGACTCCCATTTGTTGTTTCTTCCACAGACACAATGATTATAGACAGCGATTTTCAGTTTTTTAAAAAGATGCTTCATACAGAAACTTGAAGCAGCTTCCACCAATCCCACCCCCCCACCAACAGCTCCACACCGGGCTGTTTCTGAGGCCCCTTCCGCACACGCACAATAATGCGTTTTCAAACCACTTTCACAACTGTTTGCAAGTGGATTTTGCTATTCTGCACAGCTTCAAAGAGCACTGAAAGCAGTTTGAAAGTGCATTATTCTGCATGTGCGGAATGAGCCTGAGATTTCTTTCTTCTCTGGAGGTATGGGACAGGCCAGCACTTGGGAATGTTGCAGCACCATCACAAAAAGTCTTGAATATAGTTAATCCACTAGAAAACTTGTAAGTGTACTTACTCCACTAGCTTTGTGCAGGCTGAAGTGATCATCTTTTTTTGTCTGCCATGCTGTGAACACTAAGGAGAGCTGGGGGAGTGGGACGCATTCTCCTCACGTAGGCCTTTGAGAACAGAGCATCCCAAGGGTTTCTCCAATATTCCTTTCCCTTACCCCATATTTGTGATGAACACTTTGCTAGCTAACAATGTCTTGGAAGTGGTTTCAGTTCCAGCCATTAGAGATAGATCTAAACTACCATAGGCCGTTTCCGCACGGGCAAAATATGACGTCGTCGCAACGGAAAAAGAAGCGTCAGAGCGAGAGCGTTCGCACGCGCAGCGGCGGCGAAAACGCTTAAACCGGGCGCCGAAGACGCGCTTAAAACCACTCTTTTTCCCCATGTGACGCATCGACGCCGCACTCGTGCGAACAGCCGCCACGGAGCTGTCGTCACAAATGGCGTCGGGCCTGCAGCATCGCCAGACGCCGCTCGCGAGCGCTTCACGTGCGAACCGTCACATTTCTGCGGGGCTGCGGACGCCCGCAGCTCCGCCTGTCTGTGTGAACGCTTTTTTTGGGATGCGTCGCACTTATGCACGCCATCGCTAAGCCGCTGCAGGCGCAAAACGGCCATAGTGGCTACTGAAAAGACCCTGTCATGGGTTCTAGACAATTGGGTCTGAGCTAAAGCTAGTTCTTACAAAACAGCATCATGCCTGGATTTCAGAACACAAGCCGGTGAGTAATGTGAAAGGCAGTCTTTCATTTTGGGCTTCAGTGGTCAAAACCAGCACCTTTGCATAAGTGGATTTTTTTTTAAAAAGTCCATCAAGACCCACAGACCCACTGTCTTGTAAGAGGGTACTGAGCCTTATCATGCAAAAAGTCAGGGACAAGCAAGTTCTTGGCACATTTATTTTGGGATTTGTGGGTGTCAAGACAAATGGACAAATGTAAGTTTAGAATCTAGGGAATATCTAACAAGATACGTTGGGAATTATGAATTTGTTTTGCTTGCCCTGTTTTCATACACCCTAGGGCTCCCCCCCATTTTTCTCCTGTTACATTGTAAAAGTGCCCTTGATTGTTTACTATGCTTTTAACTCTGAATATTAAAGTGACCTTTTGTGCCCTTTCTAAATAAAAGCTACTTTCTTTTCTGCTCATCTGGGCAGGATTTGTTCCTCTGATAAGAAACCTATAGTTGTAAATCTCTTATTATTCACAAATGCTTCTGGCTACTTTGATGGATTCCATTTAGAAGAGACAGGAGTTTTCCAGGTGGCTTCACTGTCTTGGAAGTTAACTCTTTACACTTGGATAGTGTCAGCTGTACCAGGTAACAAAACCCATCTGCCAGTAGAGGGAGAAGTGGAAGATGGGTAAATGGAGTGTCCATCATGGTCATGATATGCAATACCCAGGATATGCAATCACGGTCATGATATGCAATACCCAGGATATGCAATACCCAGTTGCCCCAATCCTTTATTATTTCTAGAGATATTTATAGGAGAAAATCAAGTTCAGGCAGGGTTAAACATCCCCTTGCACAGAGGTGGGATCCAGTTCTCACCACTTCTCTAGAAGTGGTTACTAATTTTTTTCTGAGTGCCGAGAAGGGGTTACTAAAGCAACCTCCCTGCCCAATAGGGACTGGAGGTGCGTGTGTGCGGTGGCGCCACTGTTTGAATCCCACCACCATCGGAACCTGTTATTAAAATGTTTGGATCCCACCACTGCCCTGGCACAATAATTTTCCCTTATAAAAGTGTCTCCATCACCACATTTGGGTTACCATAGTAAAAAGCAGGAGAAGGGACATTTGTTTTCCAAGCAAATGGGAGAGACCCAACCATTCTTCAGAGAGCCTTCCTTCAACTTAAGTAACTTCCTCCAACAGTAGAGCCATTTAAGCTGAAGGAAACCCCCTTAGCCTCAGTGGAATGCTAGGATAGGGGTAGGTACCACCAAAATGTGTAATGTTACTCTAAGCTGCAAAAAAGACCCCCCACCCAAACTATACCTTGAACTTACACATTGGCCTTATCAGCCTGCCATCTCCCAGTTTATAATGTGTGTGTAAAGTACTATCGAGTTACAGCTTAGTTATGGCTACCCAAGCAAGGAACTTCCAAGGCAAGTGATGAAACTGTTTGCCATTGTCTTTCATTTGCAATATGAATAAGATAACACTGACCTTACATTACAGTTTGATTTAAGGGTCACTGAAATGTGGTGTGTGAACTGTTTACAGTGTTCTAAAGAGATTCTAACAAGCTGAAGTCCCATGAGGGCATAACAATGACAGGGTATAACAATTAAAAAATTCTGTCCCTCAAAATGCCTCTCTCTGGGATTTTCCAAGCTTTCTCAGGGACTTAAGCAGGCTGGTTCTCTCTCTCTCTCTCTGAGGACCAGATCTATATTTTTGAAGGGTGGGAGTACAAAATGACACTCCCCAAATATTATACACATTGTACACATCTGCCTGCCTGCCTGTCTGCCTGCCTACTCTTTTAAATGAAAGAATAAATTATCTTGGCCGCTGTGAACTGTTAATCAATAATTACACTTTTACATTATTTTATCTGTTTGAAAATTCCCTCAACCCCTCTCCAACCCAAGAAGAAAATTTTTCATCCTAGTCTTTTCCTGGGCATTTTTTAAAAACAAAAAATAAAGTACACATAATTTTGACAAGGGAAACCTCAAACACCTCCTGGTCCTTCACAGCCTGATAAAGTACAACCTCAGAAAAGTTTTATCTGGTAATTATGCTGCTAAAAGTGAAATGACTCTATGAAGGAAGTCACAGCCCTCCGTTTGCATGACCTAAGCAAGGCTGTTAACAAGAGGATGTTTTGGAGGCAATTGGTTTATGAATCAACATAAACAGGCCCTCTGTCTCCCACCCCCACCCCCCACTTCCCAAGGCATAAAATCTTTGGGGAAGGCCAAGCTTATCAGATCAGGAGGGAAGATCTACTTATGGCCTCTGGCAAAGCTAAGCATAACAGCTCCCAATTTTAAAGCAGCAGAGGGTGGTGGTGTTGTAGCTAGAGGGACAAATAATAATTATTGTGTTTTTAATATAGTTTTGATAGACATATAATGTTAGTAGAATTTAGGTTTTATTCTGGTTTTCTATAAAAAGTGAAGGGTGGCATGCAAGGGAGGGGAGGGAGGGGTGGCATGCAATGTATTATTCCCTGAAACCATTGTCTAAGTTGCAAGCTTGCTGAAACAAAAGATTAGATTATGCTAAAAGTGGACCCAGAGAAACAGAATGCAGACAGTTAATGAATCAGGCAAACCCGTTTTGCATTTTGAGATAGCCCCGAGTAATTGTCACACACACCCAGGAAAGCCAGCAGCTGATAGCAGGATTTATATTAAATAATTTCTTCCTCAGTTTGGGGAAAATCACAAAGGAATAGTTTAAACTGCTTAATCATACTAAAAGTCTCTTCCAAAATCAGTAACCCATTAACAGCCAGATACAAGGCAGAACCTTAAGATGAATATGCACAAGGACAACTATCCGGAGATATTTCCTGACCAAAGATAAGACCCGGACGTCTCGGAAGAAGAAGCTTAATGGCCCTTGGTGGCCCCGTATAATTATTGTATAATTCAGTCTATGACGTAACCTCTGAAAATTACTATAAGAAGTCTGTAGTTTTCTATGTTCAGTGTGCTTTGCCAGGTTTGGCCTTGTGCCTTGCTGCGCACTGTGCCCTCATGTCCAACGTGCCTGCGTCTGCCTTCTCTCCCTGCCAAATGAAACTCTGTTGGACCGCATTAAAACTTTATTTTTATTCTCTTTTACATTTTGTGGCTTCAATTTTATTGCTGCTCACGCTGCGGTAACAGCGTCAGGGCTTGCAGCACCTCAGCAGAGCACAAGGCTGTGTGTAGAAAGAGGGGCACCTTGGGCATTCTAAATAGCACCCCATTTTTTTCTTCCTTTGTGAGTATTTAGAACAGACCTTGTTGGAAGTGACAATGTCTAGAATGCAAAGGAACTGAAAAGAAGACCCAGAAGGAGTGGGCAAGTGCAGAGGCGCATCAAGGCAGGGACAGCCAGGGCAGGTAGCCTGGGCATCACCTGAAGGGGGCATCATCCCTGCCTTCCTGCCTGAGACACTGACATCCTGAGCACATGCAGAAGGGTCAAGCTGGCTGGGAAAGTCCCAGAGACAGTCTGCTAAGGGAGCACTGCACCTGGTGTTGCCCTTTGAAGAAGGCCACCTGGTAAGGAAGGGCAGTTGAAAGCAGATAAGTAAGCCAAGCTAGCCTTGAGAACTTTCTGGCATTTGGAGGTGGATTTGGGGTGGGGGGTGGGTGGGTGGTGGTGGTTAGAAAAGAACCAAGTGAGCAGCTCACTTAGTGGGGGCATTCATGTTGCTGCCTGCTGTCAGAGTCCAAGGCGCTGCTGACTGACAAGCAGATTGAGACTATGTCCTCCTGGAGGCTATCTTGCATCTGCTGCCCTTCTTCAGCAAGCCCTGCACCAGTCCTGACGCCAGTCACCCCTTTCCACAATGATGTAAGTGGGTAGTTACAGTCCTAAGAATGGAAAGCTAGAGTGGGCTGCAAATTAAATATAAGTCAGCAGCATTATGATATTGTTACAGAAGAAAATAATAAGTTGTTAGGATAACTGCCTTATCTAAAGGTTGCTTCACATGCCATGTTTGTAAAATGATACATGACCAAAAAACAAAAACAAAACATGCACACACAAAGGGCTTATGGAGGTCTCCATAAATTTTGAGGAAGGATACTATGTCACATCAACCTAACTTATGTTGGCTATCGGTTTATCACAGTACTCTCTACTCTTGCTTGCAGTTGGCTCTCTAGAATCTCAGAGGCCCCTTCTGCACATGCAAAATAATGCGTTTTCAAACCACTTTCACAACTGTTTGCAAGTGGATTTTGCCATTCCGCACAGCTTCAAAGAGCACTGAAAGCAGTTTAAAAGTGCATTATTCTGCATGTGCGGAATGAGCCAGACAGATTTCACAGAGATTTGTGGATACCATGGACTGTAAAAACAGACGAATCAGTGGGTTCTATATTAAATCATGCCTGAACTCTCCCTAGTAGTTAAAATAAATTGATGCTGGTGTACTTTGATCAAATACAATTGATACTAGTGTACTTTGGTCACTTTGTGATGAGAGAAGACTTATTGAAAAAGACAATAATGCTAGGAAAGGTTGAAGGCAGCAGGAAAAGAAGAAGATCCAGCATGAATTGGATTTGATTTGATCAAAAGAAAGCCAAAGCCTTCAGTTTGCAAGACCCGAGCAAGGCTGTTCACATTAGGATGTTTTGGAAGTAATTAATTCACAGAGCTTCCCTAAGTTGGAAGCAATTTGACGGCACTTTACAAATACAGAGCGGGATTTTTTAGAATTTTATGGAATACTGGATAAGGCTTTGATATAAGGAAACATAATAATTTCCTTTGCTCATTTCCTATGTTTCTTAGGATAATTAAAACAAAATATTTTAAGTTTTGGAAAACCCAAAACTAATATCCACTTAAAATGAAACCCATGCATTGTGCACTTTTTGGGAAGAAACAAAGTCAAATTGTATTGTCAAGGCTTTCACGGCCGGAATCACTTGGGAAGATGCCAGCCACAGATGCAGGCAAAACGTCAGGAGAGAATGCTGCTAGAACACGGCCATAGAGCCCGGAAACCACACAGCACCCAAAAGTCAAATTCATAGGATTCTAATATCCACTTAAAATGAAACCCATGCATTGCGCACTTTTTTGGAAGAAAAAAAGTCAAATTCATAGGATTCAATTTCATTTTAGCATCCAGTTATTCGGATGTTGAAAATGTTAACCACTGCTACCTGTAGAAAACAACAAATATGGCAAACTTCATCTTTCTAGTTCCTCTGGAAGTGCACAATGGATAGAAGGATGCAGAAGTTGTCATGGAGAAATAATAAGCAGCTATTTCTGTTACATCCACAAGAGGGGGATCTAATCACACCAATAAAATATATGTATTTGGCATTCAAGCTTTATTACTTGAGGAAAGTATTTCTCAATACAACTAAGAACTTCAGTGAAGGGGAAAAGTCACCAAAATTATAATGCATTCAGCTACTGTAAGACATGTTTCTTTCAAATGTTTGTGCGCTTGTGGAGTGCTCTTGTGGAGAGTTGGCTTTACAAGTCAAGTACATTTGGACTAGTAGTGCTTTTATAGCCCTTTTTACTGTTTATCTATCTAACTTCATTTATAGTTCACATTACTTGCTGAGACATAAGGTAGATCACAATTTTAAAAAAATGAAGTCAGAGAGCATCAGACAGATGAACAATGCAAAAGGACTAAAGTTACAAAACTAGTCAGCTGTGCAGACAATAGACCCCCACATATTAACACATGACACAGCATAAACAATGCCAAAAAAAGATTCCGAAGTAGAAGACAAGGCAGCAACATCAAGACATTACAGACAATAAATAGTGCAAGAGACCACAATCAAACTTTTAAAAAAGTAAAAGCACCCTCCTGAACCATTCCGATACACTAAGGTCCTTTTTCCTTTATAATATTGTTCTCTTGAGCATTTCTGTTTCACACATTCTGTGGATGATGTTTCTTGTAGCATAAATTACAGTAACAGTCTCAGTCTAAGCATAACAACCAGTAAACAAAGGCCAAATGCTCAGATAAGGTTTGTCATAGTACTCTCTCTTACCCATCACTTGTTCTCAAAATGTGGTGTGAAATAGTACATTCATCCATTGCAAATAGTTGCTATATAACACTTCAAAAGCCCTGATAATTTTTAAAGCTGTTTTAAATTCAGTGTTTTTTAAATACCTTGTGACTGTCATTCACATTTTACAAGTAGCAAACTGAGTCTGGAAGACAGTGCCAAGGGCCACTACATTCATAGTGGAGGTTGGACACAGATTCCAAACTATCAGCTTTAATAAGTCCTGTCTACCAAACTACACATCAGTTTAAGCACTGTTGTATATTATAGTTATTAAAGCTATCATGCAAACTTCCAAGGTTTGAGATTTGTAATCTGTAATGTCTTCATTAAACTCTGAGCAGATGTATAGCAAAAAATTCTATTTGTTTATTTTAAATATTTATATATAGTTAGGTATATAGCGATACAAGTATATTGTTAGGGAGTCATCAGAGTGATAAGGCTACCCATGCACTTTCTGGTCGGCAGTGTCTTGCTATAGGCACAATGAAAAAAAAGAAGATGCTTGTGGCATCTTGAAGATACACATACACGGTTGTATACTACTGCCTACCTACATCCAGTATATCCTCAGTTGGCACAATATATTACAAAGGCACATACACTGGGTATTGAGACAAAAATTACATTGTGGGGTCTAAGGCAATGAAATGCATGAGGCACAGTCTATAAATTGTGACACTTGTATGGATGCAATCATACTTGCTAAGTTAATGTGACAAGGCTCCGAAGCTATGACTGATAACTTAATGGATATTATCAACCTTGCAGATGCAATCCGATTCAGCAACTTTACCCTGAAGTCTCCTTTTAAAAATTCTTTTGTTATAAAACTAGCAACAACAGTGTGTCCTGGTAGACTGAAATGATCCCTCACTTGCATTGTGGCTGTTACTGTTTTGATATCAGATCATCTGTGTTCATTTACTATTGGTGTAGAAACTATTTTTTCTGGTAATAGAAAAATGGTGATACTTGGTGGATTCTACATTTAAATGCTTTTTAAAAAAAAGAAAGCTTAAATCTTATTTCACTGAGTAGAAGAGATTGTAGAATGGCCTCACATAATGTTGTGCATAAAAATGATTCAGAAGTAAATTGAGAATGAACGCTACACATTTAAATTGCTTGGACATTTCTCATAATCTAATTAGGTCTGCATGGCATATGCAGCAAATAGAGGCAATCGCTGCTTGTGAATATCACAAACGTCCACCTGACATCATACATCCAGGAACCACATTGTGGACTGTCCTAGAAACTGCCAGACATGTAACAAAAGCAGACACACAACAAAAGGATGAGAGAGAACTTGCTGCTTGTTAATGTTCATTTCAACAGGCTAATGTGAGCACAAGCTCACAGATTCATGCTCCCCCCCCCCACTCCATCCCAGTAGAAGAAACGGCTGGCACACAGACTCAGCACATCCTGCCAGTCATGCATGAAGAAGCCCTGTACATCTTTGCTGTCACAGCCAGGGTGGTCGTCTGTGTATGGAAAACCTAAAACAAACAAAGGCAAGCCGCTGCCAGATGTGGGGAGTTTTTCAGGTTCACTTGATGCTGCTGGGCACATGGACCATCCTCATTTTCTCTTACTACTCCGAGGAGCCCAAACAGTTGTACCTTTTCCTGTGTAAGGACACAATTCGGGTCTTTTTTTTTCAGGACCATCTGAGCAAATAGGAGCTCTGCCTTAAATAGCAGTGGCTGCTGATCCATCACGGCAATGCTAAACAAACCTTGCTGAACAATTTACAACTTGACCCCACATTGTGCCAAGAGTTCACAGAATCTCTGAAAGGTCTTTTTTCCCCCTTAGGATTGTTGTATTTCACACTATATACACTGGACTAAATTAACCAAATCTAGAGCCTCTGTTTCAAACCTGTAGGAAGGAGGATGAGTCAGTCCTTGAGCCACCAAGGACAAAGAAGCTCTTCTGGACAGTTCTGAAGTAAATTTGTAAAAATCCAAACCTGGAAAAAAGTAGTCCTAAACTTAACATCCCACAGTTGCTTCCCATTAGGCAGCATTTTTTCACCAAGGCTGTGAATTAATAGATTTAACCATGCTCCTTTAATGAGTTAATCAACCAATTAATCTTTTTTTTTTTAAATCTATGCAATGGCTTTATGTGAGTTTGTTAAAAAAAGCATCTGCGTTGGCTGCTTCATTCTTTGGTAGGGTTTAAAAAATCCTATCCAATGCACAATTCATATGTATTCTGTTACTATATATGTTTAGTTTTCCCTCAGACAAAGGGGGAAAGAATGGGAAAGCAGCCAGTTAGTTTGGTGAATTTTCACAGAAAGAGAACCATGAAACAGAGAAGGTAACTTCTCTCCATTCTTCCTATTGATGGAAAAGATAATAGTAATAATACTTTCATCTACTCATTTAAAGAATTTTATCCTGTTTCCTAAAAAAAAAAATTCCAAGAAGCTCCCCAATAAAAACAATAAAACAAAATACAGTACAAATAACTAGAGCAAATTTAAAACAACAGAAATAATCACAGTTAAACCAGAAAGCAAATTACTAAAATAGATATCTACCCCAATGCACTCTACCAGAATTCCAGTGGAAAAACTAGAACATAAGAACATAAGAACGAGCCTGCTGGATCAGACCAGAGTCCATCTAGTCTAGCACTCTGCTACTTGCAGTGGCCCACCAGGTGCCTTTGGGAGTTCACATGCAGGATGTGAAAGCAATGGCCTTCTGCTGCTGCTGCTCCTGAGCACCTGGTCTGCTAAGGCATTTGCAATCTGAGATCAAGATTGGTAGCCATAGATCGACTTCTCCTCCATAAATCTGTCCAAGCCCTTTTAAAAGCTATCTTCGCAAACTTTTTAAAAAAGCTAGTCAGAATGGTTCTCTTCAAATCTTCTTGGGCAAACCGTTCTACAAGTTTAGGGCAGTAACTGAAAATGAGTGCAATTGGGATGAAGAACTGACTGGAGAGGAATGCAGCTCACACAATAGGAGGTTAGATTCAGCCAGCTTTTTCACAGCAACCTTACATTCAGGCATGAATGGTAGAATGCAGTCTTGGCAACTAATACAACATATGCAGTTCATTCTAACAGCAAGTTTGGGTTGAAGGGCACTATCAAATCATTTACCTGGTTTGCAAGTAATACACTAACTCAGGTGACTTTTGAGACCATTGACCTTCCTATTTTGTAGATCCTCTGTTTGTCTATTAGGCAGATTCCGCATGGGCCAAAAACAGCAATGTGAAAATGGTGTAAAATGGTTTAAATGGTGTAAAAGGGTTTACACCGTTTTCACACCACAATTTTTGGCCCATGCGGAATCTGCCTTAGAGTCAAGTTCATTGGATTCTTTTCAAATTTGCTCCTCCTCAACATTTGAGCATGACATCTAACCACATCCAAGACTAAGACAGTTGCTTCTGGTGTCTTGGTCACAGACACTTGAACTCATGAAGCTGCCTTGTGCTGAGTCAGACCATTCGTCTATCAAGGTCATTATTGTCTAGTCTGATAGAAAGCAAATCTTCAGTGTAGGTTCCTTTTCCTTTCCTCAGTTGAGACCAGTCTCCTCTTAGTTGATTTTAAAGGGCACCCTCCTTTGGAAAACCTAAAGAATACAACGGAGATCATCTCAGGATAAGATTCACAAAATGTCCAGAGCACATTCCAGCACAAAGGCAGGATGCAACATTCACATAACTCCCCCCACCCCCTGCTCAAAAGCATAATACAATTATATCCCTTGCTCCACATGGATACCTCATCATGGCAATGTGAGCCATTTCCAGTTGATGGGGAAACTATTATCTCCATTCCAGTTATAGTTAATTCTCTGTTTTTTTGTCACTGCTAAAGGATCTCACGTTGAAATGTCGGGTATCACCAGAGGCATAGCAAGGGGGGAAAGCGTCCAGCGCACTGGTACGTCCTCTGCCCCAGTCCCACCCTGGAATGCCCCTGTCCTGGAACGCCCCTGAAATGCCCTTGCCACACCCCCACAGGGGCACGCACCCGGTGCGTCATGGCCCCCTGTCCCCTTGGAGCTGCGCCACTGGGTATCACTTCCTACTCTTCCTGCTGAATTTTGCAGGCAGTTATCTTCAAACTGCCCAGCCAAATTTATATTTTATTTCTTGGATGAATCCTGAGCCTGGAAAGTCAAATGGTAGAATTATCTCCCATAAAGGGACTAGCTCAGGTCTGTGCTGTATGTGCTGTGTTTCTTCCATTACCTGAACATCCATGCAGTGGCTCTGCAGGCTCTTCTGTATGGGACTTCTGCCTTATGGACTCCATGAAATTCTCAGCTTATCACCCACCTTGGATCAGGAAGTATATTGCCCACTTTCCCTCCCCTATGCTTGCCTTTTCCCCTCTCATTCCTTTCTGCCATTCTCAGGTTTGTGTGTACACATGCGTTTTATTGGAAGGAAGAGGGGGGGCTTTTATTCTAGGTTTTACTTATATAGTTGTAATTGTGGTTTTAAATTTAGAGGCACTCAGGGGTGGAGTGAGGAAGAACTGTGCCCGGGCACACTTGCCCCCTGTGCCCCTGCTGCAGTGCTGCTTGCCCCACCCCACCCCACCCTGGAACATCCCCCACTCCATTGCTGCTACGCCACTGGAGGTACTTCTAGCCTACCTCTAATCATGTGTACCTTGAATTGAACCCATTACAACTGCATAACACATGTACATTGAAACCAGCAAACTTTCTCTTCTCCAGGTACAAAATTGTTGACATAAATAACAGAACAGCATCAGGAGATTGGGTCTACCAGTGGCTAGGGGCCACCACGAGGATATAATTCTGACTTTTGAATTCCAAGTTTTGTTTGAACCTGGTTCCTTCTCCTCCTTATTCTCTCTGCTAGTTGACTGTACCTTGGAGTTCTCAAGGCTCATTCCCAGCAAAAATCTCTCTCTGTAGCAATCGTACAAGATACAGCCCAACACAAGGTAGTTTCAGCAAGTTTGGTAGAGATACAGAATCTGTAGTGTGATACAGCTACACGAGCCATCAAGGAGAGGGGAAATGATGACTGAAGATCACAAACACCTTCCACACCAAACATCAACACTATATTTTGCATGGATACAAAAAAGTGTGAAAGCTGTGATCACAATATAAGAATGATTTAAAAACATTAAAACAATTTGTAATCATAACTTTCCAGATAGTGAATAATTTTGCAAAGAACAATAATAGGATGATGATGGAGGTGCTGGTCCAAAGTTTACACTTAGCACAAAGAAGTGCATGAATATGGATGATTGAGAAGCAGCAGCAGAAGGCCATTACTTTCACATCCTGCATGTGAGCTCCCAAAGGCACCTGGTGGGTCACTGCGAGTAGCAGAGTGCTGGACTAGATGGACTCTGGTCTGATCCAGCAGGCTTGTTCTTATGTTGTTACATTGAAAGCTTTTTTTGGGATGCCTGAAGCATTGTCTAAACTGGACACCTGTACATGTCCTCTTATAAGTTAGAGTCTCTGGAGTCTGGTGATATGTGATTAAGGGTTGTCCAAAGATTGTTTCGGGTGTAGTTTCCCCCCAATGTCTGCATGTGCATTTCTTCTGTGGGCACTTCACTTTGAAACAGTTAGCATCAGAGCTGGGCTTTGGACCAGGAAACACCATAAGTCCATTTAGAGGGCAGAATCCCCGGACATGCATTGGCCCAAACCTCAGACCTTGTGCAGAACGTTTAAATTACCCTCAATATTTGTGGTTGGACCTTGTGCAGAACGTTTAAATTACCCTCAATATTTGTGGTTGGATTCACAAACAGAAGAATGAGGAAATACAAATAAGGAACTGGGAACCACCTTCTGTCTCCTCTCAGGGTCTTGTTTGAACTGTGCTGCAATTCATACTTAGATTGCATACCCGAGATCCATAACCCCTATGGATTTTGTGTTGATGTGATCAGGTTTTCACAGGTTGCATAGCTTGGAGCCTGATAGCTGAGCTTATGCAAAGTTGCATCAGAAAGCTCGATGTCCTACCAATCTCACGATTAAATAGGGTCCACCTAAAGGGCCTGCTTTATGTCTGAACAGGCCTATAAAATACCATTGTTAAGGTAACTATTGCTAGAAAATAGGAAAATTATATGTATTTTTAAAATTTAGAGTTGCCTGCTTTGTTGTAAAGTACTGGGGGAATGAATGAGTGACATTTTGTAAGGCTTACACAGAGGAATGTGGAATAGGGATAATTGTGAATTTCTCAACCCTGGTGCTTTGGCCTGAAAATGCTGTTTCCATTTTGCGTCTTCCTGGTGCAAATCAAATCCACAATTATTTACTTCCATACCATTGTCTGCGCTATTTTTTTCTGCTGTAAAATATATACATTTTTCATTTTTGTACCAATAAATCAGCACTAGACATTATTACAGTATATATAAATGATTTACATGGTACAAAGTGTACAGGCTGTATTTACAAACATTCCACATATCTATAATACTACATTATTTATGAAACAAAAAATGAAAAAAAGATTTTAAAAAATTAGTGAAAAAATAAACATGATATATTAAAAAGAAATGAAATGGGACAATTGTGGAATATCACATGTACATTTGAAACATCTGCTCCATGAGGTTCTATCAAGGATGTAGGTAAGGGGGGGTTTCTCAGGTTCAACCCCCACATTGCATGTCCAAAGCTCCGCCCCCTGTTTGTGGGCTTTTTGTATTTTAAAGTGTTGTTTCGGTTTTTGGCCTGCAGGGGGCACATTTTTAGGCTAGTGGCATCAAAATTTCAGAATATCGTAAGGTGACACTCCTTATGATGCCAGACAAGTTTGGTGAATTTTGGTTCAGAGGGTCCAAAGTTATGGACCCTCAAAGGGGGTGCTCCCAACCCCCATTGTTTCCAATGGGAGCTAATAGTAGATGGGGCTATCCTTTTGAGGGTCCATATCTTTGGATTCCCTGAACCAAACTTCACTAAACCTAAATGGTATCATCAGGAGACACCACCCAGGTTTGGTGAAGGTTGGCTCATAGGATCCAAAGTTATGGACTCCCAAAAGGGGTGCCCCATCCCCCATTGTTTCCAATGGGAGCTAATGGAAGATGCGGGCTACACCTTTGAAGGTCCATAACTTTGGACCCCCTGAACCAAACTTCACCAAACCTGGGTGGTATCACCAGGAGACTCTTCTAAAGATACCCTGAAAGTTTGGTGATGCTAGCATAACAATTGACCCCTGTCAGCAAGCACCCCCCAAATTTCTCCAGATTCTCCTTTTGAATCCAAACCCTTCAGCATGGATTTAAAGGGAGAATCTGAGGTCCCCAGATTAAACCTTGAAAGTGATGCTGTTTCAGTGTGGGGGATGATCCACCACAAAATAGCATCACTTTCAATGTTGTTTAAACTGGGGACCCCAGATTCTCCCTTTAAGATGGATTTAAAAGGAGAATCTGGGCTCCCTAATTTAAACACCATTGAAAGTGATGCTGTTTGGGGGTGGATTTCAGCATCACAGCAGCCACCCTTGGGGGGGTGGGGCGCAAACCTCAGGTTTTGCGCCAGGCTCCATTTTCCCTAGCTACCCCTCTGCCTAGAGAGGAGGGCAGAAGGGACTGCCGGCCAGCAGCTGGGAGCCCAGCCAGAGGGGGGGGCAGGGCAGGGCAGGGGAATCTGCCACCTCTGGCCTTGGAGAGCTGCTTTTATAAGCACTGAGGCCAGGGGTGGGGCTTGGGGAGGTGTGGTCACACCCCCAGGGGCAGGTGGGGGTGTGGCCTTGCCCCAACCCCCCATAAAAATCTATACCTACGTCACTGGGTTCTATTGTTACCAGGCTAATATAGGGTGGAGGGGGGACACACACACATGTCTTTAGATGCTACTGCACCTCCTTTTGAATGATTTAAGAGGAACAATGCCTTCCAGCCTGGGAGACAACTCACAATCTCAGCCCTGCCATTTGGACAAAGCTTATACAAAATCTCATCAGTGAAGTTCCTGCCTGACATTTGTTTCAAAATACTAATCACATTTTATGCTTCCTGACTAGCCGCTCCTAAGATCACAGCCCCTGATTGGTTTTTGTCTTGAAATTGTTATTTCATCAATTTCATGTCATTTAAGCTAATTACTCTCTCTTGTCTTTCCCTGGAAAAGCCAGGCTTCCCTCTGTCTTGAGAGATTAAGGGTTACCCTGCTTATACCCAAGGGCCCATTTCTTCCTATATATTAACCCCTTGCCCAGAACTCAAGTGTCCAGTACTTCTGAGATAGTCTTTGGTTCAGTTGCACTGTGTTCCACCTGCTTTCTCTCCCACCTTCTTGAAGCTCAGTGCAGGCACTGAGACTCTGCTTTTCTGGACTCCTTCAGGAACAGCCAATATTGCTCATTTAATTCCCAAATTCCCAAACCTATCCACTCAGCTCTATTTATATCTTGTGTGTGCTCTGCTGCTTTGGTTATCGTATGCTTGTATTTTTTATTATTTTCTTTTAAATAAAACTTTATAAAGTTCTCCTGCGGATTTCTTTCAGAAGCAACTCTTTGTAAACTCAGATTCTGAGCTAGCCCACCTCTTGCTAAGCCAGATCTGCCCTTTGCTAATTCCTCACTCTAAAAAGGGCAGACCCCAGCATTTTGGGCAACAATACATGCTATAATGTGTTAAGCTTATAGTTAAAGAGAATGGGTTCATATTGTCATTTTAGTCCCGAACAGCTCCACTGTGAAGCTTTGGAAACTGTATCACAACAGGTGCCTCACAACTCAGATCATCTTTGTGTACCACCTCCCAAGCATTAGGTCGAAAGAAAAAGGGCATGGGACAAAAAAAGAAAAAAATGTTGCGAGTATTGTGTAAGTGAAAAAAGTCATTTTTTCACCCTTCCATCCAGTTTTCTCTGTGTTGTGCCATGAGGCCCTCGCTAGCCTGGAGTTCCATTTTTCCTCCCCTCCCTCCCCCTCCACAACAACAAGAAAAAATAACAACAGGAGAAGGAAGGCCTCCATGAAAAGAATGAAGGGAGCATAAAACCATCAGCTGCATGTGAAGCTGAATTCCCACGACCCCCCAGCTGAACTTTCGTAAATAGGCTTGGCAGCAAAACCACTTGCCTTGAGAAAATAAGAGTGGAAAACAAATAAATAAATACCCCACCCCAACTGAACTCCAGCGAGAGCGAAGACATGTACTGCTGGTGGCTGCAGCATCTTTTAAAAACCATTCTCTCCCTCCTCCCACCTCCTCCCTCATCTATCTCAGTGTGTTAAATAGCAACAATTACCATGCTTCTTTCCACTGCTTCTCGAAAAACAAAGCAAAACAACCCTCTTTGCATTAATTATTATGTATTTACGCATACCCATGGCAGGTGATGAATATTCATTTTAAAAGGGGGAGGAGAGAATGGCTCACCTATACAGTATGCTTCAAAAGTGAAACCCAAATATGTACGACTTATACCTTGAAACATACAACCCCAACTACCAAATCAGCCAGGAACAAATGGCAGGGGGTCCATCTGATTGTCATTGCCAAATCCTAGGCATTACAAAGAAGGACCAAGGGGGATTTTTTTGGCTTGGTAAACAGCTTGCATATCTGAAATAAGGATATATCTTCCTTTAGAAAAACTGTACAGTTCTCTAAGCCATAAACCTCTCACATGGTAGAACCATGTCTGATATGTTTCAGACTCATTTTATGCTGCTCCAAGTTGTATGTTCTTTTTATGTAGAAGAAGAAGAGTTTGGATTTATACACCACCTTTCTCTCCTGTAAGGAGTTTCAAAAAGGCTTACAGTTGCCTTCCCTTCCCTGCAACAGACACCTCGTGAGGTAGGGGGGACTGAGAAAGTTTGGAAAGAACTATGACTAGCCCATGGTCACTCAGCAGGCTTCATGTATAGGAGCAGGCAAACAAATCCAGCTCACCAGATAAGAATCCAGTGATGATGTAGAAGAGTGGGGAATCAAACCCTGTTCTTTAGATTAGAGTCTGCCTTTCTTAATTACAACATCACACTGGCTCTCTTTTATGTTCTTTAAGTTTTAATGCTTAGTTTTAATCAATAGCTTTTATGATGTTGTAGGCTTTTATCTGTAATTTTATAAGCTGTCTAAAGCAGTTACCTGAAAAGGCAGCAAACAAATTTCACAAACAAATAAATAATACCACTAGTATTTCTGTATTTAGAGTGGGACTTGTTGCAAATTGGTTGGGTCTCTTTCTTAGAGAATTAGCTAGAGGCAGATTGGCTATGAGAGAGGTGGGCAGGAGATCTAACACCTATGAATTCAATTATTTGTTTCTCTAGAAAGTCACCTAAAATCAGAATTGTGGAAACATGAAGTTACAATTTTATTAGAAAACTAGCGGGGCCCAGCCACGCGTTGCTGTGGCTTATTGTGGTGAAATGGGAAAGGAACAGTAGCAGCAAATCAATTGCAGAGGCCAGCAGTGCGTGCTCATGCAAACACGCAGCCTGATACTGTGCGATGTCATTGATGTGTGTGCCCGCATTCCTTGGGGGGGGGGATGGAAAGGCACCCCTCCCACACATTCAAAATATGTCATGGTTGCTGTACCTAGCTTACTCCTGAGTAATATGTGCCTGGTTTTCTGAGCCCTCCGGGGGAGGGCGGTATAAAAATGCAACAATAAAATAAATAAACAATAAACTGTAACAGCAGTATTCAGGGAATCTAGGGTGCCTGGCCCCTCCCTCCCGTCCCTTGCATGTCGCCCCTCACTCTCTTCCCTCCCTCACTTCTCTTCCCTTGCATGCCACCCCTCCCCCTCCTTCCCTTTCCTTTTCGTCCGCTAGGGTGGGTGGGTCATATCAAGATGCTGGGCCCCCTGCCTCCCCTCCCTTGCATGCCACCCCTCACTCTCTCCCCTCTCTCACTTCTCTTCCCTTGCATGCCTCCCTCTCTGTCCCTTTCCTCTCCCTCCCTCTCTTCCCTTGCATGCCACCCCTCCCTCCCTCTCCCTCCCTTCCCTCTCCCTCGTGTGTATGTGTGTGTATGTGTTTCACTTCCACTCGAGTTACTGCCTATGTAATGTTTCCACTGCTCATATCTGCCCATCTGAGTGAACATTCTAAGGGTGACAGTTACACACAGGCAGCTGCATGTCCAGGAAAAAGGCATTTTACCTGGGCCAGGTGTGAAATTTCAGGTATGTGAACATCTAAAAACACTCTCGCCTGGCTGACTATAGTGGCTGGGAATTTTCAGAGGAATTGGCCCAGCAGTTACTGAGGTATACTGTCATCAACAAAAACACTGTTAGCTTTTTATATATATAGATAAAAATAAAAATACATACTCATGTCAATTTAAGAAGCCTAAGAAACAAAGGGATGAGTGATCGCGGGAATAGGTTAAGGTATTGGGAGGGTAATAATTACCATTACAGAAGTGAAGAGCGAGAGAAACGACCAGCATTTCTCACAGAGAGTGATGTGGGGTGCCAGGAGGTAGCCCAAGAGTAAAGGACTAAGGCTTATATTTATAGGGAAAGGACTAAGCAAAGGACTAAGGCTTATAGTTATAGGAAAAATAAATCTTCTGGCAATGATAAGGGGGTGATTTCTTGGGACAATATAAAGTTCAATTTCTTAGGCATGTGTAATGTGGTTGAAAATGATTTGATAAGATTAAACCTGAGAGAGTCCAAAATATTACGAGCTGTGCTGATGAGATTAAAACAAAGAAACTCGAGGAGCCTGACAACTTTTAATTGTTGGACAGGAAGTTTCTAGGATAAGTTTAATGTTTCTTATTCTGATAGAAAAAAGTGTACAGGGCAGTGCAAGAGGTTTGCTGATGTGTTTAAAGCGCAGAGCAGAGTCAGGTGTGTTTTCTCAAGGCTAGACTGTTGTTAACCAGATGTAAGCGGCTATACCTTTAGAAGGGGCATTGTCCAATGCTCTGCATTCCTAATTTGGGATGGAGAAAATGGATGTAATTGGTCAGGCAGACTCTCCTGATACTACAATGTTGTTTCCAGACAGGTAGCCATTTTACCCTGGCTTTGTTTCCTCTGGCTAAGATATTAAGGTTATATTTGGCAGGGTACTGTATCTGATCCTTGTGTAAATGCCCACCCCTGCCACATTTGATGATAGGTCTGCATGGTATCAACATGTTCCCAAATAGGGTCATTAGCTGGGGAAAACTGGTGGGTGGATGGAATGGGTGCCTATCTTGATACTCATTAATTATCACCTGCAGATGTAGCCCTCTGAGGTAATCCCCCCCCCAAGGTGTGCGTATCTTGATTTCAGTTGAGGAAGAAACAGGTTAAAACATCCAGGAAGAATGGTTGTAGGGCGAACTGGCAAAGGCTTGAAATATTCCTTCCAGGTGACCAATTCCCTTAAAATATTCCTTAGCCATCACATTAACTTTACAAGGAAAAATGGATACCCTGTGTTTGTGTTGTGATGTATAGTTCTGCCCTCTTAGGACTGCCAAACTCCAGGTAATGCCTGGAGATCTCCTAGAATTCCTGCTCATCTCCAGACTACAGAGATCTGTTGTGGAGAAAATGACTGCATTGGAGGGTGGACTGTATGGCCTCTCATCTCTGCTTCCTCTCCAAACCCTGGCTTCCCCAGGCTGCACCCCCAAACCACCAGATATTTCCTAACCTGGAGTTGGCAAGCCTAGTCTTCACTAAGAAATTAGGTGAAAGAAGAGAAGACAGGTTTTTAAAACATGAATTGTAAAAACTTTATTGGGACATTTCTATAAACGGAGTATAGATTCTGATCAAGGCCTATATTTTGTAAAAATTACTGTTTTTTAAAATTCCCCAACATGACTTCCTGCAGGGACTGATATGAATTGCAGCATTTATGGCTCCTAAACTGAGCTAGAAGGTCAAGAACAATATTATGTCTATTAGCCTAACAATCCAGTACTTTCTAAGTATGTGACAACAGCAGCTATGAGTCAGCTAATTCTAAATGTGCCAATTTTGTTATATTAAGTTAGTAGCCTCTTTACTGCAACACCTTGAAACTGTGGTATTTTGAAAGTCCCCTAGAAGAAAAGTTGGTTTTATATCCTGCTTTTTTCTACCTTTTATGTGCCTCAAAGAGGCTTACTATCACCTTCCCTTCCCCTCCCCACAACAGACACTTTGTGAGGTAGGTGGGGTTGAGAGAGTTCCAAAGAGACCTGCAACTAGCCTAGGGTCACCTAGCAGGCTCATGTGGATGAGTGGGGAAACGAACCTAGTTCACCTTAGTCTGCCACTCATATGGATGAATCAAACACAACTATCCAGATTGGAATTCACTCTAATCTGGTAATAAGGTATGATACCAGTTTTATGGGGAAAAGGAATCTAAACATTTCAAGATTTGGATATTAAAAACATCAAGTTTCATTTTTAAAATGTGGCTTTTGGTCAATTGATGAAGAAAGGAGCACCTGAACTATGTTGTAGCAGTTCACACTAATGCTAATTTAAAAGGGGAGGAAAACTGCTTGAGGTTCCTGAAGCAAAAAATGAAGATTGGTTTGCAGACTGAATCAGCTGCATGGAGGCCAACTGAAATAGCATCCACGTGACACTTTCCCCACATATTAATGGAATAAAGTGCATAGGAACTAGGGGTGTGCAACAATTTGTTTCAGTATGTTTTAAATTTGGGTTTAATGAACACCAATTTTTGGAGAATCTGAAAAAAGCCAAATTCTCATACAATATGGCTTTTTGGGGGGACTGTTTTTGGATATCCAAACATTTTGGGGTCTAAAACCCCATGGAAAATCTTGCAGGGCTCTGGGAGGCACTTAAAAATTTGTTTAGCCAGAGCCAACAAATTTGCAGCACAGCTGCAGGAAGCTTTCCCTTCAAGAACCCCATGCTTGGTGGTGACTGAGTATTTTTCAGGTTGTTTTCTGTTTGGCTTTTGCTGAATGTACACCTCTAGCTTTTGGGGAGCTTTTTTCAGCATATCTTAACTATCTTACCCAGGGAGGAATGGTGGCACACTGGGCAGTAGTTGGAAGGATCCAAAGAAGAGCAGCCTTACCACAGCATCTTTCACTTCCTCAGGGAATGTCCCTGAGCTCAGAAGCAGATTAACAAGATTCACCAAGGAGTGGATGGGAGGTATAGTGTACTGTAGCTCTTACTGTGCCTACTTGGCTATTGGTTTGAGGAAGTCCCAGGAGAACACAACTGCTCCATTCTTTCTAGCACTATTGTGCTTGTTCATCCCTAGAGATGCCAGCCTCCAGGTGGGATCTGGGGATCCCCTGGAATTACAGCTCATCTCCAAACACAGACATCAGTTCACCTGGAGAAAATTGATGCTTTGGAGGATGGACTTTACAACATTGTATCCTACTGAGGTTCCTGCCCTCCCCATTCCTACACCACACCCCCACCGGTGGTCAGAGGGAACCTAACGATCTTATTCATCATCCAGCTGAACATTTGATTTTAGAAGGCTATCAGTGTTTAATTGTTAGTGTAGGTACTAATACTCCCCCCCCCCCCCAGTGGTGGGATTCAGCAGGTTCGCACCACTTCAGCAGAACCGGTTGTTAAAATGGTTCTTGTAAACAACCAGTTGTTAAATTATTTGAATCCCACCACCAGAACTGGTTGTAACATTATTTGAATCCCACCACTGCCCCCACCCCAATAAAGACACAGTACAGCACCAGATTGGTTAATTTAGGTTTTATCAAATGGCTGATCTGTATCACAAATTTCAAACATTTTAACCCAATTTGCAAATGAAATAGCCCATGACTACCCTCAAACTGAGCAACTCTACCCTAGCTCCAACCTAGCTGTACCCTAGCTCTAACCTTAGGCAGCATTTCCACCAACTTTCTTCATCCTCGCTAGCACATTAATTGTGGGAAGAGATATTTTAGCCTGCCAGTAGGCTGGAATTCATCTAGCTCTGCCGATAGCATTTCATTCCGTGTTTGAAGAGACAGGTGACTCTTTAAGCCACATCTGATGTTACATGCAAATCAGGAGTATGCACTTCAAAAATGTTTGTATTAATATCATTTCAAGGAGGGTGTACTTTTTGTTATCCTAAATTTTGGGGCATGTGGTTACCAGTTTGGATCTCCATTTCGGTACTTTTTTTGGATTCCAGAGTTTCAGAATAATTATTTTTGTGCCATTCCCCCTATCCTTCTCAAGGCAGCAGGAACAGTGAGGGAGGTATAGGGGAGACAGTGGACACGTGCGCAACAAACAACTGTTTGGCTTTACATGTGCCCTTTAAATAGTACCACTATTTTCTATGAGAAGACATCGTCTTCAAACTCTGGAGGCCATGTCTACCTGTAGGAAATAATAGCCCCGTTATTACCTACCACCAATTCTTGTACCTGTCCGAAAGCTGAGACATTCTCAAAGTTCCAAGAGATAAATTATCATTATTCCTGGAATTTTGGGAGTGTTTTGGTCATTTTGGATATCTCCAAAGCAACCTGACTGAAACTGTTAGGATTTGGGTATGCCTCAATGTACATTCCTAATGCAAATGTATGTTGTGTTAGTTTCATGGTCAGTGTCATGAAAAAAGACATTTCTAGGAAGAGTGATTCAGAACAGAATTGTGGAAGCAGTTCTTCCTTTCTTATAGTTTCCCTGCTACAAAATATCACTGCCCAAACAAAATATGCCCAAATCTGTATTGGATTTCCTACCAAATATATGCCATTGAAATGTATGGGAAACATCTAAAGACACCCTAATTATGAACATATTGTGGAATTCTTAGATTTTATGAAGCTATAATCAAGGCCTGAATGACCAATTCATTATTATGTGTGCAGTGAGAAGAATTGCTCACATGTCTGGGGAGGGGGGGGGCATGGAGGGAGGCCATGTTCAAAACAACCATAACATTGACCCAAGATGCCCTGTGTGCTTGAAATATGAAGTCGAGATGCTCAACATTTCTCAGAAATACCTTTGTACCTATAAGGATAAGCCTTCTCAAGTACAAATCCTACTGAAATTAACAGGGGTGGATGCAGAGAGGTTGTCTGGAATTGTATACCAAACAGTACAATGCTTTTGGTGGCCAAGCTGTGCTTTGCATGCAAACTGTAGAATGCATGCCTTCCAATGTGATGCTGATTTGCATTACAGAGGAGAGCAGAACATTTGAGTAGAGAGAATGGAAAATCAGCTGCCATTAACGAGCCACTGAATTTCACACACCACAATAGAGGTACCCACCTTTTATTTACTGTAGGGCCCAAGGATTCCATGGGTAGTAAGACTGTTATCTTCACACAATCAAACATCAGGTCTCCCAGACTGAAACAAAGAACCCATGGTATTCACTTGGATGTTGAATTCAGCTGTTTGTTGCACCCCAGAATGCCTGCCTCTGTCAGACAATCTCTGAATGCTTTCTTCTCTGGGACTGATGTCCATATATTGTTATTGTGAACAAGGAATTGGATGCATTTGTTAATCAGTCTTTTGCTAAGTGGAAGTCTGGCTTGCTTTCTGTTCATATGGTTGAAAATTCCTGGTCAGGTTCCAATACTACACTATACAAAAGGCTGTCTTCCCGTCTTCTTTTCACAAAATCGGTGAGGACAGAATACTTCCCTTTATTTTCTTTATTTCTTCTCTTCTTTTGACTGGTAGCGATTTCATGGTCATATCAGAAAGTCAGTCAGTCTTTCTTTCTGTGATGGATCACATTTTAATTAGTTCAGAAGTTTCCAGAATATTTTCAAAGAACATATATGGAGGTTTTCTTTAAAGAAACTAAATTCTGCTTTTGTCTTGTAGAATGAATAAAGATACATTAATTGGTGCCTGGTGTCTGGGCACCAGTGCTACCTTAGAAACTGTTTTGATTTGTCCTCTTATCTGTTGTCTAGAAAACATGCACTGCTTTATGTTTCAACATACTAGTACTTAATTAAATACTTCTGCATAACTGGAGAGGGCAGATAAAGGTAGATTGGCTGGTGGGTAGGAGGGAGAGAAGGGAGCAGGAAACAGCTTTCAGGTAAAGGACAGAGGGAATAATGGGTGAGGGGAAATTAGATGTCCCACAACTCCTTGCGGATCCCTCATTTGCGATTCTAATAGCCAAGTTGGCCAAATCTGAGGATACTTAAATCTAGTGATTGGAGCATTGAATGGGCAAGACAGATATCTCTACAAATCTGAAAAATAACCCAAGTTTGCAGAATTTTTTTTTAAATCCAAGCAAAAATAAAACAAAAGCCAGAGACATGCACACACTGGGGGAGGGTTAAAACTCAAAATAACAAAAAGGAGCACCTGTAGCTTTAAAAAAAAAAGAAGCTATGCATCCATCTCAGTCTAGGCTTGGTTTCTCATAGCCAAAGGTAGGGAGAGGGGATCGAGGGCAGTTTTGGTCTTTGAAAGAAGACTCATCAGCTAGATCAGGAAGCAACCACTGGGTGATTTAACCACACCCAACTGCATGACTGCTGAGGCCTATAATGTATGTTCAACAGCAGCCACTCTATGAAAGTCAGCATGGTGTAGTGGTTAGAGCTTCAGAGTCAGGTCTGGGAGACCAGGGTTCATATCACCATTCTTCCAGGGAAGCTCCATAGGTGATGTTTTATCCCCACAGCCTAACTTACCTTATGGGCTGTGGGGATAAAAAAGGAGAGGAAAATAATGTAAGATGCTTTGTTCTCCGCCATGGAGAAAGCTGGGGTACAGATGAAGAAAATAAATAATAAATAAAGCTGAAGATAGGAGACGGATGAAAGGTAAGTTAGTGAATGGTTGAGAAGGAAAGAATGAGGCAGTCAAAGGGGAGAGGATATGGGGGTAGCCAGGAGGAAAGAAAAGGGAAATAATGTGCAGAATGTGGAATGTGGTGGGTCCCCACAAGTTCTTGAAGGCTTCGTACCATGCAAGTGGCCCTGGCCCAGCAGCTGGCACCCCATAACTGGGCCACAGTTTTCCAAAAGTGCTGGGAGGTCGGAAACAACCCAGCTCCCAAACTCAGTTTTTTAATCCAGAGTTGCATTTTGTTCAGACCCAGAATCAGTCTAGATTTAGATTTGGCTCATTCATTAAGGTTATTAGACTCAAAGTTATGATGGAATTGTATTTGTGCTGAAGAGAAAACCCCATTCTAAAAGGCATTCTCTCCTTGAGATGATTCCATCAGAGCAGCTTGCTAGAAGAGTGGAAAGGAAAACTGGATAAGAATTTAGGGTTCCAGAGTCTTGCATCACTTGTGCAACTTCAAGTGATCAAAGACCCAGGACTTCACTTTCTTCTCCAAGAGACATTATACTTCCTCCAGAATTGGTATGATTTGGTCCACCAACTTATTTATTTCTAAAACAAAGAATGTATCGATACTTCCCAAAATAATATCAGACCATAACCCAATAAAATGGCAAATGTTACTTCATTCACAGAAGCCAAGCTGGAAGTTGAAAGATTGGATTCTAGATATACCAGCAGTAAATACTGAATGTAAAGGAAAATAGAAGAATACTTTGAGATAAATGATATTTCAGTAAACCATGTTAATATAGTTTGGGATGCACAAAAAGCCTACATGCAAGGAATATTTTGGCATGAGGAACTTAAATTAAAGAAAAAGAAAAAGCAAGTACAAATAGACTTATCAAATGAACAAACCTCACTAGAAAAGGATCAAAGAGCCAAGCCTAGAGATTTAAAAAATTAACAGTAAAATTAAACTTATCAAAGATTTAATACATGATAGCTGGCAAAAAGAAGAGATAAATAGACTAAACAGACTTTCTGTAATTCCAGGAATATAGGGAAATGGATAACAATGCAAACCAGAAAGGAAAGAGACAAAAGATTGGTTATAAAAATTAAAGAGGGGGATCAGATTATAACATCAGCAGCTCAAATTCAAGATAAGATATTACACGAAATTATACAAGCAGGACAAACAAAACCAGGAATCAATAAGGCAATATATACATGATAATGTCAACTGGAAGATTAAAAAGCCTCATCTGGAAATATTGAATAATACCGAATATTGAATAATACCGAATTGGTGCGAACCAGCTAAATCCCACCACTGCCTTGAATCCATTATTCCTTGTCCTAGCTCTGAAGCAGCACAAAACAAGTTTCCTCCCTCTTCAACATGACATTCCTTCAAATATTTAAACATAGTTATCATGTCACTTCTTAACCTTCTCTTCTCCATCCCCAGCTCCCTATGTCTCTCCTCATAGGGCATGGATTCCAGGCCTTTTACCATTTTGGTCACTCTTCTTTGGACCTGTTCCAGTTTGTCAGTATCCTTCTTGAATTGCTGTGCCCAGAACTGGACACAGTATTCCAGGTGAAGTCTGACCAATGCAGAACAGACAGGTACTATTATGTCCCTCAACACTATACTCCTCTTGATGCAGCCCAGAATTACATTGGCTTTCTTGACGACCATATCACACTGCTGACTCATGTTCAGTTTTTGGTCTATGAAGATTCCAGATCCCTTTCAGATGTACTGATGGCAAGCGTGGTGGCATCCATGCTATAACTGTGCATTTAATTTTTTAAGCATACATGTATTATCTTACACTGATCTCTGCTGACATTAATTTTGTTAGTTTTTGCCCAGCCCTCTAATCTGTCCAAGTCATTTTGAATTCTGACCCTGTCTTCTGGGGTACTAGCTACTCCTCCTAATTTGGTGTCAGTTGCAAATTTTATTAGCATGTCCTCTATTCCATCATCCAAGTCATTGATACAAATACTAAATAGCACTGGGGCTAGGACAGAACTCTGTGGCATCCTACTAGTCAGATCTCTCCAGGATGAAGATGAGCCATTGGTAAGCACCCTTTGGGTTCTGTCAGACAACCAATTACAAATCCATCTAACAGTAGCATTGTCTCACCCACATTTGGTAGCTTACTTGCAAGAATATCATGGGGGCACCTTGTCAAAGGCCTTACTAAAATCAAGGTATGCTATGTCCACATCATTCTCCTTATCTACCATGCTTGTCACTCTATCAAAAAGATAGATAGATAGATAGATAGATAGAGAGATAGATAGATAGATAGATAGATAGAGAGTGACTTATTTTTGAGAAACCCATGTTGACTTTTAGTCATCACAGTATTTCCTTCTAAGTGCTTATAGACAGTCTGTTTAATGATCTGCTCCTGGTATTGATGTCAGGCTGACTGGGTGCTAATTGTTTGGGGCTTCCTTTTTTCCCCTTTTTGAAGATGGGGACAATGTTAGTCCTCCATTCTGCAGGAGTTCTCAAATATTAAGAACATAAGAACGAGCCTGCTGGATCAGACCAGAGTCCATCTAGTCCAGCACTCTGCTACTCACAGTGGCCCACCAGGTGCCTTTGGGAGCTCACATGCAGGATGTGAAAGCAATGGCCTTCTCCTGCTGCTGCTCCTGGGCACCTGGTCTGCTAAGGCATTTGCAATCTCAGATCAAAGAGGATCAAGATTGGTAGCCATAGATCGACTTCTCCTCCATAAATCTGTCCAAGCCCTTTTTAAAGCTATCCAGGGTAGTGGCCATCACCACCTCCTGTGGCAGCATATTCCAAACACCAATCACACGTTGCTTTTATAGCAAGTGATTCCAATATTATAGCAAGTAATTCCGAGATTACGTCTGCCAGTTCTTTTAATATCCTGGGATGTAGTTCATCAGGTCTTTGAGATTTGAATTCATGTAAAGTAGCCAGGTATTCCTATACTACCACTTTATTCTGTGCTGCATTTCCCCTGTTCCATTTCTCCCTGGTGAGCACCGTTTTCCTTTTGGGAAAAGACCGAGGCACATAAGGTATTGAGTAGTTCTGCCTTTTCCCCTGTTAGAAGTTTGCTATCTTCTCCGCGCAATGACCTTGTCATATCCTTTTTCATCCTTATGCTATGGACATAACAAAAAAAAACACCCCTTTTTATTGTATTTAACCTCTCTGGCAAACTCATTCTGAGTTTTAAGCTTTTCTTACTTTCTCCCTAAACATCCTGGTTATTTGTTTGAATTCCTCTTTGGTGATTTCCCTCTTTTTCAATTTCTTGTACATGTCCTTTTAAAATCTCAGCTCAGTTGAAAGTTCTTTAAACATCTACCCTGGTTTCCTTAGACACCTCCCATTTTTCCTCCTCATTGGAACTGTTTGAAATTGTGCCTTCAAGATTTCACTTTCAAGAAACTCCCATCCATCATGCACTCCCTTCTCTTTTAGTATTCATAACCATGGGATCACTCCCAGTAGTTTCCTAAGTTTACTGGAATCAGCTTTCTTAAAGTCTAGAGTGCATGTTTAACTATGCTTGGCATCTCCTTCCCACTGTATAACAAACTCCAGGAGAACCTAGTCACATAGTAGTTCATAGAGGTCATAGAGAACACAATAGTTCATAGAAGTATACATACGTTATCATTTAAAAGAGTTGTTGATCATAAATGTTGAATATTATTATAATTATTATTACATATGTTGATTATTATATAAATAAAGAGAAAATATGTATATAATATGTGGGGGAGTAATTTTGCACTTTTGCCCCCTTTCAAAAAGAAATGTAGATCAAGCCCTATTTATACTGCCTTTCAACACATGTACGTGCCATGATCTGAACTGGGAAGATTAAATACCAACAATTCAAGTTAATCCTCTTTCTGCTATAACTATGTTGTTGACCCATCAAACTTTTGTGGCTTTCGCATCATAATTGGTTAATGGTTACAATGTGCATGTGTCAGATTGTTAGATCTTTTTATTCATGGCAGAGTATGAATGAAAAGTGATCCCAGTTCAGGTAGAGGTACAAAATCAAAAAGCCTAAGTTAATAATTTAAAGCCCAGCTCCAATGTGATTTTTATCAATGGAATGCTGCATATCTGCACTTGTAATCCACTGGCTAACAATGGAGGAAAGGTCAACAATGGAGGACTGGAGGGGTTCTATGCTACTATGTACATGTGAAGTGTCATCAGGTCACAGTCAACTTATAACAGCCCCAACAAGGTGCTTTCAAGGCAAGTGATTAAGCAGAGGTGTTTGCCATTGATGAGATGGAAAACATAATGCTTAAGTGCTTTGATGGTGGCCTGCATTATAGGCTGGCCCACATTATGGCTTGAATCCAGCAGTGATTTCCACTTATAGAAGGAATTTCCTTCAGAAGAAGGGGATTTTCTCACTTCCCACCTCCTGCTGTAGCCTGAAATGCTCCAAGAAATGCTATTTCTACCAGATAGGAAAATCTAAAGAATGGCATGGATGACAAATTGGGTGCTTGTACAAGATATTGCTGTGGTACAATCAAGAATACAGAGAACTTGAGCCTGTAACCTCCTGGTCTGTGTCAGCTTCCCTTTGTCACTGCCATGAGCCAATCTCTTTTATGAATGTTTGGGTGTTTGTAACAGGAAGGGGGATCAATAAAAATTGACTACTTCTGTTAGTAAAAATTTACTACTGGAACCAAAGCCAGTATTAGGAAAACAGATTACCTGAACACAATGGTGCAGGTGTATACCCAAGAATACTGACAATTTGAATCAGCAACCTTCTGTTCTGTGTTCATTGCCATGAGCCAGTGATTGTATACCATTGACACCATACTGACTCATTTTGTTTTTATGTAATACTTTAGTTTTGATTCAGACGGAAATTACTTGAGCTGTGGACAGCCACTTTTTGAGCGTTGCTACTTGAGTCAGCTGTTATCAGGGCTCTCAATCAAAACGCGCTTATTTGGTGGCCTGGGGCATAGAAGTGGCAGCAGGTCTCAGCCTAGACAGTATTCAGGCAATAATTCTTTCTGTATACTAAGTGATATTTTCTGAACTTCATGATGGAAGAGCAAGAATTATCACTTTCTACTAACCACTGCCATATTATTCCTCATTTGTTATACTTACAGAAGTGGTGACTTCATTAATATACAGCTGCATATGCAATAAAAGATGTTTTCATAATCAGGAAAAGTTTTTTTTTAACGTGGCTTAGTTTACCATAGGGTCGAGTAAGGATTTTCCACAGCGCATGGATCGTCCGCTGTTTGTTAACTCACCACAATAGCATCCAGAATACAAAGACCGCAAAACAGCTCCCAAAGAAAACAAAGAAAATTTCTTCAGGACAATGGATTGCCGGGCATGATTTACTGTCCCTGTGTTCCACTGGGCAAGCTTCATTGCACAAGCTGAATCCCTAATTTGCACAATAGTCCGCATTCCTGCCTTTCCAAAGAAGCAAGTAGATGAGCAGTCAATAAAAATGACAGCCTTTGTGCCACTGCATGGGTGGGGCGGGAAGGAGACACACACCATTCACTATTGGGCAAAATGAACGATTGAAGTATGAAACCAGCTTTTTTCATGAGAGAGGGAAAATGTGTAAGTTCATGAAATGCGTTTAATGACAAAAATTGTGTTGAGCTTAAATAAAATCATTTTTTCTGTTTGAGAGACTGAATACTTTTCTTTGGAAAATCAAGTACAAGGATCTGCTGTGGCCAAGGTGGCCAGAGTTTGCTTCATATTTTAGAACTACCGTTAATGATTCTTTATTTGATGTACTTGAGTAGACAGTTTGCTCAGCAGCCAGTTGCTGAAATAAAGAACGAACAAATCTTTCTCTCAGCGATTATAAGCATTTTTAAAAGTCTTGCTATGTGGTATTAATTTATGTCCATGACATCAATGTTATTTCACTGAGTACATTTTCACTTCGTCTTGTGGGAGTCCTAATCTCCACTCCATCATTTAATTACTTTACTCAACTATCCATAACTTAAGTACACACTCAACTTCACCTAGTGCGCAGATGCAAATGAACATTCAAGGCAGAAGAAAATGAAACTCCATCACTGCAGTTACTGTGCAACCGCACAAGGTCAAACCACAAAAAACAAGAGATTGTGGCTTGGTTCACAAGTGACCAGAATTGTCAAATTAGTATGTTTGATGAATATCTCAATCAGTGATGTAGGTATAGATTTTTAATGGGAGGGGGGTTCAGGGGCATGGCCACACCTCCTCAAGCCCCATCCCCGCCTCAGTGCTTATAAAAGCAGCTCTCCGAGGCCAGAGACGGCAGACTCCCCTGCCTAGTCCCCCCAGGCTGGACTCCCAGGTGGCAGCCAGCAGTCCCTTCTGCCCTGCCCTCCGGGTAGAGGCGTAGTTAGGGAAAATGGAGCCCGGTGCAAAATCTGAGTTTTGCCACCCCCCCCCCCCCAATGGGCGGCTGCTGTGATGCTGGAATTCATCCCCAAACAGCATCACTTTCAATGGTGTTTAAACTAGGGAGCCCAGATTCTTCTTCTAAATCCACATTAAGGGGAGAATCTGGGGTCCCCAGTTAAAACAACATTGAAAGTGATGCTGTTTTGGAGGTGGATTCTCCCCCACCCTGAAACAGCATCATGTTCAATGTTTAAACTGGGGACCTCAGATTATCCCTTTAAATCCATCTGAAGGGGGTGTATTTAAAAGGAGAATCTGGGGAAATTGGGGGGGGGTACCTGCTGTCAGGGCTGCAATTGTTAATCTAGCAGCACCAAACTTTCAGGGTATCTTTAGGAGACTCTCCTGATGATACCACCGAGGTCTGGTGAAGTTTGGTTCAGGGGGTCCAAAGTTGTGGACCCTCAAAAGTGCAGCCCCCATCTCTTATTAGCTCCCATTGGAAACAGTGGGGGATGGGGCACCTCCTTTGGGAGTCCATAGCTTTGGACCCCCTGGACCAAACCTCATAAAACCTGGGTGGTATCATCAGTCTCCCAACAAATCCCTGAAATTTTGGTGCAGCTAGCTTGCAGGCCAAAACCTAAAAATACAAAAAATACCAAAAAACCACAAACGAGAGGCAGAGCTTCGGACATGTAATGGGGGTGGGTGGGGCGGTTTGAACCTGAAAACCCCACCTTACCTGCATCCTTGATCTCAATATGAATTTCACAGCATCCCTAGTCTCAACACTCACTTATATGAATCAGCCCTTTGTTTGACCAATTCATAGTGTGTTAAAAGGGTAAGACTAATTTTTATCACAAGAGCCATAGCTCTGAAGCATTGATTTGGCAAAGCTAAGAATTTTTCAAGAACCAGTTGCTTGTTCTAATGTACCATGTTTCCCAGAAAATAAGACAGGGCCTTATATTAATTTTTGCACCAAAAGATGCATAAGGGCTTATTTTTGGGGAAATACAGTACCTTCACAATGCATTAAGGCGGGCTCTTGGCAGCCCTGCACCCAAACCCTGTCACGTGTGATACAAGCTGCATTCTCATAGGCAGGGAGCACCCTGCTGGATCACACCATCCTGATCTGCCGGTAGGGCTTATTTTTGGAGTAGGACTTATATTTCAAGCCTCCTCCAAAAAGCCTGAAAAATCATAATAGGGCTTATTTTTGGGGTAGGTCTTATTTTCGGGGAAACATGGTAACACATTTCAATTTAAAAATGAGTTTAAAAACTAGAGGGAAAACTTTTTTTAAAAAAAGAGGGAATACAAAAGCAGTGGTGTACTGCTGCACCCAAACCCCCCTGCTCCCCGGGTGCCATTTTGCAGTGGTATGACCAGGGGTTGGACCCTATGGGAATGGAGGAATAGGCGGGGCAGGAGGGTCAGGGTCGTGAAAGGTGGTGGGCTCAGCAGGAAGGGATTTGCCAGTCCCTTCAGCCCCCTTCAGCCCCCTCACTGGCCCTGGAGTGCACAGTTAGAAGCCCTGGGGACTGCTGCTCTGCAGAGGGTTCAGAAGTGGATTCACATTGGATCCAGTGGGAAAGCCAGCATGTCAGTGCCAGTGGGTGAGGTGACCATGGTGGTTTGGCCCCCAGCTGGGGCTTCACAGGAGGAGAGTGAGAATGAGGGTGAGGTGCTGGAGGAGAGCCTGTGCAGCCACTGGCAGCCAGGCTGGGTGAGGTGTTGGGGCAGCACCAGCAGGCTGGACAAGTCAAGGCTGTACGAGGTGGCAGGCGAGTGGAGACTGGTAGGTGAGGGTGCAGTGGGGGAAGGGGAATGTTTTGATTGTGCATTTCTGCATGACAGGGGGTTGGGCTGGATGGCCATTGTGGTCTCTTCCAGCTCTATGATTCTATGGTTCTATCTGTCCTGTGGTGCTCCACAAGGTTCAGTCATCCCCCATGCTATTCAATCACTGCATAAAGCTCTTAGGGTGTCATCAATTTGTTGATAACACCTAGTTCTTTTATTTCTAAACCCAAATCACTTTGTGATGTAGTAGAAACTCTGAACCAATGTCTGACATCTGTAGTTAAATGGCTAAGAGTAAACAAGCATAAAACTATAAAATTAATATAAAATTATAAAAATATTATTATAAAGTTATTAACATTATTACAAATTAAAGCAATGTTAGCCAGGGTCAAAAATTGTTGAGATGTACCTATTTGTATTATGCATGTGTGAACAAATATTTGTAATGTAGGTTATTATGGGCCCTTACGTGTATATAGTATTTTTTTGATTTTCAAGTTGTTAATTCTGCTGACCTGGATACAGGGATACATGGATTACTATAATGTACTTGATATGACTCTGCCCTTTGAAACAACTCAAAAACTACAGTTAGTATAAAGTGCTGAGGTCCAGTACAATTAAACATCAGGCAGAATCTGCATATGACTGGCTCTCTTTCTGCAGACACTCTATTGGTTTCCAGTGAATTACCAAGTTCAGTTCAAAGTGCCAGGTATAACTTACAGAGCCCCAATATATATTGGACCTATATATTTGTAGTATCACCTCTTTGACTATGTTCTGTTGTGGCAACTCCACTCATCTAAGCAAAGCCTTCTGAAGGTGCCATCCAACAAACAGGTAAATAGGCAACTGCCCATTCACATGCATTCTCTGAGGTGACTCCAACATTGTAAGATTCTCTGGCTGAAGTTATTAGTGACCCCCAACCCCTCAAATGGTACTATTATTTCACAAAAGGTGCAAAACAGAATGGTTCAGTAATGGCAGTCTTGTAGAAGGAGCAAAACTGCAGTACATGTTTCATTTCAGGAAGTGACTTTTATTAGGAACAAATTCTTTTCTACATGAATGGTCTCAACTCTTTAAGCAGACGCATTTGCATGCAACACTGATTGCTCTGGAGTCTTAAACAGATCTGTTTCCATGTGTTGTTCAGGTTTGTTTCCTTCATTCTATAGTCCCAGCCCAACTGCATTTAGTAGAAAGCTTTGCTTTTAGATTCAAAACAAGTGGGGACCTGAAAGGAATTTGTGGGGAGGGGGCATCACATTCCTTCTGCTTTCCCTTTCACTCCTCTACCCCACCACCCGCACTGCTCTGCCTAACCAACCCCCTCCATCCTTGGTGCCACTTCCCCTTGCCTTTTCCTCCTTCTATCTGCAGCCACACCTCACTGGGTCCAGGGACCAAAGGGCAACACCAGGAACTCTGGTGATGATGGAGAAAGCATTGCTGGGCTCAGAAGGATTTACTTTACTTAAATTACTTAAAGGTTGGGCTCAGGGCAGCTTACACATAGTCAGTATGTAATATACATTGTCCATACATAATATTCACAATCCATCTATATAACGAAATCAATATGTAATATAATACAGCACTTAAAATAATTCCGTCAATCAAACAATTAGTTAAAACTTCCAATATAAGCTGATTGGCTCCATTTCACGCTCTGATTTTTCCTTCCAATAGGGATAATGGATTTAACCCAAACTATATCCATTTCAGCTCTTCCTCCTTCTAATCCCAGTCTTTTTAATGAAGGGGAAGTTGAAAAAAAAAGGAAGAAGGTAAAAGGGGAAGGTAGGGAGGAAAGGCATGGAGAGAAGGAAGGACAAAAGAATAATAAAAGGGAAGGGAGGGAAAGGAAGGGGAAAAGGTGGGGAAAGATAATATGGTGTTGTTGTCAAAGCAGGTAATGTGGTGGTGGCTTAGTTGGGTGCCTACAGAGCCTCCCCTCAGAGCACCTCCCATAGGGCGCATTGCCTGCACATGTTGTTTATAGGGAAATACTCCTTTGGTGTAAATGGGGCCAATCCATGGATTTAAGTATTCACAGATGGGAACTCCTTCACTGTTATAAGGTCTTTGCAGTTTACTGGATATCCCATTATGTTGATTGTATTTGACTCACATGGTATAATCCACCCTGAGCCTCAGTGAGCAATTTTTTTAAATTACAGCTTTGAATGCCCTTCAAAAGGGGTAAACCAAGTTGGTATTTAGTTAAGAGAAGTGCTTGATATAATTCATAGTTAGTGTACTTAAAAGTTACTATCCTTTTTCAAATGTTATGTTTCTGATATTAACAATACTGGGAGACCAAACCAAACATAGACACATGGGCTTGGCCAAAAGGTTCTAGAAGTTTATGTTGGCTATAAAGGAATCAATGAAGGAATCCTCATTCATTTCTTTGAATTCTCCACCAAGAAATATGGCAGCCTTATCAAGCAAAGTAAGTTAACTATAACCCTGCTTGTCATATTACAAAGGAAACCATACTATCGTAAAGCTGCCACACAGAGAGCAAATCTCACATGGCGATTAGCCTTAGTGAAACAAATATTTTTTCATGGTGTCTCTTTTGGCCTTCATTCTGATTACATTCATTATTGAATTACTGTGTTTGAATTGTAAATTTATTCCAAACTTGTGAATTCCCAAGTTAGTACCGCTGCTACCAATGGCAGCAAAGGCCCATGTGAGTTTTACCCTTTGGCTCATCACCATGAATAATTTCAGGGTCTGAGATGACTTCTTGAGAATGAGCACAGTCTGATAAACTGGTTGTTTCTCCCTGCAGGACTCAACACTCCCAACACATGGAACAGATTAGGCAAGCCCTGCAATGTTGTTATACAAAATATGCAGAAAGAAAATAGAATTATTCCTAAAGTGAAAACATACCGCAAGGGATTATTAAAATAGCAAGATGTTTTACATTTTAAGGATGTCCCACTTTCATTTGCCCACTGCAAGATCAACACCAAGGTATCGGTGAGCTAACATTCTAACCGTTCAATCCAATTTCACAATGGAATTTTCAGAAGCAACTTTCCTCCACACTACATCACCATTAGGTCATCTGTCTAAGAAACCTATCACAAATATAAGTGGGAGGGTGACAGACACAATGGCCCACAAATCCATGCATAAATTGGTAAAATGTCTATTTATTTTATTTATGAGTCTTTACAAAGTTTATATTCTATCTTTCTACCCTTCCAAGGGCCAGCAAGGTGGCGAACAATTTAAAACAGACAGGATAAAATCACATTTTAAACCATTAAAATCAAGTTGGTCTCTAAGATGGTCTGCAAATTCACATGTAACCTCTAGGAAGGACCTCTGATTTCTTTCTGAAGCAGAAATACATAGTATTTTACATTTGTAGGTATTTTTCTTAGAGTTACCATTCATAATGTTATGTGTGTGGGGGGGTCATCTTTCAAAAGTTCTGTTCACAATCCAAATATATTGAAACAAAAAAATATTGATACTCCTCATTTGCTGGGTTCCAAATACCAGTAGGGTATTCAGATCTTGGTTATTTTTTTTCGGGGTGGGAGGAGGGTTCCAAATATTTTTCAGCTCCATTATTCCCTCTAGGGAAAATTTCTGTGTGGGCTGTGGGGCAGTGGTGGGATTCAAATAATTTAACAACTGGGTTGCTTCCTTAATGACTGTTTTAAGTATAAAAAAGATATACCGAAAGGTAGTTTATTATTTCATACAGTTAATACTTAAATAGTAACAATAAAAGAGGTAAACTAGATTATGTTATAAGAGTTTTAAAATATTAATGAAAAAACCTGCTTGAAAAACACGAATCCTCATGATTTTTGCACTGAGTCATCCCCAAATCACCAGCACTTCACAACTCCAGCCATTTGCCACAAATGAATTGAAACTGAACCCAGAGAAGAGAAAAGTGATGCTTAGTGGAATTGTGGATGTCTTAGACACTATGCTTCCCACTTTTGATGGGGTTCAGCTAACTCTTGCTGACTCAGGCAAGAGCCTTAGGATTATACTGGGTCCAGCATTGCTGCTAGAAAAGCAAGTTAATCTGGCTGCAAAAAGTGCTTCATTCTCGGAGTAGTGCTAAAGATGGCCACGTACCTTGACTTACTTACTTACTTACTTACTTACTTATTTATTTATAATCAATTTTATATACTGCCCCTCCCCTGAAGGGCTCTGGGCGGTGAACAACTTGATAATAACAATCACATTAAAACCCCATTTAAAACAGTGGATTAAACAAAATTACAGCGGCATCCAGCAGAAACTTCATAAAACTTAATAAACCCACCCTGGAAAAAACAGACCCGGAGAACTGAGGGCCCCAGAGAAATTAAGGGCCCAGAGCGTAAAAGGGGGAGGAGGAGGGCGCACATCAGCGGTCGGCCCCTCCAAACGCCCGGTGGAACAATTCGGTCTTACAGGCCCTGCGGAACTCTCCAAGATCCCGCAGGGCCCGAATGGCTGGTGGTAAAGTGTTCCACCAGGCAGGGGCCAGGGCTGTAAAGGCCCTGGCCCGGGTAGAGGCCAACCACATCATCGAAGGGCTAGGGACAACCAGTTCGGCAGAGGCCACAAAGGGACATATGGGGTAAGACGGTCCCGAAGGTATGAAGGTCCCAGGCCGCGTAAGGCCTTAAAGGTAAGTACCCACACCTTATGAATGATTCGGAACTCAACAGGGAGCCAATGCAAGCAACGTAACACAGGTTGAATGTGTTCTCTAAAGGCACCACCTGTGAGCACATGCGCCGCTGCATGCTGTACTTGTTTCAACTTCTGGATCAGACGTAAGGGAAGGCCCGCATAGAGCGAGTTACATTAGTCTAACCTAGAGGTGACCGTTGGATGGATCACAGTGGCAAGGTCTGCCTAGGAGAGGAAGGGGGCCAACCGCCAGGCCTGTCGAAGATGGAAGAATGCAACCCAGGTTATATGGGCCACCTGGGTCTCCATTGAAAGAGACGAATCCAGGTGGACCCCCAGGCTGCGGACGGAGGAGGCTGGTGCCAATATAGCCCCCTCCCATTCCGGTGGCTGAAAATCCCCCACCTCCCCCCCGCGGCCCAGCCAAAGGATCTCCGTCTTCGATGGATTCAGTTTTAACCTGCTCTGTTGCAATCATCCAGCAACCGCTTCCAAACAATGCTGTAGAGCTGCAGGGGCAGCGACTGCCCCCCCTCCATCAACAGAATGAGCTGAGTGTCATCAGCATACTGGTGACAGATCAGCCCAAAGCTCCGCACCAACTGAGCAAGGGGTCGCATAGAGATGTTAAACAATAGCGGGGAGAGCAATGCCCCCTGAGGCACACCGCAACGAAGCGGGCACCTCTGGGAGGCTTGATCCCCACACCACACTTGCTGACTCCGGTCCCGAAGGAACGAGAAAATCCACTGAAGGACAGTGCCCCGCACCCCGGAAGCGGCCAGGCGGTGGGCCAAAAGATCGTGGTCGACCATATCAAACGCTGCGGTAAGATCTAATAATACCAGCAGCGCCGATCCGCCTTGGTCAAGTTGTATGCAGAGCGTGTCCGTGATGGCGATGAGAACAGTCTCCGTCCCATGCCCAGCACGGAAGCTGGACTGGAAGGGATCAAAAGCCTTGGCTGATCTGGTGACCTGGATGCATACCACAGGCTACTGTAATGCACTGTACATAGGTGTCCCCTCAGAGACTCCAGTTAATGCAGAACACCACAGCTAGTTCATTATCAAGACCTAGGTGGAGCATTCTGCAATCCCTCCATTGGTTGCCCGTCAGTTACCAGGCTCATTTTGAGGTATTGATTATTACATACAAAGCTCCTCATGACCTTAGTCCTTCATATATGCAGGACTGTCTTTTCCAGTGCTCTTTTCCAAAACAAGAGCTATGCTCATCTCAGCAGGACCTTCTGCAGGTGCCATCCTCACATGAGCAAAATCAGTAAATACCCATAGTCATACATTTTCTGCTGTGGCACTCATGTTATGAAATGGCCTGCCTGATAAGGTCACAAAGGTTTCCACTTTCCTGGCTTCCCACAAAGTATGCAAAATGGAAGTATTCAAAAGGGTGATGTTGCCTAGATATAGGACTGGCACATTCTCAAGGATTTTGATCTGAGTCAGAAATGTCATGAACTCCACCAAATCATGGGGATATCAATTACTCATTTACTGATAAGTTTTTAATACTTTTATTGCCTGCTTCTCCTCAATTTATCCTAAAGTCACTTGTATATGGTTTCCACGCTATTAATAGGGCTATATTTATGTGGTAACAACAGCAGTACTGTGTCATGGACTTTTGAAGAATGCAGCCAATCTCACCTTAAATTTTAAATTTTCAGGGGGGTCACAGAATAAATAGTAGAGAAATAGTCAATAAATGCATAACTTTTCTATGTTGTGGCTTCCAAAGTATTTTGCCTTGCTGTGTGTAAATTATTCCATCATTCCCAGAGGAACATACATCTAGAGGTTACACATCTGTAACTTGATGTTATAGCAAAACCATCCAGAATTTTGACTTTCAATGCTGAGAAACAGTAGCTCTGTTTCTGGACATTGTCATATGAATAGTGTAACAGTCTCATAATCTGAAAGAAATGTAGTCCAGAGGTCTGAGAATGAGATCAAAGGAAAAACATGGTAGAAAATTAATGTAGATGATGTAATAGTATGTAATCAGTGGAAACCAAATCGGATAATATAACTAGTGGTTGGAGGGCAAGTAAAGTTGGATCCCAGATCATCTTCCTCCAGTTGAATCATCCCTATTCTTGATGGCCGAATCCAGCACTTCTTCCATTTCACCAAAGCAGCAGCACTAGGCCTCCTGTCAATGGTTATGAGCACACTGGTGTGCAATGGGATGATGTGGACCAAAGCCATTCTCTGCATATGCATTGGGTAGATTATGGCATCTCTTCCAGACACAATTCATATTGGGTGCAGTGAAATGAATTCCTTTACTATCTACCAAAATCTTTTTGAGTGCAACTTGTTTCTTACTCCTGACTTTGAGTTTTCAACCATTAGAACTGCTACAGCATAGGTTTTGGACAATGGAACAATTCATTTTATCAGTGTGACAAACAGCATGGATTGTCTAATGGGCAACTTTTTGGGATTGTCTAGTCACACAGTTTCATTGTAGTCTAGTCACAGTTTCCACAAGTGAAGCCTGCTGAAAAGGGTCACAGGCTTTTTTAGACTTCTGGCAGCTGTTCCTTCCCCTCCTTGCCTGCTGCACAGCTGAACATTCACTGAATCTCTGTGGAGGAGGAAGTTTGGTGTAGCAAGCCAACCAACCAGCCAACCAGCAGTTTGTGGTGATCAAGGTTGCAGCAGTATGCCAGGTAAGCAGTGAATGTAGCTCAGCAGCAGCTGACTCTGTTGTCATCCTCCTCTTTGTCCACAGTAGATGGCTGAGGGAAATGTTGAGAGATTATAAAATGCATTAAACAGCAGTTTTTGGTGTAGAAAAAATATTTTCTACCTCCCTCCATTTGTCAACTGAAAGAAGCAGAGAGCGATGGAAACTGTACACTGCAATGGGAATGAGAGTGAGGGAGGCTGGCTTTTGGCCTCTCCAGGTCCTCTGGCCTGCACGGAAGCTGGGGGAGTGGGGCTTGGTGGCCGGTGGCCCCACCCCTAAGCCCCTGACCCCTGTGTGGCCACACCCGAGCCCCAACCCTGGCCTCCGTGCAAGCTGTGGGGTGGGCTTGGTGCCCCAAGCCATGCCCCTGAGCCCGGGGGGTGGGGGGGTGGGGGCAGCCAGAGAAGGGGTTTTCTCTGGGCGACAGATAGTGGTAGAGAGACACCTGGCTTCCTGTCCACACGAGATAACAGATGTAACTCTTTTTCTCATGGGACCAGGGTATCAGAGGAAGCCTAGTTATTTACAAAGCATGCGAAGCCATAAAGGAAAGATCAAGGAAAGAATGCCCTAGATGGCAGTGGTTTTATATAGCAGGTTGGTTACATATATCTTTTAGCAGGATTGATTTGTTGTTTTAAGCAGTTACATTCAGGTAGGAATGCATCTTAGTCACATAGCTACCACCCCCCTGCCATTTGGAAGCACTGGTAGAAGAACAAAATGATCTTTCACCTTCCTCTCATCTGAGTCTATATTATTTTTCAATCCAAGAAAGTAACTTAGATGTGCTTCCCTGTATCTCATAAGCTTAAAATGCCAGTTTTATTATCTCCCTATTACTAATAATAATAACAATGATTTAGTACTCTACTCTCTCCCGTCAGATTGACTCACTATAGAAGAAGAGAAGAGTTTGGATTTATACCCTGATTTTCTCAATAAGGAGTCTCAAAGCAGTTTACAAACTCTTTCCTTCCTCTCCTCTTATTAGAGACCTTGTGCGGTGGTTGGAACTGGGAGAGTTCTGAGGGAACTGTGATTAGCCCAAGGTCACCCAGCAGGCTTCATATGGAAGAGTGAGGAAACAGAGGAGAGAAAGGCAGTGTACAAGTACAAACTCTTCTTCTATGGGGGAATATTGTCAGATTTTACATTTTTCACAGGAGGATGCTTGGGCCATTTTGTTCAAGGGTTCATAGAATTGAGCTCCTTGGTCCAAATGTCTTATAATCTCCCAGTTCTCACAGAACTCTCTCGGCACCACCTAATTCACAAAGTGTCTGTTGTGGGGAGAAGAAGGGAAGGAGCTTGTAAGCTGCATTGAGATTCCTCATGTTTGAGAAAAATGTGGTATAAATCCAAATTCTTCTTCTTCTAAATAAACAAATGTCTGATACTTCCTACTTTAACCAGCACCACTTGCACAGTATAGGAAATACTGCTTTTCCCTCCCCCAAATCCTATATCAGTTTTAAATATACTTTTATCCATAATTAAAATGAACTTGACTTAAAATTAATCTTCATAGTAAAAATAAAAGTCAAAGTGTTGAAGGGAAGGGAAGAGAAAGAATACCCCCAACCATCTTCAAATGTTTGAATTTAAAAGCATGTGAACTAGGAATAAAAAACGGTTCATCAAGGGAAAAATTTCACAGGAAGAGAAGATGATGACATGGTCATTCCCAAGTGGTTGTAGTCATTTTTAAAAGTAACCAGAGACAAGATGGTTAGGCCAACATAAACCCCCATTGGCATGGTGTATGTTTTTAATGATTTAGGGACACTTGGAATGTGAAGGATGAAAAACACAAAAACACACATGGAGTGTGAAGAATCACATAGATTATGTACACTCCAGGAGGAAGCCTGAGTTATGAGCAAATATTTTAGTACAAAATATTACAGGGAGAGGCAAGGGGGTGGAAAGGAATTGCTCTGGGTAGTGTTGGAACTTCCCAAACCTCATCTATAGCTCCTTGATTGAAAGCACCAACTTTTATTTTATTAACTTTCTTTTGCCCCTTGCAAAGGTGAGGGTCTTTTCTCCCCTCCTTCTGACTCTCTCTCAACTCTTATGAAATTGGCCTGAGGTTGTGGCTCCTCTACTTTTACGTAGCAGCTGGCTGTGATTAGAAGGATTGGGGGACGGATCAGTGCTTGATTAACTTTCAGCTGGTCTTGGTTTGTGTGCATTCGTACAGGAGAATTAATCTTTTGGTTCAGCTAAATGTTGGAGATTAATGCATACCAGACATTTTTGGGCCCACCCAAGCAACAAAGTGAGAAGATTCTTTGGCGCAGAGGCACATGTTTGGGTTTGGACCTGTCACTCCCCCCTTTCCTCAGTTCATATGAAGTGATATTTTGGGCCCAAGTTATGAGCTCTTCCTTCATCATGTTTGCTTACTAAGGCTATAATCTTGTACTGACTTGGGAGTAAGTGACATTCATCTAGGTGGAATGCAATGAACTTTCCCAAAGCTTTTATAAGATCAGATTGTCCAACAGCTTATTTTTCTGGTACAGTTCTGTAAAAGTACTGCAGTATCATTACTTCCTCTTTTTCTGAACCTAGAGAATGAAATAGTATAAACTGTGAACCAGCTTTTTGTATATGGGGTTGCTCTTGTTCTTTTTTCTTTTGTCAACAATACACATCTGACGTATGGCATCCGTTGGTGGGGTTTTCAAGGCAAGAGACATTCAGATGTGATTTGCCATTGTCTGCCTCTGCATCATGACTCTGGTATTCCTTGGAGGTCTCCCATCAAAATATTTGCTAGTGTTGACCCTGCTTAGCTTTTGAGATCTGAAGAGATCAGGCTAGCCTTGGCTATCCAAATCTTTTACCTATCTTTAATTAGCCTCTAAATAAAGTTGGTTGAGGCTTGATGTTTGCAGTGTTAAGTCAATAGGCAACAAATTTCACCACAGGTATCTCCACAACAATGGTAAAGGAAAGCTCCATGTTTAGAGGCAGAATATTTCTCAATATCAAGTGTTGGGAATAAACCATGGGAGCGGGTCATTATTTTCATGCCCTACTTGTAGCTTTCAGAGACATCTGGTTGCTATGGACTTGATAGCCTTTGATTTAACTCAGCAAGGTTTTTTGTTCCCTCATTAATTGTACCGCTCTACAGTAAACTGTTAGCTGTATTCTCACAGTCAACTACTAACCTTGCTCACACAGTACAAAGATCAGGAGATTACCTGGCCCTAATGGTCAACAACCAATCCCTTGCCAAGACCTCCTAGGCAGATTTGGGGGCATTATACATCTGAACATTTCAGAAAGACTGTACTACTGGTCCCTGAATGGAAGCTCTCACCCTGGCCCCCCCCCCCCATTACCTGAGTTCATCAAAAAGTTATACTTTTACAAATTATGGGGAAACCACTTAAACCCATGGTCTCTTTCATAAATGTGTTCCTGGTAGCCATATAGTCAGCTAGAAGGTTCAGTGAGCTACAGGTGTTAGTGAGCTACAGTGAGCTACATGTCTCACGATCCTTCATTCCTGAAAGTGTTCAATACTAGAGTAGTTTTTTCACATCTCGTTCCAGTTCCTACCTAAAGTAACATCTTAGAGTCATTTGAAGTAGGACATTAGTCTGTTATTGTACCCTCACCTTCAGGATGACAGGAGGCCTCCACACTTCAGATGTTTATAGGACTTTCTTCTATTTAGAGAAGATAAAAAACATTTAGAAAAAATGACAACCTCTTCATCTTCATGGGCCATACCTTAGGCAAAAGGTATCAGCCCAATCCATGTCTATAACAGCTGGATAGTCGCACACCACATACTGTGTTCCTAAATAGCAAGAGCTGTCTGCTGTGCTCACTCTATGCAAGCACGGCCTACATGATCTGCCTTTTTGCCAAGGTCTCTCTGGCTCCTTCCGCACACACAAAATAATGAGTTTTCAAACCACTTTCACAACTGTTTGCAAGTGGATTTTGCTATTCTGCACAGCTTCAAAGAGCACTGAAAGCAGTTTGAAAGTGCATTATTCTGCATGTGCGGAATGAGCCTGGGTCACATTCATCTGCAAGGCAGCAATATGATCCTCTACCTCACCTTTGCAAGATATCACACAATGAACACAGATGCTATGAAATATGTGTTAGTTGGAAGAGTGGTCCTGCAGTCTCTATTCAACTGAGAGTTCATCCCCATCTTCTTCAGACTGGTAAGTCAATTTGCCACAATCCCATGTGAAAACAGGGATGCACTTGCCTGTAACTGTTTTCACCAGTCATCTGTGCAGTTACACATTTTTCCCTCCTGCACTGCATTGAGTTCTTTGATTTGATCTGAGAACTGCTGTGAGTACTTTGATTTGATTTATTAGCCTTATATGCTGCTCTTTCCCTGACGGGCTCTGGGCAGTTTTCAACATAAAACATATATAGTAAATATAATTAATATCAATATAAATAATAAAATCAATTAAACATCAACAGATGGCTCTGAAACATTCCAGAAATCAAGTAATTAAAATTTGCCTAAGGAAATAATGCCCCCAAAGGAAGGATAGTACCAAAAAAACATAACAAAAACATGAACCAGATGGAAGATGGAAAAGAGGGAGACCATTTAGCATGGTGTAAATCATAGCTGCCTCAGCAATAAGACTGATGGAACAGCTCTGTCTTAGAGGCCCTCTGGAATTGTAATAAATCCCACAGGGCCCAGGTTTCACTAGACAGAGGGTTCCATCAGGTTGGGGCCAGGGCCAAAAGTGCCCTGACAGTGGCATGGGGGGGGAATGACACCCAGGGCAAAATGGTGCCAGGGCCCTGTTCCCCCCATGGTGCCCCCCGAAGCACCCTGCCCCCCAGTTACCTGAGTTCAGCAAAAAGCAGCCAGCTGAAAAAGTAGCCTGGTGGGAACTACACTTCCCAGGAGACCTTGTGAGCCCCAACTCCTACAGAGGTCTTCCGGGGGGGGGGTTGAGGCCCAGCCACTTCTGGGAAGGAGAAGGGGCATGGTTCGGCCTTGGCGCCACATGTGCATGCCGGCCAAGCAGGCCTTGGCCCGGGCAGTGAGTGCACATCAGGCCGAGGTCCAGACTTGCTCCTCCTCCTTCCTGGAAGTGTGGGGGCAATTTTCCCCTCCTCACGTGACTCTCACAGGGGTGCCTGGGGCGTTTCCCCCCAATGTTCCCGTGGCAGCTACGCCACTGCGCCCTGGCCCTGGTTGAAGCCAGCTGAACCTCTTTACTTTACTTAACTTACAGCAGAAGAGAGGAACTGTGGGAAGGACACTCTACCCCCTCTATATTATGCTGCAAAAGATGGGAAACAGCATAAAGGAAAGGACAGAGTACCTCTACATGCTTTTTGAACTTTAAAAACCACTCCATGGCAAGTCTGCATGTACATAGTACCAATGTGTGGCTGATAAAAACTATGACAATGAAGCTTTCCCACTTTTGCTGGCAAAAGTGATAAAAAAAGCAAAAAAGCACAGAAATCTGTATATAGCTGTAGATACATGGGAAATGATCCAGCAAGAATATGTTACTGACATTCCTTAAACTCAGCTGGATCCTTACAGCCCCAGGTCCTATGGATGCCAGTAAGGCAAGGTTTTTTTCTATAGATTCAGTCTGGTATAAGAACTGGATTGTACAAACAAAAGCCATAATCATTATCATCCAAATGGTTACCAGATTTTCCCAGTAGACACATCTGTCTGAAGGTAACATATATGGCATAAATGGACTGAATTCTTTTAAAAGCATTTTAGGGATAAAATATAATAATTTAACTATACAGCAAACTGTCCCTTAATAAACCAGTTTTTCTCTTGTCTAAATTTTATACTCTGCTCATCTTGTTATTTATGGTTGTTCATGGTGATTCTGCTCAGTATGTTTGCTCAGGTTTCTCCCATCCCTCACCAGAAGGGGTAGAATAAACCTTGACATAGGGGTTGTCCCTTGGACATAAACAGCTTTCTCATTTTCTGCAGGATTAACGTTATAAATGGCCTTCCTGCCCAAACAATGAAATGCAAAATATTTTAACATGCAGAGATGGCGATGTCTGGCTTCATTGCTGCTAATGATGCCATGGTGTTTAGTTCAGCCTCAGCTCCCTCCTACTTTTAGCGTAGCAACCAGGCAGACCTCATAGAGTGTAATTTATAATTCATCAGGGGGGCTTCTGGAAAGGGATGCTCTATGCTATCCAGTTTATTGAACTATTTCTTATAAAGAAGAAGTAGCAGACTACTATACAGAAGTTTCCTAAGAAAAACTAGAAAAACCCGATCACTGCTTTGAAATTGGCTGGTCTCCTATTTTAAGGGGGGAAGTGGTAATGGCATAAATGAGTTATTTCTATGTTTTTAATGATAGTTTGGGTGATGTGCTTTATTTGAAAAGAGGGCTAGTTGCTCAGGATTGGTAGGTTTTAAAACCATTGAAGAGAAACAATCCACAGAGCAATCGATATCTATGACAGCAATTCTCAGTGGGTCTGTTCAAGTCTATTCAATGGGGCTTACTCCCCATTGTTCTTGGGATGGCACTCTTTGTGTACCAGATATGCATCCACATGTAACCAAAATTTTTAACTAGGGTAGAAATGTAATAAAACCAAGTAAATGGTCCTAAAAGGAGAATAAATCACACCTGTGGCAAATAATAGTGGAAACAAAACACTGAGGATTTTTTTCCCCATGAAAAAGCCTCTCTGAAAAGTATTCATGCTCCTATTATTCTAGGGCAGTTTTGTATTATCTGCAGTGATCTTTTTGCATGGGGAAATTCTTCACCTTCAGCTTGATATTGTATGGCATATTCTACCACCTCAGGATTTTACCACCTCTCTTCTGTATGTGTAGGCCAGGTCTGAGGGCCAATTTGCATATTACAAATTCTGCAAGGATTTTTGATCATACACGTTCTGGGAGTTCGATGCTTCCTAAGTACACATAAACCTGATTCAAATCAGAATCACAGTACACAGAGATCAGAGGCGAAAACCTTTCCCCTTGTGCCATTTTCCGACTTAAACTGGCCCAGGGGTGCTGCTGTTATTTCTCCCAGAGGGAAAACTTACATGTGGCCACCAGTTTCTAATCTGTTTGATTTGGTACAGGCAGAGTTTTGGGGATCAGCATGGCTGAGCAAAGGGAAAAGGCCTCCTGTATCAAAATCACCATAGGAAATTTCACAGTAGTACAGCTGTCACAAATTTAATTTACTTTCCATGGACAGGAATATGAGGAAAAGTCAGCTTTGGCTCTCTGAGGATTTGGGAGGCTGAAAATCGTGTGTGTGTTTTTCTGTGTCTGACTTGATCTAACGTGCACTGAATGTAGTTGTTTGCAATGGTTAATGTGATGTGGACTTTGAAACTCTTTTCTCAGCCAGATGAACAACAAAGACTGGACCTCCTACAGATATTTTACCTCCACATGAGCTCCCGATATGAGCAATAAATTCTGCCTCAAATACAGAATTTCTGTGTGTTTTTATGAAGCGAAATGATAAACAAAAGCGTGGTTGCCTTAAGCCATTAAGGAGTCAGATAACTTAGCAATTTAGTGCAGATGATGACGACAATTATTTTTTCTGCCTAATTGAGCTTAGCATTTAAAATACATTCTTTTCATAAAACTTTCAACCCTTTCTGTGCAGGACATGTAAACTGAACTGCAGAAAGAAGAAGGAACCTTTTAAATATAAATGCTAAAAGATGGACATTGGTTTTTTTGGTTCCATTAGTTGACACACTTAAAATTGGTGTCTGATGAGAAAATTCCCCTTCAGAATGCAATGGATCCCTCTACTAATGTATACATGGGTTGGGAAATTCTTGAAGATTTAAGGGTGAACACTAGGAAAGGCAGGCTTTGGGGAGGATAGGTTGTAATGCCATAGGGTACCCCCTCCTAAGCAGCCATTTTCTTCAAAGGAATTATAACCTGGTGATTAGTTATAATTCAAGGAGATTTCCACACCACACAAAACCACAGCAAAACAAAACATTATAAAGTTCCGTTTCAAGACTACCAATATAGAACAGGATAGCTAACATAAAATATAAACAATAGAATACAATATAATAAAACTGTAGTGCATGAAACCAGCAATTTAAGCAGCATATAAAGCATTGGTTTGAAGCATACAACATTATGCTGAACCTTAAGGTTTCAGGGTTAGTTTATACAGTTCCTTTCAGGAAGTCCAAAATGGCCTCAAGATGATATTTCATCACACTATCATGGTCAGTAACTGGTGCTGAGGTTCATGTTTAAGTTTCTCAACAGCAACTTCTCACATTAAGGATGAACTGTTGTTATGTTTTATTAGAAAGCATAAATAGTTTCTGATATACTTGAATTCTTCATTTCTTTCAACAAATTCATGGCCATATCACATTTATTCACATTATCAGCCTGAATATTAGACTGGACAAGAAGAAAATTCCCTGAATAATTGGTAGCTTTGCTGCTGAGCAAGAATTTGCTCCGATCTCTTTGCCCCCCTTTACTTTAACTTTAGAGAACAATCTTAAACTGACCTACTCAGAAGTAAATCCCATTTTATGCATTCAAGTTTACTCCCAGGAAAGTATTCTTAGGACTGAAGTCTTAGCTGCCACACCACACTGACTTTCAAAAGGCTCTGATGGTCTTTTATCAAGAATGGAGGTGCTTTCTAAAACCTTTAATGCATTTAAGAACACAGTCTCATATGTAATGCATCTAATTCTCAATGTGTCCAAATCTGAGGATATTTAAATCCAGAGTCTGGAGCAGAGCTTCTGAGAGGGGAGACAGGTGTGTATGTGGGGGATTCTCAGGGCCCAAGTCAACTGGGAGGCCCTTGAAGTCAATCTTAAACTGCAGTCATGGAATGTACTTACTTCCCCCCCCTTCTAACAGCAGCTCCTAGGAAACCCTCACTTTTCAGATCCTGCGAAACCCATCAGCCAAGCCCGCACTAGAGCAAGACAGGACAAGTTAGAGTCCTTGCCAGGATGCAGAATTTTAACAAAGTCATTATCTTCAACAGTATATGGTTCTTCTCTTCCTTTGATTTCATCCAGCTCCATAGTTTTGTCTGCAATAGGACAGCCCTGTTAGTGTGTGCTAGGAAAATAAATACATCTGTTGCTGTCTCTCCCTTAGTTTTTTCTAATTCCAATCCACACTTTTTTCCTCTTTCATTCTGCTCTCCTCCTTTAGTGATCTGCCATTCCTCTATCCCGTTTCTAATTCCCTCCATAGATAGAACTTAAGGCTAGCTTCTATTGCAAATAGCATGTGTGTGGTGGGGTGGTGGGAGTGGTGTCTGAAGATAATCTGGGGCAAGATATCCAGACTCCTTTCCTTTTTGGCCCTGGAACAACCACAAACAACCTGTAACTGGTGGCTACTTTTGAGATTCGCCATTTTATTTTCTGATGGGTTATGCCTGCCATAATGGACAGATAATGGATTACTTTCACTGGCCCTTGCTAGATAACCACAACAGTACTGCCAGTTGTCAAGCCTTGTTTTCTGTTGGTAAAAAGTTGTGAGGGGAATAAAGCACTTCCCAGGGCTGTTTTGACCTTTAGAGAGGACTCAGTGGGACCAGGCCTAGCAGCAATGATGGGCAACATGATGTCATTTAATTTCGATGACTCATCCAGGACAGGCTGCTTCCTACTGCTCCATAACTGCCACAACATGAAAGCCAGTGAATGTGGTTATTAGGGTTTAAGATCTGGGAGATTCAGGTTCAAACCAGCACCGGGCACTGGAGGCTCACAGGATGACTTGAGCCAATTACATTTTTTTCAACCTAACATATTTGACAGGGTAGTTGTGAGGGTAATGTAGAAGTAAATGATATAAAAAACTTTGCGTCCCCACTGTGGAGAAAGATGAGATATAAATGAAGTAAACAATAATTATAGCTTAAGATGGGCAGATTAGAGGTGGGTATGATAGAGGTAAGCAAGTAAAAGGAGAGGATATGGTGACTGGCAGGAGAAGAGAAATGGGAAGTAGTGTAGCAAATAGGATACAGGGGAAAGCGACATGCCCCTGTGAAACCCATCTCCTCCCTCCTGATGAGACCCTCCCTACAGAATGATCCTCAATTCCTTTTTAGTTGTTTTGAAGGACACCTCAAAACCTTAGATACCTGAGTGTGGTGAAGATTACTAGGATGAGTCCCAGAAGGCATACCTGGTTTGCCATGATCAAGGCACATTCTGTCATGGAGGCAAGTTGTTAGTGATATGCATTTTTTAAAAAGAAGAATAATTTACATATCCCAGCATTTACATATCCCAGCTCCAAGGCACGCATAGTACAGTATATCCCTTGCTTCAACGAATGCTTCATCGAAGCAATATGAACCACTGCCAGTTAATGTTCAATCTATCACCTCCCCAAACAGCCATTGATAAAATCATCCTAATACCCAATCCACTTAAGATGAGCCAGTTTTACCATTATTTTACAGCAGATTTGTCATATACTAAACCCAGCCAATCGTCACTCCATCTTCAATTGTTAGCTTCTCAGACTGCCTGCCAGATTTGGGCAACAGTTACCTTCAAACTACCCAGTCAAATAGTTTGAAGGTAACTGTCACCTGAAGATACCTTGCAATTTTGATGCTGCTAGCTTTAAACATGCACCCCCTACAGGCCGCAACTCAAAAACACCTAAAATACAAAAAATTCAGACAGACCCAAATTATTCAGGATACCTGAATATATTTGGGTATGTCGAATATCGGATTCGACTTATTTGGGTATACCAATAATTTTACACCTGAATGAAGCTGAATCCAAATTTTACCAAATATTTTTGGTATTGGTCAACCCTAATCATGTGCCAGGTTACCTTCCTACCTAGATACCCCTGCAACCTCTTTGCAGGTTCCTCTCCCTCTCTCTTAGGTACTCTGCTATCCTGACTTCTGCTGCAAGGATTGCTTGTGATCCTCAACCTCTTGCATACCTTGTGTCAGGTAGTAAGGCACATCTGAATGTCCTTCCTTCCTTCTTGGTGTCTTATCCCTCATTGTGGTTTCTTTGTGTTTTTACTGTAGTTCATTGTAGTCTATGGTTTGTGTTCATAGAAACTGCTAATGAATAAAGACTTCTGTTAATTTGAATTAGTTGATTTACATGACATTTTCTCTGGGAACATGGCTCTGAAATAGACCCCCCCAGTATACACTGATAGAAGATTCCTTGTTTATCTTTCTGGAAACCCAGGCTCATTCCGCACATGCAGAATAATGCACTTTCAAACTGCTTTCAGTGCTCTTTGAAGCTGTGCAGAATAGCAAAATCCACTTGCAAACAGTTGTGAAAATGGTTTGAAAGCGCATTATTTTGCGTGTACGGAAGGGGCCCCAGTAACAAACTAGTTTTTGCCTCCTGGGTGTAGTTCAGGTAAGACCACCCCCCACAAGACCGTAATCATTTGGCACCACTTGACTGGCAACTGACACTGCATGATCGGGACATAGATACCTGGGTGGAAGCTGTCAGGGGAAGGAAAAGAGCGAAAATAGAAGATGGGGTGCACATAAATGTAGGTTTGCTGGTGGGGGGGGGGAGGAGAGAAGGCAGCAGGAAAGGAGGAGAAGGTATCAGGATTTTCAGGGAAAGGAAAGAGGAAATAGTGGGGAGGGGAAAGTGAGATGCCCTCCACAGGTTTTGAGGAGTCCCCTAATAGTATGTCATTCAGTTGATTATAAGAACATAACCTTTTTTTTTACATAAGTGAAAGTTGAACGGTATTTTTCAAACTAGGAATCTAGAACCCAGATTGTTTGGGGTAACCAAGTGCCAACCATAAATGGAGAAATATGATGTGATAATAATGGCTTGTTCTGTACAAATCTCTAAAATGTTTCTAAAATGTTTTCAGTCCACTCCCCACCCCCTTTACAACAATGGATGTCTGCACTCACCCCCTCAAAATGATTCCTGGTCACCATTATGTTATCCCACACCCCCATTTTTTGAGTTCTGTGATGAATCAATGTTTCAATGCTTCAGAGCCTCATACTGTATTCTACATTCCTTGTATACTCAAAGCTTCAAAGATTGGCCGCACAAAAACAACAAACCAAACAGAGAAATGCTGCAAATAAAAACAGGCAAGATGGAACTGAGTGAGCTCAAAAATGGCACCAGGGAAGTAGAGAAGTAGCGAAGCATGAGAAACATAGTCAATAGATCACACTGCAACTGAAATGCAATAGATTGCACATCAAAATGTTTCAGCCGGAGAATCGTTTTAAAAGGGTATTCATTTAAAATGTTTTCAGGCTGGAAATAAAATATTTGGGGGTAAAAACAATGCAGAACTCCATGGAGGAAACTTTTATTTCCTGCCTCAAAATGTTTTAAACGGTTTGTGCAGAAAAGGCCACTGTGATATGGATAGATCTGCAAAACTTGCCAAAAGAGGATGACACATGGGTGCCATTTTGGGAGGAATCATTCTGACTTCCTTAGAAAATGTTGGAAGGAGTCTAGTGAAATTATATTTTAAAGAAGCAAGTTAAAGCAATATTATTTGACCACTTTGAACTGAGATAGTGTGAGAATATCTATCCATCTTCTCATATTCCAAATTCTCAAAAATATTAGGGAACATCAGCATCTCCTAATGTAAGTTCTTTCCATCTCCTCCCCCCAATCAAATATTTTGAGTTCCACTTTTAGGGTACATTTTTTCCTTACAAAAAATAATAAATGTCAATATCTGAACCACATTTAAGTATTCTGTTGAACTATGGGCCAGCCAAATAAAACAAATTTTCACGCCTTTATGCAAAGGCACTTTACCATTTTAAAATAAATATTTAAATACGACTTCATAGGGAAAATATATTCCTGTGGTTAGATGAGATACTCTAGAAATATTAAGAGCTGGGACTCTGAAGGTCTGTGGCTCTGGTACAACTTTTCTGTTCTTAAGTTGGCTGATCTATTGTCAAACAATGATTTTCTTCTGGCTAGAGAAAAATAAAGCAATTTAGTTTAGGCAGGTTGATTAGATTTATAACAGATTTATTTAATCACTTGTGATTTGTGAGTACAGTGGTTTGCTCAGAAAAAAATTCTTCTGATAGATTGGCAAAAGCCAACCTTTAGAATGTAATCAAGTTACTATTTGTTGGCTGAGGTTTTACTGTACCATATTTAAGAAGTATTTCCCCTTACATAACTGAATCTTTCCCCTTACATAACTGAACCTAGTCTCAAGGGCTCAATTCATACAATGCAGTTTCATCCATTTCTTCCTTCTCCTCGAATTTTAGACCACTTGTGAAATTTTTACAGGCACACTAGATCTCTGCTCATTTCACTCATTTTAATTTATTTATGGGTTTGTTTTATTTATTTCATACGTACCCCACCTTTCTCCCCAATGGGAACTCAAAGTGGGCTCACCTTGTTCTCTCTTCCATTTAGCCTCATAACAACCCTAATAGAAAATATACATCAATATCTTAAAAACACATGTAAAATATCACAACATTTGCCACAAAGAACCCCAAGAACTCAATTGTTAGGCTCATGCACAAAGAATCCCAACATATACCCTCCCAAGAGACCTGACCAGGTTAAAGTCCACTTGGTCTTCTTCAGAGGTCAATAAATAACCCCCCTACACACAGAGAACTATTATCCATATAGAATCATAGTTATAGTCCAATATATTAGATATAGGTCAATAATTTAATGCTGTTCCCACAAATATCAAAAGTTTATACTGTGAATACTAGAGTTCACATTCAGTAGATAACTTTTCAAGACCTGCCCTGGGCTGAAGAAATCAACTATGTGGGGAAAACATATGTCAAAGTTCCTGTCCCCAAAACGAGCCTGTCCCATTTTATTTCCCTCAACCTGGGATTTTTGAAAATCACTAAAAATCACTAAACGAGACCAGAGTTCAAATCTGCACTTACTCACAAATCACACTATGTAACCTTGGACCAATCACACATTCAGCCTAAGTAGTTAGGAAGAGGGGAAGTATTTCATACATAAATGAAATATTTATTGAAATTGTCTCAGTGAAAGAGTTAATGACATCTTTCCTTTCCTCTTGCTGAGTCCCCTTTCTTTGACTTAAGATTCAGACTGTTATAAGTGAATGTCCTTTCCTTTCCTTTATTCTTAAGCTTGTATGACTGAAAGTGTCAAGTGTAAAATCAATATGTCACAACAGATCAAAACAGACACAGACAAACCAGTATAACATTGACAAGACAAAAAACCCCAGATCTATAGAATACATGTGCCTCATGAAGTCTGTGTCACATTAAAATAATAGGTAACACAAGGTCTACTCAGTTTTCATAAATCAACATTTTAGGGAGACCACTATTGTCAGATATTTAGCAACCACTCGGCTTGTTTCTGGATCAAGATCTGTTATAATAATGCTATCATGTAGGGCTGGAAGACTGAGGGAGGACCATTGATCACAAAATAGCAAATCATGGCCTACAGTCTCTGTTGCTCCAGATATGCAATTACAGAAGCGTTCTGAAAATGGAGCTTTAGCAACCTCCTCTTATCTCTGCAGTTGGCAGGACATTCATCTGGTAAGCATAAAAGCATGCCTATGACTAGGTGTTCTGAGGAATTTCAAATAAGAAAGAAGGGTCAAAGGGGAAGGAATCCCTAATGCAGAAACAGAGCATACATATCTTGCCCAGGTTAGTGTACTGGCATGATCAAGATCAATCACCTTCAACCGGATAGTGCTTGATGCTTCCTGGCAATCTATATTCCTAAGCATAGCATGGGAAAGGCCAAGGGCCTCAACTCTATTAATTACACACCTCTACCAAGAACGTCTGTAATTGTCTTCCTTCACAAGACTCAAAAGCACTGCCTGGGTGTTAGGCACTGAAAAAACACACTTTAATCTCATGTTAAAGGCTACTGCCTTTAACTCATCCAAACCCTGGACTCCAAAGAGCACTGTGCAAACTCTACTCTAAGGGCAGTTCCTGTTACACATCTAGGCACTCCTGCCATCCTGCAAAGGAACTGAAGAAATGTATAGTCCAAGGACTTAGAAACTCTGTTTATCCAAATGCCTGCTCCAAACAAGATCAGAGAGATTATTTTGGCATTAAAAGCCTCAATAGCCACAGGTACATACTGACTTCCTTTTGAATAGAAAAACATTAAAAGAACATTTGTGTTGGTTTTAGAAATTTCAGAAGCTGAGTGAACATGGGCTTTCCAAGTGTGATTATAACTAAACACAACCCATAGATATTTAAAATGATCCACTTGCTCTATTGCCCCTCCCTCCTTAACAGTCCGGATCTTCTATCTAAAATAGGGCCTTTTTGAAAAGATTAACATAGTTTACAATTAGTCCCTCTTGAGTGCTATAGTCAATAAATGCATTTAATATCTTGTGGAGACCAGCTTCCAATCTAGATAATAGGACCATGTTGTTTGCATAGAGCAAAGTAGGAGTTTCATGCCTAGCCAATATAACCACACAAGATACTGATTTTGAAGATAAATGAACATATAATTTACATAAAGACTAAAAGCTAGGGGGTAGGGGTCTAGCAGACAGCCTTGTTCAACATCTTGTGAAAGAAATACAGAACAGTCAGCTGTCCTTCTGGTCCACAACCAATTTGTCATTGGATTCTCATATAATTTATAGATTAGCCAAAGCCTTTTATTTATTGTTGTTTTGGCCAACTTGGCCCAGAGACAGCTCCTTGGGCCTGAATTAAGTGCAGCTGTATGATCCATAAATGCTGTATAAAAATGGCCTTGTGGGAGAGAAGAATATTTATCAGTTAAATGATATAGTATAATCTATATCAGTTAAATGATGTAGTGATCAATAGCTGAAACGCCCCTCCTAAATCCTATCTATTCAGGATACCACCTCTAACTCTATCCAGTTCAGAAGCTTGAAATGAAGAAAAGATGCATATACCTTACCTATTGTTGACAATAAACTAACAGCCTAAAATTTGTAGGATATTTCTTGACTGTAGAAATAGTTCCTCATGCATTATTTTGAGTAGAAAGGGGGGCAGGGGCAGCAGATTGGTCCATCATAGCAGATTGGCTTTCAGAAGATGAACTGGAATCAAGTCATGCTCAGGGGCCTTGCCTGAAGGCATTTGCTTAATTAACAAGCCTACTGACTCCAGGAGAACAAGCTGCCATAAGTCAATCTTTTGGAACTTGACTAGAACTTAATCCAAGTTAGATCCAGGGACTTTTGCTAAAATGGAAGAGAAATCATGTTCCCAGGTTACAGGAGGAATACCTGATGGGATACTAGATGCTGCAGAAAGGCTGTTAACTATATTCCAGAAGGGCTGTATCATTAACAGGCAAGATAAGAACCTTTACACTATGCAAGCAATTTTTGATACTTAATCAGGATTCTAAAAGCAGGTTTCAATGAAATAAGATCCAATAAATGAGCTTCTAAGTGCATTCAAATTGGCAAAATTTACCTCTAATTCTTCTAACAAATTCGCTACACTCATCGTCAAACTAAGGATTTCTCCTCATAGTCCTAAAAGGCACTGTTATTTTATATAAGCTAGCTTGAAAAGATCTAGAGTACTAGATAATATTTTTATCATATCTATAGCATCCCTCCGTCTCAAAAATTTCATAAGCAGAAGTCTGCAGTTCCTGGAATACAGGATACCAATTGCTTCACAGGTTAGTACCAATGACCATCTAAGACAGTGGTGGCAAACCTTTGGCACTCCAGATGTTATGGACTACAATTCCCATCAACCCCAATTGGCCATGCTGGCAGGGGCTGATGGGAATTGTAGTCCATAACATCTGGAGTGCCAAAGGTTCGCCACCACGGATCTAAGAGATCTCAGAGTTTTTTTTCTCCTTACAATAGCTCTAAATAGGGGTGAGATGGCAACAAGCAATCTGATTAGAGTGTAATAGTGTGGTGCCCAATATTTCCTTACCAACCATCAATCCAAACAGAAGAGAAGTTTAAGTAGCTTTATTTGCAAAGAAAGTGGAGCAGTTCTTAGGCCCATTCCATACGGGCCTTTGAAGCTGCAGCCCGCCAGTATAAATGATACCGGTAGAGCTCCGGGACTCGTTCGCATGTGCAGACAGCCCTGGAGCTGCCACGGCCCACAAAGGAGCCTTTGCACGGAGGCACCTCTGTTTTGTCTGTAAACTTCCCTTCCCTTCCCCTGTGCAGCTCTGCAGGGATGAGGGAACACGTCCCCGTTGCCATGGCAATGTCTGGGGGGGGGGTCAGAGGCCAGGAGGCGTGTCCTCTCATTTGTGCAGAGCTCCACAGGAGAAGGGAAGGTAAATTTACAGACAAAACAGAGGTGCCTAAAAGCGGCGCCTCTGACCTGGTGCCATTCGCTTGGCACCAGGTACAAAATGGGGTTTCCTGAAAGACTTGCAAGTTTAGCGAGTTTCGGAAACACTGTTTTCCCACTGGTTGAAGGGAGAAAGCACAATGCTTCCTCATTTCAGAGGCAGAGGCTGTGTGAAGTTCTCCCCCCAATCAGTGTTTTTACCGGCCTCACACTGGTGTTTTTGGCCCATGTGGACTAGATTCTGCCAAAACAATGCATCCATAGCATATTTATTCCCTTTTCCTTGTTTTGCAACACCCTCTCTGTTCCCCCCTTCGCTAAGAGTACTTAGAATTACAGCTTTCTGATCTCCTGTTTACATGTTGCTTCTTTATAGGTTTCCCCTTCCCAATTTCTCCCCATATGTTCATTATCAATGCCCCCTATTCAAGCTGGGTCGTAAAAGTTAATATGCATTAGCTAATTACGCATACATCTTCTATGTGATCTTCTGCACTCTGCTTTCAGATTCTGTCTAAGCAGTTGTATGAGTTTTGTTATAACTCATATACCTGTTGTTGCCTACATGCTTCCTCTCTATCATTTGTTCTCATCTTGTGGTTGGTAATTTGCACACCATAATTCTGAACAAAGATCTTTATATCATCTGTTTTCATCTTGCGGTTCATAAAGTCTGCTGAACACACATCATTCTTTTTTATCATCTTATCTCGCAGTTGAAAACTCTTGAACAAACATTAATCTGCTAAAAACCTTTAACCTTTTTAGTTTCTGCTCCTCTTATTCTTATAGGAGAAACACATTTCCCCTATTTCACAATAGTAACTTGCAACAGGAAATGGTCACCTCCATAATAGTTATCCATACTGAAATCATAAATCTGTAGAAGCAAATCCGGTGAGATCAATATGCTAGGCTAGCATCACTGTGTGTCACACAAGGTTAGTCACCTATAATATCTAATTCTCTATACCCATTTAAAATCACTGGGCCACAATTTAATGCACAGTTAAATAGCTGCTTAGTTGTTACCAGTAAAATTCACTTTGATATCTTTAGATACCCTTTCCTATAGAAATGGGTATGACAGCTCAGTCAAAAATTTAATTGGCCCAGATGATAGAAGGGTTTCATCATCCAGCCCAATTCAGACACTAAGATCACCGTGCAATAAAAAAAACAATGCTTTGAGATGCTGTGCAATATCTTTATCTAAAAATGCTCCCACTTATTCCAAAAAGTTTGGACATCACAGTGAACTGTTAATGGGGGAAAATAAATTGTAACAACTAAGAAGGAAAATGATGGAAACTGTAACGGCACCACAAATGCAAACTGTGAGAAGGAAACTAAAGTTATACAGGAACAATTAAGGGCAGTTGAAACTAGGCAACCTAGTCTTGACTTTGGGTGTCAGAAGAACGTAGATGGGTATCCACTTCATGAATTATGAAACCTGATAACTTAATAATTTTTATAGCCCAAGTTTCTTGAATCAAAATGATCAAGAATAATAGGTCCCTCAGCCTATTATTTCAATGTAACATTCCAAGATATTCTTTTTACTTGAGAAGTTGGAAGTAATCATTTAGATGAAACTATAGGCTTAATAGCAATCAGAGGCCAAGTATGGTCATTAGAGTTAGGCTTTCCTGGATTAATTAAAACCAGTGGTTCCAAAGGGACATGCTTTTAATTTTGGTACAACAGATCCTCAGTTATGAGAGCCTTCTCATTTACTTCACAAGAAGACATACTGGCTAGGAGCAGTTCCACATCCTTGGTATGGCCTCTTCTAATATTTTTAGAGCAGACTGTAAAGGCTGAAGACAATTAATAAAATCATCTTGTTCCATAGGAAAAAAAGCACCAAAAGAGCCCCTTCTGCATCTTCCTTCCTAATTATATTCAAATCCTTAAGGACCCCAAGGATTCAGAACCTGCAGGACCAGAACCTACAGCTTGTGGTATCTCAGTCTTAACAGAGGAGAGTGAATAAGAGACGTCAAATGCCAATGTCATTGTTAAATACCCAGTGTTCTGATCTCATGTATTACAAATAGCTTGTCCAAATTTGTTTACTTATTCACATTCAGAAAAGGGCCTAGAAAACCCATCACTATTATTAGTATAATTTTTGCTTCATATTGAACATGGTTCTGTTACAGAACATAGTATCAGCGTTCACAGTTTCATATTGCAGTGCTGCAAAATGTTGGTCTATGTTTCTTTTTCACTTTTTATGAAACAAAAATATTTCCCTTGGGCACAGTGGTAGCATAATCACACATTAGTGGATTCCATACTTTATCCCTCCATCCACCTTTTAATACCACCCTTTGCTCCCAATGAATCTAATATCCACGCTGTTACCTCCTGGATTATTTGATCACTTGAAAAGATAAATGCCTTTTTCAGAAAGATTAAACAAAAAGAAAATTAAAGAACAGGGAAGGATACACAATACCATACAGTCTAATTTCCTCTCTTCTATGTGATCTCTCTTTCCAAACAAGGCCAAATTTGGCCTCAGATACCAGTGTGAGAAGGCCACAATACATGGAACTGTGCACTGGTTTAAGAAAAAGATTTGAATATTAGCCAATAATACCTAATATGTGAAAATAATGGTTAATTAAATCTGCTCAACTTTGTGCAAAATAATCTTAAACCTGCTGATGAAAGACTAAAGAAAAATATAATCTTTGGTTATGATCCACATGAGTTAGAATTACAACATAAATCACAACAAACTTTGCTAATAACACTTTCCCTTCAACTAATACACTAGTTTGTGGATTAGAACCAAAGTACTGAAAAGACTACTGTGACAGATCTAGCAGCAGGCCTGAGAGTATGGCATTAAACCCACAGTTGACAGAATGTTAGACACACTTAGGCAGATTCTGCCCAGGCAAAAAACAGCACCCAAGGGATGGTAAAAACGCTATCCCTGGGGTGCTATTCGCATGGGTGCCACCTCCACAATAAGGTAGTGCCATGCTCCCCCCCAGGGCAGAAATACTGTTTTGCTACCTTGCTCAATGAGCAAGACTTTTGGGAAACAGTATTTCCCGGCGCCATGCAAATGGAACCGGGCTGGAGGTGCCACTTTTTTCGGTGCCTCCATTTCCCCCCACACTTACCTTCTCTTCCCGCAGAGCTCTGCAGAGATGGGGAGGCACACCCATGCTGCCCTTTGACCTCTGGGGGTTGGAGGATGGTGGGTGTGCCTCCCTGTCCCTGCAAATCTCTGCAGGGAGAGAAGGTAAGTGTGGGGAAACAAACAGAGGAGCCTCCATGTGCAGGCACCTCCGTGGGCAGTGGCAGCTTTGGGGCTGCTCACACCTCAGCGTGCGAACGGCCCCAGGGCTCCAATGGCATCATATATGCTGGTGGGAAGCCGCTGAAATGGCCCATGTGGAACCTGCCTTAGAGCTTCAGACAGAATTTGAGAGGAGTTCAACTCTGAGTTCCAGAGAGAGCGAATGTGTTTTAGTGTCTGGGAGAGACCTGTGGTTTTGATATGAGGAGAAAGTGGTCCATTCTGCACAGCACAAATAAGATGTCATGAGGACACAAAAATAACATTTTGAGGAGGAAGTCTGCACAGCTTTCCCCCCAGGATGTTCTCAGGTGGTTTTTTATTGAAAATGCAAAAATGTGGACTTTTCCCCCCAGGACTCATCTTTAAGACATCTCTTGCTTGCCTGTGTGACCACAAACAGGCAAGAGATGTTTTATTTTTCCCACCTTCCAGCCCCTTCCCACATTAGAGAACTTACTTTCATTTTTCCCACAGCTCACTCATGCCATTTTCTGCTGTTTGAAATTTTCTATCCCACCTGCCATTTGCTGCATTTGTTTCCCACAGAGGATTCCTCTGCTTACAGCTCATCTGATTGCTATTTCCAGGTCAGGTCTACCCAATGCTTCTTAATGGGTGGAAGACCCATCTTCTTTTATCTGTGTCATCATAGCTATTAATACAGCTTCCTCCGAACGAACGAATGTACAGAACGTACGTACGTACGTACGTACGTACGAACGAACGAATGAACAAACAAACAAACAAACAAACAAACAAAGCATGGAAAAAGACATATGTGCAGGATCACCATGGAAAACAAACTTTATTCATGAATTTTTACATGGAAATAGCAATTGGATGAGCTGCAAGCAGATGAAAGCTCTGTTGGAAACAAATGCAGCAAATGGTGGCAGTGGGGGCTCTCAAGTGGCAGAAAATGGTGGGTGCAAACTGCTGTGAAAATGAAAGTAAGTGCTTTAACAGGGCAAGGGGGAAGGAAGGCAGGAAAAATAAAAGATATTGCTGTGCAGGTAACAAAGCCCATAGGGGTTCTTTTTAAAATGTCCTAAGAACGTTTTATTTGCGCTGTGCAGTAGGAAAAAAAAGAGTGCATGGTTCAACTCAGCTATTCCTGCCAATTTTGACAATATGTAGGTTTTTTTGTTTTTCAGCCACAATTCCCATATTGTGTATTTGTGTCTTCAAAGACAGCTCATTGAAAAAAAAAATGGGAAAACTATATATTGCCAGAACTGGCAGGAAGAGCTGAGTTGAACCATGTACCTTTTCAGCTAAAAAAAAAACCATGGGCACAATGCATGCAGAGGAAATGTCCCGGGAAACTTTAGCAAATGGCAGGAGCATTGGAGGTTTCAAGTAGCAGAAGATGGCTCGCGGGAGGTAATGAAAGTGCAAACTTTTTTGATTGGGTGGGAGAAATAAGCCACTTTCTCCTCAGACACTTTATTTTTTTGTCTGGACAAAAAATGAGGAGACAGGCTTTTTTAACATGTCCCCAGGACACCTTATTTTGGTTGTGCAGAAAGGGCTACTGTCACACAAGTAAACACTAAAGTCACTACACTTCTCAACAACCAAGTTCACAACTCATAACTACTCTTCCCACTGAACAGCTAAGGGGAAAAATTCTTTTACTCCCTGACAAATGCTCCCACAGGCTTCGGCAACAGGTGGCAAAAACTGCTGTGGTGGACCCGCCTCATCTTCTCAACTCACTGGGGCAGGCAAACCATTTTCTGACCAGACTTGTCCGATTTTCTCACTTTTTCCACCTCAGGGACTGAGCTGATTCAGATATGATGGCGTATGGTAAAATAAAGCAACATAACTCAGCCTTGGGCTGTTACACTCCCAGAAGGTATGGCCCTGTTATTTTTAATATTCTGTCAAACCCCTTAATAAGGCATAAAATAATAATACTGAAACAGACTCTAAACAAAACAGAATCAAAGTTTATTAACAGAGAGAGAGGAGAAAGGGAAATAACTTGGATAGCGGGTGAAGAGGGAGGAGAAATAGGGACAGGAGAAACAAAAGAGCTTCGGCACAGAGTTCAGTTCTTAATTTTCAGGCACTGGCACATCTTTATTATATTTCAACTTTAGTTCGCAGTTTAGACGTTAAAGATATTGCTTAGATGGTACAGTTTCTTATGATGGTACTGGCTAATGGATTATACACATAGTCTAACATAAGTTGGTACATATACTCAGTACCCTCACAAGCAGCCTTCCCAGACAGAACCCCCCAAACTTACACATAAATCACTCTCTTGAGAAAAACAAAGCAAAAACCCCAATATGCCAAACCACTGGTCCTAGGAATTCTTCCTCTCTTTCTACAGGCTCTATTCCTCTCTCTGATTATATATATGACCTCCTCAGCTTGGGCCCCTCAGCAACCCATCACTAGTTCCCTCAGTCTGTGTATATTTTGCTTTAACTCAGCTCAGGCTGATACCAGTAGAACCAGTCACACACAATGACTGAAATATTCTCCTCAGAGATGTTATGTTTTAGCACAGTAAAGACAATTAGTTATTCATACAAAGGCATCCAGATCCAGAAACCCCTAACCTTTTTCTTGTCAGGGAGATATTCCCCTCTCACTCTGTGTCATCAAGTTTTTAGGCCAAACAGAGTGAAGGTTACCACATCCAATCAGGTGGCTTCCTTATTTCAAAGGCTTTTATTCCCCATCCTGAACATAAACAACATGGTCTTCAGACAGACCTGAACTTTTTAAACTCACTTATTTCTGTACAATCTGTCACAGTTTCCTCATAAGGGTAAAGCAGCAATACAAGGTTTTCAATACCACCTTCCCATTAAATGGCATCTTTTGACTTGCAGCCCATTTGGCCATTGGGAATGAGATGGTGGAGCTCCAAGGTGACAAAATGGCCTGTACGGCTTCAGAAAGCCCTCTCTTAATATTGTAATACGTCCACAGTTTGGAAAGGTCAAAGGGACAGGATTTCCACACTGCCAGGCTAAATACAGCAGCATATTTCTCACCTGATATGTACACAGTTGCATAAACACATCCCAAATTTACTTGAAGGAACCAAAAACAGCTAGATTAAAAATGAAATCTTTAAAAAACAACATTTTTGCTGGATATACTGGAAAAGAGTGTGAATGGGCGAGGACGAGAAAAGTTTGACTTTGGAAGAGCAGTTGTAATCCCGGCAGGATGTATTTTTTTAAATTAACAAGGCATGAATTTAAATACATTAAGAATTTAACAAAACACTCAAAGGACTGGGGAGGTGAAAAGTCACTGCCCCTCCTTGTCCCGCTGTCTTCTTTTTTTTGGCTGCTGTGCTGAAAGACACAAACTAAAATGGAGTGACATAACTTGTCTGAGTTTTATTCAAATCAGCCAATTAAAACATAAAGCTGAAATGTCAGCGAACATGCTATGGCCACTCAGGAATTAAAGCAGGAAGGCATCTGTCTGTCTTCACCACAAAAGCACTGATTTTTTTTTATTCCACTTCTACAAAAACTATGACATTACATTACAGCCATGAAAAACACCATCTGAAATGTACCTTGACTGGAGGGCAGCTGTCATCACCAGTGGCTTTCTTGTAAAATTAGATTGTGCCAAACACCTACTTTCATTTTTTAAGGGTTTTTTTTAAATCATATTTTTATTCAAATGTTTATACCCTACCTTTCCCTTGTGGGTCAAGAAAGCTTATAATTCTAAATTAAAATCATTCACAATAAGATAAAACCCTATTAACTCCCCCCAATGGAAATGCCTGCAGTGAAAGCACCATTAAAAACCCTTGCAAATAAACAGTCTTAAAGCATGTGCTAAAATTTCTAAGCCAATACTCCTCCTTACCTTGTAGGGAGCATGTTCCACAAAGTGAAAAGGAATGTGCTCCAGTAGATGTCAGGTGGGCACTTTAAAGGAGGGGAACCTAAATGATGTTTAGCTGTAAAGGAGGGCTTCCACCTCAGCATCTCAAGCACATTCTGCATGCAGATACATCTCAGATACATCTCAGGTTAGAAGGCCTAGGAAAGGCTTTTCATTACCTAGCATCTTTGACAAAAATAAGACAATGGCCGTTTCCGCACGGGCATAAAATGACGGCCTGGAGACGGTAAAAACGCGGTCTCCAGGCCGCCATTCGCACAGGGGGCGCAGCTGCAGCGCAGCCGCGCCGCCCTCGCGCCGCCCGCCCGGCCTGAAGCTGGCGTATTCCCAGAGCGCTGGGAAGCGCTCTTTTTGGGGATACGCCGCCGTGAAGCCGCTGCCGAGCGAACGGCAGCGGCTTCACGCCGCCTCCCCCACCCGGCACTTACCTTGTCCCTGGGCCTCCGGCGCGTCGCCGAGGCCTGGGGACACGCCCCCTTGCCCTGCGCCGCTGGAGCAGGCGCGCAGGGCCAGGGGGGCGTGTCCCCAGGCCCTGGCAACATGCCGGAGGCCCAGGGACAAGCTGGGTCGGCCGGGCGCCAGCGCTCCGCGGCGCCAGCTGCCCGGCTGCTTCCAGGACCGTCCGTGCGACGGTCCCAGCGTCTTCGGGTCAGCGCGCAATGCGCCGACCTCGCCGTTTCCGCCGCTGTGCAGAAACGGCCATATTTATGAGATGGACCACTTCTGACTCATTCAGTATAACTAATGTTCATATTATTTTTCTAATGTGGTGTGACTTTAATAAGTACTGTAGTGGCTTTGGACAACAAAGTTGAAAGCTTGCTGGGAAATATCGTTGGACCAGACAAGAAACAGCAAAGAAGAGATTTTGCCTAGGCCTAGTTTGATTTACTGAATGATGCAGTAATTGTATTGTCGAAAGCTTTCACTGCTGGAATCACTAAGATGTTGTGGGTTTTCCGGGTTCTATGGTCATGTTCCAGTAGTATTTTCTCCTGACGTTTCACCTGCATCTGTTGCTGGCATTTTCAGAGGATCTGAAGCAAGTGGAGTATATATACCTGTGAAATACCCAGGGTGAGAGAAAGAACTATTTGCATTTGCTAAAAGTGTTAAAGGTGCAGTTTGCAGGTGTAATTTGCATGTAAGTGGAATTCCCTCATTTTAGCATTTGTATGTAACAGTGAAATTGCATAATCAATTACCCTAGTATGGGCATTTGCATAGCAGTTTGCCTGTGCATTTGAGTATTCATTTACAATCCATTTTATTGCTTCCTGCAGCGAGACATCCTGCGTCTTTGTGGCGTTCATTAACCATTGTCTTGATTCTAGTGTTTGTAAGTACTAGTAGCCAAATTTTGTTCATTTTCATAGTTTCTTCCTTCCTGTTGAAATTGTCCATATGCTTGTGGATTTAATTGGCTTCTCTGTGTAGTCTGATGTAGTGGCTGTCAGAGTGGTCCAGAATTTCTGTGTTTTCAAATAACATTCTGTGTCCAGTTTGGTTTATAACATGTTCTGCTACTGCTGATTTTTCCAGCAGAATTAGTCTGCAATGCCTTTCATGTTCTTTGATGCCTGCCTGGATGCTGTGTTTCGTGCTCCCTATGTAGACTTGTCCACAACTGCAAGGTATGCAATAAACTCCTGCAGAGGTAAGAGGATCTCTCTTGTCCTTTGCTGAACGTAGCATTTGTTGAATTTTCTTGGTGGGTCTGAAGATTATTTGGAGGTTATGTTTTCTCATCAGTTTCCCTATTCGATCAGTGATTCCCTTGATGTATGATTCCCTTGATGTATGATAAAAACTTCCCTTTGGGTGGCTGTTAATCCTCATTCTTGTGGTTTGTTCTTAGTCTTGAAACTCTTCTGATTTCTGTAGTAAAATAACCATTGGCCTGTAGAGCCCAGTTTCAGTGATTTAGAAGAACTAAACAAGTTTCTGGACCATATTAACAATATCCTCCCAAACATCCAATTTACTATGGAAAAAATGAGGGAAAACTACCATTTCTAGATGTTTTAGTCATCCGCAAATCCAACCAACAATTGGGTCACACTGTCTACAGAAAACCTACACACACTGATAGATATCTACATAAAACCCCAATCATCACCCAGGGCAAAAAAGGAGCGCAATAAAAAACCCTGGTAGATAGTGCAAAAAGAATCTGCAAACCCCACTTCCTTCAAGATGAACCAAATCATCTAAACTGGACTCTACAGGCCAATGGATACTCTACTACAGACATCAGAAGACATCCTGAGGACACAAAAATAGCATTTTGGGGAGGAAGATGCAAGCAAAACATCAGGAGAAAATACTACTGGAACATGGCCATACAACCCAGAAACCCCACAACATCCTGGTGCAGCAATTGTTGTACCTGCCTAAGTTCACAACATAAATATGATTTGGAACTTTATTTGTAACTCATTTGCTTGATAGAGATGACAGAACATCTGTTAGTTCAGTTCACATTTTATTTGCTGGATATGATCAGGGACTTTTCATACATGTCTAGTTCAGTTGTATTGCTCCGCATCCTTGCTGAATAACTAGTCCACTCAGCAGGCAGTTGTTTAAATACACATTACATTATTTACAAATCATATAAATCAGTCATAAATAATTTTGTTTCCATAAAATTCTATTCATTGAATGTTTTTCTAAGTGTCCCTTACCAATGCTAAAGGCCACTGATCAGTCTGAATAATCTAGGTTCTCATGCATGTACTTGATGCAAACCTGATGAAAAAACCTGATGCAAACCATTCTGGCAGATGCTCACAGCTATTAAGCACAAATTAAATAGATCAGGTAATTGGGATCACCTTTAAACACTGTACATTTGACTGCTGAATGCATTTGTGGCAAAATTCATAGCATCTCTATTAACTGACACAGTATTGTGATGACAAAAGTATCTCTTTGGCCTTTGACTGGCGAGCTTGGAATTGTTTTCACTGCTTGGATTTAATCTTTGCTTGCAGTTAGTGATGTAACATAAGAAAATGTGCACACTGCTTATGCGTGTCCGTGCATCATAAGGGGAACATATTTTCCATAACCTTTTCCTTGCAGGTGATCAATATAAAGTTGTACTCACAGCATTAAGTTTTTGTTCCCAAACTCACAGCCCAATCCAAGCTTAGTGACAGCGGGCAATGTGGCACCACCCTGCTGCTCCCATGGAGGAACAGCCAACAAGCACAGGGATAGATGTTATTGTTCAAAGTGTGGTCAAAATCAACCTCACATAAATTGTGTGGGGGGGAGAGTAATCTTATGATTTCTGCCACAGTCTCAGGAACTGAACTGATTATCAGTGGTGTAGGGGGGAAAATGGCATCCAGGAGAAAATGGTGCATGCCCCCCCCCCCCACTTATCCCACCACTTATCTTTGTTCAGCTGGCTGCAAAGAGTAGCCAGCTGAAAAAGCAGTCTGATGGGAACTACACTTCCCAGGAGACCTTGTGAACCCTGACTCCTGCAGAGGCCTCCCTGGGGGTGGGAAGGGGGCCTTTGTGGTTTCCGCTCCTGCCACACCAGCAGGCTGCTCTGGGCTGCTGGGTCTGGCGGGGTGGGGCAAGGGGGAAGGGTGTGGGGTGATTTCCAGCCCCCATGTGACCCCAATGGTGTGCGCCTGGGCTGTGGTTCCCTCTTGCCCCGTTGCAGCTATGTGACTGCTGATTATAGATACTAGCTCTACTCGAACTATTTAGAAATGTGCCCATTTTCCATGAAGAAAACAATCCGTTATCTTTCTGCCCCTTCACACAAACCAACTATTTTTCTTTACAATGCAAATGCGCAGGCGCAAACATCCTGTTTTTCCTGCATTCTGATTGGCTATTTGTTGTGAATTCATTGCTGTACACATTTGGATGGAATAGCGCTCACAGTTGCTGCCAAGGGGAGAAAATGTGCTTGGAGGACATTTCTGAAATGCAGGCTATCACACCAGTCAGCAGCTCAGCAGAAACGATACTGATATGACCTAAGGTGGGAGAACAGGTGGCAGGATGTGAAAAATAAAGTGGTTAGGCTCCCATTCCCTCAGTAGCAGTTTCAACCTGAAATTTTTCAAAAAGATTGTGATTTTGGCGTTTTTTGAAAAACCCAGGTTGAGGGAAATGTAACAGGTCAATTCCCCTTTAGGGAAGAGACCCATGCGAAGTTCTTCCCCAAACTGGGATATTTCCCTTTGTCAACCCATTATATTTCTATCATGTGGAATTCACCTTGTATGTCATACCTATCATTCTCACAGGGGTGATGTAGGAGAAGAGTTTAAGAAAGCAGGCATCACTGAAGAAACTGATTAATCTGAACAGGTTTCAGTCATAGTGATAGTAGATGGAGAGGTTTGCCTCTGTGGGCACTTGATGAAAGGTAGCCATTGTGAGTGACAATTCACACACACACATGCTGATTTGGCTGGTTTTCCTTCAGAAACAGTTATTACTGTGAAGAGAGTTATCTATTTTTTCCTCATTCTTTTAGGAATATGCTCCTGAACATTTTAAAATATTCTTAGCTTCTGAGTTGCAAGATACAATTTTATATAAATATATTTATAGAATCACAGAGTTGGAACGGGCTATAGATGCATTCTAGTCTATCATCCTATTCAATACAAGATTAGCTTAAAGCATCCTAGAAAGTGCTCATCAAGCTGCTGGACTTGTCTTTTAGGTCTCTTTTTCCTTCATTCTATCAACAAGAGATGCATGGCTTGGATGTAGTCCTCCCGAGGGAAGGCGAGGGCTCAAGCTGGGAAATGATGGCAACATCGCAAACTCTGACTTCTGAACCCCGGCGAGTCACTACAGTTTGTATTGCCGCGTGATTTCTATCAGAGGAGACCATCTCCGGAGTCTGGGCAGCTTTCTCTGGCTCTCTCCTTGATCTGGAGAGGCATGTGAGCAATAGGCTTGAGCTTCGGATTCCGGAGCACGTCTGGGATCAGCCATCTTGCCTATGCTGGAGGTCCCAGAGACCACCACTTTTAACCATCATACCAAACTGGCTCCCATTCAAAATGTCCACCTTTTATTGTTGGAATAACATAGGACCATCTAGTATCATTTTGCAGATAATTATTATATCTAGTCCAAACATATATGGTGTTTATACATCCACATTCAGGAAGCAGACAGTAACAAAAATAGCAAAAGTTTTTTTTGTTACAATCTGCTTTCTGAATGTGGACTTATATGCAACACATAATTAGAATTCATTTGGACCTTGCTCATTAAGAAATTTGGACCAAATTTGCAGCTGGGAAAGCTTGGTTCTTGGTGCTGAGCAACGTCTTTCCCAAACTGTTAGTGGCTGTGAGGTACATCAGGCGAGAGGGAATAGCACTGGGTACCTGTCAGCACCTTGGGTGCAGGAAATGATAAACAAAGCCTGCAGATGGTGGCTGTATTAGGAGTTAAGGGTGGGTTCTCTCAGTATTTTTAAATATGACATGTATCAATTTAATTAAATAAACTAGTCCATGGGTCTGCAACCTTCGGCTCTCCAGATTGGCCATGCTGGCAGGGGCTGGTGGGATTTGTAGTCCATGAACATCTGGAGAGCCGAAGGTTGCAGACCCCTGAACTAGTTAAACCAAAGTGTTTGTCTTATGTGTTCTTTGAATGGGTGTCTGGGGCAAGGGACATTTATTATAGACCTGGGAATTATTTACTGACATTAAAGATTATAATTATAAATAGATTAGAAAATAGATTAGATAATTATAAATAGATTAGAATTATAAATAGACATAGAGTAAGGAGGGCTCATGGAAGACTGAAATGGCTTTCATGGCTATCTTGGTTCAAAAGATGTATTGAGATGCAAAATGACAATTAATTGGATATGGCTTCAGAAGAGGATTCATTTTCCACAAATTTTCTTCCACATTAAGAAATTGATCACCCATTCAGTGCCTTTCGAAATTACCTGAAGTAAAGATCCATGGGGGGTGGGGGTGGGGAATCAGCATCTCCTGAAGTTTTTCATTATTATTTTGATTTGAAAGATCAGAGGGAAGTTCTAATTATTGTTGACATAGGGTGGGCAGCCTTCAGGTTGGGCCTGGAGGTGTTCTGAAATTACAGTGGATCACTGTCCCCTCCACAAACCCCTACATTCCCAGGCTCCACCCGCAAATCTCCTGCAATTCCCCAACCAGGAGTTGGCAACCTATGACACCAACAATACAATTTTACTCACAAGATGGAGGTAAAAATATCTAACCTTAAGGTAAATAGGGAACTCCTGCCTGAGTGAACTGGGAGCACAAAGGGTTGCCATCCTCCAGGTGAGACCTGGAGTTCTCCTAGAACTACAACTGATCTCCAGATTACAGAGATCAGTTCCCCCAGAGGGGGGGGGGAAACTGTTGAGTTACTTCCTTCCAAATTCCCCCCACCACCCTTGGCTGTGTCCTCAAATCCTCAGGAATTTCTCAGGCTGGAGCTGGCAACTCTAGGGCAGTTAGGGTCCGCCAACAAATTCTACTAATCAGAAAGCATATTCATTTGGGGGCTATGACATGATTGCTATTATTTTCATTGCATGCAGGCATAGAAATAGAGATAATGACACAGAACAGCATAATAATTGTGCTGCTTGGTGCCTGAAATGGGGAAAAATGTATTAAAGGAGAGAGCAAATAAAAAAAGCTTTCCCTCCCTCATATTTCAGAGAACTTCAACAGCCTCCCCATCTAATTGCCCTATATGATCTTCAGCTTTGGGTGGGAGAGATTTTAAGATGATGTCTGTCCCAGTTCTCACCAGATCAAATAGGTTTCAGAAGGTCATCTGAGGAAGCTTCCTTCAGTTTCCGATACTACAGGGTGCACAACAGTGTAATTGATACCCCACTTCCTTCTCCCTTTACAAACACAGTCCCAGCCAGATGTGGCCTATTTAAATACAGCTAATAAGCTGACTCAAAATATCTCAGCATCCCAAATCCTCCTGCAAAGAGCTGGCAAATGAAACCTCTCCAGTCAATTTTGAAGTCACAGGAAAAGACTTTGTGTACATCAGAAATCCTATACTCTTAAGATTCTGTGTACTATTGGTTTGGCTGAATGGTTGCAGTTTTGTTGTTCTACGGAAAGACTGCTGTACTAAGTGATAGAAATTATCTAAGCAATGGAGTAAAGGGTGGGGGTGGGCTGAGCCACCCTACTTGTGTTGGAAGGAAAGAAAGAAGGAAGAGAGAGAGAGAGAAAGGGAAGGAAAAAAGAAAAGAAGGAAGGAAAGAGGGCAAGAAGGAAGGAGGGCAAGAAAGGAAGAACCACCTGAAAAATAGGAGAAAAAATTAATAACTAATCTTTTCAGAGGTCTCTTCCCTCCTGGTTATCCTTTTCTCCTCAAGTACAAATTCATCACATTGGCAACTAACAAGCCACTCCTGTAGATGGTTTGGTTATTGCTCTCACCTGGTTGGGTGTGAGCTACGTTACCAAATTTGCAAGGAGGTTTGGGGGCTCAATATTTCAGACATCAGACACACTGATGTTGTCTGGAGTTTCATGGAACTGCACAATATCTTTCCCAATGTTTTTGTTGGATTGGTTCGTCCAATTAATTCCCAGATTAAACGTTTGATGCAGTATGAAGAAGGAACGATTTAAAAAGGCAAGGCTAAAAATAACTCATCCACCAAAGAGTTGCCTTATATCTCTATATGATTTCCTGTGCTGCTACTGGCTTTTTAAATTACTCTTCTACTAGTGGCCCGTCTCTGTGTGGAGTTCATGTGAGTCATCCAGATACCTATAATACCCATGCAGCACAATTACCTGCCCTCAGAGGATGCTGATCGTTCCATCTCTGTGTGAATCACTACATGAGGCTTAACCTTTCTGAGCAGTTTCTGAGAGATCTGGGCATTTCTGCTACTTTTCAAATCACTCTCAGTGCAGAGATGCAACACAATTGTATCCTCTTAGAGGACACACACCCCAGATGTCCCCTTCTAAGTCTGACGATTTTTTACTGTAAAAGTGCACTGGGGTAGGAGGGTATAATTGGACAGTGCAATCTCCATTTAGGAAAAATGTGTCTCTGATAAAAAATTTAAATTGCACTAATCTGTGATATGTAAGAAACCTATCATAGCACAGTGCAAGCGACACGTAGTAAATAGGTGTAGGAATGCGGCATGTACCATATTTGTAAAGCTCTTGTGATAAAATGCTCCCTGCAAGAAGAAAACTAGCAGTTAGGACCTTTATTTCCCTGACATGCTACTTTTTAACTTCCAAAATATCTTGCATGACCTGTAGTTTGCAGTGACATCCTTCACTTTCTCACCTCAGGCTTTTACCACTTGCTATCTGCACAGGGCAAAGAAATCAAACCGGAAGGGATAATCAGTGGGAGACTATACTCTCTTACCTCGCTGAAGAGAGAAACTTACCTATGTTTCTCCACTTGAGTACAGTGCTTAAAAAAAACTGGGCAGGAGAGCTTTGTGTTCTGAAAAGGCCCTGGGAAGTGGTGATGGTGATGGTGGGGGGGAGAGAAACAAAAATCCAAGGTGGGCATTGTTGCCATGGATGCTCATTTGCTGTATTGCACCCAATTTTTGGAAAGGGGGTGGGGGAGCTACAGAACACATACACTCTCACTGCACTAAAAGTCCAGCTTCCTCTGAGGCAGGAGGGAAGTGAGGTTCCCAGGAGCTCCTTGCCCCTCTTGGGGTTCTTCTTGGTACCTATCCAGGAGGAGGGTGAGTACTTTGCCACTGTCAGACATAGTCCTAATTCTCCACTTCATTCTTAAATATAGTTCAGTCTGCTCTGTTGATTCATAAGCTAGCAATGTAACTTTTTAGTTGTCATTTTGCTGGGTGAGGTTTCTGATCAGTGTACTAGTATTGCTGGAGGAACAAAATTATCTTCTTGTACCTTCCTCTCATATGTCTGTATTATTTTTCATTCCAAGGATCTCTTGGATGAGTTCCCCAAGCATTTATCTCACAAAAGCCAGCTTAATTCCCTCTCTCACACCAGCCATTGTCAGAGACAGAATGAAATGCTGAAATGTGATGCTGAAATGTGATGCTGAATAGACTATATGGGTGTCTGAGCTGATGATCAAAAGAAAAAAGGTGTTTGGTTTTTTTAAATTGATGCATTTCCCGAAAGAAGAAATCTACCATTGAAATTAAATGGAATATGGAGGGGTATCCTTCAATTCTAAAATAGTATTATAAGAGAGAGGCGCTTTAAGTTTGGAATCTGAAGGATTCGGCCAGATAGGAGCAACATAATTAAAACTCAACCTTTTCTGTCCATTTTTCGTTTTCTCAATATCTACTTTAGAGATGATATAAGTGGGATGGAAGGGGCTGGGACCCTGGCGCTGTATGCCCAGCTGAGAAACCTGATGTATGTTTTCTGTGAAAGAAATCCTATTTAATTAAATGGGACTTACTTAAAAGGCAGTCCTGTGCCCACTTACTTGTGCATAAGCATGGAGAGTCAGCTTGGTATAGTGGTTAAGAGCAAGTGGATTCTAATCTGGAGAACCAGGTTTGATTCCCCACTCCTCCACCTGAATGGCAGAAGCTTATTTGGCGAACCAGATGTGTTTCTGCACTCCTACATTCCTGCTGGGTGACTTTGGGCTAGTCACAGGTCTTCGGAACTCTCTCAGCCCCACCCATCTCACAAGGTGTCTGTGGAAGGGAAAGGAGCTTGTAAGCCAGTCTCCTTACAGGAGAGATAGGTGGGGTATAAATCCAAACTCCTCCTCCTCCCCCTCCCCTTCTTAAGCCCTGTTAAATACAGATACTTGTGACTGAACTAGACATGCACAGGGGTCTGGAAGAGATACATTAATTCTTAGGGCTGTTTTTTAAAATTAAACTTTAACAGCCAAAGAATAAATAGATCTGGTCGCTTTCAATGTTCAACAAGATCCTTTTGCTGCATCTGTTTAAGTCACTGCCTGTGTAATATTTTTACCATAATATATGTCTGCCAAATTAGCCATTGTGAAAGCAGTCTTAAGAAAGCATATGGTAAGATGCGTGCCATTTTTATTTTGAATAATACCATTAGTCATAGAATTTTTTAATGTCAGAAGACATCAAGGAACAGTTAGTGAATGAATGAATTTATTTTAGTGACTGGCCATAGGCCATAACAACATACATATAACAAATAGCATACAGCATGTAACAAAATATAGCAGGATAAAATACAGCAGTACAATAATATTAAAAATAAAAATACACAAAATAAACTAAATAAGCCAATACAAGATAAACCATAAAGTCAGACATAACCTTAAAATCCTATTTAAAATATGTTGTCTTAAAATCTCTTTAATATGTTGAAAACTAGTAAGTTTGCAGTATAGTAGGATAACTCAAACGATGTTGCAGATTCTTCAGCTCTTATGGTTCATGTATGTTTTGTTCATCCTATCAATAAGGCTATCAAGAAGGGGTTTTTATTGAGTGAAGAACTACCTACTCAAACCACAGGAGAGGAAATTTTCTGAGCACTGGAGAATTTTGTGTCTAAAAGCAGTTGGGAGTGAGCCCCATTCAAAGACCTTGGCAGCGGGATGCGGCACTACTGCCTCCAGGAGGGCTTTCCAGCAGCCCAGGGAGCAAAAAATGCAACCTCCTCTCTGCTGCCACCAGAAAGCCTTAGGACAGTGGTGGCGAACCTTTGGCACTCCAGATGTTATGGACTACAATTCCCATCAGCCCCTGCCAGCATGGCCAATTGGCTTACAGTACTTATGCATGGCCAATTGACTTACAGTACTTATGCAACCCAAAGAGGATGGGGGCATCGTGCTCCCAGCCCTTAAACTGGGTGGGAGCTGACTGATGTTGGCTCTGCCCCTGGAAATGCCCTGCCCCCTCTCCCCCCATGCTGGTGTCTGATTGGGATGCTAGGGCAGCCCCACCATGGCCCAGACTTTCAGGTTTTGCAGCGGCAGGGGTGGGGTTGACTAACTTTGGCTCATTTCGCACATGCAGAATAATGTACTTTCAAACTGCTTTCAGCGCTCTTTGAAGCTGTGCGGAATAGCAAAATCCACTTGCAAACAGTTGTGAAAGTGGTTTGAAAATGCATTATTTTGCGTGTGCAGAAGGGGCCTTTGTAAATGCAACAATCATTCCAAGAAATTCTACATTAATAGTTCTTTTTTCCTTGGATAATTGCAGAATCAATTATAAAATAGGGAAATCTGCAGCTAAAATGCATGAAAATGAAGATTGCCAAAAACATATGGTTCAAAATTAATGTGATAATAGATCAGTGAGCCATCATTTGAACTTGTGGGTCCCTGTACCAACAAGGTTGGGAACCAATGGTTTAAACTGGCCCTCTTTGCTTCATATGCTATGTATACTGGAAAAAAAATCATTCAGCTAAAGAAGACTCCTTGAGGCATTTACCTTGATGTTTTAAAGGTGTAAAAGTATAACCCATTTTCTGCTGAAATAGTATAATCCATTTTCTGCTGAAATAGTTTTAGTATAAATGTTTATAAATATACTAAAACATTAAAACATTTTGAAAAATCCAGATGGGTTAAAAAGCTGCACCTTTGTCCATAGGAAAAAATGCTTCATTTTCAGCCATTCCATATATGTTTGGGAATAATCCTTGTTATCTTAAAGCGATAACAAATCATACCTCATTGCAAAATAATAATATAATTGAATGTTTCTTCTGATTGTCATTCGGTATTTTCCTTCTGCTTCTAGTCTAAATTTAGTTTTTCCAGTATCTTTTACACAACCTTATAAAAGCATGTCTATTTTTTCTAGCCTGGATAGCAGAAAGTGTTAAAGGCTTGGCCTATTGGAGTGCATACCAATGTAGTCATATGCTGAAGATTCTTCAAGGAGTATCCTAAACAATATGATGGTGTAATTTTTATGTCACACATAGTTAACGTTGTACAGTAGCCCCTTTTTGCCTTTCAAGCTGTACATACCCTAGTCTCCTCAATCCTTTGGTGAACTTTCCTATTTCTTGTGGTAAGACTACCTACCAGCTTTAACCACAGATTTTTCCTTGAATTCTTTTCCCAGGTGCTTCAAATTTTCCATTTCAGAGCTTTGTAGCCTCTGCTTCAGAGTCTGCAGATTCTTTCCTGGCTAAAGAATTTGAAACTAGCTAACAGAATTCTTATGGTTGACCTGGAAAGTCCTGGTTTAGCCTCACTCTCAGTTTTTCCTTTATTCTCTCCTGCTCATCATATTCCAAATATGTGGTAAATGAACAGTATGTGTTTTTGTACAATTTGCTCAAAAAGAAAAAAAAAGAAATGCAAGATAACAAGTGTGTTATCAGTAGTTGTATATTTCTGAACAACTACCAAAAACAACTATTTGATGCGGGCAAAATACATGATAACTTGAAAGGCCCACATTTAGATATTCTCACATTTTGGATGGTCAGTGCAGGGGTGGAGACTACGTGGAGTCAGCTCCTTCCTCCCCTCCACCAGGTCTTGAGGAAGCACTGGCATCCTGATATTATCATTCCACATCTGGATGTAAAAAAACCTGGTGCAGATGAAAAAAAATGGCATCAGTGTGGAAAAACCTGAGTAACCTTAAACAGATAATATATGAATTTTCTGCTGATAGAATTGTATTTTATGCCAATAAAGGTTATTGAAGTTGAAGTTGAGATGATATATGTTTTTCACTGTGCAACCTTTAATTATGTTCAGAGGAGGATTTGAAGGTGGTCCCAGTAGTGAAAATCTAAGACTCACCAGAGACTCTGTGGTAAAATCATAGAGTTTCCAGCAATTCCTAAATATGTCACTTCTGGCTTTTTCCCAGCACACGTCTACTTTCTTTAGAAATCACCAGAAATCACCAGAAGTAAAACTATAGAGGATCTAGTGATTTCTAGATAGGCATGATGTAATTTCTGATTTTTCTCTGGAACTGATGTCTCATTGTTGGCTATTTTTTATGCTATTGCTCCAAAGGGCTTTGGGAAACAGGACCTGGGGATGGGGAATCCCCACTCCCATCGGGGCATTGGCAAACAATCACAAATTCTGTCTGAAAATTCACAGATTAACTTTTATCCGATTTGATACTTATTTAACTAGAAACCATTATGATTTACATGAATACCAGAATGCAAACTGGGGAAGTAGTTCCTAATAACCTTAAAGTTCCGTGAGAGTAAATGTTGTTATGTGATTTGAATACTTGCTCACCTCTCCTTTTTCTATTGGCAAATTTACCTCTGCCTTGCTTATTTAATGAGAAACACTCTCAATGATTCAACAGACTTCAGATTAATCCTGTTTGTTTTAGCTCTTATTCATGGCTAGCTGCTGTTGGCAGAATGCCATGGAGATGCGGTCTCTGTACTCTCAGAAACAGAAAATTGTACTCTGTATCTGCCTCTGGAGTATATGGGTAACTTGAAAGTGAAATAATACTGATTTATCCTGCTTCACAGGCTGTACTTTCAGCTCTGTTATATAAACAGAATGCAAATGTATTTGTAGGAAAATAGCAGGATCTGCCCATTAAGGTATGTGATTAATGCTCTGGTGAAAGCCCATTAAAAGAACTGCACATTAGAAACCAGAGAATGGGAATTGGAGGAAAAAAATCCCCTCTTTCTGGGTATGGAGGCTATGTGGCTGCAGAGGGCACTAATGATCTTTATGACCCATAAGGATTTAGAGGAAGAGGCAAGCAGCTTCTCACACTTTAAAAAAGTCCTTAATCCCTAGGAATAAGAAAGCGGGGGAACACATCAGATCAAAATATTATACAGTTTCTCCCTTTCTAACCACTAATAACAGGGTGAGCTAATTGATGTTATAATGTAGGATTTCATTCTTCCATTTCTGGTTCAGTCACATGGAGTACACTTGCTGTTTCTACTGATAAAATGTTTATATTGAATGCATTAGTTCAGAGCATTAGTGAAAGGTTAATGTACTTGTTGCTTAAAAAACTACTGGTTGCTCAGAAAATGGTGGCTTGAGGATCACTGTGGTCTAAGGGGAAAATATTTCACTTGTAACAGGTAGTCTGGTTCCTCAGTCCCTGCTCAGCTATGGGCAAGCTGGTGTGCCTTATCTTTACTATCTTACCTACAAAATTTACCTATAAAATGGGAATAATACTAGTCCACTTTGTGAAGGACAAATATAAAGGATGTGACTTGTAGTGGTGTAGATGTTAAGTGCAGTGGTCCCTAATCTGCAGACCCAGGTTTGATTCCGCCACTCTTCCATATGCAGCCTGCTGGGTGAACCTGGGCTAGCCACAATTCTTTCAGAACTCTCTCAGCTCCACCTACCTCACAAGGTGTCTGTTGTTGGGTGAAGGGAAGCTGCTTGTAAGCCACTTTGAGATTTCTTATGGTTGAGGCAAGTGGTGTATACATCCAAACTCTTCTTCTTCCTTGCTTTTTTTGTATTAGCATGAGACCATCTGACATGCTTACTATGGAGTATGAAATGTCTGTGGGTATTTATATGAGAAGCAGTTTCCAAAAAGAAAAAAAAAGTAGAGCCCTGGAATGCTGGAGATTTAGGTTATGGCCAAATATTCTAAACAAATTATCAGTAGGAAGTTGTGCTTGCTTCTTTCTGACAGAGTTAGGTGCTGGGTTGTGCAGGACCTACAAATGAAGTAGTATGTATATCTCTAGACTGGCAGGTCTCTGGTCATGGTTAGTGTCAAACCATTCTCCTGCTACAACTTCTTGTACATGCAAGTTGGATGAAGGAATTTCCAGAGTCCTATACTTGTATAGGACAACCCCCCTTCAAAGTCTCACATGCCCAAAGTTTACTAAGTCTACTGTCAACATGCATTCCTTGAGGACTTCTTATACTGAATATGACACTGGGCGGCTGTGCTTGGCTTTGCTGTAGCAAATACAAATGACCTTTATTGGTATGTAGGCTTTGCTCTAGCTTTGCTAGGTGCCAAAGTTCAAGTGGGAAGTTTTGAAAAGAGCTGTATAAGCTTCTCCAGATGAAGAGAGAGCCAGAGAAGACTCGTGTACTCCTGAAACAATTTCCTCTAGGCAAGATTGTGTGTAACACTCCCTGTAGCAGTCCACTGGAGTTGAGAAAGTTAGCAGTATTTGCTATCTTTTCCAGCTTGAACTGTTGACCTCCCTGGCAGGAGACATCCAAACAGTGTACCTCTTATGGATGGAATGAAGATATAAAGAGACTGAAAGAGGAGTTTATATCCTGCTGTTGATAAGCCTGACAAAAATCAGGGTAGCTTCCTAAGAGATATGGAATGACATGCAAATGCAGAATGCAGAAATGTACTTTAAATAAGGTTATTCTAAAAGATGTCTCCCAGAGGAGAAGGCATCAGAGATAACTGGTTTAAGGCAAAAAATTACAGATCTTTATCCCCATTGCAGTTGGTGGGTTGCCAAAACAAAATCAGAAGAGAAACGATCTCAGAAATACATCAGCAGATGAAAAAAAAAAAGGGGGGGATTTGATCCCTGCATTAAACTACTGAAAACTATGGGAAACTGTAAAAACAATGACATCTAGTGGGTATCTGTGGATACAGTGACTTCTAGTGGGCAATGACATCTACTAGAAAAGGGTTGGTGTCTCTTGCAATAGGTGAAATGACCATGAATCTTAACAGTATATCTGCCAGTATGCTAAGTCTCAAGGCAGAAACAGACTCTCTGAAAGACTCTACCAATAACAACACTCCCCAATTGATGCCAGTGCTTATAAAGGATAATAAGGAGATAAAAGTTCAATTCCAAAACTGGAGGTTAAAACATGTGATTTAACAATTCTTTGGCCAGAATATCAAATCAAAGAGAAGGTCTTGGGACTTAGAATGGCACCAGAATATCCAAATCTGGTAAAAAAGGAGCTGAATAAGAAAATTGTCTCAGTCCTGGCCAACCACTTGAACAAATGAAGGCCAAACTCCCCTGGAGGGAGGCCAAGCCCACCAATGCCCATGTGTAAAACAGCCGCCAGTTGATAGCGGGCCAAGGGGCTACCATCCTGATGTACTAAGAATAAGCCTTGCACTGGTGGGCGCTTGGCCATGTAGGCCAGAATTATATCCACAGGGCAAAATTCCCCACGGGCTCCAGGGGGGGGGGGGACCTGAGTGCTCCGTTGAAGCTGATCCGTCTTAGAGGAAGCCAGCCAGACGTAAATGCCTCCATCCCCAACCGTTACATCGGAGGAACGTAAAGCCCGGTGGCCAGTGTGGTGCCTAGAGGGAGCAACCAACTCACTGGCCCTAAATGCTCCAAAGAACGCCAGCATAAAAGCTGCGCAAAGTAAGGAGACTTCAAAGGGGGAAGCACAGAAGGTGGGTGCCCTGTCCATGAGGGACTGAAGTATTTCTCTAAATATAGGCTGCCTGGTGTCCCCTGTACGTGGGCTGGTGTGGTGCCGGCCTGCCAGCGTTCTATGCGCCAGGAAGGACATTGTGAGATCAGGGACCCCCATGGTGTTGCAGAAGAAGGACAGGGAAGCCATATGCACCCACATGGACCTGGGGGCAAAGCCTCATGAGTTCAAGTGTGCCAAGTAGCAAGGTAAGAGACCTTCTGTAATTGCCTGCCCCAGGTTTAGGCTTTCCTGAGAACCGAAGTCCATAAAGGAGGCGACCATCCCCTCGTATGCCTGGCGTGTAGCAGGAGCGAGGGCCCACAAAAATCCCTCTGCTAAGGACTGTTGCCAAGGCTCCACAGCTGCTCTGGGAAGGTCTCTGGATGCAGTGCGGCCTCTGGGGCCAGCGTGTGGAAGCAATCCACCTGGCGGCGAGACAAAGCATCACCAATGTTATTCTCTGTTCCTGGGATAAAAACAGCATGAAAGGAGATATTATATCACGGGCATAATAGTAGCAGCTCCCTCACTAAATGCATCACCCTGCTCGAGCGGCTGGAACTGTCTGTTGACCACTCGGACAACCACCTGATTATCACACCAGAAGTGGACCGAATGGTCCCGAAAGCTATGCTTCCAGAGGTGACAAGCAATGGGAACAGTTTCAGGAAAGTCATGTCCTTGAGGACACCTGAAGATGACCAGGAGGGAGGCCAGAGTCTCCAAGACCAGCGCCCATTGAAATAGGTGCCAAAGCCTGCGCTTCCTGCGGTATTTGTGTGGACCTGAAACTCCCTCTCCAGGCGAAGAAGGGTTTGCCAGAGGATAACCCCATTATAGACAAGAAAAGAAGTCAAACTCCTGCAGGCCTGCAGTGATCCTGATCCAAAGATGAGCCAAGCGACCCACTGTGGAATAAGCCAAGCGGGCACAAAAGGCCCTCCCCAGGGAAATCACCCTACAGGCAAAATTCAAATGACCCAACAGTGACTGGGTTTCCCTCAGCCTGTACTTTTTCTTTACAATGGTAAGTTTAAGTAATCCTAAGAGGGCGACCAACTTCTCTGCGGGGAGGGAGGAAGTACCCGCCTCCGTAGCCAATAAAACCCCCAAATAAACTAGACAAACTGAAGGGTCCTCGGTCTTGTCCGCTGCCAAGGGAACTCCGGAGCTCACCATGTCCCCTGCCCCCTGTCGCAATTATGGCCTACTTGAATCTAGTGCCGTTATTTCTTTGCTTGATTTCACTATAGTCCTGAATCCTGTATAACTGTGGGACTAATATTTTGAATGAGAAAGTAAGAATCTAGTGGTTGTGAACAGCATTCACTTTTGTGGTGTTCACAATCTGAAAATTCAAATGTTGCTGGGAGAAGATTCACCTGTTGCATTCATAGGACACATTAGGAAATAGCAAATGAACAATCTATTGTCATCTCTAAATAAATAAATAACATATTATAGAATGCTTAGCAGATAGCCAGTATGGCACTAGTTATTTAATGCTCATTTGGTGTTACTATGAGTGTTTATGGCAAAATTAAAATGGTTTTGTTTGAATTTGCTTTAAAAAGTAAACCATTAAAAACAATCCTAAGAAGAAAATCCCTCCAAAATATCTGTCCAAAACCTCTGTTCCAAGTGTTCCTAGGAATCAGACACAACAAGTATTAAAACAAAACAAACACTGATGTAATTTAGCTTATAAAAACAGTTTTTAAAAGTAACACTCATTCTTTTCAAATTGTAAGCCAAATAATTGTTAGTACATTTAAATCATGTTCTGACATCAGGCTGTAGTAGTAAACCTGTTGGAAAGGAACAGAGTTCTTATTGCAGAACTAAAAATGACTAAGAAAGCATTATGTGTTTGAGCTTATCACCCTACATTTACTCAAAGGTGTTTTTATTAGCTTCTTTTGCAGGAAAACAAAATATTCATTTGCCCTCACCTCCATAATCAACCTGTCTCGCTTGAGAGCAAACGAGCTTTCGATGAACGAGCCCTCGGCTTGATCAAGCCAGCTACTCAACTGTTGGAGGATTCATCTGTTAGTCATCAGGCAGTCAACTCCAGCAGCTCCAAAATTTGGCTCTGCTGAAGCGAGTGTCGGGTCTCAGACGACTTTAGAATACTAATCGACATCTGGGTCTGGCTTTGCTTATTTTTTCTTAGGAAATAGCCATGTAGACACTGGGCACGGGAACACTACACCAGTGCTCCTGGAGTTTGCACTGGATATATAAGATTCATTACTTCCCCAGTACCTCTTGCTTTGTTTCCCAGTGTCCCTTCTTTGTTGTATTTTTTCTTTATTTTTTTAAAATTAAAATGAGAACAAGACTTGCATAAGTAATAAATCTATCAGCTGCTTGGAGAGGTCTTCATCTCCCCCCACGACTGTTTTATTATATCTCACATCTTGATTTTGCAAAGAACCAAATAAGATTTCTTCATACTACACATCTTTTCACCATCTCACTCCATTTTATTAGTAATGCAGATTCTGAATGAAAGAAAACCAATTCATCTGCACACACCCACACGTGGTCATAAAATGTAACAAATCTCCCTTTTATATGGCAAATTTATAATTTACTGTTATTGTACAAAGAACTTGAAATCCTTTATTCTTTTGCAGGAATTTGCTGTGCAAAGCACTATTCTCCTACTATAGACAACAGACCAAGATTTGCCAGGTCCAGAATTTGAGATCAAAGTAAAAAGCAACAATTAACATGGCTATACTTATTATCTCCTTCGTTATCACTTACAATGCAATGGCAAAACTGAGGAATTAGTACTTTCATTGGGCAGCATGATAGCTTTAAAGTTTTAATATAATGTGATAGAAATAATAAAAACAAAATTCTTCCATCAGTGTACTCAGCATTATTCAGCATATCACAGATAAAGAACAGCTCCCTGCTACAGTAAGGGGAGACAATGCAGGAAGAGAGAAAGTGAGAAAAAAGAGGCAAAGGAATGAATATGTGCAGATGCCATTGGGATATGTTGTTTGAGTTGGAGATGAGAACTGAGAGTTTAGAAAAGGGTGGGCTTGAGCGGGAAATTGATGAAAGACAGAGAGCACCATAGTGATACTGGAGAAAGTAGCAGGCATAAGGGCCAGCAGGGAGAAAAGGTAAAGTGTGCTAATAAGCCTCAGGCCAAGTAGAATACGCCACATCAGCCGACACCATCTTACTTTTCCTCATCCCTCAGTTGACTTCTTTGAACTGCCACCTTTTTTCACTGTTCCCATATCAGGAGAGGCACTGAGGTTGGTTTTGTATTTGCATGCTACAACTGGGCTTGGGGGTGCTAAGTTCCCATTAGAGTCATTTTGTGGGCCTTTCTTATTTGCATGGCTTTGTGTTGTCATTTTAGGTCTCTACTGTGGCCATGAGGGTTCTTGATTTCCCTGCCAATGGCATTCCCACCCTCACCACTCCATTATCATCTATAAGAAATCTTTGGAGGGCTCTGAGGTGTATGTATGTTTTTAAAGTAGAGGCATTGCATTTGTAGCATAGCTGCTGGTGATTCTCCCATTTGGTAAGGATTGGGTAAGGTGGTCCAATTTTTTGGCCCTCATTTTTTCCTCCATTTGGGGGAGGAGTCAATAATATTGGACCCCATGACTCACTCAGTCTTTGCCAAACTTGAGGGATCTTCTAAGACTCTGCAAATTTGGTGTCTCTACTTTAAAAAGAAACTCTCTCCCTGACCCTGCAAAGATTCCCCATAGGGTATAATAGAGCCCCTGCAAAAATCCAGAATTCCTGGGGAAAAGGTGAAAAAAACTTATGTTGGCTTTAAAATTCTGAAAAGTCGAATATGCTCAAATTTGGGAAAAAATATTTGTTTTGAAGCATGTCCCTACTGAGACTTTTTAGTTTAGAAAAGAAATTACCAAAATGTGGAATTTGCTGCCAGAGGATGTAGTGGTGGCCGCAGGCATAGACAACTTTAAAAGGGGATTGGACAGATTCATATCAGTGAATACTAACCATGATGACTAAAGAGACCTTCCACATTCAGAGGCAATCAACCTCTGAATCCCTGCACTGGGAGGCTGCATTAAGGAAAGCCCTTGGTCTCTATTCCCTTTTGTTGGACCTCCAGAGAAACTGGTCATCCTTTGTGTAAGACAGGATGTTAGACTAGATGGATCGCTAGTCAGATCCAGCAGGGGCTTCTTATTTTCTTACTTGCTTATGTTCTTGTTTCTTGCAGTGCATAGGCATATCAACCCCCACCCCGCCCACACAGAGTTCTCATTCTGACCCTCCATTGTTTTCTGGGTGAAGAGAAGGGCACAAATCAGTGCTGGAGGGACTCAGCTGATCCTTACCCCTCTGGTGAACATTCAGTGGTGTGGCAAGTGGGACATGTTGTGGGACCAGCTCCTACCCTCTCTCTACTAGGCATTGAGAGAGCAGTCATCCCAAAATTCTAGCGCAGACCAAAGATGCTGTGCTAGTAATAAAACTGATTAGGGACCTAAGAAGAATTCAGGTAGAGTACCCTGGAGTGTTGCTGGTTTGGTTGGAGCTCCTCCAGAGGTAGGTCTGGAGGGCCACTTTTAAACCTCAAGCTACTGAGAAAGTTCAGTATAATGCCAACGTGTCTATTAGGAGGGGGTGGTGGGAAAGAGGGTGGCTTTTATACCCTGTTCTTCCATCTGCCATGATATGCCGCATCTATACAGAAACTAGCGGTACCCGGCCACATGTTACTGTGGGTTATTGTGGTGAAATGGGAAAGGAACAGTAGCAGCAAATCAATTGCAGAGGCTAGCAGTACGTGCTCATGGAAACGCGTAGGCTGATACTGTGCAATGTCATTGATGTGTGTGACTGCATTCCTTGGGGGGGGAATGGAAAGGCACCCCTCCCACACATCTAGGGTGGCTGGTCACGATCCTTTACCTGGGAGTAAGTTTGGTTGGTGGCAATGGGTGTCGCTTCTGAGTAAACCCTCTGAGGGGCGCGACGCAGCCATTCAAAGTATGTCACGGTTGCTTTACCAAGCTTACTCCTGAGAAACATTTGCCTGGTTTTCTGAACTGTAACCACAGTATTCAGGGAATCTAGGCTGGCTGGCCCCTTCCTCCCATCCCTTGCATGCCACCCCTCACTCTCTTCCCTCCCTCACTTCTCTTCCCTTGCATGCAACCCCCCTACCTTCCCTCTCCCTCCGCTAGGGTGGGTGGGTCATATCCAGATGCTGGGCTCCTCCCTCCCTCTCTTCCCTTGCATGCAACCTCTCCCCCTCCCTCCCTTCCTTCTCCCTCGTGTGTATGTTTGTGTATGTGTTTCACTTCTACTCGAGTTATTACCAATGTACTGTTTTCACTGCTCATATCTGGCCATCTGAGCAAACCTTCTAAGGGCACGAACATTCTAAGTCACACACAGATCTATCCAGAAAGCAGCCCATTCGGATGCCTAGTGCAGCCTGCCCTCAAAATCATCAGCTTATTGATGTAAGCAGTGACAGAGATAAGCCAGTTATGTAAACTGAATGCAGTTATACAAATAAACTAGTTGAACCAACTCTTGGTACCTCATGTCTTCATTTGGATGGTGGTGGTGCTGGAGCAATATATACAACTAACATAATTTGGATTTTTTAGACACTAAGGGGTGTGAATCAAGATGATCTCAAGAGTTGTCTTCCTTCATATAGGAAAAAAAAGGTTGCACCAGTTAAGAACAAGGTGCAAGGAAGAATACTTTATTTGACCTCCTAGATCCCAACACATGTTTTCTGAAATTATTTTGTTGTTGATTTATTGTTACTTTTAATACTGTGGCATATTGTCTTAACCTTGACAATAATCTCCATAGGTTAAAGGCAAATTTAAAATGCTTTAATAAATGGATCTTAATAAAAAAAATCTAAACTGTTATTTAGATGGTCCACTTAAGCTAGATTTGAAGATGAGGGACTTGCCCACTGCAGAATGAATTGTAGGAACATTAACTAGATGGAGTCCTGTGGCTAGAAACATGTTGGATGGGCTGATGGAAATCACTACAGCCAAATATTTGTGGTGCAGCATGCATGCAGTTCCAAAAAAATGTTACAGACCATAAAAACCTGCATTTTGTCTTTGATCTCTCTCAAGCAGTAAGAAAAATTTTCAGACATTTTACCTGGATCTGGCATCTATGTGAAGATATTGAAAATATATAAAAGGCAGGAGCCTGGAACTTTGCAAGCTATCATTTTTGTGACTCAGAGGTAAAAATATTTCCAGTGCAGAATTGGTTCTAAATGATTTTCTTGAAAATGTAAGAAGGAAGGAAAGAAAAACCTGCTTTACCTTTAGACATCTCTCCTTCCCTCCCACCCCCATTGTCACCAAATAATCTAGAAAACTTAGTAGGGAAACAAGGTCTGTGACTTCCTTGTCCATACTAACATGAGAAAATCTGATCTATCTACAGCATTCCCTCTTTTAACTGCCATTCAAATTACATAGATGTTTTTGGAGCTAGTGGGGAATCGACCTATGAGAGCCACATTTCAATAACAGGCCTACATCAAGATGGCTACAGTTATGCTAACACAGACAGTTTCTCCACAGTTTTTTAAAAAATGAATAACATTCATAACCAAAGAGCAAATTTTAGTTCAATGAATCCAGATTATGTAGTTGATGAAAATACATGCTTATATTTAAAAATTAGATGATGGCTGAGTCATCAGAGTATTTTAATGTTAGCACTTGTGCTATTGAATGGGATGCTTGTAAAGTATGAAAGTATGAAAATAAGAAGAAATGGAAGAAACATAAGCTGAAATATCTATATCTATCAAGAACTGCAAAAAGATATGTGTGAACTAAATATTAACTTGCCTGTACAAGTCATACTGGGATAGTGGTAAGAGAGCAGCATATCATTTAACAGCCCCATCTAGAGTGGTCGGGTGGGTGGGGATGGTGCAGCTTTGGTACCACTCTGTCCACTCAAAAGGGCTTTCCTGTGGTATGGGAAGCCCAAACAGTTTTTTTTTCAAAAGAGAGACCTCAGCTTACACTTCTCCATAGTGCAGAATAGTGATCCACCACACACACAAAAAAATCATGGTGTATCTCGGCTGGTGGCTCTGCAGGTGCAAGGGACCCAGACAAGGTCTGGAAGCAGACTACAGTCAGCACTGCCCCCTGTTTGCCCCTGGAATGCCCCTGACTGGGCTGGTGCAGCATTTTGTGCTGGCAGGCCTGGGTGACGGATGCTGCTTCTGGGTTGGGCACTGAGGTGCCCACCTGGTTAAATACCTCTTCTGTCGGTGCATTTGCTTCTTGCACCAGTTGGAATTGACATTTCTGCTGGCCTATGGCACTCCAGTTCCACAGGGGGATTTGCCCCCTCTTCAGATGAGGCTGCCTGATAACAAAAAATAAGAGCAAATATGAGATCAAAAGATCCTTTGAGCAAACATAAGAATATAATATGTACTGCCTCTATTGAGATAAATTCACAGTTATATAAATTTGATCTGAATTGTATAATAAAGGAAAAGGAAAGAAAAAAGATTTCGACATTTTTCCTCACCTTCAGCATGTTTAGATATTATTCAGCATCAAATTGTTGATGATCCTTTGTGCATGGCCGAAATAAAACCATGATAATGAATATGAATAATGGCAAATCTCTGGGACCAGAAAAGTTGCCTGTTGAATGATATAAAATCTTCTCAGACTTCTTAATTCCAAAACTTCCAATTGTATGACGAGATTTTTGAGTCTGGCTCATTGTCATTGTTGTTATATGATGCCCATATCACTGTGCTTTCAAAACCTGGCAAAGACCATGCAAGTTTTTGACCTATTTTTTTGATGAATGTGGTTGCTAAGATATTAACGGCTACTCTTACTAACAGACTTTCAAAGGTTGTTACAGCTTTGGTGCACGTGGACCAAGTAGAATTTATATTGATAACTTTGATAACTTAGATCTGATTGCTTTAAATAGCAAGATATAAAATGTACTGGGAAATTATTATTTAGTTATTTGATTGATTGATTTATATTCTACCCTTTACTATCTAAAGACAGGCTCAGGGCAGCTTAAAGTATAAAAAATATGCAAACATAAAAACCAATTACTACCCCAACAGTTAAATATCCCCACCCCACAATAACTTTCCTGGTTGATTGACCCAGGAAAAGGGATCTAAAACATCAACAAAACAAAACCGAACTAAGGGCCATAAATAAACTAATAAAGATAGAATAGGGAGGACTAGGAAAGGATAGGGATGCTAGCAATTATTTAATCATTGCTGCCTCAACTATAGGCCTGGTGGAATATCTCTGTCTTACAGGCCCTACAGAATTGAGCTAAATCCCACAGGGCTTGGTTCTCAATTGACAGAGAGTTCCATCAGGCCTAGGCCAGAGCTGAAAAGACTTTGGGTCTGGTTGAGGACAGCCAGACACTTCTCAGGCCAGGGATCCCCAGCAGAGTTCTTCTGGTAGAGTGTATGCCCCCTGGAGGTTGTATTGAGAGAGAGAGTCCCGCAGGTACAATGGACACAGGGTTTCACAAGTCAGTGCCAAAACCTTGAATTTGATCCAGTGTTCAATTGGTATCCACATCAGTTGGCGAAGTACAGTCTGAATATGAGATCCTAAAAGTGTTCTTATAAGAACCCCTAGCACTGCATTCTGGACCTGAAGTTTCTGGAGCAATCTTAAGAGTAGCCTAGCATAGAGAAAGTTATAGTAGTTCAGTCTGGATGTGACTGTTGCATGGATCACAATAGCCAGGTCAAGGCAAGACAGGTACAGTACCAACTACTTAGCCTGGCAGAAATGGCAAAACACCATTCAGGCTGTATTTGTAATCTGGGTCTCCATAGAGAGGGAGGCATCCAGAGTCACACCTAGGTTTTTGAAATTAGGCATAGGCATACCTTGACTAAATTTGGGTTTCCTCATAAATTTTTGAAGCGTAGAATTCTTTAGACATCTCCCAGTCCAGGGTGCTGTCTAATGGCATATTGTCCGTGTCATTCTCTCTTGAGAGGGGTACTAGACAGGGTTGCCCTCTATCTCCTCTTATTTTTGATCTACATCTGGAACCTCTGGCGTTTGTCATTAGACAAAATAATATTTGTGGCTACATAACTCTCTGGAATGTAAAATTATTCTTTATGCAGATGATATTTTATTATTTATTTTGGAAACTCAGTCTACCATTCTTGCATTAGCAAATATAATTAATACATTTTGAGATTTGTCTGGATATTCAATTAACTGCTCAAAATTTGAGTTGATGCTACTGGGAGACAATATGCCATGCAGCATATTTGCCTATGGATATTTTGGGTGGTGCCCAGATGTTATTACTGATCTTGGACATGCGTCAAGCTCTTCACCATATGAACCAGGCTTCACAATATGACCGTCCAGCAGTATCTGAGGGACAGGGATTCTACCTAGCCTGGGGACATGGGAGACAGGCTGCCAAAGCCAGCAACAGCAACACAGAACATTTGGGGAATTGCTGAGCAGGAGTGTATCTGTGATTACATACAAGGCACAGTCATTGACATGGGATGATCCCTCAGCAATGCTCCAGTGTTTGCAGCCCATGATGCCAGCCCATGGCACTGCATGTGGAAGGGGGGGGGGCACGGAGTTATCCCTCAGTGCTCAGATAGCACAACATGAAGCATGACTCCAGTGCATCTCCAAGGTATTCCAGTGTTTCTCCAAGAGTTACCAGCTAATTGATTCCCTATGTGCTCCCCCTTCCCTCAGATTGTACTGTAAAAGTATTAGATCCAAATTAATACTACATTGGTATGACAAAAGAACTGATTCAATTCTTCATTTCTTCATTTCATTCACCTTGCCTTCTATTTCAGTTAATGGGAATGTTTCATTAATATATAGTTTAAAATAACCTGGAAGCCATGCTATTCCCAGACTCCTTCAAAATTTGACTCCAGACATTCTTTGTGGTTCCCTGACAAACTGAGGCAGTTCTGAACTGGCTCAGAAATTGCACTGCAAATATTTTTACAAAATTAGGGATGAGCAAAATGATCTTTAGGCCAGTACAATTAATTAGACAAACTTCCACCCATGTTTAATTTGGACTGAACATATTGTTTTTTCAGAACTCCCCTTCCAACACTTGGAATTAAGACCAAGACTACCAAAGGATCATAGCTGTAAAACACACATGCACACACACAATTTAAATTGTTCTCTGAGGTATTTATTACATTGCCTAATCTCACACTCAAAGATTATTGATGAATCAAGGCAAGGTTTCTTTAACACAGGCATACAGAACCTCTGCATTATGGGAGAAGTTCCTATAGCCTTTAGCTTCATGAACAGTGACAACTATTTGTCACTATTTCCTAATCAATTGAGATGTTTCATATGAAATTTAATTCAGTGTACCATAAAAGACAGTTTTTATTACCTGTGTTTCCTTGTCCAATTTTCTTTCTTTAGTGCATGTGCAGTGGGCTACCTGGCTGCTGGCGTGGGCAAACTACAGCTCTCATGGTTCATTGCAAAAACACATGCACATTACACAGCAAGGATGCATGAAAGCCAATTGTGCATGTATTGCCATTGTTCCAAATGTGCAGCCACCCAGTGAACTCTGATGAATGGGTTGGAAAATGTTCCATACAATCATGAATCAGATGGGGGATATTTGTGAATGGCAGTTGAAGTGCCATTCAAACCCACAGAAGTTCAGGCATCCCTAACCATAGCTAGGTTTACAAACTTCAAGATGCATCCTGGAGTTGTCTTGGAATCACAATGCATTTGGAAACTACAGAGATCAGTTCCCCTAGAACAGAGGTTCTCAACCTTCCTAATGCCGTGACCCTTTAGTACAGTTCCTCATGTTGTGGAGACCCCCAACCATAAAACTGATATGTATAAAATATAAAAAGACCATTTTCCAATAGGCGACCCCTGTGAAAGGGTCATTTGACCCCCAAAGGGGTCGCGACCCCCAGGTTGAGAACCACTGCCCTAGAAGAAATGGCAATTTCAGAGGGTGGTTTTTATGGATTCACACCCCCATTGAAGTTCTTCCCTTCCCCTCCCGAGCCACTGCCCTCAACTCTCCAGGAATTCCCAGGCTAGATTCGGTAACTCTACATAGCTGGAAACAGATGATATGTGCTACAGATTTATTTTAGAAAATTTATAGCATGCATTTTTACTCAGTGTTTAAAGTAGATTGCAATAAGGATTTACAGCTATTACAGAGTACCCATAACAGTAGTGACTGACCAATAAAGGATGTGAAAGGCACATTGCTTAATTCTCTATACAAAGATATAGCCAACAAAGGTCTAAAATTAAACTGCTAAGAATGTAGGAATGGAATTTTGATGGTATTTTCTGATGTATGGGCATAAATGGCTACCCACCCCCCCCCCCCGCTTACTGGTATCTATCCAATCTTCTTGTTAAGTCTGTCTGATTCAGCACTTAAGCTCTATCAGACGTTTCACATAAACGACTATGTGAACTGTTACACTTACTGTTAAGGTACCTTTTTAAATCTTATGTGGGATTTCTGAGGGTTTTTTTTAATATAAGGAAAGGACTAAAGCAATACTTCAAGTAAATCCAAAATGTTGGGTGAGTTCTGTAAAGCTGGATGCCATGCTGTAAACTGCTTTGGAAATCCCCCTTCAACGTTGAAGGTGGGTGGTTTATGAAGTGTACTTTTAAAGCCTCCTGTGCATACTTTACCTAAGAAGATATCAAACAGGAAGCCTGCTTTGGTTGACTGTGGAAATGTCAAGGGGACACAAGGAAGAAAGTGTTCTCTAAAGGATATAAATTATGACCAGAACCATGAACCTGGTATTCTGAGCAATCATGTTCAACTTACAGTACTCATCTCTCTCTGTGAGCCTAGTATAGCCAACTAAAATATTGGTTATTGAGTGGCTCCATCATTTGGGATGGTCGAGAGAAAAGAATTCTTTTAGAATAAAACCTTTATATGGCAGAAGGCAAACTTCAGTGTTCTTAGTATTGGAATTCCCACAAGACTGTGAAGAACTCAAGCATGAGAGGTCTATCCTTAAGAGGAATGCCCAAGGGACTAATTTAGAATCTTCCACATCCTTTTGCTTTTCCATCACTGGATGCTTGCAAACCTGTGCTGTACATTTTATCCAGCTGAAACATCCTTGCTTCGCTTTGTTGATCTAACAAACCACATCTGTCACCAAAAATATGCCTGGAAGAAATATCTTTTTGTCTCTTCATGTTCTTGTGGCATGTAGTTTTCATTAGAACTGTTGACTAATTGTCATCATTTGAAACGAAAATAAATCATGACCTGAAAGTCTTCACTGCAGGCATGCTTAGTTTTTTTTCTTCTTCCTGCCAGTCAGTGGACAATAACTCATTTCTTTCAGGAGGATCTCATATTCAGAGACATATGAAACTGAAACATCTATAAATGGCTTTTAGAGAATCATCTTGCATTCAGTCTGCTCTGCCATACTGAAGAAGACAGAAAAAAGTTTGTGGTAATTGTTTTGAAGAAGTGCTACTGGATTTTATAACTAATTTTCATTCTGCAGCATTCTGAATAGGGGCCTGTGCTCCATAATGCCCAGGGCCTCCCATGGGTGTCTGCAGGGATAGCTGCAACCCTATATGTGCTAATTGTTTATGTAACCCGATACACACTCATTTCCAACTTGTCAGCCAGAGATCTAGATCAGTGGTTCTCAACCTGGGGGTTGGGACCCTTTTGGAGGTCGAACCACCCTTTCACAGGGGTCACCTAAGACTCTCTGTATCAGTGTTCTCCATCTGTAAAATGGATAAATGTTAGGGTTGGGGGTCACCACAACATGAGGAACTGTATTAAAGGGTTGCGGCATTAGGAAGGTTGAGAACCACTGATCTAGATGATCTTTTGCACCATAGACCAGTCCTAGTGACAAAATTCTAGACTCCACCTGCCAAACTTTCACTGCCTGCACTATTTTGGAAGAGAGCACCCTAGACCAGTGGTTCCTCTGTTTCAGTGCTGCAGCTTGTGTAATTTTTATGGACAACCTAAATTCTATATACTCTTTGCTAAGGAATGCCCAGCCAAAATGGGGAAGTGGAAGAAAATTTGAAAGCTAGAGAGGGCAGATCATTTTAAGGGGGGGGGGGGGGGGCAAAAGCACATGATACCCCCAGATATTATATACATATTTTCTTTATATTTATGAATATAGTCAATGTATACAGTCAGTGGTGGGATTCAGCAGGTTCGCACCACTTCGGCAGAACCGGTTATTAAAATGGTGCTTGTAAACAACCAATTGTTAAATTATTTGAATCCCACCACCAGAACCGGTTGTTAAACTAGTTGAATCCCACCACTGTATACAGTGTATGTGTATATGTGTATAATTAACAACTCTTTCAAATGACAGAATAAATTGTGTTGACCTCTATGAATGGTTAATGAATAATTACACTTTTACATTACCTTATCTTTCGATTATCTGTGAATAATTACACTTCTGACACTTGCCAAAAGTGTAAGCTGATCGGGCTCATAGAAGAGACGGTTCAGAGCCTGAAGGATTGAATCACTACCCTTCATAAGATATTGCCAAAGTCCATTGCTATTATCACTCTGTTTTGGATATACCTCTATGTGTGTGTTTTTCCTCAGCTGATTTGCTTCAGCTTATTTGCATAGCCATCAAGGTCACTTCTCAATGGTAGGGTTCAAACTTGCAATACATGAAGAAATCAGAGCCAACAGGGCTCCTGAGCAGCTACAGAGTGCACTCCTATAACCCCTGATTAACAACATCATCCCCATCCATAAGTACATATAGGCCCCTTCCGCACATGCAGAATAATTACATTCAATCCACTTTCACAATTGTTTGAAAGTGGATTTTGCTATTCCGCACAGTAAAATCCAGCTTTGAAAGTGGACTGAAAGTGCATTATTCTGCATGTGTGGAAGGGGCCAGAGAGGGGTTTTTTAAGAAGTTGAACAGGGCTTTTCCCAACCGATTCAAGTCCCAAACTTACTTTCCCCCCTCTAGAAATTAAGTACAGAGTACAAGGATATGAAAGAATATGGTAGGAAGTCAAGCAATTGCTGATGTTCCATCAAGCCCCCCCCCCAACACCTCCCACAGCGATTTCCTCAAGGTTTAATGTTCTCTCTCCACTGTAATTGTTCCCTGGAAGGCCCTTGAGGGGAAACTGAACTGGTTTATCAATTGCAGGAGGCAATTACATGTGATGTTGTGGAGCCCCCAACACTTTTTCAACAAGGATATTGCATGGTAGGGGGGAAGCCCAACTCCAAGTGAGATGGGGACACAGGAGAAAAGGGAGGGGGTGCTGAACAATCCCCACCATGCTATTTTCTTCCAATGAGAAACAATCTTGAGGAGCTGTCATTCACCATTTTCAGGTATAGATGCAGTTACCTAAATCAGAACCTGTATGTTATCTAACAAATGCTGCCCCCCCCCAGGCCATTTCTAACTGGGGGAGGGAGGGGATGCTTACACCTCTTTGACACAGTTCCAAACAGAACCTGGTCCCCCCAGATTATTTATATTTTTAAAGTGTTGATAATTCTGGCCATAGAATTTTCAGCATTGTGTATAGCAGGAGGTAGTTTGCTCTCTGTGTATGCTTCAGTGAATGAGATTCCTAATGTAATCTGTGTGTGATTTCAGGTGCAGAAAAAGAGAGAGCTGTAGGGGATTTTTAAAGTTTATTTTTATTCTACATTCCTCAAAGGGATACAGGGTAGTCTACGCTATTTGTGCCTCCTGTATTTCTTCCACACATTAGCCCTGTAATGTAGGCTGGGTCGAGAGTAAACCGAAGATTATCTAGCAAGCTCCATGGAACAGTATTCCTTTGAAGCCTGAAGGTAGTGGGCAGAACCACAAAATGGGTGCCACTGTAGGCACAGCCACATGCACAGAAGAAACTGAAGTGTAGAGGAGAAGACAGAGATTTTTTTTAAAAGTGCATTGGGATAATGGAGTGAAAGATAATCAAACCAACCCTCTGGCAGCACTTGCGACTGAAACAAAGTTCTTTTAATCTGCCCAGTCAATTGGATCTCCAGTAGCCAATCAGAAGCCTTGCTGTGCAAGAGTTTCACACAGCCCCATCAACAGAGGCGTACCTGGGGCAAATGGCGCCCGGAGACAAATAGTCTCCAGGACGCCCCCCAGGCTCTGCCCCCACCCCAGCTCTGCCCCTCACTGCCCTCGACCCCACCCATGTCACCATGGACATGGGAAAGGTCTAGGGTGCCCACCTCCCCCCAGACTCCCCCTGCCAGCTGGGCTCCCACCTGGCAGCCTGCAGTCTCTTCTGACCTCCCCTCTGGGCAGGCCAGAAGAGACTACAGCCCCGGCCTCGGAGACTTTCTTTTATAAGCACTGAGGCTGGGGGGGGGGGGGCTTGGGGAGCAGGAAGGGGTGGGGGTGGGGGGCTCCCCAAGCCCACCTGGCCTCAGTGCTTATAAAAGAAGGTCTTCAAGGTCGGGACTGCAGCCTCTTCTGGCCTGCCTGGAGGGGAGGTCAGAAGAGACTGCAGGCTGCTGGGTGGGAGCCCAGCTGGCAGCGGGGGAGGAAGGGAGGGGGGAATCCAGGACAGGGTTGAGGGCACTTGGAGGCAGCAGGAAGTCCTGCAATCTTGTCGTTTTTGCGTGCCTCGGATGGGGTCAAGGCACACAAAAATGATGAGACAGCAGGACTTCCTGGTCACGTGGGGGGCCTGATTTTGCGCCCCCCATGTGACCAGAAGAGTGGCGCCCGGGGACAAGGGGTACCCCTTGTCCCTAGGCAGATACGCTACTGCCCATCAACTTTTGAAAGACATGTGGTGGGTACCAGGAAAGGTACTGGTAAGGGGTAGTGGATCATGAACATCCAGTTTGGTCTGAATGGAGATCTCCAGCAACAGGCGGGCCTTTTTTGGTTGGGGTCCAGGCCTGAAGTGTAACAGAGGTTACGGCCCTTGTTTCAACAGTCCTTGTTGATGGCCAAAACAGTACAGGTCTCACAGCCATATTCACTTTAGCAATCTTTATTATAGAAACCTTTTCCATAAGCACATTGCTCAGTTTTACATTCAAATCCCCATATGCAGTGCTAAAAAGATGCACACTCCTCTGGAAAGGATCTTGTTTCTTTGCTTATGCCCCCCCCCTTTATCCATTGCAAAATCCTTCTGTAAAGCAAATCTACATACAGTAAAAGTCATATTACCCTGTTTCCCCGAAATAAGCCCTAGCATGATATTTTTGGAAGATGCTTGACATATGAGCCCCACTCCAAAAATAAGCCCTAGTTACAGATTCCCTGGTGCAGCTGATCTGGTCATGTGGGGGATGCAAAATCATGGAAAAAAATAAGACATCCCCTGAAAATAAGCCCTAACCCATCTTTTGGAGCAAAAATTAATATAAGACCCTGTTTTATTTTCAGGGAAACACGGCAGATCCAAAACATTAAATTATCTGACAACACCTGAGGGCAGCCTCCTCCCTCTCAGCTGTCATACTCCTACATCTTTGAACATACATGCACTGCATACCAGCCTCTCCAAATGGCTTCATGCTTCATCACTATGCAGACTGAGGAGGCATCCTTAAGTATCTTCCTCCTCCTCAGTCTGCATAGAACTGATGGGAGGCAGCTTTGCCAAAGGGCTTCCAGGAAGCTGGCATGCTTAACTGCCAGCTGCATAGAATGATTCCATGGCTTGGGGTGAGGGGGGGGGATGATTCCACCAGGAATGGGGATAATCACCGTGGCAGTCCCCGTGGGTTAGGGATTGGTCATGGCTGATTCTCTGAGGAGGGGCAAAGTAATAAACTTGCTTATTTCATTAACCAGCATACATGATTACCGAGCAACTGCCACCTTCATGAGTGATGGATAATAAAATTTTTTACTCTATTCCTCTTTGATTACACCTTCAACTGTTCAGAGAAACAGGGTGTGGCAAGAAATAAAAGTGTCTCTAGTTTCCCAGTTCCTATATTTTCCATAACATCCCTGCCTTCTGATTCAGGTCCAATACTCACACGCGATTGTTGAGGTTCCACCTAGGCTCTTGACTAGAAAGTATGATTCTGTGAATATTTACCCTATCAGTGTTCTGCCCTATTTTATTTATTTTCAGATTTTCAATTATCAGGATTTTCCGTTACCTATTTCTCCTTTTCAAAAATTACCTTTGTGTCCTTTTCAAAAATTAATCAGTGAATTAACATAGCCTTCTCATGGGTAGCTTTCCATTGTTTTTTAATTTAATAACTACCTTCCAATCAAGCTAAATGTTTACCCATAAACAGATCTTGAAAACCCAGTGGATGAGCAATACCTTCAGATTACCTTCAGTTCTATAAACAATCAAACTGACTACTACTTAATCTGTTAATACGTTGCAGATTCTTATTGTAAGTGGCATTAATTTTGTCTATATTATGAGATTTCCAACCAAGCTGTCCCTGTCAACATTATCCAAATCCTCCAATTTCCCCAAATATATGCAGACTTACAAGTCCAGTTAGGGACTTAGTTGCCTTTAAACCTCTCATAAAATCAAATATTATCTTAAGTAATTCTAATCAAATCAATCTTCCACTCACCCTTTGCTCTTTTCAACCTATGATTTCATCTAGAGTTGCCCTGAGCATGACCTGAATTTCATTTACTTCCCATCAGAAAAAAATGGAGCTACCTTGTTAAAAACATATAATCTTCCAATTACACTTTATATAAAGTGAGACCCATTTTGACCATATCAGCCTGTGCTTATAGCTTTAGTATAATAATGTATAAGAACTATCTTTGTTGGAATAAACATGTGAAACACTAGTATACGTTCTCAGCTTCTTTTTTGGGAGGACTAATTTTAATTATCTCTGTGTTAACAAGTAGGTGGTTGGAAGGGTTGATATAACTGTGACAATAAAATTGCAGATTGATGCTTAATTTATCATTGCTACTAAAAACATTCCGAACTTAAGGACATTATTTTAGATCAATTTAAGTTTGATATGACACTTCAGGCAATACCCTTCAAACAATTAATATGTACACATAACATTTTTAAAAACACAAAATCTTTCTGTCTGTGATTTGAATATAGTATACAGTTTTGACTTATTCTTAAGCATAACATTGCTGATGGACATAGAGATGTAAAGACAAATTATTGCGGAAAACCAGGGATATTCCTATGAATCATGAAAGGACAGCAGCAAGGTAAAATAAAAACTAAACTTACCTGCCATGCTGAAAGAGCCTGATCCAACCCAATGGGCTATGCCTGCCTTTTTGCGGGCGGAAGCTGACACCAGCAAAAAGGGTCATTCCCGCGCTGCCACTTATGCCATGTGGGCTGTCAATGACTCAGGTGCTGGGGTCATGCCAGTTCCACAGCCCTTTTGTCCCTGGGCCTTTCCCCACTTACCTTAAGCCCCACGCTACTCGAGGAGAGTAGCGCGGGGTCCCTCAGCACTCCCCTCTGAGAGGGGCGGCGACAGCGCAGCCACCCTGAAGCTGCTGCTGTCACGCCCCTCAGCACGCAGCATCCCAGGCGCTCTTCTTAACGGCGCCTTTTGATGGCCCCGCGCAGAGCGCGGGGTCATGGGGACGGCCGGGCGCGCGCCTGGGATGCTGCGCGCTGAGAGCAGCGCTCGGCATAGAGGGGAAGGACGAGAGTGGGGAAAGGCCTCCTGCCTCCCATACTTGCTTCCCATCTTATTTATTTACTTAATTTATACCCCACTGGATAACCTTGGACCAGTCACACACTCTTAGCCTAACCTATTTCACAGGACAAAATGGAAGAGAGGAGAACAATTTAAGCCATGTTGAGTTCTCAATGAAAGGCAGGATGTAAGTACATATATTAAAATCCAGTAAGGTCTAAAACAGTTTACATTGCTTCATTTTTTTCTCCTCACAACAACTCTATGAGATAGGTTAGGCTGAAAAATATGTGTCTAGTCCCAGATCACTCCCTGAGGTTCCACGGCAAGGTGAGGATTCAAACATGGGTCTCCCAGACCCTGCTGTGAAGCTCAAACTACTATACCACATTGACTTTCATAAGGTGGCTACTGTTGAAGAGTAGCAAGCAGTTAGGCCTAGGTGAGTCAAGCAAGTCACTTAGTGGTTGCTGTCAGGCCTGGCCAACTTTGCTATTAGTGTATTGATGATGATGTTGGTGATTATGATGATAATTGAAAGAGAAGAACATTTATAAGATGAAGAATTTGCAAACTGCTATATGTCCACAGCTTTATATAAGTAGGCAAAACCCCAAAAACAAATAATGATAGATTCTCTGTACATTATGCTTTGGAAGCTGGGTAATTCAGAATTCTAAAATCAAAGACAAATTTGGATAAGAAGAATTTCAGAAGATGTATTGTTAAAGGCTTTCATGGCTGGAATCACTGGGGTGCTGTGTGGTTTCTGGGCTGTATGGCCGTGTTCTAGCACCATTCTCTCCTGACGTTTCGCCTGCATCTGTGGCTGGCATCTTCAGAGGATCTGATAGTAGGAAAGGAAAGCAAGTGGAGTATATATATCTGTGAGTAACAATGAAGATAGCAAGGTCAATAGGTGAGGGCATCTGAATAGAAGTAGCCTGGCTCCACACAAACACAGGATGACTATAGACAACAAACAATCAAAGGGAACAAAGGCCAGGCTACTTCTATTCAGATGCCCTCACCTATTGACCTTGCTATCTTCATTGTTACTCACATGCTACATACTTCATTGTTACTCACATGCCAGACTACTTCTATTCAGATGCCCTCACCTATTGACCTTGATATCTTCATTGTTACTCACAGATATATATACTCCACTTGCTTTCCTTTCCTACTATCAGATCCTCTGAAGATGCCAGTCACAGATGCAGGTGAAACGTCAGGAGAGAATGCTTATAGAACATGGCCATACAGCCCGGAAACTACACAGCACCCTAATTTCAGAAGAATTTGTAAAGAAGAATTTGATCATATTTTGAACTTTCTAATTGGCAGTTGCATCCCATCTGGACTGCTTCATGTTACAAATTATTTACTGGGTGTTGGTTATTTTTTGCAACATTGTATAGTTTTCCTTTTCTTCTTTAAAAATTAAACTGCCATCGTACTGATTCAGCAAATTAAAGTTTGCTTTTGTTTCAGTAAATAAACATATATAATGAACCAATTTATTATGTCTTTCTAGGGAAAGCCCTTCAACGTTTTGTGCTTGGGAGAATTTCAATGAAAGGTTTGGCTTACGAAAAACATTCCCTAAACATTTGCCAGCAGTTATCAAAATCTATGAGAGACTTCTGCCACTCTGCCACCCAGCACCACTGCTAATAAATCTACTGTCACGTTTAGCTCCACACGTCTGCAGAGTAGTTTAATGCCCCAGTCCTAATGGTCTGTCTTTTGCCATTAATGCACCATTTAATACACCCTAGAGGAACACCTCCTTTTGGTCTTATTATTCAGCCCGTTTACACATTTTCCAAAACTCCAAGATAGGTTTTAATGGATTTGAAACAGCACCACGAGGACCTCACTCAGAGATGCAGTTAAATAAAAGACAGAAACTGGGAAAGTTGAACTGTAGAAATGTCATATATCAAGTAAGCAAGACCAATTAAGGTAGCCAGAATTTCTGCTCAAGTAGCTGTAACATCATCAGGATTTCCTACTGAATGTACCATTTGGAGAAGGTGAGTGGAATTGAGGGTAATCGTGGGGAGGCGTGGAATGTGCTTTTCCATCGCAGAAAGTAATCTGCCACTCCTGAGAATGTTTTACCAACACCAACTGCAATAACACCAATGTTGCCAGTTTAACTTTATGGATAAAACTGTGACAGTGTTTAAAGTAGGAGAAACCACACCATCAGTCAAAGAAGGATTTCAGGGATGTGACTTGAGTAATGCTCTGGCATGGTTAAAAAAAACCTGTATTCATCTCTTTCTCCATCTTACTGCAAGTATGAGAAATCTATGAAAATAAACCTTGCTTGCCAAATTCAAATGATAACATCTCTGTCGTCTAACAGGGCAATCCTAAATTGAGTTACACCCTTCCAGCCCATTAACTTGAAACGCCTTCTTAGGATGTCACTCTGTTTGGGACTGAATTAAACTTCAGGTTATACACTAGAATCACAAACCACACTGATTACAAAACATCTGATCCCGCACTTTTGAAGCCATGTTGTGGCTCCCAGCTCATCAGGTGTCTCAGACAGTAAGATGGTTAGCAAAAACAGTGAAGTTCCTGATTTATTGCAGTCCCAATTTTAAACAAGGCATGAGATCACTATTTGATGTCAATGAATCATATGCTGCTTTGGGTAGCCTGTCAGAAGGGTGCTGGAGAAACTGTTGGACTGGTGTTTGTAGCAAGCTTTTGTTGCTACCTGCCTCCCTGACCCTGTCCCCCACCCATGTGTAATGTGACAGGAGCTTTTGAGGGTCCAAACATAAATTTTTAGGGCCTCCTTCAAACTGTCTGGGAACAGGACCTATTTTAAACCTGATCCACAGTGTCCTGGGGAGTCACAGCATCCTCTAGTCTTCTGACAGGTTAGGCCATCTAAGAATGGGAGGCTGTTCCAAGATGGCCTACTGTTGGCTTGAGTGACCTGGTGGTCTGGAGAAGATGTGTCCTTAATGGTTCAGCAGCAACAGTCAAAGCCCTTAGTTGCCTGAGCAGCATATAACACCTCCCCACTGTGTTTCATGTGCAGGTGAAGACAAATGAAGGTGATGGTGAAGCCAACTAAATTGGAAGCCATAGTGGTTTTTCCCAAAACGCTTGTAGCCAAGGTGCCACTGAACTTGGCTTATAGCTAAGGTTGTTAGCCCTAATTCAGAGATGTTTAATTGATGTAGAGCATCCATTAATAAACTAGTGAATCCACATTCTGGTGTCTTGAGTCCTTATTTGGTGGAACTGACACTGTAAAATGATGTGGTTTAATCAGAAAAATGGGGTAGGAAAAGATTGCAAGGGCAATGTGCTCCCATAAACCAACTCAGGCCAAATCTCCTGATAGCAAAATATTTGAATTAGAGACTTTTCAATGTGAATAGCTAACTCATTCCACTTTTTCTCTAAATATTTTCCCTTCCCTTATTTGAAATTTAGTTTAGTTTTGGTGATGTCACACATTTTGTACAATTACTGTCTACCTGTAGCTACTACTTGGTGGTGGTAAACTAATGTCACAAAAAGGCTGATTTTTGTGGCTGCAGTACTTTGACAAGTGGGAAAATCTAGCTTCTGCCAAGTTTGGAGGGTAAGAGCAATGCAAAGGGAGTCTCTTAAAAGGGTTAGCAACAAAGGCATATCTAGGGTGGAACAATGTATGGGTCATGGCCAAGATGCTGCTTGAGAGGGTGCCAGGCATCCTAGAGCTTCCCATCCCAGAGGTCCTGACCCCCACTGTTGAACTGTGCCCCCCCATTCCTTGTGGAGTTTGGGGGTGGGTTGCACAGTTCAAGGCTGGGCTCAGGTCCAGTATTCAACTATACAACTAAACATAGAGTTTGGGGGGGGGGGACACAATTCAAAGCCACAAACCTCACAGTTTAAAGCTGAATCTACCAGCCGGAGGCCAGCTTTGAACTGCAGGCTCAGCCTGGCTGGCTCCAGCTTTATACTGCTGGCTCTGCCTCCAAAGTCCATGTGACATCATAGGCAGAGCTTTGGAAGTAGAGGCAGCAGTATAAAGCTGGAGCCAGCCAGGGAAGAGACTGCAGTTCAAGGCTGGCCTCCACCTGACTGGGTCCAGTTTTATACTGTAGATTTCAGAGGTGGAGCCTGCAACTTAAAGCTGGAGCTGACCAAACCCAGCCTTGAACTGCACCCCCCCCCCCAAAAAAAAAACTCCACATGAAATTGGGGAGAGGATGCACAGCTCAATGCTAGGTATTACTTGCCCTGGGAACCATCTTTGGTAGCTATGGCCCCAGTTAGCAACACAAAATTCTCCTAGAGACATTTTCTACCTCATATCTTTCTTCACTTGTTTCTAGTGGAACATGGCTTTGGTTCAGTGTAATTTAAAAGATTGTGCATCTCAGTCATAAGTGTTGGTTGGACATAATGAACTGAAAATATTCTAGAGCACCTAAAAAACAATCCCAAAGCTGAAAGGCATAATCCAGTAAAAGGTAGCTGTCATTGTGACTATTAAATCATGGACTGGGATTAGTACTGTGTGTCATATTCCCAGTCCATGATTTAATTGTCAGTAAACATACTTAAATTGCTCCCTCCCACCAGCACTTTTTAAAAGTCAAATTGATTTTATTGGAAAGTATATTCACAGCCCAGTCCAAAGGATGAGGAATGGGTTTATTGCAAATGCCCTGGTGGGTGCGCAAACTAGGAGGTGCTCAGGCACTGCAGATTTCAGAAGGGAGGCTGGCCCTGTGGTGGTGGTGGTGACATGACTGGAGGCATTCCTGGAGGTGGAGCCAACCTTAGTCAACTTCTACCAGGCCTTTGAAGCAGGTAGGGTCAATCTAACATCTTCAGAGTTATGCCACTTTGAAAGGGGGGCATAATGTCTTTTTTGACTAATGGGGTTTTTGAGGCAGCTGGGGTTGTACAGTGTCTCGCTGCTGCACTGCACTGGCCGGAAGTCTTCAAGAGGTGGTGCAGTAGCAGCACTGTCCCCCACCACCCAATGAGGTGTTAAGCACATCTCCAAATGAACTCATTGGGCCTAAAAATGCTTAATTTTGTCTAGATCATGCCCCAAAGTGCTTGTGTCTACTGTTACCTTTTCACAGAAGTATTACACTTATTATGTCTTAATCTGGAAACATGAACCCATATAAAGTTGTCTTCTACTGAGTCAGACCATTGCTCTATCATTGTCAGTGGCTGTGGCTCTCCAAAGTCTCAAGCAGAGGTCTTTTATATTACCCACTAACTTATTCTTTTAACTACAACCACCAGAGATTAAACCTGTGACCTTCTGCATGCAAAACAGGTGCTCTATGTATGAACCACAGCCTCAATTCATAAATTATTTTCATTAAATTTGCCAGTTACAGCCAAGTTTTCAATTGCTTCTTCCCTGTAGTTCAAAACCAGGGGCCTGAGTGCAGCTTAACTGAGCTATGACTAAAGCCTGTCAAAAACAATGGGACCTATCCTAGTCATGATAAACCTTCCCATTGGTTTTAGTGGAGCTTAAGCAGCCATATTTCACTGATTCATGGCCTAGAGGTAAAATAGCTGTTTGTACTATTTCTTCAACTTTCTGTAATAAAGAACATTATCATCTCCTATTTCAAGGCCATAACTTGTAGCTGTGTGGTTTTTTTCTGACGGATCTGTAGAACACCTCCTAATGAAGACAGAAGCTCCCAAACATCACCATAGCAGAGCTCAAGCCTATCTCTGTAGAATAAGTTATTGGTCTAGATTCAGTGAATGATTATTCACTGTGGGAGCTCTGTTCCGCTATTATTCATGCCATTCTGCTTACAGCTAGATTTATGTGTCAGGAAAAACATACAAGTGGAATCTGATTTATTTGATTTATGTCTTGTAGGTACTGCCCTTTGGCTTCATTTTTGTAGTATATGTAAGGCTCATGTATCAGCTTCTTTCTGTTTCAAATATTTCTTATTAGTTCTCTGGACTTCAGAAGATGCCAGCCATAGATGCAGGCAAAACGTTAGGAGCATAAACTACCAGACCATGGGCACACACAGGGTGCCTGTGAAGATAGGAAGAGTTCTCTCCATTTCCATAGGCCCCCCCCCCCCCCACATTTGCAAAAATGGATTTATTGCTAGCAATAAAGCCTGCTGTGAGGAAAAATACAATAGGCTCTAGAAATGTCTTGCTGGGAGATATGTGGCTACCCCAGAGCCATTCCCACCTCCTCCCCCACCATCTTGCCTGAAAGGACATTAGGAGGGTGAGAAACCTTCCTCTCCTTTCATTGAATCCCAGGAATGGATTTCTTCTTTCTGCTTATTTCCAGTATGCCAGTTTGCTGCTGACTTACTTGAGAGTTGGCTCAAACAAAGAATAGAACAGCCCCCCAGGGACTTTCAAGGAAAGGAAACATGAAATGGTGGAGAAGATGGAAATGAGGCGCCCCTCTACAAGTCCTTGCAGGTCCCTCTCTTGTTTCATTCAAAATACAGAGAAGAACCAATTATTCTCATTTTGATTGCTTAGATCTCTGAGTTATTCAAACTGAATCTCACTTTCCAGTGCAGCTTCTTGTAAATATACTGGAAACACTTTCTAATGGGTGCATGGTTAACGGAAGATTTGTTTTGGGGGAGGCTGTTACGCATTCTGACTGTTGGTTATTTGAAGCATTTCCTGTGAGTTTTCTCAGTAACACTATACAGCCATTTCTTCCTCAGAAGTAGCTGTTAAAGATAGTATTTGATCATTCAAAAATCATTGAGCCTAAGAAAGCCAAAACTTTTAGCCCCGGTTTACTAGAATCTGAAAACCATTAAAACTTTATAGCAAAACTAACTTTATATAATCTGAAAGGGAAGGCTTGATCCTTCATCACATGCTCCAGTAGCAGGGGTGTTGCCACGAACCAACTTACTAATGTGAATGTTTGGTTGGACATTTGTGTTACCCGTAGTTCCTTTAACTGTTCAGTTTTACTAAAGAGTCTGAAGGAATATTTATCAGAGAGACGTGGTAACAGATTTATGGAATCCCTAGAGTGTCGAGTCGTATTTTGAACATTAGGAGACACCATGAATAAGGGATAACCAATAACACTTCCAAAATACAGGCCAGACTCTGTAATCATTGATGTTCCAGCTAATTAATAGGAGGTCTGTGGCCAATCAAGCTGTTCCATGGAATAGGGTAAGCCCCATTTCTCTTCCCTTGAAATGGGTGGAACTTGAGTTAAAGATGTGCATAGTTTCCACACAGCTGTTTAGTTTATGAGCATTCTGTGGGCATTTGTTTAAATATATCTGGTACCTTTCTTTTTTATAGGGTTGAAGTTCAGAATGGTGCTTTTGTTTTCATCCAGTTTGATGTTTAGATCTGCTGTGTTTAATGGAATTCAACTTACAATAACAACTCTTGGGTTGAGCGCAACTCACAATAACATTGATCACAGGATGTGTGGGTTCCACTTGGTTTATTGTTAACACTCTGGATGGAGCTTAAGAGGCGGCACCTCATGGACTAAACCAGAGGCAGACGGCTTGCTGAGCCCCCCAAAAGGCCACTTGGGAAATATATCAGGAATCAGAGGGTCAAAGCTAATTGCTTACACATAATGGCCAGGATCCAATGAGTTACTTTGGCATTCCCAAAGGCTTGCATGTGCCCAGTAGGATTTTTGACTTTTGGTCTTCAAACAGAAAACTCCTGTGCCAAATCACAAACTGAAGAGCTTCTCTGGAGCAGGAGTGAAGTGCCAGTTAAAACGAAAATATTTCACTTCTGGTTACCAGCTGCCTATTACAGGTAGAAATTGTATGCATTGAGAAGTTTGCAAATCACATTGGAGACCCTCTGTCACATATGGAACATATAAGAAACTTCCAAAATAAGCCCAGAATGTGAATGCATAAATGCAGAGAAGGGCACAGAACCTAAACAGTCAGTAACAATACAATGCAAGACAAATTGTTCCTCTCTTCACCTCCCCCGCAAAATAAAACCAAACTCCAGCTCATTGCACGGGATTTTCAGTGAGGTTCTAAAAAGACCATATGTTCTATGGAAGATCAGTTAATTGATCCGATGCTGAAAGATTATTTTTAGCATAAACATGCTTTCTAGCATAAAAATTTCATTTAAAGCCCTGTGTGCTTGGCACATGCTTGGCAACTGGCAGGAGAGTTGGGGTGTCATAGGAGAATTTTTAAAAATATGCTTACTGGAAGTTCTTACTGGAAATGAAAGAGAGTTAGCTCTAGGAATCACCAGAAACTCTGGCCGTTTCCGCATGGCCACGCTGGGGGTTGGGTCAGCGTACATGACGCCGACCCAACCCCCCAGGACCGTTCGCACGAACGGTCCCGGTTGCAGTGGGGAAGACGATGCAGCCTCCGCGCAGGCTGCGCCGTCCCCCAAATGCCTTACCGTGTCCTCCGGCCTCTGGCGCGTCACACAGGCCAGGGGACATTCCCCCCTGCCCTGTGCGACAGCTCAGAAGTTGCAGGGCGAGGGGGGGCGTGTCCCCTGGCCTGTGCGACGCGCCGGAGGCCGGAGGACACAGTAAGGCATTTGGGAAAGGGGGGGAATGGCACCTTCCAGCCACTGCCGTTTACACGGCAGCAGTTGGAAGCTGCTGTTTCCCAAAAACCTTGCTCGAGGAGCTAGGTTGGGAAACAGCGGCTTCATGCCGCTGGGGGGGAGCAAGGGCAGCGCGGCTGCAATGCAGCTGCACCCCCCATGTGAACAGCTCCCCAGGGATGGTGTTTTTGCCGTCCCTAGGGCGCTGTTATTGGCCCATGCGGAAAGGGCCTCTATGCAAAAACTGTTCTCAACAGGCAATGAGACCTGGGGAGCAGGGATCTCATGTTCTTATGAATATAGAGAGGGAATGCCTGTTTCTTCATCAAGTAAAAAAACATTGGGAAGGTGATAATATGCACTGGCCCTACTAGGAGCCTACAAACAGAAAGGAGTGTAGAACTTTGTTTTCAACTTACCCATCTTGTTTACTTTTAGCTGATTCTCAAGAGTCAAATGAGATTGCATAAAGGTATATCCCAGTTTTTCACTGAAGTATTGCAACAATTCATGGATGATGTCAGGCATATGAGGGAATGAAATAAAATAAGAATATTTGTTTACTGGTGCTCTCAATATCCTGAAGGAGTTAGTAAGATGGCAAAAAATTCAGGGAATCAATAAATTACAATACTATTGGCTTAATGAAAGCATTAACTCAGACTTGGAGCCAAGTGATAGATGAATCTTGATTTATTTGTTTATCTCTGTTTAATTATGATAAAAATGACACTCACTCTAAACACTAGATGCTCTAAGATGGCATTAGGAAGAAATAAGAATAGGCCGCAACCCCTGCCTAGATTAGTGTTCTTGAGGCATAAAAGGGCAAAGTAAAAAACTGATAACTATGTCTCTGTGCATCCATTAAAGGGATTGTTAAATGGCCTATGAAAAGAGAACCCCTTTCCCTCTCTGTATGCATTTTGGCAAGATGGTTCCCTTGGGAGTGGATTATGATTTCTAAGGGTTTCATCCGAGTTGAATGGAAAGGGAAAGAGTTAGAGCCAGAAATATGTTGTGCCTTTTATTGACTCCAGAACAAGGATATATTCTCCCTTCTGCTTGAAATTTGGGAAGGATGACTTCTGTGAAGCATAAAGTACTTGACATTTCATCCCACCTGGTTGGCAAACAAAATGCAATACTATGTGTTTTCTACTGACTATAACTGCCAATATAACTGCTAGACAAATGGTATAGTTCTGAACATGTGACATGAAGGTATTAACAATTGTGAGTAAATATTTTAACAAATCGAGGCAAACCTGAATTAAATTTTCCTTTGTGGAACTGCTCCACCACCTCACACAAATGTGACAATACACGTGGTTAGGAGTTTTGTTCATCTACTATATCAGAAGGGTTGAAAAAATAGCAAATTTTTGGCTTCTTGCTATGAGAAGGACATGCAAATCAATGAGTGGTAGTATTTCAGTTTTGTTGGAAGGAATTAGTGGAACAACAGAGTCTTTCCTAGAATAATAATAACTTTTTAAAAAAGATATTGCTGTATTCCATGTGACAGCTGTTAGCAAATTATTATCTACTGCAGTGCTTTCTCGTAGACCACTTGGGACTCACATACTGAATTATTTCATCATTTGCATGGATTCTATTTACAATGGCCAACACAGTAAAGCCACCTACAAACCTGCTAGAATTTCTTGTTACTTGATCGTTTTCTCAAGGAGATAACTTTTGGCTCATTATATCCCACATCAAGTTTATTATCCCCCTTTACCTACACTTCATTAGAATATATTACACTAACCACATATCATCAAGGGAAATGATGGAGGTCAGATTCAGGAAACCATGTAACTAATATGTGAACTGGAGGGAATGTGGGTGGAAAGGATACATTAAAAAGACCTGCTGAGAGAATAATCTCTCTGTTATAAAAGTTATCCTTAAGGCGGGAAAGTAACTACAAGAAGGCTTTAAATTCTGATTTTCAAATATGTTAAGGATATCATCTTTCTAAATGGCTAGATCTCTAAAAGAAAAGAAAAAAAGAAAAACCAGCAGTATGGCGCCTAATACCTATCAACTTGTAATATCAGCTGGTAACTTCAGCACTCCAAAAGTTTTCCTTTAAGTTTTTCAAAACTTAGATCTCTTTATCAAGACTCTGTGGGCAACATTATCAAGCCACTGCTCAAGGCTCATCTCAAAGAGGACGAGCCTTACGTTCAGCTACTTTGAAAATTGCAGCAAAAGGGCATTTTTGGACAACTCCCTTTTGTTGAATAAAAGACATTCCAGATTGTTTTGCCCATAGGCTTTCATCTTGCAATACTCATGCTGGAACAATATGACTGAATACTCATTTGCATTTATAAATGCAGTTCAGGGACAAACACACCTTAAGTACATTAAGCACTGAAAAATGTTTTTAAAAATCCAATAGCACAATAGCAAGCATATAGGAGACACAGAACAGTGCGGAAGCAGGACAGAAAATGGTCTAATCATTAAGGGACTTTGGTCTACCACATGTTGCTGGAGAGAGATGTTTTTACAGTAACTGGTAACTGTTGCTGAGAGTAACAGCAACAACAGTCCAAGTCTGCTGTGGGTAATACATGTGCTTGCTATGAAAATGTTCTTAGTTTAGCATTCCTAAACCAAAAGTGCAGGAAATAGATAATATAGACTTGGGAACAAATAGATACTGTTCTAAGAACCAAATGTTACCTGTCATACGAATCAGATAAAAGTTCTGATTTAGGTCAGGCAGCCAGCGTGCATGGAGCCCCACAGTGGGGCAAATATCACCTCCTGTGGCCATTTCAGCTCAGGAAAATGACACAGGAGGGGAGGTTGAAACCTTTCCTCCCCCTGTGTTGTGCTCCTGAGTCTAACACGACCCCCTAAAGGCTTGGGAGCATTAATTTACAGCAGACTGTGCTATGGATCAGTTTGCATTGGCCCCAGATTAACTTCAAATGAGGTTTGAGATGCCCTTTGTTGTCTGAAAATCTGGACAGCTAAACAGAAGTGGGTGTTTTATTCAGTTGCACCCTCTCACCTATAGCATTTTTGCTGCAGCTAACCCACGTACCCTCTCTATAGCAACCCAGGATTAGCTGGTCGCTATATTTTGGGCTGAGGAGGAATTTTGGAAGATTGTACCAAATTGGCTAAGTTCATAGCCCCTTTCCCCATCTGTTCTGTGGATTCTCTGTGGGCAGGATCCCCCCCCCCCCCAATTAAATAGGCATGATCGTAAAACTGGGAGATCACAACTAGTTTGGCAGGAATAGGATAAGTTGCTCAGGATAGGTAGGGCTAATCTTCAAGCACCCTGAGACATGTGTGTGATGGGGGGTGGCATTTCTGGAACAGGCCATCACATGCCTTGTAACTGGGCGCATTGTGAAGGAGCGCCCTTGGTGCTGAGCAGCATCTTATGACCCTGGCAGAGAAGGATGAAGCTTGACACTTCTCTGGACATAGGCAGTATTAAGGAAGGTCAGTGGAAGTGCTGCCTGAGTTTGGAGCTGGGATAGATCTGTCTCAAAGTCAGGCCATTATATATTAAAAGGGGTGGTACAGAAAAAGTCATTCACTGCAAGATATCAAACTGTACCCAAGTAAACAAATCATATTTATTTATTTATTTATTTTATTGGATTTTTACCCTGCCCATCCCCGAGGGGCTCAGGGTGGCAATACAACAACATAAAACTCTACTACATTAAAACAGCAATAAATATGTTCATTATCAATATCTATTCAAAGAAAATTTCAGTGTCACAGAATAATATTCCATGTATAACATACACATAAACACAAGCTTTTAAACATGTCTGTTCATTATTTAGTATCCAATCTTATCTTTAAAGTATACAGTAAGTTATATACAATATCCTTGTTCTCACAAGTACATACTCCTGTTTTCAACGGGGACAACTCCTTATTGCATGACTACTTCAGGATCAGATTCTCCAATGTGTCCTTGATTGAATCTTTAATTGTTCTTTCCAAGACTGCCTGGTCATTGGAGATATCTCTGTTCCCCATTATGTGGTCTATATGAGACAAAAGTTTACAGAACACTAAGCATGAGAAAGGAAAAAGTCAGACTCATCCAGAAGTGGGCTATGAGAGATTTAGGAGTGTTACATAAGGACAGGATACACTCCACCAGTGGCAAAGCTGCAACGGGGTGGGGGTGCCGCACTCTGGGCACACATCATTGGTGTCACATGGGGGCAAAAAATCACCCCAGACCCCCCCTCCCAGGAGTGGGGTGTGGGTGGATTGGGGCATGTGGGTGTGGCATGGGTGGGCTGGAGGAGGCAAGGGTGTGGGCACATGGGGACAGGTCCTCTCCCTCTGTCCCTGCTCTCCACCTCATCACTGATTCCTTGTATTTTTATCTGTTTTGGTGTGTGTGTTTACTATCTGGAACTGGAAGTGAAGTCTTCACCTCTGCCTCTACTTCCAGTGTTTGTATGACAAGTGAGTCCCTGTTACCAAGGGGATTAGCCTGGGGTTTTGCCTTTGTTTTCCTGAGCTGTTATGTGACTTCTTGTCTGCCAGCCAGATAAAACAAGCAAAGTCTCTCCATCTGTAACCTACAAGGCAGGTGCACTGGCTGATTCTGTCTGCTTATCAAAAGCTGGAAAGTTACATTACCTCATGTATTCTGCCTTTTCTGTGCTATTCCCATATAACGGAATAGCACAGGCAAACAAAATCCACAATTATACAAATCAGAAAACTCTCCTAAGGGCAGTGATATGGTGTGACAATGGGTGGAAAGTAGGAATGCTGTGCATGAAAATGGCAGTTGAGATAATCCAGTTCCTGATGTCCCTATCACATTATCTTTCCCCTTGCAGCACCATCCCTTCCTACCTCCTGCTGTCTGGAAAATTAAAACCAGATGATAAGATACCAGAATAACTGTCAAACTGAAGGGGATCAAACTCTACCTGAATATCAGAAAAACTGTACAGAATAAGATCAATTCCAGTATCAATGGGCTGGATCTTGATTAGTAAATTTCTGACTGCCCATCCTTACTAAATGCCTCACACAGACATTCCTTCAATGTCTTTGTACTTATGATTTTGTACAGTTATCTCAAAAGGTGCATGTGTTAACCAAATTATAAGGACTTCTATGATAATAGCTATGTTCTTTATCTCTATATTACTTATTACTTTTTGTGGTTGTTTATGATGCAATTTTTATTCCAAACAACTCTGTGAGGTCAATAACAGTAACTGTACAATTCAACATTTGAGACTGAAAAACTGATTTTCCAAACATTGTAAGAAGACAGAAACATAGTATAACCACTGAATACTTTCCTGAACTACTGTTCAAACTCCAGTGATGCATCTGTAAAATACAGTCTTACCTTCCTTCCATCTTCCACTGTCACTGTGATTTTTAAAAGACTGCTCTCCTAGTAGATATTGTCTCCATGTGAGGCTTCACAAGAACACTTTTTAAAAATAGCATATCTTCTATGAAAGGGTTCCCCACTGACAAACTGTGTCCAAGCTAAAAATCATATCTTGCCTTGTGTTCATTTATTTGAATGCTGAAAAATATTGCCCAAACCAATCTCTGTGTATAATTGTTGATACCATTTTCTTCTTTGTAGAGGCTTCTGTGTTTATCTTGTCCTCACTGCTCTATCTCCAATCATCCACAGACTTAACAGACTGTAACTTCCTGGCTGCTCCCTTCTTTTGCAGTGTGTCCACATTACCAACATTTTGTTCATGGCAGACAGTGGGCAAAACATAAAGCAGAAATGCTGTTTATGTGAAAGGAGCTGTCATTTGATTCATGCCATGTCTTCTAACTTATTTCCCCTTACCAATTTAAATCTGATTGTTTTTGGTTGACAGTGTGATTTTATGATGTCATAGATTGCTGTAAAAATAATTTGGGTCACTCTCCAGAGACAGCACAGGACAGCATTAAATTTCCAAAATAAAATAGTACTTCACATGGATAAATGCATTAATTTGCAAATATAGAAGCAACCATTAAAATTAGTAAGTATTACTGGATACTTGGGAAAAAAAGTGTCTTCCTGCAATCATTGTCATTGAGAAAGAACAGCAGTGAATCCTAATTAAATAATGGCTCAGGGACATGTGTGGTAAAGAAGTGATTAGACATTCTCAATTTCACCCACAGATTCTGTCTTGCAAATGCCTGCCTTCCACTCCTGCTTTGTGTTATGAGAATAATATTGATTGGCAACTTCATGCTTCTTTTGTAGTTCTACTCTCAGGTAGTTTGTTGTGGAGACAAAACTGACCATGAGGACTAGAGCTAGCGAAACCTTTTTTGCATTTGTTTCAGTTGGAATTCTTCCCTGTTGGAACCAGGTGTGCACAATGACAGTACAATCATATGCAGAATTATTCTGGAATAAGCCTAGTGAAATTAATTGGCTGGAACTGCAGTAATTACGCATAAGTTTGCACTGCAAGTCACACTAATGCTATGTTTTAGATGAGTTTTTGTTGTTAATGTTGTGCAGGCATCAGTTGTAGTGGGATCTGGCTCAGAAATATTGATGTCATGACATATTTGTTCATCTTTCAGATGTCCCAAGACCTCTTATCTTCTAAAAGCTTCAAACATTTGCAGTCCTAAGGAGAGTTGCACCTGTTAGATGCCACTGAACTTTTTAGGATAGCAGTGTAACAGTAAAGACTGTGAAACAAACCTAAATGCATTTAGGAGATGGCCTATTCAACCATTCTAGAGTTTAAAATTACACTTGAGGGTTATTCAAGTCCCTGAAAAAGCATAACAGATACATGAGGAAGGGTTGCCAATCTCATAACAGCCTCTGTTGGCCCTGGAAGAAGACTGACTTGGTTAGGAGGATTAGTTTTCCTACTGTGATTTCACCTGTTTACCTTGGCTGTTATTTATTGAACAGCAGATTGACTGAAGATCAATCCCAGCAGAGAGCTGGCAAGGACATCATTCTATGGACAAATATGATTTTGCTTCATAGGGTGAGTTATCTGCAATTTAAGGATCATTATGATCTCTTTGCAATTCTAAGCGCCAGCCAAAGAAAACTTAAATCAAAGGAAGACTGTGACTTGCATTCCATGATTTAGGATACAAATAGCTATATCATTCCATACTGTTTTTACCATGAAAGCCTCACAGTTTTAAACATATTTTTGATTTGGGGATCATTAGGTTGAGCGATGAGCCACAAAGCTTGATATGTGACTAGCAACTCTTCCTAGCAGCAATAATCCCAGTAGTGAAATAATATGTGAACTATACATAGATCAATTTCATATCAAAGAACATGATAGAGCTGTTGAAATCTAACACAGATTCTGAAATTTCATGATCTCTTTAGCAGTTCTGGTTCTTTTCTCATGTACCCACACATGCCTGGACTTTAGATTTATCTATTGCACTTTTGGGTCACTTTAGTTACAGTTTATTCTTTTTTCAAAGAGTCTCCTAATTTTGTATAGGCATTTGGAGCCCATGATTAAGTAGGAATGGGTTATTTTAGCTCAGACTACATAATTTTAGCTCAGACTACATAATACATGAATATGCCATGTGTGCACGCAACATAACACATGTACATTGTATGCACTGAAGAGCTAGTATCGATTGTAGCTGGCGGAAGACTGTAAACTGGAATTTGTCATTGAGTATTAATAATATTTGTTGTACCGGTAATTCCAATTCCAAGGTGAAATCACAGTAGGAAAACTAACCCTCCTAATAATTTCTGTCTTCTTCCTGAGACAATAGAGGCTGTAATTCCAAGGGTTTCAGAGACATTATGATGCCTATGTTCTCCATTTACTATACTACAGATTAGTACAATGTACCATAAAAATAAGAACATAGAAATATATGAGGAACACATGACCTCATTCTATGACAAAAACTTGAAGGATTCTGCTTTGGCTCATTTAATAGGTATGTACAAATATAACCCTACAAATATACAGATATCAGAAGAGCTGCAAGACCAAGACCAAGCCACATGAACAAAGATAAAGAGCCATCTAGAGGGGAAGTGTTCTTACCATACATCAAGGGAACCACTGGCCGCATAGGAAAACTGATGAAGAAGCATAACCTACAAACAATCTACAGACCCACTAAGAAAAATCAACAAATGCTACGTTCAGCAAAGGATAAGAGGGATCCTCTAGCTACTGTAGGAGTCTACCGCATACCATGTGGCTGTGGACAAGTCTACATAGGAACCACCAAGCGCAGCACTCAGACACGAATCAAAGAACACGAACGGCACTGCAGACTATTTCAGCCAGAAAAATCAGCAGTAGCAGAACACATAATAAACCGACCTGGACACAGAATATTATTTGAAAACACAGAAATTCTGGACCACTCTGACAACCACTACGCCAGACTATACAGAGAAGCCATTGAAATCCACAAGCACATGGACAATTTCAACAGAAAGGAAGAAATCATGAAAATGAACAGAATTTGGCTGCCAGTTTTGAAAAACACTAAAGTCAAGACAGTGACTAATCAGCTCCACACAGACACGGGATGACTATAGACAATCAAAGGGAACAAAGGCCAGACTACTTCTACTCAGATGCCTCACCTATTGACCTTGCTATCTCCATTGTTACTCACATGCTACACTTCATTGTTACTCACTTGCCAGGCCACTCCAATTCAGATGCCCTCACCTATTGACCTTTACTCACAGGTATATATACTCCACTTGCTTTCCTTTCCAACTATCAGATCCTCTGAAGATGCCAGCCACAGATGCAGGCGAAACGTTAGGAGAGAATGCTGCTAGAACACGGCCATACAGCCCGGAAACCACACAGCACCCCAAATATAACCCTGATTAAATTAAAAAAACACCTTTTAAAAGAAAATGAAATTTAATTTTCATATTTGTGTTGTTTTCTATTAACTATATCTAAGCATAAGGTAAATTAACATAAATAACAGGCAAGATGAGACCCAATATGATAACAACCAGGAATGCTGGACCCACCCTTAAAAATAACTTAGTCGCCTTAGCCTGCCTGGGTCTGTCCTGATTTCTATCCTTATTCCAAATGATCAGTTTAGATTATTACCCTGTCTTGCTTAGTTGTCAGATGTCTGAAATCATTCTGATGCCGTGGGGGAGCTGTACAGATATGAGTGAAAGGAGACTTCCTGGAAAAACTGCATTCCCTAACACTAATGATCAACCTGCAGTGAAGCAATCCATAGGCAAGTCAATGAAAGTGTCAAATCTGGCCCTTGAGGTCAGAAGTTGATGTTTTTTAAATTCAGCCTACAGCGGTTCACATTTAGCAACTGTCCAAGCCCTCACTCCTCAGTATGTTCCAAGCTGAGACAGCAGAAGGAATACTCTTTGAGAGCAGTCAACAATTTCGAACAGTGTTACATTCCTGCCACCTTCCCACCAAAACATGCATGGCTTGCAGCACCATCCTGAGCAGACTTAACACCCTCCTTAGTCCATTGACCTCAATTGACTTGGAGTGGTATCCCTCTGCTTAAGACAGTACTGTTGGGCACTTGGCAGACTTGCTCTATTACTTAATGTTTGGCTGGAGCATGTCCTTTGTTGCAGCCCTTCCCTGTGATCTGAGGTTCCCACTTCCCACACCACACTCTATATTTTAAAGCTGTATTATCAAGTTCTTTGTTATCGCAGAGACTACTTTTAGTTTTGAAGCTCTCAGTTTGCTTCCTCCTCCCTCTTCTAATGGTGGAAAGGGCATCTGATTTCAGCCCATCAATTTTGACACAATAGTTTCAGGTTTAAATCAGCCGTTTTTGAACTGTCGTGAACTTTGATTTCCCACATGCTAATTTAGCCTTATCAAAAGCTTGCTTTGAATCTTAGTGGAGCATTTCCATCATGTCTATTCTTCTAGACATGTACAGGAAAAAGCCCACTTGCCCTCATTGACCTTTCTATTTGGCAACTGACAGTTGCCTTCCTTAGCCCAAAGGTCTAAAGCATTTGGGACTTTAGGGAGGTGGATTATTTATAACACATGATCAGCACTTCAGAGCTATGCACTTGCCTTCAGGAGTCTCTGAGCATTTGTTTATAATAGATAAAATGGGGGGGGGGGGCGAAATGAAAGGATGTGAGCTGTAAGCTGCAACCACTGTCAACTTATTATAACATTCCATTAATAGAAATGTTTAATGCCACTGGCTAACTAAGCATACTGCGCTAAGGCTCCTGAACATTCAGTCATCATAGTGATGCTTTTTGCTTTTTAAAAACATGCCTGCATAAATCCACTTTCTAAAACATATAATTGAATTTACCTTTTTTGTTCTGTGTATTGATCTCAGCCTATACTCTCAGTTTAATGTGAGATAAAATCAGTCACAGTCTGGTCACAGTCTGACTGTCTAACCACTATGTCACACTGACCATTAAGCACTATTTAACTTTATGTTTCCCCTGCCCCCTGTTGTACCCTATCTAATAGTTCTATCTTATTCATATATATTCAGCACATGAGACTTCACTGCACTAATTTTGGATCTCAAGCTTCTCTTTCTCTCCCACTTTCCAAAAGTCCCTGTGTAAGCAAAATTGTCCTTTGTGAACCTGAGGAGCAAAAGTTTCAGAGTATTTCATATGCAGTGGAGAAAGCTCACAGACTAGCATGGGAGGAAGCAACTGAATGTACATGGGGTTAAGGTCTTCAGCTCAGCAGCATATTTCCTGCCGTTGGGCAGTATTAGAGGAATTTCTGTTGTACTGCAATCAGCAGGGAATACTGTGTTGTTTTTTAAGGAAATGCTAAACCAGATGTTGAGCGGAAGTTGAGCCACAGGTTTTAGCTTACTGAAAGGAAGGGTGGGGGACACTCTTTTACAGTGAATGATAAGATCCTTTTTACAGTGTCTTCCATTTTTTCAGCTGTTCAGTTTCCAACAAAGATTAAGTAAATGGAGTTCCCCTTCATATTCACTATTATAATGGCAAGTAGACTTCGATCTAAGGTCCAAATATCTTGAGAAAGGAATTCACTTGAAAAAAGAGGTATGTGAATCTTTTGAAATGAATAAAAACTGCGTAGGAAGTGGACAGCCCAATCCAGAGTGTCCGGAGGCCAGGGACGGCACTGCTGCACTGCCACGCTGCCCCCAAAGGGCTTTTAGGTGGCATGGGAAGGTGACAAAAAACAAGAAAATTCCCAGCTGCCTGAAAACCACACATTCAGAAAAATAACTTATGCCACACTTTTGGGTGGTGTGAGTCAGTGGCTGGGAAGGGACACATTCCCAGGCCTAAAGCCCATTGGAAGCTTACTAAAGTTTGCTATGCCCCTGGGACCATCCCTGCCCCCAGGACCGATGGGGCCTTGTGCATCAGCAGTGCCACAAGGCAGTGGGCTTTTCTGGGTTTGGACACGGTGGCACTGCACAGCACCTGCCCACTGATGTGAATGCCCTCTCTGCGGATGTGTTTGCCCCTTATGCCAGTGGGGTGGGAACCCACATTTGTGCAAGCTAGTACTGCATCCATTACTCCATTAGCCCCTTCCCCCACCCGATTGGACTGTAAGAGCAATAAAACCAACAGTAAAACAAAAGGACTGAAAATCTTATTGGAAGAAATGAGTTTCATGGTGGACTTCACTTGTAAATATTATGTGCATATGTATAATAATAAAATATAAATCACATTATTGTGAACCTGAGTCTGAAAGAAGATACATTACGGCTACTCTGCCAAGACACCATCTTTTTCTAAGGAAGAATATGCCACATTGAAAACTCTTTTAAAATTTTGTTCAGCGGCATAGGTTTTTTTATGCTTTGTTTCTAAACAAACATATCATGCCATGCTTTTGAAACCATGAGCTAATAACTTACTTTCTTGATCTGGTACAGTAAATAGACCAGCAGGAGCCTGTTTCCACATGCAGACAGCATTTATGAATTAGGTTTTACATCTACATGAAGCAATAACCCATTTCCATTCCTTTAAATATTTCCCCATTAATTTTTTCTGTTGCATCTGAAGTCAAATTGAACTTTGCTAAGACGCTGACCCATGAATCACTTCAGGAAGAAAGTCATTTTTCAAATATTTGTGGAAGAACTTTACATTACCTGTACACCTTTAAATGTGTCTGTGAGGATGCAGCTGCACCACCATTTTCCTACGCCAAGTTTTAATAATGCTGAAGGGAATCCACTCACCATTTCTTCTTGGGCTGAGCAGCCATATGCCATTAGTTTGGGTAAGCCTTCCCCTATGGAAACTGCAGGATCCTCACTCATCATACTACCCCAAATCTACATTGTTTCTAATGATGTGAACCCTAGTTAGTGCCTAGTCATTAGTAGGGCTACTTGAAATTATTTATGCCCTATGCCACGCAACCAGCGGGAGGCCTGTGGTGAGTAATATGGGGAGGTGGCTATCCGCAACAATATGGCATTTCAAGTAATACCTACAAATGACACCAGTCTTTTGGAATTGCAAAAAGCTCAATTGTAAAACCACAACATTTCTGATGATTCCCAGAGAGGACTGACATCACTTTTGTTTTTTTTCTGGAAGTGTGTTATTTTTTTTGAAAACCTTTTTTGAAAATCCTGATCGTCTCTACCTTGCACCAAATAGAGTCATTATCTAAGAGCAGCAGCTCTATCTGCAGAAGCTGATTAGACAAGAGTCCTTTGAGGTGAGGATTAGAACCCGGTGCTTCAGGGCTAGAATAAGGGTGCTATAATCTTTTCCATTTCCACTGCCATGCTAGATGGTGGTGCTGGTGTGTTTCTTCTCCCCCAAAGTAAAACCTTGCTGTTTCCTCACTCCAGAACAGTCCTGCAAGTTGCTACAGTATGTTGTCATTAGCTATTTACAAATTGCAATGGATCTGTTTAATCTGTTAAAACAAACCATTCCATTGTTAAACACACATCAATTAAGGGGTGTTTTCAGACCTACATGTGACAACTACCATATGAAAATGGATACACAGTATACTTTCTTACACCTAAGGTAAGAGCAATGTGTTTTGTAGATTTCTGAGCACATGATCCCTGAGGCTTGTGTAGCAATGTGCTTGAGAGCTACATACGATTAAAGTAGCATACATTTACATATCATGGGAAATCTAAGATTATTACAAATTCAGACAGCTGAGGCACTGGTGGGAGAGCTTTCTAGTGCTGAGTGTCTGATGAATACTGATGAATACAGCAAAGCAACTGGAGCTGAAAACTACCTAGTTAGCTTTTTAAGTAAGTTCAAGAATAGAGTTGGTTTATTATAAGGGGTGCGGTATTAATAGAATAAAATAAAATAAAGAAAAAGAAATATAAGACACTTGGGAACTGCTTGTACAGGATATCATTAGAAAGAGTTCAATAGAATAAATGTAAGCTGTGAAATTTATTATTATTATTATTATACACATAACAACACAGCACAAGTGTCTGGAATTCATCTCTGAATATCGAGTCCTTCCCAAGGACCTAGGATATTAGAGGTATTTGCGTAGAATGTGTGCAGTTCCTAGAAGTGCTGCTTTCTGCAGCATGTGGACTGATGTTCTGTCCAAGTTTAGGCTTTCCAGATGTTTTTCAAGATTTCTTGGGATTCCTCCTAGAGCACCGACTACTAGTGGGATTACTGTTGTTCTTTTCTGCCACAATCGTTCAACTTCAATTTGTAGGTCCTTGTATTTTGTGATCTTTTCCAGCTCTTTGTCCTCTACCCTGCTGTCAACTGGCACAGCAACATCTATGATCCAAACATGTTTTTTCTCTCCATTTAACTTTGATTTCAAAATTTTTCTTACCCTTCTAAGATATTCCTTCCTAATTGCGCCTTTGACTTCCGCATGCTTGATGTTCTCTGCTTGCAGTATCCCCAAGTATTTGTAGCTTTCATTCACTGGTAAGCTCTTTATTTCTATGTCATTTGGCATATTCACACCTTCGCATGTGGCAAGTTTACCTTTACTGAGTTCCAAAGTTGCACACTTGCCAAGTCCAAAATCCATTGCAATGTCAGTGCTAAAGACTCTCACTGTGTTCAGTAGTGACTCAATCTCTGCTTTTGATTTTCCATAGAGCTTTAGGTCATCCATGTATAGAAGGTGTGAAATTTTTGGTGAGTTTCTTGCTGTCTGATATCCTTGACCTGTTTTCTTCAGAATTACAGAGAGCGGAATCATAGCAATGATGAAGAGTAGTGGGGACAGGGAGTCTCCTTGGAATATTCCCCTTCGGATGTTGATTTCCCCTATTCCTGCTCCATTGACTATTAATTCTGTTTTCCAAGTGTGCATTGCATTCTTGACCAATTTCTTGATGTTTTCACTGACTCCAATTATCTCCAAGCAATGAAGTATCCAACTGTGTGGCAGTGAATCGAATGCTTTCCTGTAATCAATCCAAGCTACATGCAAGTTGGTTTTCCTTCTTTTGCAATTCTCAAGGATCATTTTATCTATGAGCAGTTGATCTTTTGTTCCCCTACTGTTTCGTTTGTTTCCTTTTTGTTCTGGGGGCAGCAAGTTCTTTCCTTCCAGGTGGTCTTGTATTGCATCAGCTAATATGCCAGTAAAAAGCTTAAAGGTTGTTGGTAGGCAAGTGATTGGCCTGTAATTGCTAGGGATTGCTCCCTTTTCTTGGTCTTTCATTATCAGAAACATTTTCCCTGTTGTCATCCATTCTTCAATTTGGCCTGTTTGCAGCACCTGATTCAACTGTTGGGCAATTCTTTCATGCAAGTTGGTCAGTTTCTTCAGCCAGAATCCATGTAGTTCATCACTGCCTGGGGCAGTCCAGTTCTTCACCTTTTTTGCTCGTTTTCCAACCATTTTAGTTGTTATTACCAGGTTGTCCATGTTGTTGCTGCTCAGTTCAGCCTCCACATCTTTGGCCCAACTTGCATTTTGGTTGTAGTTCTTTGGGCTGTCCCAAATGTTTCTCCAGAACTCAATCGTTTGTTCTCTGTCTGGCTCTCCTGTGTTTCGTTTCACATCTCCACTTACATTCTGGGTAGAATCGTTTCTGGTTGGAGTAGAAAAGTTGATTCTGCTTGAATTGAGCAACCCCAGCTTCGAATCTTGCAATCTTCTTTGAAACTGCCACCATCTGTTGTTTGACCACCTCTATTGCCTCATTAAGAGTTTCCTCTTGTCCAGGTGGGTACCTCTTAACTAGAGTCTGCTTTGATTTTCTCATTTTTCAGCTTCTTCTCCTTCATGCTTTTCAGTTTGCTGGCATCCGATCGTTAGATTTGCTGATTTTTTCTTCCCAGTCTGATTTTTTTCCACTTTGGAGTACCTATTTTAGAGCGCTTCTTTCTGGGTGATGAATCTTTACCCCTAAGCTCTTTAGTAATCACTACTGCAGTGCTGTACATAAGCTGGTTTGTTTCATGCAGTGACATTGTTTGTATTCCAGCAATGACCTTGTTTGCATCTTCCAGTGAATTGAGCAGATCCTTCCTTGGAACAATCTTCAATGAGTGGCAATCTTGTACTGGTTAAGTTTTGTATTGCTCATGTCGATTTCTAGGATCTTCTGCATCAGTTCTTCTTGCTTTTTTTTTTGTCAATTGGGAACTTTGGGTTGTTTGGGTTGGCTCCTTTGGAGGTGTGATGATTGTTGTTTCTTCCTCCTCTTCCTCCTCTGTCTCTTGCAGTCCTTGAATTTAATTTGCTTGAATTTTGTTGAATTTCTTTGAGTGTTCCTTGGTATGTTTTCAATACCATTGTCTTGTGCTTTCTGCTGGATTTCTGCTAGCTCTAGTGCACTAAAAACTTTGCATTCGCTTTCAATATATCTTCTTTGATCAGCAAGTCTTTGCTCAGTAATTTCTGTGTCTGGGTGAAGTTCTTTCCAGACTTGGTACATTTGTTTGAGGTATCCGCTTTTTTGATGGGTTTGATTTGTAGTAGCAAGCCATAATTTCTCTATTCTCTGCACACGAATTTTTTCGCCGTTTGTTCGGTACTTCCAGTCGCCCTGCAGTCTTCAACCCTGTAGTTGCTCAGCTGAAGATCCTGAGTCCTGTAGCCCATTTTCCGCCAAGGTGCCCAGGTACTCCAGCACTAGGCAGCCTTGGGTCCTTGTTGACCGAGGCGACGAGCCGATCGGTATAAAAGTTTCTTTTTCTTGTCTTCACCATGGTTTTGGGTTTTGGGCACATTTAGTCTGGCTCCTCATCAGAGGCCTCTCTGGTTTGGGTGGCCCTCCAGCACAGCCCTCTGACTCATTGGAGCACACAAGCCCCACCACCACACCAAGGTAGTGCCCTTTGGGGGGTTGTTGTTGTTGTTGTTGTTGTTGTTGTTGTTGTTGTTGTTGTTGTTGTTATTATTATTATTATTATTATTATTATTATTATTATTATTATTAATTAGGCTTGATAGACCGTCCAACCCCTGAAGGGCTCTGGGCGGTGTACAATGAGACATAAAACAAATACAATATAAGATCTCATAAATTCAATATAGTGATAGAACATTAACATTCATTAAAATACATTATAGCAGCAATTCCAACAATTACAGATAAAAATACATGCACAGATGCATGCACAGATGGCGCCCAACCCAAAGGCCAGGAGGGCCAGCATTGCCCAAAAATGGATGGAATCAGCAATCAGGCAATGCTGAAGATGGCAAAACTGTCGTGGGGGCTGCAGAGGGGGCAGGCAGTCTGCGGCTGTCATCCCCAAAGGCCTGGTGGAATAACAACTTCGGTCTTCACGAGGCCCCTAGCGCGGAACTTCGCCAAGGTCCCTTAGCAGGGCCGGACAGCAGATGGTAAAGCATTCCCACCAGGGCGGGGACCAAGGAGCTTTGTAAAGGCCACAATGGCGAACGAGGCGTTACCTAGACAAACTGGCGCCGGGGGACAAACCTGAGTTTGGCGCCCCAGCCTGGCGTATGGGCGGCCACCCTCCCCCACCATGACCAATTTGGGCATTTGGGGTTATTTTTGGTGTTTTCGTACCACAGGAAGCATTTTAAAGCTAGCTGCACCATGATTTCAGGGGTATGCATCAAAGAGACTGTCCCTGATGATACCACCCAAATTTAGGCGATGTTTGGTTCAGGGAAACAAGGGAAGTTAATAGGACCCCAAAGGGGTTTTATCCAATGAGCATTCCAGTAGGAGCTAACCTGAATGGGGGACTGCCATTTTGAGGACAACTTGGTCCTCCCTGAACATAACTTCATAAACGAATGGCATCATAAGAGGTGATAACAGATGATACCCTGAAGGAATTTTGGTCACTGGCTGTAAATACATCCCTTCAGGCACCCCAAAAATTTGCCCAAGATTCTTTGTTTTGCAGTGACTTTTGCTCCACTGCAGCTAATGAGGGCAGGCTGCACATTTTTTTTTTGAAGATAGAGGCACCAGACTTTCAAAGGTGGCTCCGGGAGGGAATATCCTGCTAATTGCATCCAGGTTTGGAGACCTTTGCTTCTGTCAATTTATGGGCCACCAAAAAGCTTATTTTGTTTCCCCGCTCCTGCACATGAAGCCTGCTGGGTGAGTTCTCTCAGAACTTCTCAAGCCCCCACCCACCCCAAAAGCAAGCTCACCAAGCTTGGATGCGCACATTACTCAAAACCTCTTGGAGCCGCCTTGAGAATCAGCATACTGTCTTCAAAATATTAATGATCCTAACACACACTCAGAAATTCCTCAGAATCTGCCCGCCATCAAGCCTGCATGATGTGCATGTTCTGTGGTGGGAAAAATTATTTTTTCCCACCATAGACTTCAATGGGGCTTTCTGTTATGCCCAGCTGGCTCTGTGGTAGAGGTTTCAACAGGAGCACTGTGGTAGTGGTTTTTTTCTCTGGGGGGGCCTTATTTCCTGTAGGGCTGCTGGGTGTGAATCTCCTGAAAGGAACCAGCCAACTTTGCTAGGGTTTCACCTGTGATGGCGAATCGCACTGTGGGCATCAGGTTCACCTTCAACTTCGGTGCCCACAGCATTTTCACTCTTCCACACATTTTAGCAAATTTGGCTGGTTCCTTTCAGGAGACTCACCAACAGCCCACAGGGGAAATGCCCCACTCAGAGCAACATCCCACAGTGCCTCCTGTTGACCTCTGCAGACCATCTGGTAACAGATAGCCCCATTGAGTCTATGGTGGGGAAAGTAATTTTTTTCAGAACTGCTGAGAACTAGCGAGATTCTGGGGGAATTTCACAGGTATTATGGCGCTGGCTGCAGAGTGGGGGGGCACCAGACTTTCAAGGTGGCTCCAAGGGAATGCGCGAGTAATAGCATCCAAGCTTGGTGAGCTTTACCTTGCTTCTGGAGTGGGGTGGGGGGGTTGAGGGGTTTGGGAGAACTCAGCCCACAGGCTTTCATGTAGGAGCAAAGGGAAACAAAATAAGCCTTTGGGGGCTATAAATTTGAACCCCATAAGCAAAGTCTCTGAGCCTAGGATGCAATTAGCAGGATGCCCTGCTGGAACCAACCTGCAAGTCTGGGGCCTCTATCTCCAAAAGGGTGAAGGCTGCCTACACACTCAGAAATACCCCATTGGCTACAGTGTAGCAAGGTCACTGCAAAGCAAAGAATCTTGAGCCATTCTGGCAGGGTGCCTGTAAAGGTGCATTTTACAGCTGTTGACTTCAAAATTTCAGGGTATCATCTTATTTAACAATTCTTATGATGCCACCCCAAGTTTGGTGAAGTTATGTTCAGGAGGACTAAGGTATTTGTCCCTCAAATGGGTAGCCCCATCTCAGGTTTAAACTCCCATTTGAAAACAATGGGGATGGGGGGGCACCTTTGGGGGGTCCCATGGCACTTCCCCTGAACCAAACATCTAAATTTGAATGGCTTATCATCGAGAGACAATCTCTGGGTGGTACCCGAGTGCCCAGTGCCATAACCTTAAAAATGCGCCCTGCCGAACCGGAACGTGAAAAAACACTTTAAAATGTAAAAAACATACAAACGACCCTGAAATGTTGGCGCCCCCCCACGTGACCAAATGGGGGGCGCCCGGGGACAAAGGGTACCCCATGTCCCTAGGTAGGAACGCCACTGGGCCCGGGTAGAGGCCAGCTGTATCGATGAGGGGCAGGGGACTACCAGAAAATTCCAGTCTTTTGCTCAAGCATTAGACTTGCATCATTAAAACACACAGACACAGACACAGACACTCACACACCAAAGCCCATCTGATTATTTGGAAATGGTGGCCAGAAGAATGGGGAAAACTGCTGTTGAGTGAAGGCAAGAAAGGACCACAAAATACAGATAAAGGATTGTGCTTTCTGTTTAGCTATTTGCTGTGCAGTGAAAAATGAAGTAATAGGACTGCATATTGCCAGCATTTCAAAACTGCACAACTTCTCAGAGAGCTGGCCTCGATCTGAGCGCCTCACCACCCTGCCTCTGCTGCCTGACTGGGATAGCCTCCTTGCCCCAGTTCTGCCTTACCCAAGCCAGGACTGTGCATGTCAACCAGCCTCATGGACAGCGGAATTCGCACTCTGGACAGTTCAGTTGTGGAATGGAAAGGGTTACCTTATACTAAAAAAACAAGACACCACCATATAACAATGTGAATTGAAAAGGGAAAGAGGGATTCCATTTGACCACCCCAAAAGGCTATGCTGGGGATCATTGGACCTGCATGGACATCTGTGTGGGTTGCGGACTGTGATGAGAAGGACAGTTGCCACAGCAATGCGTGGCTGGGCCCCGCTAGTTCTAAATAATAACAAATAGTAGACAAACATCACTGGAACACTGTGTTGTCCATAGCTTCCCACATAGTTGCCATAGCTGCCCATTTTATCCTGAAATGCACAAGTGCACAGTAGTATTGGTTGTGTTTCCAGATTTAACCTTAGTTCATGGATGTTGAAAATGAAGTCCAACATCTTTTGCAAGTCTGAAAATGTGCCCTAGGAATGTGTTCCAGAGCTCTATCCAGTGCTTTTAGTTTCTGTGTTAGATAATGCAGGAGCTCCTAGACAGGAACACTGGTTTGAAAAAGAAACAGTTCCCCAAGTTTTTAGGGAAGCAGTCTGAGACCCAATGAATGTAACAATCCAATCAATTGTACATGAGACACTAGTTTGCATCCTACTACTCCACAGAGCCAATTCTCTAGCCTAAGAAGTTTTCTTCAGATGCAAGAGGTTGTTGCTTCAGCAGAAGAACCTTTTCTATTGGGGGAAGACTCTTAGGCCCTAGAGGATAGCTCTGACCTGACAAACCAGTGACAGAATGCAAACCATTACTCACTTTACATTGTGGTGACTGAGACATAATTGTTTGCATATAACAAAATGAAACAAAATGGCAGCTTCACTAGTCTGTCTGTCTGTCTGTCTGTCTGTCTGTCTGTCTGTCTGTCTGTCTGTCTGTCTGTCTGTCTGTCTTTCTTTCTTTCTTTCTTTCTTTCTTTCTTTCTTTCTTTCTTTCTTTCTTTCTTTCTTTCTTTCTTTCTTTCTTTCTTTCTTTCTTTCCCTTGAGTGCTACTGGTCTTTATTTCCTAAAACTTGGCAGACATTCAAACTATTAAAGTTTGGCCTTTGCTGAGCATTTCAGAGAGAGTGGTGGCAAGGGTTAACATTATACCTGCCACAACATTCCACACAATTTCCCCTGAGATGTCTCAACGGTTTTCCACTGCCACTGGAAATAATGACTCACAGCTGCAAGAACTTGTGCGAACACTTGATATTCCCGTGTCAAGTGAACTTGTGTCACCACTGCACACTTACAATTAGCTAACACCATACACTGTATTGGACCCCCAGTCAAAGACTTTAACCACAAGCTGATGTTTTTGCTTTTGGTGTTTCAAAAAGAGTTTTATCTTCAAAAAAGAAAGAAAGAAAACCTCACGAAAAGTGTTCCTTGGTGAGTAATAATGCATTTAACTAGGAAACTTGGGTCATATGTTTGTGAAAAGTAAGAAACTGATACTATCGGAGGGATGCCTTAATTTTGTAGCGGTTTCACACTCCATTTTAAAATGGAAATTATAATCACTGGGGTTTCCAAGTGGAAATTCAATCCAAAGAGATGTTTGCACCTTTTCAGTATTCATTTGAGTTCATGATAGTTGGGCTATTTTGATAAGAGAAAACATTTTAAAGGATTAAAGTACAAGCTTAACGTATTTTTTGGGGTAAATGAATGACTGTAATCCAAAACAAACACTTAATTTCCTTCAGGATTTATCTTCTAGATGTATGTGAGTAAATGTGGCCCTTGAATAAGAACATTATATTACCAAGTAGTTGGCCAAGAGTGAACTGTTGCCAGGTTGATGGTGCTACAATGGAGGATGAACTGCATACTAGGGATGGGGAAAGATAGGGAGCCATCTCCTTTCACATTGGGAATCCAGTGTGAACAGCTGAGCTCAGAACACTGAAATTTCAAAAAAAAACAAACAGATGTCAGACAGGAAAAGTGAAGCAAAGAACCCTCTTGTTTGTGTATCTGGTTCATTTTTATCTGACCTTGACGTCTGGGGAAACTGAATGTACACAGAGCTTATACTGAGGCATTGTTAAAATGAAAGGTGTGTATGTGTTAAGTGCTGTCAAGTTGCTTCCAACCTTTGGCGACCTTATGAATTAATGTCCTCCAATCTTGTTATCAATAGCCTTGCTCAGGTCCTGCAGACTGAGGGCTTTGGCTTCCTTTATATAGTCAACATAACAATAAGGCAAGTCCGAGCAATGTAGAGTGAGAGGGTGATTCTGCATGGGCCAAAAACAGCGGTGTGAAAATGGTGTGAAAACTGTGTAAACCCTTTTACACTCTTTTAAACCATTTTACACCATTTTCACACTGTTTTCACACTGCTGTTTTTGGCCCATGCGGAATCAGCCTCTGACAGATTCCATATGGGCCAAAAACAGCATAGAGTTTGCCTTTTTCACAGCTGCCATGCATTGAGTTGACATTCCCATGGAACTATCAACTAAGACGCCCAAATCCCTTTCCTGGTCTGTGACTGATAGCATTGAATGTGTATGTGAAAGCGTTATAACTGCGTTACAACTAAGGCAATCCAGAGCCACTCCCGTTTGCCTTAAACCGAACTCATATAACGGCGTTACAACGGCGTTACAATGGCATTATAAGGGCGTTTCAATGGTGTTATAGCGGTGTTACAACAGCGTTGTAATGGCGTTGCAACGGGGTTGCAACGGTGTTACAAAAACTGAATCCTAATACTGACCATAGCCTCATTCTCGGACTGCGCCCTAGAACTCAACGTAACACTAAGGCAAGCCTGAGCCCCTGCCTGTGCCTTAATCCTAACCCTAATTTATTATTTTTATTTAATTTATTCAGTCAAAAATTGTTCCAAAGAAAAGGAAAGTACCCGAATCCCAAAACTGATCATCGCGCTAATGTTGGACTCTGCTCCAGCACTCAACGTAACACTAAGGCAATCCAGAGCTGCTCCCATTTGCCGTAAACCTAACTCTTATACAACAGCATTACAACAGTGTTGTAATGACATTGTAACGGTGTTCTAGCAGTGTTCTAATGGCGTTACAACGGCATTACAACGGCGTTACAAAAACCCGAATCCTTATACTGACCATAGCCTTATTCTCGTACTGCGCCCTAGAACTCAACGTAACACTAAGGCAAGCCTGAGCCCCTGCCCTTGCCTTAACCCCATCCCTAATTTATTATTTTTAATTAATTTATTCAGTCAAAAATTGTTCCCAAGAAAAGGAAAGAACCTGAATGCTAAAACTGACCATCACGCTAATATTGGACTCTGCCCTAGAACTCAACGTAACACTAAGGCAATCCAGAGCCATTCCCATTTGCCTTAACCCTAATTCTTACAACGGCGTTACAACGGCATTACAATGGCGTTACAAAAACCCGAATCCTAATACTGATTGTAGCCTTATTCTCTGACTGTGTCCTAGAACTCAAAGAAACACTAAGGCAAGCCTGAGCCCCTGCCCTTGCCTAAACCCTAACCCTAACTTACTATTTTTATTTAATTGATAGAGTCAAAAATTGTTTCCAAAATTGTAAGAAAAACCCGAAACATGAATCTGACCATAGGACTATTCTGAGACTGCATCCTTGAACTCCATGTAACGCTAAGGCAAGCCTGAGCCCCTGCCCTTGCCTAAACCCTAACCCTAATTACTTTTAATTAATTAATTCAGTCAAAAATTGTTCCCAAGAAAAGGAAAACCCGAATCCCAAAACTGATCATCGCGCTAATATTGGACTCTGCCCTAGCACTCAACGTAATACTAAGGCAATCCAGAGCCACTCCCGTTTGCCTTAAACCTAACTCTTATAACGGCGTTTCAACGGCATTACAACGGCATCACAGCAGCATTACAACGGCGTTATAACGCAGTTACAACGGCATTACAAAAACCCGAATCCTAACCTAACTCTTATAACGGTGTTACAACGGCGTTACAACGGCGTTATGGCATTACAACGGCGTTACAAAAACCCAAATTCTAATACTGACCATAGCCTTATTTTTGGACTTCGCCCTAGAACTCAATGTAAAACTAAGGCCAGCCTGAGCCCCTGCCCCTGCCCCTGCCCTTGCCTTAACCCTAACCCTAACTTATTATTTTTAATTAATTTATTCTGTCAAAAATTATTCCCAAGAAAAGGAAAGAACCCGAATCCTAAAACTGACCATCGCACTAATATTACAACGGCGTTACAATGGCATTATAACGGCGTTACAACGGCGGTATAACGGTGTTACAATGGCGTTACAACGGAGTTTTAATGGCGTTGTAACGGCATTATAATGGCGTTACAACGGCGTTACAAAAACCCGAATCCTTATACTGACCATAGCCTTATTTTTGGACTGCGCCCTATAACTCAACGTAAAACTAAGGCAAGCCTGAGCCCCTGCCCTTGCCTTAACCCTAACCCTAACTTATTATTATTATTTAATTTATACAGTCAAAAATTGTTCGCAAAATAGTAAGAAAAACCCGAAACATGAAACTGACCATAGGACTATTCTCAGACTGCGCCCTTGAACTCAACGTAACACTAAGGCAAGCCTGAGCCTCTGCCCTTGTCTTAACCCTAATCCTAATGTATTATTTTTAATTAATTTATTCAGTCAATAAATACTTTTGACCCCCTGACCAACCTTCACCAAACCTGGGTGGTATCAGCAGGAGACTCTCCCAATGAAACCACCCATGATTAGTGAAGTTTGGTTCAGGGGGTCCAAAGTTATGGACCCTCAAAAGGGTAGCCCCATGTACCATTAGCTCCCTTTGGAAACAATGGAGGATGGGGGCTCTCCTTTTGGGGGTTCATAAGTTTGGACTCCCTGAACCAAACTTCAGCAACCTTGGCTGGTATCACCAGGAGTGTCACCTGACAATATCCTGAAATTTTGGTACCGCTAGCATAACAACTGCACCCCCTGCTGGCCAACAAAGTAAAACACTAAATGTACCCCCCAAAATTAGAAATGAGCCCAAATTTTTCTGTGCCCCCAATGGTGGGAGCCCAGGACATTTGTCCCCAGTCGTCCCCATTGTAGCTGTGCCTCTGCAATAGTCTTCCTACTTAATTTAGCTTGGTTAATTCTCTGGTTTGATATTGGGTTGGTTCTCCAGTTTGTACATATGTGCCACATTGTCCCATTCTTCCGCTAAGATTCCCTAATTCTGATTGGTTCTTTAAGCATGTTTGTTCAGTCTGCTTTGAGAGGCTTTTGGCTAGGGGTTGCTTTGCATGCTCTTGTGCCTTGGAAATACTTTGTCGTGGAGGAAACAATGGAGGGTAACTTGGGGATGCCTTTTCATCCAATGAGGTTATTTTAAGAACAGATGTCATTAGCTTTGCTGTCATTTTAGTGCAATTTTTTGAACCCCCTCCCCAAAAATTCCAGCCCCTTTAACCCTCCAGAAAGATTCCCCATAGGGAATAATGGATTCAAATAACATCAGAATCTAGGGGGAAACCCAGATCTGAATATCAAATTGGTACTGGAACCTGGATAACTAGGTATTTTTAGGCTCCCTGATATCCAAGTCAAAAAAACATTTTTTAAAAAGGTGCACAACCCTATTTCTCAGTATTCATTACTGGTGTCTTCTTGTTCAGCTGTAATCCTACTTTGGTCCTTTCGGCTTTAAGTTTCAGCTCTTCACTATTTTCTGCCAGTAATGTGGTGTCATCTGCATATCTCAAACTGTTAATGTTTTTTCCGCCAGTTTTTACTCCACCTTAATTTAAACCTAATCCATTTTTATATGATACGTTCTGCAAACAGTTTGACAGTAGGGTGATACAATGCATCTTTGTCTGACACTTTGTTAAGTGGAAATCATTCTGTTTCTCCATATTCTGTCCTATCCGGAACCTATAATATTTGGCCCATGCTATGATAAGAGTGCCAAAGGAATGCCAGCTATTGTTTGGGGGGGAGGGGAACCACCCTCAAACTATCTTTCTGAATTGCTCTCCTCATAACTGGAATCTTGTTGGTGCATGCTGCAGTTAGTTTGAATGAGGCAAAGGAATTTTTTGTAATGTGTGTGTGTTAAGTACAGCCAAGTCACTTCCAACTTATGTAATATTCAACTGCATTTGTTTTTTGGTTGTTTGTTTCTGGAGCAACACAATTCTGAGAAGTGACCTCATAACACTTGCCAAAACTGGCCCTGACACCTCCGACTCAGACATCTTGGAATGCTATATGTTGGAGTAGATCCTGTTAAATTGAATTTGTTGCAATTATTACAATTAGGTCATGCATTAGAGGTGCTTTCTCATGGTCCATAACTTGATTATTGTAGGGACCCCCAATCAAAAAACACAGTTAGCCATCTATGTTTCCAATTAGGGCCTTCAAGGCAATGAACAGTTTAAAAAAGATAATAAAACAATTAAGAAAACCATGCATAGGTGTAAAATCAACGAAGATTTGAATTATGATATTTGTTGGAGGATTAAATTGGCAGCATCCAAGATGTGATTCAGTTTTTAAAAATATGATTTATGCATTTTTCCATATTAAAAATATTTTTTTCTTGTATTAGCTATGATTCTTTTGATCCTGTGTTGAGTGATAAAATTAAATTCCTTTCTCTCTATTTGAGAGTTCCAAGGGAAAAATATGGTGGTATGGCTCAGCTGCTTAAGTATTTTGAGGAGATGTGGATTGGCCACCTCACTTTCAGTGATAAGAGGGGAGAAACTCTTCCACATACCTTTAGACCTATCTCCTTCAGAACAACATTTGTATGGTTTGAATACAAATGATGCCAATTCTATTGAATATCATTCCAATAAAATAATAGGAGGCATATCATCTTCTTTTTGGTTTTATACAAAATAACTAAGAGTAAGCAAACTGAAATGGAAAAGGGCATGGCCAAAGAAGAAAAGGTGGAGCCAAAGGGAAGGGGTCAAATGGTAAAGGGTGTGATTAGAGGCAAAAAGGGTGTATCCAAAGGGAAAGGGGTACTCAATCACCTGGGGCCCATGCAAATCTGGAATAGACTCTGTCATGGAATGATGCTATCACCCTGGAATGATGCTATTGCTACAGCAAAGGGAAATCACATATGACTGTGAAAAGCATCTTGGGTCTTTGATCTTATGCAAAGGTGCCAGGATGCAACTTCAAAAGCCTAAGTTACCTTGTGGCCGGAACAGAGTTTAGCTGGATAGCTGGGAAGCACTCATAAGAAGCTTTATGCTGGGTCAACAGCTTTTTTGGAATAACTTGATGGCACAGGAAGAATCGTGCCAGAAAAAAACAATTCCCAAAGTTTGAAGCTGGTGGGGGGGGGGGGAACTCTCAGGAGAGAGAGAGCCAAGCCAATGGCTGGAATGCAGTTCCATTCAGATGCCTGCTACGTGTCTGGTCGGGAGAGAGCGGGAGTGAAGCCGAGAATGAACAACATCCAACCCAAAAGGGGGGAGATAGAAAAGCCTACAGCTGGGATGTGGTTTAGCCCTGAAGCAAGTGGTGTGCATCGTGCTGGGGTGGAGGAGAGAGAAAATAGCCAGCCTGAAGTGTTTCAGGAGCGTGTGACTTCACAGGAGCCAGCAGCTAAAATGGGCTCCATGGCAGTCATCAACTAGCAGAGAGTCAGTGGGAAGGAAGTCTGTGTTCTGCAGTAAGCCAGGTTACAATGACTTGATTTCACATTACATTGACACAGGAGGGAATTTGCCTATTGAGGTAATGCCTTACACATTGAAGCAAAGTGTGGCTAGGGACATGTTACAGATGTTGCATCATGGAGTAACCAGGAAGAAAACTTCAGAATGGAGAGATACTACTGTGTTTTCTTCAGAGAAGAAAGTATCTGACTATGGTTGAAAGCAGCATGAGTATTATAGTTCAATGCTCAAGGGTATTGCATTGCTAATTAGTCTGAAAGTATGTATTAGTCTAAAATTATGTTTTGTGTTAACATGATTTTCTTCATTCTATATTGTTATGCTATTATAAGGATTACGTTATGCATGAAAGGAATTGTAGTCAGCAGATCTCTGTATTAGTTAGAGATGACTGCTGTGGAAGTAACACATGTAATCTTTTCTATATGGATAGATGAAATATGTAGCCATTAGACTACAGATTCCCTCTCAAAAAGGGGGCGTGTGATGGAAAATAGTTAGCTGAACTATGTATTAGCTAGAAATGTGATATTATGCAACAGTATTATTAGGAAGCTGAAGTATGTGAACATGAAGTTTACAGACTTCATCTCAAAAATGGGCGTGTCATGGAATGATGCTATCACCCTGGAATGAAACTATCACTACAGCAAAGGGAAATCACATATGACTGTGAAAAGCATCTTGGGTCTTTGATCCTATGCAAAGGTGCCAGGATGCAACTTCAAAGGCCTAAGTTACCTCATGGCCAGAACAGAGTTTTCCTGAGAGGGGGAAAACAAAGGATTTGAGGTTCCATCTTGAGACATGGTCGGAGAAGCATCTCTGGGCCATGGATTCCCGGAAGGGGGGGAACAAAGAACTTCCAAAGGGACTGTATTCAGCTGAGCCATTTCTCTAATTGCATTTATGTTTTATTTCTTTGATTTGAACTTTTACAATAAATCTTTGAGAAATCAGATGGTTGGAGTTATTGGAGAAAAGGACCCAAAGGATTTTACTGTAACAAGCGTGGCTCTCCCAGGCTTGGTTCCATGATAGACTCATACTGGTAACATCTGCCTTAAGTATAACCAGCTTATAGATGTCCTAGGTGGCATGAAGAAGCAGCTGGTAGCAATTCAAAAAGAGAATTTGAAAACCACAAGTTCTGAATGATGTTTTTATAGTGTTCCAAACAATTTAATTCTACAAGCTAAACAGCTTCAAGATTGTTCAGCTCAAAACACACACACACAGAGGACTGATGTCAATGGTGGTAAACTACAGACCATCAATGCCAAAGAAACAACAGCCTGTAAGTGCTTCAGGGATTAGTTAAATATGCATTAATGGGAAGCCCTGTGCCTTGAGATGATTGCCACACAAAGTCTACTGTTTTTTTTCTGCGTCCCATTCTAATATAGAAACTAGTGGTAATATCTAAATTTTAGACCTGCTTACAATATGACCACACAGACCTTGCTAGTCCATGGGCAACTGCATGAAATTTGATGATTTTCCCATATAGTCCAATGTTCAGGTTGCTCAGAGGCCACATCACTGCCATGATCTCACACACAATTTTCCATGTCACAGGTAGGAACAGATACCTATATTGTTCAGGCCAATGACAACTACACCTAGGAAATCTCTGAAAAAGGAAGGATATGAGAATAATCAGCTATGTGCAGGTAGCCATACAAAAATGTTTAAGAGAATAATCAGTTAACCTGTTGTGAATCAAATTTATTTTACTAATTAAACATTTGTTTGTTTGTCACATCAGGCCAAATAATATTTGAACTAGGGGAAACAAGGGGTCTACTCTGTCAGAATAAGAGTTCCCAACTTCAGACTGGAAAATTTCTGGAGATTTGAGGGTTGTACTTGGAGAGGGCAGAGCTTGGGGAGGAAAGGGAGTTCAGCAGGGATGCGATTCCATAGAATCTGCCCTCTGAAGCTGACATTTCCCCCAGGTGGACCTATGTCAGTAGTCTGAAAATTAGTTGTAATTCCAGACCCTATTTTGAAACTGGTAATATCAGGCAGAATTAAAGTGATTCCAACAACACCTAGAAAAGACCCATTTCAGCAAATAAATTAGTTAAAGGACAAGAAAATGGAAAGGGGGGTGGGTGGATACTTCACTTAGGAATGTTTTGCACTGCCCTATACCTTTCCTTTAAGGAATTTTAATAGGGAGCTTTGCAAAGTTGCAAACCTGTGTTCAAATCAAATCAACCTTTATTGGCACATCAATACAATATCGCAGACAGAAAAATTCATTCAGACCAAACACACAAACACAAAAAAGGAGACATTAGTCAAATTTTCCCTTGGAGCTCTGAGTTATAAGAGAATCAAGAAATTTGGCTGAGTCAGTTACATCACTACTAGTGTTTAGTAAGGAGATAATCTTCTGCAGGTTAGAGGCACCATCTCTGTCAACCAACAACGGTGATAACAGGTTTATTCTAGGTATGTTATAAAAGGGGTAGTAGAGTAAAATATGGGCTGAAGAGTCTAAACAGTCCCCATTACATGCACATAGCCTTTGATGGTAAGGGATTTTGGCAAATCTCCCTGCTAATACTGCTGATGGAAGAGCATAACAGTGGGCCAGCATCATTGCTCTACGGTGCCTGGGTGAAGTTAGTTGATAGAGGTATTTAACCCCCCTCCTTCCTATAAAGGGGATACCCAGGAAAAGAGGTGAGAATGACCTAGTGGCCTTTTCAATTAGAAATTGATGCTCCTGACCTCCTTTTCAGAGATTGGGATGTTTGTTTAGATAATCCCAAGCCAAAAATATATCCAAATATACTGTGTCGGTGTTTTCCAGATATATTCAGATCTCCCAAGCATAGCTAGTATTTTTCAGGATACTGAAAAATGAGTCCTGAAAATCCAAGAAATATTTGAGATAAACACTGAATATCAAAAACCAGATTTTTAGACTCCCAAGACTATTTTTTTTCTTTATTTCTCCAGTGTTCGGTGTCTCCAGGGGCTTGGTATAGGCTTACCATGGAAAAGTGCCCTACCCAAAATCCAGATCCAAAATTATTATGAAAATTTTTGAAGTGCACCTTTGTGGTGTTGAATAATTTTCATGTCACATTCAATACATGTACAACTTAATGTGTTATTTAACCTCCCCTGCCCCCCCTTTTATCCAGGTCCTGGATCCCAGGTTTCATTTGTAAAGTAAAGAATAATATGGTCCAAGGAACAACAACTCCTCCCCCTCCTTGTTGATACTACACTTTAAATTTCCCTCCTATCATCCTCTCTACTTAGTAGGAATTAAACAAGACCTGAGTTGAGGCATGCCACATCACATCTAGTTTCAGTCTGAATGTTTATGAACTGAAAATACAGCTACACTCCTCAGTGAACATGGCAGCAATCAAAATGGGTATAGTTCAAATTGGGCAACCATCAGTTGTCTGTGACATGGGCCACGGTGACCTGTCATGCACCATTTATAAACCATTAAAAATGATGAAAGGGGAAGCCTGATATTTGAACTGCAGGAAATAGTCATAGGGGCATCACTGGAAAAGGGGAAAAGTTGCCAAAATATATTAATCAGAGGTAAAATTTCACTGAATCCTCAGTGCCTTTCTCCAGACATGTTCATGAAGTTCGGAACCCCCATTGTGTTGTTAATAAGCTGCAATTATTGTTATAGAGATTTTTTAAAAAACAGGCATTTTCCAGAGCTGTCACAGGAGTTCTGTTTTAAAATTAATTCTGCACAACCTAAGAGACAGCAGGTTAAATTTACTGTTGCATACTAGCAGTACACATATTCATCTGCAATAAATGAATTTGCCTTAGCTAACAAGAAGTCCAAACTATGAGGAATTTGATGTTGTCCATAATTAGAATGAAAAGTTAAGGTTTTTTTTTTAATTGCAGTGAAGCCAAAATGAAGTGATGGTTCTCCCCTTCACACTCATGTTTAGATGGATCATACTAAAAAAAAAAAGAGGGGCGGGGGAGAAAAACTAAGTTATCCATTAGTGATGAACAAATGTACCCTTTTTCATTTGTTTTACATTTTTACCATTTTTCCCTGTTTTTATTCTTGGTTTTGCAGATACCTTTCTACTGCATTCAGATGCTGCGTTCAGACAAACAGCATCTATGACCCCTTCCGCACTTGCATAATAATGCATTTTCAATCCACCTTCACAAGCAAGCGGATTTTGCTATTCCGCACATTAAAATACAGCCGCAAAGTGAACTGAAAGTGGATTGAAAGTGCATTATTCTGCATGTGTGGAAGGGGCCTATGTCTCTTCTCACCTACATTTTCTTCTCCCACAGGGCATTTCAAATCTGTTTTCTTTGCTGGAAGCCACAAAGAATTGAAAGATGTACCTGTTTGGCCGGGGTGGGGGTGAGGGGTACTTACAGATGATTTCTAAGTTTATGCTAGTAATGATGGCAATGATTTCTGGTTGAGCTGAGATCATCTGAAGATGTAACACTCTACTATTCTTTTACAGATGTGTAAGATGAAACCTTCTGTGTTGTGGTGCTGTGGCTTTGGAATCCATTTCTTCTGAGGCTTGCCTTGAACCCTCTTACTGTGTTTTGAGAAAATGATAAAAATCCACCTCTTGGAGACATTTGATGACCATGTGTACTGTGTAGCTTATAAATGGATTTTTTTTGTTCTGATTTCAAACTGTAGTTGTTTTCACTTCTATTGTATGTATTCTGCTTTGTAAATTGTCCTGAGCGTGTGAAAAAAAGTAAAAATTATACTTAATATATATAAAATATAGTGCTATTTTGTGGCTTCGACTGCCCAGGATTCCCAAAACAACTCTTGACTCTTTTGAGACTGCTGTTAAGATTTAGGTTTGCATCCTAAGCAGCAAGAGCAGACTTGTGTTAATAGTGGAAGGCAGCCTCCCTGGCTTGTTCCTCTCATCGCAGCCTTCTGCACCCCACCTCCACTAGAGAAATACCTGTTCCATACAAAATACCTGTTCCATACAAAAATTCCTGGTCCTCAAGTGGTTTTGCCCAGTGATATTTCCGTCCTCCCAAATTGGTGATTCTTTTCCAAACCCCCTGGGTGAGCCTGCTGCCGTGCAAAACACCATGGGAGCAGAAACAGTTTCTTTTTCCCGCCCAGCTGCCTGATCTCCCAGCCCCTCCACCTGCCCCCTTGATCTCCCCGCCTGATGTTCATTCAAGCTGCCACTCAAAAAAACAGCCAATCAGAACGCAGGACACTGGGCATGCTCACATATGCTTGCAGTGTAAATGCAGAAGTCCAGGGCTTGTGTGAAAGAAACTAGAGTATTTCCTCCCTGTCTTCACTGGAGTCCTTCACAAAATGGGCAGCCATGCGAAGGGAGAAACCAGGATAAAACAGAACTGAAAGAAACCAGTTGTAATCAGGTATGATTGTGCTGTGTGGAAACGGCCTATAGTCAGAGACAGGAGCAGAAAAATCACAGCCCCCTTCTCCACAAATGGAAACGCTTTGCCAATGGAAGAGCTGCTGTGGTGCTGATGGAATGACATCTTGGAATCCAAGCCTTAGTTTCACTGAGATTTGTTATCATGTCGATGTGCCAAAGATTGCAACCTTCATAACTAGAGTCCCTTGAGCTGTTACAGAAAACAAGTTATATATATTCATACATGCAGATTATTAATTCTGTTGGAAATAAGGGTGTTCACTTCAAAAATTTGCATAATAACTCTGGAACTGGATTTCGGGGATGGCATTGCTTTCATTATCCTGATTTTTTTTTATAATGGCTGTTACTAGCTCAATATTTTGTATCCAAGGCTACAGTTGGCTCATCCTAAATGTCAAGGAATGGTTAGCTTGTGCACTCCAATACATGCCAACTGGGTGACCTTGTGCTAGTCACAGTTCTTTGGAGCTCTCAGCCCCACCTACCTCATAGGGTGTTTGTTGTAAGGGGGGAAGGGAAAGGAGTTTGTAAGCCCATTTGAGTCTCCTTACAGGACAGAAAAGGGAGGACATAAATCCAACTCTTCTTCTTCTACATTCAAATAGAACTCACAAGGTGGTGAATATCAAAAATCAAAAACATTCTGATTTTTTTTGTCTTTCTCTTCAAATGATTTATTTGGCCGTAGTGAAAAACGGGCTCCACAGATCTGAAGGTATTCGTTGGATGACATATTTCTTTGCAGTGATTGTTTATAATTATAGGATCAGAGATGGAACACATAAAAACGTGAATATATTTTAAGGGAGTAGAGTTGATTTTATTTATAGAAAGTAAATTACTTTCTCCCAACAGAACCATCAAAATAGCTTAGAAAACTTTTTTCTAACTTCTCTAAGTATGGGTTCCTTCTCGGATGTAAGTGTACTCAAGGAAATATAATTATATCTTGCATTTTACCAACCAAATATTTGAATTCAAGCTAATATGTTTGCTCTCTAGTTTGTAGTAAATATAGCCTAGGATTTGGAAGGCACAGATTCAGATCCGCACTCTGCAGTAATGGAGATCTTAGATTCTATTTCATTAATCCTATCATCCCCCCACCCCTGGAAGATCAGAGGAATTGTGTATTTTTATCCTTCTCTCAGACCTTGAGCCTAGGATTATAGATAGTCGCTAGATTTTGTGCAGCTCCTAGTGTCTTCTGTAGTTTTGTAATAACTTAATGAATCCTTTTTGCTATGTTTAAATATCATCTATGTAACAGCTTTTTATATAAAATGTATCTGGTACTGTATTTAGTGTTTGTGCTTTTTTTCATTCATTCATTCAATCTACCATGGAAGCTTCCGGGCTGACCTGGGGCTTGTGGCAGATTCTTAGTCTAATTTACTTCATTGGGTTACTGTGAAGATAAAATGGAGGAAAGGAGAATGTTACAAGCCATTTTAGGTCCCCATTGGAGGAAAAGGAAAGGTATAAATAAAGTAAGTTTTGTAATGTAATTTAATATATAGGAGGAGAACCTCCAAGGATTTGCACATAAAGGACCTGTTTTACTGACTGAAATCAAAACTAGCAATATTGTGTTTGCCTAGGATCCCCACAATGACCATTGAGATCTCAGAGGACATTAATTATTTGAAGGTACATGTGTCACCTCTCTCTCTCTCTCTCTCTCTCTCTCTCTCTCTCTCTCTTTAAGGGAGTAGAGTTGATTTCATTTATTGTATCATATTATATTATCATATCATTTACCAGCCAAATGTGGACTGATCTGCAGATATCTAAATCTGCAGCCTGGGCCCACACTGAAAAGAAAAAGATAGTTCTTTGAACTCATGGGCATTAAGCATGGGGATGAGAATACAAAAGAAAATGACATGACCTCTGCAGGTCTTTGAGGTTCCCTGCTCATCATCAGTATATGAAATTCTCAACATGGCCCCTCTGTAGATATTTAAATCAAGTGATTGGGGCCATGAATAGACAAGACAGGTCTTTCTACAAACCCGAGAAGCCTAATTTGCAGAAAAATCTGAAATCTAGCCTAAATACAATGTATGTATGCATGTATGCATGCATGCATGTGTGTATGTATGTATGTATGTATGTATGTATGTATGTATGTATGTATGTATGTATGTATGTATGTATATGTGTGTGTGTGTGCGCGCGTATGCTGGTACTCCCATGCTGACTCCAGCTATATCAACATGGTAGAGGTGTTCCAGGGGTCAGGGCTGACCTTAGTCAGTCTCCAGAGCCCTATTGGCCCCTGTGTAGAGTCGCCAGCAGAGGTAGAGTCGCCTGTGTAGAGTCGCCAGCAGAGGTAGGCTCTATAGCTCTATTTGCTCCTATGGGGGCTTTGAGGTAAGGGTTTTTTTTAAATCAATTTCCTCTTTGGAGCAGGCAGAGCGGTGCTGAAACAGCACTATCCCCGCTCACCCATCAGCTCTGGATTAAAAGTTACTCTAAATAATCATTGTATTGTCGAAGGCTTTCACGGCCGGAATCACTTGGGTGCTGTGTGGTTTCCGGGCTGTATGGCCGTGTTCTAGCAGCATTCTCTCCTGACGTTTCGCCTGCATCTGTGGCTGGCATCTTCAGAGGATCTGATCCTCTGAAGATGCCAGCCACAGATGCAGGCGAAACGTCAGGAGAGAATGCTAGAACACGGCCATACAGCCAGGAAACCACAGCACCTAAATAATCATTGTTCAAAAGTTGTCAGTGTTTCATTGTATTACTTTCAGACCACTGTTTTTCTTTATGGAAAGATCTGAAATACCTTAGCAACTGTCATGTAACTCAGCAAATGAGCTTTTCAGTATGGAAATATCAGCTGTTTAAGAGTTACTTAATCTGTGGATCTGCTCATTCTCACATTGTATGGTTGTTGGTATAGATGCTTTCCTAGGTGTGATTTTTCTTTTAAAAAATGTAGTTGAGTTGTGACCATGGATGACTGTCCCTCATAGCACTTTCTCTGAGGTGGCATATGTGAAAGATATGAGAGGATATATTACTTTCTGATTTTTTTTGGTAGAGTATGAAATGTTTCTCTCTTGGGAAAAACTGTTGTAGAAGTAGCTTATCTTTGATAATCGCAACTTTGTTGTGGTGACATAGTGCACTTTGATCTATGGCACAATTTTGTGCCAGGCTGCTTTCCGACCTCCTTTCTCCATACTGCACTCGCCTCAAGATCTGCATCTCAGATGCATGGCAAAAAAAGTACGACCGAAGAGTCTTGAATCTTTATTGCCTCTGACAAGATGAAGTAGAGACAGCAGAAATTTCATCCAAAAAGGAAGCAGCTAGGCAGCACTCTCACCAATCCATTAAATGTCCATCCCATTACTGGCAAAGCCTCAGCAAAAATTGACATGAGCAACAGCCTCAAAGGATACTGGAAATCTCTTACTATACAGGAAACAGCAATAGAACACTACTAATGATGATTGATAGGAGAAAAGGATTCAATCTACAAGAAAAGCAAATTGAGTACTATTATGTCAAAAGGATCCACAGATAATTCGCAACCATGATTCACTATCATGATAATGAATATGTAAAGATATCCAAATGTGAGTGATCTGAATCATCAATAATTGCCAGCTGAAAACAAATGGATATTATGACTTTTATAATCAGAGGCCCCTTCCGCACATGCAAAATAATGTGTTTTCAAACCACTTTCACAACTGTTTGCAAGTGGATTTTGCCATTCCGCACAGCTTCAAAGAGCACTGAAAACAGTTTGAAAGTGCATTATTTTGCACGTGCGGAATGAGCCTTAGAATTTTTTATTTTAATATTTTAACAAACTCAAAACAGTTTTACAAAAAGAATAATATAGTAATACAAAAGAAGAAATACAGTAGTACATGACATGTTCCAAACTAATTTCCAGATTCTAGTTTCTGAATACAAGGAAGCCATACTGTGTCGAACTCATTTATACATTTATCTTTCTATATGTAAGTTAATTTAATTAAAGTGTGTTTCCCTCATTTTTTCACTCCATTCCCAGATATCTAGAGATGCTTTCTTTTCCCCATCATCTAGCATAGAGCATTTTGGCCAACACACAAACAGTGTATGCTAGGGAGGGGGTGGGGGTAGACATATTCTGTTCATCACCAGCATCTAAAATAAAGGCTCCATTTTTAACCTTTGGATTCACCCAATCCCAGAAAGTACCATAAGTTTTCAGCATTTACATCAACCCTCTGAGGGAGATCAACCAGAAGACAAATGTGTCATGTTGGTCTTTCTGTCCTTTCTGTGTACATACAGGGAGAAATGTAAATACTGAACCATTGAATTCAGAGAAGGAAAGATGAGGGCAAACAAACTGAAGCTTAAAACACCCAAGAAGGAAGTTTTGTGAATTGCGAGCAAAGCTAATTCTGGAATGCATAACCTGGTCTATATCACATTAGCAGTTTGGAGTGGCTCCTGATTAATCACTGTGGGCTTTTCCATATTTTCATGTTTCTCGCATCTAACTTTCTGTTTCTTGCTTGGGGGAGTTCAGTACTGCATATGTTTTCTTCCCTCTAGTGGTCCATTCAACATCACGCAGCTTTAACATCACACAAGACAGATGTCCTGTGTCTGGATCGGGGCATGGTTTGCCAATTGCTGCCTCTGGAGGGCGTGCAACTGATTTCTGCACCAACCATCAAGAGCCTAGCTGTGCTCCTTGATGCCTCCTCATCAGTGGAAACACAGGTGACCCAAGTGGTTCGTCTGGCTTTTAATCATCTCTGCCAGGCGAAACAATTGGCACCCTATCTATCCAAGACTGACCTTGCTATTGTGATCCATGCAATGATCACCTCTAGACGAGACTACTGCAATGTGCTGTAGCCCTCACTATCCTCTCTTAAGGAAAATAATGCATGTTGAATGACAAGTCTGGGTCATGGCCAAATGAAGCTTTGTTGAGGCACAATAAATATTTCTGCAGGGTGTCTTCTGGAGATAGAATACAGGTAGAATTTCCTCATGACACTTGTAAGATGCAACCATGCCTGATGCTGCCTGCACCCAAGGCTATGAGCAGTTCTTCTAAACAGAAGGCATGTTCAAGCAAAAGAGAAAAATGGCTTCACCTGAAAGACAAGAGGGTAGTGTCCACACAATTTCTTAACCCTGTAGGCGCATTTCTTAACCCTGGCATTGCTGTTATTTTAATGGCTTCCCATCCAATAAGAGATGACTGAAGGTAGTGGGTGACTTCAAATAAGATACTTTTGCATTGCCTTCCCCATACAGGGTTAATACATTGAGAAATATAGCAAGGGAATTATACTGGCCAGAGCTAGAGCTTGTGTCCCGTTTCATTCATTCAGTAATTTTAATGCACAAAAAAGAAAAAAATGTTTTTAGGGGATACTAATTACCTGTGTTCCTTTAATACAGAGGTATGCACATGGGACACACGCTGAATTCCAATGACCTCTCCCTGTTCTTATGTACATTGCTGCCAAACTAATCATTATGTCAACTAAAATATGGACTTGCTTTTCAACAACTGCCTGCTTCAGTACAGCATCTCAGTTTTAGATGATCACTCTGGGAGTGACTGCTTAAAATAAATATTATATTATATTCTATGGAAATATCAGTACAGCAGAGTGAATAAAGTGAATAAAGCAATTTGCAGGAGGTGCATGTTTACTGAATGTTTCCATCAAACATGAAATGCCACAGATATACAGGGATAATGGTGCAGAGCTCTTTCCTGAGCAATGCAACACATATTTAAATGATCTGCATTAGTGCCTGCAGGAGGGGCAAGAGGTGTTAAGTTAGGCAGGGATGGGGTGGGCTGATCATGATAACTAGGGATGATCTGCAAGCACCCTGACATCTGAACTGGTGGAAGGATTGTTGAACGGTGCACCACTGGCTGTGAGGAGGGGTGCAGCTGGAAAGGAGAAGCTCTTGGTGCTGAGGGGCATCTTTCTGAACTGGGTAGTGGCTGTGTAGCACATCATGGGATGGGGTTGGAGCTGGGCATCTCTCAGCACATTGAATGCAGGTGATGATAAACAAGGTCAGCAGAAGATGCTGTCTGCATTTGGAGTCAGGGTAGGTTTGGCAGAAAAGGCAGCCAGGGGCAGGCTGCCTTAGTACAGCCTGCTATTTAAACAGGCTAGCATATTTAAACACGATGCAGAACAGATTAATTAATTAAATGCACTTGTTACACTCAAGCTGTTATCTTGTGTCTTCTTTGAATGGGTGCTTGGGATAATGGCTGTCTCCGTGGAACTCTGGAGCGTCCAGTGTCTCCTATTTTCACAATGTTAAATTTTCCACTAACAATTGGTAGGCCTCCATCTTCATCATTGAGAATAGTTACTGGGGCATTTCAATGCCCACAGAGACCCTATTCTAGAAGAAAAGAAACTACCTACAGCCTCAAAATCATATGGCTTGGCAGTTATTTCAAGCAGAAGTGAATGTCAGGCTTACTTAGTTCTGACAGACTGTGAACGAGTGATGAGAAAGCTAGAGCATAAATGTGTACACAGTTTTCATCCTTTTCCTCACTCTCAGACCTATCAAGTAAGCAGCTTAGATTATATTTGGTGAACCATTCACCACACCAGGAGGATTTTAATCTTCCCCGAGAGGTCAATGTATTTCATTTACTGGAGCAAGAAAAGAGACAGAATGAAACCTAAATCTGGCATAAACTGATCTCTGAAAGAAAAGTGCTCTGAGGCAGCAGCAGCATAATCACCATAAAGTCAGCAATCAAAAGTGAAAATTGAAATGAGATCATTGCAGCTGACCAACCCTCTTTGGTTACTTATTGATTGATTGGCAAATCTGAGAATGTCAAGTGCTGCAAATTGTCTGCCAGGTAGACTCATGAGCTATGGGTTTTTTTGTTGGACATTTTCATCTATCCAAACAAGAAATTACTTTTCTAAGTGAGTGAAATAAAATATCTGAGTGAACAAAATGACTGGCTGCTATATTTAACTCAAACACATAACAAATCACAATTCTGCAGTGAGGAGGCACACTTCGTAGGTTGTATTTTTTCTTCTTCTTGAGGCCTGGATGTAAGACCACAGCCCTCTAAATAATCCTCCAGAAATAGACCAATGAAATGTTCTCTCTGACAACAGACACAGTATTATACCTGCAGCTGGTAAATGTTTCCACTGTCGAACCACCTTTCCTTCTCATTTCCAGTAAAAATTTGGTCCCGGGGGTGGGGTGGGGTGGGGTGGGGTGGGGGGGAACAGTCAGCAGTTAGAATTTTAATTTCTTTTCTGCTGTTGAAGAGAATTGAGAGTAGCAATTACATATATGATTCTTTTTTCCTCCTCTTCCTTTGGGAAGAAACAAGAGAATATGTCTTTAGCAGATGAGATCAGTCTTCTATCTCATGATCGCTAAATGTGTCCTGAATCACTATCAAAGCCAAATGCAGATGAATGACTTTTAGATCACTCAAACCGATGCTGAAATAAGACAGGCATGGATTTGAACAAGAAATCATATCCGTTAGGTGATGCTTCCCTTGCAGTGACAGGCTGTTGCACCATCCTAGATTCATGAGGAGTACAGTAAACTCAAATTTTGCAAACAGAACTTTTGAAAACAACTTCTTGCTAGTCCACCAGATGCTGCATTTTGAAATTTCAGGGCTGTGCATCTCACTAGTTGTAATAAAACTCTGTAGTGGACTTGAATTGTATACTTTAAAAAAAACCTGTTTGTCAGGGTCGCTACCCTCACTTAAATCCCTGGTGCATGTTAAGTTTCTGTTTCCCCAGTTCTCCCTGTTCCCGCCACTGGGAAGGACCGCCCACTCCTACCTGTATATATATTGGAACTGAGGGCAAGAACCCTCAGTTCCAGCACCCTGTACCTAGGGCGATACATTTCAATAAAGTTCGTTCCTTTGTTTCAAAGTCGACTTCGTTTGAGTGTGTTCAGCCTTACACTGTTGTGCACCGAAATAAAAGCACTAGACACCAAAATATGAGTATAACTAAGTTTATTAATATCTGATTGACATGACCTGAATAGCCTAGACTAGTCTGATTTTGTCAGATGTCAGAAGCTAAGCAGGGTCCACCCTGGTTAGTATTTGGATGGGAGACTGTGAAGGATGTTCAGGGTAAGGACCCAGAAAGAACGGCCCAGGACTCATCTGAGGGCCACCATTGCCACCTGAGGCGGGGGAAGGTGGAGGGCTGTCTCGCACTGGACTGCCTCATATGCTGTGAGCAGAGCTGGTGAAGACTGGGCTGGTGCAGTTGAATGATGTGGCTGGTGGGGGTATGTGTGCAGATCTGTTCTGGATACTGCACCTCTGCTTCCTTCAGTTAGCCAAGCCAATAAACAAACTGTGGTCAGTTTTTCATCCATAAACAGTTATCTTGTGCGTTATTGTGAGCCCTCCTCCTCTTTCCCAACTCGGGTGGCAAACTGGCAATGGCAAGCCACCTCTGAATTTCTCTTGCCTTGAAAACCCCATGGAATAATTATGTCAGTAGTGATTTAATGGCAAAAGGAGAGAAGGGGCGCTTTCGCACACACTGTTTGTTGCAGATCTGGCATGTGAGGTCGTTGCCGTATCACACATTTGTTTGCACACACTTAAGCCGAAATGTGTTCCAACTCCCTTTCTGTGCCACATTCCAGCCGTTGTTCCGCATTTTTCCTGTCGCTCGATACTTGTGCAACTTTCTTGAAAACGCGAAGTTTCCCACAATTTGGTGCCTAGTTGCTAAAACAAAAAGTGGAGCCGAAGTGGATCAAGTGGCAGCAAGGTTTACCACCATGTGACGAGATTTGATCCATCCAATGGGAGGCGACTGGGCGTTCTGTTGCAGGCGCACATTCCTTTGTTCCTTTATGCCTCTCACCTGACTTCCCCTCATCCCTGCTCAGTCGTGTACTTTGTAGCTCGACCCAGATGGCCTCTTGAAGGGTGCTTAAAACCGCCACCCCTTTTTTTTTTTTTTTTTTCTCTTTGTCCCTCCCATTGTCGGAACTGAATGGAGGGCGGCTGAAAGAGAAAGCCCGTTTGCTTTGGCGGAGCCTTAGGAGATGTTGCTTAAAGGATGGATTTTCAAGGAGGGCTGGAAAGAGGCCCGGCTTGCATCTTTGAGAGGAGCAGAGAATATTCTCTTGTGCTGTCATGCATAACGGGTGCCTTATTTGCCTGCAGACCTCCTTTGGGGGTGGGGTGGGATGCGTGTGGGTTTTTCCCCCGTTTCCCTTCTCATCCTGCTAAAGTAGGGTAGAGAAGAGGGCATTCCACTGTTTTCATCCCCCTCTCTTTCTCAAGGATCCAGTGCCGAAAAGTCCTCCTGGGAAATGGAACAAAGGTATTCCTGTGCCTTCTCCCGGAGCGGGAGAAGAGAACTACTGAGAAAACACCCCGGCCAGTGGCGTAGGGGGTTAAGAGTTCGTGTATCTAATCTGGAGAAACCGGGTTTGATTCCCAGCTCTGCCGCCTGAGCTGTGGAGGCTTATCTGGGGAATTCAGATTAGCCTGGGCACTCCCACACATGCCAGCTGGGTGGCCTTGGGCTAGTCACAGCTTCTCGGAGCTCTCTCAGCCCCACCCGCCTCACAGGGTAACTTAGGCCCCACCCCCGGACTGCCCCAGGACTGCGCGCCAGCCAATCAGATTCGTCGTTTGCGCCGCATTCCTGAGGGATGCAAAAACCCGGGAGTTGCGAAGCAAGCGGAAGATGTGTGACTACCGGGCCATGTGTGAATGCCATCGAGTGACGAAACTACATTAAAAAGGTAAGGAATCAATGCAGTTCGCTTTTATTCTGGAATAAAAAGTGTGTGCGAAAACGCCCAAGGAGAGAGCTTATTTGTGTATTATTAAACATTTGCTTTTAGTGAGGCTTATGGTGGAGGCAGTCCTGCTGACTGATTCCTAGAGAACATTACCTTAGCTTCAAACTCAGCTAACTTTGCTTCCAGCTTTATTTATCCTAGAATGCAATGAAAACTGCACTAAACTGCATCACAAAGTAACTAAGAATTTGGTTGGTGCTGCTTAGTGTCAAGGGAGTCCCATCTCCAGTCCCCAGCTGCACAGCCTGTGATCAGCTGGCTTGGAAAAACCTTCCTTCCTCTTGAGATACCTGAGGGTGCTCACCAAATATCCCTACCAATATGACAGTAACCCACACTATTTCTGCTAACCTACTTAGACCCTACTCAGTCAAAGATCAGGCCTCTTTATTGTAACCCATCCCCTAATCATAACATACAGCAGACGAACGAATACCTCCTTTGAGGCCAATTTGAAGGATTAATAGTTAGGCCCTCTTTGTAACCGTACACAGAAAAGGAAGCTTTAAGTTTACAACCACAAACTTTCAGACAGGAGTTGTATCATCCACGTACAAAAGACATGGCAACTTAACACGAGTTAGATAAGACAAGTAGAATTCATCTCTGGAAATACAGATCATTGATGCCCAAATTTTATAACAGGGGAGTGGGGTTGTATTCTTGCTTTACCCCCTTGCTCAGTGCAATAGCTCCAGTCGGTTCACCAGGTGGACCACATGTTACTTGAGCTGTGGATCAATTATATAATTGTTGAATCAAGAGACAGGTGACACTTGTCAATAGATTATTCCTTCATCTAATCCCATCATCTCTCCCCAGGCACTAAGTAAAAGACAGGTATAAGGTTCATAAAGGCCACAGCCAAATGGTCTTTCTTTGAGCTGGTATATTTGTCTACAATAAACTGAACAATATGGCAGTGATCAACTTTACCAATGCCTGTACAAAACCCAGCTTGCTTTTATCCCAAAATAACTTTGTCCTCTACCTATGGTAATAATAATAAGAACATAAGAACATAAGAACAAGCCAGCTGGATCAGACCAAAGTCCATCTAGTCCAGCTCTCTGCTACTCGCAGTGGCCCACCAGGTGCCTTTGGGAGCTAACATGTAGGATGTGAACGCAATGGCCTTCTGCGGCTGTTGCTCCCGATCACCTGGTCTGTTAAGGCATTTGCAATCTCAGATCAAGGAGGATCAAGACTGGTAGCCATAAATCGACTTCTCCTCCATAAATCTGTCCAAGCCCCTTTTAAAGCTATCCAGGTTAGTGGCCATCACCACCTCCTGTGGCAGCATATTCCAAACCCCAATCACACGTTGCGTGAAGAAGTGTTTCCTTTTATTAGTCCTAATTCTTCCCCCCAGCATTTTCAACGAATGCCCCCTGGTTCTAGTATTGTGACAACGCGAGGAAGCTTTATATCTGTGAACATTTTCTTCACCATGCATCATTTTGCAGACTTCAATGATTTCCCCTCACGTGCGCCTCCTCTCCAAACTAAAGAGTCCCAAACGCTGCAGCCTCTCCTCATAGGGAAGGTGCTCCAGTCCCCTCAATCATCCTTTGTTGCCCTTCTCTGCACTTTTTTATCTCCCTCAATATCCTTTTTTTGAGATGCGTGACCAGAACTGGACACAGTACTCCAAGTCGCGGTCGCACCACTGCTTTATATAAGGGCATGACAATCTTTGCAGTTTTATTCTCAATTCCTTTCCTAATTATCCCCAGCATAGAGTTTGCCTTTTTTACAGCTGCCATGCATTGAGTTGACATTCCCATGGAACTATCAACTAAGACGCCTAAATCCCTTTCCTGGTCTGTGACTGATAGCACTGACCCCTGTAGCGTGTATGTGAAGTTTGGATTTTTTGCCCCTATGTGGATCACTTTACATTTAGCTACATTGAACTGCATTTGCCATTTCTGAACCCACTCACCTAATTTATCAAGGTCCGCTTGGAGCTCTTTGCAATCCCTTGTGGTTCTCACCACCCTACATAATTTGGTATCATCTGCAAACTTGGCCACCACGCTACCCACCCCTACTTCCAGGTCATTTATGAATAGGTTAAAGAGCACTGGTCCCAAACGGATCCTTGGGGACACCACTCCGACATCTCTCCATTGTGAGAACTTCCCATTTACACCCACTCTTTGTTTCCTGTTTCTCAACCAGTTTTTAATCCATAGGGAGGACTTCCCCTCTTATTCCTTCCATTGCTGAAAGTGCCTTTTCTCAACAGTCTCTGGTGAGGAACTTTGTCAAAAGCCACTTTGGAAATCCAAAGTAGACTTAATGTCCACCGGTTCCCCCCCTGGGGTCCACATGCCTGTTTCACACCCCTCAAAGAACTCCTAGCGATAAGTTTGTAAGACAGGATTTGTTGCCTCTGCAAAAGCCATGCTGACTCTTTCTCAGCAGAGTCTTGCTTTTCTACATGTTTTATAATTTTATCTTTAATGATAGATCTCTACTTAATTTCTACCAGGGAACAGATGTCAAACTGACTGGCCTGTAATTTCCCGGGTCCCCCCTAGATCCTTTCTTAAAGATTGGTGTGACATTGGCCATCTTCCAGTCTTCCGGGATGGAGCCTGATTTCAGGGATAGGTTGCATATTAAAAGTGAGAAGATCAACAATTTCATGCTTGAGCTCTTTAAGAACTCTTGGGTGAATGCAATCTGGGCCAGTCAGGGATTTGGTAACATTTAGTTTATCAATGGCTGCCAGGGAACTTCTTCCTTGTCTACCTCACTATCTTCGCAAGTTCCTCCCGGATCTCGCCTACCCTAAGAAGCTTTGGTTCAGGTGCAGGAATGTTCCTCACCTCCTCTTGGGTGAAGACAGATGCAAAAGAATTGATTCAGCTTCTCTGCAATCTCCCTGCCATCTTTTAGCACAATCCCTTTGTTCCTTTGTCATCTAACGGGCCTACCAGCTTCCCTTTGCTACGGCTTTCCCCTGCTTTTTGATGTAATTTGAAGAACTATTTGTTGCTGGTCTTGATGTTCCTCGCAGCCATGCGTTCCTCATAATCCTTTTTTTGCCTCCCCCTTACAGCTAACTTGGCTTCTCTTTTGCCACCATTTGTGTTCCCTCTCATATTCTTCTCATCAGTCAAACTGGACTTCCATTTTCTTAAAAAAGACATTTCCTTTTTCTGATAATTTCCTCAACCTCTCTTTGTTAACCATGGAGGTGGCTTTCTTTTTTGGACTGGGTGCTGCCTTTTCTTAACCTGCAATGGGAACACATTCCAGCTGAGAGCTTTTATTACTGTGTTTTTAAATAACCTCCAAGCATCCTTGGACAGTTTTGACACTCTCTCTTTGATTTTTCCCTTTCAGCTTCCTGCGCTCATCCCCCCCCTCATCTTTTGAGAAATTTCCCTTTCTGAAGGCGTAATGTAACTACATTAGTAGTTGCCACTCTGTTCGCATGCTGAGATACTGAATCTGACAGCATTGTGGTGCGCTTGTTCCCCTATTGGCTCAACAACACTGACTTCCCCTGCACCAGGTCCCTGGGTTCCCACATAGAATTAGATCTAGGATCACCTCTCCCCTGGTTGGTTCCCACAACCATCTGCTCTAAGCCACACAGTCATTTAGCATATCCAGGAATGCTCTCTCCTTACTATGGACCTGAAACATTGCATTTTTTCCGCAGTTTATATGGGGATAGTTAAAATCACCCATTACCACTCAAGCATTTTTTGTTTTTGTTGGCCTCTCTAATTTCTTTTCCATCTCAGTAATCCTCTTTTGTGCACTTCTTTGGTCTGGGGGACGATAATATATTCCCTAATATTAAACTGTCCTTCACACCTTGGTATTGATATCCACAGTTGATTCTGTAGGGGAACCAGCTCCCCTTGCATTGTCTATTTTATGTGATACTATGCTCTCTTTGATGTAAAGGGCAACCTCCACTTCCCAATGCGCCCTGTCCCTATCAGCCTTCCTATAGAGCCTGTACAGCCTGGTATAACAGCATCCCACTGGTTCTCCTCATTCCACCATGTTCCTCTCTGTAATGCCCACTATAATCAAGAGTCCCTCCTTCAAAAAACTCTGTAACTCTAGCTCCCCCATTTTAGGCTCGAGATGCTTCTACTATTAGCATAGAGACACCTGTATACCCTGTCTCTGTCCTTAACCTGGGATTTATGTGCTTTTACCCCTTCAAGTCTTTTTGTAGACACTCATCCCTTTGTCACATGCACATTGCTATGTTCCTACAGCTTGTATGTGGGTTGATTTAGAAAAACCTCCTCTCTTGTCTGCATCCCCCATAGATAATACTGTATTCCCGAACCAGAAGTCACCTCAGCTCCTGGTCGGCTTTCCCTCAGTCGATCAGTTAAAAAGCTTGTCCTGCCTACCTTTTAATGTTGAGTGCCAGCAGCCTGGTTCTCCTCTTTTGGTTAAGATGAAGCTCACGGCCCCGCTTGTAGCCCAGGGGCCTGCCTTGTCCCAAAAAGGTTCCCACAGTTCCTGACAAATCTGAAACCCTCTGCCTTTACACCACCGCCTCATCCACGCCATTGAGACTCCTGTATCTCCGTTGCACTAGCTCTCGCCCTAAGGCGATGGAACGGGTAGCATTTCTCTGGAGAATGCCACCTTGGAGGTCCTGGACTTCAACCTGTTTCCTAGCAGCCTAAATTCTAGCTTTCCAGAAAACTCCCGGCTACATTTCCCAATGTCGTTGGAAAGCCAATATGGACCACAACTGCTGACTCCAACTCCCAGGGACTGTCTAAAAGCCCTATCTAGACGAAGCGTGACATCCAAGGCCAACCTTCAAGCATCTCAGGCAGGCAAGTCACCATATGCTTGGTCATAACGCCTCTCACAAACCCAACTCTCTACATTTCTAATGATCGAATCACTCCACTACAAGGGAGCCTCCCCCACCTCCCCTGAGGGGGTATCCTCAGTCGCGTAGAGGATAGCTGATCACCAGTTAAAGGAAGAGGGATCCCATCTAAGGCCATCTTCCCCCACCTCAGACTGGCACCCTCCGTCCCCTCAAGACGCTTTCATTGCCTCGCATGACATCTGAAGAGATGTCACCTTTGGGAGTGGGACCTCGGGCTGTTAAGTCCCTGAAAGCCTCGATCTGTCACCCTCTCTGCCTCTTTTCAGGCTTCTCCAGGTCTGCCACCTTGGCTTCAAGAGAACGCACACATCGCTCCTCTTTTGAGCGGTGCCAGGGAGCTCATTGCAGCGTGGTAGGGCACACCCACGCACTTCTGGGTCCTAGTGGCAGACAGTCATACATGTGACACTCAGTGCAAAAACACTGGAAAGCCCCCCCTCCCCCCCTGCCATGGCTTCTTCTGCCTTCATATCTGATTTGTTTAGATATTTAAATATTAAGCTTTTAGTCAGTGCCCCCCTGGAGCTATCTGCACGTATTCTCCGTCAAATATGTCCTTATTAATTTAAAAAACAAAAAACAATAAATTAAAATTGCGCGCGCCGCTAGGCGTTCGCGCTGGTTCCAGAGACTGAACTAAAGCCCCACCTCTCAGGACAAAAGCCCCACCTCTTAGGACAAAGAGGAACAAGAGATGAACTCTGTTAACCCCTGTTAAGCCCCACCTTCCAGATTCAGCAGCCTTAGCTCACAGGAGCCTTACAAGGAGAAAAAGAGATAACCCCTGTTAAAATACACTGTTTTAAAAGCTGTGGCTTTGAGAAAAGCCCTCCAAAATGAACACCAGCAGGTCACTCTGCTCTTCCTGGCCAAGTCTTCTTCCCACTGCTGCTACTCCTCTCATAATAATAATTAAGGTGGCATTGCAGCTGTGTTAAACTGTGCTCCAGGAGACTGGTTCTTGCTAAATGCAGACTTCTCTCACTTTTCTTTTCCTCAGTGTTTGTCTCTTTTGCTGTACTTGTACTGGCTGTATCTGACTGATAGCAATTTTAAAACTAAATTCACATTCTCACTGAGGTCCTTCTTAATTAAAGTGTGAAAAGGGGGAAAGGTCTTTTTATATCATGTGCTACACCGGTGGGGTTTTTTTAAGCCTCCACAAATCTGCAGGAACAACATTTCAGAGGGTTAAGTAGGCTGCAGCAGAAGAGGGGGATTGCGGCTGCCTCCTTTAAAAAAAGCTTCTATGGGGTAGGCTAGTTCATTAAAAATAATTAAACAGAAGCCATAGAAAAATGCCCTATATATTAAGTCTAAAGGTCACAGTTAGATTTTAAATTTTATTTTAAAAACTAATTTCCTCAGAATTTCATCACAGATCTGCAATGTAAAATCAACTCAAACTGTAATCTTGGTAATTCTAGGAAGTACAATTTGCCAAAAAATCTGTCTTTTTTGTCTTGGAGCTTCACCAAGTAGCGCTGAGTCATCTCAGCTCTGTGCCAGCTTTTCACCATCAAACATACAGGCAGAGGCACTGGAATACCTGGTCTTCCACAGCACTAACTGAAAGTGTTAGGTCCCTGAGTGGAATGACTTCTGCTCCTACACACTTTCTGGGTATAGGAGAAGTGTTTTAGATCTGGAATTACAGTCCCTGGAGTGGCACGATGGCCCTGGGAGTGCCAGAAGTGTTCTTCAGATGGAATGACATCTCTAAGGATGGAACGACAGCTCTTGTGATTGAAATCAGTGCTCTGTACCTGTAATCACAAAGAGTGCAATGAAATATGTTACCCTGATTTCAATCACCTGGGCTGCCATTTCACTCTGAAGGCGTCATACAAGTCCCAGAATATATCTGCTACTGCTGCGGGGTGGGCATCATTTGACTCTGCGGACTGTCATTTCAGTCCTAGAACACTCATGGTACTCCCAGGGGTCATCATTCCCCACTGGCAGTCATCATTCCAGTCCTAGAGCAGTCTATCTGGGCCCGGAGATTACAATCCAAAATGTAACCATGGCTGGAACTCAGTAGCAGTGAGTATTGTCACTAAAAAACCCAAATCCCTCTATGTGATTCACAACTGAACCAGTTCCTGCAAAACAGTGAGCATTAGGAACCACAGATTATTCTTTGAACCTGCTATGACGTCTTCTCCCTAAGAATTTCCATAGAAATTGCATGGAAATAACATTACAGAAAAAGAATTCTTGCTTGAAATGTATTGGGCATTATTAGAGTTGGTGGACTTTGTTCCCAAAAACACCTTCTGGCTATTGTGTTTGCACAACTGGAAACATGGGGTGGTTTCTTTGTACCTTTTTTGATTATAGTGCAAAGTTCCCTCCTAGAAAAGCAGTGCTTTAAATTATCCAAGTTTTCTTTCTTTTTCTTTTTTAAAGACTATCAACGCAACCTAAATTAAACAACTGGAAAATGTGGATATGGTCCTGTTAAGAACAGTAAAAACCTTAAGTTTTCCTCTTGAAGAGGAGCAGCCAGCAGTTAAGGTGACAATCAATTTAAACAAGTGATATTGCTTTATAAGCCTCTGAAGTCAGAAATCCCAGCAAGCTCAGTTTATTTCATTTTAATTTCCTTTTGCACAGAGCTGTGGTTAGTGGGGAACTTCTCACTAATATGCATGCACACACATGCCCCGAGTAAAGCATAGGCATTCAGGAGAGGAAATTATTTAACCCTTCTCAGAAAGCTATACAATTTCTTTTGCTAAGTAAAGGAAAATAATCAGCCAGACTATATCCTTTGGTTCCTTTAAGAAAATAAACATTAAGGTTGCTTAGCTATTAAATCAGCTGGAACCCTTTGCTAATTTCTGTTAAAAGTTCTGAAGCCTTTAGCAAAAACTCTAAACCCTTGTGTAGCCCCCCCACAACCACCACCAGAAGTCTGCATCTCATGCTACACATGAATCTATAACATGTGCCCTCTATAGGGGGAAAAGATAAGAATCAGGAAATTTCATCTGATTTCCCATTTCCAAAACTATTTTCCTAACATCAGACCACACAGGTAAGTATGGACTGCTCTTTTCAGATCAAATATGGACTTTTAAATATGGAAGCATGAAAAGGAAAAAGAACAAGGGAAGAGAAGGTGTATTGACTGTGAAAGCTACTTAGATAAGTATTTCAAAACCATGTAGCCTAAACCTTCCGGAAGGATAACAGCAAAATTTTATAACTTAGATACACAAAATACTTCACCATGAAATTGGCCTCTGTAGCTAATTTTTTTTAAAAAGAAGCTAATAAAGTTATGATGGATTAAGGGTGGGTGGTGTTTGGGAGTTTCTGTATAGTTCAAGGATATGGTGGGATGCAATTCTTGTAAGTGTATATTTGCATGCCCTCTGCAAGTATGGGCTACAGCATCTAGAGTTCAGAATGGGAATCAGGTTTTGCCCCCACAACAGTGATAAACTTGAGGACAGTATTTATTTTTCTTCATAAGGATCAATGGCAGCCATTCACTTATATGTGGAAAATTTACAAAGGACTTGGTAAAACTACTGAACAGAGACTTAAAACTATCTCTTATCTCCAGTAACTCCTGTGTCTGGGACTAATAACTGGTTTGTTTTAAACCTGTAACCTGTCAACTAACAGATTGCAACCCATTTACTTTGTCTGATATGGGACAAGTATTTATTTGTTTGTTTATTCTTTATTTATAGTCTGCTTTTCTTACGACAGATTACACAGTGCAGGTTAGTACAATCAGTAGGATTCCACCAATTTTCACTCTACCTTCATCTTAATCTTATCCATATTTCCTCATAATGTGTACTTCATAAGGATTGAATGTTGACAATTGGAAACAGTCTATTCTTCCTGTCCAGAGGTTGCTCATCAAAGAAATCATGTTGTAGCACACCATTTCTTTTTAAAACCAGCCACAGCTTTTAATGAACTGCACAGTCCAAAGCTTTGCTGAAATCTATGAAATGAAGCAGATTTTTTTCCCAAAGTTCTCTTGTATGTTCCAGTAATTCATGTAAATGTGCAACTTGATCTCTGGTGCCTCTTTGTTTCTGAATCCAGCTTGAACATTTGGCATTTCTCATTCTACATATGATAACAGTCTTTGGATAAGATTTTGAGCATTACTTTACTTGCATGAAAAGTTAATGTGATGGTCCATAGTTGCTGCAGTCTTTGACATCTCCTTTCAGGGGGGATTGGAGTATAAATCAAGCATTTCAAGTTTGTAGGCCATTGTTTTGTTTTCCATATTTGTTGGCATATTCTGGTTAAGATTTTGATGGTCTCTGTTTCTGTGGCTTGGAGTAACTCTACTGATATCCCATCTACTCCTGGTCATTTGTTGCTCCCAATTACTGTTTTAGGTTTAGGACAAGATTAAACTAAGTACAGGTTTTATTTGTTTGTTTTGCTTAAAAAAAGTGTTAGCTTACGATTGGGTGTCTTTTGGTCCATCCCAGTTTATGTCCTTGATAAAGCAAATAATTTGTTTAAAAAATTCTTGACTAAAGAAAGAGCATCATGTAGATTCCCCTGTCTCTGGATCTTTGGCCCTTTCTACACGGGCCAAATACGGCGCCCTGGGGATGGCAAAAACGCCGTCCCCAGGGAGCCGTTTGTACAGGTGACGCTGCTGAAACACAGCAGCTGGCTCCCCTCCACCTCCCCCAGGGCTCCCCTCTACCTCCCCCTGGAGGGAGGTTTTTTGGAAAACAGCGTGTTCCCGCTGGCACGGTGCGAACGGCACCACTGGGAACACACTGTTTCATCCCTATCCGAGTGCTGCTTTGACTCGTCGTTCTCAAGGCCGCTTCTACTGGACTGCTGAGACCCTCCCTCACTGTCCTCCAACCCCTGGAGGTCGGAGGGCAGCATGGGCGGGTCTTAGGAGTCCAGCAGAGCGACGCAGGACGACAAGGTGAGTGGGGGGGGGCGGGGAAGAGGCGGCTCCGTGCGGAGCCACCTCTCCTGCGCCGGCCTCTGCGGGGGCCGCTCGCACGCTCCCATGCAAACGGCCCCCATCCCTCCACCGGCAGAATTCCTGCCGGTGCAGGGGCGCCCTTTCTGCAATGTGGAAAGGGCCTTTGATTCACATACACATAGGTTTATGAAATATAGTTAACAGTATTACTGCATGATTAAAGGTTCAGTTGCATAAAGCACCATGAGAAGGCAGCCAAAATGGAGGCAGTAGGATGAGGAGACTTCCTTAGGTCACATTATCAGGAGTGTAATAAAGTACCCCAGTGGCAAAATCAAGATATTTCTAAGTTTTCTTTATTTTCCCTTTTTATTTACAACAAGAAATCTATAAGTGATAAGTGGCTTTCCTTTAAATACATAGTTTACTAAAGTAAATTTTGTGAAGGAATAAAGATTTTGAGAAACTTCTCTACCAAATAAAAACAAAAACAATAATCTTCACAATTATTTCCAAAGAGACTGTTTTTTATTTCTGGATCATCACTATTAGCTATTGAAGGCAACTTGTGCTGTCTAAAAATGCATTTGAACAAGAAAATCACTAAGATATTGATAAATCACTTTGTGGGATACTTGCCATACAAGTATATGTGAATATTAGCCCTAAGATTTGCTCATGTTGGCCTGGTTCATATGAAATAATCAAATTACCTTATAATCTGATCATTTGTCCATTTAGCTTAGTGTTATTGGTTCTGAATAATTATGGCTCTTTGGGATGTCAGGTGGAGCCTATAACTCCTTCAACTACAGCGGCCTGGGACTGAACATGAAGTTTTCAAGATGCCAAAATGTGCTCTGTCACTGAACTGTGGCCCTCCCAAAAGTAACAAAGTCAAGGGGAAGAATGGGGTGCCTTTCATTGGCTATACTTCTTCCTGAGATTGATTTATTTACTGTTTGTTTCTATTTTGTTTGCATTGTTAATTATTTTGATATATTTAATTATATGTAAGCATATTGTAAATTATATTTAAGTGTATTGTACTATTCTAATCAGGTTTAATTTATTCATTTATACCCCACTTTGCTCCCTAATGAGTTCCCAAAAGTGAATTACATCTTTTTCTTCTTTTTTATTTTCACAACAGCCCTGTGAGGTAGGTTAGGCTGAGACTGTTGTGACTGGCCCAAGTTTACCTAGCAAGCTTCCATGGCAGAATGAGGATTTAAATCTAGGGCTCATTCCGCACATGCAGAATAATGCACTTTCAAACTGCTTTCAGTGCTCTTTGAAGCTGTGCGGAATGGCAAAATCGACTTTCAAACAGTTGTGAAAGTGGTTTGAAAACACATTAGTTTGCATGTGCGGAAGGGGCCTAGGTCTCCCAGATTCTAGTCTTACACTCTCACTGGGGAACTAACTTTAAATAATGGGTAGACTGTTTCTGACAAGAAGGAGGATGAAGGTTTTCAATAGCTATTAGAAGTGAGAGCCTGATTCTCCAGCACCTAGGAGAGCTCCTTTGGGTGAAAAGAAGTTGCCCAAAGTTTAGAAGAGTTTTTTCCCCAAAGATGCCCAATGAGTGTCAGAGATTCCTTCCCGTAGTGAGGTTGTTAGAGGTTTGCTGTTTCCTTCAAAATGGCTGAATAGCTTCCAGGTTTGAGTTTAGTAATGCATTCTCTTCGGCTTAAAGGAGCACAGGTGGGATTGAACACATAAAGCTACTTTAATTGGTTTATTAGTTAAGACTATTTGTTTATAAAGGACCATTCTGACTTGGACAAGGGTCTTAGGCTGAGGTCTTTCACATCAATTACCATCTGACTCTTTTAACTAAAGATTGATTGAACCTAGCTCTTTCTGCATGCAAAGAAAATGCTCTAATTCTGAGCCACATCCCTACTTCATAGTTTACTTCTGCTGGACTCAGTGGCTATGGAATATATATGGCAGATAATTCTAATATGTTGACATGACCAGAACATACAGATGAGCATATGTTCTCTATTTTATTTCTTCTTATATTCATTGGTATTTTTGTCAATCATTTCAATTCAGTTTTTTTTACTACTGATTCTATACATAGACAAGCCTTTATTGGCATTCCAAAATACAATAAAACGATTGTCCATAAAAGACAGATACAGCAGCCATTCAGAGTCTTATCAATAGTTTAGTCCAAATGGACTCATCAAAAGTGCCATTCCTATACACCTCTCCACAGACCTGATTGAAAACCCACCAACAGAGCCCAGGCATCACAACAGCATACAGTATCAACACTCCACTATAAAACACAGAGTTTGTTAGAGTGGCACCTAACACAGAACAAGGGATAGGGGGCGAGGAAATGGGCAAACAATTGATTTGACTCCCATAGGTTGTCACAGCCTTCAGTTGTCACTCACTCCATCTAGCAATCAATAACAAAACTATGACATCCCTCAATGAATCACCCACAGGTTATTTGACTTTGGGTGACCATGAACCCAAAGGTTGCTGGCAGAGGTAGGCACTGTATACCAGTAGCAAAGAGTTAATGTAAGCAGCATTGTTGTTGTTATGATGATAGCAATCTAGTGCTTAGTATCCATCTAGCGTTGCGTCTATAATCTTTAAAAGATATTTTGCTGCGCTTTCGCAAAAGTAAGGATCAAGATTATCTACTACTGATTCTATACATATATTTGTATGGGGTAGGCATCTTGAAGTATACAATATATACTATAATTGATGCAATTCATAGAGTATGAATCAATGTTGCACAATTAATGTTGAAAAATGCATCAATTCTGCTGGAAAATTTTGTGTGAAAACTATAACACAATTGAAAATATTCATACAAAGGAGAAGCGAATTGATGCAGAGTTTTTCTTTGAAACAACAGACATGAGCAATCCAAAATTATCCTTACTATAGTCACTATGCTGAAAAGAGAATTTAGGGGAAATTTCAGAGCCTGTGACAGATCACATTTTGCAAGTAAAAGAACCTGAAGTAGCTGAATGTGATAAAACATTCACACATGGCAATGATGAAATGAAGGCACAGAACAAACCAGGAGATGATTTTTAGCTTCTGGTTAGCAACGTAAGTATGAAAAAAAATCTTTGTTTGTTAGTAGTGAAGACAACAACTGATAAAGACTTCTCTGCAGAGCCTATGATCCATGCTATGGATATTCCATATGCCAGTTCAAGAGGCTTCGGTCGTACTGCAATATAAATTCATCTTTAATTTCAGCATAGTTGCCTGACTTGTGTGTGTGTGAGAGAGAGGGCAGTAAAATGGTTTTTCCTTAAAGACTCAAGGAGCAGGAGGGAAACAGGGGGCACTCTTTTGTTAAAACTTTTCTTCTAAATTCTTGTCTTTAATTATTTCCTTGGAAAAACAAACCAGGAGATGGATCCTGGGACTCTGAGGAAGCAGCAGAGGAAGCAGGCTGTTTTCTGAAGCTCCCTCACCCTGTGGCTGCTGCTGGGTGCCTTTGGTCTTGCTGGTTTCCTGAACGTGGATGGAAAGCTTGTCTCTTTCCTAATCTCATTCCATCTCCCCTCCTTTCCCCCTTCCCAGTTTTGCACAGTCGATAGGAGAAAAGAGCCAGCTGCAAAGAAGCCTTTCATGTTTGTCACACTCCCTGAAGTCCCTTCAACACCTTTCAGGATCTTTTCGCGGTTACTACTATTACAAGGACTGGGCCAGATCCTTCCCTTATTGAAGTCAACTAAGCTTCAGTAGCTGAGGCAAGAAAAAAACTCCTTTAATATAGATGATAAGCATGAGCGGCTTGCTCCAGGCATTGTGCTACAACAGAAGTCCGACATACAAATGGCTTGCAGTAGAGACACTTTTTTGTGCTTTTGTTATAGCATGCAAAAGGAAAAGCCATAGTTCTCCCCTGTGGAAAAATGTACTTGTTTAGGGGTTTTCTTTTTTAACCCTGCTCTTCTCCCCAAAGTGGCTTACAAAAATACAATTTAAACAAGCAAACAGGGGAAAAGTACAATAAACTACATCCTGGGCTGAACCTGGACCAGTTCTCTCAGCTGCAGACAATGAGCCATAGGCTAAGAGTCAAGGGCCAAAAGCCCTTCACTTCTTGCCCTTTCTTTCACCAAAACACTCATGTCTCCAACTATGCTTAAATACACTCATGTCTCCAACTATGCTTAAATACCTGCAAACGGAAAGGGAAACAGAAACTCAGCCTTCATTTTATACAGCTGGCAGAGATGTTCCCAAGAATATCCCTCCTTTCCTGGTGTGCCTAGACTGTACTGTGTGGCCACACATCTTACCGTGAGATCTGGGCTTCTTTTATTTACTTCATTGTCATTGGCAGTTTTCAAATACTTGTGGTGTTTATTTTAGTACCTATCATCTGTATATCTAATTGTCAACCTAGCTCCATCTGTGGAAACTTAATTCTGCAGATTGAACTGAGCTGGGGAGAAGCAAGATTTTCCCACAAACTAGTGGCACCCTCAGGTTTGCTGAAAAATATAAAAACTTTCCTAAAATTGACAGGGGGTCCTCTAACCTGTGCAAAGTCAAACCATTCTGCAGACGCATGAAATAGTGGCTGTTGGTGGGAGCCCCATCTCTCCTCGGGTGCCCTTAAGGCAGTGAGACAGCAATGCTGAGGGTTGGGACTTACATCCATTGTTGTGCAGGTTTGGTGGTATTAGAGTCCTGGAGCCACTAAGGGATTGGCTGTGGCTTCAGAGTCTGAGGCCCCGTCCGCACATGCAGAATAATGCACTTTCAATCCACTTTCAATGCACTTTGCAGCTGGATTTTACTATATGAAATAGCAAAATCCACTTGCAAATAATTGTGAAAGTGGATTGAAAGTGCATTGTTCTGCATGTGCGGAAGGGGTCTGAGAGCTGCTCTGGTCCCAGCTCTGTTGGCAGTTCTATGCCTAGCCATGGTGGTGGCAGAGTCTGGGAAGGGCATGCACAGTGTTTCCCAGGAGCAATTTGGCTGGCACAACATCTCTGCCCCAGTCACAATGACTCATGGGGTTTCAGTCCAGTGTTTCCTGATACAATCACTGTAGTTCCTGATAGCCACCATGGCTCCCAGGGGTACTATTGCAACGAAGGTAGATCCTAAGGCCTTTCCCCAACCACAGTGGCTTCTGGGGGTCCTCCTGCAGCTGCAGCAGTTCCTGCGGGCTCTGTTGCAGCCACTGTGGCTCCCAAGGGAGGGAAAAAGAAGAGGGGACAGATTGTCTGGAAAGAAAGAGAAAAGGAGGGTATTGTCTGAGGGAGGTGGAGAAAAAGAGGAATAAAGGGATGTCAGAGGATGTCAGGATGGGAGAAAAGAGAAAGAAAAGTTGATTGTCTGAGAGCATGGAGAAAAAGAAAAAGAAGTAGGGATAGTCAAAATGTGAGGATGGGAAACAGAGGGAAGGGGGGAGAAAGGGGACAGACTGAGCTAGGATAGGGGAAGAGGAAGGACAATATCTGAGAAAGGTAGGGAGTAAGAAAGAGAGCAGATACATACAAGCAGTGAGAGGAGAAAGGGGGTAAGAAAAGATTGCTAGAAAAGGGGTGAGGGAAAGTAAGTAAGAGAAAGACTGACATAGAGGATGTGATGGAAGACGGATAAATATGGAGTGGTGCAGAAGGAGATTGAGAAACTTTGACTGATTCCTACTTGAATATTCTCATAGACAAATCAGTTACATCTGAGTCTATTTAAATCCTGTGACTGGAGCTCTGATTGGGCAAGACAGATTTTTCCACAAACCTGAAAAATGCTAAGCAACCACAACATTTCAGCTTTGTGTTTCTATGAGTAAAAGGCAGTAAGAAGGGACAAGGCCCTTTCCAGGGCTGTTTTGGCCTTTGAGGAAGGACTCACTGGGGCCAGGCCTGGGGTTAGGTTTGCCAACTCCACCAGGAAAAAATTCTGGAAATTTTGGAGGGAGTCTAGAGAGGTCAGGGTTAAGGGAGCAGAGGGGTCAAAGTAGAGATAATGCCCTTGAAAGAAGCCACTTGCTCTGGGGGGACAAATCTGTTGTCTGGAGGTCAGTTGTAATTTGGCAACCCTAATCCTGGAAGCAATCACTGGGTGACTCAACTAGGCCTAACTGTTTGCTATTGTTCAGCTGTAGACACCCTATGAAAGCCAGTGTGGTGTAGCAGAAAGATTATCAGTCTTGGGGACTCAGGTTTGAATCTGCATCTTGTTATGGAAACTCACTGTGTGATTTTGGGCCAGTCACATACTTTCAGCCTATGTCACAGGGATGTTTTGAGGATAACCCAAAGGGGAGAATAATTCAAACTTCTTCGGGCCCCACTCAGGATAAAGATAGAGCATAAATGAATAAAATAATAAATATAGCTGAACATGAGAGATAGATAAAAAGTAGGTCAGAGAGTGACTGAGAAGCAAAGAATGAGGCAGGGGAAGAGGGAGACGAGAGTTTCCAGGAGGAGGGAAAGGGGAAATAATTTAAGGAGGGGATACATAGGAAGATGAGGTGCCCCCTAAGAAGTACCCTCTGCCCCTTTTCTGCCCTCAGAAGGTTTTTCCTCCAAAATTTCAATAGCCGTAGTTTTTCTAGGTAGGGGCTAGAAGGGAGAGGGAAAGTTGAGGTCAGAAGGACAGATAAATGTAGGTTGGCTGTTGGGAGGAAAGGAGACAAGAAAGCTTGAAGAGTTGAGAGACTGTGGAGGCTTTCGGGAAAAGAAAAGAGGAAATAATATGAGAGGTGAAAATTAATGTCCTCCTGGAAGTCCGTATGGGATCCTGCTTGTGAACACTATGTTTTTTGGGTGAAAACTGAAACTTTCAGATTTCTGAATGGGGCCTATAAACTGTGCAAAGGACTAGAAGGGTTTTTTTTCTTCCTGCTGCTGCATTGCTGCATTGCTGCACGGGTGGTTTCTCACCTACTAAGATTTAAATTATCAGATCTGCAAGTTGAATTTCTGGATAACAACTATTGTACTGAAATAAGTTCATTAGTTTGTAAAGTCTCACTGGATTTGGCTAGTGGATCAAAGTAATAAATCATGGACAAAGCTAGTCGTCAGTAGGAAGTTTATTGGGAAGCTAGCATGAAGCTTTTGCCCTTTGTTGCTATGAACTAGATGACACATGCATATATGTACACACACAAGAGAAAGCCCAGTAAGTCAACCACATTCAAAGATCCTCTAATTTAAGAAGCTGGAATTGTGCAGATCTGGCAAATGCTAATGTTTTGCTATTTGGTTTTTGCCCATCCCAACGGGTGGGAAAGCTGTTAACATTTCTTAGGTGACTATTATTCATGGGGCCTGCCAAGGATTTGACCGAGCTAGAGTTGGGCAGTGTTGAGGAGTCACTGTTTAGTCTATGTAGATATAAGTCAGATCTGTCTTTCCTTTCCTTTCCACAGATATGCGCCATCACGGTTTCCTAAGCTGGCGTAACAGTAAACGACAACTTTTTACAAATGAACATTGGGCCTACCACGAACACCCAGAGAGTCAAGTATCTTGAATAGCTAATGACTTCGGAAAGAACCATTACTTGGTTCTTGGAAATGTGTCCAATACGTGCCTTTGAAGGTAACAGACAAATATACTTTTAAAAACCTACTGCCACATTCAGTTTACCTTAGCAGAGACCATTAAAATATATTAAATAGTTCCACCCCTGCACAATCTTTTCTCTCTCCCTGTTTTTATAAACTCAAGATCAAGAAGTTTGCATACAAAATAATGAATCTCTCACCTACCTTCTTCTGTTTCATGTTATGCATGAAAGTATTGAAGAGCTATTGTTGCCTTGTTGAATAATGCACATGCATTTATTCAAGAGCACAAACACCTTATAGACTTTTACTGTTAAGATAATGTAAAGTTTTGGTGAAAAAGATGGATATATTCTCCATGATACAAAACTGAGCTGGATGCTTTCAAATTGGCCTGAGCTCTGGATAAACCTTTGTTGACACACCGCCCCATGGCAAGACGGGGCATTTTTCTAAAATGCCCTACAAATTATACCTTGGTATCATAGACAGTCCACACCAAGATAGATGCTACATCTTAATTCTTGGTCTTTGATACTAAGAGGAATCTGCCTGAACATGCTTCCTCCTCCCACCCCAATCAAGTATGCATAGCAATAGACAGTGCCTTCCCTGACGGTGCAACCATTTGTATCTGGCTGACAAAGCACGGCCTTGGAAAGGTACACCTGTCCTCAATCCCACAAAGGACATTCAAATGCTCCACAACTGGACTCAATCAGCTCACCTGATTCCCTTTTCTTAACATTAACTTAATCTTAAATCTCCTGTCCAACTATCAGGGAACCATCTAACCTTCTGCAGTTTCTTTATTGTGCCAGTCTCAGCTCATCCTGATTTGGAATGCCCCTGACATTAATCTCATCAATGTAGCCCTAATATCCTTGGGAGCTGGGTCCTTCCAGGTTTTAATCTAACTATCCCCTTTTCCATATTATTGTTCCTGCTTGGGAATGGAATTTCTCCCCCCGATTTATTAGTCACCCTACCCCAAAGGGCTCATGTCGACATACAGAATTTAAGATATAACACAATAATTAAAACCTACTATATAATATTTAAAACAGAGACACAGATGGCAATAAAACACCCTCCCCCCCTGAGCCCAATGGAGGCCGGGATGATGGAACATACTTCAGCCTGGCTGGCCAAATGCCTGGCGGAACAGGTTTGTTTTGAAGGTCCTGCGAAAACTCGTTAAGTCTCACAGGGCCCTGGTCTCTTTAGGGAGCCTGTTCCACCAGAGAGGGGCCAGGACTGTAAAAGCTCTGGCTCTAGTAGAGGCCAGCCGGACATGTTTTGGGCCAGGGACCTCTAATAGGAACTCCTCCAAAGATCGGAGGGTCCTACTGGGGCAATAAGGGGAGATGTAGTCCCTCAAGTATGCAGGCCCAAGGCCGCTTATAGCCTTAAAGGTTAAAACCAGCACCTTGAACATGACCTGAAACTCAACCAGCAACCAATGAAGGTGGTATAGGACTGGAGTAATCCGGTCCCAATTAGACACCCCCGTAAGGAGTCTAGTTGCCACATGTTGTATGAGTTTTAGCTTCTGGATCACAGTCAAAGGCAGGCCAGCATACAGCCAGTTACAATAGTCAAGCCTGGAGGTGACTGTTGCATGGATAACTGTGGCTAAGTCTGTACGGGAGAGGTACGAGGCCAGTTGCCATGCCTGACGCAGATGATAGAATGCTACCCGGGCCGTGTGAGTCACCTGGGCCTCAGGCGATAATGCTGGGTCCAGGATGATGCCCAGGCTTTTGACTGACAAGGCCAAGTGCAATGCCTCACCATCGAGCGTAGGCAGGCAAAAGTCCGCCGGTCACTCCCCGCGGCCCAGCCACAGCACCTCTGTCTTCATAGGATTTAACTTCAGCTGGCTTGCTCTCAACCAGCATTGCTTTGTTTCTGGAAAGTAGTCCCTCTTATAATTGCCAGAGGGCTAACTTCAATATGCTGATGCTCAATATGCTCATTCTGTTGAGGAGGGGGGCAGCCACTGCCCATGCAGCTCTCCAGCATTGTTTGGAGGCAGTCGCTGGTTGGTTGAAGCACAGCAGGTTAAAACTTAATCCATTGAAGACGGTGATCCTCTGGCTGGGCCACAGGGGTGGGGGATTGGGGATTTTCAGCCACTGGTGTTGGAAGGGGTCTCTTTGGCACCGGCCTCTTCAGCTCGCAGCCTGGGGGTCCACCTGAATTCATTTCTTTCCATGGAGTCCCAGGTGGCCCGTGTTACCCAGGTTGCTTTTTTCCATCTTCAACAGGTCTGGCAGCTGGCCCCCTACCTTTCCCAGGCTGACCTGGCCACTGTGATCCATGCAACAGTCAGGTTAGAGACTATTGTAACTCGCGCTATGCGGGCCTTCCCTTGTGACTGATCTGGAAATTGAAGCTGGTCCAGCATACGGCAGCTCGCCTTCTCATAGGTGGTTCTGCTAGGGAACACATCTCCCCCAGTCTGCGTCACCTGCACTGGCTCCCAGTGGAATTCTGGATCATCTTCAAGGTGTTGGTGTTGACCTTTAAGGCCCTTCATGGCCTGGGGCTCTCATATCTTTGAGACTGCCTTACTCCTTATGTCCCAATTTGGCCTCTGCGTTCTGCAGAGGCAAATTTACTGGTTGTCCCTAGCCCTTCAATGATGCGGCTAGCCTCTACTCAGGCCAGGGCTTTTATGGCCCTGGCCCCTGCTTGGTGGAACAGTCTCCCTCCAACTGTTAGGGCCCTGCGGAAACTTAGTAAGTTCCACAGGGCCTGTAAAACTGAGATGTTCCACCAGGCTTTTGGAGAGGCTGGCCGCAGACTGTCTGCCTCCTCTTGATGCCCCCATGTACCATCTGTTCTGTTCTATCATTTCCAGCAATTTGCTGTTCCCCTCCCGGGAGTATGGGATCAGACGGCATCTATAAATGGGGGGTTACTGCAGCTGTTTTTAAGGGATTCTAATGTATTTCATGTATTTTTTAATTATATTGTCTGTATTTTGTTTTGTTGTTTGATGATTTTACTGTGTACTGCCCAGAGTCCTTTGGGGGTAGGGTGGTATACAAACTAAACAAACAAACAAACCTTCAAAGCCATTTGCGGTCTCGGACCTACATACCTGAGGGACCGCCTCTCCCCATATTGCCCCGGTAGGCCCCTCTGCTCCTTGGAGGAGGACCTACTCGTGATCCTTGGCCCAAAAATGATCAGGCTGGCCTCGACGAGGGGCAGGGCCTTTTCAGCCCTGGCCCCTACCTGGTGGAACAGGCTCCCTAGGGAGATCAGGGCCCTGCGGGACTTACAGAGTTTCCGCAGGGCCTGCAAGACGGACCTGTTCCGCCAGGTGTTTGGCCACCCTGGTTAAAAATACATCTACCATGTCATCTGGCCTCCTGTGGGCACAAGGGGGGGAGGGGGGTAGCCAGACGCCATCCACATTTTTAATGGGTTCTGTTTTTATGTAATTGGTATTTAAATTATGTTTTAATGTATGTTTTAACCTGATGTGAACCGCCCTGAGCCCTCAGGGGGAGGGCGGTATATAAAACTAATAATAAAAATAAATAAAACAAATAACTTAAATTCTGATTTACACTATTCCTTTTGAGTCGAATGCTCAATCACCTGCCAGTTTGGTTCCTGATCCATCTACAAGTCATGATCAACACAGATGAACAACCTGCATATGTTATATGTATGTTCACTTATGTCAGACTGTAAGAAGCAACAGTGGAACCTTGGTTCTCATTGGTAATTCGTCCGAAAAGTATCGAAAACCGAAACCGACGACAACCGAGGCAAACTTTTCCATAGGAATCAATGTAAATCCAATTAATCCGTTCTAGGCACTCCAAAAAACATACCAAAAACACATTTTTGGTGAATAAACATACTGTTTAATGCTGAAAACAGTAACAAACAATAACACTAGGACCAGCTTCAGAGCCAGTGGACCAATGTCGCACCAGAAAGCTGTCTAAAGAGGTCTGTTTCTGACGCTTCTTTAAGATTTGTCTGAAATGGGGCAAGACAGTGTCATTAAACAAGTTGCAGACACAGCCTGCAACAGCTTTGTCCAGGTGATTTTTTTCCACAAACCCCTGCACCTTACTGCAAATCGATGAAAACCAAGGCAAATCGATGAAAACCGAGACAAATTTTTCACTGAAAAAATCGATGAAAACCGAAACCGATGAAAACCGAAACCAAGAAACCGAAGGCAATGAAAACTGAGGTTCCACTGAATCTGATTGCACAAGGTCTTTCTCATCCTGCTTTCCTGGAACTTTCAACTTCCTTCAGCTTGGCCTCCCTTCCCTATCTGCTGTTTACCATATTGTTTTAGTACATAAAACATTAACACTTCACAGTTAGTGACTTACAGATGTCTCCTTGTGTTCCTTACAGCTCCCTGTCTCAGTGATAATTAATAGTAAAAGAATGCAACATGTCTAAAACTGAAACAACTGTGCTTGCATTTCATGCCCTGTGTGAATTTGTAGAATTTTTTGACCTATTCCTAGTAGGTTATTTAAATGTTGCATTTAACTGCTCTGGTACAAAGAGAGGCCAATCTGTGAGTGATCTGTGTGCAAAAAAGAAAAATTCACTTTAATAACCCATCCATGACTCTGGGGATATGTTTCTTCACATGATCCAGAATGTTCCATAGACTTCTGCCACAAGCACAAATGCTAGTGTTGCTTATTTAGTAAAGAATATTCTGCATATGAGCCCCTAGCACAGGGATCAGGAACCTTTAACACTCAAAGAGCCCATCTTCCACAGAAAAGAAAACACATGGAGCTGCAAATACTTTTTGACATGTAAAATGAAGATAACACTGTATATGTTGGTTTTTTACCTTTACGCTTTGGAAGATAGAAAACTGGCTTTCTCCTTTGAGAAGACAGCCTTGTCTCCCACAGACAGGTAGAAAGTACAGAGCTGAACAGGCAGGAATATCTCTGCCAGAACCTGACTCCTGTGATGGCTTCTGTCCTGCGCCCTGGGAAGGATCCCTGACGTGGACCCAGTTGCCAACCCTCCTGTCCCTGCCCGGGAGTTGGAACCCCGGCCTCACTCCTGTTCTCAGGGGAGTGGACTAATTGGGTCAGCCGTTGCAGCCACAGCTTGCCTACACTGCCTAAAGTTTACCTAACGACTGCCAGAAGCCTGGGAGAACCTGTGACCCTTCTGCCTGTCCCGTTCTGTTGTTGTCCTTCTCCCCGGTGTTCCCAGCCTCTTCCTCCTTCACCTCCTTCTCTTCACCCCCGCCTCACTCATGATTCCAATCCTCCTCCCTCTGTTCTGCCACCCAGCACTCTCCCTCTCTGGTCACAGCCTCCCCCTCACTCGCCCTCCACCACATCGGCCTGTCCCCTTCCGTGTTTCCTGTTTGTATCTCCTCCTCTCCTCTCAGCTGCTGTAAAAAACCCGCCCCTCCACCACATTGTCGTCTTCCCCACTTGCTCTTCAGCTCACCGGGCAGCTGGCTCCCATGTGAGCCCAGCTGATCCCCGTCATACTGGGGCCGGCTGTGGGGGTTTCCCTCACCAGAAGAGCATCCTCTCACCGGCCAGCCTGAAGAGGGGGTCGGGGTGCTGCTGACAAGTCCAGGAAGGGGGTGGGGGATGCCCCCGCAGTGGGGGATGCTGCTTACAAGTTCGGGAAGGGGGTGGGGGATGCTCCTGCAGTGGGGGATGCTGCTGACAAGTCCGGGAAGGGGGTGGGGGATGCTGTTTAGCTTCTGAAGCTGTTTAGACCAGGGGCAGGAAGGGGCAGCCACGCCAGGAGCTGTCTCCCCGCCTGCCTCGCCTTGCCTCAGCTTAAATTGCCTCGCTGCCTTGGCTTAAATTGCCTCCCAGGTGGCACGGCTGGGCCGCTAAGTCTGGGGTGGGGCTCCCGGCCACCCCCGGACAAGCAAATGGGAGGTCGCAAGGCCTCAGGAAGGGGCAGCCATGCCGAGAGCTGTCTCCCCACCTGCCCGCCTCCCTGCCTTGGCTTAACATTTAAATTGCTTCCTGGGTGCCCCTGGACAAGCAAATGGGAGGTTGCAAGGCCCCAGGAAGGGGCAACCACACCGGGAACCGTCCCCCCCCAGCATGCCTCGCCTCACCTCGCCACCTTGGCTTTAATTGCTCCCCGGGTGGTGCAGTTGGGCCGCTAAGTCTGGGGTGGGGACTTCTGGCCGCCCCCGGACAAGCCAATGGGACCTCACAAGGCCCCAGGAAGGGGCAGCCACGCCAGGAGCTGTCTCCCCCCCGCCCGCCTTGCCTCGCTTAAATTGCCTCCAGGGCGGTGCAGCTGAGCCGCTAAATCTGGGGTGGGGACTCCTGGCCACCCCCAGACAAGCCAATGGGAGCTCCCAAGGCACCAGGAAGGGGTAGCCACACCGGGAGCTGCACTACAAGCAGGGAGGAGCTTCTTGTGGCTCGCGAGCCACTGGTTGCCGACCCCTGCTCTAGCATATACAGTGATTTTTGCCAGAAAGCCAGTATAAGAGGCTACTACACAGGTGCGAAGTGGCTCAGTATGGCATCTAATTTTAATGTAAAGCAGAACATAGATTCAATCTGATGAGGGGCTCATGTTGTGTGTGAATGAGCAGTTGTATCGCAGTAAGTCTGAATGTCAATTTCACATTTTGTCAAGTTTGCAGCATCACTGTTTTTAAGTCTTTGTAGACCCTGATCCAAACCCTCAATCTGCACAGAAGCTTGCTGGGTGACCTCAGGCTAGTCACATACTCACAGCCTAACTACCTGACAGGGTTGTTGTGAGAAGACAGATGGGATCTAAATGAAGTAAATGAAACAAGTTTGGACAGATGTTTGGACATATTTTCCCCCCAGTCTGGATTGATTTATTTCTGTAAAGAACTGGACTCATGAATTATGTTTCAACTATTCTGACAGAAAAAGCAGAAGCTAGCATGTATACCAAGGGTATCAAATGTGTGGCCCAGGGGCTGGATCTGGCTCCTTGAAGGGGCTTATCAGGCCCATAAACCAGCTGAGGCAAGACCAGTCACACACACACCGTCCTCCAATGAGGCAGCCATCCTTCCCTGGGCCCGCCCTGAGTAAGTCACATTTATGTCACATCCGGCTCTTGCAACAATTAAGTTTGACACCCCTGATATATGCAATCATTTCAGTCAGGAATATTAACATGACTCATAGGTACGTTTTCTGCAGATACACAGTAGAAAGATTTACTCCATTAAACAGGCTTTCCCAGTGGGGCCAAGGTCTGGATTAAGTAGTGTTTTCACTAACAGAGGAATCTGTTAAGGTTGTGTGTGTATGTTTGTGCGTGTGTGTGTATGTGTTTCCATCTTTGAATTATATTGTGTGTTCCCTTAACAACAGCTGCTAGCATTAAAGTCTTGCTAATTTGAATTGCCCCCAACATGCAGGAATTTATTGCACTGTTTTTGAAAGTCTGACTTTTCAAAGGAAATATTTATCCACATGAGGCTTCAGTGACCTGTGATGACTCAATCCAGTCCAAACTAGCAAAAAGAAACTAATTTATTCCAAAGGATTCCATGGACATAGTATTCCCTTTGGGTCCTAACAAATATATCTCTGTACAAGTTATTAAGGGTCAGATTGGGGAAGCACGCAAGAAACCCCATGACCAGCCAATATTTCACCAGATTGTTGAAGGAGCAGTGTGTACGCAGGGGGGAGGAGGGAGGGTATGTTAAATGGTGCCTATTGATCCTCGTCTGCCCTGTACCTAAGACTTTTCCCTTCATGAGCATGGAATTGACAAAGATAAAATACATAGACAAACTTAGAATTTGTCAAGAGGCTAACGTGATTTGGCAAAAGTAGCTAAAGGAAACTCCTTATCTGTAGATGCTCTCCCTCCAAATCCAGGCTGCCTCCTCAATGGAACATACTATAGTGCAGAAATCCTGTACTGATCCACATGTTGCTGATAAGGGAAACATTACATTTTCCACAATGCAGCATTATGAAAAGTTTGCTTTTCTTTTGAAAAGCAGTTTGCAGAAAGTTCAGCAAATTGTTACTCTGTAGATCTGTATAAATTAAAAAAGTTTAACCTCTACCTTTAGACTGAAGAAGACTTTTTTAACTGAATACAGCAGGTGACACTAAGCCAGAGTAAATTCTTACAACTCTCTCTCTCTCTCTCTCTCTCTCTCTCTCTCTCTCTCTCTCTCTCTCTCACTCACTCACTCACTCACTCACTCACTCACTCACTCACTCACTCACTCACTCACTCACTCACTCACTCACTCACTCACTCACTCACTCACTCACTCACTCACTCACTCACTCACTCACTCACTCACTCACTCACTCAGTCTGTCTATTACCTTTAATGGTATAGGTAAAAAGAAAGGAAAAAAGGTCAAAAGTATTGAAATCAGTTATTTGGTTTGCATGTACTTAATGAAATAGATACTAAATTTTTTGTCACGTCTTCAATTCATCTAACGTTGCAGTCATTTAGAAGCAGCCAACTCTCATCTGAATCAGAGATGGGTAGACCTATTTAGGTGGGGCTCGATGAGTAATCTCCTCTGCTTGATATGATTAATACAGTGCAATAGGATGTGTTCCATGGTCTCGGCTTGCTGGAGGGGACATTTACACAGTCTGTCTTGCAAAAGTACTTGAGAGAATCTTCCCAATGTGATTGGCAAAGGAAGGACATTTAGTCAGACCTGCATAAATGATCAACTCATAGCTGGTGAAGTGAGGTTGATGAAGTATGCTGGCAGCCTTCCTCTCAAAGAAAGAATTCCATAACTTGTGAGAACAAACTCTGGCCCTTTCCGCATGGCGGAAAGGGCGCCTCTCCACCAGCAGAAATTATGCCAGTGGAGGGGAGGGGGCTGTTCCCATGGGAGGGTGAGAGCGGCCCCCACAGAGGCCAGCGCAGAAGAGGCGGCTCTGCATCCCCTCCCACTCATCTCATCCTCCAGCATCAGTCTGGAGGGCTGCAGGGACCCACCCACACTGCCCTCTGACCTCCAGCAGCCCTCCAGACCGACGCTAGAGGACGAGGTGAGTGGGGGGGATGGGAAAGTGGCGTCTTCGGCGTGGTGCTGTTTGCACTGTGCCAATGGGAAGGCGGCGCTTTCCAAAAACCTCCCTTGGGAAGGGAGGTGGAAAGTGGCGCCTTCACACCACTTGGGGCTGCCTGTGCGAACAGCTTCCCAGGGACCGGTGTTTTTCAGTCCCTGGGCTGCTGTTTTTGGCCCCTTGCGGAAAGGGCCTCTGTTTGCCTGAGATACAAATATTTGATTCTCCCGATCAAGTACTCTTTGTTTTAAAATTTTAAAAGATTAGTGTTCATCCAAGTTCTTAAAGTAGTCCAAGGAAACCCTAAAGTGTTAATTCTGTTAAGAGTTAGCTGGTCCCATATGGAATGGAAAGGGTCAGCTAGCATGAACTGTATTAAACTGTCAGGCTTAGCTCTAAAATGGAGGTGTAGCCAGTATTGCAAGGTTAGTAACTAGATTTTGGATATGATGAAATTTAGGCCCAGTTCTAGACAGATACTGTCATATGCAACACCGTTGGGTAAGCCCAATAGTTTGCGGAAAAAGATTGAATTTTCTCAAGTTCTTTAATGAGACCACCAACCCAGATGGGAGCACCATACAGGATTTTAGGAAGTAATTTGGTTATGAAGATTTTAGCAGCAGATGGAACGAATTGGCCTCCTTTGGTGAAGAAGAACTGCATTATTGCGGCAGTGTTACAGAGTGCAAGAGTTTTGGCTTGCCTCAGGTGGGATGACTATTTTAGGTTAAAACGGAATGTCACCCCAAGATAACAGAAAGAGGGCACTTATTCAATGACGGGTCCGTTTATCTTCCAAATATTAGGTCTCCAAGAGTTGGCAAAAACCAATATCTTAGATTTGGAGTAGTTTATTTTCAAAGCACTCTGGGTACAATAACTGGCAAATGCACGAAGAAGTCAAGTAAGATCTATTTTCGTGCGTGATAGGAACACTGCATCATCCGCATATAATAGCGCTGGGATCTTTTGCGAGTTCAAAGTGGGACAGTGGCCATTAACTGTCAGAAGATGTGGTATCAGATTGCTAAAGAACAGATTAAACAGCTAAGGGGCTAAAACGCACCCCTGTTTGACTCTATTGGACAGAATTTCCGGGTTTAGGAGGCCTTCAGAATTGCAGCATACTTTGCTGCTTGTATTAGAATATAAGCTGTGTATAAGTGCATAAAGATGAGGATCTATTTTCATATTTAATTGCTTATGGCAGAGAAGATCCCTGGAAACCAGATCAAAAGCACTTTTCAGACAGAGGAAGACCACGTAAATTTTACCCCTTATGGTGGCTGCTTTATTCTCAGCAAGGTGGTTCAAAACCACACAATGATCATATGTGGAATGACCCTTAACAAATCCTCTTACTTTGTTATTAATAGCATTTGTAACAGCAGTTTGATTACCTCTATATATGAATAGTAACCAAGCTAGACCTAGCAGGTTAAATGCAGTTCAAATCCTGTATACAGAAACATTTGGATTAAAGAAGGAAGGAAGAAAGAAAAATATGGAACTGATTGGATTATTTGGATGTTGGAATAATTAAAAAGCTGCTTCTCTAAGCAAAAATATTAAATATTTGAATTTATACATACCCATATTCTAATATATATATATACACACACACATACAGTGGCAAGACAAAATAAGGATATTGAAAATAGTTAATTAAAAACTTTATTGAAATGCAAATGTTAATCCTGATACCTATTCTCAAAGGAATTAAGGTCAGACTTCCCCCTTTAACCTGAAATCAATTGGCTGTCCATTTTTTTTTGTTATGGATGGTAATTGTTAGCAAAAAAGTTTAGGTAACTTTTGGGTATTTTGAAAGTTGGTAAAGGCTTCAGAAAGCGATTTAAAGCTTTGGAATATTTAAAAGAAAGCAATATTGAACAGTCACACATTTCTAAACCCACCAGTTTGAAAGAATTTAGAAGGGTGCTTAGGATTTCACTATTAGTTTGAGATTTTCTTTCCTGGTAAATAAAGTTCCTGTCCATAAATTTTGCTACTTCATTTTTTCATTGGACTCTAGACTATTTACATATATATATACCAGTGTTGCTCCTCTGAAAAAACTTCACACTTCCTGTATTTACTTCCAGTATCAGAAACTACATTTATTCCACCGATACTTTCCTAAATTTTAGCTAGGCTTCCAGTTTTAGAATCTTATTTTCACAGTTGCTAAGTTTTCTTATGTGCATTGATAAGGAGGATTTTGGATTCACTGTCTTTTCATTCAGTATGTGTAAGTGCATATTTGTACAAAGAGACAGAAAGACAGACCCCTGTTGTTCAGGATTTGGGTGTGTTTTCTTCCCTCACCTAGTGGCTGTCCATTCCTTTGTTATTTTAATGACTCAGGAAGTCTGTTTCATATGTATTGTTGGACAATAGTTCCATACACATCCTCCCTCCTAAGCCTGAAGGGTATTGGTTCCATTTACATATTAGTAGACCTAGCAATTAGTTGGGAAAACTAATTAATTGGGATAACAATAACAGGTGTAAAATAGGGATAAAACATGAAATAGCTAAAAAAAAGTCCAAATCAATTTTTAAAAATCAGTACAGTGAAAATGCAATTCCTTAAACATGAAAAAAACCTCTTAAAATGGTTCACATCCAATATACAACAGTATTCGCTATTACTATGCAGGGGTGTGAAAGCTGGACAATGAAGAAAGCTGTTAGAAAGAAAGTTGATTCCTTTGAAATGTGGCAATTTACTGATATCGTGGACTGCCAAAAAAGACAAATAGCTGGATTCTAGATAAAATCAAGCCTGAACTGTTCCTAAAAACTACAATTACTAAGTGAGGCTATTGTACTTTGGTCACATTATGAGAAGACAAGACTTACTGGAACAGACAATTGTGCAAGGAAAGGTTGAAGACAGCAGGAAAAGAGGAAGGATCAACATGAGATGGGTTGACTCTAAAGGAAGCTAAAGTCCTCAGTTTGCAAGACCTGAGCAATGCTATTAATGGTCATTTTCGCACAGCAGAAATAAAATATTTTGAGGAAATTAAAAAAACCATTTCGGGGGAGAAGTTCACAGAACTCTGTCTCCCCAAACATCTTCAGAACATTTTATTTCTCTCAACCTGCATTTTTCAAAAATCACTAGTTATCTCCCTCCCCCCCGCAATCTGGGTTGAAGACATTTCCATGCCCACCATTTTGTGAGCTGCATCAGATTCTCCATGAATGATCTGCGTGGAGGTTTCGTTGGCTTGCAGCTCATCCACTTGCAGTTTCCATGCAAAGAGTAGATGAATAAAGTTTGTTTTGCCTAGCGATCCCACAAACATGTCATTTCCCTCTTTTTGTTTTCAGGGGTGTGTCTGTGAAGCTACGATGACTCAAATATGTACAAATTGCAGCTTCTCTAATTGGGGCATCATAGCTTTTGCAGATATATCTTTCAAAAAAAAAAAAGGAAAAACAACACGTACACCGGACTGCTAGGCAAAACAAACTTCACAGGCTTGCTAGGCAAAACAAATTTTATTCATCTACTTTTTACACAAAATTGCATACAGATGAGCTGCAAGCAGAGGAAACCTCTGTGGAAACCCTTCACGAAATAGAGGAGGTTGGAGGATCTCTGCAGCACAAAATGGCAGGCACAATTCAGCAGGTAGGGGAAAAAAGAACCCTTTTGGTTGGCAATGCCTTGTGTTCTCCACTGTGGGAACACAAAAAGCCCAAATGGATCTTTTAATAATGTCTGTTTTGAAGAACATGGATTCATAGACTCTCTATGAGTGGAAATGATTTGACCATGGACAACTGCCCCTTTCTGAGTGTGATAGAAGGAAATCACTCTTCAGAGATAAAGCAGAGTTGCTCAGTCTCAGAAGATGTTGCATGTTGTGTCTCTGCAAGAGTGTCAGCTCTGAGCTTGGCTGTTTCCTCACTTTAAAAAAAAAGCAGAGGCAAAATGGTCTTGTAAGCTTCGGGTGTTTTTGAGCGCACAGTCACGCTCCCCACTGTCTTCTTCCAGTCAGAAAGCATATTCATAACAATGATGCACTCAGAAACACTCTCTTCCTTGAATTGTTTTGGATCAGCAAAAAGAGATTCCTTCTTCAGGAGATTCTTCTATTACTAGAAAGAAGTCCTAAGATTCCCAATCCCTTGTTTTTAACTGGAATTTTTCTCACAGATACAGATATTTGTGAATTGTCACATCTTTTAAGAATGAATCTCTCACTTTTTTGTCCATTTTTCGAAGACATTTAGTGGGCAAATACGTGAGAATTAGATTATCTTTACTTCCCTAAGACTACCCAAGCCTTCCAATGCTCCTCCCTCTGTCAGTGCTGACAGCTTTCAACTCATCACACAATCAATCAAAATCCAAATGTCTACTTGATGGAGTTCTGTTTGTTTGCTGTTCATAGGCTACCACACACTTTTTCAGACATAACCCTTTCTGATGGAAAACATATGTGAAAAACACTGAACAATCCAGAATCACAGTATTAATAAAACAAGGAAAAAATCTACCCAAAATAACGTGCCAGGGTTTAGTTTTTTTCCATAGGCATTGCACCTAACTAATCAGAGCAAATTGAAGCATTAAAGACTGCCATGCGAAAAACACTGCTCTCCCTGCTCAGTTCATTCCGCCATTATTGTTCTAAGCAGCCTGTGTTTAAGAGCTGGAAGAAAAATGTCTCTTCTTTTTAACTAAAGCACCATAATTAGCTGACAGTAACTGTAAACTCAACAATATTAAAATTAACTACAACAATAAAATACTATTCTTATTACTTCTCTTGTTATTTTATTAATGTTAATAAAATGACATGAAGTCATTTTTCATAAGGTATTCCCTTTCATCTTTATCTTGATTCTATAACATATTTTTCTTTATTTTGATTTTACATCATCCTAAGGGGGGCTGAATATGCCTATGGAGGAGGCGCAGGGCTGTGCTGGCAGATTTGCCCTCTCCAGGGCATTTGCCACAGTAGAGGGGCAAATCCACTGGCAGGCAGCCCTCCACAGTGTAGCAAGGGCATTCCAGAGGCATGGCCAGGAGTGAAGCCAACATTAGTTAGCTTTTGGGTGGCAGAAGTTCATAAAGCCCAATGGAGGGCTTTTTGGTGGGGAGGAGGTTTTCTTTTGCCTTCCTGTACCACCGAGAAGCTACATCCTGCCCCTGGGGGCTCTGGATTAAGCTGTGATTGTTTTGTTTATGTTTTTGTATGTATTTCAGCACTGTTTTCAATTTGCTAATGTTATCTTGGTTTTTAAGATGTGATTTATTACTTAGGTTTTAATTTATCAGTCACTTTTGTGGCCATTAAAGGGCAGAAAGGCATGGTATAAATTTTGTGAAAGAAAGCTTTATTTTAAATACAGGGACTGCTGGATCTTCCTTTTTTCTAAACAAGAATTCCTATTTTGTGTAAGCTAGTTTAAATGAACTTCTGTGGACTACTTCTTCCTACAATTGTATGAACAGACCACACATGTTTTTCAGAGCTGTAATTCCCAAACTCAGTGCCTAGCCATATTGGTTGTGCCCTGAGGAGATTTCCAGTGCTCTGTGAAAAATAAACAAAATTATATAATTAAAAACTTCTGTGACCCCAATGGACCAACAAAATAGGGTGCATAATCATGAATTTACTAAGCAAGATACAACTCAATATCCATTTGGAAATGTAGTAAACAATTTGGAAGCATTTAAGGAATCATGGGTGGGGGAGAACAACAGGGGAAGACAAACACTACCATCCATAAAACTCAGGATTTTATGCTTTCAGGGACTTCAACAGGCTAATTTCCCCTTCCCTTGATTTCATTTTAACTGAGGCTTTTTCACAAGTAAGAGAATGGGGCAGCAATGAGGTGACAGAGAATTCAGGTGGAAGAATGGAAAGCACCCCATTAAATAACTGTCAGAGGATCCCTGGAGGAAATGTGTTTGAAAATCTTTTGCAGCACATGTGCTAGGCAGCCTAGACTCTGGCCGCTTCCACATGGCCACGCTGGCGTGTGCGTCGGCGTATACGACACCAACAACCCCCCGGGACCGTTCGCACCAACGGTCCCGGTAAAGACAGGGAAGACGGTGCAGCGCTGCGCCATCGCCCGATCGACTTACCTGCCCTGCAACCTTCTGGCGTGTTGCCAAGGCCAGGGGACATGCCCCCCTGCCCTGCGCGACCGCTCTGGAGTCGCAGGGCAGGGGTGTGTGTCCCCAGGCCTCGGCGATGCGCCGGAAGGTCGCAGGGAAGGTAAGTCGATCGGAAAAGGGGGGGATGGAGCCTTCCAGCTGCTGCCGTTCGCACAGCAGCGGCTGGAAGCCGCTGTTTCCAGAAAACCTCGCTCAAGGAGCGAGGTTTGGAAACAGCGGCTTCACGCCGCTGGGTGGGAGCGAGGGCGGTGCGACTGCAATGCAGCTGCACCCCCCATGCAAACAGCTCCCTAGGGACGGCGTTTTTGCCGTCCCTTGGGCGCTGTAAAAGGCCCGTGCGGAAAGGGCCATGGTTTCCTTTGTTCTGTCAAATTCCCCTTGGCCCCAAACCTGGCCAGGAACTACTGCCAGTCTTGTTTATCTCTGCCAGCACAGAATGTGCTGAGAGGTGCTGAGCCCCATCCCTCTTCCCTGATGCAAAATAAAGCTATTACTAGGCTCAAAAAGATGTTGCTCAGCATTAAAGATGCTCCTTCCCAAGCCCCACCCCACCATGAAGTCAGTAACAGGCTTGAGTGACACCAAAAACATTGGTAAAATTCGGATTTGGCTTTATTTGACTTTAAAATTATTGTTAAAGCCAAAGAAGCCAAATATCTGAAATTCAGGTCTGTTTAAGATTTTTCACATTTTTACAGTTTTTGGCCTGTAGGGGGTGCTTCAGGAAACTCTCTTGATGAGATTACCGAGGTTTGGTGAAGTTTGGTTCAACATGGACCCCCAAAGGGGTTGCCCCCATCTCCCATTGTTTCCAATGGGAGTTAATGGGAAATGGGGGCTAACCCTTTGAGGTAGCCCCTTCCTGCTCCCATCCTTCAGGACAATGTTGGACATAACAATGAACCCCAAAAATAAATGCTGAATCCTGATGCCCAACTGCGTCAGACTTGTCTTGAAAATCCTGCCCTGGAGCTATTGCTGCCTCCAGAAGGAAACATTGTCAAGCCCCATCAGAAATGCTAACCATTTTCTGTGGAATGAAAGAAGCATAGGAGCCTTTCTGACCTTGTCAGACAGGCCATTTCACCAGCTGGAAGCAACAACAATCTAAGACAGAAAGTAGGGCTTTATGCCTGATCAACTACTTTTCTCTTTGCATTTGTCTTTTTGTTTTATTTTTAATACAAAGAAACATTCAGAACTGGTATCTGCCACAGAACTGGCAAAGTCTATTCTACCCAGAGGGCTCTTCCCCTGCACTACCTCCTAAGAAGGGGTATGTGAACAATACCTGAAAAAAAATGCTTTGCTACTCAGTAAGCAGAATGTGCTCTAAACAGATGTGTCATTGTTTCAAATGTCTCAACTCTTGTCTTTTTACAGCTAGCTATTTCAATTTATTCTTGTGTAAATCAAAGTGATGTCTTTATTTTCATGCCATTTTATATTTTTTGCATTACATTTTCCCCATAAAATAGTATGCATTTTCAGCATTATTATAAATAAATATACCTTATATGTACGAATGATGTACACTGCATGCAGAAGTATCTTATGAATTGCAAAGAAAACCTGTACAAGATGAATATACAGTACTGAAACTTTTGGCAAAAATGCAAATTAATATAAACAGAATTGAATCTAAACATTCACTCATCCCTAAATGCAGTGAATCAGGTCAAGCAAGGAGTATCTGGCAGAGAGAAGGCACTCAAATTTTCCATAATAACCAGACTTCTTCCTATGTTTTTATGGTCAGCTTGTTCTATTTCCACTTGAGATCTGACATCAATACCTGAGTCTGGTGTAAGAGTCTTTAGGTTATCCCTATCTGCAGTAATCATGTCCTTGAATTCTCAAAGAAAAGGTTTCATTCCAAGAAGTTAACTATTGTATTAAACTCTTCTTGTGCTATGTATTGTCGAAGGCTTTCACGGCCGGAATCACTTGGGTGCTGTGTGGTTTCCGGGCTGTATGGCCGTGTTCTAGCAGCATTCTCTCCTGACGTTTCGCCTGCATCTGTGGCTGGCATCTTCAGAGGACCTCTGAAGATGCCAGCCACAGATGCAGGCGAAACGTCAGGAGAGAATGCTGCTAGAACATGGCCATACAGCCCGGAAACCACACAGCACCCAAATCTTCTTGTGCTACTTTATAAACCTTGGTTTCCAGTTGTTTTCCATAAAAAGGAAATAGAATAGTTTCTAAGAAAAACATTTGATATTGATATATAATACAAGGTCCCCATGATACATGTATGATACATGGTCCCCATTCAATAAAGTTACTGGGAGAGGTAATCTGGATATAGGGTTGGATTGCCACAGATATACAGATGACACTTAGCTTTGTCTCGGATTGTTATGAGCACCTATTGAATTGGAAGATATCTCCAACAATATTAATAAGTTTTGTATAAGCATTATAATACACAATACAAGTGCATTTGTGGCTCAAAACAGGAATGTTGGAGTGACTTTGCCAGCCATCCCAGATAAGCATTTAATGGATAACGAGATACCCAGTTTGTGAGGAGCAGCTTGTCAGGGAGTTGGCACATATGGGTGATATGAGTACCCTACTCTCTATTATCTCACCTTTTGCTTGAAACTTCTGACCATTTTCCCCTGTACAATTGTGTGGGACTGGCTTGATGCTTCAGGGCTAGCTGAGATTTTTTTTTTTTGGGGGGGGGGTTCTTTGTGGATTGACTGTAAAGGGAGCCTTTTTTCATTCACTTCACCTTGCTATTTCAGATGGCGATAGCTACACAGGACTAGCCTTTACGAGATTGGTTAAACTCTTGCACTGGTGCTGGCTGAAAGAACATACCAGCCGGGGGGTGTTTATTATAAAGTTGATTCAAGAGCAGGCTTATGCTACTTACTATGGAGACAAAAGCCTGCACCTTCATGGACAGAGGTGTATGTAAATGAGTACTGAATTTTGGAGAGTATCACTCAACACTCTTCTTTGCGTATGTGTCACACCAAAGCTTCTGCACAGCTGCCCTATCTTGAAAAGCATTTCCCCCCTTCTTTCTCTCTCCTCTCCCCTCAGGTTTCTTTCTCTCCCACCCCCTCCTCCAATCCTATTTCTTACTGCCAGCCTGGGGCTTTATCTCAGTCTTGGGCCACTGCCTGAATGAGGCCTCTTAAGGGGTACTTCCTTTCTGGCCTAAATTCAGATTGGTGAAAAGCACGCTGCTGAGTCGAGCTGAAGGAGGATATGAAGTCAACAAGTATAATATGAAAATAAACAAAAATCCAGTTCAAACAAACCACTTGCCTCAAGTAAATAGTTTCTGACCCATTTTAAGAACACTCAACCAATATTTGGGAGCTACCTTGAGTCCCCCACCCCCAGAAGCTGCCACAAAACTTTCATCTTTCAAAAAGTTCACCTTGTTTTCAAGCCCTTCATTCTGCACATGTCACAAGTTGCTCAGGTGTTATCATGTATTGATGATTCATGATGGCTCAGACTGGAAAATAAAAACTGTGGAGTCTAATCAATAAAATTATTAGGCTGTCTTTGAACTCACTCCAGATTCGGTTTTTCTTGGCAGGTCCTCAACTTCCTTAATTCTACTGACCAAAAGCATGAAAAATGACCTCAAACTGCACAATATACAGAAACCATCTGTAAGATAGGAGCAGAAGGGGTGATGTCATCAAGCATCGTCTAATCTTATTGCAAATGTTTTGCCAGTAGTGATGTCATAGGCCTGGCAATTCATTGGCAGACTCTAGTCCTCTAAACATGAGTGGAAACAAGAGGAAGATACTCTGCTAATTAGCTTGCAGACTTCATACTAAAAAAAGATAGGATATAATGGGGGGGGGGGAGAACTCACATGAATTGTGGGAAATCCAATATTTAAAAGTAGGAAGTGGCACTACTTCAAAATAAATGGGTTGGGATTGGAACTCATAGGTCTAAAATTGATAGAACAGAACTTGTGAATGCTACAGTCCAAATGGCCATACCTTGGCAAAACTCTATTGGCCAAGTTAAAGGATCACTGTCTGGGGCTTCCAGTAGCTTTAAGGAAACAATTGAGGACCTGCACCATAACTCCATCAGTTACTGCAAGGATTGAGATAACCTCCTTCTTGTCAGGAAGACCAACTCCAAGAAGACTGACAGAGCTACACAGTAGTTGAAGAACCATTGATTCTTGCCTGTTGACTTGTACCCCAAATTACTTACTATAATATGGTTACGAAAGGTTAGGAGCCATGATAAATTTTGTCCCTGTTTATACATTTTCATTTGCATGTATTTTCTAAAGTCTTGCCTAATAAAGAGTACGATTTCTTTTTTCTTTTTTCAATAAAAGATAATCTCTGAAGGTTCCCTGTCTGGTTTGCTGGTCTTAGTTCAAAGAACAGAACTCAAAGTTATCTCATGTAGTGTCAGATTTAAGGGTTGCTACATAGCCTTTATTAGATATATCCTGGAGATATCGGACTCTAAATAGTAAAATATCTTAATTCCTTTAGAATGGTTTTGTCTAAATTTTCTAGTTGGATATGGACATAAAAATCTCAGTATAGGTTGCTGTGGCAACAACAGTATTTCACTATTTTCAACCATACAAAATGCACCATGTGCATAATTAGAATTTTAGAATTTGTTTCTTTGATGATCTCACAGTAGGTAGGGTTGCCACTCTCATGTGAGACCTGAAGATTTCCCAGAATTACAAATAATCTCCAGGCTGCAAATATGAGTTCCCCTGGAACAAGTAGCAGCTTTGAACATTGGAGTCATGATTCAGTTTTCCCCTTCCCAAATGTCACACTACCAAAGTTCTAACTCCCTAATCTCCAGGAATTTCCCAATCTGGAGCTGGAAACACTAAGGCCGTTTCCGCACGAAGGCCGCCATTAAACGCCCGTGCGGAAACGGCCTAAGTAATGCATGTGAAAGCAAAATGGCATATGACAAAAATGTTGCATGATTGTGACCTTCACTTATTCTCAGAAAGCATTAATACGACCCATATCCTATGAATACTTGCTAAGGGTTCTGCTACGTCAAACTAGTTGGCAAAATTATGAAAATATTGTGCAAATAGGCATGTTAATTACTTGTGCCAAGTAGTAATAATATCACTCAACTGAAAATAAAAACAAAACCCATAAGCAATCCAAGACAATAAACTCAGTTTCCAACATAATCCTGACAAGTCTCATATTTTGCTATTAGTCATGTTCAGACAGGTCAGATCAGCTATGGAAAGCAAAGTATCCTGGACAGGAAATTTTATACATACCCCTTGAATCCTGAAGAGTCCAAAAGCAAATGATTTAGGGTCAACATGTTCTAAAAATATATACTATAAAATATTAGTAAAATATGTAGGACAACAATGCATGAAAATAACTCAACTGACAATTCTACAGCAGTTTAAATATAGATTAAAATATCAGCAATACACTTCCAGTCTGAAAACAGAGAAAGAAATAGTTCTAGCTGCGTGGATATCAAATATAATGTTTCTGAACAGTGCAGAAACTCATTAAATAATGTTTTTACATGGATTCTCACAAAATAACAGCAGGTACTATTCTTCAAACCGCACGCACGCACGCACGCACGCACGCACGCACGCACGCACGCACGCACGGTATTTGTGGTGATAAGGGGAGGCAGGCTGTCATGAATAACACCCCAAGAGGCCCTTGGCTTCAGAGTAACCACACTCATATACTACATGCAGAGAGAAGATGCTTCCCTATGCAAAACACATCTGAGCTGCCTTTCCAAAATGACAATATCAAAAGCATTTGTAAAAATTTAACAGTATTCCACTAAGGTCTTTTTGAATATTTTTTAATTTAATGAAACATAAAGGTAGACATAGCACCACAACCAGGGTGAAGTTAAGTATGCAAAATAAAATTTAAAAAGTCTTTTCTAAACTGAAACCCCTCTCTCCCAAGACTCTTTAGCCTTTCTTCACGAGAAAGGTGCTCAACCCCTTAATAATCTTGGATACCCTCTTCTGCACTTTTCCCAGCTTTGCAAGGTATTTTGAGAGATTTTGATCAGAACTGTAAACAGTAACAGTGGTAATAATTCAAAGGATCACAATGAGACACATTTGCAGTCATCAGGGCCACATTTACTTCTATCCCTGGCATGAAGCCTGCAATTCAAGGCATCTAGCAGCTTACCCTTTCCTCTAGCAGTGGCTGCTTCAAGGTAGGATCCACCTACCAACCACAAGCACTACAGGGCAAGGACTTTGCCCCATTTTCTGAAACATGGGCATGTGCCACATTGGATAACAGTGATCAGAAAGCCACAGGGGGCCTATCAAAGAGCTCCACGTGGCTCCTGAGCTGCTGAGTATCACTGGATTCAAGCCTTTCTCAAACCTTGCTGTTAGGCACAACAATAACAAATGAAATTGCTTCTTGGAAGGGAACAAAAGAAAACCTCCTTACTGTATTTCTTAGGGTTTGGTGATTTGGTCCCTAAATCCATTTTGTTATTTCTTATACTCTAAAACTAACTCAAAAGTAATCCCTGTTGATTTCCAAATCAGTAGATACAGGGCTGCACCCACAGCATTTTCAGAAGTGAGTTTGTGACAATATTTGCTGCATGCTAAAACTAAGTGTATCATATCCAAGAACTCACCACTGAATCAGAGCTTTTGTTGAGCCCTGTTGATCTTGATCTTTCTCTGTCATGGCTTCCCAGGCATCCATGGCAACTGCACTGCTGATGCTTGCCCAGTATTTTCACTGCCATCCTATGAAAGAGTAACAGAATGTGCAAAAGTTTCAGGAAACAAGCAACATGCATTTTCCTCGCTAAACCAACCCTTGTATTATTTTGTTTCAGGAGGCTGCAACCTTCTGTTTAGGCATGTTTTCTTTTTCCAACCATACCTGAGACAACATCTTGATCTGAAGTAGCTTTCTTCCTTTCCTTACACCGAGATAAAATCATGTTTGGTCACAGTGGAAGCTAAGAGCTATACTGAATGAACAAATAGACAGTTTCTCTCAGTGTTTCTTAAATGGTTACAATTGCTCACTGTATTCCACAGCTTCAGTACATATGTGTTGATATGTGAAAGAAGATTGAGAGCCATTGTGTCATGGTAGAAAGAACCTTGTAATAGGAAGAACCTTGTAAAGAACCTTGTAAACTAAGCATGCATATAGCTTTGCACAAAGGTTGAAGTATAACAAGAACTAAGTTGCACAGCAAAGCTTTGAGGAGTAGGGGACAGGCCAGCATAACATTCAGATCAAACCTAAGTGACTTGAAACAATTGTAAGTGGCTCTCCCACAGCTATATATGTTGGGGTAATGCCACTGATATGTCTGAGAAATACTCAATAACAGTATATTATACCAACTGGGGCAGATCTTTCCCTTTCTCGGTGGCAGCACCTTCCTCTTGAGGCTGTTCTAGTATCACCTTTCTCTCATTTAAGTGTCATGCCAAACCATGTCTTTTTACTCAGGCTTTTTAACAGAGGGTGCCATCTTTTAATAGGAGCCCTGTGGTACAGAGTGGTAAGCTGAAATACTACAGTCAAAGCATTGCTGTCAACCTGAGTTTGATCCTGATGAAAATTGGTTTCAGGTAGTCCACTCAAGGTTGACTCAGTCTTCCATCCTTTAGATATCGGTAAAATGAGTACCCAGCTTGCTGGGGGTAAAGTGTAGATGATTGGGGAAAGCAATGGCAAACCCCCATAAGCAAGGTCTGCCTAGTAAATGTCAAGATGTGGGGTCACCCACGGGCCAGTGATGACCCAGTGCTTGCACATCTTTTAACACTTTTTTAATTGTCCACTTCTAGCTTTAAGACTATTTTATAAATATCATTTTAGGATACTGAGTGTTGTTTTGTGCTGGTTTTTTTTGTTCTAGCTTGTTATGGGTTGTTTGTATTCTTTTTAATTCTTTTTATTGTTTTTAGCTGCCTGGGTGGATGGCATATACACTTTCTGGTTTAATAAATGTGTATTGCCTGTAAACTCCAACTGAAGCCATCTGGAACCTTGATTCTACAAACAAGTCCCTTGGGGACAAAAGTTGATTACAGATCTGATGACTTCATTATGGCGTTGTGGGACAAGGATGGACCAGTGCAAAATTTTGTGTTTTCTGTAGCATGATTTCTGATGTTGCACGTTACAGCAGCCTTTGTCTCGAAGTCTTTCTTCTTTGGTCCCGCTCAGCACATTCTGGACTTGTGCTATATATCTCAAGGCAGCTAAAACAGTTTTGAACAAAAAAAGAGTTTCAAATGAAAAAACAGTTGCCAATTTTATTTACGGGACAAGTGTAATTTTCATCTTTTTTTTGCTGAGAAGAAACTTTGCAGTTTATAATTCCGAATTTTTTTCACCACATTTTGTCAGTTATAGCAAACTGTCATTTTGTGTCAATTACATCAGTTTTGCATTTTCAAGAAAGCAAAATCAGCTTCATAGTTTTCAAAAAACCATTTCCCCCAGTTTTTAAGCATACCCTACTTAAATTTCTGATCCCTCATTAATAATACTATGTTGCTATTGAGCATGCTTATTCATTTTCTGAAATGAATAAAAGTACAGCAGTATAAAGGATGAATATGGCTAAAAGAATATTGCCCACTGATATCTTCTCCATCCGCAATCATTATATCCAGATTAATTTTTCCTATTTCTATTTCTCTGATTTTTGAAATATTTTATTTAAAAGGCAGTGTAGAAACCTGTGTCTGTATACCCACATACCCTTCAGATTTCAATGAAACTCCCTAGATTATCTTCAAGGTTACCACCCAGAAGAATTGGAAGGAAAATAATTCTCTTTTTAGGAGAGTGTGGGGGAGGGGAGACCATATATCTACAAATTTGTAGCCCTTGCGGGACTTCAAATGCTTTACTTATCTCATATCGTAAACTCAAAGTTGTAGAGTAATACCAGACAAGTCATAAATCATGGCCAGAGACAGGTGCAATAAATACCACTGTCAGAAAGTTACAAAGTGAAATTATGTTGTTTTGACAAAATGTCCAAATGCATTGACACTGGAGCAACTAAATGGCCTCTTTTGGGGAGAACCTGCAGAAGTTCAGTGTAGGTGGTGATCGGGAAAGCGAAAGATAGCTTCCCAAGAAAAATAACCCCAAGGCTTAAAGGCTTATCAAAACTTTGCTACTGCCGAACAGCACCTAGAAAGACATTTATCTTATGCTGGCTTGCTTTTTCTTGCTCACTTTTCATTTGTTTCTATTAATAGGGTTTCCAACTGAGATTGATTTATTAACCGATATTACACTATATGAATCAATTGAGATCACAGCACTTTCTCACAACTCAGAGACAGAGACAAACCATGGGCCGTTTGTCAGGAAACTCAATTACAATGCATTGCTTTAATCTAGAGGTGCCTCCTGATAATTTACTACAACACCACGACCAGTACTGATTCTTATCCAGTTCAAGCTGGCAAAGAAAAAGCAGCTATTCATAGGCAGCATTTTTGGCCTACTTATGGAATATGAAAAAAACCTGGATTACGATAAAATAAAAGAGAAGCCTGTGCATACGTAACACAGCAGAATCCTGGCTACATAGATCCTTCTCCAAAGCGACCTTTTCCAATTGGAGAGTTGGGGAAGGAGGGGGGAGGGGCAGGATTCAAGTCAATAAATGACAACACCCTTATGGCTTGGCAAGCAATTGTAACATTGCTTCAAAACAAACCCAATTCAAGGCATTATAGTTTTCATGATAACAAACATTTTCCACGAACCCAACAACTTTACAACTACAGTTAAAACTGAATCATAACGGCTATGAATTTGCAGAGATAAGATATTCAGTGCCCTTCAGAAAGGGCGAAAACAAGTTCTAACAAATGGTTCCCAGTAGCACAAAGAAAACAACAACTCCAAAAAACATAAACATAAAGAAGAGCAGGTCTGCTTCTTCCCCTGTGTGCTCTTCAAGGGCTCTGGTTGCTGCTCTGGAAGCTGTTCTGGATGCTTTTTCTCTAGCGTGGGTCTACAAAAATAGTTAGCAGTGTCCTCTTCAGTCAAGTTCTAGCCCTCCTCTCTGCTGCTGCAGACCAGACTGATTTAGGAGAAGGGTTTTGAACAATACCTAACAGCTTGGCAAATCTTTCCTTTATAATATCTCCTAAAAAGAGGAATGCTAATATTTACTTTCTCCCTGGTTGAGCCCATCACATACCTGCAAAGAAATCAGTAGTTCCCTCTGTTAAGCTTTAGGCTTCTCTCTCCTGGCACAGGCCAGACTGATTATGGTGGTGGGGTTCTTGCAGTGGGTAAAATACAAGACCCTGCCTCCCTAAGCCCTAAATGTTAAAACTTTTAATAGAAATCAAACAATATGTTAAAGTAAAAATGACAGGGGTTACACATAGATGCAATATTTTGAATTTGAATTAATTGCTTTCAGTATCAAAACATTTGCTTTCAATATAATTTGTTTTTATAGATACACATCTATTTCTAGTAGTTGCTTGAATATTATGTATTAATAACGAGGCTTCCATTTGCTAATCAGAAGAGAAGGCAATATCTCTGCAATAATTTGGCCACCCCTCACCTTGTAAAATGATATTTTCTCACTTTGCATTAATCAGAATCCGGTATTTAAAATTCCCGCATGAATTTTCCGGTGTTCTCAAGGCTGGTCCAAAAGTTTGTTTGTTTGTTTATTTATTCACATTTATATCCTGCCCTATCCCTGCAGGCAGTGGTGGGATCCAAAAATTTTAATAACAGGTTCCGATGGTGGTGGGATTCAAACAATGGCACCGCCACACACACGCACCTCCAGTCCCTATTGGGCAGGGAGGCTGCTTTAGTAACCCCTTCTCGGCATTCAGAAAAAATTAGTAACCACTTCTAGAGAAGTGGTGAGAACTGGTTGGATCCCACGTCTGCCTGCAGTGCTCAGTTCTGTATATAAGACTCATGTATTCCCTTCCTCTAGTGTTAAGAGAACTTGGGAGGGAGAGGGGAGTATCCTCTTTCCTTGCACATGAAAAACAGTATTACCACTAGCCAGAGGGTTTCTTCATTTCTTGGTAGGATAATTTAACTTTTTATGTATTAGAATACCTTTTTGTTTGGATGATTTTGTTCTCTAGCTGACTTTAATGACTCTCCTTGGCAAAACATTACCAAAGAGAGGAGATACAAAATAAGACTGATGGTGCAAAATGGGAAAAAATATTTTACTAATAAAGGTCATTACTGACCCATGGGGTGACTTCACATAACAGCATTTACCAGGCAGACTATGTTTAAGGGGTGGTTTGCCATTGTCTTCCCAGTCATCTACACTTTACCCCTAGGAAGCTGGGTACTCATTTTACTGACCTTGGAAGGATGGAAGGCTGAGTCTACTTTGAACCAGCTATCTGAAACCAACTTCCTGTTAGATTTCGTTTAGAGTCATGGATATGCCCAGTAGTGTGTGTGAATGCAGTTTTTAGAAACTTCTTCAGAGACATAAATGTAAAAGGTAAAACTTACATTTATTCAAGCATCTTCAGTTCACAACTTTGTTCCAAGAAAAGGTAGATAGAAAGAACCCTAGTCTAAAGAGATTACTTTCCCTATGACAAGTGGGCACAACTAACGCGCCATCACGTGTGTGGAAGTGAGTGGATGCTGCAGTGGGAAAGGCCCCACTGACCAGGCTGCCATTGACCATGCGCTCAGTTCAAAGGCTAGAGCAGAAGTGAAGCTAGCATGGGGAAGAAAGGAAGTTAGTGGGCGGTCTCCTGGCCCAGACAAGGAGGGCAAACAAGAGAGGCAACATCACAGAGTGAGATACACAGCACCCCCCAGTGTCCAGGCATGCAGAAGTCGCTTATTCCAACACTCCCTCTCGACACTGCATGCTTTCCAGGTATACAATGTTCAGTTTGTCACGCAGGCTTTGGAACTTGTCTCTTGGCAGTGGTTTGGTCAAGATGTCTGCTGTCATCATATCAGTAGGACAGTAGTGAAGTTTCACAGTTCCTTCTGCCTGTAAGAGTCTTACATATTGATCCTTAATTCCAATGTGTTTAGTACGTGCACTGTTCTTATCTGAAAGAGAAAGAGCTATACAACTCTGGTTATCTTCTAGCATTTGTACAGGTAAAGGTTCATCAATACCAAAATCTTCTAACAACATTAAAAGCCACTGTAATTCTCTACATGCCTCAGAAACTGATACTAATTCTGATTCAGTAGATGAGTGAGCAACAACACTTTGTTTACGGCTCGCCCAACTTACAGCACTTTCCCCATAGAAAAAACACATAGCCACTGGTAGATCTTAGATCTGTTCTTTCTCCAGCCCAATCTGCATCAGCATATCCCAATAGTGTGGGATCTTTAGTTGCTGGCAGTTTCAGTTTAAAGTCTAAAGTACCTCTTAAGTACCTCACCACTCGTTTAACAGCAGTCCAGTCTCTTGTGGTGGGTGTGCTAACCCTTCTGGACAATATACTCACAGCTGTAGCTATGTCAGGTCTGGTTGTCATTGCTAAGTACAGAAGCTTGCCTATTGCAGTCCTGTAGTCATTGTTGTCAGGTAGCAAGTCATCAGGTAGTACTTGTCTGTAGAAATCCGAACTCATTGGGGTAGGCATTGGTTTGACACCTTCCAGGTTCAGACTCTGTAGCAGTTCCAATATTTTCTGCTTCTGGCTAAGAAGATAGCTTCCATCTGGTTCACGTTCGATTTGGATCCCCAAGTAGAAGCTGGCATCTCCCAGGTGCTTGACTTCTACTTCCTTGTTGAGTTGGGATATAATCTCAGCACAGTCAGTTTCATTTTCATGGCAAATAATCAGGTCATCAACATATGTCAGGATAAATGTCCATCTCCCATTTCTGTGCCTGCTATAAAGACAGGGGTCTGCATTGCCTTGTTTGAAGTCTTGACTTAGTAGCATCATGGCTAGCCTATCTGACCAAGCTTTAGCTGCTTGTTTCAATCCATAAAGTCCTTTCTGAAGTTTACAGACTAAATGTTTATTCTTTTCATCTATGAACCCTGGTGGTTGCTTCATATAAAGCTCCTGTTCAATTTCGCCATGCAAAAATGCGGTTTTAACGTCCAAATGCTCAGTTTTCATGTTTCTAGATGCAGCAATGCTTAAGAGCATTCTAATTGTAGAATATTTTACAACAGGTGCAAAAGTCTGATCATAATCTGTTCCATAGATCTGAGAGAATCCTTTAGCAACAAGTCTGGCCTTATATCTCTCAATCTGACCTTCCGCGTCTTGTTTAGCTTTAAAAACCCATTTACAACCGATAACGTTCTTACCCTTAGGTAGTTCAGTGAGAGTCCATGTTTGGTTTTTATGTAGTGCAGCGATTTCTTCTTGTGCTGCCTCTTTCCACTTCTTTGCTTCTGGTTCAGGCATTCGCTGTAACTCAGCCCATGAAACTGGTTCATGCAATGATGGCGCCCTTGCAAGGTAGGTAAGTTTCTCAGCTGGAACTCCCTTGTTAGGTCAGCTGATGAGCGCCTGAGGGCCAAAGGTCTGTCTGCCTCCGCAGTAGTCTGTGACTCCTCTGCCTCACCTGTCAGGTCTGGGATTTCCACCGCTGTTCCCTCTTCAGGTTGAGCATTTGCTGGCATCTGCACGGTGATGTCATCCTGGGACTCTGGGTGATGTAGGATCAGCTGGTCGCTATCGCCATCTCCCTCTGAATGGTCATCCATCACAGCAGGCTTGCCATTTCTGGGTTAAGCTCGATCCAAACTGCACAACTCTGCATATAGTAATTTGGTTAGTTTTCTGGATCAAAATCCTGTATCCTTTACTTTCTGGAGAATAGCCCAAAAATATACCTGCTTGTTAGTAGTAGAGGTCTAAAAGCTTGGATCTCTTTTCTTTTGGTATGTGAGCATAAGCTTTACATCCAAAGAGCTCTGATATGTTCTTACATTTGGTTTCCTGCCATGCCATAACCTCATATGGAGTTGCTTCTGTGGCTTTGGTTGGCAATCTATTTTGTAGGTAAACTTCAGTACATTGCTGCCTCTCCCCAGTTAACTTATGGGGAAGGCCTGAATCAATGAGCATGCACGCGAATCATGTCCATTATACTATACGATTGTTCTTCTTTCGGAAATTCCATTTTGTTCTGGCCGAATGGGCTACAGTAGAAGTCTATGTTTGGATCCCATGTTCCCCTCAAGAAATTGTTTTATAGATATGGAATTGTATTCACCTCCCATGTCCAAGGTTTGAAAACACTTGGGACTTTCCTATTAAACTTATTAGATACCATAGCAACATAGTCTCTTTAATTTCCGTTCAGTCTGAGACTTTTCTTTTAGCAAATAACACACACAGTGTATCTTGAGTAGTCATCAATAAAAGACAACAGATAAGGTGTTATTGTACCAGTTGATGCTGGTTTGATTGGTCCACATAGATCAGAGTGAATTAAGTCAAGAGGCTGCTTAGAGCATCTTTGCTTGGCTTTGCTTTTCGGGAATAGAAGGCCTAGTTCCCTTTCCTCTTAAACAACAATCACACAATTGGTTATCATTGGGACAGTCTTTTTATGGAAATACCTGTTACCAAGTCCTTGCTTTTCAGCTTCAGGATGGCCTCTTTTATCACGGTTGGGCAAACCTCCCTATGCCAGAGCTCCAAAGACTGCTGGGTAGAAGTTATCTTGGCTGTGCAGGCTTCTGTGGTTCCTCTACAGATCCAGTTCAAAGACTCCATTTCTTAGGGATTTACCTGCTGGAATATAGCTCACCATGGCGTTGAGATGAGTGCACACATTATTCTCAAAGTGAACAGCAAATCCTTTTTTCTGATAGTGTGGGGACGCTGAGTCAGATTAGGTCATAAGGTCTGCAATGTACCAGGACATTTTCAGCCACAATCTCAGTTCCATTACCATCCAGTTGGCAATGTAAAAGTAATCCCTTTGCCCTTTCCATTCACTGGAATCTGTTTTCCATTGGCTAAATACACATTGCATCCAGCATCTCTGTCTAATTCATTGAACAAAAGCAACATCTGAAGCCATGTGCCTAGAAGCACCGCTATCAATAATCCAAAGGCTTATATTTTTTTCATTAGTTTGTATCGTATGTGGGTTGTGCAAAAGTTGAACAAATTTTTTAGGAGTAAAATCCCTTTGTCTGTGTGTGGAATAGAAAGCAGTGTGAGATGGCTTGCTGCCAGTCTCCAACATTCCATTATTAGCTTTGTCACGACCCACTCCCTCTGGAGGTGACCAGGGTTTACATTACACACTTGGAAACAGATGGTAATGGGCTTCTCCTTTCCCCTGTGGGATTGGATTTTCTGTATCCAAATGATTTAGTTCCCGCCCCTCTTGCCTCTGGCTTCTTGGGCAATGTAACTTGGGAGCCATTCTTCCTCCCTCTGCTCTCAGAGAGATACTCTTGCTGCTTGCTATGTAAATTCCAGACCTAGATTAGTCCTAGGAAATTTCCTCAAATGTGCAGTCTTTGCCATTTTACAGTAGACACAAAAAGCTGAATATTTCTCCAGGCAATGAGCTTAAAAGCAGTCCAATTTTCAGTTCTTCCTCCAGAACTGTGCCAGTTGGTTGCTAACTTATCAATCAGATTCAGCGAATTTCTCTATATGGCAATCAAAGCATCCTCCATTTTCTTGTAAATTTGATTAGAAAATAGTTGTTTGAATAAACTCACTTTGCTATTTCTGTCTTGCTCTCCAAAGACCCTTTTTAATGCGTTTTTTCCTAGCATGTCTTTGGCAGAATCTTGTTCTTTAACATACACCAGTTGTGAGTTTGTGAGAGTACTAACAATTACATTCATGGCCTTTTCATCTGCTCTTTGCCATCCCTAGTCTCTTCATTTCCACTGTTTTGGTTTTGGTGCTGTAGTTAAAAAACAAAACCTATGCCCTCTTCCCTTTTAACTTGGGATTGAATTCTGTAGGAGCCATGAGTTAAAATTCAGGGCTTGTAAGCTTCTCAAGAATTGCCTTACGCTGAGCCATTTTTTTTTTTTAAATGCAAAGAGGCTCTCTGCCAATCTCAATGAGTCACTTACACCACAAGAAAGAGAAAGCAAAGCCTTCAGGCTATGCAACCTTTTGTTACCTAAGCTGGCCTGTTAGGAGGCCAGGTGGAGCAAGAAAAACACATTAATAACTACAAGGCAATGGCTGCTAAGCCATGCAAGGAAGGAAAAAAAATCTGCTCCAACTTTTAAAAGATATCTGGGCTTCAAAATATACCCACTCCAATCTCTGCTACCATGTTGGAAGATTTCGTTTTAGAGTCATGGGATATGCTCCAGTAGTGTGTGTGGAATGCAGTTTTTTAGAAACTTCTTCAGAGACATAAATGTAAAAGGTAAAACTTACATTTATTCAAGCATCTTCAGTTCACAACTTTGTTCCAAGAAAAGGTAGATAGAAAGAACCCTAGTCTAAAGAGATTACTTTCCCTATGACAGAAGTGGAGAAACAACTAACAGCATGCCATCACGTGTGTGGAAGTGAGTGGATGCTGCAGTGGGAAAGGCCCCACTGAGCAGGCTGCCATTGACCATGCACTCGGTTCAAAGGCTAGAGCAGAAGTGAAGCTAGCATGGGGAAAAAGGAAGTTAGTGGGCGGTCTCCTGGCCCAGACAAGGAGGGCAAACAAGAGAGGCAACATCACAGAGTGAGATACACAGCACCCCCCAGTGTCCAGGCATGCAGAAGTCGCTTATTCCAACACTTCCAACAGGATCAAACTCAGGTCGTAACCAGAGCTTTTGAGGGCAGTACTGCCACTTACCACTCTGTCCCATGATAAAATTTCCTACAATGTTTTGCCCCAGAAATAGTCTTTTCAGAGACAGTCCACTAGAGATGCCAAACTCCAGGTGCACTTGGGAATCTTGAGAAATTACAGTTCATATTCTGACTACTGAGAGCAATTCTCCAGGAGAAAACAGTTGCTTTGGATGGTATACTGCGTGGCACTGTATCCCACTGAGATTGCACAACCCCCAAATCTTCAGGAATTTCCCAATCTGGAGCTGGCAAACCTAGTCCATAGAGTCAAAGATTTGATCAGAGCCTATACTGACTTCTGGAGCTTTCATATTCAGCTGACTGGTAATAAGAGTTGCTCTCATTTTCAGGGGCAAATGCTGTAAATGTGTTTGTGGTGATTGGGGGAGGGAGGACTGAAGCATTTATGGGCTAGAATGACATGTTTGGCATCAGCATCCTGTAAAGCAAACCGATGCCGTGCTGTTGAAAGGAATGTGCTAGCCATAAATGAAGGCACTTGCAGGTCAAAGGCCACTGTGCCTAATTAACAGAGGCCATTCGAGGAAGAATAAAAAGCACATTTTATTAGCTGACTGAGGAGAAACTAAAGGAGAGATGCTTGATAAAATGAGAAAAATCCAACAACGCATTCAGTGCTAGTGTGGGTATCTGTGTACATGTGTCTGCGCTCCTACGTTCATGTGCTAGGGATGTGCAAAGTATCCTCTGAGGAACTGCACTAATCTTACGTAAGTACTTTTTTTTGTTCCATCCCTTATATCTCACCCAAGTACGAGAAGTCAAAAGTGCAGCAAATGTTTTGCTTTAGGTCCTATTCAGGGGCAAATCTACTTTACACTACTGTACATTTATTTAATTTAATCTTTGATCTACATATTTGTCACATGATCACACAAACAAACTTTTTTACACCCAGATCATGACTCAAGCACTCTAAGTACAGTAGCTAGAAGATCTATTTTAGGGCTTCCGATTCATTTGATCTTAATGTACCAAATAATTTGGCTTGTGCTTAAGGTACAATGTGGAAAGTAGAATAAACTATTCACTCTCTGTGTCTCGAAACATTGGAAATACTGATTAGCACTAGATTAATAGCAAACAAAAAATGAATCATTAAAGTGTAATTTCTTTGGGAAATTTATAGAATTAATTGCCACATGGTAGTAATTTATTATATTGTGTTTTTTAATTAAAAAATTAGACAAAATTATGGATATGTCTATCAATGGAAGAGGGAGAGGGGAAGGGAGCCTATCATCTGGTTAAGGCCCACCAACCCTGTGGGGAAGGGTAGAGAGGGGAAAGGGGCCTGTTATTTGGTTGCAGCCCACCCGGGGGGGGAGGGTTAGGCAGGGGGAGAGGGGAAGAGCTAAGGTGTCTATCATCTGATTGTGGTCCAGTCACCCTGGGGAAAGGGTAGGGAGTGGGAGAGGGCAAGGGGAAAGCTTACCTCAGGACTCTTCTCTGCACAGTGGGCTTGAAGAAGGCTCTCCTTGTGTTTCTCTGTTTACACATGAGTCACTCCCTCCTTTCCCCAGAGTTTTTCTGCAGAGAGCTCTCCAGGCCTGGTTCTTTTAACTCCATCCATCAAGTGATTCTTAAAGGCACATATCTCATTACACCCAGTAGTCAAGACTGCTGACTTAGCCCTTTACTGTTGATATTACTGTTCCAAACGTAATCCCCCCCCCAAATGAAAGAGGAACAGCAATTCCCTAGATCACAGGCTGCTAAAGAAGAGGACTGTGTTAGAGCAGATATTCTCTCCCCCTTCTTCTACGCAACACGTCCTGCTGCTGGTACTGCTGCACATGGAGAACAGAGGCTTGTTATTTCCAAGCTCTCTTTATACTGCTATCTCAAAAGAGAATTAGAGGTGAGTGAGTTTCTTTTCTGTTACTTGAAGCAGCCAACAAAATGGAAGAGGGGACAAGGGGGGAGGCGTGCAAGTCAACGCGAGGGAGAGGGAAGTCTGGCTGTAGGCAGAGGGAAGATCTCCGGAGCAAAGTTGTGCTCACTGGCAAATCTGTCCTGCTCTGGCGACAAAGCAAATTAAAAGTCATGTTAAAAGTGGTCTTGATTGCTATGGAGAGAATGGAAAGTGAAAGTGGGGCTTGAGGAAACAGGTCCGTACAAGAAATCTTGCTGCAATAGACATTTTCTCTCATCACACCACAAACACATTGTGCGTAATCAACCAATGGTTATTTGAACCATATACCTGCTTTTATTTTTTTAGCTTCCTTACATTTTTATTGTCCACCTTTTTGTTTTGTTCATTTTAATTGCTGATATCCCCAGTATGTTTGGGTTTTTTTACATCATTTATGCCCTGTATACTATTTATATTCCACAATCAATGCAAAACAACAACAATGTTAAAGTTGTGTAGATATATCAGAAAAACATTTCATTAAAATTATGGTCCATAGGTTCCACTCACACAAGGGAAATTCAGAAAACTAATATGTAGCCATTACATTGCCTGCAATTAAGGGATGCTCTGGTATTTGGCCAAAAACACTATGGTAAAAAGGTCTATCGTTGAATAGAAGCTACCTCAGTGATGCCATCCCGGGCCTTAGCTCCCAATAAGTCACCCCCATCTTCACCCTCCACTAATTGTTAGGGGATACCTGGCAATCCTAGTTGCTGGGTCCAATTCAAGATTTATTGCTTAACATAAAAGCCATTCATGACCTGGGGCCTCCATACTCAATCCTCTTTCCCTCCATGTTCCTGAGTGGCAGCTTCATTCTTCCTAGCAAGATCTATTATCAGTGTCCCATTGTCTATGGTTCATTCAGCAACAGGCCAAACTAAAGCCTTTTCATTGGCCACCTTGTGGCCCTGGAACAGCCTCCCAATAAATAGGGCTGATGACCCACTGGAGGTGGAAACTCTCCAACCCCAGGAAAGTCTTGCCTGCTGGCATTCTAGAATCTAGCGGGAGAAAGGAATTTTAAAAATTGCTATTATGGTGCTTCTCTAGGAATTGATGGAAGCTCTATGGTAAAACAATAAAATTATGGGAATTTCAAGAGAGGGCAGACATCACTTTTAGGAAAAATTGAAAAATTCTGGACTCTTGGGTTATTAGGCCTGTTCTGGCAGCTAGTTGGAAATGGGGCAGAGTGGGGTTCCTGCTCGTTGCCCAGCTGGATCTGGCTTCCAAAAGAAATCAGAGGGGCTCCCACCTTCTTAGCTCTTCAGCAAAGGTTCAAGACAGTTTTTCTAGTGAACTTTTGCAGCAGACTGAATTTGGGTGAAGGGAAATTTTTTTTGTAAGGTGTGAGGGAAATTTTGGTGTAAGGGCATTTTTTTTACCTTGGTTTTTAATATTTTTTATGTATGCTCTTTTAATACTTGTTTTATCAAATGGTTTTTATATTGTTGTTTTGTTCAGTACAGTATTTGATTAATTTAGTTTCTATGTATAGGCTGTCTGAAATTATGATTTTAAATTGTGTTTTAATGTATTTTTATGGTTATGGTCAATTGCCTTGAATTCCATAACGTCGAAAGGTAGCCCAGATGGCTACGAAAGGTCATAATAGGGAAAGCATTCAGCATGAGCATCTCAGGGACATTTTTAATGCTCTTAGTCTACAAGTACATACAATTGAAATCTGAACAGTCCTTGGATATCAATGTTTGGTTTATAAAGTAAAAGGAAATCTACAGTGGCCATCTTTTCAAATAAGGACATCCCTCAGAACCAGATACATCTGGCAACTGCAGCCTGCATCCACAGCAACTTTAAAACCTTCACTTTTCTTTTTATCATCGTGTTATCTTTTCCCTTTATCTAAAAGTCTTTCTGACACTGGAAAAACACACAAACTCTGACAGCTGGGGGAAAAAATGGAATCTGATAATATCCTTAGTCAAATGTTGGCTGTTTCTCTGGGGAATGTGAATGGATGCTGTGCTATAAAAATGGAAACAATTCACAGAGGGCAAACAGCAAGCAGCCACATCACCTGATGGTTAAGTGACCCATTAAAAGCACCCCAGGGAGCCTACAGTTGCCTGTTTAAGTTAAAAGGGAATCAAACACAGTTGAACCTGCATGCTGGACATTACAGTCACTTAATTGTGTTGGAGGGCAAGTAGCTTGTGTTGCAGTCAGAGGTAAACGGCAGGTCATTTGCTGTCAGAGCATACAGAGGCATCTACCATCTACCAATGTATTTTGCACAGAAAAAAAAATGTCAACATGCCATTCCTTGCTGGAGAACTTTATTTAAAAATGTTATGGTCCTTGGGATGAAATTTGAAAAGGCAGCTTTTATCAGTCAACACCTTTATAATGAAGGAGTTAATTTATTGTTCTGTCTCCCCTTCAGGTTCCAAAAATCTAGAGTGAGAACCTACAGTATTTTTTTTATTAACAATCAATATTAGATCAATTTTATTATATTTCCCCCTTCTTCCAAGGAGCTGGCAGTCATGCACATCATCCTCTTCCTCCCTTTTGTCCTCATGACAATCCTGTGAGGTATATTACCCACTGAGCTTTATGGCAAGGTGTGAGTTTGAACCTAGTTCTCCCCAGTCCCAGGCTAACAGTGTAGGCCAGGGATCCGCAACATGGTGCCTCTGGGCCCTGCAGCACCCACCAATACTTTTCCTGGTACCAAAATGTTTTTAGAAAATGGGTGGGGATTTGTGGAGGTTTTGCCTAGAAGGGCTTCTGATCAGCCATTGGAGATCTGATTAGCTATGTAGAGTTTCTTTTAATTGCTTTGGAAACAGCTGACAATACAGCACAAGGACCTTCACTTGTGAATTAAGATAAGCTGCATGTAAACAAGGAAGTGTTTTTCAACAATATAGTCATTTTAAAAGGCCTCCTGTCAAGTATAGATTCTGCCTGAAATGTTGAGCAGCTACTGCTGGAGTTATGCATAACCTTATTCCCACTGTTTTGTGGTTGGCTCTGCCTCCTGCATCAGCCATTTTGTGGTGATGCCCACTACCCTGCGTCAGTAGGCACTATACTTCACTGGCCCTCAAATATTATTTCACCATTTCCATAGTTATACTGGATTGCAGCTTCATAACTGCAGATCTCCAAAGGGTAATACCTCAGTTGTTTGAAGATACACCTTACTCTAAGAAAGTGATAAGTACTAAATGATGAGAACATTTGTGAATTCCTGATATTGTCAAATCTGACAACATTGTTGTGGATTTGGCATTTAAATTGATTGATACCCGTTTCATTTTGCATCATCCTGAAATAAGTAAAAACATGCCCAAGATATTAAAGTAAAATATATGTCTATGCCTTCAGCTTTGTTGGTCTCAACTATTAATTTGAAAACATTTCTTATCCCAGCTTTCTGCCCAATTAGGACATTCAAAGGAGGGAGCAGTTAAAGAAGACATTAAAACTAGCTTCAAGAACAGTACATATATGTAAAACAGCAAATGAAAGCCAACAGGCAGAAGAATGTCTATTGAAAAATCTTCACCGCTGTCAAAAGACAATGATAGACACTGCTGATTTCCCCTCTTTATAACACCTTTACTCCCTTACTAATTTTGGAACTAGCTTTTTCTGCTGACCTTGTCATATGCCCTTTACATTTCTTGGTAGAAGCATTAAGGGCCAGATTTAGTGGTGGGATTCAGCAGGTTCGCACCACTTCAGCAGAACTGGTTGTTAAAATGGTGCTTGTAAACAACCAGTTGTTAAATTATTTGAATCCCACCACCGGAACTGGTTGTTAAATTATATGAATCCCACCACTGGCCCAGATTGTACAGTGCACCAGGACTTCTGAGAGTGTCATGGCTCCAAAGACAAAGATTCCCTCTGCAACACCCCCCTCCCCTGCGTCAGTACCCAACTTAACATCAAGTGACAACAAATCAGATGACTTCCCAAGGTGACCCAGGGCTCCAGAACTATGTAGCTTCTTCGGTCGCCTTCTCTTGCTAGCCCTGTAATAAACACTGTAAACAAAACTGGCAGAGGAAGGGGTTTGTCAAGTAAAAGCACACTTACATACTAGTCATGTTTTGTTTTGTTTTGCTGACACATTTGACTCTGGGCTCAATCTTCATCCAAATTGCCAAATAAAAAGGGCAGAGTTCAAAAGCAAGCAGTTGCCCAGAGAATGGCTGAAAAGCCAGCGGAAATCCTCGGGAGCAATTTGAGGAAGCTCCTTTTCTTCCCCCAAGGAAGAATGTCATTATACTGTTTCTAAGAGTTAGGACTGTTTAGAGAAATAAACACTTGAGTGAAAACAGGCAGGATAAAATCTGGAACAATAGCAAAACAGATCTGGGGAGTCAAGCCTTTGGGTGCATTTAGCATGAACCAGGGGCTGTTTCAGAAGGAGGGAGCTCTGTTCGGCTCATGCCACGGTTTTCCCTGATAATGTGAAATCTGAAAAAAAAAAAAACTTTTCTCTTTCCAGTCTGGAACTCTCTGTAAACTCCAGCCATAACGGAGCACAGAAAATTCAGAGAAAGGCATAAGATTATTGCAAAATCTGGCTCAAAGAACCCACAAGGCTTTCTTCCTCCTACATCTGTTTTTGTTTTGTACTTTATCTGCCTGCTCTTTCACAATGGATGGGGGTGGTGGTGATGGCAGTGTGTGTGTGTGTATGTGTGTGTGTGTGTGTGTGTGGGGGGGGAGTTGTGCAATATTAAGCTCCCAGTGTGACTTATAGGATATCAGAGTATGGGGAAAAGAAAAGCTTTTAGCGAGCTTCTGATTTCCCTTCCTTGAGGCTGGTGATAAAGATTGGCTGCACAATGCAGGGCCCATTTGAAAAGGGCAATTCATGCAGCCCATCTTATCAGCCCTCAGAAGGGAGAATCAGAGCTCACCCCGCATGCTGTGCGGTGATAGCAGCAATCCCACATTGAGGAGGCTGTGGGTGTGTAAAGATAAGACAAGCATGGCCTTGGATTCCTTTCCAGACAAACTTGACATTTCCTCTGTCTCTAGTCAGAAGGGAGAATGTGTGGGCACTTAAGAAGCCCCTTGCGATGTTATCTCCGGTCTGCATTTTATGTTTAGAGAATAGCCAGAAGATGCAAAGAAGCATTGGTGGGTGGGGTTAGGGTGGCCGCTATTGAACTTTGAATGTACTGACATGGATTGGCTTAGCTAGAACTAAGAGCAACTATGTTTATCTCCCTTCTTATATGCCTGTGGACTGTCTCATTCCGCTTCATTTGGACAAGCTTGATTCCTTTCCATTACAAGGATAGTTTTTTAAAATTTTTACTTGTTCTTCCGCCCCACCTTCATGAACCATTCCCTTCTGCCATACGTGTGAACAGAGCTCTCCTGACACAAAAAGGCAGAAAGATTTGCCCCCTTTCCCACTACACTGCAGCCTCCTGATCCATGTCGTTGTTACTCATTGATGGATTCACACAGCACAAATATAATGTCTTTAGGATGTTATGAATGTTATAAATAGTGTTTTGGGAAAGAACTTCCCCAAAACGACTTAAGCCCGTTATATTCTTCTCAAGCCGAGTTTTTCAAAAATTGCTAAACTAGCAAAGTTCCAGGTTGATGATGCTCCTGTGTGAACAGGAGACACTTTATTTTTCTTGTCCACTGGCTGATTTCTCCCCTTCCCCCTTTTACTTTCATTTCATGGCCTTTTGGCTGGTCAAAGGGGATTCCTTCTTGCTTTTTTTCACAGATGGAAAAACGGATTGGATCGAACCTGAAGAATGCTTCATTCCACTCTGTCATGGTGTATACTGAGATCATAATTAAGCACCCGTATCATTTGAAATCACAAAGGACCCCCATATTTATTCCAACTGTGGACATATATGAATCAAAATGTGGAACCTTGTGGAGTTACATCACTGCCAAATCAGCATGAGAGGAGAAAGTGTTTTGAGTCCTCTATGTACAATACAAAAGTGCATTATAGAAACACACACAGGCATCACCTACTTAAGATGTCACGAATAGTCTACCCCCTCTCCACATTAGTGGACCTGGCAGTGAGAGAATATGTTTATGTTGAAATAATATCATTGATGCCAGACAGATGGTACATGTGAGTGATTTGGTGCAGGCTGCTGTTAGGAGCCAGGGGAGACTCAAATGGGAGTTATCCATTAACATCTAAATGTTGCATTTCCCCCCACTTTATATGCTTACAAGTTATGCCAAGTCTCCCTAATTATAACCTACTGCTAAATGGTGTTTTGATATTAAAAACAATTGTGAATACGTAGTTTTAAAACATGTTGTTTTTATCAGAAATAACCAATTTTTCACACCCTTTCCAGAGATTTTTGAAGACATTTTCCTCTGCCATTTTGCTTCTAGCTAGTTACAAGTGCCTGTAGACATCAAAAACATCAGAATACACTTTTCTGCGACTGATTTCATGATATCTAAAAGCAACACACACAACGCAAGAGAACAACTAGTTCTTTAAATTCTTTAGATGCGGAATGTTTTAAGTTGAATTAAACAACACAAAATAATTATCTTGTCTAGCATCTGCCACAGTGGATCTAAACCACAAAACCTTATGCTTGAACAAATCTGTTAGTCTTTAAGATGTCAAAAGATTCCTTTTTGTTTCTTGATAACAGTGGCAGTCAGGGGACACCCATAGTACCCCTGACCCAGTTCCAGGTCAACTGTTACTGGTAGATGCACTGATACAAAAGATAGAAATCTTGTTCTAATTTTTTAATTATTGCTTTGTCCTGCTTCAGGGAAAGGAATTGTTCACACCATATTGCAGCTGTTTAAACTGAGTTATTCTAAATAGTACCAGACATACCCTTTTTGTAACATTTCATTATATTTCATTCAGTTTTGTCCCTTGCTGTGCTAGTAACCATCTTAATGCATTTCCTGATCCTCTTTGTGGAATTTTGCAGACCTTGAGGTAAGTACATGGACCTCTAGGCCTGGAAAGGAAGACACAGGAATTAGTTTTTAGATGAACTAAGGACCACTACTTTATTAAATACATGTCTGAACTGTAACACAGGGATGTGGAATAGTATGACATGATCTGGTCATATCACAGAAGTTAAGCAGGGTCATCACTGAGGCTAACCACCTCTGCTTCTCACTTGCATTGGAAACCCCATATTGGGGTCACCATAAGTGGGTTAAACTTGGCAGCATATAGACACGTAAACATACATACATAAATACAGTTCCTTAATTTCCTCTTGGTAATTTTTAGGATAGTGCCAAATTTTTCAGCGCTACTCTTTTGATAGTTAAATCCCTGTTTTAAACTGGTTCCTCTCTTGTGTGAATTGAATTCTGGGTTGATAATAGTTGTGGTCTCTCTCTCCCCCCCCCCCCCATTACAGTTCCGATTTTCCTTGGACTCAAGGGGGGATTACATAGAGTGAGTCAATGCAATCAATGGATGGAACATTCAGTAAGCAATTCAATAGGCTTAGGGTTGTGGGATCAATGAGAAGTTTAAAAACAGAACTGAAGCAAAACATAAGAATTAACATGTCACATTAAATGGTGCAAAATTCATAGTGGGACACTAGTTTTAGCAAGCTACACTGTGTAGTACAGACCACCATCCCTGATAATTGTTCTAAGTGACTTTGTGAATCATTTAGTACAGTGCAACTCTTACTTGTGTAGCCACACTTGTGTAGCCCTCTTGAATAATTTCATTTTGCATAGTTTTCAGGAGGCCTAGTAAGTGGGAGCCTTCCTGATTTCCTCAGACAGGCCATTCCACAAGGTGGGGGCCACAATGAAGAGGCCTCCCCCACCCCAAAAGCCTGTCCTGGCCCGTGGAGCAACAGTGCCTGGGTGCCCACTGCTCCCAGGGCCCCCCAAACCCCTGCTGCCTCCCTCCACCACAACAGCGCATCCCCAGGCCATGGAACTGTGGTGCCAGGACTCCCAGTGCTCTCTGGCCCTGCTGAAACTCTGCCACTTCCCGTATACCTCAACAGCCCTGGTTGCCTGAGCAGCAGCGCCTGAGCACCCACTGCTCCACAGGCCCGGACAACCCCTCCTGTCTCCCTGACCCCAAGCCTCACCTTTCCACCCTCCCCACTCAATACTCACCTTCCACCTCTCCCCCACCCCAAGCCACACCTTACAACCCTCCACACACCCTAAGCTATACCTTCTAACCCTCCTCACCCCAAGACTCTCCATTCCAGCCATCCCCCACCCAAGCCTCCCTTTTCCACTCTCCCTCCACCCAAACCTCACCTTTCCACCCTCTCCTACCCCAAGACTCCCCATTCCACCCTCCCCATGCTAAGCCTTGCCTTCGCACCCTCCCATCATCCTACATCTCACCTTTCCACATTCCCCCACACCTTCAAAACCTTCCTCACTCCAATCCTCACCTTTCCACCCTCTCCACACCCCATGTCACACCTTCCCACTCACCCTCCCCTCCTCACTCCTTTTCACCCTCTCCCAATCCTCGCCTTTCCACCTACCCCAAGCCAGACCTTTCTGTCTTCACCCACCCTCCAGCCACAGACCCAGGACCAGGTAAGTCACAAGTCTTGGCCTCGGAGCAGTGGGCAGGTGGCCACTACAGCCCCAGTAAAGTCCGTTGCAGGGAGAAATGCCTGCTCCCTGCTCCTTTGCTAGGGCTCATTTCATCTTTCCTGCAATAAGCTTTGCTGCTAGTTTTAAATAAATAAACTTATGTCTCCCTATTTTGCATAATCTTCTGTTTCCCTGTGTTCAATTTGCTTCATACAAATACCACGTTTTCCCATAGTGTACACCCATGGATAGGTAGTTGCTGTTGACTTGTACTCAACTTGTTGGTTCCTTTGTATTACATATACTCAAAGACTATTAATGGCTAAGAGCAGCAGACTCAGGTCTGCAGAACTAGGTTTGATTCCCCACTCCTACATTCCTGCTGAGTGACCTTGGGCTAGTCACAGTTCTCTTTGAACTCTCTTAGCCCCACCTACCTCACAGGGTGTCTGTTGTGTGGAGAAGAAGGGAATGGATTTATATGTTGCTTTGAGACTTCTTATAGTTGAGAAAAGCAGGGTAGAAATCCAAATGCTTATTTTTCTTGCTTGAAAATCAACAGCTGTAGCATGCGCATGCTGCTTTTTTGCTTGCACAGTTGATGGCAGTCATTAGCCAGCAACATTCATTATGCTGAGACATGTTAAGAACTGACTGTATTAATTTATACATCCCAGGTCACAGATGGGAATACTTATATTCAATTCATGTAAATAAACATAGACAGATTCAGCTTTGGGAATCAGACAGGGAGGCAAAATGTGAAAATCTGGATTACATGTAAAGCAAGTCATGCGCCTTCCACCAATACTACCCCAACAGAATTGAGACTACCACACAAACCAGGTATTTCATATGTTCCTCATCACACACGTACACACTGTTGAGTGCATTGAGTTGATGGATAAAGAAAAGGAGGGGATAGTCTTGGAAAACATTCATTCATTCATTCATTCATTCATTCATTCATTCATTCATTCATTCATTCATTCATTCATTCATTCATTCATTCATTCGATTTTATAGGCTGCCTCATCCCCAAAGGGATGATAAACACTGAATTATCTAGGCAGATTGGGTAAGGAGACTAGAAGATCTCTACATATCACTCCTGCACATTGACTAAGTGCACAAATAGGGAGAAAGACAGAAATTATACCTCACCATTTAATTTTGGGGGAACAAAATCCATGACTCTCCATGGGGAGAGGGGATCTGCTGTTGGGAGCAGTGCACTGCTGCACCGGTGGATTTGCCCTTCCCAGGGCAAATGTTCCAAGCTGCCCTGTGTCATTGAGGAAGAGCATGTGTGTGGTGCACAGTGGCAGTGCTCTGATGGCCATGGTAGCAGTACTTCCAGCTGCATTCACCAGCTGTTGAGGAAAGGGTGTGCAGGTTTTGCAAGCAACTGAGCATAGGCAGTGGGAGGGCTTGTGAGCAGGGGAAGGATGCATAGGCTGGTGGCCAGATGCAGTTGAGGGTGGGAAGGGAGGCATGGGGGGAGCTGATTGTAGAGATTGGGGCTCCAGGGTACTATCTGTCCATGGCTCCACAAAATGTGAAACTTGATCAGAACTGTAAGATTTTGTTAAATCATCTGTGTATTGCGGGCGGTGGTGTGGACCTTCCCGCTCGGTTTTCCCACTCACAATTGAAATGACAACGATAGACAACTTTTTGTGGATAAGAAATTGGCCATAGCCAGAGGTTTATTGACAAGAAGCAAAAGAAAGCAATTGGCGCAGCATGGGAGGGGTTATCCTGGCCTCTGGGCAGCCCGTGTGCTGTCCCCCAGAGTCAACTGAGTTCCTCAAGCTCGCCTGCTGGAGGAACTAACTGCAACGGCAACATTAGAGTGGAGCATTCCAGGTGGGCGTTGTGCCCCGTCTGGTGCCCCCTTCCAACTGCCACTAGGGGTGCAAGCCATTTAGCCCCCCCGTGGGGTGTTCCAACCGTGGGCTTGCTCCACCCCTACCCCTTAAGGAGGTGCAAAAACAAGGGAGCTCCCCCAGCTCCCCCTTTCCAATGGGTCACCCCCATGTGCAAACCGCCACAGAGTGGGGTGGGGGGCAGCTCCCACCAACATGCTTTCTAAGCTCCTAGCCAATCACACAATTCTGCTCTCAGGCTATGTAACCACAGATCCATGCCCCACTGAGACAAGTGTACCCCATCCCGCCTGAACAAAGCCTCGAACCGAAATGATATGTCATGGTGTGGCACCCCCCGCCCACCCTTGTCCTGAACAAGATGCGTCACCCCCCCCGGCAAATTTGAGCTCTGACTCTGTCCACTTGACGGGGGTCCACGGCTCCCCTCCAGTTGCGACGCTCCAGCAGGTGTGACCAAAAGAGCATTGTCCCAGGCATCAGTTGGTGAGAAGCTGTGTCCTGAAGCCTCCTTCCCCGCCCACAGCAGGGCAAACTCCGGCCCTCGCTGGCCCTCACCCCTCCACAATGGCGGCCGCAGTTGAAGCGCAGCCATCTCTTCTCAGAAAGGTTAGCTTATACAGTGTAAGTGAAACTGACTTAATGACATTTATAATATAGTTTCTTCTAGTGACTGGATAGTCCATTGTCCACTGAGCTTTCAGTTGCCCTTTCTGATTTGTAAGCAGATACATATCAATAGTTGCCAAGTCACCACGGTCCCCCGACAAAGATTTCATCGGAGTCCCCCCACCTATAATTCTGGTGCAAACCCAATATCATAACAAAATTAATCACTTTGCTTGCTGTTAACATGCCTCCATAATAATAAAAAGATTTGTGTCCATCTGTCTGTCCATTTGTGGAAGGCATAATTCATCAGAAAATAAAGCTAGGAATCTCAAAATTCACCACCATCTTCAGGATCTTCATGGGAGTTCCAGGATGCAAACTGAAAGGAATCAGAATATTTTGGCATAAATTATCTCCAAACACTACTCCCATGCTATTTGAAATGGAAGCTAAGGGTCTATATTTATGACAGACATAACTCACCAGAAAATTATGCTGTATGTCTGGAAACTGGCCCCCAACATCAAGATGATGTGAATGCCAAAAATGAACATCCTATCTTCATGACAGGAAACATGTCATACAAGAGTTTTTCAGCAAGTAGTCATGTGTCTCTACTGCTTGAATTCCCCTCGTTTTTCCTGGAAAACAGTCCTTGCTATCAGAAGAAGTTTGGATTTATACCCCACCTTTCTCTACTGTAAGGAGACTCAAGGTGGCTTACTGTCTCCTTTCCCTTCCTCTCCCCACAACAGACACCTTGTGAGGTAGATGGGACTGAGAGAGTTCTGAAGAACTGTGACTAGCCCAAGGTCAACCAGCAGGAATGTAGGAGTGCGGAAACACATCTGGTGCACCAGATACGCCTCCGCCATTCAGGTGGAGGAGTGGGGAATCAAACCTGGGTCTCCAGATTAGAATCTACCTGCTCTTAACCACTACACCATGGCAGAACTGGTTCAACATCAAATGTGTAGGTTTGAAATAGAAATAGGTTGACATACAGATAGATATTATGAGACCTGCTTTTTGCTTCTCCGGGACGACTGCAGTGCATCTGGCCTCTTAAACTGTGGGGCCTTGGCACATGGGTTGCAAGTCTCCTATCTTGTTCTGGAATCTTCCATATGCAGAGATAAGCCATGTCAGTCATGCACAGAATTACCATGTATCAGTTCCTTCCTATCATGTGGGAAATACTAGATGCATAGTTGAAAAAAAATAGCCATAACCTTCTGGATCATTGAGCCCCTATTAAATATAAGAGACTTTATTAAATTACTTCTTTTGTATTTTAGCAATAAGCTGTGGAACTCTTACAGTAAAACAGGACTTCTGATGTTGAAAATATAGCCCATCTGTTAATGATATGGGCAAACCATGTATTCTCTACATACATATATACATTTCCTGCATTGCATATTATTTCAAATATTTGCTCTTGGAACTACAAGGTGTCCTACTGTCATAACAGTCAAGTTATTCATTAAGCTGTCAGCACCTTTGCGTATTTCTCCCCACACAGAGTCCATTTCTGATTTTCCATTCCCCCTTTGAGGACTCACTCACTCATCACCAAGAGCGGTTACTCTCATAACTGGTGCAATTGAGATTCTCATGTCAACATATGTAAACCAAAATCTAGACCTCCTTTTTGCCAGGATTCCAATTCCTGAATTTCCTAGGGCACTAATGGATTTTGAGGGCCAACTTGAATTTGCAAGACTTTTGTTCCTATCAACATGATGCACTAACTTTTGGCACTAACTTCTGAGCTCGCCTTGTAAAGTTGTACTAGAGGCTAAGAAATAAAGCAAACAAGCACAGGCGGGGAGGGGGAGGGAACATGATTGATTGCAAACACCCAGGTTTTGAAATGATGCAGAGCATACAAAAAGAATAATAACAGAACTGAGACGCCACAATTATTTGGACTTCAGTGCAGTGTTACAGAATTGTATATGAATCTGCTATAGTAGCGGATATGCCTTGTGGGTAACCGCACTGCATGGTGTATCCCAATATCTTTGCAATCGTTGCACAAATTACAGTACTGGGATTACTGCAGCCCTGTAAACACTGGTACTATTTTCTTGGATTGTTTGTGCCATTGGGATGATAACCCCGAAACAACCCTGGGCATCTCTTGAGTCTCTTGACAATCTTTAAAAGATCTCTCCTTCATAAAATAACCTATATGGATGGTAGTCTTCTCTAGAACATTAACAGTTAACTGAACGTAGGATAGCAAATAAATTAGTGTCAAAAACTTCTCCCACTGAGCTTTTAAAAGCAATGTTGACTGACGATCAGGGAGCAATGTGCTAGGAACTCCATTAATCAACAACTATAGAGAACTATCATAGTTAGTTAATGTGTATTTGGGCTTCCCATTAGACCAGTGATTCCCAAAGTGGGCGCCACCGCCCCCTGGTGGGTGCTGCAGTGATCCAGGGGGGTGGTGATGGCCACAGGTAGAAACATTAATTCATATATCTTTCTGTTTAATTGCTATTAAAGTTTTAAAAAATAATTTCCAGGGGGCGCTAAGTAATATTTTTTCTGGAAGGGGGGCGGTAGGCCAAATAAGTTTGGGAACCACTGCATTAGACTCTTTGTAATACTAAATACTGCCCTAAACAGAACAGGAAACATGAACAGCTAAGCCACTGACACTATACAAATATAAAAATGGTAAACTGAGGTAAAATTAAATGTATTTATTTGTTTTGTCATTTATGTTTTCTAGTCTTTGTTATTTTGTAATTTAGGAGGTGTAGGAATGATTGGAGACTATATATAGGTTGGCTGGAGGAGGGCATGATTGATATTTACTACTGCAGAAAAGCTAGCCATAACATAGAATTGCTATGGTGCAGATTTTCTGCTTCTGCCAAAGTTGCCGATACATACTGAGGCCATGTGCAAGATGAATTATGCCTTTCCACCTTCTAGAGGACAAGTCTAGAGGACAAGTCAGCTGTCATGCAAAAATTATTCAGAAGCTGCTCAGTCCTGGGCTTACCCCTGTATATAACTTCATCATATCCCTGCTATGAAATCTGAACATTCCTACTCATAAACTGTATTGCCAAACTCTCTCTCTCTCTCTCTCTCTTGTCTTTCCTAGTCTTTACATAAATGCAAAATTGCACAAAGGAATTATTTATTATGTATTTACTTGTATGATAACTTATCTTGAAGTCATATACAAACTACAATGAGTTTCTGACCGAATAGTTATATGTGAGTATTTCTCCTTTCCATCATCCTTGCAAAGTAGGTCAGTACTCGGGTGAACTACTCACAAAGCAAAGAAGCACAATGAGGTTAGCAACTGTCAGCAGACATACTTCAATGGCAAGCAGTTTACAGTACTCCTGTACCCTTCTCATCCCTCCACAACTTCCTTCTCTGTGTCCCTTTTATCTCCCTATTCCTAGAGGGGCTCCCTATTCCAAACTACTAGTGTTAGGGGACTGTCTGTCAAGTCCCGCTGGCTTGGAATTAGCCCCTCTGTGCCAGCCCTGTCCCACTCTGTGGAAATGCTGAGGCCTGTTGATTGCAGCTGAGTTGGGGTTGTGCTGGCCCCACCCTTCTCAGTGGAACACCTGAATCCAGCTAGTTCCCTGCAGCTTCTCCTGGCTTCTGGCTTCCAAGAAGTTCCAGGGTTTACTGGTGAGTTGTGGGGGGCAGGGCTTGCCAGTTGCAGGGCATCCTGTAGTCCTTAGGCAACCATCTGGGCAAGGGAGGGCATCTGGTGCATGGAGGACATCCAAGTGCAAAGAGGAAATATTTTGGGAGTGTCTACTTGTAGGAAAAATATGACAAACAAGGCCATCTTCCTGGAACAATGCAAAGTTATCTTCTCAGGCATGGACAATGCTGTGGAAAAAGGCTTTATTGGATTAAGACCTGGAAGCACCCATCTCTAGAGGAGGTTTAGGCTGCGCTGATGAAATTAAGACCAGGGACTTAATAGATGAGCTTGAAATTTTAAACAAAGAAAATCGGGAATGATGGTGGCTCTCTAATGATTGGACAGGAGTTTAAGATTCAATTAATATTTGGGAGGAAGAGTGCAGAGTGATCTAGGTTGAATCCCCACTACTGTCTTAGCCAGGTTTCAGAACACAAACTAACCAGGTTTGAGGGACGACCTCCCCATTGCTTGCGTGGCAGATTCCGTTTCTGGCGCTCGTTCTCCCCGTTAATCTGCGTTCTGGCAGGATCTGGTTGCAAGTGGCATAGACCCCATTAACACGGTTCAGAGCTGATCTAAGGGGAGGGATGAGGATTGAAACCCTGACTCGTTTCCCACCCTGGAGTGTGACGCAGAATTTGGGCAACCAATCAGCACGCAGCCTTTCCTTGGTTTCATTTCTGCTTTTGCGATTGGCCAGCAGAAGGGGATGCAAACATTAAACAGTCAAATGCGTAACTTTGAATCATTCATGGTTCACACAGGTAACGATTAACTGTTTGCACAGTTAAACAGTTAAACGTTAAACTTTGCACACTGTTTTTTTTGATCACACACCTACAATGTACGTTTCCACAGTGGGAAAAGGTCCCACGCCATCAAGGCACGCTAGCCAATCAGGGGAGACTGGCAAAGCGAGCTAGCCTGGTAGTGGGGATTGCTAAGAGTTCTGCAACCGGGTGTGTCTGCTGTGTGCTCGCTGCGGTGGGGAGGGAGAAACTCCGATGAAGAGGACACAGTTTCACAACGAACAGGTTTGAATCTGTGTGCAAATTTCAAGTGGGGATTCGACCCTAGATAGTTTGCTGACAAGTGAAATTGTAAGCTTTTGCAAGTTATTTTTGAGGTTGGAGACAGCTTTGCCTTCTCAATGATGCACTGTTGTTACCCAGATTTGAGTGGCATTCAGGTAAGGCATTGTCTGCGGCTCTGCATACTTGATTTGGAAGGGGGAAAGACTGATTTCATGTGTCAGGCAAACTTTTTTGATATCAAAATACCCTGAAATGACTAGTAGGCCTTAGCAGTGCCCCCCCTCCTGCCCCGTCTGGCTATCGGCTTCTATGCCAACATTACCTGGCTGGCATACAGCCCACTGCTGACTCCAGGGTCACATTGTCCCCCCACCCGGAAATAATATCTCTGCTCCTGGCATTGGAGGCAGCACAGCCTAAGTTAGCAGAGGCCCCTGAGAGGAAAAAATGAAGGACTATAAAATTGGACCCACTTGACCCAATCTTCACCAAACTTGGGGGTTTTGTGCAAGGGGAGTCTTTGCTGCCTCTATCTTTAAAAACAGAATCCCACCCAAACCCCTCAAAGATCCCCTGTTGACATAACATTGAACTATGTCAGAACTGGGACAAAACTGAGATAAAAATTTCCCAGTATAAAGAAACTATTGGGAACTCTTTGCATGGCTCTATGAAAGGCGGCAATTTTTTGAGGTAATTGCCTCAAAAATCCAAACTTCTTGGAAGCCAGAAGCGAGGAGAAGCTGCAAATTGAGATAATTTGCAGAGTGTTTGCTAGTGATTCTCCTTACAAGAACCCCCATGTTTCATGAACATTGAATAGGAGGTCAAATTTTATGGGGTTCCATTTTTCCTGTATTGGAAATATTAGAGCACAGGTGTCAAACTCGCGGCCCTCCAGATGTTATGGACTACAATTCCCATCATCCCCTGCCAGCATGATGCTGGCAGGGGGTGATGGGAACTGTAGTCCATAACATCTGGAGGGCCGTGAGTTTGACACCTATGTATTAGAGAATGGATGGGGCCACTGTCTTCAACTTTCCTTCTCCCCCTCCCCTTGACAGCCTCTACCAGGAAAATGAATGATCTAGTTCCGTGGTGGCGAACCTTTGGCACTCCAGATGTTATGGACTACAATTCCCATCAGCCCCTGCCAATTGGCCATGCTGGCAGGGCTGATGGGAATTGTAGTCCATAACATCTGGTGTACCAAAGGTTCACCCCCACTGATCTAGTTGCACAGTACTAGCCACCAGGCTAGGCCCAGTTGTGCATTGGGGAACCCACAAGGACTTGCAAGGGACATCTTTCAACACACCATTTCCTCTTTCCCTCCTCTTGGTAGCCCCATATCCTCACTTTCCCCTACTTCCTTCTCTCCTTCCCACCACCATACCTAACTACCTTTTATCTGTTCTCTATGTTCAGCTATATTTATTATTTTATTTATATGGCACCTTTCTCCACAATGGGAACCCAAAGCAGTTTACATCATTCTTTTCTCTTCCATTTTGTCCTCGCAACAACCCTGCGGGCTAAGTTCAGCTGAAAATGTGTAACTAGCCCTAGGTCCCCCAGTGTGCTTTCATGGGAGATCAGGAATTAAGCCTGGGTTTTCCAGACCCTAGTGGGAAACTCTTACCCTGTATACCATAGGCTTGCGTGGGCTAATAGTTGAATAATAGCAAGTAGACAGGCCTGGGTAAGTAATGCAATTTGGGAGGAAGCAAGTTACCTATACCCCAATGAATTCTCTTGAATGGTCAAAACAAATCGTCCTTCCCCTTCCTTTTACTGATAGAAACTATGGTTTAAAGGCGACTAGTACTGTGTAGTTGTCTGACACACTAAATGCCATTAATTTCTACAGGTGCTGCTGTAACCACATAATGTGTTTTTGTTTGTTTGAGATTTACTTTTTTTTTGCAAATCTGGGGCATTTTTCAGGTTTGTAGAAACATTTGTCTTGTTGGTTTATGACCCTAGTCTCTGGTTTTAAGTATCCACAGACTTGGCCATATTGAGAATTAGATATACTGATATGAGGTCCCATTGAATGCACTTTTATAAACAATTTACATAGTTTGATGTGTTAAACGCTCTATGTAATCTCTGTGTCAAACTTTCAGCTGATTTATACTTTCTTGATTGCTTTCAGTGCCTCAAGTGGAGAATACAGCAATATTTGAAATATATTTTGAAGCTACAAAGTTGGGATACTTAAAAAAAATCTCTAGCAGGTCTTTGAAGAATATCCCACTCTTTGCTATTGTAGTTGTCATTATGGGATTGATGCTGCCCCATTTTTGAACAGAGGGCTCCCTACAAAATAGCATAGTATTAGACATCCAACGTAAAGAAAGAGAAGACCTACTGCGATGAAGAGTAATCTTCCTGTCCACTGGTGTAGGAGACAGCTGTGGATTCAGTGAGCATAACCAGGGCTATCTTGTTCCAGGACTCCCATTATCTCCCTCTGGATTCAATAAGATGTCAGAAGATGAGGTTGGTGATGTGGAGAAGGAGGAGATGCAGCAGCAAAGATAGAGAATGGGTCTGAGAGGGAAAGTGTGTGTGTGTGTGTGTGTGGGGGGGGTTTGGACAGAGCAGGACAGGAGCTGATGAAGCATCAGCCATTGCGAAGACCATCCAGTAATAATTTCAGGGGGTGGGGCTGTCACCATAAAATGGGATCCCTTTCAGTGTGAAAATCCTGGCCAATGTCCAACCCCAATACCAAGTCCAGGAACAATTTGCAAGCCAAAATAAATGCTGCCCACAAGCCATGCTTTGGGCAGATGACTTACTTGTTGATATTGCCAGTCTAAGCAGAAAGGGAGAAAGAAGTGAGATATATATATATATGAGTGTATGTGGATACCTCTGTGTGCATTTCATTACTTTGCATCCCTGCACAACTATGCAACTAAAGACAAGGGGCTGCATTCTCTTTCCCTTCCTCCAGGTGGCGAGAGAGAGCTATATTGGAAAACATGAGGATAATTTTATTGTTTTAAATTATTTTGGGTAGGGGCTCTCTTCCATTTCAAAAAATCCTGTCACCTGTGTAGACATGAACTAAATTTCTTTACAGTGCATTCGTCTTCTCTAATAATTACAAAAGGGAGTGAAAATTAAGCAATTCCTTAAAACTCAAATTTTATTTTGACAGCACAGAATATTGTAATTCTTGTGCAGCTGGTGATGTACTGTCTGTGATCTATTGGAATGCCAGAAACCCCTAGTGTTATTTTGTTTCCTATCGATGTACTCCAGGAAGGGGAGTCCCCAGGATTGTTTTCCCAGCCAATCAAATCATCCTTGCAACAAAGAATGTGTATTTAGTGATGATTTGTTACAGTGAAATGAAGGGTGAATCATTTGCTCAGGGGCTATCACTGACTCATCCTATTCTAGTACGGTAAATTTGCAACAATAGCAAGTAAAAATTATTGAGATTGGCAGCTGTAATCATCATCAAGGAGCAATGAATCAGATGCAAAAACATCTGTAGACCTTTTCATATGAGCTAGCATAGTGTAGTAATAGTTAGAGCATTTGTCTAGGGTTGGGGAAACCCATGTCTGAATTCCCTATCTGCCATAAAGCACACCTAAAGACTCTGGGCCAGTCATTCTTTTGCTTAGCCTTATGCTCCGGGCCAAAAAGTACACTCCTTGTTTTATTTATTTTATTACATTTTTATCCCGCCCTTTCACAGAGACTGCAGTGGACATCTTCTTTCGCCGAGCAAGCACTCAGCCTTGGGAGGGATGCACCTGGAGTGATGAAGGGGAAGGAGATGCCTGCCTAGCCAGCCAGATAACACAAACCATCCAGGGCAATCAAGCTGTGAAGTGATAGGTGTTGTAACCAGACTGCCTTCAAAACTGTCTCAAATGACTGTTGCCGGAGGAAGCAATGTGTATGTTCTGTTTTTCCCCCTTGCCAAATCACGTCTGATTCATGGCAGACCTGATGGTGCTTTCAAGGCAAGAGATGTTCAGAGGGGGTTTTGCCATTGCCTGCCTCCACATTATGCCCTTGGTATTCCTTAAAGATCTTCTGGCCTAACACTTGCCACAGTTGTGGTTGAGTGTGTGTGACTGACCCAAGGTCCCCAGCAATTTTCCATGACAGAGTATGGATTCTATCCTTAGTTCCTTAGATCCAAGTCTGACATTTAATCACAAACCAAGCACTCTATTTGCCAAGCCTTTCCCCCCCAAACTCTGAACTGCAGTCATAATTTTTGCCAAGCCTGTATTTCTCATAGAGGTGGGTAGCTATTAAGCCTGTATTGCTCAGAGAGGTGGGGAGCACCAAAGGGCACTACCCATTGCCTCCACTTGTAGGGAGACTGTTCCCTGGAAACTTCTGAAACTGATCAAGTTGCTTTGCCAAAGCCAGTTAAGAGTTGAACCATCTGGCAAAATCCAAGGTGGAAAGGGGCAAAGTCTGTGAAAGGCACTTAAAGTCCCTCAAGCATCTTTGCAAAGTGGACGATTTCTCCATTTATGTGATGTGTTATTGGCCACAATCACAATTTGGTTCCTGCAGCAGAGACTGTCCAAGAGTACCAGGATGGAATTTGAAGCTGTTCAAAGAATTGAGGAAAGAAGGAAAATTCTGGCATTTAAAGAAGGCACAGTATAAAAAAGCCAAGAGCTGCTTTAAAAAAAGAAAAATCAGAAGTAGAGAAAGAAAAGACAATGGAACAGTGGAACAAGTCAGGCGGCTGCCCCAGTTCCTCAAAGGTCAAGAACATCTGCTGCCCAAGACAGAAGAGGTGGAATATCAAGATCCTTCAAGGGTTTGGTTCCGATTTGGGAATAGTCACATTATCTGAGGAAGAACATGAGGGACTGGAGATAACCCATGAGGAATATCAGGAGGCTCAAAGGACCTCATGATGCCATATATGCCCTCCTGACAATGGGGCTACTTCAGTCTTTGTGTCAACCATGGCAACACTGACTTTCTCCTAGGTTGTCTCAGTCCCCACTCATGAAGCAGGCCACATGCAAGATCTGATCTCTCGCACAGGGCTTTCCTCAATTTTGGTTGAGTTAAGACTGGTACTGTGGTCAGATCATTTCCTCCTGGAAGGTGGGGTAGGGTTTACCACCACCCTCCAGGGTGTTGAGCAATTTTGGTCTTGTCCACAGAAACTGATGGACCCAACTGGGTTCTGGAATGCTCTGTGGGAATTCTCTGGTTCTGCCAGCAGTTTCCTCAGTGAGCTCGTTGTGGAGTGGTATAATTCTCTCCAATAAGCCTTCAATGGGATTGTTCCTTGGCATCTTCTGCAGAACCACTCTTCTCAGCCTCCTTGGTAAACCAATGAATTGAAGACGAGTCTGAAGAGGGCCCTCAGATGATTAGAGCAAAGCTGGAGACAAACTGTTGATGAAGGTGCAGAAACATTCAAATTGAAGACCTATGAAGTGATGGTTAAGGCAGGAAATATTCCCACTTTTCTGTCTCCATTGTATCTACTAGTTTGTGTTCAACACAGTTGTTTGGGATAATTCAGCAGCTGACCTCGCCTTATTTGGGTCTCAAAATTATAGTGATTCAGCCATTAGTTGTGACGAATTTGGAGATTTTTTTGCAGATGAAATCCTGCATCTCCGTTATGACCTCTTGCACCGTATGTTCATTCTGCTCCAATTTTGTCATTGTAGACACAATTCTGGTGTCTGTGAAGCCAATAATCTCTTTCGCAAAACCCTGTGCCTCAAGTCCTCCCGCAACATGGTAAGGAACACCCCCCAGATTTATTGTTAATCTGACCCTCAGTCAGGGTTGATTCCCTGGGTCATTGAAGGAAGCCATTGCTAAGCCTCTTGGGGAAAAAAGCATCACTGGATTCTGATGACCCAACTAATTACCACCTAGTGTCCAATTTCTCTTACCTGGGAAAGATGAATGAGAGAGCAATGGCAGAACAACTCCAGGAGTTCTTGAATGAGAAAGCTGCACTCAATCCCTTCCATTTAGACTTTAGACCTCGTTTTAGTACTGAGACAGTTTTGTTAACTCTGGTTGACAACCTCTAATGTCAACTAAATATAGGTGGTGTTGTGTTGCTGATTTTACTGGACTTATTAGCAACACTGGACACAGTTGATCATTCATCCTGGCCCACCCTCTGGCCTCCCTGGATGCGAGGGGAGCACTGCGCCTTGTCCACTTGATTGTGGCATACTGTGGCATACTGATTGTGGCATATTTGCTCTCCAGTGCTATTTAATATATATATGCACTGTCTTATGCAGCTTGTCAGGAGGTTTGACATGGGAGGTCATTGATATGTAGATGACACCCAGCTCTTTCTCCTACTAGGGCTGGTTCCTAGTCCAATTGGCCCACCTCTTTAAGATTGACCAAAATATAACCATGACAGTGCTTCTACACATAAGTTTCTATAAACAGTTTCCAAATGCCTAAAAATATGTCTATATACAATTGTCATATAAGCCCAGGTCAATAACTGATGCTGGATATGTGTGCAGAAATGCAGTTCTCACAAGGTTGTGTCCAAATGCACATGGGCGGATGGTGGTGATCCAACCACTAAAGTTGATAGCAAGAACTGAGAGGAACACCAAATGCTACTTTTATAGCAGCAGGGAGGGTTTGTTTGTGTGTGTTTAATATGAAGAAGCATTTAGAATTAAAATTCCCCACCTAGAGTGATATACTCCAGCACACAACTATCTTATAATTCAGGTGTCTCAGTTTGAAAGAGCAGAACTTTGAGGTGAGAAAGTGTAGCTTCACAGCAACTTGGATGATACTTTCTTTTTCAAGTTAAGTACTGAGGTTTTCTTATTTTCAGTGCTGAGTTTCTACTTTATTTATACACTCCAGCTGCGTTACACCCGATGCATAAAGGCCGAAGAGGGAAAGGAAGTGAGGGGGCATGCCCACTGTGAAATCTCTCTGCAGGCTCACACCACCACCACCACCATGTTTCTTTGGTCAAGTAAAGATTTATTCAACAAAAAAGTTTGCAGTTGGGAGGCAATTACAGCAGCCTCCTCTGGATAGGCTGTGAAAATGTGCAGCTGCTTCTTTCAAATAGGGCAGATACCCAGCTAGTGGCCACAGTTGCTGTTTCTTAAAATCACATCACCCAGAAATATTGTGTTAGCATCAGACATAAAGAATAACATGGAGAACTTTCCAGCATTTTACTGGGCTTCTTTCCAGATATGCATCTTTCTCTCCATTCTGTGGTCACATTTGAGGAGGAAAAATAAATAAATAGATCCATGGCATGAGGCAGTATTGCAAGCACACAAAGGGCAAACAAAGAGTCCTCAGGGCTGCAAATGAGCCTCTGTAGCCAAACAGAGAAAGGTGAGAGCCCCCTCACCATTCCTTACCTCTGAGACCAGCCAAAACACACTGACCCCAATCCATAAGTCCCATTGCTTTCAACTAGATTTTTAATAACTTTCTTTTGCAGGATGGGGACTGGGCACTATCTTGAAATCCTGGGAGGAAATGTGAGATAGAAATTTATTAAATATGGGCATGTTGTTAGGAATTTGAACTACATACATAAGTTCTGATTCACATGTATATTGGATAAGTTCTGACATGACTTATTATGTCTCTGAGCTGTGGTGGCCAAGTCTGGGTTGGAAAATTTCTGGATATTTGAGGGTGAAGCTAGGAAGGTGTAGTACCATTGTGGAAATCCTCCTTCCCCTGAGAGGATTAAGGAATGGTGTTGTCATGTGATCTTTTCTGACTTCAAGCACATTGACATCTAGGTGCCCGCCTGACCTTGTGGGGTGGGGTGGGGTGGGGGTGAAGAGGGAAGGCCATTGCCGGGCCTCCAAGGGCCTGCATGGCCTTTTGGGGTGGGGAGGAGAGGAGAGGGAAGACCTCTGCCAAGCCCCCAACAGCCCACCTGGCTATTTGGGGTGGGGGGGAGAGGAAAGACCTCTGCTGGACCCCCAAGGCCCAGCTGGTTTTTTGGGGTGGGTGGGTGGGGGAGAGGGAGGCTCTTGCTGCACTCCCAAGTGCCTGGACTGTGCCCCCACCACCTGCCCCATTTACTTTTAGAGGCTCGGCGGTGGCTTCAGGCAGCCTGGCAGTGCCGTGCCTGGAGGGTCTGCTGGCTGAAAGAGCAGTATGGTGGGGTTGGTCGGGGGGGGGGGACAAGGAGGATGGCCCAGGAGCCAGCCTGCCACCATGATGAAGGGAAGTCTTTATTTACAGTCAATGACCAAATACTACCGCTGCAGTGCCTGTTTGAGCTGCCACTGCTTCTGAGCCCCACCCCCAAGGACCTGGCGAGGGAAGGAGGTGGCTCAGGCAGCTGGGTCGGCGTGGGAGAGGTGGGGGTTAGGGTGATTTTGTGCCCCCTGCTGTTGTGCCCGGGGTCATTTGACCCCCCTTTCCCCATAGGCCTGTTTCATTCAAGTCTCTTTATTGTACACTGCAAAAAAAAGCAACCTTCACAATTCTACATGAGAATTGAACATATTCTGCTTCACAAATGGGCATGTACACCTGGCACATCAGTAACATGCTGCACAGAGATAATTATGTTGCAACCTCACATAAAATCACATCAGATCTGCTTTTTTGCAATGCCAAATCACGATCAGTCATGGCTACGGCAATGTGGCGTGGCAAAAATGCACGGATACCTTTGATGGAATGGAAACCCAATGTCCGCAGAATATACTGGTATTCTACATTAATTTCAAAAACTCCTTCCATGAGACGGAAAGCAAAAAAACAATAAATTAACAGAACAGAGACAACTTCAAATCCCTAATGAAAAAACTTCCGTGCATATAGAGTTATCTTCATCAGTGCACATAGAGTTATCTTTCATATGTAAAGCATATACCACACAGAGTATTTTCACCAAAAATGTTTTCCACATAATTTAGAAGATACAATAAAGGGCTGAATACACTATTAACAACACTAATTTAGTTAGGTGTAGACAAGAAAAAAAAGAAGCAACTTTCCAAAAAAAATAATTGACACATCAAATTTGGAGAGAATGCATCGCCAGCAAATGAATGTGTCATGGGCCCCTTCCGCACACCCCAAATAATGCGTTTTCAAACCACTTTCACAATTGTTTGCAAGTGGGTTTTGCCATTCCGCACAGCTTCAAAGAGCACTGAAAGCAGTTTGAAAGTGCATTATTCTGCATGTGCGGAATGAGCCATGTAGTACTTTAAATGTCTGTTATCTCCTTATTTTAGAAAACTATAAAGCTTGAAGAAGAAGAAAAAGATTTTGTACTCTTGCAGCTACTGTATTCTTTAACAAATCAGACAGACATTATGCTTAGCTGACTACAGCTTATGTTGCCCGCTGCTGCTTTTTTCTCCCTCTCCCTCTGTGACATCCAACCTAGGCTTTTATATATTCATTTCTAATGTGATGCCAAGGCCAGGACTATCCTCCTTTCCAACCTTGACTCACCAAATTATCTCCTGACAAAACGAAAACTCCTAGAAAGAGGCTCTTGCCAACAGATTCCATTTCCCCCCTCCATTTTCATTTTTTGGATGCAATGTGCTTTTTAATGCAACGGATAGAATGAATGTGCAGTTTCTACTGCCATAACTGGCTTGTTCTAAGTGGTGTCAGAATTCAAGAACATGACAAGGAAAATACAGCTGGAGCAGAGGGAACAAACCACACATACAGTAGGAAATAGTGCATTCCTCGGCAGTTTTCAGCCACATTACAGAACATTGAGGGACTCTTGATGTTACCCAGATAGGAAGCTTCTTTGAGATCAACCCATCTGATTTTTTCCAAGTTCTGAGAAAGTTAACCCTCAAGGCTCCTTTGGGAGCTATCCATCCTTATTGTCACGGCTAATGGTTCATGAAATGGCCTTGGTTTGGCAGCACAATTGGAACTGAGGTTATGTTATAATCCTTGTGCGTAGCTCATGGCCACAGATGCATGGACCCAGAGGCGCTCTGTTATTGATTTTATGAAGAGGAACTTTGTGCCAAATGAAAATCTAAGCAAACCAGATGACAGGCATCAGTTGCTGCAAAGCAAAAAGGTCCCTCACCCTCAAATTCAAATGCCAAAATTGGCTACAGTGGAATTTCCATTGACAAATTTTAAGTTGCCTGAAACTTCCATTGACTTGATTGCCCATAAATACTTATCACAATGTACTGTTGAAGGCTTTCATGGCCTGATTCAACTGGTTGTTGTGGGTTTTCCAGGCTGTGTGGCCGTGGTCTGGTAGATTTTGTTCCTAATGTTTCACCTGCATCTGCGACTGGCATCTTCAGAGGTGTATCACAGAGGGAAGTCTGTTACATGTGTGCCATCCAAACTAGCTTAAAAAATGCTAGCTTTAAAAATGCGCCCCCTGCAGGCCGAAATGCGAAAAACACCAAAATAATACCCCCCCCAAATCACATGGACCCGAATTTTTCGGGTATACTCGAATATTCGGATACACCTGAATATGTTATTTGTCTTATTCGAGCATACATATAATTTTATGTCCAAATAAATCCAAATCCGAATTTTAATGGGTTTTAATTGTATGTTATATTACTATGTTGTTCACCGGCCAGAGCCCTTTGGGGGGTAGGGCGGTGTAAATAAACTCAAAAATAAATAAATAAATAATGAATAATGAATTTTTAGGGTATTGACCAAGCCTAGTTGCATAAGAACCAAAAATGGACTCTCACTGAACTACCTAAGGGTAAAAACATTATCAATTGTAAATGGGTTTTTAAGGCTAAACAAGATGCAAAAGAAGCAAAAGAGGGATACAAAGCCAGACTCGTGGTGAAAGGGTTCTCTGATTTATGGATCGGACTATGATCAAAATGAGCACAATGGTAATGGCTACCTGCTCCTGCTGGGGCTTTCCCACAGAAGCAGTTCACACCTGCACATATGTGATGGCAAGTTAGAATGCCCACGTTATAGGGAAGTTATCTCTTTAGTCTAGGATTCCTACCTTTCAACTGGAACAATTCCTGTAATCTGACGTTACTTGAAATAAATGTAAGTTTTCCTTTTTGCATATATTTGTTTGGAAGAGCTTCTTTAGTGCACTCACACACAGGGCTGGGCTGATCCATATTCAACCAAATTCAACACCTCCTCTCCTGAACAGATTTTACAGGCTGTGACAGATGAAATGCAAATAACAACAACAATCACTATAACCCGGATGCCAACAACAAAAAGCTCAGACCCATGAGGGAGGGAGGGTGGAAGAAGCCATTGGAGCTCGAGCAAGAAGAGGTGTGGGATGGCCTGTCCTGTCCATATAAGGCCACGGCCCCACACTGAGCCTGCTCCTCTCCCTGCCTCACACCTGGACAGCAACAGCAGCCAAGGTAAATATCAGCCACTCTTTCTGGCCACTGAGGGTGGCTTATTTGGGCAATACTGACACATTGCATCAGCCAACCAAGTTAGTGAGCTGCTAGCATCCTTGTAGGAGTTAGATCTGTAACAGTGCAACAGGGATAGGTTCTGGCATTTTCCTCTGAAAGTGGGGTGTTAGTTGTCCATTAGTCTCAATGGCTATCAGTGGCAAGGGGCATCACATGACCTTGAAGACCACAAGGAATCTCCAATTAGTCTGTTTAGGACTGAATATGTTCATGGAGCATGAGATGATAGAATTGGCAATCTGACAGCAAGCCAGGGGTGTCACATGATCTGGAGGACCACCAGGGATCCCAAATTAATCGACTTAGACACTGAACATTTTTATAGAGCACAAGGTGAAAGCAGTGTCTGTCAGCGATATATCTTATGGTCTTAAGGACTACCAGGGATCTTCCACAGCTCTCATTTCTGGCATGGGATGTATGCAGGTATGCACAATGTGATGATTAGCTATCTGTTCAGGACATGGATGAGTCTCAGCTAAGACAAATTCAGATGTCATTTGGTATACCCTGGTGGGGACTGGATTGTTGGTGTGTGGGCTTGGTACTCACTCATTCTGAATTGATGCAACTTCTATTCCTGAGATGTTAGGTTAGCCTAAATTGGCAATCCAGAGAGAAAGTGAATGATTTTAAAAGTTGCATTATACAAGCAATACAATATTTTATTTTGCAGGGGCAGGCATATTGAAGTGTCTAGTCAGAGTTCTTGTACTGGGTGACACCATCATTTTCTGGGAAAGCAGAGGTTGCTTTCAGTGATATTATTATTATTATTATTATTATTATTATTATTATTATTATTATTATTATTATTATTATTATTATTATTATTATTATTTATAAACCGCCCTCCCCTGAAGGGCTCAGTTGGGTCTCTACCCCCTCACCAGCACTCAGTGGCAAGACAAGCAGTGATGATGTAGACTGGCCAATTTTAATAAACTGAACAACCCCATGCTAAGGAGCTATGCCTTTAGTTAGGGCGCTGTGGCCACTAACAGTTGATTGTTGCTGTAGGGCAAACTTATCCAAACATAGTAAATTGAAGCAAAGTACACTTTGCGTGTAGCAAAGACTATATGGTAAGGACTATATATGGTAAGGACAGAATATATATGGTAAGGACTATATGGTAAGGACAGAATATATATTGAGCATATTCAGTATGTTAATGTTACAGTAAGAATACTGCTTCAGCTGAGCCTGCTGAGTTCTAAGAACAGCTGTTCTCAAAAGAAGCTACCAATTGGAACTTTCCATTGAACTTGATGGTATGTGATTAATAGGGTAATTAAGGAGACCAATAGGGGTTTTTTTTATCTGATCCAGGGTGTTTCCCCACTTACTTTTGCTGCCCTTTGCTACACGCTACTCTCAGCGCGCGGCATCTCTGGCGCGCGCCCGGGCATCCCCACGACCCTGCGCTCTGCGCGGGGTCATCAAAAGGCACCGCTTGGAGGAGCACCAGGGATGCCGCGTGCTGAGGGGGCGTGAGAGCGGCAGCGTCGGGGCGGCTGCGTTGTTGCTGCCCCTGTAGTGGGGAGTGCCCCAGGACCCCGCGTTACTTGAGGAGAGTAACGTGGGGCTCAAGGTAAGTGGGGAAAGGGGCCCTGTGTCTTGAGAAAGAGTCTCATATAAAAAGATCCAGAAGGATCCAACTGCAGGAAGTCTAAGAATAATTAGGAAAAAAAATTCTAACTTTATTGTACATCATTCTTATACATTTCCTGTTCCCTGCTGGTTTTGTGATTTCCGTTATCCCACATTATGTACCTTTATTCAGAACATTTTGCTCACCGCATAACTATGAATAGACACACCTATACCAATGGAATTGAATACCTGAGATTCTTTATAGGGGAATTTTCAGCCCAAATGTCCAAGAAAGCTGCCTGGTTTTCTTTTAATGAGGTCTCTTTCCAATATCTAAAGCAGTGGTTCTCAACCTGTGGGTTGGGACCCCTTTGGGGGTCGAACGACCCTTTCAAAGGGGTTGCCTAAGACTCTCTGCATCTGTGTTCTCCATCTGTAAAATGGATAAATGTTAGGGTTGGGGGTCACCACAACATGAAGAACTGTATTAAAAAGTCACGGCATTAGGAAGGTTGAGAACCACTGATCTAAAGAGTTTAAACTTGACTAGATGTTTCTTAAGTTTTTTAATCTCTCAGAACAATGTCAGTTAAGTACAAACTGAGTTCCTACTACTAATATAAGATATTCAGCAGATGCCTCAGTCACTGTTGACTGTTTTTTAAGAAGGGGAAATGCAGAATGTCATAGTAGAATGAAATATTAAAATAGCCCAAGAGCAAGTTAAGCTCAGCTGACCAGCACTAGCAGTAATGGTGATGCTTTCTCACTGTCTCCTTTCATACCATCCTTCCTGGATCCAAGCTGAGTTGCTCTTGAAACACTCCAGAAGCACTATGTCCCCTGGTTACAAGCAATCTACGAACAACTTCCCTAACAAGTTAAAGGGCCAATTCACCATGGTGAGAATTATTACCATTTTACTTTAGAAGATATTTGTCATACCCAGATTTCTCTGGTCATTTCTGCAAAATACACATAAAATGTCTTGAGGACATTTAAACAGTTTTTGGGGAGAAATTCTGCACAGCCTTTTCTCCAAAATGTCTTCAGGATGCTTTATTTCAGCTCACCCTGGTTTTTTTTGAAAATGCTAAACTAGCAGTCTTTTCCCACAGGTTGGCTTAAAGTCATTCCCTTATTTCTCCTGACCCATCTGCAAGCTCTTAATTTCACTTTCTCCTGCATGCCATTTTCTGAGGTTTCAATAGTCTGTGCAGCCATCATTTGGTGAAGTTGCCCTGGGATGGTTGCTTTGTAAGCATCTCAGCTTGGCTTCTTTTCAGTGAATTAAGTACATGGATCGACTCAGTGTTTCCTGCTGATTCCGGCAACATTTAGTTTCCCCATTTTTTCAAAAAAGTTAGAGGTGTCTTTGTAGCCACGAACACACAATATGAGAATCACAGCTGATTCTCATATCATGTGTTTGTGACTTCAAAGAGACCTCCTCAATTTTTTTAAACTATATATTGCCAACATCAGCAGGAAACACTGAGTTGATCCATGTATGTAATTCACTGAAAAGAATCCCAGTCATGATGCTTGCAGAGCGAATGTCCCATGGCAACTTCAGCAAGCTGCACAGATGACATAAGACTCAGAAAATGGCCAAGGGGAGAAAGCAAAACTAAGAGCTTGCAGATCGGGTGGGCAAAAATCCCCACTCTCATCTCAGATGCTTTACTTTTGTCCTGTCTGGGCAAAAAATGAAATGGGGTTTTTAATGACATTTTCAGGACATCTTATTTTGGTTGTTCAGAAAGGACCTCTCTTAAAATTTCCATCCTATCTGCTTCATGACTCTGACAATTAGCTGACAAAACTGAAGAACTGATAAACAAGGCCTATCATTTGAGTGAATATTCATCAGAGATTTGGAAAGGGGCTGAACTGTCAATCTGACCAGGTTCTGTAAAATGTCCCTCATTAAAAACACAGGTGGGAATAGCATGCAACCCTTTGGTTGCCCAAATATATTGGTTTTTTTTGCAAATAGGTAGTTGTCTGCTCAGAATAACCTGTAATCTTTATTTCTATAGAATCTGATGAACTATAAGAAGAGGCAATAGAGATGGAAGTGGATGCCCATATCAATGTCTTGTTCAGAAGAAGAAGTATAGATGGGGATAACAGGTATTCTTGCCTCGTACTATATATTGGAAACCCAAAGAGAAATAAACAATGACTAAAATGTTTCTTAGAGCCAAGCTTCCCCTGTCATTGGGGATCCATGATGGGCATTAAAGTTTATCTCACTTCTACCACAACTGATTTTCAACCCTATATTTTTCACTTTTGACAAGCTCAATTTGGCAGGGGGGCATATTGGTTGGGGAAATGATGGGTAATGTCATGAGTGACCAATATTCAATATTGATTTTAAAAATAATTTTATTGGTTTTCATGATATATCGTTTCAACTTGTAGCTTTTGATATTCTATAAATTGATTTATGGTGGCTTGAATATTTAAAAAATACAAATATTGCTTTATGTACAACAATGCATGCATGCAATGATTGTGACTACATGACAATACCCCAGGGGACTTGCTAGCTCTTCACAGCAAGACTGCCTGTTAAATTACCACATTTGTGACGTACACCAACTACATTTAATTGTAATGTTCATTTTTTCTTTTAATTTTCACCCTTCCCCCAATAATTTCTTAAGGAAATTGACAGCTGGGAGTCTCTTAGCTGTTTTGGCAGCTTTTTGAGCAAGATGCCTGTTCCCCTCCACCAAGTTCCTTCAAAATAAAAAAAATCACGGCTATTGCTTAAAGCCAGACAAGGCGCCTGTGAAACGTCAGCAGGTTTTCTTCACAGCTGGCCATGCCTGTGCAACTTCAGACAAAGGACTTCCGTCTTTATCTGCTGCTTACTGAGATGTCTCATTCAGCTGCAGATAAAAGGGAAAAAATGGGCTTTGAAATCTACCCATTAGGGTGTCAAAGACATCAGCATGCAAATGCCAAACATAAATGAATTCAAGATGAAACCTGTGGGCTGAATCCTGACGCCAACAAGTGTTTGCTTTTCTAAGGAAAAGGGGGAGTGGAATACTTTGTAAAGACCTTACAGCCTCAACCTTTGTATGTATGTATGTATGTATGTATGTATGTATGTATGTATGTATGTATGTATGTATGTATGTATGTATGTATGTATGTATGTGGGACAAGTACTATGAAGGAAATGCTATGGATTCCCTGTCAGTCACCCAAGACAGCATCCATGTTTTCTAACATTCCCTTCTTGTATCAAGAGCTAAAGACAGCGAACTGGAGTTCTTATTATGTATGCCCAATAATGCAACAACCACCCTCAATTCACAGAAGGGAGCTTTTCATTTCAGATATGAAATAGCTAATTATTTTATTTATTTATGTATTTATAAATATTCATACCCCCCTTCACAACAAAGTCTCTAGGCAGCTTATAAACAATAAAATCCCCAAATAAAACCTCACAAACAAATTATATTAAAGCAAATCAATTAAAAATAGCATAAAATTAACCCCCTCCCCCTCAGACCAGCAGCTGTAGAGGGAATTTCCTGGGAGGCCAACCAAATCCCTGGGCAAAGAGATAGGTCTTTGCCAAGTGCATGGTGAATCACTGAGGGGAGACTATTCCAGAGCCTGAGAGCAATCATGGAGAAAGCCCTCCTATGAGGATGGATCTTTGACAATCTGTGGACCCTGATGGCTGTACCACCCTGACTGTATCCCCATCCCCAATTTCTCACCTCAGGAGACAGTGAACACAATAGTCTTTAAAGAAAAATAAATGTTATCACAAAGTTATAATGTTAAAAACAAATCTTTACCACAAGCAATGACAATTTCAAAGATGTCGTATGGGTACATTTTATCTGGGACAAACAGCAAACAGTTCAAAGTTTTCAAATGGTGTATTAAAAATAAATAGAAATACAAAACCGGAAGTATTGCAAACATTACAAATGTTTCTTTTCCAACATTACACTTCTTCAGCAAGAATTTCAGTTAAAAATGTCATCTAGCTCTGCTTCTATCCAGGAACCTTGACAGACTGTCTCTGACAGTCCTATCCTCCCTGACATTTGTGTCATCTCTAGGGCTATATCTTCCATAAGCAGGTGTCTTGACAACTGTGGCTCCAGGAGCTAAGGAAGTAGTGGTCTGTTCCTCGTTTAAGTTTCTGGAGTGTCATGGCCTTTATTCTCACAAACATTGTGAAGCATGACACAAGCTGCCATGATTGACAGCAGATTCTCAGGGAAGACCTGGAGTTCAGTCTGCCAGATATCCACTCCACCATGTTTTTGGCCCGACGCGATCTGTAATTAAAGTGCCTTTCCCTTGCATTATGGGGCAGGGCATATAGCTTAACAAGCCATTTTCTCATGGGAAAGGACTGTAATCCAGAATTACTATTAGGATGGCAACACCATCCATAATCAGTATCGGGTTGCCAAGAATGTTAATGTAACCCCCATGCCCTGAATGGATTGGCCCAGAATGGGTTGACCCAGTAAGGGGTGGAGACTCGGAGCAGCAGAGAGGCTGAAAGAGCTCTTTTGCAGAAGAACAAGGCTACCAGACTCGGACCTTGATTTCTATAAGCCCTTAACACCTTGTTAAGGTAATTTCAATATTGTTGGGAACTACTGGGAAGGTAGTTGTTGTTTTGCTGTGTTGTAAATGTTGGAGTTTATTGTTTCAGGGTTTTCTTTTGTGGTTGTAATGGGTGAGAGTTCTCCTGGAGACCTTCATCATGTTGCAACCTGTTCATCAAGCCCTTGGAGTCTTCAGGGGCCAGCCAACTTGCAAAGAAGAATTTGGACTTGGCAATATTAGTAGACTGTAAATAGAAGGACTTGAAATGCAACCTGAACAGGACCTTGAATTGTAACGTTAAATGTTGATGTTTTAAAAGTGTTAATTGTAAAGAAAAGTAAACTATTTTGTTGTTTAAAAATTGTTGTTGCAACTCATTCCAAGTACTGCCCCACAGAACCCACAAGCTGAGGTTACATTAACACCCCTGTCCAATACAGCAATTTAACCTGAATACTGAGGTTTTAGTTTAGAAAAAACGGTTGGCTCCGAGGCATACGTTACTTGGGAGTAAGCTTGGTGAAGCAACCGTGCAACGCTTCAAACAGGTGACTCACGACCCTAGGAGGGTTTACTCAGAAGCAAGCCCCATTGCCAGCAACCGAGCTTGCTCCCAGGTAAAGGATCTTGACTTCCCACAAAAATGCAACAGGAACAGAAAAATAAAAGCAGTTCTAGCAAAGACCTTGGTGGGCTTAAAAATATCCTAAATGCATCTCGGTTCCTCCACCCTAGGCTTCAGCTGCCCAGGTGATTGGCAAAAAACTTGGGTCTGAGCGTTTCCCAGTGTTTGGAAAAGAACACATTTTGTTTGTTCAATCCCTTGAGCAGCAACTGTCAGCCTGCTCCAGCCTCCAGCAGGTCCTGCATGCACCCACCGCGTCCATGCGTGCCCACAGAGAGGGCTCTGAGTGCCACCTCTGGCACGCCTGCCATAGGTTCTCCACCACTGGTCTAGGTCATCCAGGTCAGGGTGGAGGATGGTGGGGGGAAGAAAGTAAATGGGCTGGAAATCTGATGTCCCTGAGTGAGTAAGTGGAGGACCTGGGCTGTACAAGTGCTGACTGACCGTGGAGAGGTGGGGTTTATCTGAGATTCCCATTGCTGCTCTTGTCATGGTGGTCCTTGTTTTTGCCCCCCCGGGAGGGAAACCGCAAAAATGTGGAGAGGCTGCAGGGGATTAATTGCTTCCCTCCTTCCAGTGCTACATCAAGATAATTTGTACACTTCTCATTGCTACTTGATAAAACAGAAATCAGCAGGTATTGGAGTGTGTGTGTGGGGGGGATGTTTCAAAATTCTGTAAAACAGCCGTGGCTGAATTGCGTTGCTGACATTCCAAGTATATTTACTGTCGGCCAGCTTGCAAAAGGACAAAGGCACAGCTACTTCCTATTAAGAGCGGTAATAACTTAATTAAAACCAAGTTCCAGGCTTCACAGGATCCAGTTTGTCATCAAGAGGCTTTAACTTGCCTTTTCCCTTTTTAGTTTTGTTGATAAGCTATGCTAGATATTTAATCATGGGACACCCCTGTATAAAGCTTCTAGCCTCCATAACCAGCAGAAAGCTTGTCAAAATAAATTTTAACTTCTGACCGTGGTAGAAGACCCACTACAGGGTATTAACAGAATCAAGCCTGTCAATCAGAGCTCATGCTTCTGGTTTATATTATTAATTCCGACTCTGGTGGCATGGTCTTGGGATAACAACCATCTTAAGCTATATTGGTCCAAGAAACACAAACCAAAAGTGGAATATATTTCTTGCTGGGATGATGTACCAGTGTCCAGAGGTTGTTAGATTGGGACTTTTTTTTCTTTGAAAGGTGAACGTATTATTAGATTACATCTGTTGCCAAAAGACACAGCTACTGTCTGGCTTCTGTTGCTGACTCCTTGCTTTCTTTTTAAAAGATATAGATACAGCCATTTTTTTTTCTTCAAAACTGATTAGTACAAATTCAGACTGATTTCTTTTTTATTTGCTCTTGCAAATTTCACTCTTCTTTCTTTAAGTTTCTTTTCTCTGTTATGAAACAGAGCGTGACCTCCCAAACTGAAATCTGTCGTGGAGAATTGCAAAATGGCGGTTTTATTACAGTGCAAAACAGCAAGAGGGATTCTGTGGAGAAAGAAGAGAAGTGTGTTAATTGAGAGAAAAACCATGCCAAGACCTCCAGAAACCAGTGGCCCTAATAAAATGAGACAATGCTATGTTGTTGCATAACCTGGACTTCAAACTCAATTTCAGCTACAGAGAAAGAGAAGCAACACAGAGTTTCCCTTTGCCTTTTCTTTCACAGGGCCATCTGAAGAGATGCTTCTCAGCTTGCAGTACACCAAGTTAGTATTTCATCCACAAGCCCGCTTCTGTCTCCATCCTTAATCAGTCAAAAATGGAATAGGTTGTCGGTACCAAACCTGCATTCTTATTGACATTTGCAATATAAAAAAATACCTCAGATTTAAGTGGAAGGAATCTCACCTTCTGTCCGTCTGTTAATTTACTGCCAATGAAATAAACTTTAATTCTTCATGCAAGAATGAACGAGGAAAATGCTGATACTGTGAGCTGGTTGTGATCAGCTCCCAACAATGCAGGATCCCAGAATTAACATTTATATAAAAGAGGGATTTGGGGGCTGTTTTGAGGTGGTCTTTTGTTTTGCCAACTTGGTGGGAGTTACATACACCTGACTAAGACTGGTTTCAGAAATGCTTAGGCTTTGACTGGAGAGTCTGGAGTAGCACAGGTTTTTATTTCTGGTATTGAGGTTTGGTGAGTGCTCTGAGACATCTCATGATGGGGGGAAGTATGACTTCATGAACCAGTCTCTCATGCCTCACCAGTCAGAGTTGTTGCAGAGGGATCTCCTTTGGGGTAGGACTTCCCCACTTTGAACCCTAGTGCTAGCAGGGTTGAGGGGAGGGGGTGGAGTAACCGCTCCTCTCAGCATAGCCTTGGGTAATCAGGTAAAGGAAATCTAGGAGTGGATTGAAAGCAGCTCTATGCTTTCAGTCTGGGTAGGTATGTCCATAATGCTGGCAACTCAGTACCGTAGTTAAGAAAACCTGCACTAATGAGTTGGGGGTTTGCTAAGGCGCCAAACGGTTGTTAATAAATAAAAACTCAATTACCTTATATCTGTTATAAGCTGATTCTTACCAGGCTGTCCAGCCTTTGCATTCTGGCATAGTATTGAGAAAGTGGAGCCTATCTCTCTATATAAAAAGCTAACAGTGTTTTTGTTGATGATAGTATAACTCAGTAACTGCTGGGCCAATTCCTCTGAAAATTCCCAGCCACTATAGTCAGCCAGGTGAGAGTGTTTTTAGATGTTCACATACCTGAAATTTCACACCTGGCCTAGGTAAAACGCCTTTTTCCTGGCGTTCCATGGTGAAAGACATGCAGCTGCCTGTGTGTAACTGTCACCCTTAGAATGTTCGTGCTGCTTAGAATGTTCACTCAGATGGCCAGATATGAGCAGTGAAAACAGTACATAGGCAGTAACTCAAGTGGAAGTGAAACACATACAGACACATACACACGAGGGAGAGGGAAGGGAGGGAGAGGGAGGGATGGCATGCAAGGGAAGAGAGGGAGGGAGAGGAAAGGGATGGAGGGGGGCATGCAAGGGAAGAGAAGTGACAGAGGGGAGAGAGTGAGGGGTGGCATGCAAGGGAGGGGAGCCAGGGGGCCCAGCATCTTGATATGACCCACCCACCCTAGTTGAGGAAAAGGGAAGGGAAGGAGGGGGAGGGGTGGCATGCAAGGGGGAAGAAGTGAGGGAAGGAAGAGAGTGAGGGGCGACATGCAAGGGATGGGAGGGAGGGGCCAGGCACCCTAGATTCCCTGAATACTGCGGTTACAGTTAAGAAAACCAGGCACGCATCACTCAGGAATAAGCTCGCTACAGCAATCGTGACATACTTTGAATGGCTGCATCGTGCCCCTCAGGGTTTCCTCAGAAGCGACACCCATTGCCACCAACCAAACTTACTCCCAGGTAAAGGATCATGACCAGCCAGCCTAGATGTGTGGGAGGGGTGCCTTTCCATTCCCCCCCCCCAGGAATGCGGGCACACACATCAATGACATCGCATAGTATCAGGCTGTGTGTTTGCATGAGCACGTACTGCTGGCCTCTGCAATTGATTTGCTGCTACTGTTCCTTTCCCATTTCACCACAATAAGCCACAGCAACGTGGGGCCGGGCCCTGCTAGTTATGAAAATAAATACATAACTGAATATGATCCAGAAGGAAGTGCAGCTTGTCAACAGTGTAACCAATCCAGGAATGAGGAGTTAGTCTGTCCAGGATGATGTTGCCCTTCTGCTAAAAGAGTAGGTGTACTACTTAAGAGAATGCTGCAGATCTATTTGACTGTCCACTACACCTGGCTGGTATTGCCAACAGTGACCCTTCTTGCAAGACGGCATTTAGGAAGGTGGCACTTACCATGTTCGAGTTAGATTACTGCAATGTTGTCAATATGGGCTGCATCTGAAAATAGTCGGGAAACTACAACTGGTAGAGAATGCCACAGAATTTGGTTGTTGATGTTAGAACAACTTCAGTGGTTTCCCCAATTTAAGCAGACTTTTTTCAGTCCTAGCTCTCTCAAAATGGAGTCAGGTATTAGAATGAAATTTAGCATCACTCACCTGACTGGATTTGCCATCCTTCTGGAGTTAGGTACAAATGTATCTTTCTCTCATGTTTTTTAGGTGAGTGGTTCTCCCTCCCCCCCATGCCCCACTATGATGATTTTAAACTTGTGCTTTTGATCAACTTTGTTGAACTGTTGGTGTTTATGCACCTGCTGAGTTTTAATTGTGTTGAAGATGTGTTGCATCTTAGTTTTATCTCCTGCTGTTTTAAAGCTTCTAATGGGCTGATCGTTGTTGCTTTTTTGTTGCTTTTTTTGATATGCCATTTTAATACAGTGTTAGCCACTGTGGGTGCCATTTTCTGGCTGAGGGGCAAGATTTAAATGGTTACAGAAATATAAATGAAATAACTGGTCAAAATGAAGTTCAGGATTAGAATGAAATCTGGCATCACTGGAGTTCTAAGACCAAGCTAACATTGATAAGTATTTGTAGTAATAACATTTCACATTTATAAGGTACTCAATTCAAACTATCTTTATGAACTTGTTTTGGCAGTCCTTACCCTGATTTTATAACAGAGTTCAGTTTATCCCTGTATTAGAAAGGATAGGGCAAACTGAGGGACAGGACTTTTTGAGCTCCCCTGGCAACCATTTTCCTGTCATGCCTCCAGTGTCATGTTGGAGCAGCAGGGGTGTAGGAGGTTAAGAGCAGGTGCACTCTGATCTGAAGGAACTGGGTTTGATTCCCAGCTCTGCCGCTTGAGTTGTGGAGGCTTATCTGGGGAATTCAGATTAGCCTGTGCACTCCCACACACGCCAGCTGGGTGACCTTGGGCTAGTCACAGCTTTTCGGAGCTCTCTCAGCCCCACCCACCTCACAGGGTGTTTGTTGTGAGGGGGGAAGGGCAAGGAGATTGTAAGCCCCTTTGAGTCTCCTATAGGAGAGAAAGGGGGGATATAAATCCGAACTCCTCCTCCTCCTCCTCCTCCTCCTCCTCCTCCTCCTCCTCCTCCTCCTCCTCCTCCTCCTCTTCTTCTTCTTCTTCTTCTTCTTCTTCTTCTTCTTCTTTCTTCTTCTTCTTCTTCTTCTTCTTCTTCTTCTTCTTCTTCTTCTTCTTCTTCTTCTTCTTCTTCTTCTTCTTCTTCTTCTTCTTCTTCTTCTTCTTCTTCTTCTTCTTCTTCTTCTTCTTCTAGGAGAGGAAGTGATGGCTAAGGCAAGCCAAATGGCTCCATCATGTGCAGAACTTTCAAAACTGTGCATCATCCCGTCCACATAACAAGCAAATGCACTTGGACTATAATCTTTCCAAGAAGCATCATATCAAACTAGTTTTTTTTAAATGATGGGAGCAAAGCTGGAAAAAACTTGTGAAGTGCATAATTATGAGGACAACATTGTATGAGTGCCCCAAAAAACTGCTCCAGTTTGGATATTGAACCAGAGCAAAACCTTTGGGAGTGCAACCTAAGTCTGCTTAGTGAGCTTTTGGCTGAAAACCTCAGGTTACACTACTGAACAAAATATTTTACCTGTTCCTATCTTGTACTAAAATGGGAAAGAATAGGCATCATACCCTCCAAAGGTCATGTCAAGTATTAAACTTTCGGGAACATGGAAATTATTCTTTTTGCATGGGACACAATTATGGCTAAGACTGCCAGATTGAACACAAGTGATGCCATTACAGGCTCCAGGACTGTAGCTTTGAAATCTACACTGAAAACTTAATTCTGATATGAAATCCTTCTGTCTCATTTTGAAATGTTGTCAGAGGTTCCAGGACATGGATTTTGATGACAGAGTTGCTGAGGACATGTTTTTGCAAACAGAAGTTATGAACAAACAACATCAGAGTAAACATTCAGGGAAGGGATACAAATCTGCTCCCAGGAAAAAGGGAGGAACAATGAAACAATGGAACAATGAAGCTGGACAATGAAATATATGTATTAATTTGCATTCTTTCAATTTGCTCTAACTTTTAATAAAATAAGAATGAGACAAATGGACAGCGTAGAAGAGGAAGGATTGCAAAGTGGACATTTTTAGCAATCTAATTAGCTCAGGTTAGAATTAATTTAATGAGACACCGGCATGAGACTTTTGAAAGGCAGTTGGTTAATAATCTATGAAACAATTCTGGACTGAAAACACAGGACAGTCAGTTTGTCCATGAGAGAGGGGCAGAGTGGAAACCTGCCAAATGAAGGGAATTCTGCCAACTGAAGGGAATTCTGCCAAAGGAAAATTTCACATTTCAAAGAAACATGAGATTTAAAAATAAGTTTAAATTGAATAGAGCATGCTGATCTTTAGGGAAATTTTTTTGTTCATATTCATATTATGTCAAAAAGACTTAATGATTAAAACAATCTAAAACTTATGTTAAATCAGCCTAGGGGTTAGGGAAGTGAAAATTCAGGGAAACCTGCTGAGGGTTTTTCTTGTCATCCAGGGCTTTAAACAGTTCAATAAGTCTGTTAAAACTTCTATGCTATATACTTGAATGTAGGCTGTGCTACACATATCTGAGGAAACATATCTGACGAAACACATATCTATGTCACGCATCTGTACTTATGCCATATGTCCATTTAATATCAAGGCTAGTAGCAAAGAATGCCTAATAGGGACATCTTTTGGGGAACTGTTGATATATAATGAGGTGACTTTCACAGAAGATTGGTCAGGACTCAGAGCATATAGACAGGTGATAAATCAAATTCAAAGATAGTCTTGGAACAGTTATAACTTTTAGGATGACCTGACCCAGAAGTGATGGAATTTTTGGTTAGGGGAGACCCATGTGGGAGTTCATGTAATGCTTAGATGACCATGTAGAGAATTTTTGCCAGAATTGATATGGAAGATCCCATCAGCAAGCTGGTAAAAACCCAAACTGGTTTGGAGCACTGGGATTGATTCAGCAGATGTTAGGAACTAAATGGGAGGTAAACTACACAGAACAGAAAAAAAGAGTGTGGGGTTTTCAAAGGAATTCAGAGAGACATTGCAAAGACTTATCCTTACTCCCTCTTTTTCAGATAGATTATCTATTTCTCTGAGGAAGCCAAACTATTTAATGTGGTGTCCAAATTCCTTTTTCCTGGATGCGCTATGTCCTATATAAGATTTAAAAGATATTTCTTGCTGTGTAGGCTTAGCCTGGAAACTAAACAGGTTAATAGAAGAGAAGAAGAGTTTGGATTTATATCCCCCCTTTCTCTCCTGCAAGGAGACTCAAAGGACAACATCTTCCCTTCCCTTCGTTTCCCTTCCTCGCCCCCCCCAACAAACACCCTCTGAGGTAGGTGGGGCTGAGAGAGCTCCGAAAAACTGTGACTAGCCCAAGGTCACCCAGCTGGCGTGTGTTGGAGTACACAAGCTAATCTGGTTCCCCAGATAAGCCTCCACAGCTCAAGTAGCAGAGCAGAGAATCAAACCTGGTTCTCCAGATTAGAGTGCACCTGCTCTTAACCACTACACCATACTGGCTCTGGAGTATAGAGCAGGGGTCGGCAACCTTTAACACCCAAAGAGCCATTTGGACCCGTTTTCCACGGAAAAGAAAACACTTGGAGTCGAAGACATCACTTTTGCCCGCACAAACCCTCTCTGTGCAAAGAGATCGAATAACAAGAGTTCCACGCAAGTGCACACTTCGAGTTCCCATTAGACACTGTAATGCGGGGCTGAAGGAAAGAGGGAAAGCATCGCGTCTAAAGTGGAAATAAAATGGGACTAGGCTTGGAGGCTCTTTGTCTCCAATGCCTTTTATTCCCTCCTCCCATCTTATTTTGCTTTGCCCTTTCATGGGCTATTCAGGTCCCAAGCCACGTGGAGCTGCAGTACAAGGATGAAAGAGCCGCATGCGGCTCCGGAGCCACAGGTTGCTGACCCCTGGTATAGAGGAACAGTGGCTGCCGGCTGGTCTTGATCAAAAAGATCATGCAGAAGTGTCTGATGTGTCTGCACACCAGAATTTTAGAAACCATCTAATCCATATCAGTGGATATTATAACCAGGTACAGAAGTGTCTGAGGATGGGAAGAATGTTCACCTTCACAGAAGTGAATGCATAGTTCAACGAAGGGTGCCTTGGTTGAAGGTCAACAGATATTCATATGTATGAAAAACTTGTAATCACTATTTTTAAATAGACACTGCTATAATATAAAAGTACCAGTAATGAACTAACAGTTTTTACATATTTATAATTATAATTAAAAACCCCAGAGATAAATTTGTATGGTGTTTGAAATGAGGTTTGTCCAAGAATGTGCATACTTATGAAGTTGGAGAGCTAGCTATTGTTAAGATAAGGTTTTCAAAGTCTATAAACATGAGAAGCTGAATAGATTGCAAACTTCTTAAAAGGGGCTCTTTGCTTGTGTAGCTGCCTATGTAGCAGTAATGGATGGTATAATTTTCTATTGAGTTAGTCAATGTTAAACATGCAGAACAGTTATGCTTTAATAATGCTTTAATGTTATAGCAAAGTTATAGCATCACTTGTGTATTATATTCATAACAACCCAGAAACTTTGAGGTGTACCTCTCACCAGAAATTAAATTATCTGATATAAGAAAGCTAACTAGACATCTAGTGTTTCTTCACTAAACCATTATATCTGAATCTGAGGTCTGGCTAAAGCCATCAGAAAAATGGCTATGGGTCAACCATCTCTGATTGCAGTGAATTAGTACAACCCAGATTTCTACAGTATCCTTTTTTGAGCTTGACAGAGTTCCAACTGCCGATAGTCAAAAGCAATGCAGTTATATGCCCCATCTTTTTGGAGTCAATATCTCTGTGTTATAGAAATGATTTTCATATGTCAGTTGCTCAGTGTGATACACATTGTAACTCAAGTTACAGTAATTGTTAAAACTCAGCATCACATTTTGGGGTTTTTTTTTGACATAAATTACAATTTAACATTTCAGATTTTGCTGCATTTTATTTGCTATTGTACATTTCTAAAAACATCTTTTCATGATGTCTCTATTCAGAGCTACGCCTCCAAAACTGTCACACATTTCATTTCATTTTTACTTTTACAGCATTAAAACAAAGTAGTTAGTGCTTTAGTCTTACATGGGCATTGTCAAAAATGCAAGCTGAGGGATTTACTGCAGTTGTTTTTGGCAGCTCTTGCCAGATCAAAAAAAATTGTATGGAAATTGAAGAGGGTGCCTCAATCATCATATATGTGACAGCGTTCAAGTGACAATTATTAGAAACTTCCAGGCAGGGAGTTAGAGATTTTGTGTGTATGCATGTGTGTGCGCACATTACACTAGAGGTTTTTCATCTACTGAATGCCACTGGTCTCTGGGACATTAATTGGAAGTTTCACTTGGCTTACAGTCTTCATGAGAAAAGTGTTTATTTTGTCTTCTTGATTTACTTTTCCTTCTGTCTGGGTATTGTGCCTCCAGGAAGAAAAGTTTATATTGCTCAAGCACAGTCTTTTCATAAAACTTGCCAAGAATAAAGTGGCTGAATAGAAATGCACATAGATCTTACCTCTTTTGTAAATGTAATTTTTCTTTTTTTCTTTTTTTAAAAAAAGGGTTTTTTAAAAAGTTATTTAGGGCCGTTTCCCCACTTCAAAAAAAAAAAAGCTGAGGCAAATCGGACTAGCTTGAACTATTGCTTTTCCGGGGCAAGAACAGCACCCATATGCCAGCTTGTGAAATCTGAAAGCTTCACACCCTTCTGCAGCATCAGAAATGCGGGTCTCTTTTTTGATTGGCTGGAGCCCCGCCGTGGCCTGATTGGACGGTAGTGTCCATGTCACTAGGAGCAGAGGCCCATGCTTCATTTAGGAGCTTCCTAAAGAAGCTTCCTGGCAAACACAGAGGGGTTGAATGCACAATGAACGGGGTTGAAGAGCTTCAGAATCGGGGTGGCTGCGCTGCCGCCGCCGCCGCCATGGGGAGTGCCGCTGGACTGCAGGTTACTTGCTGTGAGTAGCCCGCATCAAACGGGGAGTGGGGAAACGGCCTAGGATAAGTCTTCAGATCTGTTTGAACCACAATTTTCTTTTTCAGTGTGCAAAGATTTAAGAAGTGGCCGTAGCAATAAAGAATGGAACAGGATTAATGCAGAGAAGTAACTAGGAAGTTATGTAAAGACAAATTGTACAAAGATGTATATAGGAGGGCATTAAGCACCTCTTCGAACTAGCCCAGTAGACTTTCTACAATATTGGCTTGCTGTCTCCAGTGTTCTTCTTCCTGTGTTCAATTTATCAATTATACTAGGGAAGCTTGAGCAGATCAGTTGTACCACAGCATGGCATCAAGAATACCACTAAATTTTAGAAATAGTGTAATGGTGTTGTGGTGCGATATGGCAACTGAAAATAAATGGTAGCCACAGAAAACAGTTCAAATGGAGGTTGAAAACTGATGTCATTTTCCAAATGTATGAGAAAGAATAATCATGTGAAACACACATATTAATTTATTCACACATCTGAACAATCCACTGTACCATCAGCTCCATGTTTGTGACCAGTTAGCAGGATATGCATCGAATAAGTTGTTATTCAAGCATCTCTAAATATTCCTAGGAAGATACTTCTGCAACGGCTTCAGATCTATGAGCTGGACAGATCCAAAACTGAAAAGCTCAACATACAGGTGTTGATCTGCTGATTTAAACATGGTCTTTGTTCATCTGCTGGTTGACCATGTGGTGAACAAAGGAAAATACTAATAAAACTGTAAACAATTTAGCAAATGTATTGTCATTTCCACAAGGTATTTGTTTTTGGAAAAAAGAAAGTAAAAGTAATAACTAATTCCAGGAAGCTCTGAGTGAATTTATGTACTGAGGTAACAAATGTTACCCTATTATTAGGAAATTAATTTAGAAGAAGAGCATAATGAAATCTGAGTTACATTGGCCATTTTTCCATTGTTTTAATGGACAGTCTTCTTTTTGAACCATATGTCTTGCTTCCTGCCAAAATGCTAACAGATAATATCAATATGGCTTTTCTACTTAGAAAAGCATGAGGTTGGATGGAGAGGGAAGCTGGTGCATGTTTATGATGGCACCCAAAGTAGGAACATTTCTCACTGCTTTTCTAAGCCTCCACAATTCTTGTGTGCAATGGTTCCAGTTTCACACAAGCAGGCATTCCAGTGCAGTGGCAGAAAAATGCTGCTTGTAAGATAAGATGTCAAAATGCTGTTGACTTTGCTCACTTCCAACACAGTACATCCTAAATACAGAACAGAGTACCTTCCCTTCCTCCCCATAATTTCTAGGGATGCCAGCAACACTACCTGTGGCAGAATACAATACTCCTAAATGTCTGACAGGCTTTTAGGCTTAGAAAGGCTTTTAGACTTAGAAAGGAGGCAACAGACATTCTTTTTTCCAAAAAAAGGGGGAGATGGGAGAAGACACACATATCATTTTTATAGTCCAGTAGCATCTTAAAGACTAACAAACTGTATTTCAGCATAAGCTTTTATGGCTTCAATACCCAGCAGAAAAGCAGGGAGTGTTAAAAGAGAGACCAGTGCTTTCTGCACAGTAAAAATAACACAGTTTGAAGAAGGAAATGAAACATTTCCTCCAAGGAGTTCCACACAGTTCCCCCGCCCAAATATTTTGGAAACGTTTTATTGCAGCCTCAAAATGTTTTATATGGATCATCTAAACTAGCAATCTGCTTTCTTTAAATGTTCTAAGAATATTTCCCCTTTGCCTGTGCAGAGAAACAGGAAATGTTTTATTTCTCCTGCCTGAATTTGAAACTCCATGCCCCCCCTTTAACTCTGCTACTTTCATTTCTCTGGCTGTTCACCATTTTCTGCTGTTTCAGAGATTCTCTGGCTGTCCTCCATTTTCTGTAGTTTCCTGAAGACATTTTTTTTATCTAGCCTCATGGCTGCTCACCATTTCTGTAATTGCTGTAAACTAATGCATTCATTATTGCCTGCCGACTACACAAACATACCATTTTTTCTTTTAATTTTCTTGTTGTTATTGTGAGAATTTGGTCCTACGTAGATTTGATCTTAGAACCAGCAAGGCTTCTGAGATCAAGTCTTCATAGTATCATAGTATCAAACCATACATGCACTTTTAAAAAATCTGTTTTCACCTGAAACGGTTTATTTTTATGGGCTATGCGGACGAATTCATGAAAACTATTCTTTTCAAAATGTTTGACAAACATTTTAAACGCTCTGTGCAGAAATAGCCATTCTAAGAAGAAAAACCAGTTCACCTGAAATTGGTTCTCAGTACCTTAATCAGAGGAAGTTCCTATTCTAAGGCCCATTCCTCCCTTCCTCCCTGCACTGAAAATATTGTAAGAAGTTCCAACAGTTCTTGTTGGGCTAGAGACAGATGGTATGGAGCCTATGAAAGTCTACTCAGCAGCCCTTTTGAGTTCAGCGAGGTTTAATTCCAAGTTAGGATGCCCAGAACAGAGACCGACTCAACAAAGGCTTAGAAAAGACTTGGGGCAGCATAATCTATCCTGAAATTAGCCTCGCAGCTAAATATCTATCTCAATTGTCAGGCGGAGATGGATCATTACTCGAGCTAGATTTTAGTCACAACAATGCAAATTTTTTCCATGTTTAATTTAAATATTTATTTATTTTCTATATTTTAGTCTGCCCTTCTCACTAAGACTTGAAGTGAATTGCATAGTGTCATCAATACAATCAATACGATTAACATTGTAATAAGATTACAATAATTTGGAGTATAGCAACTAGGCATGATATAGAACACAGATACAATGCGGAAGAATGATGTTTACATCAGTAGAAAACAATGGAGTGACAACAGGGTAATACATGCAATCAGATAATTTAATCTACATGGCCAGGCTTTTGGCCAGCCGGGATGACCATCAGAACCTCATGTCATCTGGGCCTCCCATGGGCGGAGGTAGGGTTAGGGTTGGGAGGGTAAAGTCGCCATACTGGTTGTTTTAACTGCGAAACATAAATTATTTTTTTATGGATTTTTATTGTATTAATAACTGTTGTACAGCACCCTGAGCCTTCTGGGGAGGGTGGCGTAAAAATACAATCAATCAATCAATCAATCAATCAATCAATCAATCAATCAATCAATAATAGTACATTCTGAAGTCTCTTTTCCTTTATATAACACCATTATGTAGCATCTGTTATAGTATAACCCTATTACCTTTATGGAAAAGCCCTCCTGGACCACAGGTTTTTTTTACATAGTTTGCAGAATGACAAAACCACTGGAGCCCTCCTGGCTTCCTCAAACAGCTTAGAACGGTTTGGATTGTTGTTGATCTTGCACATTTGCAGAGTGGCATTCCTGCAAATAAGTGAAGTCAGCATGGAAGAACATAGGAGAAGAGACCATCCTGAAGATATGATGGCCCAAGGCCTGCATAGCTTTGCATTTGACAGTTAGCACCTTGAATTGAACCCAGCAACTGATGAGCAGCCAATGAAGTATCTGCAGAATTGGTGTAATATACAAACTCTGTCTAGCTGTTGACAATAACTGACCTGAAGAATCCTGGCCCAACAGGAATTTGAGCTGAGTTCAAGGGTAGACCCATGTAGAGTACAATCCAATAGTCTAGTTTCAATGTCACCATGTCATGGATCCAGGTGGCTAATTGACCAAGGCAACGTAAAGAGCTTTATGAAGTTGGAAGAAAGCAGTTTTTGCAGATGAATAAATTTGGTTCTCTAGCATTAATGCTGGGTCAACAAGTGTCTGTTGAACACTATCAATAGTGGGAAATACTGTGTCCTTCAAGGCTGATTGGAGAGGAGCCTAAGAACGCAAACTGTAGGATGGGTCTCACTAGGAACCACTGTTTTGGGGCATGGTGGTTTGGCTGGATCAGCAGCTGTTGATGGGGAAGGAGCGCTCCTGGCTTTGTGAGGGTGCTGGGCCTGGAGAGTCAGTGCTGGAATTTTGGGGCGGGGGGAAGATCTGCAAAGATCTCTTGATGCTGTGGTTGAATGGAGCAGGGCGTGGTCAACAAGTGCGGTGGAGTCTGCAGGACATGTGGAGTCCAGACCTGGGAAAGGGCTGTGATTCTTCCCAGGAGAAAATATATCTGTCTGTATTATGGTGATCCAATAAAGGGAAGCCGGCTGGACTTTGACATGATTGCTTCCTTATTGTGGGTGCCTGGTAGGGCATGGGAGCACCCTGAAACCACCCATCCCCACTCTTGCTCCTTAGGGAACCTTAGGATCTGCAGTTGTGCAAGAAGGATTTAGAAATTCTCAGCAACAAACTACAATTTTGAGGATTTGAGGTGAACATAAACTGTAACTGATTTAAAACTGATGCTTCTGTATAGATATTTCTTCCTCACCCAAAGTTCTGAGTACTCAAGAGTGTTTTAATCTTTGCAATGGGCTAAAAGCTATATTATATTACATCTTGACATGTCACTGAGACAGTATGGTAGAGTTTCTCCACCCACACTATGATCTTTAAATGCTCTGCTTTCTCCTACTTGGGATCAATTCACTCCAGTAAATACCTGTATTAGTGAACCCAGTAGACATAAACAAGGAAACTTGATAATAACTGTTTGGAAATCAAATAATTTTATCTTTCAACTCTGTGTAGACATCCTATCCAGCACAACTTAGCAATGCTGGGCTGAATGCCATCTGCTGAGTCATGGAAATCATGCCTTGTTGCACATCTTTTTATACATATTTATTAATTCATGGAGACTTTCATTCCAACAGTCCAAACAAATGAACTTCAACCACAACCTGAGATGAACTGGTTGTACCTTTCCTGAAGACATTGCATGCTTAGGACATTTGTCTAATATGAACTAACAAATAAACCAGTGATTCAATCACCTCTCCTCATTTTCAGGGCAAAATATGTTAAAAGATGGTTCTAGAGTCCCTCAGATCTGTTATATTTTAAATTATTTACTATGTTGTGCAATAACTGTGAGAATGAGCATCTATAGAGACATCAAGCCAACCACAACTGGCTGTCCGTCATAAAGTTCTATTGATAAAGTCCTACATAGATGCCTTGATGGAGAGAGGACATGATCCAGTAACTGGGAGCATGCTTTCCATACAGAAAGTCCGCAATTTCATTTCTTATCTCCAGTTGAAGATCATTCTTGCATGAACTAGAGAGCCACAGTCACGGAGAGTAAATATGAGTTCAAACCACAGACATAGCTGCCATGGGGACATCTGGGGACAAACGCCTTGGGCACCCCCATGGGAGTCATGTGGGGGGAGAAAAATCTCCCCCCACATTTCTGGGAAGGAGGAGGGGCGTGGTTGGGCCTCGGTGTGAAGTGCGCATGCCATACTGAGGCCCAGCCATACCCCTTCTCCTTCCCAGAAGTGGCTGGGCTTCGCCCCCCCCCCAATGGAGCCCCTCACAGCAGAAGAAAAATGGAGCCCAGGACAAAATCTGAGTTTTGCGCACGCGCGCGCGCGCGCACACACACACACACCATGTGGGCGGCCACCCTCCCTCACCACGACCAAACAACATTTTTTGCACCAGGTCATCTCAAAGTCACCATCACATTATAGAACATGCCCCCACACGCAAATCTGAACACACCCAGGGCTCCCTAGTTTAAACAACATTGAAAGTGATGCTATTTTTTGAAGGGGGGGGATCAACCCAGAACCACCATCACTTTTAATGTTGTTTAAACTAGAGAGCCCAGATTCTCCTTTTAAATCCCCCTTAAAAGGAGACTCTACCTCAAAACAGTATCACTTTCAATGTTGTTTTAACCAGGGAATCCAGAGTCTCCCTTTAAGGTGAATCTGGGCTCCCTAGTTTAAACAATATTGAAAGAGATGAAGTTCGAGGGGGTGGGGATCCACCCTGAAACAGCATCACTTTCAATGTTGTTTAGACTAGAGAGCCCAGATTCTCCTAGAGAGACAGGATTCTCCTTTTAAATCCATCTTAAAGGGAGAATCTGGGCTCCCTAGTTTAAACAACATTGAAAGTGATGCTGTTTCAGGGTAGATCCCCCCCCCCCAAACAGCATCACTTTCAATGTTGGTTGTTGTGGGTTTTCCAGGCTGCATGGCCCTGGTCTGGTGGATCTTGTTCCTAACATTTCGCCTGCATCTGTGGCTGGCATCTTCAGAGGTGTATCACAGAGAGAAGTCTGTGATACACTGTGTACAGACTTCTCTTATAACATAATCTGGTTGTGAACACTTTCAATGTTTTTCAATCAAGGGAGCCCAGATTCTCCCTTTAAGTCAGGGGTCTTCAAACTATGGCCCCCCAGATGTTCATGAACTACAATTCCCATCAGCCCTGCCACTTGGCCATGCTCACAGGGGCTGATGGGAATTGTAGTCCATGAACATCTGGAGGGCCACAGTTTGAAGACCCCTGCTTTAAATCCACTCCAAATGGGATGGATTTAAAGAGAGAACCTGGGGAAAATTTGAGGGTGCCTGTCAGGGGAGCAACAGCTTATTAAGAGCACCAACATTTTAGGCTTGGTCTTCAGGAGATACCTCCTAGGAGGATATCACCTGTGTTTGGCAGCTTAGTTCAGGTGGTCCAAAGTTATGGACCCTGAAAAGGGTAGCCCCTTCTACTATTAGTTCCCTTTGGAAACAATGGGGGATGGGGGTACCCTCATTGGAGGTCCATAGCTTTGGATCCCTTAAACCAACATTCACCAAACCTGGGTGGTATCAGTAGGAGACTCTCCTGATGATACCATCTAGGTTTAGTGAAGTTTGGTTCAGGGGGTCCAAAGTTATGAACCCTCAAAAGGGTAGCCCCATCTACTATTAGCTCCCATTGGAAATAATGGGGAATGGGTCACCCCCTTTGGGGGTCCATAACTTTGGACTCCCTGGACCAAACTTCACCAATCCTGGCTGGTATCATCAGGAGTATCACATGACAATAGCCTGAAATTTTGGTGCCACTAGCCTAAAAACTGCATCCCCTGCTAGCCGACAACGTAAAAACACTAAAAATAAAAAAATAGAAATGAGCCCATTTTTTTTCTGGTTGTCCAGATTAAAGTCTACTACTCTTAACTACTATATGACGCTGGCTTTAGTTTTCATCCATGTAGTCATTTAGTGTATTTTAAATTGTTTTTCCTCTCCTGAGCCCTGATATACAGCGTGAAGGTGGGCTATAAAGTATCAATAAAATAAACACTGTCTTTCCCCACAGGCCTCCCTGTGTGCCTCCTGGGTTTTTAGTGTGAAAGGAACTGGGAATTTGTCAAATGGGAACATTCCACATGGTTTTGAAATATCACTAAATAGACTTCACAAGCCTTTCAAATTTTTAGTCCATCTCAACTGGAACCAGGGTACCGGGGTGCAGGAAGTTGGGGGGGGGGGGGCTGGGATGTTTCAGTTTGAGAAGGTTTGGCATCCTTGAGTATATAGCATTTTTTTTTGCTGAATGTGTATGGTTACAGCAAAATAACTCCTGCTTGGCAGCACTATCGCTCTTAATGTGGAACCTTTTCCCCTTTTCCCCTGCTCAGTAGACACATGTCTGGTTATTATTCAGATACAAAGTATACCTTTGAGTACATCAGTGGCAGTAAAATTATTTAGAAGGAAAATTATGCCAGGAGTATTCTTTCTGTAAAATTAGCTTTCCACTCTGCCCCTGCCTCAGATTATGAAAAATAAATACAGCAAGCTGGATTGTCCTGTTTATTTAAGACACGGTTACATCTAGACAAATCAGGCTACAGTCTCTGACCATGCCATTTAATAGTGAACACAATAAGCTCTGTGGTTGAAGGCTAGGGTACAACATGAAGTTATTCAAGTCATGTTAAAAAATAGCAAAATTTGATTACAGGAATGCAAATAGCACCCACTAGTCCAAGAAGGGGGGGGGGGCAATCTACGTCAGGTTTGATATTTATTGGAAACCCAACACCAGCGTGGTCACTTTTGCTTGTTTACTGTTGAAATGTAGTTTGCTCAAATTTGTAACCTGCTAACTTTAAACTTTGGCCATAAAATTTGAAGGGTGAGCTGGGTCTATATGGAACTTTAAAAAAAAAATTCTTTTGCAACCCAAATAACAAGATACATATATCAAGATTTTGGCTGATGATATTTAATCATAATATGATGAAGTAAACTAGCTCTGACTTTTTCCTTCCCACCCTAAAGGTATAGGATAAATTCTGAGATATTTCAGTTTTTTTGCTTCAGAGGTTGGGCTAGTGTCTCAATAATGGTGAATGCAGTCCTGCTTTGAAAGATCCTGATGGATTTCACTGGTAAGAGTTAAGCATATGAATACTTCTTCCACTTAAAAGAACACCTTATGTGCTTAATTTTTGGGCTAGGTTGTGCCTTTATTTTTTACCTTGTTGTAGTACTGTAAACATTCTTACTATTCCTCCTTCTCCTTCAGAGAAGTATTATCTGAGAGCCAGCTGGTTAAGAGAGGCGGATTCTAATCTGGTGAACCAGGTGTGTTTCCCCACTCCTCTACATGAAGCCTGATGGGTGACTTTGGGCCAGTCACAATTCTCAGAACTCTCCCAGCCCTGCCTATCTCCAGGGTGCCTGTTGGGGAAGGGGAAGGAAGACGATTGTAAACTGCTTTGGGACTCCGTACAATAGAGAAAAGCAGAGCATAAAAACCAACTCTTCTTCTTCATTACTGATCCTAAAATGCATGTTGTCTAGAGCTGTGCCAGTGGGCCAACCATGTGCAAGAAATTTAATCAGAGCCTAGAACAAAGGCAGACATAACATTCAGAGAGCCATTAAGTGGGATTAAGATCTGTGAAGCCCAATGTCAAATTCCAATTCTGGAAGTTCACAAGATGAGCTGAAACCAGTGACTTTCCCAGCACCCAACTCAATCTAACAGAGTTGTTTTGAGGATAAAATGGAAGGAGGGAGGACGAGGTTGTAAGCCACTTTGGCTCCCTGGTGGGGAGAAAACTGAGATAAAAATATCTTTAAAAGATTTAATTTTTTTTTACTCTAAGGCCAGATTCCTATGGACACTTATTTGGGACTAAGTGCCAATGAATACTTTAGGGAAGTTATGCTCATAGTGACTGGTTGTCTATATATGAGACAAGGTTGACCACTGCTCTGATCTAGCAGGGCTCTTCTTATGTTATGACATCCTTCTGTTCAGTATGGTTACAGATATTAGCACATCACAGTCCATCATAATAAGCTTCTACCAACCTTAAAAGTTTTCAGGGTAGCAAAATGAATACAGCTTATTGCTATGAAAATTCACCCAGTAGCAAACTACACAGTGTTCACGGTATTTAGTCCGATAAGGGTCAATATGAATGCAGTGAATGAAAGCAGCTCAGCCTCCATCCTTAGGTAGGATTTACTGAGTTGTATTTATGCTTTTGTCAATGGTGTGATGGAGACCTAATATTGGATCATATGGATCAGTTGATAATATTCCATTAAACTCATGATAATCAGCTTTAAGTTTGTCAGCAGACCTGGAGAAAATTCATAGGGTCACTCTGAATTAGAAAAGATCAGATGTCACTTAACACACACAATGGATGTTCTTTATCAGATGATATTATTTACGATCAGGTTGATACATGTAGTGTGGTGGTAATGCTATAAAATGATGTGCCCCCATATTTTTCTTTACAAATATGTATATAATCAATATACATGTGAGGGGGGAAGGGCAAGGAGATTGTAAGCCCCTTTGAGTCTCCTACAGGAGAGAAAGGGAGGATATAAATCCAAACTCCTCCTCCTCCTCCTCCTCCTCCTCCTCCTCCTCCTCTTCTTTTTCTTCTTCTTTTTCTTCTTCTTCTTCTTCTTCTTCTTCTTCTTCTTCTTCTTCTTCTTCTTCTTCTTCTTCTTCTTCTTCTTCTTCTTCTTCTTCTTCTTCTTCTTCTTCTTCTTCTTCTTCTTCTTCTTCTTCTTCTTCTTCTTTAGCCCATCAGAATAAATGGCAATCCACAGAAGTCCAGCAGAAGATAGCCAGGCAGACCTTTAAGACACTAACACAGACACACACAAACATGCACACACTAATATTGGTTCCCCCTAATGTGCAATTCCTTTTGCCTGTTTACAACTATCTCCTTCCTCCTTTCGTTTCTCTTGCCTGGGAAACCTGCAAAAGGTGGGTGGGGGAAAACCAGGCTGTCTTGGAGAGTTTTAAAGTTTAATTTGCTGGTTCTGGATGTACCTGAATATATGCAGATATATTCAGGATTGGATTTACAGGATTTGGCAGGGATTCTCTGATGTATATCTGGCTCTGGATATAGCCCCCAATGCCAATAAGGTCTTTTTCAGGTATATTTTCAGATCAGTTATATTAGAGTACATATCCCCACTTCTGGACATTGTAATGATCCCAGTACAAGGTGAAAATGGCACATACGAGAACAGATGAGAGCATCTATATCATGCATGACTGTGTTAACATTCACTGGGTAGATCTGTGGTACCCACCTTGTGAACACTGCCTTTGTAGACATACACTTTCAGGGTACTCTCATACTTTTAGTTTTGAGAAAAGTCAACAGTTCAGCAGTGATAAATGCAAAGTTGACCAACTAAACAAAAATTAAGCAGCTGTCAGCCTCAATAAGTTTGGATGTTCATGTTGATTTGGGAATTATTCCAATGCCTTTCCTAAAAAGAAGATAATGCAATCAGACATCACAATACCTGTGAGACAGACTAGAGCCATGCTGAGCTTGTGAAGCACAACAGCAAAAACCCCCATGCTGGTAGCAGTCCAATAATCCCACTCATCAATCCATCAGGAAACTCTGGAAACTCCCAAGAGGAGGAAGTAGGGAGGACAGTAGAGAGTTGTGAAATTGATGGATGATTTTAGGTTCCAGACTGGACAATGATGTAAGAATTTCCAATCAGAAAAGGAAACCCTGCCATTACATTTTAGCTGAATAGTAAAAATAATAAAAAATGCGGAATATCTCTCTCTCTCTCTCTCTCTCTCTCTCTCTCTCTCTCTCTCTCTCTCTCTCTCTCTCTCTCTGAAGGGAGGCTGCTAGAATGTGTTGCTTCAGCAAGCATAATGTACTGTGGAAGAGGGGAAGAGGGCCTGAGTGAGAAGAGGATTCAGACAGCCAAAGGCTAGTTCTGCATGGGCAAAAAACAGCGGTGTGAAAACGGTGTGGAAACAGTATAAACCCTTTTACCCCATTTTAAACCCTTTTATACCATTTTCGCACCGTTTTCACACTGCTGTTTTTGGCCCATGCGGAATCAGCCAAAGTGTCATAACTAGATTCTTCTTTAACCTCCCGTATGGTTTTCTCTACAGAACCAGCCCAGCTTCCCCAGCAATGTTTCCATCAAGTGAAACCATGTCTGTTGCCTCAGGGCCACATAGTACAAAGACACACATTGTAGCAATGTCAAAATTGACATCTGCAGTGAAACTTATTAGGTACCTCATTAATTACTTATATGGAATATGTTAAAAGCCAGTGTGGTTTTATTTGGGATCAGGGGTGCCACAGATTTTTGCTACTCCAAGATAGCTGGCAGGGACTCCACTGTCTAGTGTGAACCAACTGTGAATTACCTTGAAACTGGGACCTTGTCTACAATAGAATGAAGTAGTAATGGCATAGTAGACTCCCCAGGTATAGAATGGACCCTTCAGCATGCACAGTGGGTGAGGTCACGCTTTTTGAATATTTTATCATATTAAAAAATCTGAAAAAAGCCAGCATATAAAGGAGCAACATGGTCTTCTTGTGGTCATTTTGATTTGCATAAAATTGTTTTAAGATGAGGCAGTAGCGAAAATGGTATTTCTTCCCTGTAGCCCAGGGAGTACCTTGCCCCTTTATTCAGTTGCAAGTCTGGATGTCTGTGAGATGTTTTCAGTGGTGGGATCCAAAAATTTTAGTAACAGGTTCCCATAGTGGTGGGATTCAAATTGTGGCATAGCGCCAATGGGGCTGGGTGGGGCATGATGGGGGCGTGGCCAGGCATTCTGGGGCGGGGCATTCCTGGGTGGGGCTGTGGCAAGGATGCAGCCGCTGTGCCGGTCCTTGGGTGGGAAACGAATGCACGCAGGCGCAGGCTGCCACGCATGCTGGTGCACTTCCTGCTAGACTGCTTCCAGTTCCGATCGCTACTGCTCAGAGGAGGGGCGTAACTAAGGCAAAGATCATGTGGCAAAATCATCAATTAGTAACCCCCTCTCGGCACACACAAATAATTAGTAACCTACTCTTGGGAACCTGTGAGAACCTGCTGGATCCCACCTCTGGATGTTTTACAATGAAATATTTTTGATTAAACTATTGCAAGATATCTGCACTTAGAAAGGCATGGAATCAAGAGAGGTGAAAAATTGGCAAGGCCAAAGGGACACATTCTTCCGAACTATGAAGTATAACCTACTTAAATTCTTTTTTTGCCTCTCTGCTAATTCAGCACCATTTTGTTTGCCTAGATTTCTGCTTTTTCCCCCTCTCCATTGCATCGATGATGAAATCAGGGTTTCCTTCAGTCAGTCAGATTTGGTCCAAATAAGCAAATTACTTCCCTTCTGTTTAAACTGGAGAGAAGAGAGGCAGGGACTTGACGGATGAGCATCTGTTCTGCAGAAGGTACCAGATCCCTGACTTTCCTAGTTAAAAAGGTAGTAGGTGATGTGGAGGACCTCCACAGAGTGACTGCCAGTCAAAAGACCTTGGCAGACCAGTGCTCTCACTTATCATAAAGCAGCTTTATGTATACATGTGCTGAGGCAGCTTTGATAACCTGTACATTCTTTCTCTTGCCAGACTTTCAGTCTTCACAAAAACGGGGAAGAAGGTGAAAAAACGTTCACAAAACTCTGCTCTAACCAAGAATTTATGGAACTTCTTCATTTTTAAATAACATGTTTATTAGATTTACATATTATTATATGGTTGTTAGAGTATTTGGATCAGGAAGACCATGAATGAACACATTTAAAAATAAATTTAGACCTTTGAATACTTTGCATTTAGTTTTCTGCAGTCAAATAAGTAAAATGTCTACAATAACAGTAGGGATCTTTTTATATTCCCACCCCACATCATACCCCCACATCCATTTTGCAAAAAAGGAAATCTTTTCTTGTTCAGGAAGTTCCAGGTAGTTCTAGGTAGTGAAATGTGATTTGTATTGAGGTGACCCAGTACTCTTTTAAATAGTGTGTGTGTGTTGGGGGGAGGGGCAGGATTAGCTCTGGAGCTTCCACCTTGTGGACCTTTGCTGCCCTCTCTAGAGAATAAAGTGGAATTAACTGGTTGCATTTTGGACCCAGCAGGACTGTTTGAATTCCCTTCACATTGGCCAGAAGTCAGCCTTTTCTCTCAGCTGTCCCTCAAAGGAGCTTTAATGGCAGGCCTGATCTTGTGACAGATTAAGCAATAACTAAAGTTAGGAAGAGAATGGTTGCTATGACATGGGTAGGAATAACTGCCAACTGCCATGAGAATAATGAAGGGTGGTTTCTAGATCAATCCATCACTGGCTGGGTAGTCAGTGTTACTGCTAGTCTTGTTTATTCTAGCCAGCAAATAAAACATTGCTGACATTTAGGTTAGGAAGGATGCAGAGTATCATTAACTAATTGCTTTCAGATGCAATTATGAGGACACTTTCCCCAGTGAATAGGATGAGACTTACTTCTGTGTACACATGAACACATAAAGCTGTTTTATACTAAATCAGTCCATTGGTCCATCAAGGTCAGTATTGTTTGCTCAGACTGGTTTTAGGACTGAGGTCTTTCATGGTTGTTTTAACTGATGATGCCAGGGATTGAACCTGGAACCTTCTGCATCCCAAGCATATGTTCTACCACTGAGCCACAGTCCCTCCCATAGTAACCCTGCTTATGATTGCTCTCTTAATAGCACCAGGCTAGTGGATGGAGATGAGCTTAAAACCTGTCAGCAATGCTTTTTTTGAAGGTCAGACAAAGCAAAGTAACATTGGTCCTGTTCGCAGCCTGGGTGATTTTCCTGCAAACTATAGAAGCCAGAAGGTTACTTGTTAACAAAAACTCACACTTAATTTTTTTATGTAAACTTGTTTGTTTATTTCTGGGGATGGGAGGCAATCATTTTCATTCATGACATGTTTAGAATCTGTATTTTTCATTCCTCAAAACTTGGTGTAGTTATATTTACTTAGTCTTGCTCTAATTCCTACCTGTGGATAGTCATCATCTATATATATAAAAAGCTAGCAGTGACTTTGTTAGTCACTCTCTAACGCCGAAACAGCTGGACGGATCGCCCCCAAATTTTCACATGACGTTTCTCCCTGTTGCGGGCAGGTAATCGGACCTTCAAATGCTGAAAGTCCATACCTGAGCCAGGTAAAACGTCTTTTTCCTGGCGAACCAGGCCATGAAGCTGGCTCTGTTTAACTGTCACCCTTAGAGAATGTTCGTGCAGCCTGTCTGTGGCCTGAGGGGTTGGTATGCCCTTACACTGTTCGCGCAGATGGCCAGAGATTAACATTGAAAACAGTAAATAGGTAACACTGTTAGGTAATATGAGTGGAAGTGAAACACATGCACACTTTGCCGTGTGAGACGTCAGGTGGGGTTTCCCCCCGCTCACATGCAGGTAACTTTCACTCTCTGTGCCTCACCCACTGCTACCACATAACACACATACTTTCATACACATCCAGCCCATCCTCACACACCTCACTCTGCCCTCCCTCACATCCAACTACCACTTACCCACTTCCTCACCCATATTTGCCACAGCTCTCTTTTACTAAAAGCGAGCTGGAGTTTGCCTTTTTCTTCTAAGAAAATCCACGGGGTGGGGGCGAACCAACACTACTGGCTCCACTTCTTTTGTACATGACCCTTTAAGAACCCAGGGAGCTGGCCTTGATCTGAGCGCCTCACCACCCTGCCTCTGCTACCTGACTGGGATAGCCTCCTTGCCCCAGTTCTGCCTTACCCAAGCCAGGACTGTGTGTGTCAACCAGCCTCATGGACAGCAGGATTCGCACTCTGGACAGTTCCGTTGTGGAATGGAAAAGGTTACCTTACACTAAAAAAAACAAGACACCACCATAAGTATAACAATGTGTGAATTGAAAAGGGGAAAGAGGGGATTCCATTTGAAGCCACCTCTAGTGCTGCTATGCTGTGGATCATTGGACCTGCATGGACATCTGTGTGGGTTGCAGACTGTGATGAGAAGGTCAATTGCCACAGCAACATGTGGCCGGGCCCCGCTAGTTATATATAATCATAGCAGATAAACAGATGTATATACCACTTGAAAGCAAACAGAAACAAACATCAAACTTGCAAAACTAATTTCATGACCAGAACAGACCAAATTTAGCTGATTTATAGTTTACTGCAAATTAGATCATTGGTTATGATCCTGTTCACCCTTGTAAGAGGCCCAATGCAAACACCTGTCAGTTTCAAACAGCACACATCTACATACCCTTTCCATCAGCATGCCATAGCCATGCTGATCTCACAGTGAAGAACCGAGTCTGTCATAGCTCTCTGCTCTTCCCACTGACTCAAATTGCTACTTTCAAGTTATATACAAGGGTGACATATCCCAGGTTCTTAAGTATAAATTACTAAATTACATAAATTAAAGACTTCAACCACTCTCTCACCAGAGTGTGGTTGTTAATTTTAAAGTTTGCACTTTAAATATTTAATAGATTTAGTTTGGTATCATTTCTAATGCTGGCAAGCACTAATATGCTAATATTGTCAAACATCATAGAAGTAAAACAGTTGCATTCCATTGCCTCAAGATCTCAGAAGTCATGTTTTTACATTACAGGCAGCTGCCTCTGTCTGGCCTAGTAAAACAGTTAGTTTCTGGAAGTCATTTTCTTCCATATGTATTTTTCACGAAGTCTGCAAAATAAATTAGAGAAAGAGACCTGCTTATAATAACCAGTTGATTACTCCACGGACCTGCTATAATTTCTGGTTTCACTTTGCCACTAATTTTTGTTTCTAAACTGATGTCTTGACCAAACTATTTCATATGTTTCCAAATTTATTCAGGGCTATAGGCTACCCCCTTGCCCTAAAACCTCATGCATAACCTCCAGTCTGAAACAGCCAGGGTGTGCTCTTTAGAGTGTTAGTCTTTTCACATCGTGGTAGCAGGAAGCGTGCCAGTTGGGCCATTCCTAGGATTTACCAACTAAACAGGATCTTTACTATTTGTCTGGATAGTTTATCTTCCTGTGTGGCAGACAATCAAGCACCTCAAGCTGATTTCTTTGGACTAGGAGCAGCTCTAAAGCAATCTCCAACACACAAAGCAGGTGTTACTCTTTTAGACTTATTTGACTCTTTCCACAGACTAATTTTTTTTAACAGGCTGTGATCTGGGGGATCCCATGACAAAATGCATCCTTCTTTACTTATATCACAGAAGCAGGCTTATTAAAGATGTAGAGTGCTGATTTAATTAGGTGTCAATGGAAGAAATAGAGGTCCAAGTAAGGTGCTTCTATTGTATCACTTGCTCCCTTTTCATAAGTTTGCTTTGCAAGGAACTGGTTGAGAAAGTTGACTAGCAGAGGAGGGGCTGAAATCCCATTTTAATTTGGCCTAACAACTTTTAAATTGGTGACTCCCATACAGAATGTATCATAACCACTACCACAAAGCATGGCCTTGATAATAATTTATCCTTTTGAGAGGCTGTCAGTCTGCAAGCAGCTCTCCTTGTTTCTAGGTACCCTTTTCGGATTTTTAAAAGGGAAAGGCTGATAGGTTCAATCTAGTTCACCCCATTACAAACCAGGACTGAATTTATAGACTTGTCCTGGGGGAGACTTGCCAAACTGTGGTGGGGTGGGACATTCACACATTAGAAGAGTGAAAACAAGACTTCACCACAATACCATCACACTTTTTACCCAGCCAGCGGAGAGGAAGAATGAATGGGTTATAAAATCACCCCCTCCTTGCCGTCTTTGATCAGTGCCAGCAAACAATGTCAGTGCCTTGCACCAACCATAAAGTAGGAAAAAGGTCTAATGGAGAGTGGAGCTTTGATTGAGACTTTGCAAACAAGGTGATGGAGCACAATAGAATGCACATTTTTTAAAAAAATGTTTTAAAGCTGATGAAGAGGAAAACACCTTGGCTAGGAGGGACAAGACATATTAGGATGCCATTATCTTGGCATGCAAACTAACATGAGTTAACTAGTTTGAGAAATGAAAATAGAGGTGATACCTGAGAGAGAAATCCCATAGGACCAATTTAAGACCCATGGGGGAGATTCCCATCTTGCAAGGGGATCAGCTACTAACCAAAAGATATGGATGGGATGGGGAATATATCAGTGCATTCTCCTTCCTCTTTTATGAGCCTGAGGTAAAAGGTAAGGAGTGTGATGAAATTAAGGGACATGAGATGTTGAAGGAAGAGAGTTGACAATCAACAGGTTGTTTGCATGTATTACATGTATTTTACAGGTTCATTCTAAAGTTCAACATTAGTGAATATTTGGGCATCATTTATTAGGTCTTGATGGATTTTGCCAGACTAGCTTGGCTGTGGTCCAGTAACTCTTTCAGAAGGAAAGAAGCTGTCATTAAAGCGATAGGGAACAACTGGGTCTGTGATGGGTAGAAGTTCCGACAGAAGCAATCTTTTGGCCTACACCTGAATCAAGGCAATGCTATTCAAATAGGATCTATTGCGCCAGCAGTTCAACCCCTTCTGTTGTACTGGAAATTTAGAAGGACAGGGATCTGCTTCATATGGCCTCATTAATTGTAGTATGACTGCTCTTTCTGTGTTACCATCCCTCCACATTTTTGCATTCAGTACCCCCCAGAAGTAAGTTCAGCTAGTGTAGAAGGAAAGATCAAAGAAAGCAAGAGTGGGGAGCCTTCCTTCTGAAAAGTAAGCTATATTTAGCTGAATGGCATGATTGGCTCAAATCTGCTGACTGGGACATACACCCAGTGGTGGGATTCAAATAATTTAACAACTGGTTCCGGTGGTAGGATTTAACAACTGGTTGTTTACAAGCACCATTTTAACAACCGGTTCTGCCGAAGTGGTGTGAACTGCTGATTCCCACCGCTGCATACACCCCAATAGATATACATATAACTGCAGTCTGCTTCTCTGACTTCCTAAAAGATATCTGTTTTTAAACTATTTATTGAGATACTAGAGCAGAAAGTTAATGGGGCTGTCCTAACTGAGGTTGTTTGGGGACTTCAGCTCTAACCACAAAATGCTAATAGTAGTTACAAACCCTACTTTTGTATTTCAAGTATTTAACATAATACAAATTATCTATGCCAACTGGGAATTCTAGTGGTTTCAGCTGCCTAAGTCTCAGACCTATATAACACATTATCCTCTTGCAATATGAAAAGATAAATTTGAAATGGGAGCATATGCTATGCACAGCTGTCTCCTGCAAATCCTGTTCAACTTCACATATTCAGAACAAATTCTAGGCAATAGTCCACCAGGAAACTGTCCAGCTCTCTGTACCCTATGCCCAGCCCTGTCAGACTGGCTGCAGAATAATTTATTTCATACCATTTACCTGGCCAAGGAAAACATATTTGTGCCCGGTGGCAGGAAAACTCTGAAATGAAGGCGCTGTGTTGCAAATTATGTACCCTGTGGTCTGATCTTAGATTGTGGATCACCTCACCTGTAGGTCAGCAAGCATCTACATGAGCAAGCAGACAGAACCACTTTAGTCTTGTAATCAGTTTGTGATCCAATATGTGGGTGCCTTTCCACTTCCATATAAGTGATGAATTATGCATTTTAATTTAGTTTTTCATATTATAGAAATAATTATAGAAATTATAGAAACATTTTTTCATATTATAGAAATAATAGTTATTATGAATGCAAATTTGTATTTATTCCTTTAATCCTCCTCCCCCATACAGTTCTTTTGTGTTTATCATACTTTTAAAAGGGGAGTGGACATATTATAATTATTTGACATGCTTTTATGTTATGCTCATGACTATGGAAAAGAAAAATGAATGGTTTCAAAACATACTGTGTGAATCACTCGAAGTAAATACAGCCAGATTAGTGCTATAAATCCGGCTGGATTTCTGCAGCCATATCATTCCACCCTTCAAAACTCTGCCAGTTTATCCTGGCTTTGTTTTTCCATTTGCCTGGTCCACTTTGGATCCTGCACCTCCTTCATGAAAGGAACATTCTGCATCTCCTTCATGACAGGAACCCAATAGCTCAGTGGAGTGCCAAAATATAACAAATTGTCATGTATTTGAATGAGACCATCCAACGTATTCCAGTAATCATGGATCCAGGTAAATGGCCCTGATATTTACAGAGGGCTGACACAGAAAAAAAATTAGTGTGAATGATTAGTCTTGAAATCCGTTTCACTTTCATGTACACAGTGATAATGTCTTCCTGGAGCCATGAAGGAAACATAGCCATGAAGAGGTTTTAACTCTGGCCCATGTGCAACGATGAAGTCATGTTCAAGCAAATTCTAGAAACTTCTGGTTTTTAAAATTTAAGTAGTTATTGCAAAGAGGAATGATATGTTTTCGTTAAAGACTTCTTCCCATACAGATAATGGGTGAACCATACAAATACTCTATGGACAGACTTCACAACTATCATGTTTAAAGCAATGCATTTGCTTTGCGATTATTTTATTTATTATTTATTTCATGAGTTTTATATGCCACCCTTCCCCTCTCAGTCTCAAGAAGGCATTCAATGTAAAACCATAAAATCAATTTAAAACAACATTTAAAACAGCATATCAACCCCTTTCAACCATTGATGGGGGCAGTTCATTAAAATACAATACTAAACCCACTGAAGGAAAGAGGATGGAAAAGGATGGAAGATGGAAGGAGATGCCAAGGTGGAAAAAAGTGTTTGCTGCCGTGTAAGGCCAAAACCGAAAAAGTAAGGCCGAGATTGAAAACGTCCTGACTACGGCTGAGACAAGCTGGACATCCTACAGGCCAGGAACCACCACTAGATTTCCTTCACAGAGTGCAGGGGCCGTAAGATACCTTACTTTACACAATTTTAAAGAAAACTTTTTTTAAAAAAAAGTTGTTTCATAGCAGACAGTAATTACAAAAAGACTACCAAACTACCTGTTTCTGCTCTAATAAGGCAAGTGTCTAACTGGCCAAATCTTTTTTTGACTGATCAGTGCTAGAGACAATCTAGTTTAGTACCTAATAACATTGAAAACATTGAATCTCTGTGGCACTATTTGAATATACAGAAGTAGGAAATCTTTGCTGGGCTGTAAAGGCTGAATATTTTAAAAACACTGCTATCTGCTGTAATTGTTGCTAGGACTTTGCTTCAAATACTTACAAAGATGTTTTAACTCCCTATATTTTTACATTTACTGTGTTGTTTTAAGTAGAATCATACCTTTTAAAGTCAGCTGAAGGACTCCACTCTTGATTTTCTAAAGCTAGATACTCCCAAGATATTTACAGTTTCTTAAGTTAATGCACTATAAAGCCAGCCATTACTAGACCGTAATCCATTATTTCATCTATCCTAGAAAGGCAGAAAGATCTGCAACAGTAATTATACTAATTTTATTACCTTAAAACCAGCTGTTTTTCTTATTGTAATCCAGTTAAATGTCCACATTATATTCATCAGTGGTATTATAATAAGGCAGAGTTCTACAGGGAGCACAGTTTTCTATTGTGTGTTTATGTTAAACTGGGCATGTGAATAATGCATACTTCAGTGGCGCAGCAAAAACTTGATTCAGTATCAGACCTTGTTTGCAACTAGTCCACACACATTCTCCCCTAAAACAGCTGCTCCCCGAAGACTAAAGTATAGTTACTGTTATAGCACAAATGTCCTATTTGCATTCATTTCTAATACAAAGAAAAATAATTCCACCCAAACACACATTGACCTGCCTTCCACCCAAATATTAGCAACAGCATGTATCCACCAGAACGTTTGGGTGGTTAGAAGGATTTCTGGCTGGGAAGTGTAACTTTCTCATCTTCCACTGCAGCCCAATATGCTCTCTGCAATGCTGTTCAGTGGGCATAGCTTTACCAAATCCTGGACAGTGGTGTTTGGAGGCAGCCCTGTGATGTAAAGATTTGTTTTACTTAGCTTAGCCCAACCTGAGTTGCTGCTGCTACTGCTGTTGTTATTGCTGCTGGTAATTCCCAGGCTGGGAAGAGCCATTGGGTGAGCAGGTATGATGGGATGCTGCTTCCAATAACAAGCCCTGCTGCCATCTGCAGAGTTGCTGCTGCTGTTGGGAAAATCATCACCCAGCTGAAGCTTGAGCTTCTCCTCTGGATGGGAAGCAATTTCGGAGGCATACATTTATGCCAAAATGTATTTTTACTTTCAAATGGATGGGGGGCAGGGTGAGCAGGCTAGGCAGGCACTAGGACTCAGACAGGGCATTCTACAACAAAGAAGGTCCAGCATATTTTATTCTGTTGCTGTGAAATATACAATGTACTATAAGCTTTATGTGAAACAGAGTATAGCTGGGGTACACCATCTGAATGTTCTGAAATATGAAATTCAGCCACTTTGTAAAATTTCTTCCTGTCTTATTAGGGAAGTGGAAAAGCAGCATAGAAATGTTTTAAACAAATACAATAAATCAATAAGTGCCTCCACTGTACAAGAGTGATTTGGAAATCCATTTCCCTCAGCTTTGAGAAGCCACTTGAAAGACTTCTGCCTTACTGGTTGAATCGCACAAACTTGGTTGAATCACTCAAACCTGTTAGTAATAGAGAAAGCTGATCAAGTGAGGGAGGCTTATATTGCTTGATAGCCCACTTCCCAAATAGGGAATCTCCATTTTCTTCCCCATTTCATGCTGTCAATATAACATCATGCTGTCAATATAACACTGGGAAGCTCAGAGTAGTGAAATTCAGACTGGTTAGCAGATAATTTGACAGATTACATAGCACAATATATGTCCCTCAATGTGTAACAATTAAAAGATTTTTAAAATAATCTGGATTCCAGAAATTAGACTTTAAATAAAATTTAAAAAAATAAAATTTAGGTAATCCCTTTAATTGGGTTCCTCAGTTTGCCACCTTCTATGTGTTTCATTGACAAGGGCCCATATTTTCTTTGTAGTTGCTTCCACTTTAAGGAATCCCCCCCCCCCCCCGAAGGTGGAGGGGACATCCTTGAAAAACTTTAGGAGGTGTTATAAGATTATTTTGTTCACCAGAGCTTTTAATGGAGTGCAAATTCCAGGCACTTCATGAGGTTCGGGGGTGGGGGGGTGGGGAAGGGAAGGACTTGGATTTTGTTATTTAATGTTTTAAATTGTGGATTATAATTTGGGCTGAGCCATGAGGAAAGGCAAGATACACAACTTTTAATAAATGAAAAAAACAACATTTTTTAAACATATTGCTCCGCCTCAAGCTGCCTCAGAATAGAACAACCTAGGATGCTGGATGAATGTACAGAATTAATGCCAAAACAGTGTGCCCCAGGAAGGGGGTTGATATATGAACTACCTGGTTCAAACATACCTGCGTACATTCGTAAATCCACCAGGAAAAAATTGGCCTCTACATAGGTGTGTTAGGAGTTGGGATGTGTGTGTGTAGAAGGGGAAACTATCTAAAATTTTAATACTTACTTTACAAGTGTGATACAGGTATTTTCCTATAATAAAATGTTTAACATTCTCATTCAGTGAGTGCTGTTCTTGGCTTCTTGCTTTATTCCAATTTACTTTTCTTGAAACTGTGGGCAGAATTCATGAAACAGTTGTACCTAGCAGGTAGGTAAAAACTGGCCTTTGGTTTTTAAACAAATAAATGTTATTCCTAAATTTTCTGTAGCATATGGTTTCATACCTGTCTGTCTTCTGGCACTGGCTATGATGTACAGAAAGGGGAGCAAACAGTGCCCTATTCCACAAAACCTGTCGCTAAAACTGCTAGATAGATTGGAAGTGAATGAGTTCTTTGGCTGAAATCAGCAGTAAAAGTCATTGGCCTACTGTGCAGTTTAAGGAAAACGGGTGGTCTTGAGAAAAACCTCTGTCACACGTCAGCGGGAACAATAATTACTTAGCATGTTGCCATTATTGCAGATAACCATTGCAGGATAAATAATAATATTTATCTCCAGATAATTCACATTATTTCTGTCATGTTCTCATTACTAGTAAGCAAAAACATCTCTTATAGGTCTATTCTGATCAAGCAGTGATTTGTCATTCAGGTAAAATACCACACCTATCTAAGTGTCTGTTCATCCATTGAGGCAATTATTTTAAGACTGGGCACCTCCAAAGCTTGTTCCAACTTGGCCTTCTAGAACCAGAATTCAGCTGTTAATGCTTTATCAATGGCATCCTCAGATGCAGGAAAAATGAGTGTTAGGGAGAAATCTCCTTGTGCCTAATTATACCTTTCCCTGACACAGTTCTTCAGGAATATACCGGACTACTACTAGAAACAGGATGCAGGAGAAAGTGAATTCTTTTTCTGATCCAGGGTTCTGATAGATTCTATTTGCCTTGATTGGTTTTATCTCAGCGCAATAAGGTGAAGTCAGCAATTCAGTTATTTCTCACTAGGAATATTGTGATGAAGTTTTCCAGGCACTGAAGCCTACTCTGGAATAGAAAATTAGAAATGGCATTTAATGTCTCATGGCACTTTCCCCCTCATTTGTCAGTTGGGAATCAATTTTTTGTATTTAGCATGAACCTCAATTAACATATACAATAAGCAACTTACATTCTGTAAAAATTTTGGACCATTTAGTTGAGGTATTGGCTACAAATTCGGATTGACAAGAGCTGCCTCAGGCAGAAGTCTTTCTTGGGTTTTTTTAAGCTGTGGTTCTGGAAGTTATTTGTAAAACCAGATAAGCCAACATTTGAACCTGGGACCTTAGCTACAAACCATGTGCTCTACACTCATCTAATAAGAATGCTTTGCAAGTCCCATAGGTCCAGGATCAATCATGCATGGCAATGCCTTCGCAATACTACGGCTGATTCCCCATAAGGAGATGGGTTTCCATGACTGTCATGTTGCCAGAATGATTGTTATTCAGTTTGTCCTTGCTGCAGAGATTCCTCTTTCACAGGGTGATCTGGTTGCTTACCCTTGTTAGTTGCACTTTTCCTTTCACACCAGATGGGAATTGCATTGAATCCCGCTCCCCCTTTTCATGATGTAATGATTTTGGACCCACCTGTTATTATTGCTGCCCAAGAATAGCACAGTACTGCAACTTCTTTTTTTAAAAAATGCACATTTGAATAGCACTTGTCCAGAATAATGCAATAGTACTGTGAGGTGCTTCTCTTGTGGACTTCCCCTGTGGACTCTCCACTATGGCTTGATTTTCCAATCATGTGTCATCATCCCCCCCCCCTCAGGTTCAGAATGGGTCATGGAGAAGATTCAAGCCCCTTGTCTCTTCTGTGCCCTGGTTGACATGTTCCCTTCCCTGGTACATTCCAGACTGCTTCCCCTCTGGCCTCTAAAGAAAGCTCCCTATTTAAAGGGCTGCAGCTTGTAGATTGGGACTTTGTCCCACATCCTCTCTATCCTATGCTTCTGGTTGCTCATCTGATATCCAGAGTGCAGGAGAAGCCTTTCCCAGCTGCTCCTCCCTACATCCTTGCTGTGCTCACCCTTGTGGGCATGGGACCCATTCCTACAATGCCTCTGCCTCCTGTTCTACCAACCAGGAGGCAGAATCACTAGTACCAGGGATCCTTAATGGGTGTTTTCTGTGCAATCATGAGGCTGTGCCAGCCACCACCCTACTCCCAATGTGGCACAGACTGCCCTTTCCCCTTTCCCGCTGCCAACCCCTCCTTTCAGCAGTGGAGTAAAGTCTTTCCTCACTTTTCTCCTGCCATTGTTCTGGTTGTGCTGGGTAAGCTGAGTCAGCACAGGAGAGTCCAGGTCTAGCATTGGACTTCTTCTAGTAATGTCCCATTGTGATAATCTATATGGTAATGATTAATTAGCCCCCTGCTGCTTGGGGAAATAGGAGAGAGTAGAGGTGTGCACCATATTTCTTTTTGGTATTTTGATTTTTTTGCTTTGGTTTTTACGAATCAAATAATGAAAGCTTTTCCAGTATTTCTTTATAAAGCCCTAAAAGAAAGCCCACTTTTAATGCAGTGGTTCATAATAATATCCCCATCTTACAGTTCCAGTAACATAGCCATTGAGGTTTTCCTGTGCTCGGTTCACCACCAGCAGAGGGAGGGCTAAGACAAACTTGAGAACTGGTGGTTTCCCCACATACTTGAGTAAGAATAGGATGTTTCCATCCTCCACTGTATATTGACTCTTGCACTACTACCGACGGTAAATCATTTGATGACATCATACTGTTACATTTAATCCAAGTACAAATAAGCGGTCCCTTCCATGAGGACACATAAAATGGTCCATTTTGACTCACTCTGCAAACTGTTTATAGGTTACTTGCAGCTTTCAGGGTTTTTACAAGAGAACATCCACTGTTCCTTTCCTGGCTTAGATCCAGGCTGGACATGTTAACTCTGCCTAATTTCCAAACACATTTGGTGAGAATGCTTTATAGTACGTGAGTATGTGACTTTCCACTGAGAAATTAACACCACCTTTTTGCTGTTTTTTTTCCACTAGACAAATTAAACCCACTGTTTTATAAGCTTCTTATGGTAGAATAGTAACTTGTCTTATTAGATAGCAGTACTACTGTTCAGAATGGCGACTGTGAAACTAAAAGTCTTTTATGTTATTTTTTTTACAATTTCTGGAGTTCATTAGCTTTAGGCTATGGGCAGCTGTAGTTGAACCTATTCTTCTTCTTCTTTTTTTTAACTGAATGGAACCAAGAAAAAGGGATCAGCTTAGTTCCAGAATCATCTATATATCAGTCGTCTATATATCTGGTTCTGGTGGGTTTTCTGGGCTGTGTGGCCATGGTCTGGTGGATCTTGGGGAAAACCCACCAGAACCAGTTGAATCCAGCCATAAAAGCCTTCGACAATACATCTGTATATCTGTTTCTCAAGTGTGGCCCTCATCCACAGATATCTAAATCCATAGGTCAGGGCCACACTTACTCAAAACACATGGTTCTGCAAACTTGGGAGACTTCCTAGGTTTGCAAAAAAATCTGAAAACTTAAAAAAAGATACAATGGGTGGTTTAATTCCCCTCTCCCGGCCACACTGGTTGTCTCTGCATGTGCAGACAACAAATCTACCTCCTCCAGCAATTCCATGTTGAGGTTGACAGCTGCTGTGGTGGGGCAGGTAGCCAAGGTAGCCAACGTTGGGAACCATGTTGGGATTACCAGGAATAAAAATGGAAGGGGGGAGTTGGAACATATGGCAGGTCTGACAGCATAGGTTGGGAGCCACACTGGGAAAGGGGTTGTTTGAAGGAACTGGAGCTGTCCAGCCAGTGGAAGTGACATGGGGGGGAGGGGGTCAGGCGATATGGTGGACCTGGAAATTAAGCTAGGGAGCTGTGCTGGGCTTGCTGGTGGGGGTTGTGGTGGGGGAACCCAAGCTGTGCCTGGCTCATTAGCAGTGGAGGTGATAGGAGGGTACCAGGGGCAGTTTCCAGTGATCATGTGGGCAGCTGCAGCTAAGAGCCAGCAGGAATTCTCCTGTACCATCACAGGTTCCCACTTGTCCTGCAAAAATAGTCAAAAACCTGATTTGGTCAAAGGAAAAACTCAACTGAAATGGAGATTTGTCCTACACTTATTCCTACACATCAGCCCCCCCCCCCCGGATATTACAAAGAGAAAGCCAAGGTGAAAAGGCAGGGAGTGTAGGTTCTGTTCAATCATGTTCTGCTCAAGAGGAGCTGAAACAGTCACTTAATTCAGACTACTCTCAGGGATGGATCTGGAGAGGATGAGGGAGTGGGCAGTCAGAGAGGGGTGGTGACAGCGAGGTTAGAGACTGCTGCTGCCCACTGGAGTCCTAAACCACTCAGTGGTGGTAGGGGAAGACTGGGGCTGGGATTGCCTTAGGGCTGGATTGGGGGGAGGACCCATGCCCCCAGAAGCACTCAGATCAAAGCCGCGAATGCCTTTCCCCATGAACGCCAACTCCCACAAGCCTCAGTGCTTTTTACAGGAAGGGCCCTCCAGTTCCATGATGCTGGAAGTCCTAGAAAGCTATTTGGGATTGCTTCCCTGTAGGCACAGTCTTGTGGCTTGGAGAGGGATCACAATTGTTCACTGAGTGTTCTAAGATGTTTGGCTGCCAAAGGCCTCCTCAGGGTTTAGAGGCAGAGGGTTAATTTGTGGGTTACAGCATGCAATTTTTTTGGGGGGGGGATGGAGGTGTTATCAGAATTACAGCAGTCTGTCCCATTTTAGGTTGGAGAATTTGCAGAAACAAGTCTTGCAATGTGATAGGATGGGTTTTGGGATCTCTACCAACTGGAGCGGGGGTCACTTTAGAAATCTACAGAAAACCAGAATTTGAGTGAAGTTTTAATAATTTTATTAAAAGAACAAAAATAATAAAGGATACACATGCAGTTTTGGCAAAAATACATACACACAGGGCAAGGCCATTTCCGCACGGCCACGCTGGGGGTCGGGTCAGCATACATGATGCCGACCCAACCCCCCCGGGACCGTTCGCATGAACGGTCCCGGAAACTACCGGGAAGATGGCGCCACGCTGCGCCGTCGCCCGATCGACCTACCTTCCCTGCGACCATCTGGCGCGTCGCCAAGCCCAGGGGACACGCCCCCCTGCCCTGCGCGACCGCTCCGGAGTCACAGGGCAGGGGGGCATGTCCCCAGGCCTTGGCGACGCGCCGGACGGTCGCAGGGAAGGTAGGTCGATTGGGAAAGGGGGGAGGGATGGCGCCTTCCAGCCGCTGCCGTTCGCACGGCAGCGGTTGGAAGCCGCTGTTTTCCAAAAACCTCGGGGAGCAAGGTTGGGAAACAGCAGCTTCGCGCCGCTGGGGAGGAGTGAGGGCAGCGTGGCTGCGAAGCAGCTGCGCCCCCTTGCGAACAGCTCCCTGGGGACAGCGTTTTTGCCGTATCCAGGACACTGTTTTTGGCCCGTGCGGAAAGGGCCCAAGTTTCAAGAAGCCTAGGATTTAAACAGAGGTTAAAGATACATTTGGAATAACAAATGTCATTGTGGGAAGGTGGATATTTACCTAATCCAAAATAAAAAAGTTCAAGGAGGCAGGATCCAATGCCCACATTGCATACATAAGAGAGAAATGATGTCAGGCACAGTGTAACCTAACCAAAGGCAGTTCAGAGACCATTAGATGAGGAGCCCTCGTTTAGGCAGACTCTCTGGTGATCCTAAACGCAAGGGAAAAGCAATGGAGGAATGAAGGAAATGCACTGGAGGCTGGGGAGAGAAACTCCTGGGAAGTGCAGGTTGCATTTGCTTTCTTTTTCAGTTATGCATCTGTTTTTTAAATTGTTCTGTTGTTCCACTCAAGGTTTCATCTTACAAGAACTTTGTAGAATAACTTAGGCTGATAGTTAGTGGATAATCCAAGGTCATCCTGTAAGCTTCTGTTTCCCTAGTTTAAGTAAAGTGTTCCAACCACTGCATCATGGTCCAGCATAATATATTTATTTGTTTTAGTACATTTTATCCTGCCAATCCTTGAAAGGGCCCAGTGGACCATTTCTGGGTCTTCCCTCTTTCATTTTATCCTGGCAGCACCACTAAGAGGGAGGTTAGGCTGGAAGGTGAATTATTGGCCCAACGTTACCAGTTAAATTTGATGGGTTTTCGGGAATTTTAACTTGGAATTCTAGGGTTGCTTTTTCAGTTTTAGGGAGGGGTTAATTTTGGTGTTATCTCTCTAATAGTTAGGAACAGAGTAGTTAGTCTGTTTTTAAAGGATTAGCCTATGACAGGCACTATTACTCTGGCATCTTCTTATAAAATAAAGATTCTGTTGCTTTCCAGTAGCAAACTAATGATGTTGTCAAATACTGCTTTTAATTATCTAGGAGTAGATAGTGAATCTATTAGCAGTTGCAGGTGAATTTTGATACCAGTACTATGAAAAATTATAATCAGATATTGTAGAAATTCCTACAAACACTTGTGGACAAAATGGAAGTATATTTCTTCATCATCTTCTTTCATAACATCACAGCTAAGTCTGGATCCCAAATCTGCCATTATGGGTTGCCAGCCAGCTGGAGCCAATAGGGTACTGGGAAAAGGAACAGAGAAAGGAGCAGGCAACCAGGGAAAAAAGAAAAGGCATGAGGAAAGAAAAAGTGAGGAACAAGAAAGGTAGAGATGGTGGTGGCAGCAGAATTCAGAATTCGGTAAAGGAAGACAAGTTTCCCACTTGAGCAGCTAAGTCCAAAAGAGATGCAGAGGAGTCAAAAGGGAGAACAAGGAGCAGGAAAAAGCTGAGGCTCAGATCTGGGCACTGGAGGCCCTAGCTCCTACATGGAAGTCTGCCAGTAAAAGACCAAGGTTTAAATTATGCCCTTGGATTAATGCAGGCTGTTGATTACCAGATTAGTACTAGGGAAGTGTTGTCTAGTTCATGTTCTGTATCTGTGCACGATTGGACATGACAAGTGACCATGCAGCTCTTGCAACTTGGTCAGCCTTTTTGGGGAAGCTATGAGAGGGATATGCTTAAAGGTAGGTTGTCTGATGGGTGAGAAGAAAAGAAGGAAGCAGGAAAGAAGGAACGGCTATGGGGGCTGCTCAGGCAGAGAAAGAAGAAACAGCGGAGAAGGGAATACTAGGGAAAATGAGATTACCCCACCCCCCGCAAGTCCTTGCAGGTCCCCCTGCTTGTATCCTCTCTAATACAACTATAATATTATATTAATAGTCTTGTATCTACATTTTTTTCCTTGTTCAATATGCTGCTTTCTACCTTTAAAATTCTAATTTGTTTGGATTGAGCAAATATAAGGAAGTCAGGGCAAATTTGCTAACCCCAGAAGGGTATTAAAATACTGAAAAAATACAAATGAATGTCAACATAAAATACAAACATTTAAAAACATTTATTGTTTCAACGTGTACTGAAACCTGTGTTTTCAGCTCAGGTTTCCCACATCATTGCAACGTGGTTCGAAGCGGAATAAGTGGCTGCATGGATTCAGCATGGGTTTGCACTGGGATCTGGTTGTGAGCTGAAACAATAAGAACACAGTGTCTTAATTGTCGGATACTGAAGGGGTGGAATTTTGCAGTGCCCATTCACCTGCAAAATGTCATTCTGTGAATAGGAAGGAGAAGAGCTGGTTTTTATACCCCACTTTTCTCTACCTTCAAGGAGTCTCAAAACAGCTTACAACTGCCTTCCTTTCCCCACCCCACAATACATACTTTGTGAGATAGGTGAGGATGAGAGACTTTTGAGAGAACTGTGATTAGCCCAAGGTCACCTGGTAGGCCTCATGTGGAGGAGTGGGAATCAAATCCAGTTTTCCAAATTTGAGTCCACCACTGCCTGAGGAACTACAGTTCCCAGGAGAACTTGAGGCTCACAAGGACTCCTGGGAAGTATAGTTCCTCAGGCAGTTTTTCCCCTGAACTGTAAATAGGCTGCGTTTTTCAGCCTCAAAAAGTACTACAAAAAGAAAAGAAACGTAGGTAAGTGTGGGAAGGGGGTGGTTTGTGTGTGTGTGTGTGCCGCGAGGGGGCAGGGGGCGGCGGAAAAAACACTCTGCGCACCAGGCGCAGTTTGGCCCAGCTACGCCTCTGCCACTGTCATTTTTAGTTTAACTCAGGAATGGATATTGCAGTCCAATCCAAAGGCAGCCGTGGATGGCACAGCTGCCATGCCACCCTGGTGCCTCCAGAAGGCTTCCAGGTCATGTGGGGAGGCAGCTAAAATAAATAAAAACCCAGCCCCTGAAAGCCTGCCAGCATTCCTCCCAGCATTCCTCCACTTCTGGGTTTCTCTTCTACTGAGCTGAGGGGCACTTGGCCTCTGGTGCCTATGGCCTCTGTGCTGGTGAGGGCATCTGTTATGCTGCTGAAGGCAACAAATGTGTCAGGCAAATGTGTCAGCGTAGCCTGGCACTGCACCCATAGCCAATTTGGCCCCCTAACTGAATTGGACTGCCCTACAAGTATAAATGCCTTATTACCTCTTTACAGAACAAATATTATTTATTTTATTTCTTTTTATATTTATTTGTTTTTTCAATAACTTTAGTACTCTGCAGTTTCATTTGCCATGTGTACACATGTACTGTTTTCATACAGTTTCAGGATAGCACTTTTAAATGGGAACAGCAATGCTCCACTTATTGTATGTATCATCTTGCTTTTACTGCATCTTTGTAACCCACTTTCTGAATATAGGATGTGATGACTTAGTTTATTGTGCCAGCCGACGTGGTGTATTGGTTAGACTGTTGGACTAGGATCTGGGAGGCCCAGGTTTGAATTCCCCATTCTGCCATGGAACCTTGCTGGGTGACCCTGGGCCAGCCGCACACTCTCAGACTTACCTGCTTCACAGGGGTGTTGCCATGATAAAATGCAGGAGAGGAAAAGGATGTCTCCCAAGGGGGAGAAAGGCAGGATATGGACTGAGTTTATTGTTTGTATTGTTTTCTGATTATTTGTTATTTGTGACAGTCCCACAAATACAAAGGCCCCCGGACCATTAAGGGCTTTGAAGATAAATATCAGAACTTTGAACCTGATTTGATACTCCACCAGGAGCCAATGCAACTGGCAAAGCACTGGTTTGATGTGCACCCACCAGGGTGTCCCAGTTAGTACCCAAGCCACCACATTCTGTACCAGTTGAAGCTTCTGAAGCAGCCTCAAGGGCAGTTATGCACATAGACTGAGTTGCAGTAGTCCATCCTGGAGGTGATCATTTCCTGGATCACAGTGACTAAGTCAAGCTGGAACAGATAGGAGGCCAGCTGCTTCACCTGGCTCATGTGGTAAAATGCTAGATGGGTTATATTTGTGACCTGGGCCACATTACACAGGGAGGCATCCAGAATCATTCCAAGACTCTTCACAGTGGACCTTTCAGTCCAATTAGGGTCACCAAGGCAGCTAACAATTGAGAGCAAGAACATTATAAAATGATAATAAAACCAGTGTTAAACCAAACGTAAAGCAACAGGGACCCAGGATTTAAAACATAGGGTGGATAAGAAAGGTCATTTGTTGTAATGTCAGATGAAACAAACAAACAAACATCTTCACTAGTGGTAGACTTCTGTAATCATTGCACTATTGCATTGTTTATTGGATGTCTTACATTGTCTGACAGAATTTTCTGTAATGTGTAATTTACCTTGAGTCTCAATGACAAAGACAGACTGTGAACGAAGTACAATAAAAAATAAATGAGAAGAAATCACAATTTCAGTGTACAAGGTACATCATTCAAATCTATAGACAACCAAATAACACTGAGCAATGCATTAATTTTCGCTGGAAAAATTAAGCATCAATAATCAAGTGAGAAGTAAAAAAGGCATTGATTTCCAGGTCATTCCTTTCAAAGGCATCATTTGTATTGTTAATACTACACCCTAGTTTAAATATAACATGTCTGAAAGATGCTATGCCACTGAAGGAAGGCCCAGTAATAAAGAAAATTACCAACAGTTATTGAATTACTCATACAATTGGCTAGACATTTTAGTTTAGGTGCTAGTAAATAATGTTCAAAGGTGGAAAGATATATGGCTTTTATAAGAAGTAATGGCTCTAAGGTTAAATTCTAAGTTCCCATATCACTCCTATTTTACACAAATATAAATTAAGTAGATAACAAGAAGAAGAGGGAATAAATATTCTCAGTCAGAATAACTCCTTGAATAATGGACTAGGCCACCTAAACGTTTTGCTTTGTTTAACATGGATATTAGTGGTTTTAAACCAGACAGGTAATTATAGATATTAAGTCTTTTATCTCTGTAGAATGTATTTCTCATGATCAATTGCACATACAGTGCCGCTGCTTGCCTGCTAAAACAGCTATCTAGGATACCAAATATTGAATTTCTGAGGATTTGGCATGCAAAGATCAGATATGATGTGGTGGCAAATCCACATAGGAAAAAAAATCCATTCCTTTTACAGTAAGCTGAGTAGTAAACATTGCGAAATGTCTTCTTTCAAGGACCCGGTTGATTTTCCAGCTGGGATTCACTATAGGAACAGATGAAATTTTAAATTACACTTTGAGATACCTTGACATGCTTGACAAGACTTTCTAAGAATACATATATTTCTCAGAAATTGAAACCATATGGTGGCACCTTGTTTACAAAGAGTCTGGTACTGCCCCTGGATTTTTTTTTTTTGGTATTTGAAGTAATGATAACACTTAGGCCGTTTCCGCACGGCCTCCCTGTCGCCTCCACGCCGGCAAGAATTCCGCCGGCGTGGAGGCGAAGGCCGTTCGCATGCACGCATGCGGGCGGCCTCAGCAGAGGCCGGCAAACGGCAGGCGGCTCCGCACGGAGCCGCCTCTTCCCCCTGCCCCGTCCCACTCACCTTGTCCCCGTCGTCGCCTGCTGGCCGTCGAAGCCCCGCCCACGCTGCCCTCCGCCCTCCGCCCTCCAGCCCCGCCCACGCTGCCCTCCGACCTAAACAACAACCCTTTAAAGGGTTGTTGTTGGGGGGAAAGCGTCTTCCCGGTGGCGCGGTGCGAACCGCACCGCCGGGAACACGCTGTCTCCCTGCCCCGTCCCACTCACCTTGTCCCCGTCGTCGCCTGCTGGCCGAGGTCGGAGGGCAGCGTGGGCGGGGCTTCGACGGCCAGCAGGTGACGACGGGGACAAGGTGAGTGGGACGGGGCAGGGAGACAGCGTGTTCCCGGCGGTGCGGTTCGCACCGCGCCGCCGGGAAGACGCTTTCCCCCCAACAACAACCCTTTAAAGGGTTGTTGTTTAGGGCGGCCTGACGCCGCCCTGGGGGAGGGGGAGCGTGGTCAGGTCAGCGCTGCTGTGTTGCAGCAGCGCCGCCTGTGCGAACGGCGGCCTGGGGGCGGCGTTTTTACCGGCCCCCAGGCCGTCGTTTTTGGCCCGTGAGGAAAGGGCCTTAGCTTGTGTTCCATGAATAATCCCCATATCCTAATTTTGTTAAAAACAAGGGAGTTGATTTAAACTGGAGTTTAATTGATTGTGTTTCTATCAATAGCATGTTTAGCCCTAAAGCAAATAAACTGTGTTGTGTTTTTGTTGTATACAGTTTTTATAATTAATATTTACTCTCACTATTGCAGTGCATTGCTAGAGGCCTTATTCTGGTTTCAGACTTGGGAATTACCTTATCCATAGTCTAGCAACTGTATCAACCGCAGCTGCACATATAATTTCTCAGTTTGTATCACTTGCTGCATAATCAATTGAATGCATTGTTAGTGGTTTTTTTAATTAGGATTTTATGTACCTTTGAAGAATCAATGTCATGCCATACTGTCCAGCCAAACTGTTGATTTGCAGCCAGAGACAGGGCTTGCTTTTGGAATGGCTTCCCTTTTGAGGCTTACCTAGCACCCAGTTTATTATCTTGTAGGTGTCAGACCATCATTTTTAGTTAAGTAGCATGGGGTAGTGGTTAAGAGCAGTGGTCTCTAATCTGGAGAATCAGGTTTGATTCTCCACACCTTCTCATGAGTGGCGGGCGCTTATCTGGATTTATTCACTGCTCCTACACATTAAGTCTGCTAGGTGATCTTGGCTTAGTCACAGTTCTCTGAAAACTCTCCGCCCCACCTACCTCACCAGGTGTCTGTGGGAGTGAAGAGGAAGGATGTGGTGATGTGTGCCTTTTAGGAGTTTAAATTGATGGGCAAACTTAAGAGACCCAGGAAAAGCAGTTGTAGCTGAGAGAGAAGTCTAGATTGAGAGCTTCTGTAAGGTGTTCACTGTTCAGCTAGCTCTTATTGGCCATTTCTGCCTGGCACGATTATACTGGGTTACAATGAGTATCTCACAATCTGGGTCTATTTTATCCTGGTTTCTCCCTTTGCAGGGCTGTCTGTTTCTGTGAAGAAATCGAGTGAAGACTGGGGGGGAAATACTCCAGTTTGTTTCACACAAGCTTGGGTCTTTTGTATTTACACTGCAAGCAAATTGGCGCATGCGCAAACATCCCTGGTGTCCTGCGTTCTGATTGGCTGTTGTTTTGGGGCAGCTTGAATGAATATCTCCGCCCTGTCTTTTGAATTTGAATTGCTGGTTTCCGCCTTTACACCTGCTCTGTGGTTTTCGGGTGGGAACACGTTTTGTAAGCTGGGAGATCTGAACCTATTGAGCATGGATCTGGATCCAGAGGTGGCTCAGTGTCTGCAGCGCCAGGACACAAACATGTGGGCTGCATTCCCAGTAGAGATGATAGTCAGCATGGCTATCTGGTATGTGGCTAGTCCAAACAGTTTCCATGAGGTGAAAAAGCAGTTTGCTGTCGGCCTGGCAACTGTTGCAGAAGCAGTTCATGAATTCTGCCTGGCCATTAGGGTCACGCTCTTCAGAAGGAAGAGGATAGTCCATTTTGTGGATAATGTGGGACAGATATATGGATTCAGATATGTGAGGGCACAGGAAAGGAGACAATACAACCCCTGTGATGAGACCAACCTCACGGGCAGGGCTATGCGAGACGCTCTGGCCACCTACCTGCACAGGAGCAAGGGCCAATGACACCTACTAAAACTGTGGGAAATGGCTTTAAATTGGTGGGGTGGGAACACGGCCATTGACTGTCTCACCCTAGCTTACTTTGTTCTCCTGCCCCTTTCCCCTATGCTTCCTCTTGCTCCTGTCCCCTATGCTGCGCCTCTGTTTCTTTCAGCCAGCATACCAATAAACAGGCTGTGGCCGAATTTTATTCCACACAAGGTGGTTTTCTGTGTTGTCTTTCTGCACCCTCGAACTCATTCTCCCTTTCTCAGGTGACAAACAGTTTTTTGTCAGTGATACAATGTCAATGATACAGGAGCCACCAGCTTGAAATGATACAAGGGGCAAAAAAGAGTTTGACAGCTGCTGTGGGTTTTCCATGGAACTGTGACTGTGGTCTGGTACTTTTTGCTCCTAACATTTTGATCACCTCTATGGCTGGCTGGCATCTTCAGAGGCATGTCACAGTAAGGTGCCACACACAGCCTGGAAAATCACAACAGCCAATTGATTCTGGCCATGAAAGCCTTCAACTGTTCTATAGGTGTTTACTGACCAAATTAATTTGAGTCATTAATGATATGAGGCTGCATAAAAGGCAAATGCCATTCCTGGATGCTTCAAGCCTAGTATAAGGACATAGCTGTATTATGATGTGCCATTTGAAATACCAAGTTTAGTTGGATGCATCCATGTTTTTAAGGGATGTACGCAAACAATTAGAATAGCATCACTCTCTTTAAATATCCACAATACAGTTACAATCAAGCTCCTCTGCTCACGAAGGACAGGATTTGTGTTGGCTGCAAAACAGGCTATCACAGCCCTTTTAAGGAACTTTGATTTGGAAGAAATGTTGTGCTGGAGGGTTTAATTATCACAGACTGCTGGGGATGGGGGATTTCCCACCTTCAAACCACTCCCCCTCGTGCTGTTCAGCCAGCTAGCAGGGGAACTTACCAGCAGCAAACTGAGGCCTAAGCCTCTGTCACCAGTGACACAGTAACACCACTTCTGATACTCATTAGAACTGACGTCATCATGTTGCTGGAGCCTGGATGGATGCTCTGATACTCAGGCAAAATTCTATGGTAAAAATGGCTCTTACCATAAGAATTTTTTGCCTAAATAACAGCGTGTCCCCATGTTTCTAGCAAAGTGATGATGTCACTGCCAGAAGTGACAGTGCTGCTTTGTTGAGAACAGAGGCCTAGACTGTTAAGTTCCTCTCCATCTCCAGCTATACTAAGTTGGCAGCCCTATCCCTAAATTATGCTCAGTAAGCCACCAGTACACAACTTTGAACAGGAAAACAGGAGCAGGAAATACAAGACAGCTGACATAAGATTTGAAATGGTAAACCGAATGATAAACTTAGCTGTATTTTCACCACTTTTAATTTTGAACCTTTAAAAAAAATCATAAGTGATTCCAAGAAGACATGAGAATAAGCAAAATATTTGCATTTGGGGGTACACTTAATATGTTAGAAGTACTGGTGCTATCTGGAAACACGTGCACCAAGATGTTAAACTACCTGAGAAGCCGGTAGAGGCGTACGGCCTATAGGGACTTGGGTGCACACATCCTTTCGGTCATATGGGGGGGGCGCCGAATGCCCCCGAGCCCCGCCCCCTCCTCCCTGCAGGCCATCTCCTGCCATCCCCAGGGCCTGGAGATGACAGGAGCCAGCCTGCAGGGAGGAGGGAAGCAGGGCTCAGTGCCCCTGAGCCTTGCCCCTGAGCACCAGGGGAGGGGGTGTGGGGGTGCCAGGAGAAGGTGTTGTCTACGGTCATCATTTCCCCCCAATACGCCTCTGGATGCTGGGCATTTAACTGCTCATGTTAATCCTTGGTAAGTAAAACAGATATATGAACAGAGACAAATCATTTGTTCATCTAGCTGAAAATTGCTTTCCCTGATGGGCAGCTGTTCTATAGCGTCTATAGAGTCTCAAGGAGGAAGAACTCTTTCCCAGCTTCTATAATCTGAGATCCTTTACCTGGAGATGCCAGACAGGGGACTCAGGGCTTTCTGCGTGCCAGAGCAAAGCATTTGCTCTTGCATTGAATAGCAAGCCCAATCTTTAATTTCCTTTACTTTAAACAATAAAACAATACAATACAACTGTTCTATGCTGACAGTGACCTCCATAAAACTTCAAATTGCTCATATGCATTTTAAAAAGCATTGTGAAAATGACAGGAAAAAATAACATAATATTCCTACTGACAAGGATTTTTATATCTCAGAAAATAAGTATGAAAAATCTCCAGTGCATTGCAGAAATTCATTAATTATGTTGGGAGGAAGGGAGCAAAAGTGAACGTGCTTACATCCAACTGCACGGCAGATCAGCTTGGATGATTCTGTTTTTAAAACATGATTGCATCATTAACTCCACAAAGCCCTTGAGAGATATGAGGAAAGTAGTCTAAACTTATGCTTAAGGTCCTGCAAAGCTGCTGGAGGAGATACAAGATTCAAAGAGTGATTCAGAATCTTCCATATGCATTTTTAATAAGCTCATCCTTAGAAGTAAATACATTATTAAAGCTAAATTGTGTGATGTAAATCACAAACATGTTTTCAGTGGCCATGTGTGGTCTTCAGGTCTAGAAAAGGACTTAAAAAATAAAAAAGCCAAACAATATTAGGTATGAGTTGAGAGAAACTAATAAATACATCTGATGCTGTTCTTCTGTTGTCCTCATCAAGATAATCCAAGAACTCCAAAAACAGCTTGATTTTTTAAAAAAGAATTTTTGTATGTATTAAAACTTAAAGTACCGGTACTCAGTATGCTCAACACAAGAACAAGCTAAACTTTTCAAACATTAATAAGCTACTAAGGGCCTTTTAATATACTAGTGGGCCCAGCTGTGGCAATTGTCCTTCTCATCACAGTCCGCAACCCACACAGATGTCCATGCAGGTCCAATGATACCCAGCATAGTCTTTTGGGGTGGTCAAATGGAATCCCTCTTTCCCTTTTCAATGCACATTGTTATATGGTGCTGTCTTGTTTTTTAAGATAAGGTAACCCTTCCCATTCCTCAATGGAACTGTCCAGAGTGCGAATCCTGCTGTCCATGAGGCTGGTTGACACACACAGTCCTGGCTTCGGTAAGGCAGAACTGGGGCAAGGAGGCTATCCCAGTCAGGCAGCAGAGGCAGGGTGGTGAGGCGCTCAGATCGAGGCCAGCTCTCTGGGTTCTTAAAGGGCCATGTGCAAAAGAAGCGGAGCCAGTAGTGTTGGTTCGCCCCCACCCCGTGGATTTTCTTAGGAGAAAAAGGCAAACTCCAGCTCGCTTTTAGTAAAAGAGAGCTGTGGTGAATATGGGTGAGGAAGTGGTGATTGGATGTAAGTGGTGATTGGATGTGAGGGAGGGCAGAGTGAGGTGTGTGAGGATGAGCTGGATGTGTATTGTGTGGTAGCAGTGGGTGAGGCACAGAGAGTGAAAGTTACCTGCGTGTGAGGGGGGGAACCCCACCTGACGTCTCACATGGCAAAGTGTGCATGTGTTTCATTTCCACTCGTATTACCTAACAGTATTACCTATTTACTGTTTTCACTGCTCATCTCTGGCCATCTCTGTGAACATTCTAAGCCCTCATACCAAGCCCTCAGGCCACAGACAGGCTGCACGAACATTCTAAGGGTGACAGTTAAACAGAGGCAGCTTCATGGCCTGGTGCACCAGGAAAAACACGTTTTACCTGGGTCTGGTATGGAGTTTTGGTGATTTGAAGGTCCGATTACCTGCCCGCAACAGGGATGGATGTCCTGTGAAAATTTGGGGGCGATCCGTCCAGCAGCCTCTGAGGGAGACCATCAGGGACAAACACACTGTTAGATTTTTATATATATAGAAGATTATGGTTTCTAGGAATTTTTAAAAAAAGAGATCAATCAGACAGGTAGGATTAGTTGCGCCCTGTGAAAAATCTGGGTAAGTTGCTATGTAATATATGTAATTACTCTAAGACAAATGGGGCCAGAATGGGAATGGTCACAAATGATAACAAGGTGAACAGTGGAAAATCAACATAAGACATAGGATATTAAGCAAACACAGAGAAGTGGGCCAAGGATAAATGCTACTAACAAGGAATACATGAAGACAGATACAATTATACAAGGTTTAATGGTCAGAGAAGATTAGGGATTTTGTAGTGATATGCTGTCTTCCTGCCATGTCGTCTGTGTATGGTGGGCTGGAAGGGACAGGTGATTAGCAGTCTTGGAAGAGTGTAATCATACAGGGCTGCCCATGGTGTTATGCCTGGCAGTAAGCTTGTACTCAGGAGAAGTCGTGCAGTTCCTGGTGCCAGGTTTAGTGGCTGAAATATGGACCTGAAGTGAGCCAGTGGCATGAGACAGGAACAGGACAGAACCAAGGGGGTTCAGTTAGGCAGCAGCAGACAAGGCTAGGTAGAGAAAGAAAAGGTGATATGAGAAAAAAGGCAGCCTAATCAAGAGTATTGACCACAAAGATCCCAGAATGTGCTTTCCACAAAAAAAAAACACCTCCAGCCAGGTGGCCCTGCCCTGAGTCTCTGTGAGAAAGGCACACTATAAATAATGTAAATAAATAAATAAATAAATAAATAAATAAATAAATAAATAAATAAATGATGCCGTTATGAAACCTCATTCAGCATCTTTCCATTTCTCTATTTTAGAAGTTTTTAAACCGAGATCAGATTGAGATGAAGCTGGAGTGAAAATTAGTGGAAAGACTATTAACAATTTGAGATATGTAATCAACAAAATGGGATATTTGATAAACCATGCAATAGGATGGTAGAAGTCTAGAACTGACCAGAAAGAACCAAAGCATAACATATATATTAACCAAATCATAACAAACAGTACACAATCAAAGCACTCCTGACCAGTGGCGAAGTGCCAAGGGGGTGGGAGGTGGGGGTTGCATGAAGCACCGAGTACGGGCCAGTGCAGGGGCATGGCAGAGGAGTGGCAGGGGCATTCAAGGGCATTCCAGGGGTGAGAGGGGGTATGGCAGGGGTGCAGGGTGCCCCGGGCACAGTTCCCCCTCGCTACGGCTCTGCTCCTGACATATGATCATCAAGCCTCTATTAAAAAACCTCCAAAGAAGGAGACTTCACCACTCTCTGAAGCAGTGAATTCCACTGTCAAACAGCCCTGACAGTCAGAAAGTTCTTCCTAATGTTTAGGTGGAATTTCTTTTCCTGCACCTTGAATCCATTACTCTGTGTCCTAGTCTTTGAGGCAGCAGAAAACAAGCTTGCTCCCTCTTTGACATGACATCCCTTCAAATATTTAAACATAGCTATCATGTCACCCCTTAACCTTCGCTTCTCCAGACTAAACATCCCCAGCTCCTTCTCTTTGTAGGGCAAGGATTCCAGACCTTTTTCCATTTTGGTTGCTCTCCTCTGGAGACGTTCCAGCTTGTCAATATCCTTCTTAAACTGCAGTGCCCAGAACTGAACACAGTACATTAGTTGAGGTCTGACCAATGCAGAATAGAGTGATACAATTACTTTCCTTGATCTAGACACTACTCTTATTGATTCATCCCAGAATTGCCATATCACACTGCTGACTCATGTTCAGTTTGTGGTCTACAAATAAGACTCCCAGATCCCTTTCACATGTACTGTTGTCAAGCCAGGTGTCGCCCATCCTATATCTGTGCATTTCATTTTTTCTGCCTAAGTGTAGAATCTTACATTTATCTCTGTTGAACTTCATTTTGTTAGTTTGGCTAACTGTACTAGCTCTTTATTCTGTGACTGTACTAGCTCTTTATTTTGTGCTGAATTTCCCCTACTGCATCTTCTGATCCATTTTTCCCCAGTTGAGCATTGTTTTTCTTTTGGGAAAAAACCGAGGCAAAGGTGTTGAGTAGTTCTGCCTGTTCTCTGTCCCCTGTTAGAATTTCACCATCCTCTCCATGCAGTGACCTATCATATCCTTTTTCTTTCTTTTGCTACAGACATAACCAAAAAAGTCATTTTAATTGTTTTTTACATCTCATACAAGTCTGAGCTCATTGTGAGCTTTAGCTTTTCTGACTTTCTCCCTATGTACCTTGGCTATTTGTTTGAATTCCTCTTTAGTAATTTCCCCCTTTCCCCATTTCTTGTACATGTCCCTTTTATATATTGGCTCACTTGAGAGTTCTTTAGAACTCCATACTGGTTTCTTTAGACACGTCCCATTTTTCTCCTCATTGGAACTATTTGAAATTGTGCCTTCAAGATCTCACTTTTAAGAAACTCCCATCCATCTTGTACTGCCTTCTCTTTTAGTATTCTCAACCATGGGATTACACCCAGTAGTTTCTTAGGTTTTCTGAAATCAGCTTTCTTAAATAATGGCACTAGATTCAACTAGGCCATAATTGCAGGGCACATGGTGAGCTCCGGAGCAGTGAGCATGCGTGCCCTGGGCCGGCCGGCCGGCCGAGCCACACCCAGTTTGATTGTGCGATGTGCACGAGTTCAAGAGGGTGGAGCAAGCTCCCTATATATTAGGCAGCACGCGACTGCTCCGGCCGGGAGCAAACTGACGCACTCACCCTCCCTATTTTAAAAGGGGATGGTTTTGCTGTTCTATTTGTCACAGCCCTGGCAGTTTGGGCAGAGGAGTGCATCCTTATGGGGAGGCCGAGCTTGCGCGCCGGACCTCCCCACAGTTGGGGGCCTCCTTAAGAGGCTTGGGGTGGGGCGGGCTCAAGGCGCATGCCATGGAGGCCTCTGCAATTTGAGCCTGACACCCCAGCAGTTAAGGGGCCACAAAGGGTGGGCGCCCTGGTGGCCCAGAACCGCTCTGTCCTTCCTAATAGGGATTGGGGTTGTTGCCAGGGTTAGCCAGAGGTGCTGACCGGCTGCTGACCGGATGTTCTCCTCTTGCTTGCCCAGCTTTTGGCTTAATAAAAAGAGCTGTGGCTCATTTTAATTCCAAGACATGTCCTGTGATTATTCACCAGATGAAACCTCTGTACATCTGGGTGCAAAGTCTAGAATGCATGTCTGACTAGACTTAGCATTCTCTTTCCATTGTATAATGAACTCTAGGAGAACATGGTCACTCCCACCTAAGGACTCTTCCATTTCCACCCCATTAATTGTTGGTTAGGAGCAGATCTAAAATAGCCTTGTTGCCTTGTCCATCTTCTGGACCATGAAATTGTCTGCAAGGTGAAATTTTTGGACCTGGTTGGACCTGGTAGCAGAGTTTGACTCCCAGCAACTTCGGGGATAGAGCAGTCTATTAAGTTGAATGAATAAACAACAACAACAACAACAACAACAACAACAACAACTACTACTACTACTACTACTACTACTACTACTACTACTACTACTACTATATGGATAATTGAAATCTCCCATTACTACTATTTCTCTTCTTTGTGAAAGTCTTGTGTAGTCTGACTTCCTTATACCTGCCTTATACCTGCGCTGACCCTTGCCTACCTACCTTGCCATGTGCATGCCTCTGGCCTGCCCATTCATCTTGACTCCTGCTGCCTACCCTTGCTGTTAGCTGCAGAACAAAAGAAGGACCATATTCTAAACATCAATAATGAAATAAACCTCAGCTATTAGAATATGGCATTCTGGGTGGGCAAATAAGACACTGAACTCCGAATTTACCCACTACCTCACCCAATTCCATATCATTCTATTACAGGAGACATGGATGACCTCCACAATTAACATTCATGGCTACAAATCATTTACACTTCATGCTTCAACTTTAAAGAAGAGAGGCAGACCATCAGGAGGCTTAGCAACATTTATATCTCAAGGAATTGCCTCAACCGAACTTGATGTGTGTGAACCAATTGCACAGGCGATCAAAATACTGTACAATAACAAAAGCTTTATTCTAGTAAATGTATACTTCCCCCCAAGAAATGGGTCAGTAGCTAATGACAGTGATTGGAGAAGACTGTCAAATTTTATAGAGTGACTTAGAAGCCAAGGCATCCCCAGTCAAGAGTTGAAGTAGTGGCGGGGGATTTTAACGCCAGAGGTGAAGGGAAGCGATCCCATCCAATTATGTTCCCAAGAAGATATAGATCAAGAACACCTTCAGCTACACTTTACACCATATGCAAGGAGATCTAAGGATCTAAATTCCTAACTCAAATGGGCTCCATTTAGCCAAAATTGGCATTCCTCCTACACAACAAAATCTAGCATAATGTACGGACTGACTAAGTTTCCAAATGCAGTACAATTTACATTTCTCATCTCTTCCCATGGGTGCAGCAGTAATAGACTATATACTCGTGTCCTCCACACTTGTTAGCCATTCTCTCAAGCCTTTAGGATAGGGGATTCTTATGATTAGCGATCACCTTCCACTTCATCCCTCTCCCTAGCTTAGAGACCTCTACTGCCAAAATTTCAAACTATAAGACAATTAACACAACTCCCATAATAAGATGGTCAACCCAAACATGCAATAAAACCAAGGAAGAACTAAGCAACACACCACCTGCAAGTTTCTAGGCTCCTCAGTAGTTATTGCAGATAATGTTAAGCAGCAGTTATAGGAAATTATGAAAACTTGTTTCATATTTGGTGTCCCTTTTAGAGGGAACAAAGAGGGAAAGGGAAAATCTCAAAAGGGCAAGGAGACTGGTTTGGCCAGCTTTGAAGTGCAAAATTATTTTGAATTCAACAGATTAGGATCACATACAATAGATTTAGAGACCTCCAAGGCCCAAATTCCATACTCCTGAATTGTTTAGTCTCAAACAGACTCTATGCAACCACATCAAAATAAAGCGTCAAGAAGTCAATAAGGCTTAACTTGGGAGGGCAACTACTATATGCCACACTATCCAATAACACCAAACAATATTGGCAATTAACAAATAGGGGCAGGTGTCAAACTCTCCCAATAGCTGCAGAAATCACTCCTGCATTATGGCAGAAAACACTACTCTGGAATTTTTTACTCCGACCAAAGAGATTGACCCGAAGCTCTAGCATGAGCCCACTTCCGAGGGATTTGCCTGAATGGGCCCCCAGTTAACAGAAGCGAGAGGTTATTGAATTAATTCACCAACTATAAAGTCTGGGGAAAGCAGCTGGCCCTGATATCATTGTAGCAGAGATGTTAAAAACTGACCCAGACTGGTGGGCTCCAGTGCTTGCCTCATTATTTACATATATCAACAAATCTTTAATGATTCCCAAGGGACTGGTTTAAAGGCCCGATCATTGTTACCCCTCTATAAAAAAGGAGACCCCCTAGTGTCCCTCTAATTATAGGCCGATCAGCCTTTTTATCTCCATCGTTAGTGGCAAATTGTTATCGCGAACTATCTACTGAAAAAATTAAAGAGCTGGACAGACAAACATCAGCTTCTTCGGCCCAGAACAAATCGGGTTTCGGGCAGGTAACTCTATTCTAGATCACTGTCTAATTCTCCAACATCTTGCAAGCAAATCACGTAGAGCACAAGAAAAAAGCAAAGCTTTATAAGCTGCTTTTTCTGGATTTGAAGGAATTGCCTTTGATTCAGTAGATAGGGAACTTTTATGGCATACAAATTAAAAACCCTAAACATGGAGACAGAGACTTTTTTAGCTCTAACTAAAGCGTTCCACCGCAGATCACAACTTGCCAAATAAGAACTTCAAAGAGATGGCGCGTTAACGCAGAATCAATTATGGTTAACAAAGGGGTTTAAACAAGGTTGCCCACACTGGCACCCAGTCTATTTTGCCTATTTCTCAATGACTTCCCTGCAACCTTAACTAAAATTGATGGCCATCCGCCATGCGCTTAGGTTAAGCTGCATATATCCACCCTGCTTTATGCAGAGCGGCGGCTGTTCTCTTGTCATATTCCCAAGTAGGCTTAAAAGCGCCTACTTTAAACTGCAGTGCTGAGAATACTACTGTCAGCATGTAAATAAGCTGGCCAGCTTAACTATGAAACAAGTCCAAAGTCATGTTACTTTGCAAAATCTGGGAATTGTAAAATGTACTTAGCTGGAAAGTGAACAACCATGTCCTAGAGCAAGTAGGAGTCAGTTTAGATATCTAGGGCTCCTATTCAGTTACAACCTATCTTAGGGTCCCTCACAGCAAACAGAAGCAGAGAACAAAGCTAGGAATTGTGAATGCTGTGATTCTCCGATTTTTCTACTCTAAAGGACACCTGAATTTGTCCCGGCTGCACTGAAAATCTTCAATGCAAAGATAATCCCTCAACTATTATATAGGAGCCCCAATATGGTTCCCCGAAATTAAATCACCTTATGAGTCAGTGCAGGGATACTTTTGCGAAGAATTTTAGGGTCACCAAGGTGTGTCCCATATGAGCACCTATGCAGAGAAACTAGGACAAAATAGTATGGAACTGATGGCATGGACAAGGTACTTAAGTTACTGGACCCAAATTCATTTTGAGCCCCAGACCAATAGTTTTATACCATCAACTCTTATCCAGAATCTACATCTGTGAGAATGGTTTGGCTGACATAGATAAGAAACTTAACAACTTATGGGCTTAACAGCTGACCAGTTCCAAACTATGTCACCATCCAGAATTCACTTAATGAAATTAAATCTGTTTTAGTTGAGCGAGGAGAAACTGAAGATATATTTGCAGGAGGGGGGAAAAAGCTGCTCCCCACAGGCCTTGGGAATTGTCCGATCAGATTACTGTACCAACTATCTGTAGCGCATTCTGTGCAACCCCAAAACAACACAGAGTGTTACACTTTTGGCTTTCGTTTTAATGGCTCATACCTAGCAGCTATGACTCTTGGCAGGGTATAATAACACTCCATATGAAAGGGAACAAGGTTATGTCCAATGTAACATGGCCCGTTGTTGAGAGCCAGTTCAACATGTACTATTGGAGTGTCAATATACGAGTCTATACGCTCCATGTACATCTGTCCATTGGTAGAGAGCTCAAAGCGGCTGTCAAGGTTACCATCTGTGATGAACTTTCTACTCACTGCGTCCTGTGATCTTGTATGTGAGAATGTTTTAGCAAAGTTTTTTTGAGGCACTATTTGGTCAAGGCGTAATCATTGTCTACATAGTAGTAATGGATTTAATCAATTTATATGTGCTAATGCGGTTTACAGAAGCGTGGTAGTGAGCGTTTAACATTGTTTTTAATGTAATTTAATGTATTTAATGTTTTAATGCATTTTAATGTTTTAATGTCTCAGTTAGTAGATAAATGCCTCTTTTCTACTTTTCTACTAACTCTGTAGTTTATAATGCCAATAAAGGCTTTGGAATTGGATTGGAATATGGCATTCGTTGTCTCCTCCCTGGCTCAGTTCCATCTCTTTGCATTCAGAAAACCTTTTTTGTAACATAAAAGCAACGCGTTCCTCCTCATCTTCCTTAGTTCCCTGCCCTAAAAATTTTTTATCAGTGCCCCTTATGGAATAAAATGAATTGATTAAAATCATGGAGAAATATTTCTTCTCAATATTGAGCTTTGCGTTCAAGAGGGAACTCTGTGGAAGTCAATTAGATTAAAATCTTCAGCTATTGCCCATTGCCTGTCATGCTTTTTGGAGGAGTGAAATGCTTTGGCAATTGTTTAAGTAGTGATGAGGTGATTGTAACATTTACCAGCAAATGACATAAATTTAGCATTAATTATAATGGCTCAAAAAGCTAAAGTGAAAAGTCCTCATTGGTCTCCAGGTTTATTGTGAACTGTCAGGATAATGGAATTTGAAACAATCTGTTTATTTTAGGAAGGATTAATTGCTCAGAGTGGCACAGAAAATACAGTGACTGATTTTGTAAACAGAGCTGGCTGCATAATTTCATTAAAGCTAAATCAGCAATCACATCTTAATTTCCTTTGACATGTTTATAGGGCCATTTGTTCTGACAAGACTCATCAGAGAATGTTGCACTGGCCAAAAAAGATCAGCTTCTGTAAAGAAGTAGTGTGTGATTCACAATTGTTTAATGTCCACTTGTTTAACGGAAGTGGGTAGATAAGGGATGGTTCACAGGATAACATTTTGCATGTAAAATTTGGGGAAAGCCATGGCTCAGAAGTACAGCATCTGTTTGGCGTTTAGAAAGTCCCAAGTTCAATTCCTGGCATTTTCAGTTAAAAGGAGCAAGAACTATGGCCCCTTCCGCACACGCAAAATAATGAGTTTTCAAGCCACTTTCACAACTGTTTGCAAGTGGATTTTGCTGTTCCGCACAGCTTCAAAGGGCACTGAAAGCAGTTTGAAAGTGCATTATTCTGTATGTGCGGAATGAGCCTAGGAGAGGGGGAAAGCCTCTACCTGATACCATGAAGAGCCACTGCCTGTGAGAGAAGACAGTGTTAGCCTTGATGGACCATAGTCAGTTTTGTGTGTTCAATATGCTTTGACAGATTCCATCCCTGCAATATTCAGCTGGTGAAGATGCTGTTATGTGGTTGTTTCAGCACACAACCAGCCCATAAGGCCATTCACATTGACTAAGTTGCCATTCATTCATTTCAGACAGTGTTTCTATGATGTGGACAATATGGGCTAAAGTGATTTCACTGCATGCTAACTACTGCAGAGATCCACTCAGCTCGGATCCAGAACTTGCCAGTTTTGTTATGGAATTTTAGTTTAAATACCGAACAAAGGAACTACATATTAGAAAGGAAGCTAAGCAGAGTCAGTACTTGGATGGAAGATCACCAAGGAAGGTTTTGAGAGGAAGGCAATGGCAAACCATCCCAACTTCTCACTTGCCTTTGTAAGCCTCTTGCTGGGGTAGCCATAAGTTGGTTGCAACTTAATGGCATGTACATACCTACACATTTTGAGTAAAATGAAATCTGAGGCATGTAAAAATTTCAGCTGTAATTAAAATTATAATCTTACATTTCCCACATTTCAATAAATGTAAATTGAAGAAATAGAAATTTCTGTGAACTAATCTCTCCTCCACAAATGAATATGTTTCTGAAAACTGAAGCTGTATATTTCCCCAAATAATAAAAGTGAATTCATACCAGCTACTTGCTCTAGGCAGAAAGGGGAAAAAATGAAAATGCTCTGAATCAATATCTTTTTCATGTTCATGGGGAATCCTAAAATACTACATGGGGTTGTCATATTATCCAAAAGATAGGAAAGCATGGTGCAAAGTAGTGTGGCTTTTGAAGCAAAGAATTGCCAAAAAGACTTCCATAATTGCTTTTCTTTATTAATAAATGAAAGAGGTTAACAAAACAAAGATTATTTTGGATGGTTTTATTGCAGCTATCTTGATAAGTTCCCTGCTGAGATATCCACTCCAGCTTGGATACAATCCAAGAAGCAGCGAAGGTAGGTTCCAATAAACCTGACCTCTTTCTTTGCATATTCAAAGGTTACTATTAAAGGGACAGCTCGGGATGTTGCTGAAGCCCTGAAAGCTCAAATAACTCTAAAAGTTGTACAACTCATTCAGCCCCATCTAGGTTAGTGGAAATAGATGCAAATGAGGATGGTAAAAATTTCTACTGGCACCCACATCCTAAAGAGGATTTAAACTTTCTCACCCAAACTGTTTTGCTTTGAAAAATCTCTGTTTGGATTCTGCTTCTTTTTTCAAAGCAAACCCATGATTCTTCATTCACATGTTATTTACTCTTCCTCCCACCCAATTTTCCTTTAAAATGTATACATTATTTCAATATTATTATACACATTTTATCTATAAATGTTATGTGCATGCCACATAAACACTGAATTGAAAAGGAGCTGGACAAATTAGCTTTTAACTATAGCTTTAGGTAAAATTTTGAATAGGATCGCACTTTCTGCTATATGCACAGGCAACCTAAGAGATGTTGGTAGAGAGCTAGGGTGAGCTTCATATTTTCTTAACTATGTGCATCTTTATTACGGGCTTCCCTCATCTGCACCATGGCCAGTATTTTGGCCCGCTAGTTTTTTATATGAGCAATTAAGGAAAAAGTTGGTATTTAATTTGGTATCAACGTAAGCGTCTCAGGCATTTTTTTCCAAGCTATTATTAGGCTGTTTTCATCACTGAGGCCAAATCAAATGTTGGTTAATGTGGTTGAATTTTACTGGAGTTACTAAAATAAAATTACACAAAACAGAAGATGGAAATAAGGTTTATAAGCAGCATCACTCCATCTTCCTTCTCTGCTTGAATCTAACGGAAAGTATTATGATATTCTGTATAAACAAATTGCATATGCTTTATTAAATACAAACAAGTATACATGTTGTCTCTCTCATAGAGGAAAAATAAACTAAGGCTCTGTGAGTCTGAGCTGCACCATCGCTTCTACATTGAGAATGGCAAGTGTAGTACAGTGGCCTATAAATGGGAAACTCAGTGACAATTACCGTATATACTCATGTATAGGTTGACCCAAATATAAGTCAAGGCACCTAATTTTACCACAAAAAAATTGGAAAACTAATTGACTCGAGTATAAGTCTAGGGTGGGAAATGCAGCTGCTACTGGTAAATTTCAAAAATAAGAATAGATAACAATAAAATGTTTTTGAATATTTATTTCAAGGAAAAACAGTACGGTATCAACAATAACTTTAAAAGTTCTGAAGTGGAATATATAACTCTCACAGACAGTATCTCTTCAGAGTTTCATACGAAAGATGCTCAACAAGATCCCCCTTTTAAAAAGTCCCTACAGGTTCTCCTTCAACACAGATAGCTTATCATTACACAGTGAAGATACTTGTGTGGTGATGGCAGCCGCTGCCCGAAAGCAAGTTTTTTTTTAGATCTGCAAGCTCAGCTGGACAGAAGTCCCACCTGCTTTCCAAAAACACTGGGTGGGGGCCAAGAAAGGTGCTGGCAGTGGCTGCACCCCAGGGTACCCTGTGTGTGTATGGGATTCCTGCCACCATGGACTCTAGTGGTGTGGATTTCCCAATGAGTAAGGCTCCCTAGCATTCATGGAGCTTCCTGGCCTGAACAAAAATTCTGTAACATATAAATTTAATATTTAATGTTCACACCTATTCACTGAATATTCACTGTGAATGAAGCTACTGGCCACCTGTAGTGCAGCGAAGCAACAGCCCAAGGCTTACCTGGGAGCTGCCTTTGTGTTCACATAGCAGGGAGCAGGTGCAGAAAAATGCCCTCAGCTCCCAGCCTTCTTGCGCTCACCACCTATTCCCCCCTCCCGCTCGCCACCTGTTCACTCGCATACAAGTCAAGGAGGTCTTTTTTCAGCACAAAAAATGTGCTGAAAAAGTAGGCTTATACACGAGTATACTCTCTCTCAGCCTAACAAACCTCATGGGTTTTTGTGAAGATAGTTCTCTGAAACCAACTGGTGGTAGAAAGTGCCATGAAATAACAGCTGACTTATAGCACCCCTGTAGGATTTCCAAGGCAGGAGATGAACAGAGGTGGCTTGCCAGTGCTTGCCTCTGGATAGTAACCCTGGACTTCCTTGGTGGGCTCCCATCCAAGTACTCACCAAGGCTGACCCTGCTTAGCTTCTGAGATCAGACAAAATCAGGCCAGCCTGGACCTTCAGGTCAAGATTGAAATGAAGAGTGGGGTAAAAATGTGATTAATTTGTTCATAAATTATCAGGAACTACAGCTGAAGTGCAGTGGCAAGTTTGTAGATGACACAAAATTATTATTCAGGGCAATGAAAACCAAGGATCTCAACAAAGAGCTCCAGGAGGATGAGCACAAATTGAGTGAGTAGGCAGATGAAATTCAATGTTAATAAGTATAAGGTAATTCACATAAGAACAAAATATCCCAGCTTCAAAAATAGGCTAATAGGGTCTGAACTTTCTGTGACTGAAAGGGAAAACGAACTGAAATCTGGGTTTTTTGCTGGTGGTGTGCTGGAGCCAGGTTCATAGAGCTTCCACATCAATCCCCACCCCCCCAAATTGTGGATTGCACTGTTAAGGTCAAGGCAGATAATTCAATGGAAGTCTCAACCCGGTGTCCTACAGGAGTGAAAATTTCAAACTCTATGTTAAGGAAAGGGATTGAAAATAGAACAGCCAATCTTATAATGCGCCTATATAGTGTGGTCTCATTTGGAATATTGTGTGCACTTCTGGTCACCTTATCTCAAAAAGGACATTGCAGAGCTGGGAAAAGTACAGGAGGGAGCAACCAAGATTATTAAAAGGGTTAGACTATCTCCCCTATGAGCAAAGTCTGGGACTTTTTAGTTTAGAAAAGAGATGACTAAAGGTGGACATGATAGAGATGTATAAAATTATGCACAGGGTTGAGAGAGTTGAGAGAGAGAAACTTTTCTCCTTCTCACAAAAAACGAGAACTCAAGGGCATCCAGTCAAGATGATGGGCAGTAGGTTTAGGACAGAAAAAAAGGAAATACCTCTTTGTACACAGAGAGTGATTGAAATGTGGAATTTGCTGCCAGAAGATGTAGTGATAGCCACAGACATAAACAGCTTTAATAGGGCACTAAACAGATTCATGAAGGATAAGTCTAAAAGTGGCTACTAGCTATGGTGACTAAAAGGAACATCCATGTTCAGAGGCAATCACCATCTAAATCCCATTGCCAGGAGGCAATATCAGGAGAAAGCCTCAGCCTCCTTTGCCCTGTTTTCTGGACCTTAAGAGGAATTGGTTGGTCACTAAATGGACTACTTGTCTGATTGGGCAGGACTTTTGTTATGAAAGCATAAATTACATGAAAGCATAAATTATCATTAGCTGCTGGTGGTTACACGGTGTATTCATATCTTTCAGTAATGTTTTATAAAACAATACAGATGAAGCAACATAATCCAGGTTAGGTTGTGAAGGATATCCTACGTGGGCTCGTGTGGAGAATATAGCACTCTTTAGGGGTTTTTAAAAGATTTTGAAAATATTAATATTATTACAACCATGTGTATCAACAACCCCCTTCCATGTGAACCTTCAATTCCTTATTGCAGCCAAGGGTAGTCTTAAGGAATCCACTAGCAGAATCAGTATAAGAGTCTAGAATTTCTAGTTACAGGTCCTCTGCTTTCTCCTCATGAACACCCTTCCTCCCCACATTCATTGACGTGTTAATGTGGATTGCCATTAACATGAATGGAACTTTTGTCCAATTCATTTTGAGTTTCCTTCTCACCACAAATGTTTTGAAAAGCAATTAAGTTATTTAAAAAAGTAGCCAGTATGCCTGTTCTTGAACAGTAGCTACATTTAGAGTGAATAACCCTTGCCACTTCACTTTATTTTTTATTTTTTCATTTTTTACCCAGAAAGAATTTAAAGATTTAGTCTGTAATGTAACTGTCCCCTGTTAAACTTCTTACAGAACAGACAGAAGTGCTGGTAGTTCACTTACATCTGGACAGCTATGTTGATAAAACTGAACCAAAATGAATTACTGCAACAGTAAAATCTGGAGAAACTCATGCCACGTGTAGAAATTTTCCAGGTTAGGTTGCTGTTTGAGGTAGGGGACCAAATTCCCTACTCTTCAATAGTCAGAATATAATAACTAAATAATTGACTATTTGTAGAGATGAAAATGTTCCCTATTTTATTTTTTCTTATGCTTATCTGTTGGTTATTTAGATTATGTTTTTTGCGAACAATTTTTATTTCACTTGCGTTGTATAGATATACTGTACTTTTAAAGCATAATTAATATGGAATTTCATTTACTTTGTATATCTTTTATAATCTTCTTATAATGCATAATGCAGATATATTGACAGCAATCATGTTGAGAAATGAGTGCATCTTATAGGGAAAATGGTATATGTAAACAGAAAATGGCATGAGAATAAAGAATTACAGGTACTGTTACATGGGAGACAAAATTGAAAAGAGGATTCAGGTTGGGATCAGAAACCTGAAAGCATTCTGCAATTGTTACTTACATATGCTAAAACAGGTGGATTCCACTCAACACATGCAAATCACACTTGCTAATTGCACTCTTTAAACTTGTTAACCAATGCAAATGGTTCTTTCTCCCACCCTGGACTTCCTACAGGTAAATATACTACCATCAAACCCTCTGAAGATGCCAGCCACAGATGCAGGCAAAACATCGGGAAAAAATGCTACTGGAACATGGCCATACAGCTCGGAAACCCCACAACACCCCATTCTGCAATTTGTTGATACTTCTGCCACTTCATCCTTCTTAATGTGAAACCCATTTGTTACCTAAGAAACAGAGCAAGCATATCAGCTTCTTTGCAAACATGTCCTACCTATAACCTTCATGTAGCATAGTATTTTAATTCTGAATTCATCTCGAGATAAAATGGAACAGAAGTAGTAGAAAATAATTTATAATGTGGGTGCTGTGTGGTTTCCGGGCTGTATGGCCGTGTTCTAGCAGCATTCTCTCCTGACGTTTTGCCTGCATCTGTGGCTGGCATCTTCAGAGGATCTGATGTTGGGAAAGCAAGCAAACCACTTGCTTTCCCAACATCAGATCCTCTGAAGATGCCAGCCACAGATGCAGGCGAAACGTCAGGAGAGAATGCTGCTAGAACACGGCCATACAGCCCGGAAACCACACAGCACCCAAGTGATTCCGGCCGTGAAAGCCTTCGACAATAAATTTATAGTGTGCGTGTACTACACGTGAAATGATTGCTTTCCGTAATAGCTCATTATGTGCCGGGTATACCCAGTTCAATGAACTGAATTGCCAAAGCACATCACATGTGATGTTAAAGCATGGGTGTTGATGTTCTGTCCATCTAACAAGTAGATTTTTAACCTGCCCTTCATCCAAGGGAGTTCTGAGTGGCAGACATAGTTTTCCTTTCCCCATTTTATCTTCATAATAACTCCATGGGTGGCTTGGACTGAAATCACGTGACTAACCTTAAGGTTGCCTTTTCCAGGATGCCTTCCCACAGAACACAAAGCTGAGAGGTAGTTTCAGCTTACAGCCTTTATCACTGAATACAGTTCTCTCCTGCAGGAGAGTTATACCACTCCTTGCAGTAGCTACCTGCATCTTCTGTTCATTTTTGTGGTTTTACCTCAGCAATATGCTCTTCTCCACAACCAACCTTAAGTCCTCCTCAAAGAGCTGCCATTGCCCAGGAAACAATGTACTTGCTGCTTTTTATCAGGATTAGTAGGCATCCTTAAGTAATGCATATTTCCATGTTAATGGGAGTAAGCATACTTAATCCAAAACATATGTACAGGTATCTGAACAGTAACCATTTCCCTAGCAATATACTCTTTGTGCACATATGAGTTGAGCAAGTAGAGTTAGGTGTGCTTGACAGCAACACAGCCCCACCCTAGGATAAAATGGATTTTGGAGATAGGAATTTTGTTAAAAATAACTAAAGATGGAAACCTTGAGTCTAATTCTTTTGTAATACTCTTGTTTCAGAGATGGTAAAAAAAAAATACACCCACTGTGAACATTTTGGGTTTAACTCATGGTGAACTTTTGCATGAGTAAGGTTCAATGTTCAATCCCTAGCACTGCCAGTTAAAGATCAGCTAGCTTGAATTGGAATGATTGATATCTGGTAGTGCAATTGTCATCTGGCCCTGAATGAAAGCCTACATCTTGGCATACTTCCTTCATTTCCCAAATGTCATGCAGGTATCTGTCAGGGTCGCAACCCTCTCTTAAGTTTCTGTTTAGTGTTAAGTTTCTGTTTCCCCAGTTATCCCCATTCCCGCCACTGGGAAGGACCGCCCACTTCCACCCATATATATACTGGAACTGAGGGCAAGAACCCTCAGTTCCAGCACCCTGTACCTTAGGGTAACACAGTTCAATAAAGTTCGTTCCTTTGTTACAAAGCCGACTTTGTCTGAGTGTGTCCAGCCTTACATGTATCAGTGGCTCTCAGTGGCTTTATGTGGAGCGTTATTCTAACCATAGAAGGAAATATTTCACAGCATTACTCCCCATCAGCAAGTAGCCAAAAAATTAATATAGCCTTGATTTCCAAATCGAAGTCTTCAAACAAACTGTTGATATGAAGGAAATACTGCCTGTGACCTGCTTCAATCAAAGATATAATTAAGCTTTGTGGATTGCCTTCATCCACCTCAACTGGCAAGCACATTCTGTGTGTTTAGCAAGTCTGATGCCTGATCTGCACATTCAGGCAAATGAGGTGACAGTGAGGACACAGAAAGCTGAGGTGATGGAATGGATTGCAGATTGCAGGTTTTTTTCTAGTATATTTTATATGGGAAAGCTTTAAGAATGTGGTCCTCTTTCCCCTGTGTGCAAAATGGTATACCTTATCCGACGCTATCAATTTTTTACCACCTCATTCTGCTGCATTCTGAAGGGAAGGGACTGTGTAAGAAGTGCTGGAGGTTACTTCTCAACACTAGCATTACCTTTATTACTGTGGAGGGATTATATCATCTAGCGCATTCTTTTCTATTTAGTTTCCACCAAAGTAATGACAGTATTGGCAAGTGAAGGCCGACATTTTTATGGCCACTTTCAGAAACAAGCTTGACAATAAGTGCCCTGGCTTTTCTAACAGCAAGCTATTTGGGGGTAGACTTACACGTCCCTCATCTAAACAGCTGGATTCCTCTGTATGTTAGCCTGTGCTGCAAATTAATCCGCAAGCATTTAATAAATATCATTAATTAACAAGGACAAGGACTGGAGACATTTCAGAAGCAGTTCTTTGTTGTCTGAGGAGGAGAGGAAGTGGTCCGAGGGTGCAGAAAGAGATACAGAAACCCCCACTGTGTGGATAACATTTGACCACAGCCTTTTTATTGGTGTGCTGGCAAAAGGAAGCAGAGGCAGAACATAGGGGACTGATCTGGCACTGGGCAGCACACCTGCTATTCCCCAATGACCACTGGGAAGCACATCTGCTGTCCCCCCAGCGCAGTGTGTGGGGGAAAACACCAATGCCTGGAGCAGCAAGATAGTGGGAGCCACCTGGGTGCTGGCCTCTGGATGAACTCCCCTTGCTGCCAGGGGGCATGAGCCATCAGCAGCCCCTGCTTGGGCATGTGGTTCACAGGCTCGCTCCACCCGCAGGTCTCTTATGGATGCCCCCCCAAAAGGGGAGGGTCAGCTTGCAGGCTTTTCCTCCCCTGAATGGATCAGTCCCCATGCACAACCCGCCAGGCTATGACAGATGAAATGCAAATAACAACAACAATCACTGTAACCAGAATGCCAACAACAAAAAACTCAGACCAACGAGGGAGGGAGGGAGGGAGGGAGGGAGGGAGAAGCCATCAGCACTCAGACGAGAAGAGGTCCGGGATGGCCCAGCCTGCCCATATAAGGCTGCAGCCCCGCCTCCTCCAGGCACGTCAGTCGCTCACGCTGACAGTGGGGCAGCCCAGCCCCATCCTGGGCTGAATGCTGGCGCTGAGCCTGCCCCTGCCCCACCCCCAGGCAGCAAAGGCGGCCAAGTTGAATCTCAGCCACTCTTTCTGGTGGAAGTGGTGGTATGTATTTATTGCCATGTTTTGTTATGTGCTATTATGTGTGTTAATGTTTGGCATAAACTGCCAGATAGACATGGCTTAGTGAGGATATGGTCTTGCAAAGGTTTGTTGTGGATATGGCTCCCCACTCAATCCTAATGCCAGTTATAGAAATAAATGTTCCACTGATATATAGAGTAGCTAAAGAATGGCAGAACAAGCCCAACATCTGAAATGAAAGAGGCTGGAGACAAGAAGAAGAAGAAGAAGAAGAAGAAGAAGAAGAAGAAGAAGAAGAAGAAGAAGAAGAAGAAGAAGAAGAAGAAGAAGAAGAATTCCCCATTTGCTCACTGTCAGTAAATCCTATGCCAGAGAGAACAATTTAAAGCAACAAAAATATCCCCAGATGCTTGTTTTGGATGCAAGGACAGTCCCCAAAGCTTGTTCTGGAAATGTTGTATTCCCTTTCTGCAAGATTCCCCAGGACTAATCCATCCTTCATAAACAGCAGGCCTTCTGTGCTGGAAAATTCAACAAGAGTATAGGAATACAACATGCACCAAATGAATTTATTTTCAACAGTGACGAATAGCTGTAAACCTCCCTCTGTAGCTCAACTGAGGAAGGGGAGTTAAAATATGGGATGGGGGGGGGGCTCTGGCCATCCCTGGGATGAATGGAAGATGTTAAACACAGATCTTGATAAGCAATCTGTGGTTTTTCTCTCCTTGGGCCTGTTTCCCCACAGGGAAACCAAAAGGTAGTGGTCTTTGTGTATGGCCATCTCCAAAGTCTCTGTGTAGACAAGTGGAGCCAAAGGATCGATTCCCTGGCTTTTACACACAGCCTTCCTTTCAGCGCCTTCCTTTCACACAAAGGCCAACTTATCCCACCTCACCGCCCCCTCTGTCTCGCCTCCCTATAGCCTTTGCAATGAAAAGCTCTCCACGCTCAGGCTAATAAAGTCCTTTGCCACCTCCTCCCTCTTCTTCCCCCTCCTCCATTTCAAGAGCACGTCTGCCAACAAAAAGAGAAAGTCCTGAAGATTTAAACCTGGAACTCATTTAGCAAACGGGACTTTGGTTAACAAGAAAGTTACCTATCATGAACTGCCAGTAACACCCTGAGTGATCCTAAATCCATTACTCAGAAAACGTAGCTCTGGCTGAGTTTGATTTTATGAACTGTAAGGGTGCTATGTTGAAAGTCTGTAAATTGACTGCACAAGACCGGGGGAACTAAACTTTTTTTTTTCTGGTGACACAGCAAGTCTCACCATGAATGTGATGAAGAAGCAACTGACATATGAAAAGACACTAGGGCCGTTTCCGCCGCGGCCAAAAAAGCAGCCCGGCAGCGATGGCGATACATAAGTGAACGCATCCAAAAGCGTTCACACAGACGAAGGCGGAGCTACTTGAGCGTCCATATTCCATGAAATGTGGCGGTTAAGCGCGGAAGGCGCTTCAGAAGCGGCGATCTCGCGATGTTGCAGCCTGCGCGCCGCGAAGCTGCGTGCAGGCCCGGCGCCATTTTTTAAGCGCTGACAGCTCCGTGTGGCTGTTACGCACGCAGTCTTGGCGTCGATGCGTCACATGGGGAAAAAGAGTGGTTTTAAGCGTTTTCTGAATACGCCGTCTTAGCGCCGGTTTGGCCGTTTTAGCGGCGTAGCGACCTGCCTCCGCCCATCGCGGCGTGCGAACGCTCTCGCTCTGACGCTTCTTTTTCCGTTGCGACGACGTCATATTTTGCCCGTGCGGAAACGGCCTAGGTGATGTTGAAGTCGTGGGTTACAACTCCAAATCAGACACTGACAGTTTTTGAAAACTTCAACCTCAATTTCTGCTTACTTAAAGGGGATTTGCAGAAATGGTGTGCAGCAGAATAATTACCAAGTGACATTGTATTAGGTACACTGATCCTGTATCTCTAGCCCAAAGATTTAAAGTGGTTTAGCAATTGATTCCTATTCCCATGTAATCCTTGGAACTGTAGTTTTGAGAAAGATGTTAAAATTCTTTAAGCTTGAGCATGATTAGTTACATTTAACCACAACAGTTAGAATAAAATTGATATAAGCTTGTAATGTAGATACGCATAATGACAGGAACTGATTGATGTGTTTTGCAGTGTTCCTTGAGCTGGAAAGTTTGGGATAAAATCAAATAAATAAATAAATAACAAAGATATCTTTTCACTGTTAATAGAGTCAGTCTCTTGCAGGTTTAAATGCTGGTGAGTTAGCCATAGACTGCTGCAACTTGTGGCAAGTCTTGTGGCAAGACTAACACACTTTTATTGTGACTAACAGATTTTTTATTGTGGCCTAAACCTTCATGGACTACAGCCAGTAGCCCATTTGCTGCATCTAATGGAGTAAGTTCTGGTTCCTGAAAGTTTCTGCTATAGTGTAAATTTGTTAATGATGCCACAGAATTCCTGTTTCTTCTTTCTTTCTGATAAGCTTGCCTGATCTGCTCTGTTGCTTCTATTGGCTGGCCAAGACATGTTTTTGTTTTTGTAAGCAGGTTTTCCTCGATGAGCATCATGGAAGTCATATTTAGATAACTGTGTGGTTTTTGATTGGTTATACTGTAGGCCATTTTAAAGTAGTTTTGATAGCTTCTGGAATTTTCATCGAATAAGATTTGAGTTTTGATATAATGGTAATGGAGAGAATGATGTTCATTAATACAGATTATTCCATATGAATCTTCTTCATTTTTGAAAAACTGTTTTATTACTTTACTCTTTTGCTCCTTTAACACAACTTTTATAGGGCAATACACAATACTGAACCTGGAGGGGTGGGTGGGTGGGGATTTTCTTCAGATTCTTTATTGATGAATAAGAGTTGAGAAACAGGATGGACAGTAATTTCAGCATTTGATATGTGAGCAAAAAGCCCAAGAGAGTTCATTTGATTAAATTCTTAGCTTTTTGGCTTTCACAATGTTTCTTTAGGGGGGAATAGATGATGAGTGACTGAGTGAGAGTGTATATGATAGGATTAGCACACACTGGATCTTTTGACCAAGAAAAATGCACATGTTGGTTTAGGGGGATATACGCTTAGGATTTGAGAAAGCAAAACACCAAGCCAAACTGTTTTGGTTTACCAAGAGCATAGCAGCCTGCTAGTTTAAAATGTGTGTGTGTGTGTGTGTGGGGGGGGGTGTTGGGAGGGGGGGGTTAAGAAAGAGGTAAATGGCAGTAGGTCTTGAATAAAAAATAACTGCAGGACAGAAGTCAGCCTAACCTGCCCAGGTTTGGGGAGAATATTCCAAAGAAAACAGATTGTTGATGTCATACTATAAAATGGATTTCTAAGAAATTGTCACTGGCAGCTCCTCCGCTTTTACCTTCCAGCACTGTCAGGTAGGAGAAAGTACTAATCCACAGGAATGATCTCAAAATAAGCTAATAGACTCATAGAGTGGGAAGAGATCACAAGGGCCATCAAGTCCAACCCCCTGCCATGCAGGAACACACAATCAAAGCACTCCTGACATATGTTCATCCAGCATCTGTTTTAAAACCTCCAAAGAAGGAGACTCCACCATTCTCCGAGGCAGTGAATTCCACTGTCAAACAGTCCCGACAGTCAGAAAGTTCTTCCTAACATTTAGATGGAATCTCTTTTCCTGCACCTTGAATCCATTACTCCGTGCCCTAGTCTCTGAGGCAGCAGAAAACAAACTTGCTCCCTCTTTGACATGACATCCCTTCAAATATTTAAACGTAGCTATCATGTCCTCCTACTAGAGAAATTGAGGACTTAGCAAGGGATTTAGCAGCTGGGTATTTATATATTTGAGTCTAAGGACTCATAAGTGCTAGTATCTGTGAACACCACTGAATCCCCTGTGTGATTCTGTGGCTCCTCCCCCTTGCTGCTGTCTTAATGTCTGCTCTGCTGCCATGTCACTATAGCCCTTAGCCTCAGATTTCTCATGAACTGGCATGCCTGCTGTCATTGGAATCATAACAATGTATGAAGCTTATTTATACTGAGTCAGACCATTAATCTAACAAGGTTCAATATTATTTACTGTGAGTGACAGTGGTTCTCCAGGGTCTTAGGCGGAGGCCCTATCACCTGATTTTTTAAACTGGAGATACCAGAAATAGAACCCTGGACTTTTTGCAGTCATGAAGATCATTTAGCCACAATCCTTCACCAGCTTGCCAGCCTTGGCACAAAGGAACTGGGACAAAACTCTGACTCATTCCGCACATGCAGAATAATGCACTTTCAAACTGCTTTCAGTGCTCTTTAAAGCTGTGCGGAATAGCAAAATCCACTTGCAAACAGTTGTGAAAATGGTTTGAAAACGCATTATTTTGCATGTGCAGAAGGCCTCTGAGGCCCATAAGCCATTCACATGAACCTCAGGCCTCAGATCTATGTATATCCATACTCCTTGGGCTTTTAAATGCCAGATATGATATAAAATTGAGTGAACCATCTTGAAGTCTTTAAGATGGAAACAGAAACATAATATTCCATGTTTATGTATGTGTATGAAGAACAGTTTATTGACTTTTTATTTAACAGATCTACAAATATTTGTTTGTTTCGATTCAGCTGCTCAACACATTCATGGCTTTTTTTCAGATTCTTGAACATGGGGTATGCATGCGCTAGTACATGAATGAACAACAGAAAGTCTGGATACCATAATCTAAGGACAGAAATGACATGTTTTGTATACTTCTATGATTCCTTTCTCACAGACCATCCAATAAAGCTACAGTTTAAAGTGAAAGATGAGTGCAGGCCTGTTTCAAAAACTATCCTCTCCATTACGTTCTCCAGTCTGTTGAAGAAATTCAGGTATAATGGAGGGGGGCGGGAAGCAGGGAGGTGTGCATACAATTTGAGTAGAATAGTTTGAGGAGGCAGGGATATGAACCTCCTCTACCACTACACCTGAAGACAAAAGGGGAAATGAACCTGGATATTCATGATCAGAAATGCCAGCATTTGTATTTTTATTTAAAATGGCTGTAAGGGACTGAAAATTGGATCTGGGTTGTAGAACGCGAGGAAGGTATGCTTAACACTTTTCTTCATCTTATTTTTTGAGTCTAAATAGTACTATATATATATATTTGAAAACATAAGATAATTGAGGTTAGAATGAAGAAGGAAACCAGAAATTAGGAAAAACTGAAAAGAGTATTAGTTCTGAATTTGCTAAAAAATATTTTAAAAATATTTAAAATTTCAAGAGGATAAATGGAGACATTTCTGATAAGAAAGTTTTGTTAGTGACCAGTTTTAACCTGAAGAACTTATCTACTTATTACATTACACCAGAGCACACAGAGGAAAACCTTGTAAGGTTATTCTGCACTGAAGAGCATGACCAAAGGAACTTGAGGGATGGAAGGGAAAAGAGATGGGAATCTGGAAAAAATCTTTGTCTGTTTATCTCCCTGCCTACCTACCTCTTGGCTTTTTAAAAACTTCTCAGACCATTACAGGCAGCAGCAATTCTGATGATGTATTGCTAATGACTTGTTGCTTTAATATGTAACTGAAGCCCCATGTTACCGTCATATATCATCACAGCAGTATCCTTCAGAAACAAGCAAGTCTGGAAAACCAAACAGCAGTGCCATAAATTTTCATACTTCTTCATCCCTGAGACCATGTTCTTCTCTGTTAAACATTTAAGCACCTATTTGATACTCTTGGGTTTATCACTAGTAATTAAGAGTTATAATTAGGATATGAGCTGTTTCTGCCATATGAAGTGCTGGGGTTAAAAGCTAACTGTATGAAAATTGCCCCAAAATCCACCAAATGAACACACAAGACACAATGCATGAGTTTAACTTATTTATTTATTTGACTCTATTCAACATACGCAATTGTATCATCTATATTTCCCCCTCCCCCTCCCTCCCCTCCCTTGCATGCCACCCCTCCTCCTCCTTCTGCTAGGGTGGGTGGGCCATGTCAAGATGCTGGCCCCCTCCCCTCCCTTGCATGCCAACCCTCCCACCCTTTCCCTTGCGTGGCACTCCTCCCCCTCCCTCCACTCCCCCTCCCTCCGCTAGGGTGGGTGGGCCATGTCCAGATGCCGTGCCCCCTCCCCTCCCCTACTGGCTGCTGGGAAAGGGTTAGCTTATTTCCATAAACGGATATTTTGATGGCAATCTGTGCTAGATATCCACATGGACTGCCTTCTGTTCAAAACTCGGCTAACATTTACTGCTGGTCTTGATTATCACTGCTTGCTGATTCCTATATGCAAAGAAAGGCCCAGTTTCATTCCTCTCCATTGAAGTGCTTTAAGGCTACTACCAGGTTCAAAAGATGTGCTTCTTCACATCATGCAGATATCTGCCTCCATCATGCAGATATCTCAGGGTGCTTGCTGATTAACTTACCTATCCAAAGCAACTCCCGATTCCTGCCACACAGGGGGGTCAGCCTAGCTCAGTGATGGCAAACCTAGGGCACAGGTGCCAGAGATGGCACTCAGAGTCCTCTCTGTGGGCATGCATCAAGGCTGGCCAGGGCCACTGGGCTCGATTATTAGCATTAAACCTAAGATCTAGTTTTGGGGAAACAGTGTAGGCAACCCTGTTAAGCGCTGTTAAACCCCACTGATTTTCATGCGAAGAACTAAAGCATGATCCTTTACCTGGGAGTAAGCTCGGTTGCTGGCAATGGGGCTTGCTTCTGAGTAAACCCTCCTAGGATCATGATTCACCCATGGGAAGAGTTGCATGGTTGCTTCAAAGCAAAGCCACCGACTACCACCGACTATTCCCGAGTAACTCATGCCTTGGAGCCAACTGTTTTTTCTAAACTTAAACCTCAGTATTCAGGTTAAATTGCCGTGTTGGCACTTTGTGATAAATAAGTGGGTTTTGGGTTGCAATTTGGGCACTCGGTCTCAAAAAGGTTCGCTATCACTGGCCTTATCAGTTTTGATTCCCCACTCCTCCATATGAGTGGCAGACTGTTATTTGGTAAATTGAATTTGTTTCCCCTCTCCTCCACATGAAGCCTACTGGGCTAGTCACAGTTCTTTCAAAACTCTCTCAGCCACACCAACCCCATAAGGTGTCTGTTATGGGAGAGGAAGGGAAAGGAGCTTGTAAGCCACCTTGAGTCTCCTTACAGGAGGGACAGGTGGGATATAAATCCAAACTCTTCTTTTCTCTTACAATTGTGCTTTGAGCAGGACCTATTGGTTGCAGTGTTCACAGCTTTCCACAAGAAGAAGGTGGTTCAGTTAAGGCTGGGAGATGAGATGGTCAAGACTTATGTTTGCAAGATGTTTACGATCACTTCCAGAATTCACCTATTCTATCCAAGTGACACCTTCGTCTGAAATGGAATTGATTATTTTAATAGCTACCACCAACCTAACATAATTAAAGACAGGCAACAGAGTTCTAAAAAGAGGTCATACAAAGACTGGAACAAACTACGTGTTGTGAACTCTGGCTTTTCTCAGCTGCTCTAAATGTATGATGTTTTCATTTCTAGGAAGTTTGGGTATGTTTCCCTGGGTTTCCCACTATATGAATTCTCAACAATATTTTAATCACATGCTTAATTGTATAATAATTTTCTGAATGTACTGCTCAGTTTTCTGTTTAAGCCCCTTGAGGGATATTTTATATCAAACATTTGTACAAATGTTTCAATTAGTTTAGAAATAAATAATTAGTTGTCTGCCAGACCAGTCAAGAAGATCCAGTGAGTCAGAAGCACTGGCATTCTAAATGCTGAAATAATATTTCATACTCAGAATGCAAAATGGAATGTAAAAATTCAGCATTTCTTTTTCAGCATTGCACTGGTAAAACGGAACAAGTAGATGCATTTTGAATATTTACAAATATTTGTTTCAGCTCTAATTATTAAGTCCTATTAGTTATTCAGCTCTATAGTCATTCAGCTCTAGCAATTCAGTTTTAGCGCTCTTCTGAGTTGCTTAAAACTTGACAAAAACATATGCTACTTTGAAACAATATTTATGCATCATCCTTAGATCTTGAGTTAAGCTGAATGATGCTAATTAATTCCAGGATTTCTGGAGTTTCAAGTGCAAAGGGGTGTAGAAAGAGGAATCTCTGTTTAGTTGCTCAGCTGTACTTGTGCCACCTTTCTCAGTATGGCCAGAAATATGAACCCTCAGGTTGCAGCTAATGCCTTTGGGTGAGCCAGCTATGATGATTTCTGCACATCACCACATAGCCCAGAAAACCCACAGCAGCTAGTTGATTCCAGCAATGAAAGCCTCCAACAATACATTAATGAAGGACATTCTAAGGAATCTCTGAGATACTGTGTTCAAATGAGAAGAGTTGTTTGCTTTAATGATTGCCAGCCTGACAGATGAATACTTTATGCATCTGATGAAGTGAGTTCTGACCCTCCAAAGCTTAAGAAAAAATACATGGTAATATTTTTAACGTGCCACTGGACTCCTGTTCTATACATGCGTTTTGCCAAGGTTCTATGCTCTGCTGCCTGTAAATATGTTACAGGTTGGCATTGAGGAGCATTCAGAAAATGATCATTGTATGTAGTGTTCACACAGTTGCATTTGTCCAATAGTCTTGGACTTAATCAAGCAAACTGGTAGAATGGAGGGGAAAAAATTGCACATAGAACATAGCCAAATGCTTTAAGTCCCAAATCAAACCACCTGGAGGTCAAATTCTGGTTCCAAGAGACAGACGGTTGGGTTTTGGAAGAATGTCCCTTTTAATATGTCAAATGGGGAATCTGCTAAAGTTCAGAAAACTAAAGAATAGGTTCTGACAGGCTCAGCTGCAGTTAAGCAAAAAAGTTTGCCAGGGAAGAATTAATCAGAGCACAAAAATGTCAGATAATTTTTTTAAAAAAGAAGTTCAGTGAGATGTCCAAGCCACAATATTCTGTGAAGTGCGGGGGGGGGGAGGGGGTTATTTTCTAGTGACATAGCAAGTTTTCCTTCTGTCCCTGCTGAACATCAAGTCTGTGGGTTTGGATCTGGCTTTTTTTTGTTCTGTCAATGACACATTTATTGGGTTTTAGCACTTGCAATCTGGCTGGAAAGAAGTTCTTGGAATGAGGAAATACCTTGAATGTGTAAAGACAAAGCAAAGAGGCCTGGACACCCAAGCATCCATATGTGAATGCTTGCTGGGGAAAAAAGCATCCTATCCAGAGAAGTGGGACACTTTCTCTCATCAAATTAACAAAGCTCTTCCTCTTAATATGCTCCAGCTATGGTTGGTGATATACAGCCCTATGTTATAACAAGCCTTGTCTTGTCACACTCATTTGTACACTGACTCAAATATATTCCTTCATATTAACCAACACAAACATATTTATGGATGGTCATCCTATGGCCAATGAGGCTTGTGCTTAAGAACAAGCAGGAATGAAACAAGATGGTGGCACTATGAGCAGGAAGAGGAGGACCAGGATCTGCCATAGCCAGGCAGGTGGTTGTGTGGAAGCTAAGCAGGCTGGACAGCAAAAGGTCAGCTTGAAGAGAGGGGAAGGATGGGATTCCTCCATCATCATCACCATTGACTGGCAAGGATCCTCTTCATGAAGGAGAGGGAAAGAAGGGAAGAGTAGGCCCCAGTTACATTTCCCAGGCAAGCAGTGTACTAGAGGGGTGAACAAGTAGACAGCTAAGGATGGAATCTCCTTCCATGCAATCCTGCAGGTCTCTGTTGTATTTTCTGATTTGGGGGCACCTTCTCCTAATTATTGTCACAATGAAATCGATTGCTACATGCTGGAGTCTTCTCTGATTTTTGCTATACCTTTATGTATCCCAGATCAACAGTTCTTAATTTATTTTATTTTATTATTTATTTATTTTGTCACATTTTTATCCCGCCCTATCCCAAAGGGCTCAGGGTGGGTTACAACAATTTAATAGAAGTCCACTGCTGGTGGGAATGCCCACTCTATAACTGAGACCCGTATCCTCCTTCCCCCTCCCAGAAACAATTGTGCATATTGTACTCATAATGTACACATATGTTATCCTTGCATTCCTCTGTCTGTAATCCTGCTTTCTGTAATAGCATGATTCGACTTTGGAACAGTGACTCAGAAGAGACATAATGTGCAAGCTTGGCTTATTGTAACTACAGTTAGTTTGTGTTGCCAGGATTTAGCTTACAGATCATTATTCAAATCTTGGTTTACCTCAACAAATGCTTGCCTTTCTTCTATAGCCAGTGAGGCCTGGGTTTAAGAACAAGCCAGGATGAATTTAGAATGTTTGCGTTCACACATCTTGTTAAATCATAATTAAGAGTGGTATATCAACCAACATCATATCGTGGTTTGACAGGCTTAAACTAAGCTACTGTAGCATCCAAAGCAGATCTACTCAAAATCCTAGAAATGTTTATTCAACATGGCTTACTTTAGGATTAGTATTTTAGGCTTCATGGACTTCATCCCTGAACTGGAATTAATTTGATTAAGTTATGGGTTTTGTGTGATATTTGAACTAAGCATACATCTCTATGCCGTATATTCCAGAAGTCTCATGATTATTTGTGATGTTTTTGCTAGTAATAAATATTGATGCAGCCAGAGTCCTGTGCATGTTCAGAAGAAATTCCTGCTGAGATCCTTGGGCATCACTTTCAGGCACGAGCAGAGGATTGCAGCCTTAAAGATTCCACTGAACAACAGTGCAAAGATTCAGCAAAATTGTTCTTCTATACACAACAATGCAAAGAGCAGGATGACCTTTCACCACAAAGCTAATTTGCAGAACAGAGGCATCCTTGTTTAATTAGACCTGACCCACAAAGGTCAATCCTAGTTCTTAGGTTCTCTGCCTACCAGCACAATTTTTAGTGATATATTTTACAATAAAAATATTTGATCCAGTCTTCCCTTTGTCCACAAGTTCCCTTTGTCCAGTATGTACCAATCTGTTGTCATCAATGAAAAAAAAAGCAAAGATTGTTGATATCTCTTCACTAAATGCCCTGGTAGCAGGCAGCTCCTCCTGCTGTTCTTTCCTCAGGCAACAGCTTTCAATTGGAGAAGAAGTAATCAATAAAACAGAATTGCATCTTCCCTTGGTGGAGGAAGTCCCTGAACAGATACCAGCCAGACTGGAATCAACTGTTTCTTTTCCTTTGATCAAGCACAACAAGGCTGCTAAATACCCCCAGAGGGCTAGATCTCAGTCTCCCATGCTGCCCACCTCATGCTGATAACTCCACCAAGGCCTATTGTGGTATTGTGTTTGAAGAATAGATCACCTATCAGACTGAATGCCTGCAACCTTCTATTTCTAGCAGGAGGCCCTTTGATGCCACAGCAATGATAATTACAGTCTAATTGAGTGATTAACAACCTAATGAGCTCATAGCTTTAACGATGTTACCAATATTGAAAGATGCACTATAGAATGGGTCTCTCATAAGATACACTAGAAGCTTAGCCATTTTAGCCTTTTTCTCAGTAACACTAAGTTGCAGCAGGATTTTTTTAAAAAATCAGTTTGCATTTTCCTTCATAGTTTCCTTTTTCAAATGAATTCAGCTGAGATTTTTCTGAGGAATTTACAAATGCAAAAGGCCACGGTGACAAATTTTATTTTACTTCTTTGTTTTTATTTGTCTGTATTTATAATCTGCCTTTCTCACTGAGATTACACCATGTCAATTGATAGTCATCCGAAAATATCCATACAAAGATGCCCATACAAACAGATATCTAATAAGCACAATGCAGGTTGATAAACTGATATGAGGAGATGAGCAATGTAACAAATGAATGAGCATAACATATTAGGCATGGGGCATGGTACAGAGTGCATATATAATGAAAAAAATGGTATTACATCAGTAGAAAAAAATGAAATGACAGGGTAATATACACAACAAATTGATAATAGTGGTATAATCCACAGTTGTTCTTATTTATACAGTGCCTTCCTGAATCATTCTATTGTTAGTACAAGTGGAAGCCTGCAAGGACTTCCAAAGTGCAACTCAGTTTCCCCTGCATCACCATTCCCACACTATTTCCTCTTCCCTTCCTCTCGGCAATCCCCATATTTTCATCTTTATCTGCTTCCTTCTCTCCTTCCCACCCACCAGCCAACTTGCTCTTATCTGCTTGTTTTCAATTTCCCTATTTCATTACCTCTGGCAGACTCTGCCTGGGAGAACCATGGTCCAATTGCACAATCACTTTGTTGGGGTAGTTGTACAGTGGGGAACCTACAAGGACTTGCAAGGGGCACCTCATTTTTCCATGTATCACTTTTTCCATGCTATTTCTTCTCTTCCTCCTGGACACCGTTATATTCTCACCCATATCTGCTTCCTTCTCCCCTTCCCATCTACCTATCAACCGACTTTTATCTACCCTTCAACTATCTTCATTATCTTCAGCTGTATTTATTATTTAGTTATTTCATTTATACTCACCTTTCTCTACAATGGGGGCCCAAGAAGCTCACATAATGCTCCTCTTCTCTATTGTATTATCACAATAGCCTTCCAGGACTGAGATCATGCCACTTTCCTATATCTTACTCCCACCACTATTTCTTCTTTCTATCCCCCTGGCAATCCCCATATTCTTTCCCATTGACCTTCCTTAGTCCCTCAGTCACATACTAACCTACCTTTTATGTGCCTCCTAGCTTCAAGTATATTTATTTTCTTCATTTATATACCACAATTATCAACAGAGAGGGTCAAAGCAGCTTACATTATTCTCCTTTCCTTCTTTTTATCCACTCAACAATTCTGTGAGGTAGATTAGGTTGAAAGTTCCAAAATCAACCAGTGAGTTTCCACAGCAAGATGGGGATTTGTATCTGGGTCTCTCAGACCCTACTGTGAAGCTCTAATCTCTATATCACCCAGGCTTTCATTGGCCATTTCCACATAGCACAAATAAAACATTTTCAGGATGGGGAAAAAGTGTTTTGGGGAGGAATTCTGTAGAGTCTTTCCCCAAAAATATTTTATTTCCAGCCTCAAAACGTCTTAAATGACATTCTGGCGATTCTTTTGGCTGAAATGTTTTTTAAAAGCATCATTTGTGTGCTGTCCCTTTAAGATGCCATTTTGTAAGATCACTTGTTGCCTGCAGAATATCCTTGCCTTGTTTCTGGAGCATTTCAGAGTATTTTTGATATGTGGGAAGGCTTAATCTTCACAACATCAACTATAGAAGACTCAAGGAACTGCACTGGGGGGAAACAAATAGGGGAAAAACGAAAATGCCAATGAGGAATCATTTGAAGGGGGTGAATTTGAACAAAAAGGAGGAACAAAAAGGAGGAAAATGTTTTATACATGTTTTACAAACATTTTAAGGAGATTTGTGTGGAAAGGGCCATAGGGTGGCAGCTGTTGAATAGTAGCAAGCAGAGGGGCCTAGTTTTATCATGTTGAGTCATGCAAGTAAGTTGGTATCAAATCATTCAAATGTTGCTTCCAGCAGAAGCATATCAAGGGAAAATGTAGCCCAGTGCAAAATCTGAGTTTTCTGCCCCCCCATTCACCTGCCCCACCACCCCTCGCTGTCCCTGAGCCCGCTCTCCAGGACTGCAGAGGAAGAGTCAGAAGCTTCTACCCACGCCAAGGCAGTAGAATCACTGGGAGTCGCTCATGCTGTAGGCAGCTACCGTGCAGACTGCGGGGGGCCCAGAGCATGAGCTGTTGCCACCTGCTGCTGCAGGGCTGGCGGCTGCTGGGCATGGCCCATGTGGGGACAGTAGTGGCCTTCTCTGTTGCTGGCCTTCCCGATGGGCCAAAAGTGGCCCTTGAGCAGGGGGATGGTGGCCGGGGCGCCCCATCCTCCTGCTCTGGTGGCTCCTATGGCTGCTCTTGTGGCCCTGGCTGAGGTGTGCAGATGGGCCAAGGCGAGGCAGAGCAGGTATAAGGAGAAGACGCCGCTCTTGTGTTATGGGCAGGCAGCCACGGAATGGAGCAGCGGCACTGGCATGACCAGCGACAGGAGGAAGTCATGGCCCAGAAGAGGGGCCAGCTCAGCAGCGGCAGACAAGGTGAGCACCGAGTCTTTTCACAATCTGCCCTCCATGTGACTAAATGGCCACAGCCAGGGGACATTTGACCCCATATGTCCCCCTGGGTGGTATGCCCCTGGCTTCCAGCCTTGGATTATCAACCAGGTGGGACCTGGACATCTCCCACAATTACAACTGCACTCCAGAGATCAGAGATCTGTCCTCCTGGAGAGAATGGCTGGTCTGGAGGCTGGACTCTGGAGGGCATTATATCCAGCTAAGGCCACTTCCCTCCCCAAATTCTGCCCTTTTCAGATTCCTCTACAAAATCCAGAAGAATTTCCCAACCTGGAGCTGGCAACCCTCGCCAGGCCTAGTCCAAATGAATCTTCCCTCAAAAGCCAAAATAGGCCTGAAACAGACTATGCACACTCCCCTGGCTTCAGAAACTGAAGCCTGTAATGCTGTGGTTGAGTAACATTCGGCGAGGGAAACCATCACTTAAAGCTACAGGTACTGCTTTTATCATTTTCAGGTTTTTAAAAACTCTTTAAAAAGTTCTTTTCTGCAAACCTGGGGCTCTTTTCAGGTTTGTAGAAAAAATCTGTCTTTCCTATTCACAGCTCCAGTCACCAGATTTAAGTATCCAAAGATTTGGCCGACTTCACTGTTAGAATATATGATGATGATAAGCCTTATTACCTTTATAAGAAAGTTCTTCCAAATAACTTCATTTTACATTAAACCTTGAACCATACTTTGCAGACTTCATTTTTTCATGAATGTCACACTAAGGTTCACCAGTGCATAAAGACACATCATTCCTTCAGGCTATAAAAGTCTGTCTTAGATACAGGAGACTTACGCTAATTAAGTGGGCCTCATGTGCCTGTTAGAGGCAATATTAAAAGATGTCGCTCCCAGCAGGCTGTCACCATGGGACAGCTGAAGAAAACTTCTACCATAAAACTTATTTGGGAGGCATTCTACTGCCTAAAACTATGGTCAGCCTCTGAGCTTTCTGACAGAATTTTGGAACCAAAGAAAGGACTTATTCTTTTTATTTTCTTTTTAAAGAACTCATGGCTGTAATTGAAGAAGGATCTGCGGCTCTTTCAAACTTTTCTAGAATTCATCACTGAATTTTCATCTTCTATACAAAAAAAGAGGGTAAATCTCAAGGTTTTAAGACATATAATGAAAAGCATGTAGGCAGTATTCTGAGCAGTTGCTTGGTAATTATAAACTCTCATGACTCTTACAGTGCCATCCTAAACAGAGTTATAGCTTTCTAAATCCACTGGGCTTAGAAAGGGGTAACTCTGCTCAAGATGGCACTGTTAACCTTCCACTTATTCATTGGTAACTTTCTGCTGTGTCTCAGGCCTTCCTGCAGGTTAGCTGCTAATTTCCAATCCAGCTGTTGATCTGCAGGGCATTAATAAATGGACAGAGGGTTATCAGTAAGGTTGCCATTCTCCTTATGGTGCCTGGGTGTCTTCCAGAACTGCAACTGATCAGACTACAGAGACTAGTTGTTCTGGAGAAAATGGTCCCTCTCCTCTCCAGATTTGCCTTTCCTAGTCGTTACCTCTCACCCCCAAATCTCTTGGAATTTCCCAACCCAAACTTATTAGCCCTATGCATTAGGGAAGGGGAGTAAGGAGTTATCCTGAGGTCTCCCAACTTTATTGTTTTGCTCCTATGAAGGAACATGTACATTTAAAAAAAACAATGTACATTTCAGTTTTGCCTTTGCCTAAGGTGACCAGATGGTCACCTTTGTGATCCGGGACGGGGAAGCGTGCACGGGCTTCTGGGGCTTGCCGTTTGCTGTTGATCTGCAGGGCATGAGCGCGCAGCCGCAGGAGCGCACGGGCTTCTGGGGCTTGCTGTTTGCCGCCCTGTCACAGGGCGGCAAACGGCAAGCCCCAGAAGCCCATGCACTCCTGTGGCCGGGCGCACAGGAGGCTGCCGCACTGCCTTGCGCCCCCAAGGAAGTGCAGCAGCCTCCCAAAAATCGGGACAATTTGTAGAACCCGCGTCCCGCGTGACGGTCCCGCCAAAAGCAGGACGACTGGTCAGCCTACCTTTGCCTGCTCCTGCCCTGCTTTTATATCTCGGTCTCTTTTCATTCACGGGACCTGCAGTCTTCCCGTTTGGGGAGGGTTTTAAATTTGGGTCTCGCTGGGTGCCTTTGATTTGATTTTACTTTTTGTATTAATCGCTGTTTTTAAAGGGATTTAGTAGTATTTGTATTGGAATTTATTTGCTCAGTTTTGATCTTGTTGTTTAATTGTATTATGATTTAATTCTTATTGTACACCGCCCAGAGCCTTTCGGGGATAGGGTGGTATAGAAAACTAAACAATAAAATAAATAAATAAATAAAAATGTATTAATGTTTTCGTTATGGTATTCATTCTTTTTGTTTTGCTTTTTCCCCATTGGTTTCAATAGAAAACATATATTGTAAGGCTGTGATTTTTTTTCTGTCCTCCCTCCCTCGTTTCAGTAAGTTGCACTAGTCACAGACAGAACCCTTTCTGCTAAATTCTTGGGAAATCTGAGAGAGGGTACCAATTTATAGGCCATGAAAATCCTAAGCAATAAAGCGCTAAGAAATCAAATGTCCCAACAATGAATCCTCCACTATTGGTGGAGGGCTTCTGATAGGGACATTCGATTTCTTCCCAGTCAGCAGAAGCCTCTGCCTCCCCCCCACCCCCAAAGGCAAGCCCGGGTGCTCCCCCACCCCTCAGCCCCACACAGCAGCTCTGTGGCCCCTCCCCACCCTCCCCACCACCCCTACAACCCAGCATGGGCCTGTGGAGCTGCTCCACAAGCCTGACCCACCCTCCTCCCCAAGATCAAGCCTGGGCCTCTCCCCACACTCCCCCAACCCAATACTAACCTGCTAATTCTCCCCATCCCCATACTCACTTACTAACCCTCCCTGCACTGATAGCCACATCTTCCATCCCTCCCCACCCCAAACCTCACCTTCTAACCCTCCACCCCATGCCTCACCTTGTCAACCTCCCATTACCCCAACACTTTTCTTGCCACTCTCCCCCACCCCAATACTAACCTGCCAACCCACCCCATTTTCATACTCTCCTACTAACACTCCTCCACTTCCAGTCTCACTTTCCACCCCTCCCCTACTTCAAGCCTTACCTTTGAAACCTACTCCGACCCCAAGCCTCACCCCACCAGAAACCTTACCTTTCTGACCTCCCCCACCTGAAGCCTCCCATTCCAGTCTCTCCCAATCTGCCAACCCAAGCCTCCCCTTTCAAGCCTCCCACTACCCCAAGGCACTCCACTCCATCCTCCACTTATTCTCACCTTCCGACCTACCCCAAGCCACACTCTCCACCCACTCCCACCCCCAAACCACAGACTCACACCAAGGTAAGTGTGGCACTGTGAGCACAACAGCCCCACTAAAGCCCATTGTGGGGGAGATACTTTTTCTTCCACTCTTTGCCAGGGCCCATTGCATCTACCCTGCAATGGGCTTTGCTGCTAGTTTTAATATAATTCTAATTAATACCATACAGTGGTGTAGGGGCCGAAAATGATGCCCAGTGCAAAACGGTGCCCCTCCCCCTCCCCCACAGCAGATAGAACCTGGGTGCAAAACCTGCAGAGTTAAATGATATACGCAGCAGAGTTATTAAGAAAGTTACTTCTTTTTTATAAAGAGAATTTTTTTAAAAAGGTAAAGCAGGCTACAAAACATATATACAAAAGAAAGCAGTAAAAAAACTTGAGTGCATAAGCACTGGCATAAAACATACAAAGCAATATTAGGCAGAAGAATCATACACAATAATGTGCATGAATGAAGAGAGAGGTAGCAATAGTAGCAGTAGGTAGTAGAATGTAGAAGCCAAGTCCCAATTAAGCAGCTGGTAAAGGTCAGTCCAATTAGGCAGCTGCTCAGCATTAACCCAAGGACACAAGTGGGATTGCTCCTACAAAACTTAAGTATACATAGCTGCCAAATACTCTAACACCCTGTCCCCCACCCCAATTACCTGAGTTCAGTCAGCTGCTTTTTGGCAGCCTGGTGGGAAAAGAAGCCTGGTGGTAACTACACTTCCCAGGAGATATTGCAAACCCCAAGGTCACATGGGAAGTGTAGTTCCACCAGGCTAATTTCCCCTTTGCCCAGGCAGTGCACACACGTTGCACCAACGCCCAGTCATGTCCCTCCTCTTTCCCAGAAGTGTGGGGCAATTTTTCTGCCCCCCCCACGACTCCCATGGGGGCGCCCAGGACATTTGTCCCTGGATGTCCCTGTGGCAACTACCCCTATACCATATCTCAGGGAGGTTCCATAATATCAGATTTTGCCAACAGTGAAAGTTAATATGGAGTTCCCCGCTGTGAAACACTGGAGGGAATCCAAAACAGTTTTAATATCACTAGCAAGATTATTATTTTTACCTGTATTGGCCATTGTGGTTCAGCTCAAGGGTTGCTGGACATGGTCTCAGATATAAACCTCCTGGCCCTCACATTTTTGAGTGCCTCCAGACATTATTTAACAATGTCTTCAAACATCCTCTTCCCCCACTCCTCAGTACCCACTTCAGAACTGCTGGTATAGTTTGCTATAATAGATATGTTATACACCTGCTACAAAAATAATTGACATCAGTTTGTGGTTAAGAAAATGAATATACTCCTAAAATAAAACTCATCTCATTGGAGAAAGTGCATAAAATGGGATATGTGTGATTGTTCATCCATCAAAGAGTTTTCTATGAACAAAACTTGCAAGTCAGACAAATATTCTAACTTAATGATGTTGTTTTGATTGCTATTTTATCACTTTAATGTTGTTGTGATTTTTTATATCCTTTATTGTTACATAATTGTCTTGTGGAGTGGGATCAGGGAGAGGAGTCTCAGATTGAACAACACTGGGAGCAAGATTGGGTGGCAATAGATTGGGAAGGGGTGGAAAAGGGATTGATAGAGGGTATTTAACAGAAGAATAGAAGAGGAGTTTGGATTTATACCTTTTTTCTCAACCGAAAAGTGTCTCAAAGTGGCTTACAAACTTCTTCCCTTCCATTCCCCACAACATACACCTTCTGAGGTAGTTGGGGCTGAGAGAGTTCTGAAGATTTGTGACTAGCCCAAGGTCACCCAACAGGCTTCATGTGTAGGAGTGGAGAAACAAATTTGGCTCACCAGATTAAAGTTCACTGCTCATGTTGAGGAGTAGGAAAATCAAACCCGGTTCTGCAGATTAGAGTCTGCTTGCTCTTAACCACTACATCTTTCTGGCTCATTGATTCTATTGAGATTTTGGTGTATATGCTTACACTGACATTTATCATAATATGTGGAAAAATCCAAATAAATCTATTACATTTTTAATCTTACCCTTATTCCAAGGAGTTCAAAGTAGAATATGTGTATCTCCCCTCCTCTGTTTTACCATCATAGTAGCCCTGTGAAGTAGGTTAGGATGACTGGTCAACCACCAAACTTTGATGGTTGTGAATTTGAACCCAGATCTCCCCAGTCTTTGTCTAATCCTCTAAACAATATACGATACAGTCTCATAAATAATTTTATAAAAATCATCAATAATTTTACAAAAATGTGTAAGTTTAGGAGGAACATGATATAGTCTAATTCATACTTCTGTGGATGATTAGGTGTGGGAAACCTAGTTTAAAGTCTAGTTTAGTCACTAAACTCTATGGGAGGCCTTAGCCTACTAGACCTAGTATATCACAGCCCAAACTACCTTCCATGGGTTTTGTGAGGTGGGTGGGTGGAGGGAGAGTGTTAACGAAGAAGAGTAGACTTGTGAAGTGCTATGGAAATTATGACTAACAGCAAAATACAGTGGCTGTTCATTTTCCACTAAATAATCTTTTGACTTAAAATATGCCCTATATCATTTGAGCCTAGCAGGCTCAATATATTCCGGAGTGTTGTAATATGTCTATTTTAGCTATTTTTAATCTTTTCCCCCTCCACTCCTACCCCAGAAGGACACTATGGGTCAAAATGCACAGTTCTTCACCCACTTGTCAGAGATAATGTATTAAAATTAGAGGGCTGTGTTGATGACTTCCTTCATATAGCTGCCAGTGCAAAATTGTGTGTGTGGCTTCCACTTGTTTGGCATAGGAAAAATGAGGGTAACTTGAGAATTCATTACGAGAAAAGTACAGGCCTCTTGCCATCCTCTAATGGCTTTCTTACAGCTCAAAATGCAAAATTTACAAGGAAAGTCTTAAAGGAAATGACAGGAAAATCTCAGAAGATAACAGAATTGGACAGAGAGATTAATGGAAACCTTGGATTTTTCTAATCCACAGTGATTAATAACTTGGAGTTTCATGATCCCTCATTTCCATTGGAGTCAGGAAAGGATCAGCTGTAGCTTTCTAGTCTTTAAATCAAGCTAAAAACCACTCCACGTAGCCCAATTGGCCTTAAAAACTCTCCTCTCAAATGCAGTTTTATTTAGTAGGTTGGGATAGCAGGAAATGCCATTTGTGCCAATGAGACATGACATTCTCCAGCTGTGCAAATACATAATGATTATTTCTGTGCCTGCTATCTTCAGCTGCCTGGCTGGTCAGTTTGAAAGCCCGATGTTAAAACAATGCTGAGAAATTTTTTCAAGCAAAAATATTTATGATTTCCAATTGTGTAGACCTAGAAATGAGAAGATCAGGTTGTGAGAGGTTGTGCTGAGTGAGACTATCCATTTCAATCCCCCCCCCCCAAGCCAATAAGACTTTACTAATCTTGGAAGGAGAGAAGGAGTCCAGTGGTACAAACTCAGCACGTTAAAAACTGGACTATTTCCTGGAAGTCTCATATATTTCCTAATTTACGAATGTTGACTGCGCATTGACCAGTCATTTGAGTTTCACAAGAATGAACCTTATCCCACAGGGCTGCTTAATCCCAAATTTTGAGCAAGAGGCAATATTGATGATTATTTTTTTCCAAAGGTCGTCTGTGAGATGAACATGTGCAGCAGCCAGAAGGTCATTCCTCAGCTAAAAGAATCCTGTCAAATTATCAGAGTTTTTCAGTCATACTCGCAAAAATGTTTCAATCATATTAGCAAATGTGAGAAATATTTTTATATCCCCTTCCTTTGAGTGCTCACCAGTATATGGAAGTTAGATTCCTCAGTGGCTACCAGACATAGTGACTAAAAGGATCCTCCACATTCAGAGGCAGAAAACCTTTGAGCATCAGTGCTAAGGGGCAACACTGGGGGAAGGCTCTGCGTCCTTTTGCTGGTCATCCAATGTAATTGCTTTGCCACTCTGTAAGACAGGATGCAGGATGAGATGGGCCATTGGTTTGATTCAGTTGGGCTCTTTGTATGTCCTTATTTATATACTCCACCTGACTGCCCTCATCAGAGTCAGACTGAAATATAGACATGTCTTAAAAGCCATTAAAATAAAACAAAACACATTGTTAAAACATTTTAAACTAAAGTTAAAACACACATCAGGTGAAAAGCATTTTGAAATCCTGAACATCCTAGTAACTGGAGAAAAAAATGAGACTTTAACTTTATAAACCCTGATGGAGCTATCCAATTTTGAAATGCTTAGAAAATGTTCATAAATGATCTGCAATTGAAGGGCAATACACACTGGAACAAAAATATGCTGATAAGAGTCTGACATAGCTGACATTAAAATGGACAGAAACCATGGGGTTGTAGCAGATTGCTTAACGACAATGTCAGCTGTGTGTGTGGCACCAGTGAAAAGGTGGAAAAGGGAAACTCCATGCAAGGGGTTGTTTGGAAAAGAATTAATGGTAAAATAGCTTTATTTTGAATACTGTGTACAGTTCTGGTTGCTATATCTTAAAAAGAATGAGAGCTTCATAAAGAAGAAAGGTGGCTAATAAATATTTTAAATAAATAAAGTTTGTATAGCATGCAGAAAGTGGATAAAGAGATTTCCTGTCCCAATTTATAATACAGGAATTTAAGGACACCCAATGGAATTGATAGGCAGGAGGTTGAGAAAGACAGAAGGAAATACGTTATTCAATGAATTACACTGGGTTCCCAATCTGGATAACCGCAGTCAATCAAACCATTAACACCTTACAATCCAAATGCTTACATAAAGTAATGGGCCTCCCTAACTGTGTCCCCTTCGCAGCTATATGCCTGGAAACAGGACAGATTACATTTGAGACTATGGCATGGCTAAGAACATTCAAATATTGGCTCAAAATTAATTTCCAACAGGATTTTTCCAGCTTCACTTACTCCTTTTTACAAGACAGTAAATCTATGAACTGGAGCAATACCATTGAAAAATGGCATTAATGAAGATGCCAGCCACAGATGCAGGCGAAACAGGAGAAAATGCTACTAGAACAGTAGATGCTACTCGAACCATACAGCCCGGAAACCACTCAACACCCTAAACTTCTTGATTGGGAATTCCAAACATTGATGAATGCAGCCAAAAGGACCTGTTCACCTCTTAGTTTAGCAATTCCCCCCTCTCAAGGCCAAAAAGCTAATTATCTAATTACCTTGTTTAATCCAACACAAAGATGAGCCCTGGCTCTCGCCAGATTCAATGTTATGCCCTTCTCTTTTCTTTGTGGTAGGTTCAACAATCTCGATAAAGCTCAAAGATTAGGCTCCTGCAACCAAAATCAGATTGAAACCATAGCCCACTCCCTCTTTCACTGCTTGAGAACCAAGGGAATCAGAGTCAAATATGCAAAATCCATCCCATTACTTACCAAGGGCCTTTCATGCTCAGTTGCTATCCCAAACCTTTTGAGTAATCCTGAGATGGTTGCAAATTTTCTCCTTGAAATTATTGAATGCAAATTATTCACTAATCGGTCTGTATCTGTATGTATAGAACAAATGTAATTAACCCTTTCTGTTTTCCTTTCTTCACCATTTTATTTCATTTTAACATTTTATTTTAATATTATGATATGCCATGAATGGAATGTAACATATTTCAGTGACTGTTTTTTAAAATCTTTTATTCCTTGTATTATAGTCAGATTTACTGTGTATTAACTTCTGTTTCTTTTAATGCAAATAAAGGCCTTTCATTCATTCATTCATTCATTCATTCATTCATTCATTCATTCATTCATTCATTCATTCATTCATTCATTCATTCATTCATTCATTCATTCATTCATTCATTCAATGAATTACACTGTAGAATTCACTGCCTGTGACAGCCATGATGAATTCAGATGGCTTCCAAAGGGATTTGACAAATTCAGGGAGGATAGGTCTGCCACTAGTTAGCAGCCATGGTGACTAAATGTAACTTTCATATTGGAGGCAGTAAACCTCTGAATACTAGTGCTAGAAGGGAGTATCTTATGGAGGCCATTGTCTATGCATCCTATTTGTTTGTTCTCCAGGGCTATTGGTAAACTGTTGGGTGACTGTAATGCTGGACTAAATGGACCACTGGTCTTATCCAGCAGGGCTCTTGTTATGCTAGGAAAAATGAAACTCATCAGGACATGGTTACAGATCCTTGTGTGTGGCTTACAGCAGTTGGACTCTTAATCTAAAGGTTCAATGGCTTGGTAAACCAAAGGACAGTTAGGTGCATAAGTCATCACTGTATAGGTATAACACTGTGAAATCATGCCATATTTTGGCAAGGTGAAAATTACATTTTAATGGCAGTAAATCTCTCCTTTTCCATCCAATGCTCCACCCCCTGCCCACCCCCGAACACAGTTCCGTTGGCAGATTTAGAAGGCAGTTACTTTTACATCCGCACAGCCATCTCTAAGTAAAGTACTGGCCAGACAGCTAATAAATGTGAAAAATTATGTAGCTCTATAACTTAAAAAAAAATAAAGTGGAGACCTGTTTGTTTTAGGAAAAAATGGTGAATGCTTTTTTGACATGGTAGCTTAATGGACTCATTAGCCTAATAGGAGATATATATATACAGGCTTAGCTCCTAGGAGTCCTGGTAAAAATGCTAGCTTTTTATAAAAGGTCATTTCAGCACATTGAGCCAGCAGGTAATTTTCCCTTTGGTTTTGGCTGAGACAAATGGCATGCCTTCAGAAGTAAGTGGTCCATTTGGCTCTATATTGGTTATCTGAACTACCTGAACAGCAGCCATTTGCCTAGCAACTATTTGTCTACCATTGGGGATATTTCTACCATTAGGGATTTATTCATTGTTAAAACTTGCAGAGTTGGTCTCACATATTGGCTTGGTCAGCATATAGCATCTGAATATATCTGTCCCAATCTGCAAAGCAAATGAGCTGCCTAATGCAGCTATGGCCTACCCAATTTTTCCTCCAGCTCTTTGCTTGTCAGCTATACTCTGTGTCACCAAAAGATCTAAGTGCAGTCACTAGTTGTTAGGCCGAAGTAGAAAATATTCCCTTCATGCCTGAGGCTTCTGTTGTCCATTTGCCCCCCTCTCCCCCCTCACTCGCCAACCACCTTTCCTCCATGCCTGAGGCTTCTACATCCTGCCTGCCTCCCCCTCACTTACCTGTCAGCTTTCCTCCATGTCTGAGGCTTCTGTCTCCCACCTGTCTCCCCCTGCCTCTCCCCTCACTCACCTGCCACATTTCCTCTGTGCTTGAGGTTTCTGCCACCTGCCCAGTGGAGGAGGGTTGGAGGGGCCTGGTACGGGGGCTGGACACTAGGTGCTGGTGCTGGACACTAGGACCCAAATGGAACAGCAAGGAAGGTCCAGGAAGTGGCAGTGCATTCGTTCTCATTTGAGATTCTGTCTTTCTGTGAGACAGTGTACAGTAGAAGCAAAACTCTGCTATTTCATGCAGAGGCTGCCTGTCATGGAGCGTGTTCATGCCAAATGATCTTTTGCTACCACTTCTCTCTTCCCCATCTGTAGTCTTGCCTGCCTGCCAGCAGGTACAAGCAAATGAAATAGCTCATTCGATTAGGGTATCAACAAGCATCAACAGAGCATTAAGGCACCTGCAAAGCTTTACCCTTGACAGGAAGGCATATCCTTAGAAAAAGAAATATCAAGGCATTAAAGAGTGTCAAATGGGCATCAAGGCATCAACAAGCCCTTGAAATATTGCAGTGATTGACAGAAAGTGGAAACCTATTTGTTGGTTCTTCTGGATAGGTGAAGTCTCTGGCTAACCACATACGTCTAGAGCCCTCTCTTTTCTCTCCCATACCTGTTTCCCCACCACTGCCTTATACCATGTGGAAGTGAAACAGAAGAGTATAACTGAGGCAACAGAAAACAGAACACTGACAAGATGTACAGCAACCTTCCCTCATTATTTTCAAATGTAGCTAATTTTCTTGTTTGGATTACTTACAATAACTATAATAATGAGTGGAGTTAGTTTGGGTCATATATGATTAATTATTACTTGAATGTGTATGCCTACTATCTATCAGATTTTGATTTCTTATTCAGGTTTCCTAACTTGTAGTCTGTGCACGTTTACCAAGAAGTAGCTCATGTTTGCTCGTTAGGGCTTTCTTCTTCTTTAAGCCCATGTGCATAGTACTATAACCTTGGAGTCAAATAAATTGAATGCTGCTTGTGATACTTTTAATCTCACTTTAGCATTTGAAAAAAAGTTTCATACTCCACAGTAAAAATACATGGCAAATTAACTTAGTCCATGATTCAGCTTAATCTGATGAGAACCTCTGATGGCCCATAAATAACATAAATTAACCAGAGCTCATTGTGGTGAATGGTACTGACTTGTTATTGAAACTTTATTTTTAGATTCCTTAACCAGGTGTTCCAGTAATGAGGAAGAATTGTGTTGAGGTATCAGGGAAGTTTTTGTGAACTAGAAGAGATCTATTTTTCCCATGAGCACTCTCACTCGCCGTATTACACATGATTAATGTGGATATGTGAGGTCAAGTGAGCTCATGTGCTAGTTGGTACTTTGTATGCTAGCAACTTTTGAGGAATTGTCATATGAACATTCCCCAAAAGCCAATACCACAATTCCTTTACTGTATATGTTGCTGGATGCAGAAGTGTAGTGGGGCAAAATGGTGCCTGGGGCAAAATGGCACCCCCTTGCCCCCGGTGCCCCACTTACCTGAGCTGGCGGCGGGCAGCCTGGCACAGCCTGGTGGGGTGGGGCTGAGGGATGCCTGGCTGCAGCCACTGCTGGCTCTGGCAGGGCAGGGTGGGACTGAGGGGCACCCTGTGGTGGCCCCACTAGGCCACTCCTTCAGCCTCCAGTGGGTGAAGGAGTGGCCTGATGGGGCCAGGCCCAGCTGAGGGGAAAAGTGGGAGTGGTTTGGGGGCAATTTTCTACCCCATGTGACCGAACAAAGGGCCGCCTGGTGTATTTGTGTCCCCCCCATGGTACCAATGCCACTGGCTGGATGGCAAAATGGGCTACCTTGTCTCTGGAGTGAGAAGCACACCAATGACCTTTCACAGCAGAGCTAGTATATGAACTACGTGAGGTTGTTCCATTTTCAATCCTACAATAGAAGAATCAAAGATGAGCAAATTGCTCTTGCTGTTTCTCTGAATATCTGCATGATGTGGTTTTGTTCCTCTGGTCTTTTTATATTTTTTTCAACATTTTACCCCCCTCCCCCTTTTTGTTGTTTTTGTTGTCAAGTCACCGTTGATATATAATTACACTACAGGATTTTCAAGGCAAGTGGCATCTGGAGGAGGTTTGCTACTGCCTGTGTCATGACCCTGGTATTCCTTGGAGGTCTCCCATCCAAATGCTTGCCAGGGTCAAGGCTAAGAGTGTGTGACTGACCCAAAGCCATCTGGCAAGGTTCCATGGCAAGGTGGAGATTTGAACTTGGGCTTTCCAGATCCTAGACATACACTACACTTCCCAGATCCTAGTCATACACTATACCATGCTGGTTTAGTGTATGGTTCTCACCCCCCCAAAATATGACAATAATATTTGACAAAATATACAGTGATCAGTATAACGTTTCACTGACTGAATGAATAGTTCATTTATACACAGTTCCCTGATGATGTATGGGTGATACCTGCATGAGCATGTATCCAAATAAAAGCAGTTACGTGTGTGTGATTGTGGATGCAGAAGGGTGGTGGGAAGACAAGACACATTGTGGCAGGAGGGGCCAAGCATGCAGGTCTGTGTATTTGCATGTGAGAATGAAGCTAGCTAGTAACCTCCAACCAGTCCTGTCTCAGCCAACATACTAACCAGGGCTCTTATTGAGAGGATGAATTGGAGGAGGAAAGAACAATGTTGTATGCCCAATTGGTGAGGAAAATGGGGTGTAAATATCTAAACAAATGTATCATACTTGGTGAAAAAAAATCAAAATCTGTTACATACATCCAAAAGGGTTGTCATGGTCTTAGAAACCCCACGATTGACAGTTCAAATAAAACTCTGAGAGTGGCAGCTAGAACCCTGTCTGTTGAGAACTGACAGTCCATTGAGGCAGAAATTAAGTAGAGCTTGAAACAGCTGTGTGAACTGTAAATTATCTGGTGGAAGATTCTCCTCAGGAGTTAAAAGCAACACATTTTGGGTTTTTGGATCAGGATAGAATCCAAAACCAGTTATATAGGGATATAGCTAAGGTTTACATAATGATTTTTAAGAGTTCAATGACAGATATCTCTTGGGAATCAAGCAATCCCAAACTAGTTTGAGAGACTGGGAAAGTGTTCTAATATACCTAACTCCTACAACTGAAGAACCACTGTGAAAAAAGAAAAAAAACCTTAAGTTTAAGTAGGCATAAAAGAAACTTAAGAAACAAACCAGATACTGTGAAGAGAAAACACTCTCAGTAGACAATAAAGGTTTAAACACTTTTACTTGAATGACCTTGATACATTTGGAAATACAATATATCAGTTCACACACACACAAGCCTTTATTGGCATATAAAACAGGACAAAATTTTAAAACAAAACAAGGTTAAGAAATACAGTTAAAATTACTAATTTCCAGTATAAAATTTGCCACAGTTTCACAAAAGAGTACATCAGAGCTGTTCAGGCGATTGGGTATCTTATAACACTCATGCCACTGAGACAATATATCAGTTAGACTGAACCATCTGAAAGTTCTCAATTTTGTTATGTTGTTACAATCTACTTTTCTGTTATGAAGAATTGCTAACCTGACCTTTAAGTCCCTAACTTGTAAAAGTGGCAGAAACAGAGAAAACTATTTTTAAGCTGAATTTCAAAGAGCCTCTCCAGTAGCAAATATTTCTGACAATTTTATTACTCAAAATAAATCTCTCTACCCTACAAACATTGTAGGCAATGAAATAATGGGAGTGAAAAATGGTTTAGTCCTCTCTGTTCCGAAGGGCTGTACTGGTAAGTGGGGAGGGTGAATCTGATGAAGAAATGAAGCAGTCAAGTATTTTATGATCTTCCCTCAGCACAATGCAGCAACATAATCCTTTCTCTTCAAGCACTTGGCTTTCACACCTTTTGGAGCTCTAGTCATCCTTTCATGATGATCTATCTGCTCACAGAAGGAGAGCAGGCACAGTGTGGAAAATGCATGTTCTGCAAAGCACTGCCCTTCATCTAAATATGTCTTTAAAAAATAAACCCATAATTCAGTCATACAAGCTGTTTATTTTTGAACACAACGTTTTGTCAGGGAATGGGCAATCTGGCCTTACACTTTGACAGAAAAATGTTTACTCAAAGAGTTAACACAGATGAGTAATCTTGCATTCAACTGCCAGTTCTCTGGTGGTGGGATTCCAGTAAACAGCCAGACACTTTGAATACTTTATGTCACACACTAACCACTAAAACAACACACTGCCATGGAGTTCTTCCCTGTTAAACCAAAAACATACTCAGCCATGGAAACTTAGGCTGGGAGTATCTTTCTGAAGAAATATCCCCTTCATCACATACTTTTAAATTTGCCACTGTCTTGAAACATGCAACAAAGCATGACTTGCTACTCATTCAATGGTCTCTTCTTCCACATAAAGCAAGTTCTTTTCTTAAACACCCTTATTTAGCAAAAACAAAAGGCTTTGGAAATGTACAGTGCTCCCAAAGCATTCAAGATGTGATCATCTACACAATATTGAGTTGGATTTTTAAAGAAATATTTACTCCAGCAAGGATAACCTGAGTTAGTACTGGGTTATTGTTTAAAACGTCACTTTGCACTCACACGGGGGCGGTTTGTACTACCAAATGAGCATGTTATGTATTTGGGAAGATTGGCATTCAGCATGCTTTGAGGCATCAGGAGATTTTGTTACTCTGCACTGTGATTTTATTGTGATGGAAGCTGCTTCATGACCTTTCAAGAAGTTATACTATGCATTTGTAGAAAAAGAAATGAATTAATGAAACTCCATCAAATTTTACTGCTTCATAACTCATCTATGTAGGTGGGTTAGTCGGGCATTTTAAATCTTGCACAGCTAAGTTTCAGACCCATCTGTGCAGGCTTAAAGTAAGTAAGTTTCACTTGGCAGAATTCTAGACTTCTGCACAAGCTTTATGCTCCTCAAAAAATTGCACAAGGACCCTAGATCAAAATTAACTAGAGTACTTTTGTTTGTTTCTTTACAGAGATGCACTTCTTTTCAATTACTCATGGAGCCATCCTAAACAGTGGCACTGTTTTAAGCCCATTGACTCTAATTACTTGTTTTAAAACAGTACTGCAATAATCCAAGCCTACGCAAAGTCCCACCTAAGCCCAAGGCAAGACTGAATTCTTTAAGAATTCTTCTTTCCTATCCTTATCAATGCTATCAATGTCAAGAATTTCAGACACATAAGTAGAATTTCATTTTTTTTTAATTAAAAAGGGTTTTTTATTTAAGGCCTTTTTGTGAACAATTGTTAGTAAAATAAAATATGCCAAAGAGACAAAACTTGGTAAGAAGAGGATTTAAATAGAGCTGAACATGTCTGTTCAGGAGATAAAATATATTGCAGACTGATATTTCTGTGACCATAATAAATTAAATAATTGAAATATGTGTGGTAGAGGGACAACCTAGGCATGGCAGCTATTCAAGCCCTGTGTAAGGAACTTGGGACAGCACTTCAGGGTCAGGCTCTCATCTCTTATGCCATCCCCATCTTGCAGAAGGTGCTGATTTTCCTCTGATTCTTAGCCACTGACTTCTTCTAAAGCAGGGGTAGGGAACCTGCGGCTCTCCAGATGTTCAGGAACCACACTTCCCATCAGCCCCTACCAATTGGCCATGCTGACAGAGGCTGATGGGAATTGTAGTTCCTGAACATCTGGAGAGCCGCAGGTTCCCTACCCCTGTTCTAAAGGGATCAGGCCCCAAATCCTGGAAGTTGTCAGCAAGTCAGTGCCTTGACAGCTCCCTGGACATATTGCTGGCCCACCTGCAGAAGTATGTGTGCTGCCCTACAGAGGAAACAGATCTGGCGCCCATCCCAACAGGGTTCATCTCATCTGTGGGCATTCTCAATGATTGGGGAGGGGCACAGATTGCATACACATTGCCCTTATCATTCATGCACATACCCAGGAGGAGCCACAGGTTTACTGCAACTGAAATCACTTCTACAGCCTGAACCTCCAGGCGATTTACAACTATGTCTTCACACACCTCATGACCAAGTTCCCAGGCAACTTGCACAATGCCCAGATCATCATGGTATCTGTCCTCAACTGATTCTGTGCCACCTGGCTAGAGGGCTAAGTAAGAACAGAAGTTTCAATTAACACAGCCCTTTCAAACTTTGTATATTAGCAAATTAGCCACAATCAGTGATGTAGGTATAGATTTTTAATGGGGGTGTTAAGGGCCCTGCCCCCACCCACCCACTCCTGAAGGCATGGCCATGCCTCCCCAAGCCCCACTCCCAGCCTCAGTGCTTATAAAAGCAGCTCTCCAAGGCTAGGGACAGCAGACTCCCCTGCCCCCCCTCCCTGGCCCTCCCGACTGCCTAGGCTCCCAGCAGGCAGCTGGCAGTTCCTTCTGCCCTCCCCTCCAAGCAGAGGTGTAGCTAGGAAAAATGGAGCCTAGTGCGAAATCTGAGCCCCCCCCCCCCCCCGTGGGCAGCCACTGTGATGCTGGAATCCACCCCCAAACTAGGGAGCCCAGATTCTCCTTTTAAATGCACCTTAAAGGGAGAATCTGGGGTCCACAGTTAAAACAACATTGAAAGTGATGCTGTTTTGGGGTGGATTATCCTCCACCATGAAACAGCATCACTTTCAATGTTTAATCTGGGGACCTCAGATTCTCCCTTCAAATCCATGCCGAAGGGGGTGGATTTAAAAAATTTCAGGGCATCTTTAGGAGACTCTCCTGATGAGACCACCCAGGTTTGTTGAAGTTTGGTTCAAGGAGTCCAAAGTTATGGACCCTCAAAGGTGTAGCCCCCATCTCCTATTAGTTCCCATTGGAAACAATGGGGGATGGGGTACCCTCTTTGGGAGTCCATAACTTTGTACCCCCTGAACCAAACCTCATCAAACTTGGATGGTATCATCAGAAGAGTTTTTCAACAGATCCCTGAAATTTTGGTGCTGCTGCACCCCCTGCAAGCCAAAAACCTAAAAAACACTAAAAATACAAAAAAAATCACAAATGGGGGGCGGAGCTTTGGAAATGTAATGGGGGGGTTGAACCTGAGGGAAACTCCCCTCTTACCTACACCCTTGGTCACAATCTAGGAGATTCGTTACTAAAATTTCCCATTTGTTTTAAAGGATAAAAGCAGCTCTTGGAAGAGCAGTTAGGATTGAATCTATAGAACTTGGGGCAGGGGAGGGTGGCGTAATAATTTCCTCTATAGCATTTTCTGAGTCTTGATGTCACTGGAACTTGCTATTTGTTCTGTGATGGAAACATACATGTATCCATAGGCCAATAACAGTGGTGGCAGAGGGAGCAGGATAATAGTACAAGGGAAAATGTTAACCTTTCAGTTACTATTCCTGGTGTGACTCACAGTCACATCCCATACTAAGCTATTTTTAGCCCTAAAAAGTGATCCCAATTACATATTTCCTGGGTCATATTTCATACTGAGTGAGAGTTCTTAGAGCAAGTCATTGAGGACCTCACCAAGCTAATATGCACTTGTTCAAGGTCAACATTTTATTGGAGTCAATTGTCTGTTGCCCTTGGAGCTGTCCATGGTCTGGTAGAACCTCCGTCTACTGAGGCCTCTGCTATCCATTTACTTCCTGGCAACCTGCTTCTAAGCAATCTGTTATCTACCCCTGTGGTCAATTGCAGCATAGAAAGTGGCTTATGGAGACCACATGGATGACTACTACTGCCTGTATGGCTGTAGTAAGCCAGTCATGATCGTTGTGTAGTTGAAATCTTCTATCATGTAATTAATTCTTAAGATATAGCCTTTTGTGCCTTTACCTTTCTTAATAATGTCTGAAATCACATGTTGTCAAGTCCTTCAAATTGTCTGTTTTCTTCTCAGTACATATTTATTTATTTGTAACATTTGTTTGCTGCCTTTCCACCCCAGTGGGTTCCTATGGCAGCAAAACTCAAAACATTAAATATTCCAACATTAAAATAGCATTGAAAATATAGTATATATAAAATAATTCAATAAAAACATATAAACTCACATAACACTAAAGCAATAACAATTGTTAGGGATATGCCAGAGAGAGAGAGAGACACACACACACACACATAGATACATATACATATACATATATATGATGAATTTCCCTTGGGAGGGAGTTTCAAAGTTTTGATGCCATGTCTAAGAAGGCCCTTCTTTGGGTTGCCACCTGTATAGATTCAGATAGTGTGGGCACTCAAAATAGGGCCTTCAAAGATGACCAGAGTGAAGGGTTCATATGGGACAAAGCGGCCTTTAAGGTATTCTGGACCCAATCTGTATAGGATTTCAAAGATCAATACCAGCAGCTTAAATTAAGCCCAGAAGCAAATTGGGAGCCAATGTAGATGGGACAAGACTGGAGTGATAAGGTCCTTACAACCCACTCCTGTCAACATTCTGGCTGCAGCATGCTGTACTGTAACTTCTGGTCACTCTTCAAGGGCAGCTTCATGTAGAGCACACTGAAGGGATCTAATCAAGATGTTAGTTACCAGGGTATACCCCACAGTGGCAAGATATTTCCTGCTCAGGAAGACCTGCAGATAGTTTTCCAGCCAAAACTGGTGAAAGGGATCCCAGACCATTGCTACCACATGTTTGTCCTACAGGAGAACACCCAAGGTATAAATCTTCTCCTTTAACAGGAGTGCAACTCCTTCTAGAGGAGGAGATGTCCCCATTCCTGGGTCAAATTTTAACCCCACCAGTAGCTGCTCTGGTCGAAATTATTTTTCCATTTCACATCCATCCCAAAGCTGCCTTTAGGCATCTGTTCACTGTTCCCACAATGTCCATGGAATCTATTGGAAGCATGAAATAGAACTGTTATCTGCATACTGGTGGCAGTTCAACCCAAATCCTCAGATGATCTCTCCCAGCAGCTTCATGTTAATGTTAAAATGCATGGGGGACAAATTGGAAGCTGACAGGACCTTGTAGACCAATAGGCCAAGCAGCAGACTCCCAGCATCATACTCTGAAACCTATCTTCAAGGTAGGATTGAAACCACTGTAAAACAGTGCACCCCAATCACAAGTATACCACTATTGATAATATTAATAATATTGAAAGTGACCAAAAGCTCCAGGGTTGCAGTTTCTCATCCTCTCCTAGTAAAGGACGTAGTACTCAGGGGGCATAGTTGGGTGAGATTAATTCCTCCCTCCTTCCTCAGCCAGGTTTCAGTCATCCATGTCATGTCAGCCCTCTCATCCAAAATTAAATCCTGGATGGTTGATTTTTTTTTAATGTAGCTGAGCTAGCATTCAAAAACAAAATAATATAGCCCAACTGGATGTTGGTTATTCTCATCAGCAATTTTACATCATCCAATCTTTGTGAAGTTTCCAATTCACAATCTTTTTATGAATGAAAAACTGACTTATTTGTTGTTCAAGTTGAACCCGCATTCTCAAATTTTTAGTTTTTTTAATCCTTAGTACTTCAAGTTTAACTACTGTGAAGCAATCCTATATATAATGGTTTGGATCCAACCAGTTTTTCCAGTGTCAAAAGGAAGGAGAATGGGTCTGTTCTGACCAACAAAAATGCTATCCTGGGAATGATGGGACCCATGTGATCAAAAGGTATGCATGACAAAATTGTAGCAAGGGAGAGAAGTGAATGAGATTGAATATAAAAGCTAGTAGGATCCAACTCGGTGTTTTCCACTAACTATTGCTTCTCACTATATATGTCCCAGTTAAGTAGCAATTGAATTGAAAGAAAGAAGAAATTATAAACAAAATGCTTGTGGTAACACAGGGGCCACTAGCCCAAAAGGATTTTGTTTTCATTGAATATCTGGCCCCATGCTGTAATATTAAGTAATGCAAAAGCAGTATTCAAAGTATTATGGGGAGATACTATGCACGAACAACAAACCTAACCCTTCCCTAGGCTCACAGAACTTATTTCATGGTTCTTCCAAGATCTTAATCCGAGATTCCAAGACCTTAATCCTAGAGATGATCCGTTTATATTATCATTGTAGCATAGTATACAGGGAGTTCTCCATTAAGTTCATCTTAATGCTAAGAATAATTTAATTTAAATAACAATGAATGAACAGTGGAAATTGTCATGCAATTAGTCATGTGAGAGTTGTGATAAATTCTTGTGCCAGATAGGAGAGAAATTGAAAGCTATTGCAGCAAGACTGAAAGATTTCCACCCATCCTGGACTGAGAGATCAAGAAGCTCCCTCATATCCCTTTCCAAACAAGCTCATTGTGGTACAGGGCATATTCAACGTGAAAAATGAATCTGAAAATGAATAACATGTGTGATGTGTTTAAAACATTATATAACAGCCATTCTGCCTGCTTGGCATAACTCAGTGTGCTGTATATCTTTCAGATTAAGGGTGTGAACCACTGCATATCACAGATTGTTACAATGCTTCATAATGCTTCTAAAGTATGTAATGACTTTTAAAATGGCTGGTGGTGGGGGGAACGGAACTTAGTAAAACAACTTGACTCATTTTGGGGAAAGTAAGCTAAGCTCAAATTCTAATGTTAGATTAATGGTCTGTAAAATGTCATTTTAAAAATGGAAGCTTTTTCCAGTTGAAGGAGGATAATAATGAGGCCCCTATTACCACTAGTTAGCCAAGTTTCAGACAGAAAAGTGAAGTTCTGCAGCACATGCTAAACAATGCAATTTACAGCTGTGAGTAAATCAAATGACTGTGGCACCACAGTCTATATTTTTAAACTGTCTGCATAAGATCAGGTGCATCTAGGAAATATATTGTAAAGAAGTGACTCTTAAACTGTGGGTCAGGCCTCACAAGGTGGATCACAATTCTTTCACAGGTACATCATGTGGCTGGTTGAACTAGATGAGTAGGACTATACTTGTTCTGTATAAATACAATTGCATTGTAAATGACTCATAAAAAGTACTTCCTTAATTTAAAGGATTATTAACTAATTAATTCCTAGGAATGTGCACCTGGAAAAAATACCTAAACTGCAAGGGAGAAAGTGCTGCCTCTTGATTAAAGATCTCCAAACTTTCAAGCAGTTGGACCAAGAGCAGAGGTGGGATCCAACCAGTTCTCACCACTTCTCTAGAAGTGGTTACTAATTTTTTCTGAGTGCCAAGAAGGGGTTACTAAAGCAACCTCCCTGCCCAATAGGGACTGGAGGTGTGTGTGCGTGCGGCGGCGGCGCCACTGTTTGAATCCCACCACCATTGGAACCTGTTATTAAAATGTTTGGATCCCACCACTGACCAAGAGGTCTAATTCTATGGGCCCCTAAAAGAGGTGTCCCCAGCCATCTTACTTGCAGAGCTGTGAACGGGGAGGAAAAAAATGACCCCACCCCTCAAAGATAGGAGGGAAGGAAAAGTGGCCAGCCAGCGTGGTGTAGTGATTAAGAGCTGGTGGATTCTAATCTGGAGAACCAGGTTTGATTTCCCACTCTTCCACCTGAGTGGCAGAGGCTTATCTGATGAATCAGATGTGTTTCCACACTCCTACATTCCTGCTGGGTGACCTTGGGCTAGTCACAGTTCTTTGGAACTCTCTCAGCCCCACCTACCTCACAAGGTAGAGGGAGAGAAGTGGGGAGAGAAGAAAAAGAAGTGGGGAGAGAAGAAAAAGAAGAGTTGGATTTATATCCCCCCTTTCTCTCCTGTAAGGATACTAAAAGGGGCTAACAAACTCCTTTCCCTCCCCCCCTCACAACAAACTGTGAGATAGAATGGGCTGAGAGAGCTCAGAAGAACTGTGAGATAGAATGGGCTGAGAGAGCTCAGAAGAACTGTGACTAGCCCAAGGTCACCCAGTGGGCGTGTGTTGGAGTACACAGGCTAATCTAAATTCCACAGATAAGCCTCCACAGCTCAAGCAGCGGAGCAGGGAATCAAAGTTCAAAGACCTTTATTAGGCATTAAAACATAGCAGAGCTAAGTAATCCAAATACAGTTTTACAAGATAGAACAGGTACTCCTGTTTCAAAAATGCATACATCAGAGCGAAAGAGGAGACCAGGAAATTATTTCGTAATAGTGAGCAAGAATTTGGCCACTATGTCCAATTGCTTGGGATTCTCTGTATTCAGAAGATAGTTCAGTTTAAGATTAAAAAGGCTTGGATGGACCAGTAGGATCCCTAGAAACAGGCTTGGTCTAACATCGCTAAATTTTGGACAAACTAATAAAATGTGCTCCAATGACTTCTCAGAGGTTTGACAGTATTCACAGGTACGCTTTTGCTGTGAAGGTGCCGGAATCTCTCTGGGGAAAGCAAGCTAGTGGAAATGTGTTGGTTCTCGCTTCTCTGGTCAACAGCCACCCCAGCTTAGGGTCGGACAAGATGTTTAAATACAGCCGTCTTGCATTTCCCGGCATGATGTTAAAATGGAGGGAGAGAACAAGCTCTGTTTTACTAACTAGGATATTGGTGTTCCTGGTCAATAGCCGCATCTTTGATACAACGCTTGTATCTCGGCTGGGAGAAAGCATGGCGAGCTGGTCCCAAGAAAGACCTAGGAGGAAATCTTTGATTTGATATGATCTCACCAGTTAGAAGATTGAAGTTCGTGGAGAGTGAAATAAATGAAACGGTTAGGACTGTTAAGGAAACAAAAACGAACATAAAAATTAAAGGTGTCCAACCATGCTTTTGTTTCAAGAGGTGTAATCCTGCCTCGAGGCAGAGGGTATGAGGGCACGCAATGGGGACCCCAAAAAAGCTTATATATAAAAATCTCTAGTTTGTATTCGCTCCAAGGATATATGCCAGGCTTCGATCCATAGGGAAACCCCATAGAGAAGTTGTTGGGACACCTTGGCATTAAATACCCTTAGAGCAGCCGGAATAAATCTGCCACCTTTAGTAAAGAAAAACCTTTCAATGGCAGCAGAGGTGATTTGACAGCTCTTGACAACAGTTTCCCTATGTTTGACCCAACTAGATTTGTGATGGAAATTGATTGAGAGCAGGGAATCAAACCGGTTCCTCCAGATTAGAGTACACCTACTCTCAACCACTATGCCATGCTGGCTGGCCAGCCGAAGGGAAAAGGAAAGGAGCTGTAATGGAAAGGAGCTTGTAAGCCACCTTGAGTCTCCTTACAGAACAGAAAGGTGGGGTATAAATCCAAACTCTTCTTCTTCTCTTCTTCAGACTCTCTGCTATGCCTGTCCCTGTGCCTGGCTCGTGCCTACTGGGAGTTGCCTTCTGGGGGGTGGGCAGTAACACTTGTCTAATTGTATTCAATTGGATGGGAGAAATGTCACTGCATGGGAGATTCACAGAATCAAAGAAAAGCAAGATTCCTGCTGCTGTTGATGGTAAGCACCTGGATACAAATAAATATATGGATTTAGGGGGGAGGGAAGGGGTGGGTCATAATTGCCTAAGACTCCTATATTTGTGTAATAGTTCTAGAAAAATCACAGTAATGACATGAAATAGTGATTTTTATGTATAACTTTGGCTCAGGGATTCCAGAATGAACTCCTCTATGAATGATTATAATCTAACTCATGTGTACTTAGCAGCACTCATGGCTGCATATCTGCTCAGCTGTCCATTAGGCCTGAAAGTCCATTAGGCCTGAAAGCCCCCGTTTTGGTACAGATGCCACTAAATATGTCAATCAGTAATCCAACCAATATTACAAGGATGTAATTTATTGGGAATATTTTTAATTCAATTTCACCATTTGATAATCTGAACAAGTCATTTTGTTTGTTTGTTTAAGGCCTTGAAAAAAAATATGAACTTTGAAGAGAATTTTTTGAAGAGGATATTTAATCATCATGAATTCCAGTGATAGTCTGATTAATAAAATGCCATGGTAGTAGCTTTAATAAGATTAATTCAGGACTTTTTGATCATGAATGTACCTCAGTAGCTGATACCACTAATTTGAAGTATTTCGTATTGATATCTCCTTATTGGAAAAAAAAACCCTGCCAGAACAAATATTCAGTGTAAAATGCCTGTAAGTAATGCATGTTTTAATTTTATGAACATCAGAACTTTTTCTTTCTTCTTCCCTAAAACATCTCTTCCCCAAAGCAAAGCGCCAGTCCAAAAATCCATCAGAGTTAGGGTTACCATTCCTGGATCATACAAAAAGGGGATACAAGTACACTTTTTCAAAAGAAGAATATTATCTGGGAGTTGAAGGGAGAGGGTATAATTTTTAACATGCATAAAATATAATAGGTATTTCAAAAATTCTGGAACATGCTTTTCCTTAATATTAATATAATTTTTTTATTAAAAGACCAGAATCTTCAATTCACAAAAATCAAATTAAATCACACATTAAAGTAGGTAACCCACAACACTGCAAGTACTTTTGCAGTAAACATACGTGAAAGAGATCAATAATTACAGCTTTAACAAAGTCCACATTATCAATATAATTTTAATTGAATTAATTGAATTAATATTTTGCCTTACTGTAAACTTGGGCCAACAACTTATTGTTCTCAGGACAACTATTGCAAAATTGTAAGGAATCAATTTTTTTAGTTATATTTTTAAAGTTATATTTAACCATTAACAATTTTTTCAAGGAGTCAACAGCCAGTCTATTTCTTTCATCCATCTATTGAGTGTTCATCCTACTGCAGACTCTTTCAACATTTATTTATTTTATTAAATTTATTAAATTTGATACTCTATCCTTCCCTTCTCCTGTCAGTGCATGAGATATTCCAAAATTCTGTCATGGCACCCATTTTATTGTGGTATCCACTAACTCAAAATTCCAAAAGTACCCACTGTCTCAATAAAGTTGAGGACCCCTGTTCTAGACAGTCAACTAGGCTAATTTTCCAACCAGGACACCCAAGAAACTGCTTGCCTTACACAATTAGAAGGACACAATGCATTTTAGGGGGCTGACTTTCTCCCAGCCATTGGTGGTATAGGAGGTAATGACCTTCTTCTACTTCCTTGAATCCTGTGGCTACTGATCAAGTCTAAACTGAACCCCTGTAGCATTTCTGCAGGTGCTCTTGCTCAGATATGGCTGCTGGCAGCATGGGAGGAAGCAATGAGAATAAATTTATTGGGGTTATAAAACACCTTGAACTGATCTTAATGTGCTGTTACTGTAAAGCAACTAACAAAGACGTCAGGGCTTTATTTTGTGGTAGTACTCTGAACATGTATGCTTTGTCTTTTTGAAGCAAGCATATCTTTCTGTATTTCTCTCTGAAAAGTCCAGTCCTCTTGTGTGTCATCCTTTCATCTCATAGAAAACAAAATCATTCAAGTTAATGAGGGTAGAAAAAGGAGGGATCTGGCTATGTTTTTTATTCTTTGCCACACAGAGCAGATGTCATCTTCCTGAGCCTGAAAACAACAAGGCTCCCTCCTAGCTTAATTTTAAACAAGCATTGGCCACCCACTGCTCTAAATGCACCTACCGAGAGGAAAAATAAATGGCTGAGCTTCTTACTAGATGCATTTGTGTAAAGCACATCCTTGGGGAAGATCTATATTGGAAAAGAATTCATTCCTACGAAGCTGTAATAAAACCTGGACATCAGTGTTGATGTCTCAGGTTGAATGCTTGCCTCATACTGTAAAAGACACTATTTGTTTGTCATGCTTTAGGTAACTATGATGTAAACTATAAAGGGCTTCAAAAATGAAGATCCTGTGAACTAGGCATGCCTATTAAGCCACTACCTTAGACAGCAAAAAAATAAAAAAATGAAGTTAACGAAGCAAAATGTAATCTTCTAGAAGTCTGAGAAAGAAAAAAAATACACAAAAATGTTTGATATATAGGCCTAATTTGGACATACATCATCATAGTAGAGGCTGTTCATGGTGGGAGAGCAAAATTATATCTACTCACCTCACCTGCTAGATTCACTCACTTGCCAATGCTGGACATTTGCTTGGCTACTGTCAGCTGTAAGTCATTATCTCACATAAACACCCAGGAAATGACAAAACTTACATGTGCTAGACTTCATATTTGCTTCCCACTTCTATTGCAATGCAAGGCCTCTACATATATAAGGGTTTATTTTTGTCCAAAATGTCTGCTTTCTTTAAATAGTTGGCCCTTCATTAGATGATATTTACAGAAATTTTATAGAAGCAACTCTCCAAAATATTTTCTTTTGTTGGGTAGGGGTGGTTTCTAATCCTACCATTGTATAATGTAACAAAATAATAATTGATTACGATCATATGGGAACCTTGTGCTTCAGTAACCACCCCTTTAGGAAACCTGAATGCTCTGTCCCACAATTCTTATGGCTAAACAACAATACTGAAGATTTTCTCTCATAAAAGAAGTATCAATTTATCCATTGTCAGAAGAAGTTCACATACAAGCTTCTTATTATATGACATAGACATGACGCGTTTTGTTCATTCCATTTTCCCCTATGGAGCCTGGTTTGGTTGACAACATTTGGCCCTTTCCGCACGGAGGCGGAAGAGCTTGGGTCGGCGTTTCTGACGCCGACCCGACGACACTGGGACCGTCCGCATGGACGGTCCCAAAAAGAACTGGGAAAACGGCGCTGCTGGGCGCCGTCGCCCGGTCGACTTACCTGCTCTCCGGCCCTCCGGCGCATCGCCGGGGCCTGGGGACACACCTCCCCTGCCCTGCGCGCCTGCTTCCGTGTCGCAGAGCAGGGGGGCGTGTCCCCAGGCCCTGGCGACACGCTGGAGGGCCGGAGAGTAGGTAAGTGAAGGGAGGGAGTGGGGGGGGGGAAGCGCCGGGAAGCCGCTGCCGTTCACACGGCAGCGGCTTCCAGCCGGCGTTTCCAGAAAAGTGCACTTCCCAGCGCACTCTGGAAACACTGGCTCGGCGCCGGGAACTTCGCGAAGCAGCTTCGCCCTGCAGGTGCGAATGGCGGCCTGGGGACGGCGTTTTTGCCGTCCCCAGGCCGCCATATTCCGCCCGTGCGGAAACAGCCTTTGATAGAAGTTCTGGTGCTTTCACTGAAGAGGAAATGGCTCTAATTTGTTTAACAGCACCATCTGCATCATGTTCCAATGTCTGATCCCCCCTAGACTTATACTTAAAGACACCTGAAGAACAGATTTAAAAATTCATCTTTCACTGTAAGTGTTAGATAACTGGGGAAGAATAGAACTATGACATTCACACTGGGAATAAACATCCACTGTGTCTCATTGCAACTTTAGGAATGCTTGGGGAGTATATTTCCCACAATCTTTGAATCAGAGGATTGTAAAATTGCATTCGAAGAAAACTTTGGTGCCTCTGGTTTCCAATAGGAATCATGGAAAAATATGTTTTAAACAGAGGCTCATCAAAGGTCATTAAAAGTTCATTGAAATTCAACCGAAAATAGCATCCCAGAACTTAATAGATTACGATTTGAAGATAGGAAAATGCATTTCTTCATAATGATTTTGCTATCTGCAAAATGAAATGGTGGGAGAAGATACTCAGGGAGAGACTGAGAGAAAGAGAGATCAGCAACAGTAAATGACATCATCTAGGACGGTTGTATAAATCCTGTTCCTACCCTCCCCTGTCATAAATGCCAATTTACACTTCAAGAAAATAATCACAGTTCTTCAAGTCAAGTCAGTTTTGAAGTGCTGAGTCCAGAAAATGACAATACATTAACCCCAGAATTACACTGTTGAGGTTCATTTTATTTCCATTAAATCCTTCTCTGAATATTTCTTAAAAGGCTTTAGTTTTATTATTGCTAATTCCAAACATAATAAATATGCTTTAAGATCCAGACTGATTTATTATCATTTAAAATAGCCTGATACTTGCAGCTTTCAGCATACATTGGAAAGAGTGTGATGGTGCCCAAATTCAAATCTTCCATTTATTTAACTTAATGGGACATGGGCCAGGCAAACATAAGGGATTAAAAATAGTTTCCTTTCTATGAATTTAACCATCCGCTTAGCTTTTTCAAAGCAGAAGAGGAGAAAAATTACACTCTTATTCTAGGTCGTTTCCCCACTTACAAAATGGTGGTCGATAGCTGCGGTTTCCTTTGCTGCGGGACCTTTTGAGCGCGGGCTCACTGTCCCCACCACAGCTTCCTCCCCTTGGTCAAATGAATTTTGCAGCTGCGCAGCAGCTACGCAGTACTCCCCATGATCTGCTCAGGGGCTGTCCTGATTGGCTGCTGCGCAGTTATGGGGCGGGGATTTTTTAATTTTTTTAATTTTCAAAAGGACGAAACCACGTCTCTACGCTATGCCGAGGAATCCACGTGTATTTGAACAGACACAATACACGTCTATGCCCATGTGCGCTCAGAATAACGTGGAGACGTGGATTTTTAGTGTTAAAAAGAAAAAAAATTAAAACTCAGGCTGCACGTGCATAGTGCACACCCCGCCGTTGCCTAATTGGACGGAGGGTTCTACGTCACCAGCAACGGCGGGAAACTTAAACCCGGAGTCACCCCCAGGCTTCCCCACTCCCCTGCGTGCCCCCACCACAGCTTCCTCCCCTTTGTCAAATGAATTTTGCAGCTGCACAGCAGCTACGCAGGGGCTCAACCAAACAGGAACTGAAATAACGCTCACAAGGGAGGAAGGAGAGCGGCAGAATCGGGGTCGCTGCGTTGTCGCCACTTAGGTAGTGGGGAATGCAGCAGGCCCCTGGATTATTTGGTGCAGGTACCACATAACAAAAGGTGAGTGGTGAAACGGCCCTAGATGCCGCTGTTTATTCTGGATTTTTGTATGTTTGTCACATATGGGATGGCTGCACAGGAGTTTACCTAACTTTTTGACAGAAATGTAGGGTTGAAGTCTTAGTGCTGTGCAATGTCTCTGTGGACCAATCACACCACTATGCAAGAGGGGCAAATACAGCTAGTAGGTTAGATAAGTCAGTTTCCTCTGTATCCTTCCTCATCTCTGTTACGCAGTTGTCTTTCTGTTTACCCAGATTACTATGATCAGGAAATTATTTCCTTCCAGTTGTATCCTTCTCTTCCTTTTTCCTTCTTTCATGCAGGCAAGATGTGTTCTTAGTGCTAAGATGGCACCCGGAGCGGATTGTTGGTTCGGAGCTCCGGCAATTAGTTTATTTTGCGCCCAGATGTGCAGAGGTTTTGATTGATGAATAACCACAGGACATGTCTTGGAATTAAAATGGGCTGCAGCCCTTTTTACTATTATCATAGCAGAAGCTGGGCAAGCAAGAGGAGCACAAGAGGTAAGTCTCTTGCAGACACTGGACAGGACAAAAGCGTCGGCCTCACGCCGGTGTGGTTCGCATTGTGCCAGTGGGAAGACGCCACTTTTTAAAAACCTCGCTCAGGGAGCAAGGTTTAAAAGCAGTGTCTTCAGGCTGCTTGGGGGGCCTAGCAGGGAGCTGCTGCGATGCAGCAGTGCCTACTATGTGAACAGCGCCCCAGGGACGGTGTTTTAACCGCCCTTAGGGTGGTGTTTTCCGCCCGTGCGGAAACAGCCTATGTTTGCTGAACCTAAAGCAAAAGGAGAGTTTATATACAAAAGTCTAACAATATACAAAAGTCTAACAATGTCTTTCAGTGAGAATAATTGTAAAAGTCTCATGCAAATTAATGGACACAAGCTGAGTTAGAACTGAGTGGAGAATTGACAGGAATGAACATAACATAGATGGGGTCAGAGAACCTTCAAAATGCAGTTTCCAATCCATCTTGTCATACAGTGGCACCATCTGATTCAATTTCAAAATATGGTCCTCTCTACCCACAGAGAGAATGTGTTACTTTAATCCTTTTTGGCGTCTAAGATTTGCTCCTTGGAAAATCTGTAATACTGAAATGGGCACGCTCATAGTCCTGCATAATTCAGTAATAAAACCAGTCCAAATATTTGCACACCAAGTTTTCATACTGAAGCAAAAGTCTCTCCATTCTCTTTACAAAAAGTCATTGCTTCTGAATTAAAAGCTGGTCTTTCCTATTTTTTCAGAACTGAAGATCTGGAATGAAATGTCTTGTTTGGCTTTGTTTTGACTTTACATTTTAGTCTTTGGCAATCAAAAGTGGTATTCTTATGTAAATGGAATTTTCTGATATTTTCCCAACAATTTTTGTTGTAAGATGATTTAACATGTGAAATGTTTCTTTGCATTCATCTTGTGCATGTGGAAATGGATTCATTAAAATGGTGTGTTACTCTACATGGTATTTCGGCTCAGAACTGAATGAACAAAGCAGTTTTATGAGAGCACTGATTAATCAGCTGAACTAATCCATAAATTTCTGTTAGAACAGTTTATTGAAAGAAAAATAGTATTAAAATCAGAGTGTGACTGAAAATGATAGGACATTTTCTATAAATTGAGTGATTTGTAAAGTGTGTGCACAAGTATCTTTAGAGTTAAAAATATCACCAAATCTTCGGTGGGACATTTTGCTCTGGAACTCAATTACTCTTTTGGTGTGTGTATTTCAATTCAAAATTCTAAGAATTATTTCTCATTATTGAGAATATGTTGTCAAATTGTGAATGAGGCTAATGTGAATGAGGCTAATTCAAACACTCAGGCACGCAAAGTTTATTACTGGATGTATATTTCTGCTGTTATTACATGCATACTCTCAATTCACAGTGTGAGAGAGGAGATACAGTATAGTAAAGGATGTTACTTTTATGTTTGATAATTAAGTGTACCCATACATCTCATACACAGACAAATTAATTTTCTAGCATAGATATTTGGACAGAGAACTTGTTAAACAGCTGCAATTATCCACCAAAATTAAGTTTGCGGTTTTTAAAACTTATTTTTGTAAAGGCATATAACACTATTTTAAAGGAATAGAACGGATTCTGCTGGGTTGGATCCTGTTGCGTAGCTAAGTAGGCTTTCTCCAGAGGAAGAGCTTCTTCAGCTAGAAGAAGGATTTTTTGCACTAGAGGAAATCTCTCATCTAAGATGAGAGTAGAGTTGCCACATCTCCCCTGGCTGCCAGCGAGGGACTAGGGGGTAGGGTTGCCAACTCAAGGCTGGCACTGCACTGCTAGGCATCCCAAGGGTTGGCAGGATGGGTAGAGACACTGCTGTTTTAAAAGCAGGGTTCCCCCAACCCATTATGGGTCATTCTGTTATCATAGGGATGCTGATTACCTCTCCATTTTACCCAGTCTTTTCATCCCATCATCCATTATGGCAGTGGGTTTCTCCTCACAGTGTTTTTCTGTTGGTTCTGGCCCCATACAACTTTGGTTTATCTCCTGATTTCTGCACTAGTTTTCACTTTTTTGATTGTTATTCCTTGGGTTCCTCTGGTTCCTTTGAAATCACTTTTACCCCGATCCTTTTCTGGAAGCCAATTCTGAGTTGGCCTTGTCGATATTTCAATCAGTTTTCTTTTGTCCTTCCCATTCCCACTCACCTCCAGCCCACTTTTCAATCATTGCACTGTTATCATTGTCAGACCTCTCTCTCTCTTTTCCCTCAAGTGGAATAGTTTCAGTTTTTATTTTTATGTTTTTATTTTTATTTCGATATAAGGGAAGGGGCATACCTTTATGAGGGAATGGGATAGACTCTTACTTTTAAAAAACCATGAAAGTTGGTGATTGATTATAACACTGGGGTGCTGTGTGGTTTCTGGGCTGTATGGCCGTGTTCTAGCAGCATTCTCTCCTGACGTTTCGCCTGCAGAGGATCTGAAGATGCCAGCCACAGATGCAGGCGAAACATCAGGAGAGAATGCTGCTAGAACACAGCCATACAACCCGGAAACCACACAGCACCCCAGTGATTCCGGCCGTGAAAGCCTTCGACAATACATTGATTATACCAGTGTATCACTATATCAGTATTTTGGGGCCTTTAAAAAAAATAAGGGGGTGCTGTGATGTCACCAATGATGCTGCTGATGACAACAGCACCCTGTCTTGAAAGTTCTCATTATTTAAGAGGCACATATGGAAAAAATAAAGTAGTCAATAATTTCAAGTAATCTAAAAAGTTTTTATCAAATCCTGAAGAAGACCATTGTTCTAAGCTCCTGAATCTCAGCAAAGGTCCTTTCCGCACAGAATAGGGGAAAAAGGTGTCTTGAGGAGGAAGTCCACACAGCTTTCCCCACAAGATGTCCTCAGGACGTTTTATTTTTGCTCAAGACGTCTTATTTTAAAGTTGCTAAAATGTGGACTTCTTTTCATTTTTGCAGCAGCTTGAACCTGCCATTTTTTGCCGCCTGAGAGCCTGTGATGCCACCATTTGCTTCATATCTGTTTCCTATGGAGGTTTCCTCTGCTTGCGTTTCATCTAATTGCTAATTCCTTGTAAAACATTCATGAATAAAGTTTGTCTTCCCTGGTGATCCCATGCACATCTCATTTAAAAAAAATATTTTTGGTGGCAGCGCCGTGTCCCTCCACCAGTTTTCTAGATTGAGGCTGTTAGTCTGCTACAGCCAGAATAACTGAGACATGTCACCTAAAAGATTAACAAAAAGAAATGTGAGATCCCTGTTTTCAAATAGTCAGAACTATTTCACCTGGCATATAGTTGAGACAGTAGCATTTTTACGACCTTTGGGCCCCGGCCTCCCCTTTACCTTGCTCCACTGTTTGATAACTTATTTTAGGAATCTTAATTTATTTCATCTTATTGCAGGTGAGTTATACTTTTGGTGGTTGCTAGTTAGGTAGGTGGATATGGTTCCATTCAGACCAAACCTTGTGTGTTATGTGTAAATTATGGTGTTTTTAGGTAAATTGTAAATTATGTCACCAGCTTGAGTTACATTGGTAGTTAGTGTAATTTAGACTAGTTTTTTAGCTATTGTACATTTGGTTTTATATTGTATAATATCATGTTGTTAACCATCCTGAGTCCATAAGCAGAGGGATGTTATAGAAATTCAACAAATGAAATGAAATGAAATATGCCTTGATTTTTCAGGAGGCTTTAACAAGGGATTTAACAAAGCACTTTCAGGATTAAAGGTTGTTCTGTGGCTCAGAGACTGAGCATCTGCTTTGCATGCAGAAGGTTCCATGCTAAATCCTCACTCTCTTCAGTTAAAAGGCTCTGTTACTGAGTAATGCAAAAGACCTCCCCCGAGACCCTGCAGAACTGCTGCCAGTAGGGACGTACTGGTGAAAATTCCAGAGCAAAAATATATCTGAAAACTCTATGCCTATTAAAGGTTAATAAAGATAAAGATAAAGATATATCTGAAAATATCATTTTTCTAGTCATTCAGTGTTACAGAAGAAAGGGTGGAAGATGATTTTCCTTTCTGGTAACCTGCTGGAAACATCTAGACTGACCCACTGAGGAAGTATCCTTCTAGCACTGGCTGGGCATCCTGACCCATGGCTTGCTCCACCCCAAACCTCTTAAGGAGGTTCTGCCAAAGAGGGTTAGTTCTGCAGCTCCCCTCACCATCAGGTCAGTTCCCATATGCCAACTGCCGGCTTGGCTATGACATCACACACATGCATTAACGTTGACCAAAGGGGAGAGGCGGGTGGGAAACTCATCACCACTCACCTCCAAAGGAGGGGCCGAGGGCCAGGTCAAGGCCTTATAAGGGCTCCCGACTGCCCTTCTTACTGATGTCATGACACCACACCAGCATCATGATGCTATTGCCCATAGTGGGCATGGCCGCCGCTTGCCTTCCACCCTTCTAAGGGCATGTGTGATGGGGCCTCTTTGCTCTCAGTGGCAGCAGCACGAGGGAGTGGGGAGGGAAGGTTCCAATTCTCCTCCTTGTGGGGGCAGGGGAAGTGCCAGGTGCTCCTCTGCTGAGACCTTTCTCTCCCTCTCCCTTTTTCTTTCTTTCTTTCTTTCTTTCTTTCTTTCTTTCTTTCTTTCTTTCTTTCTTTCTTTCTTTCTTTCTTTCTTTCTTTCTTTCTTTCTTTCTTTCTTTCTTTCTTTCTTTCTTTCTTTCTTATTCTTCTTCCCCTTCTCTTTCCTTTCCTCTCTCTTTCTTTCAGATCTCCCCCGTCACCCATGTCCTTGCATGTCCCAGTTCATAGGGTTGCCTTTTTTCATTTATAACAATTTATAGAATAATATTACTGCCTTTATCACACTCCTATGGCTGAGCTTTGGACACTCAAGCCTTGTCTTAAGTTGTTACAAAGCTCCATGAAAATGAAAGCGGAGGATATTTTTATATCAATATTCACATTTGCTGTGCAATCCTTGACATGTATCCTCAGTAGGAAATCTCGTTGGCCCAGAACCTAGATGGCTCAGGCTAGCCCAAGCCAGTTGGTGGAAATCTAAGGTTGATAAGATGAGGCAGGCAATAGCAAACCACGTCAGAACATCTCTTGCCCTGAAAACCAGCTGCGACTTGAGGACACTTTCCTCCCCCACCACCAAATGGGGAGATGTCCCTTAAAAGCTCAATTATTTATATGTCTAATCCTAATGCATAAAATGATAAGGTACTGGCCACCCAGACCGAACAATACAAATACATCCCTGATAATCCTGGCCAAAATTAAGATGTAGTCATAAAGACCTAAGTAACAAATGTAACATTCCTCCCGCCCGAGGTCAGAGGGTGCCACGGCCACTCCGGACTACGGTGAGAAGTGGCTGTCGCAGGCACTCATCGTCGGCATGAAGAAAGGTGGTACCCACATCCTGCCGGAGGGGAGCAGTGGCCACCCATACAGGGGGGAGGGGAGAAAACTCAGATTTTGCCCTGGGCTTCATTTTCCCTGGATACACCTCTGCCCCCACAACAGCACCCCAAAACTCCACCAGCAAACAACGAACTAGTACAAATAACATAAACAGGAAGATTTCCCCCCACCCCAAAACAAAGATCACCCTACCACAGAACAGAGTAACCTCCAAAACACTGGGCTCTTACAAAAAAAAAATCCAAACCAAAGCCAATGCAGAATACACAAAACAGAAATAAAATGAAACCAGGAAAAAGGTAAAGCAAATAAAATAAAATAAAATAAAATAAAAGCATGTAAACTTTCTCTCATTCACAAAACATATATGACCCCCCCCCCCACAAATGCTAATCAGGAAAACACCCAGTGCAGAACAAGAATTTTAATTCCTCTCCATCCGCTCCAAACTCCTTGAATGTCCATGCTGAATTGGCTTCTTTTACTTTGGCTTCACACCTGGTGTCTTCCATGGCAACACTGGGACTTTTCCAGATTGTATCAGATCCCACACATTGAGAAAACCACACACTGCATTTGATCTTTGCAATGGGTGTGGATATAGATCTGATCTCTATGGATAGGGTGCCACAGTCAGACTACTATGTTTTGAAGGCCTACTTGGGTTTTCCAGACCTTCCATGCACAGGTAGTGAGTGGATTTATGCTCACCTGCAGAAGACAATGGATCCTATTGACTTCCAGAATGCTCTGCAGGACCCGATACCTCCAGTGATTTGCTAGATGAGCTGATAGATGACTGGGACAATCACCTCTCTGGGTCATCAATGTATTTGCTCCTACACATCTTCTCCACCCCTGTTTTAAGATGCCCCCCTGGTATACTGAGGGACTAAGACTGAAGGAATGGGAGCTCAGGCTACTAGAGTGCACTTGGCAGTATCCTTGCAACGAAGTTACAAAATCTGCTCCACTGATGCAAGATGGAGGAGAGTGATTTTGCCCTCTTCCCCATCCCCAGGGCAGACTCTCCATCAGAAGCGTTTGATCAGGGGACAGGGATGTAGCAAATATCTGCCTACAGTGCCTTCTGTCCCTTCTGCTGACAAACCACTGGATTTAACTCAGTGTCTGTCATTTAAGAGAGAACCCTGTGCATCTTTGGTATGCTCACAGGCATTGTTAAAGTTGCTGCCTCCCTTGCCCAAGAAAGACAATTTTAAACTGCCTTCCTCTGATATGTGAGTGTCACAAGAAGAAACTTCAGATATCTCTGGTTAAACCCTGCTAACAAACACCTGAATGTTAATGTATGCATCTTTTATGAAGGAAAAGTTAATTAAAAAAAAGATTTGATACAATTTTTAATGCGGTTTTTGATAGCATTTACAAATCACAGTCAATCTTCTCGGAAATGTTAAAAAATCCTTATGAAATAAAAAAAAATTAAACTGTGTAAATTTTAACTGCATGCCAGAAAAATAATGAAATGCTACCATTATATGAAAGTGTTCCATAACCCTAACACCTATAATGATGTTATAATAATGGCATTTAAGCCATTACTTTAAACTTCCTACTATTGCTTATACAAATTCTAACAATCTGAAGAATAAAAGGAGGCCCTAAATTTTAAAGTCTGCAGTTCCAGAGGGTTCATTACTCAGTGCCTTAGTATTTCCTGATAATGTGCAACTTTCATTATTTATTTTCTCCCTCTTCCCAAATTCATAACATTATTTATTTCTAGACAGATTTGGGGATATTATGCTTCAGGCCGCTATTAATAAAACAAAATCAGCCCCACCCCACTCTTCCACCCAACCTACCAGTGTCAAAGGAACTCTTTCTCCATGTCTCACACTAATGCAGTCACACCTGATTAATCTTATTTACTAGCTCAGTTCTTTCTGTCAAAAGCTAAGAGATCTAAGGGGTGCTTTCACACATGCCTATGGAACAGACCAAAATTATCCATATTGTAGCCTTACACTTAAGACATGTACAGCTATATCCCAGTCAGTCCAACAAAAATGCTAATCTTTTTTGGTGCGTGGGGTATTTTTCAGGGTTGGATTTAAAAGACCCAGACATTTAGCTGAAAAAAGCTGAACCTTCATATCAGAACTGGGGTTTTCCCTGAGTTTTTTTTTCCAGGTTTTTAATTTTTTTTTTGGTCTTTTAAACCTGATCCCGAAAAATTCCAAGCTGCAGAGCTGAATGCTGGACTCAGCTCAGTCAAACCCAGCATTCAGTTCTGCACCTCCACAACCTCCAAAATCCAACTGGATTCCTTAAATTACCACCAGTTTTTCTGGCTTAAATAAACCTGAAAAAACTGAAAGAGCTTTTACAAGTTCATTTTTTGTTCGGTTTTGTCCAGAAGCACAGCCTATTACCAACAACAACAGCAGCAATCTTTATTAGGCATTAAGAATGAAAAAAATGAAAGAGAAAAAACCCAAAACTTAACAAACCAAATTAAATTGATATATTGGAATAATTTAATTTGGTTTGTTAAGTTTTGGGTTTTTTCTCTTTCAAAATTTCATTTTCTCTTTCAAAATTCTCTTTCATCTTTTCATTTTCTCTTTCAAAATTTCAAGGAGAAATTTTGCTACAGAGGTTACAATCAAAGGGGAAGAATTATTTAATAAGAATACAACCTTTTCAGCTGGTGAATATTCATTAAACTTTACAGGAAGCAAAGAAAAAAGGTTGAACCTAAACCCCGCATATTTTGGACAATAGAGCAGAATATGTTCCATAGATTGGACCTCAGAGATACAGCGGGGACATTTCTGCTCATGTTGGGCAATACACAGCCTAGTATGTATTACTTTCCTTTCACAGCCTCAACTTCTACATTTGTTACTCACTTTTGGTATTACGGTATGTCATGCCTTAAATTATTTGTTTCCTTTTATTAACATTGTTGTCTAATTCTGCAATCCCAGTCCTACTGTACTGTTAACTAGAATTCTCTGATTTATGATTGTTTCTTTTCTGTGAACCAAATAAATAAACTAGTGTTTTAATGTAGTTTTAAAGGGAAATTAGAAAAAACTGATGGAAGGGAAATCCAACAGTGACTATTAGACATGTTGGCTAAATGGAAGCTCCATGTTTAGAGGAAATATACCTCTGAATATGAGTTACTGAGGGACCACCACAGAGGGTAGCTTTCATCTCCATACCCTGCTTGTAAATTTTCCAGGGACATCTGTTTGGCCACTGCGGATAACAGGATGTTTGACTGTCTAGATGGATCACTGCCATTCCTATGTCCTTATATTCTTAACTTGTGCTGCATAGGGATGTGCAGAAAATGCAAATACAAAGAACAGAGCAGTGGAAACTTTCCAATTCCTCAACTTCACTTTTGAAGCAAAAACAGCTAATTTGAAAATACAGATCTCTGAAAATACAAGAATTCAGTTCAGCAATGAAGATAAGGAAAATTTCATAAGTTGCCTTAATCAAAGTAAATTGGCAGGCTAGCTGGTGGGTATCACATGGCAGAAACTAATTACATTGTCCATTTTGAAAAAATCTCCAATCCTTGGGAGCTGTTATAGGCTTTGGTGAATATGGAGGGATGAAGCATAGTTATTGTACAGAAAAACTGAAAAGTAGTTATGTTCAAGAGAACTGTGAGTGGTACATATGAACAGTCCTTGAGAGGGAGTGGGAAGAATAACTCACGTTGTGTTTTAGAACAGAAATAAGATTAAATTCATTGATTACCAAACACTGCAAACATTCATTCCAATCTGAGGTGAACGTTGCTTTAGAATTTAAGCAATCATTTGTTTCAGCCTCCCTCTCAAAACATTGCTCCTCCCAGCTCCAGCACAAACCATTGTGAAATGTTTACTGGGCTGTGATTGTAAAGCCTAGTGTTTCCTATATAGAGCAAAAGGATTTCTGACCCTGCCCAGTACATTCTAAGACTTCTTTGTGGCTATTAAATGCTGGAAGAAAAAACCACAAATTACCATTGGAAGGGGGCTAGGTCTCACGTCCTGGCTCCTGTGGCTCTCTACTCCACCCTCCAAAAAATAAATAAATCTACTGCATCTGTATATACAAGCACCCCACAGGTGAGGTAAGATCTTGAATAAATATACTCCATATAAAATTGGCCCAAGGAAAAAAGGAAGGTTTGCACTTAAATGAAAAACAAATTCCAGAATACCTTTTTCTTCTTATTTGTGACACCAGTTCCTGCCCTCTTTTATATGTATTTTAAAAATCTATTAGGTAAAGAATATCTAATTCATTGTTTGGAACAGATCACTGAATTCCTTCACCCCCAAATCAGAGCCATTATATCCTACAAAGAGCAATGATTAATCATATACCCTGCTATGAACACAGGGTCTAACGTTAAGACAGTTCCATAGTTGTTATGGTAATAATGAAGTCCTAAGTTATCCCAAACAACACAGTATGGACACTGAATTCTCCCAGAACAATAAGGCGAGGGACCAGAACAAAAGACTAGGGATCAACGCAATTCAGTCAGTTATGGCAAGGAATCTGTTAGGCAACAGGATGGATGCAACACACCAGTAACATGTCTCATAAGCCCAGTGCTTGGAACAAACGCTCAGGCAGCCCCATCCGGGCTGCCCGGATGCTGTGCTACAGCTGTGCTGCCCTGCTATTCCCAGGAAGGCTTTCCAGTGATGCAGGGACCCAAAAAGCAAAAAAAAAAAAAAAGCCACGAGAAAGTCCTATATAGGGTTCTGATGGACTTACACCACCAAAATGGTGGCATAAATCCAGGTGTTGGGTGCTCATATTTCTAGTGGCGAAGTGTGGAATGGAAGCCAATTAACATCGGCTCCATTCCCAGCCAGGTCCATAACCAGAAAATGTTCATGGGTGGGGGGTGGGATGAGTACAGTGGTAGTCAATCCATCATTATTTATTTTCTTTATTATGCATTTATTTGTGCTTTGTTATTTATTTGCCAATTTTGTACTTGAAACTCAAGGTGTATACATAGCATAGCATAAATGACACTCAGCTCATTCTGTTGATGGAGGGCGGGCCAGCTGCTGCTCCTGCGGCTCTCTGTTGTTTGTGGGCTGTTGCTGGTTGTTTGATGTTAAGCAAGTTAAAACTAAATCCATCAAAAACAGAGGTCCTGTGGGTGGGTCATGAAGGGAGAGCTGTGGGGTTCCAGGTGCCGCTGCTAGAGGGAGTCTCTCTTCTGATGACTTTCTCTATCTGTAGCCTGGGGGTTTACCTGGACTTGTCTCTATCTATGGAGACCCAGGTGACCCACATGGCCCAGGTGGCGTTCTTCCATCTGAGCCAAGCTCAGCGCCTGGCCCCCTATCTCTCCCAGACTGACCTAGCCACAGTGATTCATGCCACGGTCACCTCCAGGCTAGACTATTGCAACTTGCTCTATGCAGGCCTTCCCTTGCAGTTGATCTGGAAATTAAAATTGGTCCAGCATGTGGGTCCAGCATGCAGCAGCGCAACTTCTCACGGGAGGCTCTATGCGGGATCATATCTCTCCCGTCCGGATCACCTTCAAGGTGTTGATAGGCCTGCAAGACGGAGCTGTTCCGCCGGGCCTTTGGAGAGTCCAGCCGCTGATGGTGCCCCCCCCTTCCGCTGGCCCCTACATCTGGGCCTATAACATCTATCTAGACCTGCCGTTCCTCCCTGGGGGGGGGGAAGAATTTAATATTAGGCACCGGGCGCCACCCATGCCTATATTTATTTTACATTTAAATGTTAATGTTTAGCCAGTTTTCGCTGCTTTTATAAGTTTTAGCCTATTTATGATGTTTTAAAATTGTATCTATTATCTGCTGTACACCGCCCAGAGCCCCTCGGGGATGGGGCGGTCTAGAAGCCCAAAGTATAAATAAATAAAAAAATAAAAATACCTTTAAGGCAATCCGTGGCATGGGGCCCTCCTATCTATGGGACCGTCTCCTCCCCTATGTCCCCACACGGCCTCTGCGCTCTGCGGAGGTCAATCTGCTGGTGGTCCCTGGCTCCTCTATGATGTGACTGGGCCTTTGGGGGAGACAGCTGCTGATGAAGTACCATTCCCTATATTGAAGAGGTGATGCTTTCCTGATTGCCCGGTTTACTGAGTAGTTGCCATCTTTTGAATGTTTTTAGGTCTCCGTGGCTTGTGCCAAGATGTATGGTTTTACCATTTTGATGTGTTTTATCTATGGTTTTAAGTTGTAGACTGCCCAGAACCCTTTGGGTATAGTAAATATAAAGTATAAATAAATAAAATAAATAAAGCATTGTAATTAAACAGAATGAGAAATCTAATAAGCAATGCAGTAGATCTAGGATTAGAAGTGTGTAAAAAAGGCATCCTTTATCCCCCCCCCCCCCCCCGGCTTTTTAAACTGGGATACTTCAGCCCTGCCAGCTGCTAATTCTGTTCCAGCCAATTGCATAGAGATTTCACATTTGGAAGATTTATGACAGGATTCATACCTTTCTACCTAAACTCCTTTCCCTTTTTTACATAGAGAATTTATACTTGAAAGGCTCTTGATGGATTTCACACCAACCTTAGTGCTGACTGGGAGGCATGATAAATTATTAATGGGGATCAGCCCCCTTTTGCACCACTGTGACTATGGGCCTGTGCTCAGCTATGCATCCAGAACACTCCCATGGTGCCAATGTAGGCAGCGGGGGTGCAAAAGCACTGATGTGGCACACTCTGCTGCATCCAGCTATTTTTGTAAGCCGCAGTAGCCTCTCACCAGCAGATCCACCACTCTGCCTGGGCAACCATCCCAGGTAGGGCAAATCCACCTGCATATGCTCACACCACTTCCAGCAATGAATTTCCCCCCTTCCTTTGGATGGAGCCAAAAATCTGATGACAGTGCGAGCACCCCCTCTGCTGGACTCCCCTGCAGGGTCAGCCACCCTGGCCTCATAGGAACTCGGCTACCCTTTTGGATCAAACAAGTCCTGAGTCTGGCTTCTGTTCAAAAGCTCTTTACTTTTGTCAGGGAGTTAACTGCACTCCTGCAAACTTGAGTCCCTGCACCACACCAACCCCCTCCCTCCTTCTCTGCCTTCCTTTTATCTCTTTCAGGAGGTTCCCTCCCTTCTGGGAGCTCCCTGTCCCAGCTTCCTAGTGGCTGGTGAGCTGTCTGTTGTGTCCTCCTGGCCTGGGACTGGTTCTTCAGCTTTCCTGGCCCGCCCCCTTGATTGTAGCCTGGTCGGAGCTTTCCTAGCCCCACTCCACTCTCTAAGGCTGCAGAGAACTTCTGATTGCAACTGGCTAGGGCTGTGCTATCTCCACCCTTCTCCCTGGAACTGTTGAGGCTTGCTCTTGCTGCTCAGACCCTCCTGTCATTTCTCTGCAGTTTCTCCCAGCTTCTGGCTTCTCTGCTCCTGCTGATAAGTCCTAGGATAGGATTGCCCATTGTGGTGTGCTCTAGGGTCCCTGGGTAGGCATCTGTAACAAGGAGGGGGTGGAACAGGCTTTCAGGTCCCTGGACAGGTGTCCAGCTGCATCCCTTTTAGGTGCCGGGACGCTTTCAGGGTTCCAGCTGCATCCCTGGACAGACAGAATGTCTTGTGAGATGATATCCTGAAAGACAGGGATAGCACCAGACAGTGCTCAGGCCCATATTCTGCCCTCCCCCACCCCCACCCCCACCCCCACTCACACCTCCCTTTCCGCTTCTACCTGTTTTCCCCACATTTGCCTTTTCCCTACTTGTTGACAGAGTACAGTAATCCGATCAGCATTGTTTGTGTCCCAGGGAGCCTTAAGCAAGGCATGTCTCTGTAATAAATACTAAGTCAGCATCTTCAAATACTGGTTAACAATTATTTTCAAGTTCACTGATCTGGTTTTCATCAGCAAAACTTTTAAATCCAGTGGTTTGCAAACATGACACCCAAGTTTCCTTTAGCTGGCAACAGGGTCAAGAAACAGACAAACACACAGCTATTAACACCCCTTCTATGGCATATGTTTGGGGAGCAAGGTGAAGTATAAATGAGGGGTGTGTATGTGGCAGGAGGGATCGGAAGAGTTTGGAAACTGTATAGTTGCAGCCAGTAGCAGGAACTGAGACTTTCTGATTAGGAATTCTCCATCACTCCATTTCTTATGTCCAAATTTTAGACCAAATACTTCTTTCAGTTCCAGCACCCTATAGCTAGGGCGAGCTAAATCAACAAAGTTCCTTCTAATAGTTAACTTTGTCTGAGTGGTTTCAGGCTGAGAGGTTTCAGGCTGAGAGGATTTTGCCAAGTGATTTTTGCCTTAGTTACTCCCCTCCTCTCAGCAGTAGCGCGCAGAGCTTGAAGCAGTCTAGCAGGAGGTGCACCGGCGTGCGTGGCAGCCTGCGCCTGCGTGCATTTGTTTCCTGCCCAAGGACCGGCGCAGTGGCTGCATCCTTGCCACAGCCCTGCCCAGGAATGCCCCACCCTGGAATGCCCGGCCACACCCCCGTCATGCCCCTCCCAGCCCCATTGGCGCTGCACCACAGTTTGAATCCCACCACCATGGGAAACTGTTACTAAAATTTTTGGATCCCACCACTGGCAGAGAGTGCTCATGAACCTCCACCATGCCCACTACTAGGTCCCTCCTTCTTACCCACTCAGCCACATGCTCTCACCTGCCTGGGCATCCTTTCTCTACCCACTGAAAAGCTTGTCTACCACCTGTCGTCACAGCTGCCCACACTTACCTGTGTCTTCTTTCCCCAATGGTGTTGTAGCAGTGCTGTGGGTTACCAGGTATCCTCTGGCAAGTGGTGGGGGCGGGAATTTGAAGGTCTCATGACCTGCAAATAGAGGCCTGGGCTTTGGCCCTGTGAGCTCAATGATGTGGGAGATGCTCTGGTATTGGGGCAAAACTGTATGGTGAAAAATAGGGTCTATCACAGTTTTTGACCAAATACCAGAATGTCTCCCATGTTGCTGGCACTGTGATGATTTTACATCTGGAAATGATGTCCTTGTGTCAATGGGACCAAGGCCTAGGCCTTGATTGGTAACTTGTAAGACCCCCACTAGCCAGCTGAATGGCACCAGGGAAGGGGGCCTGCAATGAAGGCTTGCTCCCGGCAGGGACCTGGCAACCCTAGTGTGAATGTCATTGAGTGCCAACTCATGCAGTACTCATCTTCTTAGGTAGGACTGGAAAGGTACCCTTGAGTACCAGCATGGAGAACTGAAGGAATTAAATGGCTTTCACACAAGAAGACCGAACAAAATCAGTCAGTTATAGTAAACCTTTTGGGATCCAGCAGGTTCTCACAGGTTCCCGAGAGAAGGAGAGTAGGAGGAACCTTCCCTGGTGCCATTCAGCTGGCTAGTGGGAGTCTTACAAATGGCATAGGAGGTTAAGAGCTCGTGTATGTAATCTGAAGGAACTGGGTTTGATTCCCAGCTCTGCCGCCTGAGCTGTGGAGGCTTATCTAGGGAATTCAGATTAGCCTGTGCACTCCCACACACGCCAGCTGGGTGACCTTGGGCTAGTCACAGCTTCTTGGAGCTCTCTCAGCCCCACCTACCTCACAGGGTGTTTGTTGTGAGGGGGGAAGGGAAAGGAGATTGTAAGCCCCTTTGAGTCTCCTGCAGGAGAGAAAGGGGGATATAAATCCAAACTCCTCCTCCTCCTCCTCCTCCTCCTCCTCCTCCTCCTCCTCTTCTTCTTCTTCTATTTGTGTGTGCCGAGAGGGGATTACTTATTGGTGATTTTGCCACGTGATCTTTGCCTTAGTTACGCCCCTCCTCTCAGCAGTAGCGATCGGAACTGGAAGCAGTCTAGCAGGAGGTGCACCAGCGTCCGTGGCAGCCTGTGCCTGCATGCAATCGTTTCCCGCCCAAGGACCTGTGCAGCGGCTGCATCCTTGCCACAGCCCCGCCCAGGAATGCTCCGCCCTGGAATGCCCGGCCACGCCCCCATCGTGCCGCACCCAGCCCCATTGGCGCTACGTCACAGTTTGAATCCCACCACCATGGGAACCTGTTATTAAAATTTTTGGATCCCACCACTGGTTTCAGCCTTACAATACTCTGGAGGTGGATCAAAGCCAGGGCCAATGGGGCATCTCCCTCAGTCTTGATTCACCCTCCCCCACCTTCCTGCCTTTCTGTGAAGGGAGTTGCCCTCACCCTGCTTGGGCTTTGTGAGCTTTGTGTCTCTTTTCCACCCCCACCAAATGATCTCCCATGTATTTGACCTCCCTGTCCAAACCTGCTTGCTTACAGATTTACAAATAAAATACACATAGACCCATCACAGGGGACAGCTTCAGCAACTGTGAAAAATATGGCATGTGCAGTGGCTGTAAGATCTTAGGAACCTGGGCTTTTGTTTGTTTCTTTAAAAATAAACATGACAGAATTCTAAAGGGTGTCAAGATCTATTTCAGTTTTTTTCATTGTGTGCAAAGTATTCTGAAAGAATTATAGCTTTAGCAGCAGCGAACAACTGACCTGCCTAAAATTCTGCAATGGTAGATTCTGTTTAGATATACCCAGCTCTTCTTTGCAAAGCAGCTCACAGCATCACTTTTTCTAGCTCTATTTAATCCACACTATTTCAAAAATCTTGTAAGGGAGGCTAGGCTGAGAATGAATGACTGGCCAAGGCCACCCAGTAAGTTCCTGTGGCAGAGTGGGGTTTTGAACCCAAGTCCTGACTGACATGCCAATCGCTACACTATGCTGGCTTTCAGAATGCTGTGTCTTCAGTATTGTGATATCTGAGTAATGAGATGGACTTTATTCAAACCTGATGCCACTGAATCTTATTTCCATTTCTTTTCTTAACTGTTTGGCACAGCTGGCAAAAAAGTTAGAAGGAAGTTTGCAATCAAAACATCAATTCTTTCTTCTCAGAGGTGAGTAGCAGTCAACAGGGCAGATTATAAAAATCCTTCACAGTATCCATATATGTCTTAATGGAATAGCAGGTTTCATAGGAGCATCTTTTCTAAACCCTTAAAAAAGGAAATCCTCTCTTTTACTGGATTTCTGTGTAAATTTGCCTACAATTGTTATCCCATCTTTACAATTAAATATGCCCACGCTATCAGACAAGACAAATTTAAACATTGTTTTTGTTTATCTGCAATCACAGGTTTTCCTAAGGGTTTTTTGTGTGCAAAGAATACAAGTCTGTTGTGTAAATTCTCTCTTCATCTTGGAACATTTCATAGAATGTGTTCTGAAGGCTGAAGAACGCCAAATACAAATTACCCTTGAAACAATTACTAACCTTCAATGAATAGACTTTTCCTGTAGAGGGAGGCAAAGAGCTTTCTTTTCCTATAGTGTACAAATGTCCAGACAAGAATGAAAACAGTTCTGATACCGGGGTGAGGGGGGGGGGGCAGCTCTTACACATCCATGATACCATTTACAAAAGTAAAACTACTTGGCTTTGTTTAACTGACTGGGTAGCTTGATTTCCTCAAGGGCCAACATTTTAAATCTCATATAAACCAGTTCTTCATGTATGTCTCTGCCAAATTGCAGTGGAGTGTCATGAAAATGAAGAACACTTTGGCAATCCCTACCTGTGCTGTTGAACACTCTGAACTGACCAAGAGATTAATGAAGGAGGAAGCTGGGGAGAATATGTGCAGTGCTGGGAAGGCCAGTAGAGAGTTTCATGATGACACATGAAGAAAGTAAAAGTAGGTGGTAAACCCCAGGTGGGGCCTGGAATTCTCCTGGAATTCCAACTGATATGTAGTCTACAGAGATCAATTTCCCTGGAGAAAAATGTCAGCTTCAGAGGGCAGACTTTATGCTATACCAAAGACTGTAGCTGAAATAGGTCTCCAAAATCTCTCCTTCACAGATACTGACCCAAAATATCCAGGAATTTATCCAGGCCAGAGTTAGCTACCCTAGTACTGATTTTGTGTCGGTCTATCTTCATTAAATTTTGCAAGCTATTGAAAATGGGGGTAAGGGTGGCAATCCTAATCAACACCAGAAATCCTGCAAAGTGCATGTTCAGCTAAGCTCCTTTGTTTTTTTAAAAAATCTGGAAGCCCAACCAAGTCGCCCACCTTCCTCTCAGCCTCCCATTCTGTGGGATGGGTTTCAAACAAAACACAAAGTAGGTGTACAATAATCTACAAGCTTGTCAGAGTAATGTGGTTTTTGCATTCAACATGTCAGCACTAAGAGAATTTTGTGGAGAAGTCTTTTCAGAAGAACACAGTCCTAATGTCTGTGGAGTCTGTGTGTGTTCTTAAATACTCCTGAAGTTATCTTAGGTCTTAGAGGAGTCTGTTGCCAGGATGTTCAAAATGATTCCTGACCAGACATGTTTCATTCTTCAGCTGCCCACCATATGACATGTTAGGAGTTAATTTTCCTAATGGTAGTTAAGAGGCAAAACTCCAAAGCACTCCAGTGTAAACTTCTGCACAAATGAAAAACTGGATGGTACGTTGGAATGTACAAATATCACAAATATGCATAAACCAAATATGGATTCTAGTAGTACAGAAATGGATTTTAGTGGTACAAATACCGTTGCATATCTGTTTGGGACAGACAATGACTGTGTTGCACCTAATTAAGAAAAAACACAATCTCAAATCTTCTTCATAGCCATGTTGTATATACTGCATGGTCTATTGCAGTGGTTCTCAACCTTCCTAATGCAGCGACCCTTTAATACAGCTCCTCATGTTGTGGTGACCCCCAACCCTAACATTTATCCATTTTACAGATGGAGAACACTGATGCAGAGAGTCTTAGGCGACCCCTGTGAAAGGGTCGTTTGACCCCCAAAGGAGTCCCAACCCCCAGGTTGAGAACCACTGGTCTATTGCTTCAAGCAATACAATGCCATCCCTCAGCATCATCCCTGACAGAATAAGGCAGAATGGATATAGGCTATGTGTTAATTCTCTTGCAGCCTGGTCCTGGCTATGTTCCTTTAGAATGAATCCCAATTCATTTCACAAGGATTTACTTCCATAAAAGTCTTCCTGGACAAATAATAAACTTTTCTTGTTTATGTTCATTATTAAAGTACTACCCTGTGCTGACCATGAATGAAATCCTAAGGATTCTTGGGAGAATCCCATTGATGTAGAAGAAAATAGTCCCACTTTCAAAAGTAATAAAAATTGCCCTTCCCTTCTCCCCCTCCCTTTTAGTTTCCTTGTCTCTTCCCCCCACGCCCAAGTTATTTAGTGGATGGGGGAAAATTACCTTCAGAATAAACAGATGTGTGATGTTTATTGTTCAGAGTTTACAGTCCTGAATTGATTCTACTTTCAATACTTGTCAAAAGTTTGTGAACTGGACTTGTCTCTGCAGCCTAGTGTAACACACACGCCAAAAGGACTAGAAACATATAGAGCAGATGCAGGATTCCTGCTGGTACACTTATCCAGAATCTGCCTACTTGAAGTGGGGTGTATGAAAATAAAACACAAAAATTACAAAAGCAGGTGACAACCCGATTTAATTATTGGAAACTTTGGCAGTTGCTTGTGTTTTAATCTGTTGTAACCCGCCCTCAGCTCCCTGGAGATAAAAAATGTGACAAAATAAATAAATAAAAGTGGATATATTTCTTTTTGGATCATCAGCTTCAAAACACCAGCAATGGACTACTGGTGATTAAGCCAAAAAAAAAAAGTGTTGAGATTTTTCTATTACTGCTCCAACAGGATTCTGACTCCATCTCCTGTTGGCTCCCATTGAAAACAATGGGGGAGGGGGCAACCCTTTGGGAGACCATAACTTTGGCCCCCCTGAACCAAACTTCACCAAACTCAGGTGGTATAATCAAGACAGTCTCCGGATGATCCCCTGAAATCTTGGTGCTGCTAGCTTTAAAAGTGCACGCCCTGCAGGACAAAATGCAAAAACACCAAAAATAGCCAAAAAAATCAGACAGACCCGAATTTTTGGGTATACCCAAATATTTGGGTATATCTGAATATGTTATTTGTCTTATTCGGGCATACAGATAATTTTATGCCCGAATAAATCTGAATCCAAATTTTACCGAATTTCTAGGGAATTGACCAAGCCTTGGACTGCAGTCTGGGGAACCTGGGTTCAAATTCTCACTCTTCCATAAAAGCTTGCTAGGTGACTTGGGGCCAGTCACACACTCAGCCTAGCTTTTTAATGAATGGATTTTTAATAGAGGGATTTTATGATTTGTTAATTTTAATTATGTTTATACTTCTTAATACTGTGGATAAGATAAATATAAATTGGCTACGGAGCTTGTAAGGAAAAGAGCAAGTTTTGCTATATTTTGTCATTTTGTCTGATCCTATGTGTGGCACTTTCCCTCTCTTTCTGATACTGCTGGCCCTAAAGGCAGTGCACACAAATTAACCTGGTGATGGAAGTAGTGTACTGCCTGGTAATATTGCAATTGCCAACTCCAGTTTTGGAAATTCCTGAAAAAGCTGAAGAGGGCAGTGGTTGGGTAGGGCAGAAATCTCAGCAGCCCTTTCTTGCTGCCCTCTGGACTTTTCAATTTGAGCTTCAATTAGATAATATCAAAATGCACATGGATACTGTGGACTGAATCTAGATCTATCTGTATGAAAACAACATATCCTGCCAAGAGTTCCAGCCTGCGGTTTGTAAGCCCTGGGAAAAAATTGTGGGTGGGGCCTGGCATGCCCATTTAATGCCAGCATACATATCTCGTTTTTGGTAAGAACATGAAATGACACATGTGGATACTCTAGCATAGTGGTGGCAAACCTATGGTGCCAGAGGTGGCACTCAGAGTCTTCTGTGTGGGCACGTGTGCTGTCGCCTCAGTTTGGCCATTCGACAGTGGCATAGCACCAAGGGGGCGAGGGGTGTGTGATGCACTGGGCACGACAAGGGCATTCTGGGGGCATGGTGGCAGTGTTCCGGGATGTTCCAGGGCAGGGTGGGGGCGGACAGGGGCAGGGCAGGGGCGCAGGGCGCACGCATGCCCCAGATGCAATTTCCCCTTGCTCCATCCCTGGCACACGGTCTCTAAAAAGTTCGCCATCACTGCTCTAGCACAAAAATTCTGAGGTTTTACAATATAATTTTTGTAAAAATGCTAGAATGTCTTTCTGTTATGGTGGCCAAGAAATATTTGGAAAAGGTGAGTGTGAACAAACATCATGGTAAAGGGAGGGGGAATCAGAAACATTCTGGAAATATTCTAGGTGTGAAAATGACCTCAGTTTTAATTTGAAGTAGCCTATGCATGCTACTGTAATGCTGGTGTGCAATCCATTTCCCCCATCTATTTCCTCCTACCAGAGACAGTAGACCTGTCTTCCTATGCCAGTGGCCTATGGCTCCTTCCAGTTACTGAGTACAGAGTTAGGTATAGTGAACAGCACAGTTATATGCTTCTAAGCAGAGTTATACCCTTCTAAATCCACTGAATTAAATAGTTTATTTCAATCACTTTAAATAGGTGCTGGATTGTGACAAATGGACAAAGTGTTCTAATTGTTGCCAGACAGTGCACAACTTTAAACAGGACCAAACTGTATTAAGGTGTGGCCGTGGAGCATCGAGAACTGCTCGCATGGATCCATGTGGGCAGTCCCGATGCAGTTGTTGCCCACAGGGGCAGCTCCACACGGAGCCGCCTCTGCTATGCGACAGGAACTTACCTTGCCTTCTGTGTGCCACTTGGGATGGCTGCAAAGACACGCCCACGTTGCCCTCCGACCCCCAGCGTGGGCGTGTCTTTGCAACTGTCCTGAGCTGCACACAGAAGGCAAGGTAAGTTCCTGTCACACAGCACAGGGGCCAAAAGTGGCGCTCTCATGCCGGTGTGGTTGGCACCACGCCGGCAGAAAGGTGCCGCTTTTGGAAAACCTCGCTTCATGAGCGAGGTTTAAAAGTGGTGCCTTTGCGCCACATGGGAGCAGTGCCAGCTGTGCGAACAGCTCCCCAGGGACAGCGTTTTTGCTGTCCCTAGGGCACTGTATTTCGCTTGTGCGGAAAGGGCCTTAGTATGAAAAACCTTCTATATTTTAAAAGAAGGCACCAACTATACCAAAACAAAATATAAAATGAATAAAGAACAAGACAAATTTGGAGTTTGTGAGTCGCTTTTTTAAACTCCTGAGAAGCAGAGTCCCGGCATTAAGATAGAACTGTAGCTCGGGCTGACGTTTCTCATTAACAAGACAATTTTGATAAACAGCCCCAGAGCTGCCTACAGCCACCTCCCATTGTGAAACCATAGCCAGAGGGAAAGGCTTAAATTGGAAATAGCTCTGCAATTTCCAAAGACTTCAGGCTCCAAGGGAAATTTGCTCCCCAAGGTAAGGGAAAACAACTGCTGTCTTAAATACAGGAAAAACACAGTCAGTCAGCAAGATATTTAGAATAGTAACTATTGACAGTCTAATATCACTGACAAGGCACGGAAAAAAGGTGCATTTGAAAGGGGTCAAGAGGACAAGTAGCAGGCCTCAGATTTGGAATAACATCACTAATAATCACTCACAACATTGGTATGTAAACATCAGTGACCATTAGGATCATTAACCTTGTCAGTGCTTGAAAAATGTAATATTTTAATCAAATTAATAAGGGGTATATTTACATGGAGCATGATATTTTTACTTTTGTGCTCATGCTGGAGCACGAAGACCTAACTACTGAAAGGTTCTTCAGTTATGAAGAAAAAGAAATAACTCAACCTGAGATATTTATGGAAAAACACAGTAGTAGCACAAATCACTGTTCATGTATCCATTATAGAAACCACTGCAGATGCAGAATTGCTCCCTCATTCATGTCATCTTCCGAGTCACACAACTACCTCTAGAAGGAACACAAGAATACTACCAATAACCACTCCAAAGTTCTCTGCAATATTTTTCATCTGTCTTCATCTAGACCCAGTGTGGTGTAGTGGTTAATAGCAGCAGACTCTAATCTTCAGAACCAGGTTTGACTTGTCACTCCTGCACACGAGTGGTAGACTCTAATCTGGGTTGGTTTCCCTGCTTGTACACATGAAGTTTGCCGGGTGACCTTGGGCTAGTCACAGTTCTCTCAGAACTCCCTCAGCCTCATTTCCCTCACAAGGTATCTGTTGTGGAAAGGGAAGGGAGGGGATTGTAAGCTGCTTTGAGACTCCTTAATGGTAGGGAAAAGCAAGGTATAAAAACCAAAATTTCATAATGGCCATCCTTCTTTTATCAACCTCATCCTGTTAAGATCCTGTATACTTAGAATTTTTTTCCTCTTAGCAAGGTGAAGTTGATAAAGGGATAAAAGAAAAAAAATCAGTCATATCCCATGCAATCAAAAACTGACAAAGGACATACTTAAAGTTTTTCCACATAACATTTTGAATGGGAGAACAGGGAGCCAGGTAACAAGATGAACTAATTCAGTTGACAGTGGTATTAGAATGATCACTCATTATTTATTTATTTCATTGATACCATGCCTTTTAATGGTCCTTTCTGCACAGTGGAAATAAAATGTCCTGCAAATGTTTGAAAAAAGATCCATTTTGGCCTTTTTGTGTTCCCACAGTGCAGAGAAAACAAGTGTTGCCTGCCAAAACAGTCTTTTCCCCTTCTGCTGGCCGACAGAACTGTGGTCAATTTCAGAGTTGTGCCCAACATTTTGTGTGCTACTGCAAAGATTCTCCTGCCTCTGCCATTTAGTAAAGGTTTTCCACGTGCAGTTCATCCGTGCACGATTTCCATGTAAAAAGTACATGATTATGTTTGCTTTTCCCAGGGATCCCATGCACATATTATTTTTTCTCTTTTGTTTGTTTTCAGGGGGATTTCTGTGAAGTTATGACGATACAACATGAGAATCAGCAATATGCACATATTTGCGTCATTGTAGCTTCACAGATATCCCCCTGAAAACAAAAGCAAAAAAAGAAAAACTGACACGTTCACAGGATCACTGGGCAAAACAAACTTTGTTCATCTACTTTTTACATGGAAATTGCACAAAGAGGAGCAGCAGAGAAAACCTCCTAGGGGAACCTTCAGAGAATCTCTGGCCCTTTTCGCACGGGCCATTTACAGCGGCCCAGGGATGGCAAAAACACCGTCCCTGGGCAGCGGCCGTCCTGTACCCAAGAAAGGTTTCTGGAAAGCGCCGCCTTCCCATTGGTGCGGTGTGAATCGGGCCACGCCAAAGGCGCCGCTTTCCCGTCCCCCCCACCTCGTCCTCCAGTGTCAGTCTGGAGGGCTGCTGAGAGTTCATGATTGGCCCAAGGTCATTCAGTAAGCTTTCTTAGCAGAATGAAGATTCAAATCTGGGTCTCCCAGATCTTTAACTGCAGCTCTAACCCATCTACAAAACTGAAAATCTAGCCCATCTACAAAACTGTGGAGTAGCTGCTGTGGAACAGTAGCAACCAGCTGGCCTGGGTGAATAAGGCAACTCATAGTAGAAAGTCACCTAGTGGCTGTATCTGGGCTGAACCAATGAGTCCTCACTCAAACCAAGCCTTCACAATACTGCTGTGGTTGCAAAGCAATGGCCACTGAGAGCATTCATTTATTAAAGCTACAGTTGTCCTTCTACAGTTCTTTTTTTTGGGGGGGGAGGGGTAATCCCCACTGTTTATTTATTTTCATAGATATCAGATTTTTCTGTAACTCTGGAGCTTTTCTTAGATTTGTACAAAGATATGTTTTTTCTGTCCATAAACTCAACCTCTGCATTAAAGTATCCACAAATGGGGCCACATTGAAAATCAGATGCATTGATGGTTGTTTTTTAATAATCAAGGATCCATTCAGGAATTCAGAGCTCACTGCAGGTGAATAGGCAACTCACTGAACAGAGAAATAGAATCACATTTTGTCAATCACATTTTGTCAATCCAGACTGGTCTGGCTGAAACTGCATTTGTATTAAAAGTTTTAAAAAAGCATCACCATATGCAGTCAGAAGATATGTATATGTGTCAATATATGTCAATATGAAATTGGCCTAAATATATGTCAATAGGAAATTGGCCTGCTGTTCAAATCCCACAGCCACAGTATGTAAAGAAAGCGGAAAGTTCTGGGATAAATTGCACGGGATGATCTTCTCTATAATCTTAGATAATTGGAATCCAGCCATGGTGGCATTAACACAAAGAAAAGCATTCTGCCAACTTTCAGAGCTGATATTGTCTTTAATAGTATTTAATATAGTGTTGCAAACAGGCTGGATTTTATGAGCTCTGGTTCAAATGAAGCACAACCTTTCCTTGCAGCCACTGCCCTGCCACTCTTTTCAGTTCCCCTCCTTCTCTGTCTCCCTCTTCAGCATTTAAATAATCCTAATATTTACCTGCTGGACCCCTACTCCTGACCCCCAAACCTGGGGTGGACTCACCATGGGAACCTCAGATTGCTCTCAAGGTATCTCTTCTAACCTTTTACATGATTCTCTGATTTTTCTGTAATTTCCCCCACATTTCAGGCTGGATATGGCAGGCCTAAATAGTTTGCTTTCCCCTTTTTCCAGCAGTCATACCACAGCCCCATCTTTCCTCATCTACTTGCCATTGAAAAGCATTGGGACAACGGGAGTCCTCTGAGCAGCGAAGATTCTTTTATGTGTGTCTGTGTACCGTCAAAGCTACCTCCTTTTTTTAAAAGAAAAAAAAACTATATATTGCCAGAATTAGTAGGACCAGCTGAGTACAACCATGAACTTTGGGGGGTGGAAAGGTGCCCAGGAGCAAATATCTTGGGGCAACCTTCTGCAAAAGGAGGCAGGGAAAATCCCTTCACCAGCACACAAAATGTTGGGTGCAAGCAGAGGGTGAAACTGACCAGACAGCAAAATGGTCAAGTGGGAAATAGCCTCCTTTCCTCCTCTAATGCCTTTGCTATCTGGAAAGCTCACCAGAAGCCACCTCTTTTTTAAGATATCCCCTGGACATCTTATTTTGGGTCTACAGAGTGAAAAGAGGCAGTCATCTCTTTTTAAGATGTGTTACAATCGGGGTTTTTTTTGTGTGCTGTGTAGAATGGACCATAGTGTCCCAAACAACATACAAGGGATAGAAAAGGTTAAATGTAGTTTCTTGACCAAGCAACATGAGGTGGGGATAAAGTAAAATGGTGATTCAATAAAAATGGGAATGCTGTCAAGAATAAGGAAACTAGGATCGTTAAAGGTGTGGTAGCTTAATATTTAGTGCCAGAAAAATTATTAGGGCTGGGCTGAAAAATCTACAACGTTAGTGGAAACCTAAACAGACATAGCAGGAATTGAGTGCCATTTGTACTTCAGTCAAACCTAGCTTGTTCTGGATTCTGGTAAATATTATTTTTGCCCTTTTATATTCTATGATAAGAGGGATGTGTTATCTACATCATGGCAGCACAATAGAAGACAGGATTTGCACATAGAAAAGGGCAGAATTTTGCCACTTCCGATAACCCCCTTCCCGTTAGCCATGCAGATCTTATTGGTAAAAACTTTCTCAGGGTTTCTACAATAGGAATTAGCAAAATAAGAATTTGCCTTTGGGAAATATAATCACAATCTGAACTGAATGACTTGAGTCTTTACCATATTAAGTTTAAAATATAAATAATATGTATATAATAATCACCAGAAATCTTCAGAAATTATGTGTATGGCTTCTGTCTCCTTCTCACAGTTGTATGAGAGCACAGGGAGGATCAGCAAGTTAAAGAGAATGACTGAGAAGGTAATCTACCTGATAGGGGCATTTTCTAAGTAGAAGAGTTAGCAGCAATCCCCACAGGAAAAGATTGCCCCCTACTCTGTTCACAAGTCATAATTTCTCCTTTCTTCCAATCATTTTACTGGGGTGGGGGGTGGGTGGGTTTCTTGGTTCTATAATGTATAAGAAGTTAATCATCTTGTTTACTGGAGGAAACATTGTATACCTGTTTTCTGTAGACAGGTGTTCCAAAATGAAAGGGATGAAGACAGGATCTATTCCTCCCTCTCACACATGATACATAGTCGATTTGCATGGGGGAGGAGAAATAATTTTGCTTGTACTCACTGTAAGGCTGGGAAACAGGAAGGCAGTTCAGAGAAGATTGGGAAGCACACAGAGCCGAATGCTCCCCCCCCAAGAGATTTGGGATAAGATTTTTTAAAAGAATGCTTGGCATTCTATTTTCAGGTAAAATAGCAGTATAGTTTAATACCCCCTTCTTAGCCACCATTTATAATTTCAGTTAGGTGTGGAGAAGTCTATTTTAATCAGAACTGTGGAAAGCGTGGCTGAGAGGTGATAATAAACCCTCCCCCTCCCATGCCTTCAAGTCACTTTACACATTTAGCCTACCTAAGGGTCTGCTTATTTTCAAGTGGAGAAGGTGTTTGTGTGAATGCTTTCCCATGTGGGATTTTCTCAAACCACGGTTGAAATATCCATAGATCTTTGGTTTTTCTTCTAGGACACTCTGTGGAATGGGATGTGTGGGCAGGGTGTACTCTTTACCTACCAGGTGATCAGACCTAAGAGACATGAAGGATGAAGTGGAAGCTGATCATGGCTGCTTCCACATAGATGTTTTCCTCCACCTTTGCTCAGACTCCAATTAAGCTAATGATCATTGTCAGTTTCACATCTGGCTGTGCTCCTAATATTATCACAAACACAATAAGCACTAGAAGTCCCCACCATCACTTGAGTAAGTGCCCTCCCCACAAATTACTTTCCTTTCCTCTGAGGTGACAATGAGAAGGAGAAATTTCATTAGCTAACTATAGCATGGTGGGTGCAGAGACCCACCCCCCAAGAAACTCCGTAACTTGTTAGCTGTGTTTGGATTGGAAAACAAGTTGCCATTTTGTTGTTGTTGTTGTTAATATGCTACCAAGTTACAGTCGACTTATGGCAACCCCATGAAGTTTTCAAGGCAAGAGACATTCAGAGGTTTGCCATTGCCTGCCTCCACATAACTCTCCTAGATTTTTTGATGGTCTCCTTGATAGTCTCTCAAAGCAGGTCTGACCCTGCTTAGCTTCCAAGATCTAATAAGATTGGGTTGGGATTAATGCATGAGTTACTCTTAGTCACTCCAGAATCAAATAATTGAAGATGTTGTTCCATGATCTGCTTAAATCCTAGTTTAGTATATATTAGGATCTAAGATGACACAGCTTTCAAATTTTACCTGCACCATTCTTTGAGCCAATGAACAGTTTCATTCTGTAAATCATGTACACAGCTTCTGTTTAACATGTAAACTATTGATACTTTTGCCCAGTTACATGTTCAAGGTTCCCTTCATTTGAATCCTTTGCCTTGAGTACTGTATGTTCAGTGTTGGCCACCTAGTGGCCTAAGTCATTGTGGGAAAATGTATTCAGTTCCTGTTTCTGGACTGTTCCAAGATGGAGGCCACTGAGACTTTATGTTGTACATCAGCGATATGTGCTGTTGTGCCTACTTTGTTTAGCTGATTCAGATCCCCTACATCACAGTTTGGACCCTAATATGTTTTGCAGCAGTAATTTAGAAGAACAGGCTGAATTATCATCACAGTTTGTTCCCTGTTAAGAAGCCCAGTTCAACTACCACATATTATAATGTAAACTGGCTCTGAAAGTCTTAATCAAACCAGCAGTGAAGCTAGTGGTGGACTGATGGAACTTACAACATACTGAGAGAATACAAAACAATTTATGCGAGAAGGAACCTTAGTGGTGGCATATAGCTGTCACCTCAGCCCTAGTTAGTTCGGAAATCCTTAGCCAAATGTTGCTCATGTTTCTGAGATAAGCAGCAGTGCTTTTATCTTTTTTCCAGCCACATATGGTAGGTCTATTTCCTTCAGCAGATGTGAAGAGAGAAAGAGAGATTTACAATTACAGTTGGACAAAGAACGGCACACAGAAAGCACACATGGAGCAGCCGTTTTCATCAGTGCTATTGCCATAATAGTCTGGATTATGCAGTGTTCTTGCTATAATAACATTCGTTTGCTGTCAGCGCTCCTGTGTGAAAACAAATTAGCTGGATGATTAATGAATATTTTAAAAAGCATGTGGATTCTCCACAGCGATGCTTCAGCCTTGGGTGAAATCTGTTGCTGTGGGAGCTCTCTGTGTTCTTTTTGGACCAAAATGTCTCCTCTATACGAGTTGCTAGATGAGGTATTACCTATTGCAACTTTTGTCTTGCAATTATTTAAGATGTCAGTTACTTCACTTGATCAATTTTATTCCGATCACTTTAGATGATAAATCAAAATAAATGCAATACTCGTAGATCACGTCTGTGACCACCCTAGTCTGAGAGGAGATATTAAAATTTGAAGACAGAGAAAGCTAGGTCCAGGAACCAATCCAAGAGGAAGCAGCCACCCATCCAGAGACCCCTAGGGTTGCCAACTGGCTTGGAAGAAATTGGATGTTATTGACTTCTGTGACATGGAAAGATTCAACTGCCCATTTCTACCCGTTAAAACTCTGTTAAAAGGACATAATTTTTTTCCCTCTGGCCAATCAGCAACTTTATGTGACTAACCCTGTATCTTACTGAAGAGGGCTGTTCCTGATTTAAAACACCAAGCACAGTTGAGCAGGCAAGTGCTCCAATAGAGCTGCAATGCCACCCATTGACTCAGCCACTCCCTGTATGAGGGTCACAACTGCTGGAAACCACATCTGCACCATTAACTGTTGCATGATATTACAAGAATCTGGGAAGAGGAGCAGGAGTCAAGGAAAAGGAGGAGGAGGAGGGAGTTGGTAATTTGGGGGACAATTTAAACCCCTTAAAGTAATCTTTTAAGGATTTCAGATTTTTCTGCAAACCTGGGAGTCCTTCAAGTTTATCTGTTTATGGTCAGTGTGGCCCCAACCTGAAGATTTAGATATCAGCAAATTAGACCACACTTGACTATTAGAATATAAATTTTCTAGGCCAAAGTGCTTGAGAAAATACCAGCTATACAGCTTACTTCATGACTACTACTGGTCATGAAAGCAATATGATCAGGCAAAGAGAGGCAGTAGCAGTTCCACAAGATAGTCTGAGCAAGTGCAAATGGCAGGGGACTGAAGCTTCTTCTATCCATGGAGCACAGTCACAGAGAGAATGAGGGTCTGGGAAGCATGAGGGTCTGGGAAGCACAATATTGTCTACTGACAAACTTCGTATCACATGAAGTGGCTATATTATTCAACTGGGGCAAATGTTAATGAAACCAAGGAGTGCGTCTCATGTGAACAAAGTGTTAAAACCCATGCAAGCTATCTTTTCAATCGTTTTCAGACTTTTGTAAGGAGTAAAGTCTAGAACAGTAGAAAGAGAAGAAAAGAAACCATAATGTTATGCCTTGCTTTAGCTGACAGGTTTGCACATGGGAAGTGATATACTTTTCCTATCTGCATGTCTTCCATTGTTTGCAATTATCCTCACAGTAGCTCAGTTTTGGTTCCTTTGATATCCTCACTCATCCTGCTGCTAGTGGAGAACCTGGCTTTTGCCACTGGGAACTATTTTTCTGTCCTCACTCTTTTTGCTGGTGCTGGAGTCCACAATCATCAAAACTATTTGTCAGAAAGCTAAAAACATGACTCTGCTCCTTCCTTCTCATTTTCTCTTGTGCAAATACCAAGCAGTCAAAAATGTACTCATATACGTTATGCTTGAGGGAAGGTGACTATTGATGTCAGAAGCAGTAATGTAAGGAAAAAGAGAGAGAAAGACATCCTCACCCCAGCTCCTTGTCTCTAGAATCATGTTACATTATACTTGATGTGCTTTTAAAATACAAGAAATATATTCCTCGATGAATGGAACTAACAGTGGCTACAAGAGTTTCAAGAGTGCTTGGTTAGTTACAGTGGTGTCTCATGCTTTAGCTACTCCAAATTTACTGTGCAATTCTATGCAAAGTTAACCCTTCTAAGGCAACTGAAGTCAATGGTGTGATTCTGTTTAGACATGATTGCCCTGTTGGGCAGAATTACAAAATATAAAGAGTGAACTCACAACTAGTTTCCTTTAATGAAAAGCCTGTCTACACTTGATTTTATGCTTCCCACATCATCTTTCAGCCATTGGAAAAGCATATATATATTTAAACAACTTACCAGATCATTGAAAAATAGAAATTTGGGTTTTTTTAGCTGTTTATTTAATGTTGACTTTGATGCTTTCTCAGAACATTAAAGTGAGCACAGACATTTGAAAAAGGTCTTCTTCATCCAAACTTTTCTTCCTCCAATTCCCATCCCCAGGAATTTCTCTTATGGCCTGTGACTGACTTTCTCAGTCTGAGTAGGGATGGAGTTGCAATGAACCAATAGTAAATTCGCATTTAACATTGAAAATTGTTTATTTTTATTTATTTATTAGATTTAATATGCTGCCCCTTCCCTTCCAGGTCGACAACCTGCTGGTGGGTTCAGGGAGTGGGAAAGTCAGCACATTCATATAAAAGTATTTATTTTATGGAAAAAATTTTGCATGTCGTATGGTTGTTCACTGTTTTTTTTCTAGGGGAACTGTCATCTGGACATCAGCTGTAATTCCAGGAGATCTCCAGGCCCTAGCTGGATGTTGGCAACCCAAGCATGTCACAAGACCAGTCTTATTTATAATGACAGAGGAGTTGAAAAAAGGCTCTTGAACAAGTTATTGTGAAGAGAATAAAAAAAAATCCAGATCAGCCCACAATGACAACTATCTAATCCCATATTTCTTTACATACCAATGATACCTTATGTATCAATTAAAATAGAAATGCTCACATTATACCATCCTTGGCTCAATCAGAGTTATAAGCACACATACATGTGGAAGAAAGCTGGGCCAGTATGAGCTTTAAGACCTCAAACTGGTAGAGGGGGGATGTGAGCTATAGTTTTTTTTTCAATATTGCTGAAAAAGTTCATACTATTGAATAAAAGTTAGGTAGGAAGTAGAGATCAGGAATTTTTATGAACCTGTAAGGCCAGCATTCTTACATGTCATTTTCCACTTGGGTTGCCAGATGTGAGTTAGGGATTTCCAGGAGATTTGGGGGTGGTGCCTTGGGAGGGTAGTTGGGGGAGGGACCCTCAACAGGTTATTGTACCATAGACTGACTGACTGACTTCCTTCCTTCCTCTCAATCCACACTGTAAGGAGGTGTGGGCATTCAGGTAAAGCCAAACAGAATCCCCCTAAAATTCCCCCCCCCCCAAAAATGCAGTGATAAAAAAGAGCCAAAAAAGCAGATCCTGAAAAATGCCAACTTTTCCTGGCATTTTTGGAGCCCATTCGAGTCATCACCTTTACAAAAAGAAAACCCCTCTCCCTTCCTCACTTCTCTGCAGTCTGAATGGGCTCAGCATTGAACTGCATGTGCTATCTCTGAACTCCACATCAGAGGCATAGCTAGGGAAAATGGAGCTGATGAGGGGACAAAATCTGGAGTTTCGATGCCCTCCCCATATGGGCGTGAAGCCACCCTCCCCACCACAGAAGGACTCAAAACAACATTTTTTGCATCAGGTCATCTCAAAGTCACCATCACATTATAGAACATGCCTCAACACACAAATCTGAACACACCCAGGGCTCCCTAGTTTAAACAACATTGAAAGTGATGCTGTTTCAGGGTAGATTCCCCACCCACACCCCAAACAGCATCATTTTCAATGTTGGTTGTTTTGGGTTTTCTGGGCTGCAGTGACCTGTAGTCCTAGTAGATTCTTGTTCCTCAATAAGCCACCTGCATCTGTGGCTGGTATCTTCAGAGGTATATCACAGAGATAAGTCTGTTATACACTGTGTCCAGTCTTCTCTTATAATGCTATGACATTGGGTATTCCCATATTAGAAAAAAATCTATTGTGTTGCTGGGTTAGTGAATTATTGCCCAAAATGGACAAGGAGGGGCAGTCCTTACATGCAGGCATAATCTGTACTTTCCCCTCTTGATTATAGAACATATTAGCCCGATAGCACTATGGAAGGATATATTATGAATCTTCTGGTTTAAAAAGAAGTGGAGTTTTCAGGGGGGAGAGAATAGGTGAGGCTCAACTTGGAAATGGAAGAAAAAGCATGAGTCTAGAGGCTGAAATGGGGAAGATAGCCTTTTGCTCCTAGTCTTACCTTCCTGGATTCAAAGTTTTTTCTCCCCTGAGTTTTCTTTGATGACCTTATGAAATCTCTTTTTCTCTCATTGTCCATTCCTCACCTCTAAAAAATATATTATACAATCTGGCTCACACACCTATGAAGCATGCAACACATATCAACATAACGAAGGCTAAAGAAACTCCTAAGCACAACCACTTCAGTCAAGATATAGGTGAAGCTAGAATATCAGTCTTAATGAACATCAAAATATTGAAAGTTCTCTTTGTCAATTTCTTGCTGGTCCTCTTGATATTAAGTGCAGCTAACTATCATCCAGTGTTCTGAAGTCCAAAACCTACTCCATGAATATTTGGCTAGAATTCTATTTTGGCAAAGAATCATCTTTGCTTTACTTCAGCTCTTCTCTGCCTGGTCTCCCCTCCATTGAAGAGTTTCCAAGCTCTCTGGTGGAAATACCCTTTGGCTGGTTTTCCACTACAGGTTAATACCGGATTTAAGGTTGTTAGTGTTTTCCCTGACATGCCACCCATCAAATTAAAATTATTAGAATTTTCTTTTGAAGAATTACCTGAGGTGAAGTCTAATTGGACTTCAGGCCATTGAAGGAGGACGCCAGAGTATGGGAGCACTGCCAACAATGGTTCATGCACATAAAGTAATCATAGTGTTTGATTTCATGCCATGATTTCAAATAAAGCTAGATATCAGTATATTTTTTGATTTTTCTAAAGCACCCTGGTGCCTGTTAAATAATTTAAAGTTAGGAACTCTGCCTCATCGATGCGGAGAGCAATTGACATTAAATATATTTTTAAAGGTATAATACGACCCCATATCAAATGACAAAATGTAACAAAGGAGAAGTTGAACTTCTGAGTTTAGCTGAGTTGGATACTTGTTGCTTTATTTCGCTCATTATGAAAATTCAGAAGCTGCCAACAAATGTTGCAAAGCTCACCTATTCACTGCTAAATCAAATTATGTGTTGCAAACTAGAGGTTAGATGATGGCGGAAAATATAGTGGGCCAGATAGAGCTGCCTTGTAGCAGTCAGTATATGTTATGCTTTTCGAAACTGAATTAACATCATTCACTTTTTTTCCCCTCTTGGTTTTGTAACATTAGAGTTTATAGTACTTTTCACACTGAAGATTTCAGTGAACATTAGAACACAGAGATGTTTGTTGTGCAAAACATTCTGCCTTGCTCAGGAGTAGTAACCTTTATTGTGACCTTTAGGATTTGTTCACAAATGCTAAAACAAATCACCACAAACTACCGGGTACATATACAAAGTTTTCCATTAAGCATGGTCAGTCCAAATGATGACATAATTGGCGGGGGGAAGGCAGCTGAGCAAACTTCATGGTACTTTTTCCAACCCAAAGGTGATGAAATTATTTTTAAAGAAATCTGATTCTGTGTTTTTTTTTGTTTTTTTTAAAGATGTGCAATGGACTCATATAAATGTGAAAGATAAAATGCCATGGGTTGTTTTTCAGATGTCCAATCAGATGTTTTAGAGATTAAGAGAACCTTGCATGGGGGAGATAAGAAAAGCAGAGCCAAGTACACCCTCCTCGTCTTCCTTCTGCTCCTCCACCCCATTACTCCCATCATGTAGTGAGTTTGACAAATGATGGTGTGTAGACAGAATGTAATCTGGGTCTCAGACCATTAGCACATTATCACGAGAAAAACAGAAACTCGGTCAGTGTCACTAGAGACCCATTCAAAATTCTTTGAAAGTGATGCATGGGTGAAGGTCCATCTCCAAAGGAACTGTGGCATGAATCTGGGTTAAAAACCCAGAGAGACCCAAGTGAAGACACTCAGCATTACATGAGAAATGATCATAAAAAGCCCATTCTGGGAAGGAAAGAGGGGCTGGTGTTTCTCAAGAGGCCTGTGTGCTCAATGATTTAGTAGCTACCTGTAGGAAATGCCTTTTGCTTTATTGCTTTCTTTCCATTTTATGAAAAAGAAATAAGATGTTGGCTCTTCCTTCTTTTAATCTTGCTTTCCCAGCTCAGCATGCTCTTCTCAGTCACAGCCTGAGCCCTGTCATCTTTGCTAGGACACCCCTCCCTAGCCACTTTGCAAATGGTCTTGCAAATTAAACTGCTATGATGTGGCTGACTACACGTTAAGATAATGATGATGACAACCTTTTCTTTTTGTTCCCCGCAGTAGATTTTTGCTTCTGTGTGCTACATATGATAACTTTGTTCAAGGAAAATCAGCAGGTTAATGCTGGGAACTGACTTCTGACTTTTAAAAATAGGTGTCAAAAGAGAGCAGGATCAGTCTCCCTAGAGCGTCTAGCAATGGGCTAACATTTGCCTAGGAATACACTGTGGATCTTTCAGGTAAATAGCTTCTGATTCATTTTATGGACAAAAAAAATGTGTTCAAAGAATAAAGGCCCATTAGGCACAGGGTGTCTGTTGCATGGCAGAGGTGAATGTCAGTCGCAGCAAGATTTCTTGTATGGATGTATTTCCCCAAGCCCTGCTTTCAATTTCCATTCTCCCCATGCCAAGCAACACCACTTTCAGTACAACTTTAATTTTCTTTGCCACCAGAGTGGGGGAGATTTGCCAGTGAGCACAACTTTGCCTCGGACAGCTTCCCCTTGCCCATCAGCAGCCCTACTCCTTCGCAGTCCCCATGCACATTTCCCCCTTCCTTTTCAGGCATTTGTGCTTCGGTACCACCCTTGCCACAAGTGCCACATATATTTATTTATCAGCATAAACAGAGAAACACTGCAAAAACACTGTCTTTTATTGCATTTGAAAACATCCAATCAGCAGATCAGCATTTCCCTTGCACTCTCACTTCCAGAGCCGTTGCAGTTAACAACAGGCTGGGGGGGGAGGAGGAGGGGGAGGTGTCTATAGGATGTCTGGTGGTCTAACCATTTAATAACAAGTCTCTCTATCCTCCCACAGCAGCAGATGCAGCAGGAGGATGGGGGCGGGAGGGGGGGCAGGAGAGAATATCAATTCCATCTAGGACATGACCCCCCTCTTCAGCACAGTCTGGTCCAGGGAATTGCTTTGCCTTGCTTTTGGGGGGTTATTTTTGGAAAGCGGCTACAACATTGATATAACTGCAATCACAGATATATTGACATAACTGCAATTTAAAGCCAGCAATTTTGTAACTAAAGGATGTGATGCCTTTAAGAGGGAGTTGATGGGTGAAGTTAAGAGAACCAGGAAAAGCAGAGACCCATCGAGATTTCAGCAAGCAAGCTGCCGAGCAGGCAGTGAATGCCTCCTTACATGTAAACAGAAAAACACGAGGAGACCACACTGCAGCCCCACTCTGTAGGAGCCCCAAGGTAAGTGTTCCATGCATCATGGGTCAGAGAATGAGGTCCCACAGAATGCTTCAGTGCAGCTTGTGTAGACCCAGCTTACACAACAAAAGATCTGAATATAATTCCTGGTTTAAAACCACACCAGATTCTAGTACTCTGAAATTATGACATCACATGGAGTGGTCTCTGAATAGGTTTGCCAACTCTAGGTTGGGAAATTTCTATAGATTTGGGATTAATCCTGAGGAGACGTCTGGGGAGGGGATGGACTTTAACAAGGTATAATGTCAGATTCTACCGTACAAAATGGACATTTTCCCCTGAGGAATTCATCTCCACGTTCCTGAGACTAGTTGTAACACCTAAAGATCTCCAGACCCCACCTGCAGATTGGTAACCCTATTTCTGAAAATTATAATCTAACGATATCTTAAGGCTCACAACAGATGAGATGTGTTAGGAGACCTGTGTTCTTTGTTTCGAAAAAACAGAAATTTAAAACTATGCATACCTTTCACGTTATATGAACCCTGCCATACCATACTTAGATGTAAAAAACAACAACCAACAACCCGATTTGAAATCCATTTTCTTTTCTTTTTAAGATTAATTACAGTGTGTGTGATGGGTCAGTTTGAATCAGGGGATCACAAGAGGAGCCCTTCCTTCCAACAGCTCCAATCTGAATGAGACCTTATGGCTTATATTTGCATTTTAGAAATACTTGGAAGACCCAACCATGAATCTCTTCACATTTTGTCTGTCTTGATCCTAATATGCTCAGAATCCTCCATCATCATAAAATTGAGCAAAATTCACTGAATTGCATTCTTTTACCTATGTGAGTATTTATGATTAATCCTAGAAAAATATGGGCCTATCTGTTATTGTGAGAGGAACAAAAACAAATAAATTCCAGTCAGAGTCTAGGGCAGTCCTTTAGTAAAATGATCACTGGCTTTCCTCTGTCTCGGACAGTGTTTTGACAGACACCATTATAATAGTGTGCTGTTATTTGGAGGGAAAAATAATGTGGTTTGTCACCAATCTCTTGGTGGTGAGCACACAGCCTGACTTGTTGAAACGTTTTAGCCCTGTATTTATAGAGAAAACAAAGACTTGTTGCTGTTCAGAGTCCTATCAATCCCAACATATAAAAGAGTTGCATTGAGGAGAGGAAAGGATGCTTGGATCATAACCTTTTGCAATAATTTAATCCATAAGGGAATTTGTGTTATAAAACACATGTGAAGAAGAACAAAACCTGATGAATTCAATCAGCAAGGAATTATTCATGAGCCTGTGAATAAACTGGCTCAAGGCAAGTGCTGTGAAACAGCGGCATTTACCAGCTCTAATTCACGGTGCCATTAAGCACAATGGCTGCTTAGATGGAAGCAGATAATGGAAAGTCACCACCAAGTCTTCATCCCTCTTCCTCTTGGAACAATGCCAACTGGAACAAGCCAAATGTGTTCCAGGTAACATGGAAACAGTCCTCTCAGAAGCAGGCAATAAATACAGAAATGACAGAAAAGACTATGGAACAAAACTGATGATACAGGTTTGGTCAGAATTATCCTTCACAGTTGGATAACTGATCAAATGTATTGGTCATAGCATCTGCACTTCTTCTTCTGTTGACATTAGACAAGAAGAAAAGCCTTCATGTACAAATGGTCCTAAAACACGTGAAGCTTTTGAAGTTCTATCTACTTGAATTAGAAATATATCTCTTGTTTAACAGCTACTGAAGAGACATAAGCCTGAAGCACCTATCAGAGACCACAGCTTAGTTTTAGGACTAGGGGAAGATGATGGGAAGAGGGTCCAGGGGTTACAATTGGCATCCATACATGAGGAGAAGAAACAGAATTAAAGAAGGGAATTGTTGTATTGTCTTCCTTTTGTTTCTATTGATGCTGGTTTTTTTTATCACCACAGACTCTCCACACGCAACATCAATCTTGTAATTGCTGCATGGTATTTTTTATACCTATTTAACAGGACAATGGATTGATCCAAGATTCTCATGTAAGCCTGATCAATATAATTCATCTGACACCAAGAAAATTATATCGTCTTGTAATTGCAGAAGATTGCAGAAGAAAAGTTAAAGTTTAAAAGCACGGGTCTGTCTGAAGTAAAGCATTGCTTACATTCAGAGTCAGGCACAAAGAACTAGGAATGGGAGAAACCACCTGATTGGCTGTGACATCTTGATCTCTGATTGGCCAAATGGCTAGAAAATGCTGAAGGGGAGCAGGTTAACTCCCTGACTGAACAATTTGAGAGGCTTTTGGACATTAGCATGTTTGGTTTTCAGAACTATCCTGCCTTAACTATCGTGTCTTGAATTTTAAAACATAACATATCTGAGGAGGGTAGTAGCAATCAGTGTGTGGATATCTGGCTTGCTCTACTAGTGGCAGTCATGTGAGCTGTGTGTGAAAGAAATTATACATGAACTGAAAGAACTGGTGAATGGGTTTATTGTGAAATCAAGCTGAAGGGCCATATAAACCAGTGAGGAATATATCTTCCAGAATGAGAGGAAAATTCCAGTGTAATTCCAGTTAGTTTGGGGTATTGAGTTTTGCTTTGTGTTTCCTCAGTAGAGTGTTTTAGGCTTTAGTTGAGGGTTGAGTGAGGGTACTAAGTATATGTACCAAGGCTGTTAAAATCCGGTGTATATAAACAAGCCATTAGCCAGATTACATCTTAATTTTAAGAAACTATACCATCTAAAAAAAACTATATAACATCTAAGCTGAACTATAATTAAGAACTAAAATTGAATAAGTATTATTAAGTGTGTTTGAAAAACTAAATTATGAATATCTGTGGGAAGCTCTAGTTAATGTATGTATATAAACCTCCTGTCTTATTTGCCTCACCCCTTCCTTATCTGTAAGTTATTCATCCCACCTTCTCTCTGTTAGTTAATCTTTTATTCTTTTATTCTATTTAAGTTTAAAAACTGCCTCAACATTTATTTTGTGTGCCTTATAAATGGATTTACTTAGAAAAGGTTTAAGTCAATGGGCATATTTCACTTTCAGGGTCAGTCACAGGGTTGAGGTAAAGTGCTTTTTATTATACCAAACACTACCATTTCTGAAGCACCTCAGTCCCAGAAGGCACATCCTTGAGATTTGAGGGCAGAACCTGGGGAGGTTGAGTTTGGAGAGGGGAGGTAGCTCAGCAAGAATGTGATGCCACACAGCTCACCCTCCATCTGCAACTTCCTCCAGGGGGACTGATCTCTGTAGTCTGAAGATCAGCTTGAATTCCAGGCACCCTTTGGAGGCTGGCAACCCTACAAGCTACAGACCATGTGACTTACCATAAGCCATGCAGTTTACCTAAGACAGTAAGTGGAAGATCTTTCCCAGTGCTTTCTCTTAACAAGTTATTTTTGATTTCTTAAATGCTGTTGTAAGTCAGTTTGAGCAAATTTTCGAAAGAGAAGATAAAATGTTTTCCATAGCCAAATTGATTAAATAGCAGCAGACAGGCTGATTATACCATTTGGAACCCAATGCCAATTATGTTAGGTGGCAGCAGACAAAGGACATTTGGCAATTCAAAAGACAACAGCGGAAATAGCAAAAAAGGAATAGTTACAGGACAACAGAAAAAGAAACAATTGTACAGCTCTTTAACCATTTCCAAGTGTTTGCTTGATAGGCATCAGAACAGAAATTTTCCTGAGGAAAAATGCAAAGAACAGCAATATATCAGACTTGCAGATATTTCCTTTGGATTTACATTAAATACCCCCATTCCCGTTTTTAATGGAAACCAACTTCTGATTTTTCTTCACAGTTGAAGAGGAGATATTTAAATTATTAACCACATATGGGAAATATAAAACACAAATGAAACTTTTAAGTTATTTCTGCAAACATCCAGTGAGCAAATGTTGTTGGATGCATACTGGTATGACTTGTGGAGATGGCTTTTCTTTTCCTTTTCTACCTGTTCATTGTGAGGCATTATTCATTCTGTTTTGTAGTTCTCTTTAAAGAAACTATTCCCATTACATTTTTGGGGGGTGAATACTGATTTGCCCCATCTAAGATTCTTTTGCAAACAGGTTTCTAAATATGTGACATTTCCACTGAAATAATGGCCCTTTCTGCACGGGCCAAATGAAACGTCCCAGAGATTGCAAAAAGTGAACCACACTGCAGGGAAGCCGCCCCTTTCCCAGTTGCTCCCACTCACCTGCCTCTCCAGCGTCGCTCGGAAGGACTGTAGGGACCCGCCCACGCTGTCCTCTGACCTCCAGGGGTCGGAGGGCAGCGTGGGCGGGTCCCTGCAACCCTCCCGAGCGATTCTGGAGAGGCAAGTGAGTGGGGGAGGGCAACCGTGCGAAGCCACCTCTCCAGCTAGGGAGGGAGCTGGGACTGCTTATGTGAGCAGTCCTCACACCTCCACCGGCTGCTGCTGCCATGCAGAAAGGGCCAATGGGAACTTTTTTGGGAATAGGAATATTTCTAGCTTAAAAGAATCGGTAGTAGTTGATGTCTCCAAAGTACTAGCTCCCAATTTCACCCCCTGCTTAGTTTTGCCATCAAAAGTGTAAGTCCAGGTATATATAAGTCCGAACAATCCACACTCTAATGTGTAAGTGGTGGACAACTCATATGCTAACAGTATGGGGAGATGGTATATTCCAACTATCTCATGCTAGAATTGGATGCGATTTGCATCACTAATAAAAGCACAGTTACTCCCTTCTAAACCCATTGACTTCAATGGATTTAAAAGGATGTAGCCAACTCTACCTGTGATAGACTCTTGGTAATTGAATATTGTGTTTTTGAAGACTTAGTTCTATTTCTTCACAAGCCAACGGGACAAAATGCAAGATTATATGAGGGTTGTTTCACTAAATCTTATTGATTTTTTTAATGAAACAAAACTGTACAGAACTCCTGTAGTTGAAATACAACATAAAAGCACAAGAAAATGCATTTGTGGTGGAGAAAAGTTATGCAGTGGGATTAAAGGTATTTTTCTGCATTTGGGCTGATGGGATTTCATAAAAAAGGAGCTTTTTCCTAAATAGATAAGAAATAATAAGAAGAAAAGAGTAACAGTGCAGTCTGGGGGGACAAACCCCCCTCTGGATGTGACACGGGCTTCTGTCAGTGTAAATGCCCACTCCAGGACTTTTACGCCAGTGGAGGGGCAACTCCACCAGCGTCTGGCCACTTCGGCACATCGCAATACCATATGACGCCTGGTCATGGTGCCTAGTCTCGTGCCAGCACTTGCATGCTGCCCCCAACTACGCCAGCATTCTGGGGGCATTCTGGGGGTGGACCAACCTTAGTTGGCTTCCAGACCTTTCTTGGCCCCCCTATGCTAGTGGAGCCGCTGGTGGAGATATGCTGCAATTTTCACAGCATATCTCTATTCTCCCCTATGGGGGAGTTGGGGTTTTTTTGTTGTTTAAACTTTCTTGGTCTTCCCACACCATGGAAAGCATGTGGAGCAGGCAGAGTGGCACTCAAGTAGCACTTGTCTGCCTCAGCTGTGGATTGAGCTGCCTGTGTGCTTTCTTTTTGTCATAATCCTTTTTTTCCCTGACCTTTTCTTTTACTATTGTTTTTCTCACTATCTTCCTTCTGTCTCTGTCATTTTCCCTACCTACCTTACATTCTTCATACAGTTCTGATGTATGAAGAGATTGGAGGGGGCAGTACACTGTCTGCATGTGCAGTGGAGGGGAAAAAAGCTTGGCATAAATACTGAATATAAGCATGTAATAAATTAAAGCTCATGCTGCTTTCAAATACCATCTCAACTATAAGAAAATTTCTACTCAAAATTCATTTCAATTCTTAAAAAATAATATTGAAAATTAGTCACAATCTAATCAGTTGGTGATGGCAACCAAGTGAATCTCATGGGTTTTAGGCAAAGCTCCTCTTCCCCTGTGACAGATTGCCTTTGACAGACATCTTGGAACCAATGCTAGACTGGGAAGAAATGTTATTGCTATGTCCAGAATTAGATGAGTATCTAATGTAAGCAAAGTCCATGTTTTCCAGGCTTCTTTTTTTTGGGGGGGGGGAGGGGGGGTGGAAGAATGGCTCACAAAGTTAATTACACCTCTAGCTATGAATGACATATTGCTGAGGAATCAGCTTCTGATTTTGGCTGAAATGTTACATTGGGATTTCTTGTATCCTGTGCTTTTTTATCAAGGAACATATGGAAAAAATATAGCTTGTTCTGAAATCAGATAAAAGAACTCAATCAAAATAGAAAGAACTGGGGGAAGAGGTTGCTCATCAAATTCTAAAAATCCTAAACATATAAGTTGGGGGTATAATTTTTTAAAAATCATGTTTGATGTTGATTACAATGCTAGAGAGCATTGGCGGGGTGGGGTGGGGTGGGGGGCTGTGTTGTCCTTTCCTCTCTTTCATAGAAAATGATACATATGAAGAAACTGGTTTTTAAAGTTTCCTTCATATAACAAGCGGTCAGTTGAAGTCAATGAGTTTAGAAGTCTATGATACTATTTAGGATTTCACTGTGAATCTCCTTAAATAGCAGAGGTTTCCCATTCTACAAATACTACATGATCGTACCACAGTGTGGTTATTTTAGGGATGCGAATGTATTAAAATAACTTAACAACTTCATCTCACCAGAATACTGAAGAGGAATGGGCTAGCCTGACCTGTCCGAACAGCTGAAAATGTGCAGATTTGGTGTTCAGTATCATCCAAACCTAATACCTTATTTTTTTTCCTTTAAAAATCCCTTCCTTTGACATGAATAGTGCCTTTCATAGGAAACATAGAGTGGAACACTTTGCCAACCATTTACAAGACATCCAGTCCGCTTATATTCATTTCTGTTCATGTGATGGATGCTGTACCCACCCAACATCAGCATTTAAGCCATTTTGAATTAACAGTTGGCTGAACAATGGCACTTTAATTTCTCCTTTAATATAAAATGACAATTAAAAATAGATATTTTTGTTTTTAAAAGAATCCTTATTTTATTTTTAAAACCCAAAATACAAGCATTTCAAATAAGTATAACCTAGAACTTAATTTTATGAATGTATTCATAATTTAAAATGATTTTTATTTAATTCATGAACAGATGAAAATGTGGGCAGAACGAAACAGTTTTTTCGAAACAGTTTTTTTCGAAACAATTTTCGAAACAGTTCTGTTATTGACTGTGTGTATTCTCTCTATTGAAATACTGCTTTATGTAAAAAAGGGAAAGGAATAGAAAAAAGAAAAGCCATCCAAATAATCTAAGAACTGGAAAAGAGGTGAACCAAAGTGAAAAGAGTAGAGCTTATTTTCCTTCACATAGTAGAAAAAAATTCACAATCACTTCAAAAATGTTCTTCCAAAACCAACGTGATAAAGAACCAATTATTGTAACACTTCAGTTTTGCATATCATGTGTGATGTGGAATGTGAATCAGCAAGTTATTGTTTAGTAGATTAAAGTAATAAACTATTTGGCCTAAGAGTGTCATCACCCCAGTTAAGGTGGTAATCCCCCACCCTGAGCTCCCGTTGCTTGCCACCACCACTCCAAGCAGTAGCAGCGGCAGTGTGTGTGTGTGTGTGTGGGGGGGGGGCGGGGGGCGGGGTAGGAATTGGGGAAAAAAACCAGGCAGAATCATGAGCATGATGAAATCACTTTGGGGGAAATCTCAGATATGACTGCAGGTAGCTGTAGGTATTGCCAGAAGTTTCTGGCAATTTCTAGATCTATCTCTAGGTGGTGACATCATTACACTTACAATGACAATTTGCAGACTTGGTGAACCTTGCTTCTGGGGGTTCAATTTTATGGGCCCCCAAAAGGCTTATTTTGTTTCCCTGCTCTTACACATGAAGCCTGCTGGCTGAGTTCTCTTAGAACTCTCTCAACACCCCCCTCCCATCACCCCCAGAAGCAAGGTTCACCAAGCCTGGATGCTATTACAAGGAGGACCTCTACCTTGAAAAATGTGCAGCCTGCCTACACACTCAGAAATTCCCCATTGGCTACAATGGAGCCACCACAGAGCATAGAATCTGGGCAAATTTCTTGCGGTGCATCTCAGGGTTGCATTTTTAAAGCTAGCAGCACCAACATTTCAGAGTTTCATCTGGAGACTATTCTGATGAAGCCACCCAAGTTTGGTGAGGTTTAGTTTGGGGAGGCCAACATTATGGACCATCAAATGGGTAGTCCCCATCTCCTGTTAGCTCCATTGGAAACAGTAGGGAATGGGGCCACCCACTTTGCGGGTGCCCCCCTGAACCAAACTTTACCAACCTTGGTTGGCATCATTAGGACAGTCTCCGGATGAGATCCTGAAATTCTGGGGCTGCTAGCTTTAAAAATGCACCCCCTGCAGGCCAAAATGCAAAAATACCAACAAATACAAAAACAAAAAACACCAGCACCAACAAATACAAAAAAATCACACAGACTCGAATATATTCGGGTATCCCAATATATTCAGGCATAACCAATATGAAATTCATTCTTATTCGGACATACAGATACTTTTATACCCGAATAAGCCCCAAACTGAATTTTACCAAATATTTAAGGTATTGACCAATCCTCGTTTTGACTTTCACTGTTGTTGGTTATATTGTATCACATTTCATTGAGATAACAAGCAATCATTGGTTAATTTCAGGTGATATATAACAATTGGTGCAACAATTGGTACAATTGGAGCACCACATATAATTGAGGTTTTATCTGTATTAGATTTTAATGTATTTATCTAAATTATGTGTTGGTTTTATTGTGTTAGTTTTGTTGTTTTGTTGTAAACCGCCCAGAGCCTGTTGGGGATGGGGCAGTATACTAAATAATAATAATAACAATAACAACAATGTCAGAATCTTCAGCAATGACATCAGTATGGAGTTCGACTTGGACAAATGCGCCACAGTGGCATTGAAGAAAGGGAAAATTATTGACAGTAAGGGCATAGAGATTCCTAATGGAAAAACCATAAAGTGCAATCAACCTGAATCCTATAAATACCTGGGAATACTACAGCTGGACAATATCAAGCATGGACATGTGAAAAGGGTCAGAAAATTTTTGAAGAGCAAATTAAATGGCGGGAATACGATCAAGGCTATCAACACCTGGGCCATACCCGTCATCAGATACGCTGCTGGAATTGTAAATTGGATGCAAGCAGAGCTGGATGATCTGGACAGAAAAACAAGAAAACTGATGACAATCCACTACTCATTATACCCAAGCGTGAAGTGATGTATAAGCAGACTTTTTTCTCACCTTGGTAGAAAATCAGGAGGTAGAGGGCTTCTGCAAGTGAAACAAATGGTGGAAGAAGAGAAACATGTACTGGCAGATTATGTGAAAAACAGTGAAGAACCAACATTGATGGAGGTCAACAGCAGAAAACTGCTCAAAGTGCAAAAGACAAAGAGTGAATACCGTAAAAATACAGTGCAAAGCAGAAGAGAAAACTGGCAAAAGAAGGCTCTCCATTTGGACAGGGTTCCTAGAAAAAATTGAGGCACAAAATTGACAAGGAAAAAACCTAGTTGTGGCTCACAAATGGAACTTTGAAAAAGGAGACCGAGAGCTTGATTCTTGCAGCCCAAGCAATTTGAGACAAATGCCATCAAAGCCAAGAATTGAAAAAAGTTGACTCCACAGATCCCAAGTGCAGACTCTGCAAGGAAGCAGAATGAAACAATAGATCACATACTTAACTGCTGCAAGAAGATCACGCATGAATGGACTACAAGCAGAGGCATAATACTGTTACTCAGATGATTCACTGGAACGTTTGTGCCACAACCACCATCTTCCTGTGACAAAGAACGGGTGGAATCAAACACCTGAAAAGGTCACTGAAAAAATGAACAGGTGCAAAAACTACTCTGGGACTTCCGAATTCAGACTGATTAAAGTTTTGAGAACACAATACTCCTGACCTTCACGATTGTGGGAAAAAAGAAAGTGTGGATAGTCGACGTTGCAATTCCTGGTGACAGCAGAGATTGATGAGAAGCAACTGGAAAAACTTACATGATACAAGGATTTAAGGATTGAACTACAAAGACTCTGGCACAAACCAGTAAAGGTGGTCCCAGTGGTGATCGGCACACTGGAAGCAGTGCCTAAAGACCTTGGACGGCACTTAAAAACAATCGGCGCTGACAAAATCACCATACGTCAGCTGCAAAAGGCCACCCTACTCAGCTCTGCACGCATTATTCGTCGATACATCATACAGTCCTAGATGCTTGGGAAGTGTCCGATGTGTGATATAATACAAAATCCAGCATATTGATCTTGTTTGCTGTGTATAACTGTTTTTGTATCAATACAACAACAACAACAACAACAACAACAACAACAACAACAACAACAACAACAACATATCCCACCCCCTTTGTGTATCAAGTCTGGTTAGACTGCAAACCATTTTGGAAGAAAGTCCATCAATTCCACTCTTTAGAACAATGAGTATTTTAAATCCTTAATCAACAACAGGATTTCCAGTGGGGCTGAGCAATACTGAAAATATTCAGTAAAATTTGGATTCAGCTTTAGTCAGCTGTAAAATTATCGGTATACCCGAATAAGTTGAATACCATATTCAATATTCCTGGGTATCCCAAATAATTCAGGTCCGTCTGAATTTTTTTGTATTTATAGGTGTTTTTTCAGGTTTTGGCCTTTATGGGGTGAAATTTTAGAGTTAGCGGCACCATAATTGCAGGGTATCTGATATCACCCAAGTTTGATGAAGTTTGGTTCAGGGGGTCCAATTTTATGAACCCCCCAAAGGGGGTGCCCCCATCCCCCATTGTTTCCAATGGGAGCTAACAGGAGATGGGGGCTACCCCTTTGAGGGTCCATAACTTTGCTCCCTCTGAACCAAACCTCACCAAACTTGGTTGGAATTATCAGAACAGTCTCTGGATGAGACCCTGAAATTTTGGGGCTGCTAGCTTTAAAATGCACCTCTGACAGGCACCCCAAGGTAAGTATTGGGAGGATTGTCTGAGGGATGGATTCTTTAATTTCTTTCTTTTAAAATCCTGTGTGTGTGTGTGTGTGTGTGCGTGTGCGTGTGTGTGTGTGCATTCTCTTAAGTTTGAAACAATGTTTAAATACAGAACACAAAGTAAGGAGTCCACCCTTTCCCTGGGAATCGGCTACATGCAGGCCTTTTTAAGGCTGGAAAAACTTAGTAGGGTTTTGCAGAGTGTATGCAGCCATTTGGGTCTGTGTGTCAGCTCTGTTGAGAGACTACTAAGAAAATTATTACTGCTAACATGTCCCACTTAATATAAATGTTAAGAATGTTAAAAAAGACTAGAAATACTTAGTAAGGTTTTGCAGAGTGTATGCAGCCATTTGGGTTTGTGTGTCAGCTCTGTTGAGAGACAAATAAGAAAACTATGACTGCTAACATTTCCCACTATAATAATTATTGTTTTTGTAAAACTAATTTTGTAAAATTTGTTACTTTATATAAATGTTAAAAATGTTAAAAATGGTGTTATATATTGCTAGAATCTAATGTACAAATTATACTATGTTGTTTATTTATTTGTAGAAAGACCTGTGCATGGCAAATGAATGAATAATTTTCCTGAAAGAATTGCTTCTCCTGAGGAAGACTACAGTGAAAACGTACTTATAAACGTGAGAGTCGTTTGGGAAGTACTTTCTATATGGAATATAATTATTCTAAAGATATTGAAAAAATGAACTATTTTTGTTCAGTAGATATTGAAGATATGGATTATATATCTCAAAAATGAACTTTTATTGTTGAAAAAACTGGATGTACAATTATTGGATTCAGTGACTGGACAATTATAAAATATACATGAATACATTTATTGAATATATTGATTCTCCGTCTTCAGTGTGTGATGCGCTGTTTTGTTCCTCTGTCATATATGTTACACACAATTTGGCTTGTTTTCCTGGAAGTGACATCATGTCACATGCAACCTCAGTGATTTTTAAATTCATTTCCCCTTCAGCTGCCTAAAGGAGCTGTACCTGCCATAGCAGCAGATCTGCCAATTCTGATTAACAACCATCTTGCCATAAATGGTTTATGCTATATTATTCTAGAAGGCCTTTAGTAAAGCACAAACTTGAAATGAAACATGCATTTTCTCACATAAATGTAGGTAGCTCAACTTTAAAACTACTGAGAATTTGGTCTGTTCTGCACAGCACAAGTAAGATGTCCTGAGGATGCTTTAAAAAAGCATCTTGGGGAGAAAACTCTACACAGCTTTTCCCCCAAAATGTTCTCAGGATACTTTATTACAGCTTAAGGCATCTTTTTCTAAAACTCTTCAAAGTGCACCTTTTCTCCTTAAGCCACCTGCAAGACATCTGCTCAGCTACGCAGAGAACAGGAGCTCAGGAGATGTCCTATGTTCCCTCCTGACCATTTCACTTTCTGGTGTGTCTCTCCCTCAGCTTGCACCTGACATTTTGTATGCTGCTGAAGGGATTCTCCCTGGCACCATTCGCTGAAGGTTGCCCAAGGATGTCTGCTTTGTAGGCTCCAATCCTGGGCACCTTTTCAGCCTGAAATGTACACAGTTGTACTTGGCTCATCCTGCTGATTCTGGCAATATATAGTTTTTCTTTTTTAATTTTGAAGAAGCTGTATTTGAAGATATGCAGACATATTGACAAGATTTATAGCTGCTTGGAAGACGGGTCTGCTGCACGTTGAAAAGCACTGGTTAGACTTGTCCTTCACTGTCCTTCTGTGCAGCAAGAAAAAGTTTTTCTGTGCAGTAAGAAAAACTGAGACGGTCTGCAAAAGGCTGGTCTACCCAATGCTTTTCAATGGGCAACAGACCTGTTTTCTGAGCATAAGATTCCGAGCATAAGCACATAAGATTCTCATGTGCGTGTCTGCATATCTTGGAATTCAGCTCCTCTAATTTTTTAAAAGAAAAACTATATATTGCCAGAATTGGCAGGATGGGCTGAGTACAACTGTGCACTTTTTGGGTTGAAAAGGCACCCAGCAGTGGAACCTGCAGAGCAAACTTTCTGGGTCAACCTTCAGCAAATGGAGGCAGGGAGAATCCCTTCAGCAGCACACTAAATGTCGGGTGCAAGCTGAGGGAGAAACTGACCAGAGAGTGAAATGGTTGGGTGGGGGAAAACCTCTTTTCCCCTCTGATGCCTTTGCTGTTTGGAAAACAAACCAGAAGCTGCCTCTTTTTAAGGCATCACCCAGCCATCTTATTTTGAGCGTGAGGAATGAAAAGAAGCAGTTGCCTCTTTTTAAGACATCCCACAGACATCTTTTTTGTGCTGTGTGGAACGGACCTATAACACTTTATAGTTAGTGATGAAGTACTAGAGCCATGGTGGCAAACCTATGGCACTCCAGATGATCATGGACTACAATTCCCATCAGCCCCTGCCAGCTGATAGAGTTGCCAACTCCAGGTTGGGAAATTCCTGGAGATTTGATGGATGGAGCCAGGGGAGGGTGGCGTTTTAGAATGAAAGGGACATCAGAAAGGTATGATGCTATAGACTCCACCCTCCCAAGTGTCTATTTCCTCCAGTGGAACCATGGTTGCCAACCTGCAAGTGAGGGCTGAAGATCACCTGGAATTACAACTGATCTCCAGTTGACAGAAATGAGTTCCTCTGGATAAAACAGCTGCTTTGGAGGGTGGAGTTTATGACATTATACCCTAGTAAGGTTGCTTCCTTTTCCAAACCTTGACCTCCCAAGGGCCCACTCCTAAATTTCTAGGATTTTCTGAACTTGAAGCTGGAAGTCCTAAGGGGCATTGGCCTCTCTGGTTGGGAGATTCATTGTGATTTCAGGAGAGCCACTGCTACTTTGGAGGAGGGAAGAAGCCGAGGAGCTTCTGGGAGCACTACTGTCACCACAGGTGCTGTGGGATGTGGAGAGGAAGCAGGGGGGTGATGGGGGCAGAAAGAAAGAGAAAATGATAGGCATGGAAGAGAGAGAGAATAAGAAAAAGGATGCCAAGGGAGAAAGAATGAGAGATTAGGGAAAAGATGGGGAGGGGAGGAAACCAAGGTGGGGAGAAATTAGTAGTTGCTTCCATAAGCTTCTTGTGGATTCCACTTGTATGATTCTATTAATGACAGGTATGGAAGAGAGAGAGAATAAGAAAAAGGATGCCAAGAAGGAAAAAGAATGAGAGACTGGGAGAAGTAGGGGGACAGGAAAGGAAACAAAAGTGAGGAGAATGGGGTAGCTGCTTCCATAAGTTTCTTGTGGGTCCCACTTGTATGATTCTATTTGTCATGAGGGACAACCTTGATTTGTTGAACTACACACTTCTTAAGCAGCATGTCCTGTTAATCATGTCTCATCAACTGAAAGTTATTCATATACTCCATATTCTCCAAAAATACCTCAATTCCAGTGCCGTGGGGGGGGACTGGTGCCTGCGCCCCCCTGCCCCCCAATGGCTCAAAAAAGCTAAAAGTCAGAGGAGGCTGCTCCGGGTCACGGGGGCTGTTTTGGGCCATTGAGGGAGGTCTGAGGGAAGGGGTGGGGTGGGGGAGCGTTTCTCTGCCCCCCATGCCTGCGCCCAGGGTATTTGTTCCCCCACCCCACAGTAGCTCCACCTATGCTCAATCCTCAGAAGAAGCTGGTAGAGTTGACATAGAAAAAGGGAATCCCTCAACATGGAAGGAGACTGAAAGAGGCTTTCTGGGGCGCTGTGCCACAGGAGCTTAATGGGGCAGTGAATTGCTGATTGTTATCTCCTCCAGTTGCTGCCATATAAGTTAGTCATGCATAAGAAAATCGTGGTGCTGTGATACATCCCAATTAGAATCAGGGTAAACAGTATTTTATAGAACTATTTTACTTAGCTTGCTGGTTTCAAGAAAATAAAGACCTCATTGAGGATGTATTACTGGATATGAATGGGCAGACTCTTATCCTCTATTCCTGCCTATCAGGCCCAGCTCAGGCTGCTTTATATGGAACTAACTCCCCAAAGTCAGTAAAATATTGGCATGTCAAATGGAACAATTCTCTTTGAGAAGATAATTTGCTGACTGTTGATGATGTCCTCGTTAGGCATGTATCTGCTTATTTATTCTCTAACCTTGCTGTCTTTCCAGCCAACGGGGATATGAAATCGGAGAACAAGGATTCAGAATAACTGTCAGTTCAGAAGGTTTTGATGGCTCCTGAATTCTGCATCTGAAGTCTCTCTTTTTGGATTTACAATATTTACAAATTGGCATGGTTTGGGATGGATCTTAATTAGTACATTTCTAACTGCACATCCTGACACTGTTCAGAGTTTCAGCAGCGGCGGGGAAATTACCAGGTTAAAATGAGGCCTAGGCCTTGACATTTCCGGCATGGTGACATCACTTCTGAATGGGGAAGACACTCTGACATTTGGGAAATAACTCTATGGTACAAGCTGTTTTTACCATAGAGTTTTGCCCAAATACCAAAGCATCTCCCCTATTGTTGCCTGATGATGATGTCACTTCCAGAAGAGAAATTATTATGTCAACGCTGTTAAGACCACATTTTAAGCCTGGAAAGATCCCTGCCAGCCAGTTGACCAGGGAGAGGGGACCCAAAGTGGTGAATTGCCTGTCCCTGGTGGAGGTTTGGCAACCACTGCACTATCCTGTTCCCTACTATATAAATTCAAAATAGGGCTCATTTTAAACCAGACTTTGTAGCTTAATTGTGCTGAGCTATGATATAGCAAAGAAAGCAAAAAATGTGTCATTACAACTCAGTAATAGAAAAAAATGTTTAAAAAATGGAGATTTTTTTCTTATTTTCTTAATCTTTGAGTTTTAAATAAGATCTCTTAATGTTGTTTTAATGAAGTTTCTACACTACTTCAGTCTAGTGTTCACTGTTTTAAAAAGTAGCAATTATATGATAACTGTAGGCAACATGGACTGTGTCTCATTACCATTCAATTTGGAGGTGCCAAAACTATGTGGGACGCTGTCGTTATTATGGCTTAAAGTTGGCTAAGGTCACTCTGGTTCATCTGTTTTATACATTGGTAGCCTTCTCCTTATTACTTGCCAAACAAACCTTTTTATTTTTGCACACGTTTATGTTGATTTTGTGGTTTCTGAAATTGGATTCTGGCTCCTACAGGCCTATGTTTCCACAGCAACTACAGGCCTTATCTGCTACTGCTGTTTGGCAGACAGACAACAAGGCCTTTCAGTTTATTTCTCTCTCTCCTCTCTCTCTCTCTCCCTTATTTTTAATGTACTTTTTCTTCATTTTTTTATTTTTACTTTTCCTTACGCATGTCATTTAAAAATCACATAATTAATTGAGTACATCCTGTGCCACATAGGGTTGCC